>NC_136063.1:1693953793-1696433049 GCF_964261635.1 Lissotriton helveticus | reverse complement strand
CAATGGCTTATGGCTGTCCATTACCTCTACAAGTGACAGTAAGTACTCCAGAAAATATAACTGGTGGCACTGCAATGCAAATCAATGTCCAGGGGACAGAGGAAGAGTGATTCCGGAGGGTGCCCCTCAATGTAACTTTGCAGGTTGGGGTGGGGGGGACTCAACTTCCATTACGTCACTGACCCTGCTGTTTTGCCAGTTATTATGGGCAGCTCAGGTATGTTTTCTTGAGCAGAGGAATAATTTCATAATTTGATGGTTTCACAAGCTTATGGTATAGCATCCCACAAACCTGTAGGATTTCGGGTCAGTAAGAGTTCACTCAGAGTTGCACTCTTTTCATCACTGGCTACTATTGGCCTCATGCAATGCAACCGGTGCTAAGTAAAGCGCTCTGATAGCCGAATCGGGTCAAGTTAGAGCTATAAAAAACTCTGTAAAAATAGAAAAATAAAAATGGCTGCTAGAAGATGATCCATACTGGTTTACAGGCCTTTGTACGGCACCACACAGTGGGTATACTGCTTACTGTCCTTTCCTATTTAAATGAGTATAGTGTAACATGAGCCCCTTCAATCCCCTCAGCGTGTAAGACTAAAATCACTTAGGGCCTCTTCACAGCTCACAGAGTTTCTCCATGAGTGGTGTAATGTGAGCTGCTGCTGGTAACTGGAAATGAATAGCATTGGCTGTGAGAGTGAAATAATTGACTGCTGGTCCTGTTTTCTTGTGCTGCTCTCCCATTAGAGAGAACAGTGACTCCCGGAAATGTCCCAGCAACATTTTCAATGCATTTTTTACTCAGCTGGTCAAGGGTCTCTGTATCTGAGCCAAGTGCCATACACAGGATAAACATTCTGGTTATCCTTCAGAATCTCAGAATAAAGCACTTTTCTTTCAAGGCGTGGAAAGATTTTATCGAGCAGTTAGTATGTCACCAACCAACCAGTGTGTTGGAAAATGGCCCTCTCCAAAGGGTCATCCAAACTTTTTCCCTTCCTCCTCCTCTTTTTGCTAAACTCTTTGTGGTGGCTTTAGGACTCTAAGCACTTCACCACTGCTAACTAGTGCTAAAGTGCATGTGCTTCTCCCCTAAACATGATGACATTGCTGTATACCCGTTTGGCATATTTGTTGCACTGGTAAGTCCCTTGTAAAATGGTATACCATATACTCAGGTCCTGTACTGCATATACTACTAGTGGTCCTGCAGCACTAATTGTGCCACCCACACAAGTAGCCTTTCAAACCTGTCTCAGGCCTGTGACTGAAGTGCCTGTGTGTGCAGTTTACTGCCACTCTGACTTGGTATTTAAAACTACTTGCCAAGACTTAAACTCCCTATTTATTACATATAAGTCACCCTTAAAGTAGGCCCCAAGTAACCCCAAGAGCAGGGTGCTATTTAAGTAAAATGTAGGACATGTACCTTTGTGTTTTGCATGTCCTAGTAGTGATAATCAGCTTATTTCGCTGTTCACTACTGTGAGATCTACCCCTCTCATAGGCCAGCATTGGGAATTCCTTAATACATTTTTAGGCTGCAATTCCTAATCAGAGAGAATAAGCTTTTTTATGTTTGTATAGTTTGGAATGGTAATGATAAATTCTCCTTACTAGTGAAGTTGGATTAACATTACTGTTTTAGAAATGCCGCTTTTTGAAAGCGGACATTTCTCTGTACTTACTGCTCTTTGTGCCTGAGAACCTGTCTTTAATAACTGTCTGGATTGGGTGACAGCTACACCCTGTGCCTTCCCCTAGACAGCCACAAACACAGGAAGGTGAGGCTCTTCTGCATTCTGAGCACTCATCTACATTCTGATGGGCCTTCTTGTGAAGTAAGGAATGGAAGGACTGACCTCGAAACTTTTAATAGGTATTGTCCTGTCCACACAAAACATTGATTTACCCCCACAGTTAGCCTGGCAGCCAGGGCTGATTTGAAAGGGATCTTTGAGCACTTCAGAGAGTTCCTTTGAAGTCTCCCCTTACATCGAAGGCACTCTTGGGTCTAAGTACTAGGTCTCTGACCACCTGACATCAGATACTTCTGGATCTTGAACTTAACCTCTGTCAGAAAGACTGCTGTGCTGCTTAAAGGACTCAACTTGACTGCGTTTGGCAGGACTGCTTTTCTGCTTGTTGCCCTGCTGCTCCCTGACTCTGCTGGAAGGACTCTGCCTTCCCTTCAAGTGATCTCCAAAGGCTTCCTGGCTTGCCTCCTGTTCTTCTGAAGTGTCAGTGATACAAACCACTTCCTACAATACTGCTAGTGCTGCTGGACTCTGCCTTCTGTGAGTTCTGCCTTTGCCTAAGGGGCCCCCTTAAGGGTCTTGGCCTCAGAAGTGGGTTCTGCAGCTGTTTTCATAAAAAAACAATGCATTGCATCCACTCCGTGAGAAATTCTGCCACATCTTCCTTCTAGGCCGATGCGGAGGCTGCCAGGCAACATAGGTTCGACAGCTTGCGCAGCCGGACATCGATGCTCTGTGGAGCTCAATGGCGACGCATTGTCTTCACTTCAGGGAAGCTCAGCGATGATGCAGCAACCCAATTGTGTGGAAAAGATCAACGCATTGAGCCCTCAGTGTCCACGCTTTGCTCCATTCAAGATACTTTATCAGCGAGCCCTGTGTGCCTCCTGTGGCCAGTCTGTCCTCCATCGCAGTGGCCTGAACCTTGGATTTTCATTGGTCCATCACAACCTCAAGTAATCTTTTGTTTGCTAGCGACTTCTAAGCACTATTTTTGCATATAAAAATTCATATCTCGACTTCTACTGATTGGATTTTTGTCTTTTTTGTCTCATTTTCCTCAGATAAATATTCTCTATTCTCCTAAATGGGTGTGGAGTCTTGTTGTGGTGCATTCATTGTATTACTGTGTGTGTGTTTGTTGGACAATTATCTTACACATTGCCTTTGTGGATAAGCCTGACTGCTCTGTGCCAAGATACTAGAGGGTGAGCACAGATTTTCTTATGGTTATCCAGCGCACCCCGACTAGAGTGGTGGTTCCTGTCTGGCCTGGGTGCATACCTTACCCAACCAGGATTCCCATTTCTAACACAGCCCAACAGTAATATTATATTTATTTATATGACCTTTTATAAAGCACCCCAAACAAGAGAACATATGTTTGTGGACCAGAAACAAAGAAAAAACGGTATTGGTTTGAAACGGTTTATCTTTCGTGCAATGAGTTTACATTTGACTCTAGACTATATGTCATTTACATTAGATGGATTACCCTTCCTTTTACCAGTACTTACAAGAGGAGTCCAGCCTTCGCCAGGCACTACCACTGTAACCCAGCCAAAAGCTGGAGGCAGATTTCCGAATTTTTCATGCATTGCGGGTCAGCAAGCAAAGTTGCTGTATCTAAGCTGAGTGCCGTACACAGGATAACATTTCTGGCAGGTCAGTTGAAGAAGAGGTAATGTTGCGAAATTCTGGCCCAGATTTACTACCTTTTGCACCGGGTTTGAGCACAGCGCATTGTATTGTGGTGGTATTTACGCAAATCAAGATCTGCGTAAGAAAGTTACCTAAAGCAACTCAGAATAGAGCTATATGCTACTTTGTGTCAAGGGGTTTACCATGGGTGGAATATGGGTGTTCCCATGCAATCACCCATGGGTTTTCACACAAATTCTGGTACATAGGATGCAGCCTTGCGTTTCTGAAATGGCGGAGTGAGGCGTTAAGCCATGACGGCTAATCCCTCACTCCGCCACTTTGTTGTACATATTTTATTTATTTATTTGTAAAGCGCAACATTTATCCCGGAGGATGTCACGGCGCTAAGGATTACGGTAACAGGTAGGTGGATGAAATTGATGGGCCAAATCATACTTTTGCATACATATGCCCCTATGGAGGCAGGAATACCCTTTGTCTGATGGATTCAGACATGCGGGACCGCCACAAGCTTCCCTGACAGAAATGTGTGTGCATCCGGTAGTCGAATCATGGACAGTCTACTAAACCTTTCATCTTTCCGAGTATAATAAAATGAGTACAAGTCCGATGAAGAAATAAACACGTCTGGAATTTCACTGAAAAAGAGCCGCTTTGTTGTAGGTGAAAACTGTTTTGTAAAGTACAGTAGTTTTATATCAGGAAAGTCGCTGAACTGACGGTACAACGGGGCATATTACCAAGGGCATTATCTCTGCTTTAGACGGAATTTTTCCTGCTAAAGCGGCGTTAATTCTAACGCCCTATTACCTAGCTGTCGCTAACACCAGTTTGCGACAGCTAATAGGCGATAGCGGGCATTTAGGGGCCCACTCTGCATGTCAGCGATGATTATCGCTAATGACATGCAAAGTGGGCGTGCCAAGATGTTATCCCCTATTACCAACTTTTGGAAATAAGCGCGCTAAGCGCGATTATCTCCAAAAGCTAACGCCTTCCCAGAGCAGTTCTTAGCCATGTTATCCAATGGAAGGTGGATAACACGGCTAAGAGCATTGTCACGATAATGCATGAATATCGCTGATTTTACAGCGATATTCATGCATTTCCCACGATTTTTACTGCTTTTGAGATAAACCTTGATAATATCAAGGTATCTCAGCGGTAAAAATCGTCGGAGCGTGGCGATATTTTAATGCCCGCTAAGCAAGCTTAGCGATAATTATCGCTATAGCTTGGTAATATGCCCCAACATGTCTATGTTTCTTCATACGACCCTTCTATATAATTCAGCGCCCCTGTTAATAACGCGCTGTAAGTATGCAAAGGGTGATAAAATAATAACAGCCCCACTTGTTCCTGAGGGAGCGCTTCCGTCTGAATGCAACAGTGCAGAGGTATCCTGAAGCCTCAGCCTCACTCTACTCTTAATTCCTCTATTATATATCTTTCCCATACACTCTGTCCTTTTTTTCCCGGTCCCTTGCTAAGAACACGTTAGTCATTTTCTTTTACTTTGTTTGTCAAGGTTTCTTCTTTGTAAGATCGGCCTTCCCCGAGTAGTACTTAATAACATGCTTCTGCTTTTGTACCTTCCACCTTGTACCTATCATTTAGTTTACACCCTGTGATTATTTTTATTTTCGAGTACATTTTTATGGCTCTCGTTGATTCTAGTCTCTGCAGGAAAAATGTACTGCATTGACCTCTTTATGATTATATCCGAGCTAACACTGACACCTGCTGGCAAAACAAACGCCCGATGGCTTGAGTTAAACCGTAGATTAAAGGCACTTTTTTTCTTGTTCTTTCTTTCAAGGCGGCGGAAGATTTTGCCGCGCTGTCAGTGTGCCATCAGGCAACCAGCGCGCCATCAGGCAACCAGCGCGCCATCAGGCAACCAGCGCAATAGTAATGTATTTATTTATATGGCCTTTTAGAAAGCACCCCAAAGAAGAGAACATATGTTTGTGGAATATAAACAAAAATAACTGTACTTTAAAATGAGTTTAAATTTTATTCTAGATAATGCGCCATTTACATTACACGGATTGCCCTTCCTCTTACCAGTACTTACAAAGGTGCACAATCTTCGCCAGACACTATCACTGCAACCGACCTAAAACGAAGGGCCTCATTTAAGAAAAGTGTCACATCACTGGGGAAAGCAGTGATGCAAGACTTTTAAGTGCGCCCTCCTTGCGGCACCATGGATGCGCCATAATTACTGTACGGCGCTCCATGTAGCAAGGATTTACAGATATGTCAGTATTTCTGACAAATTTGTCGGCACAATAATGACGCTTTGCTAGAGAGTGTCGCAAAAGTGACGCTAGTCCAGCAATGGGCCATTACACATGGGCAAGTCCCATGTTAAAGACGACTGCTGTGAGGCAGGCGTAAGATTTTGACAGTGGCTTCCTAGAAGTGGCTTAGTAAAATCTCATAGATTTCACTGCGCCACCTCTATGACGCTTTTTTGCAGGGGAACGCCCACCCTGCATACATTATACTTGCTGCAGGTATAATGTAGCGCAGGGCTTTACAAAGTGACGCATCTGCTTAGATGCATCACTTTGTAAATATGGCGCAACATAGCTCATTTTTTACACTTCCATTACGTCACAAAAAGTGACGCAACGAGGGAGCAAAGGGCTCATAAATAAGCCTCTAAATTTCCAAGTTTTTTATGCAAAGCAGGGCAGCAAGCAAAGTTGGGAAGGGAAGGAGCCTACGTTCAACCGATCATGGGAGACAAATGAAGAGGGAGACATGTAGTAGTGCAACAGGTATCATTGACGGAGTTGGAGAATCCACATGCTTCACTGACCAACGAGGGAGCCGACCACAGTTAAAACCCCACCTGACCCTACCAGCAATGCTGTGCAAAGAGTAGCTCTTGAGTCATAAGCCCAAAATGCATCCAGCGACTCAGCGAGGTACTTGAAACCTTACTCCTTCATGGAAAGACAGCAACAGTGACCAAAAGGGTTGTGGAGTGTTTAGTGAGACCTGTGCTGCCGTGGTTACATCCAGAAAATGTCCTATCTTCTACTTCCTGCAGAAGACAATTTAAAAAAATGATGCAGAAATGTAATCTGGTCCTGATTTAAATAGAACATCACCTTAGAAAAAACATGCAAGTAAGGAGCCCTCATAGACAAAGATCACAACTCACCCAACTCCTGGCAGGACGGGTAGTGTCAAAGAACAGAAGAGAATATTTACAACGAAAATGTATGCGCTGCAAGCTATTTAGCTGTGTCGCTCTGCATCATTTAAAAAAACTTAAGGAATGTGTCAAATTTACAAGAATACGATGCCCCCATGTGTTTTCCCTTGCGCCGGTATTAAAAAAGCTGCCTAGTGTCAGTACAGGCACCCTTGCACACTGGTGCTTGGGTGTCTGCATTGCAGGGATGATTGTGTGTCCTGCACAAAAACAATCATTAATGGCATTTTACTCCTTCTATGTGTGCTTCAGATTGCAGCACGCATAGAAAGAGCAAAAATCGAGAAGAAATAAAAGTATTTCTCCTCGTTGGGCCGCTCTAACACCTCCTTTACAAAGCATTATTTTTTTACGCTGCCTCAGATTTACGGATCCTTGTAAATCTAGGGCGTTGTCAAAAAGCAATGGGTGTTGCGAGGGAACGCCCACAGCACCAACCATTGCACTCCCCTTTGCTGCAGAAAATTGCGGCGAGTAGGGCCCTATTCAGAAGGTGGCATAAAGCCACGCGAAGTGGCTTAGCGCTACCTTGAAATTATGGATCAGGGCATTGCACCACCAGAGCGTCGGAAAAACTGATACTCCGATGGCCCTTGTAATAAGGACTCAGTGCTCAATTTGTAAAAGCAATAAGTGTCAGGGTTATTGTCAGGTGGCCACTGTAGCTTGCACCACACATTTCCCCTGACATGCAGCTAATGATAGCAACAACACAACTACTAACCACCACAATCCTTTAAGTGTGACAATTCAGACTATTTCAGGCCCCCAAAGCTATAAGAATGGCTTGGGCGGCAGGTAATAGTCATTTTTAATGTATATTGAATTAATAATTAGCTGTTGTTGTAGCCATCTCTAAATGAGGGTAAACACATGGAGATTTCAGACACTCAATCCAAGTCACAGGTCTGAGTTGAATCCATCATCATTCTTTAGCGCACTTCCCCACCCCAGTTCAGACACAGTTATATGCAAAACATTCTTGACCCTGTGCCTCATGGGAACAATCTAGCCCAAACTGACAAGCCATGTCTTCCCCGGACCGGAAACAAGCATCCTGGGACCGGTTTCAAGCTAACAGCCCTCATCAGCCAGGCTAGCTTGAATCCAGTGGCAAAGTGAGCAAGGGACCCACATCTGGGCATACCCTGCCAATTTAAGGCAAACAAAGCAAACACAAGGAGATGATGGATGGAGAGCTGACATTTTTCAGACACTCACCCCCAGTCACAAATCTGAGTTGAATCCATCATTGTTCTTAAGCTCACTTCGCCACCCCAGTTCAGACACAGCTATATGCAAATCATTCTTGCCCCTGTCCCTCAAGGAAACAGTCCAGCCCGAACTGCCAAGCCATGTCGTCCCTGGACCAGAAAAAAGCATCCTGGGACTGATTTCGGGCTAACAGCCCTCGTCGGCCAGGCTAGGTTGGATACAGTGGCAAAGTGAGCAAGGGACCCTTGTCTGGGCATACCGTGCCAACTTAGCGCGAAAAAAGCAAAAACAAGGAGATGATGGACGGAGCGCTGAAACTTTTCAGACACTGACCAGCAGTCACAGATCTGGGTTGAATCCATCATTGTTCTGTAGCTCACTTTGCCACCCCAGTTCAGACACAGCTATATGCGATTGGCCGCTATGGTGGGGTTCCACGCCTCCACCTAGCACCAGTGCTTCCCCCACCTGATCCACCTGATCCAAGCCCCTCCCATCCTGAGCGCGAGAGCCATGGCGGAATACGAGCGGCGTCCGGGTGGCGTTCTTTAATTCCATGCAGGTTCGGGCTTCGGCGTTTCCCGTTTGTCTGCTGACTGCGGCGACTTTCAGCGGAGCCTCGGCTTAGCGGCTGTTGCGGTGAGGCAATGAGGCACTGATGCTTTCAGGCTCCGAGGGAATCACCTCTGTTCGCCGGAAAAACCCTGAATAAACAGCGGAGACGAGTGCAGGAGCTGGAGCGGGCGCAAGCGTTCCGAGCGCTGAACACGGTGGGCACTGTTTCCCTGCGCTGCATGTCATAGCACGGGATACCTTTTGGAGGAGAACTCGGGACTGTGGCTGGATTGTTTGGTTCTGTGCTACCTTGTGCTACTTTGAACTGAGGTGAACTGCGGTGGTAGCAACCCTTCGGCAAACTAGTTGGTTTAGTGCTAAATGCTAAATGCTTGGCACCTGAGGCTTGTGTTTATTTCCGTGCTGAAGCAGATACTTTGCAGATATCCTCTATCAGGCGGTTTCTTCTGGAAAGTAAGGATTTCCAAGTTGTGCTGGGTTCAGCGATCTAGGCTTTGGGTGCCTGAAATGTGAAGACTCAGCGCTTAAAAACGACCAGAAGCAGACTACATTTCCCATCTCCCACCAGACATTTTTTTTTTCTTTTTTTTGTTGAAAATACGGAACGGAATAGAACAGCACCGGCAGTATTCCCGCCTTAATGGGCAAACTTACTGGAGTACGAGCCAGAGCCAGAGCCCGTCGCCTCCAAGCAAAAGAAGAGGAAGCAGCAGCAGCCGCAAGATTAGCAGCCGAAGAAGGTAAGGAGGAGGATTCTATCTTGACCTCTGAGGAGGAGACACTTGGGAACATTAGTACCTTAGAAGCACATCAAGACACTACGCAAGGTAATACCCTATCTGAGACAGTGCAAGTGGGTGCTTCTAGTCACAATTTGATGCAGACTGATCAACATTTTGGAAGCACTATGACTACCAATACCAATAAGCCGTTGAAGCAGTTTCCTCTCTTTGAAACCAAGTTCAATTCATTAGTTGCTAATAATTCCGCTACGATTATTTCTGATCCAGACCCCGGCCCCGCTCTAGTAATTGCTGTTTCTGATACCGAGCCTTTGAAGACTGATGTTTCATCTCGTAATGCTGACACACCATTGACCTATCCTTCAACTTTAAAGGCAGTACCTTCTCTGGCAGGGGTGGTAGCGGCTTCAATGCATAATACAGATAATTCAGCAGGCACAGCCGTTACTTACACGACAACATGTACAGCCGAAGGGGCGGGAGTTCTAAGCCCTATTCTAACTATGGATTTAGAAACCACCCAGACGGTTGGGTCACTGCAATTATCAGTCAAAGATATGTTAAATCTGATATTAGATGAGATACGTGAAGTCAAGCAGTTCCAAAGAGCCGAATTGGTCGGGATCCAGAACCGTTTGGACAAAATTGAAGATATTGTATCCACTCTTCCCCCCCGCCTTCAGGAAGCTGAAGCTAGGATTTCGGTCCTAGAGGATGAGATGACTCAGGTTAAAAAGGATGGCAAAAGTGCCTCTAAAACTTCTAAGACCTTAGAAGTTAAGCTTGACGAACTTGAAAACTTTAATCGTCGATCAAACCTCAGAATAGTCGGGGTTCCCGAGAAAATTGAGGGGTCTGATATGGCGAAATGGGTGTCTTCTTTTTTGCCACATGAAGTCATACCGGAGTTTAAACGTGACCTGACGATCACCCGAGCCCATCGGGTACCTGCTCAACCCTTTCCCAATTCTGCTCTACCCCCGTACGATTCTGCTGAATTTTGCTGATATTGGAATAAAAGAGTCCATTTTATCAAGGGCCATTAAACAAGGTCAATTTACAGTCAATGCTACAGCAAAATGCAGGATATTTTTGGACATGTCCGCGGCTGCGGTTCGCCACAGAAAGGAGTTTGTTAAATTACTTCATTTGTTTAAGGCTAAGGGAGCTCAAGCCGCAATCGCACAACAGTCTAAACTGAAAGTGTTGATCAAAGGCAAATTTCATTTATTAACTGATGTTGAAGAGGCACAAGAGCTGCTAAGTAAAATGTTGCCTGGTTAAAGGTAGCTGATGGAATTTTGGAAGGGGCGGGTGGGTAGTCAGGGAGGGGATGCTGGGAGGCTACAGCGTGTTATATCAAGACACCTCTAGGATAGGGGAAGAGCATCAGTGGCCAGCGTGGGAGAGTGTAGGAAGAAGATGGCCACAGGTGAAGGTGGGGGTGGGGGTCGGGGTTGAGACGCTGGGGGTAAAATTTGAAACAATTGAGGTTGATTGCAGTAGATCTGTTTTTTGTAAAAATTCACTTTCTAGGCACTTTGGTATATATATACGTCAAATAAGGTATTTTGTGATTACAATCTTTGTATTATTTTCTGCAGTAAATCGTGTATCATGTCGCTCAATAAGGGGTTGAAATTGGTATAGTTTAATGTAAATGGCCTGAATAACGGTAGAAAAATGCGAGCAATAGAATCTTGGATTAGGACTGAAAATCCCGCAGTGGTAATGTTACAGGAGACTCATATTGCTGCTTCTAAAAAAGAGGACTTTAAGATGTTTAAAACTTGGGCTTCGTTCCGTGGGTTTTCATGCGCCATGGATTCACTACGTGGAGTTGCCCTTTTTCTGAATAAAAATCTAGAGACTGAGATTATCCAGACTGAAAGCGATCCTTCGGGTCGTTGGTGTTGGGTGTCATGCAAATTAAAAACTCATCGCACCCTAATTACCTTTGTCTGTTTTTACGCCCCTATAGAGGATAGTCCCCAGATTTATGAGGCTCTGTTTCAATCTCTGTTATTGGTAGGTGGAGACATCGTTATAGGTGGTGATTTTAATATACTTATGAACCCCAATTTAGGTTCCACTTCGTCTCTTAAAAGACAGTCCAAGCCCAGATCTTTTAGGACTATGCTAAACTATACATCAATATTAGGATTGTGTGACCCGTGGCGCCTGAGAAACCCACGGAAAATGGAGTTTACTTGCTGGTCTGGTAGGTTTAAATCCTCATCCCGTATAGATTTTTTTCTCGCCTCTAGACAGCTCAAATTTAGTTCTCAGAAATTTTATCACAATGGTTTTTCAGACCATGCCATGGTGGTGATTAATTTTGACTACGAAGAGCATGTTAAAGTTTCTAAAAGATGGATGTTTAACAAAATGTATTTACAGGATACGAATTGGGTATCTACATTAAAATTAGAGATTGCGGAATATATTGATCGAAACACAGGTACGGCCCCTCTTCACATCATTTGGGATTCTTTAAAGGCCTTTAGATGGGGTATACTTATTAGTAAAGATGCGGCTGAGTGGTCTGCCGTAAAAATTACTAGGAACTCTCTGCTACAAAAAAATCAGGATCTCACATTATGCCTACATCGTAAACAAAATTGCGATGTTTTAAATCAACTGAGGGAAGCCAAATAGGAGCTTGGTGCCCATTTTTATGAACAAAGTGAAAAGGTTTTCCGAAAACAATCACAAAAAATATACGAGGAGAGTAACTTTACAGGGAAATTTTTAGCCTGGCAAGTGAAAGAGCAGGCGGCCTCAAATATGATTAATTCTTTAAAAGACCCGGCCACTCATATTGATACATTCGCTCAGGCCGAGATAAACTCTTTTATGCTTCAACACTACAACAGAATCTATACTACAAAACACATTATCGATCATCAAAAGCTTTCCGATTTCTTAGGGCGACATGAAATTCCAAGTCTATCTCTAGAAGATCAACTACATATGCAAAAACCATTCTCTAAGGCAGAATTGGAAGTAGTGGTAAAAGACCTTCCATTCGGTAAGGCTTGTGGCCCTGATGGCCTTCCCTCAGAGTTTTTTAAAGTTTTCTTTAGTTCTTTTAGTGATTTATTTTTGTTATTATTAAACTCAATGCTTGAAGGAGGACAAATTCCTGAATCCTTCCATGAAGGCACAGTCATTAGCTTTCTGAAAAAGGGGAAAGAACCCAAAGATCCGAACTCTTATAGGACAATTACCTTACTAAACTCAGATTACAAAATAACCACCAAGCTGCTTTCACTTCGCTTCAATAATTTTACGGCGGAGCTGATCTATCCCGATCAAAACGGTTTCATTATAGGTAGACAATTATTTACAAACACACATTTTTTAGTTGAGGCATTAGATTATTTTGAATCACGTGGGATACAGGCCTTGGTTTTATTGTTAGACGCAGAGAAAGCTTTCGATTTGGTGGTATGAGAAACTCTTTTTTTTATTTTAAGAAAGTTTGCTATTTCACAACATATTATTAATTTGATAAAGAATCTGTATACCGGTGCTAGAGCAAATATAATTATAAACAAATCATCAGCAGGCTCAATAGCAGTTCAACGCGGCACCAGGCAAGGTTGCCCCTTGTCACTTATTCTTTTTGCTTTTTTTATTGAACCACTAGCTGTTGCCATTAGGAATTGTCTTTATATCACTTCACCAGTTACTGCCATGGCCAAGATCAAACTTTATGCAGATGATATCATGTTACTAATTAAACCTGATCTTGCTTCACAGACACACATTCTCAAAATTTTTGAAGAGTTCGAAGCCTTGGGAGGCTATCAAATTAATAAAAAATAGACCGAAATAGTGGTTTGTGGAGGGGCAGATCCAGTTCTACACACAGATTTACAAGGCTGTATCAATTCAAAACCGAAAAGATACTTGGGGATCCTGCTTTCTTCTAATATCCTGGACTTATACACATTCAATTTTGTTCCCTTAATTAAAAAAGTTCACTCAATGTTTGCACGTTGGGACCCTCTACCGCTATCTATTCTCGGCTGAATTGCTTTGATTAAAATGTCAATCCTTCCTCTTTTTAATTTTTTATTTTCATCAATTCCAGTTTATTTGCCCGGTTCTTTTTTTTCGAAATTAGAATCTATGTTCTCTAAATTCATTTGGGCAAAAAAAAACCGCCTAGAATAGACTTACAGACTTTAACTGCAGAAACTGAATATGGAGGTCTTTCTTTACCTAATTTGAAAGATTATTATTACGCATACTTTGCGCAGTACTTAGAGAGATTTAAAAACATAAACCCAGGTACCGGGTTTTTTATAAATTTTTTCTTTGACTTAATATGTTTAGAAATCCAAATTCCATCCCCCTTGCTTGTGCCGAAATCACCAAAATTTGTTCGTTACAAGACCCTAAATTGGTTTTTTAAACGGCGCGATGCTATGCATAAGAGATATTCGCTTCCCCCTTTTCATTTAACAACTCCCTTAATTGGCGCTTTTTCTTTTTTAAGGATTAAAATTTATCAAATTGTTATAGAAAACTGGGGTCAGGCAGGGTTTAAAACGTTATCTGATTTTCTGAGGAATGGGACCTGGCTCACCGTTAACGATATGATACGCTTGATTTCGGGCAATTTTTTGATTTTGGGGTCCTATATCAACTTGATTTACTCTACTCTGATGCAATTAGACCCCAGCACTATTACTAAAAACTCCTCTCCATTAGCTTTAGATCTTTTTGTTAACGATCAGGTGAAGAAACCTGGGGCATGGAAACAGTGCCTGTTACAGAGTCGGGAGGATGAGTTGACTTCTAAAGCTATCCATAAATGGTATACACAGGAAGACTTGGTACTATCTTCTGAAATATGGAAAACTATTAATCAGTTTAATTTCTGTGTATTACGTGGTGCCAATTGGCGTCGAATGCTTTATTTTAGCAAATGGCTACTATACTGCACACCAGTAATCATTGCCAAGATGTATAACAATGCATCTGCTATTTGTTTTAGACATTGTAATTGTGAGCAGGCCAATTGGTCACATATTATGGCGTACTGTCCTAAAATTAAGCTTTTTTGGGGAGAAATCTTTGCTTTTCTAAATACTTATTATATGTTATTAATTCCATGTAATGCAAAAATTTTATTGTTTGGATATGATCTGAATTTACATTTACAAGCCATTTGGCAAAATTGATTTACATTATAATGGCCGTTGCTAGATCTTTATTACTACAGAACTGGCTTTCAACACAAGTTCCGACGTTTCAGGAATGGTTTGAAAAAATGAAAAGGGTTAGGAAAAGTGAACAATTATATGCTAAAAGAGTCGGGGTACAAAAAAGTTCGATCAAATTTGGGGGTTTTATTTTGAGTAAATTGTTACATATTGGGTTAAATTGAAAATGAATCTGAGTATACGTATTTGTGAAATTTTTACTTTTTGATATATATACTGTAAAATTCTGAATACAACCTCAATAAAAAATTTAAAAAAAAAAGACACAGCTATATGCAAATCAGTCTTGACCCTGTGCCTCATGGGAACAGTCCAGCACGAACTGTGAATTTGTACATTAGAAGCATTTTTACTTCTTTTTTGAAGGAGGTAAAGGGGGAGATTCTGTATACATATAGAGGTAAGGAGTTCCAAATCTTCAGAGTGATACCTGAAAATGCTCTGCAACCAGTTCTCTTTTTGTGGAAGGATTGTGGTTTTAGTAGAAGTAAACACGCACTTTTGTCTGCATCCTCCTGACCACTCTAGATTTTGTGCTAAGTAACTGGGGTATTGCAATGCAGGGCTTTATGTGTCACACAGGCGATCTTTAGTTGTATTCTAGCCTTGTATGGTAGCCAGAGAAATGTGGTTATTTCTTTTAGTTCCCGAGGCCAGTCTGTCTGCAGCGTCAAGAGATGCCCTCAGTGGGCCCAGCTTCTATTTAGGAAGACTGCATAGAGTGGTGCTTCCATAGTCCAATCTTGGTAACACTAGGGCTGGTACCACCATTTTGAAGTCAGTCTGTGGGAGGAAGGGTTTAAGATGTCTTAAAAATACTCATCTGATGTGTACCTTCCTCGTGGCCATATTGATTTGCGCCAGCATATTTAAGTGTTTTTCTAAGGTGACTCCCAAGGATTTCGCGGGGTCAATGATGAGGGCAGCGCAGTCAAAGGCAGTTAGATGCTTCAGCCATAAGTCTATCTTGGGTGTGTGATTGGGGGGGGGAGAGGAGAAGGAATTTCATTTTTGTTGTGTTCAGCATGAGGTTGTTGCCAGTAAGCCAACTCTGAGTGTTATGTAGAATAGCGTTGAGAGAGATGAAGTCATCTGGAGAGGAGATTTTCATATACAGTTGTGTGTTGTCCGCATACAGGTGATATAGAATGTTCACAGAGTTCAACGCGTTTGCCAGGGGTTACATGAGTTCAATCTTAGCAGGGGTAGGCAATAAAGATATGGGGCAAACGTTTATCAGAACATCAGGATCAATATTAGGGGTTCTTCTCTAGGGCAGAGATAATTGCTTCCTTTCATGTGGTAGGGAATATTTCTAATTGCAGAAAATCTGCATGACAGCCATGGGCCAACTATCGCATTTTGAGTGAACAAAAAGCAGAGGGAGATCCCGATTATATGCTCAGCAATAAGCCCTTAGTTGTTGAAGAGGGATAGGGGAAATCAAAAAGCAGAGTCAAATGTGAAGAGGTAATATGATTCTCAAGTAGAGAGAGACTTACCAGAGGTGAGTTGAATTCAGAATGTATATTATGGATTTTATCAGGAGCTTATTTGCGAATATTTTGCGACCAAATTCACAGTCACAAAACATTCATACATAGTGCTGCGATTCGGTATTTGGAAGGGATGTCCTAAACAGACCCCCCAGGATATTGTGGCATAGATTTTCAAATTTAGAGGCACAAAAATGGAAATTCAGCGGCACAAAAATGCAAAGTTTGCGGAATTATTGTGGCACTTTATTTTACTCTTAATCATTCCTTTTCCACCTTAAATCAATGCAAACTGATAAAACAGAGTATTTAACTTTGAAATAGGCATTATAAACAGTCTGAGAGAGTTTTTAGGTATATTCTCATTTTTAGTAACATTTCTGTGGTGGAAAGTTATGGAATCTGCGTGGCTCCACAAAATCCACCCACCTTGCGTTTCCCAAAGTCTTCCAAGAATAATGGTACCTCTCTTGTGTGTGTAGGCCTAATGCCTGCGACAATAAAGGGCCCAAATGTAACATGGACACACAACCTTTTCAAAGTGAAAACAGACCCTTTTTTTGCAAAGTGCCTAGCTTTAGATTTTGAACCCTAGCTCTCCCAGCACCTTGGAAACCTAGCAAACCTATACATTTTTGGAAACTAGACACCATGGGAATCCAGGATCAGGTGACTTGTCTGGCTTTCTACAGGTTCTGTTACCCAGATTCCCTTGTAAATCTCAAAATGTGTCAAAGAAATCACATTTTCCTCACATTTCTGTGGTGGAAAGTTCTGGAATCTGCGTGGATCCACAAAATTCCTCCCGCCCGCATTCCCAAAGTCTTCAGAGAAAACGGGAACCTCACTTGTGTGGGTAGGCCTTGTGCCCGTGACAGAAAACGGCCCAAAACGCAACACCACATTTTCACACTGAAGGCGGACCCTTTTTTTGCAAAGTGCCTGGCTGTAGATTTTGTACCCTAGCTATCCTGGCACCTTGGGGAACCTAGTAAACCTATACATTTTTGAAAACTAGACACGCAGGAGAATCTAGCATGGGTTGACTCGCCTGGCTTGCTACAGGTTCTGTTACCTAGAATCCCTTGCAAACCTCAAAATCTGTCCAAAATACCAAATGTTCCTTACATTTCTGTGGTGGAAAGTTCTGGAATCTGTGTGGATCAGCAAAATTACACCTGCCCACATTTCCCAAAGTCTTTCAAGAAAAATGGTACCTCACTTGTGTGGGCAGGCCTTCTGCCAGCGACAGGAAACGGCTCAAAACGCAACGTGGACACACCACATTTTCACAGTGAAAACTAACCATTCTTTTGCAAAGTGCCTAGCTGTAGATTGTGAACCCTAGCTCTGCCGGCACCTTGGGAAACCTAGTGAACCTATATATGTTTTTAAACTAGACACGCAGGGGAATCCATCAAGCGGTGGCTTGTCTGGCTTTCAACAGGTTAAATACCCAGAATACCTTGCAAACCACAACATTTGTAGAAAATAACACATTTTCGTCACATTTCGGTGGTGGAAAGTCCTGGAATCCGTATGGATCCACAAAATTCCACCCTCCCTGCATTTCCAAAAGTCTTCCAAGAAACATGGTACCTCCCTTGTGTGGGTAGACCTAATGACCCCGACAGGAAACGGACCAAAACGCAACGAGGAAACATCACATTTTCACAGTGAAAACTAACACTTTTTCTGCAAAGTGCCTCGCTGTAGGTTTTGAACTCTAGCTCTGCCATCACCTAGGGAAACCTGGCACACCTATACATTTTTGAAAACTATACACCCTGGGAAATCAAGGATGGGTTGACTTGATTGGCTCTCACCAGATTCTGTTACCCAGAAACCCTTGGAAACCACAAAATGTGTCCAAAATACCATATTTTCCTCACATTTCTGTGGTGGAAAGTTCTACAATCTGCGTGCGTTGATCCACGTAATTCCACCCCCGCATTCCCCAACGTCTTCTCAGAAAAATGATACCTCACTTGTGTGGGTAGGCCTTGTTCCAGCGACAGGAACCAGCCCAAAGCACAACGTGGACACACCACATTTTCACAGTGAAAACTGAGACTTTTTGTGCAAAGTGCCTAGCTGTAGATTTTGAACCCTAGCTCTCCCAGCACCTAGTGTAATATAGCAAACCTATACATTTCTGAAAAGTAGGCACACAGGGGAATCTAGGATGGGGTGACTTGTCTACCTTTCTACAGATTATGTTACCCAGAATGCATTGCAAACCTCAACATTTGTTCAAAATACCACATTTTTGGCACATTTCAGTGGTGGAAAGTACTGAATCTGCGAGGAGCCACAAAATTCCACCCGCCTCGCATTTCCCCAAAGTCTTCTGAGAAAAATGGTACCTCACTTGTTTGGGTAGGCCTAGCGCGACTGACAGGAAACGGCCCAAAACGCAACGTGGACACATCGCATTTTCACAGTGAAAACTGACCCTTTTTTTGAAAAGTGCCTGCTGTAGATTTTGAACCCTAGCCCTGCCAACACCTAGGTAAACCTAGCAAACCTATATATTTTTGAAAAGTAGACACCCAGGGAAATTCAGGATAGGTTGACTTGTTTGGCTTTCACCAGTTTCTGTTACTCAGAATCCCTTGCAAACCTCAAAATTTGTCACAAAAACACACATTTTTTCACATTTCTGTGGTGGAAAGTAATGGAATCTGCGAGGAGCCACAAAATTCCACCCACCATGCATTTCCCTAAGTCTTCAGTTAATAATGACACCTCAATTGTGTGCGTAGGACTAGTGCCCGTGACAAGAAAAGTCCGAAAATGCAACGTGGACACACCACATTTTCGCAGTGAAAACTGACCCTTTTTGTGCAAAGTGCCTAGCTGTAGGTTATGAACCCTAGCTTTCCCAGCACCTAGTGAAACCTTGCAAACCTATACATTTTATAAAACTAGACACCCAGGGAAATCTAGGATGGGTTGACTTGTCTGGCTTTCTACAGATTCTGTTACCTAGAATCCCTTGCAAACCTCAACAATTGTCCAAAAAACACATTTTGTCACATTTGTGTATTGGAAAGTTCTGGAATCTGCATGGATCCACAAAAATTCACCCACCCACATTCCTCAACGTCTTCCAAGAAAAATGGTACCTCACTTGTGTGGGTAGGCCTACTGCCCGCGACAGGAAACCGCCCAAACCGCAACGTCCACACCGCATTTTCACAGTGAAAACTACCTTTTTGTAAAGTGCCTAGACGTAGATTTTGAACCCTAGCTCTGCCGGCACCTTGGAAAAACCTAGCAAACCTATACATTTTTGAAAACTAGAGACCCAGGGGAATTGAGTATGGGGAAACTTGTATGGCTCTCACCTGGTTCTGTTACACAGAATCCCTTACAATCCTCAAAATCTGTCAAAAATATCACATTTTCCTCACATTTCTGTGGTTGGAAGTTCTGGAATCTGCATGGAGCCACACAATTCTACCTGATCCGCATTCCCTGATGTCTCCTGAGAAAAATTATACCTCACTTGTTTGGGTAGACCTAGTGCCAGTGACAGGAAATGGCCCAAAACGCCACATGGACACATCCCATTTTCATAGTGAACCTTTTTTTGCAAAGTGCCTAGCTGCAGATTTTGAACCCTAGCTCTGACGTCACCTAGGGAAACCTAGCAAACCTATACATTTTTGGAAACTAGACACCCTGGGAAATCACGGATTGGGTTGACTTGTCCGGCTCTCACCAGATTCTGTTCCCCAGAATCCCTTGCAAACCTCAAAATGTTTCCAAAATACCATATTGTCCTCACATTTCTGTGGTGGAAAGTTCTGGAATCTGTGTGGATCCATGAAATTGCACCCATCCCGCATTCCCCAACGTCTTCTGAGAAAAATGGTACCTCACTTTTGTTGGTAGGCATAGTGCAAGCGAGAGGAAACGGCCCACAACGTATTCTGGACACACCACATTTTCACAGTGAAAACTGACCTTTTTTTGCAAAGTGACTAGCTGTAGATTTTGAACCCTAGCTCTGTCGTCACCTAGCTAAACCTAGCAAACCTATACCTTTTTGAAAACTAGACACCAAGGGAAATCAAGCACTTGTCTGGCTCTCACCAGGTTCTGTTACCCAAAATCCCTTGCAAACCTCACAATTTGTCCAAACAACACATTGTATTCACATTTCTGTGTTGGAAAGTACTTGAATCTGCAAGGAGCCAAAAATTCCACCCACTACGCATTTCCCAAAGTCTCCCGAGAATAATGGTACCTCACTTGTGTGGGTAGGCCTTGTGCCAGCGACAGGAAACGGCCCAAAATGCAACGTGAACACACCACATTTTCAAAGTGAAAACTGACCCTTTTTTTTGCAAAGTGCCTAGCTGTAGATTTTGAACCCTTGCTCTGCCGGTACCCATGGAAACCTAGCAAACCTATACATTTTTTAAGCTAGACACCCAGAGGAATTAGGGATGGGGTGAGTTGTTTGGCTTTCACCATGTTCTGTTACCGAGAATCCCTTGCAATCCTCAAAATCTTTCGAAAAAATAACATTTTTGTCACATTTCGGTGATGCAAATTTCTGGAAGCTGCAGGGAGCCACAAAATTCCACCTGACCCGCATTCCCTAAAGTCTTCTGAGAAAAATGGTACCTCACTTGTTTCGGAAGGCCTAGTGTCACTGACAGGAAATTGCCCAAAACGCAACGTGGACACATCGCATTTTCACCATGAAAACTGACCCTTTTTTTGCAAAGTGCCTAGCTGTAAATTTTGAACCCTAGCCCTTCCAGCACCAAGGGAAACCTAGTAAACCTATACATTTATGAAAGCTAGACACCCAGGGGAATTCAGGATGAGTTGACTTGTTTGGCTTTCAGCAGGTTCTGTTACCCAGAATCCCTTGCAAACCTCAACATTTGTCAATAAAATACATTTTCCTCACATTTCTGTGGTGGAAAGTACTGGAATCTGCAAGGAGCCACAAAATTCCACCCACCACGCATTTCCCAAAGTCTTCCGAGAATAATGGCACCTCACTTGCGTAGGTAGGCCTAGTGCCCGCGACAGGAAACGGCCCAATACACAAGGTGGACACAACGCATTTTTACATTTTGAACCCTAGCTCTGTCGGTACTTAGAGAAACCTAGAAAACCTATACATTTTTTAAAACTAGACACCCAGGGAAATGCAGGATGGTTCGACTTGTCTGGCTCTCACCAGGTTCTGTTACCCAAAATCCCTTGCAAACCTCAAAATTTGTCATAAAAAACACATTTTCCTCACATTTCTGTGGTGGAATGTACTGGAATATGCAAGGAGCCACCAAATTCCACCCACCACACATTTCCCAAAGTTTCCAGAGAATAATGGTACCTCTCTTGCGTGGGTACGCCTTGTGCCAGCGACAGGAACGGCCCAAAATTCAACGTGGACACACCACATTTTCACAGTGAAAAATTACTCTTTTTTTGCAAAGGGCCTAGCTGTAGATTTTGAACCCTTGCTCTGCCGTTACCCAGGGAAAACTAGCAAACCTATACATTCTTTTGAAACTAGACACCCAGAGGAATCCAGGATGGGGTGACTGGTTTGGCTTTCACCAGGTTCTGTTACAGAGAATCCATTGAATCCTCAAAATCTGTAAAAAAAGAATTCACATTTTCCTCACATTTCTGTGATGCAAAGTTCTGGAATCTGCAGGGAGCCACAAAATTCCACCTAACCCGCGTTCCCTAAAGTCTTCTGAGAAAACCTCACTTGTTTGGGAAGGCCTAATGCCACTGACAGGAAATGGCCCAAAACGCAACTTGGACACATTGCATTTTCACAGTGAAAACTGACCCTCTTTTTGCAAAGTGCCTAGCTGTAGATTTTAAAACCTAGCTCTGCCGGCACCTAGGAATACCTATCAAACCTATATATTTTTAAAAACTAGACAACCAGAGGAATCTAGGATTGGTTGACATGTCTGGCTCCCACCCGATTCTGTTACCCAGAATCCCATGCAAACCCCAGCATTTGTCCCAAATACGACATTTTTGTCACATTTCTGTGGTGGAATGTACTGGAGTCTGCAAGGAGCCACAAAATTCCACCCACCACGCATTTCCCAAAGTCTTCCAACATAATGGTACCTCACTTGTGTGGGTAGGCCTAGTGTCCGCGACAGGAAACTGCCCAAACTGCAACGTGGACACACCCCATTATCACAGTGAAAACGGACCCTTTTTATGCAAAGTGCCTAGCTGTAGATTTTGAAACCTAGCTCAGCTGGCACCTAGGAAAACCTAGCAAACCTATACATGTTTGAAAACTAGACACCCAGGGGTATTCAGGATGGGTTTTCTTGTCTGGCTTTCTACAAGTTCTGTTATCCGGAATCCTGTGCAAACCTCAAAATTTGTCCAAAATACCACATTTTAATCACATTTCTGTGGTGGAAAGTTCTGCGTGGATCCACAAAATTCCACATGTCAGCATTCCCCAAAGTCTTCTGCGAAAAATGGTACCTCACTTGTTTGAGTGAACCTAGTGCCACTGACAGGAAATGGCCCAAAACGCAATGTGGACACATCGCATTTTCACAGTGAAAACTGACCCTTTTTTTGCAAAGTGCCTAGCTGTAGATTTTGAACCCTAGCTCTGCTGTCACCTAGGGAAACCTATCAAACCTATACATTTTTGAAAACTATACACACAGGGACATCCAGGTTGGTACGACTTGTCTGACTTTCGCCAGGTTCTGTTATCCGAAACCCCGTGCAAACCTTAAAATTTGTCCAAAATACCACAGTTTAATCACATTTCTGTGGTGGAAAGTTCTGCGTGGATCCACAAAATTCCACTCGCCAGTATTTCCCAAAGACTTTCGAGAAAAATGGTACCTCACTGTGTGGGTAGGCCTTGTGCCAGCGACAGGAAACGTCCCACAACGCAACATGGACACACCACATTTTCGCAGTGAAAACTGACCCTTTTTTTGCAAAGTGCCTAGCTGTAGATTTTGAACCCTAGCTAGGTCAAAACCTACGGAAACCTAGCAAACCTATACATTTTTTAAAACTAGGCACCCAGCGGAATCCAGGATGGGGCGACTTGTTAGGCTCTCACCTGGTTCTGTTACCCAGAATCCCTTGCAAACCTCAAAATCTGTCAAACAAATCACATTTTCCTCACATTTCTGCGTTGGAAAGTTGTGCAATCTGCATGGAGTCACAAGATTCTACCTGACCCGCATTTCCTAACGTCTTCTGAGAAAAATGGTAGCTCACTTGTTTGGTTAGGCCTTGTGCCAGTGATAGGAAATGGCCCAAAGTGCAACGTGGATACACCACATTTTCACAGTGAATACTGAACCTTTTTTTGGAAAGTGCCTAGCTGTAGATTTAGAACCCCCGGTCTGCCAGCACCTAGGGAAACTTAGCAAACCCATACATTTCTGAAGACTAGAAACCCAAGGGACTCCAGGAAGGGGTGACTTGTCTGGCTCTCACCAGGTTCTGTTACCCAGAATCCCTTGCAAACCTCAAAATCTGTCAAACAAAATACATTTTCCTCACATTACTGTGGAGGAAAGTTCTGGAATCTACTTAGATCCACAAATGTCCTACCTTTCCTAAGTGGTACCTCAGGTGGGTGCCCCAAATACCCACGATAGGCAAGGGCCCAACACGTATTGAGGAGACATCAAAATGACCTATCGCAAAACAACATGGTTTTGCAAGTGAAGTCACCTGGGTTTTTGGCCTCAGGCTTGACGGCCATCTTGAGAAATCCACCAAACTTACATATTTCTGAAAACTAGACACACAAAGGAGTCTAGCAAGGTATGGCTTGCATGGGTCCTTTAACGTTTTCCTACGCAGAATCCCCTGCAAACCTCAAATTTAGCTGGAAAAAATCAGTTTTTTCTCAAATTTCTGTTTGGGAAAGTTCTGGAATCTGTGTGGATCCACAAATTTTATACCACCCAGCGTTCCCTCAGGTCTCCCAATAACAATGGTACTTCACTTGTGTGGGTGGATCAAGTACCCGCAACAGGCAAGGGCCCAAAATGTATTGAGGAGACTTCAAAAATACCTATCACAAAACAACCTGGTTTTCCAAGGGGGGTCACCTGTGTTTTTGGCCCCGGGCTCGACAGCCATCTTGGGAAACCTGCCAAACTCACATATTTGTGAAAACTTGAAGCCCGGGGGAGTCCAGTGAGGTATGGCTTGCATGGACCCCCCAATGTTTTTTTACCCAGAATCCCCTGCAAACCTCAAATTTTGTGTGGAAATTTAGTTTTTTCAGCAAAATTTGAGGTTTGCAGGCGATTATGGGTAGGGAAACGTTGGGGGATCTACACAAGTCATGCCTCCCTGGACTCCCCCGGGTGTCTAGTTTTCAGAAATGTGTGGGTTTGGTAGGTTTCCTGTTAGACCTAGTATCATTGGTGTGAGTCTTCCTTCCATTTCTTTTTATTGCCTCCTCTGTTTTCTATCTGTTTGCTGGTTTTAGATGCTTTGGGCACTGTGCCACTGCTATTCAGTGCGACAGTGCAAGTGCTCCCTATGTTAAATTGTCGTACTACTTGGTGACTCCATGATTGGATTATTTGATTTACTTGTTAGACCCTAGTACAGTGCACCATGTGTGCCCAGGGCTTGTAAATCAAATTCTGCTGGTGGGCTTGCAGCACTGGTTGTGCCACCCAGAGAAGCAGCTTGTAAAGTGTGTCTCAGGCCTGACATTGCTGAGCCTGTGAGAAGTCTGTGACTGCCAACTCGACTTGGCAAGTGCACCCACTTGCCAGTCCCCACACCTTCCCTTTTCTTCACATCAGACACCCCTAAGGTAGGCCCAATGGCAGGGTGCATTGTACGTATAAGGTAGGACATGCCCTGGTGTGTGTGGCATGTCCTGATAGTGAATTACAACCATTTTTTTTTCACTATTGCAAGGCTACCTGTTCCCCATAGTTCCAGAATGGGCAGTTTTATTATAACATCTTGTTATCCTAACGGACTCAGGGAACTAGGTAGAAATTCGAGTTTAGTATGCCTGAACTCAGAATGATAAAATACATATTTTAGTGATAATGGATTTAAAATTCTGTGTTTGAAACTACCACTTTTAGAAAGTAGGTATTTTCTTGCCTAACTATCCAAGCCTGCCTCTACTAGGTTGTGTTTGCCGTGTCTGGAGTTTGAGTGACAGGGGCTGGAGGATTCCAGGAGACAGGGTGAGTCAGCACAGGGCTGAATAGAGAGATCTGCATGTAGATGGATGGGAGGAGTTGCACCTGGGACCTGAATAGGGCCGTGCCTTCCCTCCACAATGCTGGCTCCACCTCCTGTGGTGTGTCTGATATCCCTGGCCCACACCGTGAAAGGAAAGAAGGAGTCTTGTGAACAAAGTGCTCCAGGACTGACCAGAACTGGTTTGGACTAGGAAAAGGCCTCTCTGTCTTCAGAGAACAAAGAGAATATGAGTATAAATATGGAGACCCAGACCCCAATACTTTGGATCACTTCTGGGAACAAGACACATGTTTTGCCAAGGAGAGGAACCAAGGAATCTGCAGGAGTTTGGACTGCCCCTCTACCAGTGTGCTGTTTGCTGGGTTGGCCTGCAGAGGTCTCTTCATTGCCAAGGAAAGGAGAAGGAACTTTTAAAGAACTTTCATCATCTTTCAGAATATTTTTCCAAAGGCTTGAACTTGTGCTTGCCTCCTGCTGAAGTCTCAGGGCTACAAGCCTGCACCACCAGCTCCCCTCTGAATATCCTTGCTGGGAATTCTATCTGCAGAAGCCTGCATGTCGCTGGGAGCTGGAAGGGCAACTCAACGAGAAGAAGCTTGTCACTGCCGCAGCTGTTGTGGTCGCATCGCCAGAGAACGTCCCACCGCTGCATTACCAGAGAAGTGTTTCTTCGTCGCTGCTGTTTGCCGACCCATCACAGGAGAAGTGTGTTGCCACCACAAGGGTCGCCGTTGCATCACCGAAGAAGTGTGTTGCAGGGCCTGTCACAGCTCCAAAGTACAGAGTTCGCCGCACGGCCGTCGGCCGTACACGCATCGTCTTCACATTGTCGCAACAGGGCGTCATCTTATCGCACCGGATCATCGCATCGCATCGAGGTGCCATCTTGTTGCATCGCAACCGGAACGCATCACGAGTAACAACGCAACACCACCTCTCCGGTAAGGACCGAGATGCATCCCCTACTCTGCGCAAGCATTGAGGCGCAACGCATTGTCTCCCCTGAAGCAAGGAACGACGCATCTCCATTCCTGCAAACCTTTTTGTTTGTTTTGCATTACGCATCCAGGTACTTTTGTTAGAACTATGTCGCATTCATCATCAACTTGAATTAAGTATCTTCTACCATCTTTTGGTCTATTTTGAGTACAGTATTGTGGATTTTTGTCATTTGTGGTCTTGTGTTGAGTCTTTATAAAGAATACTTATTTTTATAAAACCTGTGTGGTGTCCATCTGTAGTGTTTTCACTGTATTACTGTGTATATTCACAAATGCTTAACACAGTGCCTCTGAGAAAAGCCTGTCTGCTCGTGCCAAGCTACGAAGGGGGTGACCAAGGGTTATCCAGTAGTTTAATCCCCTTTCCCTGACTTAGAAGCAAGGGTCCCTGTTTGGTCAAAGGTGTATACCATTGCCAACTAGAGACCCCCAGTTCTAACATTTTCCTAGATGGCCGCCGGGCCCGGAGCCAATAATCCATGGGACGCCCCTTGCATAACCAGGTTGTTTTGTGATAGGTAATTTTGATGTCACCTCAATAGGTTTTGGGCCCTTGTCTGTCGCGGGTACTTGATCCACCCACGCGTGTAGATGGGTGAGAAGAGTACACCTGGGACCTGAATTGGGCTGTGCCTGCCTTCCACAATTTCGGTTCCACCTCCTGCGGTGCGTCTGATGTCCGTGGCCCACACTGTCAAAGGAAAGAAGGAGTCTTGTCAACAAAGTGCTCCAGGACTGCACAGAACTGGTTTGGACTGGGTACAGGACCCTCTGCCTTCAGAGGACAAAGGATTTGCTAGTACAAATATGGGAACCCAGAACTTTAGATCACTTTTGGGAAACAAGAAGAATCTTTGCTGAGGAGAGGAACCAGAGAAACTGAGGCTGAGACTATCCCTAAGCGAGTGCTTTTTGGGGGATTGGCCTTGTTGGACTTGGCCCTTTTTCCCTAAAATTTTTCTCTTTTCCCCCTAGCCTTTTACCATGTGTGAGAAAGTGCCAATGGCGTGCGCAGATTTATTTGTGCTGTTGTGGAGAAATGCTACTTTTAAAATGGATGCCATGGCTGTGTGTTGTGCCGCCTGACTGAGGTGGGTTACTAGTCTAGTTGTCTGTTTCCCAGCAACCCCAGCTTTTGGAGGGAAACCTGGCACTCAGGTAGGTGGGGTTAGGGGCGTATAAATAGCGGAGCTGGGATGCCATGTGCTCAGTCTGAGTGTGGACTTGGATTTGTGAGGGGACCTCTGCCATCAGGTACCACCACATTGGCCGGTGTGCTGGCCCCTGTGTCCAGCTGCACCCTTCTGCTGTCCACAGGGCTAGTGAGAGCCCCCTTACTGGAGTGAAGACTGCTGACCCAGGAGAAGTGCCATTTTATGGTGGATGACTGTTCCTAAAGAACTGCGGCTCAGTACTGATGAGTGCCCACTGATCGCTGATCTTGCCCAGTAGGGCCTGATGCTCTCCTACTTTGCACCTTGTGAGCGCTACAACTGTGCCCTGCCTGCTGGCTTGCGCCTGGAGAGGAGGAGCGCTTATCTTTCTACCCAGGAGGTGAGGAGCTGACACCTGCAGCGCTGGGCTGAAGAGAGCACTGTAGTTCCATTGACTGTGCTAACTAAGCGCTATACTAAAAGGACTTGCCGTCAGGGCCAAGACTGGGAAGTGCTGGGATCCACAAGGTAAAAGCGCTGCACCACCCAAGCGCTCTAATGCTGCAGACTACTGTCTTCCACCAGCGCCGTGCCAAGTAAGCGCTGCCCCCCCAAGAATCTGCTGGCGCTGAGCTGCTGTGTGACCTCCGTGGGGATCCCCCACGGCCTGTGCAGGAGAAATGTGGGTGCCTACCCCGCGTTGTTGTGATAATTTAAACCAGCGGGAGCCCACCCCGTGGCTTTTATGCTGATTTGAAGGGAGGCTACCCCGTATTGGCGCTTTATTTAAAAACAGGAGCCTACACTGTATTGCCACCGCAAGAATAACTTTGCCCAAAATCCCCACCGCAGCCCGGGCCAAGAAAGAGGAGAGAGCCGCATCACACTTTATTTCTCACAGCGGGTGCCTGTTGCGCAAGCAGTCACGACGTTCCGGTTGTTTCCGTTTTTGAAGTCGTACGGTCCCAATTTCCCCACGAGCCGGCCTGCCAACAAGGAAGTGAACACTTGATGAACCGACTGACCTGCAAGGGAAAGGGGAAGTGGAGAGAGAAATAAACAAACACTGGATCTTCGTCTCGAGGAATCCAAAAGGTTTCTCTAGATGAAGTGCTCTGGACCTATCTTGATCAAACTTTCAATGATGTGAAGTTTCACCTATTATAACAACAATATCCAGACGCAATCAGTATTAAAAAGACTTATCAACAGTAATGACATTCATTTGTTATTCCTCATTTATCATTAACATACCCAAAGTCTGAAGATCCATGTAAACACTTTTATGGTTTGAAAGGTGAATTGGAAAAACTCTACCGCAAGGAGTTTACCACCTTAAATGACCCAAAACACTTTTAGTTTCTCTGTAAAACACCCCCAAGTATTAAACTGGTTAATAAGTGTTAGTTTGAAAACAATGAACTTCCAATTAACTTTTTCCTTCAATTTGGACCTTTAGGAAGTGCCTAATACAATACTGTAAAATCTAAAATCTAACATTAATATGCTGTAGTATGTCCAAACAGTTATAATATCACTAGACGGTGTTAAGTTTCTGCAAAGTCTCAAACAAACATCCTTGTCCGAATATCAAGACAAATATTAAATTAAATTAAATTAAATTATTTCTCTGTGCAAATATGAAGTTCTCTGCGTAATGTTTTTAAATCTTCTTCGGATTTTATGGTGCAATTGTTCGAGAAAGTCTCAAGAGTCTTACCAGTGTTCGTCGCTTCTTGTGTCAGCGTCCGGTTGCCTGGTAGTTGACCCTTTTCTTTGTTTTGTTAGGTTCACAGGAAGTTATCCTGATGTCAACCGGAACCTCCGAAATCCAAGAAGAAGACGCCGGCTCCAGCAATGAGGAATGACGTCCGGAGTCTCGAGAAACAGGTAAGGGGAAACGGGAGAACCAGGGAAAAGCGGGAGAAGGGAGGCGGGGAGACGGGAAAAGTAATGCTCAGAAGGCAAGGTGACCGCGGGAGAAGGCAGGGAAGAGCGGGAGGTGGGAGGCGGGAGGCGGGAGACAAGGAGAGTTCCGCTCCGAATGCAGACCACTCAAGAGGGCGCAAGGGAATCCGAAGGGTGAAAGGAGAAATTCTATCAAACAAGGAATTTACTGACTGGAAAATGGGTCCGGAATGCTCGTGGTGATGCGTCGAATCCAAATGAAGCAAAGCGCCCTTTCTCTCCAAGGCGTGTCTTTTATACTCGCAGCACAGAGCGTCTTCAGCACATTTACATGCACCTCACGTGGAATTCAGCCCACCGTTCAGCGGTTTACTCACGTGAGGCAGGTGACAAGATTCAAGAGGGCAACATCACTGCTAGCTACAAATACACTTAGAAACAAAAGTAACAAGCGTTGCTAATTACAACAGATTTGTTCAATCTCATAATTACAACACCAGTGATGTCTACAATGTTCAAAGGAGGGTTCATGCTCAGGAGAGTGCGGCGAATGAACCCTTAACAGTGCCTACCCCGCATGCCAGCCTAATTTGAACCCAGAGGGTGCCCACCCCGCGGGTTTACTGCCAGTGAAAGCGGGTACACACCCCATGAGTGCGCGTTGACTTCGGAGGGAGCCTACTTCTCTGTGAGGGAAAGAGAAACTGCCGCCATTCACCACCACAGCCTGGGGCCAGAGGAAGAGGATCGCAGCCACGCTGCCCGTGGCAACCCGGAAGCAGAGCCGAGAGCCCCTGTTTGTGGGTGGGCCGTACCACAAGACATCCGTAGCCTCGCGGGAGCTGGAAGGAAGTGGAGGTGTTGCGGGGCTCCTGTGGTGACGAGGGAGCTCTGTGGATGCAGAGAAGCCAGACGGGAGCCTTTCCCGCGCTTGCCCCGCACCGCAAGACGTCCTGAGCCTCACGGGCTCCCCAGTCAAAGTTCCGGGTCCCAGGAGGGGGCCCGGGTGAAGTCTTGGGAGGCGCCTTTGATCGGGGTTTCCTGGGAGATGAGGAGAGCCTCGAGAGCAGCCGCAGGACAGCCGGTGAGTGGGGGCCCATTGAGAAGTTGGGGGGGGGGGGTGAGACGGGGCACCGCCCCCCCGTGGCCGCTCTTAGCGCTGCGTGGTGCCCATGCTGTGTTAGCAGCTGCCCTGCGAGAGCGCAGGGAGCTGCTACATGGTACGCCATATTTCTTTCATTACCGATTCCCAGGGGGGACTCCAACGTGCCAGTCAGTCTTTTTCTTTGGTGCTCCTCATTAACCTTGAGGGCCCGTGTGTCTCTAACTGCACTGAGGGGGCATCTCTGCCGTCCAGAGTCCCGGTGTGGGGCTCCAGAGGCACCGTAGGTGCCAGGGACCATTGGTGACTACCCAGCAGCCCTGCCGGACAGTGGGCCGCTGCAACATTTCGGGGGCATTGCTGATTTGAGAGTTCCAGAGGAGGGGCTCTCCCGGCGCAGTGGCGCCCAGGCTAATCTGCAATAAGGCGTATGATAGGCTGGTAATGCCTAATGACCTGCACAATGTGTCTGATGCCCTATGCTGAGATGATTCGGCTGGTTATGCAAATGAGATGCCTAATAGGATGTTTTAGATTATGCCTGCTCTCATATGTTACTGCTTTTATGCCTATGCTGATGCCAATGTGCATGTTTAAGGTGAGGTTACCATGGTTTATGCAAATATGTGTACGCCTCCATGATCATGTGTCATGTGCCTAATGTTTTCCATCCAGGCTTGCGCATAATGTGTTTATATGCTGACCTGACGTGTTTTTCTAGGCTCATGGTTAATGCCTCATACCAATATGCTTGAGGCCTCGGGATATTGATTCATGCTAATGAAGTTAATGCCTAATGTTCCTCCTCTATACTGTATGTTTAGGCCTACTTGATTTATGCCTCCTGCCCACGCTGTATGCAAACGTGATCTATGCTACGTGTCTGGCCTTGCCAGTGGCTGCTGGCTGCGATACATTTATTGAGGGACTGTGCATTTATTTGTGGACTGAGGATGGTTCTGGCAGCGGCCTGATTGACCCTGCCCTTTAAATAGTACCCTTGTGTAAATTGTTACCTGGTGCCAGGGGGCACTGTGTTCATACCTGTGGTGATATCCCAACGTGTTCTGCATACTACATGTGCTGTTTTTCACCTAAACTGGTGTAGTCTCTTTTTGTAGTGTGCCTTGTGTGTCGCCTGTGTGTGCTACGTGGATGCTTTACACATTTCTTCCGGAGTTTGGCCCGCCCGGTTTGCACCACGCTACCCCGTTTCCAACAGGCCTGCAGTGGCTATGTGACTGCAAAAGAAAGGAGAAAGGGCTGTTGTGCTACTTTCAAATCAACTTGTAAAGGATCTCGAAGGGCTTGAGATAGAGCTTGCCCCCTGCTGAAGTCTCAGGGACAACAGACATCACCAACCAGCTTCCCTGCCTTCCCTTGCTGGGTATTGAAGTGCCTGCAGTTGAGCTGGACCTTCTGAGGGACTGCGTGTCGCTGGGAGCTGGAAGCGCGACTCAAGACGAAGAAGCGTGTTGCCACAGCAGCCATTGTCATCGCATCACTGGAGAAGAGTACGGATGCTGGCGCCATCGCATCACCCGAAGCGCCTCGCATCACCGGAGAAGAGTGTCTCCATCGCAGCAGATGCCGTCGCATCACCAGAGAAGTGTGTCGCAGGGCCTTTCGTGGCTCAAAAGAATCTTTGAGACGCTGCACGGCTGTCGGGCGTGCATGCATCGTGTTGCAACAAGAAGAAGATGCCATTTTGTTTCATTGCACCGGATCTTCATCGCATCACGTCGCTGCTAGGCGCATCGCCACGGAAGTGCAGTCAGAAACCGTTGCATCACCTTCCCACGCAAAGAAGAACCAAGGCATCCCCTACGCAGCAGGAGGGATCCGACGCATCACCGTTCTTTCATGTAAGGAACCGACGCATCACCTTCCCTGCAACACTTTCGCTGTATAGCGTTACGCATCCAAAGGTACATTGACCTTAAAGTGTCGCCTGTTACATCTAAAGAGAACTATGCTATTTCTACCATTTTTGAAACACAGTAATGTGAATTTTTGTTGTTTGTGATCTTGTGTTAAGTCTATATAGAAATACTTATTTTTATACTGCAACTTGTGTGGTGTCCATCTGTAGTGTTGTCACTGGGTTACTATATGTGTTCATAAATGCTTTACACACTGCTTCTGAGGTAAGTCTGCCTGCTTGTGCCAAGCAACCAAAGGGGTGAGCAGGGGTTATTTTAGGAGTGTACCCCCCTTACCCTGACTAGATGCAAGGGTCCCTATTTGATCAAAGGTACCTACCTTTGCCAACTAGATACCCTCAAATCTAACATTTCCCAAGATGGCGGTCGAGCCCGTGGTCAAAAATACAGGTGACTCCCCTTGCAAAACCAGGTTGTTTTGTAATAGGTAATTTTGATGTTGCAGGTACTTGACCCACCCACGTAAGTGAGGTACCATTTTTATCGGGAGACCTGAGGGAACAGTTTGTGGTATGATATTTGTGGCTCCAGTTCTTTCCACCACAGAAATGTGAGGAAAATGTGTTTTTTTTTACAAAGTTTGAGGTTTGCAAGGGATTCTGGGTAACAGAACCTGGTGAGAGCCAGACAAGTCTCCCCATCCTGGATTTCCCTGGGGGTCTAGTTTTCAAAAATGAATAGGTTTGCTAGGTTTCCCTAGGTGCTGGCAGAGCTAGGTTTCAAAATCTACAGCTAGGCACTTTGCAAAAAAAGGGTCAGGTTTCACTGTAAAAATGTGGTGTGTCCCGTTGCGTTTTGGGCAGTTTCCTGTTGCGGGCACTAGGCCTACCCACACAAGTGAGGTACCATTTTTCATGGAAGACTGTGGGGAATGCAGAGTGGGCGAAATGTTGTGTAACCACGCAGATTCCAGAACTTTCCACCAGAAAAATGTGAAGAAAGTGTGCTTTTTGTCAAAGTTTGAGGTTTGCAAGGAATTCTGGGCAACAGAACCTGGTGAGAGTCAGACAAGTCACTCCATCCTGAATTCCCCCGGGTGTCTAGTTTTCAAACATTTATAGGTTGGCTGGATTTCCCTAGGTGCCGGCAGAGCTAGGGTACAAAATGTACAGCTAGGCACTTTGCAAAAAAAAGGGTCAGTTTTCACTGCGAAAATGTGGTGTGTCCACATTGTGTTTTGGGCCCTTTCCTGTCGCAGGCAGAAGGCGTACCCACAGAAGTGAGGTACTATTTTTCTCAGAAGACTTTGGGGAATGCGGGGTGGTTGGAATTTTATGGATCCACACAAATCCCGGAACTTTCCATCACAGAAATGTGAGGAAAATATCTTTTTTTCACTAAATTTGAGGTTTGCAAGGGACTCTGGGTAATAGAACCTGGTGAGAGGCACACAAGTCACCCCATCCTGGATTACCGTTGGTGTCTAGTTTTCAAAAATGTACAGGTTTGCTAGGTTTCCCTATGTGCCGAACTGTTCGGGCTGGACTGTTCCTATGAGGAACAGGGTCAGACTGATTTGCATATAGCCATGTCTGAACTGGGGTGGCAGAGTGGGCTAAAGAACGGTGATGGATCAAACCCTGATCTTTTGACTGGGTGTGAGTGTTTGATTGGTTCAGATGCTCCGTCCATCACCACCCCCTTTTGTACCGCTTTTGGCCGCCATAAGTGTGGCAGGGTATGCTCAGACGTGAGTCCCTTGCTCACTTTGCCACTGGATTCAAGCAAGCTGGGCTGAAGACAGCTGCAATGCCAGAAAACGGTCCTCGGAAGCTTGTTTCCGGTCCAGGAAAGGCATGGCTTGGCAGTTCGGGCTGGACTGTTCCCATGAGGCACAGGGTCAGACTGACTTGCATATAGCCATGTCTGAACTGGGGTGGCAGAGTGGGCTAAAGAACGGTGATGGATCAAACCCTGATCTTTTGACTGGGTGTGAGTGTTTGATTGGTTCAGATGCTCCGTCCATCACCACCCCCTTTTGTACCGCTTTTGTCCGCCATAAGTGTGGCAGGGTATGCTCAGACGTGAGTCCCTTGCTCACTTTGCCACTGGATTCAAGCAAGCTGGGCTGAAGACAGCTGCAATGCCAGAAACCGGTCCTCGGAAGCTTGTTTCCGGTCCAGGAAAGGCATGGCTTGGCAGTTCGGGCTGGACTGTTCCCATGAGGCACAGGGTCAGACTGATTTGCATATAGCCATGTCTGAACTGGGGTGGCAGAGTGGGCTAAAGAACGGTGATGGATCAAACCCTGATCTTTTGACTGGGTGTGAGTGTTTGATTGGTTCAGATGCTCCGTCCATCACCACCCCCTTTTGGACCACTTCATCCAACATGAGACACATTACAAGAAAGCCATGAGACTGCCTCATGTTCATCTCCTTTCTCAACCTTGGTGCTTGCGTCTCTGCATTCACCCATTTACTCTGCAGTGACCTACTTCTTTCAGCTACCCCATATCTCTCCTACCTTCAATCCTTGCTGTATGACTGACTAACCACTATGCACCACCGTTTAAAAATTCTCATTCAGAGGTTAGTGAAAATCTTCAACTATGACCTCAACATCCTTGGAGAATTTGACCTATAACACACCTTAAGCTAGTCACTATTTCTTTGTCACCTCCGCCAAATATTTTCCATTACCACCCTCCTTACTACTCTCAGCTCCACTTTCTGAATTCTGGCTGAAATTCCTACAAATGAGGAATACAACCAGAACCATGGTACTGTTGGAGAGGGATTCACATTCAAATGTTTAATGACATCAGAACCCGAAGTATCACATTCGTGAGTGAAAAATAATAAATGTGCACCAACTATGAGTTCAAGAAAACATGACAAAACTAGAGAGTTTTAGTTACTGTATCGCAAAAGCATGCAGAAAAAGATGTAGTTTAGGTGAAATCTTTCATTCACGTAATATAGATTGTGATTGGCTAATTGACGAAGTACTATATTGCATTAACACGAGTTAGAAATGTGTAAATGGTGAGCTCTCATGTTCTGAAGTTTACCTCTAATCCTGCATTTATGTGTGAATACCTACTGGAGAATAATGAAATATTAAGAATTAAACTTAATATGATGACAAATTCAACTTAAACTTATCTTTTGTGTTTGTAAAAATTAGCACCAAAACGACAAAGAGAAGTAGGTGTTATATGTTCCTAATTATGTATTTGTGAAACTTTCAGAGAATGAATTTCACATATGTACTAATGTTATACACAACAAAATCCATAATTCTTGGTTAAAGATATATTTACACGTTAGTACATTAAAAAAGTAGCAGTATATTATACTGCCACTAATTTATTTTAACCTTACTAAATAATTTCAAATGCATCACAGTTCTACTAGGATTATGTTATTTTTATATTTCCTATGAATGTATGCTTAATAATTGTAAGCGTTTTGCATTATATTAGCCAGGAAGCTGCACCAGAGAGGACAGAAATAGTTTTGACTGAGCACAGAGCCTCTCTGTCATCAGAGAACAAAGGAATTTGTGCTAAAAAAAGTGGGGCCCAGACCCCTGAACTTTAGATCACTTTTGAACTTCAGGAGGAACATCTGCCAAGGAGAAGAGCTTGAAGAAAATGGAGAAGTACTACACCGTTGCTGTGTGCTGTCTGGGGTTGGCCTGCAGTAGCTGTGTCTTCTTAGGAGAGGAACTGTGTGTATATCCTGCTTGAGAAGGTATTTCCAAGGGCTTGGAAGTAGAGCTTGCACTCTGTTCAGGAGGTCTCAGAAACAGCAACAACCTCACCATCCTTCCGGTCACTGTCTCCGGAACCGCTGGTTTCATTCGCTGCAGAAGAAAGGAGCAGCCCACTATGTCTCTGAGTCTTTTGCAGGTTTCCGTGTCGTGGAGGCACCGCAGAAGGCCCTGCTGCACTTTGCACTGCGTCCTTGGTCTCACCGAGGCCATCTGGACACTTGCCACCCAGCCATTGCTTGCACTGAGTCCTGTGGGCACCGCATTCTGCACCGCCTCGCTTCACGCTACCTGCAAGTTTCCTACACCTTCGCTGCCTGACCCGAACATCGACTGGATCTGTCGCCTGCACTGCAACCTGCCAGCACTGCATCAGGCACTGCCTCACCACGTACTCTAAGCCTTGGTCTCCCGATGCTGTCGGCATGATGGTCACCCAGCTGCTGCCTGCACCTCATCGTGAAGGCACCGCACCCTGCATCTCTTCCATTTTGCAATGGAACCGCGACGGTTAACCCAACCGACTCGCACCCAGGTGTCACTGCAACGATAAAGGTACTGTTTACGAGTCTGTCAACGCTTTAGCTGGCCCGTTCCGAGGCGGTCAGCTGGAACTGTTAAGCTCTGTTTGTTTTCATTATCGCCGTAGCCCCGGACGGAGCTACTGACTTGGAAGAACTGTGTTTTTCAGCTAATTCTTCAATTTAAAGGTTATCTTGCAAAGTGACTATTTTCACAATATTGTATGTTAGATTTCTGTCGTTTTTTCTCTTGTTTGTACAGCTAAAGATTTGTTTATTTTCCTAAACTGGTGTGGTGTCCATTTGTAGTGTTTTCACTGTGTTACTGTATGTATGAACACATGCTTTACACACTGCATCTGAGATACGCCTGTCTGCTTGTGCCAAGCTTTCAAGGGGGTGAGCAGGGGCTATTTTAGAAGTGTACCCCCACCCCCCTTACCCGAACTAGGAAAAAGGGTCCCTACTTGGACTAAGGTGCAAACCATTGCCAACTAGAGACCCCCATTTCTAACATCTTCCAAATCATAGACAAATGTGGATCTTCCTGTTTAGGTCTCCTTTACCTCTCTATAGCTTTCCTCACTATCTATTATCAGTTTACTTTTGCCAACCTCTTAACCCACAATGCCAAATTCACAACAGCTATCAATTGGTTATTTTCCTTTCTAGTAACCAAACCCAAATATATGTTTAAATGAACTCCTGAATCCCTTTTTATGAAGTATGGTGTTGCTGAATGAAGAAAGAAAATGACACGACTTCTACTGGTAAAATAGTACAGACTTTAAAATAAAAAATAGCAAGCACGCAAGTGGAAGGTCAGTTAGCTCTTAAGAACTGGAATCTGAGCTTCGTCTTACAAAGCAATGGAAAGCTTCCTTTATACATGGCTTATCATGAATATGTCACACATTTGCATGGTAAAAGGACATCTACTAAACCACAACATTATCATTAAAAGGTTATACTTTCAAAAAACAGCTAGTCGTATCTATCACATGTGTCTCAGGTGCACAAGTTATTGTTAATTATGCTTCCACACCACCACTGGCTACCAGTGTCCTTGCCTTGTCTCACACTTGAAGCCTAACAATGCTATGCTCCATACACATCTGCTGCCTGACAAAGTCTAACCTCCCACCTATTCCGTGCCTCTGGGCTACTTTATCTACATAGTTTCTCAGATACGTATTCTTACAAACGAACCTGTGACCATCCATATGTTCAATGCCTAATTACACTTCCATATTATACTGAAGCTCCTATCTACTTCCCTACCCCCCGGGGTCCAGTTTCAACTAGTGCTCTTTTTCTCCAGCCTTCTACCACAGGTAAAACTGAAGATTTCTTTCTGACGGTGCATTCATTGGCATGAGTAGGCCTTTTTCATTTTCGACATTCATTATAACATTCCACCCTTTAGATGATTTTTCAACTTCTTTCTCACCTTCCCTATTGCTTAGAGTATTCTCTGTGTATACTTTGTCCTCAACATCCAGCACTCTTTTGACTTATCTAGTACTGAACGTTCCCCCTAAGTTCTGACTAACACTTTTACAACATTCTATCACTATCTGGGTGATAAAAATATCAACAACACCATGATATAAGCAACAATGCCTTAAATAGTACCAACATCGAGGATGGCACCCAAGAGGGCCACCCCATGAACCTCTCGTTGCGGGCACCGCCTTCATCCACCAAGGTGTGTTAAGTTTGCATGACTTCTATTAATGTTCCGTTAGTGTCGGCTGGCATGAAAAAGGCAACAAGCCATGTGAATCTTGGCACATACTTCTCCTTCCATCACCATCATTTAGTCTAAAACATATCTGTGCTGCATAAGCACAACTCTCATGTCTCGCAGGTCTTCTTTGATAGCATTGAAGCCATCCTCAGTGGCATTTATAGCATTTAATATCTCCCAACGTGTAATCTGCAACCATTATATAGTTGCTCTTGCTTAAACGAATGGAAGGATACTCCAGAAGACATTTTGGGCATCGTTAAACAGCCTGTGCTCCTGCGGAACATCTTCCCATGCTGTCGTACCGTAAGGAATGGTATGATCATGCAGCTCACAAATATCAATTCCTGGAATCACCAAGGAGTGAGTGTGCACAGTCACCAAAGAGCAGAGGCCTTACCGCCGGAAGTGAGTCAGGTATAAAGCCATTCACCACAACTCTAATAAAAATCCATCAGACCGGAGGTACCCCATTGAATGTTAGCATTAAACATTGTGATGTTGCAGTTGCTGTTCTTTCCCACTAGGACTGTTCCATTATCAATGAAACATAAAGAGAACATATTGTGTTTTCTACCTGCTCGAAGAGTTATAGGTGTTTCTGCCAAAGTCAACCAAGATATATTCTCACCCCATGCCACTTGATACTTCTTTTGAATGCTATTGTCTGTCTGATTCCCTGTCCATAAAGATAGGGCCCTGCACCCAAATGTACCGCCATGATGCCAATGATCATGAACGCTTACTGACCCAGTTACTTGGAGATATGGCCTTTCCTGACAATCATGGGGCCTAGGTATTCTGGAGTAATCCTGTCAGAAAAGCAAAGGTCGGGACACCCTTACAAAATCCCTGCTGTAATGACCTAAGTCTCCAAATTTCACCTTTGTATCTCATAATCCCTGTCTAGACCATTGCATCTAACCTCACTACTAACTCTTTGCGGTCTGTTAAAACATTGAGTACATCTGCTAGCTCTTCCTCATATTGTGCTTTTTTGACTAAGAATGTTCACAGTCTGACCCACAGTGGTTGCCTCTGTGCTCATATCCTACAGAGGGAAAGGTGTAACAGACACAAGGTAATATTTGGCGGTACCTCCTTAGCTGAGTGTAACTATATGAGTCAGTGGCGTGTGAGCTGGGTGGATTTCTTAACACACAGGTCTGAGCACAGATCAAGGGAAAAACTAGGAGGGAAAATCAGGTAGTCATGGGCAGTTTTAAAATACAACATATTTTGGAGTGCAAAGCCCAGAATGTAGCATTTAAAATGAATCACCTAAGAGACAGACAGGATAAGTAAGATATGGCTATGGCTGAACCCCACATTTCCCCATCCTCAATTAACTCATCTCACTGGTTTTATCATTTACCAAATACACCTACAGAAAAGCTGTTGTGGTCTTATAATTATTCATTAAACATCTTACCAGTGTGCTATTTCCCATCCTCTTTTATCATTTGAATGCCTCTAACATAATCATCCTCACTTTCCAGCACTCCCTCCTCCGCATTTTACCTCATAAACTGCCCTAACCTGGCTATGACAAAAAAGTCTGGATGACCTCTCATCTTTCATCTCTTGCACATCCATTTCCAACACATTTCTTATGACTTCATCCTACATGAGACACATTACAAGAAAGCCATGAGACTACTTCATGTTCATCTCCTTTCTCAACCTTGGTGCTTGCGTCTCTGCATTCACCCATTTCTCTGCAGTAACCTACTTCTTTCAGCTACCCCATATCTCTCCTACCTTCAATCATTGCTGTATGACTGACTAACCACTATGCACCACCGTTTAAAAATTCTCATTCAGAGGTTAGTGAAAATCTCCAACTATGACCTCAACATCCTTGGAGAATTTGACCTTTAACACACCTTAAGCTAGTCACTATTTCTTTGTCACCTCTGCCAAATATTTTCCATTACCACCCTCCTTACCACTGTCAGCTTCAATTTCAGAATTCTGGCTGAAACTCCTACAAATGAGGAATACAACCAGAACCATGGTACTGTTGAAGAGGGATTCACATTCAAACTTTTAATGACATGAAAACCCGAAGTATGACATTCGTGCATGAAAAATAATAAATGTGCACCAACTACGAGTTCAAGAAAACATGACAAAACTAGAGAGTTTTAGTTACTGTATCGCAAAAGCATGCAGAAAAGATGTAGTTTAGGTGAAATCTTTCATTCACATAATATAGATTGTGATTGGCTAATTGACAAAGTACTATATTGCATTAACGTGAGTTAGAAATGTGTAAATGGTGAGCTCTCTTGTTCTGGAGTTTACCTCTAATCCTGCATTTATGTGTGAATACCTACTGAAGAATAATGAAATATTAAGATTTAACCTGAATATGATGACAAATTCAACTTAAACTTATCTTTTGTGTTTGTAAAAATGAGCACCAAAACGACAAAGAGAAGTAGGTGTTACATGTTCCTAATTATGTATTTGTGAAACTTTCAGAGAATGAATTTCACATATGTACTAATGTTATACACAAAAAAATACTGCCTCTGATTTATTTTAACCTTATTAAATATTTTCAAATGCATCACAGTTCTACTAGGATTGTTATTTTTATATTTCCTATGAATGTATCCTTAATAATTGTATGCGTTTTGCATTATATTAGCCGGGAAGCTTCACCAGAGAGGACAGAACTAGTTTTTACTGAGAACAGAGCCTCTCTGCCATCAGAGAACAAAGGAATTTGTGCTAAAAAAAAGTGGGGCCCAGACCCCTGAACTCTAGATCACTTTTGAACTTCAGGAGGAACATCTGCCAAGTAGAAGAGCTTGAAGAAAATGGAGGAGAAGTACTACACCTTTGCTGTGTGCTGTATGGGGTTGGCCTGCAGTAGCTGTTTCTTCCTAGGAGAGGAACTGTGTGTATATCCTGCTTGAGAAGGTATTTCCAAGGGCTTGGAAGTAGAGCTTGCACTCTGTTCAGGAGGTCTCAGAAACATCAACAAACTCACTGGTCACTGTCTCCGGAACCGCTGGTTTCAGTCGCCGCAGAAGAAAGGAGCAACCCACTATGTCTCTGAGTCTTTTGCAGGTTTCCGTGTCGTGGAGGCACCGCAGACGGCCCTGCTGCAATTTGACTGCATCCTTGGTCTCACCGAGGCCATCTGGACACTTGCCACCCAGCCATTGCTTGCACTGAGTCCTGTGGGCACTGTTCTCTGCACCGCCTCACTTCACCCTGACTGCATGTTACCTACACCATCGCTGCCTGACCTGAACATCGACTGGATCTGTCGCCTGCACTGCAACCTGCCAGCACTGCATCGGGCACTGCCTCACCACGTACTGTAAGCCTTGGTCTCACCAATGCTGGCGGCATGATCGTCACCCAGCTGCTGTCTGCACCTCGTCGTGAAGGCACCGCATTCTGCACCGCTTCCATTTTGCAATGGAACCGCGACGGTTAACCCAACCGACTCGCAACCAGGTGTCACTGCAACGATAAAGGTACTGTTTGCGAGTCTGTCAATGCTTTAGCTGGCCCGTATCAAGGCGGTCAGATGGATCTGTTAAGCTCTGTTTGTTTTCATCATCGCCGAAGCCCCTGATGGAGCTACTGACTTGGAAGAACTGTGTTTTTCAGCTAATTCTTCAATTTAAAGGTTATCTTGCAAAGTGACTATTTTCACAATATTGTATGTTAGATTTCTGTTGTTTTTTGTCTTGTTGGTATAGATAAAGATTTGTTTATTTTTCTAAACTGGTGTGGTGTCCATTTGTAGTGTTTTCACTGTGTTACTGTATTTATGAACACATGCTTTACACACTTCATCTGAGATACGCCTGTCTGCTTGTGCCAAGCTTTCAAGGGGGTGAGCAGGGGCTATTTTAGAAGTGTACTCCCACCCCCCCTTACCCTAACTAGGAAAAAGTGTCCCTACTTGGACTAAGGTGCAAACCATTGCCAACTAGAGACCCCCATTTCTAACACCTTCCAAATCATAGACAAATGTGGATCTTCCTGTTTAGGTCTCCTTTACCTCTCTATAGCTTTCCTTACTATCTATCATCAGTTTCCTTTTGCCAACCTCTTAACCCACAATGTCAAATTCACAACAGCTATCAATTGGTTATTTTCCTTTCTAGTAACCAAACCCGAATATATGTTTAAATGAACTCCTGAATCCCTTTTTATGAAGTATGGTGTTGCTGAATGAAGAAAGAAAATGACACGAATTCTGCTGGCAAAATAGTACAGACTTTAATATAAAAAACAGCAAGCACGCAAGTGGAAGGTCAGTTAGCTCTTAAGAACTGGAATCTGAGCTTCATCTTACAAAGCAATGGAAAGCTTCCTTTATACATGGCTTATCATGAATACGTCACACATTTGCATGGTAAACGGACATCTGCTAAACCACAACATTATCATTAAAAGGTTATACTTTCAAAAAACAGCTAGTCGTATCTATCACATGTGTCTCAGGTGCACAAGTTATTGTTAATTATGCTTCCACACCACCACTGGCTACTAGTGTCCTTGCCTTGTCTCACACTTGAAGCCTAACAATGCTATGCTCCATACACATCTGCTGCCTGACAAAGTCTAACCTCCCACCTATTCAGTGCCTCTGGGCTACTTTATCTACATAGTTTCTCAGATACGTATTCTTGCAAACGAACCTGTGACCATCCATGTGTTCAATGCCTAATTACACTTCCATATTATACTGAAGCTCCTATCTACTTCCCTACCCCCGGGGCCCAGTTTCAACTAGTGCTCTTTTTCTCCAGCCTGCTACCACAGGTAAAACTGAAGATTTCTTTCTGACGGTGCATTCATTGGCATGAGTAGGGTTTTTTCATTTTGGACATTCATTATAACATTCCACCCTTTAGACGACTTTTCAACTACTTTCTCACCTTCCCTATTGCTTAGAGTATTCTCTGTGTATACTTTGTCTTCAACATCCTGCACTCTATTGACTTATCTAGTTCTGAACGTTCCCCCTAAGTTCTGACTAACTCTTTTACAACATTCTATCACTATCTGTGTGAGAAAAAATGTCAACAACACCATGATATAAAATGAGCAACAATGCCTTAAATAGTACTAACATCCAGGATGGCACCCAAGAGGGCCACCCCATGAACCTCTTGTTGCGGGCACCGCCTTCATCCACCAAGGTGTGTTAAGTTTGCATGACTTCTATTAATGTTCCGTTAGTGTCGGCTGGCATGAAAAAGGCAACAAGCCATGTGAATCTTGGCACATACTTCTCCTTCCATCACCATCATTTAGTCTAAAACATATCTGTGCTGCATAAGCACAACTCTCAGGTCTCGCAGTTCTTCTTTGATGGTATGGAAGCCATCCTCAGTGGCATTTATAGCATTTAATATCTCCCAACGTGTAATCTACAACTATTATACAGTTGCTTTTGCTTAAACGAATGGAAGGATACTCCAGAAGACATTTTGGGCATCGTTAAACAGCCTGTGCTCCTGCGGGACATCTTCCCATGCTGTCGTACCGTAAGGAATGGTATGATCATGCAGCTCACAAATATCAATTCCTGGAATCACCAAGGAGGGAGTGTGCACAGTCACCAAAGAGCAGAGGCCTTACCAACCGGAAGTGAATCACGTATAAAGCCATTCACCACAACTCTAATAAAAATCCATCAGACCGGAGGTACCCCATTGAATGTTAGCATTAAACATTGTGATGTTGCAGTTGATGTTCTTTCCCACCAGGACTGTTCCATTATCAATGAAACATAAAGAGAAAATATTGTGTTTTCTACCTGCTCGAAGAGTTATAGGTGTTTCTGCCAAAGTCAACCAAGATATATTCTCACCCCATGCTACTTGATACTTCTGTTGAATGTTATTGTCTGTCTGATTCCCTGTCCATAAAGATAGGGCTCTGCACCCAAATGTACCGCCATGATGCCAATGATCATGAACGCTTACTGACCCAGTTACTTGGAGATATGGCCTTTCCTGACAATCATGGGGCCTAGGTATTCTGGAGTAATCCTGTCAGAAAAGCAAAGGTCAGGACACCCTTACAAAATCCCTGCTGTAATGACCTAACTCTCCAAATCTCACCTTTGTACCTCATAATCCCTGTCTAGACCATTGCATCTAACCTCACGACTAACTCTTTGCGGTCTATTAAACCATTGAGTACATCTGATAGCTCTTCCTCATATTGTGCTTTTTTGACTAAGAATGTTCACTGTCTGACCCACAGTGGTTGCCTCTGCGCTCATATCCTACAGAGGGAAAGGTGTAACAGACATATGGTAATATTAGGCGGTACCTCCTTAGCTGAGTGTAACTATCTGAGGCAGTGGCGTGTGGAATCGCAGAGTCAACCAAACATGAAGTATTAGCAGTCCACATACCTATCTCTCTTATATGTTGGTCCTACATATTATCTAATAAGCCAGCATGAATAGTATGAGATACTTTTTCTTGCTCAGGTACTGCTCTCTTCAAGCGATTAATGTTATTGCATAATCCCATACATGACGTAAAATACCACTTTAATGTAGTTAAAAAGCATAAAAAGGCATAAGAAGAAAAACAAAATAGCAATACATAATTGTCCACTTGTAGAGTCGACAAAATACTCCACTTGCACTTTGAAAGGAGACAATGTTGTTACTCTTGTGTCTCGCTTCCCTCTTCTTGTTCCCTTTCTGTCTTTAAAAGTGTCTGGGGCAAAACAGGATCCAGTAGCACAGGGCTCTAACGAATCCATGGTTTCCGACCATCAACCTTCACTGCAGTAGGAAGGATATATGACGTTACAACGCATACTTTTACCACGCATACCATTACAACGCGGTTTTTACCACGCATACCATTACAACGCATAGCGCTTTGGGGTGCTGGATAGTGAATAGTTTAATTTACTATTCCAACTCCAGTCCCCGTGGACACTAGGGAAGGTTATTGGATAGTAAATTAACCTATTCCCTATCCTAGAGCGCCCCCCAGCGCAATGCGTTGTAATGGTATGCGTGGTAAAAACCGCGTTGTAATGGTAGTGCGTGGTAAAAAATGCGTGGTAAAGGTTGTATACCCAGTAGGGAATGTTCATCTTCGCTGAGAAGGGACCGCCATAACAAGGATCCTTCCAGCACATACACTTGCTGGCCAACAGGTATTGGGCTGGTCTGCTGGGCTAAGGCAGCCTTCTCCTTTTGCAATATCTGTTTAGAGAAGAACTTGACAGATTTCATTAGCTCATAACAACACTACTCATTTCATCTCCTTAATCCTCAGCTGTTTTATGGGCATTTGTCTTTTACCTCACTATCGTTAAAGGGGTGGGAATGGAATGTCCTGTCACTGTTCGATGTTCTGTTAAATGAGGATCGCTTCCTGGCTCATTTCTTAGAGTGTACAAGAGAGTGGTAGGCTGTACAGCTATTTTCTTTTGCAGAGTGGCACATAGTTTGCCTATTTTATTCTTGAGGAGGCCGTTCAGGCACTCCACGATTCCATTACTTTGAGGATGATAGACTGATGTTAGTTTATGTTTTATTTCTAAGGCAACACAAACGTATTGGAATCCCGTGTTAGCAAAATGAGGCCCGTTATCTGAATGGATTGCTTCCGACACGCCCCATTTTGGTATCACTTCTCTTATCAGAAAGTTGGCCACTGCTTAGGCATAATTATGTACACACGGTCTGCCTCAATCCATAGTGAAAATGGACAAATAATTACTATAAGATACCCAGCAATTGTTCCACCTCATTATTATGTTGACAAAATCAAAATGTAGATTTTTAAATGGACCTGTTGTGCATGGTATTATTGAGGTGATCACCTTTAAAGTTTGCTTGGGGCTATATTGTTGACGTACTGCACATTCTGCAATGTACATAGATATCATTTCAGATAAGTGTGAAATAAACCAATCTGCCTGTAAAGTAGCAAGGAGATACTCTTTTGCGGTGTCTGCTGGGAGGTGCAAATGTTTTACAGCCATGTACCACTGAGCTTGTGGCATTACTGGCTTTCCTGTACTTTTTATATGACTGATTCCAACCTCACTGTTCCTATGGCTCCCTTTCTTGTGGTAGTGCTTGTTCTTGCAATACAAGCAAATATAATCTTGCTGTCTCTATATATGGGGGTGGCAGTTCTGTATTATTTTGTTGCCTGTTTGTCATCAAACCTAGGGGCATATTTGCAAGGGAAGCGGTGGAGTGTGGCGTCAGCTTTCCTGGCTTAACACTTCACTTTGCCACTTCAGAAATGCAGGGCTTCACCACATTTACAAGAATGTGGTGCAGTCCTGCATTTCCCCCTGCGCTGGCACTAAACTTAGCAGCCAGCGCCAACAAAGCCACTCTTGTACCATAGTGCAAGGGTGTCTGCATTCAGGGGAAGATTTTTTATGTGCAGGAAGGTCCCATTTCCTGAACATAAACAATCTTTAACTGCCATTTTGTAATTTCTATGTGTGCTGCTTAATGCAGCACACATAGAAGTTGAAAAACTGCATTTAAAAAAAATGATTGTTTATGTGCAAGAAGAGGAACCTTCCTGTACATAAACAATCCTTGGCCTTTTGCTGTTTCCATGTGTGCTGCACAACACAGTCCACATGAAAACAGCAGAAATGAGGAGAAATTAAACATTTCTCCTCGTTGCGCCAGGGTAAGACAAGGTTTTCCCTGGTCTTAATTATGGTGCTGCCTCCTATTTAGGCCTCCTTTGGAAATAGGGGGCAGCGTCAGAATCAATAGGAGTTGCGGTGGAAAGCCCACTGCACCACCCTTTGCCCTCCCATTTCACGCTAAGCATAGCATGAAAGGGGTCCTTATTTACAAGGCAGTGTTAAGCCATGTTAAGTGGCTTAAAGCTGCCTTGTAAATAGGGTGAAGTCCGTGCGGTAGGGGCTTGTCAATATGCTTAATGTATAGTCACCACATTGGTTATCATTTACAGATGCTTTAGCTGCCCCTTTCGCTGCCTGATCTGCCGAGGCATTGTCTCTGGAGATAAGATCTTCCTGATTGGTGTGTGCTGCCCATTTCACCACTGCTACTTTGGATGGAAGTGTTAGAGCTTCTATGAATTGTGCCAAAAATCCTTATGCATTACTGGAGAAGCATCAGATTTAAGGAATCCTCTCCTTTCCCATCTGTAAATGCTAAAATGTACAATGGTGGTGACATATGCTGAATGTGAATAAATGGTGACCTATAGTCCCTCAGCTTGCTGCATGCAATGCTTCAGTGATAACCACTAATTCAGCCGCTTGTGCTAAAATATTAGAAGGAGGTGGTATCTGGCCAATAATTTGTAATGTGTCAGATGATCCTTGCTGTGCAGCTCTAACAACTACTGCTCCCCGATTTCTTACCCAGCTTCCTGATATATGAAAGAGGAACCATCAACAAAGCGTAACATGCTCCCTGGAAATGGGGTCTTTTCCTACCTCGCTTTCTTCTTCTGGCAGGTAATCAGTACAGTCATGTACTTGTTCATTGTCAGTGACCGGGTGTACAAAGAATGTTGCTGGACCAGCTCTGTGACAGCATACCACTTACAAAGATGGCAATTAAAGTATTTCTTTGTACCCAGATGCCCTCTGAGTTGTGAGGGTGCTCTTACATTTTGTAAAATAGGGAACACCGAATTCTCTACATACAATGTTAAAGGTGATCCCATCACTATTGTTGTGCTTTTCTGAACTGCAAACGTTGCTGTAGGCAGTGTTTGCTTGCATGGGTAGTGATCTTTCATGACAGGATCTAGCTGCCCATTGTAATAGGCAATTGGTTTGTGTCCCATGAATGGCTTTTGAGTCAGTACAGCTATCATTGTCATTCCACACAATGACAAACAAGCATTTACAATGCAACGGTTTCGCCTCAGTGTCGATCCGCGCGAGACTAGTGCACCCCGGGGTGCACTAGTGCACCATTGCAGCTCCAGTGCTTCAATGCACCAGCTCACCGACAGGGGTGGGAACGGACAGCAGGAGGGGGGGGGGGGCGGGAACGGACACACCTGGACAGCGGGAGGGGTGGAGCGGGCGGGAACGGGCACACTTGGACAGCGGGAGGGGGGGCAGGAAAGACACAGACAGCGGGAGGGGGCGGGAAAGGAAAGCGGGAGGGGGCAGGAACACGAACAGCGGGAGGGGGGGGGCAGGCGCACAAATGTGACACGGAACCACCAGGCACAGAGGTACCCCTGGACACCCTGCAATCGATCACCCTGATGGTTGGCGGATGGAAACAAACGGATGACGGCACAGCCCGGGGAGGGTCCTGCAGGCAACAACACAGGCCTCCGATCTCAGCTGCGGATGGTGGTGGGATCGATTGACCCCAGGGACGAAAGATCACGGCGGCCATCATGCGGTCTGAGACCAGCGAGAAGTACACACCCCACATCGTCCAGCTACTTCAGGCCTGCCCCTACTCACTAACGCAGGGATCCCTCGGATTGTGGTGTGCAACAAAGTCGGCAATCGGCGACCTGCTCCATTCCTGTAATCCTGCATCAGCACATAAGACCTGGATATCCCTCAAAGTGATCAGGGCAGATCGGGGCACCATTGCAGAGAGTGCTGCACTGCGAGAGGGTGAACATCCGAAGGAACACAGACGTGCACGGTTAGAGTTACTGCAAATTCACTCAATCTGCATTGTGCATGTATGTACAGTGGGACCATGCAGCTTAGGCCAGGATTCTGCTAAAAGCCTCCCGCAAAGAGAGAATGCAGGCGGGAACGGGCACACATGGACAGCGGGAGGGGGGGCAGGATAGGCACGGACAGCGGGAGGGGGGCGGGAAAAGACAGCGGGAGGGGGGCGGGAACACGAACAGCGGGAGGGGGGGGCAGGCGCACAAATGTGACACGGAACCACCAGGCACAGAGGTACCCCTGGACACTCTGCAATCGATCACCCTGATGGTTGGTGGGTGGAAACAAACGGATGACGGCACAGCCCGGGGCGGGGGTCCTGCAGGCAACAACACAGGCCTCTGATCTTAGCTGCGGATGGTGGTGGGATCGATTGACCCCAGGGACTAAAGATCACGGCGGCCATCATGCGGTCAGAGACCACCAAGAAGTACACACCCCACATCGTCCAGCTACTTCAGGCCTGCCCCTACTCACTAACGCAGGGATCCCTCGGATTGTGGTGTGCAACAAAGTCGGCAATCGGCGACCTGCTCCATTCCTGTAATCGTGCATCAGCACATAAGACCTTGATATCCCTCAAAGTGATCAGGGCAGATCGGGGCACCATTGCCGAGAGTGCTGCACTGCGAGAGGGTGAACATCCAAAGGAACACAGACGTGCACGGTTAGAGTTAATGCAAATTCACTCAATCTGCATTGTGCATGTATGTACAGTGGGACCATGCAGCTTAGGCCAGGATTCTGCTAAAAGCCTCCCGCAAAGAGAGAATGCAGGCGGGAACGGGCACACATGGACAGCGGGAGGGGGGCAGGAAAGGCACGGACAGCGGGAGGGGGCGGGAAAGGACAGCGGGAGGGGGGGCGGGAACACAAACAGCTGGAGGGGGGTCAGGAACGGGAACACGGACAGCGGGAGGGGGGGCGGCGGGAACGGCCACAATCACTCACCTGGACCTGGACTTCCTCCGGCGGCATTCGGCCTGCGGAATGGCCAAAACAAACCTGGACGACAAAAAAAAATAAACCCTGCCCACGGCCGCAGGACGTTGTCAAAGGGGCAGGATGAGTAAAAATGGCCGGAACGCCCCCGAATCTGCTCCGCAATTGATGAACAGATCTCTGTTCCAATGGCTAGCCTCCATTTATGGAGCTAGCCAATGGAACAGGAGGCGGATTCCCAAGCCACATACTTGTAAACATTAGATTTCGCCTGCGCCGAAAAGCTGCGCGGTGCGCAGCTTTCGACAGGCGAAACCTAAAACGTTGACCACATGTCTCCTGCCCTCAGTAGTCTCAAATGGCTTCCCATTGAAGGCAGATGCTTTTTCAAGACAGCCTGCATCACCCACAAAGTGCTTCACACAATCTCCATCTGCACCATCCCCCCCGAATCGCTAGAAAGCAGAATCTGAAGAGCTGGAAGAGCCCGAAAACTGAGAAGACGGATACTCTTCTTCTCCTTCCTCTAAACTTCAAGAAAAGATCTCAATCTCGTTCCTTCTCAGGTAATGCTCCGAAGAGCTGGAACTCGCTACCTACAGATCTCCGCTGCAACATCTCCTTTGAAGGTTAACTCAAATATTTACTACTCAACAGCTACTTCTACAGGCACACAAACTGTTCTTAGTTACCCTTGATGATTAACACCTTCTAGACAGTTTCAAAACCTGCTCAATTGCCTCAATGTGACTTGCACATTTGCCTTTTTTCCTGATGCCATTCTCCTCCATATACACTGTTTTTCATTTGACTCTATAACCATTGAGTGCTATAATGTTTGTGACTTTTACATTCAGAATTCCCTTTGTACCACTAATAAACGTATTTATGTATTCACATGACCTGTAAAGCACTCTGATTCCCTCGGATCTAGCAAGTGCTATTCAAGACTCAAATAAAATCCAATGGTCTTATGTAGAATGAACTTCTCAGAATACAAGGGGGTTAACACATTTTGGCCTGGTACTTTTGGATCAAATAGAAGGCGATCCGTTTTGTTGAAATTAGATAAATCCGATTCAAAAGGAAATGAATTAAGGACACCACCGTATTTATTACACAGTGACTCTCTACTCTGTGTGGTTTGAGAGCTACCTCCTTTGTGGGCATAAGCTTTCAGCCACGCTGCCTAGGTAATGCTTGGTCAAGGACAGACTGGTCCTTATCACAGCATCTATGCTAGTCAATGTTTCTTTAAAACAAAAAAAAGGGGGGGGGGGGCAAAGCAAAGTGGACAACCTATGAAATACTGGTCTTTTGCAGCCTGGCCCTTCTTTGGTTGGGAGTGCTGTATTGTAGCACTTCAGCATCTCGCATCAATACTACCATTCATTTAGTCCAACTTCCAAGACTACGAAAGTCACTGGCTCTGGTTTTGAAAATCTGGTACCCCTAGAGGCAGCACGTACACAAGCTGCTGTAAAGAGAGGGCAGTTTCGCCTTTTAGAGCAGTGGATGAAAAAGAAAATAGCACTTTAGGTCTCCAGTCTGTCACGGCTTTTAATAGAATGCCATTGCACGCTGAAACTTGGAGATTAGGTTTTAAATGTGAGTGCCTAACAAGTTTTACATGGCTTTGGTTAAAAAAAATGTTTTATAAAAAGCAAGGCTTGTTGAAATTGTCCACAAATGAAGAGTTGTGCCATTTAACGGGTTTGCATTCAGTCGCTTATCATCCGACCCCCACCTTGACAGTACAAGGGCTCACCGTCTCCACTTAATCATTCTGGTCTCTGCCAAAACACTCCAAGAAAGACAGTGCATAAATACTCTGCGTTAAGTATCCAAATATATGATCGCACACCTGGTTCATAAGGTCGGGGTGAGAGACGATACCGCGCAGGTCAAAGTAGGCTGGGGTGAGGAGACCACTCGTAAGCTGGAAGCTCCCAAACTTAACCGCCTCGATCTCAAAGAGCCGCAAAGCCAGCGCCCCCATGCCTGCGTTTAAAGGATGAGAAGATGCGAAGAGGAGAGCGCGAGACACGCAGCGTTTCAACGAGCCAATCACCTGACCTCTACTAATAGGCGCAGCGTGATGGCGTCACCAGCGTGGGGGAGTTAAGCCATTGCGAGAAATAGGAGTAATAAAAGCGTATATCCTTATTGTGAATGCGTTCTTTAATTGGTGCGCAGACATGACTAACAGATTTAATTTGAAACAGCCGCTTACGTTTTTGCTTTGATACTGCTTGTGAAAACTAAAGGCAGACAATCAAGAACTATCGAAGCAGCCATGTTAATGCCAGGCAAAGCAATACATATATAAATCCAAATAGAGATGGAAATACAGGCTCGGGCGTTGACCGTAAAATGTGTTCTCTATGCTGCCTGACCTAAAATTACTTCTCCCAAGACGATACAAGTAAAACCAGTTTAGCACGCCACTCGTTTTTTGCCTTCACTTATTCCATTTTCGAGTCGCCTTTCTGATTGGTTCGACTAGACATACAGTTAGCTCTCATTGGCTATTGCAAGCACGAGCAAGGATAGCTCCGCTGGCCGAAAGATTGACATCGCTATATAAAACTAAAAGAAAAATAAGTCAGGTCCCGGGCCGGCCAGCCAATCACAGCGCGGCCCGGGGAATGACGTCACGGGGGTGTCCCGGGCCGGCAGCCAATCACAGTGCGGCCCAGGACAAAGGGGCGGGACTTAAAAAAGACCGAGAAACGCCCCCGAATTGCGTTTTCACGGGGAAAGCGTGATTGACAGCCAATCTCTTCCAATGGCTAGCCTCCATTTATGGAGCTAGCCAATGGAAGACAGAGGCGGGACCAAAGCCCCATATGTAGGACATAAGATTTCGCCCTGGGCGGAGCAACTGCTACGCAGTTGCTACGGCCAGGGCGAAACCTAAAAAGGTCAATGGTTTGCTGTAGTCAGGTGTACCTAACACTGGAGCATTTGTGATTGCGTTCTTTAGCAGATGAAATGTTGTCTCTTTTTGATTAGTTCAGTTTATTTTTTTTCCATTGGCGTAGGACTCTTTTAGAATGGTCAAAAGTGGTGCATTCACGGTGGTATAATCAACTACCCAATGTCTCATATAATTGCAGAGTCTTAGGAACTGCTTCATATGCTTTGTGGTGGGGGTTTGGGCATGTTTCTGATGCTCTCTGCTCTGTCAGGAATCACCCTCCTCATGTCTTTGGCAATTATCTTTCCCAAATAGTGAACTTCTGTCTGCATATTTTCTAATTTGGCTTTGTTTACTTTGTAACCTTTTCTGCAAGCATGCAAAGGAGACCAATTGTATTATCCCTGCATATGTATTCAGAGGGGCTACACACCGAAATGTCATCCACATATAGTGATAGGGTGCTTTTGCATTTTATGTTTGTTAAATTCTTTTTCATTGTCCTGTTAAAAATACTCAGGGACTCTCAATAGCGTAGGGCTCTTTTAGAATGGTCAAAAGTGGTGCATTCACGGTGGTATAATCAACTACCCAATGTCTCATATAATTGCAGAGTCTTAGGAACTGCTTCATATGCTTTGTGGTGGGGGTTTGGGCATGTTTCTGATGCTCTCTGCTCTGTCAGGAATCACCCTCCTCATGTCTTTGGCAATTATCTTTCCCAAATAGTGAACTTCTGTCTGCATATTTTCTAATTTGGCTTTGTTTACTTTGTAACCTTTTCTGCAAGCATGCAAAGGAGACCAATTGTATTATCCAGACCCTCCAGCTTATCGCGATTTCGCGATTTGCAAAAAAATCGCGAAATCGGCCGATCCGTGCAAATGCCGCGATATTTAAACAAATGCCCGCGAAATCCGCCGTTTCCGTGAGCCGCCAATTGAGCCGCCAATCAGTGGAAAGGAGGAGGGTCCCGCAGCAGGCTGTGGTCTTTGCCGAGCAGCACTATCACTCTCAGCAGATGAGAGCCCCATCTTCACCGCGCCAGCCCCTGCTCAATCGTCCGTCCTCCCGCTATTCCTCACCCTCCTCGCTCCTCCTCCGGTGTTTCCCGCAGGTCTTCGACCTCCACAGGTCGCGGTGGCCGCTGCCATCCACCCCGAGTACAGGCTGCCTTGCGGGTACCGGCCGGCCAACGCAGAGACGTAAAAAAGAAAGTAGGTCTTCCTTTGACTCTCTCTCTCCATGCTCTCTTTATGACTGCCTGGCCAATAACTCTGTGTGTTGACAGAGAGTGAAAACAGGGATGGCTTTTCTAATTGAAGCTTGTATTTCTGCAGATGTTTACTGCGCTAATGTTTTCACGTAAATGCTAGCCTGTGCACAAACCCATACAGATATCCAAGCGCGAGGGTACATTTATCTGTTAGAAGCATTTTCGTCAACCATTAAAAAAGAACAACAACCATTACCATGAGAGAAAGAAAATAGATACAACCAGAAATGTAACAAAAACAATTCCACAAAAATTGACTCAAAATGATAAATAGCTCTAGTTGGTGGTTTCAACCATTTCGTTTGGGTGTGGCTGTCTGTACATGGCTGAGTATTGCAGTGGGTTGATATCTATTCAAAATGTTAAAAAGTTTTCTGTGGTTTGGAGCCCAGGAGGAAATGCAGCTAAGTGAATATGATGTGTTGGGTGCTGGGAGGCTAATGCACTTTTATTTTTTTAGGTCTGGCTTAGAAACAACTTTGTCACAGAACCTCCATCTAAAAACAAATAACGTAAATAAAGTATGCATACATTTATACGTAAACCGCGGGATTGTGGGGAAGCCCTCTTCATTCATTGATCTGTTTATCTGTCATTCGCATTTTGCTCCAAACTACTACGGTATACAGCATGTGGCAACTGGCCAGTCAGTCATTTTAGCCATCGGCTCTCTTGCACCGTGATGTTGGCATTTAGCCTGACCACATGTGGACTGGACGGCTACCAAAAAAGAAGTGCACTTTAGTGTAGGGCCAGTGGGTCAACATGTTACTCTGTAAATGGTTTTTAATGTCTTCCAATTCTTCGTCCTTTACTCTTTTTCCTTTGTAGCCATCCTTGTGTGTTTAAATTATACCTTCTTGTTGCAGCTGGTAAAAGCCACCAGTACCCTTTTCAAAGCACCATCACGTTGCCCTCTGATGTGCATTACAAGTGAAAAAGTTTCTAAATAAAGCTGCCTTCGACGAAGCACCTTAACTGTTCTAATATTATGTTTTAATATAATATTTTTATTGTTAGTATATGGCTGCCATATTTAGGCGGCAGGTCTTCTCACTGTTTTCCTTTTTATTTTTTAATCATATGGACGCAGTAAAGCATTGGCATAGCCAATAGGTCTAGCTTTTCGGACCTTTTAAGTGTTTAGCCATGCAGCAAATGCATACACAGGAGGAAGGACACTGAAAAAACCATGAAAATATGCTAAAAAAAAGAAACATAAATAAATATCTCTACTCTCAAAGACCAACAGACTTACAGTCAGCCTTGGACCTGGGGAACCTAGTTGACTGTGCGGCGTGCTCTTCACATGGGAAGATGCCTTGAATGTGGAGACATGCAGATGTTCGGATTGAGAGGACAATATGGTTTGTGCAGGGATCGTTGTGCCGGCGATGTAGCCTGTTTTTTTTTGTATTTTTGGTGTATTGAAAGGAGCTGAGTTAAGAGGGAGCATCATGCGTTTGGAAGAGGATGTGGCATGACGTCCGGGGCGGCCGACCGTTGGGTGGAGGAGCAGTGATCGGGGTTTGGCATGTTTTGCCCGTGCTAGCTGGGGCCGGGTAAAAATGGCAGACGATTGCGGATGATCTAGAAATTGAGACAGATAGATTTTTTTGCAGTGCTAGTGGGCTTTTTTCATGTGTGTATGTTGGATGTGGCGGACGGCTTGAGAACTGTGGCGCTGTGTTGAATTTGTGGTTTGCTGCCTACGTGCCAAGCCATTGCCAACAAGCATTTGCAACGCAATAGGTTTCGCATTCACACAAGTTTAAGCTTTTGGCATTGTAAATGACAATGCCTTTTATTTATGTTTTGGTTTTGAAAACTTAAATAAAATGCATTGTCATTTACAATGCCAATAGCTTAAACTTGCGTAAATGCAAGACCTATTGCACTGCAAATGCTTGTTGCTGATGGTGCAGCACTTCTGTCCAGAAGCATCGCCAGAGAATGTTAGTAGCACTGAGTTCCTAAAGCATTACTTCCTAGATGATCTTGTATGGCGTCTCTGTGGGCTTATTGTAACTAACTTTTCGGCCAGTTGCTGATTCGGCGGCGAAGACGAAGCGCTGCCCTTTACCACTGGTTGTTTATAGTTACGATTGAACGTTTTTGGGCAGCGGAGAGGCATGCAACTTAATGTGGTAGGTTATCAAATGCGTAATATTGTATGGACTCTCTTAAAGGCGCTGACACAACAAAGTATTTTGATGCTGACATCACTTCCCGTACTGGATGGGATAGTCATTTATGGGTCCAGCGACAGGTGCTTGAGAGGGGGTCAGCGCAGATGACTGAGTAGCGGGGCAGTGGAGGAAAGGAGGTAGCGTGCGGGTGGAAGAGATGCAAATTTTTTATTTTTTATTTATTTATTTAAGTTTTGTATAGCGCTGGCTGGACCCGAGGGTATCAGAGAGCTTCAGAACAAATACAAATAAGCATCAAAAAGACAAGGGGGACGGTCAACAGGGCAGGGAGCACAGGGGGAAGTAAAAGTCTGTACAATAGCAACATGAGCGCACTACATGGTGGAGATCAAGAGTGGGTCGTCCGTCTCTCTCTGGGAGCATAGAGATAGAGATCTTTCAAAGTCAAACGAGGGGTTCTCGTTACGATCCAGCCCGCCCAAGAAAGAGGGCTTTGAGTAGCATCTTGAATTTCGGGAAGGAGGCGGTTATTCTGATTTGGGAAGGGTGGAGTTCCATATCTTGGGAGCATTACCCGATTACCCCATTAACACGGGGCACGCGGCTGGCCCAGGGGGCAAAAATCCATGTTTTTTTAACTTTGTTACACTGTACTGATCGATCCGGGCATTATTGTTTTTACATTATAACCAGCAGCACAATACTGGTCTAGATTTGGAGTGCTCAGAAGAACTGAACGTACATGGCCAAGATTAACATGCCTTTTAACCAAAACAAATGGGCTGAATTGTAAATAAACGAAATGTACATAGCTCCATGTTGGCAAATAACTCAAACAGTAAGATATCTGTGTTCGTTGTCGAAAAAACCCCAAAATAAAATGCTGCTAAATGCCGCTAAATTTTCATTTTTGTGCCGCTAAATTTTCATTTTTGTGCCGCTAAATTTGCCAATCCATGCCGCTATATCCTGGGGGGTCTGATTATCCCTGCACATGTATTCAGAGGGGCTACACACCGAAATGTCATCCACATATCGTGATAGGGTGCTTTTGCATTTCATGTTTGTTAAATTCTTTTTCATTGTCCAGTTAAAAATACTCAGGGACTCTTAATAGCCCTGTGGGAGTCTCCTATAACAATACTGAAGTTGTCTTTACATTAACCCTGTTAGATATTGAAGAGGAAATTCATAAGCTCCTTGTGCTGCCGGTGCATGACTTTTTGTGACTCACCAGCGTTGTAAAATATGTGCCACACTGCGGCATATTTGCAAAGTGACACATCTAGGCAGATGCGTCACTTTATAAACCCATGCACAACATTATACCTGTGTCAGGTATAATGCAAGCAGGGTGGGCATTCCCCTGCAAAAAAAGGCTTATAGAATTGTTGCTGTTAAATCTATCACTAAGTCAAATCATTGTGCCTGCATCACAGCAGGCGTAATACATTTGCAGGCCCTTTCACATGGGGCTTGCCTCTTGTTAAAGGGCACATTGCTGGAGTTGTGTCTGTTTTCAAACACACCCAGCAATGCACCACATTTGCATCTACAGATACGTCATGAATGCTGATGTATCTGTAAATCCTTGTGACATGGAGCACCGTAGAGTAAATATGCTGCATCCATGGTGTTGCACACTGAAAAGTGTTGCATTGTTATTTTCACACAGCGTTGCAACACTTTTCATAAATGATGCTCTAACTATCTGGGTGCAGTTGAATACAGAAAAAGGCATTTTTCAAATCAAACACTGAAAAGTATGTGGCATCCTTAGGAGTGTTTGTCAGTATGACTGAGGGATCTGGTACAACCGGAATTTCTGGGATTACGATATCATCCAGGGGGCAGAAATCTTAAATCATCCTACAAGTTCCTCCCTTAGCCTTTTTTATAGGGTAAATCAGCATATTATAGGCTGATGTTTTCTCACATATTATTCCTTGCTCAAGTAACACCTATATTGGGAGAAAGATGCCTTCTTCTCCTTCTTTGGATAAGGGATACTAATGTACCCTGGGTATTATTGCTCCGGGCTCCAGTGTGATTTTCATTGGCTCAGCTCCTTTAATCAGTCCCATATTATGTGTGTGTCTTTGTCCATAGACTCTCATGTACCTTTGCCAAATCCTTTTCTCTCATTGTAGTGTCTTGTGCATGTTTTAGCATTGTCCTATATTGCAAACTCACTCTAATAGGCATATCCATTTGAAATACCACTATTAGAATTGATGGGCTATCGTCTAGCATTTCTTCATCTGATGTGTCTCTCAATTTGACGCATGGATCGGTAAATACTACTGAGGCCCATGTTATGTGTCTCCTACGAAATGGTATCAGTAATGCATAATGTGGCTTCATTTCATGGGCCATTATCTCTAATACTATGTAGGGTTATTCTGTAGGATCCACAGACCTCTCGGATTTATTTTGGTATCTGCATGTCTTCCCCAATTGCACTGGTATATTCGATACCAAAACATATATGCCATGCACTACAGCCTCTGTATCTACAGGAATTGCTCTAACCTGCTGTCCCATGTCCTCATATGCTAAAAGTGGCAACAACCTACCGGGTGTAATACTAGGTGTGTAACATATCTGTTAGAAATGGGGGTCTCTAGTTTTCAGTGGCTTGCACCCTTTCCAAGTAGAGACCCTTCCTTCTAGTCAGAATATGGGTATTACACATCTAAGATAACCTCTGCTCACCCCCAGGGTAGCTTGGCAGAAGCAGTCAGGCTTATCTTAAAGGCAATGTGTAAAGTATTTCTACATAACACACCCAGTGACATAGTGAAGACAATACAAATGGACACCCCACTATTTAGAAACAAAAAAAACAAACCAAAATGACAATAATCCAACAAACGCAACTCAAAATATGACTTTTAAAAGGTTTCAAGCAATTCTGTCCATCAAAATGTATGGAGGTGTGATTTTTACACACAGTACCTCTAATGCGTCAAAATCCACTTGGCAAAGCAGCCGCAGAAGAGGAAAGCATCTGAAAATAAAGCAATGCATCCGTTCCTGAGTCCTTGGGAAGGCAATGCGACAGTTCTGCTGCAAGCAGGAGAAGTGATGATGAGAAGTGTTGCATCAGATCCGGACTGTAGGGTGAAGTGATGTGTTGATTTCCCATGTAATTCTGGTCAGCCGGTGTTGAGGCAGGAAAACTTGGTGCACAGGTACGATGCGTGAGAAAATTAATGTGCTACGGTGGATGCGGCGGCCAACCATGTGCTGTGTTGATTTCATGAGCTACTGGCAGGTGATGCATCATTTATTTTAGACACACAGCAGGATCTGCATCGGAGTTAGCGCATGGGTCCTGGACTTCGGAGATACGGTGCACAGGCTTGGCGTGCAGTGGTTTTCCGGAATGCAGGATGGTGCTGCATGGATTTCTTCAGCCGCACAGGCCTGTGCATTGGGATTTTATTCCACATGGCGGTGCTGCATCAAAATAAACAGCCTCTAGCAGAGTGAAGCAACAAATTTGGTGATTTATTCAGTTCTTTACTGCAGAAACAACCTCTAAGGGCGCAGAACTAGATTTAGCACCCAAGGCAGGTCAGAAGTCATCAGAAGCAGTGCAGTTCAGGGATGCTACGGGTGATGTCTTTACTGACCCTGAGACTTCAGAACAGGAGGCAAGCCCACACAAGCCCTTTGAGAAACTGCACAAGCAGGAAAACAGCAAAGTCCAATCCTATTCCTCTTTACCTCTTGTCCTTTGTAGAGGTTCTTCTTTTTTAAGAAGTATTATAAAGTTCTGGGTTTGTAGATCTAATACTTATACCCCTTTTTCACTTTGAAGTCTTTAGTCAGTAAAACCAGTTCTGTCCTCCCTTGTCCAGCCACATTACAGGGGATGGGGACATCAATGTGCTAGTGAAAACTCCTCCAACCACTCTAGCCCAGGATGATTCATCAGCATATGCAGAGTACACCTCAACTTCCTTTGTGTGAGTGTCTGGAGTAAATGTACAAAAAGCTCCAGTAAGTCTAAAACCAGACTGTGAATCCACAAGCAAGCAGAGGCACATATGATTGTTAAACAAGAAAATGGCCACTTTCTAAACACTGCATTTTCAAACACACAATTTAAAAACCACTTTTACTAAAAGGTGTGTTATTAAATTCTGAGTTCTGAGAGCCCAAACTCCAAATCTCTAGTAGTTCCCAATTCAAAGTTACACCTGTAAAATGTTAGAAGGCAGCTCCAATGATAGCTAATGGAAGAGCTAGTTATTGCAATAGTGAAAAACAAAAAACACAGTATTTCACTATCAGGACATGTAAAACACACAAGTTCATGGCCTACCTTCGACATACACTGCACCTTGCCCATGGGGGTACCTTGGGCCTACCTTAGAGGTGACTTACATATAAGAAAAGGAGGGATAGGGCCTGGCAAGTGGGTGCACTTGCCAGGTCGACATGGCAGTTACAAACTGTGTGCACAGACACTGCAGTGGCAGGTCTGAGACACATTTGCAAAGCTACTTGTGTGGGTGGCACAATCAGTGCTGCAAGCCAACTAGTAGCATTTATTATACATGCCCAGGGTACCCACAGAGCACTTTAATAGGGATTTACCAGCAAATGAAATATGCAAATCATGGATGACCAATCATAATCACAATATACAAAGGGACCACTTGCACTTTGAAGCTGATGAGCAGTGGCAAAGTGCCCATAGTTCCTAAACCAGCAAAACAAAATCCAGCACACAGTCAAAAAAATACAGGAGGTAGAGACAAAAAGACAGGGGAAACTACATCAAGGATACCAGGTCTAACAATACCATTGATCCATCTTCCAAAAATAGAGGTGGTCATATTCAGCTTGCTCATCAGGAATCTACTGAGAAGAATAGTCGGTTCCTCTGAAGAATTTAACAATGGTCTTTCAATCTGCGAGTCTCCTATTGGTATGCTCACTGATTCAGTAACACCTGTGTCCACCGACTTGTGGGAAAGTTGTAGTGTTAATTCCTTTATACAAGATTTGGTACCCCCTCTGTTTAGTTCCTCTATCTCCCCGCAGCTCCACTGTGCCGTCTCTTGCCTCCAGACCCCGACCTCCTCCTTTGGAGGTTCGAGGCTGCTGCCCGATCCTGCGCCGGCTGCCGGCTCCAACTGGGACCAGACTGCTTGCAACCACCATAACCTTTCTCAGACGTTTTTTTTCTAAATTTTTTCCCTGTTGTGCCACGGTTATTGTACCCATCTGTGTCTTGCTCTAATTCCACTACTGTTTTTATTTTCTCATTCCTGCCTGTTCCTTTCGCCGATGCTGCTTCTGTGGCCCCTCCCCCAGGAATTCCCCTCCCGGAATTCCCCGCAGAATTCCCACGCTCCCACCTCCCAGCCTCTCCTCCCTTCCACCTCTCCTACTTAATAGCGGATGCTGCACAGTCGTGCAGCGGGTGCGCCAAAGGCAATCCTGTCTGTGCCCGTCCGTGACCCAACTGTGGCCATTGCCAGGAACCCTGGACCTCCCACTACCCATCGTACGACACCACCACCCTCCACCCTCCTCGCACTGAACCCTGGAAGACCCATGGCCAGTTCTCCTCCCTCCACTGCTGCCAGTCCTGCACCACCACCCCGACCTCCAAAACCAGCACCGGCGAGACTTTAAAATGCATCCTCCTCAACGTACACTCCATACACAAATACGCCATGGAAATCTGGAACCTACTCAACTCTCTCTCACCCGACATCGCCTTCTTCACAGAGACCTGGACTCATGCATCATCCTCCCCCAACATCAGCACCGACATCCCAGACGAATACAAGATGCAGAGGAAAGACAGCCTCAACCACCGAGGAGGGGGCCTCACTATCGCCCACAAGAGCACCCTCCACCTCACCACCTCCAGCGAAACCTTCCTCTCCACCGAATACTTGCACTTCCAGATCAAGACCACCCCCAAAAGCCACACTCCGAGGAACCCTCATCTACAGAACCTCCGACCCCTGAACACCCTTCGCCACCACCATCACCAACTTCATAGCACCCCACGCCATCGCCTCAACAAACTACATACTCATTGGAGACCTGAAATTCACTTCGACAACCCCAGCGACCCCAACTCCACTATACTTCATGACAACCTCGCCAGCACCGGACTTAAACAACTCATCAACACACCGACCCACAGAGCAGGACACACCCTCGACCCCATCTACATGGCCGGAAACAGCGTCCAATTCAGCCACACAACGCAGCAGCTATAGACCGACCACCACTGCGTACACTTCTCCATCAACAAACCCAAGGCACCCAAACCAGCCCCATGCCCACCACAAAGGAACTGGATCAAGGTTACCGATGAGCAACTTAACTCCACCCTCATCTGAGAGAACCACACCTGGGCACCCGACGCAAACAACGCTGCCAGAGAACTCCACACCTGGATCTCCAACTGCGCAGGAGATTTCCCCCGCTACGTAACCCCGACAGACAACGCCCCAGGAAAGCCGCCTGGTGCACCACTGCTCTCCAAGAAGCCAGATGCACCTGCAGACGTCTCGAGAAGAACTGGAGAAACACCAAGACAACCGCAAACTACACAACCTACAAGGACGCCATGGTGGACTACGACAACCAGATCAGAGCCACCAAGAGGAACATCATCCACAACAAAATCCTGGCCAACTCCACCAACTCCAAGCAACTTTTCAGTATCATTCAGGAATTCACCAACCCACGCAGCGAAGCCACAGACATCACCCCATCCCAAGACCTCTGCGACAAGCTTGGAACCTATTTCCACCTCAAGATCAAAAACCTCTATGACAACTTCATCGACCATCCACCAGGCGCCAAAGATGGCCCGCCATCCAGAAACACCAGCCAGCCCACCATCTCCAGCTGGACACTGATCACGGCCGAAGACACCGCCTCGACCATGAAAAGCATCCACTCGGGGGCTCCCACCAACCCCTGCCCCCCTCACATCTACCACAGAACTGCAGCCGCCATCGCACCCAAACTACAATGCACCATCAACACCACCTTCAAAACAGGCCCCTTCCCAGATGACTGGAAGCGTGCAGAAGTCAGACCCCTGCTAAAGAAGCCCACAGCTGACCCCACCGATCTCAAGAACTATTGCCCATCTCGCTCCTCCCCTTCGCAGCCAAAGTTGCAGAGAAAACAGTCAACAGTAAACTGACACGATTCATTGAAGAGAACACCGTCTTCTACCCATCCCAATCTGAATTTGAAGCAACCACAGCACAGATACTGCCCTACTTGCTGCCACAAACAACATCTGCACCCTCCTGGACCATGGCCACTTCGCAGCCCTCATCCTACTCAACCTATCAGCGGCCTTCGACACTGTCTCCCACCACACACTAGTCGCCAGACTACATGACGCAGGCATACAAGGAACAGCCCTGGACTGAATCCGACCCTTCCTCACCGGAATAAGCCAAAGGATCAGACTCCCACCCTTCCTCTCCGCCCCACAAAAATCACCTGCGTAGTCCCACAGGGTTCATCACTGAGCCCAACCCTCTTCGACATCTACATGGCCCTCATCGCAGCCATCGTCCGACAACAATGCCTCAACATCATACCCTACGCTGATGACACCCAGCTCATCCTCTCCCTTACCAAAGACCCCACCACTGCCAAACCCAACTTCCAGAAAGGAATGCAAGACATCGCAGTCTGGATGATGAACAGCTGCCTGAAGCTCAACAGCGAGAAAACTGAAGTCCTCGTCCTCGGTACCACCCCTTCTGCATGGGACAGCACCTGGTGGCTGAGTGCTCTCGGAAGCCCACCTATCTCCTCAGACCATGAAAGAACCTGGGCATCGCACTGGAGCCATCACTCACCATGAACCGACAGGTTAACACTGTCACTCTCAGCTGCTTCAACACCCTCCGCATTCTCCACAAGACCTTCAAGTGGATCCCCCTTGAGTCAAGGAAAACAGTCACCCACGCACTCATCACCAGCAGACTGAACTATGGAAATGCACTCTACACCGGCATCAACAAGTCCCTACTCAGCAAACTCCAGACAATACAGAACACCCCCGCCAGACTTGTCCTCTGTGACCCCCAGCACGAACACATCAGCCAACCCATACGAGGTCTCCACTGGCTCCCTGTGGAGATAAGAGTCACTTTCAAAATCCTCACTCACGCCTATAAATGCCTACACAACAACGGACCCAAATACCAGTTGACTTCCACGTACCCATAAGAAACCTCCGATCTTCCAACCTCGCACTGGCCGAAACCCCGCTCATCCACAGAGCCAGAGCAGGCGGAAGATCCTTCTCTCACATTGCAGCCAAGACCTGGAACGAGCTACCGGCAGACATCAGATGCATCCCCTCCCTGAACTCCTTCAGGAATTCCCTCAAAACCTAGCTCTTCGGCTAAACAGATATGCGGACCCCCCCCCCCCTTCAGCGCCTGGAGACCCGCATGGGTGAGTACTGCGCTTACAATTGTCTGATTGATAGATTGATTGATAATGGTGACTTTCTGTGGATAGCGTAACAGTGGGTTCCTCTTCTGATCTGTGGGTTACCAATAGTAATGAACACGTAATAGGTGGCTGTGGGCTCTCTCATTGCGTATAGCTGTTGATTGGCATCATTTCGATCATTGGAGGTTAGGTTGTACAGTAAAGGGATTACATCCTTGTAGCATTACTCCTCCCACCTGGACCAGTGTGGGTCCTCCTGCAATGTTTCTACCAGCCTGGTGTATATTCTGTGATATTTGTCCCTATTGTGCGGTCCACTGACCTTGAAAAACCTGTGGGGGTTGCTGGGAACCCCATTGAATCTGTTGTGGCCCCATCTGCCTCTGTGGAGTTATCCATCCCTGTGCCTGCCATTGCTCTTTTTCATTCTATATGCCCTCCCATATGACCCACGACTGCCCAATAAAAACATTGTTGTCCTGTCCTAACCTGCTGGCCCGTTTCTCAAGTTACTTACTGGCTGCCCTCCTTGTGTCTGCACCTGCAGTGGTGTTGTGACAGCCATTTGTGGTGCCACTACATGTGCCCCTTATACACTTGTGTTTTGTAAGTTTCTGTTGCACCAACTTAGCTGTGGCCCTTTCTGCCTGCTCTCTCCTTTCCTTGTCTTTATTTATTTTCACTTGAAATAATGTATTAAAAGAGTTTATATTTCTTGCTACCGTGCAGCCTCTGTTACCACTACTCCATCTAGGCTTACTTGTATGTCTGTGGGCAGACCTCGTTTCAATACATTATAAAATAGCATCACATTTCCTCAAGTATTTTCCCAGGCGCATTCTACTTCCTGTGCTTATCATTCTCTCATTCTGGTAATAACTTCTGAAATGTCTTCAGCCGGTTTCATATTTCTTACCATAAGGGCTCAAATGTCTGGCCTGTCTGGGTATGTCTGTGGAAGCATATCCCAGACATGTTGACGAATGTTGTTAAAAGAAGACCCGTGAAACTATGTATTTATCAATGTTATTTGAGGGAATCCTGCCATGACAAAAATTGTATTTACTTCATCTTCCACCAGAGAACTTAAAAAGCTTTTAACATCGCCCAAGACGAGTTTGAGATCATCAGTGTCTTTCTCAAAGCATCCTATCCATTTTCCTGCTCAGTCAGGAAGCAGGGGTAGTGCCCTCTTTAAATTCTCTTTATCCATTTTTGGCTTCGGTACATATGTGGGCAGTGGTCCACCCTTAAAAATGAGGAGTAACTGAGTTATCGTGGGGATTTACTGATCTTGGACCTAACCTCAGATCAGGTCTATTAATTTTAATCACTTCAATCGGTTTGTCTGTAGCATAGTACTCACATACCGCCAGGCACTATTGCAAATAGGGATAGTTACACTCTGGGTTGTCCCACCCCTGCTCTGCACAATTTTCAGTAGTTGCAAAATTGGTAGGTTGAAAAGACCCTTATCGGGCTTTGGCTTCCTCCTATCCTTTCTAGTCCACTCTGCAAATTTTTCTGAGAAAGGTTGACAATAGTAACTACCCTCCTTATATTCTATTACCTCTGTGGGTGTTAGATCTGACCTATGCTTTTTTAGAATGAACTTTGCTGCCATTGATGATGCCTGCAAAGGACGCAATTATATGGTCTCCTGTTAGCGTTCTGTTCATCTGCACCCCTGTTCAGCCTGTCCCCATACTACTCATCTTCCTCTGCCTCTCCTGCAGCTTGTAACTCATTTGGGGTTTGTGATATTATGGCATCTCTGTTAGAATAGAGAAAATTCATGCTCAGGTATTGCTCTATGTAAATTAGCATTTTCAGCACCATTTCCCATGTAGGTGCCATTTTAAGTCATATACAAAACTAATTCCTCATGAATTCCGAGAAAAGGCCTCTGATAGGTTTTGCTTTCCCGAGGTTGGGTTTTGCTTCATTAATGAATAGACTGTCCTTATTAGTGCATACCTTTCTAGCTAGATAGAGGCCATCTCCCTCTTGTCTAGTGGTGGGCACGGGCAGATCGACCTTGAGTAGTAGGTACTGTGTGGCCGGATTCAGAATCAAAACTTATCTTCTGTTTTTCTTTGTTCAGCTGCATCTGCTTGGAAAATTCCATTGTGGGCATGCCTTCATTCGTTCTGAAATGTACATAATGTATCTTTATGCTTGCTGATGTCAGTCCCTGTGCAGCACTCCTAGTGACTGGACAGACTGGGCTCCATTCTGAGTGAACCTGAAATAAACAAATATTGGTTTGTATTCTCTACTGTCTGACTGACTTTTCATTTGGTATGGAAGGCTGAGAGGTGGTCTAGTGTGACCTGGGAGACCCTAATCGGTTCACTTCCTTCATCTTTCTCCCATCCTTCTTCTTCTCTTATCCAATTCTCAGTTGCCTCTTTCAAAGTCATACAGAAGTATCTCCTAGCCTAAGAAGTACATGTCCCATAGTCCATTGTCCTCGGAGGAGAGCTGGGTTACTAGAGTGGTCTGCCTGTCTAACAGTGTGCAGTAATTTAATTATAAGTCTGTCTCTTCGGTCCAGTTCAGGACCAGTCCGAGGAATTGTAGGGGTGAGGTCCGACGGTACCTCATTTCTCCGTGGTTTTTGTCTTTCCTCTTTAGGCAAAACTCTAACGGGATCTTGAGACCCTGCCATTAACAGGATGGGCTAAAGATCACACGTGTGGGCTTTTCTGAAGACTGTGTCACTGCCTCTTTGGATGCTGTTGGTTTTACGTTTCCTTTTGTATTGCAGAAAGCCCACCCTAATGCTAGGGTAGCTTCCATTTTCTGTATTTTCTTTTTGATATACTTATAGCAAATGTAAGTCAATGTGTGTATGGTTGTGTCTTCCTCAAATGTCCCATCATTTGGCAATGGCTGGTTGTGGTCCTTAGTGCCATTTTTACAATACTTTTGTATCTTCTTCTTGTCTGAAGGGAAAGTCTTTTTTCATATGTCCCAGAGGGGTTTCAATGGTCCCCTAAGGATGTGCGCATATTTCCTATGTATAATAAAAGCGTTGCTTTTGGTTTTTTAATCCCTTGCTATTTTGCCCAATGCCAGGTACCATTTTCAACCTGTCTCCTTTACTAATATATATTGCTAGCATATAGTAGCAGAGTAGTGGTAAACACGTATTGGCCCTACGCAGTGTTACCTGACTTCACATAAACCACTGTGAGACCAAAGTGATGAACATCAAACTCACTTATCGCTAGTCTTTATATTACTTCTTCCATAGTTATATCCAGATCAGGTGAAGGTATATGAGGCCTAAGAAGATTTGTGCCTCACACAAAACATGTTGCAATATTATCATGAATATAAACAACTATCTGCAGTTCTCAAGGATGTGGGCTCCCAATTGAATTTCACACTCCTGAATCATAAATATCTGTGAGGAATGCTTCAAGAAATGCTTCTAATATGATAGGTGACTCTGTGATTATATGAATTTAAGGGGTATTACCTGGAGACATGTGTTCTACTTACATCTGATGCGGTTTTGGATTCACAACCAAAGGATCTGGCCATGCTCAGGGTTAAGACAATTGACACCAGTGATTTGCTGTCCCTTTGCCTAACTGTTGACTCACCAACTGATGCCTCAACCTTGGCCATTTCTCCTCAAAGACACCCTCCAGATTACTGAAATATGTCATTCTAGGGTGTGGAGCTTCTGATTTGTTCATAGTAAGGCTTCCCAGCATCGATTGAATCATTAGTCTCCTTACCAGGTCAGACTTCACACACTTTTTACCCAGCCCTGTCACTAATACTACACTGACTCTGTGAATCTATCTGAGATACCTGCCTGAGAACACTCCCAAAGGAATGTTCCTTCCAGAAGTTTCCTTTTGGGTAATGCACTAGTAGCCTGCTAGATCATTCCCTGAAGGAAATGTCTCTTCCAGGAGCTTGTCTCCTGGGTAATGCAATAATACCTATCAGTTCACCCCCAAAAGAGCGTCCCCTCCAGGAGCTTGCCTCCTGGGTAATGCACTAATACCGGTCAGATCACAGCAGAAGGAGAATATCTTCCAGGAGCTGTCTCCTGGGTAATGCACTGATACCTGTCAGATCACAGCAGAAGCAGCGTCTCTTCCAATAACTTATCTCCTGGATAATGCACTAGGGCACTAATACCTGTTAGACCTGGTACCATTGGTGTGAGTCTCACTTCCATTTTTTACTGATTGCCTCCTCTGTTTTTTATATGTTTTGCTGGTTTGGGTTCATTGGGCACAGTGCCACTGCTATTCAGTGCCACAGTGCAAGTGCTCCCTATGTTAAATTGTTGTATTGATTAGTGACTCCATGATTGGCTTATTTGATTTACTTCTCAGACCTTAGTATAGTGCACCATGTGTGCCCAGGGCCTGTAAATCATATGCTGCTGGTGGACTTGCTGTACTGATTATGCCACCCACAGAAGCAGTCTGTAAAGTGTGTCTCAGGCCTGCCGTTGCAGAGCCTGTTTACAGTCTAGTACTGCCATGTCGACTTGGTAAGTGCACCCACTTACCAGTCCCTAAACCATCCCTTTTCTACATATCAGACACCCCTAAGGTAGGCCCAAGGGCAGGGTGCATTGTATGTAAAAGGTAGGACATGCCCTGTGCATGGCATGTCCTGATAGTGAATTACAGCCATTTTCATTTTTCACCATTGCAAGGCTACCTGTCCCCATAAAACAGAATGGGCAGTTTGATTATAACACCTTATAATCCTAACTGACCCAGGGAACATGGTAGAAATTCGAGTTTAGAATGCCTCAGAATGATAAAATATATCTTTTAGTGAAGTTGATTTTAACATTCTGTTTATGAAAATACCACTTTTAGAAAGTAGGGATTTCCTTACCTAACCATCCAGCCTGCCTCTGCTAGCTTGTGTATTGTATGTCTGGTTTGTGAGTGACAGGGGCTGGGGAGACTCCAGGAGACAGGGTGAGTTAGCGCAGGGCTGAATAGACCTATCTGCATGTAGCAGTGGCGTAACGAAAGTTGAGGGGGCCCCCCTGCAAAGCATATTGAGGGGGCCCCCTCTGGACCCACTCAGGAGCGGACAGGCCAGGGGACTGTGCTGAGAGGGCCCCTTGGAGCTCAGGGGCCTCCACGCACTGCCTGCGGAGGCCTTTGTTACGCCACTGCTACATGCAGAGTATCAGAGCACACAATCTATTAGGGCAGACACGAAGAGTCCAAAGACAGACCAGAAAAATCTAGCACAACCATTCTTTGTATCAAAAAGTTGCAGGCTTTGTTGTGATGTGGTAAATTAGGACACACATTCAACATAATTAAAACACAATGAGTTTTTGAAAAGGAGGTTGATTACTGTATCTTGAAGTTAAAGTACCAGTAAACTTAGGCTCCCTATGTTTAGATTTTACCAGTATGGACTACATGAGCAAATGGGGTAGCCAATCGCTCTAAACAGACTACTTAAGTGCCAGGGTTTATTTTGTATCTTAGGTACCGGTATCCCAATCATTTAGAAATACCTTTAAACAGGCAGACAGCTCAGAACTGGACATTTGGGATCAAGATTTCTGGAGCTGTGAGCCTTGTTCAGATTTATGGCCAACAAGCTAAATTTAAAGAGCTATATATCTTAGCTGTAAAATGTAGCTAGTGGTTCCCTACTCTGGACAAAATAGGAAGGATGGATAGTTCCTACGGAATAGTGTTCCAAGTGTAATACACAGGCTACTCTTCCTCAACGCTATTGATGGATGAGAGGCACAGACCAGACACTTGCTATTCTGTGTAATCGCTATAGTTTGGGATTTTTCTCGTCCACCAGACCAGCTTCTCCATCATGGATAGAATGGTCTTCCCTTACAAAAGCATCACAAGTCTCTTGGTCAGGACAATGATCTGTGGGATGATGCCAAAATTCTCTAAGAGCTCAGGCAACTTGTGGTGCCATGACCAACATAACAGCAGGCACTGAAATCGGGTCGGAACCCAACGGTTGTATGTGGCAGGAAACGGACATCATGCCACTCTACATTCATGTGAAGGGAATTGCACTGCATAAGAGTGAACTAAAGGGATGATAATTCATTTAAGTAGCTGCTCACAGGTACAGCTACAATCAACAAAAAACCTTAATTCAAAATTCAAGTAGCAAGTCAACCAGCAAAGGGTGTTTTGCAAAAATTCAAGCATGCAAACAGGTGGACCTGATTTGAGAGGGAGTTCATATGGTCCTCAAGTCAAACATGAATTAAAGAAAATCATTCAACAACATCTGGCTCTGAAGATGCAGTTTACAGTGACATCACAACTTCTTCTAGTAGGGGACAGAGACATACACTTGCAGCTTTATCCCACAAACCTGGATAATAAAGGGCGGCAGTATAGAAGAACGTTAGTCATTCTTGTAATCTTGTGTTTATTTCAGAAATAAAATCAATCCAACCAGTAAAATCCCATAAATAAGATTCACAACAGCGCTAAAACATACATCTCTTCAAAAAAAAATGTCTCTTGTTCAAAAACAACCACAAAGACACCCTTACAGGTATATGCACATGTTATAACAGGTAAGTCAAGCAGCTGTAATTTCAGTTGCACACTGCCATCCGGACTGAAGAGCCCCTAAGACACAGTTCCCTCTAAGATACAGGGATTTAACAAATTCACTTACAGGAAGTTAAAGTGCAAATGCTGTGGAGCACAGGATAAAGAGCAAAACTGTATACAATATAATTATAAAAGTGCAGTTACATCCCTAAGCAGCTAAACCTGCAAGAACCACCTCACAGGAGGGCAATATCACAGCTCACTCCAGCCAGAAGGGGAGGTATGCACAGGTTACTTGCTGCAAAATATGGTTCACCCAGGCAACCTTAGTGACAGCAAATGAAAGTCACGAAAGACATCTAAAGTACCCTCTACCTACCCATATTCAAATATATTTACTTCTTAATCATATATTCATCACACACATAGTAGAACACAAACAAAGAGGGACAAATCCTGTAATGTTTTTCAAACGAATTCATACCTCATTATCACTCTCACGAAAGGCAGTCCCTACAAAAAACACATTCATGTGTTAGCTTCTCACCGGGGGCTAGTTCTGAAGATGCAAAGATCTTGCTGTGAGTTCGCAATTGTCAGGGCCTCTAGAACTGTGCCATCTGAAGCTTCAGGCTTTCTCTGCAATTGTGGATTCATCACACTTTCGACTGATTCCACCAAAGGCTGCGTAATTTGCAGATGTCATAAAGAAATTAGGTTTGTGCTCAAATTGATCAAAAGTTATTAAAATAGTACCACATAGAAGCCCTGAACTGGCAAGCCCGTTGTAAAGGTTAACTTGTCACCTTTCGTTTCCTGACTGCTGTATTTAGGTGTTAGACTGGTATTAATAATGGGAAATCTTTGCCCTCGCAGCATTAATGTGTCTGAAAAAACAAACTAATACAATACCCAATGTGCCGCATTATGCACCATGATTTGCCTTCGTTACTGCATAGTTTAGTCAACACTGCTGCCTAACTTCTTTTGCTGCTAAATTTCGGTAGCCCTTGATGTAGCAGCGCAATCATAGGATGAGGCGTACAGAACTGACAGCTAATGTCACTGGGACACCTCTGGTGGGTTTTCTGATCGACGGCCTTCTGACCCTTCAGGAACAAGCAAGCCACTCTTCCCTGCAGCCATGGATGGCCACCAGAGAAGGAGGCTTCATCCTCTCTCGAGCTGACAAAAATACGATGATAGAGAGAGACCAGCGCTCTGGGCAGATGCTGCTCGGTGGAAATGAAGTACAAAGGCACTTAATGGCTGCGTGAAATGGACTTTCTCTCTGGTGCTAAATAATGTATATATAACGCTTCATTCTGTTACGTAACTAGGAAGCGCTCTTATACATATTTGGCCACACTCTCCAAGAAGAAGACAGTAAAAAGAAAAGCAAGATGGAAAGTTACTCTCTCTATAGTAGTCATCCAACGTCTATTACCTGTGTGGTGGTCAGTACTTTGCCCAGATGGTCCACCCGCACACTGCCGTACCACACGCACAGTGAGTGTTCGGGGTTCTGGTTCACGTCAGTGCGCACGGCAAGAAAGTGAAAGTCCTTTGCGGCCCACCGGGCATGCGCATTCGCACCACCATTACCAATCAATTAAAGGCCTCGGTACCAAAACAGCACCGTTTAAATAATGAAAAGGCCGCTAGCCGTGGCATGCGCTGTGCGCACCATTTAATTTATGGGGGGTGAGGGGGGCCCCCATAGCACAACATTTAATTCATGATTGAACTTCAATCATGAATTAAATGGTGCGTGTGTTGGCGCACAGACTTGAGGCTTACTTTATGGCTCTGCTGAGACTGAGTGAGGGGCCCCCTGGAGCACGTGGCCCCCCCGAACTGCGGGGGCTGCGGGGCCCTGTGTTACGCCCCTGGCATGTAGAGTGGTGGGAGGAGAAGCACCTGGGTCTGAATAGCTCTGTGCCTGCCTTCCACAATGCTGGCTCCCCTTCCTGTGGTGTGTCTGAGGACCCTGGCCCACACTAACAAAGGAAGAAGGTGTACACTGGCAGAATACACCCAGAACTGTTTTTTTGAGTATTGATATGGGGACCCAGACCCCAAGAATTTAGATCACTTCTGGGAAAACAAGACAAACCTTTGCCAAGGAGAAGAACCAAGGAAGCTGGAGGAGTTTGGACTGCCCCTCTGCCAGTATGCTGTTTGCTGGGTTGGCCTGCAGTGGTCTCTCCATTGCCAAGCAAAAGAGAAGGACCTTTTATAGAACTTTCATCAGCTTGCAGAATATTTCTCCAAGGGCTTGATTTGAGCTTGCCTTCTGACCGAAGTCGCAGGGATACCAGACTTCACCCCTTCTGTTTGCCTGCATCTGGAATTTGCTGTTCTAGCTGCTACAGAAGGAATTCTGCAACGCTTACTCTGGCGAGCGACGCCGTCATCTGCATCAAAGCCGTGAGCGCTGCTCCGACCTGCAACATAGACCCGACACTGGCTGCCGTGCCACATCAGTGCCAGTGAACGACATCGTAATCCTGCCATAGCAGTGAGCGCTGCTCCAACTTGTGAAGTAGGCCCGACGCCTGCTGCTGTGCTGCATCAACTCCGAAGCCAACATCATCACGGAGTCGATTGTCGACGTGGTCAAGAATCCATCAACATCCTTGCGTCATAGGGAACCGGGGATTCGGCGCCGTTGTGAAGTCACCTCCTCTCCGGTCAGGAATCGACACCTCCTGTGCCTGCACAAGCATCCAGGACACCGACGCATCATCTCCCCCAAAGCAAGGAAACAACGCTGCAACACGCAAATGATGCCGCACCTCCCCGATGTTGTGAGCTGTGTTTGTTTTTGCTTTTCCAAGGTACTGTTCTCTGTGGGTCTGTTTTGACTTCAGGCCCAACACCAGGCACCTCACAGTCGGCACCTTATTTAGAGATTTCTTTGACCTTGATGTCGTGATGAGGTTATCTGTTGCTAAAGACTGCTTTAAAGTGAATAACCTATTTTTGAACTATTTCTACCATCGTGAAGAATTATTATTGATAACAGTATTGTGCATTTTTGTAATTTGTGGTCTTGTGATGAGTCTATATAAAGAATATTTAGTTTTATAAAACCTGTGTGGTGTCCATCTGTAGTGATTTCACTCTATTTCCGTATGTGTTCACAAATGCATAACACACTGCCTCTGAGATAAGCCTGTCTGCTTGGGCCAAGCTACCAAGGGGGTGAGCAGGGGTTATCCAGGAGTGTAATCCCCTTTCCCAGACTAGAAGCAATGGTCCCTATTTGGTCAAAGGTACCTACCTCTGCCAACTAGAGACCCCCAGTTCTAACACACCCCCAGAAGGAGATTCTCTTCCAGAAGCTTTCTCCTGGGTAATGCACTAATACCTGCTAGATTATCCCCAGAAGGAGTGTTTCTTCCCTTGTATTTCAAACTGGAAGCTGCACTCGCCAGTTTTCCGATGTGTACCGGGAATCACCACATTTCCTTTCTCAAAACATAATATTTCCTTCCAACAGAAAAAAGAGAAAAACCCCAGGCACGTATTTCTATACTATATTTGCTACAGAATAATTGAATTTAAAAATGTAAGGTTCAAAGTTGGATCTTTCCTCCCCCCTTTGATGGCAACCTGGCATCTTACCCGCACATCTCGTGAACAGTATTACAGCACTCAGCATCTGCTTACCTGATATTTGCACAGTTTCTATTCAATCAACAGCAGGCAGCCTCTCCCTCGGATGACGTCTAAAAAAGTTGAGATAAACTCCTTGGCTGGCTCCGCCAAACGTTGCAGAATGAAGAAAAAGACAACATGAATTCTGCTGGCAAAACAGTACAGACTTTAATTTGAAAAAACAGCAGCAGCATAAGCGGAAAGTCAGTCATCTCTAAAGAACTGGAATCTGAGCTTTGACTTATAATGCAACGGACAGCATATTTTACACGTCTTACCATGAATACGGCATACCTTTGCATGGCAGACGGAAATCTGCTGATGTCTAACATTATCATCAAAAGGTTACACTTTCAAAAAACAGCTAATCACGTGCCTACAAAATATGTCTCAGGTGCACATGTTATCGTTAATCATGCTTCCACACCACCTCTAGCTACCAGTGTCCTCGACTTGTCTCTGAAGCCTAACAATCGCTATACTACCTACACATCTGCTGCCTGGCAAAGCATAACCTCCCACCTATTCTGCACCCCTCTGTTACCTTATGTACATACTTTCTCAGATACTTATTTTTGCAAGCAGGACTTTTATCTTCCGTTTGTTCTATGCCTGATTATATGTTTCTGTTCTACTGAAGCTGGTATCTACTTCCTTCCCACCGGGGTCCCGTCTACATCTGTTTTTTTTATCGTGCTACTAAAAACAGCTTAACCTGTATTCCTCCTTTAATACTTAAGACTGAACACGTCCTTCTGCTGGTGCTTTTATTGAAATGAGTAAGCCTTCTTCATTTTCAACATTCAGTTTAACAACAGAGTATCTAAGGTGTTATTCTTTCTCAAATGTATTAAACCAGGCTGAAGCTGCAGTGATTTCTATCGGCTGGAGAGCATTCTTCCTTGCACCAAGAACATAAACCATAACGCATATTGCCATCAGCAGCAGATGTCTTGTGCACAAGATACTATTTGGACAACATCTACACCGGATGTCCAAGGACAATAGCAGGGTAAATCCAAGGCTGGGTCAATAACTTTTCTGCCACCGTTGCCATTACTGGCATGTCACTGAACTTTTACATTGCCCTACACCTCTCGGTCAAATAGCTTGCAAACCATTGGTTCCATATGGCTTGATACTAGATCAGTCTATTTCATAAAATCAAACTATGCTTGCAGCGCACATTCCTCTCATCCATGCTAACTTGTCTTAACACACATCAGTGGGGCTTACTCACCGACTGTTCATCTGATCACCAATTCATGCAAGTTCTACCATGTCATGCCCACAGTCGAGGACCTCCACAGACACCATAACTCACACCTGCTTCTCCCAGGGTATGTTTAGAATGTGAGTGTCACAACATGCCTAAGTAATTGTATCCCTTCAGTGTTAACAATCTGATCATGATTATGTAATATCTCTCCAGCTGTTTGTGTGTGATTCATGCTTCTGCTACCCACACAGCTCAAAATACAAATATATAACGTAGAAGGAGTCTTCCACTGTCCCCTGGCGTTCATTGTGCACTATGTAAAAAGCTCAAACAAAATCAAATGACATGAATAAAAAAACATAAATGTGTACACTTAAAAAAAATTAAGAGGGGCTGAGGCAAAGATGGCGGACCGCTGAGTCACATCCTCTGCTCCCTTCACTTCTCACTTATGGGCCTATACAATAGCAGTGGCACAGCGCCAGCCTGAGTGGCAGGTTCCAGTGCCAGAGCGCTGGGCACTGTCTGGGCACAAGCCGGGACTGTCTTGCAGCAAACGTTAGCCAGACACCGCCAGTTTCGGAGCCCGTGGCATGGTGAGACTCGAGCGGCCTTATGAAAAGGAGATGCCCACCGGCTCTGCCTGACCACCCTGAGACGACTGCTGGCCCCGGGGAGCTTCCCCGCACAGCCAAGTCTGGTGATCTGCCTGTGTTCACCGAGGGAAACCAGGGACACCATCCGTGATGCAGAGGCAGCAGCAAGCTGGGACCACAGCTACAGAAAGCTCCATGAGGAGATCTAGGATTGGGCCCGTCAGCCAGGAGCTGCCTTGACCGGAGCTCCCGGAGTCCAGGAGGACCCGCATCATCCCCTAGACCCGCCTGACAGCATGTGGCTGAGGGGCACAATCTTTGGTTAAGCCGTGGGCCAATGAGGCAGAACCAACGTGCTGCATCGGTTTGAGCCTGGGGGACCCTCCTGGTGGACTGTATGAACCTGGGGGGGATCATGGCCCGGACACAGAGCTTTTCCCCAGCTGTAACAAAAGATTCAATATCCACCTGGTTGCCCTGGAAAACCCGTTAGTCAAGGCGACAAGCTACTCAAGTACCCAGGACCCCGCACCGGACTCCTGAATCCAGAGGTGAGGAGCTCAGGGGAGGGGAGAGGTAGACGCTAAACCCCCTGCGGGATCTCCTGGACTTCTGCACCAGTCGATAGGTGGGATGGAGAGCCACTCAGACCACATGGAACATCTAACCTCCATACAGTGTACTTCAACTATATCCTGTGTTCGCACCTGGAAGGACCCCGGGGCCTGACCCCCACTGGCACGGCAGACACACAGAGGGGTCCGGCGCGGTCCTCACATCAGGAGTATTGGCCTGCGGACATAGGGGGTCCACCAGAGGTAAATTCTACGCTCCCCTCCCTTGTGATTAGCTATAAACAGAAGCTCCCTTGGCCACACCAATGCACATAGGGTCAATTACAGATGATTCACTCCATGACAACAGCAGTAGCCGGCCCAAGTGCCAACCATATTTTCTGTCATGGCCAAAGGAAGAGGCAACAGAGACTGGAACCTCAAAGATATGCTCCTCAAGCAACTGGAAACCCAAACCGGTGACCTCCCCCCTCGGATTCCGGCACAGAAGAATCGCTGGAGTCTACACATGCTGATGCACCTATTACTTGGCCCTACCTCGAAGCCCTGTTCGCTTCCCTGCAACACGACCTCCAATGACTTAAGAAATAAATAGCTGGGGAATTTAAGGATGTTCCCCGCAAAATAGAGGGTTTGGGTAACAGGGTCTCTAATCTGGAAGACCATGAGCAGGGGAGACACAAAGCAATCGAACAACCCTAGCAACAAATCTTGCATCTAAGAGATCAACACCTAGACCTGCAGGCTCATGCCGAAGATTTGGAGAACAGATCTCGATGCAATAACATCCGCATCTGCGGAATTGCTTCTGGGGCTGAGGATACTAACATTATCTCCTTTGTGGTAGATCTAATCCGCTCGATCTTGGAGACCCCCCTGACCTGAGGATCAAATTAGACCACACGCACAGGGTTGGCCCTCACAGATCTCAGAACTGACCACATCCAGGTATCCTAATATGCGTCCATGATTTCACCTTGAAAGAAAAGATTCTGCAAAGTGCTAGAGACGAGCACCCCATTCACTTTCATGGTCAGCACTATAACAGGATCTGGCAGTGCCAACACTCCTGTCACTTCCCATCGGACAGCGTCCGGAATATCGTACTTTTGGGGGCACCCTTTACTCTTGGTCTTCAGTCTGGAAGGGAAATTACATCAACTCTGTTCTCTAGAGGAGGCCTCCCACATACTAGATGTTAGACCTGGCACCATTGGCGTGGGTCTCCCTTCCATTTTTGCTTATGCCTCATGTATTTTTGCTGGTGTTAGATGCTTTGGGCAATGTGCCACTGCTATTCAGTGCCACAGTGCAAGTGCTCCCTATTGTAAATTGATGTATGGATTAGTGATTCCATGTTTGGCTATTTTGGTTTACTTGTCAGACCCTAGTCTAGTGCACTGAGTGGGCCGGGGCGTGTAATACAAATGCTGCTGGTGGGCTTGCAGCACTGGTTGTGCCACCCACAGAAGCAGCCTTGTAAAATGTGTCTAAGGTCTGCCATTGCAGAGCCTGTGTGCAGTCTGGTACTGTCATGCTGACTGGGCAAGTGCACCCACTTCCCAGTCCCTAACCTTCCCTTTTCTTCATATCACTCACCCCTATGGTAGGCCCAAGGGCAGGGTGCATTGTAAGTATAAGGTAGGACAAGCCCTGGTGTGTGTGGCATGTCCTAATAGTGAATTGCAGCCATTTTCGTTTTTTCACTATTGCAAGGCTACCTGTTCTCCATAGGTCAGAATGGGCTGTTAGAATTGTTACATTTTATAATCGCAGCAGGCTCAGAGAACATGGTAGAAATTTGAGTTTAGTATGCCTGAACTCAGAATAATAAAATACATCTTTTAGTTTATTTTAATATTCTGTGTTTGCAAATACCACTTTTAGAAAGTAGGTATTTGCTTGTCTAACCATTCAAACCTGGCTCTGCTAGTTTGTGTATTCATATGTCTGGTTTCTGTGAGTGACAGGGCTGGGGAATTCCAGGAGACAGGCTGAGTCACCTAGTGGTGAATAGAGAGATCTGCATCTAGATGGGAGGGAGGAGTGCACCTGAACTCTGAATAGGGTTGTGCCTGCCTTTCACAATGCTGGCTCCGCCCCCTGGGGAGCGGCTGATGTCTCTGCTCTGCACACTGAAACAAGAGAAGGAATCCTGTAAACAGAGTGCTCCAGGACTGTACTTGCCTTCCACAATGCTGGCTCCACCTCCTGTGGGGCGTCTGATGTCCTTTGTGAAAGGAAAGGAGAAGTCTGGTAAACAAAGTGCCCAGGAACTGGTTTGGATAGGGCACAGGCCCCTCTCCCCTCAGAGAACAAAAGATTTCTGGGTATAAATATTGGGACCCTGATCCAAGATATTAGATCACTTTTGGACTACAAGATGAAACCTTTACTGAGGAGAGAACCCTGAAGAAACTGAGGAGAGACTATTCCCAAGCGGAAGTGCTGCTTGGGGGATTGGCCTGCAGTAGTTGCCTTACTGCCAAAGGAAGGAGAAAGGAACTTTGTGTACTTTGCTTTCAACTTATGAAGGATCTCTAAGGGCTTGGAAAAGAGCTTGCCTCCTGCAGAAGTCTCAGGGACAACAGACTTCACCCCCAGCTCCCCAGAGTTCTTTTGGAAGTGCCTGCTGCTGTTTTGGGCCTTCTGAGGAACTGCATGTTGCAAGGAGCAGGGAGCGACTCAACGAGAAGAAGCGTGTCGCCGTCGCTGTGCCTGCCGTCGCAACTCCGGAGAAAGGAGGGTGTCGCCGCTGGAACTGTCGCACTGCACCGCATCAAAGAGAAGCGTGCCGTAACGAAGAGGAAGCGTGTCACCGTCGCTGCTGCTGCCGTCGCAACTCCGAAGAAGGAGTGTGTCCCCACTGTGGTTGTCGCACTGCACAGCATCAGGAGATGAATCTCGCAACGAGGTCGGAGCGTGTCGCCGTCGCTGTGCCTGCCGTCTCAACTCTAGAGAAGGAGGGTGTCGCCGCTGGAACTGTCGCATTCAACCGCATTGACTAAGAGCACCTTGCATCCCCGAGAAGCGCGCCACCGTCGGAGTTGCAGCTGTCTCATCTTGGGTGTCGCCGCTGTAGTTGTCACATCGAGTGGAAGCTTCACGCATCATGGAGAAGAGTGTCACCGCTGGAGCTGTTGCCGTCGCATCGACGCTATGGGCTAAGTAGCGCAATATGAATTGGGTTTATTTTTATTATTATCGTAAGGGTGTCGCCGCCGCAGTCCACGCATCGAACCGAGAGCTTCTCACATCCCCGAGAAGCGTGCCGCATCTGGAAGATCTTCACGTCTTTATTTCTTTGCACCTGATTTTTGCCGCATTTCCCATTGCTGCGACATTGCTTGTCGTGGAAGCGCAACGCAACTTAAGGTACATTGACGCAGAGTGTCGCATCTAAGAACTTAACTGAACTAAGCTTAATCTGCCATCTTAAAGTAATCATAGTGTGTATTTTTGTCGTTTATGGTCTTGTGGTAACTCTATATAAAGTCTACTTATTTTTTATATAAAACCTGTGTGGTGTCCATTTGTAGTGTTGTCACTGGGTTACTGTATGTGGTTACAATTGTTTAACTTACAACGCCTCTGAAATAAGCCTTGACTGCTCGCATTAGGCAACCTAGAGGGTGAGCAGGGGTTATTTTAGGTATGTAATCACCTTTCCCTGACTAGAGGAGAGGGTCCCTGTTTGTCACAAGTACCTACCTGTGCCAACCAGATACCCCCAAATCTAACATTAGACCTTAAAGATCCTCTATCCAAGCAACCCCTGTTGGAGCGACGGGGCTGAAGCGGGGGGAGGGGAATCTCAGAGCCAGGGGAGCACAAGGTCACCATCTACCGAAATGCGGCCAAATCAAGAAACAATTGACGGAGAGAGACGTGCAGTGCTTGTCACGCTATTGAGAGACCAGGCTGGACTAGCAACAATTTACCAGCTCAGCACCTATTTCACTATCCTTTCTGCTGCCTTTTAGCCTTTCTTACTCTTTCTGCCTCCTGGGGTCCGGGCTGGGAGCGGGGGGCCAGGGCCACTAATACTCCCCTCCTGATTACTAATTCATAGGACTTTATCCCTTGAACATTGATAATTGTTATGTTTTTTTATACAGTTAACATTGCTTTGGGCCCCTATGGCCTGTTGTTTTATTCTTTGGGAGGACCTGGGAATGAGGCTTATATCCCCGCACAACAGTTGCTCACCATTGAGAGTCATAGCTACCTTCACAACCCCGACACAAACTGGAGGGACCGTTCAGGACTGGGCAGCTCTTGGTTCATCCCAATACAAGACACCATCATGACTAATCAGCTAACAGTTCTTTCCCTCGATGTTAAGGACCTCAACCACCCAATAAAGCAGAGTTCGATCCTCTCCTACCTAGAACACTCTGGGGCACACATATGTTTTATACAAGAAATGCATCTCCTTTGCAAGGACCACCATAGGCTTTAATCTGGGGTTTTACCCCAACAATGCTTCTCGTCTCTCCAGTCCAAGTAAGCTGGAGTAGCGATCTTAATCTCCCGCATGTTCACGGGGAGGGTGGGGTCCAAACAGGCTGAAATAAAAGGTAGGTTGTTGGCATATTCCCTTACGTTAGGATCAAGCAAAATCACAATAGGAACTCTATACTCTCCTAACGAGGGACCCGAACCCTTCTTTCGTAGAGCAGTGACGAAGGCAATGGCCTCGCAAGATATGCTGTTCTTAATAGGGGGTGACCTAAACCTAGTACTTAATAAAGATATCAACTGCACAACTCAATGCTTTGGCCAAGCAGGGGCACTTTCCTAAGCAGGGTTACTGTGGCTGGCGGACATAGGCCTAACAGATGTTTGGAGGTCACTCCACCCACAATCCCAGGACTTTACTTTCTACTGCCATGCCCACAAATCTTATGCCAGACTTAATTATCTTTTGGGCAACCCAGAGGTGGTTACCAAAGTGCAGCCAGTGGAGATTGAATCCCGGTCCCTGTCTGACCATGTAGCCGTGAGAGTAACTTTTGCAATTGCGACCCTGGGTATCCCCTCGCGGACCTGGCGACTTAGAGACGGCTTCTACAACGTCCTGAGGTGATCAATCAGATCACCAAGAGGATCAATGACTACCTGATGATTAATGGCACCCAGGAGGTCTCGATCACTACTCTCTGGGGAGCCCTAAAGGCAGTTGGTAGAGGCGAGCTGATTGTGATAACATCTGCAGACAATAAAATCGGTCCAGACAAAAAGGAAGGCCTGACAAGTCTGGTTCTGGAGCTAAAGCAGATACACAAGAAGACGGGAGCCCCTAGGGTCTGGAGGCAACTTCAGATGGTTAGGGCCCAACTAGCAGGGAGGGCTTGAAACAATAGAGTAGAGCAGAGTTTTTTTATTTATTTATTTTTTTAGAGTACACAGCGATTCAACTCTGGCATAGATTCAATGTGGGTGGCAACTGGTGCAGCTGTCTCCTAGCTAATAGTCTGTGAAATCCATGTCAAGATACGAAGGTCCAGACGATTGTCGACACCTATGGTTGGCAATGGTCTGATGATGCACAGATTGTAAAACCTTTCTGTGATCACTATCAGATGCTTTACACAGTGCAGGATCTAAGCCCCGAGGTAGTGACAGCATACTTCAGAGGGTTGAACACAACTGCCCTGACAAAGGAATAGGCATCTGAATTAGACCAACCAATTCAACTCGAAGAAGTGATCTCTAGCATATCTCGCCAAACCCAGGCACCCTTTCTCACCAGACTAGTTCAACACTATTGGAGATTCCACTGCCCTCCCTCCCACTATGCTTAGGGCAGCAATGGTAGTAATTCCTAAACCAGGGAAAGACAAAACACAATGTTTCTCATACAGACTGATATCTCTCTTCAATACGGACCTTAAGCTCTTTATGAGCATTTTAGCTGCCCGCCTCAATCCACTACTGCTGGGCCTCATCGACCCAGATCAGGCTGGCTTCGTGCACAAGTGACAGTGTAGTGACAATACCACCATATAGAAAAAGTCCCAGAGATTTGAACGGAAGAGATTACTTTTAGCAGTCGATGCAGAAAAAGCATTCAACAGAGTGTGTTGGCCCTACCTCGTGGAAACCCTAGCCCACTTTGGAATGCAGGACTGTTAGAACTGGGATTTCTGGTTGGCTAAGGCTTGCGCCAAAGCCAGGCAGAAACCACCACTCTAGTCAGGGCAAGGGAGTTACACGCCAAAGATAACCCCTGCTCACCCCCTTGGTAGCTTGGCACGAGCAGACAGGCTTATCCCGGAGGCAATGTGTAAAGCTTTTGCGAACTCACACAGCAACAACATCCTAGGCACACTACAAAAGGAACTCCACACAAGGTTATATAAAAATAACTTTGGTATTCTGAAAACACATCAGATAGTAATCACACAATATACATTGTGCCAACTGGCACGGCAATATTCACAAGGGATAATTTACACAGGACAGGGCCATGTGGGCCACTGTCAGGATCAACACTTAGAGGAAATTGGTACAACTAAAAATAGATCATAAACCTACAACCAGTAACTACTGGTAATCACTGTACTCCACCTCAACCTGTAACATAAACTACATTATGTACAGTACATCAGGCGCGAACTACATCCTGGGCCAACCTCACCAGCATAAACGCATTATGCCATCTCTCACTAGTCTGAAAACATTAGACCCTACCTCCTAAGTATAACTCACATTTAGGGGCGTAAATTGCGATTCTCCTATTAACATGCCTAGAGAATCTAGATTTCATTAAAGACACGGAGGCTCACATTATGCAATGACTTTTAATTGCAGATCCAAGCCAGTCGCATCACAATATAAAGGTTCCAATAAGAACACTGAGAAGAAGTAATAGGCAGAACATAGCAACCATCAGCCTCTTTTAAATCAGGCGAAGAAAGGAGATGTAGTAGTATCCAGAAATATCGAAGTAGAAGATAAACGAAGAAATCAACCGGACGGACTCCTGGTGATGAAACATCCAACGTAAATTAGGTGGAAGGATTACCTGAAAGAAAGGAGACAATGAAAATTGTATCCTAAAAGGATAATCTTAAATAAACAAATCCTGAAAGAGAATTGAATAGTCATAAACAACATTTAAGTATAAGCATAAATACATCGTATCATATTAAGTCATACTTAGAATAAAATTATATATCCACACCCAAACAGGGAAGGGATGGGTGGGATAATGTGAGCCTCCGTGTCTTTAATGAAATCTAGATTCTCTAGGCATGTTAATAGGAGAATCGCAATTTCATTACAAGAACGGAGGCTACATTATGCATGTTGGTAGCCATGTAAAACTACATTAGACATGTGATCAATAGGTTTACAATAGTGTCTTGCAAAGGTATTAGCATTAGACCAGTCGGCAGCTTTAAGGATATCATCCAGCTTACCTCCGGACCAAAGGGACTTACTTGCCATGGCGCCTCTAACGGAATGGGCCTGAAATTTAGATATATCAATACCAGCTAGGGACATAGTAGATTTAACCCATCTGGCAATCGAGGTGGAAGAGACAGCCTTATGAGGTTTAATAAAGGAGATGAGGAGCTGACTCTCATTAAGGGGACGAAGGTTAGACATTGTTCTATCATAAGCCTTCATACATTCAACAACACAAAGTTTTGGGGAAGGATCAAAACTGGGATAGAAAATTGAATGGAGGCAAAAGGAGGAGGCACTTGGAGGTGTCTAGAGTGAAACCCAGAAACTCCAGAGATTTCGAGGGGGTTAGAATAGACTTCTCTTTGTTGACGATGAAGCCTAGACTTTCTAACAGATTCATAGTCGTTTCCAGATCTATAAGGATTTGGGGTAAGTCTTGAGACAAAATCAGGATGTCGTCGAGGTAAATGATAAGTCAAATTCCTCGTTCTCTTAGGAAAGAGGCTACTGCTCTCATTACCTTGGTAAAGCACCAAGGGGCAGAGGAGAGCCTGAAGGGGAGAGCCTTGAACTGATAGAGATGATTTTTCCAGAGAAACTGTAGGTAAGGTTGGTGTATTTCCGCCATCGGGATAGTGAAGTAGGCGTCCTTCAGGTCTAGTTTTACTAGCCAGTCTTCTTTTTGGAGGAGGTCTCTTAGGAGATGTATTCCTTCCATTTTGAAGTGCCTGTAGACCAGGAATTTGTTGAGACTCTTCAAATTTATAACCGGTCTCCAACCTTTTCCTTTTTTCTCTACGAGGAACAAAGAGCTTACGAAGGTTAGAGAATCTAAGGGGACTTCTACTATCGCTCCTTTCTCCAGCATAGAGTGGATCTCTTCCTCGACTATTTTCTCTTTTTCTAATGAAATAGGAATATCTCTTGGTAGAGAGGTTTGAATAGGGGTTTGAGTGAAGTCTATCATAAAGCCTGTTACTGTGGAAAGGACCCAAGGGTCTTGAGTTATTTCTCCCCATTTTTTTGAAAAAAGGCTGAGTCTCCCTCCCACCTTTGGAGGGGTAGATGGGGGAGGTGAAGGCTGGAGACTTACTTGGAGGGTTTGACGCGAAGGAAGCTCGTGATCGTGCACCTCTGGCTCTGTTTCCTCTTCCGCGGTAGAAGCCGTTGTTGTAATTATTTTGTTGTCCGCCTCTTCCATAAGGACGTGATCTCTGATAGGGCCTCTGGTTGAATCGGCCGGAAGAAAGGCCCCTTCTTCCGGCCCTCCCGAAAACATTATTACTGAACACTCGTTTGATGCTCTTTTGTGCCTTGTCAAGTGCAGTAAAGGTCGAGACGTATTTCCCTAGAGATCTTATGAGCTCTTCGCCAAAGAGCAGGCCTTTTGGATTTGAGGATGGCTCTTTGTCGGCCATGTCCGTAAGTTTAGGATCTAGTTTAAAGAGGATTAGTCTACGTCTCTCAGCGTTAATGCTGGAGTTGGCATTACCAAGGAGAATGAGGGCTCTTTGACTCCAACCCCTTATGAGGTCTGTATCAAGTTGGGTGCCTTTGAGGTAACACTCCTCGGCGGAGTCGAGAATCCTGCTTAGTGGACCCAGTACGTCCAGCAGACGATCCTGGCATCCTTTAAAGGCTTTCTCAAGACCCTTCCTGGGGTCGCGCCCTAGTCTAAAGAGATATTTAATTAGCTCAGGATCCATGTTAGGGGCATAGCATGCCTTTTCTTCGATTGAGGGTCTAGAGCACTCGGCTCTTAGGATATTTCTTGTCCCTCTTTCGAGAGGGAAACGGATCCATTTTTTGATAAATTTAGATACGTGTTCCTGTGGAGACCATAGAGTGGAGCGGGGGTGCTTTAGGTTTAGGGGGGAGAACATCTCTTCTCCCAGGGGGTTTAGGATAGAGTCTTTAGATGTAGAGGGGAGTTCGTCCTCCTCATCGAAAGGGTCAACATCCCCGTCATCAAGGTCCAGGACGTATTCGTCTGGATCCATGTCATCGTCATCATCAGAGCCATCTCGGTAGTATTGAGCACTTTGGGGTAGTGAGCCGCTAAGGGCGTCCAAGGTATTTGGGCCGCAAGGGGCAACCCGAAGAAAGTGAGTCATAGAAGACATCTCTATTATTTGAGGTGTAAGGACCTCCCAAGGATTTTGTGGTGCCAAGACCACCAACAATATCAGAGGTGCTAGGACCTCCCGTGCTCACCTGCATTCCCGTAGGGATGTTATTATTTTTCTTTGTGCGTTTTGCTCCCGCTTTGAACGTATCAGGTAGTTCTTGGGAATTAAGGGGTCTTTTATAGGGGGCGAGATTGGCGAAGGTCTCCCTTAAACAGGACTTCATCTCTTTTTGGATCATGGATCGAAAATCCTCCCTATTAAAGGAAGGGGTTGTAGCATTATTGCCCTCAGAGTCTGAGTCAGAGGCATTATCCATCTTAATTTATTGTAATAACCCCCTTTTTTAATATTTTTTTTATGTAAAAATGCTATATAGATAGGAGTATAGGTCCAGTGCTTTTAAATGATCTTGTCTGTAATGAGGCTCTAGGTCCCAGTGCTTTTTAAATTATCTTGTCTGTAAGAGGCTCTAGGTCGCGATGCCGAGGTGCCTCCAACAGCTGCGAGCTAACTGTCGCTCGGTAGGGTTGAGGAAAGTCCCTCGGCGAGACACTCACGAAGCGTGAGACTCGCCGAGGTACTTTCCTCTAAGGCGCGTCACGCGTCATGTTTGTTTTGGGAAGGGCTCCGCGTAATGTTAGGGGACGGGCGGCCAGGACGGGTATGCGGCGCTCCGATTATACTCCAGGTGAGTGCCCCAGCAGCGTGTCTGAAGGGCGCCTCAGCGCCTCAGGCTGCGCCCGCATATCGGGGGCATCGCGGACCCTTCCGCTTTGAACGGCAGGCGCGCGGCCCCCCGACACCGAGGGGAGCGCTGAGTGCCTTGCGTGGTGCGAGCGCCCCTAACAGCCTAGGTAAAATTACGAGGAGGCGAAATCGCGGGGGAGCCCATATAGTGTACAACGAGGCATAATCACGGGGGAGCCCAATACGAGGGGATAATCTTAAACGCAGGGAGTAAGCCTAATATTCTTAAGGGTAGCGAGTCAGTGGTGTACAAGGGGTACAAGGAGGGGGTGGATCTCCGTAAATTGCAGATCCGGGGAGGGTGGAGGGTAGAGAGTGTCGCAGGGACACAACCAGTAGTAATGAAAGGCAGGGAAATGTTGGGTAATTAACTTGCCTTAAGCTAAAACCTCCCCAAACAAATATCTAACATTCAGTTAATAGATAAAAACTTAATACTAGAGAGAATGAAATGAGCTACTTATCTGCTTGGAGCCGCATTTAAAAGAGGCTGATGGTTGCTATGTTCTGCCTATTACTTCTTCTCAGTGTTCTTATTGGAACCTTTATATTGTGATGCGACTGGCTTGGATCTGCAATTAAAAGTCATTGCATAATGTAGCCTCCGTTCTTGTAATGAAATCACAGTGAAGTACACTCTCACTAACACAAACCTACATAGGTAAAATAACCTCATAATCATAAACCAGTTTCAGAGGTATCAGATACAGGGTGTGTAACACATACTAACTGCATTACATTTCCTAGCACCACATTTAGAGCACATCAATCACATTAGGGCCTTTCGCCCTATCCATATACCATCCCCCCTGGCCAACTGGCCATCCAAGGAGGGACTCAAATGCCCTGTGTCCAGAATGTCAGGGTGCGCTGCCAATGCAGCGCCAGTCAGGGGTTACCCATCTGCGCAAACCTAAACGTTGCAGCTGCTCACTACTTACTGGGCAGCTGAGAACATCATCAGGGCCTAAACGCTGCAGCTGGCACTAAGTGCTGTGGAGTTGTGGCAGACCTGGCACCTCTGTGCCACTTCTGTCCCTCTCAGGGACTCTCTCTGGCCCTCAGAACAAATTGCGCCAACCGTTGGAGCCATCTAGGCTCTAGAGATAACCATGTCCCGTGGAGCACTCTGGCTCCTAAACTAATTATGCGCCCAAAACGGAAGGGCTTGCCCCCAACACTGAGGCCTTACATAAATGTGCCCCTGGACGAGCCACTGAGGCTCTGGCAATAAATCTGACATTCCTGGGGCAACCACAGGCCCTTCTGACCCGGGAAACAAATATGCCCAGGACGTTGCAACGGCCCGCAACTGCGGCGCTGCTGAGAAGCAATTAAACAAAATGGGCACCACCGTGCCTTGGGACCCTCACTGGGACCCTTCAACAAACTGTGCCCCAACGTTGGAGCCACGGGCGCTCTAAAAGGAAATATGCCCCCAATTCCTCCTTGGGACTTTGATGAAAGATGTGTCTCCGAGTCCTCCTTGGGACTTCAAAACAAATGGCCCCCAAAGAAAATATGCCCCCACGCCCCTCACGGGGACTCTAGGGCAAATGTTGGCCAGCAGGAAAAAGAACTTGCCTCCAGATCGAAGGAGCAGCAGGCTGCACGACGGGGCCTCTCAAAACTATGGCACCGCTCCTATCAGGGACCAACATCCGCCCACACGAAGCCCCCAGCCCTTCTCACCTCATTGGGCTACTCTACGGGGACTCTGCTCTGGGCTCTCAGCTCCTCCTGGATGTCAGCACCTCTCGGGTCTCCTGGGGCTTGGTGGCAGACATGGAGCATGCACCGCTCCGACTTATCTGGGGCTGCGGGGCTCTCTCAGTTTATGAGAGCCCCGGGCAGACTTGCCGGCTTCTTCCCTTGGCTCGGCCCAGTGCGGGGTAGGCTCCCGTCTGGGTCTCCGACTCCTGCAGCGGTCACACCGTTCCACACAGGGCTTTCCCTTTCCTTCTGGGAGCCCCGCTTCAGCCAGTGCTGACTTCACCCGGTCCCCCATCTCGGGACCGGGACTTGGGAGGTGGAGCCCTCAAGGCTCCGGGCTCCTCTTCTTCAGGGGGTGGGCGCGGGACTTTGTCCAATCCCCGCACGGCGGCGGGTGGGACTTCCCTCCCAAACCGGAAGTCCCGCCCACCAGCAGGCACTACGGTGCCTGACTTCCTGTTTTTGCCGCAGGCCGCGGCGGTGAATCCCGGGGGCAAAACGAGGGGTAGGCACCCTCGAAAATGAAAATGAACAGCGGGGTGGGCACCCGCAGTAATAAATGAACAATAAGCTGCATTAATCGGGGTGGGCACCCGCAATATAAATAATTAAATCAGCGGGGTGGGCACCCGCAGTGGAGTCTTTTTTTTTAATGAAAGCTTATTGTTTCAGTTAATTAAAACCATAACAATACATTTTGTAAAGTACTACAGATGAAGCTCTTAATGTTTGGCTACATTCTCTTTCCCTTAATCCTAAAACATTCTGTATCTAGTGCCAATATTTTCTTATTTTTAAAGTATAGACGTTTTGGTGTACATAATATACAAATTAAAAAATCGATCAAGAGACTTTTGTTGATCCATGTGAAATATGACTCCCAAGGTTCTGGTGCTATTCTTTGTTAAGTTCGAGAGAGCCCTCTTCCGCAGAGTCCACCATCCTATTACCCTTTTCTAGGCAGGGTACCAGGTTACATTTCAACGCTCGAACATGAGTCAAAAGGAACTTTATTAATAGGCAGTTCAAACGGGTGTCTGTTGGATTTAGGGCTGCCATAATCGCCGATCTGCTCGTTCTTATGCCTCGATCGTTCATGGCCTTTTTTAGTAAGATGGCTCGAGCATGGGCTAAATTTCCACTCCAAAACTCCGGGTCAGCTTTGAAAACTATTGGGGGAATGCCGTTCGGCCCTGGAGCTCCACTGCCGCAGCTCTTCCTTATAATTCTTCTTATGTCGTCCTCGCAGAAGCCTGGGTGTCTGGACGTGTCTGCTGTCTCGTTGCTCTCCAAAGGTTGTGCATCTTCTCGATGGGGCATTGATGTCCATTGATCCCCATCTGATGATTGAGTTGCACTGCATTCTTCCTTCGGGAATGCTGCATTTGTACAGGGGGTTTTATGTTCGCCACTAGCTATGGAGCTCGCTTTTCTTTGTGTGACCTTTTTATTATTGTTTTGTTGTTCTGTTCGTTTGTTGGGCAGATCTTGTATTACATCCGAGAATCTCTGTATTAATAGCGCAGCACAGTCCGCTTCTTGGACATTTGATGTTATTGGGTTTGAAGGATGGTTTAAGCCATTGATGATCCTCCAGAATGCACTTGAGTTGGTGTTCTTTGCCGTGCAGAGTAATTTTGCCCAGAAATCGTCCTTCATGGATCTTTTATATTCCCACATTTTCTTTTTATACTCTTTCTTAAGATTCTGTCTTTGGGCCCAGTCTTTTGCTGACGTAGTTATCTTTTTTTATGCTCTAGCGTTTCTCCTTATTTCTATTTTGAGCTTTACCAGGTTTTTTGGAAGTGGGAGATTGTGAGTTGAAGGCCGTGATTTTTTTTGAGAAGTGGACATAATTGTTGTTAACTCTTCCGTGAAGTTCTCCCATTTTTGTATCTGATTACCTATAGTTGTCTCACTCCCCGTTTTAAATCTCTGTACTTTTACCTAAAGATCTTCAATGTTGGCCGTTGTCCAATTTAATCGTTTCAGGTTGGTGGAGAAGGAACTATCTCCAACTGTCATGGTGTTACGATGTTTGTTAAGTTTTAGATTGAAATAGGTATGCTGATATGATTGGTCACTTTTTGATGTAAATTCAATTGAAAATTGCTGAACAAGGAGCAATAGTGGAAGTGAGACTGCTGTGTAGTTGAGTCTTGAAGTGGTCAAGATTCCTAGATGAGTGTGCTGTGGCGGGTTGTCACCTGGAGTTCTCCCGTTAAGGAACCGTAGTCCAAGATATTCCAAGGTTGTTACCAGTTGTTGACCAACTGGATCGTGATGCTCTGTTTTAAGGTGGTTTTGTGGTGTCACGTTCCAGAATTTGTTGTCTACAGCTAACATTTCATCCTCCTCAGGTGTGTGGATTAGATTTGAGTTGAAGTCACCTGTTAAGATGACTTCCCAGGTGGGGTTGTTATTTCGAATATCACTAATTGTGGATACTAGCTGATTCAGCTGGGCTTGTTTCTCTTTCACATTCGGAGGTACATAGGAGTTCACTAGTAATACCGGGGTCGCTCTGCCAGGAAGAGACAGTTTTATTAATTGCATGTTTGGCCCATGCGGGGCTATTTGCTCTGATGTTATATTGATGTCCGTCGAGATGTAGACTGATAGCCCCCCTTTTGGTCGACCATATTTGCAGTTTTTTCTTGCTGGAATGTTAAAATGCGTATACCAAAAAAGTGGTAGCCCCTCTAGTGCCCATGTTTCTTGAAGGGTGATGATGTCGCATACTGCCCAATTGTGGAGGGGCAGACCGTCTTCCAGCCATTTCCTGGCGCCGGCTATGTTCCATGATAGTAAATGGAAGGTTTCCTGACTCTTATCCTTTGATGGTTTTTGGGATGGTCAGTTGTCTTTCTGTTTGTTCAATGTACCAGTTAGCCAGCGCCAGTAATAGGCGTCGTCTTTAGTATTTGCTTTTTTCCTAAGTTGGTCAAAGGATAATTTGCCGGTGGTGGACTATTCCCTCTTGCGTTCCGTAGTACTGAATGAGCCTGCTCTTTTTTGTCTGGCAAATTTTTCCTTTTGCCCTTCGTCGCCAGTGGTTCCTCGAGTGAGCCTGGGTAGCGTGGTTTTGCCGGTCTAGAGAGCCTAATGCCCCATGAGTCGAACCTTTCCCTTGAGGATAGTATTAACTGTGCGATCTCCTCTGTTCGCCATGTTGTTAGTGTTTGTTCCAGTGTGTTGTTATTTTCTTGCTTGCAGAAATTGACTGAAAGTAGGTCTGCTGTGGTTAGGTGTTGTAGCCCTTGAATATTAGCGTAGAGTTTAAATATGTTGCCCCTGTTAAGAATGTCATGCATCCCCTATGTTTCATATTCTGGAGTGAAAAGCAGCTGTTTAAGATGTTGGTCATCTTTGCTAGACCAATTCCCGGGGCCTTTTCCAGGTTCAGGTCTGCAGTCCGTTCTGATTCCGTAATAATGCCCAGTCGAGGCGGATGTTTGTATTACGTGCATACCGCTTGCCTGTTTATCACTTGATTCTGCACGTTGAGATGTCGGTGGCCTTATAGTCTGATTACTCTCTTTCGCCAGTCCCCCGTTTGTGTCTAAGTTGGTCCGGGAGGCTCTGGTACGCTTCGCCTCTGCCCTTTCCTCAGGGTTAGCGTCCTCCTTATAATTCATATTTACACTTCGGCCTCCATGATGTAATAGGACCTTTATATCGGCGGTAGGGGGTAAGCTCTTTTCTCCCCCTGCCTGGAGTTTCAGATTTGCAGTACTTTTAATGGTTTTGGGTAATTCCTCTTGGTTGTTACTTACATTAGCATGCTGGCCTTGCTTGTTGGTCCCACTTGCCGTACCTTGAATCCTGCTTTGTCTAGGTTTTAATTCTTCTTTGCCTTGTGAGAAACATTCAGTCCCTTTGGGCCGCTTTTCCAGATTAACGTTGAATTTAGGCCCAGTTGATGTAGATTTTTTATTTGGCCCTACCTCTTTGTGTTGTGGAGTTGTATCCGAGTTGCCAGGGGGCCCTGTGAGTCCACTTGTTTGTGGCGAACTCACACTTTCTTTGCGGATGCTTTTTGCCGCAACGCCATTTGCCTGTGTGGAGTAGGCCATGCTCAACCTCAGGCTTATGTCTCTGTCACTGATGTCACCTGTGGACTCTACTACAATACGCGTAGGAAGGTGGCTTTTCCCCTTCGCAAGTAGGATCTCCCTTCCTTTTTTTGGTAGTAGCTGTTGTCTTGGTGATTTGGGCATTTGGTCAATCAGATCATCCGCTAGTCTTGTAATATTTAGTGTTTGCCCCTTTCTTTTAGCTGTGGTGAATATGGGGAACATTCTCACCCCTTCCTCCGTGTTCCCTGCTATTTGTTTGTTCCTTGCTTTCCTTTCCCGTTTTTTTGGCGTCTAGTTAATGTAGTTTGTTTGTTTGGAACTGATATATTTAACGTCAGACTTGCTTCTTCCAAATTCTTCCCTTTATGTATTTCTGTATCTAATTTGGTAACGGGATAATGATGTGTTTTGTTTTCGGCTGATTTAACTTTGGAGGAAAGCGGGCCTGATTCTTTAAGAGCCAGTATTTGTTCTATAAGATTGGGGAGGAGGCTCAGTTTGTCTATAATTGGACCACAGGAGCAGGGGCTTTGTTCCAGTGTGTACTTTGATTGGGCTGTTGTTATCAAATTATTCAACTTGTCAAGTTTGGTGTCAATCCCCGCAATTTAGTGGGCTATGGTATTCATTAGATCAATTTGGATATCCATTTTATGGGATTGACAGTTTAGTGCCTTTGCTGATGACTGAAGGGTTTCTATTACTGAGAGAAGCAGCCACGGATGGGTTGCGCTGGCGCTATATTCGCGCTTTTGGTAGGATAGGAAGTCCGCACATTCTTGGTGAGGCGAGATGTTGCTAGATGTTGGGATTGAAGTTATTCCTGCTCTGGTTTTTTCCGATATTTTTTCCTGGCTTCTCAACTGAATGGGTTGCCCTTCTTTGTTTGAGCTGCACGTTTTTTTTTCCCAGGGTTTTTTTTCCTTTGTAGTTAGTTTCACTTGTGTCTTGCACCAATTCTTTGTTTGCTATTGGACTTGACGTAGAGCTTAGGAGCTTCAGCCATGAATTTTCAGAGATATTCTGATTGTTTGATTCCATTAGGCTTGTCTTTTGTTCCCTGTGTATCTGTGCTTCAGATCTCCGTGACTCTTTGTCAAATGATTTGTGTATTTGCGGCTTTGTAAGGGGGCTCTGTGATTTGGATTTTAAGAATTTTGTGAAGAAGGTTAGTGCTGTGGTAGGTGTTGCGTTAGGTTCAGATCTTTCCACACGTGTCCGTTCTTCCTTCATCCTCTTGTTGTCTAGGGCGACCTCGATTGTTGCTCCCGTCGCATGTGTTGTACTCTGGCCCAGAGTAGAGCTTTCTCCTGTACTAAGCATTTGCGAGGGGTGGCTCTCCAATTGGGGCTCTCGCCAGTTTCCTTCTGCAGTTGGTTGATTGCTGTTATCTCGACCTGATACGGGCTTTGGCAAGTTGAAGTGGTTAGGTTTGCCCGAGATAGATGGGGGGTTGATGCACTGAACATAGTTGTTAGGCCTTTGTTGCAGACTGCCTTCTAGGGAGTTAGAGGCGCGGGCAGGCCTGGCAAAGCTTGTGGTGTCATAAGGAGAGTGGCTCCTGGGTTTTTCAGAAAAAAGAAAGCCTTGTTTATCCCTAGTTTCTCTCTCCCGTCCTGCTTTTTATTCTTGATCATAGTTGCAATTGGGGAGATTAGTAGAGTATGTAGCACTGTTGGTGGTCCTTTTTTTGTTTGCGTAGAGTTGGATACCGTTTTATTTTGTTTTATGTTACTCTGGTCGGCGATTGGGGATGTCTTCGCCTTTAGGGTTTTTTTAGGCTGCTTTGGTGTCCGCCTAACCTTGCCTGATCTCATCCTTTGAGTGCAGGGTGGCTAGGTTATAGTAGTTTATTTACCGCTTTGAGGGCTTTTTTAATTTTAATTTTTCTTATCGCAAGTCAGCTCACCGAGTTCTAAATACCACTCTGGACTACTCTGCTTTACTCCTCACCCACAGTGTCTAGCCCAACAAACTTGCGAGGGGGATGCTGGAAAAGCGCGGGCTGTGAGCAGATCTTCCGTTCAGCTGTTCAGCAGCAGCAATGTTTGTCTTCACTGGGGGTGTGGGTGGGGGGAGCAAGTACTGCGGCTGGTGATTAAAAACCATGGCTGACCACTGCCAGTCCACCCCAGCCAGCAGTGCGTTTCCCTCTGCTTTCGCTGCTCGGTTTGCTGTTCCCTCCCCTCTGCTCTGCACTGTTGCCTGCCTTCTGTGGCACGCTATTGCCTGGTGCCTGTTACCTGGGCTTCCCCCCTCCCTTCGCCCGCAGCCCACAGCCTTGTTCACAACCCTGTTTGCCCAACAGATGTACCACTCTCCTGCCGCTCCCTAACTCCCCCCTACTCTCCGGCGGACAACAGCAGGGGGCGGGAGCAGCAGATCGGGGTGCTCAGAGGTACCAGCAAGTACTGGGAAATAGTTTGACAAGCTCCCAGAATACGAGAGCCAGGAACCAGGAGCTGGGCGCTGGGAGCAGGGAGCAGGGAGCGGGGGCCACGGGGCAGCAGTTCTCACCCGCTTGTGTGTATCCTTGTCCCTGTTGTCTCTGTTGCGTTCTCCTGCCGCAGTTTCCTCCGCTGAAATACACCGGTGATCGTTGGAGGTTGTGGCCAGCTCACCGATAAGCTCACTGGTCACAATCACAGGTGAGGCGTGGGGCGGAGGTCGGCGGAGCGAAAGCTCAATACCCGTCGAGCTGAGCGCCAATGGGGGGCCAAGAACCAACGTCCAGCCGCCCTGCAGCCTGTCAGCACTTCCAGCGAATAGCCAAAATCCTCGGGAGCCGTGAGCCGCGAGCTCCACCGCAGTACCTCCGCATCCCACTTGCTCGATGCCGGCGGTCAGAACAAAAACGTGGCAGCTGGATCAGCAGAGTCCTAAAACTACGAGTTTTGAGTCAATTAACGTCCTGAGTCATTTTCGGGGGTATCCCTACGCTGGGGATTCCCTCAGGGCAAGGGGCAGCTCAGCGCTGCTAAGCAAAAATAAAGCGCTCCACCTGGCAATCAAAGCGCTGTGCTGTAGGGGAGAGCACTCCCAGAGCACTACAGCAACAGAAGGGTCCTGTAGTAAGAGGAAACACAGGGTTCCCAAGGAACCATCAACCCTTGGCAAGGACAGAACAAGGGGAACAAGGTCAGGTAGTCCATTAGGCATCCAGGGGCAGGGCAGGGCCCAGGGAGGCAAGCCTTCCCCTGGCCCCCAGCAACAGCACGCCCCTGGTTGTTTCAAGTGTCAGAACAAGAACATTTTCATGGGGTCACAGCCCCTCTTTTATACACCATTTCCTTTCGTTTCCAAAGGTGCAGGCAAGGGGCGAACCAGATGCAACTGGTTCTTGAGCACTTTGTTTTTCTCAGCCCCTCTGCCTATTCACAGGATGGGTCAGGGACATCAGACACACCACATGGGCTGGAGCCAGCATTATGAAGGGAAGGGCCAGCCCGATTCACGTCCCAGGTGCACTCCTCCCTTCCATCAACATGCAGATCTCTCCATTCACCACCGGGGCAGACTCATCCTGACTCCTGGAGCCAGGCACACCAGCCAGCTCCAGCCAATCACAAGCCAGACAGTCAATTCACATTTACTGCACAGACATGCCAACTTTTAGAAGTGGCACTTCCACAATAGAGACAATAAATCCGCGCACCCCATCGCACAGCATTTAATCACACGATTTTGCACATACTAAATTCGAACCTGCACTCCCCACACATCAGGAACTACCATGGTCACACATGCTCTCCATGCATTCCTATGGGAGGGCAGGCCACTCTCACCACACATACACAGAGAGTGCACGCACTTTACACCTGGACCACAGGGAAAAAGTGCACAGAGGCCTTAAATCACCAACACCAGGTTACAGAAACAGGCTAGGCAAATGCAAAAAGTTTCGGGGTGAACCTGCCAAAAGGGCCAAGTCCAACAAGGACCTATTCATAATTGGATACTCAGTAGTTACACTCAATCTACAGCTGTAATCTGAGTCAATGAGACCTCATCCACCCCATTTCCCATCAGCAGGGAAACCAGACACAGGTGCCCTCTGTCACCCCTTCTGTTCACCCTTTACATGGAACCAATGGCACATAGAGTCCGCACAAATCCCCAAATAACACGGATCCAATTTGGAGGCGAACAACATAGCATCAGTTTATATGTTGACAATTTCATGTTGGCCGCTTGAAGAGCCTTCCACCTCTCTCCATGACCTCTTAAGAGAGGTGGAAACTTTCAGCCTGGCAGCAGGATTTAAAATAAATATCCATAAATCATAAGCTCTTAACTTGACCCTCAAACCACACACACTAGATGCTCTTCAGCGTGCTTTACCGCTCCAATGGGCAAAGACATCCACTCCCTACTTGGGCCTTCTCTCTCCTCCACAATAGCGAATACGATAACTCACAATTATCTTGCCTTGCCCCCACAGAACAAGTCTGATCTACGTCAGTGGCGAGCACACCCGCTATCTTGGTAAGGACAAATTGCTGCTATCAAGATGAAAATGTTTCTCTTCCAGACCCTTTCTATCACACCTCCCCCGGGAACGTTACCAGCCCTACAGTAATAAATCAACAGATTTGTGTAGGGAGACAAATGACCATGCCTCCGTAGAGACCTTACCCGTAGACCCCCCCTAGAGGGGGGTTTGGGCATCCCTGTCCTCCACTGATATTACCAGGCTTCCTAACTCAGAGTCTTCGTGGAATGGTCCCGCACAGAATCAGAAAAATGCTGGTTGTTTATGGACAGCGCTTTAGCCGGACGACCCCTGTGGTGCATCCCCTTTCTCTCTTGGCGAGCCCACACTAAAACCATGTACCTCTCTCCTATTACCAATGCCTAGCTAGCTTTTTGGGATAGAGTAGGGATGAAAAGAGGCCTAACGTCCTTCCCATCTCCGTTAACGCCTATAGTCCATACCCCAGACTTTAGCCAGTGCATGCTTGATCCCACTTTCCTTGTCTAGAATCAAGCGGGCTGTAGGTCTGTTGGTCACCTGTTTGACCTAGAGGGCCCAGTTCCCTTTGACACCCTGCGCACCTAGTTTTTGCTCCCTGAAACGGAACAATGGCATTACGCCCAGGTTTGTCTCTGGATTATGCTCCTCGGTGTCCGCACTGGAGCAGAGAGACAAATCACCAACTTTGAATGTTGTTTGCTTTCCAAGTCGTCTGATAAGGGATTGGTCTCTGAACTATATCAATTGATAGGCCCACCCCAGGAAACTCCTAAATCGAAGAGCCAACAGAGATAGGAGCTGGAGATAGGCAGGGTCCTTACACAGAAGGATTGGAGGGGTGTCTACTACCTGGCACGCCACACTGCTCATAGCATGACATGCACCGAAACTGCCACAGAAATTGTCACCTATTAGTACTACACACCCTCTTGAATACACAAATATAACCTATCCAAGCCTCCAGAATGCTGGCACCACTGAGGCTCCCCAGGCACCCTTTCACACATCCTATGGAACTGCCACTCAGGGCCTACTGGTCACAAGTGCTTGAGGACATCAACACTCACTTCGATACAGAACGACCCAGATTCCCAGCTTATATTGTTTTAGGTCTCCCCAACCCTCTCACTTTTCCTCAAGTCCTGGAGGGGCAGACAGATAGGTATGGCATTAGGGGCAACCCTACAAATATTATATAGCATTAGGGCACTGAATTAGTTCTCACACGTCGGGGTGGTTACACCGGTTGTGGCATATAATGGGCATGGAACGTATTTCCCTCACTCTCTCTAACCAAGGCACTTTGGGGCATATTATCAAGAGAGGCGATAAAATTATCGCGGTTTAGTGGCAGAAAATTGCCGCTAAAACGGCGATAACGGGCTTGATAATATGCTCTATGGAATTCCAATTGAAGCCCATGTTAGATGTCCTTCACATTTAACATGGGCTTCAATTGGAATTCCATAGAGCGTATTATCAAGCCCATTATCGCCGTGTTAGCGGCAGTTTTCTGCCACTAAAACTGCGATAATTGTATTGCCTGTCTTGATAATATGCCCCTTTCTTCCTTAAGTTATGGAGCCCATTCTTGATAATGCTCAGAACTGAGTTTCGTGAGTCCGATTAACTGAGACTCGTGCAGCTATCAAATAGAGACCAAGGAGATGCAGTTTCTCATAGGGGCAACCAAAGGATTATCTATATCTCCCAAGGTCCGGGGAGGGGGGGGGGGGGGGGGGGGAGTTGGGGTGTTAAGGAGCAACTTTTTGTATAGCGACCTGAAATGACTGGGCCTCAAGATGCTTAAGTGATACTGTGTTGCTCTTGGTGTTTATAAAACTAATAAAGAAATTTAAAGTAGAAAAGAAAAAAAAAATAAGGCAGCAGACTCGATACACCGAAAGGTAGAGATGCCTAAAAAACACCTGTATTGCTTGCAGAAAAGGCAACGGTTTGGGACGAATGAAAGGGGGGAGAGGGGGTGGAACAGCACAGGCATGTTCACGGATAATTGAATGAATGTGTTTAATCTCCGAAACCAAGCCAAACTTGCATTGTTTTAATTCCTATTTATATGCGTTGCGTGCTGTAAAATACAAATTGAAAGGTGTCAGGCCCATGCAGGTAACACTGTTGTTTTACGGTTTTCTAGAGTACACGACATCCGTCAGCCTGCTGCATGTAAGGCTTTGCTACCTTAGCTTCAATCCTGAAACCCATTATTGTCATATCTGATTAATCTGTGCTTTGTTTCCCCATATGCCTGGTTGTCCACAAGATTTAAGTGGTGATCCATCTTCCAGGCTTTGCGTACTGCTAGCTTTTAATCAAAACTTTTACTTCAATTTAAAGGAAAACAGAATTTGTAACACATGGCTCCCGTTTCAGAATTTACCTATACAGTGAGTGAGTGATGCAAATTCCAGTATCTGAATTTTCCCTTAATTACCACAAAGGGTGCGAACGCCGTGCTCAGCCATTTTGGGTCGCCAGTGTTGGTGTCATTGCCATTTTAATTACGCGCTTTTCAGCTTGTGTTTGTCAGGAAGGTGGGATTTGTGGCGTTTGACTGGCATTTAATTTAGCACGCAGACATTGTATTTCTCAGCCATGCTGATGAGTGAGCTGGTCTCCTGAGAGGACGCTGAACTCCCCTAGCTGGAAAGGGTCAGGTTCTAAATAGCAGAGATTGGAGCTATAACTCACCGGGAGTCATTGCTTTTTAAATGTGTTCAAGGAATTATTTCGAGAAACTGGAAACAGTCTCGAAATACTCAAGAAAACATTTTGGGGAAGATTAATTTCTTCAGAGGGATGTTGGAAAAATGCAGCACCAGGAAAATCACTTGCAAAGAAAGACCCAATACCGCTAAAGAACCAAAACACACCGACATCATAGCGCAATATGTGAGGCATACGTTGTTTCTGGCGTGAGCTCTTGTGTGTGCTGCAATGTACTGCGCTGAGTACAGAAAGAACACAGGATAATGGCTGACAGTGTGACTAAAAAGTGTGCGCAGCGCAGGAGAATGAACGTCTGGCACTGTGGCTCTCATCAATATCCAATGATAAATGCAACCCTGTGCTCATTGCAAGCAACTAACAGCCTGATTCATCAAGCCGAATTGCGCTCGCAAAGGGCCAGATTCTGAGAATCTGGCCCATTGCGAGCGCAATTTTTGCATTTGGGATTCATCATCCCAAATGCAAAAATCGGTAATTGCTAATTCGCTAAATTGCGAGGAATTACATTTAATGAATCTCTATTTGAGATTCCTTAAATGCAATTCATCAACCATTTTTAAATTGCTAAATCGCAATTTCGGGCCGCTATTTACCGAGAGGTCAGACCTCTCGGTAAATAGCAAAAACTTAGAAAAATGCTTTTAAAAGCATTTTTCTAAGTTGCATGTTGCACACACACATGTCCTTTGGACATGTGTGTGCGCAACACCAGTTTTAATTTGCATTTAAGGGGTGCTACAGGGTGTCCTTTGGACACCCCTGGCACCCTTTAAATCGCTATCAGCCTGATTCATCAAGCTAAATTGCGCCCGCAATCGCTTCGAAAATGCAATTGCGGGCGCAATGTCGGTAATCGGCATTCATCATTAAATCGCAAACACATAATAGCGAATACGCAATAATATTCGCAGAAACCCGGTAGGAAAATGCGACAATCCACGGATTATGCGAAATAAATTGCGGTTTCGCTATACAATCACAATCGGTATTCATGAAATACCGCAAATAGAGAAAACCCCAAAAATCGCTGTTTGCGCGGCGCAAATTAAGGACAACTCAAAGCAGGTGGTAACCATAAAAGCCATGGAATTTTTTTTTTCAAAAAACAGTTGGCCAATCAGTAACAGGTTCAGGCCTGACCAATCACACATAAGGACAATCAGCAGCTGCATTAGGAGTTCCACAATGCCAGGAATGTACATGGTCGTCAGGCGCCGAAGGCTACAGCGAGCAGCACGGAGGAGAGGCCAGATCCAGGAGAGGATATTCCGCCAGCGGGTCACCTTGCTGGGCCAAACAAGAGAGCAGATATATGCAAAATACAGGCTGAATGGGGAAATGATAATCCAGCTCATACACGACCTTGACCCCCTGATGCAGCACCCAACAAGGCGTACCAATGCGGTGCCTTCACATGTGCAGGTATTGTTTAGCCTGCACCTCCTGGCCTCTGGGAGCTTCCAGTGGATAGTAGCGGCTGCTGGGGGGATATCCCAGCCCACCACGTCACGCTGCCTCAAGACTTTTGTTGACGCTATGCTTACCCAGCTACACCGATACATAAAAGTTCCCACCAGCCAACAGGAATTGCACTTGACCAAGCTACAATTCTACAATGTAGCACATTTTCCACATGTACTCGGATGCATAGACTGTACCCACGTCGCCATCTGCCCACCAGCTGCCATGGAGTATATGTTCCGCAATCGAAAGTCCTACCACTCCCTCAACATGCAGATGGTCTGCAATGCCAAGACTTACATCACTGACATTGTGGCCCAGTACCCAGGGAGTACCCATGACTCCTATATATTCCGGCACAGCGGCCTCCACACACGACTGTCCAGGGGAGACTTTGGGGAAGGACACCTACTTGGTAAGTACACTTTGTCGACAATGTCACATTGCTATGAAGTAGCAGCGCAGCACAGGCACTCACCCTCTGCTCCTCTCATTCAGGTGACAGTGGCTACGCCCTCCCTGATTACCTCCTCACCCCATACCTCAACCCTGCTACACCCCAGCAACGGCGCTACAATGTTGCGCACATTCGGACAAGAAACTGCATAGAAAAGACATTTGGGTTGCTCAAAAGCAGGTTCTGCATACTGCACAAGACAGGTGGGGCCATGTATTACAGTCCTGCAATGTGTTGCCGCATTGTGGCTGTCTGCGCAATACTTCATAACATTGCAACCAAGCGCCGGATACCTGTCGACATATCTGGCAGTGAATCTGAAGGGGACGACCGGCCACCTGCTCATGCACGCCATGCACATGGGGAGAATCCTGCTGAAGGCCACAGACGTCGCAACCACATCACACTGAACAGTTTCTGATGCACCCTCTACCCTCACCCCACAAATCACAAATGCATGCAGAAATCAATAATGACACTACGCCAATGTGTGCTGCTAAAATAAATATAATTGTTTCATTCACAATAATGGTAACACTTTAAATGTTGTCTTTGCTAACAGTATTTCAGCATACTGCTGTGTGAACGGAGAGGGCAGGCTTATACTCAGCCTGTGCATGTAAGAGTCATAGAAAGTCATGTGCGCCTCCTGCGCGTACCGCCCAAACGCCTCTGTGGCTCATCCTCATCCATGGCACGTGCAGCTGCTGTGGGCCTGGTGCTGCGCCTGAGTGCCCCTACGTGTGAGGCAGAGTGGCTGCTCACACTAGATGTCCCCTCACTGGCATCATCACCCCCAACAGTGGCAGGTAGAGCAGGACGGTGTAGTGCTGTCACGGCACTGGTCAGGTGCTCAAGGACCCTGGCCACATCTTTGCAGCACTGGATGAGCTGCTGCTGCTGCGCAAGGGACCGCCGCGACAACTGTAATGTGGCATTGCTAATGATATAATTTGCCTGGTGTAGGCGGTCAGCCTGGTCAATAGCTGCCGGTGGCGGCGGCGTGCTGCGTTGCGCTGCGATGTATTTGCAGCAGTGCTGGCCACCATGGCTGCAGTCATGCGGACCATACCCTCCCCCACACCTGCCATGGCTGCAGTCATGCTGGCCATTCCCTCACCCACACCTTCCATGGCTGCCGTCATGCGGTCCATCCGGTCCCCCACTCCGGCAACATTGCGCCCAATGTTGTACAGCTGTAGCTGTATGGCACCTTGCTGCCGTGCTTGCAGCTGATGTATACGGAGCATGCGTCTTTCCACGCTCACTCTCACCAGCTCCGGTCCATTCCCCCTCCTGCTGCTAGGTGCATTGGTCTGCAGGCGAGGCGTGCCACACCTGCTCTGCTGGCCTGACACAGTGGGTGGCCGCTGTGTTGCCGCTGTTGCAGGCCCTGATGTGGAAGCACCAGCTGCTGGTGGTGTCACGGCAGGCGTTGTTAGTGCGGCAGGGGCTGGAGGCACCCTGGTGGTGGACCTGGCTGCGGAAGTATTTGCTGCGCCAGACGCAGGAGGCACACTGGTGGCGGACCTGGCTGCGGAAGTATTTGCTGCGCCAGACGCAGGAGGCACACTGGTGGCGGACCTGGCTGCGGAAGTATTTGCTGCGCCAGACGCAGGAGGCACACTGGTGGCGGACCTGGCTGCGGAAGTATTTGCTGCGCCAGACGCAGGAGGCACACTGGTGGCGGACCTGGCTGCGGAAGTATTTGCTGCGCCAGACGCAGGAGGCACCCTGGTGGTGGACCTGGCTGCAGGAGTAGTTGCTGGGGCAGGGGCTGGTGGCTGTGTATGTGGCGGCACCTCCTCCTCATCCGGTGCCTCCTCATCTATTTGCAGCCTCTCGCTGTCGCTGCTGTCTGCACCACCTGTGAGGGGAAGTGGACGTTCATTAGTTGCATGTATCTGTCACACGTGCAGTTGCTACATGCATGCTGGGTGACATTCCCTGACTGGCTATGGCTTTGCGTACTTTGGAACCTGTCTGGCTGCATTGTGGTAAATCTACATTGTGGCCACACTACATGTCCCACAATGCTTCAGGGCATTACCTGATGTGGAACGATGGCATGACTATGGAACAATATGGGAGGCTAATTGGTCATGGACATTCATAGGGGACAGGGTCGCAGTCGCATGCCACTTACCTCGGGTGTCTTGGGTGGTGCGGGATGAGTCCATATGAGTCACTCCGATGACCGCCTCTGTCTCCAGGGTGTTCTCTACTTGATCCTCCATGGGGGTGTTTAGAGGGACTGTAGGTTCTCCCCCTCCTGTGCCCGATGATTCTCCAAGGCGCTCAGCCACCCTCTCTTTGGCACGACCTCGGAGGTCGTACCAGCGTTTTTTAAGTTCGTCAAGTGACCTGTCCGCCACACCCACGGAGTTCACCGTGGACGCTATGCCCTGCCAGATCCTGCGTTTTTCCTGTTCTGCCACCCTCCTAGAGTCCTTCCCAAAGAGTTTGGAGTGGTTGGCCACCACCCCCTCTATTAAATGCTCCAGCTCCTGCTCGGAGAATTTTAACTTTCTCTTCCGCCCTGTGGTGTTGCTGGGCCCAGGAACAGCCTCCTCAGACATTGCTGCACTGTACTTGCTGAGTAGTTTCCTGACAGATTTGCTGGAGCTGTCCCAGTTGCTGACTCGAGGTCTGCCTCACTGTGGTGTATGGGGGTGGGCCCTGGCTGCTTCCTGGTTGTGATGTCATCGCTGTGCTCGACATGCGACTTCCCGTTTTCCCGATCTCGCGCAATTTGAGGTCCCGCTATTGACGATCTCGCTATTAGAGAATTCGCAATTCCGACACTGATGTTGCCGGAAATAGCGTATTTTATGCGAATTTCGATAGTCGCAACCGGTATTTGCGGCCGCGTGCGATTCGCTTTATTTTCTCTAAATTATTCATGAATACCGTTTTGCGTGTCCTTGATAGCGAGTCGCTATTATTCGCTATTAGGGCCACGCAAAACGTCCCGTTGATGAATCAGGCTGTATCTTATTTGTGAGTAGCAAATTGCTAATCGCAAATAAGGAATACTCCCCATTCATTCCTATGGGCCTTTTGGCCCATAGGAATGAATAGGGAGTTATTCCTTATTTGCGATTAGCAATTTGCTACTCGCAAATAAGGAATGTGTAGGAATCGCTATTTATTTAGCAATTCCTACATGAATACCGATTTGCGAGTCCTTAATAGCGATTCGCTATGAATCGCTATTAGGGGCTCGCAAAACGGCCCGTTGATGAATAAGGCTGTAAATCCCTTGACCACTCACAGTTGAACTTCATCCACACGTGGAAGAGGACTATTGACGGGCAGAAGCGTAGCATGGTCAGGTGGTATCCGGTGCAGAACATTTCTTGTCACCCCTGGCCTGACAAAATGGCAACAATATGCGATTAAAACACACATTTCTGCCATTTTGTCACCCCCCCTCAGTGATGACACTTGTCTCCCCCGGCTTGACGAAAATGGCAAAACTATGTGTTTAAAACACATATTTTCGCCGTTTTGTCACCCCCTTCAGTGATGACACCCAGGGCCGCCTTCACCCACCCCACCCAACCCCACCCCCTTCGTATGCCACTGTTGACAGGAAACTGTACATGTGTGCCACAGTACAGCGTCAACAGAGTGTGCTATAGTCCCTCCTCAGGCCAGGAAGCAGCATCAGTGCTCTACAATCCCGCTTCAAGCCCAGAAGCCATGCAGGTGTGCCCGTGGCACATAGGGTGCCATGGGCCCCAGTGCAAGCAATTAAAATGCCCATAACTGTTAATTAGGTGGTAAAACACAGCATTTAATCAGGGCTCAATGAGCCCTTCAGGCTTTTGGCCACTGGCGAACTAAACCCACTGATAGCTACATACTTCCATGCCACATTCCCTCTTCTTGCCAGAAAGCTGAGCCAATATCACAAAGGGGGCCTGATGCATGTATTTACAGCATGTTATGTTATGTTATGAGGATTTATAAAGTGTGGTTTATCTTCCGCAAGGGTATCCAGGCGCTGCGTCAAATGGTGAGGGCAGAAATGCGCCATACCTATCATGATATGACCCGTGGCGACCAGCAAGGCTCATGGGTGGGGGGGCTGGGGTCACAAGGGTGGGCTGCAGGGAGGCCAGGGTGTCGCAGGTGGTATCGTGCAGGGAGGCAAAATAAAAAACACATAAACTTACCTTGAGACCTCTCCCACGTCGCTGCTGCTGCTCCCCTGTCTGCGACAACAGAAACAGGAAGCAGGCAGCCAGGCTCCCTCCCCTAAGCCAATCGCAACTCGGCATTGTGATTGGTCTGAGCGCCGTGACACGGCACTAAGCCTGGGGCTGGAAGAGTGGGCATGTTTTCCATACAGGCTGTAATGCTTCCTGCATGGAGAACAGGAAAGTGCACATGACTGGTTTAGGGTGCCCGAGATGGCCGACCAAGCAGTCATTGCGCACTTAGGAGTGGGCAATCCACTTCTCCCCTGCCCTGCTCCGTGAGCAGAGCAGCCCACCCACCAGCTTGCAAAGCAGTAAGACAAGTCATGAAGCATGAAATGATAATAACTTTAAGAAGTTTGTCATTTTATGTTTGTCTTCTTCACACTGCTTAAAAGCAGTGGGGTGATGCTCCTCTGCCATAGCGGAGGAGCTGCCCTTAGATATGCTGCATTCCTGCTCTCTCCTTGCACTGCCGCACTCAGTGCAGCCTAGCGCACAATGCAGATACCTTTACGTGATGGTGCAACAGTGCCTGCGTTGCAGCAGGATTGTTTTTGTACAGGAAGTGTCCCCCTCCAGCACACAAAACATTCTTTGAGGCATTTTCCTCTGCAAAATGCAGCACGCTTCGAGAAAAAATTGAGGAGAAAAAAAGACATTCCTTCTCGCTGCGCCTTAATTGGGAAGGCATACCCCTTTTAGACATCCCAGGTTTAGCAGTCTCGGTAAATCTGTGAAAGTGCCAAAGTCCATAAGTAGGCACTTCACCCATGGAACGCCTTCTCAGGGCAGAATAACGCAAGGCAGTGACTTGCGCTGTCTTGGTTTACTCCAGATTTACCAAGCAACGCATGGCCATATGAGGTGGCCTAGATTCGCTTGGTAAATCTGACTTATGGATTGCATCGCGGGGCGTGGTTTGGAGCCCGTGGAGGATGGCGGTGCCCGAGTGAGGCTTCTCGGTGAGGTACGGATGGACAGCAGCAAAAGGCGTTCTCAGCAGCGGATGTCGTCCTGAAAAGAAATTTTTGCAGCTCCAGGACCGACTTGCGACCGTCATTTTGAATGCCTCATGCAGAGCTTCACTGAAACAAAATATTATCACTGGAGACCTTAAAAGGCTACGCATGTTCCTGTTTATCATTGAACATGAATCACTCATTATAAGTCTTGCGCTTTGAGAGCTTCAAATGTGATGACCTTTTGATATTATAGATTACTTTTAAAGGAGAATACTTTTTCCCTCAGAGAGTTGCTATCAGCAGCTGCCATTTTGATTTAAGATAATTTGTTGATGCTCGGCAGCCTTTTAGAGAAAATAAGGGCAGCCGCTTCTATGTGCTGATATTTTCATGGAGTGGGGCACTATAACATCATATCCTGCTAGCATACCAATGTGATTATATACATCTATTTGCATGAAGAGAAAAATACAGAGCTCCCCAGCATCAGACGGGTTTTATCTTCACCTTCATTACAGGTTCCTTCTTTCTCAATTCATATATACATTTCCTCATCCTAAGGGAAGATTGAAAAACTGGGACAACCTGCATCACGTTCTCCTCTGTCTTTCATCAAAAATTCTAAGATTTTTACTCAATTCTTTAAAATGGAAGACTCTTTGGTAGCCTTATCTAAAGGGTCTTTTTCTCCGAGCGCTATCCCTCAGGCAGCAGGGAAAGCAGCTTCAAAACGCTTGAAGGAAGACCCTCCGTCCCCACCAAAATCCTCCTCTCCTGTATCCTTGGATTTGCTGTTGGAGGAAATACGTGCTCTCCGTACCTTTATGTAGGACCATGCTAACATTTTATTATACAGTTGCCTATTTTAAAATTGTTTGTTATGTAATTGCCACTCCTTGATAGAATATTTGCCTTTTTCTCCTTACTTGCAGATTTGTTAATGTCAATGCCCGCCTTGTCTCCTCGTCACATGTCATACGGACCTTCCCCGCCTGTCGTTCGGTTGAACATCTGTGTCATCTGTTCCTTGTAGTTTCACCATCCCACCCATCTATGGTTTTTCTAGGTATGTTTCACCTTTCTCACCCCTGTATCTTTTCCCCCTCTCCTTTTTCTTGTCTTTTCCTTTAATTTTCTTTCTCTTTCATCTAGGCTTTCCTTCTCTCCCCTTTTCGTATTTCATCAATTTTTTCTCTATTTGCCTCTTGTTTAACATTTGTTTCTTCATTCATTTAAAAAAAATTCTTATGTTTGGTTTTAGTTTCGTGTTGTCTTAGATTGGTGTCTTCTATTTTTTCGTCTGTTACCTCCGTGTCGCTAGAAATAGTATTCTAAAACTTCAGAGGTTTGACCTCTCCCATCAAAAGACAACGGGTTTTAACACACTTGGCTATATTAGAAGCTGATAAAGCCCTTATACAGGAATCTCATCTTACCTCAAACAAATCTTTAAAGTTGAAGAGGGGATGGGTAGGAGAGGTCTTATTTTCATCAGGTGATGGTAAGCGTAATGGGGTTTTAACTCTTTGTCATAAATCTCTTTCTGGTAATTTGCTCTCCCACAGTTCTGATGATGAGGGAAGATGGTTGTATACAAAAGTGCTGGTCAGGAATGCTCAGTTTCTTCACTCAACATCAATGCTCCTTCCATTGCGGATCCCTCTTTTTAGACATCCTTTACTCAGCATATCTCATATTGCATTGAAGATCATTTTATCCTCGTTGGTGATTTCAACCAAGTTTTTGATCCCTTCATTGATTGTAACTCGAGGGTCTCCTTTGTTCCACATAAATCACATCCATTTTTTATTCAAACTATTAATCAGTACAAGCTTATCGATGCCTGGAGACTTTGCAACCCTACCACAAGAGAATATACTTACTATTCTCATGCCCATCAAACTCAATGACAAATAGATTATTTTTTTATATCTCACAACATCTCCCAGTCCTTAAGAGGTGCAAATATTGGCTCTATTCTAATATCTGATTATGCCCCAATTTCTATTCAATTAGACATCTTGCAAAAACCCAATATACCCAGGAAGTGGACTTTAATAATGCTCTTCTCTGAGATCCAAAGTTTACTTCCTCTTCTGTTTCCTTTTTTAACAAATATTTTCTGTTTAATCATACTGATACCCTTCCATTTCCTGTTATTTGGGATGCTCAAGACCTCATTATTGGCTTTGTCTCCAAAAAATGCAAAACTTCACACAAACTAACCAAAGACATTTTAATCAAGATAAAGCGATTGGAGCATTTCTATTTATTTATTCATTTTATTTTATTTTAAAAGTTTTATATAGTGCCGGCTAGACCCGGAGGTATCAGAGCGCTTTACATGAGCATCGGATCATAGTTACAGGTTACATCGTTACAAAGGTTACACAGTTCTTAGAGCATGGCAACATAGTTACTTGTAAGGTCGAGATAAACAATAAGCACAAATACGTAAGGGGAAAAGAAGGCAAGGTGAGAGATTCAGGGGACGGGGTTTGGAGTAGGGGAAGTAGACAGATAATGAAGGCGGGAAAGAGGAGGGGAGGGTGAGAGACACAGCATAGGGAGAGGAGGGGAAGGGTGACGGTTACACAAACCGGTAGACGAGTCAAGGCAACGTCCAAAGTCCAGTAAGCTGTGATCCCAGAGGAAGTGGTATCCCTTCCCTATCTCTATTGCGAGAGGCACCCTTTACGCAGTGGACTCTCTCAGGGGGGTCTCTGAGACTCCAAGGCCTACATACTGGATCCTTCCCCAAAAAGGGGAGAGGGAGTGCTTTGGCAAGGGGTGCCATACCATACCTCAAGTGTGAGTGGCTCCCTTTGCACAGTGGACTCACTCAGCGGGTTCACTGAGACTCCAGAGTATAAATATCGGATCTTTCCCCAACAAGGGGAGAGGGAGTGCTTAGTCAAAGAGCACAAAGGACAGGGGGTAGGCAGATTAGCAGGCAAGGGGAGAGATTCAGGGGAGAGAGGATAGGAACTATGGAAGAGACAATAAGGAGAGACGAAAAGAAGTCTGCCTAAAGACCGACTGGGTAGGTGACGACCAAGGAGGGAATCCATGGCCCATCTCCCCTATAGCTAAACCAAGTAGCTCCATCGGGCATCAGACAAAATAGTTCGGTCTCAATACATTGAGAGAGGAGGGAAGGAGGGACATAAATAGAGGGAGGATGTGGGAGGAGACGACAGGAGAGACAAAAGGAAGTGCAACAATGTGGTTCAACAATATACCAGAAGATCAACAAGTAAACATTATATCAAACAATCAGCAATACAATTAGGGGAGGAGAGAAAGGAGAGAGAAAGTAGTGGGGCGGGGAGAGGAGGGAAAGTGAGGATAAGGGAAGAGACAACCGTAGAGACGAAAGGAAGTCTGTCTAAAGACCGACTGGGTAGGTGACGACCAAGGAGGGAATCCGCAGGCCATCTCCCCTATAGCTAAATCAGGTAGCTCCATCGGGCATCAGACAAAATAGTTCTGTCTCAATACATTGAGAGAGGAGGGAAGGAGAGACATAAATAGAGGGAGGATGTGGGAGGAGACGACAGGAGAGACGAAAGGAAGTGCAACAATGTGGTTCAACAATATACCAGAAAAAGAACAACAAGTAAACATTAAATCAAACAGTCAGCAATACATTAGGGGAGGAGAAAAAGGAGAGAGAAAGTAGTGGGGGGTAGGAGAGGAGAGAGAGTGAGGATAAGGGAAGAGACAACCGTAGAGACAAAAGGAAGTCTGTCTAAAGACCGACTGGGTAGGTGATGACCAAGGAGGGAATCCACGGCCCATCTCCCCTATAGCTAAACCAGGTAGCTCCATCGGGCATCAGACAAAATAGATCAGTCTCAAGTGGCGAGGGAAGAGGTTCACAAAAAAACAGGGTGGGGACAAAGGGCAAGGGCATGTGAGGGCAGAGGACAGAAGCTGGAAGGAGTAGGAGCGGAGAGGGGGGAAGGTTGGGGGAAGGGGGAGGGGGAAGGTAAGGTCAGGAGAGACGCGGGCACGTTATCCCAAAGTCCGGCTGGGTAGGTGAAAGTCAAAGGAGGGAGCCCAAAGTCAATCTCCCCCATAGCTCGGCGAGTCAGCAGGCCCTGGTTCATTCTTGCTCTTCTTTAGTTGGGTCCGCATTTCCCTTTCAGCCATTTTGGTGTCTCTTGTGTGTGACTGAGGGTAGGGTACCTGGATTACTTTCCCCCAGAGTGATTTCGAGTGTGGATGTGACTCTTGGCGTGGCCCCTCTCTCACCTCGCTCAAACTGTCATTCGCGGTAAACCGTTTATCCTTTCAAGGACATTCACAGGGCTTACCGGTTCGCCGTATCCAGCGGTGACTACATCTTAAGCGGCGAGGTATGCCGGTGTCAGGCTGCAGTCTTGTAGCCCTGTGATAAAAACTTCCTCCACTCTGGTATACTGCACAACGCTGCCCAACTGAAAACAGATGCAAGATGCGGCCTCATATGATACTGGTGGTCACCTTAAAGGAGTAGGGAGGGTTGAGGCATGAGCGGGGGCCCCCCTCACTTTTTGCCAAAGCCCAAAAATCAGTACGCAGCTCCCCCGAGCCCCCCGCACCACCACACATGGACCCTTCGTGGTTCAGGGATCAAGCCAACAGGAATTTAGTTGCAGGTCACAGACCCCAGTGTTGAGGGAGGGAATTCGAGCAGTCATCCAAAATGGAGTAAGAGTGCACAGATGGGCGACGATCCTGAGACGGGAGAACAGCAGCGCCACACTCACCAACAGCGAGGGCCCCAGGGCAGGGAAAGTCCTTAGCCGCACCCACAGCAACCAGCGCGAGGCCCTGATCCAGCCACATCCTCAGGCTCAATTAATTGCTGCGCCGGGAAGCTAGCCGCACAGCTCAGTGTTATTACGGTGCCGGGAATATCCGCAATGGAGGCAGAGCAGCACTACGTGGAAGGGGCAGCGTCTGAAGTGCAGGACCGGGCCGCGACGGGTGTAAGCAGCGCCGATCAGCTATCCAGTGTGCTCTTTGTCTGGCGGTGTTTATCTGAACTTATAAGTGCCACTTTTCAATTCAATCAAGAGTCGACAGATAATGCCTGCCTCAACCTATTTGTTAAAATGTGTTGCACAGTTTTATGGTGGTCAGAGCAAAGCTGGGAAAATATTGGCTAACTATTTGAAAGTTAAACATAATAAGCTCAACATAGAGTCAATTATGGATGAACAACAAATGCTGAAATTTAAGAATGCTGATATTTGTAGTCAATTCCTTACCTTTTACAAAACGCAATACACGTCAGATAATTCTCCATCCGAATTTCACATTTCTCAATTTTTGTCTATCATTCAACATACCTATGATACTCGGTTAGATCTCACCTCCTTTGAGTCCGATCTATAACAAAAAGAACTCTTAGTTGTCCTGCAAACACTCAAAAAAGATAAAGCCCCAGGACCAGACGGCTTCACTGTTGAGTTTTTGTTTTGTATTTCGCACAGTTACTTGCGCCCAAGTTGCACGACCTCTTAGAATCTTTTTTACATTCTGGCAGATGTTCTGGTTCTTTTGCAGAAACCCTAAGTTGCATTATTCCCAAGGAAGGGAAACATTTACAATATTGAAAGAATTATAGGCCCATTTAGCTAGTAAATATTGATTATAACATTTTCTCTGGCCATGCGTTTAGAATCCCACTTATCCCAATTACTAGACGCAGAACAATATGGTTTTGTTAAAGACGTCTCATCATAGATAACACCCGACTACTTTTCGACATATTATCCAAATCCTCACATCTACTTCAATTAATGGCAGCTATAGCCTTAGACGCGGAAAAAGTGTTTGATCAAATTGAATGGCCCTATCTTTTTTGAACACTTACATGGTTTGGTTTTGGCCCAAAAATTATTTAGTTACATTTCATTCTTTACTCACAACCACGGGCAGCTGTGTGTGCAAATGGCAACATCTCCTCATACTTAGATCTAGGTAGAGGTGTTTGTCAGGGTTGCCCATTATCCCCCTTACTTTTCAATTTAGCCTTAGAGCCTTTTTTTTCTAGAATTCATCAATACCAAGATATTCATGGATTTGATTTCAAGGAGCAACAAATTAAATTGGCAGCATACACTGACAATGTATTATTATTTATCTCACAACCCCAATCCTCTATCCCTGCTTTCTTACAGAAAGTTGAATCCTTTGCCTCTTTATCCGGGTATAAACAGAACAAAGATAATGTGAAATAATGCTGTTAACTAAATATACTTTCAAAGAGGAGTTTGTTGCTTCCAACCTTGCTTGGAAACGTAATCACATAAAATATTTAGATTTACATTTCACCCCTTACATTCCAGCAACACTTTCTTTATGTATGGATAAATGTATACAAAGAATATCCACATTGACTGCTAAGTGGCATCCCCTATACTTATCTTGGTTGGTCGTTTGAACACTATAAAGATGAAGATAAACCCCATATCACTCTACACAATATCCAATATTCCAGTGCCCAGTCCTTCAAAATCTTAAAATAAGATACACTCTGTGTTATCTTAATTTCTTTAGCACAACAGGATATCTCAATGTCATTATCAAAATTGTCAATACCAAAATCAGAGGGTGGCGTCAACTTTCTAGATTTTTCCGATACTACCAAAAACCGTTTTTACTCCGCCAATCTTCAAGATGGCTCTCCGAGTCACTTTTGGATTAACCTTTGTGGGTGAAACTTGAATGCTCTTTTCTCAACCTTATTTCAAGAATACCTATCTTTCACCGGCAGACCTCTATATCTACCCCTATATTTAAATACACGTGCACAAATCTAGATCCTATCCCTCAACGCTCCTTAAAATGTAGATTTTTTTCTTGGTTCCACACTATGGCATAACAAGATGTTAATGATATGTTGCAAGCCTTTGTACTGGAAGTCTTGGAGACAAAAGGGTTTAGTTTGGGTGCATCAGCTTTTTGTACAAGATGAGGTCATGCCTTTTCCTCAAACTAGCCGGCTCTTCAATCATCCCACTTCCTTGCAGTCTAAATACAAACTTCTTCAGCAAACTCTCAAGACTGCTTATACCCAACTTCTAACCCATAACTCCAACATCTTTTCTCCTGTGAATGGGCTACATGATCTTCTTCGCACCTATCCCAAGGCCTCTGTTATTTATACATTTTTGTGCTCCTCGCACATTATTAGAGAAAAAACTAAAGTAGAGCTCTCCTGGGAACAAGATTTAGAGGTGTCCTGGTCTACATTCGTATGGAATAAGATGTGGACTAAAACCAGAAAATCCCAGAGCAGCAAACACCAGGCAAACACTCTTCTTTATTTATAACAGACTTCTGCTATGCTCAGTAACCTTAAACAAAAGACATACTGGCCTTCCTGAAACTTGCTGGAAGTGCTCCTCCCCACTTGCTGATTTAAACCACATACTTTTCACATGCTCACATGTTCATAAATTCTGGAAAAGCGTTTGGTCTCAAAATAACTTAATCTTTGGTTCCAGATCAGCAAATAGTTTTCCATCCAGGAAATAGAGATCGTTTTACTCCAATGATAGGCAGGGGTAAGGGCCTATCCAGGGTGGGAATAGCACACCCCATTTTTATTGGAGCTCTATTGAAGAGTTTCTGAGGGAAAGTGACTCTTTTTGCATCATAACTCCCATTTTGTTTGGACTGATGCTGCTGTTTTTTTGACTCTGTGCACTAGACTCTTACTACCAGACCCCAGTGCATGTGCTCTGAACCCTAAAACATGTAAAAATGGGCTATTATCCTAAATAGCATACTTAACTTACCTATAACTTCATAATATGTGGTAACAACTGTGCCCAGGGTCTGTAAATTAAATGTCACTAGTGGGTGCACTACAGTGACATTGCAAACATGTCTACAGGCCTACCACTGCACACTGTGTGTGCAGTTTTAAAACTTCAAAATCAACCTCTAAAAAATAACCCATTTTGTCAGGCTTAAACCTTCCTTTTAAATATGAATGTCACTACTAAGTAGGCCTTGATGCCCATAAGACAGGGTGAATGATGTCATTCTTGAACTTTTAAAAGTATTTATTGCAAGTCCAATTAACTGGTAGAGCCAGATTTGCAATATTTTAGACAGGGTACTTTTAAAAAGTCACCTTTTTCCTGAGTAAATACTGTAAAAGCCTATTTGCATGAGCTTCGAACCTTCACCCAGGAGCTGAATAGCCTCCTTGATGGCCTCTGGTATGAGATTGGCTCTTCCCCAGCAGCTCCGCTGTGCTGTGCCTCGTCGCTGACCCACTCGCCTCCACCTGGTAGGTGGTCGAAGCCGCTGTGTTCTGTGCACTTCGTAGCATGCTCCCCATCAATGCCTGGTTTTCTTTCTGTCTGCCTGTTGCCCTTTTTTGACTGTCACTTGTGATTCTTATTTTTCTTTGGTGTGTGCCCGTTTTTTCCCCACAAGTCCAGTGCCTCTTTCCTGTGCCCGCCGCAGCTGCCCCAGCAGCCACTCCCCCCTTCTGGTTTCTGTGCCCGCCTTCCAGCTGTATGTCCCTTCCCCCTCCCTATTTAATGGCGGCTGCTGCGGGGGAGTGCGAGCAAGACCTCTGACCTCTGGTCTGAGATCTGCTCTTCCTCAGCAGCTCCACTGTGCTGTGCCTCGCTGCTGACCCGCTAGCCTCCACCTGGTAGGTGTTCGAGGCTGCTGTGCTCTGTGCCCTTCGTAGTGTGCTCCCCATCGTTGCCTGTTTTGGTTTTGTTTCTGTCTGCCCGTTGCCTTTATTTGACTGTCACTTATGATTGTTGTTTTTCTCTGCTGTTGGCCGGACTTTTTCACCTCAGATCCAGTGCCTGTTACCAGTGCCTGCTGCTGCTGCCCCTGTGGCCCCTCTCTCCTGCGGGTTCATGTGCCCGCCTCCCAGATGCACATCCCTCCCCATTTAAAGTGGCCGCTTTAAATGGGGAGGCCAACCAACAAAGCAAATGCCAATACTGAAATTGATTACTATCTTTCGTAATAAGTATGCAACGATTATGAAACAATGCACCTTTAGGCTTATCAATTACCTTTATTACTGTATCCTAAAAATAAATTTAAATTGATATGTCCACTTTTTTAAGATTATTGGAATATGGACAAAAAGTCATAACGCACACTTGGCGTTGTATTGGTACTTTCTCCCATCTCTCAAGTAAAGTTTCCTTCGGGGTGCACCAGGCACGTTTCATGGAGGATTTTACCAATGTCTTCGGGTAACCGCGTTCCCGCAGGTTACAAGCCAATTTTTTGCCATTTGTTGTATAATCTTCCCTGTGGAAACAATTACGTCGGATTCTTAAAAACTGCCCATAGGGCAAATTCTCCCTCAAGCTCCTCGGGTGGTTGCTGGAAAAGAGGAGAGCATTGTTCCTATCAGTTTTCTTTTTGAACAATGTTGTGATCAGTCCTCCTTCTGATGGGTGGACTTCCACATCAAGAAATGGAATCTTGTGGAGGGAATGGGAGATGCTGAATTTAATGTCATTTGTCCACCTTCGGCTTCAGGGAAGCCCCCAATTAACATCTACAGAAGATGCCCACTTTGTGGCAGAGATTCAGTAAGCATTGTTTTTTTAAATTGGGCCAGCTTTAAGCGATATCCTTTTTAAGACTTGACGGTTTACAATTTGGTTTTTGCCGTTTATTTTTTTTCAGATTCATTTGCATAACATAACTTTAAGGAAGTGGACATAACCATAAACATAACCACGGACGTGGTCCCCCAAGAGTTAGGTAAGTGCAGGCTGTAGTGCCAGGTGGTAGCAGCTCTAGAAACTAAATGGTTCTTGTAAGTTCTGACACACGTTTTTTTCTTCTTTTTTTAGTTTTGTTTGGTCCTGACGAGAACCCCGAACCAGCGGGGGTTTGAAACACGTAGACCTTTTTGCTCCCAACACCAAAACAAGCTAGTTTTATTTGCATAGTCTTGTTGCTTGCTTGTTAATGAATTTCAACACTGGTGTTTCAATCAGCTGAATTCCATGTTATATGCATAACAATTAGCTGCAATTTATTGATTTTTGTTGACTTTTGGTTTTTTGGTGTGAGCTTGAGCCACTGTATAGAAACAAGCCCCGGTGGCCTTTAGGACTTGTTTTGTTTGTCTGAAAGTAGTGTGAGTGTGAAATTTATTAAAAAGTTGAGTGAGTATGAGGGATTGTTTTGTAGGAATGTAATGTGATTTGATTTGGCTGTTTTTGTATTTTTCTTCAAATTGTTTTTCCCTAAATTGTTTTTCCCTAATCTGTTTGCACATATCAATTTAAATTGATTTTTTTGATGCAGTAATAAAGGCAATTGATAAGCCTAAAGGTGCATTGTTTCATAATCCTTGCAGACTTATTACGAAAGATAGTAATCAATTATCAGTATTGGCATTTGCTTTGTTGGTTGGTTTAGTGGACTCAGCCTTACTGATTAGAGTAAAGCCTGTTGTTGTTATATGGTTAAATGGGGAGGGATATTTAAAAGGCAAGACCGTCTGCACCTGTCCGCGACCCGACCACGACCAGCACCAGGGACCCTGGATCTCCTACCACCCACTACTATGACTCAGCCACCCTCCTTGCTCTCAACCCCAAAAGAAACAACAACTGCCAGCAAGCCGCACCGAGCAAGACCCACGGCCAATTCTCCTGCCGCCAGACACTCACTACCGCTTTTGCCACCAATCCTGCTGACACCCTAAGATGTATCCTCCTCAACATGCGCTCCTTGCCCAGACACGCCATGAAGATCTGGAACCTCCTGGACACCCTGTCACCCGACGTCGCCTTCTTTACAGACACTTGGACCAACGCCTCCTCCGCCCCCACATCGCCATCCCTGATGGATACAAGAGCCAGAGGAAGGACCGCCCCAACCACCCAGGGGGGAGGCCTAGCCATCGCTCACATGAACTCCTTCCACCTCTCCACCTCCAGCGACACCTACCCCACCACCGAACACCTGCACTTCCAGGTCCAGACCAGCAGCGGCTCCACACGACGTGGAACCATCACCTACAGACCCCCCAACCCCCGGACCCCCTTCACCAACTCCATCACTGACTTCATCGCACCCCCCGCCATTGCCTCCATGGACTACATACTTTTCGGTGACCTAAACTTTCACCTCAACAACACCAGTGACCCCAACTCCATCACCCTACGAGACAACCTCGCCAACATCGAACTGAAACAACAACACCACACCGACGCACAAGGCAGGACACACCATCAACCCCATCTTCGCAGGATGAAACAGTGTCCACTTCAGCCGCACCACGTAACCCCTGTGGACCGACCACCACTGCGTAGACTTCAGCATCAACAAACCCATGCTGCCCAAACCCCTAACACCCTTGCAAAGGAACTGGAGCATAGTCACTGAGGAACAGCTCAACTCCATCCTCACTACTGGTTATTGGGGTTGTGAGGAGCACTCCAATTTAAACACAAATTTTTTGAAATTTTTCCAATGGTGCACTGATTAATCAGGAGAGTCACTCCTGGTCTGTATAATGAATAGTAATGGTGAGTTTTAGCCCACCTAACCATGCACTGTTCACCTGGTGCTCCGCACCTTAATAAAATGAAATAGTTTAAACAAACTCTTTGTTGTTCGTTGTTAGCAATTATTTTTGCATTTATTATACACTTCTTTTCAATTGATTGCTTATGTTATTGTATATTCATAACATTTGTTTTAAACATTTGTAAACATATTAGCATCAAAATTTATGTACATAACGTTATTTTTCAGACAATCATGAATAAGCACACATTTGCGAAATAGGCCCAATGCATTTCGGCACCCGAGGTGGTGCCTTCATCAGGGGCAATGCTGTAAGAAATGAAAAAATATTCAATGTAATGATGTACTCCATTTGGTTGAGCATGGGGGTATGTATTTGCAAGGAAATAACAGCGTACCTGGTTTCAAGTTGGATTGTTGAGGACAATGTGCTTAAATATTAAGCTGTGTGCCTGGAGCGCTGTGTGAATAAATAACAAGGAGCTAGTAGTGTAAAGCTGGGGGATGATATTATCCCAATCATATCATGCGTTAAGCCTGTTACCCTATTTACAACATACCTGCTTGTTTGGTGCTTGTATAACTGTAACGACAAGCAATATTTGAATGAAAATCCAAGTCATGTGTTTGAAACCCCAGCATTAGCGTGTTTCAGTGAAATCAATAAAAAATGAAGAATGAAATGCCCTACCTTATCTTCATAAACCGAAGTTCTAAATCTATGGGAGCGAAAAAGTAGTGGCGTCGTTAATAACTATGAACGGCTCCAGTTACTCGATACTCGTTCTGTACATTATTCAATGTTAAATACCTGATTCGAGGAGAAACGCGTTCTGTATAAATATTGCCGCTGCTCGTTGCTTGTTCGTTCGATATGGACTCAAGAGCACTAAGTTTGTAAACTCAACTCTCCCCTACGCGTGTTGGAGAAGTTGAAAGAAAAAACGGACTTCAAGCGACATAGTCGCTTGGTGGAGAGATTGTTGTAGGCGCCATCTTAGGGTTGCGTTTATACTCATAAGGCTAACTTGATTCCGTGACTTATTCATAGTTGGGCAAGTTTAAGGCGCCCATACATCAATAGAAATAACAATGTTGATGTTCCTGAATATTAGTGTGAGGTAATGGGGTGATTGAAGTGTAAGTCTGTATCTTGAGATTGATGATAATGTACATGCTCACGTGTACTACTTGCTCGTAACGATCGGGGCTAAATGCTGAAGTATGGATCGGTTGATGTGTTTGTCTTGTGCAATCAATACATATTGATATCAAGTAAACAATTATACAGGAAGTATTGAAAAATGTGAAACATGCAAAACTCAAAATATACATGCAATGCATATTGACTGATACAATTGGTGAATTCCTGCATTAACAGTGCTACAACTGAAATTTTATGTAGACCGTTTTACCATAAACAATAACAGAGCTCTAAATTAAACAAATCTAATACTTATTTGAACGTTATGGGAACGCTATGACACAGATTAGGGCAAACATTATCATGTAGGCAGTCTGAGTTGATCTGCTTGTTATTATGACCTGTAATGTTGTTATTAACGGCTTAACATAGTCCTGATATCAAGTGGAGCTTCCTATAGGAAGCACGCCAGATCATATTTGTCATTAAGACCTGTTGGTGTTAGGGTTTTTAAGAACTTAATCCAAAACAATTCTCGCTGCAGTAACCTTTGATGGTTATCTCGATCATTGTGGATTTGTACGTGTTCAATGATGAAAAATCTCAGTTGAGCTATAGTGTGTCGTGCTTCTCTCCAGTGTGTTACCAATGGTGAGGTCATGTTATCATTACGGATACGACTCTTATGTTCCGAAATCCTCACTTTAATTTTGCGTTCCGTTTTCCCTATGTACAATTTGCCGCATGGACATTTAATGGCGTATACCACATTTTTAGCGTTACAATCGCATGAGTGTTTCAAGTTGATGGTTTTGCCCGTGGTGGGGTGTCTACATGTATTACCAGTGATTACGTTGTTGCAATTGATGCAATTTAAACATCTGATAGTGCCTTTGTGGTTGATTGGTTCTGTAGCTTGATGTTTCCGTTTTAGTCTTTCTCTCAGGTTTGGACCGCGTGTATATGCATGTAACGGTGCATCTTTGAAAATTCCATGAAAATCAGGTTCCGTAGAAAGAAGTTCCCATCTTTTATTCACAATTTTTTTAATCTTGGTAGACAAGGTTGTATATTTCGTGACAAATACCAACCTATTTTGAGATGATTTTGGTCGTAGTTTTAGCAAGTCCAATCTATCCATTCCTTGTACTTTAGCCAGTTGTACTGCTAGTTCATCTGGGGCATATCCCCTTGCTTGGTATTTTTGTGCTTGTCGTTCCAGTGTAGTCAGACAAGTTTGTTCGTTGGAACAAATACGTTTGATGCGGATGAACTGTGATGTTGGTAGATTCCGAATTAGATTTCTTGGGTGGAAACTTGTATGTTCAAGTGCACTGTTGCGGTCTGTGGACTTGGTGTACAGCGATGTTTCAAATCCATGCGTTGTTTTAGAAATCCTCACATCCAAGTAATCAATAGTGTCGCTGCTTATTTTGTGAGTAAATTGAATCCTGGTGTCCACCTGGTTTAATTGGTGAATTAATTGTTCAAGTGATGCTGAAGTGTCATCCCAAATTAAAAAAATATCGTCAATGAAACGACTGTACATTTTCACATGACTCCATTCAGTGGATGACATGATGTTGTCTGCTTCATACTGAGCCATAAATGTATTTGCGTACGCAGGAGCCCCTGCAAAACCCATGGCTGTACCATTCAATTGTGCGTAAAACTCTCCCTTCCATAGGAAATAACTGTTGTGTAAACAAAATTTCAAAAGTTGTAACAAAAATTTTTTTGGGGTGGTGGGTGAGTCTTCCATTTTGAGCAAAGCCCATTCGGTCGTGTACAGAACGAGTATCGAGTAACTGGAGCCGTTCATAGTTATTAACGACGCCACTACTTTTTCGCTCCCATAGATTTAGAACTTCGGTTCATGAAGATAAGGTAGGGCATTTCATTCTTCATTTTTTATTGATTTCACTGAAACACGCTAATGCTGCGGTTTCAAACACATGACTTGGATTTTCATTCAAATATTGCTTGTCGTTACAGTTATACAAGCACCAAACAAGCAGGTATGTTGTAAATAGGGTAACAGGCTTAACGCATGATATGATTGGGATAATATCATCCCCCAGCTTTACACTACTAGCTCCTTGTTATTTATTCACACAGCGCTCCAGGCACACAGCTTAATATTTAAGCACATTGTCCTCAACAATCCAACTTGAAACCAGGTACGCTGTTATTTCCTTGCAAATACATACCCCCATGCTCAACCAAATGGAGTACATCATTACATTGAATATTTTTTCATTTCTTACAGCATTGCCCCTGATGAAGGCACCACCTCGGGTGCCGAAATGCATTGGGCCTATTTCGCAAATGTGTGCTTATTCATGATTGTCTGAAAAATAACGTTATGTACATAAATTTTGATGCTAATATGTTTACAAATGTTTAAAACAAATGTTATGAATATACAATAACATAAGCAATCAATTGAAAAGAAGTGTATAATAAATGCAAAAATAATTGCTAACAACGAACAACAAAGAGTTTGTTTAAACTATTTCATTTTATTAAGGTGCGGAGCACCAGGTGAACAGTGCATGGTTAGGTGGGCTAAAACTCACCATTACTATTCATTATACAGACCAGGAGTGACTCTCCTGATTAATCAGTGCACCATTGGAAAAATTTCAAAAAATTTGTGTTTAAATTGGAGTGCTCCTCACAACCCCAATAACCAGTAGTTCCCGACCAGTCACACAGTGAGGAGGCACCCATTGACCAAACAAAGATGCAATTCGATACAATCACTGGCATAACAGATAACAGGGTCAGCACCTTGGCCTATACGAATGATCAGGCGGACCAGATCTATGCTCTCATCAAAGAAGTGAAAAATATGGATGTTCATGGGGGATCCATTAGCCAGCAATTAAAACAATTGGAGTACCTAACAAGACGCCAACTGAATCAGAGGATGCATGCTTCCACCCTCATCCAATATCACCGTGCCAAACGGATACCCAGAGGTTTGCGACTTTCAATAAAACCGATGTTATTCCGCTTCAATCTCAATTCTAAGTTCATGGACAAATGGTTTAGCATACTGAATAAATGCTCTTTAGATTTGATTCTGCTTATCATCGAGGAATTAGCAAAAACGATCCGTGAATTGGAAGAAGAGATTTACGTTTTGAAGTCAGAACTTGAGGCGAGAATGGAAACAGACACGTGGAAGATCAGCTTGGATAATATCAACATCAAACTGGACAAATATGAGAAAGAATTACAGGAGGGCAAATTACGTAAATATAAACGTGACACTATAGACTATAAACTCAACGAAGTATATACATGGGCCGACATCTATGCCCGACGTCAATACATCCCCAAGAAAACACCACCATCAAATCGCTCGTCGGAAGAAAGTCTGGTCACAGATAGAGAAACATCAATACGTAGGGGACCAATATCAGCTACACAAGAGGGTGTCATATTACCCACCGAGGCCACCATACAAGCAACCACTAGCAGAGACCCGGCTTTTTTATCACAGGCTCAAACTCAAGGACAACCACCAACGCTTCAAACAGAAACATCAGTAACAAAAGGAAAACAAGGCGAGGAAACGGCCGGAAAAGAATTGAGGAGCGGACGGACAGTAGTCTGATCATCAACATCTCGTCATTGACACTCACAAAAGTACAAATGAAAGTATTAAACAAAGGTTTAACATTCGTACCCACAGTGGCCACTAATGAACTAGAGACTGAAGGTGCGTTCTTTAGATTCATGCGCACATTAAAACTAAGACATTATTTTGAGAATGTGGTGGAACCTACAGAATCAAGTGAACATACTACCGAGAGAATATTCAAACCAAAAAGCTTGTTTCAAGCGCCAGTATCTCATAAAATGCTTGATACATTTGAGGCAATGGTCAGAAAGGATTTACAAGCATTAACCTACAAAAAAACTCACTACAACAATTTAACTAAAGCTGAAATACACACCATAAACAACCTGGCGAACAACGACACAATCATGATACAACCGGCAGACAAGGGCGGAGCCCTTGTCCTGATGGATACAACATTCTACGAATACAAAGTTAATGAACACGTGGCCGATCAGGATGTTTATTTCAAATTACCAGCAGACCCAACCACAACATTACAAGTAATGCTGAAGACCATACTGCACACAGCCAAACAGAATGAATGGATAGACCAGCAAACAGAAATGTACCTCACACAAAAGAATGCCAGACGACCTACCTTGTATATGATCCCAAAAATTCATAAACACCCTACAAATCCACCGTTCAGACCGATAGTGTCAGGGTGCGGGTCAATTTTTGACCCCCTTGGCAAATACATTGACCACCATCTGCAAAAATGTGTACAACAATGGGGTTCCTATATACGGGACACGACAGATTTTTTAAACAAATTGAAATGGACAGAGGAAGGATATCAAGATCATTGGATCATGTGCACCATAGACGTGGTGGCACTTTACACCTCTATACCACACCAAGCTGGATTAGAAGCGACCGAATGGGCTTTGCTCAAAATGGAAGACTCACCCACCACCCCAAAAAATTTTTTGTTACAACTTTTGAAATTTTGTTTACACAACAGTTATTTCCTATGGAAGGGAGAGTTTTACGCACAATTGAATGGTACAGCCATGGGTTTTGCAGGGGCTCCTGCGTACGCAAATACATTTATGGCTCAGTATGAAGCAGACAACATCATGTCATCCACTGAATGGAGTCATGTGAAAATGTACAGTCGTTTCATTGACGATATTTTTTTAATTTGGGATGACACTTCAGCATCACTTGAACAATTAATTCACCAATTAAACCAGGTGGACACCAGGATTCAATTTACTCACAAAATAAGCAGCGACACTATTGATTACTTGGATGTGAGGATTTCTAAAACAACGCATGGATTTGAAACATCGCTGTACACCAAGTCCACAGACCGCAACAGTGCACTTGAACATACAAGTTTCCACCCAAGAAATCTAATTCGGAATCTACCAACATCACAGTTCATCCGCATCAAACGTATTTGTTCCAACGAACAAACTTGTCTGACTACACTGGAACGACAAGCACAAAAATACCAAGCAAGGGGATATGCCCCAGATGAACTAGCAGTACAACTGGCTAAAGTACAAGGAATGGGTAGATTGGACTTGCTAAAACTACGACCAAAATCATCTCAAAATAGGTTGGTATTTGTCACGAAATATACAACCTTGTCTACCAAGATTAAAAAAATTGTGAATAAAAGATGGGAACTTCTTTCTACGGAACCTGATTTTCATGGAATTTTCAAAGATGCACCGTTACATGCATATACACGCGGTCCAAACCTGAGAGAAAGACTAAAACGGAAACATCAAGCTACAGAACCAATCAACCACAAAGGCACTATCAGATGTTTAAATTGCATCAATTGCAACAACGTAATCACTGGTAATACATGTAGACACCCCACCACGGGCAAAACCATCAACTTGAAACACTCATGCGATTGTAACGCTAAAAATGTGGTATACGCCATTAAATGTCCATGCGGCAAATTGTACATAGGGAAAACGGAACGCAAAATTAAAGGGAGGATTTCGGAACATAAGAGTCGTATCCGTAATGATAACATGACCTCACCATTGGTAACACACTGGAGAGAAGCACGACACACTATAGCTCAACTGAGATTTTTCATCATTGAACACGTACAAATCCACAATGATCGAGATAACCATCAAAGGTTACTGCAGCGAGAATTGTTTTGGATTAAGTTCTTAAAACCCTAACACCAACAGGTCTTAATGACAAATATGATCTGGCGTGCTTCCTATAGGAAGCTCCACTTGATATCAGGACTATGTTAAGCCGTTAATAACAACATTACAGGTCATAATAACAAGCAGATCAACTCAGACTGCCTATATGATAATGTTTGCCCTAATCTGTGTCATAGCGTTCCCATAACGTTCAAATAAGTATTAGATTTGTTTAATTTAGAGCTCTGTTATTGTTTATGGTAAAACGGTCTACATAAAATTTCAGTTGTAGCACTGTTAATGCAGGAATTCACCAATTGTATCAGTCAATATGCATTGCATGTATATTTTGAGTTTTGCATGTTTCACATTTTTCAATACTTCCTGTATAATTGTTTACTTGATATCAATATGTATTGATTGCACAAGACAAACACATCAACCGATCCATACTTCAGCATTTAGCCCCGATCGTTACGAGCAAGTAGTACACGTGAGCATGTACATTATCATCAATCTCAAGATACAGACTTACACTTCAATCACCCCATTACCTCACACTAATATTCAGGAACATCAACATTGTTATTTCTATTGATGTATGGGCGCCTTAAACTTGCCCAACTATGAATAAGTCACGGAATCAAGTTAGCCTTATGAGTATAAACGCAACCCTAAGATGGCGCCTACAACAATCTCTCCACCAAGCGACTATGTCGCTTGAAGTCCGTTTTTTCTTTCAACTTCTCCAACACGCGTAGGGGAGAGTTGAGTTTACAAACTTAGTGCTCTTGAGTCCATATCGAACGAACAAGCGACGAGCAGCGGCAATATTTATACAGAACGCGTTTCTCCTCGAATCAGGTATTTACCATTGAATAATGTACAGAACGAGTATCGAGTAACTGGAGCCGTTCATAGTTATTAACGACGCCACTACTTTTTCGCTCCCATAGATTTAGAACTTCGGTTTATGAAGATAAGGTAGGGCATTTCATTCTTCATTTTTTATTGATTTCACTGAAACACGCTAATGCTGCGGTTTCAAACACATGACTTGGATTTTCATTCAAATATTGCTTGTCGTTACAGTTATACAAGCACCAAACAAGCAGGTATGTTGTAAATAGGGTAACAGGCTTAACGCATGATATGATTGGGATAATATCATCCCCCAGCTTTACACTACTAGCTCCTTGTTATTTATTCACACAGCGCTCCAGGCACACAGCTTAATATTTAAGCACATTGTCCTCAACAATCCAACTTGAAACCAGGTACGCTGTTATTTCCTTGCAAATACATACCCCCATGCTCAACCAAATGGAGTACATCATTACATTGAATATTTTTTCATTTCTTACAGCATTGCCCCTGATGAAGGCACCACCTCGGGTGCCGAAATGCATTGGGCCTATTTCGCAAATGTGTGCTTATTCATGATTGTCTGAAAAATAACGTTATGTACATAAATTTTTATGCTAATATGTTTACAAATGTTTAAAACAAATGTTATGAATATACAATAACATAAGCAATCAATTGAAAAGAAGTGTATAATAAATGCAAAAATAATTGCTAACAACGAACAACAAAGAGTTTGTTTAAACTATTTCATTTTATTAAGGTGCGGAGCACCAGGTGAACAGTGCATGGTTAGGTGGGCTAAAACTCACCATTACTATTCATTATACAGACCAGGAGTGACTCTCCTGATTAATCAGTGCACCATTGGAAAAATTTCAAAATATTTGTGTTTAAATTGGAGTGCTCCTCACGACCCCAATAACCAGTAGTTCTCGACCAGTCACACAGTGAGGAGGCACCTATTGACCAAACAAAGATGCAATTCGATACAATCACTGGCATAACAGATAACAGGGCCAGCACCTTGGCCTATACGAATGATCAGGCGGACCAGATCTATGCTCTCATCAAAGAAGTGAAAAATATGGATGTTCATGGGGGATCCATTAGCCAGCAATTAAAACAATTGGAGTACCTAACAAGACGCCAACTGAATCAGAGGATGCATGCTTCCACCCTCATCCAATATCACCGTGCCAAACGGATACCCAGAGGTTTGCGACTTTCAATAAAACCGATGTTATTCCGCTTCAATCTCAATTCTAAGTTCATGGACAAATGGTTTAGCATACTGAATAAATGCTCTTTAGATTTGATTCTGCTTATCATCGAGGAATTAGCAAAAACGATCCGTGAATTGGAAGAAGAGATTTACGTTTTGAAGTCAGAACTTGAGGCGAGAATGGAAACAGACACGTGGAAGATCAGCTTGGATAATATCAACATCAAACTGGACAAATATGAGAAAGAATTACAGGAGGGCAAATTACGTAAATATAAACGTGACACTATAGACTATAAACTCAACGAAGTATATACATGGGCCGACATCTATGCCCGACGTCAATACATCCCCAAGAAAACACCACCATCAAATCGCTCGTCGGAAGAAAGTCTGGTCACAGATAGAGAAACATCAATACGTAGGGGACCAATATCAGCTACACAAGAGGGTGTCATATTACCCACCGAGGCCACCATACAAGCAACCACTAGCAGAGACCCGGCTTTTTTATCACAGGCTCAAACTCAAGGACAACCTCAACGCTTCAAACAGAAACATCAGTAACAAAAGGAAAACAAGGCGAGGAAACGGCCGGAAAAGAATTGAGGAGCGGACAGACAGTAGTCTGATCATCAACATCTCGTCATTGACACTCACAAAAGTACAAATGAAAGTATTAAACAAAGGTTTAACATTCGTACCCACAGTGGCCACTAATGAACTAGAGACTGAAGGTGCGTTCTTTAGATTCATGCGCACATTAAAACTAAGACATTATTTTGAGAATGTGGTGGAACCTACAGAATCAAGTGAACATACTACCGAGAGAATATTCAAACCAAAAAGCTTGTTTCAAGCGCCAGTATCTCATAAAATGCTTGATACATTTGAGGCAATGGTCAGAAAGGATTTACAAGCATTAACCTACAAAAAAACTCACTACAACAATTTAACTAAAGCTGAAATACACACCATAAACAACCTGGCGAACAACGACACAATCATGATACAACCGGCAGACAAGGGCGGAGCCCTTGTCCTGATGGATACAACATTCTACGAATACAAAGTTAATGAACACGTGGCCGATCAGGATGTTTATTTCAAATTACCAGCAGACCCAACCACAACATTACAAGTAATGCTGAAGACCATACTGCACACAGCCAAACAGAATGAATGGATAGACCAGCAAACAGAAATGTACCTCACACAAAAGAATCCCAGACGACCTACCTTGTATATGATCCCAAAAATTCATAAACACCCTACAAATCCACCGTTCAGACCGATAGTGTCAGGGTGCGGGTCAATTTTTGACCCCCTTGGCAAATACATTGACCACCATCTGCAAAAATTTGTACAACAATGGGGATCCTATATACGGGACACGACAGATTTTTTAAACAAATTGAAATGGACAGAGGAAGGATATCAAGATCATTGGATCATGTGCACCATAGACGTGGTGGCACTTTACACCTCTATACCACACCAAGCTGGATTAGAAGCGACCGAATGGGCTTTGCTCAAAATGGAAGACTCACCCACCACCCCAAAATTTTTTTTGTTACAACTTTTGAAATTTTGTTTACACAACAGTTATTTCCTATGGAAGGGAGAGTTTTACGCACAATTGAATGGTACAGCCATGGGTTTTGCAGGGGCTCCTGCGTACGCAAATACATTTATGGCTCAGTATGAAGGAGACAACATCATGTCATCCACTGAATGGAGTCATGTGAAAATGTACAGTCGTTTCATTGACGATATTTTTTTAATTTGGGATGACACTTCAGCATCACTTGAACAATTAATTCACCAATTAAACCAGGTGGACACCAGGATTCAATTTACTCACAAAATAAGCAGCGAAACTATTGATTACTTGGATGTGAGGATTTCTAAAACAACGCATGGATTTGAAACATCGCTGTACACCAAGTCCACAGACCGCAACAGTGCACTTGAACATACAAGTTTCCACCCAAGAAATCTAATTCGGAATCTACCAACATCACAGTTCATCCGCATCAAACGTATTTGTTCCAACGAACAAACTTGTCTGACTACACTGGAACGACAAGCACAAAAATACCAAGCAAGGGGATATGCCCCAGATGAACTAGCAGTACAACTGGCTAAAGTACAAGGAATGGATAGATTGGACTTGCTAAAACTACGACCAAAATCATCTCAAAATAGGTTGGTATTTGTCACGAAATATACAACCTTGTCTACCAAGATTAAAAAAATTGTGAATAAAAGATGGGAACTTCTTTCTACGGAACCTGATTTTCATGGAATTTTCAAAGATGCACCGTTACATGCATATACACGCGGTCCAAACCTGAGAGAAAGACTAAAACGGAAACATCAAGCTACAGAACCAATCAACCACAAAGGCACTATCAGATGTTTAAATTGCATCAATTGCAACAACGTAATCACTGGTAATACATGTAGACACCCCACCACGGGCAAAACCATCAACTTGAAACACTCATGCGATTGTAACGCTAAAAATGTGGTATACACCATTAAATGTCCATGCGGCAAATTGTACATAGGGAAAACGGAACGCAAAATTAAAGTGAGGATTTCGGAACATAAGAGTCGTATCCGTAATGATAACATGACCTCACCATTGGTAACACACTGGAGAGAAGCACGACACACTATAGCTCAACTGAGATTTTTCATCATTGAACACGTACAAATCCACAATGATCGAGATAACCATCAAAGGTTACTGCAGCGAGAATTGTTTTGGATTAAGTTCTTAAAAACCCTAACACCAACAGGTCTTAATGACAAATATGATCTGGCGTGCTTCCTATAGGAAGCTCCACTTGATATCAGGACTATGTTAAGCCGTTAATAACAACATTACAGGTCATAATAACAAGCAGATCAACTCAGACTGCCTATATGATAATGTTTGCCCTAATCTGTGTCATAGCGTTCCCATAACGTTCAAATAAGTATTAGATTTGTTTAATTTAGAGCTCTGTTATTGTTTATGGTAAAACGGTCTACATAAAATTTCAGTTGTAGCACTGTTAATGCAGGAATTCACCAATTGTATCAGTCAATATGCATTGCATGTATATTTTGAGTTTTGCATGTTTCACATTTTTCAATACTTCCTGTATAATTGTTTACTTGATATCAATATGTATTGATTGCACAAGACAAACACATCAACCGATCCATACTTCAGCATTTAGCCCCGATCGTTACGAGCAAGTAGTACACGTGAGCATGTACATTATCATCAATCTCAAGATACAGACTTACACTTCAATCACCCCATTACCTCACACTAATATTCAGGAACATCAACATTGTTATTTCTATTGATGTATGGGCGCCTTAAACTTGCCCAACTATGAATAAGTCACGGAATCAAGTTAGCCTTATGAGTATAAACGCAACCCTAAGATGGCGCCTACAACAATCTCTCCACCAAGCGACTATGTCGCTTGAAGTCCGTTTTTTCTTTCAACTTCTCCAACACGCGTAGGGGAGAGTTGAGTTTACAAACTTAGTGCTCTTGAGTCCATATCGAACGAACAAGCGACGAGCAGCGGCAATATTTATACAGAACGCGTTTCTCCTCGAATCAGGTATTTACCATTGAATAATGTACAGAACGAGTATCGAGTAACTGGAGCCGTTCATAGTTATTAACGACGCCACTACTTTTTCGCTCCCATAGATTTAGAACTTCGGTTTATGAAGATAAGGTAGGGCATTTCATTCTTCATTTTTTATTGATTTCACTGAAACACGCTAATGCTGCGGTTTCAAACACATGACTTGGATTTTCATTCAAATATTGCTTGTCGTTACAGTTGTACAGGCACCAAACAAGCAGGTATGTTGTAAATAGGGTAACAGGCTTAACGCATGATATGATTGGGATAATATCATCCCCCAGCTTTACACTACTAGCTCCTTGTTATTTATTCACACAGCGCTCCAGGCACACAGCTTAATATTTAAGCACATTGTCCTCAACAATCCAACTTGAAACCAGGTACGCTGTTATTTCCTTGCAAATACATACCCCCATGCTCAACCAAATGGAGTACATCATTACATTGAATATTTTTTCATTTCTTACAGCATTGCCCCTGATGAAGGCACCACCTCGGGTGCCGAAATGCATTGGGCCTATTTCGCAAATGTGTGCTTATTCATGATTGTCTGAAAAATAACGTTATGTACATAAATTTTGATGCTAATATGTTTACAAATGTTTAAAACAAATGTTATGAATATACAATAACATAAGCAATCAATTGAAAAGAAGTGTATAATAAATGCAAAAATAATTGCTAACAACGAACAACAAAGAGTTTGTTTAAACTATTTCATTTTATTAAGGTGCGAAGCACCAGGTGAACAGTGCATGGTTAGGTGGGCTAAAACTCACCATTACTATTCAACTCCATCCTCAGCCACAACACCTCCACCCCTGCAACTGACGCCAATCTCGCAGCCAGAGAATTCCACACATGGATCACCAACGGCGCAAATAAACTTGCCTCTCTGCTAAATGCTGACAGAAAACGCCCCAGAAAAGCCACCTGGTTCACCACAGACCTACAAGAAGCCAGACGCATATGCAGACGCCTGGAGAAGAACTGGAGAAACAACAAGACACCCGAAAACTACACCATCTACAAGAATGCCATGACGGAATACCACCAACACATCAGAACCACCAAAAGGACCTTCATCCACAACAAAATCCTTGCCAACACCAGTTAAACTAAGGGACTATTCAGAGTCATCCAGGAATTCACCAAACCCCCAAACAAAGCAACGGACATCACCCCTTCCCATGACCTGTGCGACAAGCTCAGATCCTACTTCCACCAGAAGATCAAAAACCTCTAAGACAACTTCAATGACCACGCACCGGACTCTGCAAGCAGCCTGCCATCCGGCAACGTCGGCCAGCCCACCATCTTCTACTGGTCACCAGTCACTACTGAAAACACCACCTCGATCATTAAAGGCTTCCACTTGGGAGCCCCCACAGACCCTGCCCACCACACATCTATCACAGAGCTGCCACCACCGTAGGACCAGAACAACGACGCATCATCAACATCACCTTCGCGACCGGGCATCTTCCCCGATGACTGGAAACACACAGAAGGCTAGCCCCTGCTCAAGAATCCCTCAGCAGATCCAACGGACCTCAAGAACTACTGCCCCATCTCACTCCTCCCCTTCGCTGCAAAAGTCACTGAGAAAACCGGCAATGCAGAACTGACAAGGTTCATCGAGGCCAACGCCGTCCTTGACCCTTCCCAATCCGGATTCCGCAGCAACCACAGCACCTAGACCGCCATACTCGCCACCACTGATGACATCTGCACCCTCCTTGGCCAAGGCCACATCACAGGCATGATCCTACTCGAACTATCAGCAGCTTTCGAGACCGTCTCCCACTGGACACTCGCCAGCAGACTTCACAAAGCCGACATACATGGAAGCCCTCAACTGAAACGGATTGTTCCTCACCGGCAGAAGCCAAAGGATCAGACTGCCACCCTTCCTCTCTGAACCCACGGAAATCAACGGCGGAGTGCCCCAGGCATGATCACTCAGACCAACATATAAATGGCCTCCCTCGCTGCTATCGTTCGACAGCACAGCCTCAGCATAGTATCCTACACCAACAACACCCAGTTCATCCTCTCCCCACCACTACCAGACTCAACTTCCAGGAAGGAATGCAGAACATCGCAGCCTGGATGAGCAACAGCTCCCTGAAGCTCAACTCAGTGAAGACAAGTCCTCGTCCTTGGGATTACCCCATCGGCATGAAACAACACCTGGTGGCCCACCACCCTCGGCAACCCCCCAGTCCCCACGGACCATGCCAGGAATCTCAGCATCATTCTCGACTCCTCCCTCTCCATGAACCGACAGGTCAACGCCGTCGCCTCAAGCTGCTTCAACAACCTCCGCATCCTCCGTAAGACCTTTAAATGGATCTCACCTAGTCAAGGAAGACAGTTACCCATGCACTCATTACCAGCAGACTGGACTACGGAAATGCCCTCTACGCCGGCATGATCAAGTCTCTAACCCGCAAGCTCCAGATGATACAGAACACCGCTGCCAGACTCGTCCTGGGGATCAATCGACACAAGCACATCAGCTCGGAATCTCCACTGGCATCCCGTCGAGAAGAGAATCTCATTCAAGGTACTCACCCATGCCTACAAATCCCTACGCAATATTGGACCCCAATACCTCACCGACAGAATCAACTTCCACGTACCCAAAAAGAACCTCCGATCTGCCATCCTGCCTTCGCTGAAACCGCGCATCCACTGAGTGAATCAGGGGGAAGAGCCTTCTCCCACATCACAGCCTAGACCTGGAACAAGCACCCAATCGATATCAGAGGCGCCCCCTCCTTGAACAGCTTCAAGAAGGCACGCAAGACCTGGCTTTTCGGCTAAACAGAACTGCTGACCCCCAGCGCCTTGAGACCCTCACAGGTGAGTAGGGCGGTTTACAATACCCTGATTGATTTGATTGATTGATTGATGATGTGTGATCTTGCTGTCAGAGCTGGGACAAAGTCCTTGGGTGTGGGAAGTGTTCTGTTCCTCTGGCAGTTGGGCCATGTGGGGTGTGGCCAGGAATTTAATTAAGTTCAAAGAGGACTACCCTTTCACAGTTGAACGTTAGCTGACACCTGTGCAAGACTCTCTTTTGTCCACCCAGTCAGTCTGCATCAATCCCATTGGTAGAGGAGCTGCCTCCAATTCTGGTTTGAAGAGACCACAGAGGAGGGGTGGCTCATTTCCCTGGTCAGACTTTTTTGGGTGGGCACAGGAGTACTACACCGGCAAACAAAGGTGCTGCCATGTTAGATTTAGGCAGAAAGGAGCATTAAAGGATTGTTTGCAGTGGGGCACAGGGGAACTCCTGCAAAAGTTGGTAGGGTTGTGCCTTTGAAATTTTTCTGTACTGGCTATTGAGGGACCAGGAGTCACCGCCATTCACAGGCTAGTGCCAGCCATACATGTTGCATCCCTGGACACCCTCTTCAGAACACTACTGGACCTGTGGAAGACAGAAGAAGGACTCTACCTGCTGTTGAGACTTGTGTTTCAACATGAAAGGCTGGACATGTTCCCATTTGTACCTAGGAAAAATAATTGGACACCAAGGGTGTAGGGAATCAGGTTAGTAGTTGAGGGGATGAAACCCTACTCAAGCAGCAACCACAATCTGTGTCAGGGTGAGACTCAAGCAAACCACAAATTTACGTGTGCTCAACCATCTGGTTGCTTGTCACAGAGCAGTTTGGATTAACTTAGAGGCAATGTGTAAACTATTCATTCAGCACACAAACAGCAATAATGTGAAAACACAACACTCAGAAAATCCCCCAAAAATTTAGAAACACAAAGCACATTTTGAAAAATAAAATGTTGCCAGATCAACAACATTTCAAATAGTAGGAAAGTTATTGAATTTGAAACTTTTTAGTTAAAAGTGGCAATTGCAATTATCTGGGCACGGTAGGTTGGAGGAAAGTCAAAGGTTCAGGAAGACCACAATGGAGCATGGATCGGGTAAAGGGACTAGGTTAATCCCACTAAGAAGGATGCTTTCATTGCGAAGAACAAGTGGAGCATCGTGGATGGTCGACGCGATATCACCAAGATCAAGCCCGAACTAAAGCCTCGCATTAATAGAGCTTCTCATTGGCAGCTGTCGTGGGTTGCAGAGTTTTGGGATGAATGGGCACAATCGCGGTCACAGGGAGCTCAAACTTCAGGATTTCCACCTTGTTCTTTTGGAGGCAATTTCTGCTAATGCCAGACAAGGGTCCAGCAACTGGGTGTCACCTTTTGGGGATCAGAACTCACTCCAGCAGAGGCCAGCAGCAAGACCCCGGCAGGCCCACTTGCAGCCGGTCAGCTGGGCAGTTGTAGCGAGGCCTCTGGAATCGTGTTATGTCCCTGTTGATCACACAAGAGGTCAGACAAATGACCCTTAGAGTTACTCCGAGTAGCCTGGAAAAAAAACAAGCAGCTCTAATCTTAATTCTTCAGACAGGAAGGCAGTCCTTCTCGCTGCAGGGCAGTCATTCCTCTAAATCTTCCACAGGTACCAGAGTGATCTGAGGAGTGAATCTGAAGGTCCTATTTTTATACCTGGGGGCAGATTTACAAGCCTCTGGCGCCTCTTTGCGCCTCGATTGCATCACTTTTTGTGATGCAACGATGGCGCAAACAATGTGCCCTATTTACAGCATGACGCATCTAGGGAGATGCGTCGCGTTGTAAAGCCCTGCGTCGCATTATAGTTGTGTCAGGTATAATGTATGCAGGGTGCGTTTCTAAGCAGGAAAGCCTCGTAAAAGTGACAGTCTACAAGATTTCACTGCGTCACTTTTAGGACCCCACTGCGTCAAAACCTTACGCCTGCTTGAAGCAGGCGTAAGGAGTGACGCAGTGTAGTGGGAATAGGCCATAAAATGCATTGCTGGTGTTGCGTCGTGTTTGCGACACAACGCCAGCAATGCGTGCCTTTTGTCTTAACAGATGCGTCTGACGCATCTGTCAATCCTTTTGCCATGGTGCGCTGTATTGTAAATACAGCGCATCCATGGCGGCGCAAGCATTTGCTTAGGGTGGCACAAGGAAAGTGACGCATCTCTATAGATGCGTCACTTTCTTGTAAATCTGCCCCACAGTATTTTGCCTTGATGTTGGGGAATCCCCTGACCTACCACCAAAACTGTTTTTGGTTAGTTCTTCCCCTTCCCAAGGTCCAGGTTTCAAACTGTCTGGGGTGATAAAAAGCAGGGAATGCCTGGAGTCATGGTCCGTTGAATTTGCTGCAGGCATATCCCCTCTAAAAATGTTATCAGGTCTGGGTGCAATTCCTCCCCCAGCCATCCTGCCAGTAAAATTCTCTCTCAGCTACACTCTCAAGGCCCAAGACACCTTCTCGATCAGTGTTCAAACAGCTGGAAACTCATAGAAAAGTCTCATTAACTTTGGGCAGGAGTATGCCAACTTTCTAAAAGTAAAATACACACAATGGATGGATGGAATGCAAAACAAAATCAAACATTCAACCCCAGTCAAGAGATCTGGGTTAAAAACATCATTCTTTTGCTCACCATGCCACCCCAGTTTAGACCTGACCATATGACAATCATTCTTGACCCTGTGAACAGTCTAGCCCGAACTTGCAAGCCAGATCCACCCTGGACTGGAGAAGCATCCAGGGCCTTCATGGACATCCAGGGGTTTCAACCCTCATCAGCCAGGATAGCTTGAATCCAGTGGCACAGTGAGCCCAGGACCCACATCCTGGGCTCACTGTGCCACTGGATTCAAGCTAGCCTGGCTAATGAGGGGTAATGCCCTGAAACCGGTCCCAGGATGCTTGATTCCGGTACAGGGAGGACCTGGCTTGGCAGTTCGGTCTGGACCGTTCCCATGAGGCACAGACTCCAGACTGATTTGCAAAAGTCTGGGTCTCAACTGGGGTGGCATGGTGAGCAAAACAATGATGGATTTAACCCAGATCTATTGACTGGGGGTGAATGTTTGATTTGTTCTGCATTCCGTCCATCATCTGTGTGTCTTTTGTCTACTCACCCTATTTGCGCCAGGTATGCCCAGATGTGGGTCCTGGGCTCACTGTGCCACTGGATTCAAGCTAGCCTGGCTGATGAGGGGTGATGCCCCAAGACCGGTCTGAGGATGCTTGTTTCCGGTCCATGGAGGACCTGGCTTGGCAGTTTGGTCTTGGCTGTTTACATGAGGCACAGGGTCAAGACTGATTTACATATGGCTGGTTCTAAACTGGGGTGGCATGATGAGCAAAAGAGTGATGGATTTAACCCAGATCTATCGACTGGGGGTGAATGTTTGATTTGCTCTGCATCCCGTCCAACATCTGTGTGTCTTTTAACTTTCTAAAAGTGGCTTTTCCAAAATTAGATTCTAAATTCTGACTTCATCAGTAAAGAGAATTTTATGATATGATTCATATCTGCTCCCAATCTGAATTTCACACTTATTCAATGTAATATGGTAGTCCAGTGGTAGCCTATAGGAGAGATTGGCCTTGTAACAGTGAAAAACAACTTTATGTGTTTTTCACTCTCCGGACATGTAAAACTTAAACACACGTCATACTTTTTGAATACCATGCACCCTTTCTTATGAGCCTTTATGTCATACCTTAGGGGTGACATAAATATTTTCAAAAGGAAGGTTTGAGCCTGCAAAACGTTAATGTTGTCATGTCTAAATGGCAGTTTAAAACTGCACTGCAGGCTTCAGTAGCAGGCCTGAGACATATTTTACAGTGCTACTATAAAGGGTTTCACAATGAATGGTGCTGCAAACTAGTGACATTGTATTTATAGGAGCTCCATACAGCGCTCCATACAGGTATTACCATTTTCTAGGGACTTACAAGTATACCATGTTTTAAGGAATGGACACAAGCAATTTACCACTGGCTACCAAGGAAAACGTGCATTGAGTCCTAATGCCAACTAAAAAGGGTTCATAAGAGAAGACAACAATCTTTGGGTGATCCTGCAAAAAAGGCTAGGTCCATCAACTTGCAGGTGTGTTTTTTATACTGCCCTTAAGTGCTTTATGAACTTAACTTTCTCCTGAGATCTTAAATTAGTTTTAATATAAATATATATGCCAGTAGGTAATTATAGTTAGGACCTATTTTCCATAGGAAATCTGCAACATTCTATTTAGAATAACTTTGGCGCCAGTTCACAAATATTTGCAAAATGTTCAAGACTCGTGGGGCGCTCCAGTCCGCTCCTATCCTGAAAGCTTGGGGGTGATTCATTAAGCGGGGGTCGAGGAAAAAGAGGGGTCCCAAAATGTGTTTTCCACATGCAATTTCCTATAGGAACCATTCATCGGGGCTACAGCCCGAATTGCTGAGCGGATTTATGCCAAATTTGGCAAAGTGGTAGTCCTCAGTTCAGACTCGTGCCTTTTTCTTATATGGTGTAAATCTGTTCAGTAGTTCCTGAGAAAATTACATTTTTTTTGTTCAAAAGCTTTATTCGGTTTCCATAATTATTAAAAAACCATAAAAGTTCATAAAATCATTTCAAACATATTTCATACTTTGATTCATTATTAATTACATTTGATTACAAATTCATCAGTTAGAATGAGGCCTCAGTATCATTGTTTATGCCAAATTGGGATGGTGATGGGCACAAAATTTCAAGAAACATGCTTTCGTTTTTGCGTATATTTCATTGTCAAGATACTGTATTGCTATAAAAGCTGAACGGCAGCGACGGATGCCCATCAATCTCAATAAGGGAACAATCCAACGTTTACGGGGTACAATATAAAATTTACAAAAGAACAATATATGAATTGACGATTGGGAAGAAACATCATCGCATGGACACAAAATTACGTTCGTGGACCAATCATTTTGCTCTGGAAAAGAAACGAGCCTATGAAAAATATTGAATCTAAGACGGGTCAGTAAAAACTATTCATGAAAATTCAAACTATATGTTAAATACGGTTGTAATGTAGGGACAGAGAGGATAGACAATAAGTGCTGCACTGAACTTTTTCCTATTTCTTTTGAGAGACGGAGCTCACCTAGATGTGCTAGTGATGTATTTTTTAATTCTTTTCTAGGCAGTTCAGATATAAGTGATGGATTAATAAAATATCTCTCGAGGCCCAGATCTCTCAGAATTTTTTTTACGTACACTAGCCATTTGATTTTATCCATGTTATCAAGTGACATGCAGTCGTGAACTAGTGAACGAGTTAGTTCGCACTGATCTATAGTCCAGATTCTATGCCATAACATGATGGGTTGGATTCGTATGATATCTGTTATATAATCCAGCCCAAGCTCCAAGTGACACCCATAGGTAGAAGTGCTCCTGGGGACTGCAAGAAGATATCTCAGAAAAGCGTTCTCGATTTTTTGTAAGTTTTCCACTTCAGCATATCCCCACACCCCTGAACCATAGAGTGCAACACTGGTGCATTTGGCCTTATAGATCTTCAACATTTCTAGAGGGGCTCTCTTACCTATTTTCTGTGCAAATGCCACTAGGGCAGTAGTCGCCCTCAGAAATAATAAGTTCCTGGAGTTAATGGCCTGTGTCCATTTAGTTTGATTGTCTATCAAGATCCCTAGATAAGGATAGGATGTAGTAGTTTCTAATGCGGTATTATTTATGTAAATATCCTTTGCTTTCCTTGGTCTGGGCCCTGCTTGCATAGTATATGTTTTCTTTATATTTACCTTAAGGTTTAAACTCTTCATAAAATTACAGTATTTATTTAATGTGTGCTGTAGCTGGATAGGAGTTCTGGCTAAGATCACCGCGTCGTCTGCATATAATAGCGCTGGAATTGGCCGACGACGGATTGTTGGGAGATTTTTTGAACCTTCCAGCATGGCTGGTTCTAGTCCATTGGTATAAAGTGTAAGTAGGAAGGGGGCCAGAACACATCCCTGTCTGACCCCCTTTTCTATCCAGAAGGATTCAGTAAGCTCTCCCTCTGTCCCATATCTAACTTTAGCAGTTGCTCCTGAATTAAACTTGCGCAAAAAGTTAACCAGTATAGGGTCCACTCCCATTTCTAGGATGATTGACCACAGCTTTGTGTGACTAATGCAGTCAAAAGCTGCGGTCAAATCAACGTATACCATGTGGAGGTACCCCCGCTTTGCTTACACGTATTTTCCCATTAGGAGTGTTAAATTCAATACCTGGTCTACTGTACCCAGCCCTTCACGAAACCCATATTGTAGGTCTGAAATTATTTTGTGGTCAACAGACCAATCATGTAATCGCTCTAATAATATACGGCCCACTATCTTACCGAATTAATCTAAAAGCGAAATTGGACGGTAACATACCGGGCTTTGTCTATTGCCTTTCTTTAAAATTGGGACTAAAATTGAAGTGGACCAAGAGTCAATTAGTCCCACATTTTTTGCTGCTGCAAGAACTATTGTAAGCGCAGGGGACCACAAATCAAGGTTATGCTTAAAGAGATCCACGGGAACCCCATCGGGGCCCGGTGCTTTTCCTGATTTTGAAGCTTTTATTGCATTTATTATCTCTATGTGGGAAAAAGTTTAAACGAAAGGGTAGATCGCTTCTCGAGGGGACATTTCCCTCGTGGGATGCTCTAAATTTTCTGTGTTCACTTCGGGGTCCTGAGTAAATATCTTTGAGAAGTGATTGAACCATGTTTCGGCATCTATGGCAACATCCAACTTTGGTGTAATATTTTGTTGTGCTAAAAAAGGGGATTTAACTACTTGCCAGAAGATGGAACTATCTTTCGTTGTACAGCTATTATGTAGCTGAGTCCATAAGTCGTTCTTTAACTCTTTTTTCCGTTTTTTTAGTGCCACATCATAAGCTTTTCTTAAAATGACAATCTCTTTTTTTTCCCCTATTACGATTACTTGATGCGATTTTCAATGCCGAATAAGCTTTGGTACATTCGTGATTAAACCATCCCTTTGAGAAGTTTTTGTTCTTAGAAGATTTACAATATAGCTCTTCTTCAATAATTTTAGTCATGTTTTTATAAGTCGTCAAAATTAGTTCTGATGCGGATTCTGGGGTCTTAACAAATTTCTAGTAAAGGTAAAGCACGTTTGACTATTTTAGCAGTCATTATATCTTGATCTATTTTTTTCCCACTTTAGTGTATAACCGTTAAGCTTATCTAATTTCAAATGTTCTTGGTCCATTATACTTAAATAGACAGGCTCCACTATTTTATGTGGGGTATTTATGGTTATACTGATTGGAGAATGATCACTTATTGTGTTGTTGACTGTTTCGAACTTTTGTAAAGTTGGTGCTAGGGTATGTGAAACGAGTATAAAATCAATTGTACTTTCTAGTCCCCTCCCATGGAAGGTGGGTAAACAATTTACTGGTGGAGTTGCCAACTCATTTGCAAAACCTAACTCCATTCCAAATATAATTTCATTCATGCGATATCCGGTTTTATTGTGTACGAAGTGCGTTAAATTTGTTCCCTCATCATCCTGAACTCCACATATTTTTGTGAAGTATTTTTTACAAAGAAATAAGTTAAAATCGCTGCCCAAATCAGTTCAAATGAGTTATTTATATGTTTTGTACGTAGTTCTGCAGTAAAAAGGAAACCTTATTAAAAAGCTCAATTAAGTCGTTTGAGTTCAAATTATTATAACAATTTACTAAAAAATAACAGGTTGATTTGCTTATTTTTAACTTCAAAATTTGAATATTGTTTTCCAAGGTCAGAGTGACTATTTCTTTTAGAACCAGGGTATTGGACACATATGTTGTTAAGCCCCCCTTCCTTCTCCCAGAAGATGATGGAATGGCCTGAGAGAAGTAGGTCTTGAAACCCTCCAAATGTATTGGGGTACTAAGCCAGGTCTCTTGGAGACATACGATGTTATGTGCCCTCACCTCATTCAGCCATTTATCGTTCGTACTCTTTGAAAGTTGACCCGCTATATTCCAAAATACTATATTAAGTTGCTGGAGTTTCGGGGATTTCAGTTCGTGACTGGTTATAGTTGATTGTAAAGGTAGTTCGGAATTGAATGGGTGAGTTGGTTGGGCATCCCTTGACAAATTTAAATATAGTTGGGAGACCTCCAGATCTAGTATTGGTATAGTGTCTACACTGGCTAGGTGATGTCCAACAAATTCAGATAGCTGTGTCTGATGATAGTTCACAGTCTCATCGTTCTGCTTTTCCGATTGCTCTAACTTTTTACTACTACCTAATTCCTTCTCCAGTCATTCATTGCCGTCAAGTCCCGAGAGAACATTAAATCTATTGTAAGTAGGTATGTGATTGGGTACCCATTGATCTTTACACGGGTTTCTCCAAATAAAGTGAGGATTATTGCTTCTTTAAGGGGGATAAAAAAATCCTAATGGTAATATATTTATCCCTATAGCATCCACTGTTATATTAGCCCCCGCCCTCAATATGTCATTGACCAGTGCTGGTGAGCTAAATGTCAAGACTATGCAATCTCCTGTCAGAACCTTTTCTCGAGACCCCAGCCAGCGTACATGCCTGACCATCTTAAAGTTCTGAAATAGTTCTCTATGAAGTCCCACTCTACTGCTCAGCCAGTTTAATGACTTGTTCTTAAGTGATATCCATGTTTCTTCAGAGGGTGATTCATAATTGGGAACATTGCCCAAAACGATGATATAAGGGGTAGCTTGTGGGGGCAGATCTAACTGTGTGCCCGGTATCGATATATCATCCTCTGTGGGCTTCGGGATGTGTGGTCGTTTGGGCTGAGGGAGAATATGTAGAGAGTGGGGCATTCGTTGATTTAATTGTGGAGAGACTATCTTTTTACTAGTAGTACTTTTCGCTGTTTCTGAAATAAATTGGGTCTTATTTCCTACTAGAGATTTGTTTACTGAAGTGGTCTGTGGAATAGTATCTGAGTGAGAAGGTATAGTTTTAGTTCTTCCTTTTCTGAGTAGAGGATCTGCCACTTCTATATATGTTGACAAATTAGTAGGATACTCAGTATTATTTACGTTTGGGGCCAATGTTTTATATGCTATACTCAGAGTACTTTCTATGTTTTCCATTCTTGATGTTAACTGATCCAGCCTCAGTCTTACATACAAATCTAGTCGCTCCACTAGGGATGTCAAGATTTGGATATCGGGCTTACAGTCACAATGGTGTGTTATCCTCTCCTTCTGCTTCGCTGGTGTTCTTTGGCGGACTACCCGTTTTTTCCCTTGGTTCAAAGATTTTGTTTGTTTCTTCTGTTTTGGGGGAGAATGTATTGTGATTGGGATGACATCATTCTGGGCGTCGATTATTCCATTGGCACTTGGTTTCTTCTGTTTTTTTTGGGGGGGTTGTGTGGGGGAAATATTAGTGATTAGTTCTAGGTCATCAGAGTCAAGTTGGATACAACCATTAATTTGGAGTGGGTTTTTCCCCCCTGAGGTCGATAAGTGAGTTGCCTCATTTGTAGGCGACTCTTGACTGGATCTAGATGATGCTCCTCTACTTGACGCTTCTATAGATAAAATCTGTGTGTCTAAAGCGCCTACAGCGCCTGTTAAGTAGTCTAATATGGTTTGTTGGGTATCTAGAGTCCTCTTTGTGCCCTTTGGGCTTACTAGTTTCCTTTTACCCATGTTTTTTAAAGGTTATACTAGCTTTCAATGAAAAACAAACACACTTATACAATGACAAACTCACAATATGCTATGTTGCTGAGTGGAAGACCAAAGGGGTGGGCCCAGCCCAGCCTCCTCCAAGCTGCGACGGGCGCAGGTGTGCCCGCCCTTGGCCTGGGCTTTGCCTGGGTGAGCCCGTGCGCGTGCCGCGATGGGTGCGGCTGATTATGTAGGGCCGGGGGCAGGGGGCGTGTCTCTGGCCTCTCGCAAGACCACGCAGCCCGCGGGGATAGAAAATCCTGGGCAGCCTGCGGTCCGCGGGGCTGATGGAGCGAGACACGAAGGATTGAACAGCACCGCGGTCCCCAACACAGTCCCAAAACCAGGTCAGCCAAAGATCACCTCCTCCAATATTCAATGTTTTTAGCGTCCTGCGCCACGATGGGTGCGGCTGATCCACGCGGCTGAAGGATTGAACGGCACCGCAGTCCCCAACACAGTCCCAAAACCAGGTCAGCCAAAGTTCCTCAGGGCTTCAAAGGACAACGAGATCACCTCCTGCAATATTCAATGTTTTTAGCGTGACATTTAAAAGTACATATATATCTATGGCCGCGCAGGATCCGCGCATCTTGAGCGCACCCTAAGCGCACCATCCCGATCAAGCGCTGATTGCTAATTGTCCGTCAAGTGGTTGTCAAGATTCGAAACCAGGAAGTGTTGGCAGCCATTTTGTGCCTCGGTAGAAGCGAGGGACTAGAAATGAGTGCAATAAGTGTCCAAAATGTATAAAGGGGGCAGGTTAGAAGTATTTTGACCCTCTAGACCTGCTTAGGGTGTCCTAGAAGGACCCCTAGGGCCCAATTTTTTTAAATACGGAAAAGTACGTGCAGGGTGCGCGGATCCGGCCGTAAACAAAAAATAAATATAATGGAGCTTCTTTTATAATAAGCCTCCGGGGGAGCAAATTTAAAACATTTATGAGGGGCCCAGAGCGGCCCCCTTGCCCAGGGGACTGCCACCCCCCCGGGGCTACAAAATAAATGGTTGGGGGGCTCCAAGGCTCCCCTCCAGCAAAATATGCAGTTAGGGGGTCTCAACGACCCCCCCAAGCCCCGGGGCTTTGTGTATTGTTGGAGGGGGGCCGTGCGGCCCCCTCCTGGAGCCTTGTTGTGGCCCTGGGTATCGCCACCCCCCAGGGCTGGCTCCTGCAGTGTCTCAGAGTGCCCAGCCCCGGGACACTGCTGTTTGCTATGGGAGGGCGGGTGTCTCGCAGCTCCCACCCTCCCACAGCAAACTTGGTTTGGATTTTGAAAGAGTGGGCAGGGAAACCTGCTCTCTCTTTCAAAATCCAAACCATATTGCTTTTCCACATGGGGAGCTGCATGTTGGCAGCTCCCCTTGTTGAAAAGCAATGCCGGCCCCCGAAGGACGTGGGGAGCCGGCGGGACCGTGGGGGTATGGGGTCCCCGGGGATAATAGAAATTAGTGATAGGGGCTATTTTTTTTACGGTAAAATTAGGAGTCACGTACCCAGCGCGTTGCTCAGTGCGGCCCACAGGTGTGCACGCCTTGGATGCACGACTCATAACCTGTAGGGTGCGCGACTCCAACACATTTGGTTCACAACTTCTACGTGTTCGGTGCACAACTCTGATGTGTTGGGTGCGTGACTCCAAGCAAAAAAACAAATATTATTTTTCAGATACACATCAAGCTTATGTGTTTAGTTGTTAGGTGGCTCTAAAAAGAGCCGTTGTGTTTATTGAGAGATTTTGGCACCTACAAGTAAGTACTTATGCAGAGTCTAAAGTTCAAGAGGAAGACTCTTTTACCCTTATCTGTAAAATGTACACCATCTCTCCTATAGATGCCATCCATAATGAAACGCAGATTGTTATGGTAAATGGACCCCATTCTATAATCTCGGAGAAAAGCAGAAACAGATTTATTGACATGTTTCCTAGCTTTCTCAATCTGTGGACAAAAACTTATTGGACCAGTTCCATTTCTGCCTTTGGCATATGTTAGAATAGACAAAGGCAGTTTGGGGGGAAAGTGACATCATTTCTGTAAAGGTGTCCTTTATAATCATTTCCAGACCTACCCCAGTGAAAGTACCTAGTCATTGCCAACACAGTGCACAATTATGAGGTCAAGGTGTTGGAGATGCAAAACTGATTTAACCGATGGCATCAATTGGAGCCACTTTAACCCTCTCTGTCCAAATCATGTTATATCTACATTTGGTAAAGATAGGTCTTTGTCCATATTTCTGTTTTCTGCATACCTTTGGCTCCAGAAAATATAGCTGTGTCCCACAATCCACACTCTAAGCGTCTTGAAGGGAGGTCTGGATGCACTCAGATGGTCTCTGTATGTGGAATGGCAGTTTGAGAAGTGAGATTTTTCTAAAATGGTGGATAAGATGCAGTTTTGAAAAAGAAAATAAATGATTGGCTGTTTAAAAACTTTCTAGTCTGAAAAGTAGGGTGCATGTTTTTTAAAAGCATGTTTTTTATTGGTTTAGAAAAAGTATTTGAAAGGAACATTACATAAGATATGCTGATATTTTGAAAAGTCAGGCACACTTGCTGTTTGGATTAGCAACATTGGGCCAGATGTAGGAAGCCCTTTACCGGTCGGTAACGGCCGATTTCGGCCGTTACCGACTGCTAAATGGGTATTTGGTATGTAGGGGACCATTTTTACAGAATCGGTAAATTTACTGAATCTGTAAAATACCAAATCGGTATTTTTACCGATTCGGTAATGGCCAGATGTAGGTGGGACTCTTCAGAGTCCCTAAGGCCTTACAGAATCGGTATTTTACCACCCAATCCAATTGGGTGGTAAAATACCGAATCCAGGTGTGCATGCACATGTGTGCATGCACACCTAGCCATGTGACAGACAGACATGCCCTTAGGGCATGTCTGTGTGCCACATGGCACACATGTCCGTCTTTGGGGTGCTAGCGGGTGTCAAAGTGACACCCCCTGCACCCTTGCAAAAATCGGTATTTACCGAATCGGTAAATACCGATTCGGTATTGCCCATTGATTCCTATGGGCTTCAGGGCCCATAGGAATCAATGGGCATTACCGAATCGGTATTTACAGAATCGGTAAATACCGAATCTTAACGATTCGGTATTTACCGATTCTGAAATACCTACACCCCCCCCCCCTCTATTTTACCACTTCTTAAATACCGAATCGGTAAAAATCGGTATTTAAGAAGTGGTAAATAAGAATTACCTACATCTAGCCCCTAGTGTGCTAAACTTGTGACCTTTGAGTTTAGTTAAGTGTTCCATGAAATGTTTCTATGGTAACATGCAGTGAGCATATTGGGGGTAGGGATCAAATGTATGTCACTTGGAAAGGGCTGAAATGGTTAACCAATAGAAATGTGTGTTAGCTTTTGAATTAATGTGGGAAGCAATGTGATTTGATATTTTCATGTTTATGTGTGCAGAATGAGAGGGAAAGCTTGCCATTTTTTTGGTTTTGCTAAGAGGTGCACAGTACAGAGATTCTGTATAGGAAAATCAGGTGTGTGACTGGCATACTTCTTAATCTACAAATCAATTTGAAAGGTACCTTATTCTTTTGTGAGAGGTTGTATGTGGTGTGTTAGTTTTTAATATGATTAATGTGTTTCTCTTGGTAAAGTCCATGGAGTAGTCTAGCTTGTTTAGAATCACATTGTGAGACTGTGTTCTAAAATATGTGGAATGTGTGCATTTATGGTAAATGTTCCAGAGTACTAAATGTTTTTGGTAATGTGCAAGGGATACTGTTATTTGTCTAGAATCACACTGTGAGTCAGTGTGCATTTGGGAAAATTGTGAGAGAATCATTTGTTGCTCGGTGTGTTTGCAGACATATGAGTGCTTAAAAACCTTTCTTGTTGTTAAGTTTTGGTAGAATTAGAAAAAAGACATTGCTTATGTATTTGGAAAACGAGTTAGGCTTTAACACTGAGAAATGTGTGCATTTATGTCACATGTTTCATAGTACTATATGTATTTGGTGAAGTGCAAGGGATACTGTTATTTGTCTAGAATCACACTGTGTCAGTGTACATTTGGGAATTGTTGTGAGAGAAGCCTGTGGGTGTTTCATGTGTTTGCAGATATGTAACTGGTTAAAAACCTATGCTGTTGCCAAGTTTTAGTTGAATTTGAAAGCAGTTATTGTTTATGTATTCCCAAATGAGTAAGGTTTCCACAGCACACTGCATTTTCTAAAATATGTGGAATGTGTGCAGTTATGCCACCTGTTCCAGACTACTAAATATTTTTTGCTAAAGTGCAAGGGATGCTGTTATTTGTCTAGAATCACAATGTGAATCACCCTGTGACTGCTCTTGCAATCCTAAAGTGACTCCTTCAGTACCATGTACTAATCCATACACTAAAGTAAAACTCAAGCAATTATGAATTCACCTACTGTATCTACTTATAGTTAACCCTGGGCGGGCAACTTCGCTACGCCCACGAAGTGGGCGTAGTGTTGCCTACTTCGCCCTTCGCGAAGTAGGCGAAGCAGGCAACACTAGGCCCACTTCGTGGGCGTAGCGAAGTTGCCCGCCGCCCGCCTCCCTCCCGCCCTCCCTAAATGCTTTAAAAGAAGTTATAAATGAATTATAAAACCACTTACCTTGTCCGCCGCATCCCCGGGGCTCCCGCTCGTCATCGCGCCGCCGTCGCCGCCGTCGTGGATACTAATGCACATGCGCGGCGGCCCGCGCATGCGCATTTCTTACGAGAAATGCGCATGCGGGGTCGGCCGCGCATGCGCATTAGTATTCAGGACGCGCGCGCCGGCGGCGCGATGACGAGCGGGAGCCCCGGGGACGGGGCGGACTAGGTAAGTGGTTTTATAATTCATTTATAACTTCTTTTAAAGCATTTAGGGAGGGCGGGAGGGAGGCGGGTGGCGCGTAGTGGGGCTACGCGAAGTGCGCGGGTGGGCGTAGTTTTTTGCCCACTTCGCGTAGCTTCGCGAAGCCCCACTACGCCCACTACGCCCAGGGTTACTTATAGTACTGTAATCATTCAGCCAGTATACATGTACTCATGCAGTGAGCCAAGCTTTAGGACACACAGTGCTTCAAACTCTTGTGCACTATGCATGTAGTGGTGTAACGACCTTCACACTTGTGTTTCAGGCCTACAATACCCCGTTCAGTATACATACACTCCAGCAAACACCCTGTGACTGCCCTGGCAATTCTAAAGTAATTCTTTCAGTACCATGTACTAATCCTTTTACTAAAGTAAAACTCAATTAAGAATTTATCCACAGACTCTCCTTATAGTACTGTAATCATTCAGACAGTATACATGTACTCATGCACACAGCCAGGATTTAGGGTACGGTCCCTTTCAAACTCCTATGCACTATGAATGTAGTGGTCTAACCACCCTCACACTTGTGTTTCAGGCCCACAAATCCCCAGTCAGTAACCATACACTCCAGCGAACACCCTGTGACTGTTCTTGCAATCCTAAAGTGATTCTTTCAGTACCATGTACTAATCCTTTTACTAAAGTAAAACTCAATCAATTATGAATTCACCCACGGTCTCTCCCTATAGTACCGTAATCATTCAGTCAGTATTCATGTACTCATGCAGTGAGCCAGAATTTAGGGCATGGAGTGCTTCAAACTCCAATGCACTATGCATGTAGTAGTCTAACCACCTCCACACTTGTCTTTCAGACCTACAATTCCCCAGTTAGTATCCATACACTCCAGCAATCACCATGTGAGTGCTCTTGCAATCCCATTGTGACTCTTTCAGTACCATGTACTAATCAATTCGCTAAACTAAAACTAAATAAATTATAAATTCACCCACAGACTCTCCTTATAGTACAGTAATCATTCAGACAGTATACATGTACTCATGCAGTGAGCCAGGCTTTAGGACACAGAGTGCTTCAAACTCTTAGGCACTATGCGTGTAGTAGTGTAACCACCTTCACACTTGTGTTTCAGGCCTACAATTCCCCAGTCAGTATCAATACACTCTAGCAAACAGCCTGTGACTGCTCTTGCAATCCTAAAGTGATTCTTTCAGTACCATATACTAATCCTTTTACTAAAGTAAAACTCAATCAATTATGAATTCACCCACTGTCTCTCCTTATAGCCCTGTTATCTTCAGTCAGTATGCATGTACTCATGCAGTGAGCCAAGATTTAGGGCACGGTCCGTTTCAAACTCCCATGCACTATGCATGTAGTGGTCTAATCACCTTCATACTTGTCTTTTAGGACTACAATTCCCCAATTAGTATCCATACACTCCAACAAACACCCTGTGAGTGCTCCTGCAATCCTATAGTGACTCTTTCAGTACCATGAACTAATCCATTCAACAAACTAAAACTAAATAAATTATGAATTCACCCACGGACTCTCCTTATAGTACAGTAATCATTTAGTTAGTACACATGTACTCATGCACTGAGCCAGGATTTAGAGCATGGACTGTTTTAAACTCCTATGCACTATGCATGTAGTGGTCCGTGCCCTAAATCCTGGCTCACTGCATGAGTACATGTATACTCTCTGAATGATTACAGTACTATAAGGAGAGTCTGTGGATGAATTCATAATTTATTCAGTTTTAGTTTAGCTAATGGATTAGTACATGGTACTGAAAGAGCCACTTTGGGATTGCAAGAGCACTCATAGGGTGTTTGCTGGAGTATATGGATACGAACTGGGGAATTGTAGGCCTGAAAGACAAGTGTGAAGGTGATTAGACCACTACATGCATAGTGCATAGGATTTTGAAATGGCCCATGCCCTAAATCCTGGCTCAGTGCATTAGTACATGTATACTGTGTGAATGATTACAGTACTATAAGGAGAGACAGTGGGTGAATTCATAATTGATTGAGTTTTACTTTAGTAAAAGGATTAGTACATGGTACTGAAAGAATCCCTTTAGGATTGCAAGAGCAGTCACAGGGTGTTTGCTGAAGTGTATGGATACTGACTGGGGAATTCTAGGCCTGAAACACAAGTGTGAAGGTGGTTACACCACTACATGCATCGTGCATAAGAGTTTGAAGCACTCTGTATTTGAAAGCCTGGCTCACTGCATGAGTACATGTATACTGTCTGAATGACTGTATGAATTCAACCACTGACTCTTCTTATAGTACTGTAATTATTTAGTTAGTATACATGTACTCATGCACTGAGCCAGGATTTAGGGCACGGACCGTTTCAAACTCCTATTTACTATGCATGTAGTGGTCTAACCGCCTTCACACTTGTCTTTCAGGCCTACAATTCCCCAGTTAGTATCTATATACTCCAGCAAACATCCTGTGAGTGCTCTTCCAATCCCATAGTGACTCTTTCAGTACCATGTAGTAATCTATTCGCTAAACTAAAACTGAATAAATTATGAATTCACCCACTGACTCTCCCTATAGTACTGTAATCATTCACACAGTATACATGTACTCATGCACTGAGCCAGGATTTAGGCCATGGACCATTTCAAACTCCTATGCAGTATGCATGTAGTGGTCTTATCACCTTCACGCTTGTCTTTCAGACCTATAGATGGTCCCAGTTAGTATCCGTACACTCCACCAAACACCCTGTGAGTGCTCTTGCAATCCCATAGTGACTCTTTCAGTACCATGTAGTAATCAATTTGCTAAACTAAAACTAAATAAATTATGAATTCACCCACTGTCTCTTCTTATAGTACTGTAATCATTTAGTCAGTATACATGTAGTCATGCAGTGAGCCAGGATTTAGGGAATGGAACGTTTCAAAGTCCTATGCACTATGCATGTAGTGGTCTAACCATCTTTACACTTCTCTTTCCGGCCTATAATTCCCCAGTTAGTATCCATACACTCCAGCAAACACCCTGTGAGTGCTCTTGCAATCCCATAGCGACTCTTTCAGTACCATGTACTAATCCATTTGCTAAACTAAAACTAAATAAATTATGAATTCATCCACAGACTCTCCTTATAGTACTGTAATCATTCAGACAGTATTCATGTACTCATGCACACAGCCAGGATTTAGGGCACGGACCGTTTCAGTCTCCTAAGCAATATGCATGTAGTGGTCTAATCACCTTCATACTTGTCTTTTAGGCCTACAATTCCCCAATTAGTATCCATACACTCCAATAAACACCCTGTGAGTGCTCTTGCAATCCCATAGTGACTCTTTCAGTACCATGTACTAATGCATTCAACAAACTAAAACTAAATAAATTATTAATTCACCCACTGACTCTACTTATAGTACTGTAATCATTTAGTCAGTATACATGTACTCTTGCACTGAGCCAGGATTTAGGGAACGGACTGTTTCAAACTCCTATGCACTATGCATGTAGTGGTCTAAACATCTTCACACTTCTCTTTCAGGCCTATAATTCCCCAGTTAGTATCCATACACTCCAGCAAACACCCTGTGAGTTCTCTTGCAATCCCATAGTGACTCTTTCAGTACCATGTAGTATTCTATTCGCTAAACTAAAACTAAATAAATTATGAATTCACCCGCTGACTCTCCTTATAGTACTGGAATCATTCAGACAGTATACAAGTACTCATGCAGTGAGCCAGGCTTTAGGACACGGAGTGCTTCAAACTCTTATACAAAATGCATTTAGTGGTGTAACCACCTTCACACGTGTGTTTCAGGCCTAGAATTCCCCAGTCAGTATTCATACACTCCAGCAAACACCCTGTGACTGCTCTTGCAATCCTAAAGTGATTCTTTCAGTACCATGTACTAATCCTTTTACTAAAGTAAAATTCAATCAATTAGGAATTCAACCACTGTCTCTCCTTGTAGTACTGTAATCATTCAGTCAGTATGCATGTACTGATGCAGTGAGCCAGGATTTAGGGTACGGTCCATTTCAAACTCCTATGCACTATGCATGTAGTGGTCTAATCACCTTCCCACTTGTCTTTCAGGCCTACAATCCCCCAGTTAGTATCCATACACTCCAGAAAACACCCTATGAATGCTCTTGCAATCCCATAGTGGCTCTTTCAGTACCATGTACTAATCCATTTGCTAAACTAAAACTAAATAAATTATGAATTATCCCACAGACTCTCCTTATAGTACTGTAATCATTCATACAGTATACATGTACTCATGCACTGAGCCAGGATTTGGGGCATGGAGCATTTCAAACTCCTATGCACTATTCATGTAATGGTCTAACCACCTTCACACTTGTCTTTCAGGCCTATAATTCCCCAGTTTGTATCCATACACTCCAGCAAACACCCTGTGAGTGCTCTTGCAATCCCATAGTGACTCTTTCAGTACCATGTACTCATCCATTCGCTAAGCTAAAACTAAATAAATTATTAATTCACCCTCAGACTCTCATTATAGTACTGTAATCATTCAGACAGTATACATGTACTCATGCAGTGAGCCAGGATTTAGGGCACGGACCGTTTCAAACTCCTATGCACTATGCATGTAGTGGTCTAATCACCTTCAAATTTGTCTTTCAGGCCTATAGATTTTCCCAGTTAGTATCCATACACTCCACCAAACATCCCATAGTGACTCTGTCAGTACCATGTATTAATCAATTTGCTAAACTAAAACTAAATAAATTATGAATTCACCCACTGTCTCTTCTTATAGTACTGTAATCATTTAGTCAAATCAAATCAAATCAAGCTTTATTCGGTTGTAGAGAGAAACATCCATAAAAGCACAGTATATTTACATATAGATAAAAAGAGTTACAATTAAAAAAGATATAACAAAAGTCATGAAATATCATAATAATGACAGAATTTAGTTAGCAGCATTGAGTTTTCTCGATATTCCGTTCCTCCAATAAAAAAACAGTTGTAACTCCTAACATGAAAGCTACGACAGATGGAGTAAAAAAATGTGGTATGGCTACACGGCTAATCAGTACGATAAACTTAAACTACCAACAAATTAAAACAAAGAATAAAAATTCAATTAACCAACATTTGTGCAAAGACGCAGCGAAGTAGGGGCATTAAACCGTCATTTTTAATCGGGAGGAGTGCGATCCAATTTTACTCCAAGTTCTGCCTGTGCTTAATCGCCAGTTTCAAAAAATTTGCTATGGATTTAGCAAAAGGTTCGGTATCTAGAAATTGAAGGGCGAGAAATGCTGAGCGACACCTACGTAAGCCCATAACTTTTAAAATGGGAATAAGCCAATGCTTCCTCGGATCCTGATAGAATTTACAGAACATTATTGTATGGATCGTTGTTTGGGGAGAAGTGTCATCGTAAGGGCAAGGTTGAGGAGATTTTTCCCAGGTGTTCATTTTGGGAAAAGTAACCAGATGGTGGAAAATGTTTAATCTTAATCTGGTTAACAGTAATCTTTCGTAGCCCGAGAGATTAAAAGTTAAATAGGGCTTGACCGTCATTGATGTTTGAATTTGTAGTGAGTGTTGCACAGAGACTTTAGAGACCTCGATAGACAGCCGCAGTGATTCTAGGTGAGCCAAGCAAGCCTTTTTAAATTGCTTCCTTGGGATTGCAGCAATTAAAATAAGGGAAGAATAATACTGAAACATTCCCAGGTCGCTAAGGAATTTCCTGATATAGGCAATCCAGGGGATCTTATGTGCCTTATCGAGAGAGATACAGTCTTCTACGAATCCCCGGCTGAGAGTGGTTTCACTAGTCGACCATATGCGATGCCACAGAAGTAGGGGTTCAATCCTTATCAGATCTGTTATGTAGGACAGACCCAATTCCAAGCGACATGCGTAGGTCGACGTACCCTGCGGGAGAGCCAGAAGAAATCTTAGGAAACCGTTCTCTACCGTTTGCACCTCCTCGACCTTGGCGAATCCCCACACACCCGCCCCGTATATTGCACTTGAAATACATTTTGCCCTATAGATTTCTAGAAGTTCAAGTGTCGGTCGCCTGCCTAATTTATTTGCAAAATTAACCAGGGCAGCTGTTGTCCTCTTAAAAGTGAGTTTCCTGGACTCGATGGCAAACTTCCAGGAGCATTTATGGTTGAATACGATGCCCAAGTAAGGATACGTGATAGTGCTCTCTAATTTTTGGTTATCGATGTACATGGGCTTAGTATTCTTAATCCTCGACCCTGCAGACATGACAAACGTCTTTTTAATATTAACATGGAGGTCAAGGTTAGTCATGAAAGTGTGGTATTTTGCGATGGCACGCTGTAACTCCATGGGGGTGCAGGCTAAGATTACAGCGTCGTCCGCGTAGAGCAGGATCGCTATTGGGCGCTTGTTTATAGTGGGAAGGTCCTGGCTCCCTATGACCATAGCTTTTTCTAGGCCGTTGGTATAGAGATTAAATAAAAAAGGGGCCAAGACGCAGCCCTGCCTTACCCCACTCTCTACTCTGAACGATTTTGTTAGCTTGCCCCCCACGCCGTATCTAACTCTTGCTGTGGCACCTGAGTATAATTCGCGCAAAAATATTAAGAGGGGCGTCTCTATTCCCATATCAGCTAAGATGGTCCACAGCTTGTTATGGTTGACGCAGTCAAATGCTGCTACAGGTCAACATATGCCATATAGAGGGCCCCCCCTTTCGCGTTTACATATTTACCAATTAACAGCAATAGATTGAGGGCTTGCTCTGTTGTTCCCAGGCCCTCTCGAAACCCAAGTTGCAGGTCGGACAAAACTTTGTTATCCATGGCCCACTGCTGAAGACGCTCTAAATAACGCCGCCGGCCACTTTCCCCAGGGATTCCAACAGGGAAATAGGGCGGTAGCAAGATGGTAATTGACGATCCCCCTTTTTAAATATAGGCACAAGGATTGATTGAGACCATGATTCAATAAGACCCACAGCACATGATGCCTGGAGGACCCTAGTTAAAATTGGCGACCAAAGTTCCATATTAGATTTAAAAAAATCAATTGGAACCCCGTCAGGGCCTCGCGCTTTACCGTTTTTACTGGCCATCAGAGCTAACTCGACCTCCTCGTCTGCTATATTAATAGACAGCGGGAAAGAACTAGAATTTGGCCCAGGTAGAATCGATTGAGTTGCAGAACGAGGGAGGCTGAACATCCGCTCAAAATAATCAACCCACGACTGTTCATCGATCGCAACATCAATACTGGGGTTGACCGTTGTATTTGTTAAAAAAGGGGACTTCACAACTTTCCAAAAGGCGACACTGTCCCTCAGGGAACATGATCTATGTAATTGGGTCGACAGTTCTTTTTTCAGGTTATTCTTCCTGGTTTTTAATGCTTGTTTATAGTTTTTCCTGAGTGCTACGATTTCCGTATGAATTCTGTCCTTTTTATTTAATGCTAATTTTAGGGACTGATAGGCTTTCGTACAGGAATTATCAAACCAACCCTTGATTCTAGTTTTGCCAGTTTTTGTCTTAACGAATAAGATTTCCCTGATTGAAGTTATCAGTATCAAAAAGTTAGCCAAGATTCCCTCGCTAGTAGTGGCTGGGTCAAGCCATTTATCAAGCACTGGGCTTAGATTTAAAACCAGTCTTGCAGTAATAGCCAGGGGGTCCACCTTTTCCCACCTTAGCGAATAACCATTCAATCTATCTATTGTGAGGTTGTTTTGGGTTAAAGTAGACTTGATGTTAAAGCTCACACGGTTCTTAGTGAGTTTTAGGGTAATACTAATTGGATGATGGTCGCTGATCGTAATATCATGGGTTTTACAGTCGAGTAGGTCCTTTCCCGCTATCAGTGAGATAAAGATAAAATCAATTGCACTTGGCCTACCTCTACCAATAAAGGTAGGTGTGACCGTAATGGGGGGATTCAGCAAATCGTTGGCAAGGGCAATGTCTAAGCCACAGAAGGTGTCGTTCAAGCAGTGCCCAACTGTGGTGTGGGGAAAATGGGTTACCTGATCACCGTTTTCGTCTACAATTCCACAGACTGTATTACTACTCTGGTTGCAGAGGGTCTGGTTAAAGTCCCCACCCCAAATTATAGACATCTCCTTCCGTACTTTATTTGTTAAATCGTAGAGACAGGCGGTTATTTCCTTTATAGTTTTTATCAGGTCGTCTATCGGGAGATTATTATAGAAATTCACAACTACGAGGGCAGTGGTGTTACTTTGGTGTAAAATGAGTATTTGGAAATTTGTGTCCAATTTAATGGGGACTGTGCTTATAAAGTGGAGGATGTTTGATACAAAAATAGTCAGTCCACCTTTAGCTCTGCCAGAAGTAGAGGTTAGTGCTGGGGAGAAGAATGTTCTATATCCCTCAATGTGTATCTCGGATGGCGCCCAAGTTTCCTGCAGGCATAGAATGCAAAAACTGTGAACGAAGTCTAACCAGATGTCGTTCACAACCTTTGCACGCAGGCCCGCAACGTTCCAAAATAGTATTTTTACTGATGGAACGACCTTATTGGTTTTAAGATCGGGGACCACACCCTTAGTTTTTTTTTATAGCAAGCCTTACTGATAGTTAAGGGGAGTTCTTCATTTGTGACAGCACCCTGGTCTGAGTTAACTAGATTTCTGGAAGAACTGGGTTCAGAGGTCGTAATATCTGGAAGGAAACCCTTACAGTGAAGTCAATCCACCCTTTCCAATTCGGAGAGCCAAGTTAGCCTTCTTGCAAATAATATTTGCCCTGATGTATTAGGAGGGAGTGGCCTATTCATGTTCAGCCAATGAGCCGCCTTATTTCTTAATTTGAGGTATGATTCAGTTTTTCCTTGGGGTAACTCCGAGACACCAACTAACACTACTGTGTATGGCAATGATTGGGGGGGTAGATCGATATGTGTAAATATCCTCTTTGGTTTGACAGGCGGGGAGGGGACATTGGCTGCACAGGGGCCGTTTTCCACCTGGCCCGTACGTTGTGTGGGCTTTCCCAAGCTACCCACCCCTCTAACCTGCTCGTTAACTTTCGGTCTGCTAGAAACCCTCTGTAAAGGCCTGCCCTTAGTTCCCGTGGTCTTTGTTGTTTGAGCAGCTATGGAGCTGGGGTCACTTGATGGCTGGGAAGTACGACTGGTACCTGTTCTTTGGGTTAAAAGGGGCTGTTGTTGTTCAGTATGCTTTATATTTTCCCTATCCGTTGGTTGCTCTAAGGTGGTCACACTGCTTTTCATTATTTGTTCCAGATTGTCTATTTTATCTCCCAAACGCCTTACCCTTTCGAAGAGGGGTGCCATTAAGGATTTCATGAGTAATTCAATTTTATCAAAAAGACACTCATTACGTAAAGGGGAAGGCGGGAATGGTGAAAAAATAGCTGGCTTTTCCATGTTTATAACATGAGGACCAAAATCATTGTTGGAGGTGGATACAGTTGCAGTTGCAGGGACAGTGTTTTTAATAGTTTTCCCCTTTGTTGCATTGCGTTTAACAGTTCTATCTTTTGTTTGTAGCCCCCTGCAAAACCCTTATCTTTTTTAACCTCTGGGCCTTGCGTGTTAACATGTTTTGACTTTAGCATGGCCTTCTGCCCTCTAGTAGTTACCCGCAAACTCTCGTTGTTTACACTCTGAGGTGAGGCAGAGACCAAGATTGAACTTAATGGTATATCAGGAGACTCATTAGCTATAGGAGAGTCCAGCTGAAGAAGGGGATCGGTATTGGAGTCGTTTAAAAAAGAAGTAGGAGTCATGGATAACCTTGTTGATAGAGGCAGGGACTCAGAGTGTACGTTGCTCCTGGTAGGGGCATTGTCTTGAGTTGCCAAAAGATGATGAGCCCCATGGAGAGCGGCAAAGGAAGGTGCCATTATCGAGTCCTGGGAATTAATAGTAATCGTTGATGTATTAGTAGGGGGGAGAGGGGAAAGAGCGCTGGCTGGGGGTGAAAAGCAGCGTCCTGTATGTTCTATAGCATTTACCACCACCCCAATAGTTTTCTGCAGCATGCGGTCAATTGCTGTCAGACTGGGTAGTGGAGGGTTTAGCGATGTCTTTTGCTTCAGGACAGGGACAGGTGTCGCAAGATTGTTCTTCCCCATTCTTTACTGCTTGATAATACAGGGTAGTTAATAGTATCCCACGTACTATAATTACAGAAAGGTACAACATATGCAACTCTATCAATTTATCAGCATAAAGAGCTGATGGTTAATGCCCAGTACACGTGTTACAAGATTCGACAAGGGTCTTTCGCACACTTTTAGTCCGTGATATCATCTAATCACAAAGGCAGATGACACAAAGCAAAGCAAAGGCAAACTCAAGAGGGGTGGCCCAACCCGGCCTCCTCCGGCCACTAACTAACTAATCATTTAGTCAGTATACATGTAGTCATGAAGTGAGCCAGGATTGAGGGAATGGACCATTTCAAAGTCCTATGCACTATGCATGTAGTGGTCTAACCATCTTCACACTTCTCTTTCAGGCCTATAATTCCCCAGTTAGTATCAATACATTCCAGCAAACATCCTGTGAGTGCTCTTGCAATCCCATAGTGACTCTTTCAGTACCATGTACTAATCGATTCAGTAAAGTAAAAGTCAATGAATTATGAATTCACTCTCTGTCTCTCCTTATATTACTGTAATCATTCATTCAGTATGTATGTACTCATGCAGTGAGCCAGGCTTTAGGACACGAAGTGCTTCAAACTGTTATGCATTTTGCATAACAGTTGACCACCTTTACACTTGTGTTTCAGGCCTACAATTCCCCAATTAGTATCTATGTAGAATGTGTTTGTATAGTAATAGAAAAGTATAATTTATAAAGTTATTAATATACTTTTATTGATGTTTATTTTTTACAGATATTTGTTATCATTATTAAAATAAAGTTATCATGCCTGAGAAAAACAGAGGAATAAAAAGAGAGTTAAAGGACAGTTATTTAAAGAAAACTCAACAACAAGTATTGGATGACCAAAATCATGTGACTAAAAAGAGAAAATGTTCTGGTAAGACCACTAACAAATTTATTAGAAATATTACTAGACTCAGAAAGAATATTGAAAATGTTAAAACAACTGAAAATGTTCCAAGCACAAAAAAAAGTGCAAAAAATAGGAAAGGAAAAAAAGGCAATATACATACAAATGATACAACTTATAGCAAGAGAAGAGAAAATCAATATACAGAGATACGTAAAGAAAATATTTTATACTAGAGTAGTACATAATTTGCTCAAAGATATAAAGAAATATAAAAAGAGAGCACTGTTTTATAAAAAGAAGAAGCATATTGAATCTATTGTTGAAAAAGTTTTTGAAGTAAAGAGGAAATTATTTATTTTAGTTTTAAACAGAATTCGATAACTAGATAAACCAATCAATTTAATGAAGCCCAAAAGTAAGAGCAAAAAAGTAATTAATAGAACTCATTTTTGTGATATTTTTTGGGAGAATGGAAACACAGTTCAAGATCAGATCCTTTCTTTAATGAAGAGAGTTTTTTTATTTTCAGACCAATGATTTGTTGCATGCAGTTGACACCAGTGGTCAAGCTTATGAGGTTAGAAATGGTTGTCCAATTGAGAAAGAGAAAATGGTTCCCAGAAATGCAGAAGAAGTAATAGTTCTAGGTAGACGTTCTGAAGCTCCAGTGTTCACTTGGCATTGCAGTAGTATTTGTAGTGGACGACAGGAATCTATTGATCTTTACGCAATTTCTTATGAGAATATAGAAAAAAAGTGTTAAACAAAAGATTAAGATGTTGCAAGGACTAGACCCTTGCAGTGTAAGAAAAAATACTGGTTTGCAAGGTCATTCTCTCGCTTGTTGTGACAGGGGGAAGCAGGATGAACCCTTGTATCATGATACACCCCATGGACATATGAACATTACCCTCTCCCCTTTTTCTATGCAGCAACCGGAGAACTGGAGACTGACAGATTCAGACATTGCCTTACCCGAACTGGAAAGTAGAGAGGAACACTGCTTCTTTAACTGGGCTGAGCTAGAGCAGAGACACGCCCCCAGTTGTGACGTGAGCGATGGAGTAAATACCGGAAACAACACCATACCGGTGTGTTCATCACCCGGAGGAAGTGAAGGAGTGAGGAGAGGCGAGGGAGGAAGCGAAGGCGAGAGCGGAGACGGAGGAATAGAGGACAGCGAGGAAACGGAAATGAGCGGAGAAGACTTGAGAGCAGAGGCAATTCATCAACCAGAGAAGCCAGGAGGCCAACGACAAAGCGCAGCGCCCAGCCACGTTTCAAGGGAAGCGTGGCTCTCCCAGGTACGTTCCCGTATCGTAGGCTGGGCGGGTAAAAAGGGTTTTAAACCACCCAGAACCATCACTCGACCGTCCCCTACACTCCCCTGTCCTTCGTACCACCGGCACTACGTATAGCACTTCCTTTGAGCTAAAAACTTTGTGCACGCGTGTGAAGCCTCACTCCCTATCCTGAAGCACTGTACATAAGTGCGCACCCGACTGAAGCAAGTCTACCTTTTCTTTTCTTTTTTTTATTGACTGTGGTGGCAACGACGGCCGACACGGGGACTACATCACCCAGAAGCGCCTGGGAGAGGAGAAGAACTGGACTTGAGCACTGGAAAGAGCGTCTCTCTCCGACAGGGATAGACTCTGAGCCACCTCTCCCCTATTATCGCAGTGTGATTCGCCGACGACGCTTGTTTAAACCAATAAAGCCGGCATTACCTTCACCCCATGTGTCCGTAAGTCAATACGTCCCGCAACAGTTGTCTTTCTAGGAAAGTAAGTCAAAGTGTTTTTCACCATTTCAGGATGTTGGCAGTACATCATACTCAAATGCGTAAGTTAATCAGAAGATTATATTATGCAAAAAGTCCAGCACTAAAGTTAAATGAGTTGAACAGTGCTTTTTGCGTTGGTCAGTATGATGTGAAGAAGGTTTGTGATGAAATTGAGTTTGTTACTTTGGTCCTGAATAAGAGAGTGCAGAAACTGAGACATTAATAGAAGAAAATGTTGAAGAGAATGTTGAACATAGTTGTACAAAAAATGTTGAAGGTGAAATTACAAAGTTTAAGGTGATTTAAGGTGAAAGGCCAAACTATTCTTGTATTTGTTGCCGGCGAACTCACTATACAATATCAGACTAGGAGTGTTGATCTATATTTAAAAAGTGAAGAAGAAAATAATGATAAGTGGAAGGAATTTGCAACTTATTTGCTTCTGATCAGTATATTTGTAAATATTATTATAACAAATTAGATGAGCATAAAATGCCCCCTAGAGCTGTGCATAATAATTTAGAGTTGGTTGCTATTCATCCAGAACTGATAGATTTAAATACCTATGAGTCTATTCTCACTCAATGTGTGCACCGGTTTCAGGCTATTGTTCGTATGGAGCCTAAAACAGGTAAATTGCCGCCTTCAGATTTACAAAGAGGATTAAAAGGAAGAGTTGTGTATTTACTGTTAGATTTAAAGAAAAATATTGAAACTATTGTTGTAGAGAGTGTAGAAAGTGAACCACTAGTTATTCTTGTTAATGGCGTGCCGACTAAGAATTAAAAAAATCTGGCAGGAGTTAGTGGATGTTAGGAAAGTACAGAAGGCAACTTTGTATTTGATAAAAAACAATACGTACTATAAAAATGTTTATATGGGAGGACATCCAATACTTTTAGCAGAAGATACTGAAACATCAAGTTAACAAATTTAAAATAGTGGACATGTCAAGATGTGAAGAAGTCTATGAACATTACAGTGTACATCCAGTTCATTCAAAAGAAGTGATGGGGAACACTATTGAGTTGTTCCAAATGAAAAAAGCAAAAGGAAGTCCCATGAGTGTATGGGAAGAGAGCTTGAAAACTCGTTGTTTTCAACAAGAAAAGGTGGACGATATGATGAACGTCCTGTGCAGATTCTTGCATCTGAATATCGGACAACAAGATTATATGCAGAAGATCCAAGATTTTGACAATGTATCCCTTATATATTTCATCTTTTGTTTGAAAGTGACTTGTCTGGACTTTCATATGCAGTCAATCACATATTGAAAACTGGAGGACATCTGCAAAATGTATCTGCAAAGGATTTTGTGGATAAAGTGCATCAGAGAGATGATCATTTAGAATTTCAGCTGATTAATCTGATGGCATGTCAGCGTGGGACTAATGAATATTGGTACAGTCGTCATGCAGAACTGAAATGTATGCTTCGGAACTTAGGAACTCCTACACGGTTCCTTACCCTAAGCTGTGCTAAGTACGCTTGGGATGATTTACTTGAATTTCTTTGAGAGGCAAATTCCAATATAACAAATATTGAATACAAGACACCTGGAGAATTGTGCTCTTTGGATCCTGTTAACGTATGCAAGTATTTTAATCATAGATTTGAAGCTATGATGTATTTTATCTGCAATAAAAAAAATCCTCCTCTTGGAGAAGTTGTGGATTTCTTTGGGAGAAAGGAGAATCAAGAAAGTGGTGCTTTTCATATACATATGCTGTTATGGATCAAGGACGCCCACAAATTTGGAACAGATGCAGATGATACTGTTTTGTCTATTATTGAAGAATATGCCTCATGTGCTGTACCCAAAAGCACAGAAGAAAACAACTTAAGACAACAATTCTTACGATTCCAGAGCCATCGATGTGGAAAATACTGTCGCCGAAAGTACAAGTCTAAGGATAAGTTCTATACCAAATGTTGTTTTGCATTTCCATGTCCTGTAATATCCAAAGAAAGATTGAACAGTTTTATGTCATCTATGCGACATACCATCACAAGAAAGTCTCCAAAAAATACCTACAACTTAAGAAGAAGTGAAGAGTCAAAATACATAAATGACTACAATCTGGTTATTCTGTCCATGTGGAATGCTAACATGGATATTCAGTGCGTTGCGGACAATTCCATTGCTGTTGCTCGATAAGTAACGTCCTACATTACAAAATCAGTAAGTAAGTAAGTAAGTAAATTTTATTTGCATAGTTAATAAAAACCATTGCAGTTTCTCCATTTAAAAAAACATATACATATTGTACAATATCACGGTAGTCTTAATATTACATATAAAATTGTAATATTATTGGGCAAGATGGCGTCCGCTGCGCGGACATTTGTGTGAGGAGCTCCTGTGTGCAAATGCTTGGCTCACCTTCTACATTCTGGTAGCTCGCTTCGATTGTGCTGAGGAAGAGCATGAAAGTGCCTGGAGTCGGCCGGCACCTTTATCGATTAATTTAACTGTTAGCGAATTGTGCTGTTTTTTGTTTTTCCGGCGGACCCTAGAGCTGGAAAAACGAATGCCGAGTATTAGAGCTAGAGCCAGTGTTGGAGCCAGAGCCAGTGTTGGAAAACGAACGCCGAGTATTGGAGCCGGAGCTTGGGGGCGGGTCATCCGCGGTCAGCAGCGCGAAAACACTCTCAACGGCTTGACGGCTCCTGGACAACCGCGGACAGTTAACAGTGAATAAAACACGGCTTCGGTGGAGAGTTGCTGGCTGATTTGTGGCTGCTACAAAAAAAAAAGACAGAGGTGAGCGCTACAGTATCCCAGTGTTGGAGACTTTGTGGCAACACTGTGTGGCTCAAAGCGCAGCTTCCACCTGTTAATGAGCTTTAACTCGCTTTCCATTTGCAACGCGAGCTGCGAATCTGTAAATGTTTAAACTGGGGTTAAAGAGAAGCTAAAGGATAAATGGACAAAAGAACAAAAAGACAAAGAACAAAAAGGGGAGTGAACAGAGCTTCTGCCAGTAACATAACTCGAGAAGGCTCACCATGCCTCCTAAGGTTGCCCGTGGGGGAAAAACTCGACCTGCAGGGGAAAACGCTGTTGTCACGCGGGCCGCTATTGCTGCAAAACAGAAAGAGCTACAGAAAGAAACACAGTGTCTACAAGAGGCTGGGAGTGCTGCTCAACCCAAAGATTCTGCTACTGGTCACCCGAAGATACCTCAAATGTTCCAAATGGCTACTGGACTATCAAAAAATAGTACTTTATTAAATAAATCTATATTGGCCAGCGGGACTGACGGCATAGATGATGGAACGGGAGGGGAGCAGATCAGTCATTACAGCCATTACCAAATACATCCATACTACTGTTTCCTGTGCCCTCTGGCTCATCAGTGGCTCTAGAAGACGCAGAGGCCTCAATAGGGCCAAACACTGAAGAGGTAACGGAGGAGGTGGGTGTTGTAACCAGCGATGACGAAATTCAAGACCCGCTGAGCAGTAAGGCTGGTGAATTTTACTCACTTTCCGAAGCTTCTGAAGGATCTGATTTGGAGGAAACTTCATTTCCAGAAGATGTGGTGGGGCAAAATACCCCAACTATGCCTGGTCACACTCTCACCACTAATACTTCTGCTCAAACCTCTACCATTTGGAAAAAGGAAAGGGCTGGTGCTCTAGACTCCACCGTAACTCCAACAGAAACGACTGATTGGGATCTATCTGTAGGTACACAGGTACTGGAGCAGCTTGATCTGTCTGGCCAAGCCTGCGAGGACTGTGAACCAGCCAACCCTAACCAAATGCCTGGATCTGTATCTCTGGAAGAAATGTATCGATCCATTAACAACCATCGATTAGAGGCCAGAGCCGAGCATTTAAAAACTCATACTGCCTGTAGAAAGCTCCAAAACACTGTTCGGCGCTTGGCAAAAAGATGCAACAACTTTACAGATCGCATGATCGAGGCAGAGGCGCGGATCTCAACACTTGAAGACCAGATGGTGACTCAAGTAGCCGACGTGGCGGAAATTAAGGCGCACAAAGAAGATATTCATGATAAAATGGTTGAACTAGAAAATCGCCTTCGGCGTAACAATCTGCAGCTACTAGGGGTACAGGAAGGCCTTGAGGGCCAGGATGTGCGTAAATTTGTTATAGAACTATTCGAGGAAGCATTTCCTGAAATCACTGAATGGACTTGGAGCTATGAGAAACAGCGAGCCCACAGGTTTCCTTTTTGGCAGCGACCAATTTGAAGCGGACAAGCTGGCCCACAACAACCACGGGCCATTTTGATATCCTTGAATAACTTTTTGGCAAAACAAGTTTTGTATGATAAGGCTCGGCCCGATAAAAAGAGAACAGGGAAAGGTATTCAGTTCTTCGTAAGGCTAGATTTTTGCCACTCTACAGTGGAAAAGCGTTGGAAATTACGTCAGTTAATTGCTCCAATACAAGCAAAAGGGCTACACGTTTTTCTACTGCAACCTGCAACTCTACAAATTGTGAACCAGGGCCACAGACAAATTTTTACTTCGGTGGCTGCTGTTAATGCTTTCATGCAAACTGTTCCTTGATGGGCTCAAACATTAGTCTGACTGTTGTGGACTTTTTCTTTTTGCCATTTGTTCTACTTGGTATTGGCTTAGTTTACATTCCACATTTCTCTTTTCATTTGGTATTTTGATCAAGAGATATATATATATTTTGATCTTCTTCTCTTTTTCGATTCGGTGAGCCGAGCTGTATGGGAACCACTCACCGAGCATCACAGGGCTATTTGCCCAATTGCCTTAGTTAAGGGGGGGGAACTGTTGGAGGCTGGGGGGGATCTGGGTGGTGTTGTGTGGATTTGGGGTGGTCGGAGGTCAATGGGGGTTTGCTGGGATAGGGGGGCAGGGGCTCGTGGGGGAAAAAGGGAAAAAACATTAGTTCATAGCAGCTGTTCTAGATTTTTTGGAGCAAGGGTACAAATATGTATGTTTATTATTGACCTGGAATTAATTTCTACATATGGCCGCTAGGAAGCTACGAATTTGCTCATTTAATGTTTGTGGTCTTAATAACATTATGAAAAGAAAACGGGTGAAATATGAATTACGTTTAATTGACCCAGATATACTTTGCCTGCAGGAAACGCATATTCCTTGGTCTAACTACAGGATTTTATTAGAATTGGGCTATTCAATCTTAGCGGTGTCTAAACAATCTACTATGAACCGTGGGGTAGTTATAATGTGCAGTCAAGCTGTAATTGGCACGAGCAGGACACGGGTCGATAATTTCGGACGGTGGGCTATTTGCGAGTGCATTATCGGGGCTATGAAAGCTACAATATGTACTGTGTATGGGTCTAATCTCGATGAGCCAGATATTCTGGAATTTTTAAATGTTGAACTAGCACAATGGCCCACGCCCTTAATATTACTGGGAGATTTTAATATCCATGGTGATATTCATATTTGGAATTCCCGGACCCAGAGATATTACGGTCGTAAGCCAAAGGTATATCGGGCATTATACCAGTTAATATCCCAACATGGTTTATTCGACGGATGGGCTAAGCTAAATCCTAGTAATCCAGGATATACATTTTTTTCCTCTTCCCATTCTAGGTACATGCGGCTGGACTATATTTTTATACCTCAACATTTAACTATAGGTGCAAAGATTCAAGTTATGCCCCGAATTACGTCAGATCACAGCCGAATTGTCCTGGAGGTAATTTGTATGCAACCGACTCGTCTAATACGTTCATTTACTTTCAATAAAAAATGTATAAGCGATGAAGAGTTTGCTACACATATTAAACTATGGGCTGCACAATTTTTAGATTTTAATAGAGGCACTGCTAGCCAGCCGATGGTATGGGACTCTTTGAAAGCGGGGATTAGGGGGGAAACATGTAGCTGTGGCTGGGCCAAACAACAAAAAATACAAAAAGCCAGGATTTCTGGAATGCTGGAGGACCTCAGAATGGCAGAATCTGAACTTATGATGATAATTCAGTCTAATGCTGACCCTCAAGCGCAACAAACTAAGGTCACTAGTTGTAAAGCGAGGATTAACGGGTATGGAGCCAGGATATAGCCTCTCAGTATAATACTTATAAAACGAAAGATATGAATACGGAGAGGCAACGGGGCGATGTTTGGCTCAAAGGATGCGGGGTAAACAGGCGGCTCAACGTATTGTCTTGTTGGAGAATGCTAGGGGAGAGTTGGTTGAAACTCCAGATGGTATTATGGAAGTTTTTCGTAGTTATAATCAAGAATTATATACACAAGATACAATCTCTCAAGATCAGATAGAAACTTATCTTAATGACTTGGATTTTCTTAAACTTGGGCCCTTTGAGAGAGAACTACTTGAGGCTCCAATCACTATACAAGAATTGCAGCTTGCCCTTGAAGACCTAGCGTTAGGCAAGGCATCTGGGCCTGACAAACTTCCTTTAGAGGTTTATCACTTATTATTCAGTGTTATTAAGGAGGACATGCTAGCTACTTTTATTATGGCTCAACGAGGTAGTCCGCCGGCATCTTGGGATGATGCCAATATAGTAGTTTAAAAAAAAAAAGATAAGCCACCTGAACTGCCTGGGTCATACCGGGCCATATCATTAATTAATGCTGACGTAAAAATATATTCTAAAATACTAGCCACACGATTACTCCAAGTTACCCCGAAGCTAGTATCTCACCATCAACACGGGTTTCTCCTCGGGAGCAGTATGATAAACCATCTCCATCGCGTTATAGCGTTAATTGATTATGCAACCACATTACAAAAAAATATGGGTATTATTTTTTTGAATGCGGAGAAAGCCTTCGACCGGGTTGCTTGGCCGTTTTTATGGGCAATAATGGGTAGAATGGGATTTGGTCCGTTGTTTACGCAGGCTGTTCAGACTATGTATAGGAATCCCCAGGCCAAAATGTGTACTATGGGACATGTGTCATCATTTGTCCATATCACCCGGGGCACGCGACAGGGGTGTCCCTGTTCGCCTCTACTTTTTGCGATCTACATAGAGCCACTACTGCAGCGATTGGAATCCACCAATCTAATAAAATCAATGATGGTAGGTGATTATGAAGCACGTGTACTCGCGTACGCTGACGATATCATGGTGGTAACATCAGATCCTGAGCTAGCAATACGGGAGGTTGAACTTTTGATGCAATCATTTGGACAGGTTGCTGGCTATAAACTTAATATTGCAAAAACTCAAATTGTTTGTTCAACAGGGCTGTGTTTTAGTGAGCCACGAGTGACGCAAGACGCTAAGTATTTAGGGATTAGAATTAGGATGTGCATACAGGAGATAATTGATGTCAACTGGAATGATATAATAGGAGCGGTTAAGAGCAAGCTAGAAAACTTAGAATGTCAGCATCTGTCAATGGTTGGGCGGCGCAACGTACTTAAGATGTGCATTCTCCCCAAAGTACTATATTATTTTAGGACAGTCCCCTTGGAGCTATCTAGACCACAATTGACGAAGCTGTAAGGTATTTCGGATAGGTTTATTTGGGGCTGGAAGAAACCCCGTCGTGCATCTAAATATATCACATTACCTTTGGATCTTGGAGGATGGGGTGTCCCGAATTTTTTCTTTTATTATTTAGTTTGTCTTATACAAAACTCAAGGTTTATGATATCTGGGGGGACCACACGGTTGTATGAGATACCTAATGTTTATCAAATGATAATGGGAGAATTGGCTCGCAAAGCCCTGTTGAAATTTTTGGAGCCTGGCTATTTTAAACGTACCAGATGTAAAATCATGATTGCGGCTTATAAGGGGTGGAAGTTGCTTCGGAAAATCTTGGATATCCAGCGGTTTAATTTTTATACACCCTTAGACTCTAGGAACATATTACCATCTATATTTTGAGATGCCAAGATGCAAATTTGGAAAAGTAAAGGGATTTTTTAAGGATGGTACAATGGTTCAATTTACGGATCTAATGGAGTTGTATTTGGAGCCGAAAACTGATTTCTTTAAATACTTGCAAATACTGGATTTTTTGTACAAACGCCAACTACAACCCAATGTAATTAATGAATTTATTGAAGCTCTCTCAAAAGGTGGAAAGATTGGTGTATTATATGAAATTCTATTATCAAAACAATTGGATGATATTGCACTGCAGGATACCAAATGGCAAAACCGATTGGGATGTTGGGGCTTATTTTTGCAAGAATCAATTGACATGGCAGGGGCAATAGTTCTGTCTGCCAATTTGCGTACACAACATTACAAAACTGTATTTAATCTGTACCATACACCTGTGAAAATGATGAAATGGGGAAGTATTTATGATGGTAAATGCTTTCGATGTCAAGTGGATGCAGCCGATATTGTTCATCTATTTTATAATTGTAATGCACTTTCTCCGTTTTTTCTAAGCATATAGCAATTTTTATCTATTATAATGAAGGTGCGAATTAATGTAAGTCGGGAACTGCTGCTCTTCGGAGTTGGTATTGATAACGAAACTGTACAGAACTGTTATCCCCATCGATTTTTCCTTTTTATGGCTATGGCGGTAGCTAGATTATGCATTGCTAGAATGTGGCTAAAACCCGAACCACCTGCTTTTGAAATGTAGAGAGCTAAGATCTATAATGTGTTCCATTTAGAATTTAATTTATATCGTATTAAATCCATGAAAAAAAAAACAACAGGGATTGAAGATATGGCAGCCAATGCTCCAACATTTTGAATTGTCATTTGGATAGTATTTCTGTTTGTTATTTGTTATAGTGTTACAGTATTGTTTTAACTTTATGGAACTTATGCTTTATTTCTCATTTTTTGTCTGCTATGAACTGAAATTAAAAAAAAATGTAAAAAATGGTATAATTCCTTTTTTTTAAATCATGAATATACAGATTGACTTCTTTGTAAGCTTTAAAAGAGGAGGTCGAGTTCCCGCAGCCTCTTTCTGCCACCATCGTAGATTTAGTAATATTAACCATCATTTTAAGAATAGGTCCGCTTGTTCAAGTAACTACAAGCTAAGTTAAGTATCAAGTTTCTGCATCTTTTTCTCCACCTCCTTCATAAACTTCAATAAGCTGCAATTTAACTGCGGGTCGTCGGGAGCAAAGCAGGCAAGAACTGCATGCCTTCGAGTGCGTGTTCCTCGTTGGTTGAACTGGAGTTTCAACATGCGTTTCCTTTCCTCTAGCAGTTTGTCGCAGGAACACAACAAATGTGGCATATCCTCGAATGTCTTGCTACATAGATGACAGAGGATGCCCCCTTTATCCCTCAGCCAGTGTGGGAGGTGGGTTATGTAAGGTAAGAGGCCCAGTCTGAATTTTAAAAACTTCAATTTTGTAGTTCTTGAATATCCCAGGTCAAGGTAACTCTGTTGACCTTGTTTAGAGTAGGAGTTTCAAATAAACCATCCATGTGACCTCTTGGCAACAGTCGCCTTATCTTCAATGCATGAGAGGTATTTTGTTGTTTTCTTTACCAGTCTTTTGACCGTGGTATTATTAGTGGAGGTGTTCCACAGCTCCTGTATGCCTAGGTTTGCCAGGCTTTTTTCAAAGTACTTGGCAGCTGGCGAGGCCGGGTTTCCCTGTAGTTCCGACCATAAAAAGCTATTTAAGGTTCCCTTTTTGGCCTTCCTGACTTTGTCCCACGTGGTTATGTACACCCCCTGTCTTGCAAGAGACTGCTTCTGGCCACCAAACTCTAGCCTAAGTTGAGCCGGGAGGTATATTTTGGCAGGCCAAAGATAATCCTGTACGCTGCTGTCACAGTTTTATCCAGAATTGCTGCGTGTCTTCCTCTTTGTGCTTCGCTACTGTAGGTAAGTGTAGGCAAGAGTTTGGCTCGTATAACTTCTGCCAGGGGCAGAAAAGATGGGCTGGTGAGCCTGCCATTTAGCTTTTTTAGCGAGATTGCTATAGCAATGCCTTTTCCTCTGATGCTTTCTTTTTGGATGATAAACTGGCCACTGCTATCAGTTTTGACCCCTAAGTACTTGTATACTGTTGTATCTTCTATACGGGTCTTGTTCCAAAACTATCTGTGTGGTGTTTTTTCTTTCTTGTTGATTGACATTGTTTTGGTCTTCTCCAAGTTTATTGTCAGATGATTCTCGTCAGAGTATCTTTGTGTTGCATCCACAAGATTTTGCATCCCTATTTTTGTATGATTGCTTAAAACCAAGTCATCTGCGTATAATAACGTTGGCAGTATTTCACCTCCTATTTTTGGTGCATGAGAGTTGCAATTATTGAGCACCGGAATGAGATCTCCTAAGAACAGGTTAAAGAGCATTGGGACAAAGACACATCCTTGTTTAAGACCCTTATTTGTTGGGATGCGTCTTGACAAATGGGAGCCGTCGCCCAGCTTCACCTGTACCCATGTTTCACTGTGCAAGTTAATCAGCAGGTCTAACAAAGGCTTTGGTATTCCCCATCTCTTCAATTTTGACCATAGAAGATTCCGATTGATTTGGTCGAAAGCCGTCTTGTAGTCTATGAAGCACAAGTGGATTGGCATTTTAGTTATTTTTGCTTTGTCAATTAGTAGCCCCATAGCCACAATATTTGTTGTTGTCCCTACAGATTTAGCAAAAACAGTTTGGTTTACAGGAATTAGAGAGTTTTCTGTGGCCCAGGCCTGCAATTCCTCCAAAAGGATCCCAGCAAAATACTTTGCCTCGTTATCCATGAGGGCAACCAATCTGTAGTTACATGGTAGAGATTTGTCCCCTGCCTTGAAAATTGGGGAAATAATAGAGCCCTTCCAGAAGACAGGTAGTACATTAAGATGTTTATTTCCAAAAACAGTGGCTCGAGGGCTTCAGCCCATTCCTTTTCGTTCAGTTTGTAGAGAATAGGAGGGATTCCATTCGGGCCTGTCGCCCCCTCTCTCCTACCATTTTTGATTTGGCGCCCGATTATCTTTTGTAGTTTTGTCACACTTGTGCACATAATTCGGCCTGTTTGTTGGTGTTGAGTGTCACACAGTGATGTTGATTCCTTGTCATCATTTTCTGTCACCAAGTCGTAGGTTGTGTGTTGTATGAACAAAATCAGAAAAGACGGAATTGAAAGAAATGTGAGAAGAGATTTCTCACAAGAAGACCCTAAGTAAGAAATTATATAGTTTGAAGATGTTATTGCATCGAGAAATTGAAGCATATGAATGCTCAGATCGGTTATCATCTGCAAGTCTATACTCCAAATCTAGAAGAATAATTTGGGTGAGTCTAGGTCTTGCAACAATGCGAAATTGGGTACTGAAATCTGTTCAAGAAATTGAATATTTAGCAGAAAAAGATCCAGAAAGTACAGATATTTTGAAAACGAATATGTTGGACACATATTACCCAAACAGAAGGCATCATCTTGAGAACATGTGCCTCTATGAAGTGCTGCAAAACTACACTTTTAAACGGAATACTACAGAGAACATCAATGCTGGAAAATATGGAGTCATTGGTTCTGAAGGATGTTTGGTGAAACAAATGAAAGGAAATTCGATTAATCACAGGAAGCTGAGTTACGACACTGCTGATAAAAGGGAATTTTAATATTTCGCCCTTTTGCAACTGTTCACATCGTGGCGTTCTGAACTGGAATTACTTGGAGATTTCCAGAGCTATGAAGATTCTTTCAATGCTTGTAAAGATACCATACAATGCAGTGCTTTTGAAAATGATGTGAAAATGTTGAATGATGAAATTGATCAAGAAGCTACAATTGCTGCTGAGATTGCTAGAGATGGTTCTCAAGACAGTCAAAGTTCTGCTGCGCTTAGGCAAGATCCACTAGGACAACCAATTGTTGAAAATGAAAGTGGCAATCGCCATGAATGAGGTGGAAACAGCAATGCATCAAGCTCAAGAAGATGTAATGGACTTAGCAAACTTGGAAGAACAATTAAATGTTGAACAGAAAGAAATATATCAGCAAGTGACACAACAGATTGACCATGGATTTCTTCATGAAAAGAAATAATGCACATGCACATCATTTCAAACTATCCGAATGTATGTGAGTGGACAAGCTGGAACAGGAAAAAGTTTCTTAATTAAAGTAGTCACCAGTTATCTACAGAAAACAGCTGAGTCATATTTGTCTTGTGATGTAACTGCTCCAACTGAGTTGGCAGCACAAAACATTAAAGGAATTACATTACACCGTTTACTAATGCTGCCTGTGGAGCATGAAAACAAATTGGAATATCACTAGCTATCTGGAGAAGCTTGTTGTGAAGTTTCAAGAGTGCTGACGAAAATGAAACGTCTGATTATTGATGAGGTAAGCATGGTCTCAAACTTAATGCTTGCTTTTGTGCACTTAAGAATGCAGCAAATTCTTAAAACAGAATATGACGTGTTATTTGGAGGAAAACATGTCATAGTTTTCGGAGATCTATTGCAATTTACTCCTGTGAAAGGACAACCAGTATTTTAAACATTTGCGCATGAAGACACTAGAAAGTGTCTGGGTAGTGTTGGAAACGTGAACATTTGGTCATATTTTGAATACAAAGAACTCATTACAAATATGCGACAGGCAAATGATGCTATTCTTCAAGATATAAGAATTGGACTACTGACAGAACATAGCAAGGAAGCTTTGCAGAGTCAATTACTTTCCAAATTGTTTCCAAATGGAGATATAGTTCCTGAGAAAATATATATGCAAATTACAGAAAACAAATCTGTAATCTGCTTAATGCCAACACTGCGCGAGTGTTCTATATTCAGCGAACAACTTTTGAAACTGAAAAATAAAGGAATAATAAAAATTGAACCCATCGATAAAACAGAGCATGAAGAAATCACTATTATTTTGACAGAAAAATTGAAAACAAAATTGGATTCTTTAGAAAAATCGATATTTAAAACTGCTGGTTTAGAAAAGAATCTATATGCATGAAAAAATTGTCGGGTAATTTTAAGGCGTAATTTGGACGTAGAAAAAGGTTTAGTTAACGGAGCAAAGGGAAAAGTTGAGGATTTTATTAATTATCAGAATAAAGATGGTATTGAATTTTTAAAAATTAAATCTGATCAGATTGAAGAAGTGAAACAAATTGGTCATTGTTCAGTTCGTTTTTTGCTTGTTAAAGATTTATATGTCCGTAGAAAACAGTTTCCAATTTCTCTAGCATATGTAGTGACTATTCATAAATCTAAAAGTTTAAGTGTTGACAGTGCTTTGGTGAACATTGGAAATACTGTGTTTAAAGAGGGTATGGCATATGTTGCTTTGTCGCGAGTCAGAACATTATCTTGTTTGTTTTTGATTGATTTTGATGATACAAAGGTTACTGCAGATGCAAATTGTGTAAAAGAGTATAATAGGTTAAGAAGAACATATGCTCCCAATTTAGGTCAATATCCTGTATTTGCAAAGTGGATAGTAGGTCGAAAAAGAAGGTATGAGAATATCTGTAGTGAAGGTATAGAGAAGGTAAAAAACAAGATAATGTTGTCATTGCAAGCAAGAAGAAAAAGGACACTGTTGAAGAGATTGTTGGTTATCAGTTTGAAAATAGTTCAGGTGTCAACAGCTATGCTAATGTAGTGGTCAGTGTTGGTTTTTTTCTTGAAGGTTTGCAACAGCAAATTATGGAGAATCGGGAAAAAAGATTTTGGGGCATATTATCAACAATTAGCGATATTTATCGCTAAAGAACCTTAGCGACATTTTTTTTATCGCCAAGCATCGCCAGGTTTTATCACAGAGAAAACGTGCTATTAGCAATGTTTATCTCCAATGCGATAAAATAACCGGTGATAGCAGCGAAATGCGTGAATATTGTTGGAAAACCAGCGATATTCACGCATCATCGCCAATAGGGTATAGGGTATTAGCCACCTCCCATTGGATATAATGGCTAAGAACTGGTCTGAGTAGGCGTTTTTTTTGCGATATTCGCGCTTAGCGCGTTTTTTTTATCGCTACGTTTGCCTTGCTAATAGGCGATAGCGACTTTAGCGACGGCTTTCAGTCACTAACAGGTTGGGTACGCCCACTTTGCATGTCATTAGCGATACATTTCGCTGACATGCAAAGCGGGCCCCAAACCGCTCGCTATCACCTAAAAGCTGTTGCTAACTGGTGTTAGCGACATCTTGCTAATAGGGTGATGAAATTAACGCCGCTTTTCGGCTGAAAACGGCTGCCTAAGCAGCGATAATTTCATTTCGCCTGCCTTGATAATATGCCCCCTTGTTCCTTGTTGCATTCCATTTTTGAAAAATTGAGATGCATGCTCTAGTTCTACTCAATTTATGCAAAATATCCAACAAGATGCTCAGGCATTTCTAATGTATGTGCTTACCGTATTGGAAAATGAAGGTGTAGAAATCGAAAATATTTTTGGCCTGTGCTATAAACATCATTGTGAAAATTGTATGTATACATGTAGCACTAATATAGACACTGAAAGATTTCTATATTTGACATTACCGGACTGTAATTCAGTGTCTTTTAATAAATTAGTTAAAGCAGCAAATCAAAACATGGAGTGTAGCGAATGCAAATCAGAAGTGCTATCAACATTATTTATACAAAGATACGGACAATGTATAATTTCTAATGATGCAACGTTGTGCAACTGATGGGAAAAAATTGGACACTTTAATAAAACATTTTGTAGCAACTCAACTATCAATATCTGGAAGGACTTTTGTAGCAGTAGCAATAATTTTCCATGATGGTCCTTCCACAACATCTAGACATTACACTGCCTATCTAAAATGTGACAAAGGCTGGACATTTTGTAATGATACTCAGTTGGTTTTCAAACAGTGTTTGCCTAGTGAATTACCAAATTGCTACCTAATATTTTTGAAGCCATAGTTTTAGGAAGATAATTCAGCCTCTGAGGAATTTATTGTCATGATTTAATAGGATTACCATTGGACAATTTAAAACAAAAGTATTGGAATATTACCATTTGGCCTCATGGAAAGGTATATGTTTGAATTATGGACTTTTTCTTGCACATTGTCTTGGTGTATAGTTTTAAGCGATAACATTTACATTGTTTATAAATTTAAATTATAACATTTTCTTAGCAGTAAGCATTGTATATATGTGTGATTTGTATTATACGGTATTTTATTGAGGATGGATTCTTGTTTTTTTTAAACAATCTTATTGATTGTTTTTTTTTCCACCGCTGGTATGTGATGAGTACGATTGAAATCACTGTTTCAAGTGAAATTCAATATATTCTGAGAACAGCAAAAAAGGAAAAGAACTTAGTATGTAAAATCTTAAAATTATGCTGTGCTGTTAAAAATATATTATTACATGTTATAACTATTTTTTCTTTTCTTTCACAGATCCTAATTCTAAAATATGCAATTTACCACTATTTACGTTATAAAAAACAACTGAATAACATGTGTAGCGTTTTTTAGGTGTACTACTGTTGAAGTAAGTTTAAGTAAGTCTTAAAATGCACAATGGAGTGTGTTTGCACAGAGTTGAAAAAAGGGAAGATGGATGGAGTAGATTTATGCCAGAGAATTCCATTGCAGACAGGTATCAAATATGACACAGCTTCAAAGCAGCTGTCTCTAACACGCATGCTATGGTATTCGATAGAGAGACATGGTGGACTAGTACGGCCCAGGGAATTTCAGGATTTAAACAGACAAAAATCCTTAACTTAAAACACATCACTGAGTGTGTTTGCACATGTCACATCAGGCCCCATTCCTTCTTTTCAGTAATCTATAAATGTGTCCTATAAGTTTACCAAAACATAAGTACTTATAAATTTATCTTGTTCTCTGTTTATAGTACTGACATTTTCCTACTTATTACTCTTATACTTAGGCCTGGGCAAAGCACTATGCTACGCTCGCGTAGTTTGCAAAGATTGCGCAGCTTCGCCCTACGCGAACTGCACGTAGCAGAGTGCGAACACGCGTAGCGTAGTGCAGCGAGAATTTTTTGCTTGCTCGCGGTCCTCAACGTCAAGTTGGCGACTGCAAGCTAGCAAAATGACATCCTGGAGAGACTTTTTCCTCGTTCGCGATCAGGAACATCAAGTTGCCGATAGCAAGCGTGGAAAATAAACCTCCCTGTGAGATTCTCAACGCAGGGAGGTCTGGTTTCTCATTGCGAGTGGTCACGTATGCTCGCGACCGCTCGGGATGAGAAACTACCAGTCCGTGTTGATAAAGCTGCAGCTCGAGTATAAATCTCCTCGAGCAGCAGAGAACTACAGCTCGCACTGTGCAAGATGCCGTTTACAATTATTGCACAGTGCCGGATGCTTGTCCGCACTGTGCAATCATTGAAAACGGCATCTTGCACAGTGCGAACATGCTACTATGCAGTTCGCGTAGTGCTACGCTTAGCTCACGTAGTTCGAAGAGCACTTCGCATAGCTTCATGAAGCGCTACTTCGCAAACTACGCCCATCCCTACTTATAATGAGAATTGACCTAGCCATTAACCCTAGTACAAATTAATTTCTTTAAATAGTATGCATGTACATCATACTTACAGCACAAGACACTGTTTCATATTTACAAAGAGAGGAAAAGGCAGTCTGTGTACCTTTTCTTCTCCATGTAAATATAACCTTATTATACATACCACTTTGCGTTGAAAGAGCATTCTAAGAGTGTTGCTGTGCGTGTTTGCACAGAACACTCATAGGACAAGACACATCTCCAGATTTATCATAAATCATAAATCTGAATATGTGTCAGAATGCTGCAGCATCCTGCAATTGGTGTAGCACGGCACAACAAGGAAAATTATTTTCTTTTCTCCTCCTTTTTTCTCTTTAAATTTATGCTAAAATGTACAGTATACATTGAAGGAGAAAAATACCTTCACAAATTGTTTTTGTGCAGAAAGGTGTGTATTTTTGCACAAAAACAAAGTCCATACAACACAGATATCCTAGCACCATGGTGCAAGGGTGCCTGCGTCACCACGTGGCTGCCGTTTAAGCAGCAGTGCAGAGGGAAGCACAGAGTTACAACATATTTATGTACATATGTTACATCCCTGTGCTTCGGAAGTACTACAGCATGCTGTAGCTAAACACTTTACAGTGTCATGCTGCAGCACTTCCTTACAGTTCTGCACTTAAAACATTCACCATACACCACAAATGCATTCTTTCAGTCAATTATCCACTAGACATACATTCATGTAAACTTTCACACACTAGCATACAAGTTTAGCTCTTTTTTAACCAGAGTAGTTAGTTCTGAAAATAACTTTTTGTTTTATTTATTTATTTATTTATTTTTTGAACGATGTTTTATTTTTTTAAACAGGGAAAAATGTGAACAGGACGAACAGAACCAAAATCTATGAGGAGAAAAAAAAAAGAGGCTAGCATCAGTGGTTGTCAATGGCACGACAAATAAAGTCCACTAAAATTAAACGGTTGCATTTCACACAATGCATCCTCACTATCCCAAATTGGGGACGTATATCTGGATGAAATGTGGAATCTAAACTACACAAGACCAAAACGACAAAAATCCAACATACACAGTTCAAGAATATGGTTTTCAAAAAGAGTTCTTAAGGTTGCGGTAAAATTCTTAGGTTGCGATAGAATTCTCTACGTTGCGATAGAATTCTCTACTGATGTGTGAAAAGTTCACAGTTGCGTCACGTTTACTCACAGTACCTTTTATTTGCACAAATGTTCCAAAAGCAGAAGCTGGTGCGGTGGAAAACAAGCGATGCGTTGCTCCTGAGACCCTGGGGAGGCGATGCGACAGCCCCGCTGCAGCAGCGGGCGTGTTGCGACAAATCCGGTCTGTATGGGGAGGAAGGCCACTTGTATGGATTCCGGTGCGTAGGTTCCGTAGGAAGTCTGTTCTCGCAAAAGGCACGATGCGACGATCTCGTAGGGGCTGCGACGATCTCCGGGGCGACGATGCGCGGTCCAGCGGGGATCCTCTCTCTCGCAGCTCCTCGATGCGTTGATCCGGCGACGATGCTCGCAGTGACGTGATGTGGTCCGCAAGCAAGCCGTGCGGCGTTCTCACCCAGCGACGACAGGCTCTGCGACGATACTCACAGCGATGTTCGATTCTCCCGCACCGGTCTGGTGCGTCCTGCAAACGAAGGATGCGACGGCTCTGGCAGCGGCGTCAGGCGCTGGGACGATCTCGACCTTCGTAGCGGTGGGAAACTTCTCGCACTGTCGGGGATGCGCTCCGCAAGCGAGGGATGCGACACTTTTCAGTTTCAAAAGTCACTCAAGCTTAGTTTCAAGCTTCCCAGCACAGGTACAACCACCAGAGGCCCCACAACTGGATCAAGCACTCTAGGAGGGACAGAACTCTCTTAGCAGAGTTCAGGGAAGCTGGGGGTGAAGTCCTTTTGTTCCTGGGACTTCAAAACAGGGAGCCAGCTCTTCTCAGGCCCTTGGAGATTCCTTCAAGACAGGGGACACAGCACACAGCAAAGTCCTTCCCCTCTCCTTGGCAGCAAAGCAACAGCAGGTCAGTCCAGCAGAGCAACAGCAGGACAATCTTCCTTCTTCCTTCTTCAGTTTCAGCTTTCTCCTTGGCAGAAGTTCCTTCTTGATTTCCAGGATGATCTAATTTTCTGTTGTCAGGGGTCCTGTACTTATACCCCTAAAGTCTTTGTTCTCTCTGTGCATGTGGGCCCTGAGCCTGTTCTGGGGTTTCCTGAGTACTTTGTTTTGCTGGCTGCTTCTTTCCTTTCAGAGTGAGGGGCAGGGTCCTCAGCCGCCCAGCAGGGGGGTGGAGCCAGCATTGTGGAAGGCAGGCACAGCCCTATTCAGCCCAGGTGCTAACTCCTCCCACCACTCCAGTTGCAAATGCAGTCATTCAGCCTAGTGCTGACTAATCCATCCTCCTGGGGAATTCCCCAGTCCTTGTCACTCTCAAACCAGACAGTCAATACACAAACAGGCCCAGGCACACAGAAGGGTCAGACAAGAGAACAGCAACTTTCTAAAAGTGCTGTTCTCAAACACAGGATTTAAAAACAACCTTTCCTAATAGATGTGTTATTAAATTCTGAGTTCAGGGATACTAAATACTTTTGTCCTATCTTGTTCCTATGGGAAGAAATGCTGTTAACCACTGTAGCCAGCATCCCCCATGTTAATCTATGGAGCAAGATAGCCTTACAATAGTGAAAAACGAAAATGGCTGTAATTCACTACCAGAACATGTTACCTGCACCAGTACATGTTCTACCTTTCACATACACTGCACCCTGCCCAGGGGGGTACCTTGGGCCTTCCATAGGGGTGACTGATGTGCACAAAAAGGGAAGGGTTGGCCTGGTCAGTGGGGACACTGACCAGGAGGACATGGCAGTTCTAAACTGCACACAGGCACTGCAGTGGCAGGCATGAGACACCATTTTAGGGCTACTCATGTGGGTGGCACAATCAGTGCTGCAGGCCCACTAGTAGCATTTGTCATCACCAGCCCTGGCACACCCAGTGCACTTTACTAGGGACTTCATGGTGATACAAATATGCCAAACATGTATATCCAATCACAATAACAATTTACATAGAGAGCATATGCACTTTAGAACTGATCAGCAGTGGTAAAGTGTGCAGAGTCCTATTGTCAACAGCCACTGTTCAGGAAAAATAAGGGAGGAAGAAGCAAAAAGTTTGAGGATGACCCTGCAAGAAGGGCCAGTTCCAACATTTGCTATACGGGGGACGGAGCATCTGCGCCAAGACCCGGTCGGGCCGCTCTCCCTCGCCATAGTGCTTATCCACCTGATATTTACCCAGGTGTAAGACCTCACGTTCCACTGTCTCCCAGAATTCACTGAGAAGAGCCAAATGTCATTCCTCCTTTTTTTGGTCGGTGGTGTGGGCCGGGGAGCCACCCAGGGCAGCGAGTTCACGCTCTGTGTGTGCCTGTGTGTTTTGAAGATCTTTAAGAACTCCGGAGTGTTTCAACATGCAGAGTCCCCGGATGTGTGCCTTGAAGCCCTCCCATAAGACAGCCCAGGTGTCTACTGACCCTGTATTAAGTGAGAAATATTCATTGATGGCTTTGCGTACCTCCGCATTAAAAAGGTCATTATGTAGGGCGTGGCTCGGGAAGCGCTGCTGCCTCTCAAAGCCCTCCGGATGTGGGGCCCGTAAATGGAGTTTTACTGGGGCATGATCAGCATACCTTCTTGGCAGCGTCCCTATTGACCGGAACCAGCCGGCTATGCCCGGGGAAAGTAGCCAAAAGTCGATCCTGGTCCAGGTGTTGTGTTGCCAGGAGTAATGGGTGTATTTTGTGTGTGTGGGGTTGCGTAGGTGCCAGATGTCAAGTAGTGAGCAATGTTCACATAGCTCTAGTGGTTCGCAGCTGGCTCGTGGCTTGTAATGTATGGAAAAAGTCTGGTGAGTCCGTGTTTGGGCCATAAACACAAACCAGAGCTGTGTGGTGCCCCATAAGTGATCCTGTGACTATTACATATCTGCCCTCGCTATTCCTTACCACTGACCAGGTGCTGAAAGGGACCCTCTTGTGGATCAGGATGGCTGTACCCCTTGCGTAGTTGCTGTACTTCGTGAAATATCTATGTGCCCCCCAGCTTGCTGCAAATCGGGCTTTATTTGATTTAGGTAAATGCTTTTCTTGTAAATAAGCAATAACCACATTGTGTCACAGTAAATAGTGGTTCACCTGCCTCCTCTTGTGGTTGTCGTTCAGTCCCCACACATTCCAAGACATTAAGGATAGGCCAGATGGGCCCTCAACATTACCTAACTTGGCCATCAAAAATATATGTCAAGGATGGCATGATAGCGAAACGGTGAATAGCGAAGAATCGTGACAGTGACCATCTCTGCATATAATCAATAACATTGAACCAAAAAACAGTTAACCCCCATCCTCCTCCCAACCTCACTACGTCCAAAGAGAGGCAGAACCATAGCCAACAGGAGAATTTGAAGTACCAGTTAACTTTACAGTGTAGTGAAAACCCCCAAGAAGGGTACCTCCGTAAATACCAGAACAAGCCCATGGTGTACACCATGAGAGGTGGCAATGCCACGTAAGTTGGTCAGCAACCTGAAATTGTACAGAAAAATGACATACATTATCCCCATTTAGTGGTCCACTATTACAAAAAGGAGCTTCAAAGAGTGTTAGCCTGTAGCAGAGCTGGAGAAAAATTCAGCTCTGGCGTCTGACCCGCTATTTGTTGGGAGGGGCCCCCACTCCCAGACCCAGTCCCATTATTATTCTGCTTATATATGTGGCAGAACTCTTGTGCCTCCGTGAGAGTGTCAAGTATGCGAGCACGGCCCCCTACATCCACCTTCAGCCTAGCCAGGTACAACATGCCATGCTTTAAACCCTATTCCTTAGGGTGGCCTTGACCCTATTATATTTCCGGCGAACGTCATGCACCATCACAGTGAAGTTGGGGTATAAGGATAGTTTAGAACCGTGCCATGTGGTGTTGCCTTGCTCCATAGTAAGGCATAAGGCTGTGTTGCTATCTCTGAAGTTCACAACTCGGGCGATGATGGGTCTAGGGGGGGCAGCCAGGGTTAGGCCGGGGCCCCAAAGACCGGTGAGCAAGCTCCACCACAAATCCAGGGGTTAAAGGGTCTCGCCCGAACAGGTCAGACAGTAGAGTCTCGATGAAAACGTCCATGCAGCCTGTGGCAGTGAACTCAGGGACACCTAGAATGCGGATGGCATTGCGCCTAATGCGCTTCAAGGTCTTTGTTCTATATGGCTACCTCTTTTTTTTTTCTGTGCTAGCCATCGTAGTAGCGAGACCATATAGTGTAAGGCAATTATTATCTCAAAGTGGGCAGAGCATACAGACAGAGCAAACCAAAATGCATCTTTAAACACCCCAACCCCTCCATCCCCCTCCCACAACAGACCCCCCCCAATGTGGCCATGCAGATTTCCTTCCAACCCTCCCCACCCCAAGTCTGCCACCCTCAACATAGTAACTAGAACTTCAGCGGTGCATTGCGCTCGGGGACCAAGGCCGCCTAACAGCACGTAACCTCCAATGTTCTCCAAGCAATATATCGGATCCGCACCCCCCGCCATGCACTACCGTAAATGTACACAGAGCTGCATATTAGTACTTCGGACTCTTCCGTGAATTCCACAGCCCCCCCAGCATTCCCCCCCCCCACAGCCCAACGTCTCTTAAGTCAATGAGTGCCAACCCAGGTCGCGGCAGAGGACTTGCATGCACAGTTAAATATCCAAATTGTCCCCGCGACCCTCCACTCCCTCTGCAACTTATCTGACATGGTTCCTCCTTCCGAAGAACAGACTGGGACACAGATCGAATCCTCTCAAACAAAGGTCGCAGGTCATCAACCTGCGTACCAGCTCCTCTGGTTCAGGACCCCGTAAAGCGCCAGTTTCTCGATCATTCCTGATCGTCCAGATGGCTATTGTCGTCATCCGCCTGCATTTCTGCAGTATCGTTCCTCTGTTCGCTCGACCATCGCTTCATCGCCTGCAACAGTTCTTTCAGGTCCGTGAATATATGCGAATGTCCCTGCCTCTTGACACGCAGTTTGGCTGTGTACAGCATCGCATAGTCCAGGCCCAGTTCTCTGAGTCGCTTCTTGTGCAGATTGAAGTGTTTGCGTGCTTCTTGCACTTTCGCAGTGAAATCCGGATAGATTGATATCGCCGACCCTTCATACTGGAGTGTAGACTTTGTTCTGGCAAGTCTGAGGGCAGTATCCCTGTCCCGATAGTTGAGCAGCTTAGCAATAATCGGGCGAGGTGGCGCGCCCGGTGAGCCCGCTCCACCACAAACATAGACGAGAACACTCCATCTCCTAGAACAGTAGCGAGAAGATTTTCAACAAAAACTTCCATCGTGCCTGTTTGCGTGGTCTCCGGCAGTCCCGTTATGCGGAGGTTGCTGCGGCGCGAGCACGCTTCCAAATCCTCCGTCTTGTCGTGAAGAGAGCGCATCAGGGTTTCTAATTTCTTATGCGCCGTGTCTAACTCGGTCTGCGCCTCCTCAACTTCTGTGATTCTCCTTTCCGCCATGACGTGCTCCTCAGCATGCTTATCCAGGCGCTCGGCCATGCAGTCCATTCTATACGTCATAGCATCCATCTTGGCGCCTAGCGCAGATATGCTAGTTTGAAGACTTTGTTCCATGGAGCGTAGAAGGCTCTTGATGTCGGAACTAGCTGCCTGTTTCTCAACGGAATGCGACGGCTCTCTGTGCTCCTCGGGTCGGTTCTGCAGTTGCAGTCTTCTTTGCGCGAATGGGAGTTTGCTCTGCGTTTTGTCGCCCTTCCCCATCGTTGCGGCCATTCTGGCACACCACTGTGAGTGTAAATGGGGAGCACTGCCCCAGGGGGGTCCCGGCTAAGTATCTAGATTCTTCGCAGATCTGGAGCTTGAGATCGTAGATCCCATCGACTGTCTGTGTGGGCCCCCTGCAGTCAGCCCCGGCGCTACGGTATGGCACGTGAGGTCCAGCCTACTCAGAGTGGCAGGGACCCTGCACCAGGATGGCCGTGTCGCTGCAAGATGGAGCAGCCGTCCAGTTACCTCTCCGCGTAGTGTCACCTGCTTCCACCAGCCAGCCAAGGCCTCCCTCGTGCACTCTCAGGGGAGGGCGCACATCATGCAGAAGAGCGCCCGGGGAGATCCTCCTGAAGGCGGCCCCCTGAAGCGGGGGATCAACTCCACCCCAATGGGGCTGCTAGAATGCTTCAAGGCCCTATCCCTGTGCCCCCCCTCTCCACCAGCATCACGTGGTCTCCACAGAAGGCTCTCAGGCCGCAACGTGGCAAGATTTTGGTGTTCGAACTGGGGGGGGGGGGCAGGGGGCACTCCCAGCACTCCTGTGGGGCAGCTCCAATCCACTCGTGAGGGGCCCTCTGACTCCCAAGACTTGTTTCCAGGCCGCTCTGGCCACCGCTCCGCAGCCGCACCCAATGACCTTCCCGCTAAGGAGCAATCACGGCAGCAATCTCACCTGCGCAGGACCTCGAGGGTGCAGGAGGGGGAAGGACACCCCTTGTGCGGGTCACGGGGCCGCTCCTTACCTCACGGGGAATCACGCCACCAGCCCGGGCGCGTCCTGCCAGCCAGCTGACCTCCTCCACAGGCGCCCGGGTCCGTTGCGCTCACTCTCGCCGCACGCAGAGGCACGTCGGCCGGCGAGGCGCGTACTTGAGGGCGCGGCTCCTCGACCCAGTCACCCGCGGCTCTGCACACCACCGCCGGCGGACTCCGGAGCGCCGAATCTCCACGTAGCCAGGATCGCTAGTGTCCCTGAAGCTTCCCGCTCCTGTGGGGGGAGTTTGGGGCGAAAAACTACACTCTGTGTCAGGATAATGGAGGATATTGGGCAGTGCATGGCATAGCTCCGGGTTTATGTGGCCATATTAGCTGGCGGCTAGCTCCGCCCCCTCTTTATGGCTACCTCTTTAAGGATGCGTTCAACATGCTCAAACCGTTCCAGGGACTGGGCTGTGCCATCTTCGATATCAGAAATGCGGGCCTCTGCCACGTCCAGGCGCCGGTCATGCACCTAGATTTTGACCCCCATGTCCTCCAGACTCTTATCTAGTGTATCAAACCTACCATCAATTGCCAGCCCTCATCTCATGAAGTTAGAAGTAGCCAGTGCCGAGAGGTTGTCCTGACGCTCTACACCCTGTGCACCATCCGCCATGTTGGAGCCATCTTCCAAAGAATTTGTCTGCGAGTTTCTCAAATTGCAGAGTCTTCTGTTTGGAGTCTTTGCCGCCCACACCTCGGGGCCTTTGCAGGGGAGGAGTCGCGGGAAAGTCAGGCGCAACAAGGGTGTCTGTGGATGTCGGAATGAACCTCCAGGGAGCCCATCTACCACGAGTCATGGAGTGATAGGGTCAGAGAGGTAGACAGTGCGGTCCATTCTGACAAGGGAGGACAGAAATGGGATGGCGCACTGATCAGGGGTCCGCTGTCTGAAGCAGGACTGGCACCAGGGTCCGATGTCTCCCTCAGGCCCCACAGCTGGCAGCACAGGCCAGGCAAATTCCTTTCCAATGGAGTCCTCAAATTGTGGTGTTGAGCATTAGTCTTTCATGCCAGTGCTTCATGCACCTCTGCCAGGTAGGGCTGGATATCTCAACCAAATCACAGCGCTCGTAGGGACCCCCCCAAGGGAACACAGTGGGTAATTGTAGCAGGTGGACCAATTTACAGTACAGAGTGTGGGCCCAAGTGTAAATGAGAGTTCCAATGTGATCCCACCATCTATTGCGACCTTCGCCGGTGTCTGCAGGCCACTCTCGGTCTTGGGGGTCAGCGGAGCAATCAGCACCTCAGCCACTATGCAGGTGGCTGCAGGGAGCAGGGACCATGCCAGCGGGCGTCCGGTCACAACAAGGCATCCTTTGTGTAACGCGGCGCATTCTATGCACTATGCGCTCTCAGTTAGTTTAATCGCGAAAGTACGCATGTTTTTAAATCTTGTTGTGTTTATTCCTTAAATAACTTACATTTCAGCCCCGTGTTTTTAATTGCACCTATAGCGCTTACTTGCACTATAATCGGCACTCCCACCGCTGTTTTAGCGGGTCACTTGCAGGTCCACACGTCTTGCAGCCATCTTGGGGGTAGGTAGGGACGCCTAGCGGCGCCATCTTGGTGAGCGCTCTAGTGCTCAGGCGGGCAGACGAGTCCTCTATTTAAGACGGTCTCTTCCTGCAGGTCGGCCTTGGACAAGGCATTCTTTGTGTAACGCGGCGCATTCTATGCACTATGCGCTCTCATTTAGTTTAATCGCGAAAGTACGCGCGTTTTTAAATCTTGTTGTGTTTCTTCCTTAAATAACTTACTTTTCAGCCCCGTGTTTTTAATTGCACCTATAGCGTTTACTTACACTATAATCGGCACTCCCACCGCTGTTTTAGCGGGTCACTTGCAGGTCCACACGTCTTGCAGCCATCTTGGGGATAGGTAGGGACGCCTAGCGGCGCCATCTTGGTGAGGGCTCTAGTGCTCAGGCGGGCAGGCGAGTCACCTATTTAAACCTGTCATAGGGACGCGCAGCGGTAACGCGCAGCGGGCGCGCCATAATCGCGCCGGAGTCGAGCCAGAGTCCTGACCGTCTGCGCTCGTCAGCGTCGAGGCGGCGGTAGAGGCAAGGTATTCCGCTTCATGTGTCAGTGGTCCAGGATTGCCCAGGGAGTGGTTATGCTCCCTCAACAGGGGTTCCTCTTACTGCCACGATACCTTATTACCAGATACATGGGACGGCCCAGCTTGTTGCCTCCACTGTAAGGCGAAGCTTATTCCAGAGTTATCTTCTCAAGACGATACTCATTCCACTGTTTTACGAGGGGGACTCATTAATGCCAGGTCGATGTGCAAAAACGCACAACATATAAGCGACCTGATTATAGAGATGAATTTAGACTGGCTTCTTGTTACGGAAATCTGGCTTTGTCCTTGGTGTAACCCGGATATAGCAGTGGCTCTTCCGCAAAACTTTTTAATCCAACGATTAGACAGGCCTTTGCAACGGGGAGGTGGTTTGGCAATCATTCATCGCAATACAATGAAATGTACTACGTATGAGTTGGCAGACATTAAGGGGGCAGAGGCCATGGCTTTCTGCCTTGGTATTCATGACTCCTTTACTTTCTCTGGGGCTCTGATTTACCGTCCACCTGGCCCACCCACTGAATTCTTGGAGAGCATTGGAGATGCACTGAGCGATCTTACGCTTAGGTTTGCCCATTGTACGGTATTGGGAGACCTTAATCTCCATTTAGACTTGGTCTTACCCTGCTAACGGTGGAACCCACCCACATAGCAGGTCATGTCCTAGATTGCATTTGTTCTAACTCAGATAGCCTAATAGTTAAATCCCCGTCTGCCCAAACCTGGTCAGACCACAAACTCATCCCATTTGACCTTCTTTTAAAACATTTGGCTCCGGCGAAATGTATGAGAATAAGTACTGTCAGTCGCAAACCGGATTGGAAAAACTCACTCACGCGGCCAGACCTCTTGGAGAAACTAAGAGACAGTAAACCTGCACTAACTGGCCACACTCTGACAGATAACCAACAATACTGTGAATGGATGGCGACATTTGGTTCGTCCTCGGATCCAACAAAGAAGCATAAAAATTCAAGCTGTGTTAAAAATAGAAGGAGTGCCCCATGGTTCTCACTAGCCTTAAAAATGGAGTTAGGAGAATTGAGATCACTTGAGCGGCGGTGGCGAAGAAACTACGAGGCTGTTGCCCGTGACACTTATAAATCTGCTTGAAGGAAGTACCATGCCGCAATCAAGCTGGCAAAAAAAGCACATTATTTAGAGGCTATTTCTTCCTCTGGTAATGGACAGAAGGAGATTTTTAAGATTGTCAACAGTTTCACCAACCCCACAGCACTCGCTCAGACAATTCCCCCCTCATTACTCTCTGCAATGCCATCGCTAATTATTTTGAGAAGAAGTTCTCAGACATCGTGAAGGACTTCCCTTCTGTGTCATCTACTTCGATGAACTCTGAAAAGATAAGACCGGGCTATGAAATAACTAATACCACTTGCTTCGACTCATTTGTGCCCATTTCCCTAGAGGATTCACACCAGGCCATTCTAGCAAGTAAATCTGGATCCCCATTTGACCCTTGTCCGCCTATGGTTTTACTGGCATTGGTCGGGGAGGTAAATCCAACTATTAACAGCATTATCAACTCATCATTGGCCACGGCAGAAATTACATGCGACTGGAAGCTCGCGGCGGTTATGCCACTTCAGAAAAAGGCTCTACCGGACCCAACCACTCTCTCCAACCTGCGTCCTATTTCCCTGCTCCCCGTGGTGTTTAAGCTGACCGAAAAATTCATTAACAACCAACTTACTCATTTTTTCGAGGAGAATAACATCTTGCACACCAATCAATCAGGGTTTAGATCCAAACACTCAACCGAATCTGCCCTCTTGTTTACGACAGAGACCCTGCGAATGGCTATGGACCAAGGGAAGAAGGCCGTCTTGATTTTACTCGACCTATCGGCGGCCTTCGACACGGTCTCACACACAATCTTGATCGACCGTCTATGTAACGCAGGTATAGGAGGAGTGGTATTGGCGTGGTTTAGAAATTTCCTCAACTAGAGACGTCAAGTCACGGTACTAGGTGAATTTAAATCTGAAGAAAAAGTCATCAGCTCAAGGGTCCCTCAGGGCTCTAGTTTGAGCCCTGTACTTTTCAATCTTTACATGGTACCCCTCATTGAGCTAATCGCCTCCTATCAGATTAGCACTATATCATATGCTGACGACACGCAGCTTATCCTGGTGTTGGATAGTGTGCTGCCTGGAGCAGAGGAGAATTTGAAAAACTGTCTTACGGCCACATTTGAGTGGATGAATAACAATCACCTCAAATGTAACTCTGGGAAGACGGAAATTCTGCCCTTCGGCCCGCAAAACCTGTTTTCCCCCAAACAATGGTGGCCTGAGGATGCTGAAGCTCCTCCTAACACTATTTCTTCTGCTCGTAACCTGGGCATCACGTTTGATGACCAATTGTCATTTAAGAAGCAAGCGGTAGGCGTGGCTAGCACGTGCTTCCATATCATTAGATCGCTTAGGAAGTTTTTTGACCTTCTTCCACTTGCAGCAAGGAAAACAGTGGCAGTAGCACTAATAACATCCAGACTGGACTACTGCAACAGCCTGTATGCAGGAACCAACAAAGCGGTGCTCCACAGGCTGCAATTAGTCCAGCATGCTACTGCCCGTTTAGTACTTCGCTGGCCAAGAAACTCATCTGCCTCGGCCGCGCTAAAGACTCTCCATTGGTTACCGATACACAAGCGTGTTCTATTCAAGGTCCTTGTTATCACCTTTAGAGCCTTTCAGCTACAAGGAACCAGATACTTGTCTAATGGCTTTAAACGCTATCAGCCAGCACGCTGCCTGTGGTCCGCTAATGAAAATCTCTTGGTAATCCCTAGATTTAGATTGGTCACTAAAGGCGGAAGTCTCTCTTTGTCGTGGGGTCCAGGGCTTGGAATAAACTTCCACCCCAGCTTCGGCTTATGTCCAAGGAGAACCACTTTAGGAAAATCCCTGAAGACATGGATTTTCTCCCTCACTGACGCTGCCTGTAGGGCACTGGTGTAAGTGTGTAATGTGTTCTGAGTTGCCAGCAGTCCACCAACCTATTCCAGCTGGGTTGGTTTTGAGCGCCAAGATGCTCCATGGAGTGGTAGTAGCGCTATATAAATGTGACTTTACATTACATTACAATCTAAGGGCCGGCATTGGTGCGCATCCCCGCCGCTCTCTGCGTTGCTTCGCATGTGGATTGAAGCCTTTCTGGCACACAGCGGGCCCTGTCCCCGATGTGGCTTCAGCAAAATGGTGGGCGCAGTCTGCCCTAGCAGCGCTCCACTCCGATCTGTGGTGTCTCAGGGGGGAGCCACTGCCGCCGCAACGCAACTGCTCCCACCACAACCTCAGTGAGCCCCCACCCACCTGCTACCCTCCATGTCTGTCACCTCACCACTCCGGTCAGCGATGTTCGCAGGGACCCGCACCTCTTCTCCCCATGATCCGAGTTCTTAATGGCAATATCTCGGCAGTGATAGGCCAGTTAGCTCTCGGTGGCAGCCCGCAGGAATCAGGGTAATCTCTGAGTCCCAGCGCCGTTGAACATGGGGTCAGAATCACAGGATTCACCTGGGATAATGCCCGATCTGCTGGGCCAGACCACAAAGCTTCAACAGCAAACGGCCATCTTGGTCGCTTATGTGGCCACGCCCCCATTAGTTTTAATATTTCATCCATATTCTTTTAATTTCAAAAGCTCTTGTAGAACATCAAGAACATGAGAGTTTGGTGCTATCAAGACTTTGGAAACATCAATTGGCTGGTAAACTTGAGAAGTATGCGTTTGAAAGGGAGGAAATTGAGTATTTTGGATTTAGATTGAATTCCTCTACCCTTTCAATAGGTTACCAGATAGTTTCAGCTAGTTTGGTTTGACCTTCTCTTGAAAAGGGGATTATTAGTAGTCATAAGTAGTGACTAACCATTAGTAATAAGTCCACAAATACAATAAAAGTGCCAGTGAAGGTTTCAATAAATTATTCCCTTGCTCAACCCTTGGTAGCTGGCAACAAGCAGACAGGTGTTACTTAAGAGTAGGCCTGGGCAGTAAATCCCGTTCCGCTCACGGAATTTGCGGAATTTGGGTGATTTCGCGTTCCGCATAGAACGCGAAATTGCCCCAAATTCTGCGATCCGTGACTTCGCGAAACTCTTTGCTTGTTCCCATTCTCAAAATGAGTGTTTGCGAGATATTTCCCCTCGAGCGCGCAAACAGCGATTGCGAACAGGAAAAAGCATCGCGACCAAGCAATTCGCGGAATTTCTGCATGTTAGCGGAGATTTTTTACCGTTTCGCGGAGATTTGCTTAACGCGATTACGCAAATTCCACCCACCCCTACTTAGGAGACAGGTGTGTAAAGCATTTAAATACACGAATACATTAAACAAGTAAGACACAACATACAATAAAAGCCCCACTCCAATTTGTAAAAAAGACATTATATTTTTATGAACAAATAGACACCAAAATGACAAAAATCCAAAGTAGGCAACTGGAGATAGGATTTTTTAAATAATAAACACTTTCTAGTGCTTAAAAACATATGGCGCCACTTTGGGACATCTGGTCGATCTTGACGGGGACAAAGTCAAAGTTCGAGGCCAACCGTAATGAAGCCCTCGTCGGATACACTAAGCGGGAGGCCTCGGTCAAAATTTTACCTTCACACTTAGTAGTTATTCTGGAGCTTTTTCACTCGACCTCGAGCAAGGCACCTCATCAGGCCGATTCGGTGTAGGTTCACCGGCTTGACTTTCTGTGAGGTCCTGATCAAATCCTGGAAGTCTGGAACTCTGAAGCTGTCAGCAGGATGAGCCTGAAATCCAGGCCAGGTCTCGGTAAAGGTAACTGGCTTGACTGTCAACATGAGTCGGTTCCATTATGAAACTTTTTCCAAAAGTTTATTTAATCTTCTCCAAACATCTGGAACGTCTTCCTGAAGTTCTCCTTGAGGGTGCAAAGTGTCCAAAACACAACTCCAAGGGTCTGGAATCTCCTAGATGGTTCTCTGGATGTCTGGACCACAATTCCCACAATGCACCAGGCCAAATCCTTAAATGTCCACTGGACACACTCCAGGATGAGGTCTCTTGATGGAGATGATTCAGGTGGGCTCTGTTAACCTGCTGCTTGCAGGGAGCCCATTACTTTGACTATTAAAATCAGGCAAAGTCTTTCTGGTGCTAAGTCCCACAGTGTGCAGCAGGTGCAGTCTTGGTGAGTGCAGTCCTCTTGGGGCAGGCCAGGGAGTCAGCAGGGCAGTCCTTCTTTTTGTCTCTTTGAGCAACAGATCTGAGGAGCTATGCAGCTCTCCCAAATTTATTCACAGGTTATGGGTGTCAAACAGGGGGGGACCCCTGACCAATTGTATGCAGGGTGCCACCCAGGTGTATGACCTCTTCCTCCAAAGTGTGGCATCTTCTTGTCCCAGAAAGCTCCGTACTTTCAAAACCCAACAACGAGAAAGTCTCCTCAGAGTGCTATATCAGGCTAACCCAACCAACTGGTGTGGCTAATTTTCCTAAACACTACCCTTCCAACTCTCTCCCTAATCAAATTATAGGGGCTCCTGTGTGGATGGGCATGGCAAGATATGGGGGTCAGCCTGAGCTATCCTAAAGTGTCATTTTCTCTTTGAAGGACTGTTTGACTACCCCTTAACCCCCTTCCAACCATCTGCTCTGCAACTTGCACTTCTCCGTCCACCGGAGACCCACTCTCTCTCTAGCAGGCTTTTCAAACCTCAGTAAAGCAGCCTGGCCAGCCTAGGAATAAGCTTGTTAATCCGGAAAGAGCAGCTGGAAAGCTGGATTTCGGCTCACAGAAAAAAAAGTTGAATAACTTATTTTCTGTAATAGTTATTATAAATCTAACAGTGGCAAGTTGTTGGATTTATCTCAACTATTAATGGGATACCTTGAGGCATATTTTACATCGATCCTATAAATACCTGTAGTTAAATAAAATATTACAATGTTAGCCTTTAGAGCCATTCACTGCAGTAGGGAAAATGGAATGGGCAGTTTTTTCCCTCACCAGTACTTATAATATATATATATATATATATATATTTCCCTTCTGATAGTTACAAGGCATCCTACCCCTGGGACCTAAGGGAGAACTTAGGGGTGACTTAAATGTAAAAATAAAGTCGAATTTGCATATAGAGTTAATATAGCAAGATTAGTTGTTTAGAGTAGTTCTGACAACTTGTTGGCCTGGTGCCACTGCACCTGCTACACCATTCAAATAATGACCCTGTTGCCTGCAAGAAAACTGCACTTGTGACTGCCTGTTTAGTGGTAAAATATAGCAATATGTTGTGTTTAGTGGAGTTATGACAACTTTTGGTCCCAGTGCCACTGCACCTGTCACACAATTTAAATCAAGCCCATTTGAACTGCAAGGTAACTGCAATTGTGACTGCCTATTTAGTAGCAAAATATATCGATATTAGGTGTTTAGAGGAGTGCTAGCGCCACTGCACCTGCTGCACCATTCTAACCATGACCCTAGTGCCTGAAAGATTAGTGCACTTGTGACTGTCTGTTTAGTTGTAAAATGTTGTGATAATTGCTGTTTAGTGGGGTGTCTGGAGCTTTTGGTCCCAGTGCCACTACACTTGCTGCACTATTAAAATCATGACCCTAGCGCTTGCCAGACAACTGCACTTGTGATTGCCTGTTTAGTTATAAAATGTATCAATATTATGTGTTCAGAGGAGTTCTGAAATCTTTTGGACCAGGTGCCACTGCACCTGCTACACCCTTCAAATAATGACCCTGTTGCCTGTGAGATAACTGCACTTGTAACTGCCAGTTTATTAGTAAAATATAGCAATTGTTGGTGTTTAGTGGCGTTATGACAACTTTTGGCCTCGGTGCCATTGCACCTGCAGCACCATTTAATTCAAGCCCCTTTTAACTGCAAGGTAACTGCAATTGTGACTGCCTGTATAGTAGTAAAATATAGCAATATTAGGTGTACAGAGGCGTTCTGACATCTTTTCGGCACAGTGCCACTGCACCTGCTGAATCATTCAAATCATAACCCTGTTGTCTGCACGGTAACTGCACTTGTGACTGCTGATCCAGCGGCCTATAGAAAATATATCATAAACAACGCTACCCAACTTCATAACCTATAAACAAAATTCTATACTAAATATGGACCCATTTATAAACCTGACATATTTTGGGCCTACTGAATCAGGTGGTCAGACTAAATTTATATACACATTATCTACAAACTATATACATTTTTATACATCTGCGAAAAGAATATTGTCATTAGAATAAAACTTTTACCATTTAAACGACCACCATAGGCGATGTGATCTAACTAATAGTAACCTACACTTCTGAATAACCAAGACCAGCTTGTTTGTCAAAAGTAAGATTTTATTTACTAAATTATGGTATATAGGTTGATAGTTTTATAAATGAATTTTATTTGCAATAAAGCAAGCATGATTGTAAGAAATTATGAGAAAATACAATTTAAGCAAATGAATCAAATTCAAAGTGAATATATAAAATTTAGCATTTCTAAAACCTAATTCCCTAACTGAGCTAAATAGATAGAAATTATAGAAAAGTTCTTTGAGGATTCTTACGTGCTCCACGCAAAGTCCAGCAGCACTTCACCCTCATCGGAAAGTCAGAAAGCAGCAGCCAGCCCATCCCTAGGGGCATGACTTTTTATACCTTTCTACGCTAACTAAACTAGCAAAGGAAAGTTTTCAGAAATCTTCGACGTCCCATTGGCTGAGAGTGACAAGTGACATGTCACCCAATTTTCAAAAAGTTCCATTAAATCATATTTGTTAGAGACCATTGTCTCTTCCGAGTGCAACCAGGAGCTTCCTTATGTTGCAACAAATGTATAAAGTCATTCTCGCAGCGTCCATAGACTTTCTATTGACTTCCGCGGATGCCAAGTTAAGGACTGACAAAATGTTCTTTTTCGACCTTGGCCATGTCCGACAGAATGACGGCAGCACATCAGTTTTTGCTTAGTGAACGCAGCTTTAGACGAATAATTTATTTCAGAATGGGCGTCTCGTGACTTTTGCAGAATTACAAGTCAGCTCTTTTCTGCGGCTCAAGTGACTAGGCCCAAAAGCAGGCAACTTATGATTTCTAATATAAAACAAACACAAGAAAAGTATTAATGTAAGAAATAATGTAGATTCTGTATCCACCCCAAGATTTACTAATTAATTAACCAACCTGATTAATCAAATGTTACCTAGCTATTGCAAACAAATAAAGCAGCGTTTATATCTACCAGTCTCCGTTATTCCATGAGACTCGAATGCACCTAGAATAGTAGAAATGACATCATACAGACAAGGAAAAGCAAAAAAAGCACATGCTTCTTTTAAGTTTGCAGCAGTTAGTAATGACAAAAACGAAAACAATAAATTATTTTATTAATTTACACGAACTAAAAGATGCAACAATTATGCACGTTTATGAGCACACATGTTAGTCCCCCCATGTGTAAAGTTTAATCTAAGTTGTATTAGCACGACATATCACAAATCATTAATATTATTATTCATGTTATGGAAATGTGACTTCGCGAGTTTAAACAAAATTTTGTTTTCTATCTCGCTCCATCAACTCCCTCATCTGGTGATTAACAAATCACCACACCAGTATTTAAAATTTTGATAATTTAAAATTCTAAGAAATCGATTCAAATTCATTTGTATCAGTAAACCTAAAAGTCTGTTTCTGCATAATCTTTGGAATTAACATAACGCTCTCTATGTAACTCCTGCAATGCAATCTCTCTTTCTTCTTCTTTTCTGAGTTTATAGATTCTTTTCTTTTCTTTCAACTGTTTCTTTCTTTTAAGTAACAAACAACCTAATTTGGTCAAAATAAAAATGAATACTATTATAATCAAAGGTGCCAGAATCTTGCCAAGAATTGAACTTCCAATATTATGAAACCAGTTTTTAATTGCTTGAAACCTTTTTGAAAGTTTCCCTGTAAAATCATCTTCTTCTAAAGGAATTATCTCTGAATGCATTTGTGTAATATTCTTGATATACATTTCAATATTCTTACTTTCATCAGGTATATATGTGCAACAATGTTGTACGTGTAAAATGCCACAGACTCCTCCCTCTTTTGCTAGGAGTATGTCTAAAGCAAGACGATCTTGAATTACCATAGATCTAATTGCAATAACTTCAACATTCACTAATTGAAATCCATCAGCTGTGTCAGTTGATAATCTATCAACTATAGTGGACAATTTTCTGATTCTCCCTGCATTTAGGGTTATACCAACAAAAGGTATTACAGCTTGAAAAATATCTCCCAGAACTTCAGTAAAAGTTTCTCTTTTAGCTCTATTTACATAATTATGAATTTTAAACAATCCTTCTGAATCTCTGTCAACATGAAACACTTTAGGAAAAACAATTCCCACATAACAAGTTCCATACCAGTGGTCTGGAAGGTTGTAGTAGGCTTTGTCACCACAAACAAAATAAATCCCAGGAAAGATAGGATCTTTTCCACCTTTAAATCCCCAACCTCCCAAAATCTGATAAGTATCTTCACAGTTACTTGCACCTACAAAGTAATTATCAAAAAGTGTATTATCTCTTCTAATGCAAAGTTTTCCACTAACTGGTTTGTCTATGTGAATTGCAATATTTTCAAGCATTTTGCCATTTAATTTCTCATCCTCTTTTTGCCAGAAGCTCGACTTAGTCTGCTTGACTAATTCATTCCTCTTATAAATTGCTCTTCTCTCCTCAACCATGTTCAAAAATTTCTTTCCTTCAGCACTTAATTTACATGTTAGATTATTCTTGTAAGCATACTCATAAGTGAGTTCATTAGTAACAAGGAAAAATTCTCTCATTTGTTTTGCTTTCTTATGCTTATTTAAAGCATTATCAATCTTAATATTCGCAAAAATTTCATCATAATTAGAATAGTAATATTCTAAACGTCCAGTTTGATAAAATAAACTAGTTAATACACTACATGTTACAGCATAAGTGAGAGGAAGCATATTATATGTTACTCCCTCAGAAACAGAAGCAGGTAACTTAACGCAGACGTAGCAGTCTTTTGCATCCATTACCTTAACATATTCACTCAATAGCTTTGTGAATGTATTACTTGAAAAATCACCAATTGATTTATCTTGATGAATGTTAGGCTGATGATCAATAACTTTTGCAGACGCACTATGTTTAGTTTGGCTAACCAGAGCTTTGCTTGTTAAGTTAACTTTGTGTAATTCTCTATTCATCTCCAAAGGGATAATTACAGCTAGAACCAACCAGAGCAGAACTAAAATGAGCAGACACACCAGAGTCATCTTACAGCATCTTTTAAAAACAGAACACTTTGAAGTGCTCTCCTTAACATAAGGCATTTTTGGTTAGTTTAGCCTCAAAAATAAAATAAAAATAATTTTTAAAATTCTAAATTTATATTTACACCCCCCTTTTAAAATATTTTTTCTTTTATTTTTCTTAAAACCCTAAACAAGATTTCTTCGACCTTATGTCATACATAAGTTTTCTTCAACTAAACAGTTTTTCTTCGACCTTATGTCAACTAACAAATTTTCTTCAGCCTATTGCCAATTTAATATTTCTGTACCTCAATCATTGTCACTAATTTCTTGGATTTCGTTTTCTTCTTCACTACTATCATACATGTCAATAACAGGTGGAATTACTAAGTAAGTCCACTCAGGAGATTTGTATTTTTGGTTTGGTCTTATTATTCTCTTCCCTTTTCTCGATATTACTTCAATTTTTCTTCCAACTCCAACTTCTTTTTCAGGACTCTTTTGACTACTGATTTCTTCAACTTGTTCTTTTGGCTTTTTGATCAATCTGACTCTCAATCTTCCACCTGGCCAGTAGTCTGCTTTTCTCACGTACTTCTTCTTTGGTTCAGAATTATTTGATTCTGACTTCCAAGTCCTTTTCTTTCTGTTTTCACTTTCACCTTCCACGTCACTTTCTTCAGTTTCGTAGTCTGAAATTTCAATTGACTCAGGAACTTCTCTATTCGGCAATTTCACTCCTTCAGGAACTTCACTTAGTCTTCCATCACTGGTACTTGGTAATTCGTTCTCCTCCTCTTCCTCAATTACCTCTAACTTCCCAGATTTCGGATTTCTGTTCCTTACTTCAGAGTTTGTTCTCTGCCTTTCGATACTCTCCTGGTCTGAAACTTCTTTTTGTTCAGCTTCTTTGTCTTCAATAGAGACAACCGAATCTTCAGTTATCTTTCCTTTTAACAGATTCTCTTCACCTTCAGAATCTATTACAATTATTTCTAAGTCTTTTCTTGTCAAATTTCCATTCACTGGCACAGTTTCCAGATGTCGACTTTCTTGTCGATCTTCAGAATCTGTAATTATTTCACCTTCTGTTTTGCCTTCTGCTTCAGAATCAGAATCATCTGTGGTATCACTTTCAACGTCAGAACTCTCAGGAGTTGGTACTGGAATAGTATGACTAGGATGAATCCAACGTTTTAATCCTCTGCACTTTACAGCATTAGTAGTGATCAAAATTATCTGCCTAGGTTTCTGCCATCTAGGAGCTAGACAATTCCTTCTCCGATGTACTTTCGTTCTGACCCAATCGCCAGGTCTCAGATCATGTGTCAAAACTTTTTCATTTGATTGAGCTTCAGTTCCCACCTGATTAGACACAGAAGTTACCATATCAGATAACCTTTTACAGTAATCCAAAATAGCACTGTCATTTATGCTCAACAGTTTACCTACAGGTACAAAAGCTTGCCTCATAACTCTTCCCATTAAAATTTCATGAGGACTCAAACCTGTCTTTTTATCTGGTGTACTTCTTAATGACATTAAAACAAGTGGAAGAGCATCTGTCCATTTTATACCTGTTTCAAGACACATTTTTCCAATTCTATTTTTGATTGTTCCATTTATTTGTTCAACTACTCCTGATGCCTCTGGTCTGTATGCACAGTGTATTTTCTGCTCAATACTCAAAGCTTCGCAAATTAACTTCATCAGTTTGTTATCAAAATGGCTTCCTCCATCACTCTCAATAGTGACTGGAAAACCGTACCTTGGGATGATTTCTCTGAGCATTAGTTTTGCTACTGTAATTGAATCACAATGTCGTGTAGGGAAAGCCTCTACCCATCTTGAGAATAAGCAAACAATTACAAGCACATATTTCAAACAATTGTGTAAGGGCATTTCAATGAAATCCATTTGTAATCTGGTAAAGGGACCACCTTCTCGACCAATTATTCCTGTCCCCACTACTGATTTTCTATTTGGATTCATTTGTTGGCATGACAAACACCTTTGACAAAAAGATTCAGCAATAGTTCTAAACTTGGTATTGAACCATGTTTCTCTGAAAAGTCTAACCATGGAATCTCTTCCGAGATGTGCTGGACCATGATATAATCTGGCCATGTCAGCAATCATACAATTTGGTAAGACTACTCTGCCATCTTTGTAAACCCACACTCCATCTTCTTCACGTGGTCTACAATCTGATCTTAACCACAAGTCTTTTTCTTCATCTTCTGCTTCATTTTGTAAATCTCTAATTTCATGCCATGTTTCTACAACAGTTGTTAGCATTAATGAATTTGAATCAGTTTCTTTACTCCTCTCCCGATTGTATGCATAATTTTTCTTTGCGCAGTATTTAGCTGTTTCATCTGCGAAGGCATTTCCCTTGGAAATATAATCAGTTCCTTTAGTGTGCGCTGCACATTTAACAATGGCAATTTCTTTTGGCAATTGTATTGCTTCCATTAATCTCCTAATGAAAACTGCATTTTTAATTGGTGATCCTGCTGATGTCATGTATCCTCTCTGTGACCAGAGTTGTCCATAATCATGCACAACTCCGTACCCATACTGACTATCAGTAATGATGGTAACTCTTATATCCTTTGATATTTCACATGCACGAATTAAAGCAATCAATTCAGCCACTTGTGCTGAACGAACTCCTTCAAGACATGATGCTTCTTCAACATCTACGACTGTACAAACTGAATATGAAGCTTTCAAGACACCTCCTTCGGATCTTAAGCATGAGCCATCTACAAAGTAGACAAAATCCGATTCAGACAAAGGTCTGTCTTTGATGTCTTTTCTTGGTTTAGTGCAGAATTCCATGACATCTAAACATTCATGTTCTGTTTCAATGTCATCAACAATTTCAGAATCAGGCAGTAATGTAGAAGGATTCAGATTTAAACATCTTGAAATCGAAACATTATCTGCTCCCAGTATGATTTTCTCATACTTTGTCAATCTGCTACTTGTTAGATGTTGAGTCTTACCTCTTGTCAGTAATATTTCAACTGAATGAGGCACAAAAACTTTCACAGGAAATCCCATTATGATCCCCTCACTTTGTTCGAGGCTGATACTTGTAGCTGCAACTGCTTTCAAACAACCTGGTAATGCTTTTGCAATTGGATCAAGAACTGCAGAGAAGTATGCAATAGGTTTCTTTAGATTTCCATGTCTCTGAATTAACACAGATAATGCACATCCTTCTCTCTCACTGCAATACAGTTCAAAATCTTTCTCATAGTTTGGCATTCCTAAAGCAGGAGCTTGGCATAAGCTCTTTTTCAGGTTCTCAAAAGAGTCCATCTCAGCATCATTGAGAATAATTGGATCTTTTACATCTGATTTTGTCAGTCTTTGTAGTGGTTTTGCAATTACTGAAAATCCACTTATCCATTGTCGACAGTAACCAACCATTCCCAAGAACATTCTGACCTGTCTTTGTGTTCTTGGTGGTAACATTGCTTGAATCATTTTTATTCTTTCTATTGTTACTTGTCTTTTTCCCTTTGCAATTCTGTGACCAAGATATTTTACTTCTTGTTTGCAAAACTGTAATTTTGCTGGGGACACTTTATGTCCTTCTTCTGCAAGGCGATTTAACAGAATTATTGTGTCTGTTACACAATTTTCTCTTGTCTTTGCAGCTATTAACAAATCATCAATATACTGCACTAGCGTAGACCTACCTGGTAAGTCTAGGTCTTCTAATGATCTTTTTAACAATTCGTTAAAAATTGAAGGACTTTCTGTATAGCCCTGAGGGATTCTTGACCATCCGAGGGTCTTACCTTGGAATCTGAAAGCAAAGATTTCATAACTGTCTGGGTGTAATGGAACAGTAAAGAATGCATTGCAAAGGTCAATGACTGTATACCATTCAGCATCATGTGGAATCTGAAATAGAATTACTGCTGGATTTGGAACTACTGGACAACATGGAACGACAATTTGATTAATCTTTCTCAAATCTTGTACGATTCTAAATGTTCCGTTAGACTTTTTAACTCCCATAATTGGTGAATTACAAGAGCTACTTTCCATTTCCTTTAATACACCTTGCTTGATTAATTTTTCAATTATAGGTGTAATACCTTCAATTGTTTCTGCTTTCATTTTATATTGTGGAGTGTTTGGAAATTCTATTCCTTGTTTCAACGTAATTTTTACTGGATCTACGTTTTTCATTAGACCCATCTCATTTCCAGTAAAATCCCATATTTCAGATTTCACTGTTTCTTTGAGTTCTTCAGGTAAATCCTTTTCTTCAAATGCAGGAAACAATTTTGTTTCTTCTGCTTCCATCATCATCATTGTCATTCTGTATAAACCATCTTCCTCCATTGTTTGTAATTCAACTCCATCAGGAGAACAATATATTCTACAATTCATTTTACATAGGATGTCTCTGCCCAATAGATTTACTGGACTACTATTACAAACCACAAATCTGTGTTTGTCTCTGTAGTTTCCTATTTCAACTGGTACTGGATCAGTTAAGTCTGTTTTAATTTGTTGATTACTTACTCCGACAACTTGGATGGTATCCCCAGAGAGAGGTAGGTTTTCAATTTCCACTGATCTAACAGTAGAACGGGTAGCACCAGTGTCCACTAGAAAAGTGATGTCTACATCATTAACTTTCCCGTTTACAAAAGGACCAGACTGGTCAACCTCAAGAGTGGCTCCAACAACACACTCTTCCTCCTCTCTCGGGCACCGTCAGCAATAATCATCAGAATCACTGTCTTGACTTTCTGCTAATAAAAATTGTTGTGAAGCATTTTGCATTTGAACCCTTTGCTGCTTTTGCTGTTTTTGTGGTTTTATTACCTGTTCACTTCCCTGAAATCCCACATTTGGATTATATTTTTGAACTCCCCCACAATTCGGAAAAGGTGGTTGTGGCAATTGGTCTTGACGATTATTCACCTGTTGTTGTTGCTGTTGCTGTAACTGTCGCTGAATATTAAATTCGTTTAACCCCTGTTGCATCTGTAGCTGTCGCTGCAGGTCAACACCATTCTGCATCTGTGGATTCAATAAGGGATTCTTTAAGTTTTTAGGAGGATGAGGACACTCGTCTCTCCAATGTCCAATTTCGCCACAATTAAAACAAGGTAATCTTTGCTTCAACTCCTCAATCTTTGGGCAAAATTTCTTTGGGAAATTATTACCTTTAAACTTTCCTTGTATTTGATTTGTATTTCCAGTTTGAACAAAATTAGTGTTCTTATTTCCCATGCTGGCAATCTGTTGCTCAGCCACCTTTACCTGAGCCCACATGGCTTTCTCCTTTAGTTTCTTCTGTTTTACTTCTATTTCATCGCTGCAATACTTTGCTTTCCTTAGAATATCATCTACAGATAGTGATTGCCATCCGACAATACTATTTCTGATCATTTCTCCAATTTCAGGTTTTAGTCCATAAACAAATCTATAGACAAAATGACTCATGTCTTTTTCATCTAATTTTTCATAACCACTGTATTGTTTAAAAATTAACAGTAGTCTTTCATAAAAGGAATGAACTGATTCTTTTGTTTCTTGTTCTGTTCTTTCTATTTTAACCCAATCGACTTCTTTGGGTGGAATTTTGTTTTTCATCCAAACAATTACCTTTTCATAAAAATCCATTACAAGTGGATTTGGAGCACCTGTTTCTTTAATTCGCTCAGGTTCTGTTTTTGGCCAACTAATCGATATTTTGCATTCTGTCCAAAGATCAGATGGAACGACAATGTCAAAAAATCCATCTAAATCAATCCACAGAACTTTTGACACTTTGATGAATCTATCGACTTGCCTGTACCACTCAACTGGTTTTTCCCTCAATTTTGGAAAGTCATTTGTAAATAACAGAATGTCCTGTCTTGACCAAGGGATATGAACATATCCTCCACCTGCAATTTCTCTCATTGGGAATTGTTTTGACAATTTTTCCAATCTTTCATCTTCCTTCTTTTTCGTCCATTTTACTCTCCATTTATTCAGTTCTCCTAGCTTTTTGATATAGACAATCAAATCTTTAATATGAACTATTCTTCCCATTGAGTTCAAACTCTCAATGTCACTTTCTGAAAAGTCTAATCTGTAATGTTTTGCAAAATTCTTTTGTTTACTCACATCGATTTCAAGTTCTGCTGCTAGATCCTCTAGTTGATCATATTTATTTTTCGTTTTCCACTGAATGCTTTTGCAGATGAACAGTAGTTCATCATCTCGATAGTAATTTAAACTATCTGGACCAATTGTTCCAATTATTAATTCTTCTATATTCGCTTTTAATTTAGCCACATCAAGTTTTGGTGTGGTTACCCTGACTTCAGGACTCCCTATATCTGATATAGCACCCATTGGTGTTTTTGGAGATAAATCCTCATTAAAGGTTAAATCAGGCATTCTCGATTTAGAAGTGTTTATTTCAGATAAATCTGAATAAAATTTTTCAGCAGCCTTTTGAATTTCTGTATTTAAAGGAATAGTTAATCCAGTTTTGTTTGTTTCCTTATGATCAAATACGGGCTGAACAGGACCAATTGTTACTGGAACTGTCACAGCTTCCATGCCTTTTGTCATTCTTTTTATTAATTCTTCTTTAGATCTTAAATATTCATTATAATCAACATCCTCAACATTTCTTGTTTCTCTTGTATAATCTTTTGGAGGTTCTCTTGCTCTTGGAGTCATTGTAAAATGTCTACCTTCATTTCGAGCATTTTCGAATTCTGGTCTTCTAGGAGTTTCAATGATTTCACAATTATTTGGGTAAAGTTTAGGAGCTTCATTAATTGGAGGTGCACTCGGTGAAGTTTCAGTAGAAACCACCGGAGTAGACCATGATCTAGGAGGTCTCAAAGGCTGATTAGGCTGATTCTTTCTAGCAGTTGTATATATTTCTTCCATAACTGCATCCTCAGATTCACTTTCCATAGATTTCCCTGTAGGAGTACCCATTACCATTTCATGAATTAAATACAATCCTTCACTCATGTTTCCCTGTCTCCACATTCGCAATCTATCTTCATGAGTTTCTCTTTTCCAAGATGGATTTTTAGAAGGTCTTTTAATTCCACTAGCTTCTCTTTGTAATTGATACATCTCGTCTTCCCACTCAACTAAAGCTTCAAATTGAGTTGGTCTCGGTTTTGGAACAAGAGCATTCATTTTCTCTCGTAAATTTCTTAAGACTCTTACATTAAATGAACCATCATCAGGCCAAGTTAAAACACCGTCGTTCTTAGTATAGCGTTTCCAACTATCGAACCATAAGACAGTATGATATCCATATTCACCTTCCATATACGCTGCAGGTGTTTTATACTTATGAAGTAATTTACCACTTCGCGTTTCGATTTTCTTGTCAGGTGAAAATAAATTCTTAAACTTCTGAAATAATGTTGACTTTTTCTCAACATGTTTAAAATGATAACTCATTTTTAAGAGTTAAATCTAATTCACAAAATCGTTCGTAAAATATTTCCGGGATGTTCCGCAAAATAACCAATCCGTGCGCGAAACACACCAACAAGCCAATGACAGTTGAGCTACGTCACTTTTCTGCTCAACCAATAAAATTGAGGTTTTTCCGAAAGACCAATCAGCTCACAGGTCGTCAGAGACTCAAGAGCCAATCAGAATATAGCTTGTGACGTAGGTCACCCAATCCCAGCGCGGCTCTGTGACGTACACAGCAGCTGCGGTTTCTCGTTTCTCACTCTTGGCGCTTACCCCTCCTTCACAAAATCTTTTCACAGCGCCATTTTAAGAACACTTTTCAGTGTAAATTAATTCTTAACAATGACTATAAGGACAACATCTGTTCGTTTCACTATTTAGGATAGTTTACATACATTCAAGTATCCACACTTCGGAATAGACGGCGCTATTCACACTAAGGATAATATTCAATTGTCAGTAGAGTAACCCTTACCCCACCCTTCTAACACGTATAATTATGAACTCGTTTTGCTCTGAACCCACCGCGAAGTGAAAGTTCTAAGAGTTCCACTTGAACATAAAATACAATTCAAACTCGCACTTTCACACTGAAATTTCCCTAATTTCAAACACACATGAAATCCGTACAGGACTCTCACCTGTTTATAGAAATCATGCACCGTTAGCAAAATAACGACGTTATCCGTACAGGGCTCTCACCTGTTTATAGATATGAAACATGTACCCGTACAGGACTCTAACCTGTTTATAGATAATCATGCACCGACGTTAAATTTACCCTTCACTCAAGCTCGGATATAACTAATACTCTTATTACAGTGAGTTTTATGGAAGGCGCTTTGTCCCTATTCTCATGCTGCTCTAATTTCTTAGAAAACCCTCACTATACAAGATTCAGACCTAGCCCTAAAACTGTGCTGCTCGGCGACAATACTATGGTATACGGCGATACCTCTTGTGATACTCGGCGATATCACTACAAACAGAACAGATGGCTTGCGTGACTAATTTCTCGCCACACAATCTATACCGGTATAGCTTACAGATAGCACGAAAAACGAACTTAACATGTGTTAAAACATCGATCCTATTTCCATACCATAACGTAACCCTTAGCAACCAACATATTACCTTGGTTACCCCTTAGTAACCATCAATTTCTGCTACCAGAGAATTGATCCAGCGGCCTATAGAAAATATATCATAAACAACGCTACCCAACTTCATAACCTATAAACAAAATTCTATACTAAATATGGACCCATTTATAAACCTGACATATTTTGGGCCTACTGAATCAGGTGGTCAGACTAAATTTATATACACATTATCTACAAACTATATACATTTTTATACATCTGCGAAAAGAATATTGTCATTAGAATAAAACTTTTACCATTTAAACGACCACCATAGGCGATGTGATCTAACTAATAGTAACCTACACTTCTGAATAACCAAGACCAGCTTGTTTGTCAAAAGTAAGATTTTATTTACTAAATTATGGTATATAGGTTGATAGTTTTATAAATGAATTTTATTTGCAATAAAGCAAGCATGATTGTAAGAAATTATGAGAAAATACAATTTAAGCAAATGAATCAAATTCAAAGTGAATATATAAAATTTAGCATTTCTAAAACCTAATTCCCTAACTGAGCTAAATAGATAGAAATTATAGAAAAGTTCTTTGAGGATTCTTACGTGCTCCACGCAAAGTCCAGCAGCACTTCACCCTCATCGGAAAGTCAGAAAGCAGCAGCCAGCCCATCCCTAGGGGCATGACTTTTTATACCTTTCTACGCTAACTAAACTAGCAAAGGAAAGTTTTCAGAAATCTTCGACGTCCCATTGGCTGAGAGTGACAAGTGACATGTCACCCAATTTTCAAAAAGTTCCATTAAATCATATTTGTTAGAGACCATTGTCTCTTCCGAGTGCAACCAGGAGCTTCCTTATGTTGCAACAAATGTATAAAGTCATTCTCGCAGCGTCCATAGACTTTCTATTGACTTCCGCGGATGCCAAGTTAAGGACTGACAAAATGTTCTTTTTCGACCTTGGCCATGTCCGACAGAATGACGGCAGCACATCAGTTTTTGCTTAGTGAACGCAGCTTTAGACGAATAATTTATTTCAGAATGGGCGTCTCGTGACTTTTGCAGAATTACAAGTCAGCTCTTTTCTGCGGCTCAAGTGACTAGGCCCAAAAGCAGGCAACTTATGATTTCTAATATAAAACAAACACAAGAAAAGTATTAATGTAAGAAATAATGTAGATTCTGTATCCACCCCAAGATTTACTAATTAATTAACCAACCCGATTAATCAAATGTTACCTAGCTATTGCAAACAAATAAAGCAGCGTTTATATCTACCAGTCTCCGTTATTCCATGAGACTCGAATGCACCTAGAATAGTAGAAATGACATCATACAGACAAGGAAAAGCAAAAAAAGCACATGCTTCTTTTAAGTTTGCAGCAGTTAGTAATGACAAAAACGAAAACAATAAATTATTTTATTAATTTACACGAACTAAAAGATGCAACAATTATGCACGTTTATGAGCACACATGTTAGTCCCCCCATGTGTAAAGTTTAATCTAAGTTGTATTAGCACGACATATCACAAATCATTAATATTATTATTCATGTTATGGAAATGTGACTTCGCGAGTTTAAACAAAATTTTGTTTTCTATCTCGCTCCATCACTGCCTGTTAAGTTTTACATTTTAGCAATAATCTGACTTTAGTGGGGTCCCTAGAACTTTTGGCCCCAGAACACTGCATTTGTAGCTGCCTGTTTAGTAGTAAAATATAGCATAGCTCCTGTATATTAACTTTATTTTTAACATGCAATGTTTATACAACATTTAGAATTTGATCACAATGACCAAATAGATTTGGTTGAAAAAATCAACCCTATAATGCCTACAAAGTGCAAAGAAAGGTACTGAGGCATGAATAGGAAATGCCACTAAAAGTTCTAAGGCTAAGGCATCTGCTTTACACAACTAAGTAATACAAATCAAGCATTCCAGCATACTGCTAGAAGCTGTCTGTCTTTTTCATGGAATGAGATCCTATCTTGACAGTAAATTGGGCTTAAACAGTGTGAACAGATTTAGTAGAAATATCATAAATGCCTGCAGTCAGGGGAAGTTCACAAACTAAAACGTTCCATACAAAAGCCTATGAACACAATAATTCACAGATGGTAACTGATAAGAGCCCCAATTTGGGATATATTGCATACAAGAGATTTCACAAGCACGCTCTGCAAGCGAAACCTAAATATGGGGGTGATAAGGGCAAACAGGATGACTTTCCCACACTTTTATCTAGTAATGGTAAACAGGCTCAAGGATTTGCAAACATGTATAATGAATTCATTAAACATTTTGATGAGATTGATATTGACATTTATCATGTTTTGAACAAGGAAAAAATAAGGAGATGTTTTTGCTGCGACAATCAAGCTGACAGAGCTTTCAGTACACTCAAATCAAAGTTTGCATCACCTTCAATCGTACATCATCTTGATACTTCAAAGAAGTTCAGTATTGATTCAGACGACTCAAAAAAGCAGTTGGAGAAGTTCTGTTAGAAGAGCAAGAAAATGTCATTCTTTTATCTAGCTCATGTTTTGTTACTGTCTGAACAGAACTACTCAGTACTTGAAAGAGAAATTCATTTGAAATCTGAATTGATTATTGAAATTTGAAATGTGTTGGAAATCTTCAAAACAGGAATAACCTTAAAGTGAGATGGACATTTTTCTTTGCACAGTATGATTTTACTATCACCTATGATTCTGGTTCAAATAGTTCTCTGTCTCACTGTTATCCTAAGTTATGGCTCACATATGATCAGCCTGTTATTCCCTCCTAATGTGGGGTAGGAATAGTTCAGTCTTTCTTAAACAATACAAGAAGGGTCAAGAATAGATTTCTCCAAAGGAGTTGTAATACCTTTATCTTAAAACATGTCTAGTAAGACAAAGAGACTTGTATTTAAGTCAACAAGCTATTGTGTGCCAATGAAATATTTAGAATTGGCTCTGCTAGCTATGGTTCAAGGACAACCGGACAAATTCAAGAAATAAGCATTTCTCTAATATTTAAAGTCCAGCTTCAATTTCTCATCCACTGGAAAGGTTATCCCTCCAACCTTGTTAGTTCAATGTTTATTTCAAGGGTACTCTGATAAACTTGAAACCCAAAGGGACAGGGGAATTCTGTTACACCTGTGCTGACTTCCTATGCTCAGAGAAGGAAGTTATGTGCACACAATTCCCAATGGCACGTTATTGAATGCAGCATTAGCACTTGACTCGATGTCCTCACCACCCAGAGTATCCTTGCTTCTCCGTGACTACAATACTGTTATGGGGTATTCTGTGAGCTGTTTGGAGCACTGGACTCAAAGAGCGATGGTAGGGATGCATAACGTTGTGTGGCACAAAGGTTGTCAAACTTGACCTTCTTCTTTGTTACCAAACAAAGGCTATGAGTTCCAAGAAAAGGGCATGAACTCTTTGCCTATGACGGTAATCCGTAAGATTCTGTGTTACAAAATACATGTCTACACGCTTTAACACCCTGCTATAACAACTCGCTCATCAAAGCTAATTGCCTTCAACATAAGACTTTCACAATAAGGCCCAACAGGTTAGGTCTAGTGCTTTGTCATAACTTTTTAAGATAAACAGATCAGACCTATGGCATCTGACATAACATTTCCCAATGAACCAAATAGGCCTATAGTCTCTATCATAGGCTTACCATTGTTACCAGCGCAAGACTGTTTCACTGAGGATACGCTTTCCCAAAAGGTAGTCAACAGTTATAAAATTAAAAACACACAAAATAGCAGTCGACAAAACAATATATGACCCCTGTGAGAAGGACCTAACAATGATCCTCGCAATGCAAATCAGGGTTTTTCACAGGATGTTGCCAGCACTAAAACCCTTGTCGTACAATAATCTTTTAGATTCTATGTGACAAAATATATTTCTAAAGTGTAATATAATTCCCTATTTAATGCTGATTTCCTTCAACATATGCCTTTAACAGTAAATACACTAGGGGCCAGATGTAGGTAGCCCTTTACCGGTCGGAATCGGCCGAAAATACCGATTTTTGGCCGTTTCCGACCGGTAAAGGGCTATGGAGATAGAGGGGCACAAAAAACGGACATATGCGGTAATTTTACAGAATCGGTAAATTTACCGATTCTGTAAAGTTTACCGGTTCGGTAAAATTACCATTCGGTAAAATTACCGAATATGTATTTCGAGATGTAGGTAGCACTTCTAACAGTGCTACAGGGCCTTAAGAATTCGGTATTTACCATGCAATACAATTGCATGGTAAATTACGAATTCTTGTGTACATGCACATCTGTGCATGTACACCTGTGCCATGTGGCACACAGACATGCCCTAAGGGCATGTCTGTGTGCCACATGGCGCAAAAGCCAGTTACAGGGGTGCAACAGGGTGTCAGAGTGACACCCTGTCCCCCTTAGCAATTCGGTATTTTTACCGATTCGGTAAATACTGAATCGGTATTTGCTATTGAATCCTATGGGCTTCAAGGCCCATAGGATTCAATAGCAAATACCGATTCGGTATAATACCGAATCTTACCGAATCGGTAATAAATACCGAATTTTTACCTACATCTCATTTACCGATTCAGAAATACCGAATCGGTAAAATTCGGTATTTATGAATCGGTAAATGAGATTTACCTACATCTGGCCCCTAGGTCTGTTTTGGTACCAGCTCAAGACTGTTGTACTGGGCATACGCATTCCCCCAAGGTAGTCAACAGTCATACATTTGGAAATATATACAAAATTACAGTTGACAAAACAATGTATAACCCCTGTGAGGAGGGCCTAACAAAGGGGTCCATTACGATGCCGGACCATAAGTGCGGCGGTCCAGCACCTGCAATTAGGATGCCACTGCCACCGTGGCATCCCTCATTCCCAGCATTGTGGTGGGTGGTGCTCACCGCACTGCCCGCCACAATGCTGGGAATGCACATTGTGCATTGGCATGCACAAGGTGACAGGCAACGCGCGGTTCCTGACACCTTGTCCATGCCATGGTGGATACCGCCAGCCTGGCGGGGGCGATCCACCCGCCATCCTAATGGGCCCCAAAGATTCTCACAGTCCAAACCAGGGTTTTTCACAAGACATAACCAGCACCAAAACCCTTGCCTACTACAATAATATTTGAGATTCCATGTCCAAAATATCTTTCTGAATTGTAACATATTTCACCCTTAAATTATTTTTTCCTTTATCATTCGCCTTTTACAATAAATATGCAAGGCCCATTGCTTTTGCAACAATCATTTGTTGGTGTGCAACCACAAGCAACTTGGGCTAATATCTTGATGAAAGTGTATCCACAAGACAAATAGGGCAATGTGTGGGGGCATACACCTTCTACCCATTCCAAATAGGAAGCGAGGAAGATCAACATGTGGAAGGAGAGTAAGCCCCCCTCAGCACTGCTTCTAAAAGCCTTTTCCAGTGATCACGTAAAGTGTAGTGAGAACCATCAAGGCCTTGCAATGAATTTGTACACCCTCCACTACAAATTTTAATAAGAGGCTACACACTTTTGTAGCAATTACACTATACATACATGGCCAACCAATTCACCAAAATGCCAGAAGTGACTTCACATGCCCCTTGACCTTCACTTTAACTCACACATACATATACTTATACATACACACACATTCACACATACAGACACACTCACACAAACACATTCTACCTGTACACACGTTCACACACTCTCTCTTGCATAAACACACTCAGAATTGCAAGCACGCACACAACATTCAAAATTTAAAAACATTTTGTTTTACTTACCTCAGCTGCCAGGGGAAGTCATATTCCAGTAATTTGTACTCCATTTTTTTATTAAACTAACAGCGAATAATGTAATATTATTCACTATTGGAATGTAAAAAAAATTGACAAAAAAACGAGGTGAGTAAAGCCCCCATCAACGTCCATACAGCCGCACTGCTTCTGTTCCTGTCACTGATTTTGCCAATGCTGACGCTAGGGGTCCCAAAAGCTGTGCCAGGGGGTCACAATGGGTATGCCAGTGGTCACAACAGCGACTTCTGACAACCCCAAATGGCGTCTGTGTAGATATGGGCAGGGCCGGGATGGCCATAGCAGGCACTGGCATTGCCCGGATGGGCTGGAAGGGTGAGGGGTGGTTTTGTGGCCGTGGTGGCTGTTTTTGTCACTGGTGGCCTGTTTTGAGGTAGTGCTGCAATATTGGCCCCCTGTAACAAAAGCAAGAGCAGCGCTTCTTTTCTTACTAGCACCTTGCCACCCCGCTCCCAGGGCCAGTCGAGCAGCAATCTGCCAGGGCTGGTTGCTGTTCCCAGTCCGGCCCTGCATATGGGAATGTCATATTAGGCCTGCCCGTTAAATTGCAGGAGTGCTTCAGCTAGTACTGCCCCATTACTCTCCCTCTGCATGTATATTTTAAGTGGATTGATGTTTCTCAAAGGAAAGATTTTTTGGGCACTGTGCTTGCATCAACCTTTTGTGCAATATTACCTCTGCACGTGGAAATTGATTGATGCTATGGTTTGTGCCAATGTGTACCCACACTAAACCTTGCTAAGTCTGGGCCTATGTTTCTGGCAAAATTTATTTATTCTATGTTTATTATATAAGTGACAAAAGTAGTTGAAGCTCAGCTTACGCTAAATATTTATTTAAATCATATTTCATTGACTAGAGGCCTCATTATGTATCAGATGATAGCCCACCAATCCACTGGGTTGGAGAAGACCACTGCTTCCAGCCGCCTGTGAAAGGACAGCCCGCTACACCTAGACATTTTTCCGAGATACCTAAACGACATGGGGGCGTTCTGAAAAATAGAGGACCTATTGGGAGTGTTGCCTATCATAGTATACACCCTTATCGCGGAACTGAGTACTAGTAGTGAAGGAAAAGGAATATTTACACAGAATCACGTTGGTTAAAGATTTTTTTGGGGGATTCACACCGTGTCCAATTCACGTCCCCTCTTTTCCGTTTCGTTGCTATATGCGCTGGATACCTTTAACAATAAGCCTATATGCATGTCTATTGATTCATCTGGAAATCAGTATTATTAGAGTTAACCTGAAGATCTGCCCTGAGGAAGCCCGCAACGGGCGAAGCACGTTGGCTGTTTCTTGGCTGTTTCCTTGATCATCCTATATTGAGAATATTGGCTATTTTATCATCTTGTCAAGAAGACATATTAAAAAAGGACTTTTTCATATCAATGAAGGACATGTGTTTCGTTTTGATGTATTGATACATTATATAATTATTTCTATTGCTGCCTTTCTATTTGCTTGTTGTTTGCCTATATCTATATGGTCCTGTGGCAGTGGACCAAAGAGGTGGGCAGCATATGTATAGCAATCTACTTGAATTTCTGTGTATAGCCAGGTGATGCAACAGAAAATCCCTTGCTGCCATTTCCTTGCTGTTTTGTTAGACATTTTTCCTGTCTAGGGGGGATCTCTCTGATGTATATGCTGGTGCCGCAGATGGGCTTTCACCTCTATTGACTGCTGAGCAGGCAAACCCGTCCGCATTTCAGCAAAATGCAAAGTGGGGGGTTATTGCTGAAAATCAAAGTAACAATGGGCCTGATGTACAGGGAGTTTTCTCCATGTGTGTCAGGCTCATTGTTTGGTTCTCCTGTCTTGGTCAAGCCGGTCTGATGGCTCAGTGGACTAATGTGTTCATTGTAGAGGCAGGCCCGGTTCTAGAGGGTGGGCCGGGTGGGCCAGGCCCACCCAAACATCAGCCTGGCCCACCCAAACATGATGTGAGCCGTTTTTTTACCCCCCCATTAGTGTTCGGGCTGGCTCTCCTGATCCGATTCAAGAGGCTGCTGCAGCCTCTGCGCAGCCCAGCACAGATTATCGCGGCCCATTGTCACATATAGAATGACAATGGGCCAAACCCAGCAGTCACAGCATGTGGTGGGAGCTCCTGCCCTGGCCTTAGGGCCGAGGTCTTCAAACTGTGGGTCAGTGGCAGCAGTCCCAGGAGGGCGCAAATGCCTCTTTAAGTACTGAAAAATGAAGATGGCCTGGAAGAGCAACTTTTTCTTTTTTGCGTTTCAAGGCTGTCTTCATTTAAAGTCAACAGCTTTGCTAAAAACAACACAATATTTGATAAGTATTTTGTTGTATTTACACGTTCAGCAATTGCACTTAAAATAATGCTCACGCCTACAAGTGAGTAATGAGGTGTTAAATAAATGCACATTAAACTAATTGATGGGACACGCACATCATGAAACATCGTTAATGTGATCCCCGAAGATGTCTGTATGAGAACAGTCACAAAATTGCATCCAGGATTGTGCAGTGCATAATAGTGACATGTGTATTTATATAGTTTTGCGGCCCCAGCATGTAACAGAAAGCAATGTGAATATGTAGGGCATTATTCTAAAATTGTAATAAACACTGTATAACATAGGTTGCCATACAATGATTATGTGATCAGGGCCAATGGACTTATGTGGAAGGGGAGCACCATAGACAAATTATGCAGTATAATGCAGCACATTTTTTACTAGTATAAGTTAATTATTTTGACATTTTTTTACTTGGCAGAACTGTCTGGGTAAAGATTTCACCCCATTAGTACCAATTTAACAGCCAAATACAGAAATAAGCTACTGAAAGTTGGCCAGTTACCCTTTGAAAAGGGCTTCCAATGCGCGCAAACACGTCACCATGTTTTGTAGTAACTTTTGATCCATTTAAGCTTCAATTGTTTTTTAAATCTGCATGTTATACTGCACGTGGTGGATTATGTGGCAAATACATAATTATGTGAAAAATGTCACGGATGCAGAATCGCAAAATTCCAGCAGCCCTGTATAAGAAAAACAAGTGCTTTCAAAGAATACATAGCAGTAATAGCTAACCAGACTGTACCTATTGCAGACATTTTTTATGACCATTAAAAGTACACTTTTTAAAAATGTATTTTTTTGTCATCATGATGCGTCAAGGTATTCCATACATTAAATCACATTAGACCCCCTCCTTGAACTCACACACAGAGGTACCTCCAGGTACCCATTAACACATCTGGGATGGTTGTTTTTACCAAAGGGTATGGGAAGTCTTTGCAAAATGGGCACCTTAGTCCCCGTACCTCAGCCAACTTGGCCTCGGTTTACATGCAGATGTCCTTCAGGTGAGTTGAGAGGGTACACGGGAAGAGACCCTGCATTCAGGGGTTTGTGGGTTGAGTGGTGCTGTACGCGGTGGGGATTGAGTGGCGCTGTAGGCATTGTGGGTTGAGTGGTGATGTAGGCGTTGTGGGTTGAGTGGTGCTGTATGCGGTGAGGATTGAGTGGCGCTGTAGGCATTGCGGGTTGAGTGGTGATGTAGGCGTTGGGGGTTGAGTGGTGCTGTACGCGGTGGGGGTTGAGCAGTGCTGTAGGCATTGGGAGTTGAGCGGTGCTGAACGCGGTGGGGATTGAGTGGTGATGTAGGTGTTGGGGGTTGAGTGGTGCTGTAGGAGGTGCACGTTTTCAGCAGGCACACTACTCCAGCCGTCAGTGCACACTTTCACCAGGCACACACCACTATCCGTCACTGCACGCTATCACCAGACATACACACCACCAGTTGTCAGTGCACGCTTTCACCGGGCACAAACACCACCAGCCGTCCGTGCACGCTTTCACCGGGCACACTTCCACCAGCCAGCAATGCACACTTCCACCAGGTACACACACCACCAGCAGTCAGTGCACGGTTCCAGCAGGCACACACACCACCAGACGTGACTGCACGCTTTCACAGGCACACACACACACTACCAGCCATCAGTGAACAATTTCTACAGGCACACACACCACCAGCCGTCAGTGCACATATCTTTGTTAACGCATCCACAATTAACTATTGTAGCAATCGCAGTATGGCGCACTTTACTTTTAAACATATTCATCTAAAGCGCAGCATGCCACCATTGCTACAAAAATAAATACACATTTTTTGGGCCTACAATTTATAGACTTTTGTTGCAGTTGGTGTTGCAATATTTAGCAATGCCAATAGCTCAAACTTAATTATCCGGAGACCTATTGCATTGTAAATGCTTGTTATCATTATATTGACCATGGATGCAAGGGAACAATAAAAATGTCCAGATAACTGATGATTACTGATCCTGCTGGAGAGCAATCCTTTGTTCGTAGTTTTGAAATGCAGATAAACTGTATTTTATGTGGATAGCTCAGTGGGTTTCTGTCTTTGTCACAGTGATTCTTGTTTTACTTGCAGCGCAGAAGTTACAATCCTAACATAGAACAGTGACCTATGAACTGTCATCAAAGAGCTGCATACAAACCTGAATGGTTTAGTTAGAACTTCACATTTTGTTTGTGTTGCAGTATAGTTAGAACTTCCTCAGTCTTTCATTATTCTAATGTTGCTAAAAAGAGTTAGCTTGGGCAGATATACATTTTTATTAGTAAAGCCAACCCACCAACCATTAGGGTATGCTTTAAATCCTGAGTTTGTGCTTCTCCAGACCATACCCTCTTAGAATATACTGCCCACCAGTATGGATGACATGAGTCCTACACTTTCTAATCCTCATTGACTTATGCGACATTCTCTATAGACTGATTTACCTACTTGCATCATTCATTATCTCTGTATAATGTGTGTGTGAGGTGAAGTACTGTGACACCCTACACTGATCTGAGTAGCGCTATACAACAAATGAAATGCATATGAGAGAGGGGCTACAGAGGGATGAAGGGCACTGTTGGAGGGTGGTAATAATGGTATCTACGGATGAAGAGGTCATTGGTGGGCGCCAAACAAGACTTTCGCATTAGTGCTAAAGCCGGTCCTGTCATGCCCTTTCGGTTTATTTAATTAGCTGTTAGGTCATGAGTGCACAAAGACTGTTTGGTCGGCCCTCTGGGGCTGCCCGAACTAGTCATGCCCACTCTGTCTTTCTCCATACAGGCTGCATTGGCTGCAATGCAGCCTGCATAGAGAACATGGCCTCCATATAAGCCCCTGGCTGGGCGGTGTCCCGACCAATCACAACACTGCTTGCAGCGTTGTGATTGGCTTTGGGGAGGGAGCCAGGCTGCCTGCATCTCCCGCCAGAGGCAGGAGAGCAGGAGCCGAGAAGACGTGGGACCCAGCCAGCGGAAAGGTAAGCTATATTTTTTAATAATAATTATTATTAAATTAATCACCACCCCGCGTGAACCCACCCCGTGTGAACCCCCTGCACCGTCTCCCTTGCCCCGCGAGTCATGCCGGCCGCGAGTGCTGCAGTGGCCCACCCTAATGCACCATTGGCCCACCCAAATAAAAGTTCCTGGAGCCGGGCCTGTGTAGAGGCCTGTGTTCGAACTCATGGTCAAAGGTTCAAATCCTGGTGGGTCCACTCAGCCTTTCATCTATTTGAGGTAGATGAAATGAGTACCGTCGGGGGACAATAAGCATCTGTTTATCAGTGTCAAGATATATATGGGTGAACATGCACTTTACAAACACACGTGTTATATTATGGGCTGACGTGCCTCCCAAATAACTTTCCCAAACAACGGCGTAATTGAAAATATAAGTAGAGCAGTGTATATATGTACCAGTTCATCAATCCAAAACACGTTGCTGTAGTTACAACCGCAAAGAAGCCTCCGGAACTATTTTGGAGAAAGTTGTGCTGTCCCCAAACAGTCATGGCCGAATGTAGTAAAGTAAGTGACCTGTGCCTGTTCGGACACGGTGCAGCTGAAGATAAGGAGGAAGCGGGTGAGACAGGGGGGTAAACCCTGTCATGTCATAAAGGGTCAAAGGGATCATGGTGGCTGTCTCGCTATCTCGGTCATCTTGCTGAAGTGACATTTATACTCAAAAACAGTAAATGTGACATTGCCTCCCTAAATAATCTCTTTTTGTATTTGTCTTGGCTGAACGACCAACGCTATCTAGTGAATGATATATTCATCCAGACAATATTTTGCTTAAAAATAAAGTTCCCCCGGGAGTTTATAACCTTGTGCGCTCACTTCTTTGGGACTGGTAGAAAGCCTTATGATTTAGTGGAGAGCCGGGCGTATAATTGGGTCACCCTTTCCACCTTGAGCAATCTCTCCTTTCTCTTCAATTAATCAGATGGCAAAAATTACTTTTCAAGGACTTCTTTTTGGCAATCAAGTTGGAGAACGGAACTGTTTATCACCATAATGGTGGGCTCTGTGCAGCCTATTAAAGCGACGAGGAAGTTGATGTTCATAAATGTGGTACTTGTCAGTATAAAAATGACAAGCAGCAGGGAAATGGAATCTGCACAATGCACGCGAGGATGAATAAAGCTCGCGAGACTGGCATGAATCTTAGCTGTAATGGGGATTTAATTGCTGCCAGGGATGCTTATGATGATGGTGAGACAGGATGCTTCTGCTTCTGACATTGGGATGGCGGATATTACATATGATCATGTGACGATTATGAAAATCCTTTTAATGATGAAGGTCACGCTGTAAAGTTTGTGTGGTTAGGAAAAATGATGTTACGTTTAATTAGAATGGAGATCTTCGCGGCAGAAGGTTGATTACGCTTCACACGCGCCTGCTAATGATGATCCCGGTGTAATTCTACAAGTAAGAAGCTGTGACTGGACTCTTAAGACGCCCCAGATGTTCAGAGGTAGGTGCCAGCAACGTGGAGACTGTGACTGACATTCAGGGTCCTGCAGCAAGTGCAATGAAAGGCAGAGGAGAGTAGCGCCACAGCAAGAAAACCGTATTGTAAAAATACCAAGCGCTAGGCAGGAAGGAACCCAATTCCGAGCCTGCATTTATGTCCTTTTCCAAGAGATCATTTCCTAGTGTTGTTTCTTATGTCTTATTCCTGACTCAGACAATACTTACACCTTCATTTCTAGGAGTAAAATACACTTACTGACAGAAAAATAACTTGTCCGGGGCTGAGAATCTTGCATACCTGAAATGAAATCTGCAGACACGCAGGTAACGCAGGTCATTAGGTGTTGGCTTCACAGCACGAGAATAACTGTTCTGCACATTAAAAGACAAACATTTGCTCAAAGCCGGAGTGAGCCCTGCAATGGACCAGCCATCATTTCTGTAGCTCACGAAACAAGTGACAGCCAACACACAGGAAGAGGTAGATCTCCATGACCAATGAAGCAGAAAAGCAAGAGACCTGCCCTCGAACAAGTATACAAAATGTCTGCCATAGAGGTTTGCGAATTGTTGTTTGAGTAAACTGAAAATAAGACATCACAATTTCCATCAAAATGGCTTATTGAAGCAAAGATGAAGAGACATCTTTATTTGGTAATGACGAATGACCAGTTTAGAGTTTAGTAGAAAACCACAGGCCGAAATTATAACAGTATGCAAAGGTAAACTCTTTATGTTGTTGGCGATCTAGGCAAAAAAGAAATTGTGCTGCTGTTCACCTTGATGTATTTGCTCTTCTCTCAGTGATTTTATGCTCAAGCTCAAACAGAACCTACTCAGAAAGCAGCATTTTACATTGTGAAGCTTATATTGATGGCTTTGCACAGAACTAGAAGGAACTGGTGGCTGTGCATAAGGCTCTCCTTCACTTCTCTCTTCTACTCCAACAACAGGCAGTTCGTATTCACACCCTTTAACAGGTTGCCAGCTCGTACATAAATCGACAGGGGGAAGTGGCCTGTCCTAGCTCACTCTCATTTCGTCAATCTAGTCTGCAGGAAGAGAAAAATCTCCTCTCTGGGGAGGGAGAATGGGCCTGAGGACTTGCAATTTGCCGATTTCCACGTTCAGTATACCTCTGTCTATGTCCTCTCTTATTGTAGAGGATTATGGAGAGGATGTATCTTTTTGCTACAAAGGAGAACACCCCTCTTTCATCATGTTGCAGCCTGATACCGTCTCGAAAGGTCTGGAAACAGATGTGATGTCAATTCCTTGGCAACTGGGTCTCCTTTACTGTTTTTCATCATTTCAGTCAATCCTCAGAGTGGTGTAGAAAATCCAAGAAGATCATGCAGAGGTTATTTTGGTAGTTTCTGGTTGGTTCAGGAGACAGTGGTACCTAATCTTCCTCCAATTGTAAGTAACCACCTGCTGGCAATTTACTTTCCACTCACTCCCACCGAGGTTGCCTTGCCTATCTCAAACTCAGTGAGATGACCTAATCTAGAGGTCTTTGCAATCGGGAAGTTTACAAATCCATTACAATTCCATAGGTACCTTGCATGAAATGCTTACCTGGTCCCAAACAAATGTTAGCATGGATTAAATGTAATAGCGCAACCCAATGTTATCCTATGGGATAGGTAGGTATCACAGTAGTGAAAATGTAAGTGTGTTTCACTACCAGAACATGTAGAACATTTACTTACATATCCAATATTTTAATTACAATGCACCTTGTCCCATGGGCTACCTAGGGCCTACCACTTGGGTGAACTATATGCAATACATGCAATATGAGTTTAATGCTTGGCAATGGGTTATATTGCCAAGTCGAACTGACAGTTTGAAACTGTATTCAGGCTGCAATGGTAGAACTGGAACATGTTTCAAGGAACTCCTTTAGTGGGTGGTAAAATATATGCTGCAGACCTACTAGTAGCATTTTATTACTATGGCCTGGGTATATGGTATACCACTTTTCAAGAGATATAAGTAAATTAAGTAAATTAATTATTCCAATAAGTTGTAAACAAATGTAACAATATTTAGGGAGTGATCCCAAGCCCCTTAGCAGTGCCAAAGTTCACAGAGTCCTAAGTCCAAAAAGACGAATTTCGGAAGAAAAATAGAGGTAAGTAGGCAAAAGGTTTGGTGGAAGAACATCCTAGGGCTGACAGCTCTAACATAAATAAAATGGTATTACCTGAACTGGTAGGGCCAAAAGGTAAATTAATTTAGAGGTTTAGGGGTAAACAAGACTCCATGGTTCCGGTGGTGCTCATTTTGTGAGCAAAGAGCAACATTTTTTTTGTAACTGGCGCAGTTTAATGTCTCAGTTGCCAAATGCCAAGACTGCCTTGCTTTGAAGGGCACCTAATGCATCTTTATTCAATTACCCTATGCTTCCCAACTCTTTAGTCCACTTTTGCAAGTTCGTTTTAATCCCTGAGTTTTCCCTTTGGCACTGGTTTCCTATCTTCTTATTCCTTCTCCCTTTTTGCCTTACTCTCTCTTTGTCTCCCTAGGTTCCTTCTCCCAAATAGTAAGTGGCAATGCCCCCACCTGCAATTTTTGACACACACTAACCATTGGACTCCTTTTTGCTTTTTAAGCCTATTAACTTAACCCGATAGGTGTGGAGAATGTCTCCAAGCCGTCCTCGCACCAGAGGCAGAAATCCCTCTGGTGCAAACACCAGCTGGACTTTCTTTCATTTGAAAAAGCATTGGGAGCTGGGGAAGTTCTTCCCCAGCTCCCAAGACTATTTTATTTTTTCTCTAAAATGACGATAAGTGCGTGTGTCGCGCTGATGACATTTCAGAGAAAGAGAAAGTGAATAGTGCCAATCGTCTCATTTTACTTTTACTGCTTCGGTGCTCTGGGCATATCATTTACCCGATCACATGGGAGAGGTATCGTTGCAAAGGGGAGAATCTCCCCCTTGTAATGGTACCTTTACCTAGTGGATCTCTGCTTGGGGATCGCCGCAGGAGGGCAAGCCCCAATCAGGCATCAACCGACCAGGAAGAAGGCGAGCAGCCCCTTGGGCAAGGGCTTGTGCTCCCCCCTGAAAATGTTAATATTACAGTCTTCCTTCCCACCCAGGGGTGGTAGTTGGGGCATAAATCTCATTAGAAACAGGGATTACTTTTCTAAAAGTGTGTAAGTGTGGTTGGCCAAGAATGGGCATAGCCATGCCCCCACCCCCATAAAATTGGGAATACAGTCTTTCTGTCCCTCCAGGCAAAATGGGGCAATCATCCCATCTGCCCCGCCCGGGGGGGGGCAAGAAAGTCCACTTGGCACCAGGTAATTACCTTTTTCCTTAATTGTAACTGTAGGGGCTGCCCAGCATGGGATGGCCGTGGCCCAACTCCCATAAATACGGGGAAACAGTTTTCTATCCCCCCTCAGATGCAGATGTGGGCAATGACCCACCACTACTCCCCAAGGAGCAGAAAGCCCACTAGGTATCAGGGATTTCTTTTTTTTATTGTAGGGGTGGGGGCTGCCCAGCATGGCATGGCTATGGCCTAACCCCCATACACATGGGGAAACAGTCTTTCTGCCCCCAGGCAGATGGGGTAAATACCTAAATACCCCTGCTCTGCCCCACAGGGGCAGAAAGTCCACTGTATGGCAGCAATATATATTTTTAATAAAATATTGGGTTGGGTCTTTTCTAGCCTAACAGCAGGTACCACCCTGATCCCTAAAGCCTCAACAGTCTTTCTGCTCCCCTGCGGATTGAAGCATCCCATCCCAATGGCATGCAGGGGGACATTTGATTCTTATGAGTACTGTTTGTACAAATGGGCCAGGAGAGTTTGGTTAACTTCCAGTATCATTCATCTTGCAACGGTGTACATCTGCACCTTTTGAGCTAGGATAGACTGCCTCTGGAAAAACGCACCAAAGTCAGATATTTCCGAAGAGTTGACATCTGGTGGAGTCCAGGGTGGTGTGTTTTGCATGCATCCCACATTCTTTTCATACCCACAATGCACCGCAAACCTCAATCAATGACTAAAAATACACAGTTTCCTCATATTTCTGTGAGGAAAACGTCTGGAATCTGTGGGGAGCCACACATTTCCTACCACCCAGCATTCCCTCTGGATAACAATGGTACCTCACGTGTGTGGGTGGGCCAGGAGACCTTGACACAAAAGGCCCTAAAGTGCTAAATAAAGAGATAAGCAATAGCGATAACTGCTGGATTTAGGGCATGCTCTGTCGCCACCCATGTAAACCTATCAACCTCATACATTTTTGAAAGGTAGAGAACCAGGATGGCCCTGTGTAAACCTCATGAGCTGTTCTTACCCACAATACCCTGCAAACCTCCAACTGCTCCTGAAATACCACATTTTCCCTACACTTCTGTGATGGAAACGTCTGGAATCCACAGGAATCTACCAAATTATTACTACTCAGCATTGACCCACTTGTGCCAGTAAAAGTGCTGCACCGCTTGTGTTGTGCCGAGTGCCAGCAACAGGAACGGATTCAACCGAGGACAATAGGAATCCCCACGCAAGGGCTCCCATTGTCCTTGGTTTGATCTATTCCTCTTGCGGGTCCTAAGCCCAGCCACACAAGTGGGGCAGCATTTCTATTGGCACAGGTGCGGCAAGGCTGGGTGGTAGGATTTTTTTGGGGATTCCTACAGATTCCAGAAATTTTTATCACAGAAATGTAAGGAGAATGCTGATTTCAGGAAAAGTTTGAGGTTTACAGGGAATTGTGGGTAAAAAAAACTCACGGGATCCACGCAAGTTACCCCATCCTGAAATCCACTAGGTGTCTAGTTCACAAAAATATACAAGTTTGCTAGATTTTCACCTGAGCTAGGGCCTAAATTCCCCAGCTATCCACTTTGCAAAATATGGGTCAGTTGTGAGTGGAAAAATGTGATGGAACCATATGGCGTTTTTGGCGTTTGCTGCCCACACAAGTGAGGTACCATTTGTATTGAAAAACTTAGGGGAATACTGGGTGGAAGGACGTTTGTTGCTCTCCACAGATTCCAGAACTTTCCTTCACAAAAAATGTGAGGAAAATTTGATTTTTTTAGTCAATGTTTGAGGTTTGCTAGAGATTCTTGGTAAAACAACCTGGTGAGAGCCACACAAGTCACCCATCCTGTATTCTCCTGCGGGACTAGTTAAAACATTTTAAAGTTTTTTTTAGGTTTCCCTTGGTGCTGACCGAAATGGGGCCCTGAACCCCTAGATGCCCACTTTGCAAAAAACAGGTTAGTTTTGAGTGGAGTAATGTGACACTAGGCCTACCCACACAAGTGTGATACCATTTTTATAAGAAGACTTAGAGCAATGCTGGGTGGAAGGGAGTTTATTGCTCCCCACTGATTCCAGAAGTTTCCATCACAGAAATGGGAGGAAAATGTGTTTTTTTATTCAAAGTGTGAGGTTTGCAAGGAGCTCTGGGTACAATAACCTGGTGATAGTCATACAAGCCACCACATCCTCTATTCTCCTAGGTGTCCAGTTTTAAAAAATGTACAGAGTTGCTAGGTTTCCCTAGATGCCGGCTAGGCTAGCGTCCAAAATCTACAGCTACCCACTTTGCAAAAAACAGGTCAATTTTGAGTTGAAAATGTAATTTATCCATGTAGAGTTTTGTGTTGTTTTCTGTTGCGGGCACTAGGCCTACCCACACAAGTGAGGTACCATTTTTACAAAAGACTTAAAGAATGCTGGGATGAAGGAAGTTTGGGGCATATTACCAACAACTAGCGATAATTTTTGTCTCTAACTTGTTTAGAGACAAAGATTATCGCCGCACATCGGCGATTTTTATCGCAGATAAACCTTGCTATTAGCAAGGTTTATCGCAAATGCGATAAAAAACGCCCGCAATGCATGAATATCGCTGAAAAGTCAGCGATATTCATGCATTATCGAGCCAATGCTCTTAGCCATGTTATCCACCTCCCATTGGATAACATGGCTAAGAACTGCTCAGGGCAGGTGTTAGCTTTTGGAGATATTCGCGCTTAGCGCAAATATCTCCAAAAGTTGGTAATAGGAGATAGCGATGTTAGCGACTGTTTCCAGTCGCTAACATCTTGGCACGCCCACTTTGCATATCATTAGTGATAAATATCACTGACATGCAAAGTGGGGCCCATGATGGTCGCTATCTCCTATTAGCTGTCGCTAACTGGTGTTAGCGACAGCTTGGTAATAGGGAGATCATTTTATCTCCGCTTTCTTGGCTTTTAAAGCCAAAAAAGCGGAGATAAAACCCCTTGATAATATACCCCTCTGTGACTCCCCGCAGATTCCAGAGCGTCCCATCACAGAAATGTGAGGAAAATGTGTTTCTTTAGTTAATGTTTGAGATTTACAAGGCGGTTGTGTAGAACAACCTTGTGAAAGCCACATAAGTCATCCTAATCTGCTTTCCATTAGTATCTAGTTTTAAAAAATGTACAGGTTTGCTGAGGCTCCCTTTATGCAGGCTGAGATAGTGTCCAAAATCCTCAGCTACCCGTTTTGCAAAAAGTCAATTTTGAGCGGAAAATGTGATGTATCCATGTTGCGTTTTGGGCCATTTCCTGTTATGGGAACTAGGCCAACCCGCACAAGTGAGATACAATTTTTATCAGACTTAGAGGAATGCTGGGTGGAAGAAAGTTTGTGGCTCCCCGCTGATTCCAGAACTTTCCATCACAGAAATGTGAGGAAAATGTATTTTTTACATCACAGGTTGAGGTTTGCAAGGACTTTTGGGTAAAACAACCTGGTGAGAACCATGCAAGTCACCCCATCCTGGTTTTCCCTAGGTGACTAACTAAAATAAAATGTACATGTTTGCTAGGTCTCCCTAAGTGCCGTCTAAAATGTTATGTTTCCATGCTGTGTTCGATTTGTATCAGAAGACATGTGGGAGCACAGAATAGAAGGATATTTGTTATAACCAATTAGATTTCACTGCATTTGTGCCTTCCAATGGTAAGCCAGTTTGTAAAAAAGAAAACATTTTAAAAATACACTCTAAATCATATGGTACCCAAAATTCAGAGATGTACAAATAGCCATTGCTCCTAAACTCCATTTCTTGTGCCCATTTCAGAAATACATAGGTTTCCTTGATACCCATTTTTCCCCCTGCATTTTCCACCATATGAATTGGTCTATGCTCGGTGTACAATGAAAAACCATTGTATGGTGCAGCGTAGTTGTTGGCTCTGGGTACCTTGTGTTTTTGGAAAACCTACAAACTCTATATTTCACTGCAACTAGGAGGATGTAGCAGATGTAATAGATTGTTTCTTTTGTAAATCGGCCATTGTGACAAAAAGTTACCAATGAAAACGTTATAAATGGCCATTTTTTGCTATTTATATTCAGTATTTCTTTTTTTCAACAGACTGTTTCTTTGGGAAAATCTTGAGGGATCTACATATATGACCCATTTCTGAATTCAGAATTGGGTCTACTTTTCAGAAATATATAGCTGTTCTGGATCACCCATGGGTTTCACACTGGTTTCCACCACAAACTGAAAGTAGGTTGAGAGGAAAAAAATAGACAACATTGGTTACCTCTTTGAAACATGCCAAAACTGTGGTAAGAAATCTATTTTTTTTTATTCAGCTCTGCATGTTCCTGAAAGCTGGGAAGATTGTGACTTTAGTACAGCAATTCGTATGTTGATGCCATTTTTGTGAGAGAAAAACAGGCACTTTTATCCAGAACACTTTTTTCCTGCTTTTCCCTCAGAACTCAAAATGTAGCTATATTTAGCTATTTTATCCGTCCTCCCCAAGGGAATCCACAATCCCTGGGTACCTTTATAATCCTCAGGCTGTTGGAAAAAAAAGGGTTGCAAATTTGACGTGGATGCCTTATGTGGAAAAATAATTATGGAGTCCTAAGTGTGAAATACCTCAAATAGCCAAAAAAAGGCTCAGCACCAGGGAATGGGGTGGGGGGAGGCCTAGCAGTAAAACGGTCAAAGGGGTCATCTAATGAATGATGTAGTAATAACATCATCAATCAAAGGGGGAATCCTAAATCCTTATTGTTGATGTAAGATTGTGTAATGGGACCAAACTGTTTTCTTTACAGCTTCATGGCAGACTGGACTGAAATTTAGGAGAGACATCTGTGGCTCAAAGGGGAACCCTTTGAATCACCCCCAACTGCAAGGACACACTACAGTTTAACTACTGGTGCCATACTTCAACAGGGCAGAGATACTACCTGCTGCTGAGTGGCACCCTGAAGTGTGCTTTCCATGAACTTGTTGGCTTGCCCCTGTTCTTTGTGGGGGTCTCAGAGACATCAAAGAACTTCTGGGAGGGACCTACACCATTTACATGTTTCACTTGGAGAGTGGTGCCCTCTCACGTGCCTACTTTGTCTACTGTATCCTGATTGCAGTGCCATGTGAGCGTGGAACTCAGTGTGATGCCTGGAAACTGGATTGCCTTGTGTGGAGACATCAAACAGTGCCCGCATTTAAGGTCTTTGGCCCCTGCATCATCAGGAAGAGCTTCTCGAACCTGTTGATGAATAGAGATCAACTGTGCTAAGTAATCATTCATCAGAACACATGGTACATCATGTATGGGGCGTGACTTAGGAATTCTCCAAATATTCATTGGTCTCCCAAATACCACTTCATATGGGGTAAGCCCAGATCGTGAATGTGGCACCGATCTTATGGACAACAATGCCAAGAGTAGTGCATGGCCATTTCAAGGACGTGGAGGCCAGTATTGTTTGCTAATTTCAATTTCAAAGTAGCGTTATACCTCTCCACCAATCCTGCTGATTGTGGGTGGAAAACTGCATGGAACTTCTGTTTGATCCCTAATCCTTTCAGGACATGCTCAACAACTTGCCTAATAAAATGAGGTCCGTTGTCACTCAACAAAAGTTTACAAACACCGTATCTAGGGAAGAATTCCTTTAAAAGCACCTTTGCTGTAGTAAGAGCTGTATTATCCTTTGTAGGGTATGCCTCTATCCATTTACTGAAGGCACATACCACCACTAGAACATACTTCAAGTTATTGCAACGTTCAAGTTGGATATAATCCATTTGCAAAACTTCAAAAGGTGCAGTTGGTGTAGCAAACCCTCCTGTAGGAGTTCATGTCCCTTTTCCAGGATTATACTGCCAACAGATCAAACAGGATTGTACTATCGATTTGGCTGTACCAGCAATTTCTGGATGCTCCCAAACTTGCGTAAGCAATTTTGTTATTGCTAGAGCTCCAACATGTGCTGGCCCATGTGCTATTTTAACCATAGGCTGTAAATAGGCAGCAGGCAATTTCCTCTTATTCATCTCTTTATTGCGCCAACAGCCCTCATCATCCAACATTCCCTCTTTGGACCATTGCTCAAGTTCTTCCACAGAGGCAGATCTCTGTATGTCTAGCACTTCTTGTCTAGCATCATGCCAACACTCAGCTTGTGACTTCGCTACGTACATAAATGTAGTACTTCGTTGCATCGCAGTCTTACGAGCTACGCGGTCTGCAAAGGCGTTGCCTTGTCCTGTCTTATCAGTCACTTTCCTGTGCACGCTACACTGAATATTAGCTATTTTCTTCGCATATGTCAGTGCCGTCAAAAGATTATGCACTAATTCTCCGTGCATTATCTGCATCCCATGGGACGTAAAAAAGCCTCTTTCCTTCCAAAGTAGGCCAAAATCATGGGCCACTCCAAAAGCATAGCGGCTATCTGTATAGATGTTCACACACAAATCAGTGCTAAGTTCACACGCTTGTGTCAAAACTATTAGCTCAGCTGCTTGAGCCCACTTCTGTGGTATACGAGCTGTCTCCACTATTGTTTCAAGTGTCTTAATTGCATATGAAGCTGAGGTCGTGCATCTGGTAATTTCAAACAAGACCCATCATCCCACAGTTCCCCATCTACATCTAAAAGGGGCGTATATTGTAAATCGACGTGACCCTTTGTCTGTTCCTCAGTAAGGAATATACAATCATGAGACTCCTGTGACTGAGGCTGAGTCACTGGATATGGCAACAAAGCAGCTGGGTTTAGAGTCACACATCTCTTCAAGGTAATGTGAGGGGCCAAGAGTGTCAATTCGTATCCTGTCAAGCGAGCACTAGTCAAATGTTGTGTCTTAGTCTGATTCAAAAGGGCATCAACCACATGGGGTACTAGCACCAACAGTTTATGTGACAAAACTATCCCTTCACTCTGACGTATGGACACAGTTGTTGCTGCAACTGAACGGAAGCACCCAGGCAATACACGAGCAACAGGATCAAGAACCGCTGAAAAATATGCACAGGGATGCTGCTTGTCACCGTGTGTCTGTACTAAAACTGACAATGCACACCCATCTTTCTCGTGTACATAAAGTGTAAAAGCCTTTGTGTAATCTGGAGTGCCTAACACTGGTTCAGAACAAAGAACTTGACGTAACTGACGAAAAGCATCCTGGCATTCATCTGTCCATGGAAGGGGCATTGGAGTGTCTTTGGTCAAAAGTGCTACCAAGGGTTTAACAATGTGTGAACAACTTAATATCCATTGCCTACAAAACGAAGTCAGACCAATAAAGGCACGGACATCTTTCTGAGTAGAAGGCACTGTTGTGTCCAAAATTGCTTGAATGCGAGCTGGTGTAAGTGCACGTCCCTCCTGAGACAGAAGGTGACCTAAGTAGGTAACCTTCGGTCTACAATATTGCAATTTCTTCCGTGACACTTTATGATGGTGTGAAGCAAGAAAGGAAAGTAAAGACAAAGTACATTTTTTCACACTGTTCAGGCGTATCGGCTGGAAACAAGATGTCATCAACATATTGTATGAGAGCCACTCCTTCAGGAAAAGTGAAAGAATCAAGTTGTCATTTTCAGTGCTTGGCTGTAAATGCTAGGACTCTCAGTGTACCCTTGAGGAATTCTACAAAATCTGTAAGTGTCTTTATATCAGAAACCACAGGGTATTGTGATACTACAATCTTGTTGACTTCTCGCAAATCAATAATGAATCTGTCAATCCTAGTATCAGTATCTTTTTTCAAAATAGGAAGAATAGGACTGTTGCAAACATTGTAAGGAACTTCTTCCACAACTCCCACTTTAAATAAATCATGGACAATGCGTATAAGTGCTTCTTTGGCTTCTTGAGATATCTGATATTGAGCCAATCGTGGCAATGAAGCACCCTCCTTGACACTAATATGTACTGGCGGAATAACCATTTGCCCTACATCTGTGTCTGAAGTAGCCCACAAAGTACTAGGGAGTGAAGCTGATGCAAAGTCTACTTTAACAAGATAGGTTCTCTCAATCAAGGGGTAGCTGTCATTCAAAATGACACGTACTCCTTCCGGAGAACATCGTATCATAGCCCTGAAATATTTGAGCATATCAAGACCCACAATATTGTCCGGTGTGTTTGGAGAAAGCAAAAATGGACATGGAGCAGTAAACTTGTCGACATGAAATGCAAGTGGTTGTGACAGTGGGCTAAGGGAAAGTGTTCCATCGAAACCTATCGAAGTAATGGTTAAGCTAGACAGGGAGCCCTTGGAACCAATTGTTTAGAGAAGGCGTTACGAGTAGCTCCTGTATCAACCAGAAACTGATCAGTAACACCCAAAACATGTGCTGTAACATAGGGACCCTTCTGATCTACTGGAACTTCAACTGATTCCTTACCCCATCCTAGGCAATCCTACGCATAAGCAGAATCTTTCAAATCAGACGACACATAATCGGACATTTGAAATTGATTCCATCTGTCAAAAGTGTTAAACCCATCCTGTCCACGCATATTAGAATCGAACCTGGCACGATCGTCCATGCTCCCTCTAGGGCCTGAATATCCTGATTGATTTCTCGTTTGTCCCCGTCCACATGGATACTGCTGAGCAGGCAGTGCCAGACAATCGGAAGCCCAATGTCTAAATTTCCTGCAATACGCACACTGGTCCGCAGACAAAGTCTGATGATCATAAGAAGGAAAAGACAAACCATAAGACCCACGTCCGCCTCTATCATTACTTCTAGAGGGTGGACCATCAGCCTAAGCCAACATCACCTTCGTTTTGAACTCTTTAGTTTTCTTATCCTCATTGCCCTTCGCTTCTAACTCCTGTCATTCATAATACTGAGCCATAGTCAAAAGAGAAACCGGAGAAGAGGTAGTCCATGAACTCTCACTGGCATTTAGGCGACTAGCTATTCCTGGCAGCAGGTTGGCGACATATTTATCGACAAACAGATGCCTGCCCATGTCATCTGTCAATGACTGGCCACTAAAATCTTGGAATGCCTCCTAAAAGCGTGTAAAGTAGTCAGAAACCGATTTGTGTGCCTTTTGCTTGCAAGATGCTAATACAGTCCAGGCTATCTTTTTCGGAGGAATAATCGTTTTTAACTTGACTATTATAGCTGTGGGAAGATCTAAAATTAGCTGACTTGGAGTCTGTGCAGGTTCACTTTCTACCTCCAGTTGTTCTAAATCTTTCCATTCTGCCCCAAAAGTTGCACAATCATCAACTTTACGAACAGTTCTCCACATATCAGGGGGTAATATCAATCCGAAAAACATGTCAATATCAGATCATAGTGCAAGAGCTAAAAGCACACTCAACTTCCTCATAAAAAGCTGCTGGATTCTTCCGCGGATCAGGTAATGCAGTTTTAAGAGCCATAACATCTGCTCTATTCCAAGGAGTGTAACCCCAATTATAAGCAAAATAACCCTTTGCATCAGTAGAATCCTTATCATCACTAGTTCCCATGCCTCTAGGGGGAACATACAAAGGTGCGGCTTCCCGCATAAGTTTTACATGAACTATCTTAGTCTTATCTGTTCCGGGAGTAGAAGCACGTGCCATGCTGATCTGAGATGTTTGTGCAGCTGCCTCTGCTGCCTTTTTCTCCTCTCGCAAACGGACTGTGACAGCACACAGTTTAACCAAACGTCTGATTGCATCTGCCACCTGAGAGAAGACAAAAAGACCATCACGCATTTGCTTACAATCACGTGCTATATCATCGGGCTCCAATTCATCAGAATAATTCCTAAACCGCTCAATAACTCTTGCAGCAAATTCCTCAGTAAAATATATCTGTTCCCTTTCCTGTCAGTTTTTCATTTCATCCAGAAGTTCAGAAGCAGGAGCAGTACTACGAACTGCTTTGCGAGCAGCGGATCTAAGCTCAGCCGAACACGCGGTGGACAACGTAGAACAAGTTTCCCGTGCTTGAGCTTCCTCTGATGGAGAGTCCTCCTCTAACTCACAAGGAGCAGACGGAAAAGTATACGGAGGTGGAGAACGGTCTAACAGGAGGGAATCATCTTGAGGTTTATTAAGAATAGGATACAGAGGTCGTTGAACAGCATATTGGCCAGTTATCTGCAAATGAAGGTCCCTATCTTCTCTATTTTTCATTTCTAATGCTTTTGCATGAATGCTCTTAGTCTGTTCCTTTTCGGCCAAGGCTTGCTCACGCTTCATTCGTTCACACACTTCTTTCTCCCACATTCGTACACAGTCAAACATTTCTTGCCTAGCCTTTCTCTTAAACATATGTTCCACATACTGAATCTTTCATAAATCAAATGACCCATGCATAGGCCAACGCAACTCAAGATCTTTACGAGTATATCTACTCCATAACGTGCTGCACATTATGGAAGAAATACTATACCTAATGTACATATCCCTATTAGGCGTTCCCTCCGGGGTAGCCGGTTGTGCTTCATCAAGTCTCAAACTGGTACCACAACAAAAGCATCACATTCTACGTAGTGTGCTAGAAACAGGCATGACAAAAATAATGCAAGATATGCAGTATTATACGCAAAGTAGCACTTACAGTACGCTTGTACGCTGTGCCATTCACATCAATTCAAAGAGAAAATGCTCCTCATTACCTGCCTCTATAAATTGCAATTCATATATCAACTACTCACAAATCCCAAATTGGCTAATACAAATTCCAAAGCCACAGCAAGCGTCGCAAAACGACCTTACCAATCCCAGGCGTCCAGAGTCCAACTGCCAAGTTCTTGAATCGACCAACTGGTCACTGCATGGGGAATCAACGGAAGAGATCTCAGTCGAGGACCGGCACCACCTAGAGGGTCAAATCAGAAAGAGAGAAAGAAACGCTGTGGTTGCTAAGACGCGGATCTCCTCGGACAATGATCGTCCGTAGCGAGATTCCAATCCTTCATTTCGACCACTCCTTTGGGCATCCAAGTCGCTGATGAGACCCACGTTGGGCACCAATTTGTCGTAGTGAGCCTCAGCTAGGCATACCAGTGCTAGGGGTTTGCCCTTCTCTGCACAAAGTCCTTAGACCAATAAGAAGTTGGCACGGAAACTGCAATACAAAACATAGCACTTTTAGTAGCCTCAAGAGGTGGAACTACATTCACACAACACCCTTCAGTAGTGTATGAAGTAGCACACTGAACGGAAGGAACATGCTCCTTTTATACCCACACAGGGGCTCAGAAGAAGGCGGTACGAGTAAAAAACAGAAGGGTTACATACATAAAAGGTCATGTAGAAACGCACAATCAGCAATAGGGTGGAGCTTAGCAGAATACTAATTACAGTAAAAATACCCTGACATTTTAGAACATATGTGAATGGTTACAGTCTCCTCTGCATATGTGCAGAGTAGCAGACCCTAATATAGCCTGTCTCGAGGCAGAGTACATGAGCAGACGACAGAAAGGTAGGACACAGCACATGGTGAGCACATGGCAGACAAGATGGCTGCCGAATCCAAGATGGCTTCAGCTAAATGCTAACCCCGATCGCTGCCAAATTACAACAGAAGGATTACTCTGCTTGTCTGCTGCATATATATCATTGGCTTTAAGGACTTTGTATTTTAAATTTCACAAGTATGTTAGAAACCTGGTGTATAAGTGTGTTGGTTGTTTGATTGGGGGCATGCACCAGGATTTATGTGTTGGGTGTTCTGCTGTTTAAGCAGGGGCCTAGTTCAATTTTGCATGCAGTTTTTCTTCTTTTGAAAAAAGTTTATTTTCCCCATGTTTTTTAATAAATTTGCAATAGTCATTTAAGTGTCTAGGTGGCCTGGTCTGCCAATGAGCCTTCCAACCAGTAGGCCCAGTAGCAGTTATGGGTGCATAAAGACAACTGTTTCTTTCGAATTGACACATCATTTAGGTAACCCAGGTGGGTAACTACGCTCCACCAGTGGAGTTTACGTAGCTTTGCCTAATCCGCATTCCATTGCGAATGCGGAGTTCAGGCAAAACTACGAATCCATGGTGGAGCGAATTAATTAAAATTCATTAAAATGCACTTACTTGCCCCTTGGCTGCCCCCTCCTGCATATCGCCGCTCTCCTGCCTCCTCCTCACCATCCTGCTTCACTGATGGTGGACGTGCAAGACATACAACGTAGGGGTTATTAGTGAAGCTGGACTCCGTCTTGCCTCAGTCGATCCATTATCCATTCATGATAGGTGCACATACGCACAAAAGCTTTCAATTTTTTAGGTATATAATAAGATTTACTACTGTGGACACCCTGGCTACGGGGCACTTTAGACTCTAGCATCATTCATCTTTTAAAAGATTAATATTACATTTACCCATTTAGTGTCACAGGTGTCTCCTTTAGAACATATTGAACATAAAGGAAAGAACTCTATCATCCTGTATATTTTATGATATATTCTGATGGGGAATTATGGTATGGTGGTGTGGTTTGACTTTAACCTGGTTATCTTGAAGAAATAAAAACCTTTTAAGGGGTTCACTGATGTACCTGGTCCTTAAATCAACAAAGAAGAGATTGGCAAGAAAGTTGTAATATAAAAAAACGTATTTATTAACCTCACATGAGGGAGACTGCGTCACACAGTACCCTCAGGCTGCTGTATGAGACAGTCTAAGGAGTACATTGAACAGGGGCCTTATATATGTATTTGTTGCCTAGTCAGCATAAAACCAAGGGGAGGTCCTGGCACGTACAAGCATACTTACTGACTAATATGGGTATACAAAATTTGCTTGTTCAACAAAGTGGGAGGAGAGACATTTCTCCTTACATCAGCAAGAATAGCCTGACAGTTCTACACTAGGAGCAGGTGTATTCTACCAGCTAGGCCTTTCTGAGCATGTGCAAGGCTCTGTAAGAGGGAGAAAGCACATGGCGAGCACATGGCTAACTAAAATGGCTGCTAAGAACATAAAGACTTTTAGCTCATGCTTACAGCGATCCCTGCAATCTTTAAGAACCTAAGTTAAGAAAACAACCACACTAATATTGCCTTTATCTGTGCTAATTCAAATTGCAAACAATGCCAAGTTTAACTTTAAATCTTTTATCAGCTTGTCTGGTTTTAGGTGCACAAGAGAAGAGACATCAACCGCAGTACTGCCAAACAGAAGGCCTGAGCAGTCATACGTCCGTCCTTTAATCACTGCTTGTGCAACTTGGTGCAACTGCCAACTGAGGGCTTTAAGAAGATGGCCCCAAAGAAAGATGCTGCCAAGAAAATAGCCAGTGGGAAGAGGCAACTTTCCTCCACTGGCATGCTGTCCAGAACCTTTTTCAGCAAACGTGTGCCTGCTGCACCGGCATCCAGGGAGCAGCACTCCTGCATCAACAGCACCAGCCCAACCTAAGCCCCAACCTAATCATGTCAGCGCCGACGAGTAGTGATGTTAAAGTGGATTTGTCCCTTTTACAAAGTAGTACACAATTGTTTCAGGAAAAAAGAGCAAAGTGGACAGCACCACAGCCAGCAAAACAAAATGTTCCTGATGTTGGAGCAGAACAGGAGGTTGAGCTTACTCCTGAGCAAAAATCTCCTCTTTTAGAATGATTGGCTCCCAGATTTCCAGCAAGGAAAAGGATGGGTACTTCTCCACCACCTTCTCCAAGCACCACTTCTGGAGATGATGATAGGGACATCACCCAGCAGAGACCAGGAGACAACAGGAGAAACAACGGAAAAGAAAAGTTCAGAAAGACTTAGACATATTGAAGAGGATGATTAGGAGGATGACAACGATGTGGCTATCATTGTGGAAGGCGACACAGAGGTGTCTGATATTGTATACAACTTTTTACGCTTGGGACATATTAGCTACAAATCTGATCACGGTGGAAGGTGATGATGAGGAAGAAGAGTGTAACATCTTCATGCAAAGCAGCCCTGTCCCCTGCAGTACGGCCACAGAATCATCCACCTCAGCAAGTTTACAATGGCACAAGACTTTGAGTGAGATGGAGACACCATGGCATAGAGTGACTGCCCCACTATGATGCACTTTGAGTTTGCCAACACTATCTACTTCTTGAAAGACGCCTGTGTCAGTGGGCCCAGAAAAGAAGAAACACCAGGCTCGTATTCCAGGCGTGTTTAGGCAGGAAGGGCCCTATGAAAAGAACCACCCAGCCACACAATTGTACAATGAAAAGCTGGCAAAAATGTTAGCTCTGGACCTCCTCCCTTTTTCATTTGTGGCAGGAGTAGGATTCTTAGAATTTGTTGCAGTCATTTTCCCGAAATGGAAGGTACCAAGCAGACCTATTTTGCCTGAGTTGCTGTTCCAGGGCTGCATCATGATGTGCTGCAGTTGGTTGGACAAGCTTTGCAGCAAAGTGTTGTTCAAACCATCCACTTGATGACAGACATATGGACCAGTTGTCAGGCGACTGATTACATGTGCAACACTGCACACTGGATCTCTTTTGCATGGGTAAAGCAAAAGATGTCTGCAGGTCTTGGCCCTGAAGAAAGGTTTGCATGCAATAATGGCAATGTTCACCATGGAGAAATCACATACAGCTGTAAACATCTTGGAGGAATTTACCAGCAAGATTTATGAATGGCTGCGACCCAGAGGTCTCAGAATTGGATTTGTTGCCACAGACAATGACAGTAACATAGTCAAGGCTCTGTCAGACTGAGGTTTTTTTCATGGTCCTCTGTTTGGCCTATTGCATCAACCTGGTGGTCCAAGGCTTCCTAAAAAAAGAAGACATAGTAAGCAACAAACTGGCCCCCTGCAGAAGAATCTGTACTCATTTCAGCCATTTCTTTAAAGCCCAGAAGCAGTTCGGGATTATTCAGCATAATATTAGAGCACCAGTTAAAACCCTGATACAGGATGTATTAACTCATTGGAACTCTACCTATTACATGTTGTAACATCTGTTTGAGCCGTACAAACGGAACACTGGCTATGTCATACGAAGAGGAGGGGATGCAAGTGGAAAAGCAATGACCATGGATTAACACAAATAGGGTCTAGTCAAATGCCGGACACATATGCTATTCCCTTATCAAGTTTTCATATGAGAAGATAGCAAGGAGGAGAGTACAAAGGGCCAAGCTATCCCGTTGTTGCATCTCCTACAGGACCAGGTAAAGAAGGTGTCTGAAGGGTTCGCCACTGCAGGTGTGAATGAATTGAAAACACAAAAGCGCATGTCTTGATTGAGAGCTTAATCCTTCGCTTGGCTAGTAAAACATGGCTGCAACATGACATCATCACACCCAAAGAGTACATCTGTGCCACACTACTTTTCCACTGTACAAAAAAATTCTACCCACTTCCATTCTTTTTTCTGAAAGGGATGTTTTAAAATATAAGAGGTGGATTGTAGAGCAAGCTGGAGACTTAGGAGAAGAATGGCTGGTACTTCAAGTCCCACCCCACAGTTCTGGGGTGCCTCCTTCAACTTCTAGACCACTCAGTCATGTCTCAAAATAGACAGCGATGCCATCACCCAGATTACCAGCAATAGCAGCAATAGAAGTACTAGACCCAACCTCTGCATTGTATTGGTTTCAATCACAGGGCTCAAGTCCAGTGCAGAGGCCATGGCAAAACAGGTTGAGCAAGTGGCAGCACCAATGATCATTCACAAAATGTTCCAGGAGTATCTGGATGATCCAAAGAAGGTCTATGTGGATCAAAATGCATTGATGTATTGCTATGAGAAGATGCACCAAGGCCAGAGCTTAGCAGGATAGCAATAATGAATCTGGCTGGTCCAATAGCTAGTGTGTCAGCTGATCATGTGTTCAGTGGTGCTGGTGCAAATGTTACAGTGAGAAGGACCAGTTGCTCACCTCAAAACATATAGAGATTGATTATGATTCAAATTAACCAACATTTTATACTACACAATTAAATTTTCCTGAAACAGCACATGAGGAGGATGATTGATCAGAAATCGAATCAATTGTGTTAGCTGATCAACTTCTAGCTGAACAACCTGAGTATGAGGACAAACTCTACTTTCCAGACAAAGTATGGCAATAGCCCTATAGAACTTTGTAATTATTTCTCATTGAACTTCTATCTTTGCAAAAAAGTGTTGCTAGTGAAACGTTATCATTTTTGTGTCAGATTTATGCTGCTCCACTATCTTTTGGTCACATACATTTCTGGATTGCAGTGTGACCAGTGTGCATTGAAGAAACAGCCACAATTCCTCCATGACATTGGAGACAATGCCAGCACCATCCCCACATGTCTATTGCCTGTCCCTTTTTTCATCTCCCAGAAGATTGTTGATTTATCAGATTGCCTGCTAATACCAAATTCCATTGTGTTCCCTGAATCAAAGATGAATACCTAATACCTAACTACCCATGGTTGGATTCGAAGAGGTAACTACAACTATTGCAATGTGAGTGCGTGATTGTGTGAGTGATGAAGATTGATGATTGATGATTTGGTGAATGACAGTGAGGGAGGGTGGGTATTGACTGTAATGCGGGATCTTTCTTGAACCGATTTATTTGCAATGTGTGGGGCCTGAGTGATGGGCATTCATTTGACTCCTGGAGTTGATTGTCCCTTACAAATTTACTTAGCGAAAATTACATTATTTCCGTGGTTTGAGTCTAATGGACCACTTCTGGGCCCGCTGTCAACTTGTCCCTAGTGGCCTGCTTCTGCTTTGGTTTTACTCGCCCAGCTTTCTCGGTTATGAACTCTCTGTCCTTGTTCTGGATTCTTTTCCACAGTATTGAACTCTACTTCTTCTGAGCTTACCGTCACTGTCAATGGGAGTAATTCTAGTGATAACTATTTGTGTACACCCTTTGGTGCTTCATTGCCGTGTGCACTTCAGGCTCTTCAGGCATACATTTGTGGAAATTTTAGCTGTGGAATTTCCATTTATGACATTTGTAAATATTTTAAATAAATGACAGTTTATTTTACTCTTCAACCTGCACGTTTCTGGCTTTACCGGTTACTTGTAGCAATTTAAAAATCCACAAGGTGGCAATGTTGTCACAGATTTTACACTGTTACTGTGAGAAAAACATGCTTACGGGTGAAGTGTAACCCACATCCGATCAAAATGTAAATTGTGTGTTAAATTCCAACTGCAGTCTCTCACCAAGGTGTTTCAAATATTGGGGATGCGGTATTCACAATTCATCTTCTTTTGAAGAGAAAGCACTGAGACAGTGACGCATAGAAAACTAGACTTGTTTTAGGTTAAGTTTAGTTTTAGTAGTTTTAGGTTAGGTTTATTAAGTTACAGCAGAGCAACACACCTCGCCAGCTGACCAGACCATCAACTGACAAGTGTGGAACATTCAGGTACAACAAAGAATGTAGACAGTCATTCTGGGAGGCTTAGTAGGTAGGAACATAGAGGAAGGTGTAATGACAGCAGGTGGACATGTTGGGAGGAGAACCAGTTTACTACTGTGAGCCAGCCCTCAATGGTGTCCAGTAGATGCAGAATATGGTGCAGCAATGGCCTGTTGTCAGTGTGGGAGGGGGTGGCAGCAGTTGGCTTGTGGGGGTGCCGGCGATGGGATTCCGTGAAGGCTGGAGGCCGGTGGGGAAAGTCTACAATGGAGCCTGACAAAGAGGTATTTATTTCCTCCTCCTCTAGGACCACCATCCACCAATATTCTTCCTGGTGATGTCTAGCAGACAGGCCGCTATCTCCTGCCGGTAGGGTCCTTCGGGTAGACTACCAGGATTAGCTATATAGAGAAGAACAAAATGAAAAAGACAATTGTGAATAATGCTCTGTGCAAACAATTGTTTTAAATTAGTTGGTGGCACAATTTCAGTACATTGCTGGTCCTCTAGGGCCATTGGAATGTGATTATAATCAGGAGAGTCACAAGGCTAATTTTGTTTTACCCACAAGTCTTTCATAAAAAGAACTGACTGTGTAGCAGAAAAGTATTAGTACAGAATAACACTGGATTAAAAAAACAATGATTAGAATGTTTTGCTACTGTCTGCAGCTGGGACAGCTGTAGTTGACAATGATCTATTTTTAATTCCAATGGCACCGCTCTTCTCCAACTGCATTTCTCTTTCTACCCTGACCCCAAAGATACTACATCACTTACCTTATGTATGAAATGTGGATATTCATATTATCCTGTCTGCCGCAAGTAGGCATTGGGGAAAAAAATGTCAGACTGCACTGCAGGGAAAGGAACAGGCTATGTACATTGTATATGCCACCTTCTTCACGGTCTATCTCATACACCAAACTTGACATCAAATCATACACTTACTTCCACTTTACTCATTAGCCATGCCCACCACCATATAATATTCCCAACAAATGAATTTGCTGGGCATTAAGTAAGGAAAGGAAATTTGACTTACTCTACTGCAGGGTAGGGTAGAGGGATTAGGTAGGTAGGGTAGAGCTTTTGATATAGAATAGAGGGCTCACTACACTGATCACTGATTTGTGATCTTTGGCTTATCTGTCACTGTACTAGTCAGCGGAAGTCAGAAGGGAAAAATCTGAACAGGTGAAAACGTACCTGTTATAAGAAACCCTAAAATATATTCTGGAATCACTTTACTTCACATGCTACAATCAAATAATGCACACGCCAAGATTGGCTCTTCCAATTTTTTGTTAGGCTGGGATGAAAGAAGTTAGGAAAGATATAAAGGAGTGAAGTACTAAGAGGTGTCAAAGAGAAGCAAATCTTGCGTGTTCAGTTTGCAATGCATTGAAAACTTTATAAATACAGCATTAACTGAAGCAGACGCACATTCCACAGCCAACACCACAACAGTCATATGACGTCATCAATTGCGCTACCCTACTCTTCAGTTATAGGTGACAACATGCGATGGGAGGGAGGGGGGATGCTAAATGATGGATGGGAAACATCGGGCTCACTTAACAAATGCAATGAGTCAGGGGAGTAGAACAAAATATAAAAAATACCACCCACTTTGAACAATAGCCTTGATAACCCTACAGAATCAAAGTAAGCAAAGTAGGTTAGCAGCATGCCCCTCTCCATGAGAAGAGCTGCCTTGCTTATTCATCAAAATAATCCAAATATATATTCATCCTTTCATTTTAATTTACCCATAGCCGTCATGATTAAGCTTTACTTTCTCTCATTCGGTCTTACGTCAGAATTTCCAATCCATTATCCTCCTATTAAATATCCACCCTTTCTTCCAGCCATCCTTTTATCCATCCATCATTTAATCCACCCACGCACCCTTTCACCCACCCATCCTTTCACACAGATACAATTTTCCTTTCGTATAACCCTCCATTATTTTATGTTTCCCTCAATCCATCAATGTAAATGTTAAAAATTTAAATTGATACTTCTATAGCGCACTACTCACCCGCAAGGGTCTCAAGGCGCTTGTACGAATACCGCTGTGGAACCCATCCTGGCTTTCCCTGTGAGGTGTCCACTCCTGGGCACCCCCAAGGTGGAGGCCAGGCATCCTTAGCGTTGTGGGGGCCGTTGTGGAGATTAAGCAAGCTATTGCCCAGAGTTGCAGAGTGGGACTCCATGATTGGAAGAGGCACCGAGGGAAAATTATCAGGTCTGTGGAATTTTTTAGCCCAAGACCCGCCGAAGCGGGGAAGTAAACCCTGGTCCCGGGCTAGACCTCTGCATCAGGGTCTGCCGCTCTAACCATTGAGCCACACTTCTCCACTCCTTATGTGAGCTTTTGGTGAGTTGCAGAAGAGGCCATAATAACTTAACCACCACTGTAGCTGGTAAAGCTGGGGGATTTACGATCATGAGTGGACTACACCCTGGTATTGGCTAGCGAGTATAATTGTCAATTAGCAAACAATAATGTGACTTACCTGTGCCCATCCCTGCCTCAGCTTCTCCCCCTCCAACTGACTCACCTCCTACAATGGCACCAGAGCCAGTACCACTGGTGGTGTGTATGGCTAGAATAAAACATACATATGTTAGGTGCCAGACACAACACCCTTTAATTTTTTCAATCAAAAAATACAACTACAATGCATCACCACAGTTTGGTTACCATTGCAGTATCTTCTAGCAAAAATATCACTCTGGTCATTTGGTTGGTTCACACAATGATTGACAAGCCAGACGTGGAATGATGCTTAATGAAAGACATATGCTGCTGGTTGGCAAATCCAATTGGAGTGGGGTCTCATACTTTTTTTCAGCCATGCTGCACTGTCATTGAACACTGCTAGTATACTGTATAAATGAAAATGAATGAGACAGCACACAGCATCGGGGAGGGTTTGGGATGTGAGACCATGGCCACTCTCTCGTGAACTCAACTATTCAAGCATGAGCAGGAAAAGAAAGCCTTCTCAACAAACATACATGGTGAATATTATTTATAATACTAGCTTACTTGGGCCTCCAATCTTCACGGTAGGCAGTAGAGTGCCAAAAAATGTGTTATTCTTAGTCTTGCTCTTACAGTACCACAAGGTTTATATAGGAGGGAGGGAAAGATTAACAACAAAGCACAAGATAACTTAGTGAACTAGAGACAGAAGAAAATAGGCTACCAAAAAAGAAAACCAAATAATATAAGAAAAAAAGATAATGCAAAGATAACATGAAATGAAAAAAAATGTAATCTACTGTGCTTTGCACAAGTGCTTTTGTTTCCCATCCTCAACACCATGGAAAGAAGACAGCAGGTATGGGTGTCTGAAAAACTGTATTTTTCACCAGCAACACCAGCCTTGAGACACAACTCTCATCCTGGAACCTAGCACCAACATTCCAATATACCCTAAGATTCTACCCTAAGCCCACAACAATCATAATAAAACCTAACATTAGGGAGATAATAAAGAAATAATAGGACTTACTAGGGTCAGCGGAGCCCTCAGCAGCGGTGCTGCTGGTCTGAGCCTCCTGACCAGCTTCTCCCGGACCCTCGACAACATCCCTATTCCAGCCCCTTGGTGCTGATGTAAAACATTAATAAGATTACAAAAAGACAGATTAGGGATTCAGTTAATCCCCAAAAAATTTATATGACAGGCAAACGCAGTCACATAATTGTACTCTAAAATAGATCCCCTATTGTGCTTTTTTCGAGTCTATTGACTATTGCTGTGTTGCCGATACTAATCCTAAAATCCCTATTCTAAATTTCTTTACAAAAACTACATTTGGAAGTAATGCATTGCAGTGAATGATCCTAGATTCTATTCTCATTTCTCAATCTCAAGTTCAACCCTCTTGATGGACCAATTAAGTCTCCCTTTTTTGTAAGGGCATAGATGCATACTACATATCGCTGTTAGCTTGGAACTGTATGAGCTACATAAACTAAGTAATAGAGAGAACAGTAACACACTGTTATCACGATTCACTATGGTGACAGGAGGACATCCTGCCTTGGCTTCTTAATTAAATCAGCCAAATCGAGCGTCAACAATGAGTACGATTAGTTAGCGCTGCTGAACAGCTGCCTAGCAAAAGATAGAAACTGGATCACATATTATTATTCCAACGTAAACTAAATGTAACTTACCTCTCAGTGTGAGCAGCATGCCATTGGGATTTTTTTTAGCATTGTAGAACACAAACACACCGAATAATTATTACACACCAAGCCCCGGAATCAGTGTATCAGCTGCTGGACGGTGTGCCGAACCTGGCTGGTGCGCCAGTTTACCCTCCCCCAGTGAAGCCGATGCTCCTGCAGAGGGTATCTATTGCCGGGCCTGCTATCAGCATGGAGGGGAGGTAGGGCTGCACAAAAAAAAACTGAGTGCTGCCACCTCCTTTTCACTAAAGATTGCCACCTGGGTGGTGGCACTGCCCGCAACATAGCCATCCTCCCTCTGCCATAGCGCTGGTTGTGTTTGGAAAAAAAAGGAGGGGAAAGGAAAGAAGAAGGAAGTAAGGGGAAATAAATCAAATACAGAAAATCATGGAAAACATGAAAAACATGATTTTTTTTCGCCCGCAAACATAAAATACACAAAGACACACACGAATATAAAAAATAAAAAATGTGGCGTTGGTAAGTTTTAGGTTTAAAGCATTTTTATTGGTGCAACACAAAGAAACAAAACATACTGAGTGTATAAGGCATCAAGTCACTGCGGCCAGGGCCGTGCTCTCAGCGTTATCAGCTCCAAAGAACATCTCAACCGCAGACTAGCTCGCAGCGACACTTAAAGACAGGCAGTGTTGCAGTAAGATAACAACCCTCCCCTCCCGAACTTCCCTCCCAGAGCCCCAACTCCCGGATCCCCTTTCCCCTACCACCCCTTCGTCCAGTGCGTAGGCCTATCCCTTGCCGTCCACCCTGGTCGCCCTTTAGCGAAAGAAACTAACCCAGATTCCATTCAAGTGGTCGATTCTGCAGGTGTCGTGAGCCTTAAGAGGCGGAGGTATTTTGGGCAGGTGAGTTCCTTGAATTCAGTGATGAGCAGAGAGTGGAACCGCTGCCAGAGATCTTCAAATTGCTCTATATCCCCTGCCACTGTGAGCGACAGTTTCTCCATTCCCAATACATGCCACAGTCTATGGAGCCAGCCCGTGATAGAGGGAAGCGTGGTGGTGCGCCAGTGTAGTAGGATGTTCTGTACTGCTGAGCCTAATGCAATAGCTATCTGTCTGCCCCTGCGAGATCTAAGGGGATACATTAACCTGTTTGGGAGTCCTAACAATATGTGTGCTGGGAAGCGTGGCAGTTCGGTGTCGAAATGGGAGTCTATCTTATGTAACACTTCTTTCCAGTAAGAGTCTAAGAGCGGACATTCCCATAGAATGTGTGTCAGTGTGCCCACTTGCCCGCATCCCCTCCAACAAGCGCTGTCCTTACTACAGTCCATTTCATGTACTCGTTCTGGGGTATTGTACCAGTAGAGACCTTAGTCAGTGTTTCAGTGAGTCCAATATGGTATGCGAGTGCCTTTCTCTGTATGATATCTGCTCCCATTCCTTATGGCTCAGTGTCCTGCCCAATTCCCGTTCCCAGCGCTCCCTCCCCGGGTTGTAGAAGTGTGAAGAAGGTGGTTGCAGTAGCTTATAGAGGTCTGTAATCAGTTTCGCATCCGACGTGCGAGTCATGAGCCATCTCTCATAAGGGAGGAGTTGTCTATCGGCCGCTTCCCGTACCTGTGGGTGTAGCGCCCAGTGGCGAACCTGCATGTAGCGGAGTTTTTCGGACTCTGGGAATGAGTGTTCCTGTTGAAAGCGCGGGAAGGGGATGACCCCCTCTGGGCCGTACACATGACACAGGGCCCGACACCCGGCCACTCGCCAGTGGGTAAAGGCCCCCTTTTCCATCCCCGGAGTAAAGTCCGGATTGTCTACCAGCGGTGTGAGTGGCGACGGGAATGTGGTAAGATTGTGAACGATGTTGGTGGCATCCCAGACCCGTAGGGGCACCCTGGTGACAAAGGAGGCATATAAATTCGCGGGGCGATGAGTCCGGCGCAGAAATGGCACCTCCTGGAGGGGCCGGCCCGCCACCGCCTGGTCCTGGAAGAGCCAGTGCTTGTCCGATTCCCACCTACTCCATTCTACGAGATAACGCAGCTGTGCCGCTTGGAAGTATTTGCGGAGATCCGGTATCCCTAGCCCTCCAGCCTCAGGGGCTAGCATAGAAAGTGTCCTCGCACTCTGGGCTTTCTGCCTTGCCAAATAAAACGCGAGAGGTCTGCCTGCGTCTGTTGGATCCGCCCAGCGGGCGGTTGGAGCGGTAAGGCTCTGAACAGGTACAGAACCTGGGGTAAGACCGTCATTTTAACTGCAGCTATTCTGCCCAACCAGGAAAGGGTGCTGCGATTTCACCGTCCGAGTTCCTCCCGGATCTTCTTGCCCAAGGTGGTGTAGTTAGCTGTCACCATAGCCGGCAAGGTGGGAGCCAGCTGGATCCCCAGGTAAGGCACCAGATCCGACGACCAGAGCAACCGGAACAGGCCTTGTAGGTAAGATCTAGTGGCTGGCACCAGGGATACGTCCAGGGCCACCGATTTCCCCATATTCATTCTGAAGCCTGCAACAGCAGCAAAGGAGTCCAGCTCCTCAATGCACACCGGAAGGGCAGACCGGGGTTCATCTAACGACAGTATAATGTCGCCCACATAGAGGCTTATGGTGTGAGTGAAGCCCCCGAACCGCACCCCCGTTGCCGCCGGGTTGGTACGTATCCGTTGGGCGAAGGGCTCCATATAAAGGGCGAAGAGCAGGGGCGAGAGCGGGCACCCCTTCCTAGTTCCCCTCTCATGTCAAAGCTCCGTGAACTGTAACCATTCACCTGTACTACAGCTGTCGGGAATTTATAGCAATTAAGGATCATGGATCGAAATTTCTCTCCTATACCTGCCTTCCACAGGACTTGTTCTAGATAGGGCCTATGTACCCGGTCAAACGCTTTTTCAGCGTCCACCGCCAACATCATTCTTTCTCCAGGAATTCGGGAGGCCTTCTCTATAAGGTGGACGATCCTCTTGGTGTTGTCCACCGTCTGCCGCCCGGGAATGAATCCCGCCTGGTCCGGTTCTAGAAGTCCCGGTAGATGGGGGGCTAGTCGGGCCGCGAGGATCCCGGTACATAGCTTAAGATCTACATTTAAGAGAGATATCGGCCTGTATGAGCCGCATTGCGACCGGTCCTTTCCTGGCTTGGGGATGACCGTGAGAGAGGCCCGTAGGAGGTCAGGCGGGATGGCTCCCGGAGCAGCGAACGAGTTAAATAGGCGGGTGAAGCGCGGAGCCAACGACGTGCAAAACGTTTTATAAAAGAGAGACGTATATCCGTCCGGCCCCGGAGCCTTACCATGCTTAAGTTTGGCGATGGCGGAGATCACCTACTCGATTCGAATTTCTCGGTAGGTAAGTTTTAAAGGGGGAGTATTAAAGAGACTAAAGAGGGATTAGAATTTAGGTCCAGCACCATTACAGAGAGCAGAAAAACAAGTTTGCCGTGCCAATGTGAACCACGTGGTGCCGTTCACCTGTGATTTAGAATGTGAAGATGTCATGAGAACCATGGGGTGCCATTCATGCTCGATTTGTAACGCAGCACAAATGGGAGCACCTATAATCTCTGCCCGTAACTGGAACTCAGGATGGATGAAATGACCCATTATAATCTGATCACTTAAGATTTAATATATGTCACATAGCAAATAGAGCATTTACAAACTAAACTACTAACACAGAGCACTTTTAATGTAGTTATTAAAGAATGAAACAAACCTAACTTTTACCTCAACTGTCTTAATGTCTCCTTCACACCCAGCTCTACCTAATAATGCACATGAAGTCCTGCAATTATTCTTAATTTCACTTTTCTTTACTAGTATTATTATTATCTTTATCTTTTTATTTTCATTTTTGTTCTTGCCTATCCCCTAAGAACGTGACTGCTTTCTCTCACGGGGGACTCAGCTGATAGCACTTAATGCACTCATATCTTTTCTAGAATCATAGATTGAGAACTAGACTCAAGCACTCTGCACAATGAGAAAGACTGCCGCTCACTTTCACTTATGGTGAGTATCCCTTTGGTATATAGGATTTGCAATTAAGACTACCTTTCATTCCTTCGATTGTTACAGCCTTGAGAAAGCCCCATACATATCAGCCCAAGGGGGTGAACACGTGTTGGGTGTTCCTAAATCCTATTGGACACTGAATTATCTATTTGTAAATAAAATCGGAGCTACATACAAACAGATATGATTATGACTCATTACTACGTGGGAAGACACTCCTACGCTATCTTAACCCCTTTGCCACGGGGCAAATTCTGCCACGGTGCGAGTGGGGACGGGGCTGGGCGTGGTGCTCGGGTACTCAGGACGGCTCCTGGTCATCATGAGTCACAGTAGGCGTGTGCTCATGATGACCAGGAGCCGTCCGAACTCCGCCCACTGATTAATTCTTCCACACAGGCGGGAAATTAATCGTGTGTGGGCGGAGCAGCAATGTTCGGTTGGCTCCCGGCCATCACGAGCACACGCCTACTGTGACTCAGGACGGGTGGGAGCCGTCCTGAGCATGGAAGGAGTTAAACAGACGTACAATTGGGGAATCAAGGATCTAAACCCCATTGGAGTGAACACCCACCAAAAATTGGGGACTCTGTACAATAGGAAGAGGGTGTTGGACCCTAAATGTGTGTGCTATGCCATGTGACTGTCCTGAACATTTGGACCAAATCTTGCCTACGCTAGATTAATCAAATCAGGTTTATGTCCAATATTGGGAAAAATAAAGACATCATATTGAGTTGCTAAGTATGATCTGCAGACCTTCAGGAGACTTCTCAAGACCTGGCTGTTCGAGGACTAGCAGCTCCCCCCCCCTTAGCGCCTTGAGACCCTCGCGGGTATGTAGTGCACTCTACAAATGTTTAATTGATTGATTGATTGTTATCTGGATAGCCTTAACAATATAACTTAATCACCTAATAACTAAACCTAATAACTAAAACATCCTAATCCAGTTCAAAATTATTGACATATTTAAATGCAGCAACACACTTCTAGAAAGGAAGTTACAAAAAAGTTGAAATTAAGACCAATATTATGCACATTAAAACAATATGAATTAGAAAACAAGCTTACAAAAGTTAACTGCAGAATTCAGTTAGTATTTACATAAACTCATTGTCCTTCAACCTTATGGATTTTCTTTATGCATCCATCCCTGCCAAAGATAATTTGTTGCAGATCAAAATATTTGAGCACTATCTGTAGTCTCATCACCCCAAGTTTCTTGGGAGCAGTACCCTCAAATGGCCCACCTTCTGGCTGCCCCGACTATGCGTTTATGTAAATCAGAGGTTCAGGATAGCCAGACAAGGGGAGGAAAAGGTAGGGTACTGCGGGGAGGGAGATCTGAAATGACAAAGCAGAGAATGATGAGATCACAGTCTTAATTTAACAAACTAAGAGAATTATGAATCATGCATGACCTTGCTAAGTTGTAATTACCTGTGAAAAGAAATCGTTATGTTGAAAGTGCCAATGATAGCTGGATTCAAGCATTGGATCTGGAATATTCCTTCATATACCTAATCCATTATAGAACAAACTAAAATCCACTTCAATGTTAAAACGTAGGTGTTACCTACACCAGGGGTTAATAAAGCACAATTATGACTTTAATGGGATTAAATATCCGAATTGCCAAGGATGGAATTTATCTTTGTTTCTGAATTTCAGATTTTTTGTGGACAACCATGCTCTGTCTCCAGGTTGAAATACAGGAGCTGGTTTCCTCTTCAGATCAGTGTTTCATTTGTAAACCGCTTTTGCTTTTATGATGTTTGTTCTTAAATGTTTTATTAGCTGGGTTATGTCCTTTATTTTAGAAGTCACTGCAGGCATACCATCTTCAGGATCCAGTGTTAGACAGGGTAAGAACCGAGGGTGATATCCATGATTGGCAAAAAACGGGGACTTGTTTGTTGATGTATGGTTAAGATTGTTATAGGCGAATTCGGCTTCCCATAACAAATTCACCCAAGAGTCTTGTGTCTTTGATAAGTAGCATCGCAAATATTGTTTAAGAACCTGGTTTATTCCTTCAGTTTGCCCATCCAACTCTGGATGAAAACTGGTGGATAAATTGCTTTGGATGTGAAGAGCTGAACACCAAGCCTTCCACAGACGTGAAGTGAATTGGGCCCCTCTATCCGAAGTGATGGATCTTGGCAGTCCATGCAATTGTACTATATGTTGAAGTAAAAGAGAAACTAATTCCAATGCTGTTGGTAAGCCTGAACAAGCTATGAAATGAGCCACCTTTGACAACCTATCCACAGCGACTAAGATGGTGGAATTGCCTTGATCTTTTGGAAGGTCTGTTATAAAATCCATCGAAATGTCTTCCCATAACTGATGCGGAGTAGGGAGAGGTAATAAGTATCCAGCTTTCTTGGTATGGTCAGATTTGGCTCGAATACATACATCACAGTTTTTTACATAGTCTATGGTGTCTCTTTTCCAATGTGGCCACCAGAAATTACGTTGAACAAGTTCCGTTGTCTTTTTTTGACCAGGATTACCAACCAAGGGGTTATCATGACACCATGTCAAAACTTGTTTTTGAAGTCGTGAAGTGGGTAAATACAGTTTTTTGTTTCAAAAAGGCAAGTTGGCTTTAATTGTTCGTCCAGTGTGTTGTTTCTGCCAAACAAGTAATTTCTTCGTAGGCATATGTTTCTGTACTTCTTCCAAATAATGAAGAGACTTAGTTGCTCCAATGACATGACTTGGGTTAATCATAGACACTGAATTTTTTGTCTTATCTTGGTTTGATCCACCTCATTAAAACGAGACAAGGTGTCTGCTTTTGTATTTGAGCTGCCTGGACGAAAAGTAATGATAAAGTTGAACTCAGCGAAGAAGAGAATCCATTGTAGTTGTCTTGGGGTCAGAGCCTTTGCACAACGTGAGAATTGCATGTTACGATGATCCGTAAATACTGTGATTGGAAACTTAGCTCCCAGGAGATAATGGCGCCATTCCTTAAAGGCCAAACGAATGGCCAATAATTATTTTTCAGAACCTGTATAGTTGCTTTCTGCAGGGAGGAATTTCTTTGATAATAATGCCACTGGATGTAATTCATGGGAGTCACGGTTTCTTTGTGAGAGAATGGCCCCTATAGCTGTTTCTGAAGCATCAGCCTCTACTATGAAAGGTTGACTTGGATCCGGATGTTGTAACACTGGAGCAGATGTAAAGGCCTTTTTGAGATTCTCAAAAGCCTGTTGGGTTTCTGAGCTCCAGTGGAATATCACCTTTTCCTGTAGTAGTTTGGTTAAGGGACTTGCCATGGAGGAAAAATGATGGATAAAAGGACGATAAAAATTAGCGAATCCTAAGAACCGCTGAATATCTTTTATGCATGCAGGACGAGCCCACTCTTTAATGGCTTGTATCTTTCGGTCGGCCATGGTGATACCTCCTGGAGTCAGGATAAACCCCAAAAAATCCACCTTAGAAGTGTGAAATTCGCATTTTGATAATTTACAAAACAAACGATTGTTCTGTAAGGTTTGTAATATAGTTTTGACGTGTCCTTGGTGTTCAGATTGTGAAGAAGAATAGATCAGGATATCATCAATGTATACAATGACGAAGTGATCTAAGAAATCCTTCAGAACATCGTTTAAGAAAAATTGAAATGCCGCAGGGGCGTTGCAAAGGCCGAATGGCATCACACACTACTCAAAAAGACCATAACGAGTACGGAAAGCTGTTTTCCATTCGCCCCCGGCTCTAATACATACTAAGTGATACGCACCTCGCAGATCTAACTTAGTGTAGATGGTTGCTGAGCGTACTTGATCAAGAAGAACCGATATCAAGGGTAGAGAATAACGATTCTTCACTGTGATATTGTTCAATGCGCGATAATCTACACAAGCGCATAACTCACCATTACTCTTTGGAAGAAAAAAAAGAGAAGAAGCAGCCGGGGACTTGGATGGTCGTATAAAACCGTTCGATGGATACTTATCCAAATATTCTCGTAAATGGTTCTTTTCTTGTTTAGTCAAGGCATATATACGACTACATGGAACTTTTGCCCTTGGTAGCAAATCTATTTCGCAGGCATTAGTGCGATGAGGAGGCAAAATTTCTGCTTGACTTTCACTGAATTATTTACAACAAGGGGTGGTGATGGACAGAGTCTCTGAATTAAGCAGAGTACTCTCACCCAGTCAAGAGATCAGGGCTAGATCCAACACCGTTTTTTAGCTCATTGCACCATCCCAGTTTCAGAACCTGGCTGTATGCAAATTAGTCTGTCCCTGGCCCAGTGCATCATGGGAACAGGGCAGACCAGACTACAAAAGCCAATTCTTACACTGGGAAGGAAACAAGCTTTCACTGAAGACATCCTTGAAGGATTCGTATTCTGATGGTAGAATTGTGTCTTGTTCGGCTGCTGTAGCTATCTTTTGCTCTTGTTCTTGTCTTTCCGCTAAGCATTGTGACCCTGGCATAGATTTAGATGGTTGTCTGATCAAACATTCTTGTATGCACCAATCCGAAGTAAAATCTATTGTTCTTTTTGTCCAATCGATTGTTGGCTTGTGGAGCGTCAACCAAGGCATCCCTAAAATTATTCAAAATTGAGGGGCATCTATGAGATCAAAACTAATACACTCTCTGTGATGATAATTAGGAACAAAACAAGTCATCGTTATGACCGCTGTGGAGTTTGTGATGGGACCGGATGTTAACAAAGTTCCGTCTACAGCTCGCACATTCTCCGGCCAAGTCTTGGTTACTGTAGGGATAAGCAACTATCTACATAAGGTCGAGCCTATAAAATTACCAGTTGCCCCGGAGTCCACCATTACAGTGAAAGTTTCATGATTGGTTTCAACATCAAACAGATAGTCTAAGGATAAATGAGGAACAGTGATTTGAAGATTATTTGCTAAAGACTGTTCAGGAGCTGTGAATTTTTGTCTCAAGAAATACTCCTGTCTCTTTCTTGAGCTTCTTAGTTTCCCTGAGGTCCTTCTATGTCTTTTTCTGTAAACGTGCTTCCAAGTCCCTTGGGTTTGTTTGGACATTCACCCACAAAATGTCCTTTTTTTCCACAGTAAAGACATTGACCGGTTACCTTTCATCATTGATCTTTTTCTTCCTGGGTCAGAGGCTTTCTAACCCCACCTATTTCCATTGGTTCAACAGTGTCTAAGTTTGTTGAGGTATTTCTTTCCTTGGTTATAGTAAAGGTTTGGAACGCTAGTCTTCTTCTTTCAACCTTCCGACTGCCAATACGTTGATCCAACCGTAAGGTTAAAGCAATTAAGTCTTAACATGAGAAAGGTTGAGGGTCAATTGGAGCAATTAGATCTTTTAGTTCATCCCTCAAACCTTGATAAAACAAGGCAGCCTTCTTATCTTCAGGACAATTCGTTTCTGCAGTGAGTCGATTGAACTGAGTTAGATAGTGTACTAAATCCTTACTACCCTGATATAACTCTAGGAGTTCTCGAACTGCAGATCCAGTAATGGTTCTTCTATCAAAGACTTTTCGAATTCTCTTTTGAAATTACGCCAATCATAAAGGAGAGGATTATCAAGCGGGCCTGCCCACATTGCCGCGTCCTCACTCATATACGAGATCAAAAAGGTAATGCGGGACTGAGCATTTGGAAAGGCTGCAGGTCTAACCATAAAGTGTAACTGTACCTGAGCCAAAAAGGTTTGGAATTTGTTAGGTTCTCTGGCATACCTCCCTGGAGAAGCTAAGGGCACTACTTGGGGGACTGTTACTGAGACCATGGGCGTAGAAGAAACACTGACTGAGGGTTGCTGAACAGCGGATGTGGTTGGACCTGAAACCCGTTGGGATTGTAACTGAGCTACTTGATTAGCCAAAGCAGCTGTTTCTGATCGTGAGGCAGCAATCTCTTTCTGCATCTCGCCTAACGTTTTACATATATTATCCAACTACGCCATTTTGCGGTACTGCTCAGGAGGAACGATAATTTGTGGGCGGATTATTCTGTCAAGACCCCCAAGTTCCTCGGGAGCAGTACCCTCAAATGGCAAACCTTCTCGCAGCCCCGACACTGCGTTTATGTAAATCAGAGGTTCAGGATGGGCAGACGAGGGGAGGGAAAGGGAGGGTGCTACGGGGAGGGAGATCTGAAATGACACAGCAGAGAATGATGAGATCACAGTCTTAATTTAACAAGCTAAGAGAATTATGAATCATGCATGACCTTGCTAAGTTGTAATTACCTGTGAAAAGAAACCGTTGGGTTGAAAGTGCCAATGATAACTGAATTCAATGATCGGATCTGGAATATTCCTTCATATACCTAATCCATTATAGAACTAACTAAAATCCACTTCAATGTTAAAACGTAGGTGTTACCTAAACCAGGGGTTAATAAAGCACACTACACATTGACTTAAATGGGGGATTAAATATCCGAATTGCCAAGTAACTCATAAAAGGTCAAAGTCTTGAAAGAATACTAAATCTGCTCCATAGTGCTTTAGTTCGATATTCAAAACGCCTTTCTGCTTCTTCGATCTCTTCTCTTTAGGTATGTGGCAATTGTCTCAAATGCGCCCTTAACATTTAGTCATTTGGCATCTTCCGAAAGTACTCCTAATTACAGCTATGTCAAAGATTAGATTGTTATTCAGGAAAGTTCAGGAAATGTCTAGATCTTTATTCCAGCAAAGTCTAATTCGTTATTAAAGCCTTGACGAACAAAGGCATTTCAGAAACAAAACGTCCGGCTTATATTCACAAAGATGTACAGATCTTAACTGCACCTCTTCATCATATGACTCACCAATTCTGTAACGTTGCCGGCTGGAAAGCAGGAGAGCAGGTAACTCAGGAACGTCCTTTAACGAGCCCAGAATAATCCGCACCGAGCGGATGGGTGTGGCTCAGGAAACACCCTTACGGAAGCTGCGGTGAATCACTAGGCAAGAGCGCATTTTATCGCGTTTACAATAAAGTGAACTCGGGACAAAGCAAATGTTAACTACAAGGTTTTGTGGCAAACAATAACATGATAATCTTACAGTAACATTGTACATAGGCTGCAACTTGACATTGATCAATCGCCCAAAAAATCAAGACCACTCGCTTACTTTATAGCATAAAAGGCCACTTTATTCAGGATATATGAATTCCCATCAGATAACCGTTTATTAATATTATAATATGCAATTTGGCAATTGAACACGAAACCATTTGTTTTATTATAAATATGAATTCAGACCAAAACCATCAAATATATTTTTCTTGTATTCCAAACTGAAATAAACTTCCCCAACATTTTCTTTACATCCTTCCCCTCAATTGTTCTCTATAAGTCCCCCTAACCAACTAATGACTGGAGAAGCCCGCTCTAGACTTTTCCTCTCCGAGAGATTTTGCCTCAAGTATCTGTTAGGGAAAATCATGTCCTGAAGTGGCGAATATATTACCTACTGGCAATAGCCAGTAGGTATATATAGTTAGGATTGTTTTCCATAGGGAAATCGCAACATTCTATTGGGAATAACTTTGGCGCCGGTTGAGGAATCTTCCTGAAATTTTTCTTAACTTTGCCTCGCGGCGCTCCGCTCCTTCCCTAAAAGATTGGGGGGGATTCGTCAAGCGGGGGCCGAGATAAAAGGGGGCTCCCAAAACGTGTTTTCCCCATGTTAATTTCCATAGGGCGGTTGGACTCACTTTTAGCCCGAACGACTGAATGGTTTTCCACCAAACTTGGCAAAATTGTAGGGACTGGTAGCCCGATGTGCCTTTGCTGTGTCTCAAGATATGTGCTCCAGTGGTTTTTACGAAAATTAACTTTGAAAAAATATATATTGGGCTACATTGGGCTATATATATGTTAGAGCCCAAATGTAGCCCAATGTAGCCCAAAGATGGCCACCAGAGACAAAAAAAACAAATGTAGCCCAAATATCAGCCAGATGTAGCCCAACTATAGCCCAATGACAGAATGTCCCAGAGTGTTCTAAAGAACAACTAGAGCGCTAACAGTCTTACTTATGACAAAAGTATGGCACACCTGAAGTCATCTTGATTGGAATAAAGTGTTAACACTTAAAACATTTAATTTGCAAAGGAACAAAATGAGGGGGTTCATTTTGCCATAGAAATTATGATTAGTGCTGAAGAAAGAAAAATTAGGGCACATTTTGAGTGACTTCTCAAATCCTCTTATATTTCATTAAAAAAATTCTGATATGCAGTCTCCCAAGATGGCCACCAGAGACAAAAGAGCCCAAATGTAGCCCAAATATCAGCCAGATGTAGCCCAACTATAGCCCAATGACTGAATGTCCCAGAGTGTTCTAAAGAACAACTAGAACGCTAACAGTCTTACTTATGACAAAAGTATGGCACACCTGAAGTCATCTTGATTGGAATAAAGTGGTAACACTTAATACATTTAATTTGAAAAGGAACAAAATGAGGGGTTTCATTTTGCCATAGAAATTTTATATATATATATATATCTTCACTGAAAAAACCATAGGTTACACACCAGTTATAGTTAGGAATTGGCATTTAAAAAACCTTTGAAATTCACTGAAAAAACCATAGGTTTCAGGCCTTATATAGTTAGGAATTAGCATTTAAAAAAACCTTTGAAATTCACTGAAAAAACCATAGGTTTCAGGAGTTCTATAGTTAGGAATTAGTTTTTAAAAAACCTTTGAAATTCACTCAAAAAACTATAAGTTTTAGTGGTGTTATAGTTAGCTGGACATTTTACTCATACAAAACCAATGAAATTGCTCCTATATAGTTAGTTGTACTAACAATATTTCGCGCACCCGCAATCCACTGCTGATGATGTCACATATTAGATCATTCATGACATGGTCAGTGACATCACTGATGACATCTCAAATGACATCACTGATGACATCACTGATGACATCATCCAGTGAATGTGGTTTGCTTCGTTATTTAAATATGCATTATATATATAGCAATTTACATTGAAGAATGAGTGGATATATATAAATAAATATTTGGATGGAGGATTTAGTAGCAGGGTAATTGACTGTTTACTTGACCAATTTATAATGTCTCACTAAATATAGTGGATAGTGACTAAACTGTGTGAATATCTGTATCACTTTGTCAGTTGTCGTGTAAACTGATTCTACAGTTGGTTACTAGCTATGTGAAAGTCTATATTAGTTATTGATTAGTTAACTGAGTATTTGTATGGGAGTGTGAAAGTGTGTGTGGTTCGGTGGGGGGGGTGTGACTGTCCAAAGATGTGTGAATAGTTGATTCAGTAGATATATGAAGTTAAAACTACATGTTCTAACAGTTTGGGTGAGGGAATCTCTTTATGGGTGTGGTGATGAGCAAATATATTTCTCAAAGGTACAGGTCCAACAAACTAGAAAAATAAAAGGCAGTGTATGTGTCAGTTGTTGTATATAAATAAGTATACATAAGACACAATGATTGTGTGAGTGACTGTATGGATAACTGTATACTTGTAATAATGATTTTATAATTCACTAAGTATGACTTACTATCTAAATGAATAGAAGAAGTGGTGTTTGTATAAGTGTTTTGCTAAGTAAATATGTAAGTATGATCCATTGTTTGCATAAGTGAGTAGGATGACTTCATATGTGAATAGGATGCGTGCTGTTGTTTAATGTTGATATAGATGTATAAGTATTTTTGATAGTGTTCTATTGTTCATTGACAGCATGTATGAGTGAATCCATAGGTAAGTGATTAGATGTGTGTATACATCTATGAATCACTGAGTGGATTTTTAGATACTTGTATTGCTGTGACAATGGATTTAAATATGATACTCTGTATTTTACAAACAGTGATGAAAAATTGTAATAGTGTATGAAAAGATGTATGTGATTGTCACGTGGATGATGTCATCAGTGATGTAATTTGAGATGTCATCAGTGATGTCACTGACTATGTCATGAATGATCTAATATGTGACATCATCAGCAGTGGATTGCGGGTGCGCGAAATATAGTTAGTACAACTAACTATATAGGAGCAATTTCATTGGTTTTGTATGAGTAAAATGTCCAGCTAACTATAACACCACTAAAACTTATAGTTTTTTGAGTGAATTTCAAAGGTTTTTTAAAAACTAATTCCTAACTATATAACTCCTGAAACCTATGGTTTTTTCTGTGAATATATATATATATATATATAATTTAAAAAAAATTGTTTTTTGGGTGGGATTTCGCTTTAGTAGCAACCTTGCCTTCTCTCTCCTACCTGCCCCTTAGCCTACGCCTAATCTCCTCACAACCTACATGCGGTAAAACTTCCCTAACGCTCCCTTCCTATCTCGCGCATGGACTGTTCAATGTGCGCAAAAACCCCGGGGGAGACAGCTCGCGCCGCTCCCCCTGCGGGGCCATCACCCACAAAATCAAGACCACTCGCTTACTTATAATATGCAATTTGGCAATTGAACACGAAACCATTTGTTTTATTATAAATATGAATTCAGACCGAAACCATCAAATATATTTTTCTTGTATTCCAAACTGAAATAAACTTCCCCAACATTTTCTTTACGTCCTTCCCCTCAATTGTTCTCTATAAGTCCCCCTAACCAACTAATGACTGGAGAAGCCCGCTCTAGAATTTTCCTCCCCGAAAGTTTTTGCCACCCAGGAAAACCAAGGAGTTTTCCTGGCCCCACCCTCTACCTAATCTAAAGCGAGTCACAATTTAGAATTACACCACAAATTGACTTGTAGTTCCTGAGCCAGCATATCTCTGATTTCAACTAAATAATAAACCATGCCTAAGTATGACAAATGTACTCCGTCATCTCTAAAGAGGTTGACCTTCGGTGCTTGTGTTATTCTCGTGCACAATAGACTTGATCTGCATAACTTTACAAAATACACTCATTGCTTTGTTCAACTTTCGTCTTGCTTTCTCCACTGCAGCATGACATCTGGCATGTCTCCAAGATTGTCTATAAATTAATTCAGTCCAGATGAGGCGAGTGGTCGGCCAATTGTTTTTCAAAACCGCTAAATCTAATTGCATCTTTTTGATGAGCGTTAGGCCCGACAAGTCCGCCAAATCATTTTCTCCTAGATGGATAATGAGATAGTCCGGGCAACCTCTTACATGAAACATCTATGTTAGCGTTGGGAACAAATCATCCCATTTCATACCTCTTTTTCCTTTCCACACCAATTCATGCTGGGCGCTGGGAATACCAAGAGATCTTCCGTAAATTCGGCAAAAAGCGCCGCCCATTTTACAAAGGAATGACCTACCATCCACGTTTGCTTTTTAAATTTCGATGTAACTCCCCAAACAGTACCTAAAAGAAAACAGAAATTAATCTACTGCAAAAAATTGACTGATTATCAAAACACAGTTATTTTTGTACATATCTTTTGTAACAATTGGATTTCCATCTGCCTATACGTTGCAATACGTCCAATCCCAGACCCAACCTAGCTGCCTCTGTAGCCACCCCTATCCTGAATGAATGTGTGGCAACATTTTGCGGGTTCTCTCCTAAAAACGTTAAAGCTCTCCGCAATACTGCTAAAAATTGTGCACTCGTTATTTTGTTTCCAGTCTCATGAATGAAAATGAGGCCTTGCTGGAAAGAGGTTGAAGAAGAAAATTGTACCCATTCCTGTACCGGGCAGCAATGCGCTAGTCCACTGCCATTCAGAAAAACCCATGTACCCCGACTCAACTGATCCGTTTTGGACCTCCTAACCCATATACCTATCTTATGCTCCAGGACTGAAATCTCTTTGCAGCATAACCCCCGATCTGTCCCCAAACCCAGAACTTCAGACACCCTGAACGCGCCAAAGAACATCCAAATCATGGCCAATCTAAAACGCTCCAATTCCCAAACATCATAACAAAATAACGGCAGCTGCTCTAGCAACTGTTGTAATAGCTCAAACGTAATGGGGGCCCGTAGCTGTGGAAAATTAACTGTCCTCCTCTTAAGTCCTCTCAACATTTTCCTAACCAAAATATTATCTACTGGGTCAAAATCCCACAACAGTTGTCCATAAAATGACAAACCCGACAGTTTCCCAGCAATGGTCGTGTGAGATAAACCCTTATCTATTAACATGCGCACAAAGTCACAAATATTTACACTCTCCTTCTCCGGTGACCCTGACCCGCTTAAAACCTGTTTATACTGGAAAAATTCTTCCCATGCTTGAACATAACTTCTTTTAGTTGAAGGGGCAATGGACTGCTCGACTAGCTGTACGATCCTCATTCCCCTAGGGCCCAAAGGTTGTGTGGCACCCTCGTTTTGTTGACATCCGCCCCCGGCGTCAATTCTCGGAACGTCTGCCAATGAGAGCAAGAAAGAGCGTCAGCAATGGAATTGTTAACTCCAGGGGCATGCTTAGCTTTGAAAATCATATTGAACCGCAAACTCAATAGCATGAACATCCTTAGCAATTGTAACACTCTCACATCTCTGGCTTTCTGGTTAGTCACTAAATTTACCACTGCTGTATTATCTACGTGAAATAAAACTGATCTATTTTGAAATTCATGACCCCATGCCAACAGAGCAACAATTAAAAGAAACAGCTCCAAAAATGCAATACTGCGACCTTGATTTTTCCAATGCTCCGGCCAGTTTACGGCACACCACCTCCCTTCCCAGAATACTCCAAAACCACTGGATCCAGCAGCGTCAGAATATATCTGTACTTGCCAAACAAAATCCTCATCTAAGAATTGCAATGGTATTCCGTTGAACCCTTCCAAGAAACACAGCCACACTCTCAAATCCTCCTTAATTCCCTTAGTCAGGCCACCTCTATGGTGTGGGAGAGAAGCACCTGATAACGCCATGCCTAAACGTCTACAAAATGTCCTCCCTGCTCTTACTACCCTACACGCAAAATTCAAATAGCCTAACAAGCGCTGTACTTGTCTCAACTCAATCTTCCGTGCATCTAATACCAATAGCAAAAAAGATCTGATCTCACAAATCTTACTCTCTGGGAGGCGCGCCGTCATCTTCAGAGTATCAATTTCAATGCCTAGAAAAATCATAATCGGACCAGGCCCTTCTGTCTTGTCAGGAGCCAAAGGGACATCCAAAGAATCTGCGAGTGCCTGGAATTGAGTGAGTGCTGCCTTGCAATGTCCTGTCTGAGCCTTCCCAACAAAAAGAAAATCATCCAAATGATGACAACTGGCGCCCTTAGTACACAGTTGAGAAAATGCCCACTGAATGAATGTACTAAACATCTCAAAAAGGGCACAGGAAACCGCACAGCCCATTGGTAAAACTCTGTCAACGTAACATTTGCCCTGAAAAAACATACCCAGCAGTTCAAAACCAGAAGGGTGTATTGGTAGTAAACGGAAGGCAGATTGGATGTCGCATTTAGCCATCTCTGCCCCTTCTCCCATCCGTGTCACTAACTTAATCGCTTCATCTACTGTGGTGTAAGACACTGCAGTATCAGTTGCTGAGATGAAATTGTTAATGGAACCACCTTCTGGCCAGGACAGATGTTGTATCATCCTATATTCTCCTTTTGTCTTTTTTGGGATGACACCTAGTGGGGACACCATCAAGTTTGGCAAAGGACAGTGCTGAAAGGGGCCCGCTATCCTGCCCTCCTTGATTTCTGCTTCTAATTTAACACGGACCACTTCCGGCAATTCGCTAGCCGAACGTAAATTATCCGCCCACCTACGATGACGGGGCCCTGATATCCAAGCTTGAAACCTACATGGAATCCCCAAAACAATCTAGCCGCCGCGTCAGTATCCGGATACCTGTCCAACCAAGGCGCCAAGCTTGACAATCTAACTGATGTATGCGCCTTTTGGAGAAGCATGGAAAGGGGGCCTCTTCCCTATAGGACCAGTTGTTCTGTTAGTTAAATCTTTGTTGGCCACTGAATCTTTGGCCGCCAAAGCCTCCTGCTGGGGAACCACATTGCGTGAGTGGATGACGTCCCCCACACTGGGAACATTCATGTTTAAAGCGGCACAGTTGTCTAATGTACATTCCCCTATTATAGTTCCAACAGGCCCCCGTCCCAGAGCCGAAACCCCTTCCCCATGTACCCGCTCCAGATTGAGCGGGACACCACAGAAAGGGCCGGTAAGGTACTGGCAACCCGCTTGCCGTGTGTGTCGTTGCCAATGGGTGAGAAGTGGACATCCATTGGAGCCAAAGTTCCGAGTCCACATCCCCCCACGGCTTTTCAGCACATATACTAATACGAGCTCTAAATTCCTCGTCATAGTTCAACCATGAGTATCCCCCAAAATGCAGCTGTGCTTTCCTGACGATATCCATGTATTTATATAGGGCAACTGACCGCTCAGGATATTTTTCGCAATAAATACTTGCATATATCAGGAAAGCCGAGGTCCAGTTTTCAATGGTACGAGGAACCCTGGGACGTCGCGCTAACTCCCATTCCTCCTCCTTTGAACCCTTTTTAGCTTGCACGTCCCAGTGTAGTAACTTGAAGACGTCAACAAACTCATGGTTCCATATCTTCTGTTTGGTTTTGTCTGATAAATGAGTCCCCAAGGACATCGCAATACCCATGTAAGGAAGCCTTTGTTTAACATTAACAGACACTATCCTATCAGGAACTTCGTCTTGTGCCCGCCCGTCACCTAAAATAGCTGACCTATCCTGCGACTCTCCTGGAGCCATTACAGTGAGCGGTGTCAGCACACTTGATGATACAGACCCATCAACCAACTTACCCTTCCCACTTTCCCTTTCCCCAATAGGTTTTATACTAAGTAACAATCTTCCATTCCCCCGTTTTTCATGCATCTCATCCCACACTGCCCACCAATGAGGCTTTTCGCAAGGTAACTGTTCCGCTCTTTGCTGTAACTCCGTTCGAGACATCCGCTCTTGATAATCTCTTGGTGTTAGGTCCTTATTAGAAGAGTCCGCACTTGACCTCTGAAACGATAAAGAAGATTTTTGTGTTGCCCCCCCCTTTTTTCCCCCTTTGGCCCTACATACCATACCTGAAACAATTTGTTGTGGAACCTTTTTGCTATTGAAATTATCCCTGCCCTTCAACAACAGCCCATCCTGTTCCCTTGCCCCCTGTCTAGACTCATACCTGATCGCACTAGTGCTGGGACATACTCCGTCCCCAACCCCGTCATCAATGGTTGTCCAAGTTGAGTCAGAACTCCGCTCAAGAGGTCTGCCCGACCGCTCAAAATCCGCTCTGGATTCGCTACTATTGACATAAACAAGCTCCCCAATGGACGATGATACATTAGAGGTAGCCGCTTGAACAGATGGTACAGCAAAGAAACCACCCATCAGAAAGGTCACAAGAACCTCGCAAAGAGTTGAAACTGTCTTCATAATTTTTCCTCACTGTGTTGTTGTTGCCAGCAGAGTTTGAGCGCTCAACCCATACCCACTGACCATCCGAGCTCCTGTCCTATGTGTTGCTCATGCTCAGCGCTGCACACGGTGGCGGGCGAGGACATGGGAAAATATATTCAGTATCCCATCTCCTTAACTCTGGACATGGACGAACTGTTTCTCTTCTTCCCCCAACTCCTTCCTCATCACCGCTTTCCTCCTCGCTGACTGACTCCACGTCAAACTCCAAATCACTTGTAAACAATTTTTCTGAGCTGGTAACAGTTATATTGTAGCGCACAGCGTGTATAAGTAAACGTAAATGCAAATAACATAGGATTGGTGCTCAAAGTGGAAAAAGTAGGTTACCACTACTTAATACAGCGTCAAATGACTAAACATTAACATATATCCACCAAGCACTCTTGTTAAGTTCGAGTAACACAAAATCAATGTTCGTATATCTTTAATTTCATCTGTTCATCAGATTCGTCATCAGATTTCTTCATCCAATGTATAACAGTATAACAGCCAACACGTGTTTCGTCTAGTCAGTCTATGACATACAGACTTCTTCAGGGCTGTAATTAATACAGTAACCAAAATTACATAACATAAACCATATTTTGATATTCACAATTATAAACACCGAGTAAGTGTATCCAGAAAAGTACAACAAGAAAGCACTAGTCACCAAGAGTAAAGCGAGAAATACCCAAAGTGAAACACTACTGCGTTTAATGCCCAAAGAAAAGAGCACTCATTCACACTAGATTGAAGTATACGTAAAAAAGTAACCTACCTAACTTCAATCCAGATTATGTCAAAATTAACAGTAGTCAATAACCTGAAAAACCAAGTAGGGCCCAGTCACCAATTGTACCAACAGATAGGTCATAGTAATCTATACAGTTATACCCAAGCAAACTCACCCATGTTGTAGGGGCGAAGCCATGTAGTGCGTAAGCTTCAATGTTCAGTATCTCTCCTGAGTCTCACATTCTACAAATTTATGGGTATGAGTGGCTAGTATAGCTGATATCGTAGATAAATCTGTGAGGATACGTATTTTATATAGTATTACAACGGAGAATCTTCACTTTAAGATGGCGCCCGTGGTTTCGGCGCTATACATTGCCATTTAAGGATGGCGCGCGTGTAGAACGAGACTGCTTTTGAATACGAAGGGAGCAGAGATAAGGCAATTATAGTTGTAATTGTAGATAAACCTGTGAGGAAATGTAGTTTCGTTTGATTGTCTAAATAAACGGAGAAACACTACTTAAAGATGGCGCCCGCGGTTTTAGGCTACATATTGCCATTCCAAGATGGCGCGCGTGTAGAACGCGACCACTTTGTACACGAAGGGAGCAGAGATAAGGTGAGCCGGGTGCTGCAATAGTAGCCATACAGTACAATTGTGCTCTTATTCAGTGCTTATTATAAAATTGGTTTACTTTGATTGCAGCCTACCGCTGAGACTATATAGTTGCAAATACGAACTCAAGATATAATTGGATTTGGAATATTCCTGATTGATGATTTGGAGTTGAGACTTACATGGGAACCATTATTTGGACTACGATTTATTGTCTAAAAGGTATTTATATGGTAATTATAACACTAAGTGCTGATTATGAAAAGAGTGTTTATATTTGTTGATGGCAAATGCCATATGTGGTTTAGTTTACCGCTATTAATATAATGTACATAATAGTAATGATAGTTTAATTTTGGAGAACATATGGTTCACGTGAAGTGACAGTTGCCTTATATTTGATTAGAAAATTGTGGATTTGACTCAGGAGAGATACTGAACATTGAAGCTTACGCACTACATGGTTTCGCCCCTACAACATGGGTGAGTTTGCTTGGGTATAACTGTATAGATTACTATGACCTATCTGTTGGTACAATTGGTGACTGGGCCCTACTTGGTTTTTCAGGTTATTGACTACTGTTAATTTTGACATAATCTGGATTGAAGTTAGGTAGGTTACTTTTTTACGTATACTTCAATCTAGTGTGAATGAGTGCTCTTTTCTTTGGGCATTAAACGCAGTAGTGTTTCACTTTGGGTATTTCTCGCTTTACTCTTGGTGACTAGTGCTTTCTTGTTGTACTTTTCTGGATACACTTACTCGGTGTTTATAATTGTGAATATCAAAATATGGTTTATGTTATGTAATTTTGGTTACTGTATTAATTACAGCCCTGAAGAAGTCTGTATGTCATAGACTGACTAGACGAAACACGTGTTGGCTGTTATACTGTTATACATTGGATGAAGAAATCTGATGACGAATCTGATGAACAGATGAAATTAAAGATATACGAACATTGATTTTGTGTTACTCGAACTTAACAAGAGTGCTTGGTGGATAAATGTTAATGTTTAGTCATTTGACGCTGTATTAAGTAGTGGTAACCTACTTTTTCCACTTTGAGCACCAATCCTATGTTATTTGCATTTACGTTTACTTATACACGCTGTGCGCTCCAATATAACTGTTACCAGCTCAGAAAAATTGTTTGCATTGGTTAGGGAGCAGCCGCATAAGTTGAAGATGAACAGAGACAAGGAGGCAGAGCAACTTTTTGAAAAACTAGTGGCAGGTGGCACAATAGGAGCTGCCATGGGACCACCTAAAGAGACTAAAAAAGAAGGCCTTAGAGCCAAGTTTGTTAAGCTTGAATCCCTTAAACGTACAGAGTTGAACAAATGGTGGGATGCCGCTACTTTGAAGCAATACATTAAACTCAACAGAATTCCACGTGGTCTTAGATCCCAGATCATACCTACCTACGAAGATTTAGAACCTGATCTTTATATAACATGGGAGAAAGAACTAAATACTAGTTCTAAAAACTTAATTAATATCCTAATAGAGAATGCAGAGAGAAAAATAGCGAAATTATTGGTAGAAATACAAAAAGTGGAAGATGAAATTAAAGAAATGAACCTTCCCGAAGCAACTATTAAGAACTATAATGTTTTGGATGATAAACTTAATGAACTACAAAATGATATTAAACAAAGGAAGGCTAGAAAGATTAAACGTGACGAAAAAGACTATAGGTCAGGTCGAGTTTATACTTTTGCAAGGAAATTTGACTATTTGATTACTAAACCCACGACTGATAAACAAAAGAGCGGCACTCCATCAGTGAGTGACAGTGATCCCGGGACTAGTAATATTTCCAGTAGTGAAAATGAAGATAACTCTGAGACCGTTTCCTTGACACCAGTTGAGAATAATTTTTTAGTGGAAGTGCGCAGATTGCGCCGTGGAAACAGGGACTCAGAGAGGAACAGAGGGGCAATTGTAAGAAAACCAGGAGAGGTGGTAGAGGAGGCAGGAGGACAGGGAGGAAGGGTAGGCATGCGAACGAGATCATGGAAACCATAATTGACAATGATGATAATGATGTGGGTAATATTGAAATTGTGAACTTGTCTTCAACTGAATTATCTGAGAGTATGATCAGTTTACTTAAAAAAGGTATGGGGTTTTGTCCAACTACTATGTCAGATTGGTACATGACTAAGATTGATGTATTCAAGTTTGTAAGGAGGCTCAAACTGAAAAAATACTTTGCAAATGTACCAGAAAAACCTAAACAAGTGAAAATAAAACCTGTAAGTGAAATTACCATTCAAGAGTTGAAAGAAACCCAATTATTACTGTCCCTCACTGAGAGAGAGGAAGATCCAGTTACTGTACTCAAATTATTGGATGATTTGGGGATAGATAGGTTCTTGAGTGAGGAAAGTGGGTTGAAAGAGAGATCCAAATGGACACCACAAGTAGCATCTGGTAGTACCATAGAAGCCTTTTTTAAGGCGGTGAATCAGTATATAGACAAGCTTACTGATGCTCAGTGCTCACATAAACATAAGAAGTACAGAGATAACCTATTGCCAGGAGAGAGACTAGCATTAAAAGAACTCACTGCTAATCCGGATATTACTATACGGAGAGCAGACAAAGGTGGGAATATAGTAATTCTAAATACATCAGATTACAAAGAAGAAGTATATTCCCAATTGAATGATATTGTGTACTATGAAAAATTGCAAAGTAACCCTCTCACAAGTCTGTCTACAATCATTAATGATCAATTGAAAACTTGGTATGAGGAAACTCTTATTGATCGTGATGAATATTTATACTTGCAAGTTACCACACCACGTGCACCATGTATGTATACGCAACCTAAAATTCATAAATCCATGATTAAACCACCAGGCAGGCCCATAATTTCGGGTATTGGGGGGCCAACTGAGCGCCTTTCCCAATATGTTGATACTTTCTTACAGATCTATGTGAAAAATTTACCTTCTTTTATTGAGGACTCAAAACATGTACTTAACCTCATGACTGACCTGGTATGGGATGAGAGAATGATATTGGTTACACTCGATGTGGTATCTCTGTATACCAACATCGATCATGAATTGGGTATACATGCTATTGATTTCTTTCTAAGCAATAGGAGTGCGGAATACTTTGATCACAATCAGATGATTCTGGAGATGACAAGATTGGTGCTTCAGAACAATGTATTTCTTTTTGATGGAACCTGGTATAGACAACGCCTTGGAACCGCGATGGGTTCCAGATTTGCTCCGTCCTTTGCGAACCTCTTCATGGGGTTCTTTGAGGCAGAGAGAATCTGGGGCCCATCGGGGAGAAAATGGATTCAATATATCCACTATTGGGGGCGATACATAGACGACTGCCTTCTTGTGTGGACAGGCTCAGTAGATGAACTCAAGGGTTTTTTTGACTACTTAAATGATAACACTCTGAACCTGTCATTTACTACCCACTATGATAAAAATAATATCAATTTTTTGGATATTGAATTATTCATCACAGATAACAAAATTTGCAGTCGCATGTTCCGTAAACCTACTAGTTGCAATGCTGTGTTGCATGCTCAAAGTTGTCACCCAAATAGTCAGATCAAAGCGATCCCCTATGGTGAGATGGTAAGGGCAAGAAGGAACTGTTCGATAGATACTGACTTCGAGCACAATCTTACTGATCTTACTAAGAGATTTCTCCAACGTGGATATCAGAGCAAAGTGGTTGAAAATGCAAGAACAAGAGCTAAGAAACTTAAAAGGCAGAGTACTCTCAAAGATAAATCTGTTGTACTAAAAGACAATCAGATTCGCCTAGTAACTAATTATGGTTCTGATAGTGCTCAACTGTTCAAAATCCTGAATAGACATTGGCATCTATTACAGATGGACAAAGATCTGACACCTTTCATTGGAGATAAACCAGGACTGACTTTTAGAAGGGGTCGTACCCTCTCTAATTTCATCAGTCCTAGTTACCCGTTGAAGACGACTGTTCCAGACTGGCTCACTGGGCGATCTACAGGCTTCCACAAGTGTGGAAGGTGTAGCTCCTGCAGATGGGCAGTGAATAAGATCAAGACGTTCAACTATAACAATACAGGAGAACACTCAATTAATATGTTCATTAATTGTGATACTACTTTTGTTGTTTATGTTATAGTTTGTTCTTGTAGGCAGATTTACGTTGGTAGTACCATTAGGAAACTTAAGGAGAGAATGGTCGAACATTTTAGAGCTTTGAAAACAGGGGATACTCGTTACCCCATTGCTTCCCACATTGTCAGAAACTTTGAACAAAAGGAAAAACATACGTTTAAATATCATGGAATAGATCATATTAAACGTGATGCAAGAGGTGGGAACAGACAACTACAGTTAAGGCGTAGAGAAGTGATGTGGCTATTGAAACTTAAGGCAGTCGAGCGTGGTCTGAACATTGACCATGAATATGAATATTACTTAGGGCAAGAATAACTTGATGATGTTGTATACAATCTGGTATTGCTCTGATGTCAACAACTCTTGTACTGTGTAACAATGTATTAGAATTACTGTCTTTATAACAATTAGCCAAAAAATCTTGCTGAGATAGAATGATACTGTTTTATTTGATGTAACTGTATCTGGTGCCCTGTCCTCCTTTCCTTCTCCCTCGGTATCCTGTATGTGTGTTTAGATTTTCTGCTTATACTCATGCAGAAATGAAAGACCATTTGGCCCCAGTGCGCTGGGTTGTATCGTCAGACTAAGGTGGAGTTACTGTCTTTCCCCACAAAGATATTGATATCTAGATCCACATACAATGTGAGATGTGGATATGTAACACTGATAGAGTTGAATTATCATGGTGTAAAGGCCATATAGTACTTATCAGGTTTAAGAATGTATAAGTAGGTTGATTAAACCACTATTGATACGGTTCTGAATACTGTTGGTTGGTGTGCAATCATACACTGGATAATCATGAGAACTCTGAATGATTTACAGATTCGTTGAAATATTGATTTTTTACGCGTATTCACAAGCAATTTTACTCGTTAAACAGGTTGTCTACTGAGACTGTACGATATAATTTTAGCTTCTACAATTCTCACATTCTACAAATTTATGGGTATGAGTGGCTAGTATAGCTGATATCGTAGATAAATCTGTGAGGATACGTATTTTATATAGTATTACAACGGAGAATCTTCACTTTAAGATGGCGCCCGTGGTTTCGGCGCTATACATTGCCATTTAAGGATGGCGCGCGTGTAGAACGAGACTGCTTTTGAATACGAAGGGAGCAGAGATAAGGCAATTATAGTTGTAATTGTAGATAAACCTGTGAGGAAATGTAGTTTCGTTTGATTGTCTAAATAAACGGAGAAACACTACTTAAAGATGGCGCCCGCGGTTTTAGGCTACATATTGCCATTCCAAGATGGCGCGCGTGTAGAACGCGACCACTTTGTACACGAAGGGAGCAGAGATAAGGTGAGCCGGGTGCTGCAATAGTAGCCATACAGTACAATTGTGCTCTTATTCAGTGCTTATTATAAAATTGGTTTACTTTGATTGCAGCCTACCGCTGAGACTATATAGTTGCAAATACGAACTCAAGATATAATTGGATTTGGAATATTCCTGATTGATGATTTGGAGTTGAGACTTACATGGGAACCATTATTTGGACTACGATTTATTGTCTAAAAGGTATTTATATGGTAATTATAACACTAAGTGCTGATTATGAAAAGAGTGTTTATATTTGTTGATGGCAAATGCCATATGTGGTTTAGTTTACCGCTATTAATATAATGTACATAATAGTAATGATAGTTTAATTTTGGAGAACATATGGTTCACGTGAAGTGACAGTTGCCTTATATTTGATTAGAAAATTGTGGATTTGACTCAGGAGAGATACTGAACATTGAAGCTTACGCACTACATGGTTTCGCCCCTACAACATGGGTGAGTTTGCTTGGGTATAACTGTATAGATTACTATGACCTATCTGTTGGTACAATTGGTGACTGGGCCCTACTTGGTTTTTCAGGTTATTGACTACTGTTAATTTTGACATAATCTGGATTGAAGTTAGGTAGGTTACTTTTTTAACGTATACTTCAATCTAGTGTGAATGAGTGCTCTTTTCTTTGGGCATTAAACGCAGTAGTGTTTCACTTTGGGTATTTCTCGCTTTACTCTTGGTGACTAGTGCTTTCTTGTTGTACTTTTCTGGATACACTTACTCGGTGTTTATAATTGTGAATATCAAAATATGGTTTATGTTATGTAATTTTGGTTACTGTATTAATTACAGCCCTGAAGAAGTCTGTATGTCATAGACTGACTAGACGAAACACGTGTTGGCTGTTATACTGTTATACATTGGATGAAGAAATCTGATGACGAATCTGATGAACAGATGAAATTAAAGATATACGAACATTGATTTTGTGTTACTCGAACTTAACAAGAGTGCTTGGTGGATAAATGTCCAAATCACTTGTACCCTGTGTCTTTGGACCTAATGAAATTTGTGCATGCATGCGTGGTCCCCCTTTTTGTGCCAAAGTTTGGCCTTCTACTCCTGACTCCATGTTTTCCTCCATCCCGCTCCTGTTAAGTGGCAAGTTATTGCGTGAGCTGGAAAGGGGGACCTCCTCAAAAAGCTGCTCCTCAAATTCTTCCCCTTCCTCGCTGTCGCTGGAATATGCAATCTATGAGCCTTCCCGCCCGTGCAATAAAAGCCTGACTCATGGCGCTATGTTTGATATCCTGACAAGAAGTGTCATATCCCTTCTGAAGGTGCATTGGTGGGGGTAATGTAGGCATCCCTGGGCCCCCCAGCCCGACTTGGGTGACTACCAGTTTCTTCACATCCTTTTCCTTCCCTTTTCTCTTGGTGGCTGCCTGCTTAGCGCCACTAGAAACCCCCTTGCGCAATACTGGAACCTGCGCGCCCTCCTCAACAAAGTCATGTATGTCCTCCACCTGACTCACCGCTTTCCGAGGTGTGAGGGAAGAGCCCCAGCACATGTTCACAAGCTTCCTTGTAGCGCCAGGTCCTGCTGTCCCCTCATCGCCTGTGCTCAAGGAGCGCGCTCTCCTGCCTCCTTTTTTGACATATGCTGTCTGACAAGCTTCTATAGCAGACTTCACCCCTTTTGCCACTTTTCGCTGTGGAGGACGTGCGGGGGGGAGCATCTCCTGACGGGCAGCCTGTGTCAGCATGTCCTCTCTCCCCTCCTGCTGAATGACTCTCAAGGCAGCCACCAGCTGCTCACTCATATTCATGTTGGCGACAAAGTCGCTATGTTTTAAGCACGACTGTCTTCTATAAAAAACAAAAAAACAACCTTGTGGAGCCGAATTTCGCTTTAGTAGCAACCTCGCCTTCTCTATCCTACCTGTGCCTTAGCCTACGCCTAATCTCCTCACAACCTACGCGCGGTAAAACTTCCCTAATGCTCCCTTCCTATCTCGTGCATGGACTGTTCCATGTGCGCGAAAACCCCAGGGGGGGACATCTCGCGCTGCTCCCCCTGCGGGGCCAATGGCACGTGGTGTTTAAATAGAAACAACTTTGAACATGATACCTTAGAGTAACAACACTTGGTGACACAGTATATTGTTCACAAACCCAAAGGCACCATAGAATACCGTGAAATATATATCCCTTTGACAAATCATGACCAAAACATCTCTGAGTTTGAGGAGCAATACTAGTGTATGTTAGCCCTAACTAGAATAGATTGGAGAGCCCTGACACGAGACCCAGGACCAATGCTCTATCCTCTAAGAAGTATATTTTAATTGGTATACATCTATTTGACAAAGACAGCCTATCTTTCCAAAACAACTTTTTTTATAATTTATAAGCCACTCCTAAGGTCTGCCCTAGGTGCCCTAAGGGCAGCATGCATAGTAATAAAACCTGGGACAATATAAATTAGGTTTTTAATGCCCTGGTAAGGAAAAACAGCCGAAAGCCATTTTTCGCTATTGCAGTGCTGCTATCCCTATCGGTTAACATGGGAAGGCTTTATCAAACTAAATATAATCTGACATTTGATTGGAGCTAGCTAGAGAATAATTGAAACTATCAAATTCATAATTTCATTAAACCCAGCAACTTGCCATGGTTGGATTTAATAATACTATTACAGGAAAATAGTTTTAGAACACACTATCCTAAAGTCCCCTAAAGCAGTCCTGTAGCAGCCTCTTCTGATTCATTAGCCTTTGAGAGCCTAAGCCAAGCTGCTCTCTGAGTAGGTGTGAAGACAGGGACATAGCTTGGTCAGTAAAATTAGGGGGGTCTTTAACTTCAGATTTCCCAACAGTATCACGCAAGCATAGCTTGTCAAAATATATGAATAGCAGGGCAGGAGGGGGTTTAAGGGGCAGTATGTATTGTTAGGAATACTTAAAACACAATATTCTTCAATCAAAGCAACAATTTGAAGACCTTCAAAACTGATACAAGAGAGCAAGTGTGTGTGTGCATGTGTTTTTGTCAGTGGATATGTGCAAATTCCAGGTAGAATCCAATAAACACTTCACCATACCCGACTGGAAGCACTTGTACCCAACTATTTACTACAGAATACATTCATAAGGGGAACTAACACCCCAAACACCCCCCCCCCGAAGCTACACTCTGTGTGAAGAGACCTGGAGCTGCAGCAATACAGACATTTGGTGGGAGGATATCTCCTTCTTGGAGAAGCCAGGGAAAGGAAGGGCTGGGTAGATAAGCAGATGTCACAGGACCTAGATCATCCTACTTCCTTGATCGCTAGCCAGATGGGAGCCCCCCTAATTTTATTAGAAATGGGGCTGGAAGGGGAATATAGTTAGTTGTTATCCACACCTTTGTGTTGGGTCACACAGACACACATTCCAGGGAAAGATTTTCTCCATTTTTATTATTGGAAGAATAGTGCATTTTGGGCTATAAGTTTGCCACACTTCGCAGGAAGTGCTCATATTAGAGGGAGGTAGATATTTGTCTATTGGGTAGGGTGCCCACCTCCTTCCAGCCCAGAAACGAAGGATAAATAAGGCAACTCTGAAAAGCAAACAGATCACTACCTGGAAAAGAAGAAGAGAAGAAGGACTGCCCTTCGGGACCCCCGAATGCACCAAAGAAATGATTACACTCTGAAAGACTTCACCGATTGAACTCACTAGGCTCCACAAATAATGGACTGTGCCTGCCTCCAAAGAGAGCGGACTCCCTGGTCAGCAACAGACACAACAGAGTTGAAGAAGTCACCTGCAAGGACAAAGAGAGGACCTAACAGCTGACCAGTGTAGCTGGTCTTTTTTCCTCGACTGTGCAAGTGCATTGTGGGAGATTTAGTCCTGGTCCCCAAGTGGCAACCCAGGGCCTCTGACCCCTTGGACACTGTTAATAGACACTTATCTCCCCAAAGGACCCAAGAAACAGCTGACAACCTCATCAGAACCGATGCGAAGTGATGCAAGACAGCTCGAAGCCTCGCAAAGCTCAGCTCAGCTGCGAGCCTCAACAGAACCAATGCAAGTCAACATGAAACTTTGCAAAGTCTCACCGCACAGCTTCACTGGAAATGATGCAGCATGACACATCTTGATGCAGGACCTTGCATCGCAGCCTTCCCAGGTCCTCGGAACCGGCGCTGGATGACCTGAAGTCACACAAAGCAATGCTGCGCAGACCGCACCCTAAAGACATAAGGAATGATAGTTAGCTGGCCTAGTTTGGTCCTGTGCTCAGCCTCTGCTCCATTGTGATCAGTATGAACTTGTGACTTTGTCCCGGTCCGATGTGACCAGATGTCCTCAGTTGGCTCTTTGTGACATTTATACCTAAATCTTTAGAAATTCATATCTCTTGTTCCCGGAATTGGATTTTTGTTGTTTTGGTGTAAACTTACAGATAAAAATATTTCCCAATTATTGTGTTGTGTCATTGACTTATTTACTGTTTCCGTGATATTAAATGTTTTACACATGCCTAAGTTGGGCAGGCTCTAACATCATCAGAAAACTGACTAAAATGCAGAGGAGTAAGAACTCATCCCTGTTACATGCGAGAAGTAATGCCTGGCAGGCAGGACCATATTGCACAACATTAGATAAAATGCCTACATGCAGATTAAAAATGGCATCAAGACTTTTTTTCTCAAATACTTTACGGATTAGTGCTTACCACAACTGCTCACTGTGCGTCAAATCAAATGTGGATTTTAAATCCACAAATGTCATGTATTTTTTTCAAGTGGCTTTACGTTTTGTTGATTATAAACACACGCATTCCTTAATCAGTTCTGCAGATAGAGCTCCTGAATCTGGCTAGGTGGACAGAGAGGATATAATGTAAATAAGCACAGGCATAAAGACAATTCAAGGGAACTTTTGCCAGCAACATCAAGGAGAGATATGGGCCAATAATTGGCTGGATTCATTCTACTTTCCTCCTTTTGGAAAAGCATGATTATAGCACACAACCAGGAGTTAGTACCAACCATTTATTCGGGTACTGCATTGGAAATCTTAGGGCACAAGTCCAGATCGTAAGATACACTCCATACGAATTAGTTGGAATTAAGTCATGGCCAGAGGTTCTGTTAAGCTTCTGGCTTGCACATGCTAATTCAACCTCTCTGGCGAGAATACTTATGTTCGTGACTAGTCCACCATCTACATATTGTCGGTCAAGATCTTTTAGAGTACTGAGAGCTTCAATATGGCTTCATATAGTTATTTTTTAAGTAGATTATCTACTCATTTGTAACAATTCATATCAGGGGATGGTTTGCTTGGCCCAGAAACCACCTTGTCCACCAATACCCAGAAATGCTTAATATTAAGCACTACCTCAATCTTTTGGTTGTTTCTTAATGAAGGATGAGCACTCAGATTTTTCCCAATGGTTAGTTTTTCATATACGTTTCTAAGATTATAAAAATTAATGTTCTCATTTGCAGATTTAAGGCTGACAGCTAAAACCTTTGAAACCTCTTTTTTTCCCTCAACCAACATTCATTGTAATACCAGTCATATGAACACACTTGTTTGATTGGTTTAGAAGTTGTAAAATATATATTTTCTGCAACTTGTTGGAATAGGGAAAATGTTCTAGAATCAATAACATTGCTACAAGCTGAAATTTCAAGTAGCTAATTACTTGGTCTTTATTTATTCAGGGGATTGATTTCTAGCAAATGTTTCACCATATCCATGCAGCTATGTTTGATAAGTTATAAAATGTCACATATTGCGTAGAAATAATAAAATATTAATTAAAATAAAACCTTGGTTAACATCATCTGTACACTTTCAGCCTAAGATAACTTAATGGAAGGTACTTTAAGGTCATGAAAACACACTACTCTAATGCCTTCAACAATGTCTTGTACTAGTTGCTAGACTTTAGCATTTAACGTAATATAATCAATCAAGCTCAAATTGGTCCCCGACCTAAAGATCCCAAATTGCTGGGGCTTCTGATGGAGTATGACCATTAAGGAAGCAGAGGCCACAATCTAAAAGAAAATTGGCAAATGTTGTCCTATACCCTTCCTTTTGCTATAGGGTAAATCTGGTTCAGGAATCTTCCAAGCTGACATCGCCACAGGATCTATACTCTCCAGCACTTCCTTGCACAGTTGAATATTAAAATCACTGCAAAGTACAATATTATGGGATGCACCTTTGTTCCACTCTTCTTTTAGTGTAAGAACCATTGGCAAACAAGAAGTTCCCTGTTTTCTACCACCCATTGATAAAACATATTTCAGTAAAATGGTCTCCCCAAACTCAATCAGGGCACGAGCAAGACTTCTTATCGACCTATGGGTACTTATGGGATCTCCTAAAACATTCTAAATGAGACAAACCAAACCAATTTACCATCGCTAAGTTTGATAACAAGAGACTTAGGCAACTTCTGAGATCACAAACCTGATCCATCCTTTACATAGGACAGGGTCCTATATATATATATAACATCCATAGCTCTATGCCCCTTGGTATTAACCACAGTTATATTTTATTATCATGAACTGCAGATTAGGGATGATATGGTGCTGGGGCCCAATTTCAAGTTCTAGTACTAGTCATATTAAATTACTGAGCTGGAAAATGTCTGGTCTGTCTGCAATGAAGAATGGAAAACCTTTTTTACACGGTATAGAAGTTTGCTGTTTCCAGGAAAATAGGACCTTAACAGAAATAATGCTGGATGGGTTCACTGAGAAATCTATACCAGCAGTAATGGCTAAAAAACGAAGACCGTGCTACATAGATTACAACAAATCTCAAGGTTGTACTTGAACAAAGAGCTGCCCTCAATGAATTTAATTATGTCCATCAAACTAAATTTACTTGATCTGATGTCACCGATTATATTGCTGGAGCAGGGTTGTCACGAAAAATAAAACCTGCTCGGATTGCACCTTCAGTAACATTTACTAACCGTGTGCAGGGAAAAATATGCAGAAAAGGCCTAACATGAGGGAAAATGTTACTACACAATCGCGTACTAAAGTAATAATATTTTATTTAAATTTTCTTTATTCAGTATTTCATAATAGAAATCCATAAAAGCGACATTATCTATATTGTTACAGAATTAAAAAGATCAATTACACAGTAAAAACTGAATTACTATAGAAAATAATTAAAAATGAATCACTACACATTTCATTAACATAATTATTCTATGTTTTAAACGTATTCCTCACAAGTTTTTCCTATACTTAAAAATACATTTCAGGAAATTGACGACATGATAACAGGTAGATTCAGACTCTAAAAGCTGGAGACACAACATGGCAGGGCGGCACTTTCTAAAGCCCCACGACTTTAACAAAGATAGCAGCCAAAATTTGCGATGAACATGATAAAAATTGCAAAACAGTACAGTGTGTATAGTAGTCTGCACTGATTTGTCATCTCAGGGGCAAAGTCCTAAAGTTGGCTCCCAAGTACTCCTCGTGGGAAAGGCTACTAACCGATGAAAAAGATTTGATCTAAATCTTGTTAGTAAGAATCGGTCAAAAATACTAATGTCGAGTGTTAGGTAGGGCTGAATCATGATGGTGGTCTGAACCATGGTTGCTTGGAGGACAGAGGCTTTCCTATTTCGCTAGCGAGCCTTAGTCCATCTAAGTGGCTCAAGGCCAATGCTTTCAAATCCTTCTTAGATATCTCACTGATCTTTGCTGGTGTTATGTAGTATGTCTCTAAGCCTAGGTCAGTGAGGAAATTTCTAATACAGAGGAGCCATCTGATTTTCGCCGAATGATCTAAGGCCATTGAGTCTGCCACAATTCCTTTGGTTAGCATGTTTTTGTCAGAGGTCCAAATACGCCGCCACAGTAGCAGTGGTTGAATTTTTGCCAGGTCCCCCATATGTGGTATGCCTAGTTCTATGTGGCACGCATATGTGGAAATTCGTCTAGGTGCTGCGAGGAGGAATCTTAAAAAAGTGTTTTCTGCCACCTGTAGAGCACTAACATCCACATGCCCCCAGACGCCAGCCCCATACAGTGCTATTGTCTGACATTTAGCATTGTAGATTTTTAGTAGTTCCACAGGCGACCTTTTGCCCAATTTTTATGAGAAGGTTATCAGGGCGGCTATTGCTCTCTTAAAGCAGTGCTTTCTAGCCTCGACTGCTGCTTTCCAGTTCAGTTTTTCATCTATTGTAATACCTAAGTAAGGATACTGGGCCGTCACTTCAAATTTTTGATTGTTAAGGACTATATCCTTAGGCCGTTTTCTCCCTTTGCCTGCCACCATTACAAAGGTCTTCTTAATGTTTATGTAAAGGTCAAGACTGCCCATATAATCCGCATACCTGGACAGAGCCTTCTGTAGTTCACACGGGGTACGCGCCAATATGATGGCGGCGTCTGCCTAGAGCAGAGCGGGAATCAGGCGTTGTTTTGCTTGCGGGAGGTCCTGAGCCCCCCTTAAGAGCTCCACCTCCAAGCTGTTTGTATACAAGGAGAAAAGAAAGGGGGCCAGGACACATCCTTGCCTGACTCCACGCTCCACTCCAAAAGGTGCAGACAACTCACCCTTCAGACAAAGTGGACTCTCGCTGAAGCTTTGGAGTATAACTCCCTCAAAAAATCTAAAAGAGGGGGATCCACTCCCATTTGAGACAGAACTGACCAGAGCTTTGAGTGGGACACGCAATCAAAAGCGGCGGACAAGTCTACATACATCATGTAGAGCTTGTCCTGTTTGGCGTGGATATATTTACCCAGGATCATGGAAAAATGTAGGCCTGTTCTACTGTGCCAAAACCTTCCCGGAAGCCGAATTGTAGAATGGACAAAACACCTCTTTCCCCTACCCACTGCTGGAGTCGCTCAAGGATGACCCTGCCAGCTACCTTGCCCAGCGAGTCCAGCAGTGAGATAAGGCGATAACAAGTAGGCTCCTGGCGGTCTCCCTTCTTAAATATTGGGACCATGATGGACTTGGTCCAAGAATCCAACAACCCCTCTTTTGCGGCTGCCATGCATACCCTAGTAAGTTTTGGAGCCCAGAGGTCCACATTATATTTAAAAATGTCCACCGGGACTCCAGCGGGCCCCGGTGCTTTGCCATTTTTACTTACTTTTAGGGCCAGAAGCACCTCAGACATGTCAAATTCTATAGAAATAGGATATACGACCGCTGGACGAGTTACATCTGGTCCTGCTATATGTGATTCTTTCTGAAAGATTTTAGAGAAGTGGGATACCCAAACTCCTTCTATGGCCACTTCAATCTTAGGATGGTTATCATCAGCTACGAATGGTGACTTAACCACCCTCCAAAAGGCCTCACTATTTTTTTCTATGGCACTTTTGTGTAATTTGTCCCACAAAGCCTGTTTTAGTTCGGCCTTTCTCTGCCTACGCGCGGACATATACTCTTTTCTAAGTCTAGCAATTAGCTGTGGATCTCTAGCATCTTTATTCAGGGCCACTTTTAGCTTAGAGTGTGCCAGAGTACAGCTATGGTTGAACCAGCCTTTCCTAGTTGATGTTTCTACTTTTGGCTTTGCTGTCAGGAGGCCCTTAATGGTAGCTAGTATTATAGAAAAGTTGCTTAAAACTTCCTCCTCTGTTACTGTTAAATCAAGGCATTTTATAATGTGAGGGTAGGCTGATTTAATCAGCTCTTCAGTAATTTGCCTGGGATTTATCTTCCCCCATTTTAAAGTGTACCCGTTTAACTGAGCTAAATGTAGTTTGTTCTGGCTCAGAGCTTTTCCTATCGTTAGGGTAAGGGATTGTTGGTGCATTAAATAAAGTTCTATCCTAAGGGCCGAATGGTCACTTAGTATATTTGGTAGAACCTCAAAATGCTTGGCTCTATTTGACAAACCGTCCGATAGGAGGATATAGTCAACTGTTGATTGGTATTCCCTCCCCACGTATGTTGGTTGCAACTGGTTAGTATTAGGCGTCGGATTGTTAAGTATTAGGAGGTCCAGGTCTGATAATAGATCGTTCATGGCTATGCCCAGCTTAGTATGGCTAAAGTGAGTGAGGGGGTTATCCTGCTCATTCACCAACCCACCACAGTTTTTTCCATCGTGTGGACAGGGATGTAGATTAAAATCCCCCCCCCCATAGGAAATAAACAGCACCTTTACCTCCTTTAGCCTGTCTGAGATGGGAGAGGTTCTCATAAAGATTAGATACCACCCTCAGGAATTCTCCTTCCTCTAAGTTATTATGGAAATTAATAACCAGGACGGTCTCGTTATTGGGTAAGGAAAGGGATAGAAGCTGGAAATTTACGTCCAGTTCAACGATAGTTACTTTCAGTTTCTGGATGGTGTTTGCTATATAGATGTTTAATCCTCCCTTGGGCCTGCCCATGCTTCCTACCAAAGCTGGAGAAAAATATGTCCTAAATCCCAAGAGGTGAAGTTCCGTCGACTTCCATGTCTCCTGGAGACAGATAATTTGTTGTCTTCCCAGGAAGCTCATGGCGCTCCCATCTTCGATCTTGGGGCGAAGACCGGCGATGTTCCAAAAAACAACGCCTAAATCTTGGGGGTCCTTGTTGGAAACGTCAACTATTTGGGATTTAGGATTAAGCTCTGGGTCCGCTAACTTGGGGCTAGGGAGGTCTTCAACCAATGGTGGTCAATCAACTGACTCGAGACCGCTGTATCTGTTCATCGTTGGGATACCACTCCAGCCCTCCCAACACGGTGGCTCTCTATAGGAATCCCTCTGATGATGTCCTCCCCACTCTTCCCTTTCTCCACCCCGATATCGAGGGCCCACTGTGTGCCAGGATCCATCATAATGAGGACCTTTACGGTATCTCGGGGGGTAAAAGAAAGAAAGGCGCTTTGTTCCTATCCCACCAGTTAGACTAGGGTGTTCCCATGCACAAATATGGCCAACCACTCTAGGATCTTCAAAAGTGATAAGGACGCAATCTCCCTGTATTGATTTCCTGCCATGCCCTACCCAGGGGGCTCTTCTTACCATCAAGATCTTACTTGAGCAATAGAGCGGAAGTGACCGATTCATACTAAGCCAATGTTGGGCCTTGTTCTTTAGGGACCAGGTTGGTTCTGAATTTTGATCCGCCAATTCTGGTACACCGGTCATTACGACTACAAAAGGACTAGCTTCTGGCGGCAAATTAACAGAAAATCTGCCATCAGAAGGTCCTTTATCCCACCCTCTATTCGAATGTGTTGCTGGTATTTTTGGAACAATATTATTGTGTTCCGAATTAGTATTTGAGGTGGTGTTTGGGGTGTTGCTTAATGGCTTCTCTATTATATTACTTTTTGCAGCTGTAGTTTGAATTGGTTTAGCTACTGATCCCAAGGGGACTAATTTTTTATTTTGGACAGTAGAGTTAGAGGAGGCCTGCTTACCTCCCCCAGTCTTTTGTGCAACTTGGTTTGGCTTGGCTTTTGCAGAGGTTGTCAGTTCAGCTAATGCTTTTTCTATTTGAGACAGTCTGACTTCCAATGGTGTTAATAATAGCTTAAATAGGTCCCCAATTTTTTTTAGCAGTTGGGTATTAGAATTTTCATCTGCCTCATTTATTGGTGATTGATCAGTTGAGTGTTTCTAAACTAATAGGGGGCGGGATATCATGTGGTGTTTGATGTATGATCACCGTATGGACATCCTGATCTCCTGTCGTCGGGGTACAAGGACGTTTCTCTCCAGTCTTGTTAGGGGCTTTATTAGTCTTTTTGGTTTTGTGAGTAGTTGGGCCTGCTGTTTTTTTTTCCTTATTGCACCCTCTCTCCTCCCTCTTGACTGCCTTATCTCTTCTGGGGTGGTTTGAATCATTAAATCTGGGGTCTTTTCTAGATCCAGAGTTAATCGTGATTCAGAAAGCTGTGAAGCCGATAAATCGACTGTGTTTGGTAAGCTATACCTTTGACCACAGGCTTCACTCCATCCAGGATTCCTAAGCTGATCAGGTGTTCTTGCATCTGCCAGGTGGCCCATGGAGGATCTTTTTGCGATAGCTAAGTCTTGGGACACTCTGCGTTCCATAAGAGAGATACTCTGATCTATAAATGAGTTAGCCCTGGTAACAAAGCTGTCTAGGGGACCTATAAGTTGCCCCTCCTTAGCGGCGGTTTTGCTTCTACTTCCTCGTGTGGACATGGTAAAAGCTTAAAAGTGTACTAGAGTTATAATAAAAACAAACAATATAAATTACAGATAACCCTAGCAGTGATTTAGGACAGGAAGAAAGTACATACAATTTTGAAGCTAGTCCTGGGCGATGGTAGTTTTTAGAGGGGGGGCGCGGTCTCTAACGGGCTACAACGGGCCCGCCCTTGTGTGGAAAAGTAAATTTTGCCATGTTGTATGTGCCTACGTGTTCCCCATTTTATGTTATATGTGCATGATCGATATGCATGTATTCCCCTATGATCGATTAAAGACGCAATTACAGTTGTGTCCAACTCTAGTATGCCAGTTTCCAGTCTTCGTGAAAGCAACGAATATCAGGCCTATGTAAACCTATGTTGCCACATTTTACAGTGTGCACGTTAATTCATTGAATTGTCCCCGTTTCTAGGCCTCAAAAGGGCCCGGACACCAGATTCAGTTCCTGTCTCCTGAACCCTCTCCGAGGAGTGATACAGACCCCGCCTGCATCCCTGACCCTTCACTTACTTCCTGCCTCACAGTGCCCGGCTCGGCCTGGCTCTGCCTCCCAGTCTGCCAAGAGTATGTTATGATTCTAGTTATCAGTCCAGCTCTCCTTCTCTGCATTCCTAAGCTACTGAATCGCATCAATAGTTTCAGTCATGGTCTAGCCTTTATGTCTCCATGTAAGAGAAATACTGTATTAATATTCATAGAATATTCCTAGCACCCGCACTACATGTAGAATAATGCATGCACCAGTCTTAGAGTCTGTTAGCCTTTACCCTGATAACTCTTGGATTCTATCAACATGTTCTCTAAACATCAGATACTAGATAGTGTTTAGGTACATGTCGCTCTGACTCTCCAGACTTTAGTCTCCTCTTCTAGTGCAGAAGTCATAGCCCCCAGTTCCTCCTAGTAACACGTCATTGCCAGTTTACGCGCACCACTAGGTCAGAGGTCCCAGCTCCTCAGGTAGCCCCCTCCATGTTTCCGCCCCATTTATGACATATTCTGTTTACATCACATGTCTATGTATACGCCCTGTACACGCCTCTTGTTACACCCACTTTATGCCTTATCTTTCGCGACTGCTACAAACCCCGCCTCCTGCTACGCCTACTGTATTGCATGTAATGTATTTTGTTTAACTATAAATATTGTGCACTGTTATTAAAAGTTACCCCTTATGCTCCCAGATCCTGCCCCGGCAGCTGCCGGGTCCTGCCATCCTTTTCCCGTGCAGGTTGTCCTGTTCCTGTCCTTTATGCCTGATTAAAACCTGCAAACTCCAGCTACCTCGAATCTTGACTCTTATTTATTGAGCTATCTGTTATTATATATATCTAGTCAAAAATAGTACCGGTAATTAATTATTTATTTACCACATAATGGCGCCCGAATAGGGACTTGCCCTTTCCCCACGCGCCGGAGAAGCCACGCAAGCCCCCTGACCCTCTGCAGTCGTGACGGAACCATCCTGCGCAGTGGCAGATATTTCTGCTTCAAGTATCCCTCAGGCCCACGGAGGAGACGGAGGTTGCGGTCCAGCATCCAGACGAGGCGGTGGAGGAACGCGGCGAGTCCCGACCAGAGCCCAAGTCGAGAGTCCAAGGTCCGAGGTATCCGGAGGCCCACCCGTAACTGAAGTCCGAAGTTCGTAGTCCGTCGTCGTAGCAGTCCAGTCCAGTCCGAGGCCTTCCGTTCTTGCTGCCCGGTGAGTACCGTTGCTGGGGTAGTATCTAGACAGGGTCAATTAATTTGTCTCTGGTCCGTGGGTTTGGGTACGCAAATCCAACACGAAGTGTCCACCTAGGTGGATGCGGGTCCTGACGTGTCTCTTTATGGTACCGGTATGTTTCCTACTGTTTCAGCAGTGCATCTAGTAATTCTAGTAAATTCTGTTCTCGAGAAATTCATGTGTTCTGTTCTCAAGTATTCCAGGTAATGTTTCTGTCCGAACTGTTATTTTAATGTCATTCAATGTGTTTTCAATGTCGTGGTATGAATGATTTGTTTTTATTGTGTTTATCGTATATTGTATTGTGTTCAGCATTCTAGTCTAAATCATGTCTCTGTTCTCCAAGTTACGTCAGTTAAGAACTAGAAAAGGGCTGCTCGAGGAAGCAGTCCCTGTCCCGCCCAGGGACAGTCCAGGTCATTTTATGTATCATAAGCATGGCATAAGTGCCATATTATATCTAGACTTATGGGTCGAGTATACTAAAGATCTAGAAGAGAAATATAGATGGCCTGTATCAGGCACATGGGATGCCGAGTGCATCATGCGAGTAGAAGAAGCATTATGGAAAAAGAAATCCAGACAGTCCCAGAAAGATGCCATCGAGTTATGGCGCAAAGAATCTCATAAAAGAACCGAAAAAGAAATCAGAAAGTCAGAGTTAAGTAGAGAAGCCACAGAAAGAGCCCAAGAAAGGGAATTAATCGAAATAGGTGAACGAGTTAAAGCCGAACAGTCAGACAGACAGAGGAATGCCCTCATTAAGGGTATGTACCCTCTTCTTGCCGAGGGCTTGCCAAAAGCAACCCCGGAGGCATCCAGTAATTTTCCACCGCCATTAGTTCCGACCAAGCTACGTCACAAACCGACCGCAGCTGATATTTTTCTCTCGTCCTACTTGGATGACACAGTCCCAGAATATGCAAATCCTGCTCCGCCAGCTCCTGTAAATAATGTAATTCCTGCTCCTCCAGTCACCGGGGCACCCGTTACAGCACCTGTTACGGTACCCCCGGTCCAGCATACAGTACAAGTACCCGCTACATCAGTCACTCTGCCGGCACGAAGAGTATCGGTCGACGATTCCAGTTTAGGGGCTGCGGGGGGAGGTCCTCCTGGTACCCCGCCGCCACACAAACGTGTAACGTCAGTCGAGTTACATGAACGTGCGTTACAGCGTACGCCCAAACATAAGTCCGTTGCAGATATCAGGCGATCTCTTACCGAATGCCGTTATGATCCAGTCCCAGGCGATGATAATATGGCCATATATTCATTGCGCGTAAGACGGGTGACCGAGTATTTGGACACCCTACCGAATATGAAAGAAGATCTAGACAGAATATATCGTTTCATCCGTACAGGAGAGGACCCAGAAAGTATTGGCGAAATCATGTCTCTAAGGAAAGCTGAGACCCAGCTCATGCTATTAAAGTTTCTAATTAATTGTTTAATAAGGGAACAAGATTATCCGACTAAAGATCCGACCGAAATGAGAGTCCTGACAAGGTGGAGTGATAATATAGCCGAGGGAAGACACAGGACACTCAGTTGTATAGAGAGTATGTACAAGAAAATTCGTAAGGAAATAATAAGGTTACACGAGAAACGTAAAGCAGCACAAGTAAGCGAGAAAGAAAATGACTCTTCCTTCCAGAATAGCGTATGTAGGTAGAACTAGACTTTCCGACCGACATTCACGTCTAGACTACAAGAAAACTGTTCCTTCTCCAGTACCAGAACAGTGTTCTCTAGAACAAGTATTTCAAGCTACCGATCACATTCTGAAATCACGAATAGGTTATAGTGAACTTAGTACTATGCATGAACAAGAACTAGCCCGATCAGCAGTCCGATGGGCTACTGATTCTACCACTTTTCCAGACGAAATAGTGGCACAAATGTTTCTGAAACTGCCCCCAGCCGAGCAGCGACTGGTGGGTATGTATATGATCCAGCACCTCATTACACTGTATGAGGGTCAGCATTCTGATCCAGGTCCGTTACATGATGTTCTAAACGAGTTACTCCAGTATAGATGGAAAGGTCTAGGTACCGATTTAATTAGTATCATTCTAGAACAGCGCCACAAATACCGAACGTTCCTGAATCCGCATTTTGTTCATGTCTCACCCCCCGAAAGTAAACCATTCTACATAGACAGACAGCATCCGTTACGAGAAGTACACCCAGTTAGGACAACGGGTGGTGATCTAGAACGAGTATTTGTTTACACCCCGATTACAAAGATGGAACTCTTAGAGATGAAGAAGTTAATTCCCTGTCACGACAAAGATCCAGCGGGGTTCCACCGTGAATTAAAAGACATGCTCCGTATGGGAGAATACACGTATCCTGATATCATTAAAATGTTAAAGGTTCTGTTGCCTGCGGGCATATATGAAAAACTCAAAGAAAAAGAATGGGAGGTGGGAGAGAAAAAGATAGATTGGACAGCTCTAGAAGCTGAAGACAAAACACGTGTACCAGGTACCGGTCTAGGAGCGAAATGTAAAGAATTACCTGAACTGTTAATACAGGTCTTGCCAAGATTACTAGCCACGAAAAAGGAAGACTGGGATGCTATCTCAGCCTGTAAACAGAAACCAGACGAAGATACTAGTGATTTTTATTCTAGATTCGAGAAATGCTTTATCATTAACAGTGGTCTGAGGACGAGTAGCGAGTCATACCCTCATCTTTTTGTTACTAAACTAGTCGAGAATTCAAGTCCACAAGTTAAAAACCGAGTTTTGAAAGTCGAAAGTACCTGGCAAGCTAATACCCCGTCCCAAATGCTCCAGATGCTCCAGTATCACCAGAATAGAATCAGGGAAGAGCAAGAACACGAAAGGAAACGTATGAAAGACACGAAAATGAAAGTATTAGTTGCACAATCTGTTCCTCAAGACAGTCAGAAGAGGGGTCCGAATCAAGCCAGTCATCCTGCAGTTCCTGTTAAAGGGACCTGCAATTATTGTAAACAGCCAGGTCATTTTATAAACGAATGTGCAGTTCTGAAACACAACATAGCTACCGGTAAGACTAAAGAAAGACCACGTCCGCCTAGACAAGAACAAGTTTCACAGACTTCTCAGTCACCACAGAATGCACAACAGACAGTTACAGCACCGCAGCCTATAGCTGCAACACAGCATGTTACACAGCAGATGTACCAGTATGCACAGTCCGAGTATCCAGACTACCAGCAGTATTCAGGAAACAGCCTAGAGAGGGAGGTAGGCTTGCCTCTCATCGAGATACCTGTAGATCAAGAGGGTCCCTATGTTCACAGTCAAGTATTAGGGAAAGACAGAAAGTTTCTGATTGATACAGGGGCAAGTAGGACTACTATCAGTCATGACGAGGTTCCAGGGGCTCCGCTCTCAGGCTCTAGAAATGTTTCCCTTGGATTTTCAGGAAAGCCAATAGTTAACGAGATTTCTAAACCAGTTACTCTAGAAGTAGGTCCATTGTCCCGAACTACTGATTTGTTACTTACGAAATCATGTCCAGAAAATCTGTTAGGCATTAAGACACTGAAAGAATTAGGTGCAATTATATGCTGCTCCCCAGAAGGAGTACGTCTGTTTTTGCGTGACTTCAAAGGTCACTATGTATTACGTGATTTTGATCCAAGATTACTGAATGTCCCGCAGCATCTATGGGCGCAAGGTCCAACTGATGTTGGTTTTATGCAAATCACACCCCATCGTGTGACTCTGAAACCAGGTGTAGTGTTACCACGAATCAGACAGTACAGATTGCCACCTGAGGCTGTAGCAGCCTTATCCAAAATTATTGACGAGCTCATTGCTCAAGGAGTGGTTGTAGAAACTGACTCCAATGTATGTAATTCCACTATCATTCCAGTCATGAAACGTACTGATCCAAATGCACCTCCAGTATATCGATTAGTGATTGACCTTCGAGAGCTTAATAAATGTATCATTCCCCAGTACCCAGTTGTCCCAGATATTTCATCCCTATTGACAGCCATTGATTCTGAAGCTACGTTTTTCACCGTCATAGACCTCAAAAATGCATTTTTCAGTGTCCCCATTCATCCAGACAGCCAGTTCCTTTTCGGATTCTGTTTAAATGGAAGGAGCTATAAATTTACACGAGCTCCTCAAGGTTTCACAGAAAGTCCTAGTATTTACAGTCAAGCACTCAAGAGACAACTAGACAATATTCACATGCCAACTGACACTGCCCTGCTCCAGTATGTCGATGATCTACTGATCACAGCCCGTTCTGAACGTGACTGCGAGCGTGCGTCACTTACAGTTCTGTACTTCCTAGCCGAGATGGGGCACAAGGTGTCCCCTTCGAAGCTTCAATTCTGTGTCCAGCAAGTGATCTATTTAGGCCACTTACTGTCCAAGAGGGGTAGGCAGTTGACACCTGACCGTATCCAGTTAATAGCAAGTCTTCCTCAGCCCAAGACCCAGAAGGAGGTACGAGCTTTTATCGGCCTCACTTCCTATTGCAGACAATGGATTCCTCAGTATGCATTTCTAGCCAAGCCACTGATACAGTTAACGACACAGGAGGCAGCCGTATCGACTGTCCTCCCTTGGACATCTGAACATACACTTGTTTTTAATGAATTAAAGAAAGCCTTATGTCAAGCTCCTGTTCTAGCTACACCGAACTACAGTAAGCCTTTTACACTTTTTGTTACAGAACGTAATGGTACAGCATTATCTGTTCTCACACAAGAACAAGCCGGACAGTACAAGCCCTGTGCTTATTTTTCGAGCACCCTAGATCCAGTAGCCCAGGCTCTGCCTGCGTGCCTCAAGTCAGTTGCAGCCACAGCACTAGCTATCAGACAAAGTGATTCCATAGTGTTAGGACACTCCCTGACAGTACAAGTTCCACACTCCGTGGAAGTTCTTTTAAACCGAACACAGACCCAGCACTTGACTATTGCACGTTTAACAGGTTATGAATTGACACTGTTCCAGCAACACATAGAAATCAGACGCTGCAACGTTCTAAATCCCGCTACACTGTTACCGTCAGTTACCTCAAATCCTGCCACACATGATTGTGTGGAAGTTGTTAACACTATGACAAAGCCAAGACAAGACCTGACAGACATTCCATTACCTAATCCTGACCTGACACTTTATGTGGATGGTTCATGTATGAGAACTAGTACAGGAGAACTAGTAGCCACGTATGCAGTGACTACTGACACTGAAGTTATAGAGACACACCGTATTGACACCCTGTCTGCTCAAGCAGCAGAGCTAGTTGCTCTGACCCAAGCCTGCATATGTGCCAAGAACCTGAAAGTAAACATATACACAGATTCACGTTATGCATTCGGAGTTGTACACGACTTTGGAGTGCTCTGGCAAGAAAGAGGTTTTATGACTTCTCATGGAACCAAGATTCAGCATGGTCTTCTCATTCAAGCTCTGTTAGATGCAATCCATTTACCGACAGCTATCGCTATTATGAAGTGCAAAGCACATACGAAAGTCACTGATATCATTTCCCAAGGTAACGATCTAGCAGATCGAACAGCCAAGCTTACAGCTCAGACACCAGACATTCCAGTTAACACGACACAGACATCCACTCCAGATCCGACTACATGTATGACAGTTAAGGACCCTACACAAGATGTCATAGATATCCAGTTACATGCTACTCCCGATGAAATCAAGAAATGGTCCGAACAAGGAGGGGTCCAGACAGATCAGGGATGGTTGACGAAGGGAAAAGCCACATGGTTTCTCCCCGACTCTATGGTTCAAGTCATTATCAATACCGCACATAGTCCTGCACATTTAGGAGAAAAAGCCATGTTAGACAGTATCCAGAACATTTGGTTCAACAAGCATTTACGAGCTGCAGCCAAGCAGAAAGTCCGTACCTGTATGATATGTTGCCAGTTCAATCCAGGTAAAAGTGTCCCGGTGGAACAAGGGGGATTCCAGCCTCCTGACCACCCTTTTGAAGTCCTCCAAATGGATTATATTCAGATGGAGCGATGTCGAGGTTTCTAGTATGTCCTCGTAGTTGTATGCGCTTTGTCCAGGTGGACAGAGGCATATCCAGTCCCAGATTACACAGCCGCGACCACTGCCAAGCAGTTGGTTCGTGAATTTTTCCCTCGTTATGGACTCCCTAGGGTCGTGTATTCTGATAACGGCCAGCCATTCTCATCTGAACTCATGAAGCATGTTTCCCTTCTGTTAGGGTACCAGTGGAAGTTTCATTGTGTACGCCATCCTGAAGCAGCAGGTCTCGTAGAGAGACATAATCAGACTTTAAAAATCTGTATTGCCAAAATATGTAAAGAGAAAGGTGTAGACTGGCTAGTAGCTCTGCCAGTCGCTTTATTTTATATGCGCATGGTCGCACATTCTAGATCAGGTCTGTCCCCTTACGAGGTCGTATTCGGCCGCCCCCCGAACATGTGGGGTACACCTAGACCCCGAAGTATTACAGATGTTTCCAGTAATATGCTGACAGATTACCTAGCTTCCTTGATGTCTGCCCTACACTCTTGTCATTCACAGGTTGCCGCCGCATTTCCAGACAATACCGAGGTGAAACCGCATGAAATCGTTCCAGGATGTCTAGTGCTTGTGAGGAATTTTGATCGTTCCAGTCCGCTGGAGCCCCGCTGGAAACAACCTCAACTTGCCCTTCTGACCACCCGCACGGCCGTGAAGCTGGAAGGCCGCAAGGGCTGGGTGCACCTGTCTCACGTCAAGAAATTCCATGGATGTCGCATAAAAACATTGGACTGTTCCATTTTTAAGGACTGCCAGAATTCTAAAACCTGCCCTATTCTCAAGGACTGTCCCGCTACAAACTTTGATTCCAAGCCTCCCCTGTTAGAGGAAACTCCGCAGCAGGAGTATAAAAAGAAGCTCCGGTCTAGTAAAATAAGTCAGCCAGTTTCATTGTCTAAGTCCCCCTCGGGTGAAGCGGTTAGACAGGTTTCTGACATGTATGAGATAGACCCCCATAGTGAGAGAGTTAGTTAAAACTCTATCAGATGTATCATTATTCTATGTTTTCTTCTATTTTTGAGTTTGATGGTTACCTGCACAAGTTATGCATTGCATTTATGTTTTTCAATTTCTCATGTAAATAAGTTTTCTAATGCTACAGTAGAGCACACATTTAGTGATCTGCCTCCTCACGAGCTATCCTATCGTCTTGCTATGAGAAATAATACATTCATCAGAATGTTGCACTATTCACACCAGACCAGCAATGCCACTAATTGTTGGGTGTGTGGTCGACTCCCCCCTTTCCAGACACCGAAGGGAGTTCTGCCACTCTTTCCTTATCCGTTTTCACATAATGGTTCGTGCGGAGCATGGTCCACGTTAACGTCATCCACAAATGATATGTCCCTTCTGAATAGAACATGTTTCCCAGACAAGCAAGGTCTCACCCATAGAACCGGGTTAGATCTAGAAAATGAAGTTTATGATTTAGGTAACTATTCTTCGAATTTCATGGTCCTGAATGTTCAGTCTGATACTACTCCAGATTTGCCTGCTATTTCAGTACTGCCAGTCAAAGGCGAATTATGTGTCAGAAAGAATGGTTCCACACATGTAGGACATAGTGATTGTACTACTATTGTCAAGTATAGTGACAGTGGGAAATCTATTTTCAAAGCCTCACGTCATTCTTATTTTGTTTGTGGTCAGACCGCATATGTTCGTCTGCCCCTTGATTGGGATGGAACATGTTACATTGCTTTCCTACTGCCACCAGTTTTTCTAGCCCCATCTGATTATCATAGAAACACACATCTAGTACACATTAGACATAAAAGAGAGATCGAGTCCCCGATTGTCGATCAAACTGAAACTGCTCTAGAACAGTATACAGACTTCAATAGAGGTTTCTTCTTCTTTATAGGACCTATCCAGAATAGTAAGTTAATACGTAGGTTAACCAGAACCCTTGAAGCAGTAGTGAATGAGACTACTTCTGCTCTAGGTAACTTAACCGAAGAGCAATCTGCTATGAGATTTGTCGTGCTCCAAAATCGTCTCGTTCTTGACGTCATACTGGCCGATAGAGGAGGAGCATGTAGAGTCATCGGATCTAGTTGCTGCATTTTCATTCCTAATAACGCGCCGCCCGTTTATTCAGCTATAACCAGACTTCATAAAATTGCCCATCAGTTACACCAGAATCCAGGCACCTGGACATGGTCCGGTTGGCTCTGGAGTATAATTTCTGCCTGGGGATGGAAAGTATTGTCATTCCTAGGTATAGCAGTAATGATCATATTCAGTTGCTGCCTCTGTATACAATGTGGCCCTGCGATTTGCGGCATTTGTGCTACATCCTGTATTCCAAGTCCTAGTCCTAAGTCCCGTTCCAAGACAATTCGAGACGAGCAAATGATGCTGTATGAAATGATAGATGGTATCATGAATATTGATGTTTCCTGATGGAAACGTAGGGCACAAGGAGGGAATGTGGAAAAGTAAATTTTGCCATGTTGTATGTGCCTACGTGTTCCCCATTTTATGTTATATGTGCATGATCGATATGCATGTATTCCCCTATGATCGATTAAAGACGCAATTACAGTTGTGTCCAACTCTAGTATGCCAGTTTCCAGTCTTCGTGAAAGCAACGAATATCAGGCCTATGTAAACCTATGTTGCCACATTTTACAGTGTGCACGTTAATTCATTGAATTGTCCCCGTTTCTAGGCCTCAAAAGGGCCCGGACACCAGATTCAGCACCTGTCTCCTGAACCCTCTCCGAGGAGTGATACAGCCCCCGCCTGCATCCCTGACCCTTCACTTACTTCCTGCCTCACAGTGCCCGGCTCGGCCTGGCTCTGCCTCCCAGTCTGCCAAGAGTATGTTATGATTCTAGTTATCAGTCCAGCTCTCCTTCTCTGCATTCCTAAGCTACTGAATCGCATCAATAGTTTCAGTCATGGTCTAGCCTTTATGTCTCCATGTAAGAGAAATACTGTATTAATATTCATAGAATATTCCTAGCACCCGCACTACATGTAGAATAATGCATGCACCAGTCTTAGAGTCTGTTAGCCTTTACCCTGATAACTCTTGGATTCTATCAACATGTTCTCTAAACATCAGATACTAGATAGTGTTTAGGTACATGTCGCTCTGACTCTCCAGACTTTAGTCTCCTCTTCTAGTGCAGAAGTCATAGCCCCCAGTTCCTCCTAGTAACACGTCATTGCCAGTTTACGCGCACCACTAGGTCAGAGGTCCCAGCTCCTCAGGTAGCCCCCTCCATGTTTCCGCCCCATTTATGACATATTCTGTTTACATCACATGTCTATGTATACGCCCTGTACACGCCTCTTGTTACACCCACTTTATGCCTTATCTTTCGCGACTGCTACAAACCCCGCCTACTGCTACGCCTACTGTATTGCATGTAATGTATTTTGTTTAACTATAAATATTGTGCACTGTTATTAAAAGTTACCCCTTATGCTCCCAGATCCTGCCCCGGCAGCTGCCGGGTCCTGCCATCCTTTTCCCGTGCAGGTTGTCCTGTTCCTGTCCTTTATGCCTGATTAAAACCTGCAAACTCCAGCTACCTCAAATCTTGACTCTTATTTATTGAGCTATCTGTTATTATATATATCTAGTCAAAAATAGTACCGGTAATTAATTATTTATTTACCACACTTGGCCCGGGCTTCGCCCGGCGCCCGCCCGCGCGCATCCCGTGTGCGCGAATGTGGGCGTCGCTAAGTAGAGGGAGGAGGGGGCAGGAAGAGGCACCAGGTGCGCGTGGTCTCAAAGCGCTGGTAACTCTGGTCCTCGCAGTCCCGCTCCCCCTCAGCAACCCAAACTCCAGTCAGAAGTGAGTCCTGGGCAGGAGCAAACACAGGGCAAGAAACGGCAAAAGTTCCCACTGAAGCAAAGGGGAGGACTTCAGAATAGTCTAAACAGCAGAGCAATCCCTTGAACACGAACGGCTCCCGCGAAGCGGGGGCCGTGAGGCGTGATTTAACAGTCAGCAGGGAGGAGGGGGCGGGAAGAGGCACTAGGTGCGCGTGGTCTCAAAGCGCTAGTAACTCTGGTCCTCGCAGTCCCGCTCCCCCTCAGCAACCCAAACTCCAGTCAGCAGTGTGTCCTGGGCAGGAGCAAACACAGGGCAAGAAACGGCAGCAGTTCCCACTGAAGCAAAGGTGAAGGCTTCAGAATAGTCCAAACAGCAGAGCAATCCCTCGAACACGAACGGCACCCGTAAGTAATAATAGTAGGCCACAAATGTTTTTTGACTAACGAAAATGAAAAGGACTAATGCTGCTTTATGTATGAAAAAAGTTATCATAATCTTTAGCCATGTTTTTTAATACAATCACTTATACAGTATGAAAACTGTAATGTACAATATCATAATCTGCAGGGGAAAAAAATACGCATAATCTCATGCTATTGCAGAATGTACAATATAAAGGAGATCAATATATAATAAATGTAAAGAATATTGCTTTTCCTTCCTTTTTTTATAAATTATTGTTCAATAAAATTGCACAAACCTTATTTGTATCATGCACTTTGTTTATGATTTAGTCCTCCTAGTTTCCTGTTAGTAAATGTCCGCCCTATACCCTTGTTCCTAATTATTGTTTTGACAAACGCTAATGCTGCTTTATGCACATTATTAACGTCTGCTAGGGAATATGTATTAATAAATATGGGTTGTGCAGGGATAAATGCAGCATTGGGTTGGTGCTTAGAGACAAAGGATTATGAGTGAATAATAATGCCTGTGTTTATCCTATAGAAGTATAGTTTTCTATTCTGCATGGCAAATAATGGGACAAAGAGTCGTCAGAAAATAAAAACGTTTAAAAGATGAAAAATCGAGAGTGAATAAGAACGTGGAACATTACTCTGTCCTTTGAATCCTGAGTACCTGCCAAGATTTTTATGAAAGAACAATACGACAAACAGAGGGAAACTTCCTCAGTGGAGAGGCACTCAGCGAGAAAAAGATATACAAAGTTTGCAACATTGCCAGAGCAGAGCAAGAGAAGCATGACAGAGGCTCGAATTTGTATTTCCTGGGGTGGAAGTTTATGTCATTGATTAAACAAAACAATTAAACATTTAGTAAAGTGGACATGCAGAGAGTGGTGTGACTATACACCCCCTTCCTTAAACAATCAAATGTGAAGAAAACATTTTGCTAGATTCACGTGTGTGTTGGACATTGGGGTTTTAGGGTATAATTGAGGTGCCTGGTGGGAGGGGTTAGGAGACTGACTCGTGAGACTTTTGGGAGATTGTCCCTGTCATCGGCTTTGCTCTCCTTGTCTACTGATTCCTGACTTAGTCTTTGCATCTTCAAATCTTCTTGAAGGGCATTGCTGCTCTCATGGCCAGGGAGTAGATTTCCTATTCCTATTTGGGTTAGTATAGACTGCAATCTGAATTTGCATAATCATTTGCAAATGTATGTTGTTTCTGAATATTTTGTCTCTTTGCCTTTCCACCGCTTTATGCATAGTCATTGATATGAATTTTTAATGTTCTCTTCTGATATTGTTCTCCTTGTGATGACCTATGACTCATGCTGTATGTTAGTACTAAAGAGCATTATTTCAGGTTATTTGGTTACACATTTAAAATTTACAAATGAGTCTGTCTTTATTAGAAGTGATTTATTCAAGAGTATTGATTTGCCAAATGTAATCAACTATATAAAGATTGCATCGCCAATGTTAGTATATTAAAGATGAGAGTGCATTAGAGATTGGTAAATTTGGTTTAGTTTTGGAATTACACTAACCCAGCGTGAAGGGACTTGTTGGGTAATGGAAATTGGGGCTTGACTTTAGAACATTTCTAGTCCTGAAACGCTGGATCAATATTGTTGATATTCCTAATCTTTAGGATCCTCTTAAGGGTGACTCTAATGACTTCTAACTTTCCATTGCCAAGGACATTAAATTGCCTTCCTGTATATACAGTTCATACATGGCTTTTTCTGGTTTATATTACATGTTGCAGTATCCTGCATAGGAAGGGGCGAGATTGTCATGCCAGAGGTGTTTTTAAACCATAACTCTGAGACAGGCTAAACGTTATTTTTTCTGTATTCCCTTAGATCTGTACCACAATGGCTGGTAAATGTATTTTAATATTCGCTACAAATGCTATCACCAACCTTCTCCAGTTACATTAGTGCATAAGAGTCTGTGGAATATGGTTTACATGCTTACGTGCTGCTTTCCTAGAATGTAAGGTTTAGAATGTTGATTCACTCATAACCTAGAAGTGGAGTGACAAGGGCATGTTGAGAGAATTAACTGTAACCAATTTTTTTATCACTCAGCCTAGGTTAGGCTTGGGTATAGTTTGAATTGCAGCTTTCTGTATAATTTAAATGCTTTGTAGCATTGAGTATCTAACCTCTATTTCATTTTACACTTTGAAGTCCGTATGGCTTACATGCCATTATTAGGAGTTGCTTTTCTCTGTATTAGCACGCTAAGTATTGATGGATTAATTGATGCCATTTAAGAATCTTGAGTGCCGTAGTGCAGCAATAATTTGTTAAATAAACTTGCACTCTCAAAAATAGGCTGACCTGTATTTGAGTCAGTCTCAGTGGAAGAAAATGTGTTTGGCTCCTTTCATGCATATGTTTAATTGCATTATAACAGTTTTCTTTGAAAATTAGTTTAATCTGGTGGCACAAAGTGTTATGAAGAGGAATTAACTGCAGAAGAAGTCACTGAAAATGGTGTGTAATGCATTTCAATTATTAATGTTACATATTATATCTTGGAATAAGGAATGCCTCTAAAAGTAATTTAATGTGTCTGTCAAGAACTTCCCTGTTTTTAAATGAGAAGCTAATGCCATCAAGTGGCAGAAAACGACAACAGTTTAATGCTAAATATAATGAAGACACTTTATAATATAGACACTATCACTTCCAAATATCCTTTATGTACTTTATCTCTTTATTCAAAGCACAGTACTATGTATACACAGGGGCTGCTTTCTTCCAGTGTTTCTGAACAAGACACACAATTGCTCTTATTGTTGCCATACTTTAGCCTAGGTCTCGCAGAGTGAGGCTTGCTAACTCTTGTGGTGTCCGGCCTAACATTTTGGGAACAATCCGAAATATATTCATGATTACCTGAAATAGTACTCCTCAAGTACTAACTCAAGCAGTACTCCTGGAGTACTACTTTACATACTCTTAAATGTCTTTATGAATTCGCCTCAAGGCACCTAACAGGGGAATATTCATTTACAGCTAGCACACGTAAGAGTGACTGTGCCATTCCTGCACTGATATTAAAAGGGTGTCTGACATTTCAGGGCTGATTTACTAACGCTTTTATGAGTATGTGAAGCAAACCTATAACTGATGGCAGATATTTTGGCAGGGTCAGGGCTCAAAATACTTCACTGAAGAAGTCTCATGGTTGACAGGGTTGTGGAGTCCTCCACAGCACCCTTTTTCAAAGAACACACAATCCAATGAGATTTTCAAGGACACAACACATTTCACTGCATCTTTTAAAATATTCCATAATGACAGCTACTTATAGTAAGTATTATTACATAGTGCCATTAAAAGCACAGTTAGAAAGAAACATTGGGAATTCATCAAGAAATATGTGTCAAATAGTGTTTGGAAAGCACTTCTGCACAATAAAATGTATAAAAACTGAATATGACATAAATACAATTATACATAGGGTTGTGTATTCTCCATCAAGGCACCTTTGGGGGAAAAGACAGATAGGAACAGCCTCCTGCAGTTTAATAACTATTATCCCAGATCTCTGAGTTTGACTCTAGATTTTGGGCAATTCCTAAAACTATGTAGGAATAGCAATAGACTCGGCGATTTTGAAGCAGACTGACTCATTATCAAAGCAGCGTCAAACAACGGGATACCCTGTACAAACTACTTGAGAAGCCTGTAAACGAGCTATGAACAAGACCAGGGAGGCCCTGTAGGAAACAAGACAAAGGAACCCTGGGGAGAAGATGACATTTGTATTCACTTATACCCTCCTATCGTAGGATGCGGAAATGATTATGACAAAGAAATAGCACATTCTTAATGCTGGCAAGATGCAATTGGGAAAAAAGCTTTTGTCTTTAAGAGTTTGAGAAATCTAAGGAACTCTTTGGTTCACACCAGATGCGTTAGTAAAACAGATTCTTCCACTATTAACACAATTTGGAATCTCCCGAAGGTGCCGGGTCATTTCCCAAGTGGTGGGTGCAATGTCTGCCACTTCACAACCAAACAGTAAGAAGTTAATCTTGAATTTCACAAGAAATGGCAATTGAAAGATCATACCAATTGCAATACTAAGAATGTAATAAACTTGATTTAATGCCCATGTTCTGTTTAGGTCGAGCCTAGTGCATCACGCATGCAATGTCTATAGGAGGCTTCTAGTGAGGGCTCAAAACTTCTCCGAGTGGGTCGTACTCCTCCCACACATCTGATTGACCTTTGCGTGTGTCTTCCAATAATAAAAGCACGCACATGGCCAAAGGTGGGTACATGTTCCACCTCTTCTTCAAATGTTCACTTCCACAGCGTTTTGCTCTCTGGAGAGAGCGGTGGCGCGTAGGCTGGCTGCTGCATTCCTCCCGTCGTGGATCAGTTTACCATTTAGCAGTCTACATTCCATGTTTGCACCCCTCCCACTCTTCTTTGTAGCACGGTTCCTTTAACTTTGGGGACCGCGCTTGCTGAAAGTGACAATGTATTCCGACAGTGTGACCTTTATGTTCAGTTTATAAATAGCACGGAGAGTAAAGACAGAAAAGCAACCCCCCAATGCCAGTCCACTTTTACTGGATTGCCTGGGGCTAGTTACAATGAGACTCCAAGTCGCACGGAGATTATTAAGTTTTGCTCCATATATCTTGTTTGTGGCGCTGCACTGTTCCGTGACCCAGAGTGTCTAGCCCAGGTCTTCCACTCTCTCAGTCTCTAACTCTCTCACTGACTGACTCTCTCACTGACTGACTCTCCCACTCTCTCACTGTCGGACTCTCCCTCTCTCATACTGACGGACTCTGACTCTCTCACTGACTGACTCTCTGACTCTCTCTCTCACTGACTGACTCTCTCTCACTGACTGACTCTCTCACTGACTGACTAACTGGCTGACTAACTGACTCTCTCACAGACTGACAGACTCTGTCACTCTCTCTCACTGACTGACTGACTCTCTCACTCTCTCTCACCTACTGACTGACTGACTCACTCTCTCAATCTCTCTCTCACTGACTGACTGACTCTCTCACTCTCTCACTGACTGACACTCTCACTGACTCTCTGACTGACTGACAGACTCACTCACTGACTGACTGACGTACTGACTGACTGACCCTCTCACCGACTGACTGATTCTCTCACTATCTCTCTCACTGACTGACTGACTCTCTCAATCTATCTCTCACTGACTGACTGACTCTCTGACTGACTGACTGACTGACTGTCTGACTCTCTTTCTCACTGACTAACTCTCTCTCTCACTGACTGACTGACTCTCTCACTCTCCTTCTCACTGACTGACTGACTCACTCACTGTCTCAATCTCTCTCTCACTGAGTAACTGACTCTCTCACTCTCTCACTGACTAACTGACTTTCACTGACTCTCTGACTGACTAACTGACGGACTCTCTCACTGTCTCTCTCTCTCACTGACTGACTCTCTCACTCTCTCACTGACTGACTCTCTGACTCTCTCACTCACTGACTGACTCTCCCACTCTCTCACTGTTGGACTCTCTCTCTCTCTCACTGACGGGCTCTGACTCTCTCACTGACTGACTCTCTGACTATCTCTCTCACTGACTGACTCTCTCACTGACTCTCTCACTGACTGACTAACTGACTCTCTCACAGACTGACTGACTGTCACTCTCTCCTACTGACTGACTCTGACTGACTGACTCTCTCACTCTCTCTCACTGACTGACTGACTCACTCTCTCAATCTCTGTCTCACCGACTGACTCTCTCAATTTCACTGACTGACTGACTAACTGACTGATTCTCTCACTCTCTCTCTCTCTGACTGACCGACTCTCTCCCTGACTGACTGACTGACTGACTCTCTAACTGACTGACTGACTCACTGACTGACTGACTCTCTCACTGACTGACTGATTCTCTCACAATCTCTCTCACTGACTGACTGACGCTCTCAATCTCTCTCTCTCACTGACTGACTGTCTTTCTCACTGACTGACTGACTGTGTGACTCTCTCTCTCACACTGACTGACTCTCTGGCTCTCTTTCTCAGTGACTAACTCTCACTCTAACTGACTGACTGACTCTCACTATCTAACTCACTGACTGACTGACTCTCTGAATCTCTCACTGACTAACTGACTCTCTCACTGACTCTCTGACTGACTAACTGGATGACTCCCTTCCTCTCTCTCTCTCTCTCTCTCTCTCTCTCTCTCTATCTCTAACTGACTGACTGACTCTCTCACTCACTGACTGACTGACTCTCTCGCTGACTGACTGACTCACTGACTGACTGACTGACTCTCTCACTATTTCTCACTGACTAACTGACTGACTGACTGATTTATCACTCTCTCTCTATTTGACTGACTGACTGTCTGACTCGCACTGACTGACTGACTCTCAGACACTCTCTCTCACTGACTGACTCTCTGACTTTCTCTTTCTCACTGACTAACTCTCACTCACTCTCTCACTGACTGACTCTCTCACTCTCTCTCACTGACTGACTCTTTCTCTCCCACTGACTGACGACTCTCTCACTCTGTCTCACTGACTGACTGACTGTCTCTCTCGCTGACTGACTGAGGGACTGATTGACTGACTGACTCGCACTCTCTCTCTCACTGACTGCCTGACTGACTCTCTCACTCTCTCACTGACTGACTGACAGACTGACTCGCTCACTGAGTGACTGACTCACTGACTCTCTCACTGACTGGCTGACTCTCTGGCTCTCTCTCACTGACGGACTCTCACTCTTACTCACTGACTGACTTTCTCTCACAGACTGACTCTGACACTCTTTCTCATTGACTGACTCTCTCACTGACTGAATGACTGACTTTCTCACTCTCTCTCACTGACTGAATGACTCTCTCACTGAATGACTGACTCTCTCACTGACTGACTAACTGACTCTCTCACTCTCTCACTGACTAACTGACTCTCTCACTGACCCTCTGACTGACTAACTGACTGATTCTCTCTCTCTCTAACTGACTGACTTGATATATTGCCTGTGTTCTTTTAGGGTCGAGCCTAGTGCAGCTCGCATGCGATGTCTATGGGAGGCTTCGAGTGAGGGCTCAAAACTTCTCTGTGTGGGTCGTACTCCTCCCACACATCTGATTGACCTTTGTGTGTGTCTTCGAATAATAAAAGCACGCACATGGCCAAAGGCGGGTGCATATCTCACCTCTTCTTCAAATGTTCACTTCAATGGCGTTTTGCTCTCGGGAGAGAGCGGCGGCGCGTAGGCTGGCAGTTGCGTTACTCCCATCATGGATCAGGTTACCAATTAGCAGCATGCATTCCATGTTTGCACCCCTCCCACTCTTCTTTGTTTGTTCTTTGTAGCACGGTCCGCTTTAACTTTAGGGACCGCGCTTGCTGAAAGTGACAATGTATTCCGACAGTTTGACCTTTACGTTCAGTTCAAAAATGGCACGGAGAGTAAAGACAGAGAAGCAACCCCCCAATGCCGGGCCACTTTTAATGGTTTACCTGGGGCTAGTTACAATGAGACTCCAAGTCGCACGGAGATTATTAAGTTATGCTCCATATATATTGTTTGTGGCGCTGCGCCGTTCCGTGACCCAGAGAGTCTAGCTCAGGTCTTCCACTCTCTCACTGTCTCTCTCTCTCACTGACTGACTCTCTCACTCTCTCTCTCACTGACTGACTCTCTCACTGTCGGACTCTCTCTCTCACTGACAGACTCTGACTCTCTCACTGACTGACTCTCTGACTCTCTCTCTCACTGACTGACTCTCTCACGGACTGACTAACTGACTCACTCACAGACTGACTGACTGACTCTGTCACTCTCTCTTACTGACTGACTCTGACTGACTGACTCTCTCACTCTCTCTCACTGACTGACTGACTCACTCTCTCAATCTCTCTCACTGACTGAAAGACTGACTCTCTCACTCTCTAACTCACTGACGGACTGACTCACTCACTCTCTCAATCTCTCTCATACTGACTAACTGACTCTCTCACTCTCTGACTGACTAACTGACTCTCTCACTGACTCTCTAACTGACTAACTGGCTGACTCTCTCACTCTCTATCTCTCTAACTGACTGACTGACTGGCTCTCCCACTGACTGACCGCCTGACTGACTCTCTCACTGATTGAATGACTGACTCACTGACTCTATCACTCTCTCTCTATTTGATGACTGACTGCCTGACTCTCTCACTGACTGACTGACTGACTCTCTGACTCTCTCTCTCACTGACTGACTCTCTGACTTTCTCTCTCTCACTGACTAACTCTCACTCTCTTACTGACTGACTCTCTCACTGACTGACTCTCTCACTGACTGACTCTTTGTTTCTCACTGACTGACTCTTTCTCACTGACTGACTGACTTACTCTCTCGCGGACTGACTGAGTGACTTATTGACTCGCACTCTCTCTCTCACTGACTGCCCGACTGACCCTCTCAATCTCTCCCTCACTGACCGACTGACTGACTCCCTCACTCTCTCACTGAGTGACTGACTGACTCTCTCGCTGGCTGACTGAGTGACTGGTTGACTCGTACTCTCTCTTTCACTGACTGCCTGACTGACCCTACCAACCTCTCTCTCACTGACTGACTGACTCTCTCACTCGCTCACTGACTGACTGAGCGACTGACTGACTCTCTCGCTGACTGACTGAGTGACTGATTGACTCGTACTCTCTCTTTCACTGACTGCCTGACTGACCCTATCAACCTCTCTCTCACTGACTGACTGACTCTCTCACTCTCTCACTCACTGACTGACTGACTAACATTACTGACTCTCTCACTCTCTCTAACTGACTGACTTGATTTAATGCCTGTGTTCTTTTTAGGACGAGCCTAGTGCAGCCCGCATGCAATGTCTATGGGAGGCTTCTAGTGAGGGCTCAAAACTTCTCTGTGTGGGTCGTACTCCTCCCACACATCTTATTGACCTTTGTGTGTGTGTTCCAATAATAAAAGCATGCACATGGCCAAAGGCGGTGCATGTCTCACCTCTTCTTCAAATGTTCACTTCAACGGCGTTTTGCTCTCGGGAGAGAGCGGCGGCGCGTAGGCTGGCAGCTGCATTCCTCCCGTCGTGGATCAGGTTACCATTTAGCAGCCTGCATTCCATGTTTGCACCCCTCCCACTCTTCTTTGTTTCTTCTTTGTAACACGGTCCGCTTTACCTTTAGGGACCGCGCTTGCTGAAAGTGACAATGTATTCGGACAGTTTGACCTTTACGTTCAGTTCATAAATGGCACGGAGAGTAAAGACAGAAAAGCAACCCCCCAATGCCGGTCCACTTTTACTGGTTTGCCTGGGGCTAGTTACAATGAGACTCCACGTCCCACGGAAATTATTAAGTTACGCTCCATATATCTTGTTTGTGGCTCTGCGCCGTTCCGTGACCCAGAGAGTCTAGCCCAGCTCTTCCACTCTCTCACTGTCTCTCTCTCTCACTGTCTCTCTCTCTCACTAACTGACTCTCTCAGTCTCTCACTAACTGACTCTCTGACTCTCTCTCTCTCTTATTGACTGACTCTCCCACTTTCTCACTGTCGGACTCTCTCTCTCTCTCACTGAAGGACTCTGACTCTCTCACTGACTGACTCTCTCACATACTGACTGACTGACTTTGTCACTCTCTCTCACTGACTGGCTCTTACTAACTGACTCTCTCATTCTCTCCCACTGACTGACTGACTCACTCTCTCAATCTCTCTCTCACTGACTGACTAACTGACTCTCTGACTGACTGACCAACTTACTGATTTTCTCACTCTCTCTCTCTCTGACTGACCGACTCTCTCCCTGACTGACTGACTGACTGACTCTCTCACAGACTGACTGACTCACTGACTGACTCTCTCTCTGACTGACTCTCTGACTCTCTTTCTCACGGACTAACTCTCTCTCACTGACTGACTGACTGACTCATTCACTCTCTCAATCTCTCTGTCACTGACTAACTCACTCTCCTACTCTCATACTGACTAACTGACTCTCTCACTGACTCTCTGATTGACTAACTGACTGACTCTCTCACTCTCTCTCTCTCTCTCTCTCTAACTGACTGACTGACTCTCTCACTGACTGACTGACTCTCTCACTCTTTCTCACTGACTGACTGACTATCACTCTCTCTCTATTTGACTGACTGCCTGACTCTCTCACTGACTGACTTACTCTCTGACTCTCTCTCTCACTGACTGACTCTCTGACTTTCTCTCTCTCGCTGACTAACTCTCACTCTCTCACTGACCTACTCTTTCACTCTCTCACTGACTGACTCTCTCACTCTCTCTCACTGACTGACTCTTTCTCTCTCACTGACTGACTCTCTCACTCTGTCTCACTGACAGACTGACTGACTCTCTCACTGACTGAATGACTCACTGACTCTCTCACTCTCTCACTATTTAACTTACTCTCTCACTGACTGATCTACAGGTACTTTTTCCCAACCTTCAGCCTCCTGTTGTTTGTGCCCCCATAACAAAATGAACCATAACAAGCAATCATTGGGACAGGCAGATAGAAGTTGCTAGCATTGAAAGGACAAAAAACACTCAAGACATTATTTATTGTTAATACTTTTTTTAATATGTTTTTTCAGTTGCACATGAAGCTTTCCTGGTCATATATAAAAAACAAAAATGCATCAGACACTCTTTATTATAACTTTTCAGCATGTTGCAGACTTCTGTACAGCACAGCTTAAAGATATAGGCAAAGTCTGTATCTCTGGCTAAACACTTATAAGGTTCCAAAGGCGAAACCTATTGGCTATGCCAATGCTTGTTGATATATTGAGATTGCAACATGCCCAATAAAAGCAGAAATCAATGAACACGTGAGCACAATCAGATGTTAATGTACAGCAGCATGATTGAGAATTATTACATGGACAATGGACACACACCAAACGATATGAAGTGGCTAATGATTGAGAAACTACGAGAAAGTCCTGACCCAAACGAAACGCTTACAGAAAGAACAAAGATGAGTGTTCAAAATCACACTGATGTAACTGGCCTTTATGCAAGATTCCTTGGACACTTCTTTCAAGACACCAAAGTGCCAGTGATTCAGCCTTTTTTTTACCATCCATCAGGAAGAATGTTTTATATGATTTTGAAAAAACACATTTTCCTTATAATTAATATGTTTTATTATTTATTTGTATTTCTCAATAGTTCTGTTTGTTTTGGGCTGTTCCCCTTGGTCCTAAATTAGTTAATTGGACTTCTAGGCCTGAATGATTTGCAGTCATTTTTTCCTTTTACTCTGGCTTTTCCAGGAAGTTTGGTGCTCCTGTTTTCTCCCGTTAAATATATTTATAAATTGGCCCCTTGGAAAAGAACCCAATCGAAAATGGAGTCACTTTCTAACATTGTTCTTTCAGAAAAAAATTAATTCCACTCCCCTTACCCCAAAAAATCTTTTATCTGCTGGTGATTCAAAGAAATAGTTTTTCCAGTGGCCGACGAATATCAGTGCTTTCAGCTAAAGAAGCATTAAAATCTGCATTTTAGGGTCACCATTTACAAATGGCGACCATGTTTGTGGGCACGCACATGCTGATATAAGCAGTATCCTTCCTGTACTTGGAAGCCACCTTACAGTCACCGCTCAGTGACTTAGGACTCAGGGTAGGATTTCCACAAGGCCGCCTTCAGAGTATTCACTGTTGAATTTCTGCTCCTACAAACCCAACCCACAGAATTACACTTTACTATTGGGTTATCGTTTCTCATTTTGTTATGGAGTTGGGAGCAGAGTTGCCGCTAAGGGGTCCTCTTACCTGAGCAAATCAGTATGATTAAGGTGTTTTTTCCTATACATTCCTACAATGAGCATGTGTGTGAAACACTTTCCTTCCTCTGCACATCCTATTGTGGATCCTTGACGTGTGTGCTGCATGAGATTGGTTTTCTATATGAGCAATACTGAAGTGTGCAGACACTTATTTATAGATACATAATAATTTTTATGTTTGTATGGTATTATTTTTTCACTCCTTTCTGGTGGAGGGGCACCATTCTCACTATATAGAAAAAAACAATATTATCTTTGAAAATCATATAAGGGTTTCCTATTTGGAAGCTTACTTAATTGAGTAGATTAGAGTCTATTTCTGTTCCTGAATACATTCTTAGATCATTTGGGTACATATGGACAGGAAACATGTTGACCCTACTGTACAAACCATGGACTCATTACCATGTCTGATTGGTTCAGTCATGTTTTTAATCTTGGCATGGACACTCGCCAGAAGGAACTAATAATGAGGGAGTGCCTGTGGTTAATATTAGCCTCCATTTTACCCAGTCTATCTCTTTCTCTCACAACCACCCAACTAGGGCATTGACCTGAGCTGAGGCTAACTCCTGGCCAGAGGAAGAGAAAGATCTCTGCTGAAGCGCTCCAGTTCTTGGGAGCCAGTTGGGTATCGTAGGGCCCACACATTGAGAAGCTAGCCCAATGATAAGCATGCAACCTAGCTGGGTGAAGACTATTGCATCCTTTAAGTAAGGAGTCCCCTTGATATGAGGATATCATTGAACCAAGACTCAAGTTGACTTCCTGGTGGAGTATTGGAACTGCACACTATTATTGCTTATAGATATTTTAATAACTACCATTAATAATATTTGCATGTGTTTTAAAGTCAGTTCTAAAACATTAGCACAGTTTTAAGTACACTGACATACTGTATACAAAGATGTCGCCCTACTGTCAGCGAGCACTGCACTGACTGTATTTGACTGCTTTGGGAGGGACCTCAATTGAACAGTCAGCAGAAGAGAAGGACAAGGTATGCATGGAATGTAGGGGGAGCATGGGTAAAGCTCATGAACTGATGTGGTAAAGTACTCCCTTCCACTAGGCAGCAAGAGTTCAAACTAGCCAGGCACCCATCCATCCATTGTTCAAGTGACGTGGGCCTAGTGCTTAATTTGTGCAGGTGGTTGAGGGTGGAGGGCAACATTTTTCATTTTTAGGAACCCCAAATTAATTTTATCATCAGACTCTGACCCAGACCAAAAAAAAGGAAGGAACACCAAAGATGAAGAGAAGGATAAGAAAGACTAAGAAAGGGCAATAGTAGGGATGACAATAAAGCTGTGAGAGTAAGAAAAATATACAGGAAGAGTAGGGTGGTAGAAAAAAGAGGCACCAGGTGGAATCAAAACTTGGCGCCCTTGTTATTCGGTAGGCTTGGCATTCAGTAATGCTTAGATCGCCTCCCAAGAAAAACCTGTGGCCCCTGCATTTGTTTACAACGTGAGCACTTCTTCCTCAATCCCAAACCACTGACTTAAAAGATGGGGTAGGACGAGGCAGGCACTTAAAGAACAGAGGGCAGGCATACACTGGAGACGTGGGGAAGAAACTCCCATACATGGGAGTGAGTGATGCTCTAGGCAGTCATTTGCTGATCAGCTGGTAAGACAAGATATGGGAGAATGAGTATGTGGACATGTTTAGGCTTTTACCCAAGGAGACGAAACATGGATGGCAGCATTTACCATATATGTTAGTATCATATCTGAAAAGGAGGCAGCGGCAAGAGTGGAATTATTCAAATACATGGATGTGGCTAGGTCAGCCAGTATCAGCATTGTGGGATGATCTGGCTGAGATATGATGAGGAATTCCCATCTAATAGGAGCATGGATCCTTCCAAGTCAAATAGGAGTATTAGTTGCTGAATGATGGTTGCCACTTTCCCTAGCAGCATTTTACAGGGCAGGCATGGAGGTGGGCATTATTGGCACCTGCAGAAACTACAAGGGAGCTTGTTACCGGTACCCGTGTAAATTCATGGATGAATGTTAAAAAATATAGAGGCTGAGTCTCAATATTGCACTGCAGTGGAGGCAAGGGGGCAGCAAGAGGGCAGAGGCAGGGGAGATGGCTTAGGCAGTTATGCTATTTAAAGGGGAGTTGATAAAACAGTAGCTAAGTTGTACCCACCCGGATGAGTGGTAGAATATTTGGGGGAGGTCTTTACTAAGGGATATAGAAACCCTTATGCAGGTCTGAGGATTGGGAGGTGGGTGGACAACTTCAAACTATGTCAAGGCAGAGAATAGTTCATATAGGCCAAATTAACAAAATAAGAGGGCAGTGGGGTAGGATGGAGAGTTCTTTGACAGCTTTTGTAATAGACAATTCCATCATATCACCAATAGGGCTTGCTTATAAAGACAAAAATATACACTACCTGTAGTGGCCAGTAGGACTGCTGATTAATGATCACATTGAACAAAGAGTGTTCTGTGCAATACACTAGTGTAGATGTTGCAGTTCAGATTGGGCAGCAGTGTCGGGCCAGAGCTGAAATAACTAAGACTGATATAAAATCTGCATTCAGATTGTTACCGCTCCACACGCAAGACATGCAGTTTCTTTGAATACAATTCTAAAGGCAAATTTACATTGAACAAAGCACGCCTATGGTCTGTGTGGGGGTGTGTAGGGCACTTGAGAAGTTTAGCATGTTTGTGGAATGGACAATGTGGGTGGTAGGGAGGTCAGAACGTGCTCCTCTACCTCAAGTACTTTTAAATGGTGAGGTTGAAGGAGAAGAGAGGGGACTGTGCTTTAATAATGATGGCTTTACAGGAAATGGCAGCACATCTAGGTATTTCTCTGTTAGAAGAATAAAACTGAATGCCTCTCCACCTGTTTGGCGTGTTTAGGCATGGAGCACAACTTCATGGCAATGGAGTCAAACCTGCCACCACATAAATTAAGGATGTTACAGAACCTGTTGGACCAGGTGCTGGGCAAAAAGAAGGGTGAGATTTTTCTAATAAATAGTGGGGCACCTAAACTTAGCTTGCAAGGTGGTATCCCCGGGAAGGGTCTTAAGTACACAGCAAGTGTTAGAAGGTGGTTCTGACACTCTGGGCCACCCAGATTATTTGCTTTTTGAGCACCTATTTGTTGAGCTTTTACTGTGGGAGAGCCTCATAAGTTAGGACTCACCCACCGTGAACGCATATTTCTCTGAGTCAGCCATAACCAGGGTCTGGCTGGGCGCTGACCTCAGCAGGCTGGATTGATAACCTTTCTTCCAAGAGCTAAGGCCTCCTCTCCAAGGAAAGAGAAGATGGGTGGAGCTACAGGCTCATCCATCAGCAGCTGTCATTGGGTGCCAGGCACCAGGCTGCACCAGGTAAAAGGCAGCTCTGGGGGGAAAAGGCTTTCAGAGACCATGTGGCAGGAGAGAGCCTGGACGACACCATCTTGAACCAACCCAGAGGCCTGGGCAGGAAGGAGGGATCAGGGGCAGAGAAGTGATGTGTCGCTGTGTGATAGGGCAAACAGAGACTTCCTGCAAGCCCCCTCCCCAACTTCTTAAAAGAACTTGCCCAGGAAGAGAAACTCTCTCTGGGGTGTGGTCTGCTGAGGTAGAGGGTGCTGAATCCTGGCGCAATGGGTAGTTGGAAGGAGGAACCCCTGACTGCCCCAGAATCCTGAACAGCACCAGGAGAAGAGACCAGGACCAGTGCACAGAAGAAGGGGCCTCTTCGCAGGGAGAAGACAGTCCCAGGAGAAGAGTCAGGCGAGAGAATGGCGCAGGGAGCCAGTGAAGACAGATCCCTGCTGAATCCCCCCTCTCAGAGACCCAGAAGGCAAAAGAGAGTGCTCCCAGTGGCTGAGCAGCACCACCATGAGCAAGAAGAGGCCAAGATCACAAAAATCAGACCCCTGGGGGTCAAGATATGCCCCCAGAAGGTAGGCGGCCGTTGACCTCTGGAAGGACCAACGACAAATATCGTGAGGCTCTGCCACCGGTCCATGATGAGCCCAGGGGTGAGTCAGGTCCTGGGGGCTGCCCCCAACAGAAGTAAAAGCGGTGTGCGCCGCTGTGCTCCCCGTGAAGAATGTGCCCCGTGGGGTCGCCAGGAGCCCCCCCTGCTGAACATGAAGCTGGGGCGCGTTGTCACGCTCCCAATGAAGAGGTGTAGGGGAAGGGGCCCGGGAATCCAACTCCGGGCCCTGTGTGAGGAGAGGACGCGGGGGAGTGACGTTGCGGCCCCCCTGCCAAAATGTGCACAAGGGGCCCGGGACCCAAGCTCTGGGCCCCTAAGAGGAGGAGCTGGGGGTGGGGAGCGCCGTCATGCCCCCAGGCAGAGGTCTCGAGTGGCACGGGACCTCATCCCCGGGCCCTATGGCGCTCCCTATGGCGGGGAGCGCCCTATACCCGCTCCCCGTGAAGATGCCCTCAAGCGTGGCACCAGGAGCCCACCCAGGCCCCGCTGATGCTGGATCGGGAGAGCTGTCCCGCCCCCTCCCCATGAAGATGTTCGGGGACCCGGGTTCCAATCCCCAGGCCCGAGTGCTGGAAGGCGGGTGGGAGTGCCGTTGCACTCCCCCTGAATGCCGAGGAGCCATCGAAGGTCTGCGATTCAGCCCGCCAGAGCGGGCAGACCAGGACGGCAGCGCTGGCTCCCGTGGCAGCACACAAGGGTGCTGGCCGGGAGTTGGCTCCCCAGGCTGCTCTCCAACGAGATGGAATGCGAGGGGACACTGAAGGGTGGCTGGGTGGGAACGGGCTCCTGATGAAGAGCGAGAGGGGTGCAAGGGGCCCGGGAGGGACCAGGCACCTGAAAATCAGCAGATCGGCAGAAGGTGGGCTCCCAGAACCATATGAATCACCTGGGGGTCCGGGTGGGACCGGACCCTCCAGCACAGCACCGACTTGGCCGGAGTACCCACTTCACGGCTCTCCCCGAAGCAGCAGGAGAGCCGTTGCTCTAATATTCAGGAGATCCCCTAATGCCTTGGCATGCAAGGGCAAACAACGTTTCGTCTGCTTGTGGTGGCCCCAGGAGCACAGGGTCACCAAGACAAGGGTGCAAAGGTGCCGGGGGAGCTGCTGGAGTCTCCCCCAGCACGAAGAGAAGTCCCTGCCTAAGACTTGCAAAGAATAACCCCACCAGGGCTCAGCCAGCATTTCAACACCTCCTTGGCTGGAACTTTTGTTCTACAGCTGGTGGTGTATGGGTAAGTGCATCAAGGAGTGAAGGGCTGAGTTGGGGATGTCTGGGGAAGGGCATTCTCTAGAGGTAAAGAGATGTAAGTACACAAGAAATGCATTTACTAACATTATTACTTTTAGAGGGACTGAATGTCACATGTGTAATGTGAAGCAATTATGTAGGGTGATGTGATCAGACATTCCTGCTAGGGTGTCTGGCTGTATATGCGTAATCCTGTGATTTCATCTGTGATGCCTTTAGGGTCTGTTATTGCAATGCATTCTAATGATCCACAAATGTGATGAGTACTGTTCATTTAAAGTGATGCTTAAACATGTATTCTTGCTGCTGCGTTTAGGTGAAGAACCCAGACTGCTTTCCCTTAGGATGAAGAGGTGTATACTTCATGGTCGGTAGGAAATGTTCAGTCAGGGTTATGTGTCATCAAGGCAGGGTTACCTATTTTAAATGCTTGTTGAGATAATGGGGTGGGTCACCACTGAGATGATGCCAGTGCACAGGGCCCACGCTCCAGCTATGTTTAACTAACTGCATTGAGGGTAAGATGATGTGCATACATGGGAGTGGTGGTAATAGACCCCCCTGCGGGAGGGGCAGAGATGATATGCAATGTCACAAGCAATTCCACCAGCTTATGTATATTTGTAAATTGGCGCATAGTATTGAGTAGTGTGTGGGTTTAATAAATGTACTCTTACTTTTATAAAGCAAAGTACAGACTGGCCAATCAATTACTGAGTGTTATTTCTGCGCACTTGCAAATGGCGATCACTAGCCCACACCACCTCCCTTGAGTAAGCCTCAGACTGCTCTGCAATGGAGAGTCAGGCGCTACAATTAGGTATTTGGTTCCCAGTGAAGGACAAATGTAGTCATGTTATTTGTGCAGGCCTCACAGATATTGCCTCATTTTCCAACAGCAAGCTTTTGCAAAGACAGGCGTCTCAAAGCCCCATCACCGAATAATAATGATGTACATAGTTCAGAAGGTCTTCCAGATGTGGCAGAGATTTCTAGCGACATACAGTGTGGTGCCGGTATAGTTCCATCACATTCTACTGACTTGGATACTAGAGATATTCCCAGACATATCAGAAGCAGGGTCTTTTAGATCATACCAGAAAGGGAGTGGTGTGCCAAAGCATGGCCAGTAACATGGCAGAAGAAACAATACAGTATCGCCTTCTTATCATTAAGAGTGATAGTGAGAGCTGACTGTGGGGAAGTTAGAAATACTAGACAGGAAAGTGGTTTCAGGATTGACACCAGGGGCAGATTTACAAGGTGCTGATGCATCTGCATAGATGCGTCAGTTTCCTTGCATCACCTCCAAATGTCCTTGCGCCTTCATGGATGTGCTGTATTTACCATACAGTGCACCATGGCACAAGGAATTACAGATGCGTCAGATATTCTGACGCATCTGTTGGAGGAAAAGTGACGCATTGTTGGAGTTTGTCACAAAAGTGAAGCAACTCCAGCAATGCACCAGAAAACATAGGTAGGTCCCATGTAAAATGCCCTCCTTCAATCCTTACGCCTGGTCTGAGCAGGCGTAGGGATTTTGATGCAGTGAAGCCGTAGAGTGATGCAGTGAAATCTTGTAAATTTCACTGCGCCATTTCTACTTTGCTTTTTGGCGCAGGTATAATGTGTCATGTTGTAAATAGGCTGCAACTTTTATGCCGCCGTTGCGTCACAAAAGTGACGCAACGGCGGCGCAAACGTGACGCAAGGGGCTTGTAAATCTGCCCCCTTGCACTGGTGAATGTAGTGAACAGACAGTCCACAAAGGACCAGCACTTGCTGAGTCTGTTGAGGAAATAATTCGTTTTGCTGTGTTTACAAGGGAACATATGGTTCAGGACTTAGCACATCCTGGAAGTGGAAATCAAGGGGCTGGCTCCTTGTGTCATTTGCAGTAGGAGAGGTTCTGTGTTTTGGCTCCGGAGGGAGACGAGGCAGAAATGTGGGACATTGGCAAAGGGTGAGAAGATTGATGGAAAAATATCTGGCAGATTCGACTAGGTGGCGTGGAGTGAGTATGTAAAGTCAGGCGCAAAATGCTGGGATAAGAGCAAAAGACGGCCTTTGGCACAGACAGAAAGTTGAGGTGAGAATTGTGATGGGGCTGGTTAATAAAGGGTACTTGCCAGTGACGAATGTTGGAAAACTGGCTGCCATTGCATTTCATGGAGAATGTTTTGGGGCTATGAGCCAGCAAAAGGGGAGTTCGTAAAGAGGATATTGGTGGCATGGTCGAGGGAACAAGGGAAAAAAAAGATTAGAGGTGGAAGATTACCAAGGAGATATTGGAAAAAGTGGTGGAACTTGTGAGATTCATATGCGCTGTTTAGAGCAGTGTTTATGCTCAATTTTTTTGAGCATTCAGGGTGTTGAAGGTAGTAGTGACCAAAGTCTTTCGGAGGTATTATGTGGGAAGATGGAGGAAGAAAAACATGTAAGTGTGAGTGACCCTGAAAAGAGCAAGATGGGTCAGAAAGGAAAAATCAGTTTTGTACATGTGAAGGCCAAACCAGGGCTGGACACATACCCAGTGTGGATGATGAAAAAATGGACAGGGGAGACAGGGGGGCATTATCGGCAGGAAACTGCCGATAAAGCGGCGATAATGGCCTTGATAATATGCTCTATAATAATCCACATTTGTAAAGCGCACAATCACCCGTTAGGGTCTCTAGGCGCTGGGGGCCGTCGGGAAGATTAAGCAAGCTATTGCCCAGAGTCACATGGTGCTGGGCTGATCTGCCGCCGGTGCCAGGGATTGAACCGTGATCCCCAGATTCCGGAGTCAGTCGCCCTAGCCGCGGCGCCACACCTCTTCCATGAATTCCAATTGAACAATTCACATGGGCTTCGATTGGAAGTCATAGAGCATATTATCAAGGCCATTATCTCCGCTTTATCGGCAGTTTCCTGCCGATAAAAGCGGCAATAATGTATTGCCTGTCCTTGATAATATGCCCCAGAGTCCCTTGTTTGGCCACTGTGATAGTAGCAAGATGACAGAAAAACAATTGTTGTGCTGAGGCTGCGCCTGGCACAGGAGTGCTTGAAGGGGGGTGACTTTGGCATTCATTCTTTCCATAAGGGAGAAGCCTCGGAGTAGTTCAAGTGACTGTATGTTGTGATATGTTCCACCATGATGGAGCAGATATATGACTGATGGAGAGAAGGGAAAAGAGAAAAAGGAAGGCTAGACCTGCAGCCACTTCAACATTAAGTGGGCTTGAGTACAGGTTGAAAGGTAGAGGTAAGGTGCTGAGTTGGACATGGACGGAGAAGAGATAGGGGTGTGATGGGATGGGGGTATGTGGTAGCAGCAATTGATGCTGCCATAGTGGGAACTGCGGGAGAGATGCCACCACCTGGATGCACTGACACCACATTTAGGGGGAAATTATTTTGTCCAGTTTACAGGCTTTGAGCTGATAAAGATGGTGACATTTGATTTGGGGATGGTGAGGTAGTTCTGGATGGAGACAGTGATAATGTGGATGCAGTTGTTGCACTGGTGAGTGAGGTGGCACGCAAAGAAACCATTGGCCATCAATAGGGCTATGTCAGAGGTGTTTGGGTTTTGTAAGCCACGGGGGCAGACTGAGTCAAGCACCCGTAAATGGTGTATGATGCCCACAATTGTTCAGACATGACGGAGTTCCCTGCTGGATAACAGACTCTACTTAGAAAATATGTTGCAAATGCTAGATTTATTGTGGAAGGATGGAGCAAGCATCGTATATGTGGTTGGGGCAAGACAGAAGTAACACCTTGGAGAAGTATTTCTTCCAGTGGAAATTCAAAGGGTCTAAGGATGAGATCAGATTAACAAGATATAGAACATTGGAAAGGAAAGAAAGAATGAGGAAGCAAAAGAAAGACAGGCTTTGCTCGAGGGGTAGGCAACTCGGTGAGGCAAAAAAGAAACACCGGTGGCAGAAGAAAGACTAGAGGGGCCTGAGCAAGACTCAAAACTGAAATCGTCAAGTTGAAGTTAAAAAGTAATATGTTTAAACCGAGAAGTGGAAACTGATTAGGGCGAGGAAGGGATAGTTTATATGCTTTTAGAAGATTGTGAGGGTATATTAATTAGTTTATGTGGCAGGAAGTTGAAGGATGCGATTATTTTCGCTCACAGCTTACTCCTGAATAAAGTGGACTTTTGACAACAACAAGCGGACGTGGTGATTTTCCCCAAAACAGGTCCGGGACTGCTGGACTGCCCTCAATCAATCAAGGAATTATAAGCGCACTACTCACCCGTGAGGGTCTCAAGGCGCTGGGGGGGGGGGATCAGAAGTTCTGATCAGTCGAAGAGCCAGGTCTTGAGAGCCCTCCTGAAGTTGCTCAGGGACGGGTCACGTCTGATGTCGATCGGGAGCTCGTTCCAGGTCTTGGCCTCGATATAGGAGAAGCTCTTCCCCCTTTTCTGGCTCTGAGGATGCATGGGGTTTCGGCAAGTGCGAGGTTGGTGGAGCGGAGATTTCTTTTGGGTACATGGAAGGCGATTCTCTTATTGAGGTATTTGGGTCCTGTGTTGGGAGGCATTTGTAGGTGTGGGTGAGTAGCTTGAAGGTGACTCTTTTCTTGACAGGGAGCCAGTGGAGGTTCCGTACGTGTTGGCTGATGTGCTCTTGACGGGGTATGCGCAAGCTGAGTCTGGCTGCGGTGTTCTGGATCGTCTGGAGCTTGCAGAGTAGAGACTTGTTGATGCCGGCATAGAGGGCATTTCCGTCTAGTCTCCTGGTTATGAGTGCGTGAGTGACTCTGGGTGGATCCATTTGAAAGTCTTTCGGAGGATGCAGAGGGTGTTGAAGCAGCTGGAAGCGACGGCAATGACCTGCTTGTTCATGGAGAGGGATGAGTCGAGTATGATGCCGAGGCATCTGGCATGGTCTGTGGGGGTCAGAGGGCTTTCTGAGGGCCGTGGGCCACCAGGTATTGTTCCATGCTGACGGCGTGATTCGTGTGAGTACGAGGACTTTGTCTTCTCCAAGTTGAACTTCAAGCAGCTGTTGCTCTTCCAGAATGCAACATCTTGTATTCCTCCCTGAAAGTTGAGTCTGGTGTTGGTGGGGTCGTTGGAGAGGGAGAAGATGAGCTGGGTGTCGTCGGTGTAGGATACTATGCTGAGGCTGTGCTGTCTGGCGATGGCGGCGAAGGGGGGCAATGTAGATGTTGAAGAGAGTGGGGCTGAGTGATGATCCCTGGGGTACACCGCTGTTGATTTCTGTGGGTTCAGAGAGGAAGGGTGGCAGTCTGCTTCTTTGGCTTCTGCTGGTCAGTAACAAGCTGATCCAGTCGAGGGCGGTTTCTTGTATGCCGGCGTCACATAGTCTGGTGGCGAGTGTGCAGTGGGAGATAGTGTTGAATGCTGCTGACAGATCGAGCAGGATGCGGACTGAGGTGTGGCCTTGGTTGAGGATTGAAAAAACACCACTGGGTACGGGCTCCCAAGCAGCAAGGCCAAGCCACAGCCTAAAGTAATATAATCACCAACATGCCAATGCTGCCAACACTATTTCACCAACAACTTGGTTGCCTCACTTTCGATTAAAACATAAAGCGAGGGGGTCTCGTTTCCTTGAATCAATCTAGATTTTTTATTTTCTTTTTTACTTCATAGGATTATTTGTTCATCTTTTTGCGAAAAAACATTTGTTCAGTTCAAATATAATACATAACATACAAAACATATTTTTTGAAAACATTTTCATATCTTAAAACACTCCCTTTCTCTCATTCATACATCAACTTGTGTGTGAACCTCCGGATGTTTATTATGCCATAAGATTAGGATTTAACATGATTCTGTATAAATGAACTAAAAAACATATGAATTATATATCTATGGCAGCATTGTAATCACAGTGCATGATTTTTCCAAAAACTTTGTTGATTTATTGTAAATATTGTGGTGTCTATTGGAGTGTATGAAAGTGTATGCAAGCGGTTCACACACAAGTTGTTGTATGAATGAGAGAAAGGGAGTGTTTTAAGATATGAAAATGTTTTCAAAAAATATGTTTTGTATGTTATGTATTATATTTGAACTGAACAAATGTTTTTTCGCAAAAAGATGAACAAATAATCCTATGAAGTAAAAAAGAAAATAAAAAATCTAGATTGATTCAAGGAAACGAGACCCCCTCGCTTTATGTTTTAATCGAAAGTGAGGCAACCAAGTTGTTGGTGAAATAGTGTTGGCAGCATTGGCATGTTGGTGATTATATTACTATTGGTTGAGGATTGGGCAGATGTCATCTGTGGCAGTGAGTAGGGCAGTTTTGGTGCTGTGGTTGCTGCGAAATCCGGATTGGGAGAGGTCGAGGATGGAGTTGTTTTCGATGGACCTCGTTAGCTGTGCGTTGATGGTCTTCTCAGTGACTTTTGCTGTGAAGGGGAAGAGCGAGATGGGCCTGTAGTTCTTGAGGTCCATAGGATCTGCTGATGGTTTCTTAAGAAGGGGTCTGACTTCTGCGCTTTTCCAGTCGTCGGGGAAGGTGCCAGTCTTGAAGGTGGCGTTGATGGTGCATCGTAATTCTGGTGCGATGACAGCTGTGTGGTAAATGTGCGGTGGGTAGGGGTCCGTGGGGGGCCAGAGGTGATGCCTTTCATGGTCGAGGTGGTCTCTTCCGTCGTGACTGGTCTCCAGGAGGAGATGGTGGGTTGGTTGGTGTTGCTGGAGTCAGATGTTTGGTTGTTGGTGGTTGCGGAGTCAGATGTTTGGTTGTTGAAGTTGTCGCAGAGGTTCTTGATTTTCAGATAGAAGTAGGATCCAAAGTTGTCACATAGGTCCTGGGAGGGGGTGATGTCTGGGGTTTCGCTGGGGGGCTTGGTGAATTCCTGTATGATGCTGAAGAGTTCCCTGGAGTTGTTGGTGTTGGCAAAGATTTTTTTGTGGACGAAGGTTCTTTTGGTGGGTCTGATGCTTTGGTGGCATGCCGCCATGGCGTTCTTGTAGATGGTGTGGCTTTTGGGCGTGTTTTTGTTTCTCCAATTCTTTTGAAGGCATCTTCAGGTGCTTCTGGCTTTTTGGAGGTCGGCGGGGAAACATCTATTATAAAACAGTCATTACATCGCACTGTTTTTACAACGCAACTGTTACAATGAAAATGCCTTTACTTCGCATGCCATTACAACGCACGTCATTACAACACATGTCACTACAGTGCATGCATTACAAGGCATACCATTACAGTGCATGCCATTACAACGCATTATAAGGTAAGTAATGGAGATTTTTTGTTTTAGTGTGGGTATGGGTTTTGGGGTAAAGGAGAATTGTAATTTTTACCCCTACGCTATGCAAAACTTTCCCTACTGTTGCACTCACTGGAGTTGAAATAGCAATTTGTATCCCTACACTATCCAACACTTACCCTACTGTTGCCCTAAAAGTATTATGTGTTGTAATGATATACATTGTAATTGAATGCGTTGTATTGGAATGCACTGTAATGATAGTTTTAAAAACGCGTTGTAATTGCATGCGTTGTAATATCATGCAATTTAATGGTAGCTTTGATGTAAAAAACGCATTGTAAAAGCATGCGTTGTAAATCTTTGTGTTGTAACATCATATATTCAGTCGACGGTGAACCAGGAGGCTTTCTTGTAGAGCTGTCTGTCGGGGTTGTGTAGCGGGGCAAGCTTGTCTGTGCAGCTGGAGATCCAAGTGTAGAGTTCCCTGGCTGCAAGGTTGACATTGCTCCAGTTCCTCCGTGGAGGGCGGCTTGGGTTTGTCAATGTAGAAGTGTAAGCAGTGGTGGTCTGTCCATGGGGGTTGTGAGGGTGCGTGGTGCCTTTGGATATTGGAGAAAAAGGTGCAGACGCTGTGACGCTATGACTGGGAGGTTGCCACAAGTGCATCTCCACCCTTCACCCATGCCAGAACAGCTGCTCTATAAAACGCTTAGCCCACCAACCCACACTGGGAAAATTTGAATTTCGGCATCAAGCTTGGGGGGTAGAGTGCTTAGGGAGGTGTTCAATATGAAGAGGGACTAAGGGGCTCATTATGATGGCGGGTGGACCATAGCGGTGATGGGACCGACTGCAAGAGGTGCGTCATCCCACTTGCCCAATTAGGATGATCCCGCCATACTGGCGGGCGCATCCTGCTGGCTGCAGCAGTATCTGCAATAGTAGAAGGGCATGCACAGCATTTCCCTGCACCCTGTGGCAGGCACCACGCAGTGCCTGCCACATGGTGCAGGGAAGTGGTACCCCCCAAGTGCACCCTCCCACCCCCGAGGGGGCCCGCAATGGGCCCCGTAGCCAAACACCGCCAGCCTTTCCATGGTGGCATCGCTGCCATGGAAAGGCCAGTTACCGCACTCAACCTAATATGGACGGCGGTGCCTGCTAGGCACCGCCACCATCTTAGTGGCTAAGTCCGCCCGGCTGGCAATCGTATCGACTGCCTACCGCCGTAAAAGCGGCGGACGGACTTTCCGTCCGCCACGGTACCCACCGTTATTTTAATCTGGCGGTGGGTAAATCAGGTTACGATGGCGGGCGGATTGCCACCGCCGGGCCAGCGGTGGCGATCCTCCCTCCATCGTAATCAGCCCCTAAGTAGATGAGACTAAAAGAAACAGGAAATAGAATAATGGGAATTAAAAAGAGATTGAGGAAAGGACTGAAGGCAGGCTTGATCCAGGGTCAGACAACCCGTTGAGATGGAAGAGAACCAGTGGGTGTAGGAGAAAGGCCAGAGGGGCCTTAACAAGACAGAAAACAGAAACTGTCAATTTGAAGTTAAAGAGCAATATGTTAAATAGAGGGTGAGTGGGAACTGTATATTTAGTTGATAATTGGTTGAATATTCTGAGGGCATATTTGGTTATGTGGCCTGAAACTGGAGGCTGCAATTATTTTCGCGATCAGATTGCTCCCAAATAAAGTGGCTTTAATGCAGCAACAACGATGCCTGTGGTGAATTTCTCCCAAATCCCATTTGTGAATCCGCAATTACGGCAAAGGAAACCCTGCTGCGCATTGGTGAGTGTCATTTTTTCTCTCTATATAGGGTAGATTGCTAACATTACACAGCAACCCTTCCTCCCAATACTGGTGGTCAAGCCTCCAAATATATAAAAAGGAAGTGAATAAACCATTTTCACCTTGTTGATATATCAGATCACCGCAATTTTTTTTGCTATGAAAATGAGGTATTTGGCACATTCCTTCCATTTAGTTAAGTTCATATTTGAACATATGACAGCAAACCATGTGTACTACACAACGTTTATCAGAAGATGACATTCACATGCACATCACTGCTGTCAGCTTGCACAAGCAGGAAGCAGTCAGGCTCAACCAACAGACTGTACTAAAAGAGATATCGGACAGGAGCTTATTATTTTTTGGACTAATTTCATAACACATTTTGCTATTCTGACTGAAATATATATTGAAGCATAATAACTAAGCAATGAAAAAGAGTTAGACCCTGATGACGAGTTCAGGTGTTATTTATCGCTTATGCGAAATAACGATACCACTGGGTAAGTTATTTGTGTGTGATAAATACCACCTATTACAATTTGTTGGCGTATAACAGACGGATTTTGGTGTTTAACACACAGAAAGCTGCATGATACAGTAAATTCTGTATGTTTTCGCCCAATAAATCTGGGTTTGACCTTTGCAAACATAATAAAGATTGAGGTGTTTAATACATCCGATAATCATCATACCTAGTAACTCATAAGTCAATCCCAGGTGTAAACAGAGGTTTAAACACAGGTTGGAATTAACCAACAAAAAGTCACAATCAGGGTCTTAGTGTGAACTGTCACTTTGAAAATATTCAATGCTGGATTGGAATGTTAACTCAAAGCAGTTCTCTGTTTTCTAAGGTGACCATCCATCCTTGATTGATACAGATTGCCCATAAATTAGCCCTGTTGTCTGTGATCCATGTTGAAAAGGACTGCACGTGTCTGTAATTTTAGCCTTTCTTTCACTCTAAGCTTTGAGTGCCTCAGCTGAAGTGGAGGGGGTGAGGGCGTCATGTGCTGTGATCCTGAGGGCGGGTCAGTGAGCTAAACTTGAAACAGGCCTTCTTGCCAGAGTGGTGCCTGCTGCCTGAAAAAAATGTAAATGTGAAGGCTAATTAGAACCCAGAAGGACAACGACGCACAACAGCACTTTGATCCCCTGTACTTGGCTGCACAAACCATGAGACAACTACACGTCCCAGACTCCCTGGGTCACTGGCAGCGTCATTTCTGCCCAGAGTTGCCTCCTTACTGCACTGCAATCCCGCGGTGTCTGAGAAGGACAATGAGGCACAACAGAACTTTGAACCCCGGTACTTGGCTGCACGGACCAGGGGAGGACTATATGTCCCAGACTCCCTGGTTCACTGACAGCATAATTTCCGGCCGGCGGTGCATAAATACGGCACTTCAGTCCCGCAGTCTCTGAGTAGGACAAAGAGCGACAATGGCACTTTGATCTCCGGTACTTGGATGCACGGACCAGGGGAAGGACAACACATCCCAGACTCCCCGGGTCACTGGCAGTGTTATTCCCACCCTGAGGTGCATAATTACTGCACTGCGATCCCGGGGTCTCTGAGAAGGACAACAAGACACAATGGCACTTTGATCTCCGGTACTTGTGTAGTGTAGTTCCTATCTTCCCAATAGGCTCTGCGCATTGGAATAGTACCTACAGCAGTAAAGGCCTAGGCCAGACGTTAACTAGGTCTACTACTGTCGATACTAGACTTAATTTTTGGGTTTGCCAGCTAAGCTCAGAGTTCGCTAGAAACTTTCTCGAATGTTCAGGAAAGAATTACCTCCCCTGATTAGACAAGAAGGGATTTAGTTTCTGACAACCATAGAACATGACAACTTTGCTCTCCCCTAATCAAGAGTCAATCTCAAGAGTCGTGTGAGCACAAGGCAATTATTTTACTCAGTCAGTACGTGCATTCTTAGTCTCATCAGAATGTAGAGAAAAGGAAGAGACGGGCGTGTTCAATAAAAGATGTTATTTATTGATCAGTCTCTTTTCTCGTACAAGAGAAATGGATCGATATTATTGCAATACTTATAGTTAAGTAAAGTGCATACATTAAAAGCAATAGTATAAAATAATACTGTAAAAACATTGATATGGTTTCTGAGCCATATGATGTTTAAAATGATTAAAATATATTTACATACACATATACATTTGACTAAACGTACTCAACTGGTGTTTCTAAATACGCCTACCCCGTGTACCTGACCTAAGTCTAATGCGTGGGCGGGAATAGAAAGTTACAGTTTAAGTTAAGTTTGTTTTTGCCAAGTGAATAACTAAAGAATTCTCTAGGAGGGGTTATTCAGTTCTGTACCTGGAATTTAGGATGAATGAGGAATGGTATCTCTTTCTCTGCTCTCGATATTCCAGGCTGCCTTCGAGGGCTACCCGGAAGCGCCGGTGCTGGGTCTCTCGGCTTGAGATAGCAGCGCGTCTCTCAGCGCGTCAGGAAGGCGGGGCTGCTGCCTGCGGGGTCTGCTTCTGCTCTCGGCTTCGGCAAGTATGGCTGCTCCGTCTTGTCACCACGCGTGTGTTTGCATAGGGCAAGGTCGGCAATATTTATACCTTAAAAGGTGCCGAGATTGACGTAAGGATGGACATAGGTACGTCAATAAAGATGTCATACGACTTGCTCGTTAGCACATTCTTTTGCAAAAGTTCTCTGTGAAATCAAAACAATGGCCGCACGGATTTTCCAGGTTGTCATAGGTTTGATTTGTTATGAGAACGTCGTATGCCTTATCAGGGGCTGGAGGAATGTCGCTTGTCTAATTAGATCTCAAGCGTTATGACCTAATCAGATAACACGTTCCTGTGCCGTAGTGTGACTGCGTCAGATAACGGTATCTGCATCATGGAGGATTTCTTGCCTCATGGGCTGACTGTTAGTTAACTAGCTAGGTAGTTTAACCAGAATAGGGTCAGGAATAGGGGGATCGATTCAGAACCTATAGAAATACACGACACCCACTCCACGCTAACTATGGTCATATCTACTAATCTATGCATAGTATAACATAGTACAACATACTATAGAGTATAGTGTATACCTTACCACCCCAAATACATAAATGCATTTCGAAATTTTCAAATATACTGAAAAATTGCAGTCATATATATTGTATGCACTTAAGCTATGAATTAAATGCAAAAATAAACACGCATTGTTATGCATTATTGCTTTTTGGTATATGAGAAATACACATGAAATGGCTCTTAATATAGCTATACAGAAAGGAAGTCCGAGACCATTTCATCACATAATAAAATATTTGTGAACATACCAGCGGGCAGCTAAAGTCTATATAAAGTATCTAAAATAGAAATCTTAGTTCTCTAGGAATAGTTTCTTACTTTAAGCAGAAGATCAGTGTCCCGGGGAAAAAATATATATAAAAATATTTTAAGGGCTTGCTGAAAAAAGTTGCTGTCCGTGAACTGGATTGTAATTGTTCATGTGACTTTATTTTTAAAGGTTGAAGGCCGAATTCAGGGAACGCCGTGTGCGAGTTTACTCAAAAGTCTCTATTTCTGTTCCGGAGAGAACATCATATCATTCAGGCTTTCGAAAAAACTGTCAACAGCTTCATGGGAAAGTTCCACTAAGTCGGAAATAGGGGTAACCATGCATTCGTGCGCATGATTGTCTCCATTGACATTCTGATTAGCATTGCTGACAGAAGGTCGTACCTGATCGATGCTGCTTTCATCTTGAACTTCACTACTCTTCAATCGCAGTGGTGAAGATTCCAGGAATGCCGTCATCAGGATTGGCAGCCTTTGAGGGCAGCACAGTGCGTGAACCTTGGTAGGAACCAACAGTGTATCTGCATCCACCGGCGCATCCGATTGTAGCGTCAGACAGGTGTCTAACACGCATTCTTCTCCGCATAGCAGACACCTTAGTACAGGTAAAACACACCTTTGCCACATTGGTCGAAATGATATAAACCAAGTCATGTTTAGGTCTCTAAGCCGGGAGAGTCCCAGGATTTTTGATATCCGGTCCCGGTATCCAATGGCTAGGATCGTATCTTCCATTGTCGCGAGAGTTTGATCTGTGACATGGGTTGCCATAACGAAAAATAAGGACTAGGAATAGGATTCCTGCAATTAGTCCCAGGATCAGGGGAAGTCCGCCAAAAATCGAATGGACGAAATCTGGAAAAATACCCAGTATGGCTTTGAATGGTGTTAATGCCATCGAAAATACTGTCTTAAATACCTTTGAGACCCCAGTGGTATCAGAAATATTTAAGATTTCGCTCAGGATTTCCGCGAAATGTACGGGGGAATTAGTTGATAATAATGTATGTATCTCTGCAGTCGTCCTTGCGACTTGTAGATCATACGTTTCTTTAGATGACGTGAGCCTTGTAGGCGTCTGAAGAAGCACTGTTTTCATTCTGCTTAAAGTATCTATTCGAATAGAAGTAATTTTCAAACCGGGCCATGCCCTTGCCTCCCTGTCTGGTAAGGAGCTGGGGAACAAAGAACGTCCACAGCACTTGACCTTCGCCGTCGTGGTGACGAGATAAGGAGTCCCGGGCATAAGACTACAACATCTGCGGTCTACAATAAGAATGTAACTCCCATTATAGAGTCTTTGAAAGAATGGTTCTATTTCAGTTGCAGGTGCGCCTTGCTGGTGACATGAAAGGTTGTATGAATTCCCTTCACAGGCTCCGTGCAAACTAATACCGTTACACAGAAGCGTGCCGCTTAGTGACATAGCACAATTGTTGCCACTAAGAAACACTTTCTGTCCTTTGTTACTGACACATGCATGTGAATAGGGCAGGTTCCAAGTTGTTTTAAGGTAACCCTTTCCCAATTTCTCGTACATGCCAGCCTGTATATATTTTTGGCAGTATTGAAACCTGAAGGTTGAGATTGGAATATTTATGATTCCGTGGATTATCCATTCACTGACAGGTCGTTCTGACATTGTCATTGGTAATCTTTCTAGTTTTTCAATGCTCAAGATTGTATAATCAGCACCCTTCTGCGCCATACCGATTTGTCTATCAGTAAGGTTAAAGATTTGGAATAGTGACGTTGTGTTGATTAAACGCCAAGGCACATAGCCTGAACGCAGATTTTGTAACGTCCAGCCAAGCTGTACAATAGAGCGCAATTGTGACTGACCATGTTGTAATAACAGTAAGTCTTGCGATAATATATCGATTGCTGAAGACACAATGCTGTCCAATGAAAATATTCTGGAGGACAGAGTCATTAACCCATTGTCCACTACAGAAAGTGATTTTTCCAAATTAATACGATCAATTTCACTTATTCTCTCTGCTGTTTCAATTTGAGTAACCTTCCAGGCCTCATTGTATGCTGCATATACAGAGGCTGCTATGAAACGCTTTTGACGCTGTTTGCGTGGTCCCAGTATGAAATCACGCAAGTCAGCACCATCAGTAAGTAAAGTTAGGTGTTGCTTAATTTCAGGCAGTGTGGAAGTTTGTAGCCATTGAAGGCATAATTTGCCCACACTGTAGGTTGTTATTATCCCTGGGTGATGTCTTTGGGGATATCTAGGGTCTGGCCTGGTCATTTTGAAACCCTGTGTTTTATTCAGGAATCTATCTTGACAGTTATTTGTATCTGTGGGCCAGATCAACCATTGTTTCCAATCAGGATGTGTTCTGTTTTGGTTAAGTATATGGTTTATGTCTATTCCTTCATCTGTATCAGAGTTATTGCTAAACATTGTTGGCTTTGGAATAGACAGGTTATTTAAATCTTTGATTTTGGCTAAGCCAAGACAGGTGGTTTGTTGAACAGTGTCATTTAAAAATATCATTTGTTCTGGGATCATGCAGGCTCTAAACAAAGCTTCTATACCCTGTACTTGCCATTCTTTTGTACCCCAAACACTTTTCAAATCAACATTTTTGTCCCAATAATCAAATCCAAAAGTATTCATTTTTTCAAAGAATGAATTTGAATATATCAATTTCGTGTTGGTTATCATGGTTTTCATCCCTGTCTTGTTTGACAATTTGTAATAAAATGTTTCAGCATTAGTTATGTTAAAACCTGAAAAATATGAATATTTGTCATAAACGGTTCTAGAGCTCCCTTTTGGAGGTGTAGCACAATGTTCCCATTGATTATAATTTAAAACATTTCTAGGTTGTGCAGATTTATGCAAGAAATGGTTACCATAATGGTTATAGCAATACATACTATCATAATTTGTAGAACCTTGCAAATAATCATGTTTTGTAAATTTAGCAGACATTACTAAGTCAGACATCATATTGTTTATACTTTCAAAGTCCCAATCATCAGCAAATGAGTTTGGTTTTGCAAAGTCACTTAAGGAGATCTTGATTTGGTGTGGATATTTCAGGATCTCGACCGGACCATAAATTTCATAGTCAGTGTTGTCCCAGGCTACCCCACCAGGTATTGGAATTGCTGTGAAGTTGGCTGAAGAAAGTTCTGAAGAAAGTTCTCGTTTCTCGACGTGTGAAGATGTGTGTGGTTTGAGGACCAAGTTGATGTTCTGACTTGCTGTGTCCATTTTAGCATATTTTCCCTCAATGAAGCGTCTCAAGGTAAATACCATGATGAGCCAAAGTATGAGGATAAATGCACCAAAACCCACCCAAAATTCAATCCATGGAGAAACCAGATATGTTTCTTTCAGTTGTTTCAAAAGTTCCTTAGCTTTGTCTTTAAAGGATTTTGATGATGGCTGTGTCTTTTGTTCGCTGAAACCTTCAGAGGAATCATCGAAGTTGATGAAGTAACCAGATGCAGTTCTGTCAATTGTTCCAATTGGTTCAGGATTCTTGTTTTTTGCATTGTCACTTGGTACTTCAGTATAGATTGGTGTGTCTCTGCTAAATGTTTTTATTTGGGTTTTCAGAGGTCTTAGTTCTATTGCATTGTTGCATAGTCCTTGTTGTTCTTCTGTAGGCGTTTCAAATGTGATGAGCCTCTTTGATAGGACCTCTGTACTGGTAGCAAACCTTGGTGTTCTGCTACTTATTGGGAGTCCACTTGGCCTACTGTTTGTTATCGGCCACATGTTGTGGTTTTACCAGGTCGATGGATACAACTCGGTTCTCCTTTTTTCCAGCAAGTGGCGGTAGTACAACTGATCTTGTCCCGTTGACAGACAAGACAGGAACTGCTTTTCTGTAAGAAGGCCCAAATTCCTTCTTTACCGCGATCTTTTCCCTGACTAGATCCCCGACTTTTGGAATCCAGACAGGTCTTGCTGGGACAGGTGGTGATTCTTCAGTGGTTGTTGGCTGTTGTTTCAACTGTATGTTGCTCAGGTCTTTTCTTGTTTTGTTTAAGTCCTGCAAAATAGCCAAACGGTCTTTGACATCAAAGGTTTTTTCTATTACCACTGAAGTCTGACTATCAAGGTCAGAGATCAACATCCTAGTTCCGAATAATAATTCGTACGGACTGAATCCCTTCAGAGAATTTCTTGGCAAGTTATTTAGACTACGTTGGACACTTATTAGATGTTTGACCCACCCAGCTCCCGAACCTAATGTCCTTTCCATTATAGATTGCTTTCTGCCTTGGTTTTTTCTTTACACCATCCCATACCCTCAGGAAGGAAGTGAGAAGATTCCCGCTGGGCTGTGCTCATTTGGCCATGTTTCCCCCCCAGGCTGGATTGCCTGAGTGAAAGAAATGGTCGAACGTAGCATGCTCTTAGCGTATATGCCATTTAGACTCGCAAATCTTGTATAATAGTCCGGACGTCAGCCGAGTGCTGTGGATCTACATGATAAGTGGAACTAGCCTGTGTATGTTAATCGCAAGCCATTCTTTTTGTTGGTAATATTATCTGCCTTGCTACGACGAGGTATTAAACTGCTTCTCTCCCCACTGCGATCTCTGTTGCAGTTTGGGCAGTTTTTTACAAACATGGTGTAGTGCAGGCTCATGCCTGGCCACCAGTACCGTGATTGTAATTCTTCCAGAGAATCTTTTAATTTAAGGTGTCTGAGACCCTCGCCCATGTGTGCGTCTGCGATTAACAAGTTTCTCCTGTCCATGTTTGGAATCACTCTATCCCCCACTCCAGGAATTCGAGCAAAAGGGACGGAGTTTGCATCGATTATGTATGTATAATTGAGTGGATAGTTGATCGGTAACGCTGAGCAGTCGCCTTTTGATGACGTTTTCACCGCCAGCAATGTTTCGCCGTCAATGTATTTTAATGTACGCTTTTTTCGATCTACGGGAGCCGGTTTACTGGCTGCCGCTGCGGCTGTTTCAGCCAATGAATTCCCTACAACGTGAACGCCATCACGCTGGTGACTCAGTGAGTGTGTCACGTGAGTCTTTGGTAGTTCTTTTTTCAAAAGAGCTACTTGTTCCCAGAGCAGTCTCTGCTTTATTGGTGCATCTGTGTCATCTTTGTAACTGTTCTGAATCCATGTCTGCAAATCCTTGTTATATGCTTTGACGCAGAAATATGAATCTGACACTATAAGTGTCGGGAATTCGCGATCCGCATTATCTAGCGCCATTTTCAAAGCTATTATTTCAGTTTGTAGTTCTGAATTAGTTTCTACTGAGTGTGATTTTGTTAATAGAGGTTTTAGTTTACCTCCGCGCCACACTTCTTTTGTAATCTCACATGTGGGGTTGTATGCATGTTTTCCCCAAACGGAGGGTTGAGCATGTCCGTCTGTATAGATTACACAGGCGTAATGTCGTAGAGGCAGAATGTCGATTGGCAGAGGATACGTCTTTTCATATTTTAGATTTTTTAATTCTTCTAGTTCTTAAAAGACTGTCAACCAGGCAATACTTGATAATTCATATCCTCCGTACTGGATTTTCAGATGGGCAATTCTGGATTTTTTGAAGTTGAATTTGTAACCCTCTGCAGCGAAACCAAGTATTATGGTGTTCACTCTTTTCAAGTGAGTCTCCAAGTCATCATCTGTTAAGTAAATGTCATCGACATAAGATAATGCTTCATCATCATATAGTTGTAGTAATTCTGTTACTCTCGCTGAGAATACCCCCGGGCTGTTCTTGTACCCCTGGGCTAACCGACAGAATTGTTTTTGAGTGCCATTTACTGAGAAAGCTGTTAAATATCTGCTCTCTGGTGCTATGTTTTGACAAAAGAATCCGTTGGAGATGTCCAAGGTAGTTTTGTATTTTTTGCGCACTATGTTATTCATTAGTGCAGCACTGTGTGAGTTTTGCACTGCAAAAGTTTTGCAACATGTGTTAAGGTGTCGGTAATCCAAAACTAGGCGATATGAATTGTCTGGTTTGGAGACCGGAAACAAAGGATTGTTCATTTGTGAGGTGCAAGTTTCAATCACCCCCTGGTATTCTAGCTGATCTAGTATTTCATTTACTTGTTTTTTTGCTTCTTGCTTAATTGGGTACTGCCTTTGTGCAGTTGGTTGTGATTTTAACTGGATTTTGTGAGGAGGAGAATCCTCATCCCATCCTACATGATTTTTATATAAAGCAGGTGCTAAGGCCACTGCCCACTTTCTAGCAAGTGTATATTTTTTATGAATCGGCATTTGATTCGAGAAGGCAGGCATAATTACTTCTTCGCCATGAGGGCACTCCCTGACAAACTCTGGTGGCCAGTCTTTTTCAGCTAGAAGGATGTCATAGCCCTTGGAGAGGTTATCCCAAAATAGTCCCCTTATTTTCCTAGTCTTATCTCCCTCTATACGTAATGTTATCTCGTATATTTTGTGGGGCTTGCTAACTCTGGTATCTGCAGTTTCCACTTGAAGGTATTCATTCGTGTCCACTGTCTCCAGATGATTCATAAGGACTTTGCGAGCTATGCTCACCTCTGCTGCGCTGTCTAGCATTGTCTGAGCCCACTCTCCGTTTTTCAGTTGTGTCCTCAGTATTCTCGGCATTGTTAACTACCTTGATACTGGCTACCTTCTTTTTTGGAAATTGTAATTTCTTTTTCAGTTGAGCAGGTTCCTTGTCTTTGGACTTGGCGTGCTCTTCTGATCGTCCTCTTCTTTCCGATTTCTGCGAGGAATTCTGAAAAGATTGAGAGGGACGTGTATCAATGTCTTGATATCTATCAGGTTTTTTAATATTATCCCTATTTCTAAGGTTATATCTATTCCCAGAGGGGTCACTCTGGGGTGACCTTTGTCTCGGGTTTGGAGATTTCTCTCTTCGCCTAGGAGACCTTCCTCTGGACTGGAATTTCTTTTCTTTAGGATTGGATTGTTTGTTCCCATCCCAGTTCTTTTTTGGTGAATTATTATTATTATTCAAAAACATCTTTTCTGGACTTGTAGTCAGTTGCGGTTTTACTGGTATTCCACCTAGACTATCTCTGCCTAGTTCTTCATAGGATTTTTCTATGATTCTGGCAATTTCAGCTGGTTGGTCTGCTATATCTGTCTCTTTTAACCTCTGGCGGATCGCCACGTTTGCTGCTTCACCTTTTATGTTGGCTAATAATATAGCCGAGACCTGCTTGAAGTCTTTTAGTAATTTCATACCAAGAGTTAAAGCTGGTTCTGGACCGTATTCATCTTGAATTTGTTTTAGCACATCTGGTATCACCGAAATGGATGGAACACCGTGCGTTTTTGTATAGATGGAAGCAAAGACTGTACCCCAAGTGTCACAGTCCTCAATGTGTGGTGCGATTCCCATTGGGAGACATATAGTCAGAATCCTGTGTTTTTCTAATGGGGTGGTGTCAGGAAACACCGCCTCTATTTGGGTAATTTTCTGTGCCAACCAGAATGGTATCTGTTCCCGTTTAGCTGGAACTTTACCTAGGCAGGATTGGATGTTCTGTGGTGTAATTTTATTTGTGTTCCCCTGGTGAGGGGTCAGCTGTGGAAGTTTAATCGCTGGCTGAATTGTTGAAGTCCGCATTACATACTGAACTAATTGTCTGTGAATTTTTAGTAGTTGTTTTAGCTGTATTAACAGCTCTGCTGCAGGCATTCTTTCGATGTCTGGATGTGGTGTGTATCCGGCTAGGACCGTCCACGTTGCTCCTGGTCTTCCTAAAGGACCGAGCCTTGTAATGTGATTGTTATGTTTTAGGGCGCCATCAAATAAGAGCAAATGCTCTTGGAATTTGAGTGGTACTTCCACCTCCTCGAAAGGAGTGTACGTTTCAGGAGGTTCCTCTACTTTGTAATAGTGGAAGTACTTTGTTACAGCATTTGCTGCTGGAAAATGTATCCATGTATAGTATACCTCTGTCTGCCGATATTCGTGTGCCTCAATTACGAATATGACTGTGCCACCTCTAGGTGTCAGTCCATTTTCTATAAGTTTTAAGGTTATAGATCTCCTTTTGGCGACCTGGATGAGTATTATATCCGGGTCTGCTGTTTGCATGGTAGCATCAGCATCTGCTATTTCAGTAGCTAATCTAATTGCCTCTCTTTCATCATCACTCTCTGCCATTTTACAGACAGGATGGTATTATGTTTGTTTGCAGATCAGGTTTCTTATGGAAACAGAGATTAGATGCACAATATTTTGGGAATGTTTTTATCCTTCAACGTTGACTATACCAAGAACCATACATAGGAGTTCCCTCCTGCGAGGTTTTGGAGGATATTACCTTTCACCCACTCCAGACGTCTTTGGAGTATAATGGAAAAAGGGGTCTGAGTGAGAAAGCACGACTGAGTTACTCTAAATGTCTTACGTTAGTTTTATCGCCCTTTCCAAACGCGTTGGGCGCCATGTAGTGTAGTTCCTATCTTCCCAATAGGCTCTGCGCATTGGAATAGTACCTACAGCAGTAAAGGCCTAGGCCAGACGTTAACTAGGTCTACTACTGTCGATACTAGACTTAATTTTTGGGTTTGCCAGCTAAGCTCAGAGTTCGCTAGAAACTTTCTCGAATGTTCAGGAAAGAATTACCTCCCCTGATTAGACAAGAAGGGATTTAGTTTCTGACAACCATAGAACATGACAACTTTGCTCTCCCCTAATCAAGAGTCAATCTCAAGAGTCGTGTGAGCACAAGGCAATTATTTTACTCAGTCAGTACGTGCATTCTTAGTCTCATCAGAATGTAGAGAAAAGGAAGAGACGGGCGTGTTCAATACAAGATGTTATTTATTGATCAGTCTCTTTTCTCGTACAAGAGAAATGGATCGATATTATTGCAATACTTATAGTTAAGTAAAGTGCATACATTAAAAGCAATAGTATAAAATAATACTGTAAAAACATTGATATGGTTTCTGAGCCATATGATGTTTAAAATGATTAAAATATATTTACATACACATATACATTTGACTAAACGTACTCAACTGGTGTTTCTAAATACGCCTACCCCGTGTACCTGACCTAAGTCTAATGCGTGGGCGGGAATAGAAAGTTACAGTTTAAGTTAAGTTTGTTTTTGCCAAGTGAATAACTAAAGAATTCTCTAGGAGGGGTTATTCAGTTCTGTACCTGGAATTTAGGATGAATGAGGAATGGTATCTCTTTCTCTGCTCTCGATATTCCAGGCTGCCTGCGAGGGCTACCCGGAAGCGCCGGTGCTGGGTCTCTCGGCTTGAGATAGCAGCGCGTCTCTCAGCGCGTCAGGAAGGCGGGGCTGCTGCCTGCGGGGTCTGCTTCTGCTCTCGGCTTCGGCAAGTATGGCTGCTCCGTCTTGTCACCACGCGTGTGTTTGCATAGGGCAAGGTCGGCAATATTTATACCTTAAAAGGTGCCGAGATTGACGTAAGGATGGACATAGGTACGTCAATAAAGATGTCATACGACTTGCTCGTTAGCACATTCTTTTGCAAAAGTTCTCTGTGAAATCAAAACAATGGCCGCACGGATTTTCCAGGTTGTCATAGGTTTGATTTGTTATGAGAACGTCGTATGCCTTATCAGGGGCTGGAGGAATGTCGCTTGTCTAATTAGATCTCAAGCGTTATGACCTAATCAGATAACACGTTCCTGTGCCGTAGTGTGACTGCGTCAGATAACGGTATCTGCATCATGGGGGATTTCTTGCCTCATGGGCTGACTGTTAGTTAACTAGCTAGGTAGTTTAACCAGAATAGGGTCAGGAATAGGGGGATCGATTCAGAACCTATAGAAATACACGACACTTGGAAGCACGGACCACGGGAGGCCCACACGTCCCAGATTCTCCGGGTCACTGTCAGCTTAATTTCTACCCAGAGGTGTATCATTACTGCAACGCGGTCCTGCGGTCTCTGGGAAAGACAACGAGGTGTGGAATAAAAAAGCCTTTTTTGGGGCTCACTGATGCACCGGTCCTTAAACCAACAAAGAAGAGATTGTCACGGAAGCTGTAATATTAAAGAGAATACATTTATTAACCTCACATGAGGGAGTCTACATCAATACGGTACCCTCAGGCCATTGTATGAGGCAGTCCAAGGAGTACAAAAACCATGGGCCTTTTATGCCCAATTTGAGCTGAGTTAGCATTTAGACTCAAAAAGAGGTGGTATAAGTATACACATGAATAGTTTTTCATATATAAGGACTAACAGAAGATACTTAGTCAACAAAGTAGGAGGAGTAACAGAGTTGCTGACATTAGTTAAAATAACCTGACAGTTACTTTAAGAGCAGGTGCATTCTAGCAGCTACAGGCCTTTCTGAGCATGTGCTGGGCTCTGGCTCAGTGCTAAAGGAGTTAACTATAGATGATGACTCAAGCTGAATAGAAAAGCTGGCAACAGTGAAGAGGAAGAAAGCACATGGCGAGCACATGGCTAACTAAAATGGCTGCCACAAACAAAATAGCTTCAGCTGATGCTAACAGCTATTTCTGCTAGTTTCCACAGATGTCCGTTTTAGCATTAGCTGAAGACATCCGCTATGAAATAATAGAAGCTTGGAAGTTATCCTGCACATCTATCCTCATAAATCCATTAATATCCTGATCCATTGCTAGGTGGGCATTTACATTTTGAACATTTCGTTTAACTGGTGAGATACAAGTAGAAATACATGGGGAACAGAGCATTGGGTCATAATGAACACACAAATAGCCGGAGAAAATAACGGTATTATTACAAACAGAACTATCAATATTTTCCAACCCCGAGCAGAAAGTAAATCCCAAAACAATCCAGTCCAATTCCAGGGCTCCGATGTATTTCAGTGACCATCTATTTTAACTTCAGAATAGCCAACAGCACATGTCTAATATAATATTTTAATAAAAAGCATGTTTGTAATAGACCTTTCCAGTGTTCTTCTTTATGAGGGCTAGGGTATACATTATATATTCAGGAGGAGGGCAGAGTAGTATTTATCAAACATTCGCAAAACGTTTCTCTTGCACTTGCAGAATAAACATTCCTATTGCAAATATTAAAGCAACTAGACATATTGTCACAAAAACAAATTTTGGGGTGGGGGACCAGGAGGACAAAACGGGACCATGGAAATATAGGACGAGGAGCCGCAAAGGGTTGCTCCTCTTCAAAAATGGGACGACCAAAGGGATACATTGCTAAAAAAAAGTACTTGAAGAATAGAAGCCGCTGTACAACCAGCCAAAGGGGAGTCTTCTCCCTGTGCCCGTTTGAGCCTCACAGGCAGACTCCTATTGTTCATCAAAAGTTCTTTTCCAACGGTGGAGCTGCCCAGCTTATAACCCAAACAGACAAACAGGGCACAAAGTTTCTTTTTTCTTCCAGGATAGGGCACCCACCCTCCGGGGCAAATGCCCTTAGCGATCCTGTCCAGTGTCTCAGGCAGTACACCAGTATTCTTCACTTTAATCTATCAGGCACCAAAGACACAGCACCTATACCCTGAACTCAAGACCTTCCCTAACTCATGTGTTGTCTGCTGGCGCACTGCTAATTTGTCAGGGCCCCAGATTGTACCCAGTATGCCCAGGCACCTCTTGATCAACAAACCGAGGTGCAGACTTGCATTCACTTAGAGACCAGGACTCAGAGGCTTGATGCTGGAGTAGCTGAAGCAACCCTTGTTTCAAAAGGGGTCACCTCAATCAAAAGCCTCCTTGCAGTCCTTGTCGGTCTGTGACTCTTTCAGCTGGGCATCAAAAACTGGATCCACGCAAAGTATTCTCAGTCCTGATTTGTGACCCCGTCTTTCATCCAAGACAATGGCAGGGGTACACACTTCACCGTTTTTATGGCCCAGTGCTTCCAGCCTTCTACCTCCACCAGAGAGAGAGAGGGCACATAAATAAAGAAAAAAGACAATGTGTAACTTAATTTTGCTTACCCTTAATTTGCCCAGGAGCTAATCTCCCTAATCTCCTCCCCCATTCAACAGTAAGCAACCAAAACAGTTGACCTCCTGTCGACAATATTTACCCTCCTTTTCGGCAGCTGGGCACAAACAAACTTGTAGGAGATAGATAACTAGGGAAACCACACCAAAGAGGCTAAGTCCAATACTATTGGACTGTACCGCTTTACTAGAAGACATTAATCCTTAACCAACTACCAATTCCTTTATAGCTTAATGAGCTGTGTAACATAATAGCACAATAATGCAAACTTTATTTCATAACCTTTTGATCTGGCCCTAGCACAACAATTTTGAGTGAAAACCAGTATTTCTGTATGCATGGCAGAGGTATTCTCTGCATATGGCCTACAAACACTGCTATCCCTTGATAATTTTATTCAATAGGATAAACCCCCACCTGCATATCCCCAACACTTGTATTATTTCTCAAGAAAACAGTGATATCCCCATGTGCTCCTAACCGAATATCCAACATTTACTTTAGCTAATGTTACCAAAAAAAGATATGTGGTGTCCAATCTTGTTCCAGGAAGGCCTAATCAAGGCCATAAGTTCATTGACATTTTACGTTCAGTAGTGCTGGTCAGTTCTAAATACAGAACTTGGCCTCTGACCCTACAACCTGTTGTCCCCTGTCTGAGAAAGGTTATTCCCATGTGGCTTTTATAATTCAAAGTAACTCTGGAGAAGTACACCTGAAAAGCAGTCCTGTTTCGTGCCTGCGTGTTGATAATTTTAAAGGTAGGATGCACTTTTTGCTGTCTTTTTTTTGTTTTTATTCCTGTGAAATGTGCGTTCTAGCACCTAAAAGAACTTGCTCAAAATTTCAGTTTTCCAGAATGCCACAATTCGCTCATTCGCAATTCGTGCATTAAGACACACAATATAATTCTCATGTCTGTACAGCTACACATTGCATAACTTTGTAAGTGCATTTCAGACTACAGCCAGTAGGCAATACCAGGAATCATATTTTAAATTTGTCCCTAAGACTCAGTAATATTGTCATTGCTAGAGAAACTAATATTCCCCTTTTTAATTTTGATGCACAGTATATTTTAACCATTTAAGCATTAAAATCTTTGACACACACTTTGCACAAGGTAATTTTCTATAGTGCTAAATATTATTGAATGTTCACAATAGTGGTATTAGACATTATGAAAATCCTAATAGTGCAAAAATGATTTTAATCGAATGACTTTTAACAATTTTTTTCATGTAGCAATTTTTTTTGAATAACGATCACTAACCCTTTTGATGTTTCCACATATGATAAGCAAGTCTTATTCCTTTCCCTTTGCCTTTAAATGCATTTACTTATAACACTAAGCACAAAAGCGTTTCTGAAACATAAAAAGTTTGTGTCACTTTTTAAAGGGCAGTTAATATTTACCATCAAGTTCACAAATGTGCTTATTTAGAAAAGCAACAAGTAAGAAAGTCCTTACTTTTAATCCTTTTTCTCTTTTATCCAAAATAATGAAGCTGTATTTCTAACTTTTCAAATCAGTAGTCTTTAACGCATGTGCCTTCTTACCATACTGTACTAACTTAAAACCTAGTTGATCCAGCGTTTTTTTCTGTAGCTTGTGGCTGGGCATAGCCATGTGTTGTTTACTCAGCTGTGCTTTACGACCAGCAAGCGTTAGCTTCTTAACCACTTGGCTGCTAAGGGGTGTGCGAGTAGGTCCATTGACTTTCCATTGAAATCAATGGAAACTCCATGACGAGTTACCCTTGTCATTAGCACTGAAGGGGTTAAGCTTTTTCAGGAGAAAAAGGCCTTGCTGTATTGTAATGTCCACACAGAAACCCCAAAAAGATGATAAACCATTCATTACCTCTGTTTGTTCTGACAGACAGGTTCCTTCAGACAGGCAGCTGTGAACAGCTGTTTAAAAGCTCTTTTTTAGCACCGGGAATGAGCATGGTGCAGTCTATTTAAAACACAGGCATTCCAAGCCAGTACAAATCTATCATTTTGCAATGTGACAAAGAGGCTCTTTTATTTTAGCAGCAACTAACTACTCAGATAATATGAATACCTTTTAATCTTAATATAATGTATCTAAGGATAATGCTGTAACATTTTGTATTAAGTCTTAGTTGTGTAAAGCACACATTTTTTTTTTCTTTCTATGAGTCCTATTTTTTCCCTATTGAGTGTTAATTCTAATGCTTCTTTACCGTTTTGACAATATTCACACATCTGTACTTTGTTACTGTTTTACTTTTAATGGTAGTGTGCAGCTATTTAGCATGTGTTATATAATTAATTCCTTGAATTTTAAAGTGTAATTCTTTCAATGACATTTGCAGAACAGAATGACGACAAAAAACCAAATTGAGCTAATTCCAGACATTTTCAAGAAGGGGGCCAAACACTCAGAACACACAACACTGCTTGCTAAGGCAAGCCATTCTCACACAAAAAACACAGTCACTTCTCACTGAAACAAGTACTTCACAAGCCTCACCACCGGTGTCAGTCCTCAAACCACATAGACACTAAAAAAACAATTAACCCACAAATGAACACGTAGGACAAACACAAGAGATAGCCATCAAACTGTACTCAAACCAAACCATTTGTAAATACCAATTGTAAGTCATATTTACAAACGAAAGGAATCTAAAAAAATAGTACAGAGATTACACCAAGACAAATAGACATCTGAAAGACTGCCATGTTCAAAAAGACAGGCTCTAGCCCCAGACCTTTTCCAAAATACACCAAATTACCAACTGAGCTGGTGGAACACTCAAAAGCGCTCTGTCTCACCATTTATGAATTTTACTAAGTGCGTAGATCAGGATCCTCCTTAGTGTATTTGTTCCACAGTGTACTGTACATTATGGAAGAAATACCATATTAAATCCACATAAACCTATTTAGGTATACCCTCTAGGGGAATCAGTTGAGTACTTTCTAAATCCATATTGGTACCTCCAAGACAGCAACACTTTCTACGAAGTGTTCTAGGAGCAGGCATGCCAAAAATATTACAATGCGATATAATATTATAACCAAAGCGTATTTCCTGAGAATTATCCAAAAGTAGAGAAAAATGTCCTCATTACCTGCCTTTATTTGCTGCAGCAAACAAACAAACCAAAATCTTGGCCAAGCTATACAAAAGTTACAAAACAAAAGTCTCCAGCTTCCAACTGCCAAGTTCTGAGTGACCTAACGGTCCTTTTGAAATACTCACGCCAAAGGAGATCTCAGTCAGGACCGGCCATCACCTAGAGGGTCAGATCGGGAAAACCAGAGAACACGTCGGTCTGCAAAGACAAATGGTCTCCTCATGCAGGGTACCTTCCTCAGTGGATTCCTGGCTTTCGTCACAACTGCACTCTTGGATGGCCGCATTTCCAATGAGTCCCACATTCGGGGGCCAATTTGTGGAATAAAAAAGCCTTTTTAGGGGCTCACTGATGCACCGGTCCTTAAACCAACAAAGAAGAGATTGGCAGAGAAGCTGTAATATTAAAGAGAATACATTTATTAACCTCACATGGGGGAGACTACGTCAATACATTACCCTCAGGTCACTGTATGAAGTAGTCCAAGGAGTACAGAAACCATGTGCCTTTTATGCCCAATTTTGTAGCTGAGTTAGCATGAAGGCTCAAAAATAGGCGGTACAAGTATACACAAGAATAGTTTTTCACATATAAGGACTAACAAAAAATAATTAGTCAACAAAGTAGGAGGAGTAACAGAGTTGCTGGCATTAGTTAAAATAGTCTGAGAGTTAATTTAAGAGCAGGTGGATTCTAGCAGCTACAGGCCTTTCTGAGCATGTGCAGTGCAGTGGCTCAATGCTGAAGGATTTAACTATAGATGATGACTTAAGCAGAACAGGAAAGCAGGCAACAGTTGATCCAGCGGGCTATAGAAAATATATCATAAACTACGCTACCCAACTTCATAACCTATAAACAAAATTCTATACTAAATATGGACCCATTTATGAACCTGATATATTTTGGGCCTACTGAATCAGGTGGTCAGAATAAATCTATATACACATTATCTATACATTATATACATAATTATACATTTGCAAAAAGAATATTGTCATTAGAATAAAACCCAACCATTTAAACGACCACCATAGGTGACGTGATCTAGCTAATGGTAACCTATACTTCTAAATAATCAAGACCAGCTTGTTTGTCAAAAGTAAGATTTTATTTTCTAAATTATGGTATATATGTTGTAAGTTTTATAAATGAAATTTATTTGCAATAAAGCAAGCATGATGGTAAGAAATATGAGAAAAATACAATTTAAGCTATTGAATCAATTTTAAAGAAATTATATAAAGTTTAGCATTTCTAAAACCTAATTCCCTAACTGAGCTAAATAGACAGAAATTAAAGTAAAGATCTTTGAGGATTCTTACGTGCTCCACGCAAAGTCCATCAGCACATCACCCTCATCGGAAAGTCAGAAAGCAGCAGCCAGCCCAACCCTAAGAGCATGACTTTTTATACCTTTCTACGCTAACTAAACTAGTAAAGGAAAATTTTCAGAAATCCTCGACGTCCCATTGGCTGAGAGTGACAAGTGACATGTCACCCGATTCTTAAAAAGTTCCACAAAATCATGTCTTACAAAGACCATTGTCTCTTCCACGTGAAGCCAGAAGCTTCCTGCGATTGCAACTTTGTATTAAGTCATCCTCGCAGCTTCCATAGCCTTTCAGTACAACTTCCGCGGATGCCAAGTTAAGGACTGACAAAAAGTTCACTTTCGACCTTGGCCATGTCCGACAGAATGATGTCAGCTCATCAGTTTTTGCTTTGTGAATGCAGCTTCAATAAACGTTTTAATTCAGAATGGGCGTCTCGTGACTTTCTGCAGAATTATAGATCAGCTCTTTTCCTGCGGCTCAAATAACTAGGCCCAAAAGCAGGCAACTTATGTTTTCTAGTATAAAACAAACACAAGAAAAGTATTAATGTAAGAAATAATGTAGATTCTGTATCCACCCCATGGTTTACTAATTAATTAACCCACCCGATTAATCAAAATGTTACCTAGCCATTGCAAACAAATAAAGCAGCGTTTATATTTACCAGTCTCCGTTTTTCTATGAGACCCATATGCACCTAGAATAGTAGAAATGACATCACACAGACAAGGAAAAGCAAAACAAGCACATGCTTATTTTAAGTTTGCAGCAGTTAGTAATGACAAAAACAAAAACAATAAATTATTTTATTATTTTGCACGAACAAAAAGATGCAACATTTATGCACGTTTATGAGCACACATGTTAGTCCCCCCACGTGTAAAGTTTAATCTAAGTTGTATTAGCACGACATATCACAAATCATTAATAATTTTATTCATGTTATGGAAATGTGACTTTGCGAGTTTAAACAAAATTTTGTTTTCTATCTCGCTCCATCAACTCCCTCATCTGGTGATTAACAAATCACCACACCAGCACTCAAAATTTTGGTAAATTAAATTTTTAAGAAATCGATTCAAATTCAATTATTTTAGTAAACCTAAAAATCTGTTTCAGCATAATCTTTGCAATTAACATGACGCTCTCTATGTAACTCCTGTAACTCGATCTCCCTTTCCTCTTCTTTTCTTAGTTTATAAATTCTCTTCTTTTCCTTTAACTGTTTCTTTCTTTTATGTAACAAACAACCTACTTTAGTCAAAATAAAAATGAAAAATATTATAATCAAAGGTGCCAAAATCTTGCCAAGAATTGAACTTCCGATATTATGAAACCAGTTTTTAATTGCTTGAAACCTTTTTGAAAGTTTCCCTGTAAAATCTTCTTCTTCTAAAGGAATTATCTCTGAATGCATTTGTGTAATATTTTTAATATACATTTCGATATTCTTACTTTCATCCGGTATATATGTACAGCAATGTTGGACATGTAAAATGCCACAGACTCCTCCCTCTTTTGCTAGGAGTATGTCTAAAGCAAGGCGATCTTGAATTACCATGGATCTAATTGCAATAACTTCAACATTCACTAATTGAAATCCATCAGCAGTATCTGTTGATAATCTATCAACTATAGTGGACAATTTTCTGATTCTCCCTGCATTTAGGGTTATACCAACAAAAGGTATTACAGCTTGAAAAATATCTCCCAGAACTTCAGTAAAAGTTTCTCTTTTAGCTCTATTTACATAATTATGAATTTTAAACAATCCTTCTGAATCTCTGTCAACATGAAACACTTTAGGAAAAACAATTCCCACATAACAAGTTCCATACCAATGGTCTGGAAGGTTATAGTAAGCTTTGTCACCACAAACAAAATAAATTCCAGGAAATATAGGATCTTTTCCACCTTTAAATCCCCAACCTCCCATAATCTGATAAGTATCTTCACAGTTGCTTGCACCTACAAAATAATTATCAAAAAGTGTATTATCTCTTCTAATGCAAAGCTTTCCACTAACAGGTTTGTCTATGTGAATTGCAATATTTTCAAGCATTTTGCCATTTAATTTCTCATCCTCTTTTTGCCAGAAGGATGACTTAGTCTGTTTGACTAATTCATTTCTCTTATAAATTGTTCTTCTCTCCTCAACCATATTCAAAAATTTCTTTCCTTCAGCACTTAATTTACATGTTAGATTATTCTTATAAGCATACTCATAAGTGAGTTCGTTAGTAACAAGGAAATATTCTCTCAATTGTTTTGCTTTCTTATGCTTATTTAAAGCATTATCAATCTTAACATTAGCAAAAATCTCATCATAATTTGAATAGTAATATTCTAAACGACCAGTTTGATAAAATAAACTAGTTAATACACTACATGTTACAGCATAAGTGAGAGGAAGCATATTATATGTTACTCCCTCAGAAACAGAAGCAGGTAACTTAACACAGACATAACAGTCCTTTGCATCCATTACCTTTACATATTCACTCAATAGCTTTGTGAATGTATTGCTTGAAAAATCACCTATTGATTTATCTTGATGAATATTAGGCTGATGATCAATTACTTTTGCAGATGCACTATGTTTAGTTTGGCTAATCAGAGCTTTGCTTGTTAAGTTAACTTTGTGTAATTCTCTATTCATTTCTAAAGGTATAATCACAGCTAGTACTAACCAGAGCAGAACTAAAATGAGTAGACACACCAGAGTCATCTTACAGCATCTTTTAAAAACAGAACATTTTGAAGTGCTCTCCTTAACGTAAGGCATTTTTAGGTTAGTTTTAGCCTCAAAAATAAAAATAAATTTTAAAATTTATATACACCCCCCTTTTAAAATATATTTTTCTTTTATGACCCTAAACAAGATTTCTTCGACCTTATGTCATACATAAGTTTTCTTCAACTAAACAGTTTTTCTTCGACCTTGTGTCAACTAACAGATTTTCTTCAGCCTTTTGCCAATTCAATAATTCTGTACTTCAATCATTGTCACTAATTTCTTGGATTTCGTTTTCTTCTTCACTACTATCATATATGTCAATAACAGGTGGAATTACTAAGTAAGTCCACTCAGGAGACTTATATTTCTGGTTTGGTCTAATTATTCTCTTCCCTTTTCTCGATATCACTTCAATTTTTCTTCCAACTCCAACTTCTTTTCCTGGACTCTTTTGACTACTTATTTCTTCAACTTGTTCTATTGGCTTTTTAATCAATCTGACTCTCAATCTTCCACCAGGCCAGTAGTCTGCTTTTCTCACGTACTTCTTCTTTGGTTCAGAATTATTTGATTCTGACTTCCAAGTCCTTTTCTTTCCGTTTTCACTTCCACCTTCCACGTCACTTTCTTCAGTTTCGTAGTCTGAAATTTCAATTGACTCAGGAACTTCTCTATTCGGCAATTTCACTCCTTCAGGAACTTCACTTTGTCTTCCATCACTGGTACTCGGTAATTCGTTCTCTTCTTCTTCTTCAATTACCTCTAGCTTCCCAGATTTTGGATTTCTGTTCCTTACTTCAGAGCTTGTTCTCTGACTTTCGATACTCTCCTGGTCTGAAACTTCTTTTGGTTCAGCTTCTTTGTCTTCAATAGAGACAACCGAATCCTCAGTTATCTTTCCTTTTAACAGATTCTCTTCACCTTCAGAATCTATTTCAATTATTTCTAAGTCTTTTCTTGTCAGATTTCCATTCACTGGCACAGTTTCCAGATGTCGACTTTCTTGTCGATCTTCAGTATCTGGAATTACTTCACCTTCTGTTCTATCTTCTGCTTCAGAATCAGAATCATCTGTGGTATCACTTTCAACATCAGAACTCTCAGGAGTTGGTACTGGAATAGTATGACTTGGATGAATCCAGCGCTTCAATCCTCTGCACTTTACAGCATTAGTAGTGATCAAGATTACCTGCCTAGGTTTCTGCCATCTAGGAGATAGACAATTCCTTCTCCGATGTACTTTCGTTCTGACCCAGTCTCCAGGTCTCAGATCATGTGTCAAAACTTTGTCATTTGATTGAGCTTCAGTTCCCACCTGATTAGACACAGAAGTTACCATATCAGATAACCTTTTACAGTAATCCAAAATTGCACTGTCATTTATGCTCAACAGTTTACCTACAGGTACAAAAGCTTGCCTCATAACTCTTCCCATTAAAATTTCATGAGGACTCAGACCTGTCTTTTTATCTGGTGTACTTCTTAATGACATCAAAACAAGTGGAAGAGCATCAGTCCACTTAACTCCTGTTTCTAGACACATTTTTCCAATTCTGTTTTTGATAGTTCCATTTATTTGTTCGACTACACCTGATGCCTCTGGTCTGTATGCACAGTGTATTTTCTGCTCAATGCTCAAAGCTTCACAAATTAACTTCAACAGTTTGTTATCAAAATGGCTTCCTCCATCACTCTCAATAGTGACTGGAAAACCGTACCTTGGGATGATTTCTCTGAGCATTAGTTTTGCTACTGTAATTGAATCACAATGTCTTGTAGGGAAAGCCTCTACCCACCTTGAGAATAAGCATACAATTACAAGTACATATTTCAAACAGTTGTGTAAGGGCATTTCAATGAAATCTATTTGTAACCTGGTAAAGGGACCACCCTCTCGACCAATTATTCCTGTCCCCACCACTGATTTTCTGTTTGGATTCATTTGTTGGCATGACAAACACCTTTGACAAAAAGATTCTGCAATGGTTCTAAATTTTGTATTGAACCATGTTTCTCTAAAAAGTCTGACCATAGAATCTCTTCCTAAATGTGCAGGACCATGATATAATCTGGCCATGTCAGCAATCAAGCAATTTGGTAAGACTATTCTGCCATCTTTGTAAACCCACACTCCATCTTCTTCACGTGGTCTACAATCTGATCTTAACCATAGGTCTTTTTCTTCATCATCTGCTTCGTTTTGTAAATCTCTAATCTCATGCCATGTTTCTACAACAGTTATTTGTAACCTGGTAAAGGGACCACCCTCTCGACCAATTATTCCTGTCCCCACCACTGATTTTCTGTTTGGATTCATTTGTTGGCATGACAAACACCTTTGACAAAAAGATTCTGCAATGGTTCTAAATTTTGTATTGAACCATGTTTCTCTAAAAAGTCTGACCATAGAATCTCTTCCTAAATGTGCAGGACCATGATATAATCTGGCCATGTCAGCAATCAAGCAATTTGGTAAGACTATTCTGCCATCTTTGTAAACCCACACTCCATCTTCTTCATGTGGTCTACAATCTGATCTTAACCATAGGTCTTTTTCTTCATCATCTGCTTCGTTTTGTAAATCTCTAATCTCATGCCATGTTTCTACAACAGTTGTTAGCATTAATGAATTTGAATCAGTTTCTTTACTCCTCTCCCGATTGTATGAATAATTTTTCCTTGCGCAGTACTTTGCTGTTTCGTCTGCGAAGGCATTTCCCTTGGAAATATAATCAGTTCCTCTAGTGTGCGCTGCACACTTGACTATGGCAATTTCTTTTGGCAATTGTATTGCTTCAATTAATCTTCTAATGAAAACTGCATTTTTAATTGGTGATCCTGTTGATGTCATGTATCCTCTCTGTGACCAGAGTTGTCCATAATCATGCACAACTCCGTACCCATACTGACTATCAGTAATGATGGTAACTCTTATATCCTTTGATATTTCACATGCACGAATTAAAGCAATCAATTCAGCCACTTGTGCTGAACGAACTCCTTCAAGACATGATGCTTCTTCAACATCTACAACTGTACAAACTGAGTATGAAGCTTTCAAGACACCTCCTTCGGATCTTAAGCATGAGCCATCTACAAAGTAGACAAAATCCGATTCAGACAAAGGTCTGTCTTTGATGTCTTTTCTTGGTTTTGTACAGAATTCCATGACATCTAAACATTCATGTTCAGTTTCAATATCATCAACAATTTCAGAATCAGGCAGCAATGTAGAAGGATTCAGATTCAAACATCTTGAAATCGAAACATTATCTGCTCCCAGTATGATTTTCTCATACTTTGTCAATCTGTTACTCGTTAAATGTTGAGTCTTACCTCTTGTCAGTAATATCTCAACTGAATGAGGCACAAAAACTTTTACAGGAAATCCCATAATGATTCCTTCACTTTGTTCAAGGCTGATACTTGTAGCTGCAACTGCTTTCAAACAACCTGGTAATGCTTTTGCAATTGGATCAAGAACTGCGGAGAAGTATGCAATAGGTTTCTTTAGATTTCCATGTCTCTGTATTAATACAGATAATGCACATCCTTCTCTCTCACTGCAATACAGTTCAAAATCTTTTTCATAATTTGGCATACCCAAAGCAGGAGCTTGGCATAAGCTCTTTTTCAGGTTCTCAAAAGATTCCATCTCAGCATCATTGAGAATAATTGGATCTTTTACATCTGATTTGGTCAATCTTTGTAGTGGTTTTGCAATTACTGAAAATCCACTTATCCATTGTCGACAGTAACCTACCATTCCCAGGAACATTCTGACCTGTCTTTGTGTTCTTGGCGGTAACATTGCTTGAATCATTTTTATTCTCTCTATTGTTACTTGTCTTTTTCCTTTTGCAATTCTGTGACCAAGATATTTTACTTCTTGTTTGCAAAACTGTAGTTTTGCTGGGGACACTTTATGTCCTTCTTCTGCAAGGCGATTTAACAGAATTATTGTGTCTGTTACACAATTTTCTCTTGTCTTTGCAGCTATTAATAAATCATCGATATACTGCACCAGCGTAGACCTACCTGGTAAGTCTAAATCTTCTAATGATCTTTTTAACAATTCATTAAAGATTGAAGGACTTTCAGTATAGCCCTGAGGGATTCTTGTCCATCCAAGGGTCTTACCTTGGAATCTGAAAGCAAAGATTTCATAACTGTCTGGGTGTAAGGGAACAGTAAAGAATGCATTGCAAAGGTCAATAACTGTGTACCATTCAGCATCATGTGGAATCTGAAATAGAATTACTGCTGGATTTGGAACTACAGGACAACATGGAATGACAATTTGATTAACCTTTCTCAAATCTTGTACGATCCTAAATGTTCCGTTAGACTTTTTAACTCCCATAATTGGTGAATTACAAGAGCTACTCTTCATTTCCTTTAATACACCTTGCTTGATTAACTTTTCAATTATAGGTGTAATACCTTCAATTGTCTCTGTTTTCATTTTATACTGTGGAGTGTTTGGAAATTCTATTCCCTGTTTTAATGCAATTTTTACAGGATCTACGTTTTTCATCAGACCCATCTCATTCCCAGTAAAATCCCATATTTCAGATTTCACTGTTTCCTTTAGCTCTTCAGGTAAATCCTTTTCTTCAAATGCAGGAAACAATTTTGTTTCTTCTGCTTCCATCATCATCATTGTCATTCTGTACAAACCATCTTCCTCCATTGTTTGTAACTCAACTCCTTCAGGAGAACAATATATTCTGCAATTCATTTTACATAGGATGTCTCTACCTAATAGATTTACTGGACTACTATTACAAACCACAAATCTGTGTTTGTCTCTGTAATTTCCAATTTCAACTGATACTGGATCAGTTAAGTCTGTTTTAATTTGCTGATTACTTACTCCTACAACTTGGATGGTATCCCCTGAGAGAGGTAGGTTTTCAATTTCCACTGATCTAACAGTAGAACGGGTAGCACCAGTGTCCACTAGAAAAGTGATGTCTACATCATTAACTTTCCCGTTTATATAAGGACCAGACTGGTCAACCTCAAGAGTGGCTCCAACAACACACTCTTCCTCCTCTTTCGGGCACCGTCAGCAATAATCATCAGAATCACTGTCTTGACTTTCTGCTAATAAAAATTGTTGTGAAGCATTTTGCATTTGAATCTTTTGCTGCTTTTGCTGTTTTTGTGGTTTTATTACCTGTTCACATCCCTGAAATCCCACGTTTGGATTATATTTTTGAACTCCCCCACAATTCGGAAAAGGTGGTTGTGGCAATTGGTCTTGACGATTATTCACCTGTTGTTGTTGCTGTTGTTGTAACTGTCGCTGAATATTAAATTCATTTAACCCCTGTTGCATCTGTAGCTGTTGCTGCAGGTTAACACCATTCTGCATCTGTGGATTCAATAAGGGATTCTTTGAGTTTCTAGGAGGATGAGGACACTCGTCCCTCCAATGTCCAATTTCGCCACAATTAAAACAAGGTAATCTTTGTTTCAGTTCTTCTATCTTTGGGCTAAATTTCTTTGGGAAATTATTATTACCTTTAAACTTTCCTTGTATCTGGTTTGTATTTCCAGTTTGAACAAAATTAGTGTTCTTATTTCCCATGCTGGCAATCTGTTGCTCAGCCACCTTTACCTGAGCCCACATGGCTTTCTCCTTCAGCTTCTTCTGTTTTACTTCTAATTCATCGCTACAATATTTTGCTTTTCTTAGAATATCATCTACAGATAGTGCTTGCCATCCGACAATACTAGTTCTGATCATTTCTCCAATTTCAGGTTTTAGTCCATAAACAAATCTATAGATAAAATGACTCATGTCTTTTTCATCTAATTTTTCATAACCACTGTATTGTTTAAAGATTAACAATAGTCTTTCATAAAAAGAATGAACTGATTCTTTTGTTTCCTGTTCTGTTCTTTCTATTTTAACCCAATCAACTTCTTTGGGTGGAATTTTGTTTTTCATCCAAACAATTACTTTCTCATAGAAATCCATTACAAGTGGATTTGGGGCACCTGTTTCTTTGATTCGTTCAGGTTCTGCTTTTGGCCAACTAATAGATATTTTACATTCTGTCCAAAGATCAGATGGGACTACAATGTCAAAAAATCCATCTAAATCAATCCACAGAACTTTTGACACCTTAATAAATCTATCGACTTGCCTGTACCACTCAACTGGTTTCTCTCTTAATTTTGGAAAGTCATTTGTGAATAACAGAATGTCTTGTCTTGACCATGGGACATGAACATATCCTCCACCTGCAACTTCTCTCATTGGAAATTGTTTTGACAATTTTTCTAATCTTTCATCTTCCTTCCTTTTGGTCCATTTCACTCTCCATTTGTTCAGTTCTCCTAGCTTTTTGATATAGACAATCAAATCTTTAATGTGAACTATTCTTCCCATTGAGTTCAAACTCTCAATGTCACTTTCTGAAAAATCTAATCTGTAATGCTTTGCAAAATTCTTTTGTTTACTTACATCGATTTCAAGTTCTGCAGCTAGATCCTCTAATTGATCATATTTATTTTTCGTTTTCCACTGAATACTTTTGCAAATGAATAGTAGTTCATCATCCCGATAGTAATTTAAACTATCTGGACCAATTGTTCCAATTATTAATTCTTCTATATTCGCTTTTAATTTGGCCACATCAAGTTTTGGTGTGGTTACCCTGACTTCTGGACTTCCTACATCTGACATAGCACCCATTGGTGTTTTTGGAGATAAATCCTCATTAAAGGTTAAATCAGGCATTCTCAATCTAGAAGTGTTTCATTCAGTTAAGTCTGAATAAAATTTTTCGGTAACCTTTTGAGTTTCTGTATTTAAAGGAATAGTTAATCCATTTTTGTTTGTATCTCTTTGATCAAATACAGGCTGAACAGGACCTATTGTTACTGGAACTGTGACAGCTTCCATGCCTTTTGTCATTCTTTTAATTAATTCTTCTTTTGATCTTAAATATTCATTATAATCAACATCCTCAACATTTCTTGTCTCTCTTACATAATCTTTTGGAGGTTCCCTTGCTCTTGGAGTCATTGAAAAATGTCTACCTTCATTTCGAGCATTCTCGAATTCTGATCTTCTAGGAGTTTCAGTGATTTCACAATTATTTGGATAAAGTTTAGGAGCTTCACTAATTGGAGGTGCACTCGGTGAAGTTTCAGTAGAAACCACCGGAGTAGACCATGATCTAGGAGGTCTCAAAGGCTGATTAGGCTGTTTCTTTCTAGCAGTTGTATATATTTCTTCCATAACTGCATCCTCAGATTCACTTTCCATAGATTTCCCTGTAGGAGAACCCATTACCATTTCATGAATTAAATATAATCCTTCACTCATGTTTCCCTGTCTCCACATTCGCAATCTATCTTCATGAGTTTCTCTTTTCCATGATGGATTTTTAGAAGGTCTTTTAATTCCACTAGCTTCTCTTTGTAACTGATACATCTCGTCTTCCCACTCAACTAAAGCTTCAAATTGAGTTGGTCTCGGTTTTGGAACAAGAGCATTCATTTTCTCTCGTAAATTTCTTAAAACTCTTACATTAAATGAACCATCATCAGGCCAAGCTAAAACACCGTCGTTTTTAGTATAACGTTTCCAACTGTCGAACCATAAGACAGTATGATATCCGTATTCACCTTCCATGTACGCTGCAGGTGTTTTATACTTATGAAGTAGTTTACCACCTCGCGTTTCGATTTTCTTGTCAGGTGAAAATAAATTCTTAAATTTCTGAAATAATGTTGTCTTTTTCTCAACATGTTTAAAATGATAACTCATTTTTAAGAGTTAAATTTTATTCACAAAATCGTTCGTAAAATATTTCCGGGATGTTCCGCAAAACAACCAATCCGTGCGCGAAACACACCAACAGGCCAATGGCAGTTGAGCTGCGTCACTTTTCAGCTCGACCAATAAATTTGGAGATTTTCCGAAGGACCAATCAGCTCACAGGCTGTCAGAGACTCAGGAGCCAATCAGAATACTGCTTGTGACGTAGGTCACCCAATCCCAGCGCGGCTCTGTGACGTACACAGCAGCTGCGGTTTCTCGCTTCTCACTCCTGGCGCTTACCCCTCCTTCACAAAATCTTTTCACAGCGCCATTTTAAGGACACTTTTCAGTGTAAATTAATTCTTAACAATGACTATAAAGACAACATCTGTTCGTTTCACTATTTAGGATAGTTTACATACATTCAAGTATCCACACTTCGGAATAGACGGCGCTATTCACACTAAGGATAATATTCAATTGTCAGTAGAGTAACCTTACCCCACCCTTCTAACACGTATAATTATGAACTCGCTTTGCTCTGAACCCACCGCGAAGTGAAAGTTCTAAGAGTTCCACTTGAACATAAAATACAATTCAAACTCGCACTTTCATTCGGAAAATTCCCTAAATTCAAACACACATGAAATCCGTACAGGACTCTCACCTGTTTATAGAATTCATGCACCGTTAGCAAAACAACGACGTTATCCGTACAGGGCTCTCACCTGTTTATAGATATGAAACATGTACCCGTACAGGACTCTAACCTGTTTATAGATAATCATGCACCGACGTTAATTTTACCCTTCACTCAAGCTCGGATATAACTAATACTCTCATCACAGTGAGTTTTATGGAAGGCGCTTTGTCCCTATTCTCATGCTGCTTTGATTTCTTAGAAAATCCTCACTATACAAGATTCAGACCTAGCCCTAAAACTGTGCTGCTCGGCGACAACACTATGGTACACGGCGATACCTCTTGTGATACTCGGCGATATCACTACAAACAGAACAGATGGCTTGCGTGACTAATTTCTCGCCACACAATCTATACCGGTATAGCTTACAGATAGGCACGAAAAACGAACTTAACATGTGTTAAAACATCGATCCTATTTCCATACCATGACGTAACCCTTAGCAACCAATATATTACCTTGGTTACCTCTTAGCAACCATCAATTTCTGCTACCAGAGAATTGATCCAGCGGGCTATAGAAAATATATCATAAACTACGCTACCCAACTTCATAACCTATAAACAAAATTCTATACTAAATATGGACCCATTTATGAACCTGATATATTTTGGGCCTACTGAATCAGGTGGTCAGAATAAATCTATATACACATTATCTATACATTATATACATAATTATACATTTGCAAAAAGAATATTGTCATTAGAATAAAACCCAACCATTTAAACGACCACCATAGGTGACGTGATCTAGCTAATGGTAACCTATACTTCTAAATAATCAAGACCAGCTTGTTTGTCAAAAGTAAGATTTTATTTTCTAAATTATGGTATATATGTTGTAAGTTTTATAAATGAAATTTATTTGCAATAAAGCAAGCATGATGGTAAGAAATATGAGAAAAATACAATTTAAGCTATTGAATCAATTTTAAAGAAATTATATAAAGTTTAGCATTTCTAAAACCTAATTCCCTAACTGAGCTAAATAGACAGAAATTAAAGTAAAGATCTTTGAGGATTCTTACGTGCTCCACGCAAAGTCCATCAGCACATCACCCTCATCGGAAAGTCAGAAAGCAGCAGCCAGCCCAACCCTAAGAGCATGACTTTTTATACCTTTCTACGCTAACTAAACTAGTAAAGGAAAATTTTCAGAAATCCTCGACGTCCCATTGGCTGAGAGTGACAAGTGACATGTCACCCGATTCTTAAAAAGTTCCACAAAATCATGTCTTACAAAGACCATTGTCTCTTCCACGTGAAGCCAGAAGCTTCCTGCGATTGCAACTTTGTATTAAGTCATCCTCGCAGCTTCCATAGCCTTTCAGTACAACTTCCGCGGATGCCAAGTTAAGGACTGACAAAAAGTTCACTTTCGACCTTGGCCATGTCCGACAGAATGATGTCAGCTCATCAGTTTTTGCTTTGTGAATGCAGCTTCAATAAACGTTTTAATTCAGAATGGGCGTCTCGTGACTTTCTGCAGAATTATAGATCAGCTCTTTTCCTGCGGCTCAAATAACTAGGCCCAAAAGCAGGCAACTTATGTTTTCTAGTATAAAACAAACACAAGAAAAGTATTAATGTAAGAAATAATGTAGATTCTGTATCCACCCCATGGTTTACTAATTAATTAACCCACCCGATTAATCAAAATGTTACCTAGCCATTGCAAACAAATAAAGCAGCGTTTATATTTACCAGTCTCCGTTTTTCTATGAGACCCATATGCACCTAGAATAGTAGAAATGACATCACACAGACAAGGAAAAGCAAAACAAGCACATGCTTATTTTAAGTTTGCAGCAGTTAGTAATGACAAAAACAAAAACAATAAATTATTTTATTATTTTGCACGAACAAAAAGATGCAACATTTATGCACGTTTATGAGCACACATGTTAGTCCCCCCACGTGTAAAGTTTAATCTAAGTTGTATTAGCACGACATATCACAAATCATTAATAATTTTATTCATGTTATGGAAATGTGACTTTGCGAGTTTAAACAAAATTTTGTTTTCTATCTCGCTCCATCACAGTGAATGCACATGGCGAGCACATGGCTAACTAAAATGGCTGCCACAAAGAAAATGGCTTCAGCTGATGCTAACAGCGATTTCTGCTCGTTTCCACAGAGGCACAACAGCACTTTGATCCCCGTCTTAGCTGCATAGACCAGGGGAGGACTACATGTCCCAGAATCCCCGGGTCACTGTCAGCATCATTCCTGCCTGGAGACGCATAATTACTGCACCGTGGTCCAGCGCCGCGGGACACGCCAGGGCAAAGCCCGGGCCAAGGGCAGGCCCGTCCACACCAGTCGAAGGCCGGAGGAGGCTGGGCTTGCCCATCCCTTTATGTTTTCTTGCCTCAAGATAAAGAGAGGGAGGCGCGCACAGCATCATCCAGTTACCAGTTTTGATATATTTAAGCCACATATGCATTTATTTTTATGAATACTGAAGGCAAAAAAAGCGAATTTGTGAATAGAGGTCATAGGAAAGCTAGGTGGATGATAGATACGCATAATGGAAATAGAGGTTCTCCGTGATAAAACTGTGGTGGTGGTTAAATTTCAGTATACTTTAAGGATAATTATAGATTTTAATAGTTGTTCCCCGTGGAAAAGATATAGCTGAGCTATACTGTACTGTATGGTAAGTTTATATGTAAACATTCCTCAGATTTGAATTGTTACATCTGCAGATTTTCCTGTTGGACATTTTTCTGGCCATTTGTAGTTCCATTGCTTGGTGCCTGTTGCCTTGCGTTAGTTATCAAAATGCTGGGCTACCCCCAGCACCTTGTTTGTAGGGGTGGGAGTAGTTCGCGAAGGAGCGCTACGCGTAGCTATGCAAATTGCACTCCTCACTACGCGAGCTACGCGTATCACTACGCGAACTGCGTAGTAGCATGTTCGCACTGTGCAAGATGTCGTTTTCAATGATTGCACAGTGCGGACAAAGCAAGATTTTTACTCGAGCTGCAGCTTTCTCAACGCGGACTGGTAGTTTCTCATCGCGAGCGGTCGTGAGCATGCGTGACCACTCGCAATGAGAAACCTGACCTCCCTGCGTTGAGAATCTCGCCAGGAGGTTAATTTTCCATGCTCGCAATCGGCAACTTGATGTTGCTGATCGCGAACAAGGAAAAGTTTCGTGAGGATGTCATTTTGCTTGCTCGCGGTCACCAACTTGACGTTGATGACCGCGAGCAAGCAAAAAATTACTGCTGCACTACGCCACACATGTTCGCACTGTGCTACGTGCAGTTTGCGTAGTGCGAAGTTGCGCTAACTTCGCAAACTACACGAGCGTTGCATAGTGCTTTGCCCAGGGTTACTTGTTTCTGAAGTTTCACAAATCCCTTCATTAACAAGGCAAATGTGGTTTGTAGGTAGAATTGCGGACTGCCTCTGATGTCGGGGATGTACGTTGTTACAACGCATGCTTTTACTACGCATGCTTTTACAACGCAGGTTTTTCAACGCAAGTCGTTCCAACGACTTGCGTTGCGGGGTGCTGGATAGTGAATAGTTTAATTTACTATTCCAACTCCAGTCCCCGTGGATAGTAGGGAAGGTGTTGGATAGTAAATTAAACTATTACCTATCCTAGAGCTCCCCCCAGCGCAATTCGTTGTAATGACTTGCGTTGAAAAACCTGCGTTGTAAAGGCACTGCGTGGTAAAAGTTGCGTCGTAAAGGATGTTTCCCGATGTCGGTTGTCAAATTCTAGTTAGTGTGCAAATACTGGCTAGTTAAGTTTTCTAATCCTTAAATAATTCTAGCTATATGCGAGTGCTTAATTCAGAGGAGAAAAAACAAGGAACATGAACCTATTTGGAATGTTACGTGTGCAAACCATCTATTTTAAAATTGTGCAACCTTGTCGTATGCGTCTATAAACTGTACCTCCTGTCCTGAATTTTTGTCCTGAATTTTTACACTTTGTCCTGAATTTTTGCATTCACTGGCCTGAGTTTGCCACCATGCGAGTTGGTCACACCCTTCTGTTTTCTGCAAGGACACTCCGGCGGCCCCTCATAATGTTGTGCTCTTTTAACTGGCTGTGTGAGGTACAGAGAAGGAATACGTACACAAGGTCCTTTCTATCCATATCACCGTTTGTTATTTGTGTATTTGCCCTAGCTAGACCATGTTTACATACGTTTACATTTGACGTGATTGCCACTGCTCCTGTGCAACCGCAAGGCCGCTTCAAGCTCAGATAAAGTTAAATTCACACTTTAAAGACGAATGATCTTTCTTTCCGGGGTCCTCACAAAGCCACCCGCCTGCCACTCCGGCTTGAAGTGCCAAGTTTCCTAGTGCTGTTGGTGAAAAAGAGGGAATTTATAATGTAAATGACAATCAAACTGTAACTGTGTCAGTGCTGTGTCTGAGCTAAAGCGTGCAGGCATAAATAACGATTTAATCTTTTCTGCAATATTAATACCTCATCTTCAGTTGTCTGTGCACTTCAGGAGCTGTCAAGGTTGCTTGAAATGGTATTATGTTCTTCTGAGCACTTAGAAGCACAAATTCCCCCTGTGTTAAGTGCTATTTAAGCAAGCAAAACAGCTTTAATAATAATAATTTTGAATGGCTGGAATTGATCCCGCTCAGCAGACTATGGCACACTAATGAATAATTCCTATTAAGAGATTAATATTTTTGCAGTGTAGTCACAGGGTATGTTGCCATTTATAATATATTCCGCCCTATCCAAGTCAAAGGCACGTACGAGCACATCACAGACTTTCAGAGACCTGCAATTGGAAAATGCAATGATTTGATTCGTCCTCAAACACATTCACCTATTGTGCTCCTACGTGTGGTCTTTTTTCAATATCAGTTAGTTGTAGTGTAGGCAGCCAATTCTGCAGTGGGTCCTTTCTAAGCGTGCGTGAAATTCATGTAATTTCCGTATGGGAAATTACATGATATGTCCCCACTAATTATGTGAAATTACGCATATTACACAAAATGCCAGCCTGGCATTTTGAGCAATTTTGATTGCCAAGTCCATCCTTGCATCCACACATTTCAAGCTAAAAAAAACCGCAAGATTGCAAACGATTGAACAATAACCTCTCTCGTTCTCAATCACCTTGCTCCAGGCCCACAATAGGATTCTTTCCCAAACGTAATCTCAATTACATGGTGGTATATTGTAATCCCAGGCATTTGGTGCACAATGCCTGAAATTACGTAAGATTACTGAAGTGTAAACACTATTTTTCCAGGCCACAGTCTTTTTAAGACTATGAGCTAATCAGCACGAGCTCAGAACGCTTTCATTTTAAGAGGAATTCTGTGTGCATGAGATCCTGAGTTATTATTTTGGGAGAAAGGCTCCCACCAAACTGGGAATCCAGGGCCATATTATTAAGAACAGGCGATAAAATTATCGCCACTTTATCGACAGGAAACTGCCGCTAAAGCGGCGATAATGGCCTTGATAATATGTCCTTGTGAATTCCCATAGCAGCCATGGTTCTGGTGTTAACCTGGGCTGCTATGGGAATTCACAAGGGCATATTATCAAGCCCATTATCGCCGCTTTAGCGCCAGTTTCCTGCCGATAAAGTGGCGATAATTTTATTGCCTGTTCTTGATAATATGCCCCCGAGTGCCTTGTCAAGTCAAAACGAGTCTGAGTGTGAAAATCTGGACTTTACTGCTGTTAGAAACTGCAAAAAGCAAAAGGATGCCTCCAGAAAAATGTGTGTTCAGTGTTGATGCTACACCAGAACAAAATTAAAGTAATTTAAAACTAGAATCTCTAAACAAATGTAGTGAAGGATTAAACAAGACCTAAACAATCAAAAGTGTATGACAAGATCAGGAGTTGTACATTTAGGAACAAAAATGTAAAAATTGTCTATGGATGCAACAGGAAATACAAGTTAAAGTTAGGTTGGTGCATTATTCAAAGTGGCCTCCAGAGTGCACTCTTACTTCAAAATGAAAACCAGCTACCAGTTCTGATCTGTCTAACAGAGAGTGGAAGGGCAGGGACAGAGTCAGTTACCTTTCATAACATTTTTAGATATACGGTACAATAGACCTAGATGAAATTGGGATAAATAATGGAAGCCTTACGGACCTAGACTGTGTGTAAGTTTATAGACTGCTTGAGACTCAACCACTGATGGTGGCATCTTACATCATCACATGGTCGGCTTCTCAGTCAGATCAAGCAACATACCTGTCTAAATGGGATACTGATTGTAGGATCTCTTATGGAGAGCTTTTTCCAGCAAAAGGAAATGGGGTCCAAAAGCCAGACACTCAAATTACCTGCTTGTCAACCTATTGTAACGTGTTACGGCTGCCACCAGCAAGATTAAATATATTCAAGGATGTATGTTTGCGAATCAATTAAACTTGATGGGCGAGATGTATCAAGCGTTTTTCCTGTTCGCAATAGGGCCGATTCGCTGAATCAGCCTATTTGCGAACAGGAAAAAGCCTTTTGGGATGTATCATCTCAAAAGTCAGTCACAAAATAGGGAATCGCAAAAATTGTGATTCCCTATTTTGCGAATACATTTAATGAGTCACAATTTGCGTTTCCTTAAATGAAATGCAGGAAGCAAAAAAAATTGCGACCTGCTTTAAGGAATCGCAAATTACCACCAACTTCAAGTTGATGGTAATATGCAAATTCAAAGAAAAATGCACTTTTTTGCATTTTTGTCTAGGTGCCATGTGGCGTGCATACATGCCCTTAGGGCATTTATGTGCACCACATGTGCACACATGCATATTTCTGGGGTGGACCAGGGTGTCCATTTGGCACCCTTGCATCCTTGAAATTGCATGCACAATTTGCGAGTACCTATTGGGTACTCAGCAATTGTGCATGCAATTCCCATTCATTCCTATGGGCCTCTAGGCTTTCCTTATTTCTGACTCACAAATTGCGAGTCCCAAATAAGGAATGGGTAGGAATCGCAATTTATTCTGCGAAACCTACACACATTGCATTTGCAAGTCCATAATAGCGAATCGGTACAATTTGTTATTATGGACTTGCAAAATGCAATGTTCCCTGGTCTACATGCTTAGGCTAAGGCTGAAAACCCTATACAGTGTCTGGCGTCTTCTTCAGGGCCTGTGGATCTCTTGTAAGGGCACCATAACCTAACAGTAGTGTCCATGAAGTGTGATGTTTAGGGTGAGTGAGTATGTGTGCAAATTGTACAATCAAACAAAGAAAGGGGAAAAAATTAAAGAACAAAACCCATGGTTAGAAAAGTACAGAAATAACAGGAAATATAAAAACTGCCATAAAGGAAGAGCATTAATAAACAATGTCACCATATTTCATTCCTAAGTGGCCAATATTGCACTTCATATATCATCGATTTGTCTTACTACTAAAGCATGAAAGAGTGAGAGTCTGGAAACATTCTTTCTGTACTCCTTGTACTTTATATACACTCTTGCAAGCTGAGACACTCACCATTTGGAGGGGAATAACAAAGAGAAGGTCCTGAGTGGATACCACACATTGATGGGGTAAAAAGTTCAAGCTCTGTAGCCAGTCCCTGTGCATGGCCCATATGATTTGGGCAATGGGTACAGAACCTGTACCAGCCCACACATCACTTAGTGCACTACACACAGCCACAGGCTTTGAGCTGTGGTGTCTAGAAGCAGAGTACAAAGCATAACTGGGTGATATAATACTATATTGCTTAAGAGGTGTTTTGGTGGTATCATAAAACATAATTTCCAAAGCCATCAAAAAAAGTGAAAGGAGAAAGCACGAGGCAACAGGCCTTTTCCATGAATGCATCCACAATCTGCAACAATATCCATGCTCCCATGCCGTCCACATTGACCTTGCTCCTATTCAGGAATGACCATTATAATAAATGGGGTAACCCAGTAAAGTGAAAGGACCTGGGTATCAATCGATATAGAAAAACAGTGGTCCTAGACAATCCTTATCTATACTCAATTCTATGTCAGAAAAAGAGTATACTCCTGAACACAATTCATAGAGGCTGTAGGCACTATCAAATCATAAATGCAGACCACTTACAATTAGTTAACTTTCAGAATTCAATGTATTCATTTGCGCTAAGTATTCATTCAAAAAAATGAACCACATATGCATATTTTGCAACATATGATATTCACACGGGTATTGTCAAAAGGAGAAAGGAGAGTGTGAAAGTAAGTTCTCATGTGAAGAATAGAAAATGGAGTTGGAAAATCAAGAGGCATCAGAAGACAATTCAAATATGTTGAAGCAAACGGGATCCGGCAAGAAATCCTGACAGAACCGGTATCCCTACAGTATGGGGCCTACCCCTACACACAGTTTAAATTTCTGTTAATTTTTCAAAAATAGTTGTCACAGTGCAACTTCATCTGTGGTTGGGGTATGAGGGTGAAGAATGTTGGGTGTAGGCCTCCTCAGGGGATGTCGACATTTCGACCCTAACATAAAAGGGTAGGTGGATTCCTCTGCTGCGGGTCTTCCTCGAGGCATGGAAGGGGAAACAAGGCGAAGGCCACAGAGAGAAACCAAGAGACTACTTCATGGTAGCCTTTGTTCAAAATCATTTTGATTCATCAGGGACGGAGAACAAATCTCACAGTGCTGCTGGATAGGAGCGGTAAGAGACCTTCCGGGCGTTTTGCAGTTTTGGGAGTTCAATTCTTTCAGTCCTGAATCCTGTCACTATCGGAGACGTGACGCATCCGTCGGCGTCTCTGAAATTGCAATTGTGACAGGATACAGCCTCTATGAATTGTGTACAGAAGTATACTCTATTTCTGACATAGAATTGAGTATAGATAAGGATTGTGTAGGACCACTGTTTTTTATTCCTATTAAGGAATGAGCTGAATACATACCAAGTTAAGCAACACTAGAATATGACAAAGTAACAGTTCACCTCTCCTCTTAGAAAGCAGCTTTCTCTCCTATCAAAAGTTGTCTGTACCATGGTCTTCGACCTTTTATAGTGCTCTGATTCCTATTGCTGGGTCTGTCCTATAGAAACACGACCTATATACATGCATACATGCATTTGTCTTGTTGTCCATTCTCAATGTTGAAAACATATATTTTATATTGACAATTATGTTTTAGGAGTAGGACCTGTCACCAGCAGTATGGCTCTAGGGAAAGTGCTGGAAAAATATGTTCATTCACAGCTCTGCAAACATATTGAGAAATATCATCTCCTGGATCCTCACCAGTCAGGATTCAGAGCAGGTCACAGCACTGAAACGGCATTAACGCACATCGTGGATGACGCCGTGAGATCCCTTGACCAAAATATCCTTTGCCTCCTGATCCTTCTAGACCTGTCCTCAGCCTTCAATACCATCAAACATGAAAACTTGATTGATCTCCTACAAAGTAGGATGGGATTGTCGGGCTCGGTACTAAATTGGTTTGCCTCCTTCCTACCCAACCGCACGCAAAGGATCAAAGTTAATCATGCCCTATCTTCCAGTACCCCGGTCCTAATTGGAGTCCCCCAAGGCTCGACGCTCTCGCCCACTCTCTTCAGTCTATTTATGGAGCCTCTTGCAGTCATTCTGAACAGAGCCAACATCCAATGCCACATGTATGTGGATGACACGCAATTGTAGTGAAGATCTCATCACAGGAGGACATAAACACTTTTTAATACTGCACATGCACAAACTCAACAATGACTAGCCCAAAACCATCTCTTACTAAATACTCTAAAAACTGAATTTCTTTTGATCACCCCACCTATTCACTCAGCCCCCACCCTTGACTGGATTAAACAACTAGCAGCTCTGAACTGCACACCTCATGTTGTAGACTCTGCCAAATCTTTGGGTGTCACCTTGGATAAACATCTAAATATGCAAGCACATATCAGCGCTACTATTAGGGGAGCCAATTTCCAACTCAACATACTGAAGAAAAATCAAACAATTCCTCCCCCCCAAAGACCTCATGCCGGCGGTACAATCCTTGATTATCCCTAGATTGAAATATGGATTGGTGACCCTAGCAAGACTTCCCAAAGCCAGCTTAGCCCCACTCAGAGCTACCTTGAATGCTTCAGCCAGGCTTTTAACGGGATCTAGGACATTTGATCACATTTCACCCGACCTGTTGCAAGCTATTGAAGCTAGAATCATACTCAAGATTGCTTGTCTGACTCATAAAGCCATACACCACAATACCCCATACTACCTAGCAAATAAACGTGAGCTATCGGGCTCTAGCAGGACCCTCAGAAGTACGTCCACCCTTCTCTTGAAGCCGCCAAGATTCAAAAAGAAAAGATCGTACAACCGTCCGTTCACCGGTCTTGCTCCTATAATCTGGAACTCCTTACCATCCGAGATCAGATCTTCCTTTAAACAACTGATCCAAAGAGTAGTAATGAACGAACTTTAATCGCACTGATCATATTTGGGTGATTTATTAATAACCAAATTCTTTACATTTTCTCACTGATGTTCTATATGTCTTTACCTTCTTTTTGCATTCGTTTTGACCCAGTCCTCGATAGCTTCTTTAACTGCATCATTTGTTGATTTTTGCAAGATCCCCTTTTGTTAATATTCCTCGATTGCACATCTTGGTTCCTTCTATTGTATGATGTTTTACTCTGAGAGATACATGGCGCCTCTGATACACCCTACTCGTTACTCCTGAATGTTCTCCCACAGTTTGTACTCTCACTTACCTCCTTTTAGTTTTGTTTTGTACAATGGCTGAAGACTACTCTGTACAGCGCTCTGATACCCATTTGGGTCTTGTTCGCGCTCTGTAAAACTTTTCAAATAAATAAATAAAAATAAATTAATATAATTTGACATTGACAATTATGTTTTAGAAGTAGGTGGGGAAATGTTGCTTTACTGTTGTGCTCTTTATTCTCTGTGCAATTGCAAAAGAGCTCACAGAAATTTCTATTGCCAGAGTGAAATTTATAGCAAGAGCACATGTGGCCGAAGCCTTCTTAATGGACTGCAGCCACTACATTAGTGAAACCACTAGATATACAGAGCACTAAAATATGTTCAATACAGAAAATTCTGTAATTTAAACCTTTAGTCCTGCAATAAAATCTAGTGTTTATGCACATTGCTAGCTTAAAAGCAAGTTAAAATGAAGTACATGCTTGCCCCCAGTGGCCAAAGGTCAACATGAAACAATCAGATTTTGAGATGGGTATTCAGATTTCATCCTCATTAAGAGACCCATCTACAAAGCTTTTGTGAGGTTGCAAAACGGTCAGGACCCATTGGGAATTACAAAATGTGTCAAAGACACATTTTGTACATGGGTGTTTGCGATTACCAAATAGACAAAATGCAAAATAAATAGCTATTTGGTAATTGTAAACCATTGCCTTCGTATATCTGTCCCTTAGTTCTCTGTCTCTCTTCTACTCAAATATACGGATTAAGTGCCATGTGCCATCTTTGAATGTGGGTTTGTGTGGTGTGTTGATCAGGAACAGCAATGGAACAATCAATCCCCCTTACAGGATGTCACAGACACAGCAAGATCCTATACATTTACACTTGCTGGGTAGTTTTACACCAAGATTTGCACATGCACCAATTGGTTGAAAAACGCAATTTGTGGAATACGTTGACCAGTTTAACTGCTGTTTTCTGCACCAGTTGTTCAACGAAAATGTTGCTGCATGATCAGCCTGCAACAGTCCAACACTTTATTTTGCTCATGGGGATGATTTTTTATCACTGTCCATCAATGTCATACTTAAATCAACGACTTTGAAAAGCTCCATTACCCAGTATGAAACTGCCTACATCCACAGAGTCTCAATGCAGTAGTTGATGATCAGTGTACTTAGAGATGAAATGTGAGATATTACAGGTTAAACCAAGTCTAATAAAATTTGACATCCAAAAAAAGACAAGCCTACTCTGACATGAAATAGTTGTATTAAATGCTTGAGTGCTAATGACTTCACACTTTGGCAAGGTACCCAACTGCAGGTCAAGCAATGAACAGAGCTCTCAATCAAAAACGAACTTATTCCAATGCTTCTAATCACTTGGCCCCTAAGGACACCTTGGCTTCTTTAGGCTCTGCAGCTGATCGAATTATGGCCTGCTTATGATGCTGGTGGAATTCTTGTCTTGTCGGCACCATGGTGGAAGCGGGACCACCCAAATAGAGTCGGAGGTCCAGCTGCCCCTATTATGATGCGACCACCTACACAGAGGTTGCAATGTGTATATTTTGCATTGCAGCATGTGCTGCGGGCTGCAGCACATGCTGCAATACAAAATATACACATTTGAAACATCCCTGCACTATGTGGTAGGCACCGCATACAGGGATGTTTAGGGGGGGCCATAGAGGAGGACTAGAGCAGAAGGGTGCCCTGCTAGGGGCCTCCAAAGTCACTATCCGCCAGTCTTTTCATGGTGGGTTAACCACCATGAAATGGTAGGCAGAAAGGGACATCTTAATCCCTGAGCATGTACCGTCCCATTCGTTTGTGGGCACTGATGGGATCCTTGATCCTGTTGAACGCTGCAGTCTTTCCCAACCAACAGCCTGGCTCTGGCCAACTGCATCCTAATGCGGCAATCGGATCCAATGGGTTGGATGCTGGTGGGACTACCACTGATGGCCTGACGGTGGCAGTCCCACAAACTAACATAAAAATGCTATTTTGTTGTTCTGCATCCTTCTAGAAGGGTCCATTGTAGGTTTTCTGTACTCTGTCCCAACTATACATTTTCCCGGCCATTAATGTATGCCTGTAAGTAGAACACCCTAAGAAAAATGTGTGTTGTCTACAATTGCAAATGAATCCTGACTTTTATAGATAATAATTGAAGTAGTTCTGCTTTAAGAGTGCTATACACAAGCACCATAAGGGTATTATTCCCCTTTTCCCTTCTCCCATAATGTAGGACTTCCGTTACACAGCCGCGGCCCCTGGAGGGAGTTGCGGTGGGGCAGGCAGGCGGGGCGGGGGAATGGCAGGGTGGGGGTGATAAACACTGGAATATGGATGATTACAGGTAAATAATCAATTCAGTTAATAAAACTAATTTCGTTCCGTGTCCTGCATCGCAAAATGCAAATTTAGGCACGCTACGAAATTCGTTTTATTAATTTAATTGTTTACTTACCTGTAATCATCCATATTCCGGTGTTTATCACCACCCCACCCTGCCCCTCCCCCGCCCCGCCTGCCTGCCCCACCGCAACTCCCTCCACGGGCCGCGGCTGCAATTACATTCCTAAACTGTTGTTGGATTACACAATCTAGTGGCCCTTAAGTAAGTATCTAAACTGCTCTAACTTCTTTCCCTCACAATCCTCTGCACCTGCAATTCAAGCATGCTGATGGGTGAGAGACCAAATGGCTATCAACCCTCCATCTGCCTAGCGGTGCTTGAGCAAGACTTTTGTCATATAGAGGAAGTATGAACCAAGTACCTACCGGAGTAAGAGTTAAAATATCTATCTTGCTCAAGCACTAATTGTTCAGCGAGCTTCATATAAAGAGCATATTTATTATCTTTCAGATAATAATGGCTGAATGAGCTTCACAGTTACAAATGTATCTATTTCCTGCCCAGAATGACGTTACAGCTCAATCATGACGTCCTATCGCTACACAGCACTGTATCTATATACTTGTTTTCCCAGGCACATTTTTACTGCTCCCGCTCCAAGAAAAACACATTCCAATATTCGACAACTTGGCATTTAGTCTACAATCAATACCATCAAATTAAATCAAATGGCACTTGTACAGCGGACAGCTACTCTATAGAGTGTTGCAGCACTTCAGGTTCATTGACAACTGATTTCAATAAAGAGCAGCAACATTAAAGGGCACAGATAAATAACCAGATTTTAGGCCAATGTTAAATGAACCAGCAACCTTAGTACCATGAAGGTGCAAAGGAAGAGCATTCCAGTCTGCGGCAGCCAAAGCAGAAAAAAAAGGGAGCCTCTCATCTCTTCCTATTTGTCTTATGCATACCGCCTACAAAGTATCAGCAGAAAGTAAAGTTCTAGATGGATGATAGTGAACGAGTGCCTTAGTTAAATACTTGGGGACAAGGCCATATAAAGCTTTATGGGCTAACACAAGCATCTTGAACCTCACTCTCTCCCCAATGGGCAACCAAGGCAACTTCTTGAGTTGGACTCAGACAGAGATGTTCCTCAGGATGTTTAGCAAAGGCTGGCTGCAGCATTTTAACCAACTGAAGTCTCCTACTTTGGTACAAGGGGAGACCAGTATAATGTATTAGCATAGTCCAGTCAGGAGGTTATGAAGGCATGGACTTCCATCTTCTGACAGGGTACAGGAACAAAAACTTTCTACAGAATCTGAAGGCGGCCAAAACATGTCCCAACTACACTCTCCACCCGAGGTTCAAAGTACAAGTTATTATCAAACTTCACTCTGAGATTCCAAACCACTTTGGCCGGAGTCAGAGGAGATGGAGCAGAACTAGCCAAACTTCACCACTCCACGAAGGGGGGATCCAAAAACCATCACTTCTGTCTTACTCATGTCAGACTGAGATTACTCCAGCGCATCCACTGAAACACCACTGACAAACACACTTCAAATCTATTTTGAGCAATAGAGATGTTTCTGTCCCAATTTAGAAGGATCTGTATGTCATCAGCGTAAGAGATGACCTGCACTCCAAAGGATTCCAAAAGGGTTTGTTTGCCAAAGAGGAAATGTAGACATTAAACAATGTCGGACTTAAGGCAGAGCCCTGAGGAACCCCAAACTTAAGGGGTTTAGAGTCAAACGCAAATTACATCTTCTCAATAAAAAGGGCCCAACCAGGCCAACGCGGTTCCGCCTAACCCAATGTCATGCAAGCATTGCATCTGGTTAGGATGGGAGACTGTGTCAATTGCTGCTGAGAGGTCCACTAACAATAGGGCTACTTTCTTACCATTATCCATAGCCAATTTAAACCTCTATCGCAGTGGATTCAGTGCTGTATCCCTGGTTAAAACTCGATTGTGAAGGATGCAGCAACTAATTGGCTTCAAGATAGCTGCAAAGTTGGATACTAATCAGTTTTTTGAGGATCTTTGAAAATGCTGGCAACAAAGAAATTGGCCTATATTTAGCCAAGATGGGCTTGTCAGTCAAAGTTTTTTTTAGCAATGAAATCAGCATGGCGTCCTTCCACCAACTGGGAACAATAGCCTGGCACAATCAGTTATTTAGCGAAGAGTTCCAAATGGGATTAATAAGGTTGGCATTAAAAGCCAAAATATGAGGAGGGCAAGGGTCATCAGGAGAACCAGACTTACACGCTTTAAGAGCTTTCTCAGGGTCCCCCAATGAGATGGTAGTGAACTCCATCAAAGAGCAGGGGTGGGATGTTGGAACTATTGAGGAGTGACCCTCCGACCAATTAAACTCACTACTATTAGTAGCAACCAGTACATTATGGCCCTCTGACCCAACTGAGTCAACCCAGTTGCTTGTTCCCACTGCCTTTAAGGTCTCTCTAATGCCCAAAATGTTATTCTCAAAGAAGTCAGAAAGTTGAGAACAGAGTTTCAGGAAGGCTTCCAAGGGTTGGGAAGGCAGAGGTACAACACGTTTTTTTGTAATTTAAAAACCTTTTTAGTTTTTTTTTTTCCTCAATAGAAAATACACAGCTCTCTTTTATGCCGCTGCTTGTCCTCGGGCAGATAAAGTTTACACCTCGATCTTTCAAGCTTTTTACGGTGTTGTTGTATCAACCGAAGTTCCTCATCAAAGCAGGGGGCTGGAGGGCATCTCAGAACACCACACCCTGACTTAATGGGTGTAAATGATCTGCCAAATTACCTAGCCAGGTATTAACAGTCACAGCATCAGCTTAATCTTGCCTGATTGCACAGGAAGCTAATATTAAGGATAGATGTAATTCCTCTGTCTAGTCGTTAGTACAATTATGATGAGACAATAAGGGGTAAAGCCCTCTAAAGCTTCGGCCTTGCTCCAGTGTCCAGTAAAAGTGGATTGTAGTGAGATCCGATCAGGTGTTAATCAAAACCTCTGCAGCTTTTTATACAACTATTGGAGAAAACAGGATCAAGCAGATTACCTGCAGAGTGGGTAGGTTTGTCTACAAATTGCCTTAAATTCTAAACGGATGTAATTCCCAGGAGGAGGCAGGCTTGGTGATCCACTGTCTAGTCACAATGAATGTTTAAGTCTCCCAACACAGAGAATTTGGACTATTTTAAAAGATGATTGGACATACAGTCATCTCGCAAGGACAGAAATTTGCAAGCATGACCAGGGGGACGGTAAATTAACACTCCAGCCAAGGATTTATTTGCTGAAGGAGAAAGGCAAAAACCCAGAGATTCGGCTCCCTGGAGCTCTGGAATCTCAAAACAGGTTAGCTTCAGGAAGTTCTTTGTAATTATAGTGACCCCTGCACCTCTCTTTCCTACTCTATCATGATGAATGATCAATTAATTCGGGGGGAATTGCAAACACAGTATCCGGCACAGAGTATCGCTCAACCATGTTTCTGTGAGAAAGAGGATAGCCAAAGGCTCCTCTCAAAGGAGCTTAAAGATATGTCAGCACATTTTTATGGAGGGAATCGTCCATTTATTAACTCTGCATGGATCCTGAGAGTATTAACATGGAGGTTACTGACAATCAAAGAAGCCTGAGAGGAGTTAAAAGATGACATACAACCTGATATTTTTAGGGAGCATAGTGAACTGGTCAGCGTCAGTGGTGAAATAGACACGTCAAACTGACTAGAACACACTCTGCCAGAATTTACAGCATTAACCAAAATTACTTAAACCTGTAAAAAGTCATATTTTGAGTTGTGCATGTTGGATATTTTGTGGTTTTGGTCTTGTGTGATTTAGGTAAAGATACTTTATTTTTCTAAACTGGTGTGGTGTCCATTTGTAGTGTTTTCACTTTCTTACTGTGTGTGTTATGTACAAAGGCTTTAGACATTGCCTCTGAGATAGGCCTGACTGCTCATGCCAAGCTACAAAGGGGGTGAGAAGGGGCTATTTTTGGTGTGTAATCACCTTATCCTGACTAGAAAGAAGGGAGCCTACTTGGACAGGGTGTATACCACTGCCAACTAGAGACCCCATTTCTAACATAAGTTACATTTCTATTTTGTGCAAACAGGATGTGCACTCTGCCTCTGAGGACGGGGAAAGGCTGTAGAATTGCCAAAGCATACCTTGGTCTAGAATGCTTAAAAACAACACCAGACTGCCATTGTCTTTTGGGCGGCCAAGGAATGCTGGAGCTTGGTTGGGGCTCAGTATGTGGTTCTGGCTCACTCCTTAGCTGTTGCGCACCGACAAGTAAAAATAGAGCCAAGCCTAGCATTCCAAATACTATCTTATTCCTCTCATGCACTTTGAACGTATCAAACTGAGCGAATATATCTATAGAGATGCGTTTAAACTGAAGACCAGGAATGAAGTAAGAGTACTCCAGGGGGCATATTCCAAGATGCTATCGCCAAATGAACAGCACTTTATCGCAGCAAACGTCGTGATAAATTTACCCCACCATTCACAAGCAGGTGCTAACAGCCCACAGCACTAGTTTTCCGCACGATAGCAGCCGCTAAAAACATCACCACAGAGGACCCCCACAATTATCACTAATGAGATGCAGAGTAGGTGTTCCCATGCCAAAAGCTGCGACAACATCACACCTCAACATTCACAACGACCAGACAGATCGGCGATAAGAACATAAAACACCCGATAAGGCGCGTTAGCAGCAGGAATTTTACACCTGCTCTGACCTGGTGCAAAGTCGGACCACAGCCTGCACCACAAAAGGGAGCACAGTCCACAGCCACACCTGATGACAAACAGATGCCATGGAGCAACGGAACATGCAGCATGTGTCATCTGTGTGGTTCTGAATGTTTAATTCACATATCAATCAATCAATCAATCAATCATGGTATTTGTAAAGTGCACTACTCACCCGTGAGGGTCTCAAGGCGCTGAGAGGGGGGGGTTTCACTACTGCTCGAAGACCCAGGTCTTGAGGAGTCTTCTGAAGGCGAGTAGGTCTTCGGTCTGCCGTAGGTGGGTAGGTAGGGTGTTCCAGGTCTTGGTGGCGAGGTAGGAGAAGGATATGCCGCCAGAGGTTGATTGATGGATGCGGGGGGACGATGCGGGGGATGGCGGCGAGGGCGAGGCTGGCGGAGCGGAGCTGGCGGGTGGGGGTGTGGAAGCTGAGCCTGCTGTTCAGGTAGGCTGGTCCGGTGTTGTGGAGTGCTTTGTGTGCGTGGGTGAGGAGTTTGAAGGTGATCCTCTTGTCGACGGGGAGCCAGTGTAGGTTTGTCAGGTGGGGGTGATGTGGCTGCGGCGGGGGACGTTGACGATCAGTCGGGCGGAGGCATTTTGGATGCGCTGTAGTCGTCGTAGGTGTTTGGCTGGGATTCCGGTATAGAGTGCGTTGCCATAGTCCAGCCTGCTGCTGACAAGGGCCTGTGTCATCGTTCTTCTTGTTTCGGTCGGGATCCACTTGTAGATCCTGCGAAGCGTGCGGAGGGTGTTGTAGCAGGAGGAGGAGACAGCTTTGACCTGTTTGGACATGGAGAGGGAGGAGTCGAGGATGAATCCTAGATTGCGTGCGTGGTCGGTGGGTGTTGGTGCTGTCCCGAGAGTGGTCGGCCACCAGGAGTCGTCCCAGGCCGAGGGGTTGGGCCCGAGGATGAGGACCTCCGTCTTGTCCGAGTTCAGTTTCAGCCGGCTGTTCCTCATCCAGTCGGCGATGGCCTTCATTCCGTCGTGGATGTTGGTTTTGACGGTGCGTGGGTCCTTGGTGAGGGAGAGGATGAGCTGAGTGTCGTCGGTGTAGGAGATGATGTTGAGGTTGTGGTGGCGCGCCACTTGTGCGAGGGGGGCCATGTAGATGTTGAACAGTGTTGGGCTGAGGAAGGAGCCCTGGGGGACGCCGCAGATGATGTCGGTGGCCTCGGATCGGAAGGGTGGGAGGTGGATGCTCCGTGATCTGCCGGAGAGGAAGGATGTGGTCCAATCGAAGGCCTTCTCTTGGATACCGGCTTCTTGGAGGCGTGTTTTTAGAGTGTGATGGCAGACCGTGTCAAAAGCGGCCGAGAGGTCCAGGAGGATGAGGGCTGATGTTTCGCCGTTGTCTAATTGGCGCCTGATGTTGTCTGTGGCGGCGATGAGGGAAGTCGGAAGTTCTTTAGGTCCTTGGGGTCCGCCTTGGGCTTCTTGAGGAGGGCTTTGATTTCAGCGTGCTTCCAGCTTTCCGGGAATGCCGCTGTTTCGAAGGAGATGTTGATGACCTTCCGTAGTTTGGGGGCGATAGCTGCGTCTGCCTTGTTGAATATGTGGTGTGGGCACGGGTCTGTCGGAGATCCTGAGTGGATGGAGTTCATGACCTTACGTGTCTCGTCGTTGCTGACGTTGGACCAGAAGGTAAGGTGGTTGGCATGGTTGGTGTTCAGAAGAGGGGTGGAGTCTGGCGTAGTTGGGTCGGTCGTGGTGTTGAAACTGGTGTGGATGTCAGCGATCTTGCGGTGGAAGAATATGGCCAGTGAGTCGCACAGTTCCTGTGAGGACGGGATGTCGTTGGTGTTGGCGCTGGGGTTGGATAGTTCTTTAACTATGCGGAAGAGCTCTTTGCTGTTGTGTGCGTTGTTATCCAGGCGGTCTTGGAAGGAGGACCTCTTGGCTGATCTGATGAGGTGGTGGTGTCTGCGGGTGGCGTCCTTGTGGGGTTCTTGGTTGTCCGGTGTACGTTTGTGGAGCCATTTCTTCTCCAGTTTCCGGCATGCGTGCTTGGAGGCCAGGAGCTCGTCGGTGAACCAGGTGGCTCTCTTGCTGGCGTGGCTGTTGGAGGGTTTCTTCAGTGGGGCAGGGTGTTGGCACAGGTGTCGATCCACTGTCTGAGGTTGCGGGCTGCGGCGTCTGGGTTGGTGAGGTCGGTGGGTGGGTTTTGGGAGAGGGTGGTGAGCAGCTGGTCATCATTGACTTTGCTCCACCCGCGGCGAGGCAGCTGTTGGGTGCGGTGGTGCGTGGTTGGTTTTTTGAAGGTGAAGTGAATGCTGCGGTGGTCGGTCCAGTGGGGTTCGGTTGTGTGGTCGAAGGCGACGTGGGTGCTTGTGGAGAAGACGGCGTCCAGCGTGTGGCCGGCGGCGTGGGTGGGTGCAGTTACGAGTTGTCTGAGGCCGAGGTTGGCGAGGTTGCCGATCAGCGTGGTGGAGTTGACATTGTTTTTGTTCTCGAGGTGGAAGTTCAGGTCCCCGAGGAGGATGTAGTCCATGGAGGCGAGTGCGTGGGTGCTGGTGAGGTCGGCGATGGAGTCGCTGAACTGGGGCTGAGGGGTCTGTAGATGAGCGTTCCTCTGAGGGTGGTGTTGGGGTCGGTGTGGATCTGGAAGTACAGGTGTTCGGCGGCGTTGAGGGTGTCGTCTGCATGGGTGGTGACCTTGAGGGTGGACTTTTGGACGATGGCAATTCCTCCTCCGATGCCGTTGGTGCGGTCCCTGCAGGTGATCTTGTAGTCATCTGGAATGGCAATGGCGATGCCTGGTGCAGAGTAGTCGTTCCACCACATCTCGGTAAGGAAGGCTACGTCCGGGGCAGTGGCGTCGAGCAGGTCCCTGAGCTCGATGGCATGTCTGCGTGCGGAGCGGGTGTTGAGGAATATGCAGCGGAGGTGGTTGGGTCTGGTCCTTGATGGTTTGGTGGTTCTATCGCAGGTGAAGCTGCAGCTGCGGCAGAAAAAGGGTCCGTGGGTGCGTTTCGGGGTGGCCTGGTTGCAGCGTTGGTCCCGGCCAATGTTGAGAGCGTGGAGAGAGTTGGCGTCGTAGCTGAGGCTGGGTATGGTGCGGTGGGGTGCGCGGGGTCCAGGGGTTCTGGCATGGGGGATGCGGTCCAGGCGCGGACGGGGGCAGACGGGCTTGCCTCTGGCGCGCCAGCGGCATGGCCGCGCAGCATCCTGCATTAAGAATGGGTGGAGGGAGGGAGGAGCAGCTGGGAGGTGGGTGTCAGGAAGTGAATGGGAGAGGAGTGGGGCGGGGCCGCGGGGGACGCAGCGGCGGGAAAGGAATGCAGGGAGTGCGGGGAGCGGGGCGGCGAAGAACTAAAGGCACAGCAGAAGGAAATAGGCAACAAAAACACAGGCAACAGCTATTTAAGCAGCGCACAGAAAAACAGGCAACAAATACAGGCAACAAATACAGGCAACAGTCACTAAAGCAGCACACAGAGAAAACAGGCAACAAATACAAATCAAATACGGGAAACAGTCACTAAAGCAGCGCACAGAGAAAACAGGCAACAGATACAATACAAATACGGGAAACAGTCACTAAAGCAGCGTACAGAGAAAACAGGCAACAAATACAATACAAATACAGGAAACAGGCAGCAGATCAGACCGAATACTTACCGCCCACCTCTGGGCCACCAGGGATGAGGCGCAGACGGGAGCCTGCGGGTGGAGGAGGGCCTCAAAATCCCAGCAGCAGCGAGGGGCAGCACACAGAGGACACAGCACCAGCAGGGAACGCTGGGGAGGTGGGGGGAGTGTCCTGGCCTGAGAACAGGTCAAGGTTCGCACCCTCGCCGCGCAGCGTCCTGCATTAAGAAGGGGTGGAGGGAGGGAGGAGCAGCTGGGAGGCGGGTGGCGGGAAGCGAATGGGAGAGGAGGGTGCCGGGGCCGCAGGGGACGCAGCGGCGGGAAAGGAATGCGGGGAGTGCGGGGAGTGCCGGGAGCGGGGCGTCGAAGAACTAAAGGCACAGCAGAAGGAAACAGGCAACAAAAACACAGGCAACAGTTATTTAAGTAGCGCACAGAAAAACAGGCAACAAATACAGGCAACAAATACAGGCAACAGTCACAAAAACAGCACACAGAGAAAACAGGCAACAAATACAATACAAATACAGGAAACAGTCACTAAAGCAGCGCACAGAGAAAACAAGCAACAAATACAATACAAATACGGGAAACAGTCACTAAAGCAGTGTACAGAGAAAACAGGCAACAAATACAATACAAATACGGGAAACAGGCAGCAGATCAGACCCAATACTTACCACCCACCACTGGGCCCCCAGGGATGAGGCGCAGGCGGGAGCCTGCGGGTGGAGGAGGGCCTCGAACTTCCAGCAGCAGCGAGGGGCAGCAGACAGAGGACACAGCACCAGCAGGGAACGCTGGGGCGGTGGGGTGAGCGTCCTGGCCTGAGAACAGGTCAAGGTTCGCCTTTACAGGTGGTTGACGGAGCTGGAGCTGTACATGGCCATCCAAGCCCACATCACATGGAAGCCCAGTGATGGGCAAACCACAGTCCTTGGAGATTGAGAAGTGATTAGGAAGTTGGGGGTGTAGTCCACAGCAGGATTGGTTTGTAATTGGCCAGCAGTGATGAAATTGGGGTCCGTGTCACGGTCCAGGTGCATGTCGAGTGTTCCGGGGGTCAGTAGGTGGTATTTCCCAGGGCACGATCTATAGGTCATCACCAGGCAGGGACAGGGCATATGGTGGGGATGGATTGTACTGCCTCTTTCCTCACACAGTATTTCCATCCCCTTCTCAATCCCCTGATACGGGTTCTGTGTCTGGTGTGTCTGGTGTGTGTACGGGGTGATGGCTGCATCACTGTGTGCCACTGACACAACAGACTGCGAGGGTGATGGGACAGCATCACTGTGTGTCACGGACACATCAGGGGTCGGAGCTGTGTGTGTCGATGTTCCCGCTGCAGTCATCTGGGAGTGGCTCAGTGGCAGCAATGGCAAGATGAAGCACTGCAGGGCATTGAAGTTCCCAGTTACTACTTGCTGGTGTCCAGCCGTGGCAGACATACTTCCAGCCTGCATCTGCTCCGTGGGATCCATTCGCCTCCGCATCTGTGCCAACTCTGTGCTGTGATCGCTGGTGCCTGTCTGTGCAGAGAGTTCTTGTAGTAGATTCATGGCCCCAGGGAGGTCAGCCAAGGTCTGTCGCGGAGCATGGTGCATGCAGGGGGTGTCAAATTGGGACTGTACGCGGTTCCTGATGGGACTTAGGCACCGACGTATGGCATCGAGTTTGGCTGCCATGAGTACAAAACCGACCCGCAGCTGTTCAGCCAAAGCCAGCTGGCAACTCCACACACATTGTTGGAACTTCATGTATTGGTCAGGAGGTGCTGGGACCCAGCCGTGGTGGTGTGTGTTTCTTGCTGTGTGGTCTGTGAAGGTGGTGGCTCACCTCGGGGCAGCTTGCCTGCCCTGCTCCTGGGGATGGGGTGTGGAGGCTGTCCATTATCCTTTGGAGGGTGTCTTGACATATGTACAGGTTGTCCTCTTCGTCATCATTGAAGTGAAGTGTGGTGTGCCCTCCATGAGGTGTTGTCTGTCCCTCTGCAATGTGAAGGGGGAGATGCAGGTTAACAGAGTTACACATGTATTTTGGATTTTTGCAGATGTTTACATTCAGATTGCATGCCAATGTTCATTGTCACAGGTTTTGGTGGAGCTGACTTTTTGATGGCAGTCAGTGTGTTTTTGACTACATGACAGGTTTGTGGTAGTCCCTGTGCATTTTCAGCACACAGTGTCAGGCAATGCCAGATGTGAGTGGACAGTTATTACACATGTGCGGAACCTGTTGTGTGCCGTGGCCTATGCTGTTGGTTTTCCACTTTGTACCACATTTTCATCATTGCTGCTGTTCTGTGATTGCTATGTGTGTGCTGCATTGTGGGGGTGTTGCCCATGCAGCTCAGATTTTGTGTGTCTTTCTCTCTTTGAGGCGGTGTGCCTTTGAATTGTGTGCTTTTCGGACCCTGATTTGTTTTTGACTTGGGTCATATGTGCTCTTGGACAGATTTTGTGGCCTGGTGCATTGTTCGTCTGCTGCGTGTATTGTACGGCATGGGTTGTGTGTGCACGTGGACATCTCAGACTGTGACGTGCTCCTTTACGGATGTGATCTGCACTAGGCCTGGGCGGTAAATTCCGTTCCGCTCGCGGAATTTGGGTAATTTCGCGTTCCGTGGAGAACACGAAATTGCCCAAAATTTTGCGTTCCGCGACTTCGCAAAATATTTTGCTTGTTTGCGTTCTTAAAATGTGTGTTTGTGAGATATTTCCACCCGAGCACGCAAACAGCAGGAAAAAATCTTTGCAAACAAGCAATTCCGCGTGTTTGCGGAATTTCTGCATGTTCGCAGAGATTTTTTACTGTTTCGCAGAGATTTGCGTAAGGCGATTACGCAAATTACGCCCACCCCTAATCTGCACTGGGCTACCACCATGTTGATTTTTGGGCCATCTCATGTTTTTGGGCTGCTGCCATACTATTGGGCATGCAGTGTTACTTGCATAGTCAGAGTGGGTCACAGAGCCGCTGCTTTGCTGGATTCAGCACATGTGCATGGGTCAGTTGTGGTATTAGTGACATGGAGGGGGGGCCCTTTGTGCACATTGTGGATGGGGTCCTACTTGGATTTTCTATGTCGGTTGCAGTGTGCCAAGGCTATCAGTGACATGTTCCACGATCATTGTGTGCCATTGTGCTTATCTCACCCTGTCCCCCTGTCCCTGGTCGTTACTCACCCTGTTGCTGTTGGGTCAGATAGTATCGTGCTGCCTCCAGGCCCCCAATTCCTTCTACCCTCTCCACACTGCTGACTGTGGCCACCATTTCCTCCAGGTCATCCAGCTCCCTCTGTGTCGCAGGGCTCCCACCTCCAGTCACCCTTGCTGCCTTCCTGTTGGCGGAGAGCTTCTCCTTGGTTTGGCTGTGCACTTCATACCAGTGCCTCTTGACTCCCTCCAGTGACTTCCTCGACACTCCGTCTGCATTGACGTTGGTCACGATGGTCTGCCATATTTCCGTTTGGGTTGACAGTGCCGCAGTGGAGGTGCCGAACAGTTGTTAATGGTGTCCTATGACCTCCGTGACGATGATCCGGTCTTCCTGGATACTGAACTCTGTCTTCCTCTTCCTCTTCTCCTTGCCCTTCCCCAAACACGGGGTTCAATACTAGTCCTCTGTGGGGCTTGTGTGGTTCGACATGTCCTCCGACTCGGTCCGGGTGCATCCATGGTGCTACGCAGTTAGAATTGGTTCATATATTTTTTTCTTTCTTTTATAGTGCATTTCCCCTAATGACCCGTGGGATTTGCAGGCCTGTGGCTGGTTTTCTCTGATTTTTGTCCCACGATTTGCTTCATAGCATGTTTTTTTGTGTTCGCTCATTGCATTTTTGTGGCATGGCATTCATTTTTACGCTGACATTTGCTGTGGTATCTGGTGTCTATCGCATGCTGCCGCCTTGTTGTGAAATCCTCGTTGACACATGGTTAGTTTCCCGCGATAGGCTGCGATGTTGAAATTTGCGTTACGCTACTCTTGCGGTATTTATCACACGTTATTGTGAATATACCCCCTTGTTTTATTGTTATCCAGGTTATGACCTTTTCCCTATTTCCTGTTTGTTAATTCAGGGTAAGGTGGAACTTGTGCCTTCACTTTCCCTTAACTTTAGTCCCAAAAAAGAATTTTTGAAATTGTATGCATTTATCGTACTAGATTAACAGAATATATTGATAGTTATTTATTACAGTGTACTAATTGGGTGCATAAAACAATTAAATACAATGGATTGTCCTTTGAGCGTATACTAAAGAAAGAGCTATTCATTAAATGGTTAAATTGCCCAATGTTTAACAGGAGAGCTGGATCCAAGCCCCAGCTTGCCTGCTTGGTCAAACAGCCTGAGCCTACCCGGATCACTTTATTCCTCTGTGCTTCAATTTCAGAGTCAAATCTGAGACCACCTTCTAGAAATTATGTTACGAATGTGTGCTATATAAAAATCTTACCTGTGCTTTAAAATCCGATAATGATACATTGTTTGCAATAGCAACATTGGTCATAGGTGTAGTGCATATGACAAACTACATCTATTGGTTCACCCATGGCAGAGCTGACAGAGCACTGGAGGTGGGAGATAGGTAATGTTCAGGTACTATTACCGTTAAACTTTTAACAAATTTCAGTGCAACAACATAATAAAAGGTACTGTGGCAGCATTCATGAAATAACCTGTGTTTAATTTGAAGGAGTATATCATATTTTTGAATGACTTTTGCTTTATCATTTACATACCCAAGGACTTATTTAAGAGCCCTTTCTGCCACAGTTGTCTCACTTTTTGTGACGCTGCGGCGGTGTAAATGTGCAACATTGGGCCATATTTAGAAAGTGACGCATCTAAGCAGATTAATCACTTTGTAAAGCCCAGCTCTACATTTTACCTGCTTCGGTTATCATGTATGCAGGGTGGGCATTGCCCCGTAAAAAAGGGTCATAGAAGTGGCACAGTGAAATCTATGAGATTTGATTACGCCAATTCTAGGATGCCACTGCGTCAAAATATTATGCCTGCCTCACAACAGGTGTAAGACTGACACAGGCACCTTTAACATGGGACTTACCCATGTGTAATGACCCATTGCTGGAGTAGCGTCACTTTTGCGACACACTCCAGCAATACGTCATTACTGCGCCTACAGATATGTCAGAATAACTGACGTATCTGCAAATCCTTGCGACATGGAGTGCCATACAGTAAATACGGCACATTCATGGTATCGCAAGGAAGGCGGACTGAAAAGTGTTGCACCACTGTTTTCAAGCAGCGATGCAACACATTTCACAAATGAGGGCCCAAATCTTTTGAAGAACGACTCATGCTTTGGCTCTAAGAGCCAAGTCGGACCTCTGGCTCAGCTCTGGCCCAGCTCTTCCTACGAATTTAATGGGTGGCCCATCTCTGCATCATCTGGTCCTCTCTTCTACTTAAATGCATTAGAACTGTGTGTGTGTGCAACATTTTAATAATTGCCATGTTGAGCAAGGGCCATAACAAGTGGGTGGGCACAGGCATAGTACCATGCACACTGTCATATAAATTCCGCTCTTTACTTGTTACAACATTAGTTAAGATTGCATAGAACTGGGAACACATTAATCAGCATGGGTGCAGCTGGTAACAATTTGTATGGCTTGATGTACTAAGAGACAAGTCGCAAAAAAAGTGGTTGCAAGTTATGCGCAGCTTTTCTGTGGCTTGTCTCTCTGATTTTGCAATGTAGCTTACGTTCTAATAGGTTGCAATGCAAAATTTCCAGTTGCAGATGGTTGCAACATGGCTAAATAAATATGAACTAGGCAGGTCCCTAATTGCAAACCCCTATGAATAGCTATAAACACAGAGACGGTGACTTGTTATGGACAGTAGACCTGCATATGTATCTTTGCATTCCAAAATAGGTAACTTTTTTTTAAAGTAGCTCGTGTTTCTTGAACCATTTGGGAACGGTCCCCTGGACTACTGCCTGTTCCCCTGAGGTCACCCATTAGGGTTCACAAGGGGGAAGGAACCCCCTATGTGAATCAGTTACAACAGAGGCCGGTGCAGGTAAGCGCATTGGGGTGGAAGGTGGGGTTGTCGACAGACGATGGAATAGGGAAAAATAAAATAAATAAATAAATCCTACACTGTTGTCTGTCACTCCCCCCTCCTGTCCTGCCCCTGCCTCCCCCGCACTTACCTGCACCTGCTGCTGGCCCTCTAAGGTGTTGGAAAGTGATTGCAGTTGTAAACCATTGATACATAATACTGAGATTTGCAATTATGAGGGTATGCCGCTTTCATGTACCCTTCTAATTAAAATGTGGAATGGATCAGGAAACCAATTTGCAAGTCAGAAAGGCTTTCCTGACTCACAATTGGATTTAGTACACGGAAACAAAGTCATTTGGCAGTCACAAACAATTAACTTTTGCGAATCGCAGGGTTTGCAACCACAGAATTGCTTAAAACATGTGGCCCAGAGTTACATGGATAACAACTCATAGAAAGAAAGGGGATTTTCCTTCTGTAAGTAGATAAAATCATGACTCGACGAGACTTACAGTGACCAACTAAAAGCATGCTCTGACTTATTACATTAAAACATGACTACTATCCGTAGTTTAGGCCAATCTCATGTGTTTCATCACCTTATCTTTTATTCTTCTTATCTTATGCTGTCGTCATAATAATTTATTTTAATGTTTTTGCTGAGCTGAGAGGGATTTTTATGTTTTGTCTCCGGCCGGGAGTTCAGTGGTTTCATTTATTTCTAAAACCCTCTGGTGAAGGAGGTTTGATTTTTCCACTATTGTCTTTTGTCTGTAAAAAATACCTGCGAATGCTATAAATACGCAGGTGCATGGGTATCAGTGAGCTGCTGTGGGGCAAATATAAATGATGCATAATAAGTAAATGCATATTTAACACATTATTGACAAGCGATAAGCATTCTACATTATATAAAGTTTCCAAAATTAATGAAGTCTTGATTTTGAAGGGAGGAGAAAAAAAATGTTTTTATACTAATGTAAACCTTCATAAAGCAGCAGCGGGCCCTCCCACAGGAAGATTTGTAATCAATATAGGAGCATCAGGGGTGGAAAAACAAAGAAAAACATAAATGCACGTTTATTTTCAATTTCACAACCCAAGCAAGTGCCCGTCTAGTAATTGAACCGCCAGAGAAAGGGAAGGTGCGCCAGTGTCACCTGTGGTTGCACAGCACCAAGTGCAACCCTGCAACAGGCGGAATCAGGAAAGTCTATTTCCGCTTTCTCTGGCACTCTGGGAACTGTGGCGCCAGAGATGGAAGTCTGCTGAGTAATCACACAAAGGGGAAGTCAGAGGTTGAGGGAGAAGCAGCCGGGGGAGAGAACTCTCATGTTGGCCTCTAAAACTATCATCTGAAGTGCCTTCGTTCCATCCTGTGACTCCTTTGCTCCACGAATAATGCGGTGCTTCTAGAAACTTCGCACACACACACAGATAAAAACTTGTTGGAGCCAAAGTGTAGTATATAACATTTTCTTCAGTTTCAAACAAATCTATTAGAAGTTCTTAGTAGTCCTTGAATAGTGCTCACTGTTAGTAAAACCGAGGAGTAAAAGGAGCTGATGTGCTCCAAAGGGCAGACAGAGAGACATCTGGGCCCCCACACATTGGACCCCCTTGGACGATCATCAGCATGTGTGGTACAGTGTCCACTGCTTAGGGGTGGTGCACTGTGCCAGCAAGCCATCGCGTCATAACATAGCAGCTGAATGGTAGCAGTGCTAGTGCTGCTTCTGCTGCTGAAATTGAGCTGTTGACTTTACTTCTTGAACAAGCTGCTGCGGTGGTAGCTTCAACCATTGCCACTCGTATGCCCACTGATATTACGGTGTTGCTGTACATGTGGTGGTCAAGCACTACCATTTTATTGTCATTCACATTTACACTTCTCTTCTATATGTTAAATATATTTTCATTTTAAATTGCTCAGAGATCTTAATATTAGCTAGGTAAAATGCGTGCGAATAGCTTGGAACAGGTAAAAGTTGAAATGCGGAGATCCAGATTTTCAAATGCATTTCCATCTTGTGACGAAGAACTTCACCTCGTTCCCCACCCAGCTACTATAAATCACCTGTCCAGCAGTACAGAGAGATAATTTCGAAAGTCCTAAGAGTAGAATTTTCTATCAGCATAACTCCTACAGTGCAAAAACACGAACCCGCACATCGGCGACACAACGAAAATAAAATGATGCCTCCAAGGCACATAAATAAATCTCATGCCATTATTAGCTTGTTAAGTAGCAGAAAATGAACAAACTCACTCAATCAATAATTTATTTGTGCAGTCAATAAAAACCACTGCAGTCAGAAAGACGGAGCACTCGTGGGCGCTTATAACCTGGTCCCGGCGACTGAAACTAAAACTCTAACATACGGAAAAGCGATGTTTAAAGAAATGTAGATACAGAATTCTATAGCTCACTGCTTGTAAATGAAACCACTGTAATAAAGCTGTACATCGAATCCAAAATGTTCCAACGACGACTGAGGGCAGACAAGTCCTCATTTAAGTAAAAATTAATAAAACTATGGCCTTGAACCTAAAAGCTAAAAGTATAAAGAGCCAGCTGGCAGACGTCTGGGTCGAATCATCCATATAGAGATTACTACCAGCTCCCATGATGAAACATTCAAATTCTATGGTCCTGGACCACTGACCTGGTCAGTGTGACTGCTCTCCCCCGTGCAGCACCACCTCTAAGTAATGTCCCCTGAGCTCAGTTAAAGGATGTTCAAGGACCTCCTCCACCCGCAGGCTCTTGCCTGTGCCGCATCCCTGGTGGTCCAGTTGGAGAGCACTCTGCTGTTCCACCTCTCTTGACTTTGCTCTCTTTTCTTTTTCTCGCTTCTCTCTCTCGTGCTCCCCGTGTTTTTTCCCAGCCGCTGGTGCCCCAGTGGCCCCTTCAGTTTGTCATTCCCACTCCTGCCTCCCAGCTGACTGCCCTCCCCGACCCTACTTAATGGCAGCTGCTGCGTGGCAAGAAGAGCTAGATCAGTGACCTGGTCAGTGTGACTACTCTCCCCCCCACAGCTCCACTACTAAGAGCTGCCCCCTGAGTTCGGTTACAGGGTGTTTGAAGCCCTCCTCCACCCGCAGGCACCAGCCTGCGCCTCATCCCTGGTGGTCCAGTGCGAGAGCACTCTGCTCTTCTGCTGTGTCGGTTCTCTTGGCTTGTTTCTCTGTGCCCTCTTTTCTGTTTTCTCTCTTTGCTCTCTCTGATCTCCTTTCTCTCTTTTCTTTTCTTTCTCCTCTTCTCTCTCTTTTGCTCACTGTATTTTCTCTGCACCGCTGCTGCCACTGCGGCCCTTCCAGTGTGTCCTTCTAGCTCTCGCATCCTAGCTGACTAGCCTCCCACCGACCCCTACTTAATGGTGGCCACTGCGCGGCAAGAAGAGCTGGACCACTGACCTAGTCAGTGTGACTGCTCACTCCCCACGCAGCTCTACCACTAAATGCTTCCCCCTGAACCTCCTGAGCTCGATTACAGGGTGTTCAAGGCCCTCGTCCACCGCAGGCTCATACCTGTGCCTCATCTCTGATGGTCCAGTGGGAGAGCACTCTGCTCTTCTATTGTTTGGCATCTCTTGTTTTTTTTCTCTTTGCACTCTTTTCTCTTTTCTCTCTTTGCTCTCTCTGCTCTCTTTTCTTTTTTCTCTTCTCTCTTTCCTTTCCTGCTGGCCCTGTGTGTTCTCCCCCCCGCTGCTGCCCCCCGCAGCCCCTCCCCCGTCTAGTGTGTCCTTCCCGCTCCTGCCTCCCAGCCAATCGTTCTCCCCTGACCTAATGGTGGTCGTTGCATGGCCGCATCGCTGACGTAGAGGCAAGCCATCTGCGCCCGTCTGTGACCGTTGGCGACCCGACCACAGCCAGTGACACTGGTCTTCCGACCCACCTCCACTAAGACTCCAGCACCCTCTTTTCTCTCAACCACAAATGCAGCAACAACTGCAGCATTTAATGCAGAGTAACACACAAGGCCCAATCTCCTTTTATCACTGCTGCTGCATCTACATCTACCTCCCGAACCCAGCAGCAGCCTCCAGCTTTCCGAACCTCACCGTTCACAAACTACTCAAATACATCCCCCTCAAAGTGTGCCCCCTACACAATCACCCCATAGAATCTGGGACCTCCACAACACCCACATGCCAGATGTCGCCTTCTGCACAGAAACCTGGGCCAACGACAACTCCATGTCCAACATCGCCACCGCCATTCCTGGTGGATACAAGATCCTACTGAAAGACCGCCCCACCCGCTTGAGAGGAGGCATCGCCATCATCCACAAAAGCACCCTCTGTATCACAACCACTGGCCCGAACGACGCCACGACCCTCATGGAGCATCTCCACTTCCAGATCCAGACCAACCCTCAAGCGATTCTCTCTGAAACCCTCATCTACAGGCCGCCTGGTCCCGCGCTCCTTTCACAGACACCATCATCAAGCTCATCACACCCCACACCCTTGCCTCAACAGACATCATCCTACTCTGAGACCTAAACTTCCACCTGAGCAACCACAGCAACCCCACCCTCCTAGAGAACCTCACCAACATTGGACTGAAGCAATTTGTCACTGCCCCCACGTAAACAGCGGGGGACACACTTGACCCCATCTTTGCAGAAGGAAACAGCGCCTCCTACAACCACAACACAGAACTACTCTGGACAGACCATCACTGCATGCACTTCTCCTTCAGAAAACCCACCGTACACAAGGACACCCACCACCTCCCCATAGAAGCTGGAACAAAGTCACCGAAGACCAGCTCACCTCCAACCTCATCAGCACCCCACCACCGTTAACGCCAGATGTTAACACCGCGGCACGCAACCTCCTCCAATAGATCACAAACTGTGCGGACACACTTCCCTCCTCAAGAGAGCCAATGGATGACACATCAAGAAAGCAAGCTGGTTCACCCCTGCACTCCAAGAATCCAAGAGCTCCTGCCGACGACTCAAAAGACATGGAGGAGCAATAAAACCTCAGAATCACGCACTGCCTACAGAGCAGCCACCACAGCACACCACCAACTCTTCAAATCCACAAAGAAGAAGAAAATCCTCACCAACACCCAGAACACCAAAGAACTCTTCTCCATCATCAAAGAATTTGACAAGCCCTGCATTGAAACAACAGACATCCCGCCCTCCCAAGACCTCAGCAACAGGCTCAGCCCATTTTTGACCTCAAAATGTAGATGATCTACGACAGCTTTGACAAACAAGACCTCCACACAGCTCCAGCTCCCCCCGTGACACCACCCAACAGACCCTGCTCACTTGGACCCCACTCACGACTGAAGACACCTTAAAGACCATGACGAGCATCCACTCCAGACCACCCTCGGACCCCTGCCCACCCCACATCTTCCACAGGGCCATCATCACCCTGAACTATGCTGAACTATCAATTGCTCCCTCAAAACCGCCATATTAGCCGACTACAAAATCAAGCAATTAAGATGGGGGAAACATATGAATGTCAGAAATGTCACCATTTGAGCAACAAGAAACTCTAAGAAAAGCTTAAAACTGCTGCAAAACACTAGAAACAGAACGGCACTAACCCAGTTTAAAGCACTAACTCACGGCTAATCCTCATCAAAAATAGTTTTACAAATATGAGTGGTTCATGTTCTTTTATGAAAACTGTCACTAGACAAAACCCTGATCTTGCAGCACTCAATTATTCACCAGTTATCATGACATTTTTATTGTTTCATGAAAACTCCTGGACACATAAATAATGCAGCCTCACAGCCAGTTGGTTTTAAACCTGTGTTATTTAAACAAAGTACCCTCCACCCCTCAGGTGAGTGCCAGGTGCTGTGTGCGAAAGAAATTCCACAAGTAAACAAAATTGTATATCGTGTGTAAGAAAAGCTGTAACTCACAGCTATCCTCATAAAATACACAGTTCTGCGAATGGGTGTGGTTAATGTACTTTGCAGCAGTGAAACTAACCCACGACGCCTGCCAGTTTGAGAGATCCACCTATAAAAGGTATCATTTAAAGAACACACACTCCATGGTGGTCTGGCAATAAGTTTGCAGGTTTTTTTTCTGAGTTTATAAACAAAAGATTTTAGTGAAGGCTTTGCCTCAGTGTTGTTCGGAAATTTAGATATTCTTTTCCCTATACTAAACAGGTATTCTATATAAAAGAAAGCATGCAATACAATTATACAAAAAATGTAAAATAATTAATAAATCATCCAATCCCATTAAAAGGCTACAACATCTGATAATGTTGTAAACATACACTTTACTACTGAGGCAGTGCACAAACAGTTGGGATCTGAGATCCTAAGAGGGGTTCCACCCCCTTGATGCATTGGAAGCCATAGAAGAGGGGAACATGTATAAAACAGATTAAACAGACTTTAAAAGTCCTCCTTGTAATACTTTCTCTCCACTGTACTACAGATTGTTGGATAGAATATTTAATATACCTCCACGACACACCTCAGAGTTGGAAATGCAGAGGAATCATGCAAACTCGCCAGTGCATTTCACCCATATAGTGCCTTGGCCTGGTTATCTGGTGATCTATTCACCGGTGCTTTTTTATGGCTCCAGTTAATTGATGGATTGGCAGGATTAGAGAAACCTCTAGAGCCCTGCTGTGGTGAAGTTCACAGGCTCTTGCAGCTCTTCACTGATAGGTGCTGCAGCAGAGTCCATCCCTGAGGCACACTTGAATCTCTATTGGGTGACAAGCAATACGTCCATGGTCAAAAATAGGAGGACTTTGGATAAGACTCAGCTTTACTGTTATTAAAGCGATTAACAGAACTTTAACCTGCCTCGTTACAAAACCCCAGAACTGGGGATTGAAGCGGTACTAATGACACTTACTGTAGCGAGCAGTACCAGTCACAGTAAGGGCCAGCCCATTGCGGCAACTCCCTCCTACACAGACTCGACTGCGACCATTGTTCAGGAGTCAAGTCGACGACGCGCAGCACTGCGCCGCCTGAGGCATTTTTAAATGTTTACGACTGCAAACTCAGTGCTGCTGGTCTGCATTGCCACAGGCTGCCTGAGAGGTACCACCACCCCGGTGGGTCCGGTCCAGGTCAGGGCCCGCCGCAGTGGGTTGACAGTGTATGACACATTGAGTGCTCAACTCATTGTGAGAGCAGGGGTGAGTGCCCTGACAAACTCATATCACAGTCTATGTGCTGCCCTCTCACGCCACAAGTGATCAGGCCAGCCCACCAATGTGTGAGTGGCACAAAGAGTGTCTCTCCTCTCTTGTCTGTCTTAGCATTAGCCATTGGCCATTTTGCAGACTGATTCACTCCATTACGCGACATCACGTCACACTGAATATGAATGGAGCGGGCAGGAGAATGAACTAATCTTGTTACATTGTATCTTCAGCCTGCCTGATTAAGCCAGCCCAGCTTGAGCTGAGCGAGCCGCCTCAAATACTGCTGCAAGCAGCGCTGACTTCTCGCTATCACCAGCTTTCTGACAGTGGTGCTAACAGCTCCGGCTTGACAGCTGAGGAGGCATTATAAATGCATGACTATGCATTTCAGTGTAGTGATGCAGACCACCACACTGAAATACATTAGTCTAATAGCTTGACTTTTAGAGAGCTCCCTGTCAAACTATTAAAGTCACACCTCTGGAGCTCTTAAGTGAAATAAACCTGCAATCCGAGCAAGGTCACGGTGGAAGGTGGCTGGCTTGGGTCTCACAGTTGAGTTGGTCACCTTTATGGAGCTTTTTTTTCAAAGTTTCTCCAAACTTCTATAATTCTTCCTGAAGTTCCTTGTGAGTGTCCAAAGGGTTCAAAACACAATCCAAGGAACTGGAAGCTCCAAGATGCTACCTGAAAGTTTGGGACCACACCTCTGAGACAAAACCCTTAAACGTCTACTGGACACACAGGCGGGGAACTCTTGGTAGTGATGGTGCAGATGAGCTCTGTTTACCTGCTTGCAGGGAGTCTGCTCTTTAATCCTTTTGAAACAAGGTACATCCACAGGGCTGTAGTTCCAGATAGAGCAGCATGCGCAGTCAGTCAACATGCAGGGCCTGGTGGTGCAAATCAAATTGCCAACTTGGTAATCCTTCTACCTCTCTCAGTTTCAAGCAGCGGATCTGGGAGGCTCTACACATCTCACATATTTATTCAGTGTTCTCTGGGATCAAGGAGGAGAATACTCCTGTCCAATGAGGTGCACGACAACACACCAGAGCATGACAACTTTCTCCAAATTGTAGCATATTCTTGTCCCAGAAATCACAATTCCTCAAATTTATGATGGCTGAAATCTCAGCAGCGTAGCAAGAACTAGCTAAACCAACCTCCAGGGTGGCTCATTTTTATAAACCTTTTCTCCTTAACATCTGCAAATTCATCCCTTAAGTCTGCCATCTGGGGGGATGGTGGTGGTATAAATATATAAACATAACAGAGAATTCAAACACTTCAGGGAGGCTTGAAATGTTCATATCTTAAAGACTGCCTAGCAATAGAGGCTTCACTAGATTTAGTGAAAAATAGTTTGAAAAGTAGCCATAATAAGTCTCTATTAAGGGAATGGGTGGATAATCAGCATATGTTCTAGCTAGTCTGTGATTATAGCATACTGTATACCACAAGGCTGTGTATGAAATGTTAGAGGTACATTTTCAGTTGGTAGTTATCTGTTGATGCTCTGGTTTGCAAAAGGTCTTTCAATTTACTATTAGCAGTGGGGGCCAGCACAGGTAAGAGCGGGGGGGAGCTGGCAGGGGGCAGGGCAGGGTGGGGTGGGTCAACAGATGACAGGGTAGGTAAAATAAAATAAATAAAACCACTTACCTTGCACCTACTGCATCACTGACTCAGCAATGCGTGAGCGCAGGGTAAGTGGTTTATTGATTTATTAATTTAATTTTACCTAAACCATCATCTATCGACTTCACCCACCCCTCCCTTGCCCCGCCTACCGCTCTTACCTGTGCCAGCCATCACTGACTATTAGGGAAGCCTGAATGCCAGTTTTCAGGCAAACTGCCTAAACATATAGAGATAATATCGCCCTATAGCAAGTCTCCCTTTTTTAGCCAAGGTCATAGAAAAGGCTATGAACCAGCAGCTTTCAGCCTACATTGAAAACAACAACCTGCTAGATGACACGCAGTTCGGTTTCCGCAAACATCATGGAACAGAAACTGCTCTCATCAAAGCAGCCGATGACATAAGAGTCATCCGCGATCAGGGAGGAACTGCTTTGCTGGTTCTTCTAGACTTGTCAGCTGCTTTCGACACGGTTGACCATAAGATTTTGGTCGACCGTGTCGAGAAGATGGGCATTACGCTCACGGCTAGGGATTTAATTGCTTCCTTCCTGACTAACAGAACTCAGGCGGTCACAGTGGGCCCTTTCCAGTCAGCTGATTTGTCGCTACCGTGTGGGGTACCTCAAGGCTCATCCCTAAGTCCGACACTGTTTAATATATATGTGTCGGACCTTGCTAGTGTCATCAAAGCACATGGGATGGGCCTAACCTCATACGCTGACGACACTCAGTTGGTGCTGGCTATAAAGGGCGATGGACAGAAGGTGGCAGAGAGATTCCAAAGTGGGATGATGGCTATCGGTGAGTGGATGGCAAAGAATTGCCTGAAGCTTAACTCCGATAAAACGGAGGTGGTCATCTTTGGTAATCTCTCTCCAGCTTGGTCGGCAACTTGGTGGCCATCGGCCTTGGGCACACCTCCCAGCCCTACGGTCAAAGTCAGAAACCTAGGGGTTACTTTCGACGACCAGCTTAACTTTATGGCCCACGCAAACAAGGTAGCAGCTAACGCCCATTTCAAGCTGAGAATGGTAAGAAAAATTACACCTTATCTACCAGACTCAGCAGCAAAAACCTTAGTCACCTCCCTAGTGCTTTCAGCGTTAGACTACTGTAACGGTCTGCTGCTCAATGCTCAGAGCAGAGTTACCAAGAAACTACAGACCGTGCAGAATGCGGCCGCTCGCGTTCTGTCAAAAAAACCTAAGTTTGCACCTATCTCGGACACGCTCAAAAGCTACCATTGGCTGTCCATTCACAACAGGGTTAAATTTAAAGCTCTGTGCACAGTCTACAGGTCTCTACAGGATCAAGGACCTCGATTCCTCAAAAACCAATTGATTCCTTATAACCCATCCAGAACTCTTAGATCCACATCTCTCAACCAATTAGTGGTCCAACGAAGTCGAACAGTGTCCTGGGGCGACCGCTGTTTTTCAATCGCGGCCCCTAGACTTTGGAACACCCTACCTAACCATATAAAAATAAGCCCCACACTTCTCCAGTTCAGAAAAAACCTGAAAACATGGTTATTCAATCAGTGATTCTTTTTCCGCACTTTCTGTTCATGGTGAGACATTGATGCACTTTTTAGCGCCGAGACGCCCAAGGGTAATTGTACGCGCTCTATAAATGCCATTAATAAATAAATAAATAAATAAATAATACTAAATGGAATGGATGTCCTAGGAATCCTGTTGATGTTAAGTTTAGCTACAATCCATCTACCATCATTTTCTGTTTCTTGAGAAGACATCTAAATATTTATTATATAGTATGACAACACTGTTTTCTTATGTTTTTTGTAGGTGAAACAAGAACTGTACCCACTCAAGATCTTTTAAGTCTACAGGCTCTCAATTCTGTAAGATGGGTGTCCTGAAGTACAACTAAATCAGGTTTATATTTAGAAAGTGTGGAGAGAATTCTCTGCTTTTAATAGGGCTATTTAATCTGTTGACATTCTAAGTAATAACCCAGAATTACAACAGATGAACAATATAAAGAAAACCACTGATCAACAATGGTCACAAGATCAAATGAATGAAAAAAGGAAAGTGAGATAGGAAATATTGGAAGGCAAGAGGGAGAAAGATACACAATAAAACCAGGGAGAAGAAGCATAGTAACAGAGCAAAAAGATATACAAAAAGAAGACAGTACATACCATAAACATAGTGACTAAACATTGTAATTTCTTATACTGGAAAAAAGGGGACGGTGTGGTGACAACACAATATGAGGATGAAATCATTACAACCAATAATGGAAAGATAGTAACATGAGGGAGATAAACAGCAAACAAACCTGAAACGAGACAAATATACATGATATATATTAATAAACATTCAAAAAATATAAAAACAAAGAACTGTAAAACACACCCTGAGAGAATAAACATTTAAAACATTACTATGAAGAGATTGAAATACAGCTTGAAGGAATATCTAGGAACAACAATTAATACTTGAGAAGCATCATATCAAAATATATTAAATGCAAAGAATTAATGAGTAGAAGGACCAATAACATCCATGGGTCATTGAAGTTATTTTGTATGAATTTCCTATGTTCTGTAAGATCTTTCCTGATATTTGACTTTGTCTATCCGCTGTAGACTTAGCAACATTATGAGTGTAGAATAGATGTTTACCAGACCAACTGTTTTCTCAGTTTTTGCAGCTTGCAGACCCTTTAGGAGATTCATAAAATCTAAGAATAAAACAATAACTCCTCTAAGTATAGAGGGAAATGATTGTGTGGAATGTTTGTGACCCAGTCTGTGGGCTCTTTGAATATTGAGATTTTATGAGCTTGGAAGATCCAAAATGTGAGGCAAGAAGTTAGCACAAAATGGAACAGGGTCCTTGCCTCCAATGTCCTCAGGAAGACCATTAATGTGAAGGTTACTGAGCCTATTCCTGTTTCCAAGTCATTAACCTGCTTTCTTAGTATATTAATCTCATTTTGAATAGAAGTAATCTTGTCTGTCTCGCCCTGAATATAACTAAGGGCCTGATTAGGAGTTTGGTGGTGTGGCAGCAGGCTGCCACGTCACCGTCCTGCTGCCACACCACCAAACGTGTATTGAGACTGCCCATCAGATTCTGATCTGAACCCAGGTCAGGCGCTCCTACTGTGGAAGTCCCACAGCAGTGCCGTGCTAAGGCTCATATGTGAGCCTCAGTAAGGCATTGCCTTGGGACCGGCAAAGCATGTTCCTGCACTGCATGGACTGGGATTGCATGCACACAGGGGGCGCAGCATGTGCCCCCGTGTATACATCCCCCTGCCCTGAGGCAACAGAGGGCCCAGTAGGCCCCCTTAGTTTTTCTTCAACGCTACACATTTCATGGCGGGCTCACTGCTATGAAAACTGTAGTGGAAAGGTCGTTGTTACGAGGAGGAGCCGTTAAATAAAGTAAATTACCACTATGACTCTGGTGCAGTATGACTGTGAACAATTATTGTCAGCATGTCAGAGCCACAGAGAAAAGAAAAAAGTCTTTTGATACACCTTTGAAGAATATAAGAATATTGAGTCATTTTTTCCTGCCAGTACGTCATCATGGAGAGGGCACCTGAAGTGACATGTATCCATCACAGAGCTCCCTCACAAAGCAGCCATCCTCTTCGGTGTCCAAGCCACACCCCCTTTTGAATGTAGATTTGTGAAGTCTTTCCTCTTTATGTTGGACATAGTTGGAGAAAATGTCTTTCCTGAATGTTAGATAGAATTCTACGGTATTCATCTGCAGGTGTGATGCTTTGTTCCATTAGTGGTTTATTTAATTGTTCTGATATCGTTCATTTTCATCACAATGTGCCAACAATGTTGCCCTGCAGATTGGTGTGCAGTGCAGTAATCATGTTGTGCAGTCACATACATCTCAGAATAATGATTGTTCCCGGTAGGTCATGGTTGATGCTTTACTTACAAACAGCTGCAGAACTTCCAGGCAGTAGGTGGAACAGATAGAGATATTGAGACCACCTACACAAACTCACACCTACAGGTGAAATAAGACTAAAAGAAAGATAACAGCAACAATAAATAATGTATTTGCATCTATAATTAAGTTATAGAAGTATTCAATTAAGAAGTAAATAAACATAATTCATCACCTATAAAAACCATGAGTCTAAAAAATGTATAATCCACTACAGTTAAACATGCATATAGATATTTATTGTTAAGATGGAGTCTGACAAGTTCCTTCATATAGAATCGTACAAAATACCATATTTTCATGGAAATTTGAGAGATTAGACTGCCATACGGTCTACAGAAGTATTTTAGAAGGTAGCTTTGTTGTCTATCTGGATCAACATCCAACATGTAAATGGTTCTTTATTAACATTTTCATTTACACCCAGCTGACGATAGCGCTGAAAAGTGCCTCTTAGGTATTTTATTCCCCAGTATTTACATATCTTAGAGTCTGCTTTCGATGATTGATCCCCACAAATAAATTTATGAAAAAGAAAATTGTTTGGGTTTGGAAAGTTTGTACTGTGGACAGTGGCTCTGCTTGTTTAGCATCCTAGAAAAATAATCAGTGCATTAAAAAATACAGCTCTCTTAAAATCAATGCAGTTGACACAAATAAATGATGTCTGCTTCCCTATTTCCTGCTCTACACAGCTTCAAAATGTCTCAAGGCCCACAATTAGTGTCAGAGCTTTAACTCATTAACAACGGACAAGCTTTTGGGGGTCATTATGTGTCTCTGAATCGGAAATTCAGTGAAGGTTACATCTTTCTCTTGATAGCAGGAAAAGATATTTGGCAGACCATGGCATCTCTGCTGTATCTTTGGTATTGCTGCTCATCTGTTCACTAACTCCTTACAAGGCAGCACTTATACATTATTTTAATTGTCCAAAGCTCAACTGGCGCACATTTACTTGATTGTTAGAATTAGGGGTCTCTAGTTGTCACAGGTAGGTACTTGTGACAAATAGGGACCCTCTCCTCTAGTCAGGATAAGGGGATTGCACTCCTAAAATAACCCCTGCTCACCCCCTTGGTAGCTTGGCACGAGCAGCAAGGCTGTCTCTCAGAGGCATTGTAAGTTAAGCATTTGTGACCACATACAGTAACCCAGTGACAACACTACAAATGGACACCACACAAGGTTTTATATAAAAAATAAGTATATTTGATATAGAGTTACCACAAGGCCAATAAACGACAAAAAGAATCCACAGTACTATTAGCTTTCAAGAGTTCTTGTTAAAAATGCTTAAATCAAAGTTCTGTGCGAGTCAGTAGCCCAGACGGGCTACAGCGTTGTTGAAAATAATAGAGTCTAGCAAATCCAGCGGACCGCGTCGGTACGGGCCCACTCAAATTTCGACAGACTCAGTCACTGTACCTTTTACTTGGGGTGGCCGGCACGGATGTGCAAGCCGGTTCCGGTGATCGTCATGTTGCAGAAAGGAAGCGTTGCAGGATGCGCTGTCCCTTGATGTGATGCAGGCAGAGGCCCGTTGACAGAGTCGGTGGATCCAAGGCTGCGTTGCAGGGCGAGACGGTGCTTTGATGTGGTGCTTGCAGCGTGCGGCGAACGAGCCGGATTTCGGGAGCTGGCGTTGATCAGTCCGGACAGCGGTGCAAGTTGAGCGGTGTGTCGCGAAGCGTGCGGGGCGGTGCCCAACTCTGATGCAGTCACAGGACTCGAAGTCAGCAGCAGTGACCGCGTCGGTCAGACGAGTTCGATTCGGTGTAGCGAGGCGTTGCACATAGCGGTGCAGGCTACGGCTCGGTGACGGCGTCAGGACGGAGTTAGTGAGCACAGAGCTTGCTTTGTTCGAGGCGGATGTTGCTTGGTGCGGTGCCTACAGGACACTGGGCCGGTCGTGAGAGTCGGTCACAGCTCCCTGCCTCTGTAGCCACTTGTTTCCAGCAGCAAATCACAAAAGCTGGTGAAGTCCACTGGTCCTGGGGCTTCGGTCAGGGGGCAAGCTCTCTTCCAAGCCCTTGGAGATCTTTGCACAAGTTGAAGGAAAAGTCCACAAAATTCTTTCTTCTCTCTTTGGCAGTCAGGCAACCACTGCAGGCCAATTCCCCAAGCAGCACTACAGCTTGGGAATAGTCTCTCCTCAGTTTTCTCAGGTTCCTTCCCCTCAGCAGAGGTTTTGTCTTGTAAGTCCAGAAGTGATCTAATTTCTTGGGATCAGGGTCCCAAAACCTATACCCCAAAATCCTCTGTTCTCTGAGGGGCGAGGGGCCTGTGCCCAGTTCAAGCCAGTCTGAAGCACTCTGTTTACCAGACTTCTCCTTTCCTATCACAGCGCAGGGAAGGCACATCAGACGCTCAACAGGAGGTGGAGCCAGCATTGTGGAAGGCAAGTACAGTCCTGGAGCACTTTGTTGACAGTCTTCCTTCTCTTCTTTCAGTGTGCACGGCAGAGACACCAGACGCACCACAGCGGATGGAGCCAGCATTGTAGAGGGAAGGCCCAGCCCTATTCAGGTCCCAGGTGCAACTCCTCCCTCCCATCTAGATGCAGATCTCCCTATTCACCACGGGCTGACTCATTCTGTCTCCCGGATTCCCCTTGCCCTGTCACTCAAACTCCAGACAAAGGAATACACAACCTCGCAGAGGCAGGCTTCCATGGTTAGGCAAGCAAATACCCACTTTCTAAAAGTGGTATTTGCAAACACAGAATATTAAAATAAACACTAAGGGCCCGATTCACAGAACTGACTTAAGACAAAATCCTAAACTTACTACTTTTGGTATTCACAGAAGTTAGGATTTTGTCTTAAGTTTGTCTTAAGACAGACTTAAGCCAGACCTAAGTTAGGATTTTGTCTTAAGTCTGTCTTAAGACAAACTTAAGACAAAATCCTAACTTCTGTGAATACCAAAAGTAGTAAGTTTAGGATTTTTTCTTAAGTTAGTTCTGTGAATCGGGCCCATAAAGATGTATTTTATTATTCTGAGTCCAGGCATACTAAACTCGAATTTCTCCCATGTTCTCTGAGTCTGTTAGGATTATAAACATGTAATAATCTAACAGCCCATTCTGGCCTATGGAGAACAGGTAGTCTTGCAATAGTGAAAAACGAAAATGGCTGTAGTTCACTATTAGGACATGCCACACACATCAGGGCTAGTCCTACCTTATACTTACAATGCACCTTACCCGTGAGCCTATCATAGGGGTGTCTGATATGAAGAAAAGGGAAGGTTCAGGGACTGGCAAGTGGGTGCACTTGCCCAGTCAGCATGACACTACCAGACTGCACGCAGGCTCTGCAATGGCAGACCTTAGACACATTTTACCAGGCAGCTTCTGTGGGTGGCACAACCAGTGCTGGAAGCCCACCAGCAGCATTTGGATTTACACACCCTGGGCGCACTCAGTGCACTGTACTAGGGTCTGACAAGTAAACCAAATAGTCAATTATGGAAACACCAATTAATACATACATTAATTTACAATAGGGAGAGCATATGCACTTTAGCACTGATCAGCAGTGGTAAAGTGCCCAGAGTCAGAAAATAGCCAACAACAGGTCAGAAAAATATAGGAGGAAGGCAACAAGTTTAGGGATGACCCTGCAAAAAGGGCCTAGTCCAAAACTGACCTACTGCAAACGTTTCTTTGTTCTTAGTTTAGTTGCAGATTTAAACTCACACCTGATGAAGGATGGGAGCTCCACCTGAAACGTGTTGAGTATTTGAATTAATTTATGAATTAGTAATAGTCCAAAAATGTTGAAGCACAACAAAGTAATACGAAAATGTTCTTTTCAGGAGGCAAATTCCTACTGAGCCCTTAATGGAATCTTAAAATATGCCTCTTTGATATTCTATTTGCTTACAAATAATACTAAGGAACATCAATGAAACACAAAAAAGTACAATTTGAATATACATTTGGACATTGATTGTTGTGCAAAACATAGCTTTTGACACAATACAAAGCAAGATGATTATCCAACCACACAATAGAACAATCAGTAATAACACGGTGAAATCACAAATTTATAATATATAACTGTAGTGCTAGTGGCAGTCTTGTGATCTGACACCCTGAGATGACCTTTGGCTACCATTATTTTAATTGACTTTAGTGTGTTATTTTATCCTAGCCTGAATGTACAATGTTCTGCATATGCCTGTTTCTCTTAAAAGTTTCTTTCTTGTAATCTTGCAGTCTTTCAGTCGGAGCTGTCACGGAGTAGGACAGCCTTGCCAAGAACATGAGAGGGAGAGAGAGGTGTGGATTGTATTTTTTGGTCTCGAAGTGCAGTAATGCACATATGTGCACAATGTTGTACATTGAGAGATGAAGTATGTGATGCTATAAGGCAGTGGTGCACAAATGTTCATTGTGTTGTACATTGGTAGAATTATGAAGTTCTTGCTATTGTGTTTTGACATGGCCTCATGTCATCCTGAATTCTGACTTTGCCTTGCTTGTACTTTTCTGCGTGCACAGCAGCGCTTGCAATTTGTTTGGGTTAATCATGTTCAAGGATCGTTTTTGTGAGAGATTGTTTTATGTAACCGGAAAGCTTTGTGAGGTTCATCTAGATAAAGGCTGGAACATGCGAGATTGGAGAAGGAAACCTGGGAACTCCTTCCAGACAGGGAATGCTTGCTTGGAACCTGGCCAGTTCTGGTAAGATTCCTCTGGCACGTGGGAGGTCTCCCTCGAACCTCCTAGTGTGTTTTGAGATTATAAAGCTGAGGGTAGTTGACTTAAAAACTGTGAGTTTGGAATCTGAATGGGGATGGACGTGTCTACTTCGGAGCGTGGAACCCTGGTTGCTGAGCTCTGGACCACGGCTATTTAATTCTCCCAGTCAGAAGTGGGCTAAGATGCAGTGTTTGCACCAGGTGAAGTATTGAGTTTTGACTAGTGCCATTCAATCAATCAATCAGTCATTTGTTAAGCGCACTACATACCCGTGAGGGTCTCAAGGCACTGGGGGCCGCTACTGATCGAACAGCCAGGTCTTTAGTATCCTCCTGAAGGTCAGCAGGTCTTGGGTCTGTTGTAGGCTCAGTGGGAGGGTGTTCCATGTCTTGGCGGCGAGGTGGGAGAAAGATCTCCCGGCAGTGGTTGTTCTTCGGATGTGCGGGACGGTGGCGAGTGAGAGGTCGGCGGAGCGTAGCTAGCGATTGGGGTGTAGAGGAGAGCCGTCTGTTGAGGTAGGCTGGGCCGGTCGTGTGGAGTGCCTTGTGTGCGAGGATGAGGACGGAGCTTGAAGGATATCCTCTTGTTGACGGGAAGCCAGTGCATGTTTCTCAGGTGGGGGGTGATGTGGCTGTGTTGTGGTACATCGAGGATCAGTCATGCCGAGGCGTTTCGGATGCCTTGTAGTCGTTTGATGAGCTTGGTCGGGGCTCCCGCATAGAGTGCGTTTCCGTAGTCCAGTCTGCTGCTGACGAGGGCCTGGGTGACTGTCTTTCTCGTGTCTGTCGGGATCCATCTGTAGATCTTGCGGAGCATGCGGAGGGTGTTGAAGGAGGAGGAGGAGACGGCGTTGACTTGCTTGGTCATTGAGAGTGTTGAGTCGAGGATGGTTCCCAGGTTGCGTGCGTGGTCGGTCGGGGCTGCCCCCAGTGTCGTTGGCCACCAGGAGTCGTCCCATGCTGATGGGTTGGAGCCGAGGATGAGGATCTCCGTCTTGTCCGAGTTCAGCTTCAGATGGCTGATCTTCATCCAGTCGGCGACGGCCTTCATTCCTTCCTGGAGGTTGGCTTTGGCGATGATGGGGTCCTTGGTGAGGGAGAGGATCAGTTGAGTGTCGTCAGCATAGGATATTATGTTGAGGTCGTGCTGTCGGGCAACGTGTGCGAGCGGGGCCTTGTAAATGTTGAACAGTGTCGGGCTGAGGGAGGTTCCTTGGGGTACACTACAGATGATCTCGGAGGCTTCGGAACATAACGGGGGGAGGCGGTTGCTCTGGGTTCTGCCGGAGAGGAAGGAGGTGGTCCATTCCAGAGCCTTGTCTCAGATCCCTGTGGCATGGAGGTGTGCGCGTAGTGTGGGGTGGCAGATGTTGTCGAAGCCGGCGGAGAGGTCTAGGAGGATGAGTGCTGCAGTCTCCCCATTGTCTAGCAGGGCCTGATGTCGTCGGTGGCGGCGATGAGGGCGGTCTTGGTGCTGTGGTTGCTGCGGAACCCTGACAGGGAAGGGTCCAGGATTAATATTGTGATGCATGTTTCCAGTGGCTGTGGTCATTTGAAGTGTTGAGTTTTGGTTATTGCCATTGTGATGTTTGGCCAGTGGCTTTGATCATTTGAGGTGTTTTCTTTGTGATGTGTGAGTGAGTTGAGGGGCACATACAAAGTAATCATTTGATGTATATATATCTTTCTGATCTCTTGCAGGACGTCCAGTATATTTGCTTGAGTCTTATTTCATATTATTTGCTGCCTGTTTATTACCAAATGTGTTAATATTGCTTGCATATAAACATATTGTTGGAAATGGGATCCCTGGCTGGCCAGGGCTTTCGCCAAAGTCAGTCAGAGACCACCACACCCAAGTCAGGGCAAGGGAGTTACACGCCAAGATAACCCCTACTCACCCTCTAGGTAACGTGGCGCGAGCAGCAAGGCTAAACTTGGAGGCGATGTAGGCTAAGTATTTGCGCACGCACCCCAGCAACAACAACCAAAGGCCCACCACAAAGGAAACTCCACACAAGGTTATATAAAAATAGCCTTTGTATTACACCAAAACACATTAGATAAAACACACACTTTACAATGTGCCAGAGGCACGGGCAGAATTTACAAGGGGATATTTACAAGACAGGGCCACCTGGACCACTGTCAGGAATCAGAAGTAGCACTTTCAGAAATAGCACTTAGCAGGTAAAATCACTGTAGCACACAATAAAAATAGAGCACACAACCAGTCACTACTGGTAACAGGACCTCACTAGCACCACCTGTACTAGGGAGAAAACAACCACCTATGTATCACAATACCTGTAGGGGTGTAAGAGGAAAACACATGATGCAATGCATAACATTCATTCGGAGGTGTAAAGGCACATGACGCATAAACAATACATTCAGAGGTGCATCAATAACATTGCGCAAAACTTAGATCAGTCACCACCTGTGACTGTCCCTGTGTCCCAATGTCAGGGCCTAAACGTCGCAGTTGCCCACAAAGTGCTGGGCAACTGGTGCCGGGAAAGTTAGGGCAACGTTGGAGCCTCTCTGGGCTCAAGAACCACCACTGTGGCACTGCTGAGCCTCGCTGGGCTCCTGGACAAGTAAGGAGGCTGCTGAGCCTCTCTCAGGCCCTTCTTTCCAGGACCACTGGGCCCCAGAGCCTCTCAGGGCTCTCAAAACGAAAAATGGGCAATGAGCCTTTCTCAGGGCTCTCACAAAACCAGCAGGCCCCCTAGAGCCTCTCTGGGCTCGGTAAACAAATAGCGCCTCGAGCCTCTCTGGCTCTAGTTGGAGTCCCCCTCTTGGGGACTCGAATTGCCCAGAAATGCCCCCTAAGAGCCTCTCTGGCTCTGAAACACAATGGTGGGGCTCACGAGCCTCTCTGGGCTCTGCAAAGCAACTGGTGCCCCCGGGGCACCTCGTGGCTCCAAGAAAAGGCTCCCACTCGTTGGAGTCGCTCCCGGGGGACTCGGGATCAAGGGAGGCCCCACGGGCCTCTCAGCACTAAGGCCTGCACGGGAGGGGCGGGGCGGGCACCGGCAATGTGCCCCGACACCCCCCTCTCCTTTGGATGCACTCACCGGGTTCCCGCCGTCGCGCTGGGTCTCGGCGGCGTCTCTGCTCCGCCGGCGCTTCCCCTCTCCCCGGGGCTCTCCTCACTTTCCCGGAGCCTCGGGGGGGACAGGTGCCGGCTTCTTCTTCTCGCGCTGCTCCTCGCTGGGTCTCTCTCCTCCTGGGGGCCGGGGCAGGACGGGACTTCCTGTTGTCCCGCTACAGCCTGCCTGACTTCCGGTGACTGGGGGCCGCCAATGGCAGCGCGGCCCTCGGTCGGGAGGCGGGCCCTCGAGGCAAACTCCGGGCAGCGGCGGTGAACCCTCCAATTTAGATAGCAGGCGAGGTGGGCTCTCGCTATGGCCACGACAATAGCGGCACAGTCCCTGGCGAGGTGGGCACTCGCCAGGGGCTTCCAAATTGGCAAATAGAGCAGGAAAAAGCACCCAGAGCGCTCTCAAGCGCCAAATGAAATTTAAAGCGCTCCCTGCGCTCAAATGGCAATTTCAAGCGCTATTAAGCGCTGGGTCACAGCAAAGCGCCCTCAAGCGCCAAAAGTCAATAAAAAGCGCTCCCAGGCGCTAGGGGCTAATAAGCCCAGCAGAAGTCCTCCTTGGTAGGCAGGGGGGCAAGGCTGGGCCCAGAGCCAGCACACTGGGTCTCCAGGCAGGGAGACACCCCAAGTGGCGGTCCTCTGGCCCAGCAGCAGCAACAGCAGCCCCCTCAGGATCCTGGAAGAGAACAACTTCAGTGGGGACACAGCCCCATTTTTATACAGTGCATTCCTTTGTCTGAGGGTGTAGAGTGGGGGCGGAACCAGTCGCAGCTGGTTCTTGAGTACTCTGTTTACCTCAACCACCCTCTCTATTCACTGGCAGGGCTTGGGTCATTAGACACACCACAGGGGGGCGGAGCCAGCATTGTGTGGGGAAAACCCAGCCCATCCAGGACACAGGTACACTCCTCCCACACATTACTCATGCAGATCTCCCACTCACCACCGGGCAGACCCATCCAGACTTCCTGGAGCCTGGCATGCCAGCCAGCTCCAGCCAATCACACGCCAGCACCCTCACAGCACACGTACAGCCATGTCTAGAAATGGCGCTTCGCTACTAGACACATACATGCTGCATACACCGTTGCGCAGCATTCACTCACACGAGTTCACACATACCAGACTCAAGCCTGTACACCCCACGCATCAGGAACTACCAGGGACACATACATTCCCCATGCATTCCTATGGGCGGGCAGGCCTAGCTCAGCACATGCACTCCGAGTGCGCACGCACTTTCCACTGGGACACAGTGAAAGTGCGCAGAATCCCAAAATCACCATCTCCAGGTCACCATTTCAAGCAAAAAGTCTAGGGGTGAACCTGCCCTAAGGGCCAAAGTCCAACATAACCCCCTTCCAGCCAAAACGCAGGGGAGAACAATCACCACCGTGATGGACTTCCCTGCTTGGGGCGATAGAACACGGACGCGGGCCCACAACTGCAGGGACACCCTCCTGTTCTACGCCATGGTGAACCCAGGGGATTCCTTCTAAACACACGGTCTGGACCAACTGGGCTACCCCACTGGTACTCCCAAGTTGTCCGCGGCCAGGACCAGGCCCTGGGCCACCCAGGTGCCACTGGTCCATGCCAATTCGCAGAGCGGGGGGTAGTAACCCCTGGCACATAGGAGCCATTTTCCACTCTTCCTGTCTGCAAGACAGGACTAGACTGCCACTGGTTCTCCAGCCTAAGGCCTACAACCTCAGGCGGACCAGGAGTCTCAGGGAAGGCTCTCCTCCCCCTACCTCTTCTCCTAGGGTTCCTCCTCCCTCTGCGAGGGGTACCCCTAGAACGCCATTCCAACCCAGGACTTATCCACTCAGGTTGCACCGGGGTCAGAGGTGGGCTCTCCCACCCTCTGCACCCCCTTCCAGAGGTCTGCCCTCTCCCACCTGGAGAAGTTCCTCTGGAAGAAGAACCGGTCAGGACACTGGTTACAGTCGTCCTACCCTTCAGGTCAGGCTGATCCTGAACCTGGCCTCCCAACCTCTGGTCTAGAACCTTCGGTGGAACAATTGCCTGGCACTCCAGGACTTCTGGGGATTCACTCGCAATCCCCCTGAGGCTAACAAATGTCACATCGGTTGCGTGACTGTCTGTCTGGCGCAGATCTCCCGCCCTCTGTCCACCTGACAGTGCGTGACGATCCCCCAGACCAGAAGTGGTGTCACCATGGTCACTACACGGGAACCTAGCCCAACTGGGTAGTCCCTGACCCACTGGTCCTTCCACTGGGGAACTCCCCCAATCACTCCTCACTCTGGACTCCTGTACCCTCCCTACCGGAGCGGTACCGCCAGACTCTAGAACCACAGGAGCTCTGGTTACAGACACTCCAGGTCCTCTACTCACTAGGAGATCTTCCTCAAATGGGCTAACAGGACAGCCTAGGTCCCCAACCTGGTGTTCCCTCAAGAAACCACCCAGGTTCTGAGACAGGGCTTCGGGCCTCTGGGGGCTCTCAGCCACCCACTGACTCCTGCTCCACTGAGCCAGGCAGTCAGCCCCTACACCCTTCTCACTATACTGGGACCTAGCTGGGCTACACTGAGCCTCTTCCACCACGCTGGGCTGGAAGATCCCTGAACCACTACTTTTGGAGTCACTCACCAATGACCCTAGAGAACCTCTGGCCCTTTCCCAGCGGTCGGCTTCCCTTGCCAGTAACTCTGTATCAGTAAATCCAACTTGCAACAGGTGTTGGCGCAACTCTGGCGAACAACCACTGAGCACCTGCTCTTTGACTATAAGATCAAACAAGACTTCAAAATCAGAGTCAGTGTGAACCTCTACCCAAGCCCACAGTGCTCCACAACATTCATCCTCAAACTTCTCCCACGACTGGTGAGGCAGCTTCCTACTGCCCCTGAATTTCAACCTATACTCCTCCTCTTGGGAAACAGGTACCAGACTGGGGGAACTGGGACTGGGATTTCCTACACTGGAATCTAAATAGCTGCCACCACTGGACCCAACCCTCCCTGGGGGATCCAGAAACTCAACACTGCGCGCAGGGGATAGTCTACCCTCCAGAGCTACTTCGCCTCTGGTGGAGGCCCTCTCAGCCTCCTCTATCCTTTCCTGCGCTAAGACCCTCTCGGTCTCTAGCTGTTGCTTTCTAATGCCCAGCTGTGCCATAGCCTGGGCATGCTCCAACCTGAGCCTCTCTAAAGCCAGCTGGTGCTCCCTTTCTCTCCTCCTATCTTCCAGCTCCTCTGGGGACAGGGAAAGGGATGAGGCGCTGCCTCCTATGCTGGACCCAGCAAGGGACTCCCTATCTATGGGGTCCTCACTATCTGCTGGCGTCCCTGTGCTATCATTTTCTTCCTCCTCTTCTGAATCTTCAGGGCTCCCCACAGACCCACCACCCTCCTGGTGTGAAGCCCGGGCCCTTTCCTCACTGCGCTCAAGGTCCCACTGACACTTTTGCCATAGGATCAGGCTGCTCCTAAGTTCGGACTGAGTGTCTAACTCATCCACCCCTATGTCTCTCTCTTCACAGAACCTTACCAACTCTCCCATACTGTATCTAAACAGATCACAGACATCAAAAGCAGGCACCATTCTGGCGGACGTTCTAGTGAAGAGATCACACAGGGAACCTAGGGGTCTGAGCTAACACAGGAGTACACAATTCACAAGGTATTCAGCAAGCTCTCTACCCCAGAGAACTCACACTCACTTGCCTAGTGCCACACACCATTCATCCACACACAACCCCCCCCTCGGACTAGTAAGGCAGTTTCTACCACCCCTGACTTCTCAATCTGACCACAAGTGACACAGGTACCAGACTCTGGGCGCGGGGCAGGGGAACAAATGCACTGGACACAATTGCACAATGATACCTTCAGGAGAAGAAAATATGAAACTTCCAAAAAAAACAATCCCCTTAAAATGTGGTCATCTAAAATGCAGAGTTTTGTGGTGCAGCCAGCCGCTACTAATGTACAAGGCAAACACAAATCCTTATCCCACCGCTTGCCGCCAATGTTGGAAATGGGATCCCTGGCTGGCCAGGGCTTTCGCCAAAGTCAGTCAGAGACCACCACACCCAAGTCAGGGCAAGGGAGTTACACGCCAAGATAACCCCTACTCACCCTCTAGGTAACGTGGCGCGAGCAGCCAGGCTAAACTTGGAGGCGATGTAGGCTAAGTATTTGCGCACGCACCCCAGCAACAACAACCAAAGGCCCACCACAAAGGAAACTCCACACAAGGTTATATAAAAATAGCCTTTGTATTACACCAAAACACATTAGATAAAACACACACTTTACAATGTGCCAGAGGCACGGGCAGAATTTACAAGGGGATATTTACAAGACAGGGCCACCTGGACCACTGTCAGGAATCAGAAGTAGCACTTTCAGAAATAGCACTTAGCAGGTAAAATCACTGTAGCACACAATAAAAATAGAGCACACAACCAGTCACTACTGGTAACAGGACCTCACTAGCACCACCTGTACTAGGGAGAAAACAACCACCTATGTATCACAATACCTGTAGGGGTGTAAGAGGAAAACACATGATGCAATGCATAACATTCATTCGGAGGTGTAAAGGCACATGACGCATAAACAATACATTCAGAGGTGCATCAATAACATTGCGCAAAACTTAGATCAGTCACCACCTGTGACTGTCCCTGTGTCCCAATGTCAGGGCCTAAACGTCGCAGTTGCCCACAAAGTGCTGGGCAACTGGTGCCGGGAAAGTTAGGGCAACGTTGGAGCCTCTCTGGGCTCAAGAACCACCACTGTGGCACTGCTGAGCCTCGCTGGGCTCCTGGACAAGTAAGGAGGCTGCTGAGCCTCTCTCAGGCCCTTCTTTCCAGGACCACTGGGCCCCAGAGCCTCTCAGGGCTCTCAAAACGAAAAATGGGCAATGAGCCTTTCTCAGGGCTCTCACAAAACCAGCAGGCCCCCTAGAGCCTCTCTGGGCTCGGTAAACAAATAGCGCCTCGAGCCTCTCTGGCTCTAGTTGGAGTCCCCCTCTTGGGGACTCGAATTGCCCAGAAATGCCCCCTAAGAGCCTCTCTGGCTCTGAAACACAATGGTGGGGCTCACGAGCCTCTCTGGGCTCTGCAAAGCAACTGGTGCCCCCGGGGCACCTCGTGGCTCCAAGAAAAGGCTCCCACTCGTTGGAGTCGCTCCCGGGGGACTCGGGATCAAGGGAGGCCCCACGGGCCTCTCAGCACTAAGGCCTGCACGGGAGGGGCGGGGCGGGCACTGGCAATGTGCCCCGACACCCCCCTCTCCTTTGGATGCACTCACCGGGTTCCCGCCGTCGCGCTGGGTCTCGGCGGCGTCTCTGCTCCGCCGGCGCTTCCCCTCTCCCCGGGGCTCTCCTCACTTTCCCGGAGCCTCGGGGGGGACAGGTGCCGGCTTCTTCTTCTCGCGCTGCTCCTCGCTGGGTCTCTCTCCTCCTGGGGGCCGGGGCAGGACGGGACTTCCTGTTGTCCCGCTACAGCCTGCCTGACTTCCGGTGACTGGGGGCCGCCAATGGCAGCGCGGCCCTCGGTCGGGAGGCGGGCCCTCGAGGCAAACTCCGGGCAGCGGCGGTGAACCCTCCAATTTAGATAGCAGGCGAGGTGGGCTCTCGCTATGGCCACGACAATAGCGGCACAGTCCCTGGCGAGGTGGGCACTCGCCAGGGGCTTCCAAATTGGCAAATAGAGCAGGAAAAAGCACCCAGAGCGCTCTCAAGCGCCAAATGAAATTTAAAGCGCTCCCTGCGCTCAAATGGCAATTTCAAGCGCTATTAAGCGCTGGGTCACAGCAAAGCGCCCTCAAGCGCCAAAAGTCAATAAAAAGCGCTCCCAGGCGCTAGGGGCTAATAAGCCCAGCAGAAGTCCTCCTTGGTAGGCAGGGGGGCAAGGCTGGGCCCAGAGCCAGCACACTGGGTCTCCAGGCAGGGAGACACCCCAAGTGGCGGTCCTCTGGCCCAGCAGCAGCAACAGCAGCCCCCTCAGGATCCTGGAAGAGAACAACTTCAGTGGGGACACAGCCCCATTTTTATACAGTGCATTCCTTTGTCTGAGGGTGTAGAGTGGGGGCGGAACCAGTCGCAGCTGGTTCTTGAGTACTCTGTTTACCTCAACCACCCTCTCTATTCACTGGCAGGGCTTGGGTCATTAGACACACCACAGGGGGGCGGAGCCAGCATTGTGTGGGGAAAACCCAGCCCATCCAGGACACAGGTACACTCCTCCCACACATTACTCATGCAGATCTCCCACTCACCACCGGGCAGACCCATCCAGACTTCCTGGAGCCTGGCATGCCAGCCAGCTCCAGCCAATCACACGCCAGCACCCTCACAGCACACGTACAGCCATGTCTAGAAATGGCGCTTCGCTACTAGACACATACATGCTGCATACACCGTTGCGCAGCATTCACTCACACGAGTTCACACATACCAGACTCAAGCCTGTACACCCCACGCATCAGGAACTACCAGGGACACATACATTCCCCATGCATTCCTATGGGCGGGCAGGCCTAGCTCAGCACATGCACTCCGAGTGCGCACGCACTTTCCACTGGGACACAGTGAAAGTGCGCAGAATCCCAAAATCACCATCTCCAGGTCACCATTTCAAGCAAAAAGTCTAGGGGTGAACCTGCCCTAAGGGCCAAAGTCCAACACATATATATATCTTTGTGACGATGAGTACCTGCATTTTGTTGCTGGGCTTCTGACTTTTGGTGGCTTTCCCTCTTCCTGCTGCTGCACTCGCTGGCAGTCTCCCTCCCGCCGCCGCAGACACTATCGCATCGCGGCCGCAGTGTGGAGGGAGACTGAGAACCACAACTACCAGCCTCCCCAGCACCAGAAGTACCCTAGCGTGACGATTGCGCCTGGAGGCGCATATAATCAAGCACAGCCCCCGGGCAAAGGGCGGGCCCTCTGTAGCCCTCAGAGGCCCGAAGAGACTGGACTGGGCCATAGCCCCTGGTTGCCAACTGATCGTGATTCTCCAGAACTGTAAGCCCGCTTTGGCTATACTATTGTCCAACGGTAGCTTCTGTATGCGACCCCCATTGTTGTCCCCCCATTGTTGTCTCCTACTAATGCAGTAGGGTATGTAAAGTGGATCCTGTCTTTGTTGATTCTTAGCTTTACCCTTCTCTGCACATTGCATAGTCAATGGAATGCCGCGAAACTAGAAGTATGGCTGCGGCGGGAGTTGAAAAACTGACTGGAACTCTTGACGATTTTATTGTTCGCACTAATTCCCTAATAGATCAAGGAATTGTACTAATGGAAAGAAGGGTTTCCCAAGATCTTGCAGCAGCAAAAAGGTCATCTTTGGGCCACATTGGTTTTGTGCGTACCCCCGACACCTCTTTACGCACTACTAATTCTGTATTGACCCAAGCAGAGATTCATAATGTTACCTGTAGTCTGTCTGCAGCACCAGACCTTACATCTACTGATGTCCAGCCCCAATCCCAATCTGACTCTAGCCCAATAGCTACCCTGGCCGATTCCAAAGCCGAGAAATCCATTACTCGAAAGAGGGGGAAGCGGGAGGGGGCTATTCCCAAGCGTAGGCAGCCCAATACCACCATCCCTAAAGGCAAGAATGTCAGTGTAGTAAAACCCGGAAGCACCAATATTAACACTAGTGAGAGGGACAGCATAGAAGAGGCGAGGGAATTCTGTAGTGATTCTGCTGGGAGTAACACTGGGATGGAAGAGGCCCGACCTGAGACTATACGATTACCTTTGAGCATCCTTGATGACACCATTTTGGATGACACCCTGGCTGGTATCCTTGAAGATAGCCCTATGGTTGATAGGTCAGGAGCCGGTAGTCTAGGTGGTGTAGCTGGTGAGGATGAACCCTTAATCCACACCTTGACAAATGCTATCAAAACCTTACTTGCTCCCCTAGAAGATAGGCTTCATGGAATAGAAAAAAAGCTCCAGGAACTACATAAGGAACTAAGACCCCAGAATAATTACGTTGCTAATAGGGCAACACACGCAACTGCCCCAGCTAGTAACTCCCAGCATGTGAATAAACGTTTAGCAGTGGTAAAAAAGAATACACCTAAGATCCCACTGCCGAACCGCCCCACTCCTGAGTGCAAAAAAGGGAGTGTTCAGCCCCACGCATTAGCTGAGTCTACTAACCAAACAAAGTCGACTAGACTCGCTGCCCCCACCCCAAACCAGGATCTAACTCACCCTGCCAAGAGCCAGAAACGTCGAAATATTAACCTACCACCAGAGGCCTGTCGCTATGTGATCATTTTGACAGGGGTACCGGAATTGGCCCCGTTATCTGTAGAACCTTTCCGGGCGCTTAACAACAAGGTATGTCACTGGCTAGCTAACAATCCTCCACTACCACCTAACACCTGTAGTAACATTTTAATGGTCGAGAGAGCACCTTGGGTGGGTCCCAATAGAAAAGCTTTGCAGGGGGATTGTGTTGTAGTGACATTTGAGGATCCCCGAACTGTGGAGTACATTTGCATGGGGAAACCTGGAACTAACGGCACCTCGGTGGTGGCTAGACCATTGTCCTATTTCTATATGCCTGAGGAGCACCCGGATAATGGTTGGAGTTGGTTGAGGGACACCAACCATGTCCGGGGAGGGAGGAGGCATGAGGTGCGTAGGGACTTGAACTGCTTTACCCAAGGTGGTGGTGGAGTGGAAGGATGGAACTTGATACAGCGCAGAGGAGGGAGGCCCAAGTATGGTGGTAATCAGTATAGTGGCGAATGGTATGGCCCCCAATTTATCCCACCCCTTATCCCTTGTTACAATCAGTATAGTGCACTGGAGGATGTCGATTGACTCCTGGAATCCCCAGGAGTCTCCCGGCCTCCCATAGTACCAACCCCGGTCACCGAAATCATAGCCTGCAGTCCACATAGGCTAAATGTGGACTGTGGTAACCCACCACCAGTGCCCTCTTCTTTGGTAAGCGGGGATGATAATCCCAAGGCCCAGGGTATTGACCACACCTCGTGTGTGAGAACTGAGGTGTACCACACTGCCCCGCTGGATACTAGCAATTTTGGGCACAAGGAACCTATAGCCTTTGTTATCCCCAGCTCTCCGACCCCCATCGATGGTCACGGCAATGAACCTGTTACACCATATACCAACGGCCAGAGTAGCCACCTGAGCGTCATCTCTTGGAATGTCGCAGGTCTTGGGAATAAAACAGCACTTCCCGATTGGAATGAACTAATTGGAAGTTTTGACCTGTGTATCTTCCAAGAAACATGGTGTCTGGAACCGGTGTATAAGCCTGGATATTCTACTTTCCATGTCTCAGCTATTTCCTCTGGACGGGGTCGCCCGTCTGGCGGCTTGATTGTCCGGGTTAAAATCTCTTTAAACTGTAAGATCACATACTCTCCCAATACCTCCAACGATATGATGAGGTTAACGATCCGGGTTCCCCAAGCCCCAGTGACTCTGGAAGTCTTTAATATCTATGCTAGAGGTATACCAGGGGGCGGTAAATCCCCAACCATTGCTCTACTTGCAGACTCACTTTGTAACTGTTCCCCAGATACTTTACCGCTAATTGCTGGCGACTTCAATTGCACCTGCGAACTGTTGGCCGTTGACGGTTCGATAGGTCTATCTGAGGAAGATGCGAGATGGGGAATTCCGCAATTGACGATCGTGCCAATTAAAAAATGAACACCTGTCATTATCCAAATGAACGCCTTGGTGCTGGAGCACGCTCTGGTATCAGTGAATGGGCGCACGCCTTCTGATTTTTCTGGTGCTTGTACCTATAATAGGGTTAGTTGCCCCAGTAGAATAGACTACATTTTGGTTGATAAGAGACTGTGGAGATATGTGTCCGATATGGCAGTTATTCCATCTATCCATAGTGACCATAACCCACTATCCCTTAGCTTGTGCATCCTGAGAACTGCGGGGAAATCCCTGTTGAGTAATGGATTAACAATGGCGACCAGAGAATTAGTACCCTCGAATTGTAAAAGATTCATCAAATGGCATAAATTCGCCATTAACGAGCAAAAGACTAATGCCCTGGGGGAGATCGTAAGAGATCAGACAAAGAAGCTTTTTGCACTCTGTACTGATGATCCGGGGTCTGTCCAGGTTAACACGGTCTACGTGGATACAATTGACAGGATGGCCGCTCTCTTCCTTGACGGACGTGGGGCAAAGTCAATTGAAGCGTAGGAAGCCCACAGCTAGGTGGTATAACCATGAATGCAGAGGGGCAAAGTCCAAACTGATCTGTGCCATCAAAATCCGAGATCCTACTGAGGTTCGTTTGGCCCGAGCTGTGTATAGGCGTGCACTATTAGTGGCAAAGAGGGCTTGGGATGACTGCCACTGGGAAGAGCTAAAACTGGCCAGCCAGAACAGGAACGGTGAGCGATGTTGGGCCCTAGTAAGAAAAACTAACGATGATGGCTTAGATCCATTACCCAATCATATCACGGACAGGGAATGGTTCGACCACTTTAGGAGACTGTATGCCGGGATAGGGGCTCCCGAGAATAGCGAACCGATAGTAGAATGTATATTACCCCTGTACGATACAACCTTATTTACTGATCCTATAGGGCAGAATGAGGTTGAGTGTGCGATCAGCAAAATCGTCCCAGGCAAGTCACCGGGCCAGGATGGCATTCCCGGTGATCTATTCCGCCCCAGCTCCAAGCAATGGGCCAAGTTCTTTTCCCTCTTGATTAATGCCCTCCTCCTTGGGTCTCAAGTCCCAAGCTCATGGAAGGGAGCTGAAGTGATACCTATTTACAAGAAGGGGCCAAGGGGTGACCCTGCGAACTATCGTCCGATCAGCTTGATCGATGTTGGTCAGAAGGTGGTTGGCAGAGTCCTCCTGGAAAGGATTCTCTCTTGGGCAGAGGAGAACAACATCATCTTCCCCTTCCAGGCAGGTTTTAGAGCTTGTACAAGCACTGTAGATCAGGCTTTCAGGCTGTTATTACTCCATTGGAAGACAGTATTGATCTGTAAGGGCAGTTTGTACTTGGCCTTTATCGACTTGAAGACCGCGCTCGATCTGGTCCCTCGAGGGCGCCTGTGGGCGGTTCTTCATGAGATGGGGTTTCCTTTGCCCATTCTGAACCTGTTGGCCCGCATGCATGATGGAACGTATGCACGCAGGAGCAGAAAACTTCAAAAATCACGGTGAACAGAGGTGTCCGCCAAGGATGCGTCTTGGCACCGACGCACCGACCCTCTTCTCTTTATTTGTTAATGGGGTGGTTTCCTTTTTATCTGATATTGATGCTGATGCCCCTAGCTTGGCCGGTGTGAAAGTTCCAGCCATGCTTTTTGCTGATGACACGCTACTAGTCTCCAAAACGCCCATGGGGCTTCCAAAAACTGCTGGATCGGTTTTGTGTCTTTTGTAATCTAAGGGGCTTGGTATTAACACCTCTAAAACCAAACTCCTCTATTTTAATCCCAGTAGGAAAGCGAATCGCCCACTCACACTTAATGAAGAGCAATTGGAGTTTGACTACCTTGGGATCAGGATATCCGACCAACTTAAATGGAACCCTCACATTGAAAAAATGGCCTTAAACCACAAACGGGTTGTGGGCGTCCTAGGCAGGGAGCATAGATCTTCAGTATCAAGACCCATAGCTCCCGCTTTGGAGATTTATTCTGCAAAAGCAGTAGGTAGTGCACTGTACGGAGCAGAGCTCTGGGGCTTCAATAACGTTGATTACCTCGTAATGGCCGAGAATACATTTTAATTTATTTAGAAGACCAGAGTAAATGGTACTACATGTACCCAGGGTCTGTAAATTAAATCCTAGTAGTAGGCAGCAGCATTCATGCAACCCCCTCAAAGTAGGCTTTTTCAAACTAATCTCAGGCCTGCCACTGCAGTGTGTTGTTACAGTTTTTTAACTGCCATTTCACCTTGGTGAAATAAGCCTTTTTGCCAGACTCATACTTCTTATTTAATGCTTATGATTCACCTCTCAGTTAGGTCTTAAAAAGTTCTTAGCACTGTAGCGAAAAGCAAATAAGTTAATAAGGACATGTTTCACTTCTCTAGGTCAATCTCTCCCCTTGTCTAACACTGGGTTAACGTCTTGAACTTAATGAGTGCTTGACACCTGATAGAAGTATTCTATATTACACTCAAATTATTTGTAATTTAAAATCCTGTTTAATGATACACTTGGATTTTAAGTTACAATTCTGAAAATGCCACTTTTAGAAAGGTGTGCTTATTGTGACGGGGAGGGATCCAGTTACGGTAATAGGGGGTTAGGATCAGACTTATGTATTAGAAATATGTGTACCCCCTACACCATATATTCAACCTTCTTTAATATATGAGACCGGGGGCCAGATGTAGGTAGGAAAACTTTACCGATTCTTATTTACCGAATTTTACCGATTCGGTAAATAAGAATCGGTAAATAAGAAGGGGGGAGATGTAGGAACATCCAGATGTTCCTTTTACCGAATCAGTAAAAATCGGTATTTACCGATTCGGTAAATACCGACCGGTAATGCCCATTCATTCCTATGGGCTTTCAAGCCCATAGGAATGAATGGGCATTACCGGTCAGTATTTACCGAATCGGTAAATACCGATTTTGACAAGGGTGCAGGGGGTGTCACTTTGACACCCTCTAGCACCCCCAAAAAAGGTTCGGGGGCCATGTGGCAGGCATACCTGCCCTAAGGGCAGGTCTGCCTGTCATATGGCACAGGTGTGCATGCACACATGTGCATGCACACCTGAATCGGTATTTTACCATCAAATTGAATTTGATGGTAAAATACCGAATTTGTAGGGCTTGTGAGACTCAGAAGAGTCCCACCTACATCTCAATTTTACCGATTCTGTAAAAATACCGGTCGGTAAATTTACCGACCGGTATATTTACAGAATCGGTAAAATTACCGGTTTGGCCTGTTTCCTTCCCCCTACATGTCAAAAGCCAAATACCGGTCGGTAACGGCCGAATTCGGCCGTTACCGACCGGTATTTGGCTACCTACATCTGGCCCCAGGTTATTACTCTTAGTCTCGTTCATACTACCTGCTTCTCCTCACACACTTACAGCAATCAGCAATAGTTCATACCCTGCATGTTCAAGGAAAAAGGCATGTCAGTACCTCAAACACAGAACTCTAATAGATGTTTGTGTTGCTTACATAGGGTATATATCTTCAAAACCTACCACTAATCAAATGTGCAGTATAAAACAGTACAAACAAGGCACAAAAATAAATCAACATAAACATCACGTGAAAAGAATCATGACATCTATTTAATGCAACAATATTATATGCTACAACTTAATGACTGTTATTTTTATTTATACAAGTGTCCAACATATATTTTCACATATGGTCGTGTCTAACAACAACCATCGAATGAATGATAACAAGTTCAAAGTGATTAGGATCTCTTGTTTCCCTCAGCGTACTGGTCCTGATGCACCATAATCCAATAGTTTTTCAATCAGGAAAATCTTCAGGGGCATTTTTTCAAATAGCTGGAAGTCTTCCATATGAATCTGTGTGTAGTCTGGTTTAGTTGTGGGTACAAAAGACAAACCCCTGGTCGATAATTTTGTCTTGTCCTGATCCAGTTGTCTTGTTGAAAGATTGTAGATTGGAATTAATTCCATTTTTACCATCAATATGTCTGTTGTCTTCTTGTAATTTCCCCTGAAAATTGATTGTGATTGTACCATCTCCTGCTTCTGTTGTGTCCTCACGGGTGTCCACGGCCTCTCGGTAAAAAAGGAAGAACTGGATGAAAATGGTCCTGGATGGCACTCATAGAAGGCTCAGAATCACTTGAGCTCTCTGAGTAAGATGATGTATCTGAAAAGGGGATTCATGTTCCCAGTGCTTTGTTTTCCCAGCCATTTAGGTACACGAGTCCAGTGAAATTAATCTTAGCTCCTCAAGAATACCTTCATTAAGTGCCCACCAACACTTGTAGTGTAGAGTCCATGAAGCTCAAGCATGGTATGTTTACAAGGGAGCTCCTCCCCTTTTTTTTGTACCAAAGGTTTTTAATGTATTTAACTCTTATATTTTACTACTAGTTTGATTTGTGCTATGAGAAGCTTAGACATTTGTCCTCCATCCTATTTTTAAACTTTAGGCTTATAATACATACACCCTAATTAGTATTTGCTCCTTATTTGTGAACAATTCAATTCTGCCTATGCTGTGTATACTATGGCTTGGATTTGGGCCACGCAACTGTAGCGACTGTTGTTGATTTTATCCACTAATATCGTTTTTGGGTTGGAATTTGCATGAATTCCCATCCTGTGTTTTTGTTTCATGCAGTGTCCCGAAAATGCACATATCCTGCCCTGAGGAAGACCTTCATAAAAATTCTTTAGGCCCACTGAGAAGTTTGAAACATGCCAGCGTACATAGATAAATTACCAGGAGCAATCTATTTCCAATGAAAAGTAGGGACAAGGGAAGGTCCTGGGGAGTATTAGCACCTCCAAAGAACAAATGATTTAATCTCCGACCACCAAGGGCCATATGGTAAATTAGGACCAGAACACTGAGGGAATCAAGAAACCCCTAAAACCTTGAACGTTAAATAATTCAGTGGATATTGTTGGACATTACCACATGTGAAAATATATGTTAGACACTTGCATATGTAAAATAATTCAGTCATTCCATTGTAATGTGTAGTATTGTTGCACTGAATGTAAGTCATGTATCTTTTCATGTAGATTTATATTTGTGCATTGTTTGCACTGTTCTAAACTGTACATTTGATTAGTGGTGGGTTTTGAAATAAAGATACCCTATGTAAACACCATGAAGAACTATTAGATTTGTGTTTTTGGGGTATATATATATATATATATATATGCCTTTTTCTTTGAACATGTAGGGTTATGAACTATTGCTTAATGGTATAGGTCTGCAAAGGAAAGCAGGTAAAATTATATGAAATAATAGGTCATTGTCAGAACAAGTCATGGAGTAATAGTGTTGTCTCTAATATATTTAAGGAGGTTGAATTTATGGTGTGGGGATACATATATTTCTAGTATTTTTAGAAAGATTTTTCTGTCTCTATCAAATGTACGTATCTGCCTGTGTCCAGGGTCACATGACTGTAAATGGATTTCGTGTGGTATTTGTGTGTTGGTTCCAGAAATAGAAGCAAAGAGGCCTTGGGGTGGAGGGTGAGGAACTTCCTGACAGGATGGCTGGGGAGGAGCCCTGCCTGATTGCACTTCAATGGACCCTACCTGCAGCACACACAAAGGAACCAGACACCAAGCCTGCCCTTGCATTTGTCACCCTTGACAGTTTGGATCCAATAAAGGAGAAGAGCTGACAAGAACCAGTTTTGGGGGTAGGCCAAAGTATTCCCCCACACAGCGGTTGGCACAAAGTACAAAAATGGGACCTTCAGAATCTCTCAACTGAACCCTCGGGGAAACATGAAAGATTTTGAAAAAGGACTGCCCTGCTACCAGCTGCCCAGTACCAATTGGACCTGCCTGAGCCCTGCTGCTGATCTCTGCTGGAGTCAGCCCTGATCCACAAGAGGTGCCTTCCAGGTCATGGATCCTTGGCTTGCATCAGAGTGTATTCCTCCTGATGAAATGGTGAAGATACTTCTCATGACCTCTTCACACTGAGAGGCGATCATCCACTTTGGCCACCAACATGCAGCTCTACTCCAGCACCTCAAAAAGCACTCTTAGAGCTAGCTGTACTTGTACTAAGTTAAAAGGAAGGTTTATTTTGTGAGTTTTTTGGTTTGCCCTCACAAGGATTGTGTGGCAAGGGTTGGGTTTAATATTTGAGTGCGTCTTCTACCCCTCTCAACTAATAACCCAATTTCTTAAAAAATACCTTTACACATATGTGTCCTAAATATAACTCAGGGTACCATCAGGAAGAAGTGTAGTTTTTGTCTCCTGTGATGTTTATTGTTTAGGTACCTATTAACTGTTGAAATAATTAAATGCTTTAGCGTGTTTTGTAGATTAATTTGGTAATACATTTTTATCTTTTGGCTTCTGCCTGGAGAGTAGCCTGTAAATAACACTTTACACCACAGTTCTGAAAGAGCAGACATTGAGACCTCAACTGTCTGCCCGTACTCACTTTTTGTTCCAGTTCAAAGTTCTCTTTGACCAAAGTACTTAGAGGATTGCTATGCAACCAGAGCTGGTGTCTGTCTGTCAGCCTTTTTCAAAAAGTGAGGGGACATCCCCTGAGTTAACCCCTTACTGCAAGAACTGATTCCCTGCCCTGAAGCCCCTAGAAGCTACCCGACCTGCTAAGAGAGGAAAGGAGCCTGCCAATCCTGCAGGAGAAGTAGCTGTCCAGGAGGAACAAGGTGAAGCATCACCCTGGTGAGGTGGTACTATAGAAGCAGTAGATCGATCTGTGTGCCCTAATGCCTGTGGGTTCCAGACCTTCTAGTGTGATTCCTAGTCGGGATCAAGACATTGTGGCATGACCTGGGGCACTGAGCCTGGTCTGTGAAGTTGCAGCACAACCTCAGCTTTTGAGCCCGATCTATGGACACACTGTATGACCTGAGCCAGTGAGCCCGATCTGTAAAGTTGCTGCATGACATGAACCATTGTGCCCTAATTCTGAAAGCATGCTGAGGCCCGGAAGGCTCTGCACCTGCACCCAATCATAGCATGATCAAAAGCTGCTGTACAATCTGAAACTTTGGTGTTCCTGAAGCTGTGGTTACCCATCAAACCCACAAGGCCTGTACAAGGCTTCACCATCTGCTTGAGTCCAGCTGGCATTGCTGCACCAATCTGGACCCAATCAGCCTGTGCAAGGCTGCTCCCGCCACACAAGCTGAAAGAATATTCAGCATTCCCAGGAGCAGCCATCTCCAACAGGCACGTCACCCAGCTGTGACTTCTACAGAGCCCAGAAGGAACTTCAACCTTTCACTCATCCCAGAGACGGGTGAATGGGCGAGCAATGGTGGAACCTGGTGGTTGCAGGGATAGCACCTGCCTGTTGGTTGCATGAGTTGCACTGGCCCATTCATGAACTGAAAGAGACTTATTGAGTAAGAACCAGTGATGTGAATTAAAAAGGATTGCATGCTAACACCAGAGTACAAGTATGATCTGCACCTGAGCCTAATCACAGTAGAACGAGACCCAGGGAGGGAACCATCTGGATCATAAGAGGATAGCATGGGTTAATAGTAGTAAGAGGCACCAACCTACTCCAATGCCAGGACACTAAATTGCATTGTACATATTTGCCTATGTGTAGTTTTTAGTTCTATCATGCATTAAAGTAGTTTTCTTCTTGAAAGTCAAGCACTGGGTTAGGACAATCATGAATTATACTAATGTGTGTTTTTTGAGTGCTGAGCTCGAGCAGCCCCACACTAAGCGGCACATTTACTAATCTTTCCTGAACCTCAGGGCAGCAAGCAAAGTTGCTGCACTGCGCTGCATTGCATGAAAGAGAGAGTGCAGAAATACTCCATATTTACAATGATATGGAGTATTTCTCCTCTCTCTTTGTGCTTAGTGCCAGCGCTGTCACCCTTGTACCATAGTGCAAATGTGTCGCATTGGGAGCAGGATTTTTTTTACACAGGAAGAAATAGCTTCATGCACAAAAACGATCTTTAGAGGCGTTTCCACTTTCTATGAATGAGTCAGAGTGCATCATGCATAGAAAGAGAGAGTAACAATCAATCAATCAGGGGTTTATATAGCACTCTCAAGGTGCTGGGGGGGTGCTCTGGATCAGTAGAAGAGCCAGGACTTGAGGTCCTTCTTGAAGGTGTGCAGAGTTGGAGAGTTGGGAGCTCGTTCCAGGTCTTGGCTGTGATGTAGGAGAAGGCTCTCCCTCCTGTTCTGCTTCTGTGGATGCGGGGGACCTCTGCCAGGTCGAGGTTGGCGGAGCGGAGGTTACTCTTGGGTACGTAGAAGCATAGTCTCCCATTGAGGTATTTGGATCCGATGTTGTCGAGATCTTTGTAGGTGTGGGTGAGGAGTTTGAAAGTGACCCACTTCTCTACAGGGAGCCAGTGGAGGTCTCAAAGGTGTATGGGCAGGCAGTTGAAGCTAGTGGAAGTGATGGCGTTGACCTGCCGGTTCATGGCGAGGGAAGAGTCGAGGATGATGCTGAGGATGCGTGCGTGGTCTGTAGGAGTGGGTGGGTTCCCCAGGGTGGAGGGCCAAAAGGAGTTGTCCCAGGGGGAGTTGCAGGGTCCGAGGACGAGGAACTCATCTTTTTCTGAGTTGAGCTGAGGCAGCTGTCGTTCATCCAGGTTGTCACATTCTTCATTCCCTCCTGGAAGCAGAATCTGGTGTCTTCGGTGTTCTTCGTGAGTGAGAGGATGAGTTGGGTGTCATCTGCGTAGGATATGATGCTGAGCCCATGCTGTCTGACAATGGCCGCGAGGGGGACCATGTAGATGTTGAAGAGCATGGGGCTAAGTGATGAGCCCTGGGGCACTCCGCAGTTGAAGTCAGTGGATTTAGAGATTCTCTGGGTTCTGCCAGAGAAAAAAGATTGGATCCATTCAAGGGCGGCACCCTGTATTCTGGCGTCGTGAAGTCCGGCTGCAATGGTGCGATGGGAGACGGTGTTGAAGGCTGCGGAGAGGTCTAGATGGATTAGGGCCACGGTGTGTCCTTAGTTTAGTAGCAGGCGGATGTCGTCTCTGGTGGCGAGGAGAGTGGTCACAGTGCTGTGGTTGCTGCAGAATCCGGACTGAGAGGTATCTAGGATGGAGTTCTCTTCTATGAAGGTCAGCTGAGTGTTCACAAGTCTTTGGTGACTTTGGCTGCAAAAGGGACTAGAGAGATGGGCCGGTAGTTTTTTCAGGTCTGTTGGGTCGGCCGTGGGCTTCTTGAGGAGGGGTTTAACCTCCGCCCGCTTCCAGTCATCTGGGAAGATGCCGGATGTGAAGGAGGCGTTGACCTGTCTGTTCCAGTTCAGATGCGATGGCGGCGGCGGTCCTGTGGAATATGTGCAGTGGGCAGGGGTCCATGGGGGCTTCTGAGTGGCTTTTATGCATGGTTGTGGTGATGTGTTCGATGGTAGCAGGCTTCCAGGTCAAGGTCGTTGGCTGATCGGCCGCGATGAGGAGGGGTATTGTTCTGCATTGGTTCGCTGAAGTTGTGGTAGAGGTACTTGATCTTATGGTGGAAGTATGTGCTGAGCTTGTTGCAGAGTTGCTGGGAGGGTGTGACATCCGTGGCTTTGCTGGGTGGCTTAGTGAGCTTCTGTATGAAGCTGAACAGCTCCTTGGCGTTGGTCGCGTTGGCTGGATGTTGGCCTTCATGAAGGTCCGTTTGGTGTCCCTCATGCACTGGTGGTATTCCTTCAGGGCACTCCTGTAGGTGTTCTGTGCTTCCGCGGTTTTCTGGTTTCCCCAGGTTTTCTGTAGACCTCTGTCCGAGCTTCTGGCTTCCTGTAGTTCTGTGGTGAACCAGGTGGCCTTAAGCGTGCGTTGCTTGTCGGGGTGCCGGAGGGATGCGAGTATATCTCTGCCGCGAGGGATCCAGCTGTGGAGTTCTGTGGCTGCGGAGTTAGTGTCGGTCATGGTGCTGGGAGGGTGTTGGCGGAGTGTGGTGGTGAGGAGTTCCTCTATGACCTTGCTCCAGTTTCTTTGTGGTGGTCTCGGGATGGGCTTGGCTGCGCTGGTGGTGTTGAAGGTGAAATGGACACAGTGTTGGTCTGTCCAGGGCAGCTGGGTGGTGTGACTGAACCGGATGTTCGTTCCTCCCACGAAGATAGGGATCCAGAGTGTGGCCAGCTCAGTGCGTGCGTTTGTCGACCAGCTGTTTCAGTCCGAGGTTGGCGTGGCCGTCGAGGAGGGTGATGGAGTAAGGGGTCTTTGCGGTTGTCGAGGTGGTAATTCAGGCCCCCGGGGAGGATGTAGTCCATGAGGTGATTGCGTGGGGTGCGGCGAACTCAGCCATGATGGTTGCAGAATGGATGCGAGGGCCCAGAGGTCTGTAGATGAGGGTGTCGCGTAGCGTGGTCCTGGGGCTGGGCTGGATCCGGAAGTGGAGGTGTTCTGTGTCAAAGTGGGGGTCACACGTGCTGGAGTGGAGAGTCGGAAGGGGGTCTTGTGTGCGATGGTGAGACCTCCTCCTGGGCGGTCTTCTCTCTGGACCTTGTAACTGTCAGGGATGGCAGTGGTGATGTCGGGTCCAGAGGTGGCATTGGTCCAGGTTTCCGTGAAGAAGGCAACATCGGGCGAGAGGGTATCGATCAGGTCCCAGACCTCTATGGCGTGTCAGTGTAGGGAGCGCACTTTGAGGAGGACGCAATTCAGGGTGTTTGTGATGTTTGCATCGGGCGGGCCTTCGGTGGTGGTGAGGGTGTTGTCGATGGTGAAGGATCTGCGGCAAGCTCTGCACGCAAACTCTCCATGGGTGATGTTCGGTGAGGCTCTTGCGCAGCCGGTATGTCTTCTGGGGTTGAGTGCATTGACAGTGGTAGAATCGTAGCGGTGGGTACTGGGAGAACCAGGGTTCCTGGCGCTGGTCGCGTCTGGGTCACGGATGGGCGCAGACAAGCTTGCCTTAGGCACGCCACCATGAAACGGTCTGCGTTATGTAGGGGAGGGGAGAAACGCTAAGCTGGGAGGCGAAAAGGGCACTGGGAGAGGGGTAGGGCCGGGGGGGCAGTGGCGGGAATCAGGGGAAGCGGACTGCCCGAGGGGGCAAGAATCAGGTATGGGCAGAAAATAAAACGGAGGCGAGATTATCACAGTGACACAGAAATACAGAATAAAAGCAGGCAAGCACAAATTACAGCAAAAAACAATGAACTGTACTCAGAAGGAGCAGACTCAACCCCGCAAGGCAGGGGGCCCAGAGGCAGCAGCTGACTGCAGGAGCTGTAGGGGAGATTTCAGGCCTGTGACAGAGGTCAAGGTCTCACGAGCGCTCCCCCGCAGTGGTCTGCATTATGTAGGGGAGGCAGGCCCGGACTGGCCGTTGCAGGAACCGGGCAATCCCCCGGTCGGCTGCGAGGGTGGGGGCCGGTTTTGTTACAGGGTCGTTTTTTGCAGCATAGCTGCAAAAACGGCACTGTAACAAAATCGGCCGAAAACCGGCCCTAGCAAAGAGCGCGGTCACACCCCCCAACCCCCTGGGGGGAGGGGGGCCGGCCGAGCACTTTGCCAGGGCCGGTTTCGGTTCCCAGTCCGGCCCTGAGGGGAGGGGAGGGATACTCAGCTGGGCGGCTGGAACGGGCATGGGGAGAGGGAGGGGCCGGGTGTGCAGTGGCAGGAAGCGTGGGAAGGGGACGGCAAGAGGGGGCAAGAATCAGGTATGGGCAGAAAATAAATCGGAGGCAAGATTATCACAGTGACACAGAAATGCAGAATAAAAGCAGGCAAGCACAAATTACAAAGAAACAAGGAAAAATAAAGACATTTCTCCACATTATCCACTCACTAGGGAAGATGTAGCATTTTGACACACTCCCAGATTCACCAGCTTTAGTGACTCTGGGAATGCATCAAAATCCATTAGTGGATTAAGGGAACACTCGTGCCCCACCCATGGAACACCTTCCAGTTTGAAATCCAAGCCACTGTATTGTGTTACTTTTCTTTACAAAGCCACGCAAGGTGGGGCAGATCGCCTCTTGTGTGTCTTTGTAAATGTTACAGAAACCTTTGTGTTGTCCTTGCACCACCTTACGTGATGCAAGGACAATACTTGGCTTGATAAATCAGTGCCTGTGTCCCTGACAAGCCTCGGCCTACTCACTATCAACAGCACTGATAGTCACATACTGAAGGAGTTGTACGTGGCTCCTTCTCCAGAGTAATAGTATAATGGACCTGGGAACATCAGAGGCACATAACCTCAACAAACATGCTTGAGGCCCACTAGCCCATGCTGGCATCGTGCCCACTTCCCCCCTCATCCCCCAAACAATTGGGGTTTGCACTTGTTGAATGTGTGTTCCCACTAGTACATGTTTTAGTCATTTGGGGCCATATGTATCAACATACCCTTTTGCGATTTCTAAATAGCGATTTTTAAGGAATCGCTATTTAGAAATCGCAAAATGGTATGTATGAAGTAATTCGCTATTTTTTAGCGATTCCTTAAAATTTCTGAATTGCGATTAGCAAATTGCTAATCGCAATTAAGGAATAATTTCCCATTCATTTCTATGGGCCTGGAGGCCCATAGGAATGAATGTGAAATTATTCTCAATTTGCGATTCGCAATTTGCTAATCGCAAATTGAGAATAATTTCAAGGGTGCAGGGGTGTCTCAAGAACACCCTGCTGCACCCCTGAAAATGACATGTGTGCGCATATAGCGCACATACATGCCCTATGGGCATGTATTAGGCGTCACATGGCACCTTTTGATTTTAAAAAAAAATGCTTTTTTAAAAGAATTTGCAACTTACCACCAACTAGAAGTTGGTGGTAATTTGCGATTCCTTAAGGGCATTTTGGGATTTTTTTTCCCTTGATACATTGCATTTAAGGAATCGCAAAATTTGCGATTCCTTAAATGCAATCGCAAAATAAGGAATGGCAAATTTTGCGATTCCTTATTTTGCACCCAAATTGTTTCATACATACCATTTAGCGAAAATGAGTTCGCAAACGCGTTTGCAAACCCATTTGGCCTTGATACATATGGCCCTTGGTGAAAGTCTCATGCCTGCCCCTGTACCATTGCGGAAATGTAGGCCAGTTACAGGGAGGGCAAACATTACATAGTACCAGTGCGCCAGGTGAGGTGCTTATATGGAAATGTTGTCCGTGAGAGTAAATGGATTCAGCAACTTGTGAAGAGTACGGCCTATCTCTCGTCTTCACTGAATGAGTGCATTTCTGAAATGCATATACTAGCACGTTTAAATAGGCTTACACGTTTTGCTTCATGATACATTTTAAAGCAACTTAGGAACGACTTCTTTCCAAGACCGCAGAGATTGTTAATAAAATGCGAAATTAACTTATTTTTCACTTTTCATGAACTGGTATTAGCCGGCCCACGCCAACAGTCAAACCTTAATCGTGGGAGTGAATTCGATTTGCTTATTCAACCTAATAACAGAGTGAACAACATTTAATTAAAAAAATCGATCCATTAAAATTAGAGGCTCTGTTGAACCTCCATGACGCAGAAACAGAAGCAGACCTTGGCTCTGGAGACTACGCAGGTTAATGCCATATTGAGTAATGCGTTGCAAGCCTTGGAGTATCGCATGGCAACGGCTTTCTGTAATGTCGCAATGCATGTAAGAAATTAGCTCCGGCCCATTCCCGTGCGTCTTCTGTCTAGTGCCATAAAAAAGCTAAGCTTGCACTAACCCCATAATAATGTCCCCAAGCAGGATTCCAGGAATTCGTGTTTCAATTTGCTTGCATTTGCTGCATTCTGGCAGGTTGTCCATACAACAGCAACCGGGTCCCAAAACCACTTGATAAATTGCGCTTGGATTTTAAATATAACGCTAAACTTATGACAGTTTACACAACCAGCCAAATAATTTGAAGAAAAGAGGAATTCCAAAGAGGTGAGAGGTTATATTTTGGTAGAATAACTTTAGTCCCCCACAAAGGTGGGGTTTCTTGCTCAGTGGAAAAAAATAGATACTCAGTCACATGACATGAATTGTGCCGCATTTTATTTTCCACGTGGTACATTAGCTACGCCATAGAAAGAAACAAGCATGGCAATGCCACTCGTTTTTACTCCAAAGTGGAAAGTGTAGTGTCTACCGAGTAAGAAACAATGGAGCCCTTTTGGGTCCTGAGGGACTCTGTAGAAATGTGACATACGTGTTAGAGCTGAATGCATTGAAGGCTGGTTTGGAATGTTGGGTTCACAGTTACACATAGATGAATAAAGATGTGTAAACCTAAGCTCTGTGTGTGGCGTAGTCATTGGCGGGTACCCAGGCTGGGGAGGAGGCTACAGAAAGGGTTTTACCTAACTTCACTAACACACTATACCAAAGAAACCTGTGCAGGAGCACCTGAAGACATCACAGGAGTGACTGCCCCAGGTAATACAAATAGAGACTTAAAATATCTTTTTAGTTAAAAAAAAGTATTCCCTCCTTGTTATGCAATTTCTCTTATCTTTGTCACCTTTCAAGCAAACCAATGTTACAATTCAAGTCCCGTGTTCCTCCCTCTGGACATTACGAATACTAAGGTCTTTCACGTCCTCTGGTTGGTTTCTGTTAGAATGTGATTTCTGGTTGGCTAAGGCTTGCGCCAAAGCCAGGCAGAAACCACCACTCTAGTCAGGGCAAGGGAGTTACATGCTGAAGATAACCCCTGCTCACCCCTGTGGAAGCTTGGCACAAGCAGTCAGGCTTATCCCAGAGGCAATGTGTAAAGAGTTTGCGCAACACACACACACAGAGCAGCAACACTTTAAGCACACTACAAAAGAAACTCCACACAACAAAAAAATAGCCTTTCTATCATCATAAACACATAAGAAACATAATCACACATTTACACTGTGCCAACTGGCACTGGCAATATTCACAGAGGGTTATATACAGGACCAGGCCAATCGGGCTACTGTCAGAACCATCAGATCAGGTAAGTAAATCTAAAACACAACTAGGAACTACTGGTACCATAATGACCGAAACATCATCACATTAAGCATAAAACACATTAGGCCCAAACATCATTAGCATGAACACATTACACAATAGGCATCACCAGCATAAGTCACATTACACAATCACATTAGTCCTAAACGCATTAGATATAGACCACCCTGGACGTATATCCTACATTAGCGGTGCACCTCAGTGGCACTTAGCCTAAACACATTATGCCACACATAATCAGCAACAGTGCACCAAGGCAAAGGCTTGCTGAACACCTATCATGAGCACCTCCTTGATGTGAACATTCTAACATCACCCAGGACAGCAGAAGAAAAAAACCATTATGCACCACCAACAGGGCACATAGCAGACATTATTAGCGTGCCCACGTAAGAATCACATCAGGCCCTCCTGAGGCCTCTCTAGGTCAACATTAGGGTGCAGTCTAGACCATGCAACATCGATCACCTGAGATCCTCACTGGCAATGTACTCTCACATCAGGGCACGACACATGCACATTGGGGAAACTCCGGTACTTGAAGGTACCGAAGTATGAGCACCTCTACTCCACTCGGCAGCCACAGTGCTTACCATGGGGTCTGTGCAGTAATTGCAGGAACAGGACCTCCGTTGAGTGTTGCCATCCCGCCCTGCTTTCTTGTGCCCCACGCAAGTGATCACCACTTGTAGAGGATGCACCTGCTATGCCTGAGTTGACTGGGGCCCTCCCTTCCCCACAAAGCACCGGAGATGACTGTGCAGCTGCCCGCAACCATGCGGTGCAGCTGCGATCATACCAAGGGTGACCAATGTTTGGGGACAGTTCCCAATCGGGGGCCCATCCTAGGCTCACACCGCAATGGACATGGGCTTCAGGATGGGGGCCCCTCCACTCCTTACTCAGAAGGTGCTTCCCGTGGTACCTGGAGAACTACCGGGAGAGGCAAGGATTCCCCAACATTTTCCTCAGTTTGGCAGTGGCAGATACGGAGAGAAGTCTCTGTCCACTTTGCTTCTTTCCTGTCTCTGCGGCTCAGCAGACTACGTCTGTATGCGGGGCTCTCCTCGATACTATGGGAGCCCCGCCCACAAATAGGCGCTCTTTGCCTGACTTCCTGCTCCAGTTCTGGATTCCCCCTGCGGCTCCCCCATCTCGGCTGGGGATCACGAAGCTGAGGTCTTGTTGGGCCAGCTGTTTTTGACCTCCTTCTGCAGCTGGACCCCGCCTCCCTAGGGCACAGCAACGGGGGGTAGTCTCCCGCTTTGCAATTCCCCCGTCTTTACTGCCATTCAGCCATGCCCCCAACTAAGTGTAGCAGCTGCCTGACTGCAAGCCTTTCCTGCTTCCTTCCTCACAGGCCGGTCCGCCCACGATCAGGCTTCCAGGATGCCTGACTTCTGGTTCTGCAGTTTTCACGGAGCGAAGTCTCCATTGCTCCTGCTGCCTCCTCTCTACCAGCCAGACATCTCCTCCATTGCTGGGTGTCCTCCGTGGTGCCCAGTAATAATACTGCCACTCTGGCATGGACCTGCTGATGGGCGGCCACGCCTCCCTTGCTTTCCAGCCACAAAGAGGGGGGCGATGAAGCGAGGGTTCTTTCGGGCGGTGCTGCTACGAGCAGCCCACGCTCCTTTCACTCTTTCCCTCACAACAGAGGGAAAAGTCACTACGCTTCCTGGCAAATAGTAGCGCACTGCACCTGGAAACTTCCAGTATGACAGGGAGGTCCAGGAAAGCAAAAGAACACCAGGATATCCGGATAAGAAGAGTATAGCACTTGGGAGACTCTGATGTCCGAGTCATCCACAACAGGAGGCAAGTGCGGAGGGTCTCCTAGCAGAGGGCAGCCCCCTCCAGCTACCCAGCAGGCAGTAGCTGAGCCCCACGACAGTTCCCCTTCACAGTCCAGCAGCCTGCCGGCCATAGGCTTCAAGTCAGCACCCAGCACACTAAATAAGGGGTCTCAGCCCCTACATTTATACTTAGTCTTCTTTTGTGTGCCCTGGCACAGAGCTTCGGGAAACCAGTTAGAACTGGTTCAGGAGCACTCTGTTTACCAGGCTCCTCATCCCTATTGTTAGGTGGGGGCTCGTCATCAGATACACCATAGATGGGCAAAGCCAGCATTCACTAGGGCAGGCACCATCCTATTTGGGGACCAGGGATTTCTCCTCCCACCACTCCAAAAGTAGATGTCCCATTCAACCTAGCGCTGACTCACCCTGCCCCTCCTGTAGCCAGAGACACCTCAACAGCCCCGGCCACTCACGAGCCAGACATGCAATTCACATCAGGCAGGCAGACACATAGCACACAGAAATGCCAACTTCTAAAAGTGGCATTTCCAAAATAGTTATATTAAATCTGAGCACACCCTTGCATAGAAGTTATTATCACTAGCCCAAATATACTAAACTTGACCACACTGCACTTCTCATATCAGGAATTACCACTAAAACACTTTTTAGGGAATCCCCAATGCATTACTAGGGGAGGGCACATGTCACACACTTAAGGTATATGTCCTATCTTTTACCTAAAATGCACCCTGCCCATAGGGCTAGCTAGGGCCTACCTTAGCGGTGACTGACATGCAGGAAAAGGGGGGTCACAGACATGGCACACACTTTAGGTGCCACGTCACAGTGGCAGTGACACTGAGTGCACAGTCCCTGCAGTGGCAGAGGCCTGGAATAGGTTGGCAAGGCTACTTTGGTGGGTGGCGCAATCAACGCTGCAAGCCCACCAGTAGCATTTAATTCACCAGCCCTGGATATATGAGATACCACTTTACATGGGACTGACAGGTAAATTAAATATGCCAAACAGGTGTAGACCAATCTTACCAAATGTAACACAGAGTGTGCACGCACTTCACACTGGACAGCAGTGCTAAAGTGACCAGAGGCCTAAAACCACCAACACCATGTCAGAGAAAAGGCTAGGAGAAAGGCAAAAAGTTTAGGGATGACCCTGCAAAAAGGGCCAAGTCCAACAATGCCAATAGAAGATATCTCTGTGGGTTAATATTTGGTTTCTCATCACTATGCCATCGATAAAGTGAGAACAATTGGGTAAGGGAATAGAAACCTGTGTGTGTGTGCAATAGCAGACCCCTCCATTTGTGTGAGATGTACTATACAACATAAATGGCCCATATATTTTTAATGTAATGGGAGTATTTCGGCTGAATCTGAGGGGGGCACAAAAGACACATACATAGGCACCATATTTAAATCAAGATACTACATCTTTAGTTCACCACACATACACACAAACAAACACCCACACACACACATACACACACACATACACACCCACGCAAAAGACACCTGTGTAGAGCATATTTTAAAAACTACTGCAAATCTTTGCATTAGCCCACTGGGCTTATAGTTAGGTGGGTTAAAGCCCTTGCTACAAAGATTTGAGGTTATCCTGCAGTTTGCAGGTTCCGCTCTGAAAGAGCTTGTAGGATCTACTTCTTATGGTTACCCCCACTTTTTGCTTGATGGTACACTGTTTTTGACTAGTCTGACTGGGATTCTGCTAATCAGGACCCCAGTCTATCTGCTTTCTCCCTAATCTGTTTTGCATGTAGGCTGGTACACTCCAGATTGGATACTAGGGTGCCCTGGTCAGTGCCTAGTATATTTATTTATTTATTTACTTAGAAGGTTTTATAGAGCGCGACAAGATCCTTGTGGATATCAGAGCGCTTTACAATGAACGAAGATGATTATACCAAATAAATAGCAAGACACAGTATAGAAAGCAAGCATAGGTACACATGTACAAAGGGCATTGGTACCCCAGAGGCCTCCCATGGGCTGAAGCATGTATTATGCCACCAATGAGAGGCCATGAAAAATGAAACTACAGGCCTGCCATTGCAGCCTGTGTAAGATGATGCATGCACCACTTACTGTAGATATAGGTTTCCTATATCTATAGGTCACAATACTTAAAACCCATCAGTCACCCCTCTAGCAGGCCCTGACAATCCTGAAGGCAGGGTGCTGGGCTTTATGCGAGAGGGTGCCCCTGCATGAGCAGAGCACCCCTGCATCCTTTGGCGACTATTCTCCTGGGTTGTCAGTGACGCAGCAAGACATAGAGGTAGAGGTGTATTATATGCTCGTGTAAAATGCCATCTCAAAAACGGCTGCAACAAAACATGTCGTGTTTGGTATCAAACACCTTGGAATCATACCTCTATACCAGTAACCAGTGTGGGAGGTATTATTCCACCCTTCTGAAGCGAGTTTAGTGGGGTCTCTGGTCTTCCCAGTACCAGCCTTCTCGACCCGGACAGCACAAAATGGTTGCTGCCAACCTGAGACATATTTCTGCCATCCTGTTGCTGAGCCAAGTTCAAGCAGGGGAAAGCAGGACAATAGGCATCCTGTCACAGGGACTTGTGGCCCCCTCCCAGACAGAATTTAGTGTATCAGGGCTGGGTGAGTGTACTTCCAAAGTGCCTGAAAGTCTGCATCTGGGGCACACTTGGTGTCCCTGTGCATAGTCCATTTCAAAACAGTCATGGAAGCCATTGGCTCCTGCTCTAGCGCTGAACTGGACAAAGGACATGGGAGCATCCTCCCACTGTCCTGACTCTCCACTGAGAGGGTCCCCTGAATCTGTCCATCCCTCTCCCGTGAGTACAAAAGGGCTTACCTGGCTGTAGGACCCTATATTCAACATGTACACGATTCTGAAGAAGAAACCACTGATCTTCGACCGTCTGGACACTCTGAATTTTGCTGGACTTCGACTGGACTTATCTTCGTCTCCCTCTCCGTCCAAAGCATTGTCTGTGCCCATGCACCATACAGGCTCCGTGCAGGACCTGTGGAGCATCAATGACAACTGAAGTTATCTCCCTTGGGGTGAAGGAGTCACTCCCCTGCATTCGCAGGCACCATAATGCAACTGACCAGTCTGCTGATCCTGAGCTCCTGTAGGCTCCGAAGACTCCAGAAACACAGAAGGTGGGTGTCTATGTTCGTTGAGGTTGAGCTGCTTTCTCACCAAGTCTGAGTCCAGTAACCCTTGTGGGGACTGCATAACCTAACCCCCTGTGCACTGCATACTCTTGCAATTGTATATGCTTGTTAGCATTTCCCAACTAAGTGCATTGGAGTATCATTAGCCCCACCCTCTGCGCATGTTTTATACAAAGGACTTTGGCCTTCCCACACTCTCTGTTCTGCAAGCTGTGACTTTGTGATACTGCTGGAGGTCCCCTTGCGACTCCTGTGCCTTCGGTGTGTGGGTCCATTTGAGGGACAACACTGCCTTTCTTGGGCTCCCCTGGTTGCTCCAGGACTGCCCTGACTCCCTGTGCTGTGGTGAGTCTCCTGGTCCTTGCTGGGCCAGACCGTGACCTTACTAGACCTTCTTCAGGGGTTGCCGCTGGCAAGGCTTGTTGGTGCTCCTGTCAGACACCGACCCCTCAGCACTCGACTACCTTCATGGGAAAGCTTGTATCCAGCTCTTGGTCATTCTTGACATCACCTGGTCCCCGAGGCTGCGGAGTCAAGGTCTCCTTCTTCACACCTGAAGCACCCGAGATCTGTGGGCATTCGTCTACTGGGCCCCTGGTCACTCCTGAGTGAGCCAGACTCTGTCCCCCGGCTTTCAGGTTCCTTCCATCAAGAATCCACCTGTGAGTTTCACCGGACACTTTTCTTCTTTCCAACAGTAGCATTTCTCTGTATACTTCCATTGATCGACAATGGTTTCCGACACCACTTCAGCCCTATGCACTCGGGTTCTCTGGCATAGGTAACTCTGGTACTTTGGTATCCATGGGTGGGATGGCTCTCCAACCTACTATGTTCTAAAGGGCAACAATCCATATGGTCGCACACTGCTCCTCCTACCAGCGAGTTGACCCCTGGACATTATGGTAAATGCAGTTCGTTCCAGCGTGTGCGCTTCTGAAAAAATGTTGTGTATATTTACCTTTGTGCTGGCCATCCCTGGACACGTGTTTCAAGGTCGTTACCTCTCATCAGCAGGGAATAGGCGTGTGTATGGGGCTGCTGTGTAGGCTGCCAAAAGTGTTCCCAGGTCCCGATACCTCTCGCGGCGCGCAGGTGCGTAACCATGAGCTCGTCAGCTCGACCGGCTCTATGGAGCCTAAATAAACAACAATCCATATGGTCGCACACTGCTCCTCCTACCGGCGAGTTGACCCCTGGACATTATGGTAAATGAAGTTCGTTCCAGCGTGTGCGCTTTTGAAAAAATGTTGTGTATATTCACCGTTGTGCTGGCCATCCCTGGACACGTGTTTCGAGGTCGTTACCTCTCATCAGCAGGGAATAAGGGTGTGTATGGGGCTGCTGTGTAGGCTGCCAAAAGTGTTCTCAGGTCCCGATAAATCTCACGGCGCGCAGGTGCGTAACCATGAGCTCGTCAGCTCGACCGGCTCTAGGGAGCCTAAATAAACAACAATCCATATGGTCGCACACTGCTCCTCCTACCAGCGAGTTGACCCCTGGACATTATGGTAAATGCAGTTCGTTCCAGCGTGTGCGCTTCTGAAAAATGTCATGTATATTCACCGTTGTGCTGGCCATCCCTCGACACGTGTTTCGAGGTCGTTACCTCTCATCAGCAGGGAATAGGCAAGTGTATGGGGCTGCTGCATAGGCAGCCAAAAGTGTTCTCAGGTCCCGATACCTCTCGTTCTAAAGGGTTTTGTCGTAATCCACTAAGGAGGGTGCTTAAACTTTAAAACTGCAACCCCGACCTGCCCATTGAATTGTACATAGCATGCTGTCGTGTTCTCACACTGCACCAATCCTCCGTGGGGTCCCTCCTTACTCACCTTGGGTGGTTCCTTAGGGTCCCAGAGATTCTACAACCTCTAGAAACTGCCTTGCCTCCAGTTGTGGTTCTTATACCACTATTTTATTTTATTCCCCTGGAACCCACTGTGTAATAGTGCTACTTACGATTGTTTCTGTGCTACATTATTGTGTGCTTGGTGTTTAACTGCATATAGCAAATACTGTGAGGTATTTAAGGTGTGGTGTTTTAATTAATACATATTTTTGTAACTACTATTTGGTTCTCCTTTCATTTAACCAGTACTATAAGGTTGCATTCTGGTAAAACAAGCTGCTTAACATTCCTTCAAGACTAAGTCTGAAGACTTTTCTCCACAGCTACCACTTGGATAGCTTTCTAAGGTTATCTTTGACCTATTAAATCACCATAAGTGTTGTTTGGACTGGTGCAAGGTGCCCACTTTAATTAGTGGACATCATATACCAGGCCAACTTTTCACAGGGCTGACTTAGCATTTCATGCTTTTGAGGCCAACATCTTGTGCACCATTGATTATGGTTTTAGTAGCGCCAAGTGATAATTATGTCTATTGTATCAGCTATGTATATGGATATTATGATTGTCATCCTCATCATCAATATTGATTATGACAGCCAGCTCAGGTACAGAGGGAGTTACAATGCATGTCACCGTAACTCAAGCTGTTCTACAGTCCAAGGATAGCTATGGGACTCTTATCACCACCCCTGAAGCAGAAGACTAGGGACCAGATAGCTGTACCAGTGCTTTGACGCACACCGCTCTGCCTTTTGGCCCTATATAAGGGAAGACACTCGCTCACTGGATGGCAATACATCTGAAAATGGCCTGATTTGGTTTATTGGTTTTTGTCTTACACACTGCATATGTCACCCTGGTGTGCTTTGGTGCTTTCAATACTACGTGCATGATTTTCATATCCAGACAGCGCAGGTACAGAGGGAGTTACAACCCATGTCACCTTAATAAAAGCTGCTCTGCTCTCCAAGGCCAGCACTCGAACTCCTATGATTGTCACATCTGTGCCAAGCGCTTGTGTTTGTACTATGTGTAAAGGTCACCCACAGTGGCAGGGCTGTGAACTGCCCTCATCCTCTCACAATGTCTAACTGTTCGCCCCATATCTGGTCCATACGGGGTTGGTGGAGGGGTGATTCGTCAAGCGGGGGCCGAGAAAACAGGCAGGTCCCAAAATGTGTTTTCCCCATGCAATTTCCCATAGGAACTTTTAATCGCAGCTACAGCCCGATCTGCTGAACGGAATTACACCAAATTTGGCAAAGAGGTAGCCCTTGGTTCAGAGTCGTGCCTTCTGGTTACATGGTGTAAATCCGTTCAGTAGTTGCTGAGAAAATCAAAAGTAAAATCGCATAGATATCTATGGCCATGGTGGATCCGCGCAACCTGAGCGCACCCTGAGTGCACCCTTCCGATCACAAGCTGCATGCTAATTGGCTGTCAACTGTCTGTCAACACTCCAAACCAGGAAGTGTTGGCAGCCATTTTGTGCCTCGTTAGAAGCGAGGCTGTAGAAATCAGTGGAACAAGTGTACAAAACTTATAAAGGGGGCAGGGTAGAAATACCCTGACCCTCTAAACCTGCTTAGGGGTCCCACAAAGACAGGGTGTGCGGATCCTGCCGTAAAAAAACATAAAACAAAGAGCGGGCTCACGCGCTTCTTTAATAATTAGCCCCCGTGGGGCCAAATCCCGGGGGCCAAAATAATAAATTTTATGGGGGGCCCAGAGGGACCGCAACCCCCAGGAGCTACAAAATAAATAGGTGGGGGGGCTCAAAGGCTCCCCAAGCCCCGGGGACCACCACCCCCGGAGCTTTGTTTGTTGTGGGAGGGGGCCATGTGGCCCCCCTCCGGGAGCCCTCGAGGGCCCTGGGGACCACCTCCCCCCAGGGCTGGCTCCTGCAGTGTCTCAGGGTGTCCACCCCCGGACACTGCTGTTTGCTATGGCAGGGTGGGAGCCGAGACTCCTGCCCTGTCATAGAAAACTTGGTTTGGATTTTGAAAGAGAGAGCAGGGCAACCTGTTCTCTCTTTCAAAATACAAACCATATTGCTTTTCCACATAGGGAGCTGCATATTAGCAGCAACCCATGTGGAAAAGCAATGCCAGCTCCCGACTGGGACCGTGGAGGGCATTGGAGCTCCCTCCACTGTCCCCAATGTTGTATATAGGCCCTGGGGGATGGGGTCCTCGCGGAGAATAGAAATTAGTGATAGGTGCTATTTTTTTTACTGTAAAATTAGGAGTCGCGAACCCAGCGCGGCACTCATCGCGGCCTCCTGGTGTGCACGCATTGGGTGCACGACTCCTAATGCGTTCGGTCCGCGACTCCATGCAAAAAGAAAGTAACATTTTTCAGATTTACATCAAGCTTATTTGTTTTGATCTTGGGTGGCTCTAACAAGAGCCGTTCTGTTTTTTGAGAGATTTTTGTACCTATAAGTAAGTACCAATGCAGAGTCTAAAGTTGATGAGGAAGACTCTGTTACCCTCATCTGTAAAATGTACACCTTCTCTCCGACAGATGCCATCCATATTGAAATGCAGATTGTTGTGGTAAATGGACCCCATCCTATAATCTCGAAGAAAAGCAGAAACAGCTTTATTGACATGTTTCCTAGCTTTCTCAATCTGTGGACAAAATTGATTGGGCCAGTTCCATTTCTGCCTTTCAATCAATCAATCAATCACAGCATTTATATAGCGCACTACTCACCCGGAGGGTCTCAAGGCGCTGGGGATGGGGGGATTTGGCATATGTTAGAATAAACAAAGGCAGTTTGGGGGAAAAGTGACATTAATTCTCCAAAGGTGTCCTTCATAAGCATTTTCAGACCTACCTCAGTCAAAGTACCTAGGTCATTGCCACCACAGTGCACAATTATGAGGTCAGGGTGTTGGAAAAGCAAAAAGGATTTAACCAATGGCATTAATTGGTGCCACTTTAACCCTCTCTGTCCAATCCATTCAATGTCTACATTTGGCAAATCTAGGTCCTTATCAATACCTCTGTTTTCTGCATACCTTTGGTTCCAAAACATATAGCTGTGTCCCACAATCCACACTCTAAGCATCTTGAAAGGAGGTCTGGATGCACTCAGAAGGTGTCAGTATGTGAAATTGCAGTTTGAAAACTAAGATTTTTCTTAAATGGTGGCTAGGATGCAGTTTTGAAAAAAGAAAATAAATGATTGGCTGTTTGAGAACATTCTAGACTGAAAAGTAGGGTGCATGTTTCTGTTTTTTAAAACCAATTTTCTTATTGGTTAACAAAAACTGTTTGTGCGTTGAACTTGTGACCTGTGTGCTCAGTTGAGTGTTCCATGAACTGTTACTATGGTAACAGGCAGTAAGCAGATTGGGGGTAGCGTTCAAACTTATTTCAATTGGAAAGGGTTAAAATAACCTATAGAAGTGTGTGTTAGCTTTTGAATTAATGTGGGAAGCATTGTGATTTGATATGTACATGTATATGTGTGCAGAATGAGAGGGAAAGTTTGCCATTTTTTGGTTTTGGTAAGAGCAGTGCAGTCCAAAGATTCTGAATAAGAAAATCCGGTGTGTGACTTACATACTTCTTAATCAACAAATCAATTTCAAAGGTGAGTTATTAATTTGTGAGGGGTTGTGTGTGGAGCCTTTGTTTTTAATAAGATTAATGTGTTTCTCCTGGTAAAGTTCAGGGAGTAGTCTTGCTTGTCTAGAATGAAACTGTGAGTATGTCTACATTTGGGCAACCATTCTGAGAGAAGCATGTGGTGTTTGCTGACAGATAACTGCTTTAAAACATGTCATGTTGTCAGGTTATAGCAGCATTAGAAACCAGTCATTGCGCTGTATTTGCAAAATGAGTCAGGCTTCCACACTAAAGTGCAGTACTAAAATATGTGGAATGAGTGCAGTCACCCTACTTCTTCCAGAGTAGTAAATGTGTTTTGGTAAAGTCCAAGGGATAGTGTTGCTTGTCTAGAATCACACTGTGAGACTGTGTACATTTGGGAACCATTGTGACAGAAGCATTTGGGTGCTTCGTGTTTCTGAAGGCACGTTACTGCTTAAAAACCTATCCTGTTCTCAAGTTTTGGTAGAATTAGAAACCAGTCATTGCCTATGTATTTTCAAAATGAATCAGGCTTCCACACTAAAGTGCAGAACTAAAATATGTGGAATGTGTGCAGTCACCTTACCTCTTGCAGAGTAGTAAATGTGTTTTGGTAAAGTCCAAGGGATAGTGTTGCTTGACTAGAATCACAATGTAAGTCTGTGTGCTTTTAGGAACCATTGTGACAGAAACATTTGGGTACTTCATGTTTCTGCAGACACAAAACTGCTGAAAAACCTATCCTGTTCTCAAGTTTTGTTGGAATTAGAAACCAGTTATTGCCTATGTATTTGCAAAATGAGTCAGGCTTACACAATAAAGTGCAGTATTAAAATATGTGGAATGAGTGCAGTCACCTTACCTCTTCCAGAGTAGTAAATGTGTTTTGGTAAAGTCCAAGGGATAGTGTTTCTTGTCTAGAATCACACGGTGAGTCTGTGTACATTTGGGAACCATTGTGACAGAAGCATTTGGGTGCTTCGTGTTTCTGCAGGCACGTTACTGCTTAAAAACCTATCCTGTTCTCAAGTTTTGGTAGAATTAGAAACCAGTCATTGCAATGTATTTGCAAAATGAGTCAGGCTTCCACACTAAAGTGCAGTACTAAAATATGTGGAATGTGTGCAGTCACCTTACCACTTCCAGAGTAGTAAATGTGTTTTGGTAAAGTCCAAGGGATAGTGTTGCTTGTCTAGAATCACACTGTGAGTCTGTGTGCATTTGGGAACCATTGTGACAGAAGCATTCGGGTACTTCATGTTTCTGCAGACACATGACTGCTTAAAAACCTATCCTGTTCTCAAGTTTTGGTAGAATTAGAAACCAGTCTTGCTTATGTATTTGCAAAATGAGTCAGGCTTCCACCTTAAAGTGCAGTACTAATATATGTGGAATGTGTGCAGTCACCTTTCCTCTTCCAGAGTAGTAACTGTGGGGCATATTAGCAAGAACCTCGTTTAAATTGTCGTCATTTTAGCGGCAGGAAACTGGCGCTAAATCAGTGATAATGGGCTTGCTAATATGTGTTACAGAATTCCAATAGAAGCCCAGGTTACATGTGCTGGACATCTAACCTGGATTTCTATTGGAATTCTATACAGTGTGTGTTAGTCTTCATTTCACAAAATTGTGGCAGAATACTTTGCTTAGTTGATGTGTTTAAAAATATGGGAATACGTGTACTCATGGAGTAAGTCAGGCCTTAGGACATTTAGTGCTACAAAGTCTTATGCAGCATCTGTGCAAGGCCTCTGAATGCCCAAATAGTCTCCATGCTGTGTAATAAAGATCCTGGGTGTGCTGTAGAAATTGCATAGCAACTGTCTCTGCAGCATGTAGCAATCATTTTAGTGAATTCTCATTTCTACATTCTCAGTCTCACCTTGACCCTCTACACTGCCTGAACACCGCTGCAGTGTCCTAAACCCTGAAACAGTACTCCTAGCAAGACTCTCTTTCACTGTAGTAATCATTTTACTGAATTGCAAGGCATACTGTCATGTGTCTAAGATCACAGTGTGAGTTAGTCTTCATTTCACAAAATTGTGGAAGAATAATTTGCTTAGTTGATGTGTTTAAAAATATGGGAATACATGTACTCTTGGAGTGAGTCAGGCCTTAGGACATTTAGTGCTTCAAAGTCCTATGCAGCATGTGTGCCAGGCCTCTGAATGCCCAAATAGTCTCCATGCTGTGCCATAAAGATCCTGGGTGTGCTGTAGAAATTGCATAGACTGTCTCTGTAGCATGTAGTAATCATTTCAGTGAATTCTCATTTCTACATTCTCAGTCTCACCTTCACCCTCTACACTGCCTGAACACCACTGCACTGTCCTGAACCCTGAAACAGCCCTCCCAGCAAGACCCCCTTCCACTGTAGTTATCATTTTACTGAATTGCAAGGGATACTGTCATGTGTCTAAGATCACAGTGTGAGTCAGAATTCATTTCAGAAAAATGTGGCAGAATAATTTGCTTAGTTGATGTGTTTAAAAATATGTGAATACATGTACTCATGGAGTGAGTCAGGCCTTAGGACATTTAGTGCTACAAAGACCTATGCAGCATGTGTGCCAGGCCTCTGAATGCCCAAATAGTCTCCATGCTGTGTCATAAAGATCCTCGGTGTGCTGTAGAAATTGCATAGCAACTGTCTCTGTAGCATGTAGTAATCATTTCAGTGAATTCTCATTTCTACATTCTCAGTTTCACCTTGACCCTCTCCACTGCCTGAACACCACTGCACTGTCCTAAACCCTGAAACAGCACTCCCAGCAAGATTCTCTTTCACTGTAATAATCATTTTACTGAATTGCAAGGCATACTGTCATGTGTCTAAGATCACAAGGTGAGTTAGTCTTCATTTCACAAAATCGTGGCAGAATAATTTGCTTAGTTGATGTGTTTAAAAATATGGGAATACATGTACTCATGGAGTGAGTCAGGCCTTAGGACATTTAGTGCTACAAAGTCCTATGCAGCATGTGTGCCAGGCCTCTGAATGCCCAAATAGTCTCCATGCTGTGTAATAAAGATCCTGGGTGTGCTGTAGAAATTGCATAGCAACTGTCTCAGTTGCATGTAGTAATCATTTCAGTGAATTTTCATTTCTATATTCTCAGTCTCTCCTTCAGCCTCTACACTGCCTGAACACCACTGCACTGTCCTAAACCCTGAAACACCATCTGTACCAAAATCTGCTAAACTCTTTCAACACTACTGCACCGCTCTAAACCCTGAAACAGGATTCCCAGCAAGAGCCCCTTCGACTGTAGTAATCATTTTACTGAATTGGAAGGGATACTGTCATGCGTCTAAGATCACAGTGTGAGTCAGAATTCATTTCAGAAAAATGTGGCAGAATAATTTTCTTAGTTGATGTGTTTAAAAATATGGGGATACATGTACTCATGAAGTGAGTCAGGCTTTAGAACATGTATTGGTAGAAAGTCCTACGCAGCATGTGTGTCAGGCCTCTCAATTCCCAAATAGTCTCCATGCTGTGTAATAGAGATCCTGGGTGTGCTGTAGAAATGCCATAGCAACTCTCTCTATAGCATGTAGTAATTATTTCAGTGAATTTTCATTTCTACATTCTCAGTCCTACCTTGACCCCTTATACTGCCTGAACACCACTGCACTGTCCTAAACCCTGATACACCATCCCTAGCAAAACCAGCTAAACTCTTTCAACACTTCTGCACTGCTCTAAACCCTGAAACAGCACTCCCAGCAAGACCCCCTTCCACTGTAGTAATCATTTCACTGAATTGCAAGGGATACTGTCATGTGTCTAAGATCACAGTGTGAGTCAGTATTCATTTCTGTAAAATGTGGCAGAATAATTTGCTTAGTTGATGTGTTTAAAAATATGGAAATACATGTACTCATGAAGTGAGTTAGGCTTTAGGACATGCAGTGCTTTATACTCCTAGTCCTTGCATGATACTATACATTGCCCAAACACAACTGTTTTGCTCTAAACTCAGAAATATCAATCCCACCATGACCCCCTACACTGCTTGAACACTACTGCACTGTCCTAAACCCTGAAATACCATCCCTAGCAAAACCTGCTATACTCTTTCAACACTACTGCACTGCTCTAAACTCTGAAACAGCACTCCCAGCAAGACCCTCTTTCATTGTAGTAATCATTATACTGAATTGCAAGGGATACTGTCATGTGTCTAAGATCATAGTGTGAGTCAGTATTCATATCAGAAAAATGCGGCAGAATAATTTGCTTAGTTGATGTGTTTAAAAATATGGGAATGCATGTACTCATGAAATTGATAAAGCTAGTTTTGTATTATCTATTTGTAAAAGTAATAAAGTGAAGTGTTTATCTTTTTCTGCAAGACACAGCAACATAATAAAATGTATTATGGATCAAAATCAGACCAACATTGAAGTCACTTTTGAAATTTCTAACACTCTGATAGAGGACTTAAATGTACCTTTTGTGGACAGCATCAATGAAGAACAACCTATTGGTGCAGGAGATATAAGCTGTGATTTTTGGGATGAAAGTTTGGACAATGAATTCATTGAAGCATTAGATGATATTGAGTTTAATGTCACAAGTTTTGAAGTTGATGAAGAAGCCAATGAAATTTCTGATGAACTCATTCTAGATGTTCTATTACAATATGAAATGTTACAAGAATAAATTTATGATTAAAAATTAAAAATGATTTGAGAGAGTCTTCTTGTACAATTGTATTCTTTGAGCTAGTAGCCAAGTTATTGTGGTAGAAACTGAGTCTAACAGCATAGTTTTTATTTCCAGGTGTATATTGTTTGACTTTTAGCAAAGTCTCTGTGATTGTTGATTTCCTATTATACAGAGGTATTCAAGAGAATGTCTGTTTGTATGCACTGTGGTAAAAAACCGAAGCTATTTAAAATTCAGTAGGTACTCTCCTTGCAGTACTTTAATCAGTCAGTTAGTACCCAAGTACTCATGCAGTGATCCAGGCCTTAACACATAGAGTGCTACAAACTCCTCTCCAATTCACATGCAGTCCTTTAACCACCTACACACTTGTGTTTCACAGTTGTAATTCTCCAGTCAGTATGTAAACACTCCGGCAAACATCCTGTCACTCCTTTTGCACTCCTTTAGTTTATTTTACTGAATTGCAAGGGATACTGCCATTTGTGTAAGATCACTCTGTGAGTTAGTATTAGAATATTTTGCTTAGTTGATGTGTTTAAAAATATGGAAATACATGTACTCATGAAGTAAGTCATGCTTTAGGACATGTAGTGGTAGAAAGTCCTATGTAGCATTTATGTTAGGCCTCTTAATTCTCAAATGCTCTCCATGCTGTATAATAGAGATCCTGGGTGTGCTGCACAAATGCCATAGAAAATCTTTCAGTAGCACGTAGTTATCATTACAGTGACTTGCAAGGGATATTTTGATTTGTCTAGAATCACAATATGAGTCAGTGTGTTTTTGGGAATATTGTGACAGAATCACTTGCTCGGTGCAAGTGTTTGCAGACATGGGAATACATGTACGCATGGAGTGAGTTAGGCTTTAGGACATGCAGTGCTTTATACTCCTAGCCCTTGCATGAAACCATACAATGCCCAAACACAACTGTATTGCTCTAAACTCAGAAATATCAATCTCACCATGACCCCGTACACTGCCTGAACACCACTGCACTGTCCTAAACCCTGAAATACCATCCCTAGCAAAACCTGCTAAACTCTTTCAACACTACTGCACTGCTCTAAACCCTGAAACAGCACTCCCAGTAAGATCCCCTTTCACTGTAGTGTACGTCATTTGAACCTGTCCAACTGTACGTGAGTGGAGAAGCTGGAACTGGAAAAAGTTTTCTAATTAAAGGAATTGCAACGTATCTACAGAAAAGAACTGAGTCGTCACTCTCTTGTGTTGTTACTGCTCCAACTGGGTTGGCAGCACATAATATTAAAGGGATTACTTTACATCGTTTATTGATGCTGCCAGTACAGAATGAAAATGAATTAGAATACCACAGGCTATCTGGAGAAGTTTGTTGTGAAGTTTCTAGAGTCTTGAAAAAAATGAAACTTTTAATTATTGATGAGGTAAGCATGGTATCAAATGTAATGCTTGCCTTTGTGCATTTAAGAATGCAACACATCCTTAAAACAGAGTTTGATGTGTTATTTGGAGGCAAACACGTCATAGTTTTTGGAGATCTACTACAACTAACTCCTGTGAAAGGACAGCCAGTATTTAAAACAGTTACACATGAAGACACCAGAAAGTGCTTGGGAAGCATTAGAAATGTTAATATTTGGTCATATTTAGAATATTCAGAACTCATTACAAATATGCGACTGGCAAAGGACGCTGATTATAAAAGTATTCTTGAAGATATAAGAATTGGAAAAGTGAGTGAACACGGCAAAGAAGCTTTACAGGCACGATTACTTACAAATATGTTTCCAAACAAAAATATTCTCCCAGAGAATATATATAGCAAAAGTGCAGAAAAGAAATCAGTGATATGCTTGATGCCAACTCTGCAAGAATCTTCAATATTCAATGAAAAAATGTTAAAGTTAGAAAATCAAGAAATTATAAAACTGGAAGCTATTGATAGAATAGAGCATGAAGGAGCTACTATTATTTTGTCAGAAAAAATGAAGTCAAAATTGGATTCTTTAGAGAAATCAATATCTAAAACTGCTGGTTTAGAAAAAGAATCTATATGCATGTATAAATTGTCGGATAATTTTACGACGTAATTTACATGTGGAAAGAGGTTTAGTAAATGGAGCAATGGGTAATGTTGTTGATTTTGTGAATTACCCAAATAGAGATGACATTGAATTTTTGAAAATCGAATTTGATGAAATTGAAGAAGTACAACAATTGAGTCTTTGTTCAGCTCGATTTTTGCTTGTAAAAGATGTATATGTCCGCCAAAAACAGTTTTCTGTTTGTTTGGTATATGCGGTGACTATTCATAAATCTCAAGGTTTAAGTGTAGATTGTGCTTTGGTGAATATTGGAAGTACTGTGTTTAAAGAGGGTATGGCATATGTTGCTTTATCTCGAGTCAGAACTTTATCTGGATTATACCTGATTGATTTTGATGACACAAAGATTAGTGCAGATGTAAATTGTGTAAAAGAGTATAATAGGTTAACTGCTTCAGCGCTACCGCGTTTACCTGCTGTGCGCTGAAGAAGTAGAAAATGGCTTGTTTGTGACAAAGCCAGCTCGTCATGAGCGCAGCATAGGTAAAACCCATGACGAGCTGGCTTTGTCATTAGCGTCGAAGTGGTTAAGAAGAGAACATGCTCCCAATTTACCTCAATATCCAGTATTTGAAAAGCGTGTGGTAAATCGAAAAAGAAGATATGAGAAAAATTGTAGCGAGGTTGTAGAGAAAAGAAAAAAACTAGATGAACCAGTGATAGTAAGCAAAAAGAAAAAGGATTCTATTGAAGAGGTTTTCAGTTTGAAAACAGTTCTGGTGTCAACTGCTATGCTAATGTAGTGGTTAATGTTGTATTTTTTCTTGAAACTTTACTACAACAAATTGTTGAACATCGGGACAAAAGATTTTGTTGTTTGTTGAATTCTGTGTTTGAGAAATGTAGTAGTGATAAAACTAAAAATAGAAAATGTTTCTGATATTCGAAATTTTTTTGACATATGTTCTGGTTTAAATCAATTTTCACAGAATATTCAGCAAGATTGTCAGGAATTTCTAATGTATATGCTTGTTGTATTGCAAGATGAAGGTATAGATATTGAAAATCTTTTTGGCCTTTCTTATAAATGGCAACATGACTGTGACAATTGTTCGTTTTCAAGTAATACTGAAATAGACACTGAAAGATTGATATATTTGACTTTACCAGACTGCAAATCAGTGTCTTTTAATAATCTAGTTAGAGAAGCAAATCAAAACATGGTCTGTACCCAATGTAACTCACAAATGTTATCTACATTAGTTATACAAAGATATGGACAGTATCTAATTTTAATGCTTCAACGATGCAGACCTGATGGAAGAAAACTGACAACTTTAATAAAAAATTTTGTGGCTTCTCAACTATCAATATCAGGAAGAACTTTTGTAACTGTAGGAATTATTTTCCATGATGGTCCTTCTACAACATCAGGACATTACACAGCTTATTTGAAATGTACAAAAGGCTGGACTCATTGTAATGATACTCAATTGATTTTTAAACAACGTTTGCCTTATGACTTACCAAATTCTTACCTAGTGTTTTTACAACCCAAATTTTAGGGGAAATTATTGGCCTGGGAAAATTACTGCTGTTAAGAAAGGATAGTCTGGTGTTGAAAAGTACTTTGTGAGTGAGGGTGATGAGGTTCAAAAAATTCTTGTAGTTGACATAGAGGTAGTGTAAGTGTATCAGATAGTGGGTGATGTGGCCATCACAGGAGATGTTGATCATCAGTGAGGCAGAGGTGTTTTAGATTTGTTGTAGTTGTTGGAGATGTTGGTGAAAAATGTTGTATTCCCTTGTAGAGGTTTCTTTTAATGGTATACAGCTCCTTGGTAAGATAAAGGATGAGCAGAGTGTCATCGGCATACCAGATGATGTTGAGATTCTGAAAGCATGCTAGTTGTTTAAGGTTCTATGCACATGATAAATAGCATCGGGTGGAGGTATAACCATTGTTAGATGTTACAAAAGATGTTGGTGCTTTTGATTCAGAAGGTTGGGAAACGGGCGCTTAAGAGTACTATTAAGTACCTTCAAACTAAGGATTTCACACATAATATTTGGCCATGAGGAATGGTATTTGAAACAAAAACTGACTATTTCGGGTAAATGTTATTAGCATATGTTTGTACATTACTTTATTTAGAGTGTATAAAAAATAAGTAATAATGTTTTGTTACTTTGTGATTGTTGGAGATATCCCATACTTACGTAAAAAATTGCTGTTAGAAAAAAACATTTAACATATGTTTTTTTCTAATTGTTACATTCTTAATGAAAATGTTGAATGGGTTTTTTAAAGACAATCTTATTGATTGTCTTTTTTTTGCCCGCTGTTATATGATGAGTACTATTGAACTCACTGTTTTCAGTGAAATTCAATATATTCTGAGAACAGCAAAATAAAATACATAACATATTGTGCAAATTATTTTGTATTGTGAAATGTATATTATAACTCAATTTTTTCTTTCTCTTCCACAGATATATTTATACAAAATATATTATTAACTTTTTCATTTCTTATAAGGTGAGTATGACAAACAAAAAATACTTTCTCATCACTCTCTTACTTCTCTTTCCCTTTTTCACTTTCTTCACTCTGTCTCTTACTCCACTTCCTTTGCTCATCTTACTCTCCTTCCCTCACTTTCTTTACTCCCCTTAATTCACCTTTACACTCCTTCTCTCACCATCAGTACTCTTCCCTCTCCCTCACTTACCTCCTCCTGCTCCCTCTTTCCTCTCTGTGACCCTCACTTCTCTTTTCTTTCTTCCTCCATCACTACCCTTCTTTTGCTCTATCCATCACTCTTTTCTCTCTCCCCCCTCACTCTTTCCTTAACACCATCCCTCACTCACTTTCAGTCACTCCCCTTCTCTTATTCCCTCACTTCCTTTTGCTCACTCCCCTTCCTTTATTCCCTCCCTCACTCCCCTTTCCTCCATCCGTCTCTAAGTCTCTTCCTCTGTCTTAGTCACCATAACTGCCTTACTCCCTCACAGTCCCTCACTCTCCCTCTCTTTCTCTCTCTCACTGTCTCCCTCTCTCTCCACCAATCTTCCTTTTCTTTCCTCTCTCTTTCCATAAATTCTTCTCTCTCACTCACTACTTTTTCCTCTATCTTAATATGCTTCTTTTCCCCTCACTATCACTGCCCTTCACTCAATCTCACTCCTCTTCTCCTACTTCTTATTCTCCTCTCTGTGCATCACTCCCATTCCCTTTCACCTGCTCCTATTCCCTCACTCCCACTCACTCTCTTTCCCTCACTTCATCCGTCAGTCCCCTTCCCTTACTCCCCTTTCCTCATTCACTTTTGCTAACTCCCATTCTTTTAGTCCCCCACTCCCTTTCACTCCATTTCTCTCTCCCTCTCTTCCTCTGTCTCACTCAGTCTAACCGCCTCCCTCCCTCTTAGTCACTCTCTCTCCCTCTCTTTCTCTCTCTCTCTCTCTCTCTCTCTCTCCCTCACCCTTTCAGTCTTTCTCTTTCTGTTTCCTTCACTCCTACTTTATCCCTCAGTCCCATTTCATCTCTCTTAATCTCCTGCCTTCTCTCTAATTCCCCTTTCATCACCCTCATACCCCTTCTCTCACTGTTACTGCCTTTCACTCACCCTCAGTACTTTTCCCTCACTCACCTTCCCTCACTCCCCTTCTTTTACTCTTCTTTCCTCACTCCCTCACTCCATCTCACTTACTCCCCTTCGTTTATTCCTTCCCTCACTTTTTTTTCATCCATTTTTCTCTCCCTCTCTCCCTCTGTCTCACTCACTCTAACTGCCTCACTCCTTCTCAGTTCCATGCTCTCCCTCTCTCTCACTCTGTCCCTCTCTCTCCCTTACCCTAAAACTCATTTCCTCTCTTTCTATTACCCTTCTTTCTTCCTCACTCAATTTCCCTCTCTCTTAATTTTCTTCCTTCTCCCTCATTCATCTTCCCTCATACTCCTTCCCTAACTGTCACTACCCTTCACTAACCGTCACTCCCTTTCCCCCTCTGCACTTCATCCTATCTGTATTTCTCACCCCTTCACTTTCCCGCTCCCTTTTCCTCACTCCCCCTCGCTCTCCTTCTCTCACTCGATTCCTTACTCCCCTTCTCTCACTCCCCTTTTCTAACTCCCTCCATCCCCTCACTCCACTTCTCTCTCCCTAACTCCCCATCTCTCACTTTCCCTTAACCCCCTTTTCTCATCCTCAGACCCCTTCCCTCACTCCACTTCTCTTACCTTCACTCCCTTTACCCTGCTCTACTTCTCCCTCTCTGTCTCTTACTTCCCTTCCCTGTGTCCGTCCCCTGCTCCCCTTTTCTCTCTCCCCCTCTCTCACATTCCTTTCCTTACTGCCCTTCCCTTACTCTTTCACTCCCCTTACCTTACTCCCCTACTCTTAGTCCCCTTGTTTCAGTCACTGTTTGACTCCCCTTCCCTCACTCACCATACTACCTTTTCCTCACTCATTTCCTAAGTCCCTTCCTCCCCTACACTCAGTCATTTCAGTCATTCATTTATACACTACACATTCATTCAAAAAAAGTATGACACAGTATATAAGAGATATAGCTCTTCTTTGAGAAGTGAAGTTAGTTCTTATAAGAACTGTTTTTTTGTTTTAATTTTTTTAGTTTTTTGAACAATTTTATATTTTTGATGGTTTTTTTGTAACAAAAAAGAAATCAGGTAAACAAAAACTGCTCAACCGGAACAGGAACAAAAATAATAAAAGACAGGGGCATCTGTGCTGCTTGATCTTTGCCTCAATTAAGTCTATGCTTTGTTCGCCATAGCATAATATTTTGTTGCAGTAGTTGCAGTAGTTGCAGCGTGTGTGTACATTAGCAAAATCCGGCCGGATATCTAAAGCTCTTGTAGAAGGTGATGCTCCCACAGAAGAGGTGCTGGGGCCAGCAGCTGGAGGATTGGCTGCAAGGGCTTCAGTTGATGCCCGAGCAAAGTTATTTGGATGCACATTTTTTACATGCCGAATCAGCGTGTGAATGCTAAAAGAATAATGCTTCTTAGGATCACCTCTTGATAGTACACTTCCACAGATTTTGCATGTTACTTTGGGGGCATTTACTTTTTTTTGCCCTTCTGGATATGAGAAGAATTTCCAAATAAAAGAGTCTTTGGTCTTCTTCACCTTAGGGTCCTCGAGTACAAACTCCACATCACTATCTGAAGAATCCTGTGGCTGCTGCTGTTCTGCCATGTTGAATTCTTCAAGAAAAGACTGAAGATCCTTCTCCAAAGAAAGTAAAACAGATTATGAGGGTAGTGGGTGAGGTTTTTGAAGATTTGGAAAAGAAACTACTATGAACCAATCAAAAGTGTTGTTTTCAAGTCACATGACTTTGTTTTCAAGTCACATGACTTTACGTGCGCACACGGGTGCGCGCACAAGCGCGCGCACGTTGAGCGACCGTCACATATGAATGACGTTTTACCCGATTTTCGTAAATGCTTTTAAAAATGTGTAAAGGAGGCAGGAAAGAGACTCCCTGACCCCCTAGGCCTTCTCAGGGGGTCCCTGAAGGACCCCGAAGGGCCCCAAAAACATTTTTTTAAATAAAAAAAGTTGCGGGGTGCGCGCACGTTGCACGCACCCTATAGGCATAAGTTAATCAAAAACAAAAGTGGAGAACGTGAAAAGGGGGCAGGGTAGAGACTCCCTGACCCCTTAGGCCTTCTCAGGGGGTCCCTGAAGGACCCTGAAGGGTAAAAAAAAATTTAAGAAAAGAAAATTGCAAGGTGCACGCACGTTGCGCGCATGTCAGAAAAAGCAAAACAAAAAAATACAGGTAAATAACAAGTTTGAGTGTCTAGATGTTGGTTGGCTCTAAAAAGAGCTGTTGTGTTCATTGAGTATGTATATATATAAAATGTATATATATTTATATTCACTTAAAAAACCATAGGTTTCACACATGTTATAGTTAGGAATTGGCATTTAAAAAACCTTGCAAGTTCTCTGAAAAAAACATAGGTTTCACACACGTTATAGTTAGGCATTAGCATTTAGAAAACTTTTGAAATTCACTGAAAAAACCATAGGTTTCACACACGTTATAGTTAGGAATTAGCATTTAAAAAACCTTGCAAAATCACTGAAAAAAACATGGGTTTCACACATGTTATAGTGAGCTGGACATTTCACACACACAAAACCTTTGAAATTCCCCCGTTATAGTTAGTTCAGCTAACTATAACCCCGAGCGCCCGCAATGCACTGCTGATGACGTCACATATTACAACACACATGACATGGTCAGTAACATCACTCATGACCTCACTGATGACATCTCAGATGACATCACTGATGACATCACTGATGACATCATCCTTGAGTGGCAGACCTCCTCTCAGCGTAATATAACCCTTGATACACACATTCAAAAATAGAAACAACAATTCTCAAAAATTGGAGATACCAATACAAGTAAGAACAACCTATTCAGTAATTCCAAAATCTACATACGCATCCACTCATTCACCAACAGTTCTATATAGTCACTCATACATGTACTCACTCATCATATGTACTCATACACTGAAAAAACCATAGGTTTCACACATGTTATAGTTAGCTGGACATTTCACTCACACAAAACCTTTAAAATTACCCCGTTATAGTTAGTTCAGCTAACTATAACTCGAGCGCCCGCAATGCACTGCTGACGACGTCACATATTACATCACTCATGACATGGTCAGTGACATCACTCATGACCTCACTGATGACATCTCAGATGACATCACTGATGACATCACTGATGACATCATCCTTGAGTGGCAGACCTCCTCTCAGCGTAATATAACCCTTGATACACACATTTAAAAATAGAAACTAAAATTTTCAAAAAATTGGAGATACCAATACAAGTAAGAACAACCTATTCAGTAATTCCAAAATCTACATACGCATCCACTCATTCACCAACAGTTCTATATAGTCACTCATACATGTACTCACTCATCATATGTACTCATACACCTATATCTTGTTACACACCGATACTCATCCATAGAGTTACTCACACACATGCTCACACATGCAAATAAACTATCAAACATCCATTTACTTGCATGTACAGATATACACACACCACTACACTTACTTCTACAGAAACGTACACATACTTACTCTCTTAAACAATCAGTTATAGAAACACATACCTATTTATACAGGAACTCTTCCAATCTGTCACTGTCATATATCCTTACTTATATACATCAATACTCACATATACTAGTTTAAAACATATGTACCTATTCATAAACACACTATTGAGGCAGTCATTCACTCACTAACACACCCATACAAACACTCATTCACCCATACCGCCCTGCACACATGCTGTCTTCAAAACACATACAAACAGTGAGTCAGTCATTTATGCATCTGTGCGCTAAGTAATACCCCCACCAAACCATACAGACACTCATTCTGATACTCAAAAAAACAACTAATAACCCATATAGACACTCATGTAGCTACTCACTAACCCATGCAGCCACTTATACACAAAGTGAGACACTGATACAGATATTTAAATATGTAAACATTACTTGCCAATACATGTATTCACTAAGATATACTTAACAATTGTACAAAAAAACATTTAGACACTTATTTACCCATTTATTCTTCCACCAACCTTTAGATATACATATATAAAAAATATTTATTTTTCAGAAAGACACACATTCACTGGATGATGTCATCAGTGATGTCATTTGAGATGTCATCAGTGATGTCATGAGTGATGTCACTGACCATGTCATGAGTGATGTAATATGTGACGTCATCAGCAGTGCATTGCGGGCGCGCGAATTATAGGGTTTTTTTTTGCAGAGTTTTATATAGAGCGAACTAGAACCGAACCGAATCAGTTATCAGAGCGCTTTACATAGCACCAGTTACGTTACATGAGGACACACTTTCATTTAGGCAGTTAGCTGAACTAACTATAACGGGGGAATTTCAAAGGTTTTGTATGAGTGAAATGTCCAGCTAACTATAACATGTGTGAAACCTATGGTTTTTTTCAGTGAATATATATATAACCACACTGACGAATGCGACACGCCGAAACGCGTTTGTGGAGAGTGCCTGCGAATAATAAAAACCTGCAGTGTTGATAAGTAGCCCTCGAGTGCTGTTGTCTTCTTGTGAGTCGAGAGGATTTGGAGCGTCATCTCATATATATATATATATATATATATATATATATATATATATATTCACTGAAAAAACCATAGGTTATAGACCATATATAGTTAGGAATTAGCATTTAAAAAACCTTATTTTACTCACACAAAACCATTGAAATTCCATATATAGTTAGTTGCACTAACTATATATCGCGCACCCGTAATCCACTGCTGATGATGTCACATATTACATCATTCATGACATGGTCAGTGACATCACTGATGACATCACTGATGACAACATCCAGTGATTATGTGTTTCTGTAAAGTTTAAATATGTTTTACATATTGAAGAATGAGTGGATGTATAAGTGTCTCAATGAAGGTTTTAGTAGGTGCGTGATTGACTGTATGAGTGAGTGATTAAATGCGTCTTACTAAATGCACGGGTTAGTGACTAAACTGTCTGAAAGTGTGCATCAGCATGTCTGTTGTTGTGCAAGCTGCTGCATGTGTTGATCAGTAGCTATATAAGTAGCTATATGGGTTATTGATTGGTTGCACAAGTATTTGTATGGGAGACTGAGTGTGTGTATGACTGGCTGGGAGGTGTGTGACTCTGTGCAGATCAATGTGTACTTGTATCAGTGATTCTATAAGAGAGTAAGTATGTGTTAGTATATGTTTTAAAATGTAAGGTACTCTATGTTTAACTGTGTAGATTAGAAAATGGAACTGTGATTGATTCTTTACAGGACTGACTAGGTGTGTGAGTAACTCCATGGATGAGTGGCAGAGTGTGAGTGTCTGTATAGGTGTATGAGTGCATATGATAGTGTTGTAAAGATGAGTGATTGTATGTATGAATGATTGTATGGGTGAATGAGTGAATGTGTGTGTAGACGTAGGAATCAGTGAGTGGGTATGTAGTAACTAGTATTGGTGTGTCAATGGTTTCAAAAATTATACTCTGTATTTAACACTGGGTGTAACAGAGGTTATATTAAAGTGTGAGGAGATGCATTGTATTGTCACATTAATGATATCATCATTGATGTGACCATTGATGTCAAATGAGATATCATCAGTGATGTCATTTGAGATGTCATCAGTGATGTCATCAGTGATGTCACTGACCATGTCATGAATGATGTAATATGTGACATCATCAGCAGTGGATTACGGGTGCGCGATATATAGTTAGTGCAACTAACTATATATGGAATTTCAATGGTTTTGTGTGAGTAAAATAAGGTTTTTTAAATGCTAATTCCTAACTATATATGGTCTATAACCTATGGTTTTTTCAGTGAATTTTCAAGGTTTTGTAAATGCTAATTCCTAACTATATATGGTCTATAACCTATGGTTTTTTCTGTGAATTTCATTGGTTTTTTAACAGCTAATATCTGTAGCTGTAAAATGTATTCTTCTTTAAATCCAAAAATATATTTTATATGTTTATGAATAATTTTTTTTTTTAAATATTTTTTTTTCTTCGTTCCCGCTTCGCGAATCGGGAAGCTTCCCGTTAGCTGACCTTGATGCCGCGAAATAGACCGCGAGCCGGTAAACGTTTCTTTACCGCAACTGCCGCGTTAGAAAACAACATCGTGACGCCTCCCGTCCGCATGACGTTTCGCGTTGTCGCGTGATACGTCATATGACGTGCTACGTTAGCGAACTCGTACGCTTACCGAGTCGCAAAGCACAGGTTTCTGGAAGCAAACCGGGAGGCCCTGCAAAGCGCGTAACGTAAACACAGCAGGTCATGTGACTTGGTAATAACACTTTTCATTGGTTCATTTCACTTTCGGTTTCCTAATGATGTAAGACTAGGTCATATGATCTAAAATGAACACTTTTCATTGGTTGAGAACTATTTTTTTTCCCAAATGGTGAAAATCCCTCCTTCTTTCCTCACTCTGACTTTCATCATTGTGAGAGAAAGACCCTTTGTTACCAGTGAGCAATGGCTTCTTTACTAGCTTCAGCTGGTGCTTCCCCACCACCTCCACCACATCCAAGGAAGAGTGGACCACCTGCTAAAGTTATAATTCAGCAAGAAGAGGAAGAAGAGGAACAGGACGACCTAGATAATCTCCCTATTATGGCCAGAAGATCTGTTGTACCGGAAGTAACGGGACCAGAGGGCAGGGAGATGGTGCCAAATATACAAACGAGATTTCGTGAAGTAAAACAAGTCTGCGTACATTGCAGTGGAATCATTTGCTACGCAGAAAGTAGCATCACTCTGATCAACAGAGCTATTAACAATCATGCTCATGTTTGTCCGAAACTCCCCAAACAATAAATTCTTTTTTTTGTTTTCTTCCTCCTGTTGAGCCCTTTACAATGAATCGTTTTCGTTGCCCCCTCCGAAAAAAAAACAAAAAAAATATAAAACTGTTCAGAAAAATTCAAAAAAAGTAAAAAAATGTTCAGAAAAATAATAAAAAAAATATAAAACAACAAAAACAATTTAAAAAAAAGTTCTTTTCAGAACTACCTCCCCGTTATAAAAAAATTGGTACAATATTTGCAACTGTGCCAACCTCTATTTCTCTTAGTTCGCTTCCCAGTTCGCTCCCCGGTACGCGAACCGGAAGCGAACCAAAAAAATTTTTTTATAAAAAAGAACAGTAAGTATAAGGGAAGGAAACAGACAGTTATGTTAAAAGAAAGACAGCTATAGGGGAGTAAACTAGAGATACTATTACCCGTAATCCACTGCTGATGATGTCACATATTACATCATTCATGACATGCTCAGTGACATCATCAGCAGAGGATTGCGGGTAACAGTATCCCTAGTTTATTCCCTATAGCTGTGTTTCTTTTAACATAACTGTCTGTTTCCTTCCCTTATACTTACTGTTCTTTTAAAAAAAAATTTTTTAGATCTGTCAGAAACAGTGAAAGTAATGAAATATAAAAGACTACGTAGAATATGAGCACTGTATGCAACAACTTTGACACTGACAGAAGCCTCACCTTCTCCATGCCTCCTACACAGTTCTACATGTACATCATAAATGCAAACAGAACAGAATTAATTATACATGTTAAATGGTTTATTTTTGCTGTTCTCAGAATGTATCAAATTTCACTAAAACAGTGACTTGAAGGTATTCATCATATAACAGCGGGGAAAAAAAAACACAATCAAAATGATTGTGTTTAAAAAACCCATACATTACAAATCAGAATTCAGAACTCCTTAAAGTTAACTTACTTTCCATGACTGCCAAGGATGTCCTATGAACAGCTTACACTCTGTTGTGCTGTTATTACTTTCAACCCGCCACTTTCTGAAAGAAAACCTCCATCGTTTTCAAAAACATGTTACATACAATAAATGACTTCTCGCTCTCTACCACACGATTCCACAAGGCCAAATCGTGTCAGAGCCATGTATAACTCTTGGATTTCTTGTAAGCCAATCCCGTCTTTTCACATTTCCGCAACTTTCAGAATTAAAATGTTGAAGATCATTTACACAATCCTGGACTAGTAATATCTTCCCCTTCTTGCTCAATCATGTTCTACATTTCCTATCACACTGATACTGCTTACTATGAAGCAGACTTACACTACCTTTATGACTAGTACAATTATTTAATTCTCTACATCACTTTTAATCACAAAGCAATGTAAAACAGTAGACAGCATTGCAGACTTACATTCCCTCTACTCCATGTTTTGATTCGCTGCTTCAATTAGCTTATAAAAAGAAATAGTTTTTCTGAACTCATTCACAGTGCACGTATTTCTCAATAACGTCCAGTGTTATGGTAAAAAGTTATGTCTCTGTACTACACTTATCCTCAAGGCCAAATAGTGTAGGAGCCATGAGAACTTCTTGAAATTCCTCAGAGCACATCCCGAGATTCTTTCCCTAAAATTTTGGTTTTAAAAACACCAGGTAAGAGTTTTTAAGGTCATATGGCAATTTTTTTTTGAAAATTAAAACAGAATCATTGCAGAATGACCAGCCATTTCTACACTTTAAATAAGCTGTATAATGTCCTGATGTTATTGAAGGACCATCATGATATATAATTGCTACAGTTACAAAAGTCCTTCCTGATATTGACAACTGTGAAGCCACAAAATTTTTAATTAAAGTTGTCAATTTTGTTCCATCAGGCCTACATCGTTGGAACATTAAAATGACATACTGGCCATATGTTCGTATAAATAAAGTGGACATCATTTCAGATTTACATTGGCTACACTCCATGTTGTGATCAGCGGCTTTTACTAGCTTATTAAAAGAGACTGATTTACTGTCTGGCAAAGTTAAATATATAAATCTTTCTGAGTCTACACTAGTAGTAGCTGATACCCTACAGTTCTCGCAGTCATGCTGCCATTGATAAGAAAGCCCAAACAGGTGATCTACATCTACACCTTCATCATGCAATACATCAAGCATATACATTAAAAACTCCTGACAATCTTGCTGACTATTTTGAGAGAATTGTGTTTGGCCTGAACATCTGTCTAACAGATTTCGAATTTCAGACACACTTTCTATGTTTGTTCTATCAGTGCTACATTTCTCTAACACAGAATTTAACAAACTGCAAAATCTTTGATCCGAATTGACCACAATCTGTTCTTTTAAAGTTTCTAGAGAAAAGACAACATTAACCACTACATTAGCATAGCAGTTGACACCAGAACTGTTTTCAAATTGAAAACCAACAACATCTTCAACAGAATCCTTTTTGTTTCTGCTTATAATTTCAGGTTCATCAACTTTTCGTCTTTTTGCTACAACCTCCCCAGTATTGGTCACATTTCTTCGTTTCCGGCCTACCACACGTTTCTCAAACAAAGGATACTGAGGCAAATGTGGCGCATACTCTCTTCTCAACCTATTGTATTCCTTAACACAATCTAGATCCGCACAAATGTTTGTGACATCACACTCAATCAAGTACAATCCCGATAAAGTCCTAACTCGTGACAATGCCACATATGCCATACCCTCCTTGAACACAGAACTGCCAATATTCACCAATGCACAGTCTACACTTAAACCTTGCGATTTATGGATTGTCACCGCATATGCCAAGCAAACAGGAAACTGCTTACGACGAACATATAAGTCTTTTACAAGCAAAAATCTAGCAGAACAACGAGCAATTAGCTGTACTTCCTCAATGCCATCAAATTTAATTTTTAAAAATTCAATTCCATCTCTATTTCTGTATTTCACAAAATCAACAACATTACCCATTGATCCATTTACCAGACCTCTTTCAACATGTAAATTCCTTCTTAAAATTATACGGCAGTTCAAGCACACATTCAGAGTCTTTTCAAAACCCGCAGTTTTAGATATACTCTTCTCTAATGAATCCAATTTTGTTTTCAGATTCTCAGACAAAATAATTGTTGATCCCATATGCTCTACTCTGTCAATAGCTTCCAATTTCACAATCTCTTGCTTTTCTAAATGCAACATTTTGTTGTTGAATTTGGCACATTCTGCAAGAGTTGGCATCAAACATATTCCAGATTTTTTCTCAGTAACTTTCTGAAAAATATTCTCAGGCACAACATCTTCGTCTGGATATAAATTTGTCAGTAATCGTGCATGTAAAGCTTCTTTCCCATGCTCGGTCACTTTTCCAATTCTAACATCTTGTAGAATAGTCTTGTAAACTTCATCCTTTGCCTGACGCATATTTTCATGCAGTTCAGCATAATTGAAGTTTAACCATATATTGACGTTGCCAATACTCCCTAAGCACTTCCTGGTATCTTCATGCGTGAGCATTTTGAACACAGGTTGCCCTTTCACTGGTGTCAGCTGCAGAAGATCTCCAAAAACAATGATGTGTTTGCCACCAAATAACACATCATACTCTGTTTTGAGAACTTCTTGCATTCTCAAATGCACAAAGGCAAGCATAACATTGGAAACCATGCTTACTTCGTCAATGATAAGAAGTTTCATTTTCCTCAAGACTCTTGAAACTTCAAAACAAGCATCTCCAGATAGCTTGTGATATTCTAATTTGTTGTCATGCTCCACTGGCAGCATCAGTAAACGATGTAAAGTAATCCCTTTAATGTTATGTGCTGCCAGTCCAGTTGGAGCGGTGACAACACAAGACAGCGATGACTCTGTCCTTTCCTGCAAATAACATGAAATTGCTTTAATAAGGAAACTTTTTCCAGTTCCCGCTTCTCCACTCACGTACAGTCGGACAGGCTTCAACGACGTACATGAGCACTCTTTCTTATCATGACTTAATCCATGATCAATTTGCATGGTAAGTTCGTCATATATTTTCCTCTGCTCAACGTTGAGTTGTCTTTCCAACTCTTCTAAGTTAACCGCATCCTCCTGAGCATGTGCCATGGCTCTTTCCACTTCATTCATAGCAGTGGCAGCTTCATTTTCGATAAGAGGTCCTCCTAGTGGATCCTGACTCAATGAAGCAGAACTCTGACTGTCCTGAGAACTGTCTCTGGCAATCTCGGCTGCAATCGTTGCTTCCTGCTCAATTTCCACATTCAACATTTCTACATATTTGGGAAAAGCAGGACATTCTATGGTCTCCTTGGCAGCATTGAAAGAGTCTTCGTAACAGAGGAAATCTCCAAGCAGTTCCTCTTCTGCACGCCAAGGCTTAAAAAGTTGCAAAAGTGCTAAATAGAAAAACTCCTTTTTTTCACGAGATTCGCCACTCAATTTTCGATGGTTTATCAAGTGGCATTTTCTTTGCTTGACCAGACATCCCTCACTTCCTATTACAGCATACACTCCTTTCTCAGTATCTTCTTTGATGTTCCTCTTGAATATGTAATTTTGCAGAACCTCATACAGACAAACATTCTCGAGGTGACTGCTTCGATTTGGATAATATGTATCCAACATGTTGCTCTTCAAAATGTCGGTACTGTTTGGCTCCTTTTCCGCCAAATACTCAATTTCCCGCACAGGTTTCAGAACTCGATTACGCGTTGCAGCAAGACCAACACTCGCCCAAACGATACTCCTGGACTTGGCATAGAGACTTGCTGAAGACAACCGGTCAGAACATTCGTAAGCTCCGATTTCTCGATGCGACAACATCTTCAGACTGAAACTGTACAACTTCTTGCTGAGGCTCTTTTCATGGGAAATGTCCTCCCACATATCCTTCAATTCTGTCTTCTCTTTTTTGGTGATGTAAGATTTCACATACCTAGCCACAGCCATACAGTTATCAGCCACAAACTGTATATCCATGTTAGCATTCCACATGGACAAAATCACCGGGTTGTAGTCGTTGATGTACTTAGACTCTTCGTTCCTCTTCAAATTGTATGTGTTTTTAGGTGATTTCTTCATCACATTATGTCGCAGCGAAGACATCAAACTGTTCACTCTTCCTTTAGAAATCACCGATCGTGGAAAGCCGAAACGACATTTGGTGTAGAACTTGTCTTTGTTCCGGAATTTACGACGACAGTACTTTCCACATCGATGGCTTTGGAAACGTAGAACTTTTTCTCTTAGGAGTTTTTTCTCCTTTGCGTTTGGAACAGCACACGTAGAATACTGTTCTATGAAACTCATCACTGAGTCGTCTGCATCCGTTCCAAATTTAGGTGCATCCTTGATCCACAGCAACATATGTATATGAGGAGCACCTCTTGCTTGGTACTCCTTCCTCCAGAAGAAATCCAACACCTCTCCAAGAGGTGGATTCTTCTTATTCATGATGAAAGACATCATACCTTCAAATCTATGATTGAAGTACCTACATACATTGACTGGATCCAAAGAGCACAGTTCTCCGGGTGTCTTGAATTCGATGTTTTCTACGTTAGCATTTGCCTCTCGTAGAAATTCAAGTAAGTCTTCCCAGCCATACTCAGCACAGCTCAAAGTGAGGAACCATGTGGGAGTTCCTAAGTTCCTCAGCATACATTTTAAATCACCATGACGACGGTACCAGTACTCATTAGTACCACGCTGACACGCCATGAGATTAATCAGGTGAGAATCCAAAATACTGTCTTGGACATTGACTTTATCCATAAAGTCACTTGCCGAGATGTTTTGCATGTGTATACCACTTTTCAAGATGTGGTTCACTGCATATGACAGTCCAGACAGATCGCTTTCAAACAGGAGATGAAACAAATAAGGAATGCATTGTCGAAACCTAGGATCTCCTGCATACAATCGCAAAGTCCGGTATTCAGAAGCAGGAATTTGATGAGGTCGCTCATCATATCTTCCTCCCTGACCTGTTGGAAAAAGCTGTGGGAAACACCGAGCTTCCAAACTTTCCTCCCAAACACTAATGGGACTCCCTTTCGCTTGTTTCATTTGAAACAACTCAATAGCATTCCCCATGACTTCCTTGGAATGCAAAGGATGAACACTATAATGTTCATATATTTCTTCACTAGTACAGGGTTCTACTTTCTCAATTTGACCAGCACACAAATCGCTATCCTCTTCCTCACTTACTTCCTCTTCTGCAACATATACATTTTTATAGTATTTATTATATTTTTTCAAATACAATGTTGCCCTTTTGACTTTCCTAACATCTACTAAATCTTGCCATATTTTCTTATTCTTTGTCGGAACCCCATTAACTAAGATAACCAGAGGTTCCTCTTCCACTTTTTCTACTCCAATTGTGTTAATGTTTTTCTTCAAATCTAGAGGCAAATAAACAACTCTTCCCTTTAATCCTCTCTGTAAATCTGATGGAGGCAATTTCCCTGTCTTTGGCTCCATTCTTACAATAGCCTGAAAGGGATGGATACTTTGAATCAAAATAGATTCATAAGTATTTAAATCCTTCAATTCAGAAGGAATTTCAACCAATTCCAGATTATTATGAACTGCTCTAGCAGGCATCTGGTTTTGATTTAATTTGTTACAACAATAAGTACACACACGTTGATCCAATCCCAAATCAAAACAATTTTCTACCATCAAGTATGTTGTAAAATCCTTCCATTCACTATTATTTTCCCTTTCACTTTTTCCATATAAATCCACTAACTTAGTCTGATTCTTATAATAAGTGCGTCGACAACACACACAAGTGAAATTTGGCCTCTCACTTGATTTCACCTCAAACGTCGCAATTTCCCTCTGGAAATTATCTGTACTGGAAACCTGTACACTATCTTCCACATTACTCTCTTCTTCTTGGTCAATTTCAACATTCTCCTCTTTACTTCCAAAGTAACAAAACTCAATTTCTTCACATATATTCTTCACATCTATTTCAGAACCATGCAAAAGAGCAGCGCATAATTGTTTTAGCATAATTGCTGGACTCTTAGCATAATACAACATTCTAACTAATTTCCTCACTTTATTATGATGCACTGCTAGCATCCTGAAATGATGAAAAACACTCTGGCATACTCTCCTGGAAAGACAAGCCAGTGAATGACCATGCAAACCTATCACTTCTCTCACTCTGCAAGGATCTAATTCTTGCAACAACTTCATTTTCTGCTTCAAACTTTTCTTACTAAATGACCGTATAAAATCACAAAGCAAATTGATGGAATCCTGTCGTACACTGCAAATACTACTACACTTCCAGGTGTACACAGGACCCTTAGGACGTCTCCCTAAAACCTCATTACCTAACACCTCTTCTATCTCTGTTCTCACAAGTTTTTCTTTTTCAACTGGACAACCATCTTTCACTTCATAAGCTCGACCACTGGTGTCAACTGCATGCACCAAATCATTATCCTGGAAATAACTCTCCTCATTAAAAAATGCCTCAGAGCTTGAACTATGCATCCATTCTCCAGAAAAAACTTCACAAAAATTACTACGATTAACTATTCTCTTCCATCTACTATTTCTTTTGAAATCATAAATTACCTTGTTTAGCTTCCTAATTCTATTGATTGTCAAAATAAATAACTTACGTTTAAATTCAAATGCCTGATCAATAACTTTCTCAACTATTTTTTTTCTCTTATAAAAAACCACTTTCTGCTGACCTTTCTTAATATTTTTTAACAAATTCCCAATTATCCTGTTGCGGAACATTCGTTTACGAATATCCCTAAACTGTTGTTTCCTTCTACTTTCATGCATAGAGTTATCTCTTACTCTAGCAGTAACATTTTCTGTAGTAATATTTTTTTTACTACACATATTTCTTATGACTGTTTTTCGACTCTTACCCGGTGCTTTCTTGGTGACTTGACAAATCTTTTTGTTAGAGGACTGCTGCAATATTCCATGCTCCTGCTGTCTTTGACGTTTTCCAGCCTTTCTTACTCTTTCTTTGCTAGGCATCCTAAAATCTTGAAATAATGTGCAGTTGAATCTGTGGTAAAATATAATAAAAAATGTTATTAACCACTATTACCCAACAGTAAATTAATAACAGTCATCAAAAACTTAACACACTACTTAAGTATATAATATACTGAAGCCTATCTCCAATTTTTCACTGAACAGGACTCATCTCTTCTTAACCTTGGATAAACCTCACCTACTCTGTGTCCCCTGCACATAATTAAATGTAAAGGGACAGATTTATATTAACTAGCACATCCCCAGGGATGCACCAGTTAACGTGCACCGCTGCTCTGCCACCCACGGTGTGCCGCATTTACAATCAGATAGGACAAAGCTACATCAAAACCCTGCGCCTGCTTGAAGCAGGCATAGATCTTGACGCAGGTAGGCTGAAAGCTAAAGCAACAACTAAGTGTCGTGTGCAGAAGTTACAAAAAAGGAAAAATGGCGTTTAAACCAGTAATGAGACCATGCTAACGTAATACAGAGTAAAAATATCCAGGATCTACATCAGTTTGGGGTTCACGAACCTGGCAGGTACAAGGCACTGAGGCTTTCCACCGTGCATGTCTCATCCCAAAACATATGTTGTTTGTGAATGAAACAATTTCCCAGACCAAATGCTTTGGATTGGCTACTTCTAAAAAATTAAACACCCCTACTATCCCGGAGTTAGAGGAATACGATGGTTGGAGTAATTTTACTCGTTGTCTATTAAAGATTTACAGGCCCTACTCCGTAATTCTTCCTTTAACATTTCCAGTATAAATCCAAAAGGTTGACTGCTTTGGCAACGTGCCTTATCCACGGTTTAATAACGCTGCCTTTTGCTTTATATAAGTTTTCAAATTGTATGAAATATATACCAATAGGTCGTTATTAACCTTTAGGTAGTGGTTTTCTTCATCAAGTCTGGTCGCTTCCATACACATACAGATTTTCAAAGATGATCAAGAACTTTATCTGAATGGAGAGGAATGCACTGAGACGCCAGATCATTCACTAATGTGTAGGCACAGACAGTTACACGGTTCATGCAACAAACACCGACCAAATATGGCTTGCGTGTTGCAAGGCACGCCAGTTCCTGCTATCATCCCCACGTTCAAGTTCTTGGAAAATGGTAGTTATTTGATGCTCAATAATGAAGATTGTTCTGGGTTAATTAAAAGTATTCATTTTATCGTAACAGTAAATGAACGGGTTATTTGCTGCAGAAATGTTCTATTTCCTCCCACACATGAACATAGGGAGTTTTCAATCTGGCCACAAATACCAACCTTGGGAGCACATTTCAACAGCATGGCAAGAATAAGAGCTCTTTTGTCTCAGAGAGAGGTGGCCTTGAGTTCGGCCCGTGAAACTTTCGTGCTTCACATAGCGAACACCCGTACAGAGGTGCAGACCCTTTTAAATACAGATTCGACTTTGCATTTCAGCAAGATTACCCATTCATTTCCATGCAGCAGGAGGCCCATAGGAATGAAGGTGCAATTTGCGATTAGCAATTACCTCATCGCAAATTACGAATTTTTCCGACGGTGCAGGGGTATCTCAAGAACACCCTGCTGCACCCCTGAAAAAAAAATTTGGGGTCATATGGCGCACATAAATTTTGAAAACATTCCTTTACCTCAAAAACGATTTTCAACTCATAATTTGAAAACACTGCACATGGGGAAATGACTTAAAATGTCCTTAAGACACATAAAAGCATTTTTTGATTGCCTTTGCAGCATGTTTCAGTCACCTTTAACATGCCTATGTAACGGAAACATTCAAAATCTAAATTTGCCATGCACAGGTGGGAGCATATTTACAAGCAATTTGCTCCACAGACAAACTTCTTACATTGAAATGGGAAAGACTCTCAATTACCTTATAAAGAAGCAGACACCATTATATCCTTCTCATCAATATTAAAACCATTGCTTTTTCTCAAAAACGATTTACAAGTCATAATTTGAAAACACTCCACAGCTCCTATGCACATAAAAGCCCTGTCAGTACTAATACTTCACATTTTCTCCAATTACAATTTCTCAAACAAACAAAATCTATTTGTGAAACACTTGAGACAAAGCAACATTTGAAAAACACAACTTTCTTCATAATTTTCTCCTTAAAGCACACTATTTTCTATCTAAATTAAAGAAATGTTTTCTCACCTTAGCAAGTACTTTCAGTTTCAAAACAGTCTCAGAAACACACCAATTTGTCTTCAGCAGAGCAAAAGGTATGCACTCCAGAGTCTGCAGCTATCAAAAGCACAGAAATGCTGTAATTCCTCACACAGATCTCTCATGTCACCCAATCAAAACTCTTCCCTCACTTTTTTTCAAAGCAAAACCCTTCCCCCCTCTGCCCCCTCTCTGCTTTTTCTGCATAGCAACCACCTCTTGCAAGACCTCTCACACAACAATGTTGCAATTGAACTCTGAACTCTCAGTGCACCTGCATATCCAAAGCATTCTTTCATTTAATGATTTTTTCTTCGCCACTCAAAATACATCTTTCAACGAACTCATCCATGCACACTAACTTTCTGTTTTCAGCAATCAAAATCCACCAATCACTCTTACTGCTTCATTAACACAGAAACTCCTCAGTTTTTTTCATTTTACACTCTCATTTTTTCAACTGCCATTTCATTGCCACACTTCATCTGACTGCAGGAGAACCTTCTCTCGCCATGTTTTCTGTCTGGATTGTTGGACATAGCTACATCTATTGGGCTCAAAGGTACGCTGAAAACAGGAATTTACCTAACCTCAATTTACAAGATGTGGAAATTAAGTGGTTTGGCCACAGAGGATTAAAATGTCACCAATTGATACCATTGGTGAAAACCTTTATGCATTTGCCAAAACCTGACCTGTTAATTGTGCACTGTGGAGGTAATGATTTGGGCACTTTGACTGGGGTAGGTCTGGAAATGCTTTTAAAGGACACCTTTGAGCAATTGATGGCACTTTTTCCTCAGACTGCCTTGGTATATTCAAATATATGCCAAAGACAGAAATGGAGGTGGTCGAACCAATTTTGTCCACAAATTGAGAAATCGAGGAAGCATGTAAACAAATCTGTTTCAGCTTACATGAGAGACCATGGAATGGGCTCCCTGTACAACAATAACTTGCGTTACTACATGCAAGATATCTACAGAGGAGATGGAGTTCACTTCTCAGATGAGGGCAACAGAGTTTTCACTCTGAATTTAAGAATGTGCATTGGTACCTACTTATAAGTACCTAAATGTACCATAAACCCAAAAGCTCTTCTCAGAGCTACCCTACATCTGATCACTCACAATTATTATTGTACTCTAACTTTTTTCACTAATTTTCAAGAAAGTACGCTCCCCAGAACGCTTCCCGGTTCGCGAACCGAGCGCACTCCACGCAAAAAAACTAAAAAAACGGTATATATTTTTTTGCCCTGCGAGAACCTTTCAAAGCCTCCACATCAAACCTAGGGGGTCAGGGATGATCTACTATGCCCCCTTATGGTCATTTGCCCCTTCGCTTTGGCCTCCTCTTGTCTCTCGATCCTACCGAGAGACAAGATGGCGGCCGCTACGGACTGTTTGGAATGTTTACAGACGCCGAAAAACCAATCAGCTTCGCAAACCTCCGTAACGCGAAAAGTACGCGAAGCGGAGCGCTGTTACAGATATATATCTTTTTTTGAACGTTAATTTCTCAAAATCCACTGGAGCACATATATTGAGACCTAGCAAAGGCACATCGGGCTACCAGTCCCTACAATTTTGCCAAGTTTCGTGCAAATCCATTCAGCCGTTCGATTATTATTATTATTTTTTTTTTTGCCCCGCGGGGCCCTTTTAAAACCTCCACATCAAACCTAGGGGGTCAGCGAGGATCTACTATTCCCCCTTATGGTCATTTGCCCCTTCGCTTTCGCCTCCTCTTGTCTCTCGATCCTACCGAGAGACAAGATGGCGGCCGCTACGGACTGTTTGGAATGTTGACAGACGCCGGAGAACCAATCAGCTTCGCTTCACAAAGCTCCGTTGCGCGAAAAGTCCGCGAACCAGACCGCTGCCTGGTCCGCGCTTACAGATATATATCTTTTTTTAAACGTTAATTTCTCAAAATCCACTGGAGCACATATATTGAGACCTACAAAAGGCACATCGGGCTACCAGTCCCTACAATTTTGCCAAGTTTCGTGCAAATCCATTCAGCCGTTCGGGCTAAAAGTGAGGCCAACCGCCCTATGGAAATTAACATGGGAAAAACGCGTTTTGGGACCCCCCTTTTTTCTCGGCCCCCCCTTGACGAACCCCCCCCCAAATTTTCAAAGGCTGCTCAGAAACAAAATGTGCCATTTTCCTGAAAATTTCAGCCAATTCCGTCCACAAACGGCAAAGTTATTAGACATAGAATTTTCAAAAAACCCGTAGAGAAAAAATCCTAACTATATATACCTACTGGCGACCGCCAGTAGGTAATTCACAGAAAAAACCATAGGTTATAGACCATATATAGTTAGGAATTAGCATTTACAAAACCTTGAAAATTCACTGAAAAAACCATAGGTTATAGACCATATATAGTTAGGAATTAGCATTTAGAAAACCTTATTTTACTCACACAAAACCATTGAAATTCCATATATAGTTAGTTGCACTAACTATATATCGCGCACCCGCAATCCACTGCTGATGATGTCACATATTACATCATTCATGACATGGTCAGTGACATCACTGATGACATCACTGATGACATCTCAAATGACATCACTGATGACATCATCTAGTGTCTGTGTGTTTTTGTAAAGTTTAAATACGTTTTACATATTGAAGAATGACTGGATGTATGGAAGACTGAGTGTGTGTGTGGCTGGCTGGGAGGTGTGTGACTCTGTGCATATCAATGTGTACTTGTATCAGTGATTGTATAAGAGAGTAAGTATGTGTTAGTATATGTGTGAAAAGTATGGTGTTCTGTGTTTAACTATAGATGAGGAAATCGAAGTGTGATTGATTCTTCACAGGACTGACTAGGTGTATGAGTGCATATGATAGTGTTCTAATAATAAGTGACTGTATGTATGAGTAATTGTATGGGTGAATGAGTGAATGTGTGTGTAGACGTACGAATCAGTGAGTGTGTATGTAGTAACTGGTATTGGTGTGTCATGATGTCATCAGTGATGTCATTTGAGATGTCATCAGTGATGTCATTTCAGATGTCATTAGTGATGTCATCAGTGATGTCACTGAAGTATGGTGTTCTGTGTTTAACTGTATAGATGAAGAAATGGAAGTGTGATTGATTCTTTACAGGACTGGCTTGGTGTGTGAGTAACTCCATGGATGAGTGGCAGTGTGTGACTGTCTGCATAGGTGTATGAGTGCATATGATAGTGTTGTAATAATAAGTGACTGTATGTATGAGTGATTGTATGGGTGAATGAGTGAATGTGTGTGTAGACGTAGGAATCAGTGAGTGCTTATGTAGTAACTGGTATTGGTGTGTCATGATGTCATCAGTGATGTCATTTGAGATGTCATCAGTGATGTCATCAGTGATGTCATTTGAGATGTCATCAGTGATGTCATCAGTGATGTCACTGACCATGTCATGAATGATGTAATATGTGACATCATCAGCAGTGGATTGCGGGTGCGCGATATATAGTTAGTGCAACTAACTATATATGGAATTTCAATGGTTTTGTGTGAGTAAAATAAGGTTTTCTAAATGCTAATTCCTAACTATATATGGTCTATAACCTATGGTTTTTTCAGTGAATTTTCAAGGTTTTGTAAATGCTAATTCCTAACTATATATGGTCTATAACCTATGGTTTTTTCTGTGAATTTCATTGGTTTTTTAACAGCTAATATCTGTAGCTGTAAAATGTATTCTTCTTTAAATCCAAAAATATATTTTATATGTTTATGAATAATTTTTTTTTAATATTTTTTTTTCTTCGTTCCCGCTTCGCGAATCGGGAAGCTTCCCGTTAGCTGACCTTGATGCCGCGAAATAGACCGCGAGCCGGTAAACGTTTCTTTACCGCAAGTGCCGCGTTAGAAAACAACATCGTGACGCCTCCCGTCCGCATGACGTTTCACGTTGTCGCGTGATACGTCATATGACGTACAACGTTAGCGAACTGGTACGCGAAGCGAGTCGCAAAGCGCAGGTTTCTGGAAGCAAACCGGGAGGCCCTGCAAAGCGCTTAACGTAAACACAGCAAGTCATGTGACTTGGTAATAACACTTTTCATTGGTTCATTTCACTTTTGGTTTCCTAATGATGTAAGACTAGGTCATATAATCTAAAATGAACACTTTTGATTGGTTGAGAACTCTTGTTTTTCCCAAATGATGAAAATCCCTCCTTCTTTCCTCACTCTGACTTTCATCATTGTGAGAGAAAGACCCTTTGTGATCACTGAGCAATGGCTTCTTTAGTAGCTTCAGCTGGTGCTTCCCCACCACCTCCACCACATCCAAGGAAGAGTGGACCACCTGCTCAAGTTATAATTCAACAAGGAGAGGAAGAAGAGGAACAGGAGGACGAGCACGAAGAGAGGCAGTTTTTGCCTGAGCAGCCCAGGACGTCTCACCGGAAAGAAAACTTCATTTGGCAATTTTTTAAAATTCCCAAAGGTCAGAAAAAAGTAAATGCAAGATACGTAACTTGCCTTATATGTCAAGATAGACTGTCCAGAGGGACCGACAAAAAATACAGTTTCGGAAACTACACAATGCATCGCCATATGACTAGGTGGCATCCTAACAACTACAGTGCTGCACAGTTTCGGAACGACCTAGATAATCTCCCTATTATGGCCAGAAGATCTGTTGTACCGGAAGTAACGGGACCAGAGGGCAGGGAGATGGTGCCAAATATACAAATGAGATTTGGTGATGTAAAACACATCTGCGTATTTTGCGATGGATTCATTTCCTACGGAGAAAAAAGCATCACTCTGATCAACAGAGCTATCGACTATCATATGCAAGTTTGTACGAAACGCCCAAAATAATAAATACTTCTTTTTTTTGTTTTGTTGCTCCTGTTGAGCCCTTTACAATGAATCGTTTTCATTGCCCCCTCCAAGAAAAACCCCAAAAAATATAAAACTGTTCAGAAAAATTCAAAAAAAGTAAAAAAATGTTCTGAAAAATAAAAAAAAAAGTTCTTTTCAGAACTACCTCCCCGTTATTAAAAAATTGGTACAATATTTGGAACTGTGCCAACCTCTATTTCTCTTAGTTCGCTTCCCAGTTCGCTCCCCGGTACGCGAACCGGAAGCGAACCAAAAACAGTAAGTATAAGGGAAGGAAACAGACACTTATGTTAAAAGAAAGACAGCTATAGGGGAGTAAACTAGAGATACTATTACCCGTAATCCACTGCTGATGATGTCACATATTACATCATTCATGACATGCTCAGTGACATCATCAGCAGAGGATTGCGGGTTTTTTGGCAACGTGCCTTATCCACGGTTTAATAACGCTGCCTTTTGCTTTATATAAGTTTTCAAATTGTATGAAATATATACCAATAGGTCGTTATGAACCTTTAGGTAGTGCTTTTCTTCATGAGGTCTGGTCGCTTCCATACACATACAGATGTTTCAAAGATGATCAAGAAGTTTATCTGAATGGAGAGGAATGCACTGAGACGCCAGATCATTCACTAATGTGTAGGCACATACAGTTACACGGTTCATGCAACAAACACCGACCAAATATGGCTTGCGTGTTGCAAGGCACGCCAGTTCCTGCTATCATCCCCACGTTCAAGTTGTTGGAAAATGGTAGTTATTTGATGCTCAATAATGAAGATTGTTCTGAGTTAATTAAAAGTATTCCTTTTATCGTAACAGTAAGTGAACGGGTTATTTGCTGCAGAAATGTTCTATTTCCTCCCACACATGAACATAGGGAGTTTTCATTCTGGCCACAAATACCAACCTTGGGACAGATTTCAACGGCATGGCAAGAATAAGAGCTCTTTTGTCTCAGAGAGAGGTGGCCTTGAGTTCGGCCCGTGAAACTTTCGTGCTTCACATAGCGAACACCCGTACAGAGGTGCACACACTTTTCAATTCAGATTTGCCTTTCAAATTCAGCAAGATGGTTCCGACTATCTTTAACGCATCCTCCGCAAAGTCCCTGGCGCACTTTTTTAAAGTTGTTACCAGTGGTCTCGTGACTTCATTTGAGAAAATCTTTGGACTCATCCCTGCTTCCTTTCATTCTATTTTCTCCACTCTGGTTCGTGGATTGGCATTTTTACTTGCATTACCAGCGGACGCTCTTGTGCTTTTTTACATTTTTAAATATGGATGTCCCTCCTATGCAACCTCCCACCCTGCAGCTGCTGACACTGTTCCGCAATCGCATGCTAGAATATCATGGCACAATGCCGTTGGCGATATTAAGCACGGCATATGGATTATCTTTTCGATTCTCCTACTTCACCTGTGTCCAGCCTGTATTTCACTGCCTGACCTGTGATTTCGATTGGGCCATTGATTTGTGTCTCTGCGGACCGGTTTCTCCTGACGTCGACTTTAATCAGCTGATGACTCCTATCATTACTCACGAGTTGGTTTGTCCTGGCGAAAGGATTATGGCTGTGGCATTGATGCATGGACTACTTGGTCCCTGGAATTTACTGGCGGCAGCACAGTCTTTCTTGGAACAGAGCTTTCTTGAAAATCCACCGAGCTGTCCTCTGATGGTGATAGAGGATCCGGTGCTGGGAGAGCACGTATGTTCTTTTCCGCTTTTAAATTGGATGGCTGAACTGTTTTCGGATGAAGACGGTGACTTCCTATTGGAGGCTGTTGCAGCTTATTTTGCATACACAGTTATGTCATAGACCTTTTTCATGTTTCATATGCTGAGTACTAGCATTTCATTGACAATTCATTGACTTATTTGTCAAGTTTTTATTATTTACCTTGCCTATTGGCTTAAGACTCGATAAAGTACTTGGCTGTTTTATTTTTCTTTAGCATTAAATTTTCCTAGTTTTTAATGCTTTACCTTGCGGACCGTCCACATATAAACTTGCAATCTGCTCTCATGAGATGGCACTTCTATTATCTTATTCAGTTCGTTTCCGGATCATGGGGAGGTGTCATCTAGGTCCTGGATATCTTTACACCGTGTTAAGTTAGCATGGGCTCATTACCGGTTTAAACGCCCTTTTTCCTTTTTTGCAACTTCTGCACACGACACTTAGTTGTTGCTTTAGCTTTCCACCTAGTAGTTCATCGTGGTTTACATGAGAATAATATGTTATTGCTCTACTATCTGCTTTGCTTGTTAAACTATATCTGTACAGCGAGTGCTAAAGTTTCAAGAACAACACGATACAGAATTGTTATGAGGTCTGATCTCCACGACTTCATACTCATAACATAAGTGCAACTTCTGCCAATTCTGGGCATGAGGCGGGTTTTATATTGCTTTGCCGAACACACATACACAACAATTGATGCGGCTCACATGAAGAGAGAGCTGGTGTATGCTGATGTGATTCCTTCAAATCTAAGACACTAAAGTATGGGCACGCCCTAAACCAACACAAAGAGACCTTCTTAGCAAATAATATAATATGTGTATTAGGGAGGGTGAGATATAAGCAGCCGCGGGCCGTGGAGGGAGTTACGGTGAGGCAGGGAGGCGGGGAGGGGGAGAAGCGGGGTGGAGCCCTCTCTACCTTGCCCCTCCCCCTCCCCGCCTCCCTGCCCCACCGTAACTCCCTCCACGGCCCGCGGCTGCTTATAAGTGTTGCTAACTCTTATTCATTTACAGCATGTTAACATACTATCACCATTCGCTTTTTATGTACTAGTAACTATGCTGGTAATTTTGCTACTGATAATATGTGTACTTGTATTATCTAAGATACTACGCCTGTGAAGACGGCATTAGTAAATAAACATTTCAAATACACATGTGTTCTTCTTAACTCCATGTTCTGGTTTCTAAGAAATATATAACGACCGACTGTTCATGAGTTCCACGTATCCTGAGGTACTATAAGTTCATATTCTGGATTGTCTAAACATTGAGAGTTTGTTATATCCAATGTGACACTGTACCTAGCTTGCTAAGGAGTTTTTGATTACTAACGTGAGTTTTGGGACACCCTAATTCGCCGAGGTTCCAATCCTCTGTCCACAGTTCTGTGTGAGAACAGAAACTCTGCGACAGGGGCACCCCCGACCCTTGCTGGAGCTTCATCACACTTGCGATACAACTCCAGCAATGCGCCACCTTTACGGCACAGATACATCACGCATCTGTGCTGTTTTTGCCCCATGATGCGCCGCATTGTAAATGCAGCACACCATAGGTGACGGAACAGCGGCACAGAATGACTAACACATCCCTGGTGATGCGCCAGTCATCATAAATGTATCCCTATGCTTCTTATCTTGTTAGAGATGAACCGCCATATGTATCATCAAAGTTTTTTGCATTTCCTAAATAGCGAACTTTAAGGAATAAATAGCGATTCTTTACCATTCCTAGTTTGCGATGAGCTATTTGCTAATTACAAATTACCCATTCATTTCCTTCATTTCCATAGGGCGGTTGGACTCACTTTTAGCTCGAACGGCTGAATGGATTTCCACGAAACTTGGCAAAATTGTAGGGACTGGTAGCCCGATGTGCCTTTGCTATGTCTCAAGATATATGCTCCAGTGGTTTTTACGAAAATTAACTTTGAAAAATATATATTGGGCTACATTGGCCTATATATATGTTGGAGCCCAAATGTAGCCCAATGTAGCCCAATGTAGCCCAAAGATGGCCGCCAGACACACAAAAAAACAAATGTAGCCCAAATATCAGCCAGATGTAGCCCAACTATAGCCCAGTGACAGAATGACCAATCAGCTTCGCAAACCTCCGTTACGCGAAGCGGAGCGCTGTTACAGATATATATCTTTTTTTGAACGTTAATTTCTTAAAATCCACTGGAGCACATATATTGAGACCTAGCAAAGGCACATCGGGCTACCAGTCCCTAATATTTTACCAAGTTTCGTGCAAATCCATTCAGCCGTTCGATTATTATTATTTTTTTTTGCCCCGCGGGGCCCTTTTAAAACCTCCACATCAAACCTAGGGGGTCAGCGAGGATCTACTATGCCCCCTTATAGTTATTTCCCCCTTTATTTTGACCTCCTCTTGTCTCTCGATCCTACCGAGAGACAAGATGGCGGCCGCTACGGACTGTTTGGAATGTTGACAGACGCCGGAGAACCAATCAGCTTCGCTTCACAAAGCTCCGTTGCGCGAAAAGTACGCGTCCTGGGCCGCTGCCCAGTCCGCTGTTACAGATATATATCTTTTTTTAAACGTTAATTTCTCAAAATCCACTGGAGCACATATATTGAGACCTACAAAAGGCACATCGGGCTACCAGTCCCTACAATTTTGCCAAGTTTCGTGCAAATCCATTCAGCCGTTCGGGCTAAAAGTGAGGCCAACCGCCCTATGGAAATTAACATGGGAAAAACGCGTTTTGGGACCCCCCTTTTTTCTCGGCCCCCCCTTGACGAACCCCCCCAAAATTTTCAGGGGCTGCTCAGAAACAAAATGTGCCATTTTCCTGAAAATTTCAGCCAATTCCGTCCACAAACGCCAAAGTTATTAGACATAGAATTTTCAAAAATCCCATAGGGAAAAAATCCTAACTATATATACCTACTGGCGACCGCCAGTAGGTAATATATATATATATATATATATATTACCTACTGGCGGTCGCCAGTAGGTATATATAGTTAGGATTTTTTCCCAATGGGATTTTTGAAAATTCTATGTCTAATAACTAAGGCGTTTGTGGACGGAATTGGCTGAAATTTTCAGGAAAATGGAACATTTTGTTTCTGAGCAGCCCCTGAAAATTTGGGGGGGGTCGTCAAGGGGGGGCTGAGAAAAAAGGGGGGTCCCAAAACGTGTTTTTCCAATGTTAATTTCCATAGGGCGGTTGGCCTCACTTTTAGCCCGAATGGCTGAATGGATTTCCACGAAACTTGGCAAAATTGTAGGGACTGGTAGCCCGATGTGCCTTTGCTATGTCTCAAGATATATGCTCCAGTGGTTTTTACGAAAATTAACTTTGAAAAATATATATTGGGCTACATTGGCCTATATATATGTTGGAGCCCAAATGTAGCCCAATGTAGCCCAATGTAGCCCAAAGATGGCCGCCAGACACACAAAAAAACAAATGTAGCCCAAATATCAGCCAGATGTAGCCCAACTATAGCCCAGTGACAGAATGACCAATCAGCTTCGCAAACCTCCGTTACGCGAAGCGGAGCGCTGTTACAGATATATATCTTTTTTTGAACGTTAATTTCTTAAAATCCACTGGAGCACATATATTGAGACCTAGCAAAGGCACATCGGGCTACCAGTCCCTAATATTTTACCAAGTTTCGTGCAAATCCATTCAGCCGTTCGATTATTATTATTTTTTTTTGCCCCGCGGGGCCCTTTTAAAACCTCCACATCAAACCTAGGGGGTCAGCGAGGATCTACTATGCCCCCTTATAGTTATTTCCCCCTTTATTTTGACCTCCTCTTGTCTCTCGATCCTACCGAGAGACAAGATGGCGGCCGCTACGGACTGTTTGGAATGTTGACAGACGCCGGAGAACCAATCAGCTTCGCTTCACAAAGCTCCGTTGCGCGAAAAGTACGCGTCCTGGGCCGCTGCCCAGTCCGCTGTTACAGATATATATCTTTTTTTAAACGTTAATTTCTCAAAATCCACTGGAGCACATATATTGAGACCTACAAAAGGCACATCGGGCTACCAGTCCCTACAATTTTGCCAAGTTTCGTGCAAATCCATTCAGCCGTTCGGGCTAAAAGTGAGGCCAACCGCCCTATGGAAATTAACATGGGAAAAACGCGTTTTGGGACCCCCCTTTTTTCTCGGCCCCCCCTTGACGAACCCCCCCAAAATTTTCAGGGGCTGCTCAGAAACAAAATGTGCCATTTTCCTGAAAATTTCAGCCAATTCCGTCCACAAACGCCAAAGTTATTAGACATAGAATTTTCAAAAATCCCATAGGGAAAAAATCCTAACTATATATACCTACTGGCGACCGCCAGTAGGTAATATATATATATATATATATATATTACCTACTGGCGGTCGCCAGTAGGTATATATAGTTAGGATTTTTTCCCAATGGGATTTTTGAAAATTCTATGTCTAATAACTAAGGCGTTTGTGGACGGAATTGGCTGAAATTTTCAGGAAAATGGAACATTTTGTTTCTGAGCAGCCCCTGAAAATTTGGGGGGGGTCGTCAAGGGGGGGCTGAGAAAAAAGGGGGGTCCCAAAACGTGTTTTTCCAATGTTAATTTCCATAGGGCGGTTGGCCTCACTTTTAGCCCGAATGGCTGAATGGATTTGCACGAAACTTGGCAAAATTGTAGGGACTGTTAGCCCGATGTGCCTTTGCTAGGTCTCAATATATGTGCTCCAGTGGATTTTGAGAAATTAACGTTTAAAAAAAGATATATATCTGTAAGCGCGCTCTGGGCAGCGCTCCGGTTCGCGTACTTTACGCGTAACGGAACTTCGCGAAGCGAAGCTGATTGGCTCTCCGGTGTCTGTCAACATTCTAAACAGTCCGGAGCGGCCGCCATCTTGTCTCTCGGTAGGATCGAGAGACAAGAGGAGGCCAAAACAAAGGGGGAAATGACCATAAGGGGGCATAGTAGATCCTCCCTGACCCCCTAGGTTTGATGTGGAGGCTTTAAAAGGGCCCCGCAGGGCAAAAAAAAAAAAAATGTTTTTTTTTTTGCGTGGGGAGCGCCCGGTTCGCGACCCGGGAAGCGTACTGGGGAGCGTACTATAAGGAAAAAAGAATGATAGACTTTTCAAATACTGTATGTTAATTGATTGTTGGTTTTGTTGATTATTTTTTAATTTCTTTATTTTTTAAGCAATTATTTATTATTGTGATTGTGTTTCAAAATTTAATAACAATTCTAACATTTCACTGTCTGAAATGTCGTCATTTTCCATGAACATAGTTTGTAATCTCTGAGGGTGTAAAATGTCCTCATTTTGAAGGAGGTCATCTACTGCTTGCACACATTGCAGTAGTTCTTGGTCCCAAGTTTCATCCATAAATTCTATATCATTTGGATCAATTAATTCTTGGCTGCTCTCTTGCAGGACAATTTGAAATGAAACTTTCTGTTCGCCTTCCATGTTGCCTGAAATTTGGATAAAAAAAATATATATTAGTAGAGATAGGGCACTGTTGGGATTAATTTTAGATAGGCAGTTTTTATCAGTGAATTTATCTTTGGGCAGTGTATAGTATCAGAGTGGAAGTAGGAATATAAAAAAGTGTATGTGATTTAACGTAAGTAATTTCATAATTATACAAGAGAAACCTAACTCCATCCATAACTATAACAGAGAAGTCTATCTAAATCTATAACTACTACAGAGGGATAGTATATAACTATCAGAAAAAGTTTACCATATTAACTTTTGGTGCACAATTTACTTCAGTTTTAAAAATAACAACTTACCTTTACAAAGAAGTTGAAGTGATTAGTGAAAATCCAATTGAAATGTACAACAAGAAGTAGTAGTCAAAATGGCTGTGTTTCCTTCTCTTCCTTTATATATATTCAGGTATATAACCAATCAAATGTCAGGTAATAAAAGTAGAAAATGAAAGTAACATTTTCATTGGTTGTCAATTCCAACACTTCAGATGTGTTTGAGAAGTAATTTACCTCACGGTATTTAGAGAGGTCTACAGGCTAAATGGCTAAATGGAATTTCAATCAAATTTGTGAAAATGATAGGGATTGGTATGTAGTATGAGCTAATCTATATTTGGTGAGAGTGTCTCCAGTCGTTTTTCTGTAAATTACTTTCCCACCTTTTTTGATGGTGCGCTTCCCGGGGAGCGCCCCGGTACGCGAACCTTAAGCGTTACGGGAGTCCACCATTTTGTGTTTCGGTCGACTTAAGATACAAGATGGAGGGCAAATAATGTTCAGAATGGGTAGAAGGGGGCACGGTAGACTTATCTTGACCCCCTAGGTTTTCTGAGGGTGGCTGAGGAGGCTTATATGTGCGAAAAAAAACATTTTTTTAACAAATTTCGCGAGGTTAGCTTCCGGTTCGCGTACCGGGTAGCGCCCCGGGGAGCGTACTTTGTTGAAAATTAATGAAAAAAGTTAGAGAAAAATAATAATTGTGAGTGATCAGATGTAGGGTAGCTCTGAGAAGAGCTTTTGGGTTTATGGTACATTTAGGTACTTATAAGTAGGTACCAATGCACAGTCTTAAATTCAGAATGAAAATTCTGTTGCCCTCATCTGAGAAGTGAACTCCATCTCCTCTGTAGATATCTTGCATGTAGTAACGCAAGTTATTGTTGTACAAGGAGCCCATTCCATGGTCTCTCATGTAAGCTGAAACAGATTTGTTTACATGCTTCCTCGACTTCTCAATTTGTGGACAAAATTGGTTTGACCACCTCCATTTCTGTCTTTGGCATATATTTGAATATACCAAGGCAGTCTGAGGAAAAAGTGCCATTAATTGCTCAAAGGTGTCCTTTAAAAGCATTTCCAGACCTACCCCAGTCAAAGTGCCCAAATCATTACCTCCACAGTGCACAATTAACAGGTCAGGTTTTGGAAAATGCATAAAGGTTTTCACCAATGGTATCAATTGGTGACATTTTAATCCTCTGTGGCCAAACCACTTAATTTCCACATTTTGTAAATTGAGGTTAGGTAAATTTCTGTTCTCAGCATACCTCTGAGCCCAATAGATGTAACTATGTCCAACAATCCAGACAGAAAACATGGTGAGAGAAGGTTCTCCTGCAGTCAGATGAAGTGTGGCAATGAAATGGCAGTTGAAAAAATAAGAGTTTAAAATGAAAAAAACTGTGGAGTTTCTGTGTTAATGAAGCACTAACAGTGATTGGTGGATTTTGATTGCTGAAAACAAAAAGTTAGGGTGCATGGATGAGTTCTTTGAAAGATGTATTTTGAGTGGTCAAGAAAAAATCATTAAATGAAAGAATGCACTGGATATGCAGGTGCACTGAGAGTTCAGAGTTCAATTGCAACATTGTTGTGTGAACTTGCAAACACCAGAGGTCTTCCAAGAGGTGGTTGCTATGCAAAAAAAACAGAGAGGGCAGAGGGGGGAAGGGTTTTGATTTGAAAAAAAGTGAGGGAAGAGTTTTGATTGGGTGACATGAGAGATATGTGTGAAGAATTACAGCATTTCTGTGCTTTTGATAGCTGCAGACTCTGGAGTGCATACCTTTTGCTCTGCTGAAGACAAATTGGTGTGTTTCTGAGACTGTTTTGAAACTCAAAGTATTTGCTAAGGTGAGAAAAGATTTCTTTAATTTAGATAGAGAATAGTGTGCTTTAAGGAGAAAATTATGAAGAAAGTTGTGTTTTTCAAATGTTGCTTTGTCTCAAGTGTTTTACAAATAGATTTTGTTTCTTTGAGAAATTGTAATTGGAGAAAATGTGAAGTATTACTACTGACAGGGTTTTCATGTGCATAGGAGCTGTGGAGTGTTTTCAAATTATGACTTGAAAATCGTTTTTGAGGAAAAGGAATGGTTTTAAAATTTATGACAAGGACATAATGGTGTATGCTTCTTTATAAGGCAATTGAGTGTCTCTGATGTTATTTTTCCCATTTTAATGTAAGACCTTTCCCTGTGGAGCAAATTGCTTGTAAATATGCTCCCACCTGTGCATGGCAAATTTAGATTTTGAATGTTTGCGTTACATAGCCATGTTAAAAGTGACCCAAACATGCTGCAAAGGCAATCAAAAAACGCTTTCATGTGTCTTAAGGACATTTTAAGTCATTTCCCCATGTGGAGTGTTTTCAAATTATGATTTGAAAATCGTTTTTGGGGAAAAGGAATGGTTTTAAAATGTATGACAAGGACATAATGGTGTATGCTTCTTTATAAGGCAATTGAGTGTCTCTGATGTTATTTTTCCCTTTTTAATGTAAGACCTTTCCCTGTGGAGCAAATTGCTTGTAAATATGCTCCCACCTGTGCATGGCAAATTTAGATTTTGAATGTTTGCGTTACATAGCCATGTTAAAAGTGACCCAAACATGCTGCAAAGGCAATCAAAAAACGCTTTCATGTGTCTTAAGGACATTTTAAGTCATTTCCCCATGTGGAGTGTTTTCAAATTATGATTTGAAAATCGTTTTTGGGGAAAAGGAATGGTTTTAAAATTTATGACAAGGACATAATGGTGTATGCCTCTTTATAAGGCAATTGAGTGTCTCTGATGTTATTTTTCCCATTTTAATGTAAGACCTTTCCCTGTGGAGCAAATTGCTTGTAAATATGCTCCCACCTGTGCATGGCAAATTTAGATTTTGAATGTTTGCGTTACATAGCCATGTTAAAAGTGACCCAAACATGCTGCAAAGGCAATCAAAAAATGCTTTCATGTGTCTTAAGGACATTTTAAGTCATTTCCCCATGTGGAGTGTTTTCAAATTATGATTTGAAAATCGTTTTTGGGGAAAAGGAATGGTTTTAAAATTTATGACAAGGACATAATGGTGTATGCTTCTTTATAAGGCATTTCAGTGTCTCTGATGTTATTTTTCCCATATTAAATTAAAAGACCTTTCCCCGTGGAGCAAATTCCTTGTAAATATGCTCCCACCTGTGCATGGTAAATTTAGATTTTGACTGTTTGAGTTACATAGCCATGTTAAAAGTGACCCAAAAAAGTTGCAAAGGCTTTAAAAAAACACTTTCATGTGTCTTAAGGACATTTTAAGTCATTTCCCTGTGGGCAGTGTTTTCAAATTATGACTTGAAAATCGTTTTTGAGGTAAAGGAATGTTTTTAAAATTTATGTGCGCCATATGCCCCCAAATTTCTTTTTCAGGGGTGCAGCAGGGTGTTCTTGAGACACCCCTGCACTTTTGGAAAAATTCCTAATTTGCGATGAGCTAATTGCTAATCGCAAATTGCACCTTCATTCCTATGGGCCTCCCTGCCCATGGAAATGAATGGGTAATTTGCAATTAGCAATTTGCTCATCGCAAATTAGGAATGGTAAAGAATCGCTATTTATTCCTTAAAATTCGCTATTTAGGAAATGCAAAATAGTTTGATGATACATATGGCGGTTCATCTCTAACAAGATAAGAAGCTTAGGGATTCTTTTATGATGACTGGCGCAATGAAGTGGACATCACTTACTTCATTGGTAGACCTTTACATGTATTATCTCCTCTGTATTCTTCATCAAGCGTAACTTTGATCTGCAATCCTGAGTAGGCCTCACCTTAAACAAACCTCTGGATAGGCCACACCTTATCGTCATCCTGAATTAATCATTTAAAATGCTAGGGACAGATTTATGATAGGTGTATGCCTCTTTTGCGCCACTGTGCGTCACTTTTGTGATGCAGCGGCGGTGCAAAAGATTTGCTATGAGGCGACAAAATTACAAATTGATGCATTGAGGCAGATGTGTCATGGTGTAAAAAACACCGTGCCACATGAAACCGATGCAGCAGTGATGCAAAAGATGCACCATGTTGCAAGACAGGCCTCACTTGGGGCCATATGTATCAAGCTAATTAGCATTCGCAAAGGCCGAAATTCTGTGAATTTCGGCCTTTGCGAATGCTAATTAGACAAATGGTATGTATCAAACAAGTTTGATGCAAAATAAGGAATAGCAAAATTTGCTATTCCTTATTTTGCGATTGCACTGAAGGATTTGCAAATTTTGCGATTTCTTAAATGCAATGTATCAAACAAAAAATATGCAAAAAATGCCATTAAGGATTTGCAAATTACCACCAACTTCTAGTTGGTGGTAATTTGCGAATTCTTTTCAAAAAGCTTTTTTTCCAAAAAACAAAAGGTGCCATATGACGCCCATACATGCCCTTAGGGCATGTATGTGCGCCATATGCCCCCAAATTTCTTTTTCAGGGGTGCAGCAGGGTGTTCTTGAGACACCCCTGCACCCTTGGAAAAATTCCTAATTTGCGATGAGCTAATTGCTAATCGCAAATTGCACCTTCATTCCTATGGGCCTCCTGGCCCATGGAAATGAATGGGTAATTTGCAATTAGCAATTTGCTCATCGCAAATTAGGAATGGTAAAGAATCGCTATTTATTCCTTAAAATTCGCTATTTAGGAAATGCAAAATAGTTTGATGATACATATGGCGGTTCATCTCTAACAAGATAAGAAGCTTAGGGATACATTTATGATGACTGGCGCAATGAAGTGGACATCACTTATTTCATTGGTAGGCCTTCACATGTATTATCTCCTCTGTATTCTTCATCAAGCGTAACTTTGATCTGCAATCCTGAGTAGGCCTCACCTTAAACAAACCTCTGGATAGGCCACACCTTATCGTCATCCTGAATTAATCATTTAAAATGCTAGGGACAGATTTATGATAGGTGTATGCCTCTTTTGCGCCACTGTGCGTCACTTTTGTGATGCAGTGGCGGTGCAAAAGATTTGCTATGAGGCGACAAAATTACAAATTGATGCATTTAGGCAGATGTGTCATGGTGTAAAAAAACCGTGCCACATGAAACCGATGCAGCAGTGATGCAAAAGATGCACCATGTTGCAAGACAGGCCTCACTTGGGGCCATATGTATCAAGCTAATTAGCATTCGCAAAGGCCGAAATTCTGCGAATTTCGGCCTTTGCGAATGCTAATTAGACAAATGGTATGTATCAAACAAGTTTGATGCAAAATAAGGAATAGCAAAATTTGCTATTCCTTATTTTGCGATTGCACTGAAGGATTTGCAAATTTTGAGATTTTTTAAATGCAATGTATCAAACAAAAAATATGCAAAAAATGCCATTAAGGATTTGCAAATTACCACCAACTTCTAGTTGGTGGTAATTTGCGAATTCTTTTCAAAAAGCTTTTTTTCCAAAAAACAAAAGGTGCCATATGACGCCCATACATGCCCTTAGGGCATGTATGTGCGCCATATGCCCCCAAATTTCTTTTTCAGGGGTGCAGCAGGGTGTTTTTGAGACACCCCTGCACCCTTGGAAAAATTCCTAATTTGCGATGAGCTAATTGCTAATCGCAAATTGCACCTTCATTCCTATGGGCCTCCTGGCCCATGGAAATGAATGGGTAATTTGCATTTAGCAATTTGCTCATCGCAAATTAGGAATGGTAAAGAATCGCTATTTATTCCTTAAAATTCGCTATTTAGGAAATGCAAAATAGTTTGATGATACATATGGTAGTTCATCTCTAACAAGATAAGAAGCTTAGGGATAGATTTATGATGACTGGCGCATCACCAGGGATGTGCCAGTCATCCTGCGCCGCTGTTCCGCCACCCATGGTGTGGTGCATTTACAATGCGGCGCACCATGGGGCAAAAACGGCACAGATGCGTGACGCATCTGTGCCGTAAAAGTGGCGCATTGCTGGAGTTGTATTGCAAGTGCGATGCAGCTCCAGCAAGGCTCAGGGGTGCTCCATCTCCACAATGCTGCGTCAAGACCTATGCCTGCTTCAAGCAGGCGCAGGGTTTTGACGCAGCTTTGTCCTATCTGATTGTAAATGCGGCACACCATGGGTGGCAGAGCAGCGGTGCACGTTAACTGGTGCATCCCTGGGGATGTGCCAGTTAACATAAATCTGCCCCTTTACATTTAAGTATGTGCAGGGGACACAGAGTCAGTGAGGCTTATCCAAGGTTAAGAAGAGATGAGTCCTGTTCAGTGAAAAATTGGACATAGGCTTCACCTCCTCAGCATCGCTGGACATGGCTAAATAATAGGTGCAAAATGTTACTCTTGTTAAACAATTTTACTATTATAATCTCTGAGATTTGTCTCTTACTCTGCAACATCTCATTGTTGTTATCTTTCTTTAAAGATAAAGACAACATCAACATAAGCGACAATCAGCAATCAGTTGATTTCGACCTCATCATTGAACTCGTAATTGAAACATCAGTGGATGTTGATCCCTTGGATGATTTAAATCCTGAGGACGAAGAAGAACGTGATGAGGATGCAGATTTGTCAGAATTGTATGACATAGGATGGGAAGCTGACGTGCTTGAGCCTATGGAACTATAAACATTTATTTTAAAAATGTATAATAAATAAAAAGTAAAAATGTAAACCGTTTAATTTAAAAATAAAGACACCTTCAAAAACAGGTTATGTGTAGTGTCTTCAATAAAATATTAAAATATGCTCATAAAATTAGATCAGATTCACATATAAAACAGCACAGGTAAAATGAATATAAATTCCATTTCTTTTCTGCTATTTCTGTATTCTAAATTTGCCAAGCACTAAAAAATCTTCTATGTAAAAATGTCAAGTAGTGTTTTAAGTTTTTGATTACTGTTATTGATTTACTGTTGGGTAATAGTGGTTAATAACATTTTTTAATATATTTTACCACAGATTCAACTGCAGATCATTTCAAGATTTCAGCATGCCAACCAAAGAAAGACTGAGAAAGGCTGCAAAACGTCAAAGACAGCAGGTCAATGAAAAAAAGCAGCAGTCCTCTAACAAAAAGATTTGTCAAGTCACCAAGAAAGCACCGGGTAAGAGTACAAAAACATTCATAAGAAATATCTGTAGTAAAAAAAAAATTACTACAGTAAATGTTTCAGTCCAGAAAAAGAGAAGCAATTCAAACGGAAAGGAAAGGCCAATGAAAAATGTTACTGCTAGAGCAAGAGATAACTCTGTGCATGATAGTAGAAGGAAACAACAGTTTAGGGACATTCGCAGACGAATGTTCCGCAACAGGATAATTGGCAATTTGTTAAAAAATAATAAGAAAGGTCAACAGAAAGTGGTTTTTTATAAGAGAAAAAAAATAGTTGAGGAAGTTATTGATCAGGCATTTGAAATTAAACGTAAGTTATTTATTTTGATAATCAATAGAATTAGGAAGCTAAACAAGGCAATTTATGATTTCAAAAGAAATAGTAGATGGAAGAGAATAGTTAATCGTAGTAATTTTTGTGAAGTTTTTTCTGGAGAATGGATGCATAGTTCAAGCTGTGAGGCATTTTTTAATGAGGAGAGTTATTTCCAGGATAATGATTTGGTGCATGCAGTTGACACCAGTGGTCGAGCTTATGAAGTGAAAGATGGTTGTCCAGTTGAAAAAGAAAAACTTGTGACAACAGAGGCAGTAGAGGTGTTAGGTAATGAGGTTTTAGGAAGACGTCCTAAGGGTCCTGTGTACACCTGGAAGTGTAGTAGTATTTGCAGTGTGCGACAGGATTCCATCAATTTGCTTTGTGATTTTGTACGGTCATTTAATAAGAAAAGTTTGAAGCAGAAAATGAAGTTGTTGCAAGAATTAGATCCTTGCAGAGTGAGAGAAGTGACAGGTTTGCATGGTCATTCACTGGCTTGTCTTTCCAGGAGAGTATGCCAGAGTGTTTTTCATCATTTCAGGATGCTAGCAGTGCATCATAATAAAGTGAGGAAATTAGTTAGAATGTTGTATTATGCTAAGAGTCCAGCAATTATGCTTAAACAATTATGCGCTGCTCTTTTGCATGGTTCTGAAATAGATGTGAAGAATATATGTGAAGAAATTGAGTTTTGTTACTTTGGAAGTAAAGAGGAGAATGTTGAAATTGACCAAGAAGAAGCGGGTAATGTGGAAGATAGTGTACAGGTTTCCAGTACAGATAATTTCCAGAGGGAATTTGCGATGTTTCAGGTGAAATCAAGTGAGAGGCCAAATTTCACTTGTGTGTGTTGTCGACGCACTTATTATAAGAATCAGACTAAGTTAGTGGATTTATATGCAAAAAGTGAAAGGGAAAATAATAGTGAATGGAAGGATTTCACAACATACTTGATGGTAGAAAATTGTTTTGATTTGGGATTGGATCAACGTGTGTGTACTTATTGTTGTAACAAATTAAATCAAAACCAGATGCCTGCTAGAGCAGTTCATAATAATCTGGAATTGGTTGAGATTCCTTCTGAATTGAAGGATTTAAATACTTATGAATCTATTTTGATTCAAAGTATCCATCCCTTTCAGGCTATTGTAAGAATGGAGCCAAAGACAGGGAAATTGCCTCCATCAGATTTACAGAGAGGATTAAAGGGAAGAGTTGTTTATTTGCCTCTAGATTTGAAGAAAAACATTAACACAATTGGAGTAGAAAAAGTGGAAGAGGAACCTCTGGTTATCTTAGTTAATGGGGTTCCGACAAAGAATAAGAAAATATGGCAAGATTTAGTGGATGTTAGGAAAGTTAAAAAGGCAAAATTGTATTTGAAAAAAAATAATAAATACTATAAGAATGTATATGTTGCAGAAGAGGAAGTAAGTGAGGAAGAGGATAGCGATTTGTGTGCTGGTCAAATTGAGAAAGTAGAACCCTCTACTAGTGAAGAAATATATGAACATTATAGTGTTCATCCTTTGCATTCCAAGGAAGTCATGGGGAATGCTATTGAGTTGTTTCAAATGAAACAAGCCAAAGGGAGTCCCATTAGTGTTTGGGAGGAAAGTTTGGAAGCTCGGTGTTTCCCACAGCTTTTTCCAACAGGTCAGGGAGGAAGATATGATGAGCGACCTCATCAAATTCCTGCTTCTGAATACCGGACTTTGCGATTGTATGCAGGAGATGCTAGGTTTCGACAATGCATTCCCTATTTGTTTCATCTCCTGTTTGAAAGCGATCTGTCTGGACTGTCATATGCAGTGAACCACATCTTGAAAAGTGGTATACACATGCAAAACATCTCGGCAAGTGACTTTATGGATAAAGTCAATGTCCAAGACAGTATTTTGGATTCTCACCTGATTAATCTCATGGCGTGTCAGCGTGGTACTAATGAGTACTGGTACCGTCGTCATGGTGATTTAAAATGTATGCTGAGGAACTTAGGAACTCCCACATGGTTCCTCACTCTGAGCTGTGCCGAGTATGGCTGGGAAGACTTACTTGAATTTCTACGAGAGGCAAATGGAAACATCGAAAACATCGAATTCAAGACACCCGGAGAACTGTGCTCTTTGGATCCAGTCAATGTATGTAGGTACTTCAATCATAGATTTGAAGCTATGATGTCTTTCATCATGAATAAGAAGAATCCACCTCTTGGAGAGGTGTTGGATTTCTTCTGGAGAAAGGAGTACCAAGCAAGAGGTGCTCCTCATATACATATGTTGCTGTGGATCAAGGATGCACCTAAATTTGGAACGGATCCAGAAGACTCAGTGATGAGTTTCATACAACAGTATTCTACGTGTGCTGTTCCAAACGCAAAGGAGAAGAAAAGCCTAAGAGAAAAAGTTCTACGTTTCCAAAGCCATCGATGTGGAAAGTACTGTCGTCGTAAATTCCGAAACAAGGACAAGTTCTACACCAAATGTCGTTTCGGCTTTCCACGACCGGTGATTTCTAAAGGAAGAGTAAACAGTTTGATGTCTTCGCTGCGACATAATGTGATGAAGAAATCACCTAAAAACACATACAATTTGAAGAGGAACGAAGAGTCTAAGTACATCAACGACTACAACCCGGTGATTTTGTCCATGTGGAATGCTAACATGGATATACAGTTTGTGGCTGATAACTGTATGGCTGTGGCTCGGTATGTGACATCTTACATCACCAAAAAAGAGAAGACAGAATTGAAGGATATGTGGGAGGACATTTCCCATGAAAAGAGCCTCAGCAAGAAGTTGTACAGTTTCAGTCTGAAGATGTTGTCGCATCGAGAAATCGGAGCTTACGAATGTTCTGACCGGTTGTCTTCAGCAAGTCTCTATGCCAAGTCCAGGAGTATCGTTTGGGCGAGTGTTGGTCTTGCTGCAACGCGTAATCGAGTTCTGAAACCTGTGCGGGAAATTGAGTATTTGGCGGAAAAGGAGCCAAACAGTACCGACATTTTGAAGACCAACATGTTGGATACATATTATCCAAATCGAAGCAGTCACCTCGAGAATGTTTGTCTGTATGAGGTTCTTCAAAATTACATATTCAAGAGGAACATCAAAGAAGATACTGAGAAAGGAGTGTATGCTGTAATAGGAAGTGAGGGATGTCTGGTCAAGCAAAGAAAATGCCACTTGGTAAACCATCGAAAATTGAGTGGCGAATCTCCTGAAAAAAAGGAGTTTTTCTATTTAGCACTTTTGCAACTTTTCAAGCCTTGGCGTGCAGAAGAGGAACTGCTTGGAGATTTCCTCTGTTATGAAGACTCTTTCAATGCTGCCAAGGAGACCATAGAATGTCCTGCTTTTCCCAAATATGTAGAAATGTTGAATGCGGAAATTGAGCAGGAAGCAACGATTGCAGCCGAGATTGCCAGAGACAGTTCTCAGGACAGTCAGAGTTCTGCTTCATTGAGTCAGGATCCACTAGGAGGACCTGTTATCGAAAATGAAGCTGCCACTGCTATGAATGAAGTGGAAAGAGCCATGGCACATGCTCAGGAGGATGCGGTTAACTTAGAAGAGTTGGAAAGACAACTCAACGTTGAGCAGAGGAAAATATATGACGAAGTTACCATGCAAATTGATCATGGATTAAGTCATGACAAGAAAGAGTGCTCATGTACGTCGTTGAAGCCTGTCCGACTGTACGTGAGTGGAGAAGCGGGAACTGGAAAAAGTTTCCTTATTAAAGCAATTTCATGTTATTTGCAGGAAAGGACAGAGTCATCGCTGTCTTGTGTTGTCACTGCTCCAACTGGACTGGCAGCACATAACATTAAAGGGATTACTTTACATCGTTTACTGATGCTGCCAGTGGAGCATGACAACAAATTACAATATCACAAGCTATCTGGAGATGCTTGTTGTGAAGTTTCAAGAATCTTGAGGAAAATGAAACTTCTTATCATTGACGAAGTAAGCATGGTTTCCAATGTCATGCTTGCCTTTGTGCATTTGAGAATGCAAGAAGTTCTCAAAACAGAGTATGATGTGTTATTTGGTGGCAAACACATCATTGTTTTCGGAGATCTTCTGCAGCTGACACCAGTGAAAGGGCAATCTGTGTTCAAAATGCTCACGCATGAAGATACCAGGAAGTGCCTAGGGAGCATTGGCAACGTCAATATATGGTTAAACTTCAATTATGCTGAACTGCATGAAAATATGCGTCAGGCGAAGGATGAAGTTTACAAGACTATTTTACAAGATGTTAGAATTGGAAAAGTGACCGAGCATGGGAAAGAAGCTTTACATGCACGATTACTGTCAAATTTATATCCAGAACAAGATGTTGTGCCTGAGAATATTTTTCAGAAAATTACTGAGAAGAAATCTGGAATATGTTTGATGCCAACTCTTGCAGAATGTGCCAAATTCAACAACAAAATGTTGCATTTAGAAAAGCAAGAGATTGTGAAACTGGAAGCTATTGACAGAGTAGAGCATATGGGATCAACAATTATTTTGTCTGAGAATTTGAAAACAAAATTGGATTCATTAGAGAAGACTATATCTAAAACTGCAGGTTTTGAAAAGACTCTGAATGTGTGCTTGAACTGCCGTATAATTTTAAGAAGGAATTTACATGTTGAAAGAGGTCTGGTAAATGGATCAATGGGTAATGTTGTTGATTTTGTAAAATACAGAAATAGAGATGGAATTGAATTTTTAAAAATTAAATTTGATGGCATTGAGGAAGTACAGCTAATTGGTCGTTGTTCTGCTAGATTTTTGCTTGTAAAAGACTTATATGTTCGCCGTAAACAGTTTCCTGTTTGCTTGGCATATGCGGTGACAATCCATAAATCGCAAGGTTTAAGTGTAGACAGTGCATTGGTGAATATTGGCAGTTCTGTGTTCAAGGAGGGTATGGCATATGTGGCATTGTCACGAGTTAGAACTTTATCGGGATTGTACTTGATTGAGTGTGATGTCACAAACATTTGTGCGGATCTAGATTGTGTTAAGGAATACAATAGGTTAAGAAGAGAGTATGCGCCACATTTGCCTCAATATCCTTTGTTTGAGAAACGTGTGGTAGGCCGGAAACGAAGAAATGTGACCAATACTGGGGAGGTTGTAGCAAAAAGACGAAAAGTCGATGAACCTGAAATTATAAGCAGAAACAAAAAGGATTCTGTTGAAGATGTTGTTGGTTTTCAATTTGAAAACAGTTCTGGTGTCAACTGCTATGCTAATGTAGTGGTTAATGTTTTGTTTTCTCTAGAAAATGTAAAAGAAGAGATTGTGGTCAATTCTGATCAAAGATTTTGCAGTTTGTTAAATTCTGTGTTAGAGAAATGTAGCACTGATAGAACAAAAATAGAAAGTGTGTCTGAAATTCGAAATCTGTTAGACAGATGTTCAGGCCAAACACAATTCTCTCAAAATATTCAGCAAGATTGTCAGGAGTTTTTAATGTATATGCTTGATGTATTGCATGCTGAAGGTGTAGATGTAGATCACCTGTTTGGGCTTTCTTATCAATGGCAGCATGACTGCGAGAACTGTAGGGTATCAAGTACTACTAGTGTAGACTCAGAAAGATTTATATATTTAACTTTGCCAGACAGTAAATCAGTCTCTTTTAATAAACTAGTAAAAGCAGCTGATCACAACATGGAGTGTAGCCAATGTAAATCTGAAATGATGTCCACATTATTTATACGAACATATGGCCAGTATGTTATTTTAATGTTCCAACGATGTAGGCCTGATGGAACAAAATTGACAACTTTAATTAAAAATTTTGTGGCTTCACAGTTGTCAATATCAGGAAGGACTTTTGTAACTGCAGCAATTATATATCATGACGGTCCTTCAATAACATCAGGACATTACACAGCTTATTTAAAGTCTAGAAATGGCTGGTCATTCTGCAATGATTCTGTTTTAATTTTAAAAAAGAAATTGCCGTATGACCTTAAAAACTCTTACCTGGTGTTTTTAAAACCAAAATTTTAGGGAAAGAATCTCGGGATGTGCTCTGAGGAATTTCAAGAAGTTCTAATGGCTCCTACACGATTTGGCCTTGAGGATAAGTGTAGTACAGAGACATAACTTCTTACCATAACAATGGACGTTATTGAGAAATAAGTGCAAAAACTGTTTCTTTTTATAAGCTAATTGAAGCAGCCAATCAAAACATGGAGTAGAGGGAATGTAAGTCTGCAATGCTGTCTACTGTTTTACATTGCTTTGTGATTAAAAGTGATGTAGAGAATTAAATAATTGTAGTAGTCATAGAGGTAGTGTAAGTCTGCTTCATAGTAAGCAGTATCAGTGTCATAGGAAATGTAGAACATGACTGAGCAAGAAGGAGAAGATATTACTAGTCCAGGATTGTGAAAATGATCTTCAATATTTTAATTGTGAAAGTTGCGGAAATACAACATGACGAGATTGGCTTACAAGAATTCTAAGAGTTATAAATGGCTCAGACATGATTTGGCCTTGTGGAAACGTGTGGTAGAGAGCAAGAAGTCATTTATTGTATGTAACATGTTTTTCAAAACGATGGAGGTTTTCTTTCAGAAAGTGGCGGTCTGAAAGTAATAACAGCACAACAGAGTGTAAGCTGTTCATAGGACATCCTTCAACGTAATGGAAAGTAAGTTAACTTTAAGGAGTTCTGAATTCTGATTTGTTATGTTGTATGGGTTTTTTAAACACAATCATTTTGATTGTGTTTTTTTTTCCCCGCTGTTATATGATGAATACCTTCAAGTCACTGTTTTTAGTGAAATTTGATACATTCTGAGAACAGCAAAAATAAACCATTTAACATGTATAATTAATTCTGTACTGTTTGCATTTATGATGTACATTTAGAACTGTGTAGGAGGCATGGGGAAGGAGAGGCTTCTGTAAGTGTCAAAGTTGTTGCATACAGTGCTCATATTCTACGTAGTCTTTCATATGATAGACTACATTTCCACAATGAGATACCTAAGCAAAGGAAACACAGGTGATATGATTGTGGAATGAGCAAAACAAATTGCACATTTTTCAATTATATTACCTGTGTTTTCTAACATTACACATCACATTGTGTAGATGAGGTTTAGGCCTGTTCCTGGAGACAGAGGAGGTCTGACATTTGTTCAAGAGTGCAGTGGACATGACTCACTTCGTTGGTAGGCCTCCACATGTATTATCTCCTCTGTATTCTTCAACAAACCTAAATTCCATCTGCAACCCTGAGTAGGACTTACCTGAAACAAATCTGTGCATAGGTTACACCTTATTGGCATCTTGAAACAATCATTTAAAATGTTAGGGTCAGATTTATGGTGGCCGTGCGCCTCTTTTGCTCCATTGTGGGTCACTTTTGTGTAAAAGATGCACCATGTTGCAAGATAGGTTTCAGTTCATCTCCAGCAAGATACCATCAGTTTAAAATGTATATAATTAGCACTGTGTATGGGGCATGCAGAAGCTGAAGCTTTTGTAAGTGTCAAAGTTGTTGCATGCACTGCTGCACTTCTGGGTACTGTTTAATATGCTGCACTACATCTGCACTATGAGATACCTAAGCCTAGGCAACACAGGTGATGTGATTGTGAAATGAGGAAAAGAAACTCCACATTTTTCAATTACATCACCTGTGTTTCCTAAGTTTACGAATGACATTGTGCAGATGAAGTTTAGGTCTGTCCACGGACACAGAAGAGGTCTGGCCTTTGTTCAAGAGTGAAGTGGACATGACTTACTTCATTGGTAGGCCTTCACATGTATTATCTCTTCTTTATTCTTCAACAAGCATAAATTTGATATGCAATCCTGAGTAGGCCTCATCTTAAACAAACCTCTGGAGAGGCCACACCTTATCGTCATCCTGAATCAATCATTTCAAATGTTAGGGACAGATTTATGATAGGTGTATGCCTCTTTTGCGCCACTGTGCGTCACTTTTGTGATGCAGCGGCGGTGCAAAAGATTTGCTATGAGGCGACAAAATTACAAATTGATGCATCTAGGCAGATGTGTCATGCTGTAAAAAAAACGTGCCACATGAAACCGATGCAGCAGTGATGCAAAAGATGCACCATGTTGCAAGACAGGCCTCATTTCATATCCAACAAGATAAGAAGCTAAGTCTTCTGTAAATGTCAAAATTGTTGTATATACTGCTCAACTTCTATGTACTCTTTGATATGCTAGACTCCATCTGCACTATGAGATACCTAACCAAAGGCAACACAGGTGATGTGATTGTGAAATGAGGAAAAGAAACTCCACATTTTTCAATTACATCACCTGTGTTTCCTAAGTTTACGAATGACATTGTGCAGATGAAGTTTAGGTCTGTCCACGGACACAGAAGAGGTCTGGCCTTTGTTCAAGAGTGAAGTGGACATGACTTACTTCATTGGTAGGCCTTCACATGTATTATCTCCTCTGTATTCTTCAACAAGCATAAATTTGATATGCAATCCTGAGTAGGCCTCACCTTAAACAAACCTCTGGAGAGGCCACACCTTATCGTCATCCTGAATCAATCATTTAAAATGTTAGGGACAGATTTATGATAGGTGTATGCCTCTTTTGCGTCACTGTGCGTCACTTTTGTGAGACAACAGCAGTGCAAAAGATGCACCATTTTTTAAGATAGGCCTCACTTCATCTGCATCAAGATACTGTTAGTTTAAAATGTATATCTTTAGGACTGTGTAGGGGGCCTGGAGAAGCAGAAGCTTCTGTAAGTGTCAAAGTTGTTGAAAAACTGTTTGTCCTTCAATCTTTTCCCTTGTCTTTTCTAATTTTTAAATACATGTTTTAATATTTTTCAAATGTTTGTTCTCTCTTTCACAGATTGAAAGTATAAAAACAAAAAGTGAGTAAGTTAATGACAATTATAAGGTAAATGTTTTGTACTCTTTTCGTTACATTTCTATCACATTCACCTACTAGTAGTTCGACAGCTTCATTTCTTTAACCCTCAGTTTCCTGCCTTTGCTACTTCCCTCATTCCTTTCTCTATTACCTACTTACTCTACTCCTTCCACTCCTTTTCTCAGTCCCTCTCTTCTCATAGTTCCTCACTCTTGTTCACTCACTCCGTCTCTATTACTCTTAGTGTCTTTGACTGATCACTCTTTCACTACTTGTTCATTATGCTTCTTCTGTGTAGTTGAAGCACACTAAGGGGCATATTATGAACACAGCCAATAAAATTATTGCTGTTTTTATTGGCAGAAAAGTGTTGCAAAAGTGGTTTTAGCGGCAGTTTTCCGCCACAAAAGCGGCTTTAGCGACACATTTCTGCCGATAAAAGCTGCAAAACTTTTATTGCCTATGTTGATGATATGGCTCTATGTTATTTACATTTCTTTGCTGTTTCAATTAATCTTTTTCTGTTATTTTTTTTTTTCTTTTCTGTTTTCTGTTTTTTCTCTCTGTTATTCCACATGTTTTACTCTGATTTTGAACATTCACTCACATTCTCCAAGAAACTCTTCTTTGTTATTGTTCTACTCTCTTTTTTTTCTTTCACTTCCTTATCTATTTTGTTTTTCACAATTATACCCTCTTCCATCTTTTCTTCGGTAAATAGATCTATTAAACAGTATCTCTGGTTTACTCCCTATAGCTGTCTTTCTTTTAACATTACTCTCTGTTTACTTCCCTTATACTTACTCTTCTTTTAAAAAAAAAAAAAAAATGTTTTGGTTCGCTCCCGGTTCGCGAACCGGGAAGCGAACGGGGAAGCGAACTAAAAGAAATAGAGCTTGCCAGAGTGCTAAACATTCTAGCAATTTTTTTTTGTATTTTTTGAAAAGTTTTATGGTTTTTTTTTGTTTTTGATGGAGGGGAAACAACAAAAAACAGGCATTGAAAAGGGCTCAACAGGAGCACAAAAAAAAATTACTGTCTGGGGCGGTTAGGGCAATTGTAATTGTTATAAGCTAGGTTAATTAAATTAATGCTCATGTTACCACAAGACAGCAATGCACCGCAGTACATACAAGTAAATTTCATATGTACAAAATTCTCCTGAATCTTTGGCACGGTTTCCCGTGCCTCTGCTCCTGTCAACGATATTAGTGATGTTGACCTGGCCACAGGAGTTGTTGTTGGGTTATCTTGCATGTCACGTATCTCCGCCTGGCTGTAGTTCAATGGATGCCACCTGGTCATGTGACGATGCATTGTATAGTTTCCGTAGCTATATTTTTTATCAGTGCCTCTAGATAACCGGTCTTTACAAATGAGGCAGGTGACATACCTAGCATTTACTTTTTTTTGCCCTCGAGGGAGTGAAAAAAACTGCCAAATAAAGCTGGCTTTCCGACGGGAAACCCGGGGCACCTCCTGTAAGAACTGTCGTCCTTCGGTCTCCTCTTCCTCTAGTTCATCCTCTTCCTCCTCTGTCTGGCTGATAAACTGGGGAGGTGGTCCTCTCTTCCCATGAGGAGGTGGAGGTGGTGGTGGGGGTGCACCAGCTGAAGCAACTATTGAAGCCATTGCTCAACTATCAAAAATGGTCTTCCTCTCACAAAGATGAAAGTCAGAGTGAGGAAAGAAGGAGGGGTTTTCATCATTTGGGATAAACAATAGTTCTAAACCAATGAAAAGTGTTATTTTTAGGTCACCTGACCTAGCCTTACATCATTATGAAACCAAAAGTGAAATGAACCAATGAAAAGTTTTATCAACAAGTCACATGACCTCTTACGCTTAAGTTACGCGCTGCGGAACGCGCCCCGGACCGCTTCCGGGTTGCTGCGCTTCGCGCCTCGGTTCGCACTCCGGAGCGCTTCCGGGTGCCCTAACGCGGCGCGTCATAAGACGCATTACGCGGCAACGCGATACGTCGCGCTTTCGCACCGCGCCGCGGATCGCTTCCCGGGAGCTGCGCTTCGCGTCTCAGTTCGCGTACCGGAGCACTTCCGGGTGCTAATGCAGCGCGTCATAAGACGCATTACGCGGCAACGTGATACGTCACGATGTTGATTTCTAACGCGGCAGTTGCGCTAACGGAACGTTTACCGGTTCGCGGACTGGGTCGCGGCATCAAGATGAGCTAACGGGAAGCTTCCCGGTTCGCGAACCGGGAGCGAACAAAAAAAAAGTATTAAAAAAAAATTATTAATAAACATATAAAATATATTTTTGGATTTAAAGAAGAATACATTTTACAGCTACAGATATTAGCTTTTAAAAAACCAATGAAATTCACTGAAAAAACCATAGGTTATAGACCATATATAGTTAGGAATTAGCATTTACAAAACCTTGAAAATTCACTGAAAAAAACATAGGTTATAGACCATATATAGTTAGGAATTAGCATTTAAAAAACCTTATTTTACTGACACAAAACCATTGAAATTCCATATATAGTTAGTTGTACTAACTATATATCGCGCACCCGCAATCCACTGCTGATGATGTCACATATTACATCATTCATGACATGGTCAGTGACATCACTGATGACATCACTGATGACATCTCAAATGACATCACTGATGACATCACTGATGACATCTCAAATGACATCACTGATGACATCACTGATGACATCTCAAATGACATCACTGATGACATCACTGATGACATCTCATTTGACATTACTGATCACATCACTGATGACATCATTCATGTGATAATACGATGAACCTCTTCAGACTCTAATATAACCTTAGATACACTCAGTGTAAACAGACACTCATAGACTGTCACTCATCCATGGAGTTACTCAGACACTTAGTCAGTCATGCAAAGAATCAATCACACCTCCATTTCCTCAACTATACAGTTATACACACCTTACTTATTCAAACATATATTAAAACATATTTACTGACTTATACAATCCTGGATACAAGTTCACAATGATCCATACAGCCACTCACACATTCACTGGCTCTTATGCACAGTTATTTATATATGTCAACTCTCACATGTACTGTATTTTACATATGTACTTACTTTGACATGTAGCACTGAGATATCCATTCACTCACCAATACACTCATGCACACAGTCAACCGCCCATGCAGCTGTTTCCACATGCACTTTTGAACCCATACATCTAGTCAATCAACTGCTCACACATCTATGCAAAGAGTCATACACCTCCCAGCCACCCACACACACACTCAGTCTCCCATACAAATGCTTGGGCAACCAATCAATAACCCATACAGTTAATCATAAAGCTACTGATCAACACATGCAGCAGTTTACAGAACAACAGACATAATGATGCACAAATTAAGACAGTTTAATCACTAACCCATGCACTCAGTGAGACACATTTAATCAGTCACTCATACAGTCAGTCATGCCCCTACTAAATCCTTCATCAAGACACTTATACATCCACTCATTCTTCAATATGTAAGACATATTTTAACTTTACAGAATTATACAGTCACTGAATGTAGTCATCAGTGATGTCATCAGTGATGTCATTTGAGATGTCATCAGTGATGTCATCAGTGATGTCCTTTGAGATGTCATCAGTGATGTCATCAGTGATGTCACTGACCATGTCATGAATGATGTAATATGTGACATCATCAGCAGTGGATTGCGGGTGCGCGATATATAGTTAGTACAACTAACTATATATGGAATTTCAATGGTTTTGTGTCAGTAAAATAAGGTTTTTTAAATGCTAATTCCTAACTATATATGGTCTATAACCTATGGTTTTTTCAGTGAATTTTCAAGGTTTTGTAAATGCTAATTCCTAACTATATATGGTCTATAACCTATGGTTTTTTCAGTGAATATATATATGTATATGTATATATATATATAACCTACTGGCAGTTGCCAGTAGGTAGTTATAGTTAGGACCTAGCTACCATTGGAAATCCGCAACATTCTATTGGGAATAACTCTGGCGCCGGTTGAGGAATTTTCGTGTAATTTCCTAAAATTTTTGGTTCCTACTACTATTTACTGGTTTATCACCATGACCCCATGATATCAGTTTACATTGCTTAGTTATGATGCATAGTTTATACTGTGGTTGACCTTTGGGCACTTGCCCTTCATTTACCAAACAATTTATTTCAATTTTTAATTGAATGTTTAATATTTTGCATTTTATGCATAATTTTGTATTTTAAATGTATATTGGTTGACCATAGTTGATGTTGAAGGATATTTCTTCTATGTTATTTGATTTATGGGAGGAGTCTCGTCATAACCAGTATTTAACCACGTAAATCTCTGGGTTTTGCCATGTGATCAAGTCCGGGTTTCCCGGACGAAACGCGTCATGTTGCCGTCCCCATCAATGGAATAAAGCACATCATTCACCTTTAACTCCTCGTTCTGTGGTCTGTACCTGGTTTGTGTCCGTACGTTGTTTCTGGCACCTCAGGACTGTGAATTCTTATATATATATATATATATATATATATATATATATATATATATATATATATATATATATATATATATATATTACCTACTGGCGGTCGCCAGTAGGTATATATAGTTAGGATTTTTTCTCTATGGGATTTTTTAAAATTCTATGTCTAATAACTTTGGCGTTTGTGGACGGAATTGGCTGAAATTTTCAGGAAAATGGAACATTTTGTTTCTGAGCAGCCCCTGAAAATTTGGGGGGGGGTTTGTCAAGGGGGGGCCGAGAAAAAAGGGGGGTCCCAAAACGTGTTTTTAACATTGAGTTTTCCATAGGGCGGTTGGCCTCACTTTTAGCCCGAACGGCTGAATGGATTTGCACGAAACTTGGCAAAATTGTAGGGACTGGTAGCCCGATGTGCCTTTTGTAGGTCTCAATATATGTGCTCCAGTGGATTTTGAGAAATTAACGTTCAAAAAAAGATATATATCTGTAACAGCGGACCGGGCAGCGCCCCAGTTCGCGTACTTTTCGCGTTACGGAGCTTTGTGAAGCGAAGCTGATTGGTTCTCCGGCGTCTGTCAACATTCTAAACAGTCCGTAGCGGCCGCCATCTTGTCTCTCGGTAGGATCGAGAGACAAGAGGAGGCCAAAGCAAAGGGGCAAATGACCATAAGGGGGCATAGTAGATCCTCCCTGACCCCCTAGGTTTGATGTGGAGGTTTTAAAAGGGCCCCGCGGGGCAAAAAAAATAAAAATAATAATAATCGAACGGCTGAATGGATTTGCACGAAACTTGGGAAAATTGTAGGTACTGGTAGCCCGATGTGCCTTTGCTAGGTCTCAATATATGTGCTCCAGTGGATTTTGAGAAATTAACGTTCAAAAAAAGATATATATCTGTAACAGCGCTCCGCTTCGTGTACTTTTTGCGTTACGGAGCTTTGCGAAGCTGATTGGTTCTTCGGCGTCTGTAAACATTCCAAACAGTCCGTAGCGGCCGCCATCTTGTCTCTCGGTAGGATCGAGAGAGAAGAGGAGGCCAAAGCGAAGGGGCAAATGACCATAAGGGGGCATAGTAGATCCTCCCTGACCCCCTAGGTTTGATGTGGAGGCTTTAAAAGGGCCTCGCACGGCAAAAAAAAAATATCGTTTTTTTAGTTCTTTCGCGCGGTTAGCTTCCGGTTCGCGTACCGGGTAGCGCTCCGGGGAGCGTACTTTCTTGAAAATTAGTGAAAAAAGTTAGAGTAAAATAATAATTGTGAGTGATCAGATGTAGGGTAGCTCTGAGAAGAGCTTTTGGGTTTATGGTACATTTAGGTACTTATAAGTAGGTACCAATGCACAGTCTTAAATTCAGAATGAAAATTCTGTTGCCCTCATCTGAGAAGTGAACTCCATCTCCTCTGTAGATATCTTGCATGTAGTAACGCAAGTTATTGTTGTACAAGGAGCCCATTCCATGGTCTCTCATGTAAGCTGAAACAGATTTGTTTACATGCTTCCTCGACTTCTCAATTTGTGGACAAAATTGGTTCGACCACCTCCATTTCTTTCTTTGGCATATATTTGAATATACCAAGGCAGTCTGAGGAAAAAGTGCCATCAATTGCTCAAAGGAGTCCTTTAAAAGCATTTCCAGACCTACTCCAGTCAAAGTGCCCAAATCATTACCTCCACAGTGCACAATTAACAGGTCAGGTTTTGGCAAATGCATAAAGGTTTTTACCAATGGTATCAATTGGTGACATTTTAATCCTCTGTGGCCAAACCACTTAATTTCCACATCTTGTAAATTGAGGTTAGGTAAATTCCTGTTTTCAGCGTACCTCTGAGCCCAATAGATGTAACTATGTCCAACAATCCAGACAGAAAACATGGCGAGAGAAGGTTCTCCTGCAGTCAGATGAAGTGTGGCAATGAAATGGCAGTTGAAAAAATAAGAGTTTAAAATGAAAAAAACTGTGGAGTTTCTGTGTTAATGAAGCAGTAACAGTGATTGGTGGATTTTGATTGTTGAAAACAGAAAGTTAGGGTGCATGGATGAGTTCGTTGAAAGATGTATTTTGAGTGGCGAAGAAAAAATCATTAAATGGAAGAATGCACTGGTTATGCAGGTGCACTGAGAGTTCAGAGTTCAATTGCAACATTGTTGTGTGAACTTGCAAACACCAGAGGTCTTGCAAGAGGTGGTTGCTATGCAAAAAAGCAGAGAGGGCAGAGGGGGGAAGGGTTTTGATTTGAAAAAAAGTGAGGGAAGAGTTTTGATTGGGTGACATGAGAGATATGTGTGAAGAATTACAGCATTTCTGTGCTTTTGATAGCTGCAGACTCTGGAGTGCATACCTTTTGCTCTGCTGAAGACAAATTGGTGTGTTTCTGAGACTGTTTTAAAACTCAAAGTATTTGCTAAGGTTAGAAAAGATTTCTTTAATTTAGATAGAAAATAGTGTGCTTTAAGGAGAAAATTATGAAGAAAGTTGTGTTTTTCAAATGTTGCTTTGTCTCAAGTGTTTTACAAATAGATTTTGTTTCTTTGAGAAATTGTAATTGGAGAAAATGTGAAGTATTAGTACTGACAGGGTTTTTATGTGCATAGGAGCTGTGGAGTGTTTTCAAATTATGACTTGTAAATCGATTTTGAGGAAAAGGAATGGTTTTAATATTTATGACAAGGACATAATGGTGTATGCTTCTTTATAAGGCAATTGAGTGTCTCTGATGTTATTTTTCCCATTTTAATGTAAGACGTTTCCCTGTGGAGCAAATTGCTTGTAAATATGCTCCCACCTGTGCATGGCAAATTTAGATTTTGAATGTTTGCGTTACATAGGCATGTTAAAGGTGACCGAAACATGCTGCAAAGGCAATCAAAAAACGCTTTCATGTGTCTTAAGGACATTTTAAGTCATTTCCCCATGTGGAGTGTTTTTAAATTATGACTTGAAAGTCGTTTTTGGGGAAAATGAATGCTTTTAAAATTTATGACAAGGACATAATGGTGTATGCTTCTTTATAAGGCATTTCAGTGTCTCTGATGTTATTTTTCCAATATTAAATTAAAAGACCTTTCTCCGTGGAGCAAATTCCTTGTAAATATGCTCCCACCTGTGCATGGTAAATTTAGATTTTGACTGTTTGAGTTACATAGCCATGTTAAAAGTGACCCAAAAAAGTTGCAAAGGCTTTAAAAAAACACTTTCATGTGTCTTGAGGACATTTTAAGTCATTTCCCCGTGGGCAGTGTTTTCAAATTATGAGTTGAAAATCGTTTTTGAGGTAAAGGAATGTTTTCAAAATTTATGTGCGCCATATGCCCCCAAATTTCTTTTTCAGGGGTGCAGCAGGGTGTTCTTGAGACACCCCTGCACCCTCGGAAAAATTCGTAATTTGCGATGAGCTGATTGCTAATCGCAAATTGCACGTTCATTCCTATGGGCCTCCTGCTCCATGGAAATGAATGGGTAATTTGTAATTAGCAAATAGCTCATCGCAAACTAGGAATGGTAAAGAATCGCTATTTATTCCTTAAAGTTCGCTATTTAGGAAATGTAAAAAACTTTGATGATGCATATGGCGGTTCATCTCTAACAAGATAAGAAGCTTAGGGATAGATTTATGATGACTGGCGTATCATCAGGTATGTGCCAGAGTCATCCTGTGCCGCTGTTCCGCCACCCATGGTGTGCTGCATTTACAATGCGGCGCATCATGGGGCAAAAACAGCATAGATGCGTGACGCATCTGTGCCGTAAAGGTGGCGCATTGCTGGAGTTGTATCGCAAGCAGCCGCGGGCCGTGGAGGAAGTTACGGTGGGGCAGGGAGGCGGGAAGGGGGAGGGGCAGGGTGGAGGGACCTAAAAACTGGCATATGGATAATTGCAGGTAAGTACACAATTTAATTATTCAAACGAATTTCGTAGCGCGCACTGCATCGCAAAATGCGATGCTGTGCGCGCTACGAATTTCATTTGAATAATTAAATTGTGTACTTACCTGCAATTATCCATATGCCAGTTTTTAGGTCCCTCCTCCCTGCTCCTCCCCCTCCCCGCCTCCCTGCCCCACCGTAACTCCCTCCACGGCCCGCGGCTGATCGCAAGTGTGATGAAGCTCCAGCAAGGCTCAGGGGTGCCCCTGTCGCAGGGTTTCTGTTCTCACACAGAACTGTGCACAGAGGATTGGAACCTCGGCGAATTAGGGTGCCCCAAAACTCACCTTAGTACCCAAAAACCCCTTAGCAAGCTAGCTACAGTGTCACATTGGATATAACAAACTCTCAATGTTTAGACAATCCAGAACATGAACTTACAGTACCTCAGGATACGTGGAACTCATGAACACTCTGTCGTTATATATTCATTACAAACCAGAACATGGAGTTAAGAAGAACACATGTGTATTTGAAATGTTTATTTACTAATGCCGTCTTCTCAGGCGTAGTATCTTAGATAATACAAGTACACATCTTCGTCGCCATTGTAATAATGTGAGAACGTACGTCTTTAAATGCTTTTTAGTTATCTTTATTCCGGAGCGCCGGGGCTAAGCTGTTGCTCAACGGTCGGCGCCAAGCAAACAATATGGCCGCCTTCTGCTTTCTGTTTCCCCACATCCTGTTCCTGTGCAGGAACACTAGAACGCTACCACAATTATCAGTAGCAAAATTACCAGCATAGTTACTAGTACATAAAAAGCGAATGGTGACAGTATGTTAACATGCTGTAAATGAATAAGAGTTAGCAACACTTATATCTCACCCTCCCTAATACACATATTATATTATTTGTTAAGAAGGTCTCTTTGGGTTGGTTTAGGGCGGGCCCATACCTTAGTGTCCTAGATTTGAAGGAATCACATCAGCATACACCAGCTCTCTCTTCATGTGAACCGCATCAAGTGTTGTGTATGTGTGTTCGGCAAAGCAATATAAAACCCGCCTCATGCCCAGAATTGGTAGAAGCTGCACTTATGTTATGACTATGAAGTCGTGGAGATCAGACCTCATAACAATTCTGTATCGTGTTGTTCTTGAAACTTCAGCACTCGCTGTACAGATATAGTTTAACAAGCAAAGCAGATAGTAGAGCAATAACATATTATTCTCATGTAAACCATGATGAACTACTAGGTTGAAAGCTAAAGCAACAACTAAGTGTCGTGTGCAGAAGTTGCAAAAAAGGAAAAATGGCGTTTAAACCGGTAATGAGCCCATGCTAACTTAACACGGTGTAAAGATATCCACGATCTACATGACACCCCTCCATGATCCGGAAACGAACAAAATAAGGTAATAGAAGTGCCATCTGATGAGAGCAGATTGCAACTTTATATGTGCACGGTCCGCAAGGTAAAACATTAAAAACTAGCAAAATTTAATGCTAAGAAAAAATAAAACAGTCAACTAGTTTATCGAGGCTTAAGCCAATAGGCAAGCTAAATAATAAAATCTTGACAAATAAGTCAATGAATTGTCAATGAAATGCTAGTACTCAGCATATCAAACATGAAAAAGGTCTATGACATAATTGTGTATGCAAAATAAGCTGCAACAGCCTCCAATAGGAAGTCACCGTCTTCATTCGAAAAGAGTTCAGCCATCCAATTTAAAAGCGGAAAAGAACATACGTGCTCTCCCAGCACCGGATCCTCTATCACCATCAGAGGACAGCTCGGTGGGTTTTCAAGAAAGCTGTGTTCCAAGAAAGACTGTGTTGCCGCCAGTAAATTCCAGGGACCAATTAGTCCATGCATCAATGCCACAGCCATAATCCTTTCGCCAGGACAAACCAACTCGTGAGTAATGATAGGACTCATCAGCTGATTAAAGTCGACGTCAGGAGAAACCGGTCCGCAGAGACACAAATCAATGGCCCAATCGAAATCACAGGTCAGGCAGTGAAATACAGGCTGGACACAGGTGAAGTAGGAGAATCGAAAAGATAATCCATATGCCGTGCTTAATATCGCCAACGGCATTGTGCCATAATATTCAAGCATGCGATTGCGGAACAGCGTTAGCAGCTGCAGGGCGGGACCTTGCACAGGAGGGACATCCATATTTAAAAATGTAAAATAGCACAAGAGCGTCCGGTGCTAATGCAAGTAAAACTGGGAATCCACCAAACAAAGTGGAAAAAATAGAATGAAAGAAAGCAGGGATGACTCCAAAGATTTTCTCAAATGAAGTCACGAGACCACTGCTAACAACTTTAAAAAAATGCGCCAGGCCCTTTGTGGAGGACGCGTTAAAGATAGTCCGAACCATCTCGCTGAAATGCAAAGGCGAATCAGTATTTAAAAGGGTCTGCACCTCTGTATGGGTGTTCGCTATGTGAAGCACGAAAGTTTCACGGGCCGAACTCAAGGCCACCTCTCTCTGAGACAAAAGAGCCCTTATTCTTGCCATGCCGTTGAAATCTGCTCCCAAGGTTGGTATTTGTGGCCAGATTGAAAACTCCCTATGTTCATGTGTGGGAGGAAATAGAACATTTCTGTAGCAAATAACCCGTTCACTTACTGTTACGATAAAAGGAATACTTTTAATTAACCCAGAACAATCTTCATTATTGAGCATCAAATAACTACCATTTTCCAACAACTTGAACGTGGGGATGATAGCAGGAACTGGCGTGCCTTGCAACACGCAAGCCATATTTGGTCGGTCTTTGTTGCATGAACCGTGTAACTGTATGTGCATACACATTAGTGAATGATCTGGCGTCTCAGTGCATTCCTCTCCATTCAGATAAAGTTCTTGATCATCTTTGAAACATCTGTATGTGTATGGAAGCGACCAGACCTCATGAAGAAAACCACTACCTAAAGGTTCATAACGACATATTGGTATATATTTCATACAATTTGAAAACTTATATAAAGCAAAAGGCAGCGTTATTAAACCGTGGATAAGGCACGTTGCCAAAGCAGCCAACCTTTTGGATTTATACTGGAAATGTTAAAGGAAGAATTACGGAGTAGGGTCTGTAAATCACTAATGGACAACCGAGTAAAATGACTCCAACCATCATATTCCTCTAACTCCGGGATAGTAGGGGTGTTTAATTTTTTTAGAAGTAGCCAATCCAAAGCATTTGGTCTGGGAAATTGTTTCATTCACAAACAACATATGATTTGGGATGAGACATGCACGGTGCAAAGCCTCAGTGCCTTGTACCTGCCAGGTTCGTGAACCCCAAACTGATGTAGATCCTGGATATCTTTACACTGTGTTAAGTTAGCTTGGGTTCATTACCGGTTTAAACGCCATTTTTCCTTTTTTGCAACTTCTGCACACGACACTTAGTTGTTGCTTTAGCTTTCAGCCTACCTGCGTCAAGATCTATGCCTGCTTCAAGCAGGCGCAGGGTTTTGACGCAGCTTTGTCCTATCTGATTGTAAATGCGGCACACCATGGGTGGCAGAGCAGCGCTGCACGTTAACTGGTGCATCCCTGGGGATGTGCTAGTTAACATAAATCTGCCCCTTTACATTTAATTATGTGCAGGGGACACAGAGTCGGTGAGGTTTATCCAAGGTTAAGAAGAGATGAGTCCTGTTCACTGAAAAATTGGACATAGGCTTCACCTCCTCACAGACGCGGGCCGTGGAGGGAGTTACGGTGGGGCAGGGAGGCGGGGAGGGGGAGGGGCAGGGTGGAGGGACCTAAAAACTGGCATATGGATAATTGCAGGTAAGTACACAATTTAATTATTCAAACGAAATTCGTAGCGCGCACAGCATCGCATTTTGCGATGCAGTGCGCGCTACGAAATTCGTTTGAATAATTAAATTGTGTACTTACCTGCAATTATCCATATGCCAGTTTTAGGTCCCTCCACCCTGCCCCTCCCCCTTCCCGCCTCCCTGCCCCACCGTAACTTCCTCCACGGCCCGCGGCTGCCTCCTCAGCATCGCTGGACATGGTTAAATAATAGCTGCAAAATGTTACTCTTGTTAAACAATTTTACTATTATAATCTCTGAGATTTGTCTCTTACTCTGCAACATCTCATTGTTGTTATCTTTCTTTAAAGATAAAGACAACATCAACATGAGCGACAATCAGCAATCAGTTGATTTCGACCTCATCATTGAACTCGTAATTGAAACATCAGTGGATGTTGATCCTTTGGATGATTTAAATCCTGAGGATGAAGAAGAACGTGATGAGGATGCAGATTTGTCAGAATTGTATGACATAGGATGGGAAGCTGACGTGCTTGAGCCTATGGAACTATAAACATTTATTTTATAAATTTATAATAAATAAAAAGTAAAAATGTAAACCGTTTAATTTAAAAATAAAGACACCTTCAAAAACAGGTTATGTGTAGTGTCTTCAATAAAATATGCTCATAAAATTAGATCAGATTCACATATAAAACAGCACAGGTAAAATGAATATAAATTCCATTTCTTTTCTGCTATTTCTGTATTCTAAATTTGCCATGCACAAAAAAATCTTCTATGTAAAAATGTTAAGTAGTGTGTTAAGTTTTTGATGACTGTTATTGATTTACTGTTGGGTAATAGTGGTTAATAACATTTTTTATTATATTTTACCACAGATTCAACTGCAGATCATTTCAAGATTTCAGCATGCCAACCAAAGAAAGAGTGAGAAAGGCTGCAAAACGTCAAAGACAGCAGGTGAATGAAAAAACGCAGCAGTCCTCTAACAAAAAGATTTGTCAAGTCACCAAGAAAGCACCGGGTAAGAGTACAAAAACATTCATAAGAAATATCTGTAGTAAAAAAAATATTACTACAGAAAATGTTTCAGTCCAGAAAAGGAGAAGCAATTCAAACGGAAAGGAAAGGCCAATGAAAAATTTTACTGCTAGAGTAAGAGATAACTCTATGCATGAAAGTAGAAGGAAACAACAGTTTAGGGACATTCGTAAACGAATGTTCCGCAACAGGATAATTGGCAATTTGTTAAAAAATATTAAGAAAGGTCAACAGAAAGTGGTTTTTTATAAGAGAAAAAAATAGTTGAGAAAGTTATTGATCAGGCATTTGAAATTAAACGTAAGTTATTTATTTTGACAATCAATAGAATTAGGAAGCTAAACAAGGCAATTTATGATTTCAAAAGAAATAGTAGATGGAAGAGAATAGTTAATCGTAGTAATTTTTGTGAAGTTTTTTCTGGAGAATGGATGCATAGTTCAAGCTCTGAGGCATTTTTTAATGAGGAGAGTTATTTCCAGGATAATGATTTGGTGCATGCAGTTGACACCAGTGGTCGAGCTTATGAAGTGAAAGATGGTTGTCCAGTTGAAAAAGAAAAACTTGTGACAACAGAGATAGAAGAGGTGTTAGGTAATGAGGTTTTAGGGAGACGTCCTAAGGGTCCTGTGTACACCTGGAAGTGTAGTAGTATTTGCAGTGTACGACAGGATTCCATCAATTTGCTTTGTGATTTTATACGGTCATTTAATAAGAAAAGTTTGAAGCAGAAAATGAAGTTGTTGCAAGAATTAGATCCTTGCAGAGTGAGAGAAGTGATAGGTTTGCATGGTCATTCACTGGCTTGTCTTTCCAGGAGAGTATGCCAGAGTGTTTTTCATCATTTCAGGATGCTAGCAGTGCATCATAATAAAGTGAGGAAATTAGTTAGAATGTTGTATTATGCTAAGAGTCCAGCAATTATGCTTAAACAATTATGTGCTGCTCTTTTGCATGGTTCTGAAATAGATGTGAAGAATATATGTGAAGAAATTGAGTTTTGTTACTTTGGAAGTAAAGAGGAGAATGTTGAAATTGACCAAGAAGAAGAGAGTAATGTGGAAGATAGTGTACAGGTTTCCAGTACAGATAATTTCCAGAGGGAAATTGCGACGTTTGAGGTGAAATCAAGTGAGAGGCCAAATTTCACTTGTGTGTGTTGTCGACGCACTTATTATAAGAATCAGACTAAGTTAGTGGATTTATATGCAAAAAGTGAAAGGGAAAATAATAGTGAATGGAAGGATTTTACAACATACTTGATGGTAGAAAATTGTTTTGATTTGGGATTGGATCAACGTGTGTGTACTTATTGTTGTAACAAATTAAATCAAAACCAGATGCCTGCTAGAGCAGTTCATAATAATCTGGAATTGGTTGAGATTCCTTCTGAATTGAAGGATTTAAATACTTATGAATCTATTTTGATTCAAAGTATCCATCCCTTTCAGGCTATTGTAAGAATGGAGCCAAAGACATGGAAATTGCCTCCATCAGATTTACAGAGAGGATTAAAGGGAAGAGTTGTTTATTTGCCTCTAGATTTCAAGAAAAACATTAACACAATTGGAGTAGAAAAAGTGGAAGAGGAACCTCTGGTTATCTTAGTTAATGGGGTTCCGACAAAGAATAAGAAAATATGGCAAGATTTAGTAGATGTTAGGAAAGTCAAAAGGGCAACATTGTATTTGAAAAAAAATAATAAATACTATAAAAATGTATATGTTGCAGAAGAGGAAGTAAGTGAGGAAGAGGATAGCGATTTGTGTGCTGGTCAAATTGAGAAAGTAGAACCCTGTACTAGTGAAGAAATATATGAACATTATAGTGTTCATCCTTTGCATTCCAAGGAAGTCATGGGGAATGCTATTGAGTTGTTTCAAATGAAACAAGCGAAAGGGAGTCCCATTAGTGTTTGGGAGGAAAGTTTGGAAGCTCGGTGTTTCCCACAGCTTTTTCCAACAGGTCAGGGAGGAAGATATGATGAGCGACCTCATCAAATTCCTGCTTCTGAATACCGGACTTTGCGATTGTATGCAGGAGATGCTAGGTTTCGACAATGCATTCCTTATTTGTTTCATCTCCTGTTTGAAAGCGATCTGTCTGGACTGTCATATGCAGTGAACCACATCTTGAAAAGTGGTATACACATGCAAAACATCTCGGCAAGTGACTTTATGGATAAAGTCAATGTCCAAGACAGTATTTTGGATTCTCACCTGACTAATCTCATGGCGTGTCAGCGTGGTACTAATGAGTACTGGTACCGTCGTCATGGTGATTTAAAATGTATGCTGAGGAACTTAGGAACTCCCACATGGTTCCTCACTCTGAGCTGTGCTGAGTATGGCTGGGAAGACTTACTTGAATTTCTACGAGAGGCAAATGCTAACGTAGAAAACATCGAATTCAAGACACCCGGAGAACTGTGCTCTTTGGATCCAGTCAATGTATGTAGGTACTTCAATCATAGATTTGAAGGTATGATGTCTTTCATCATGAATAAGAAGAATCCACCTCTTGGAGAGGTGTTGGATTTCTTCTGGAGAAAGGATTACCAAGCAAGAGGTGCTCCTCATATACATATGTTGCTGTGGATCAAGGATGCACCTAAATTTGGAACGGATCCAGAAGACTCAGTGATGAGTTTCATAGAACAGTATTCTACGTGTGCTGTTCCAAACGCAAAGGAGAAAAAAAGCCTAAGAGAAAAAGTTCTACGTTTCCAAAGCCATCGATGTGGAAAGTACTGTTGTCGTAAATTCCGAAACAAAGACAAGTTCTACACCAAATGTCGTTTTGGCTTTCCACGACCGGTGATTTCTAAAGGAAGAGTGAACAGTTTGATGTCTTCGCTGCGACATAATGTGATGAAGAAATCACCTAAAAACACATACAATTTGAAGAGGAACGAAGAGTCTAAGTACATCAACGACTACAACCCTGTGATTTTGTCCATGTGGAATGCTAACATGGATATACAGTTTGTGGCTGATAACTGTATGGCTGTGGCTCGGTATGTGACATCTTACATCACCAAAAAAGAGAAGACAGAATTGAAGGATATGTGGGAGGACATTTCCTATGAAAAGAGCCTCAGCAAGAAATTGTACAGTTTCAGTCTGAAGATGTTGTCGCATCGAGAAATCGGAGCTTACGAATGTTCTGACCGGTTGTCTTCAGCAAGTCTCTATGCCAAGTCCAGGAGTATCGTTTGGGCGAGTCTTGGTCTTGCTGCAACGCGTAATCGAGTTCTCAAACCTGTGCGGGAAATTGAGTATTTGGCGGAAAAGGAGCCAAACAGTACCGACATTTTGAAGACCAACATGTTGGATACATATTATCCAAATCGAAGCAGTCACCTCGAGAATGTTTGTCTGTATGAGGTTCTGCAAAATTACATATTCAAGAGGAACATCAAAGAAGATACTGAGAAAGGAGTGTATGCTGTAATAGGAAGTGAGGGATGTCTGGTGAAGCAAAGAAAATGCCACTTGGTAAACCATCGAAAATGGAGTGGCGAATCTCCTGAAAAAAAGGAGTTTTTCTATTTAGCACTTTTGCAACTTTTTAAGCCTTGGCGTGCAGAAGAGGAACTGCTTGGAGATTTCCTCTGTTATGAAGACTCTTTCAATGCTGCCAAGGAGATCATAGAATGTCCTGCTTTTCCCAAATATGTAGAAATGTTGAATGTGGAAATCGAGCAGGAAGCAACGATTGCAGCGGAGATTGCCAGAGACAGTTCTCAGGACAGTCAGAGTTCTGCTTCATTGAGTCAGGATCCACTAGGAGGACCTGTTATCGAAAATGAAGCTGCCACTGCTATGAATGAAGTGGAAAGAGCAATGGCACATGCTCAGGAGGATGCGGTTAACTTAGAAGAGTTGGAAAGACAACTCAACGTTGAGCAGAGGAAAATATATGACGAAGTTACCATGCAAATTGATCATGGATTAAGTCATGACAAGAAAGAGTGCTCATGTACGTCGTTGAAGCCTGTTCGACTGTGCGTGAGTGGAGAAGCGGGAACTGGAAAAAGTTTCCTTATTAAAGCAATTTCATGTTATTTGCAGGAAAGGACAGAGTCATCGCTGTCTTGTGTTGTCACCGCTCCAACTGGACTGGCAGCACATAACATTAAAGGGATTACTTTACATCGTTTACTGATGCTGCCAGTGGAGCATGACAACAAATTACAATATCACAAGCTATCGGGAGATGCTTGTTTTGAAGTTTCAAGAGTCTTGAGGAAAATGAAACTTCTTATCATTGACGAAGTAAGCATGGTTTCCAATGTCATGCTTGCCTTTGTGCATTTGAGAATGCAAGAAGTTCTCAAAACAGAGTATGATGTGTTATTTGGTGGCAAACACATCATTGTTTTCGGAGATCTTCTGCAGCTGACACCAGTGAAAGGGCAACCTGTGTTCAAAATGCTCACGCATGAAGATACCAGGAAGTGCCTAGGGAGCATTGGCAACGTCAATATATGGTTAAACTTCAATTATGCTGAACTGCATGAAAATATGCGTCAGGCGAAGGATGAAGTTTACAAGACTATTCTACAAGATGTTAGAATTGGAAAAGTGACCGAGCATGGGAAAGAAGCTTTACATACACGATTACTGACAAATTTATATCCAGACCAAGATGTTGTGCCTGAGAATATTTTTCAGAAAATTACTGAGAAGAAATCTGGAATATGTTTGATGCCAACTCTTGCAGAATGTGCCAAATTCAACAACAAAATGTTGCATTTAGAAAAGCAAGAGATTGTGAAACTGGAAGCTATTGACAGAGTAGAGCATATGGGATCAACAATTATTTTGTCTGAGAATCTGAAAACAAAATTGGATTCATTAGAGAAGAGTATATCTAAAACTGCAGGTTTTGAAAAGACTCTGAATGTGTGCTTGAACTGCCGTATAATTTTAAGAAGGAATTTACATGTTGAAAGAGGTCTGGTAAATGGATCAATGGGTAATGTTGTTGATTTTGTGAAATACAGAAATAGAGATGGAATTGAATTTTTAAAAATTAAATTTGATGGCATTGAGGAAGTACAGCTAATTGGTCGTTGTTCTGCTAGATTTTTGCTTGTAAAAGACTTATATGTTCGTCGTAAGCAGTTTCCTGTTTGCTTGGCATATGCGGTGACAATCCATAAATCGCAAGGTTTAAGTGTAGACAGTGCATTGGTGAATATTGGCAGTTCTGTGTTCAAGGAGGGTATGGCATATGTGGCATTGTCACGAGTTAGAACTTTATCGGGATTGTACTTGATTGAGTGTGATGTCACAAACATTTGTGCGGATCTAGATTGTGTTAAGGAATACAATAGGTTAAGAAGAGAGTATGCGCCACATTTGCCTCAGTATCCTTTGTTTGAGAAACGTGTGGTAGGCCGGAAACGAAGAAATGTGACCAATATTGGGGAGGTTGTAGCAAAAAGACGAAAAGTCGATGAACCTGAAATTATAAGCAGAAACAAAAAGGATTCTGTTGAAGATGTTGTTGGTTTTCAATTTGAAAACAGTTCTGGTGTCAACTGCTATGCTAATGTAGTGGTTAATGTTTTGTTTTCTCTAGAAAATGTAAAAGAAGAGATTGGGGTCAATTCTGATCAAAGATTTTGCAGTTTGTTAAATTCTGTGTTAGAGAAATGTAGCACTGATAGAACAAACATAGAAAGTGTGTCTGAAATTCGAAATCTGTTAGACAGATGTTCAGGCCAAACACAATTCTCTCAAAATAGTCAGCAAGATTGTCAGGAGTTTTTAATGTATATGTTTGATGTATTGCATGATGAAGGTGTAGATGTAGATCACCTGTTTGGGCTTTCTTATCAATGGCAGCATGACTGCGAGAACTGTAGGGTATCAAGTACTACTAGTGTAGACTCAGAAAGATTTATATATTTAACTTTGCCAGACAGTAAATCAGTCTCTTTTAATAAGCTAGTAAAAGGAGCTGATCACAACATGGAGTGTAGCCAATGTAAATCTGAAATGATGTCCACATTATTTATAAGAACATATGGCCAGTATGTCATTTTAATGTTCCAACGATGTAGGCCTGATGGAACAAAATTGACAACTTTAATTAAAAATTTTGTGGCTTCACAGTTGTCAATATCAGGGAGGACTTTTGTAACTGTACCAATTATATATCATGACGGTCCTTCAATAACATCAGGACATTACACAGCTTATTTAAAGTCTAGAAATGGCTGGTCATTTTGCAATGATTCTGTTTTAATTTTCAAAAAAAAATTGCCGTATGACCTTAAAAACTCTTACCTGGTGTTTTTAAAACCAAAATTTTAGGGAAAGAATCTCGGGATGTGCTCTGAGGAATTTCAAGAAGTTCTAATGGCTCCTACACGATTTGGCCTTGAGGATAAGTGTAGTACAGAGACATAACTTCTTACCATAACACTGGACGTCATGGAGAAATACGTGCACTTTGAATGAGTTCAGAAAAACTGTTTCTTTTTATAAGCTAATTGAAGCAGCCAATCAAAACATGGAGTAGAGGGAATGTAAGTCTGCAATGCTGTCTACTGTTTTACATTGCTTTGTGATTAAAAGTGATGTAGAGAATTAAATAATTGTAGTAGTCATAAAGGTAGTGTAAGTCTGCTTTATAGTAAGCAGTATCAGTGTCATAGGAAATGTAGAACATGATTGAGCAAGAAGGGGAAGATATTACTAGTCCAGGATTGTGAAAATGATCTTCAACATTTTAATTGTGAAAATTGCGGAAATACAACATGACGGGATTGGCTTACAAGAATTCTAAGAGTTATAAATGGCTCAGACACGATTTGGCCTTGTGGAAACGTGTGGTAGAGAGCGAGAAGTCATTTATTGTATGTAACATGTTTTTGAAAACAATGGAGGTTTTCTTTCAGAAAGTGGCGGGTTGAAAGTAATAACAGCACAACAGAGTGTAAGCTGTTCATAGGACATCCTTTGCCGTCATGGAAAGTAAGTTAACTTTAAGGAGTTCTGAATTCTGATTTGTTATGTTGTATGGGTTTTTTAAACACAATCATTTTGATTGTGTTTTTTTTTCCCCGCTGTTATATGATGAATACCTTCAAGTCACTGTTTTTAGTGAAATTTGATACATTCTGAGAACAGCAAAAATAAACCATTTAACATGTATAATTAATTCTGTTCTGTTTGCATTTATGATGTACATGTAGAACTGTGTAGGAGGCATGGAGAAGGTGAGGCTTCTGTAAGTGTCAAAGTTGTTGCATACAGTGCTCATATTCTACGTAGTCTTTCATATGATAGACTACATTTCCACAATGAGATACCTAAGCAAAGGAAACACAGGTGATATGATTGTGGAATGAGGAAAAAAAATTGCACGTTTTTCAATTATATTACCTGTGTTTCTTAACATTACACATCACATTGTGTAGATGAGGTTTAGGCCTGTTCCTGGAGACAGAGGAGGTCTAACATTTGTCCAAGAGTGCAGTCGACATGACACACTTGGTTGGTAGGCCTGCACATGTATTTTCTTCTATGTATTCTTCAACAAACCTAAATTTCATCTGCAACTCTGAGTAGGACTTACCTGAAACAAATCTGTGAATAGGTTACACCTTATCGGCATCTTGAAACAATGATTTAAAATGTTAGGCTGAGATTTATGATGACTGTGCGCCTCATTTGCTCCGCTGTGGGTCACTTTTGTGTAAAACATGCACCATGTTGCAAGATAGGTTTCAGTTCATCTCCAGCAAGATACCATCACTTTGAAATGTATATAATTAGCACTGTGTAGGGGACATGCAGAAGCTGAAGGTTTTCTAAGTGTGAAAATTGTTGTATACACTGCTCAACTTCTGTGTACTGTTTGATATGCTAGACTCCATCTGCACTATGAGATACCTAAGCAAAGGCAACACAGGTGATGTGATTGTGAAATGAGGAAAAGAAACTCCACATTTTTCAATTACATCACCTGTGTTTCCTAAGTTTACGAATGACATTGTGCAGATGAAGTTTAGGTCTGTCCACGGACACAGAAGAGGTCTAGCCTTTGTTCAAAAGTGAAGTGGACATGACTTACTTCATTAGTAGGCGTTCACATGTATTATCTCCTCTGTATTCTTCAATAAGTGTAAGTTTGATCTGCAACCCTGAGTAGGCCTCACCTTAAACAAACCTCTGGATAGGCCACACCTTATTGTCATCCTGAATCAATTATTTAACATGTTAGGGACAGATTTATGATAGGTGTATGCCTCTTTTACGCCACTGTGCGTCACTTTTGTGACGCAGTCGCGGTTGAAAAGATTTGGTATGAGGCGACAAAATTATAAAATGATGAATCTAGGCAGATGTGTCATGCTGTAAAAAAACAATGCCACATGAAACCGATGCAACAGTCATGCAAAAGATGCACAATGTTGCAAGATAGGACTCACTTCATCTGCATCAAGATACTATTAGTTTAAAATGTATATTTTTAGGACTGTGTAGGGGCATGGAGAAGCAGAGGCTTCTGTAAGTGTCAAAGTTCTTGAAAAACTATTTGTCCTTCAATCTTTTCCCTTGTTTTTTCTAATTTATTAAAAACATGTTTTAATATTTTTCAAATGTTTGTTCTCTCTTTCACAGATTTTTTAGTATAAAAAGAACAAATGACTAACTTAACGACAATTATGAGGTAAATGTTTTGTACTCTTTTTGTTATATTTCTATCACATTTAACTTCTATTAGTTCCACTGCTTTATTTCTTTAAGAATCACTTTCCTGCCTTTGCTACTTCCCTCATTCCTTTGTCTATTACTTAATTACTCTACTCCTTCACTATTTTTCTTAGTCCCTCTCTTCTCATACTTCTTCACTCTTGGTCACTCACTCTGTCTCTATTACTTTCACTGTTTCTGACTGATCTAAAATTTTTTTTTTAAAAAGAACAGTAAGTATAAGGGAAGGAAACAGACAGTTATGTTAAAAGAAAGACAGCTATAGGGAGTAAACTAGGGATACTGTTACCCGCAATCCTCTGCTGATGATGTCACTGACCATGTCATGAATGATGTAATATGTGACATCATCAGCAGTGGATTACGGGTAATAGTATCTCTAGTTTACTCCCCTATAGCTGTCTTTCTTTTAACATAACTGTCTGTTTCCTTCCCTTATACTTACTGTTCTTTTTTTTTTTAATTTTTTTTTTGGTTCGCTCCCGGTTCGCGTACCGGCGAGCGAACTGGGAAGCGAACTAAGAGAAATAGAGGTTGGCAGAGTTCCAAATATTCTACCAATTTTTTTATAACGGGGAGGTAGTTCTGAAAAGAACTTTTTTTTTATTGTTTTTGTTGTTTTATATTTTTTTTATTTTTTTTATGAACATTTTTTTACTTTTTTTGAATTTTTCTGAACGGTTTTATATTTTTTTTGGTTTTTTTGGGGGGGGAAACGAAAACGATTCATTGTAAAGGGCTCAACAGGAGCAACAAAAAAAAAAAATTTATTGTTTGCGGCGTTTCGGACAAATTGGAAGATGATTGTCAATAGCTCTGTTGATCAGAGTGATGCTACTTTCTCTGTAGCAAATGAATCCATTGCAAAGTACGCAGACTTGTTTTACTTCCCCAAATCTCAGTTGTATATTTGGCACCATCTCCCTGCCCTCTGGTCCCGTCACTTCGGGTACAACAGATCTTCTGGCCATAATAGGGGGATTATCTAGTTCGTTACGAAACTGTGCAGCACTGTAGTTGTTAGGATGCCACCTAGTCATATGGCGATGCATTGTGTAGTTTCCGTAACTGTATTTCTTCTCGGTCCCTCTGGACAGTCTATCTTGACATATAAGGCAAGTTACGTATCTTGCATTTACTTTTTTCTGGCCTTTGGGAATTTTAAAAAATTGCCAAATGAAGTTTTCTATCCGGTGAGACCTCCTGGGCTCCTCAGGCAAAAACTGCCTCTCTTCCTGCTCTTCCTCCTCTTCCTCTTCTTCCTCTTCTTGCTGAATTATAACTTCAGCAGGTGGTCCTCTCTTCCTTGGAGGTGGTGGAGGTGGTGGGGAAGCACCAGCTGAAGCTACTAAAGAAGCCATTGCTCACTGGTAACAAAGGGTCTTTCTCTCACAAAGATGAAAGTCAGAGTGAGGAAAGAAGGAGGGGTTTTCATCATTTGGGAAAAACAATAGTTCTCAACCAATGAAAAGTGTTAATTTTAGATTACATGACCTAGTGTTACATCATTAGGAAACCAAAAGTGAAATGAACCAATGAAAAGTGTTATTACCAAGTCACATGACCTGCTGTGTTTACGATACGCGCTTTGCGCCGCCTCCCGGTTTGCTTCCGGGAACCTGCGCTTCGCGCCTCACTTCGCGTACCAGTTCGCTAACGTAGCACGTCATATAACGTATCACGCGACAACGTGAAACGTCATGCGGACGCGAGGCGTCACGATGTTTTCTAACGCGGCAGTTGCGTTAAAGGAACGTTTACCGGTTCGCGCAGCCGCGGGCCGTGGAGGAAGTTACGGTGGGGCAGGGAGGCGGGAAGGGGGAGGGGCAGGGTGAAGGGACCTAAAAACTGGCATATGGATAATTGCAGGTAAGTACACAATTTAATTATTCAAACGAATTTCGTAGCGCGCACTGCATCGCAAAATGCGATGCTGTGCGCTCTACGAATTTCGTTTGAATAATTAAATTGTGTACTTACCTGCAATTATCCATATGTCAGTTTTTAGGTCCCTCCACCCTGCCCCTCCCCCTCCCCGCCTCCCTGCCCCACCGTAACTCCCTCCACGGCCCGCGGCTGGGTTCGCGGACTATTTCGCGGCATCAAGGTCAGCTAACGGGAAGCTTCCCGATTCGCGAAGCGGGAGGGAAGAAAAAAAAATATTAAAAAAAAAAATTATTAATAAACATATAAAATATATTTTTGGATTTAAAGAAGAATACATTTTACAGCTACAGATATTAGCTTTTAAAAAACCAATGAAATTCACTGAAAAAACCATAGGTTATAGACCATATATAGTTAGGAATTAGCATTTACAAAACCTTGAAAATTCACTGAAAAAAGCATAGGTTATAGACCATATATAGTTAGGAATTAGCATTTAAAAAACCTTATTTTACTCACACAAAACCATTGAAATTCCATATATAGTTAGTTGCACTAACTATATATCGTGCACCCGCAATCCACTGCTGATGATGTCACATATTACATCATTCATGACATGGTCAGTGACATCACTGATGACATCACTGATGACATCTCAAATGACATCACTGATGACATCACTGATGACATCTCATTTGACATCATTCTTGTGCTAATACGATAAACCTCTTCAGACTCTAATATAACCTTAGATACACTCAGTGTATACAGACACTCACACACTGTCACTCATCCATGGAGTTACTCACACACCTAGTCAGTCATGCAAAGAATCAATCACACCTCCATTTCCTCAACTATACAGTTATACACACCTTACTTATTCAAACATATACTAACACATATTTACTCTCTTATACAATCCCTGATACAAGTTCACAATGATCCATACAGCCACTCACACATTCAGTGGCTCTCATGCACAGTTATTTATATATGCCAACTCTCACATGTACTGTGTTTTACATATGTACTTACTATGACATGTAGCATTGAGATATCCATTCACTCATCAATACACTCATGCACACAGTCAACCGCCCATGTAGCTGTTTCCACATGCACTCTTGAACTCATACACCTAGTGAATCAACTGCTCACACATCTATGCACAGAGTCACACACCTCCCAGCCACCCCCACACAAACTCAATCTCCCATACAAATACTTGGGCAACCAATCAATAACATATATAGCCTCTCGTATAGCTAATGATCCACACATGCAGCAGTTTACATCACAACAGACATACTGAAGCACACATTCAGACAGTTTAGTCACTAACCCATGCATTTAGTACGACACATTTATTCACTCACTCATACAGTCAGTCACGCACCTACTAAATCCTTCATCCAGACACTTATACATCCACTCATTCTTCAATATATCAAACATATTTAAACTTTACAGAAACACACAGTCACTGGATGATGTCATCAGTGATGTCATCAGTGATGTCACTGACCATGTCATGAATGATGTAATATGTGACATCATCAGCAGTGGATTGCAGGTGCGCGATATATAGTTAGTGCAACTAACTATATATGGAATTTCAATGGTTTTGTGTGAGTAAAATAAGGTTTTTTAAATGCTAATTCCTAACTATATATGGTCTATAACCTATGGTTTTTATCAGTGAATATGAATATATATATATATATATATATATATATATATATATATATATATATATATATATATATATATATATATATATATATATATATATAACCTACTGGCAGTTGCCAGTAGGTAGTTATAGTTAGGACCTAGCTACCATTGGAAATCCGCAACATTCTTTTGGGAATAACTCTGGCGCCGGTTGAGGAATTTTCGTGTAATTTCCTAATATTTTGGCCAGCTCCGCTGCGCTCCTTCCCTGAAAGTTTCGGGGGGATTCGTGAAGTGGGGGCTGAGAAAAAAGGGGGGTCCTAAAACGTGTTTTCCCCATGTTAATTTCCATAGGACGGTCTGACAAGTCTACAGCCCGAACCGCTGAATGTAATTACGCCAAACTTGGCAAAATTGTAGGGACTGGTACGCAGATGTGCCTTTGCTATATTTGGTGAAAATTGCTCCAGTGTTTTTTTTTTAAATTAACTTCAAAAACACATATAAATCTATAGGCGCGCTCCGAGCGCTCACCGGTACGCGTACCGGGGAGCGCACCCGGCGCGCTACGGGAGTGCGCGAGCGGAAAGCTAATTGGCTGTCGGATGTCTGTCAACATTCTAAACAGTCCAGAGAGTCCGCCATCTTGTGTCTCGGTAGAATCGAGACACAAGAGGTGAAAAAGAAAGGGGGAAATAATTAAAAGGGGGCAGAGTAGACACCCCCTGACCCCCAAGGTTTTCTGAGGGGGGCCTAGAAGGACCCTGAAGGGCAAAAAAACGTTTTTTTGGGGGGGAATTTTTGTGGGGTAAGCGTTGGGTGCGCTCCCGGGTGCGCTCTCCGGTACGCGCACCCTGAGCGCACCACGGGGAAAAATAGTGCAAGAAAATAGAGTAAAAAAGATAATTTTGAGTGCTTAGAGGTAGGGTAGCTCTGAAAAGAGCTGTTGTGTTATGTGGGTGTTTTTGTACCTATAAGTAGGTACCAATGCAGAGTCTTATATTCAAGAGGAAAACTCTATTCCCCTCATCTGTAAAATGCACACCATCTCTCCTATAGCTGCCTTGCATGATGTAATGCAAGTTGTTGTGGTAAATGGAACCCATACCATAGTCTCTGAGGAAAGCAGAAACAGATTTATTCACATGTTTCCTTGCTTTCTCAATCTGTGGACAAAATTGGTTGGACCAGTTCCATTTTTGCCTTTGGCATATTTTAGAAAATACCAAGGCAGTTTTTGGAAAAAGTGACATCAATTGCCCAAAGATGTCCTTTCAAAGCATTTCCAGACCTACCCCAGTCAAAGTGCCTAGGTCATTTCCACCACAGTGCACAATTATAAGGTCAGGGTGTGGTAAATGCATAAAGGATTTTACCAATGGTATCAATTGGTGACTTTTCAATCCTCTTTGTCCAATCCATACAATGTCCACATTCGGTAAATCAAGGTTGTAAATACCTCTGTTAGCTGCGTATTTTTGACTCCAGTGGACATAGCTATGACCCACAAACCAGACTTGGCATTTTGAAATTAGATGTGCTTCTAGTCAGATGAGTTGTGGAAATGAAATGGCAGTTTGATTATGAAAACAAGTGGTTGAGATTCAGTGCACTTGAAAAACCAGAAATGATTGGTGCTTTCTTAAAAATCTCCACTAAAAATTAGGGTGCATGCTTTTTTTTTTGTAAAAAGTCATTTCAATGGTTGAGAAAAAGTCATTTAAAGAAACATTGCACTTGATTAGCTAGTAGATTGAGAGGTCAAACACCCTTGATGGATTCTTTTGCAACATAGTATGATGAACTTGTGAACTGTGTGCTGGGTTAGGAGGGAGTTACCATGGTTACAGGGTGAATGAGCACTGGGGGGATGGGTAACTGTTATGTGAGTTTCAAAGTCTTGAAATATACAACCAATTAAAATGTGCAGTTTGGTTTTGAATTTGTGTGGGAATTTGTCCTCTTAGTTCTACACTCCACTTCCCTCATTCTCTCTCTGTTAGCCTCATTCTCTCCATTCCTTTAGTCTTCTTCTCCTCTTCTGTCAAACTCACTCCCTATAACTGAGCCATACTCCCACACTCACCTTCTTTCAGACCTTCTCCTTTACTTTCCTTCCTCTCTCTTCCCTTCCTTCACTCCTTCACTGTTTTCCCTTCCCTTACTGTCCTTACTCCACTTCACTTGTTCCTTCTCTTACTCCCTCTGTATTCTTACTTCTACACTCCCCTTCCCTCATTCTCTCTCTGTTAGCCGCATTCTCTCCGTCCCTTTAGTCTCTCACTCCTCTTCTATCACGCTCACTCCCTATAACTCAGCCATACTCCCACAGTCACCTTCTTTGAAACCTTCTCCTTTACTTCCCTTCCTCTCTCTTCCCATCCTTCACTCCTTCACTCTTTTACCTTCCTTACTCCCCTTACTCCATTTCAGTAACTCCTTCTCTCAATTCCTCTGTCCTCTAACTTACTCACTCCCCTTCTCTCACTCTCTCTCTTTACCCCCATTCTCTCCGTCCTCTTAGTCTCTCACTCCTCTTCTATCACGCTCACTCCCTATAACTGAGCCATACTCCCACACTCACCTTCTTTCAGACCTTCTCTTTTATTTTCCTTCCTCTTTCTTCCCTTCTTTTACTCCTTCACTGTTTTCCCTTCCCTTACTCTCCATACTCCACTTCACTAATTCCTTCTCTTACTCCCTCTGTCCTCTTACTTCTACACTCCCCTTCCCTCATTCTCTCTCTGTTAGCCTCATTCTCTCCATCCCTTTAGTCTCTCACTCCTCTTCTGTCATGCTCACTCCCTATAACTCAGCCATACTCCCACAGTCACCTTCTTTGAAACCTTCTCCTTTATTTCCCTTCCTCTTTCTTCCCATTCTTCGCTCCTTCACTCTTTTCCCTTCCCTTACTCCTGTTACTCCACTTCAGTAACTCCTTCTCTCAATCCCTCTGTCCTCTAACTTACTCACTCCCCTTCTCTTACTCTCTCTCTGTTACCCTCATTCTCTCCGTCCTCTTAGTCTCTCACTCCTCTTCTATCACGCTCACTCCCTATAACTGAGCCATACTCCCACACTCACCTTCTTTCAGACATTCTCCTTTACTTTGCTTCCTCTCTCTTCCCTTCCTTCACTCCTTCACTGTTTTCCCTTCCCTTACTCTCCTTACTCCACTTCACTAATTCCTTCTCTTACTCCCTCTGTCCTCTTACTTCTACACTCCCCTTCCCTCATTCTCTCTCTGTTAGCCTCATTCTCTCTGTCCCTTTAGTCTCTCACTCCTCTTCTGTCACGCTCACTCCCTATAACTCAGCCATACTCCCACAGTCACCTTCTTTCAGACCTTAACCTTTACGTTCCTTCCTGTCTCTTTCCTTCTTTTGCTCCTTCACTCTTTTCTCTTCCCTTACTCTCCTTACTCCACTTCACTAACTCCTTCTCTTACTCCCTCTGTCCTCTTACTTCTTCACTCCCCTTCCCTCATTCTCTCTCTGTTAGCCTCATTCTCTCTGACCCCTTAGTCTGTCACTCCTCTTCTGTCACGCTCACTCCCTATAACTCAGCCATACTCCCACAGTCACCTTCTTTGAAACCTTCTCCTTTATTTCCCTTCTTCTCTCTTCCGATCCTTCGCTCCTTCACTCTTTTCCCTTCCCTTACTCCCCTTACTCCAGTCTCTCACTCCTCTTCTGTCACGCTCACTCCCTATAACTCAGCCACACTCCCTCACTTATGTTTCTTACCTCCCTCACTCAGTCCTCTACTCTCACTTTTTCTTTCACTTTCTCTGTCTCTTCACTCCCTTACTCACCTTGTCTCACACTCACTTGCCTTTATCCAGTCTGTATCTCCACTCTTTCCTCAGCATCACTGCTCTTTTCTTACCCTTCCACACCCCGTTCCTTTACTACATTTTCTTCACTTATCCTAATTCCCCATGTTCACTCTCCTTCTCCTCACTCACCTCCTACTTCACTTCCCTTTCCCTCTCGTCCCTTGCTTTGCTTTCTCACTCATTTTCCTTTCCTCTCTCACTGCACTCCACTTCAGTTACTCTTTTTGAATTTTTTAAGAATACAGCTCTTTTTTGAGAATTGGAGGTAGTTCTTAAAATAACTTTTTTTTTCTTCTTTTTTCATTTTTTTCTCAACAAAAACAAAAACAGGGAATGTCAAACTGCTCAACAGGAGCAGAAAAAAAGAGTAAAAATTAGGGGTGGGGACGGCAGCGGTGGTTTTCTCTTGTTCGGACAATGTTCATAATACTTTGTTCACCGTAACAAAGTAGTTTGTCACAGTCTTTACATTTGATGGTGATGCCATCAAAAACAGGCTGAATATTTGGAATCACATTAAACTAGGAAAAAAGCGTTTCTGTCAATTCACGCTAGGGAGCAGGACACATAGGGAGTTTGTACAGTATACATTTATTTAAAGTACTTTATAAAAAAGAAAAGAAAAGTTTCAGGTGCTCACATAAGTGACAGTGTGCAGTGTAATCACTAAATGGTTATTTTGTGCTCCCATTGGTATGGCCACCATGCACGAAAGTGTGAGCTGGGGCCAGGGGTTAATGAACACCAGTGTGTTACGCGCTCGTGTCAGAGGAATTAATCAGAATAAATGGAATTGCTGCAGATTAGTCAAGGCGGTGCAGCTTAGTCAAGACGGTGCAGCATTACAAGATGATTAATGCTAGGGCAAAACAAAAAGGTAAAAAAGCTTGAACACTCACTAAGGAGCTTTTTTCAGGACATCTTCCTCATAATTAATTTAGGGTGACTGTAGGAGTTCTGCAAGTATAAAAACAATTACAAATCAATGCAGACAGCAGCCAAAGTAATTTTAGAAATTGAAACGAGTAGAGGGTTGAGACGAGTAGAGAATTGTTTTTTAACCTACTTAGTGCAAGTAAAACAGAAGCTGCCTCGTTTTCCAGTTTATACGCAAAAATGCTCGCAGGGGAGACGGCTGGCAGGGGAGACGGCTGTTGCTTCCGTGATAGCTAGGAGTCAATATATCAATTGGTACAGTTAGTATGGAGAAACGGTGGGGCCTTTAGAGGCAGTGTTAGTAATAATCAGGACGTTACCTTATCTTAATTCAGTTAAAGGCGCGGAGCCATAGTCCTCCGGTAGCTAAGGGGAATACAAGAAATAAAACAGAGTTGCAGAAGGGCGACCTAATTAAAACATCTGCCGCGCACTTAAATCCCACCGGGATCACAAATGTGACCACCCTTACCTCAGTTTCCCTGGACGGGGGCAGCAAATGGGGGTCTCAATCTCGGTCTCAAGGCGACTCGCGTCCGTAGTCCGCGGCGCCGAGGTCCATTACTTCCTGGTTCTGTAGTGAGCATGCGCGAGACATATATTGAAAATGCTAGGGAATTGAGTAGTTCAGCAGTGTCCGTGATTAGAACTACAACTGAAAAAAGGGGGGGGGCCGGGGTGGTGGGGTGGCGAGTTGTTGTTGATTAATGAGCCTGTCATGTAGCTCCAATGATTGATCGGAAATAAAATAAAATAAAATAAAAGGGAGCTGTGATGGTGCAATTGCTGCATCCTGGTTAGTAAGCCAATCTAAACTCAAAGGGTTCCATTCACAGTATCGGTGCATTATGTACTAGAGTACCGCCTATTGCGGTCAAGGCGTGCATGAGGTAGAAACACTGGCAGATTTTCTGTTTCTAAGCAACTATTAGGGCAGAAGCCCCTATATCTAATCCAACTATAACAGTGAAAAAATAATAAATAAATTACACTGGAGCAAACATATATACATATATACAAAAACCATTTGTTAATGTAGGTAGTTACTGTAGGTCATATATTTACAACATTATGTGCAAGCAATATCGTGCAGAGATCAAATGCACACGTTCCACTCATCCAGCGTGTTGAGACCTCTTTCAATAGTCTTACATAAAAAAAATCCATTTGCATTCGAGGCGATTCAGGATGGCCTGATGGCCTGTTGGTTGCCACCCCTTTTGGGCATGGTCAATTTGTCAATCACTTGCCATTTCAAATCCTCCTCTGAATGGCCAAATTCCAGGTAGTGTTCCACAAGTGGCGCACTTGTGACTTTGCAGCGTATTCGGCTTTTATGTTGTGAGATCCGGGTTTTTACTTGCTGTGTTGTCTGTCCATTATAGCGCAATTTGCAAGGGCACTCAATACAGTAAATTACATTTTTTGAGTTACAGTTACTGAAGGACTTCAGTGTGTATTCACACTCATCATATGTAAAAACCTTCGTATTAACAGTGAATGCGCATGCAATACAGTTGTTACACTTATAGTGTCCCAGGACAGGCGGTAAATTAAAGCAAGCCTCAATGGTACTACTTTTATTCTCAGTTAGTGCTGCCCTAACCAAATGGTCCTTCAGGTTACGCTATCTTTTAAATGAAAATAGTGGGGATCCTGTGTTCAGCTCTAAAGGATCGAGAACATGCCAACGTTTCTTAATCATTTTAGTTAGTTTGTTACTGACAGTAGAGAAAGTGGTTACACAGGTTATTCGGGACAGATTTTTCTTTTCTTGAGGTTCAAGGAGATGTTCCCTGTGGGTGTACCAAGCTCTCTTCATAGCTCTTCGGACTAATTTCCTAGGGTAGCCTCTGGAGATGAGTTTGCTGCAGAGTACTTCCGCCTCTGCAAAAAAATCACCTTTAAATTTACAATTTCTCCTGATCCTCAAGAATTGGCCATAGGGCAGGCCATCTCTCAAGGCTCGGGGGTGAGAACTCTGGTATTGAAGGAGCGTGTTGCGCTCAGTCGGCTTTTTAAACAAAGTTGTGTACAGTTGCTCCTCCTTGCATTTTATTGTGATGTCCAAGTAGTCTACCTGGTGTCTATCATAGCTGTAGGTGAATTTTAAATCAGGTTGGCTAGTATTAAGCCATTCACTGAATTTTTTCAGATTCTCTTCATCTCCGCCCCAGATCATAAGGACATCATCGATGTACCTTCGCCATAGGCGGATCTTGTCGGGGAATGGGTTTCTTTCGTTCAGAATTATCTCTGACTCTAAATCATCCACAAACAAGATCGCGAAATTTGGGGCAAAAATTGCGCCCATGGATGTACCCTTACATTGCCTGTAGAAAGTTTCTTTAAATGAAAAATAATTTTTGGTCAGCGCAATCTCCAAAAGTTTTATAATAAAATCAGTTGGAATTTGATGAGGAGCAGGGCGGTTGTTAAGATGTTTCTGGATCACACTAATCCCCTTTTGCTGGGGGATATTAGTGTAAAGCGACTCTATGTCTAGGGTCACAAGGAGTTCGCTATCGGGATGGTATGATTGCGATTCGACCAAGTTAATGAGGTGGGTCGTGTCCTTAACATAAGTTGCTGTATGCCTGACCAGATCTTTTATAAAAAAGTCAATGTATTTGCCTAACGGTTCTAATATAGATCCACATCCAGAAAGGATGGGTCTACCAGGCGGGTTTTCTATACTTTTGTGTACTTTAGGCAAGGTATAAAGGACAGGGGTCCTGGGATCTTTACTGTTAAGAAACAAAAACTCATTTTTACTGATAAAGCCTTGTTCTAGTGCTTCCTCTGTGGTGCGGAGAATAATCTCCTTTATTTGTTTAATAGGATCACCATTCAGTTGTTCATAATGTGTCCTGTTGCTGATCTGACGATTAATTTCCATTTCATAAGCTGTGCGATCTTGGATCACAATGCCTCCTCCCTTATCACTTGGTTTTATTATGATTTCACTATTTTCTTTAAGGGTAAGCAAACTGGTCCTTTCATCCATACTGATGTTGTAAGGAGTGAACCTGTAGCTGTCCTTTAGATTGTTTAGATCCCTTATTTATTTATTTATTTTTAGAGTTTTATATAGCGCGAACAAGATCTTTACAGATATCAGAGCGCTTCACAGAAACTGGGGGTGACGATAGCATGAGGGTGACGCGACATAATATTGGGTGCAATATAAGCTTCAGTAGTATGATCAGATAGCAGTCATGTTCTAATAAAATGTCAGTAAACAATCAGATAAGCGAAAATATAAGACAATACTGAGTCTTTCATACAACTACGATAAAAATCAGGAGAACTTATGCTAAAGGGATGGCTTATGCCAGTATCTAAAAGTTACAGGGAACAAGGGGAACGGGCCTCGATATACAGTAGGCTAACGTGAATAGTCTAATAATAGATATTTAGTGAGTAGCATAAAAGGATCGACTAACCATCATGGAATTATGGCAGACAAGAGGAATAAGCAAATCTAGATCATGCAAAATATGACATTATTTGACGTTAGACAAACATGAAACCAGTAATACCCAAGCGGCGCGAAAGTCTCTGAGGAACAGACATTAAAGTTCAGGTGAACTTAGCCATGAGGACGGCTTTCACCTCTTTCTTAAAGGAGGCCGTGGAGGAGATAAGCCTGGTTTCGGGAGGGAGTGCGTTCCAGATCCTCGGTGCCATTCCTGAGAAGGAGCGTTTGTATGTTTTTTCCTTCCGGAATCTGCGAGGTTTCAAGAGTAGATTTTTTGTACTTCTATTGGATCTCGACCCTCCTGATATAGTTAGCTTTTGAGTGAGGTAGTTAGGTGCATTGTGGAGGTCGAAGTCCCGTTATGTCTGTCCTATTCGGTGTATCCCGGTCTTTAAAGAATGCCTGTAGTCTTATTTTTCTAAAATATTGTAGCATCTCCATTTGGATATTGAACCAATTTGGTTTTTCAGTGATGACAAAGGATAGGCCTCTACTTAGTAGGGCTGTATCTGTAGAGTTTAGTTGATGTTGTGAGAGGTTAGATATAATGGCAGTCCCTTGGAGTAGGGAAGGTCCCAACAGTTTACTGGCAATATACTCCTCTATATATATTTTTAGAGAGAGGCCAATCCCGGAATATAGACCAACCGAGAGGGAGAGGGAGGGGGAGAGGGAGGGGCAGATCCAGACCCAGATACAACTTCCCCCCGGGAGAGCGCCAAACCAGGAACAGATACTACCAATGGGGCAACCAATATTAATCCCTGTACCCCATCCAGAACCGAACATGGAGGTAATACCTATATTTAACCTCTCACAACATCAACTAAACTCTACAAGGCTTTATCAGTAAAAATTAGTTTTTGTTTCTTAACAGTAAAGATCCCAGGACCCCTGTCCTTTATATCTTGCCTAAAGTACACAAAAGTATAGAAAACCCGCCTGGTAGACCCATCCTTTCTGGATGTGGATCTATATTAGAACCGTTAGGCAAATACATTGACTTTTTTATAAAAGATCTGGTCAGGCATACAGCAACTTATGTTAAGGACACGACCCACCTCATTAACTTGGTCGAATCGCAATCATACCATCCCGATAGCGAACTCCTTGTGACCCTAGACATAGAGTCGCTTTACACTAATATCCCCCAGCAAAAGGGGATTAGTGTGATCCAGAAACATCTTAACAACCGCCCTGCTCCTCATCAAGTTCCAACTGATTTTATTATAAAACTTTTGGAGATTGCGCTGACCAAAAATTATTTTTCATTTAAAGAAACATTCTACAGGCAATGTAAGGGTACATCCATGGGCGCAATTTTTGCCCCAAATTTCGCGATCTTGTTTGTGGATGATTTAGAGTCAGAGATAATTCTGAACGAAAGAAACCCATTCCGCGACAAGATCCGCCTATGGCGAAGGTACATCGATGATGTCCTTATGATCTGGGGCGGAGATGAAGAGAATCTGAAAAAATTCAGTGAATGGCTTATTACTAGCCAACCTGATTTAAAATTCACCTACAGCTATGATAGACACCAGGTAGACTACTTGGACGTCACAATAAAATGCAAGGAGGAGCAACTGTACACAACTTTGTTTAGAAAGCCGACTGAGCGCAACACGCTCCTTCAATGCCAGAGTTCTCACCCCCGAGCCTTGAGAGATGGCCTGCCCTATGGCCAATTCTTGAGGATCAGGAGAAATTGTAAATTTAAAGGTGATTTTTTTGCAGAGGCGGAAGTACTCTGCAGCAAACTCATCTCCAGAGGCTACCCCAGGAAATTAGTCCGAAGAGCTATGAAGAGAGCTTGGTACACCCACAGGGAACATCTCCTTGAACCTCAAGAAAAGAAAAATCTGTCCCGAATAACCTGTGTAACCACTTTCTCTACTGTCAGTAACAAACTAACTAAAATGATTAAGAAACGTTGGCATGTTCTCGATCCTTTAGAGCTGAACACAGGATCCCCACTATTTTCATTTAAAAGAGGGCGTAACCTGAAGGACCATTTGGTTAGGGCAGCACTAACTGAGAATAAAAGTAGTACCATTGAGGCTTGCTTTAATTTACCGCCTGTCCTGGGACACTATAAGTGTAACAACTGTATTGCATGCGCATTCACTGTTAATACGAAGGTTTTTACATATGATGAGTGTGAATACACACTGAAGTCCTTCAGTAACTGTAACTCAAAAAATGCAATTTACTGTATTGAGTGCCCTTGCAAATTGCGCTATATTGGACAGACAACACAGCAAGTAAAAACCCGGATCTCACAACATAGAAGCCGAATACGCTGCAAAGTCACAAGTGCGCCACTCGTGGAACACTACCTGGAATTTGGCCATTCAGAGGAGGATTTGAAATGGCAAGTGATTGACAAATTGACCATGCCCAAAAGGGGTGGCAACCAACAGGCCATCCTGAATCGCCTCGAATGCAAATGGATTTTTTTATGTAAGACTATTGAAAGAGGTCTCAACACGCTGGATGAGTGGAACGTGTGCATTTGATCTCTGCACGATATTGCTTGCACATAATGTTGTAAATATATGACCTACAGTAACTACCTACATTAACAAATGGTTTTTGTATATATGTATATATGTTTGCTCCAGTGTAATTTATTTATTATTTTTTCACTGTTATAGTTGGATTAGATATAGGGGCTTCTGCCCTAATAGTTGCTTAGAAACAGAAAATCTGCCAGTGTTTCTACCTCATGCACGCCTTGACCGCAATAGGCGGTACTCTAGTAAATAATGCACCGATACTGTGAATGGAACCCTTTGAGTTTAGATTGGCTTACTAACCGGGATGCAGCAATTGCACCATCACAGCTCCCTTTTATTTTATTTTACTTCATTTCCGATCAATCATTGGAGCTACATGACAGGCTCCTTAATCAACAACAACTCGCCACCCCACCACCCCGGCCCCCCCCCTTTTTTCAGTTGTAGTTCTAGTCACGGACACTGCTGAACTACTCAATTCCCTAGCATTTGCGCATGCGCTATTCAATATATGTCTCGCGCATGCTCACTACAGAACCAGGAAGTAATGGACCTCGGCGCCGCGGACTACGGACGCGAGTCGCCTTGAGACCGAGATTGAGACCCCCATTTGCTGCCCCCGTCCAGGGAAACTGAGGTAAGGGTGGTCACATTTGTGATCCCGGTGGGATTTAAGTGCGCGGCAGATGTTTTAATTAGGTCGCCCTTCTGCAACTCTGTTTTATTTCTTGTATTCCCCTTAGCTACCGGAGGACTATGGCTCCGCGCCTTTAACTGAATTAAGATAAGGTAACGTCCTGATTATTACTAACACTGCCTCTAAAGGCCCCACCGCTTCTCCATACTAACTGTACCAATTGATATATTGACTCCTAGCTATCACGGAAGCAACAGCCGTCTCCCCTGCCAGCCGTCTCCCCTGCGAGCATTTTTGCGTATAAACTGGAAAACGAGGCAGCTTCTGTTTTACTTGCACTAAGTAGGTTAAAAAACAATTCTCTACTCGTCTCAACCCTCTACTCGTTTCAATTTCTAAAATTACTTTGGCTGCTGTCTGCATTGATTTGTAATTGTTTTTATACTTGCAGAACTCCTACAGTCACCCTAAATTAATTATGAGGAAGATGTCTTGAAAAAAGCTCCTTAGTGAGTGTTCAAGCTTTTTTACCTTTTTGTTTTGCCCAAGCATTAATCAGCTTGTAATGCTGCACCGTCTTGACTAAGCTGCACCGCCTTGACTAATATGCAGCAATTCCATTTATTCTGATTAATTCCTCTGACACGAGCGCGTAACACACTGGTGTTCATTAACCCCTGGCCCCAGCTCACACTTTCGTGCATGGTGGCCATACCAATGGGAGCACAAAATAACCATTTAGTGATTAAAATGATATATAGGGACCCTTCTTAATTTTATTTTATTTACTCTATTGTAGTTTCAGGAAGCTCCGTTTCTGTCCTGATGATGATCTTGATTTATATAGATCGAAACGTCGCCGACCCACACAAGAAAATTCCCATGTGTTACTGTATATATTTATGTGGATTTACCTTCGTTCACTTATGTCACGTTCTGCACACTGTCACTTATGTGAGCACCTGAAACTTTTCTTTTCTTTTTTATAAAGTACTTTAAATAAATGTATACTGTACAAACTCCCTATGTGTCCTGCTCCCTAGCGTGAATTGACAGAAACGCTTTTTTCCTAGTTTAATGTGATCCTCTTGGACAGTTGTCGAACCATTGTCTACCCATATATAGTTATTCACCCCAGGTTCAATTAATGGGGTACCCTTGTTTCTAGAAACCGAATATTTGGAATCAGCTGTTCAGGTCGCCCCCTCACCGATGATGCAGTTGGTCCTCCAGTCAAAGTCGAAGCACCATCCCTTGGAGCATCTCGTGACAGAGCTCTGACATTCTCCCGGGCATAGTTCTGGGGGTGCCTCCTCTGAACGTGCCGAATCATGGTCAAATTTCCAAAACTGTATTTCCTTGTAGGTTCACCCAGTGAAAGGACAGTATTGCAAATTTTGCACTCCACCTTTGGAGCATTCACTTTTTTTATCTGCTGTTATTGTGAAAAACTTCCAAATGAAGTGCTCCTTTACCCTAGGCTGAGGAGCCTCTTCTTCTATGAACCCATCCGAGTCCTCACTGCTACTGCTGGGTCTAGCAGCCATTATAATCCCAAAAAGGTTGAGCAGGAAAAAACAGGTCTTGCAGTCACAAGAGTGAAAGAAGAAGTGAAGGAAATGGGTGAGGTTTTCATTCTTTGTAAAAAAAACTGTTAGCAACCAATGAAAAGTGTTAATTTAAGGTCACAATACTTGACGCGCTTACGCTGCGCGCACCGGAGCGCTTCCGGGGGCGCTTACGCAGCACGAACGTGGGCGCTTCAGTGGGCGCTTACGCGGCGCGTCTAAATGACGTTTTGCAAGCTTTACGGAAATGCAAAATCATTTCCATTCTGAAAATCAAAAATACTACTTTTATAAGTATGGTACTGAACGTCTTGCATTATTATTTAGTTTTCATACATATTTTTTTTTACGAACGCAGAAATAGCGCTCTCACTGCGCTCTCGGGAGAGCTTACCGAAGCGCGCACCCTGAGCGCTCCAAGTCAAAATGATAAGGGTAAGCTTACCGGTGCGCGCACCCTGAGCGCACTAGGAAACAATGATAAAAAAAAGAAAAATACATTGAACAAATAATTTTTTAAACAAAAAATTATAATAATTAATAGTTATACAAAACAGCTAATAAAAAAACCCACTAAAAATCGTAGGTTACAAACACGATACACAAAGGAATTAGCTTTTAAAAAACCTTTGAAATTCACTGAAAAAACCAGAGGTTTCACAATCGTTATAGTTACGAATTAGCTTTTAAAAAACCTTTGAAATTCACTGAAACAACCATAGGTTTAACACTCATTATAGTTAGGAATTAGCATTTAAAAAACCTTTCAAATTCACTTCAAAAACATAGGTTTCACACCAGTTATAGTTAGCTGAACATTTTACTCATACAAAACCATTGAAATTCCCACGTTATAGTTAGTTGGACTCACTATAACTCGCGCGCCCGCAATTGACTGCTGATGATGTCACATATTACATCATTCATGACATGGTCAGTGACATCACTGATGACATCTCAAATGACATCACTGATGACATCACTGATGACATCTCAAATGACATCACTGATGACATCACTGATGACATTATCCATGTGATAATACGATGCACCTGCTCACACTCTAATCTAACCTTTGTTACACCAAGTGATAAATACAAACTACCATTCCAGAAATTATTGACACACCAATATCAGTAACTACATACGCACTCACTGATTCCTATACATGATTGATGGGGTGAAATGGAGAGGGAGAAGGCTAGGTCTATAGGCCCCCGGGCCCATTGGTTATCTTTCTTGAAGAGCTCCACTCGGCGATCTCCACGCTATGCCTCAGGTCCAAACACTGTCTGCTCCTAGGTGACTTTAACATACACATGGACAGTGTGGCTGACCCTGACAGGATAAAGCTAAAAGACATCACCTCATCCTTAGGGCTCATCTCATACCTTCGGTCCCCCACTCATTGTAAGGGTCACACGTTGGACCAAATTTTCTCCACTGTCCCTGTGGTCCTGGCCTCTCTTGCTCCTGTCCTGTGGTCCGACCACTTTTTAGCGGACTTTGAGATCCCCCTTAATGAGAAGGGCGCTTACAGTGGACAGTGGCGTGAAGCGCACTCCTCCAGAGCATTCCATCGGGTTTCCCCAGCTATGCTGACGCAGGCCTTAGACACCTACCCATGCCTGCTGACGGGTACTTTGGAAACAGACCTAGAGCTCTTGCAGCTCTGGTTGACCCAACGGCTAGCCGACTTAGCCCCTCCTTGGCCCCCTTGGGCACCTTCAGTGAAAGCATCCGCCCCTTGGTTTTCGCTGGCGCTTGCCGAAAAGCGACTGCAATGTAAAAAAGCCGAAAGGGAGTGGCGCAAACACTATGATGCTAGCTCTAAGGAAACTTATAGGGCAGTGGTTAGAGAGTATCACCACGCCATCACAGCTGGCAAAAAGTCCTATCTGGCCAGAAGGATTGAAGATGCTTCCAGCTCGTGTAAGGAAATTTTCAGGATAGTCAAGGACTCTATTTCCCCTCCTTGGTGCACTCCCAGGTCCACGCATTCGGAGTCATGGATCTCCGAACTTGCCAATTTTTTTGCCAGCAAAATTCGGACTATCCAAGCCTCCTTTAGAACTGCAGGCACGTTTACTACTCTGAATTTGTGGTCCCCCTGCCCCTACCCGATCTCCGTGTGCCCTGCCCTATGGAACTTCCCATCTCTGACCGTACAGGCCTCGTTGGATCTCCTTTCCAAACTGAAATCTGGTTCCCCGTTAGACCCGTGTCCTGCTAAATTCCTTGCGCAAATGGCCCCTATTCTCAACCATCTTATTAACCCGATACTTAATCTTTCTCTTAGTATGGGTGAGGTCCCCCAGCCGTGGAAACAGGCTCTAATTTTGCCACTTCTAAAAAAAAAAAAAAAAAACTGGACCCTAAATCCCATGCCAACTATAGACCCATCTCCCTCCTGCCTGCGCTTGCGAAAGTGGTTGAGAAACATGTCCATACCACCCTGACCCACTTTCTTGAGATGAACGACATACTCCATCAGTCGCAGTCTGGTTTCCGCTCCAATCTGAGCACGGAAACAGCTTTGCTCGAGGTCACCGAGGCTGTCAAGGAAACCTTGGACAGAGGAGGCAAAGCCATGTTGGTTATGCCTGATCTCTCTGCGGCTTTTGACACCGTCCCCCATGACCGTCTCCTTTCAAGACTCTGGGAGATTGGTCTGAGGGGGACGGTGTTCCGGTGGTTTAGGTGGTTTCTCTCAAATCGCCAGCAAACGGTCTGGGCCCCCCTTTCTCTGCCGCAATGCCGCCTTTGGAGGTCGGAGTTCCGCAGGGCTCAAATTTGAGCCCTTCGCTCTTTAACATCTATATGATCCCTCTGGTGGCACTGGCAGAGGATTTTGGGGCCCAGATCGTGTCGTACGCGGACGATACCCAACTTCTGTTCACGTGCGACAAGGGCTCTGATTTTGATGGGTGTCCATCCGGGGTTGCCTTAGGGCTGTGTTTGACTGGTTTGGTCGTAACAGCCTCAAGTGCAACTCCGACAAGTCCGAAGTGCTCTTCTTCGGCTGCCCTGCGGACCCCAGGTGGAAGGAATGGTGGCCCACTGCCATGTTCCCTCCTGCCAGCGATTCAGGGGCTGCTAAAAACCTGGGTATTCAGATTGATAACAGCCTCTCCTTCAAAGCCCAGGTGGCTGGTCTGGCCGGCAAATGTTTTTCGATCTTGAAGATGCTAAGGAAGTTCCTGCCGCTCTTATCTTTAGAGCATAGAAAGGTCACGGTACAGACCTTGATAGGCTCTCGCCTTGACTATTCCAACGTCCTGTACCTAGGCCTTGCGGACTTCCTTCTTGCGCGTCTCCAGGTTGTTCAAAACTCAGCGGCCCGGGCCATCTTTGGCCTCACTAGGAGAGCTAGGGCCAGCGACCTTCTCAGGACTCTTCACTGGCTGCCTATTAGGAAGCGTATCACTTTTAAGGCCTTGACCATTGCCTTCAAAGCCCTTCATGGTACAGGTGCCTTTTATCTCCGGAAACGGATTAGTTTCTATCTGCCTTCTAGATCCTTGCGATCCTCTACCCAGGCCATGGCGGTCACCCCGGTGACCCGACGTGCGCGCTGCGGGGGGCGTTCTTTTAAACATCTCGCCCCTCGGCTGTGGAATACTCTTCCTCTATCACTCAGATCCAACACCAATCTGCTAGCATTCAGGAAGGATCTGAAGACCCTGCTTTTCTCCCAGTAATTCATCCCATTCTGCTTCAGCATTCTCTCCCATTTTGCCTTCCACTCTGGGTCCGTGACGATCTTAAGCGCCGGGACACTCTTCGGAGTAGCTGTGCGCTATAAAAGTACCCCATTAACATAACATACCATTCCTAGGTCTACACACACATCCACTCATTCACACATACAATCCATCATACATACAAACACTCATCAATACAACACTATCATATGCACTCATACACCTATACAGACACTCACACACTGGCACTCATCCATGGAGTTACTCACACACCTAGTCAGTCATGCAAAGAATCAATCACACTCCCATTTCCTCATCTATACAGTTATACACACAAAACCTTACTTATTCAAACATAGACTAACACATACTTACTCTCTTTTACAATCACTGATACAAGTACACATTGATAGATACAGTCACTTACGCAATCACAGGCTCCCATGTATAGTCATTTATATATGCCAACTCTCACATGCACTGTATTTTACATATGTACTTACTTGGACATGTAGCACTGAGATATCCATTCACTCACCCACACACCCATGCACACAGTCAACCGCCCATACAGTTGTTTTCACATGCACTCTTGAACCCATACACCAAGTGAATCAACTGCTCACACATGTATGCACAGAATCACACACCTCCTAGCCACCCACACACACACACACGCAACCTCACATACAAATACTTGGGCAACCAATCAATAACTCATATAGCTACTCATATAGCTACTGATCAACACATGCAGCAGCTTACACAACAACAGACATAATCATGCACACATTCAGACAGTTTAGTCACTAACCCATGCATTCAGTAAGACACATTTAATCACTCACTCATACAGTCAGTCACGCACCTACTAAATCCTTCATCCAGACACTTATACATCCACTCATTCTTCAATATGTAAAACATATTTAAACTTTACAGAAACACACAGACACTGGATGATGTCATCAGTGATGTCATTTGAGATGTCATCAGTGATGTCATTTGAGATGTCATCAGTGATGTCATCTGTGATGGCACTGACCATGTCATGAATGATGTAATATGTGACATCATCAGCAGTGGATTGCAGGCGCGCGAGTTACAGTGAGTCCAACTAACTATAACGTGGGAATTTCAACGGTTTTGTATGAGTAAAATGTTCAGCTAACTATAACTGGTGTGAAACCTATGTTTTTTTCAGTGAATTTGAAAGGTTTTTTAAATGCCAATTCCTAACTATAACGAGTGTTAAACCTATGGTTTTTTCAGTGAATATATATATATATATATATATATATATATATATATATATTACCTACTGGCGGTCGCCAGTAGGTATATATAGTTAGGATTTTTTCTCTATGGGTTTTTTGAAAATTCTATGTCTAATAACTTTGGCGTTTGTGGACGGAATTGGCTGAAATTTTCAGGAAAATGGCACATTTTGTTTCTGAGCAGCCCTTGAAAATTTGGGGGGGGTTCGTCAAGGGGGGGCCGAGAAAAAAGGGGGGTCCCAAAACGTGTTTTTAACATTGAGTTTTCCATAGGGCGGTTGGCCTCACTTTTAGCCCGAACGGCTGAATGGATTTGCACGAAACTTGGCAAAATTGTAGGGACTGGTAGCCCGATGTGCCTTTTGTAGGTCTCAATATATGTGCTCCAGTGGATTTTGAGAAATTAACGTTTAAAAAAAGATATATATCTGTAACAGCGGACCGGGCAGCGTCCTAGGACGCGTACTTTTCGCGCAACGGAGCTTTGTGAAGCGAAGCTGATTGGTTCTCCGGCGTCTGTCAACATTCCAAACAGTCCGTAGCGGCCGCCATCTTGTCTCTCGGTAGGATCGAGAGACAAGAGGAGGCCAAAGCGAAGGGGCAAATGACCATAAGGGGGAATAGTAGATCCTCGCTGACCCCCTAGGTTTGATGTGGAGGTTTTAAAAGGGCCCCGCGGGGCAAAAAAAAATAATAATAATAATAATCGAACACCTGAATGGATTTGCACGAAACTTGGCAAAATATTAGGGACTGGTAGCCCGATGTGCCTTTGCTAGGTCTCAATATATGTGCTCCAGTGGATTTTGAGAAATTAACGTTCAAAAAAAGATATATATCTGTAACAGCGCTCCGCTTCGCGTACTTTTCGCGTTACGGAGCTTTGCGAAGCTGATTGGTTCTCCGGCGTCTGTCAACATTCCAAACAGTCCGTAGCGGCCGCCATCTTGTCTCTCGGTAGGATTGAGAGACAAGAGGAGGCCAAAGCGAAGGGGGAAATGACCATAAGGGGGCATAGTAGATCCTTCCTGACCTCTTAGGTTTGATGTACCATTTTGCCAAGTTTGGTGTAATTCCGTTCAGCCATTCAGGCTGTAGACGTATGTAAATGTCCTATGGAAAATTGCATGGGGAAAACACATTTGAAAGTGTTGAAATTTAGAACCAATTAAAATGTTACTTTGGTTTTGTATTTGTGTGTGATGAAAGTTAATTGGTTATGTATATATGTCAAATGAGAGGAAACCACAGCCATTTTGTGATACTACTGTCTGAGGTACATTTGTGAGGAATTTTTGGTGGTGAATTTCTGGTGTTTGATTTACACAGTACTAACACTTCTGCTACTTTTAAAAAGGTGAGTTGTTAATTTGTAAGGGGAACTATGTTGTACACTTGAAGATAATTTGAAAAATGTTTTCTGTTATTTATTTGCAGTCCTTCTGTTATACTAAATACTTGATGAAGTTAGTTTTATATTATGTATTACTAAAAACGATAAATGAAAGTGATTATTTTTTTCTGCAATTTACAGCAAGCAATTTCAAAATAAAATGGCTCACAATGAAGAGACCGTGGCAATTTCTTTTGAATTGTCCACTACATTGATTGAAATTGAGAGCACCAATAATGAAATATTGTCACAAGGAGGACATGACTTGTATGATTCCATTAGATTGATTGAAATGGACAGCACCAAGAATGAAATATTGTCACAAGGAGATGACTTGAATGATTCCACTACATTGATTGAAATTGAGAGCACCAATAATGAAATATTGTCACAAGGAGGAGATGGCTTGTATGATTCCATTAGATTGATTGAAATGGACAGGACCAATAATGAAATATTGTCACAAGGAGGAGATGACTTGAATGATTCCACTACATTGATTGAAATTGAGAGCACCAATAATGAAATATTGTCACGAGGAGATGACTTGAATGATTCCACTACATTGATTGAAATGGACAGCACCAATAATGAAATATTGTCAGAAGGAGGAGATGACTTGAATGATTTTTTTGATCAATCTCTTGATGGCGAATTTATCGAGTGTTTGGAGACCATAGAGTTACAAGAATCATCATTGCAGACTTTTAATGAGGAGATTCCAGATGAGATGATTGAAGAGGAAATTACTGATGAGGACATGTTACTAGTTGTTTCAAATTTAGAAAATTTTGAAGAATAAATTTATATTTAGAAATCAAAAATTGTTTGAGACATTATTTATTTTTATTTTTAATTTATGAGGTTGTAGCGAAGTGATTGTAGTATAAAATGAGACTTATAGTATAGAGTGCAACATTTTTATGTTACATGGTAAGTTTACTCATATTTACTTCCCTTCTGCCACTATATTATCTCCAATGTGTATTTGACATGTCTTCTTCATCTCCGGCCTCCTTTCTCTCACTGTGTGTCTCCGATGCATCTTATCGCTGGTATTTTGTGTAATTACAGAAGAGAGTAAAATAAAATAGTTCGGAACGTGAAAAGGGGGCAAAGTAGAGTACTCCTCACCCCCTAGGCCTTTTTAGGCGGTCCCAAAAGGATCAGTTTCTGCTTTCCTGAGAGATTATGGTATGAGTTCCATATACCACAATAACTTGCATTACAACATGCAAGATATCTATCTCCTATTACCAACTTTTGGAGATATTCGCGCTAAGCGCGAATATCTCCAAAAAGTAACACCTGCCCTGAGCAGTTCTTAGCCATGTTATCCAATGGGAGGTGGATAACATGGCTAAGAGTATTAGCTCGGTAATGCATGAATATCGCTGAGTTTTTAGCGATATTCATGCATTGCGGCCGTTTATTATCGCATTTGCGATAAACCTTGATAATAGTAAGGTTTATCTTCGATAATTTCTGACGATGCTTAGTGGTAAAAAATTGGTTGGTAAGCATCGTTAGCGATAAATATCGCTTAACTTTGGTAATATGCCCCAACGTCTGTTAACGTTCGATTCGAAGGAAATGAGGAAGTGTTGAAAAACATTGTCTGCGCCATCTTGCCTTTTTTGAAATGCCACACTTTTGTCGTGCACGGCAGCCATTTTAGATGTCTTGACCAGACCCACTCTCTGCACGCTGTCGATTCGTAGCATGGCTCCTCACCCTCGCAAGCATCTTCCCCAGGCACTGGTCACCCCCGCTCTCTGTCTTATGCATGGGCAATAAACCTCCCCCCATCTGCGCTGCTCTTCCCTGAGAATCACACTGTGCCCGCCCGACACCTCCCTTTCGCCCTATTCACTACCGCACCCTGTGACACTCCTCTTCCTCTGTGTCCGATTGTCCAGGCTATCAGCTAGCCCTGCAGATGTAGTTTATGGCCCCAGCTGTAAAGAATCACCCCTCTTCAAAGGAGTTATAGTAGATCAAGGCCCACACCCGATGAGATCCGTCACACCACACGTGTTCCTACTATCTGAAAACTATCCTGTATTGTGATTGGGGAGGGGACCGAGCCTGAAGCGGAAGATTCCAGGAATGACTCTTTGTACATCAAAGTTTTTACAATTATGTGTCACATAAAAAATATATAGCACTCCAACAAAGTAGTAGGAATATAAAACTTTAATAACATATAAATATATACAACAAAACAAAAACAGTAAAAACATTTAAACAACGAAGAGACCGTGGCAATTTATTTTGAATTATCCAATAGATTTATTGAAATTGACAGCACCAATAATGAAATATTCTTGTCAGTAGCGGTCTGTTGTGCGAATAGTTCCAAGGCAGCAGAACGCGCTGAAATCTGGATGTCACGAAGGTGATGTCTAGCAAGTTGCCGCCCAGCAAATAACGGCGTGGGGCGCCGCGGGGGTGAGTGAGTCCAGTAGGCACCACAGCTATTCTTACCGGCATTGCAGAATTACTGCTGGGGACAATGCCTGTGCTGGAGCAGGGTCACAGCAGAAACAAAAAGGATTCTGTTGAAGATGTTGTTGGTTTTCAATTTGAAAACAGTTCTGGTGTCAACTGCTATGCTAATGTAGTGGTTAATGTTTTGTTTTCTCTAGAAAATGTAAAAGAGGGGGAGGCAGTCCAAAGTTCCGTTAAAAGGGCAAAGGAAAGGATCGGTGGTTTGAACTATCAGTCAAAAAGGGGAGGGGGTGCAACAATTTTTCCTACCGGGTCACACTGTGCTTTCACCGGAAGTGAGGTCTGCAGGATTCTAGTAATTCAAAGTGAGGCTGGCGCCGACGTCCCGCGGATACAGTTTCGTCACTCCACGGGTGATCATGGCAGTCATTCCCCATCGGGGGTGGGAGACTCCCGCGGCTCCTCTAGAATCTTCAAGGTCGTGGAGGACTACGGTGGTGGAGTCAACCAGTGACCGGGCCATTTCTTTATGCTGGGCCCGCTCTTGCCAGGTCGACCGCCATTTTGAGAGTTCGGTAGCTACTGGCGATCGCGGGGTCAAATGAACGGACGGGCTCCACCCTGCCGGGCGAGACGTTGCAGCATGGCCACAGTGGAAGAACTCTTTTCCGGGCGCCTGGACCGCTGAGGGTGCAGCTGGGAAGCCTACACTGGGGAGGCGGGAGAGGCCTGTTCGCACCGTCTCTCCCTCCCAGTGCACCCCACGGCGTCTCGCTTGAGATTTGTTATGGCCGGACCAGGCGATGAGGACGAGGGGGGGGTCGGAGGCATGTGCAAGACATCCCCCCCCAGTGTTGTCGCAGCCATTATAAAAGAAAGAAGTGTCCCGTCCGTCTTCGGGCCGGGCTTCCGGTGGATGTCGGCCGGACGCCCCTGGCTCTGGCCCCATGAACGGGTTTCTTGGTTTATCGGCTGCAGCCGGATTCCGTCGGCCTCGGCCCCCCGACCGTTGGTGGCCGGACCGGAAGAGCATGTGGCGGGACTACCTGCAACTCTCAAGGGCCACCGCGGCCGGACTGGGAGAGAGAGGGGAGGGTCGAGGAGACATTCCCCCCCCCCTGCAACTGTTCAGCGTTGTAAAGGCAATCCCCTGGCCGGGTCCCGTTGGTCTCGGCCTCTCCTCCGGCTACACCCTACGTTAGGATCTCCTGGCCGAGGCGTGGCAGCAGGACCTGCCTTATATGGGCTGCTCCCGGCTGGGCGTAGCCGGAACCCTGCCCCACCTTGGAAGTTTCCAGAGTGGGGGCGGATGTTCTACTGACTTGCATTTTCCCTAGTCTATCGATTTTTTGGGCGTGGCAGGCGGTGGGACAGCGAGGGGTGATTTGGTTTCTCTTACTGTTTTTCTGGTCTCTCACCACTGGCATATTTTAACGTTTTCTTGTTTCTAGGACATTAATAGGTTTTATCATTACGTTATGTTATCGTTTCTTTGTTCGTTGTTTAATAAAAGTTCATGTTCATCAGTGGCCTACTGATTTTCGTTTTCCTATTCTTTTCTTTCCAGGTTGTTTCATGCTAAAGTTTCTGTTAACAGGATACAGTGATCACTTCGTTATTATTGCATATGTCCTTTTCACTAGGGGTGCTCTCTGGTCGGGCCAGATGACGTATGTCTAGTAAATGGTCCGGGTGAAACAGGTGCATCAATCAGTGGGGATAGGCATGATAGATTACAACGGGGGAGAAAGGTCCGCATTACGTACCCTTTCACTACTTGCAAAGATTTTCCTACGTTTATTTGCAAACAGGGAATACCTCCAAAAAGAACTAATTCCCAAACAGTCAATGTTCGGACAATCAATCAATCAATGAGGAATGAAATAGGTACGACGTGTTAAAGGCTTGCGTTACCTACCCTTCACTATCTGCAAAGGGAGAGAGAATATTCCTATTCTTCCTCGTTTGCAGGTAGAGAAGATCCTTAAGAGAATTAACATCGAACAATTCAATGCTCGATTGAAACAATCAACAAGGGGTACTGTGAACACAAATGAACGCCGCTTATGTACATACGCATTGCTATTTTCAACAGGTTGTTCCTAATGTTTCTATTTTAGCGAGGTCAAAAAGAGATCCCATTAGTGGCCTACTGATTTTGCTCGATTCCTTTTGTTTTTTTACACGATTTTTCGCTATCTGCAAAGACTAAACAGAGTATTGCGACTCTGTGCTTGTTTGTAAATAGAGAATGAACCAAAGAGAACAATCAATCAAATGGAGAGAGAAGCAGGCACGACGGATTACAAAGGGGGAAAGGGCTGCGTTAACTACCCTTCACTATCTGCAAAGAGAGAGTACTCCTAATAGAAATGAGGGGTGGGGGGCAGCAATCAAAGCAGATCAGTGTGCATAAACACGAAAAAAAAAATTCTTACCACGTACTTGACATTCGACAGCTTATGATATTTGCTATTAAAAAACCATTGAAATTCACTGAAAAAACCATAGGTTATAGACCATATATAGTTAGGAATTAGCATTTACAAAACCTTGAAAATTCACTGAAAAAACCATAGGTTATAGACCATATATAGTTAGGAATTAGCATTTAAAAAACCTTATTTTACTCACACAAAACCATTGAAATTCCATATATAGTTAGTTGCACTAACTATATATTGCGCACCCGCAATCCACTGCTGATGATGTCACATATTACATCATTCATGACATGGTCAGTGACATCACTGATGACATCACTGATGACATCTCAAATGACATCACTGATGACATCTCATTTGACATCAATGACCACATCACTGATGATATCATTCATGTGACAATACAATGCATCTCCTCACATTTTAATATAACCTCTGTTTCACCCAGTGTTAAAAACAGAGTATAATTTTTGAAACCATTGACACACCAATACTAGTTACTACATACGTACTCACTGATTCCTACGTCTACACACACATTCACTCATTCACCCATACAATCATTCATACATACAATCACTCATGTTTACAACACAATCATATGCACTCATACACCTATACAGACACTCACACTCTGCCACTCATCCATGGAGTTACTCACACACCTAGTCAGTCCTGTAAAGAATCAATCACACTTCCATTTTCTACTCTATACAGTTAAACATAGAGCACCTTACGTTTTCAACCATATACTAACACATACTTACTCTCTTATACAATCATTGATACAAGTACACATTGATCTGTACAGAGTCACACACCTCCCATCCAGCCACACACACACTCAGTCTCCCATGCAAATACTTGGGCAATCAATCAATAACCCATATAGTTACTCATATAGCTACTGATCAACACATGCAGCAGTTTACAGAACAACAGACATAATGATGCACAAATTAAGACAGTTTAGTCACTAACCCATGCACTCAGTGAGACACATTTAATCACTCACTCATACATTCAGTCATGCACCTACTAAATCCTTCGTCCAGACACTTATACATCCACTCATTCTTCAATATGTAAGACATATTTTAACTTTACAGAAACATAGTCACTGGATGTTGTCATCAGTGATGTCACTGACCATGTCATGAATGATGTAATATGTGACATCATCAGCAGTGGATTGCGGGTGCGCAATATATAGTTAGTGCAACTAACTATATATGGAATTTCAATGGTTTTGTGTGAGTAAAATAAGGTTTTTTAAATGCTAATTCCTAACTATATATGGTCTATAACCTATGGTTTTTTCAGTGAATTTTCAAGGTTTTGTAAATGCTAATTCCTAACTATATATGGTCTATAACCTATGGTTTTTTCAGTGAATATATATATATATATATATATATATATATATATATATATATATATATATATATATATATATATACCAAGGTGTTTTGAAGAATGAGTGGGTGTATGAGAGTCTGAATGGATGATTTAGTGGGCGTGTGACTGACTGTATAAGTGAGTGATCAAATGTGTCTTAGTGAATGCATGGGTGAATGATTAATCTGTGTGAATGATTAATCTGTGTGAATGTCAGTTGGGTGTGTAAGGGGCTGCGTGGGTTGGTGAGTAGCTACATCAGTGTCCATATTGGTTAATGATTCTTTGTCTGAGTACCTGTATGGGTGCCTGAGTGTCTTTGTGGGTGTTAGGGACTGTATGGGTGAGTGAGTGTATGTATACCTGTGTTGATGAGTGAATAGATGTCTCAGTGAGTGATTGTGACAGTGGCTGCATGGATAAGTCGGTGCTTATGTGAATAATTGTTGAAGAGAGTACGTATATGGTCCTATCTGTATAATAAGTTAGGTTGTGTGTGTGTATAACTGTATAAGTGAGTGAATGGCAGTGTAATTAATTATTTGGGCAACTGACTAGGTGTTTGAGTAACTCTTTGGGTGAGTGCCAGTGTGTGAGTGTCTATATGGGTGTATAAGTGGATATATCAATGGCTGTATTGATGAATGATTGCGTGTATCAGTGACTGTATGGATTAGTGAATGGATGTGTGTGTGGACGTTTGAATCACTGAGCGGGTATGCACTAACAGCTATTGGTCTATCTATGGTTTCGATATTGGTAGTCTGTATTTTAGAGTGGGTATATCAAAGGTTATATTAGGGCAAGATGGGGTGCATCAGATGATCATGTGGATTATGTCATGAGTGATGTCATTTGAAATGTCATCAATGATGTCACTGACCATGGCATGAGTGATGTAATATGTGACGCCATCAGCAGTGCCTTGCTGGGGCGCGAGTTATAATTAGCTCTACTAACTATAACAGCCGAATTTCTGTGATTTTATATGAGTGGAATGTCCCACTTCCTATAACGTCCCTGAAATCTGTTTTTTCAGTGAATTTCTAACGTTTTTTAAATGCTAATCCCTAACTATATTATAATATGTATGTATGTCAAACCACAGTAATTCATCTTCTCAGCCAGTCTTGTAGAACCACCAGCATGGAGAGAGCATGCTGCGGTTCCAATTGCACAAAGAATGTTTATTTAAACATTTCTCCGATAGCCATATATCTCAAGTCTGTAATCTGATTGACTGCTAATAGTTCCAACCAGGAAGTGTTGGAAGCCTTCTTGTGAACCAAGTCACAAGAAAATAGGTGAAAAAAAGTTAAAAACAAGAAATGGGGTCAGGGTAGAAACTGTTAGGATTAGGTGAGGTTGCGAGAGATCTTGACATGTGTATTAGTTTCGGATACACCATTTTTAGAATTTGTCCTGCTTCCCTAAACAGCAAGGAAGAAGGAGTTTGTAGACGATCCCTAGCACTCGTAAAGGGGCGCGTCGGAACGTAGCCGTTGCTTGACTTACTGTTCCAGTTCCACTCCCCCTTGCTACTTCCTGGTTCCTGACAGCCTGAACGCGCCGGCCGTGGCGTCTTGCAGCTCCTTCTTGGTGTGTGGTGCTCCTTTGTGCCTGCCTTCGGTTGCCGGTAACCCCGCCTCTCTGTCCTCGCTGTGTCCTTGCGGGCGAGGTTCTTGTCCGGTGACGGTCTTTCCCCTGCACAGCTCCCGTGTTGGCAGTGCTATTTTCCCTGCCATATCCCACGCATTTCGCGGGCGTCTTTATAGCCTGTGTCTTCATTTCCAATCCCTGTGGCTACACGGAAGTCCCCTGTTTACTTTTCTTTGGTGCACTCCTTCTGAGAGTGAGCGCTCCGCCCTTTCTCCTGCTGGGGCCGGGTGTCTCACCTCCTGAGTGTGTGACTGCTCCGCTGTGCTTGCTCTACACAGCCGGTCGGTACACCTCATTCCTTCCTGTTTATTTTGTATGATTGAGTGAGTGAGTCTTTGATGAGTTCTTCCCTTCCTGGCCTATTCTTTATGCCCTCAGTAATCCCCCTTGAACTACAGAACTCATCGTTGCAGCGTTTACGACCTTCACTTGGGGTAAGATTTCCTGGTAACCATCACGCATGTCAATGTCTTGAGTATTACTGTGTACCTAGATTATATGATATATGTAGTGTCTCCTGTTCTTTTTCCTAGCCTGGACCTCCATTCTACGTACTTCTCCCTGACCCCCTCGTATGAGGAGAGTGTGTGGACACTCCTTGGGTTTTTCCCTCATACTTTTAGGGGACAGTAGACAGGAGTGTGTTTTCCTCTCACATTCTTGCTCCTGTGTCCTGGAGGTAGTGGGATTCTTCTTCGTTCCTGTGGAATCTGGCTACATAGCTGACAGAAAGCTAAGCCCACAAATTCATTCCCCCTGAACGAAGATGAATCCTGACTTCTCTCTTGGTACTTCTGAGCTTAACCTCCAGACCCATACCATGGAGGACCTAGCAGCCGCCTTAGTCACCCTTCAGGCGGAAGTGGGGAGATTAGGGGCCGAAAATCAGAGGCTGCAAGCAGAGGTCCATCAACTAAGGACGGTCGAACATATGACACATAGAGAAACGGGAACTATCCCTAAAACGTGCAAGAATTACATACAACCAGCCAGATTTACTATGGGTACCAACGACGGTGATAAAGGGGCCAGTGGTGATTCCAATATACCTCCTGTACAGGTTACAGTTCATACACCTAGTCCTGTCCCCCTAGCTATGCCAGAGAGATTTACTGGGGATAGTACCAAGTACAACGTCTTCATGAATCAATGTCAATTACAATTCCTTTGTAAAGCAGCGGCATTCCCTGATGACTCAGCCAAAGTGGCGTTCATCATTTCCTACCTTGCTGGGAATGCAGCTGAATGGGCAGTCCCCCTAGTGCAAAACAATGACCCTTTATTATACAACCTCTCTCTGTTTCAAGAGAAAATGAGAGGTTTACTTGCCAAACACACTTACATGCAAGCTAGTGATACCGCTCTGCTAAATCTCAGACAGGGATCCAAAGACCTCCTTACTTATATCACCAATTTTAATCGCCTGATTTCAAATACACATTGGCCTGAAGACAAAAGAACCTCCTTGTTTTACCGTGGGTTATGTGACGAATTAAAAGACTCACTCTCACAAATAGTAAATCCTCCTGAGGATTGTGCCTCCTTTATTGATCTGACCGTCAAGTTGGATCATAGATTGCATGAGAGAAAAGGAGAAAAGAATCGCAGTGGTGTACCTAAATTTGTCTTGTCTAGGCCTGAGAAACCCGTAATAAAAGACACCTCAGAACCTATGCAAATAGGAGGACTACGAGGTCCCTTATCCACAGAAGAAAAAGGATAAGAGAAGAAAGCTCAACCTATGCCTATACTGTGGAAAAGGGGGACATTTCGCTAAAGACTGTCCAGTGCGTCTCAAAACTCCAAGACCATCAGCAAATAGTATGTCCAGTTCGGAAAACTAGAAAGCTTGGAGAATGGAGAGATCAATTCTTCAAGCTACCGAAATCAGCAGATCTCTACAAGTAAAATATTACCCCTGAAGGTGGTAAAACACTTCATTGTACCAATCACCTTAACATACCCGGAACAACAGCAGTTTAACATGTCTATCCTTTTAGATTCCGGGGCTACTGGAAACTTTTTTGACCTGGGACTCGCTAAAAGACTTGGAATACCTTTTACCCCCAAAGAACATCCTGAATCTATATGGGCGGTGGACGGGTCCGAGTTATCATCTGGGGTAATAACCTATCAAACTCCACCTCTGATCATGGTCTTTAACAATGGGCATTCAGAAAGTATCTCTTTTGATCTAATAGATACTCCAAATTTTGGTGCCATCTTGGGGGTTCCATGGTTGCAAAGACACAACCCGGTAATAGATTGGGTGAAGAGAACTGTTACCTTGAGTTCCCCGTATTGTCGTTCTCATTGTTATCAAGAAGCTCGAGAACCAGAACTTCCTTTATTTTGTGCTGTTCAAACCAGAACAGATCTGAGCGTACCTGAGCCATACCTTGAATTTCAGGGAGTTTTCAATGAACAAAAAGCTACCAAGTTGCCTCCGCACAGGAGCTATGATTGTCGTATTGACTTGATTCCTGGAGCAGACTTGCCCTGCAGTCGCATTTACGCCTTGACCCCCTCAGAAACAGAGTATCTCAGAGAGTACCTGGACGACATGCTTAACAAAGGATTTATTCGTCCCTCTACTTCCCCTGCGTCATCTCCTCTGTTTTTTATAGATAAGAAGGAAGGAGGGCTCAGAGCATGCCTGGACTACAGGTCCTTAAATAAAATCACCATAAAAAATAAATACCCTCTTCCTCTCATCCCTGTTCTCCTTGATCAGATAAAAGGGGCCAAGATTTTCACCAAAATCGATCTAAGAGGGACTTACCATTTGATACGCATCAAACAAGGCGACGAATGGAAAACAGCATTTCGCACTAAATTTGGCCTTTATGAATACTGTGTCATGCCTTTCGGCTTGTGCAATGCACCTGCGGCGTTTCAGTATTTTATTAATGACATCTTGAGAGAATACATCGACATCATCGTCATCGTCTATATTGACGATATCCTCATATTCTCCCAGAACGAAAACGATCACGTGGAACATGTCCGGAAAATCTTGACCAAATTACAAGACAATCACTTGTATGCCAAATTGGATAAAAGTGTCTTTCACACTAACGAAGTAGATTTCTTGGGTTTCATAATAAAGCCCGGTGGTATCCAAATGGATCCCAAGAAAGTCGAAGCCTTGGTTCAATGGGCTAGCCCTACTTCAATCAAGGGAATACAGTCTTTTCTAGGCTTTGCCAATTTTTATCAGCGATTTATAGATCACTTTTCTGAATCTGTCTCCCCCATTACAAAATTATTGAAAAAAGGGGTACCTTTCATTTGGTCTGATGAAGCAGAAAAGGCCTTTTGTGCATTAAAAATCAAGCTCACCTCTGCTCCTATCCTGCACCATGCAGACAACACACAACCCTTTTTTGTGGAAGCAGATGGCTCCCAATATGCTGTCGGAGGAATTCTTTCACAGCGAGACAAGGAAACCGGTCACATGCATCCCATAGCCTATTTCTCAAAAACCTTATTGCCAGCTGAGAGGAATTACACGATAGGCGAAAGAGAACTCTTGGCCATCAAACTATCCTTTCAGGAGTGGAGACATCATTTGCTAGGGTCCCCCCATGTAGTCACCATTTATTCTGACCACAAAAATCTCCAGTTTTTTAAGTCGGCTAGAGCTCTCACACCTAGACAAATGAGATGGCTGTCATTCTTCAGTGAATATGATTTCCTTATCACCTATAGACCAGGGACCCAGCAGGGAAAAGCGGACGCATTGTCACGCTTAGGATATGAGAAAGAACCCGACAAGGAACAACCCCTTCCTATCATTCCTGATAACAGAATTCTAGGAGTGGGAGGCAAGGATTACCAACTTCTTTAGGACATAAAAGAACATCTTCAGTCCATGCCACCGGTAGACTGGCTACAAGACCCCTTGAACACCATTAGGGAAGGGTTGTACTACCATGAGGATAAAATGTATGTACCTACTCCCCCTCTTCAACAAGAAATCATAGAGTGGTGTCATAACAGTACCTTGGCGGGACATCCCGGCAGCCATAAAACGAAGGAACTATGCCACAGGTGGTTCTGGTGGGAGTCCATGTCCAAAGATGTAGTTGCCTACGTGCAATCCTGCTCTACATGTGCGCGACAAAAAGCTTCCCATTGTGCGCCTACAGGGCTACTAAGAAACCTGGCTATTCCACCATCACCCTGGTATACCATAAGCAGGGACTTTATGACTGACCTTCCCTCATGCCAAGGATACAACACAATTTACGTAGTGGTGGATTTGTTGTCAAAAATGGCCCATTTCATACCTCTAAAAAAGCTACCTTCCTCTAAAGATCTAGCTGCTGTCTTTTTGGACCATATAGTAAAACTTCATGGGTTGCCATCAGTCATTATATCAGATAGAGGTCCCCAGTTTGTCTCCAAATTCTGGCGAGGTCTCTGTTCCATTCTAGGAATCGATCACAGACTATCTACCGCTTATCACCCTCAACTGATGGACAAATTGAAAGAACCAATCAGACCTTAGAGCAGTTCCTTCGTTGTTTGCTGACATCCATCCACTCCACTTGGGTTCAAGCTCTTCCCTTAGCAGAATTCGCTTACAACAATTCTAGTCACATGCACAACACCCTAGAATGATTCCTATTGTATTGAGGTCGGAAGAAACAACTGTGCCAGCCCTAGATGAACATCATGCACACATTCACAAGGTATGGGAAGCTGCTAAGACGGAACTGGGCAAAGCTAAACTAGCCATGAAGAAACAAGCTGATAAACACAGAAAGACAGAGCCCATGTACAGTGTAGGAGAGAAGGTGTGGTTATTCACTAGAAACCTTAGAATGGAAGGATCCAGAAAATTTCAACCCAGATTCATTGGACCCTTTCCTATTGAAAAACTCATTTCCCCTGTCACTCTGAAATTGCAGTTGCCTCCATGCATGAAAATACATCCTGTATTCCACAGTTCCCTGATTAAAAAGTATCTGCCCCCGGTCGTCCCTGAAATCCCACCCCCACCTGTACAAATCAATGGAGAAGCAGAATATGAAGTGCAAAAGGTCCTAGATTCCCGGAGACATAGAGGCAGACTCCAATACCTCATAGATTGGGTAGGATACCCCCCGGAAGATAGTTCTTGGGAGCCTGCAGAGAACATACATGCTGCCAGGTTAATCAGACAGTTCCACAGACTCCATCCTACTAAACCTGGTCCTGGGAATAGGCCTTTGAGGAGGGGTACTGTTAGGATTAGGTGAGGTTGCGAGAGATCTTGACATGTGTATTAGTTCCGGATTCCCCATTTTTAGAATTTGTCCTGCTTCCCTCCTTGGGTTTTTCCCTCATACCTTTAGAGGACAGTAGACAGGAGTGTGTTTTCCTCTCACATTCTTGCTCCTGTGTCCTGGAGGTAGTGGGATTCTTCTTCGTTCCCATGGAACCTGGCTACATAGCTGACAGAAACACCCTTCTCCCCTAGACCTGCTTGGGAGGGCCAAAAAAAGCATTTTTTTGTAAACTTTTCAGTGTAAGTCGCATTGAGTCCACAACTCCAGCGTAAATATTTAAAAAAAAATAAGCGTGGTCTCCAAAGCTTTGTTTTTTGAAGCCCGCTGGTGGGCCAGGTCCTCCGGGGCAATTACAAATGAGATGTAGGTGCCCGCGGGTGTCCCTGCATGCCTCAGGGACCCCCACCTCCCCAGGGCTTATAGAATTTATGCGGGGCTATTCAGCCCCTCGGTCTTGGGGACCACCACCTCCCTGGGGCTTAATTTCTAATTAAAGAGTGTTCGGTGGCTCCTGCCCCCCATGCTGCCCCAGGGACTACCACCTCCCCGGGGCTCTGTCTGTAAAATGTGGGAGGGCCATGTGACCCCCCCAGAGCCTGGGGGACCACCACCTCCCCGGGGCTTTCTTTAAAAAATGAATGCATGGAGGGCTCTTACCCTCCCTATGAAGCACCAGGGACCGCTACCTCCCTAGGGCTATTTTCAATAAAATGCAGAGAAGCCACATGCCCCTAACTGTCCCCGGGACCACCACCTCCCGGGTGCACAAATCAAGTAAAGTTGGGGGTCCGTTGCGGACCCCTGTCCCCAGGGACCACCATCTCCCCTGGGCTACAGAGAAGCTGGGGCGCACGCAGCCCTTCATGGCCCTGGGGACCACAACCCCCAGAGTCCCCAGGGCCCAAAAATGATCAAGAAGAGGGGGCCATACAGCCCCTTCCTAAAATAGGGGAAAAAATTAAGCTTGCAAATCACTGGAGGCCCCGCCCACCCTCTGAGCTATTCTACAAATGTGCCTCCTGGCACTCTCTTGGTTGGGGGACGAAGTCCCCTTCTATGCTGAGGGTCCTTAGGGCCCAGCTAGCCCACCTGTTACCTCCAGCGAGCCACAAACAGTGGGATTGCTGAGACGAGGCCTCAGGCCACACCCCTTTTTACACCACTCTGCAAACACACCTCTTGGCACACTGCTGGCGGGCGATGAGGTCCCCTTGTGTCCTAAGGACTTCAGGACTAAAGTGGACTTCATCCCCCAAGCAGCAGTGCACAAGAGGCGCGTTTGCAGAGTGGTGTAAAAAGGGGCATGGCCACCTGACTACCTCTCAGCATTCCAGATGTGTGGGCTTACTGGACGTAACAGGAGGGCTAGTTGGCCCCCAGGGACCCTGAAGAGGCAAGATGAATTCATTCCCCAATCAAGAGCACACCAGGAGGCGCGTTTGCAAAGTGGTGGAGAAAAAGGGTGTGGCCTGCAACCACCTCTCAGCAATCCCACTGTTTGGCGCCTACTGGAGGTAACATGTGGGCTAGTGTGCCCCCAAGGATCCCCAGGAGCAAAAGGGACTTCATCCCCCAACCAAGAGCACACCAAGAGATGTATTTGGAGAGTGGTGGACAAAGGGGGTGCGGTCTGGTACTAGAACTCAGCAATCCTGCAGTGCGGGACTTACTGGAGGTAATAGTAGGGGTAGTTGTTCTCCAAGGACCTACTTTGCTTGCTGTTACAGGATCGAGACTATACCTCGCTGAGGAAGCCTAATAGTGCTGAATGCCTGTCATGTCATTTTAAGATGGATTGTTCTAATGGGAAGCAGGGTCTGTACTGATTTGCATAAGTTAGCCTCTGTCAGAAATGGCATACTAGATAAAAAATAATGAGTTAGAACGCTTTTAGGTGGTTCCAGTCCTTTCTTCTGGATAGACAGCAAGCTGTGTCCCTCCCTACTTACCAATCCGCTTTCACTAACACCTCGCATGGCGTGCCACAGGGTTCGGCAATCAGCCCTATTTTATTTAACATCTATATGAAACCCCTGATTGCGGTCATCAAAGAACATAACATCGACATCGTAAATTATGCTGATGACACGCAGTTGATTCTCTCCCTTAAGGGAGATCAATTAACTTCACTGGAAGTGTTTCATAACTGCCTGCGAGATACGGCGCTCTGGTTGAAGGTTAATTCGCCGCAATTTAATGCAGGTAAAACAGAGGTGCTTTACTGCTCAAGGGACAGGGTTCCGTCTGTGCTGCCCAGCAACTTTTGGCCTATTGATACCTCTTCCTCGGTTCAGTCAGTGAATACGGTCCGTAACCTGGGCATAATGTTTAATAGCAAACTTACCGTGGAAGCTCAGGTTTCCAAAACGGTGGCCTGTTGCCATGCCATTATTACATTACTTAGGAAAATGTTCCCTCTGTTGCCTCCTCTAGCGCGGGCATTAGTGGTTTGTAGCACCATTCTTAGCAGATTAGATTATTGTAATGCCCTTCTGGTTGAGTCCCCGAAATATCTTCTTGACAGGCTACAGAGAATCCAGTCGGCAGCGACCAAGTTAGCCCTTGGTTGGCCTAGAAGGTCCTCTTCCTCCATGGCTTTGGCACAGCCGCATTGGCTCCAGTTGAGACAGAGTCCAGTTCAAGTCTCTCTGTCTGGTGTTTAAAGCCGTCCATGGGCTGGGGCCTGTTCCCATGCAGAGGAAGTTTCCGTGGTACGTCCCTGCGAGAAATCTCCGCTCCTCATCGGCGAGACGGTTGAGGATACCAAGGTTCAAGAAAGTTAAGTCAGGGGGTAGATCCTTTGGTGTAGCAGCCGCTAAACTGTGGAACGAACTCCTGTTGGAGCTCAGGCAAGTCAGTGATCGCCTCCCTTTTAGAAGGAGATTAAAAACCTGGTTGTTTCCTATCATTTAGTTGGCTGTCCGGTTGTTAGTTACAGTTGCATTTTGGTCTGAGTCTGCCAGCGCCAGGATGCCTGTTAGGTGAAAGTGTGCTTTACAAGCTAAATAAATAAATAAAAATAAATAAAATAAACAGGAACTACTGGATCCAACCATTGAGGTTGAGGACGTTTGTTCCTGATGTCCCAGGGACCCACCTACAATGCACCCTGAGCAACTGGGCTAAGTTCTCCTCCAGCACTTGACTCTCAGTGGTATCATGGGTCGAGATATTCAAGGCTTGTCAGAAGCGAGGTAGACCCAGAGGGTGAGCACAGGCTTCAAAATATTTTCAACAGCAGCAATAAATGATTGTCTATACAAATACTTTCTGACATGACAAAATTAGCATTTATGTGAAAACACTAATTTAAATATGGCTCTAGTGTTTAATGGCAGTACTCTGAGTCACATTCCCCTCTCACTAGCGGCGGTAGTGGTTATCCCCTATTCACTGTAGGTGACATTCAGGTTAGGCCCCACTAACAATCTAAGTATCCGGAGTCTCACTCCGACTCTTTTTAGATAAGTAAAAAGTGTTTTAGTGAAGAAGTGATATCAAGCAGATGAGTTTACCCGGGGTCTTCCAGTCTGTAGAGCTATCTTACCCATACCATTAGGGATTACTTAACCGAAGTATCCAAGAGCACATCTCATGCTTGCACTGTATCTGTAGCGACTTCCTCAGTGTGTATCACACATGGAGCTCTGCAGAAGCCAAGGCTCGGTGTCCTTGGTGATCATCCAATTCAACAATACATTTTCTTTTGTCTAACCTACACGGATGGGGGTGTGATTGTAGGAGTGTCCAGCTTCCAATTCTCAGTCAGGGCTCAGGTCCACATGGTTCACCACATCAAAACTCATTACGATGATTGGCAACCACCAGGATGCACTGTTTGTCTTCCTCCGGTCTCCCCCACTTTCATGTAGAGCTTTTCACTTGGGTGAAAGCTTGATCAGTACAGCAGCAGGAACCTCTTCATGGTGGCACCATCTGGCATATGTGGTGGCTGACTCACATGGGTGATGGCCCAATCAGCATGGCAAGCCTCACTGTGGCCCCCTCTGGCATACAAGGTCTATTAGACCGCAAAATGGAACTCCTCAGAACTGGAATGCTGTTCAAAATGGTCAACCTCCTGACATCCCCGACTCTATGATTTATATATATATCTACATAGAGTAGTGAAGTGGTCAAGCAAGGGATAGGAGATAGGGAGAGGGACTGCAGGGAGATGGAAGCTGTGGAAGAAACAACACTATGAATGAGTAAGGCACACACCCACAGTCTACTCTCAGTAAGTCTCACTAATGATCGAGAGGATATATATACCTTAAAAGATATAGTCACACTGTCCAGCATGACAGTCTTCAATAACTATAATCATTGGTTCCATTCTTCCTGATAAATCCAAATGAAATAAGAACACATGGATATAATACCATCCCACTTGCGCCTTACAGTCAAACCACACTATTAAAGTACTGCAAAACACCATACACTCTACATACCACATATAGGAATGGAAAGAACAGAGTATACATATCCAGGTCTCGTCACATAAGATTACAAGCTTCTGTAATCAGTTAAATGTTATGGCAAGGAACTCCAATGCTTCTCATCACATTCACAATGAACGCTAATCCAATAAATCCAATGACATAACTTGAAAATAGCAAAGTATTCGCCCAAGCGTGATAAAGAAACAAACAAAACAAAATAAGGGTTCCAGACACAAAGGTTACGTCACCTAGTTTCTCCCAGGAGGTTCAGCCACAGAACAGAAGTGATTTCCATCCTAGAAGCCTCTGTAAACTGCAAGAGACAATACCAATCAGAATGTAATTTGAACCTGTGACTCCACGGGATGCCGCTCAGATTGGTTCCTCCCGCACCAGAGTCAAAATCAGCCCACAATACCTCACTGAAGTCTCCACGAGGTCACTGACCCAGGACGCGGAAAACGCACCTAGTCTTTACTTCACATGTGTGCAGAGCCCTGTAACCACATGCCAAAAATGCTCCATACGGTCACAGAAGCAGGACTTTCTTCCCGTTCATCAGAAGCCAGAACACTACCCGCCGAATACGGGTCTAAGGAATTCAAACCGGAATGAGAATTACACACGCCAGGTACGTGCGTCAATCGTCCTAAATACCCATGTGCCTCATCCGAGCATCATGGGAAACGTAGTTCTCTACCTATTAGTCGCATTATGGTAGGCGCTTCGGGCCGCCGATCTAGATAGGATCACCTACTCACACGCACACAGGTGGAGGCTCAATTGGAATAGAAATCTTCACAGTGCTGAATCTGGCATATGGGGTTTCTGACTCACAGTGCACATGGCGGTGGTCCAAAGGATATGTTGGAGTGAATCGTTTCTGGAAACTTTCGAACATGATGACCATGACCCCTCGGGTATCATGGACACAGTACATTACTTTTCGCTCAGTCACTCGTGCTCACTTCGTCTCAGAGACAGCGGCGGCTGGCTCATGTAAGAGCAGTGGGGCGTGGCAGGGCATGGCAGGAGAGAAACCCAACAGACAACGGAATAGGTATTATTTAATTATTTATTTCGTTAATTATACCTCTTCTGTCGGCTTCCCCCCCTGCCACGCCTGACCCGCCTCACCACGCTTACCTGAGCCGGCCGCCGCCGCCCAGAGAGATACAAAGAATGAAGGGGGGACGTTCCCAATAAGTATTTTTTGAACCAACATCATTCTAGTATAAAATGATTAGGCAGAAACAGAAATATATGATTACAAGCCCCAGCAGAGTAAATAAAAGGTAGAATTCTACCATGGTTCTAAGACAGTGAATATACTTTTTTTTTTGTAATACTTTATTCGATAGATATTTATCATAAAAGTACAAACATACAAAATACATAAAAACAATCTACCCAATAGTATTACATTTCCAGCAGAACAGCACAGAACAATTAAAAGAAGAAAAAAGAGGGTTTTAAAACAATACAATCATCCTAAATAGCTTTTATACATTGCCCAGCAACCTAGAGCGGATTATCCAGGCACCCGCGAGGTATTTTGCGACCCCACAGACAATATACATAGAGGCAGTGTTTGTTAACATGATACGCAGGGCTGATCTATGATCCTTCACACCCAGAACCCTACACACTGGTTTCAACCATTTATTCCTAACATGCTTATAGGCTGTACATGCGAATAGAAAGTGGCCCAGAGTTTCCTCCGGGCAACTACAGCCTGGGCAATTTAAGTCATGCACCCCCTTGCAATTCCATCCTTCCATAAATTTCTTGAGGGGCAGAGTACCGTATCTCAGCTTCAAAAACAAAGTCCTGTCTCTGGGTAGCTGGATAAAATCCAGGAAGGGTTCCCGCTTACAAGTTGGTTTGTGATCAAGGAAGTTGGTCGTCAGGGTTCCTAATTTGGGTTTGGCATAAACCTTGGCCTCAACCCAATCCCAATATAACTTTTTGACAATTTGTTTAGCAGGTGGACATTGCGAGGCCCAAGACTCTCCCAAGCCTATAGATGTTGCCAACAACTTAAGGTTGTTAAGCCACTTTATCTTGTTGTTGACATTTAGGGATATTAATTCATCCAGCACTCAAGCATATTCTGTTAATTCTTGAGTCCTTCTGAGGCGTACCCAAAATAACAGCGGCCTAAGATGGACTTTATCAGAAATTGTTTTTTTGCCCATGTCAAAAAATAATGGTAACAAAGGGGTTGACACTGGGGGTGATACCAAATCTCCAATGAACTTATTCTCTGCGGATGCCAGGGCCTTGATATTTTCGGTACCCCATAATTCAGGACCGTAAACTGCCGAGGCTACAGCGTTCCCTTCATAGACTGCCAAGGCTGGAGCAACCGGTCTGCTAATGGAGAGGCGCTGGTTCTTTAGTATCACTCCTGAAACCCTTTTGAGATTAAGTACCATTTTAGATATATGAGAGCCCCAGGACATATTGTTGGATAGCCTAACACCCAGGTAGTCTAATTCGTTCACCACCCCCAGATGGGACCCAAACAATGTGATGTGTACCTTCCTAACCTTTCTATTTGCAGATAAAACCATTAACTTTGTTTTCAAGGTGTTTATCGATAGACCGCGCTCTTTACAAAAGAGAGCGAAACGATCAAGCAGTTTTTGCAGGCCCTTTGGGGTCTTAGACATCAGGAGGGTATCGTCCGCAAAGAGGAGTGTAGGGGTCTTCTCTCCGGCAAGGACAGGCGTGTCCGCAGGATCCTCCCTCAAATGGTCCACCACCCCATTTATAAAGAGGGAGAACAGTGTTGGGGCCATCACGCATCCCTGCCGCACCCCTCTGTTGACTGATACCCTCCCTGACAATTGCCCCTGACTCCCCCACCGTATCCTTGCAAAATTGTCCTCATGGAGCTTGATGACAAATTGCAGCAAATAGCTTGGAAACCCCATGGACAATAATACCTCCCATAGTTTAGCTCTTGGAATAACATCAAATGTGGTTTTAAGATCAATGAAAGCCAAATAGAGGCTGCCCTTATTAATAGATACTGACTTCCAATAAACCGCACAAAACCGAAACACCTGGTCCATGGCACCAACATTCCGCCTAAACCCAGCCTGAAAATGTGTTAGTACACCTTCATCCATAAGCCATGTCTCTACTCTGCTTATAATGACCCTGCCAACTACCTTTTGGATGGTATCAATTAAACTAATTGGTCTGTAGTTGGCAGGGTCCTCTCTATCACCTTTTTTTTAATAAATCGTGATCACCTCCGCCCCTTTCCAAGATTCCGGGACGGGATGGCCTAACTGGATTAAATTCATTAGGCATGCTATGAAGTCTGCCCAAATTAGGGGGTCATAAGAAAATAAATCACCAGGCAAGCCATCTGGACCGGCTGCTTTGCCAGGGAGGATATTAAAAATAGCATCTCGGACCTCTCGCGGGGAGAATGGGATAGCCTTGGTAAAAGAGTCTGTTCTGAGGTGGGACAAGGGCAATGGTATTGGGTTAGCTTGAGCATCATCATCACAATATAATTTTGAAAAATGGGCATGCCATTGCTGTCCATTAATGTGATTTAAAATGGGATCAACTCCTCTACGGTCTAAAATATTAATTAGTTTCCAAAAAATGACTGAATACTTTCCACAGGCCACGATTTTAAGCTGCTGCCAATGGTCCTCCTCCCAGTTTTTTTTTGCTAGGAAAATAGTGTTGCGGTAATCCCTCCTGGCCAGTCTCACTGCTATGGGGTCTTTCAGTTTTATAGCTAAAGCAATAGCCTTCCTTTTATTTCTACAAATTGCTGTGTACCAAGGATTAGTCTTTGGGGGTCTAGGATCAGCCGGTGTATTACCCTTGGAGTTTTTAAGGAAATACTTTCCTATTTCTACTGTGAAATTCTGATATTGAGCTAATAATTCTGACCCTGAAAAATTTGGATTGGCCAAATCCACCACTGCAAGACAGGAAGTTTCAGCTATAACTAGCTCCTTGATACAGTTAAGTTCCCCCTCTTCACACTTAACCACATCCCATCTTAGTTTCCTGTTGCAGTTAGAGGGAAAGACCTCCTTGGTAATCAACTTCGGCCCCACACTCTCACATAACCCATTGGTCGCATTGATTCCCATACACAAAGGGTTATGATCACTGTCTGAGGACTGCCTGACCTCCATATCTACAAGGTTGGCCCAGGATTGGACGTCTTAAAAGATGTAATCAATTCGCGATGGGGAACCTATCCTGTTGTAGGTCATCGCCCCATTGCGATCAGAAATGGTCCGCCCATTGAGAGCCCGTAAGTTGTGATCCAAGGCCAGAGCATTCAGCTGGATTGCTCTGGCGGACCATTTCTTAATGGGAGCCAATGCTATAGGGGGTATAGAATGTCTCCAGTCCTCCGAGCTCCAGCCCAATATGTCCTCATCATCCAGGGGTTCAAATGTGCAGTTAAAGTCGCCCCCGACCAGGATTTTTGACCCAGGAGGCAGTTCTGATATCTTAGTATCTAACAGCTCAATTGTTTGCGAAGTTTGGCCACCCTGTGCCCCTCTTGCATAGACACAGAAAATTTGTATATTACCCCCATGGGGGCTTTTCAGGGAGATATGCAAAATATCATTGGAAGGGACACTATGCATAGTGACCACATAATTTAAATTTACTTTCACCCATCTGAGAAGGCCACCAGACGGGCGACCTTTCCCTGAGGAGACTGCCGGAACATAATAGGTGGAGTACCCATTTTTGTATTGCGGGGACAAACACCAGGGGGCAGATTTATGAAGGCCTTGCGCCGCCGGTGCGTCACTTTTTCCCATGTTAAAAATGATGCACCGGCGGCGCAAGGCCTTCATAAATCTGCCCCCAGGTTTCCTGAAACATGCAGATGTGGAAGGCGTCAATAAAATCATTCCAATCTGGAATAGTAAGGTTTTTCCTAAGCCCTGCTATGTTCCAGGAAAGAATATTTATGGGGGCAATAGCTAGAGTCGGTACAGTAATTAGGTATGTGGCACCCGCTTCCTCTTCACTGAGACTAGAGCCGCAGGGTTCCAAGTGTACTTGGCCCTCCCTAGCACTACCAACTTCAGCCCCTGGGGGGTCTACCACGTCCCTCAAAACTTCTTTACCCGGTGAGGTTGCGTGTGTAAGGTCATCTTCGACTTCACTTAGACTGGGGCTACAGGTTTCCACGTATACTGGGCCCTTCCTAACACTTCCCACATAAACCCCTGAGGAATCTAACACTTCCCTCAGAGCTACTTTACCCGGTAAAAGAACTGGGAGTCAGTCAACTGCTTCCAACCCACTATAGCGATTAAAACAAGGTATAGGAGGAGGATTGTGCTGTGGACCTGACCATGCCCCATTGAGGGGGTTATCCCCATACAGGGGCCTATCAATTCTTCTAGGGACTGTGCTCCACCCTCCATTAACGCCACCATCCCACTTGCTGATGTTATTATAATGTTGACCAGACCATGCCCCGTTTTGCTGGTTGACGCCAGGAGGACACCTACCCGTTGTTCTTTGCACTGAAGTCCACCCTCCGATGTTACTACCATCCCATTGATTTAAGTTGTGGTCCAGCCAAGGCCCCCCTCTTGTTCCTCCTCCCGTTTGGTTCAAGGCTCTCAACCAACTCCACCTATTACTACGATGATCTGTAAGCATATAGAAATAGGATAGTGGTTTAGCTGAAATTGTGGAGTTAATGTTGCATGGGGGCCCTGCACATATATGTTCCACCGAACACGAGTCCTCAAATGTCACAACAACACAGTCCCCTTGGATATTTTTTTTATTCTCACCCACCCACGGGGCTCTCTCTACCATAAGCAGATTACTATGGATATTTGGTAGTAATGGATAGTTTTTATCTAACCAATGGCAGACTTTATTTTTGAGAGCCCAAAAAGATTCTGTTGTTGAGAGGGCAAGCTCAGGGACGCCTGTTAACACTATTATACATATGGGCAGGCGTCAGGTGGTAAACTGATATTGCGACGTATCTTAAGGTTCACAGGTGGGGGTGTTGGCAAATTAAGTGCCGGGATGGGGGGTCCATCAAAATTCTGGGGTTTACTAGGGGCGTTAGACGTCAACTTGGCTGCACCGTTATTAATGATCATGGGAGTGGGTGGTGTAGGTGGATGTGATTTATTTGTCGAGTTTTTCCCTACTGGCTGCTTAGGGGGTACAGGTGGTTTAGTGTTAGACAAAACTGGAGCACCCAGTGCTTTTTGAACAGGGACTTTTGGTTGAGTTTTTAGCTCCAGGTGTAAGGCCTGGAGCTGCTGTTCAATCCCCTGCAATCTAATCTCCAAAGGCGTAAGTAGAGATTTGATGAGGTTGGATAAGGAACTCATAAATAAACCATTTCTATCTTCCAATCCCTCCGTTGTTTCATCCAGGCTGCTTGTCTCGAGGAGACTCGCAAGGCTGGTGTTTGAGACTGAATCGTCAGGAATACCCAACGTGAGGGGGTTGGATACATGGCTCACCTCTACTCTCACTGCACTGTTGCCCAAATTAACCATACTAGCCCTTCCCTCGATGTGGCCACTATTGATACTGGCGGTCTCAGTAGGTCCCCCTACCCCTTCAACAACCTCCATACAATCACTACTTTCCTTACTAGTTGTTTAGGTCGTTTAGGGATAGCGCCCTCCCGTATGCCCCTATGATTGAGTGTCTCTTCCTGACGGTCAGTAACTGACTGGGGGGTCACGGAGGGGATAGGAAGGGCTAAGGGGGGGGGAATCAATACGAGGGAGTCCAATGGGGCTGGCTGGCTACTATTGGAGGAATGGGTTATAGGAGAGGACACAATTGAATTTGGTTCAGAGGTTTGATGAGCTTTTAGTGGTGTGCGTGCAGAGGCTATAATGCCTAAAGACGATCTTCTCGCTTGTGCGAGGTCCTGGGACACCCTTCGTTCCATAAGGGCAATACCTTCATCAATTAGTGAATTAGTGCGCACAATAAAATTATCTAGAGTGCCTGTTAAATTTGAAACACCAGCTGCAGTCTTACTTCGCGTTTCACGGGTACATATTCCTATAGTAAAGATTTAGGCCTAACTAGCAAAACACAACCCTACAGAGTACAAAACAAATACTTTAGGAGCAAGCAGAACACTCACAATAGTAGCGGGCCACAGTGACTAGGCAATAATAAATAAAAAGAAAAATAAGAAATGGCTTACAGCAAAATCAAGAGTTCAGGCCCAGACCAGACTTTGCAGGCCTCGGAGGGCCACAGAGGGCCCGCCCTTTGCCCGGGCTTCGCCCCGGCCTTAGTCCCGCGCGCGTCCCCTGCGCGTCCCGCGTGCGCGAGGCAGTTACCCTCTAAAAAGGGGGAGGTGCCGGAGGGGGCGGGAAGAGGACCAGCTGTGGCCGGTGAGCGCCGCTGAGCAGGCTGGTCCTCACAGTCCCGCCTCTGTCCGTGTGCGTGTGGGGCAGATGGTCACCGGAAAGTCCACAGTTCCTCAGACGGCCAAGCGGGTCCCAGAGGCAATGGCCACGGCAAAGTCCAATAGCCACGAGCGGCGCAAGCGAAGCGGGAGCCGCGAGGTGTGGCGAAGTGGCCGGAAGAGACGAAATTTCACGCTCCGCTGCTGAAGCAATCCCAAGTAGAGGCACAGAAAGGCTCCCACTCGACACACACTCAGCAAGTTCTTATCTGCCGGAGGGGGTGGGAAGAGGACCAGCTGCGGCCGGTCAGCGCCGCTGAGCAGGCTGGTCCTCGCAGTCCCGCCTCTGTCCGTGTGCGTGTGGGGCAGATGGTCACCGGAAAGTCCACAGTTCCTCAGACGGCCAAGCGGGTCCCAGAGGCAATGGCCACGGCAAAGTCCAATAGCCACGAGCGGCGCCCGCGAAGCGGGAGCCGCGAGGCGTGGCGAAGTGGCCGGAAGAGACAAAATTTCACGCTCCGCTGCTGAAGCAATCCCAAGTAAAGGCACAGAAAGGCTCCCAGTGAATAGACACAGGCATGTAGATGCATGGCAGTAATCATGCATACTCCTCCAATGGTAACCCTAGCTAGATGTACCTAAGTGTACCTAGAATATATGTAGGTGTATAGCCAAGAATTCCCCTAGGATAGACCCACCCCATTACCTGAGTGGAGATAATGAAGGGCCTTGTCTTGGTCTCAAGATGGACACCCTGCAAGGGATGTCACAACACTGCGTGCTGGAGTGCCTGCATGCAGGGACTTCAGCATTGTGTGTCAGCATGGAAGCTTCTCCTCTGGTTTGCCCAGTGAAGACGAGGTACTTATAAACCCAAAAGGTTTCCCTCAGGGGCTCTACCTAGATGAGTCATGGAACTTTGGGCCTGACTTTTGTACAGAGTTATAATAGGGAAGATGGTAATCCTACAGTGATACTAAGAATTCTCATGCATAATAAATTAGGCTAGTTTTCAAAGAAACCTAAGCAACATTTGTTCAGCACCTAACTAGGTAAAAGGTCAGCACCAGAGCCGTTATGTAGAGCAAAGTAGGACAAATTTGGGTAAAAGGTTGTGCCACTCCATAGACCTATATTGGGGTACTTTGGGGTTCATAACACATTCTCTGGAATACGGGGGTCACCAACTAAAACCTGCATAAGGGCAACAATCCAATCAGAGCACCAGTCTTCTACTCACACCTTGCTACAGGATCCAGTCACCAGGATACCACACTTGACCTCGCTCACCCCAAATCCCATTTTTCTCACAACGCACTCTGGTCTTGGCAAGCAGGCAAACACTGGTGTTCCAGGCTCCAGGGGCAGGTGGTCTTGGTTGTCTCTGGGTGATGTCCACTTACTCGACTGGGAGACTTGCAGGCCTTAGCCTTCAGCCCTGATCACAGTCTTGTAGAGCTTCCTCTCCTTGCAAAGCCATTTGGCTGCTTAACAGTTGACCATTATGGGGCCTCAAGCTCATTTCCAGACACAAATTGTGATTTAGGGCTTGAATCTTTGAAATTTTTGATGGCGGTCTGCTTCCTTTTGAGGTGTCCTCTCCTATGCCCTGCCTTTTTACCAGAAAGCAGTCAGTCACAGCGGGAGTACTTCAAATCTGATATCCCCACGACTAAGGTCATGGAAGTGACTTGAGGTTCACACTTGGAAGTCAGCCACAGTGATATGTGCCACAAAAGGCTACCCCAGGGTCTCGGCTCCAATCTTTATGATTTTCCGATCAGCCCCATCTCCTTTCTGAGATGTGTTCTGGCCCCTTTCCAATTACCTCTCTCTGAATCAAAGAACATCTTTTCAAATGTGCTAGAAAGCCTGGCTCTCCTTTTTCCAGTGTATGTCCCACTCAGTTCACAGGAATGCTGCAATCAGAATCTGTCTTGCGGGATTCCTCTATCTCCTCATACTCCTCCAGTCAGCCGTGGGTCTTCCCAAATGAAACCCAGAATCTTCCATATATTGTACCATTCACAGGTTTGCATACACCAAGCACATGCATACAACATACATGCACTGCAGAGCACTACATACCATCTCGATGTAGGACAAGGGTGAGTTATGCACACAGCAATGGAACTTTACATGAGTTAGCATAGAGGCCTCACTCCAGTGTCACAGGTAAAAAGGGATGTTTACTTCTACTTATCACCACTTGGCATCACTTGTGCTGCCCGACTCCTAGCAAAGGCAGTTGCCTTTCACCACTTTGAGAGTAGGCTTTGGGTACCCCTCTGGGTCAAAAAGACTATGATCCGCTAGAATGGCTAATGTCATGGTGCACACGCTTGATCTCTAATTGTCCATGACAACAAAAATCAGCTTCGGGATCCAGATCTCTTTGCAATTGGGGCACACAGAGCAGGAGTACACTCCATCACCATGCAAGGGACTTTTCTATCTCAGCAATGAACACATCAGTGATGCCGACTCAGCAAGACAGAGTATGTAACAGGGACATATGACCTGGCCAGTCTGCGTTTTTTTCTTTGCATTAGGCTGCTTGTAGTCCTGCACCCACAATTGAGAAGCCAAGAGTTACATTTTAAATATAAACCTTCAAAGAGTTCGTCCTTAAACAATGTGAATTCTAAAAAGTGGCAATTTGGTACATCTCAAACCACAATCTGAGAAGAAAGTCAATAGGTGGAGCTGTAACTTTATTTTCAAACAATGAGAGTGGACTGCTTCATTATAGCCAATAACTGCACACAGGGAGGTTGCATTGGCCATTTGAGGCAGGAACCACATTTGAGAGAGGACAGCTGCGAAGGGAATTGGGGTATGTGGCTGAACATAATGAGGGTTATGGGCATATGTGCCCTACCAAAGAATTTAAGGATGCACTTGTGTTATGAGCCTACACTGGACCTGTGACAAAGATCTAATATTTGAGTCACATGGCCATGTCTGCTCATCATGCCTGTCCATATTATGTTCATGCCATAGCATTTGAATCTTGGGATCCAAACCTTCATCTGGGCATTTGAGGCTGTGTCTGAACAAACAATAGTTGTGCTTGGTACCTCTAGGTTGTTATAGCTGTACTTGGCCTGTGAAAGCTGTACCTTGTTAGATCCTATCGATGTCTGGCATCTCATTGGTGAACTCCTCATATAACATGGAAGCATAGTAGTTAATACATTAATGATGCCTGAAATTATTGTCATTTACTAGAAGCTGTTAAAAAATCTCTGCATGTTGTAGCTTCTTCACCTTAAATGATGTCACTTCCTGTGATATTTTTACGGTCAAAGTTCACAGTACATGACTTCATGTGAAGTCTTGGTAGTCAAAGGTCAGGTTCCTGCTGTTTTGGAGCGGGGAAGGCACATGCCACTTTTACAATGCCCCTGTTGGGCGCTAGTAAATAAACACCCAAAAGAAGTGCCTGAGTATTTTAATCTGTAATTATAGACATGACCACGATAAGCATATGATATGGGCACCCAGATAAATAATGGCTATGTCCCAGGAAAATATTTGTGACATCCTTGATAAAATATACGTGGTGACTAAAGTAAACATTGAGCAGCTTTCATTACAGTTGTGCCTTTTTTAGGTAACGCCTAGGGGCACCACACATGTGCTGCTCTGCCAGACTTGTTGTAGTGGAACATGGAATAGAAGCCGCGGCCACTCTCTGCCCTTATTTGTCATTGGCTTGTGTCATTGTCCTTCGTAAATGCTGGCTTCTGATTCCTTGCTATGCTTGTTAGTCCCTCCATAGTACCACCTTGTCTTCAATTGTAACCTCCATGGCGACTGGCCCTTTTACTTCAGTTGTTACACGGTACGCCTTCTTTAGTCTGTGAGCACTATTTTCATTAATAAGTTTCTCTTACTGCAGGCAGCACATGGGCATCCGCTTTCAATAACAACACAGGCATCCGCTTTCACTTTAACCCAGGCGCCCGGCATTATCTAAATACCCCACCCACCCCGTCGCTGCTTAATTGCTTTGTCGCCGTCATGTATGTTCCCCTAGAACAGCACGACCTAAAACCCCGCCTCCTCCGTGAGGCATTCTACGTTGACGCTATCCTTCCTTGTTTATACCAGAGTGGACTGATCAACCTTTTTACACCTAGGTATACATTGAAAATACTCCTATTCATAAATGTATGTTGCATTGACAAGACAAAAAAACAACAATATAAGTTACTGGTTTGATGGTCTGTCATGACCAGCTGGAAATGGAAAAGTTCAGGTGACACTTTAAACGAAGTAACACATGGCTTTGTTTCTTCCCTCTGACCTAGTAGTTGCTGGGGAAACCGTACCCAGCAAAGGAAGCACGTATTACGGGTTTGTTCGATACCCATCATCCATCTGAAAACACGGATAGAAGGTAAGAGACCGTTTCAACCTTCGATGACACGTTGCAAAACTGAACTCTGGGCAAACGTTAGCAAGTTCCTAATATCCTATGGTGTGACAGGTAGGAGCCTGGTGCAAAGAAATGGCCATTGTCTTTGTTGCTATTCTTGTAATAATGCCTTCTGGGCACATAACATGGCCTGCAGAATGGTTGACAGGGGCTAATCGGAGCTCCCACTATTCCAGAAATTAGCTTCATTTACACTCAAATATTAACCAATATGGCCCAAAAAGTAACGCTCAGGAAATTCTCTCCATTTCATAGGAAATGAACAAGAGCTTAAGTAAAAAGGCACTGCCTCTTTAGAACAAGCACTTGCAATGCAATAGGTCTCGCATTCACATGAGTTTGAGGTATTGGCATTGTAAATGACAAAGCCTTTTATTTATGTTTTGGTTTTTAAAACATAAATAAAAGGCACTGTTATTTACAATGCCAATGGCTTAAACTCGACTAAATGCGAGACCTATTGCATTGCAAATGCTTGTTAAACTTGCACTTATTGAATGGTTCTTAATCTCAGTGATGTTTATATCTGTGATGTCAACAAATTAAAAGGCCATGTGTGGGGTCTGAATGAGGTAGCCCACTCGTGGTTGGGAGGATAATTAATTTATTTATTTGACCCGGAGCGCCGGGAATACACCGCTCTCTCTCGTTGCGGTCGGCGCCAACAAAGATGGCTGCCTTCTGCTTCCGCTGTGGCCCTTCCGGTTCCGGCCGTCAGAGACTAAACCGTCACCACATATCTCCCCCCTTTACATAACATTTAACAATCACTATGTCTTACTGTTAGTCCATCTCAAAGTCCTTGAACCTCTCCAGGATTCTCACTCTCCTTCCGGCTCTCGTCACCTTCGCTCCCTCGCTTTGTGCTCTGCTTTGTCCTTCTGGCTTCCGTTCCACGGTTCTCGCCTTCACTCTGATCTCCCCAGTTCCTTTATCTCCTCCGTCTTCGCCTTTCTCTTCCTGAGGTCTTCGGGCTCCCTCGTGCTCCTTTCCCGTTCCATCTTCCACTTGCTGCATGCCTTCTTCCACTTGCTCATTGATCTGTCTTCCACATTCTTCCTCATGCGTCTCCATGTTCTCTATCTCCTCGCCTCCATCTGTTCCCCAATTCAAGATCTTGCTACATTTAGCCATCTTGTCCTGCGACCACACTTTACCGTCGCTAAGCAGTGCAGACCTTGCATATGGTACTAGTACTTGTAGGGGTGGGGTGAACTTGCTTTCCCCTTTTCTTCTGAGTGTAGGTATTTTCACTCTCACCCAATCGCCTTTATCCAATGTCACTCCTTGGACACCATTTCGTTTGTTGAAGTGTTCAGTGTATGTTTCTTGCGCTCTTTCCAGGTTTCTCTTGACCACCGCTGGAGACCACTTGCTCTGCACAACCATCTTCCTCCACACTGCATTGTCCTTTGTGAAGGGTTCTCTTCCCCGTAGCACCTTGAACGGACTGTAACCAGTGCTACCTGGAGTGATCCGGTATGCCCATATCATTATTGGCAACTCCTTCTCCCAGTCCAATCCATCATTGATGGCCGCCTGAATGGTGCCCATGATCACCCTGTTGAAACGTTCCACTTGTCCATTTCCTGAGGGATGACAAATAGGCGTGTGTTTGACCTCTATGCCATTCCTTGATACGAACGCGTCCCACTTCACAGACGTGAATTGTGGTCCATTGTCACAGATAATCACTTTCGGGATTCCTTCCTTGATGAACGCATTTCTGAGGAAGGATATGACGGCATCCGTGTCCATAGCTTCCTGCACATCTATCTCCGGCCATTTGGAGTACTTGTCAATCAACACTACCACATATTTTTGCAGTCCTTCCTTGTCTAGAATGGGTCCCATGATGTCAACGGACACCATCTGCCAAGGTCCTTCTGGTATAGGGAATCGTCCCAATGGAGGTCTCATGACTTTTTGGGATTTGTCGGCCTTTGCGCACGACTCACATTGTCTTACATATCTTTCTACCTGGGAGTCGATGGCTGGCCACCAGTACATCTGTCTAGCCAGGGCTTTGGTTTTCGTAATTCCCTGATGTCCTTCGTGCAGCAATGCCAGTAAATGGTCTATCACTCCTTGGGGGGGCACAACTTTGTCGCCCCTTAACAGGAACACGGGATTCTCTCCCAGTGACATCTCGTCCCGCACTTCCCAGTACCTCCGTAACGTTTATCTGAGATGTCTCTTCTCTGGCCATCCATGTACGACATACCCTTTTATTGCTTCCAGATCATCATCCAATTTGTACGCCTCTTCCCATTCTTGGGCACTTATTACTCCTTCCATGCCCTGAACGGTGGCCACCACATAGCCATCCCAGTTCGGGGTCTCTTGCATGTCTGTTCCTTCCTTTGCTACCGCCCGGCTCAGGAAATCAGCCACCTTATTTTGTGGCCCTGGTATGTGCTCCACATCATACACGAAATCCAAAAGTCTCAATGTCATTTTGGCTATACAGGGAGTGTCGTGGGCGTGGCCACTTGATGTCAATACTCTTACCAACGGCTTGTGATCAGTTCTCACTAGGAATTTAGCTCCCCACAAATATTGCCTGAATCTCTCCATTCCCCACACCACCGCCAACATCTCTTTCTCAATGACGCTGAACTTTTCTTCATTCGGCGCCAAGGACCTCGAAGCAAAACTGATGGTGGACATCTCTCCCTTCTCCGACTTCTGCATCAGCACCGCTCCCAGGCCTTTTTCCTTGCATCAGTGGTGAGGATGGAGTAGGCATCTGGATCAAACCCTGCCAACGGTATTGTCGTACTGAGTTCTTGTTTAAGCTTGGCGAATTCTTCCTGTTCTGCCTCCCGCCACTGGAAACCATTTTTCTCCTTGAGTAGTTGGCGCCTGCAATGAGTTTTTGTGGCAAAGTTGGGAATAAATTTACTATAGTACTCCGCCATCCCCAGGAATGATCTGACGTCCTCTTTCCTCTCTGGGTTTGGCGCGTCCACGATAGCTTGCATGTTGGCCCTTTTTGGCTCTATACCTCTCTCACTCACCTCATGTCCGAGGTACGTTACTGATGGCACACCCAGCTTGCACTTGGACCATTCTGCGGTCAATCCGTTAGCCTGAAGAGTGCGTAGTACCTGATGCAATTTTTCATTGTGATCCTGTTTGGATGTTCCCATGATCAGGATGTCATCCTGGAAGAACTGGACGCCTCCAATCTTCCTGAAAAGTCTATGCATTAGATTTTGGAACACAGCAGCTGCAGATGCTAACCCAAATGGCATTCTAACAAACTTGTAGCAACCAAAAGGGGTGATGAAAGACGTGAGGTGGCTGCACAATGGATGGAGTTTCACCTGGTGGTAAGCTGAGGATAAATCCAACGTGCAGAACCACTTGATGCCTTTCGTTTTTGCTAGCATCTCGTTGATACGGGGAAGAGGGAATTTGTCGACTAAGATGTTTTTGTTCAATTCTCTCAGATCGATGCATAGCCTCACCTTCCCGTACGGTTTCTGGGCCACAACTAAGGGCGAAAGCCACTCCGAGCTCTCTATGACTTGTATGACCCCGCTTTTTCCAGTCTGTCCAGTTCAGCCTGGACTGCCTCCCGACACCTGAGCGGAATGTTCCTTACTTTGTGTAAAACTGGCGTAGCTCCCTCCTTCAATTTGATGAGGTGTTGGTATTTGACCAGTTCGCCTATTTGTCCACCGAACACCTTGGGGTACTCCCTGCGCCATGCTTCAGTGTCACAGTTCTGTTCCGTGTCCATCAATAGAATCTTCTCCACTCCACCAGGGTTGAGTTGTATACCTAACGCCCCATGGTCCTTCCAACTGAGCACAGACGGTCCTTTCTCTGCCACGTACAGCTTACACATGGCTTGTCGACCCCTGAACTCAAACAGCAAAGGGCAGTACCCTAACATTGGTATCTTCTGCCCCGTATACGTGACTGGTCGTAGATCCATAGGACGTAGCTCTTCGTTCACCTTTGCCACGAAATCTCTGTCCCACACCTGTCTTTGGATTATGGTGATGGGTGCTCCGCTGTCCGTGATCATTTCTACGGGCACTCCTCCTATCTGCATGTCCAATTTAGGTTTGTCCGATTCCGTGCCTCCCACGTCTAATATTTGGGCATCAATGTACAGAAATTCTTGCTGGTCATCCTCATCCGTTCGGCTCGCCTCTTCCTCCTGTTGTTCCTGGTCCACGTACCTGACCGTGGTCCCTTGTGGCTTACGATGGCATACCTTCTCGTAGTGACCGAAGGTATTGCAGTACGCGCATTTCGCTCTGAATGCAGGGCATGCCTTGTCATTGCCCAAATGCGCCGTGCTGCCACATCAGTAACAACTTGGTCTGCCGCCTCTCCCTGTTTTCCTGGACGGTCCTCCGGACTGTTGCGGACCATTCATGTTGTCTTGACTCCTCGTCGTGTCCTTCTGCTTGGTCTTCTCTCCTCTATGGTTTGTCATGATTTTGCAAACGATCTGAGCGCCCCATGCGTCCTTTCTAGCCGCTTGCGCACACCTTTTTGACATCTCCGCTTTCTTCACCATGGCCCAAACTTCCTTCAACGGTGCATCGCCATTCACCCACAGCTTTTCTTGGACGTGCGTGCTCGTCGTGTGCATGATGATTTGATCACGGACGAGCTCATCTTGGAGAGGACCAAATTTGCATGTGAGGGCCAGTTTCTGGAGCGCTGCCACATATTCATCCACAGTCTCACCTCCACCTTGCTTCCTGTGGAAGAAACTGTGCCTGTCGATAGCCACACACACAACGGGTCTGTAGTGCGCGTCCAAATCTGAAATAGCGTGGCTGAAAACATCATCATCGTCATCGTCTCTTTGCCCTTTTACGATGGTATCGAACACTCTTATGCTTACTTGAATAAGCCGATCCACTTTCCTCTTCCAGTGCCTCCAAATAGTTCTGAAAGTACCTCTTCCAGTCTTCCCAGGGCATCGCCGGCTCCCCTATGGAAGGAAGAAACGGAACCATCTGCGTGAGAGAAGTGGATTGCGCCGTCATTTTCCTGACCAAGTTGGGGTTAGTCGGAACTGGGTTATCGCTGTTTGGGGGGCTGCCCGGAGCTTGGCGTTGGTCTGTGTCTGCCCCGCTGCTCCCGCCGGCTGTCGCACTCTCTGACTCTGCGGCTGTGGCTCTTTGGGGACGTGGCCCTGCACCACCGTCAGTCTCCGACCGTCCACTCTGGACTAGATGCTCTGCCAGCTTTGCATGGGGTGCAATGCCACGGGGTAGCGTGCTCTTCCCCACTGGCTGCGAGGGGCCTTACCACCTCCGCCGGCCGTGTGCTTGCCAGGCTCTTCCTGCCGCACTCTTGTGGCTAGTCCCCGGCACCGGGGTGGAGGGAACACGTGTGTCAAGCAGCAAGCCCTCTTCTGGACTCTATTGGCCGTGTTCGACGCTTTTGTCCATGGTATGCCAATTTGGTGGCCTCCCTGCGGACTGTGGGCACGTTTGGGGTGGCGCGGGCGTCACCGGCCTCTCTCGCCGCCCTCTGCCGCTCTCCGGGTCTGAATGGACTTCCCTCGCTTGGGCGGGAACGTCCGATGCGTGATTCTCGCCGCCGCCGCGAACTCCGTGCAATTAGGAGTCGCCGTGGAGAGCACCACTCGTCGCCATTGTGGGGTCTGAATGAGGTAGCCCACTCGTGGTTGGGAGGATAATTAATTTCTTTATTTGACCCGGAGCGCCGGGAATACACCGCTCTCTCTCGTTGCGGTCGGCGCCAACAAAGATGGCCGCCTTCCGCTTCCGCTGTGGCCCTTCCGGTTCCGGCCGTCGGAGACTAGACCGTCACCACACCATGTAACATAACTTCCTGAGTTGTGTTGACACTATCTTTGATAACCTGATAAGATAGAATATACACGCTTTCACAAGATCGGGGATAGTAAGAGAATCTACATCGTCAATAAAAAGGCAGCATAATTAATTAAATAAGATTTCAAGATACATGGTACAAGCTGGAAACTATGAATGAATGAAAGAAAGAAGCTTATAAAGTGTGCAGCTAGTCAACAAGAGTGTCCTGGCCCTCGGGGTTCATTCATGACAGCACTCAGAGGCACTATTAGCTCTTAAAGAGCCAGGTTTTCAGGTGTTTCTTAAAATATGTCAAATCAGTTGTTGCTCTCAGAGTGGCAGGTAGTTGGTACCATGCTTGTGCGCCCAAAAAACGAAAGATGATCTGCCACCCATGCGGACCAAGCAAACTTTGGGGATGCAGGCGAGTTCAGAGGAGGATGATCCTAAGGGTCTGATGGGTGCATAGCGGCTAGCATGCTGTTGGGATTTCCCTGGCTCGCGCTACACTTGCGCTCGTGCTTGGGACAGCTCGTGCTGGGGACAGCTCCGTTCCAACTTGGAGCGTTCTGATTAGGTTCTGTGTTGGGCAGTTGCTGCCTGGGAGCTGCTTGGACTGGTCAAGAATAAATGAGCTACCAACTTACCTGTGGTTCGCTCTTCTTTTCATTGGCGACGAGGTTGGCCAGTCCTGCACTCCCGTTCCCGTCGATTCCTTGGTCCTGGTGCTCTTCCTCCCGCGTCGATTCCTGTGATCCTGGTGTTCTTGATTTTGTTTCCTGATGCAGTTGGACGATTGGTGATTCATCTTGGAAATCCTTTGGAGCCGGTGTACTTTCCTGATGTTTTCCAGATTGCCTTCCGGTGTATTGCTGGAGCCGGTTCGGGCTCTGTGAGGTACTTTTGTTTAACGCGCTGTGTTCACCTTGTGCGCGCGCCGCAGCCGTTCAAGAGCCTTCTTCTGTGATGCTGCAGCGTCACCTTGCCTGACCTGCTGCACGTAACGCTAGGACGTTGCGTGCGGCCATTTTGTAAACCCTCCGGCAAACTTGGTTGTCATAGCAACACAACGCATCGGACTTTAGCGCTGATGCGCACAACTTGATTTTCATTGCGCTCAGTTCTTGGCAATGTCTCCTTCGCTGATGCGCACAGCAGTTCTATTTAAATTCAACATAACCACGTTATTACAGCTCAGAAGCTTCATCAAAAGGCATTTCATCCATTTGATGTGCAAAGCTTGTTTCTTCATTGCGCTCTGTTCTTTGCATTGTCTCCGCTGATGTGCAAAGCAGTTCTATTTAATTCAACATAACCACGTTATCACAGTTTAGAAGCTTCCTTAAAAAGGCATTTCATTAATTTGATAGTGCTTGCTCATCAGTGACACGCACACTTTATTTCTGATTTGTGCATTCGGTGATGTGCACACCTTTGTAAATATAAGAAATAATCTCTTCTTCCAACAATTGTACATTCTCTACTGTGGGGCAGCAAGTCACCCACGCACATGGATCGTGTTTTAGCACCTCCTCCCTTTTTGCAGTCAGCTGGCACACCACCAGTGCCATGGAAACAGTGGAAAGATACTTTTGAGGCATACTTAGAAGCTATTGATGGTGACACTTTCACTTCCAAGAAAAAAAAAGCACTATTAACTTATAATCTTGGGACCGAAGGTAGAAACATTTTGAAGACTTTGACACTTGAAATAGTTAGTACTGTTTCCCTCGGGGGAATATGGTTAGACCGTACGGCTTTTCTCTCATGGATATTAGTAGGGCAAGAATTAAGAGAAGTATGAATCCCGAACTTCTTGTTGAATTTTTTTTTGTGTTTAGCTCATGAAGGGCATCCAGGAATTTGAGCCATGAAACGCAGAGTGAGGCAAGATTTTTGGTGGCCTGCTCTCGATAAAGATGTTGAGTATTTTATCGGCGACTGTTGTTCGTGTGTTGTCAGCGACAAATCTCGTGACTCATCCCTCTCCTGTTGAACCGATCGTTGTGAAGAACACTCCCTGGTCCAAATTAGCGTTGGACATAGCTGGTCCGTTTGGTCCCATTGGAACTTCTCCCAAGTATGCCCTTGTTTTAATTGATTATATGTCTAAGTGGCCAGAAGTTAGGTTTGTTGACAGTATTAACTCTTCTCTCGTCATTAAATTCTTGCAGGATGTTTTCCTTAGGGAGGGTTTCCAGAGGAAGTTGTGTCTGACAATGGGACGCAGTTGGTTTTGTCTGAAATGACTATGTTTCCCAAGGAGGCTGGGATCAAACATATCCTTACGTCGCTCTATCATCCCCTCTGCAACGGTTTGGTTGAGCGCTTCAACCGTGTTCTTAAGGAAAATCTTCAGCTTGCCTTAGTGAATGGGTTGCATTGGCGCTGGGCTGTTAGTGATATGTTGTGGGCAGTGAGGACTACCCCTCATGTTTCCACAGGTGTTGCTCCTTCTACTCTGTTGCGGAGAAGGGTTGCAGGTTCCAAACTAAACAAAGAATGGATGTCTAGGAGAGTGGTGAATGCTGAAAGTTTATCTGTTGTAGATGATGTCAGAGCTGCTGCCAGGCTAAGTATGACACCAGACCCCTTGCTTTTTCTTCAATCAAAGTGTAGGTGGGTGATTGGATGAGGATAAAAAAACTGGTTTTCTCCACAAGGGGGAATCTCGATTTGCTTCTCCCAAGAGAGTGTCTGATGTAAGAGATCATGTTGTTGTGTTGGACGATGGTAGAGTCTGGAACAAGAGTACTATATCTATTGTGCCTAGTCCCATGATTGAATGTGTCAACAAGAAGTTCGGGATTCATACTTCTCTTAATTCTTGCCCTACTAATGTCCATGAGAGAAAAGCCGTACGGTCTGACCATATTCCCCCAAGGGAAACCTCTTCCAGGGTAAGATCTGTTCCTGCCAAATTACGGTCTGACCATATTCCCCAGAGGGAAACCTTTCAGGACTACAAAATGTGGTAAATTGTTGTATTGCTGAATTCATTCTTGTTACTGCATGCTATAACTTGTTTTCTCTATAGTATGATTATTACTTGCTGCATTCATTACTTTATGTTTTCTTTTCTTTTCTTTTTTTAATTTTTTTTTATTGTTGTTATGAAGGAAGGGGGTGTGTTGGGATTTCCCTGGCTCGCGCTACACTTGCAATCGTGCTGGGGACAGCTCGTGCTGGGGACAGCTCCGTTCCAATTTGGAGCGTTCTGATTAGGTTCTGTGTTGGGCAGTTGCTTCATGGGAGCTGCTTGGACTGGTCAAGAATAAACAAGCTACCAACTTACCTGTGGTTCGCTCTTCTTTTCACATGCCTCTTGAGATATTCCACCCTCATTCCATGGAGGGCTTTGAAGAATATTACCAGGGCCTTAAACTTTATCCTTTCCTTCTCTGGGAGCCAGTGTAAAGCCTTGAGATGAGGGGCCAGTGCGACCTGGGTTTCAGTCAAAGCAACTGAGTGTTGCACCACCTGGAGACGCTGGAGAAGTTAGCCAGGCAGGCACAAGTATAGGACATTAGCATAGACTAATCTAGACGTCACCAGAGCCTGAACCACTATTTTCCTGGAATCAGGTGGAAGGAGTGGGAGGAATCTTTTTAGCATGCTAAGCATGCCAAAACAGGAACCCACTTTGGATTTCATAGAGAGGACATGTAGATGCCAAGTTTCTTAACTGTGGTTTGGGCTGAGATTGGGGGGACAGCTCCACCAGCCACCAATGACTCAAATTAATCATGGAAGGCAGGACAAAAAAGACAATCCCTGATTTGTCAGGGTAGAATTAAAGCTGGTTTGCCTTGAGCCAGTTAAAAACCTTCGTGAGACAAAATCTAATTGCCTCCCCATCAAAGTCTGCCCCCTATCACAGGAAAAGATCAGCTGTGTATGATCAGCATATCATATTATCTTAGCACCGTTGGCCTCAGCCAGAGGTGCGAGGCGAGATATATATAAATTAAAAAGAGTCGGACTCAGAATAGTTCCCTGAGTGACTCCTACATTGTTGTTGGGCAAGGGAGATGAAAAAGGAGGCTTCCATATTTCTTGATTTCTATCCTTGAGGAACAATGTTATCCAGGCTAGTACTATACCACTGATGCCTATGTTCCTTAGTCTATCGAGGAGTCTCTTGTGTGGGACTGTGTAGAACATTGCCGACAGGTCAAGTAGTATAAAGATAGCTCTGTCCCCCTGGTCAAGCTTTTCCTTAAGGTGCTCCCTCACTTCCAACAGAGCTGTCTCGGTGCTGTTTTTTGCCATAATGCCAGATTGAGTCAAATGCAGTAGTTTGTGACTTTCTGCGTAATCCGAGATCACTCTGTTGATATGTTTCTCAAGCACCTTGAAGAAAGCCGGGAGTAGGGAAATCGGCCTGTAGTTTGCAGGAACTTTCTGATCCGTGGTTGGTTAAGGAGCGGCATCATTTTTGCCTGCTTCCAAATGGATAGCACAATGCTGGTAGAAAGCGATGAGTGTAGCACCTAATTCACTGTGGGGTTTATAGTTGGGGCTAGGGAAAGTAATAATTTTGCTGGGTATGCGCCTACCGGGGAGCCCGCTTTAAGGCCCTTCAGGTATCTAAGCGATTTGTCCAGTTGTATAACCGGGAATTGTCATAGTGCCGGGGAAACTGGGGCCTTGCTTTTCCATCGGAAATGTGATAAGGGAGCAGGTCCCCCTCTTTCTCCCTAGAGAAAGACTGATGGATCATGATATCCTTGTTATGAAGGGATAGGGACACCTGGCTGGCCCATTCGGCCGAGTAGGGGGCTTCATTTTTTTTAAAACAAGTTTTATTGAGTATACGACTTTCAATCAAAACATTTACAAAAGTACATTTCCATGAGACAGTAGCGTCTTACATGACAGCGAGTACATTGGTTGATAACATTTCTGATGTACATTATAGGCTTGTCAATGAACAGAAATTCAGCTATTAGTCATCATCGTCCAAGGAAGGATCTATAGTTGGGGGAGTACATATACCTCCCCTAAATGCATTCCATTTATCCCACCTTCGTTCCCATTTTTTGGGCATCCTCTGTGGACATATGTTGCAATTTCAGCCACCATGCGCATGTCCATATCTTTACACCAGTCCTGGAGGAGTGGTGCCGTACTAGCCCCCCAATGTCTGGCAATATTACGTTTCGCTACTGACATACCCAGGGCGGACCAGGCTTGGGCGGTGTGATTCAGGTCTGTCGGCTGCCAGATGTTTAAGAGACAGCATTTAAGCTCAGGCGGCACAGGTCTTTCACTTACCTGTGTAATTGTGCCCATTACTGCTGCCCAATACGATTTAATCGCAGGGCATTCCCATAATGTGTGGTGAAAGGTGCCTATGTCACCACATTGACGCATGCAGTGCTGATCTTTGGATTTTCCTATCTTGCCCGGAGTTACTCTGGTAAAATATGTCCTGTGGAGCACTTTGAGTTGTTTAAGATGCAACTTGGAGGATTCTGGCACCACCCTCTGTGATTCCAGTTTGCCATTTTTCCCACAAAAATTGTGTAAGATCTGCTTGATTATTGATGATTTTTCGGTATGTGAGTGATATAGCCTTGCTGTTCATGTATTCCTTGAGGAGTCTGTATTTCAGTGGGGAAGACTCTGGTAGGATTGTGTCTGGTGGGATAGCTGCTTCTCATCCAAGCAGAACCTGCAAGTATCGAAACAGCTCTGTGGGTGCCATCTCGTATTGGGTTTGTAATTGGGAGAAGGTGAGGATTTTTCCAGCTTTCCAGATGTCACCTAATCGTGAGATCCCTATTATGTTCCACTTCCTAAACCCTTTACTCTTACCCAGGTTGCCTAGTTTTCCCATTTCCCACAACGAGTGTGTTGCATTCGTTTGTCGTTCCAGCCCAGGTGTGTTGTTACTGCATGCCATGCGCGGATGGTATGTAAATTCCGTCCAATAAGGTCTGATTTTTGCTTTTTATTGTATAGTGCAAGATTGATTCGTTCCACCCCTAAGGTATGCCTGTCTAGTTGATGCACAATGTCAGTTTGGGGCAAATTAAGCCATTGATTGATTTGCCCCCTGGTTCTCTGACACACTACGGAAAGAAAAGCAAAAATGCTGTTGACTAGAAAGCTGTTGGTGAACTAATTACTACTCACCTGAGAGGAAGGCGTATAAAACGACCCTAACACAATATAAAAATGTACTGATATCAGGAAAGAGGGATTATTTTACCAGACAGATTGAAAATGCTAAATATTCCTCTAAAGTACTATTTTCAGAAGTAAATAAATTCACTATACCCAAAAATACAGAGGTCAGGTGTAATCAAAAGTTCTGTGACGACATCGCAGCTGCTTTTAAAACTAAAGTCCTGGAAATTTTTAACATCTTTGAGGATGCCTCAGCTCACCTCCCTACCACTCTACAGACAAACCCGGTTCCTGAAAATACTTCCCCTTGCAGCTTCTTCCCTACTTCATCCGAAGCTGTGGAAAAATATATAAAAGGAGCTAAGTCGGGATCTCCCTCCAACCCATGCCCACCGGCATTTCTGACAGAAATAGCAGATCTATTGAGTCCCGGGCTTACGGAAATGTTTAATTCCATGTTTGAGTATGGCATCTTTCCGTCCAGGTGGTAAGATACTGCCATTCTTCCGCTGCTAAAAAACAACAACGTGGACGCAGCAAACCTGAATAACTATCGACCAATTGCCCGGTTGCCAGCAAAAACAATAGACAAAATCATGAAAACTCAATTAACACAATTTATTCATGATAATAATCTGCTGGATCACTCCCAGTTTAGTTTCCGCCAAGAACATAGCACGGAAACGGCACTTATCTAAGCCACTGAGGAGATCAGAGCGGTGATGGATGGAGGAGGCACAGCCGCCCTTGTGCTCCTCGATCTGTCAGCAGTCTTTGATACGGTTGAGCACTCTCTCCTGGAACAGTGACTGGAATGTCTGGGGGTCAGAGGCACAGCACTAGCCCCATTGTCCTCCTTTCTTAAGGACAGGAGATTAAGAGTCTCGGTTGAGGGATATCATTCAGAGCCCTACACCCTCCCATGAGGAGTACCACAGGGTTCCTCCCTGACTGACCCCTTCTCTTTTCAATATCTACATCTCCGAACTGGCTCCCCTGATCTGGGACGTTGGGTTTAGTCTGACGTCGTACACCAACAACACCCAGATAGTGGTGGCTGCCTACAAAAACCAGGCTCCCCGATTCAACAATTTCTGAATTGATTGTGTACCATAAACAGATGGATGAGTACTCATTGTCTCAAACTTAACTCTGAAAAAACAGAGGTCCTCATTTTTGGCAATATGCAGCCAAACTGGGGTAATCTGTGGTGGCCGGCAGAGATGGGAGAACCACCAAAACCAGCGGTCAAGGCTATGAACCTTGGAGTTTGGTTTTATTACAAACTATCGCTCTCCCAGCAGATAAATGCAACCGTATCTGCCTCCCACTTTCTTATCAAGAAAATAAGGAAGATCATTCCTCATATTTCTGTGGGTACCAGGAAAACCGTGGTAACCTCACTAATCCAGTCTAAATTGGATTTCAGCAACAGGCTTATACAGAAACAGTGCTTAAAAAACCTCCAGATGGTTCAAAACTCAAAGGCACATTTACTGGTCAACATTCCTAGGGGAAAATCTGTATTCATAGAGATTTGTAACCTGCACTGGCTTCCGGTGGCACAGCGCATTAAATTCAAGGCTCTTTGTTTGCCGTATAAAACACTTAACCACACAGGTCCTTCCTTTCTGCAAAACTTGTTTGTCTGGTATGAACCAACAAGACGCCTTCGTTCCACAGGAGCCAGACTCTTGACAGTGCCCTGAACTCGAACATTGCGCTGGGTGGCCACAGCTTTCAATACGGCACCTCCAAACTCTGGAACACTCTTCCAAGTGAGCTCAGAAGTGCAAGCTCCCTTTCCACATTCAGGAAAGAACTAAAAACCTGGCTGTTCATGAATTAGACTTCAGTGCGGGTGTACTGTGTCTTCAGTGCCAAGACACCTCCGGGTTTTTGTGAGCTTTATAAATCCTGTTAACATTAACATTAACTGTTAGTTGAGAGGCCCAGCAATACATTTGGATGTGTGGGAGTGCAACACCACCATCATAATAGCTCCTAACCAGCTTCACTCCTGCTATTCTAGCTGGCTTTCTGTCCCAGGAGGTTATTCACATCTGAGTCTATTGCTTTGAAGTATGAGGGGAAACACTAAAGAGGGTATTGTGGATGGCATAGAGAAATCTGGGGAGCGCCATCATTTTAAAAAGTGCTGGTCTGCCCAGTAGACTGAGGGGCAAAGATTTCCAGTATTTGGAGTCTCGCCCTAGTCTTTGCAGTGGTTTCTGAAGGTTTTTGGCTATGAAATCATCGGGATCGGACCTGACATGAATACCTAGGTATTTGAAACCATCCGTGACTATCCTTACCACACAACACCTCGGTAATGCTGGAGGAGGCATGTGCAGAGTACATAATAGCGATTTTTCCCAGTTGATGGTGTATTCCTGACACCTTTCCATATACTTTGCATATGTTTAGGAGTCTCTGCAGGGAGCGTTGTGGGGATGCCATGTATATGAGAATGTAATCCCCATAAAGGGATATGTGGTCTTCCCATCCCGCCGTCCATCGGAGCCCACAGATGATTGGGTCTTTCCTTATCCAGGCTGCCACTGGCTCTAGTACCAAGGTGAAAAGGAGTGGGGGCAGCCCTGCCTTGATCTACATCTCCGGGGAAATTCTCTAGAGATATACCCGTTGGCCACCACATGAGCTAATGGATTCGTGTATAACAGTCGGACCCATAAACAGAATTTCTGTCCAAAACCCCAGATGCTGGAGAACCGCAAGAAGGAATGACCATTCAACTGAGTCGAAGGCCATCCTTGCATCAAGAAATAATATGGCTGCCTCCTCCTGTATAGTATGTCTGTGGCTTAGAACATTATGCATGCATCTGAGATGTAAGGCTGTATTCCTCCCTGACGTAGGCCCGGATTGGTCCGGATGAACCAGTTTTGAGAGGTGGGGAGTTAATCTGTTGGCTAGTGTTTTGGCTAATATTTTGGCCGCTGCATTATTCAAAGAAATGGGACGGTAGGATGTGCTTTCAGAGGGAGATTTACCTGGTTTATGGATGGCAACAATTGTGGCTATACCTTGGTCTTTGGGGAGTTCTCGCTTTTCCATGCTGGCTTCATACATCTTGGGGGCTAGCGTAGTAGCCGCCCGCTTGTAAAGTTTGATGGGTATGCCGTTAGGCCCTAGAGCTTTTCCTGACTGTATTTTTCCCATGGCAAGTGTTAGTTTGTCTGTGGTTAGGTCTGCTTCCAGTAATTGAGTATCTTCCTATGTGAGTGTAGGTACGAGTATATCTAACAGGAAAGCCATCGCATCTTGTAAGTCGGTGTTGGTCATGGGTATATAAATGCACTTGTAGTGCACTGCTAAGGCATCCACTATTTCTTGTGTTTCTGATGTAAGTGTCCAATCATCTAATCGGAGCTCAGTCACCCACCTATCCACCCGCGTTCATTTGTCCGGCCAGGCCAGAAGCTTGCCTGCCTTGTCCCCGGCCGCATAAAGCCTGTGGCGAACCGCTGTGAGTCTAGTTTTGGCATCCTTCCATAAGTACTCCTTGTATTCTTGTTGCTTCATACAGAGCCTATGTGTGTTAGTGTCAGAGGGATCTTGGGCATGCAATGATTCTAGTTAAGTCACTTCCAGTTCCAGGGTTTCTATTACCTTCTGCTTTTCTTTTTAATGACCTGAGATTAGGGATATAGCCTGTCCTCATAGCACAGTTTTGTACGCTTCCCGGGGAGTCAGAGGAGAGGACACTGACACTCATTTTCAGTGAAATAATGTTTTGTGGTGGTAAGCAACCCCTTCCAGATCTTGGAGTTTTGTAAATAGCCAGGGTATTTCGGGTATATGCGATGGCGTGCTGGGATCTGCACGGCATATTCAGCAAGTACAGGGGAGTGGTCGGAGATGCCCCTGGGTAGATGTGATTTCCCTCGGAATCTACCCACACTGTCTGTTGATGTAAGTATGTAGTAAATTCTAGAGAGACTGTTATGAGCACCGGAGTGATAGGTGTATTGGTGCATTTGTGGGATTAAACCGCAAGGTGTCTATCAAGTAGAAGGCATCTAAAAAGTCAGCAAGGTTCGTAGGAGTACGGTGTTGTAGCCTAGGGGGCGTTCCATCAAAAGTGTCACCAAGTGTAATGTTAAAATCACCCCCAATTATTAGTTCTCCCTCCGAAAGTGTGAGTAGAAATTTACCGAGCTCTGGAAAAGCCAGTGAGTGGAATGTGGGAAGAATATAGACGTGACAAAATTAAATGTATGTCCTTCCCATTGGCAAGAGACCGTTGTAAAGCGGCCTTTATCATCTGTGTAAGTGCGTTGTATAATCAGAGGGAAGTGTTTTTAACCAGGATTCCCACTCCCCGAGAACCTGATGTGAATTCAGAAACCCCAACGGTCTAGGGTATTACAGGTCGATCCCATTAGATGGGTTTCCTGTATCATGGCTACCGCTGGTGCCTTGCGCTTGAGATATTGCAGCACGAGTCCCCTCTTTAGCTTGTCTCCCAAGCAATTAACATTCCAAGAGACCAGTGACAGAGTGCGGGTGGGGCATGCCCTTGGAATATCAGTGGTAGTAGGTAAGGACATTTGTGTCATTGAAGCCATTGCTGCAGGATATCCCTAGCGGAGATTTCAATAAAAACATCACTGTGAAGTTGCAAATCTCATTAGAAATACATTTGAGCCATAAAAAACAAACTAGAAAAAACAGTCCCTGTTACCCGTCCCTCCCCCCTCCATGCCTCCCTGCATGACAGACTTAGAACTACCCGCCTCCCAAACAATGCAGAGCACCTATTTCCCATTTCCTGTTACCTTTGTTAGGGGGAAGCCTCTCCATTGTCCCCCTCAGATCATCTCTACTACATTTGTATATGCAATAAAACTTAACAGCCTTTTACATCAGCGAGTATGCTACAGTGGTTGTAACATTTTACCAAAAGGTTTGTCTCAAATCACGCGTCAATATTAACAAAGAAGTCTCTAATGAGACATTGAACCCGCTGGGACCATGGACTTTACTGTTCAGCAGGTGGAAGAGGTCATCGTGTAACAATTATTCTCTTGGAACTGGTGCCTTTGCCATTGTTTCTTAAGTGATTCAGCATGCATGGAGGTTGCTTCCACTGGTGTTAGATGCGCTTCTTCAGTCGGCAGGTGGTGCTGTTTACACTTTGTCTTCTGGGGTTTGGCGACTCTACGTCATCCTTTGAGCCATTCCCGGGCCTCCTCTGGTGTGGCAAAGAACCACGCTTTCCATTCTGCTTCTACCCTCAGCCTAGCTCGGAACAGCATGGAGTATTTCAAGTCTATGTTCCTCAACTACTTTTTGATGTAAGAAAAACTGGGTCTTTGTTTCATTACTACCTCTGTGTAGTCAGAGAAAAAAGTGATAAAAAATGCATGCCAGGATAGGCCTTGGTGGTGTACCCGGTTTGGGTCTACCACTTGGGACGCGGTACACTCTCTCCACCGTAAAGTAGTGGGATACACCCTTAGGCTGCAGGTGTTTCTTGATAAGATCTTCTACAAAGAGGTCTATTGCTGGGCCCTCCATCCCTTCCGGTACTCCAACTATTCGGACGTTATTGCGTGGCAAACAGCCTTTATAATCGTCCAGTTTCACTGCCATTATTTTACTTTCAGTTTCAAGATGGCGCACTTGACGTTTAAGTTCGATGGTATTGTCACGTAAAGTCCCCGCTGTGGTTTCTACTTCCTTGACTCATGAGCTCATGTTTTTAAAGTCGGCTCGGCTCAGTGAGAGTTCTGCCGATAGCGTGCCAATACAAGAGTCAAGGGCTGTGTGCACTTTATTCAAGGTATAAAGTATATCCTGCAATGTTACTTCTGACCCTCCCAACAAGGCCTCATCTGGGGCTTGCATAGATGATTGGGCCATTGTTTCCCTCTGGGTTTTAATGTATGTAAATGTATCCAGTTTGGTCTGGTGCACAGCGCGCTGACCTCGGCCCCCCCATCGCTAAGTGTTTGAGATCATATCATGCAGCAGTCACGAAACTGGAGTGGCAGTACCCACCGCTGCCTGCCTGGGTGATGAAACTGTCACCTACGGCCTTTCAAGTTTCCTACCACAGGATACAGTCATCGTTTCATGTGTGCACAGGCTAGGGATCAGAGTGGTGGCACCACGGCAAGACCTCCGGGAGGCGTGCTCTAATGAAGGGGCCAGTGACATGCTTGCCATAGTGTTTAGTTACCTTCCTGCAGGCTGTGCCGGCTTTTAAGGGTACTTAATGCAGGTGTATTTCTGCTTTCCTGGGCAGCAGTTGTCTGATTTTGAGCTGTTTCACTCCCCCCTATATTATATGGCAAATGCTGGCTTGAAATGTCAGGTGGGCGTTAATCATCTCTCTGAGTTTGCGCCGCTGGCAGTGGAGGATTTTAGTAGGTTGACACTCGGTATTCTATCTGGGTCTCCGCTTGATCCAATTCCTTATAAAATCTGGAAAGAGTTTGAAGCAGAGTTGTTTCCCACACTCCGTATGGTCTGCAATCAGTCTCTTTCTACCGGAGTGGTTCCATCTCAATGGAATAAAGCGTTGGTAACTTTTTTGTTAAAGAAGCCCCTTCTGGACCCTGAGTGTCTGAAGAACTATAGGCCCATCGCTCGTTTGCCATTTCAAGCTAAAATTGTGGAATGTGTGGTTGCTAGCACTGTCTCCAAGCATTTGGAACAGCATAAACTCTTGGAGGAAGTTCAGTTTGGTTTCCGGCCGGCCCATGGCACCGAGACGGCCTTGGTGACCGTGATGGATGAGCTGCGGAGGCCGGCAGACATGGGTCAGGCAGCTGTGCTGATCCTGCTCGATCTGTCTGCTGCCTTCGACACGGTCAACCTTGGGACCTTGCTGAGAAGGCTAAGAGAGGTGGGGTTACGGGCGGCGCTTTTAGGTGGTTCCAGTCCTTTCTTCTGGATAGACAGCAAGCTGTGTCCCTCCCTCCTTACCAATCCGCTTTCACTAACACCTCGCATGGCGTGCCACAGGGTTCTGTAATCAGCCCTATTTTATTTAACATCTATATGAAACCCCTGATTGCGGTCATCAAAGAACATAACATCAACATCGTAAATTATGCTGATGACACGCAGTTGATTCTCTCCCTTGAGGGAGATCAATTGACTTCACTGGAAGTGTTTCATAACTGCCTGCGAGATACGGCGCTCTGGTTGAAGGTTAATTTGCTGCAATTTAATGCAGGTAAAACTGAGGTGCTTTACTGCTCAAGGGACAGGGTTCCTTCTGTGCTGCCCAGCAACTTTTGGCTTATTGATACCTCTTCCTCGGTTCAGTCAGTGAATACGGTCCGTAACCTGGGTGTAATGTTTAATAGCAAACTTACCATGGAATCTCAGGTTTCGAAAATGGTGGCCTGTTGCCTTGCCATTATTAGATTACTTAGGAAAATGTTCCCTCTGTTGCCTCCTCTAGCGCGGGCATCAGTGGTGCATAGCACCATTCTTAGCAGATTAGATTATTGTAATGCCCTTCTGCTTGAGTCCCCAAAATATCTTCTTGACAGGCTACTGAGAATCCAGTCGGCAGCGGCCAAGTTAGCCCTTGGTTGGCCTAGAAGGTCCTCTTCCTTCATGACTTTGGCACAGCCGCACTCGTTCCCGTTGAAACAGAGAGTCCAGTTCAAGTCTCTCTGTCTGGTGTTTAAAGCCGTCCATGGGCTGGGGCTTGTTCCCATGCAGAAGACGTTTGCGTGTATGTCCCTGCGAGAAATCTCCACTCCTCATCGGTGAGACTGGTGAGGATACCAAGGTTCAAGAAAGTTAAGTCAGGGGGTAGATCCTTTGGTGTAGCAGCCGCTAAACTGTGGAACTCACTCCTGTTCGAGCTCAGGCAAGTCAGCGACCTCCTCCCTTTTAGAAGGAGATTAAAAATCTGGTTATTTCCTATGATTTAGTTGGCTGTCCGGTTGTTAGTCACAGTTACATTTTGGTCTGAGTCTGCCAGCGCCAGGATGCCTGTTAGGTGACAGTGTGCTTTACATGCTAAATAAATAAATAAAAATAAATAAAAGAAGCAAGAGCTACTTGATCCAACCATGGAGGTTGAGGACTTTTGTTCCTGATGTGCCAGGGACCCACCTACAGTGCACCCTGAGCAACTGGGCTAAGTTCTCCTCCAGCACTTGACTCTCAGTGGTATCATGGGTCGAGATATCCAAGGCTTGTCAGAAGCGAGGTAGACCCAGAGTGTGAGCACAGGCTTCAAAATATTTTCAACAGCAGCAATAAATGATTGTCTAGACAAATACTTTCTGTTATGATAAAAGTAACATTTATGTGAAAACACTAATTGAAATATGGCTCTAGTGTTTAATGGCAGTACTCTGAGTCACATTCCCCTCTCACTAGCGGCGGTAGTGGTTATTCCCTATTCACTGTAGGTAGGGATTTAAGTGGAATGAAAAAACTGGGGGTCTCTTAAAGGGGCGTGGTCAACGTAATTAAGGGCGTGGCTTAAATACAAGTAAGCTAAAAATCTGTGTTTAGCACAGTATGCCGCCCGACATGTATTTTGCTGTTCCTGTCATTGCGTCCCTCCAGCTATATGATACAAGTCACATCATATCTACAAGTCAGGCCTATTGGCTTTGTCAATGGTTGTTGGTTGCATAATATAAATAAGCAGCAACTATGGCTTGTATATAATATTGAAAAAACTTCCACTTAAAGCCCTGGTGACACCACGACAATGTTGCTCCTCCCGAGTTTCAAAAAGAGAAGTGAAATCCAGAGAGAAAAGTACTCTCTTTAATGGATTTCCCACCAACGCTCACCTCGGGCACACCAATGTGCCTGCTGTCACTGCAGTACGGGAAAAAGAACGGACCGCCTGTGACATGGCACAAAGCAGAGCCTTATAGAGACCCGTTTCGAGGCACCCTTAAAAAAACTGCCGGTGCTCAGACCCGGTGAGACCCGGCCCACTTAAAGCCCTGACTGTAGGTGACATTCAGGTTAGGCCCCACTAACAATCTAAGTATCAGGAGTCTTACTTTGACTCTTTTTAGATAAGTCAAAAGTGTTTTAGTGAAGAAGTGATATCAGGCAGATGAGTTTACCCGTGGTCTTCCAGTCTGTAGAGCTATCTTACCCACACCAGTAGGGATTACTTAACCGAAGTATCCGAGAGCACATCTCATGCTGGCACTGCAGCGGTAGCGGCTTCCTCAGTGTGTATCACACATGGAGCTCTGCAGAAGCCAAGGCTCAGTGTCCTTGGTGTTCATCCAATTCAACAATACATTTTCTTTTGTCTATCCTACACGGATGGGGTGTGATTGTAGTAGTGTCCAGCTTCCAATTCTCAGTCAGGGCTCAGGTCCACATGGTTCACCACATCAAAACTCATTACGATGATTGGCAACCACCAGGCTGCACTGTTTGTCTTCCTCCGGTGTCCCCCTCTTTCATGTAGAGTTTTTCACTTGGGTGAAAGCTTGATCAGCACAGCAGCAGGAACTTCTTCATGGCGGCTCCATCTGGCATATGTGGTGGCTGACTCACATGAGTGATGGCCCAATCAGCAGGGCAAGCCTCACGGTGGCCTCCTTTGGCATACAGGGTCTGTTAGACCCGCAAAATGGAACTCCTCAGAACTGGAATGCTGCTCAAAATGTTCCACCTCCTCACATCCCTGACTCTATGATTTATATATATCTACATAGAGTAGTGAAGTGGTCAAGCGAGGGATATGAAATACGCAGAGGGAATGTAGGGAGATGGAAGCTGTGGAAAAAAATAGACTAAGAATGAGTAAGGCACACACCCACAGTCTACTCTCAGTAAGTCTCACTAATGATCAAGAGCATATATAATATATACCTTAAAAGATATAGTCACACTGTCCAGCGTGACAGTCTTCAAAAACTATAATCATTGGTTCCTCTCTTTCTGGTAAATTCAAATGAAATAGGAACACATGGAAATAATACCATCCCACTTGCGCCTTCCAGTCAAACCACACTATTAAAGTACTGCAAAACACCATACACTCTACATACCACATATAGCAATGGAAAGAACAGAGTATAAATATCCAGGTCTCGTCACATAAGATTACAAGCTTCTGTAATCAATTAAATGTTATGGCAAGGAACTCCAATGATTCTCATCACATTCACAATGAACGATAATCCAATAAATCCAATGACATATTGAAAATAACAAAGTACTAGCCCAAGCGTGATAAAGAAACAAACAAAACAAAATAGGGCCCCAGAAACAAAGGTTACGTAACAGTTTCTCCCAGGAGGTTCAACCACAGAACAGAAGTGGTTTCCATCCTAGAAGCCTCTGTAAACTGCAAGAGACAATACCAATCCGAATGTAAATTGAACCTGTGACTCCACGGGATGCCGCTCAGATTGGATCCTCCCGCACCAAAGTAAAAAATCAGCCGACAATACCTCACTGAAGTCTCCACGAGGTCACTGACCGAGGACGCAGAAAATGCACCTAGTCTTTACTTCACTTGTGTGCAGAGCCCTGCAACCACATGCCAAAAATGCTCCATACGGTCACGGAAGAAGGACTTTCCTTATGTGCATCAGAAGCCAGAACACTACCCGCCGAATACGGGTGTCAGGGATTCAAACCTGAACGAGAATTACGCATGCCAGGTACGTGCGTGAATCGTCTTAAATTCCCATGAGCCTCATCCGAGCATCATGGGAAACGTAGTTCTCCACCTATTAGTCGCATCGTGTTGGGCGCTTCGGGCCGCCGATCCTGAGAGGATCACCTACTCACACACACACAGGTGGTGGCTCAATTGGAATGGAAATCTTCACAGTGCCCAATCTGGCATATGGGGTTTCTGACTCACAGTGCACATGGCGGTGGTGCAAAGATATGTTGGAGTGAATCATTTCTGGCAACTTTCGAACATGATGACCATGACCCCTCAGGTATTGTGGAAACAGTATATTACTTTTCGCTCAGTCACTCGTGCTCACTTCGTCTCGCAGACAGCGGCGGCCGGCACATGTAAGCGCAGTGGGGCGAGGCAGGGCATGGCAGGAGAGAAAGCCAACAGACAACGGAATAGGTATTATTTCTTTATTTATTTTGTTAACTATACCTCTTCTGTCGGCTTCCCCCCCTGACATGCCTGACACGCCTCACCGCACTTACCTGAGCCGGCCACCGCTGCCCAGAGAGATACAAAGAATGAATGGGGGGATGTTCCCAATAAGTATTTATTGAACCAGCATCATTCTAGTATAAAATACGCTGCAACAACGATTAGGCAGAAACGGAAATATATGATTACAAGCCCCAGCAGAGTAAATAAAAGGTAGAATTCTACATGGTTCTAAGACAGTGAATATAGGCAGGCATGTAGATGCATGGCAGTAATCATGCATACTCCTACAATGGTAACCCTAACTAGATGTACCTAAGTGTACCTAGCATATATGTAGTTGTATAGCGAAGAATCCCCCTAGGATAGACCCAACCCCATTACCTGATGTGAGATAATGAAGGGCCTTGTCTTGGTCTCAAGATGGACACCCTGCAAGGGATGTCAGAACACTGCATGCTGGAGTGCCCGCATGCAGGGACTTCAACATTGTGTGTCAGCATGGAAGCTTCCCCTCTGGTTTGCCCAGTGAAGATGTGGTACTTATAAACGCAAAAGGTTTCCCTCAGGGGTTCTACCTAGATGTGTCATGGAAATTTTGGCCTGACTTTTGTACAGAGTTATAATAGGGAAGATGGTAATCCTGCTGTGATACTAAGAATCCTCATGCATAATAAATTAGGCTAGTTTTCAAAGAAACCTAATCAACATTTGTTCAGCACCTAACTAGGTAAAAGGTCAGCACCGGAGCGGTTATGTAGAGCAAAGTAGGACAAATGTGGGTAAAAGGTTGTGCCACTCCATAGACCTATATTGGGGTACTTTGGGGTTCATAACACATTCCCTGGAATACGAGGGTCACCAACTAAAACCTGCATATGGGCAACAATCCAATCAGTGCACCAGTCGTCTACTCACACCTCGCTACAGGATCCAGTCGCCATGATCCCCCACTTGACCTCGCTCACCCCAAATCCCATTTTCCTCACAAAGCACTCTGGTCTTGGCAAGCAGGCAAACACTGGTGTTCCAGGCTCCAGTTGCAGGTGGTCTTGGTTGTCCCTGGGTGATGTCCACTTACTCGGCTGGGAGACTTGCAGGCCTTAGCCTTCAGCCCTGATCACAGTCTTGTAGAGCTTCCTCTCATTGCAAAGCCATTTGGCTGCTTAACAGTTGACCATTATGGGTCCTCAAGCTCATTTCCAGACACAAATTGTGATTTAGGGCTTGAATCTTTGAAATTTTTGATGGCGGTCTGCTTCCTTTTGAGGTGTCCTCTCCTATGCCCTGCCTTATTACCAAAAAGCAGTCAGTCACAGCAGGAGTACTTCAAATCTGATATCCCCACTTGGAAGTCAGCCAAAGTGACATGTGCCACAAAAGGCTACCCCAGGGTCTCGGCTTCAATCTTTATGATTTTCTGATCAGCCCCATCTCCTTTCTGAGATGTGTTCTGGCCCCTTTCCAATTACCTCGCTCTGAATCAAAGAACATCTTTTGAAATGTGCTAGAAAGCCTGGCTGTCCTTTTTCCAGTGTATGTCCCACTCAGTTCACAGGAATGCTGTAATCAAAATCTGTCTTGCGGGATTCCTCTGTCTCCTCATACTGCACCAGTCAGCCGTGGGTCTTCCCAAATGAAACCCAGAATCTTCCATATATTGTACCATTCACAGGTTTGCATACACCAAGCACATGCATACAACATACACGCACTGCAGAGCACTACATACCAGCTCGATGTAGGCCAAGGGTGAGTTATGCACACAGCAATAGAACTTTACATGAGTTAGCATAGAGGCCTCACTCCAGTGTCACAGGTAAAAAGGCCTGTTTCCTTCTACTGATCACCACATGGCATGCTGCCACAACCTCACTTGTGCTGCCCGACTCTTAGCCAAGGCAGTTGCCTTTCACCACTTTGAGAGTAGGCTTTGGGTACCCCTCTGGGTCAAAAAGACTATGATCTGCTCGACAGGCTTATGTCATGGTGCACACACTTGATCTCTAATTTTCCATGACAACAAAAATCAGCTTCGGGGATCCAGATATCATTGCAATTGGGGCACACAGAGCAGGAGTACACTCCTTCACCATGGAAGGGAATTTTCTGTCTCAACAATGAACACATCAGTGATGCCTACTCAGCAAGACTGAGTATGTAACAGGAACATATGACCTGGCCAGCCTGCGGTTTTTTCTTTGCATTAGGCTGCTTGTAGTCCTGCACCCACAATTGAGAAGCCAAGAGTTACATTTTAAATATAAACCTTCAAAGAGTTCGTCCTTAAACAATGTGAATTCTAAAAAGTGGCAATTTGGTACATCTCAAACCACAGTCTGAGAAGAAAGTCAATAGGTGAAGCTGTACCTTTACTTTCAAACAATGAGAGTGGACTGCTTCATTATAGCCAATAACTGCACACAGGGAGGTTGCATTGGCCATTTGAGGCAGGAACCACATTTGAGAGAAGACAGCTGCGAAGGGAATTGGGGTCTGTGGCTGAACATAATGAGGGTTATGGGCATATGTGCCCTACCAAAGAAATTAAGGATGCACTTGTGTTATGAGCCTACACTGGACCTGTGACAAAGATCTAATATTTGAGTCACATGGCCATGTCTGCTCATCATGCCTGTCCATATTATGTTCATGCCATAGCATTTGAATCTTGGGATCCAAACCTTCATCTAGGCATTTGAGGCTGTGTCTGAACAAACAATAGTTGTGCTTGGTACCTCTAGGTTGTTATAGCTGTACTTGGCCTGTGAAAGCTGTACCTTGTTAGATCCTATCGATGTCTGGCATCTCATTGGTGAACTCCTCATATAACATGGAAGCATAGTAGTTAATACATTAATGATGCCTGAAATTATTGTCATTTACTAGAAGCTGTTAAAAAATCTCTGCATGTTGTAGCTTCTTCACCTTAAATGATGTCACTTCCTGTGATGTTTTTACGGTCAAAGTTCACAGGACATGACTTCATGTGAAGTCTTGGTAGTCAAAGGTCAGGTTCCTGCTGTTTTGGAGCGGGGAAGGCACATGCCAATTTTACAATGCCCCTGTTGGGCGCTAGTAAATAAACACCCAAAAGAAGTGCCTGAGTATTTTAATCTGTAATTATAGATATGACCACGATAAGCATATGATATGGGCACCCAGATAAATAATGGCTATGTCCCAGGAAAATATTTGTGACATCCTTGATAAAATATACGTGGTGACTAAAGTAAACATTGAGCAGCTTTCATTACAGTTGTGCCTTTTTTAGGTAACGCCTAGGGGCACCACACATGTGCTGCTCTGCCAGACTTGTTGTAGTGGAACATGGAATAGAAGCCCCGGCCACTCTCTGCCCTTATTTGTCATTGGCTTGTGTCATTGTCCTTCGTAAATGCTGGCTTCTGATTCCCTACTATGCTTGTTAGTCCCTCCTTAGTACCACCTTGTCTTCAATTGTAACCTCCATGGCGACTGGCCCTTTTACTTCAGTTGTTACACGGTACGCCTTCTTTAGTCTGTGAGCACTATTTTCATTAATAAGTTTCTCTTACTGCAGGCAGCACATGGGCATCCGCTTTCAATAACAACACAGGCATCCGCTTTCATTTTAACCCAGGCGCCCGGCATTATCTAAATACCCCACCCACCCCATAGCTGCTTAATTGCTTTGTCGCCGTCATGTATGTTCCCCTAGAACAGCACGACCTAAAACCCCGCCTCCTCCGTGAGGCAGTCTACGTTGACGCTATCCTTCCTTGTTTATTACCAGAGTGGACTGATCGACCTTTTTACACCTAGGTATACATTGAAAATACTCCTATTCATAAATGTATGTTGCATTGACAAGACAAAAAAACAACAAGTTACTGGTTTGATGGTCTGTCATGACCAGCTGGAAATGGAAAAGTTCAGGTGACACTTTAAACGAAGTAACACATGGCTTTGTTTCTTCCCTCTGACCTAGTAGTTGCTGGGGAAACCGTACCCAGCAAAGGAAGCACGTATTACGGGTTTGTTCGATACCCATCATCCATCTGAAAACACGGATAGAAGGTAAGAGACCGTTTCAACCTTCGATGACACGTTGCAAAACTGAACTCTGGGCAAACGTTAGCAAGTTCCTAATATCCTATGGTGTGACAGGCAGGAGCCCAGTGCAAAGAAATGGCCATTGTCTTTGTTGCTATTCTTGTAATAATGCCTTCTGGGCACATAACATGGCCTGCAGAATGGTTGACAGGAGCTAATCGGAGCTCCCACTATTCCAGAAATTAGCTTCATTTACACTCAAATATTAACCAATATGGCCCAAAAAGTAACGCTCAGGAAATTCTCTCCATTTCATAGGAAATGAACAAGAGCTTAAGTAAAAAGGCACTGCCTCTTTAGAACAAGCACTTGCAATGCAATAGGTCTCGCATTCACATGAGTTTGAGGTATTGGCATTGTAAATGACAAAGCCTTTTATTTATGTTTTGGTTTTTAAAACATAAATAAAAGGCACTGTTATTTACAATGCCAATGGCTTAAACTCGACTAAATGCGAGACCTATTGCATTGCAAATGCTTATTAAACTTGCACTTATTGAATGGTTCTTAATCTCAGTGATGTTTATATCTGTGATGTCAACAAATTAAAAGGCCATGTGTGGGGTCTGAATGAGGTAGCCCACTCGTGGTTGGGAGGATAATTAATTTCTTTATTTGACCCGGAGCGCCGGGAATACACCGCTCTCTCTCGTTGCGGTCGGCGCCAACAAAGATGGCCGCCTTCCGCTTCCGCTGTGGCCCTTCCGGTTCCGGCCGTCGGAGACTAAACCGTCACCACATATCTCCCCCCTTTACATAATATTTAACAATCACTATGTCTTACTGTTAGTCCATCTCAAAGTCCTTGAACCTCTCCAGGATTCTCACTCTCCTTCCGGCTCTCGTCACCTTCGCTCCCTCGCTTTGTGCTCTGCTTTGTCCTTCTGGCTTCCGTTCCACGGTTCTCGCCTTCACTCTGATCTCCCCAGTTCCTTTATCTCCTCCGTCTTCGCCTTTCTCTTCCTGAGGTCTTCGGGCCCCCTCGTGCTCCTTTCCCGTTCCATCTTCCACTTGCTGCATGCCTTCTTCCACTTGCTCATTGATCATGATTACTTGTTTCACCCCTGAGGCAGAAGCCGGGGGCATCTCCTCTTTCTTTGTGCATTTTAGCGGATAACTATTGCAGTGTGAGTGGGATGTGATGTTTACATTTCTGTATGCTTGGTGATTTAAAACTAGCGTACAGACGCTACTACGATCGGCCTTTTTAAATACTGTAGATATTTTAACCGGAGCATTTTTAATTCAGAAACAGACCTCTCTGCCTGTCCGGACGAGATTGCTTCGTCCCAGGGGTCCCGACCTTGCTCTCTCTCCCCCGGCGCAGCCGAGCACAGCGCTCTCGCCGGCCGGGAGAACGCGGAAACGCCATCTTGGGGGGAGGCAGGGTAGCGCTCCAGCTCCTGGACGCCTCCCGCCCTCCCTCACTATTTAAGGATTGGCGCCCTTCCTCACAACAGATTACTTGTTTCACCCCTGAGGCGGAAGCCGGGGGCATCTCCTCTTTCTTTGTGCATTTTAGCGGATAACTATTGCAGTGTGAGTGGGATGTGATGTTTACATTTCTGTATGCTTGGTGATTTAAAACTAGCGTACAGACGCTACTACGATCGGCCTTTTTAAATACTGTAGATATTTTAACCGGAGCATTTTTAATTCAGAAACAGACCTCTCTGCCTGTCCGGACGAGATTGCTTCGTCCCAGGGGTCCCGACCTTGCTCTCTCTCCCCCGGCGCAGCCGAGCACAGCGCTCTCGCCGGCCGGGAGAACGCGGAAACGCTATCTTGGGGGGAGGCAGGGTAGCGCTCCAGCTCCTGGACGCCTCCCGCCCTCCCTCACTATTTAAGGCTTGCCGCCCTTCCTCACAACAGATTACTTGTTTCACCCCTGAGGCGGAAGCCGGGGGCATCTCCTCTTTCTTTGTGCATTTTAGCGGATAACTATTGCAGTGTGAGTGGGATGTGATGTTTTCATTTCTGTATGCTTGGTGATTTAAAACTAGCGTACAGACGCTACTACGATCGGCCTTTTTAAATACTGTAGATATTTTAACTGGAGCATTTTTAATTCAGAAACAGACCTCTCTGCCTGTCCGGACGAGATTGCTTCGTCCCAGGGGTCCCGACCTTGCTCTCTCTCCCCCGGCGCAGCCGAGCACAGCGCTCTCGCCGGCCGGGAGAACGCGGAAACGCCATCTGGGGGGAGGCAGGGTAGCGCTCCAGCTCCTGGACGCCTCCCACCCTCCCCCCACCGCTAGATGGACTTGGATAAAAGGAAGGGTTCATCTCGCCCGCACAGCGGGCGGGCGCAGCGGGCGCGCCGTTGGCGCGCCAAAGGCGCGCCTAAGGCAAGCCCGTCTGCGCCCGTCCGCGCCGGGCCCGCGCACAGCGCCAGAACCCCTGCATCTTGCACCCCAACAATCTCCTGGACCTCCGATCAACTCTTACACCTACGCCAAGGCGCGTGCAACCCCGCAACTTGTTGTAATCCACATAGCCTGGAAACTATTGCATATTTCTGCTCACAATGTAACTTCACTATCCCTGTTGTTATCAAACTGTCTCATCAGCCCATGAGTGCTCACCGCCAGCCCCCGGTCACTCTAAAGGCAGCCTTAATTAATTGCAGATCTCTACCTGCTCACGCCTCTGACATCTGGCTATCGCTCGACACTCACAAATGGGACCTATTATTTCTCACAGAAACTTGGATCAAAGATTCGTCCAAACCGGACATTAACTTGGCCACTCCCCCTGGCTACCGTCTTTTAGGCATTAATCGAGAAAACTCCAAACCAGGGGGGGGACTCGCGGTAATCACGAAATCCCACCTTACACTGAACATCACAAAAATTCCCAATCCCGGCCTTATTGAAGCCATGCACTTTATGATCATGGACTCTGCAAGTATCATTTTTTCTGGTATTCTGGTCTACAATCCCCCTGCAGCCACTGCTTCTTCTCTCAATGCCCTGACGCACTCTATTGCGGACTTTTCACTTAAGCACTCCCACTTTACAGTGCTGGGAGACTTTAATCTCCATATTGATAATCCGTCTTGTACACAAGCATCCTCTCTTCTGGAAACTTTACAAGGACTTACCTTGTCCCAATTAGTTAAAGGCCCCACTCACATAGCAGGCCACACACTTGATCTTATTTTCTCTAATCATCCTGGTATCTCTGCCCTTATCCCCCTCCCCCTTACCTGGTCAGATCATTTCCTTCTTCCCTTTACTATCACTATTCCATCCCCTCCTCCCCTTTCTTCCCTCAACAGAGACAGTGGTCGCAAATGGACCAAAGTCACCTGTGAGTCCATAGATTCCCGTTTTCAGTTTCAATTTAATCAGTTGGAAGATCTTGACAAAGAAACGGCAAGATATAACTCGACCCTTACCTCCGCTCTGGATTCCATTGCCCCTCTTGTCCCGCTGACTTCTTCCAGATCTCGCCCCTCTGCTCCCTGGTTTTCCCCCTTGCTTCGTGAGGAAAAGAGTAAGTGCAAACAGATGGAGCGCAAATGGAGACAAAACTATGACCCTTTGGCCAAACTGGCCTATAAATCTGCCCTAAATAAATTCCAAAAACTTAAACGTTCCTCGATGAGAGCTTATTTTTCAAATCTCATTCAACAGGCGCAGAATTCCTCCAAAACTCTTTTCACCATCGTGAAGGATTTTGTGAATCCTCCTGCCATGAAAACCCAATGCGTTCCTACTCAAGACCTGTGCAACGGACTTTCTGACTTTTTTCAGAATAAAATCATTAAACTTTCTTCCTCCTTTGATAGCGCCCCACCTAACCACCATTCTGATGTTCCATATTCCTCTCACTGCTCTTTCAACTCTTTTAGTGAGTTAACCCCTGACCTAGCGCTGTCGCTGTTGTATAAAGTCAAGTCTGGTTCACCTTTAGACCCCGTCCCTGCTAAAGTAATGGGCAATCTTGCCCCTGTTTTAATCAAACCTCTCCTCTCCATCTGGAACTCCTCCTTGACCCGCGGTCAATTTCCCTTAGTGTGGAAACAGGCTAGGCTACTTCCCATTCTGAAAAAACCCGACGGTGACCCTTCACAATTTTGCAATTACCGACCTATATCGCTCCTGCCTAAACCTGCCAAGGTACTGGAGAAAGTGGTCCAGACACAACTGGCTCAGTATCTTGAAACAAATCAGTTGCTGCACGATTCTCAGTCCGGTTTTAGAACCGGCTACAGCACCGAGACGGCGCTGTTGGAAGTGTCCGAGATTATCAGGGAATCAGTGGATAGGGGCGAGGAGGCCATGTTGGTCCTCCTCGACCTATCCGCTGCATTTGACACTGTATCCCACAACATACTTACAGCCCGTCTACAACAGCTGGGGATCGGTGGTGCAGTCCTGGCATGGACTACATCTTTTCTGTCCAGACGGTCTCAGAGGGTTCTGATGCATCCATTTGAATCGGAGGATAAACCCCTCTTGTGCGGTGTGCCCCAGGGCTCCGCCTTAAGCCCATTATTGTTTAACGCTTACTTGGCCCCGCTTGCCAAGGTAGTAGAGTCTTGGGGGGTCAGGGTGGTCTCATATGCTGATGATACTCAGCTCGTTTTTTCATTCAGAGACCATTCTGACTCCCTCTTTACCAACTTCAGAAACTGCCTTGGCAATATTTGCGCTTGGATGTCTGCCAATCACCTTGCCCTAAACACCGACAAAACTGAGGTTCTTTTTTTTAGCCAGAAATCGACACCCCCTGCAACCCTATGGTGGCCTACTGTCCTGAACCCTCCACCCATACCAGTGCAGTCCGCCCGCAACCTTGGCTTTATATTTGACAACACCTTGTCTTGTAAAACCCAGGTCAATAAAGTGGCAGGGGCCTGTTTTAATAAGCTGCGTATGATTAGGAAGATTTTTCCCTACCTCCCCCAAACATCCCGCAAAACGGTTGTCCATGCACTTGTCACGGCACATCTTGATTATGCCAATAGTTTATATGCCGGTGCCCCCCAATATCTTATAGACCGTTTGCAAATCATTCAGAACGCTGCAGCAAGGCTCATTGGAAATATCCCTGCTCGCAATTCGGTTAGAGCATATCGGGATGAGCTACACTGGCTTCCCATCGCCCGACGCATTGATTTTAAAACCTTGATCCTTGCTTTCCGGGCAATTCATGGAATTGGCCCGGCCTATCTGAGCAAACGACTCAAGATATCATCTTCTGTAAGACATCTGAGATCTAACAGCCTTCGTTTATTGAACGTCCCCAGATTCAGGCTTACCCGATGTGGCGGTAGAACTTTTACCGTCACGGCTGCCAAGCTCTGGAACAGCCTACCTCTTGACCTTAGGTTCATCGAATCTGAGCCAGTCTTCCGACGCAAACTAAAAACCTGGCTGTTTACTAAACGATAATTAAAGCTTCTGCATCCCTTGATTTCTCCTTTCAGATGGACTTGAACTAGGCAACCCTCTCTAGTGATATTCCTGTAATCTTAGCGCCGGGACACCTCCGCTGGAGGTAGCCGTGCGCTCTACAAGCTTCTAAATAAATAAATAAATAAATCTGTCCTCCACATTCTTCCTCATGCGTCTCCATGTTCTCTATCTCCTCGCCTCCATCTGTTCCCCAATTCAAGATCTTGCTACATTTAGCCATCTTGTCCTGCGACCACACTTTACCGTCGCTAAGCAGTGCAGACCTTGCATATGGTACTAGTACTTGTAGGGGTGGGGTGAACTTGCTTTCCCCTTTTCTTCTGAGTGTAGGTATTTTCACTCTCACCCAATCGCCTTTATCCAATGTCACTCCTTGGACACCATTTCGTTTGTTGAAGTGTTCAGTGTATGTTTCTTGCGCTCTTTCCAGGTTTCTCTTGACCACCGCTGGAGACCACTTGCTCTGCACAACCATCTTCCTCCACACTGCATTGTCCTTTGTGAAGGGTTCTCTTCCCCGTAGCACCTTGAACGGACTGTAACCAGTGCTACCTGGAGTGATCCGGTATGCCCATATCATTTTTGGCAACTCCTTCTCCCAGTCCAATCCATCATTGATGGCCGCCTGAATGGTGCCCATGATCACCCTGTTGAAACGTTCCACTTGTCCATTTCCTGAGGGATGACAAATAGGCGTGTGTTTGACCTCTATGCCATTCCTTGATACGAACGCGTCCCACTTCACAGACATTATGTTATGTTATGTTATGTTAATATGTATTTATTAAGCGCTCGTACGCCCAGGGGCTTCATGGCGCTATAGAGAGAACACAACACAACAGTTAAAAGTGAGATACAACTCAGCAATAGGCCTGCGAGAACAGCCAGGTTTTGAGAGAATGTCTGAAGCTAAGAAGATCTCCACTCAGTTTCAATTGTAAGGGAAGCGAATTCCAAAAGGTGGCTGCAAGATGGTCGAAGCAGCTGCAACCAAGGCGCTTCCTTTTGTAAGATGGAACAATCAATAAAGATTTGTGAGCAGAGCGGAGATTTAAAGATGGATTATATCTAAAGAACAATTCTTTTATAAACTTCGGGCCTGAGTCTTGTAATGATTTAAAAATAATACACCCAGTTTTAAATGCAATTCGCTGCGCAACAGGCAGCCAGTGTAGTTGTTTCAAACCAGGTCTGATAGATTGCCATTTAGAGAGTCCCAGAATAAGTCTAGCGGCCTGATTCTGGGCCAACTGAAGTCGCTTTAACTCTCCCGCTTGGAGCCCCAAGTAAAGACTGTTGGAAAAGTCCAGTCGAGACAAAACAAGGGCAATTATGACCTGGATAAGGGCGGCCTGCGTGAGAAAACGAGCAATTTTCCTTATTTTTTTTAGTTGAAAAAAACTGGACGACACTACCGTGCCTACCTGTCTTTTCAAAGAAAGATCCTCACTAATTAATACTCCCAAGCTTTTAACTGAGGACGATCTAATCGGTGGGACCCCCATGCTAGATGGCCAAAAGCGTGGGTTCCAGCTTAATTCACTCTGCCCAGGCAAGACCAATTCAGTCTTGCCTGGGTTAAGTTTCAGATGGTTACGGCTCATCCAACCCTGAATGTGTGACATGGTGTTTTGAAATTCCTCTACCGAGTCCTTAGTGTTCAAAGGGAAGATGAGTTGCAGATCATCTGCGTAGTTAAAGATGGTAACTTTAGCATGTCTTAGGGAGTACAGTAGTGGGCGCAGGTACAAATTGAAAAGTAAAGGTGACAAAGATGAGCCCTGAGGTACCCCACATGTGGTGGAAATGGTGGGAGCTGTAAAAGGGCCCAGTCTTACTGATTGAGTGCGGCCAGTGATAAAGGAACGGATCCAACTCAACGCAGGCCCCCTAAGGCCAGCTTGTTCGACACGGTTGACCAAGATGGTATAGTCAACCGTGTCGAAAGCTGCCGAAAGATCAAGTAAGACCAGGGCCTGGTGGATTCCCTTATCCGCGTTCCGCCTCAAAGTATTTTGTACCGCCAATATGACTGCTTCGGTTGAATGGCACGAACGGAAGCCAGCCTGGTTGGGTTCAAGGTATTCTGTTTGTTCTATAAAATTAGACACGTTTGCACAGACGTGGGCTTCCAGTAACTTAGAGCTATAAGGCAGCAGTGATATGGGCCTATAATTTAACAGATCAAACGGATCTGCTCCAACTTTCTTGATCAAAGGGATAAGCAGGGCCTTCTTAAGGCTGTTAGGAACTTTACCCTGTAAAAGTGATCCATTTAACAAAGGAAGCACGCCCCCTGGAATAGCTGTCCCCACCTCTCTCAAGATATGCGGGGGGCAGATATCATCAGGCGAGCCCGATTTAACCCTTGTAAAAAGATTGGACAAGGTCTTACCGTCAATAAGGGGAAAAGTTTCCAACGTAAGAGGGTTATAATAAGCGTCATCCAGAGGAGGGGGGAACAAAGCACTAGAGATACTCTGTTTTATAGTACAGATTTTATTAAAGAAAAAAGAGTTCAATGAATTGCAAAGATCCTGAGTAGGAGTGACCGATGGAGTAGTTCTGTCACTACCACTGAGATCCTTCACGATATTGAACAGGTCTTTTGATTTATTACGAGAGTTCAATATTTTCTCTGAAAAGTAATCAGTTTTTTGTTTTAGGACAAGTTTTTGATAGTCTTTACGGGCCTTACAGTAGTTGGTTTTATCTTGTACCGAATAACCAGTTCTCCATTTCCTCTCTTTTTGACGCACTTCCAGTTTTTGAGACTTCAAGTGTGGCGTAAACGTGAATTGTGGTCCATTGTCATAGATAATCACTTTCGGGATTCCTTCCTTGATGAACGCATTTCTGAGGAAGGATATGACGGCATCCGTGTCCATAGCTTCCTGCACATCTATCTCCGGCCATTTGGAGTACTTGTCAATCACCACTACCACATATTTTTGCAGTCCTTCCTTGTCTAGAATGGGTACCATGATGTCAACGGACACCATCTGCCAAGGTCCTTCTGGTACAGGGAATCGTCCCAATGGAGGTCTCATGACTCCTTGGGATTTGTCGGCCTTTGCGCACGACTCACATTGTCTTACATATCTTTCTAGCTGGGAGTCGATGGCTGGCCACCAGTACATCTGTCTAGCCAGGGCTTTGGTTTTCGTAATTCCCTGATGTCCTTCGTGCAGCAATGCCAGTAAATGGTCTATCACTCCTTGGGGGGGCACAACTTTGTCGCCCCTTAACAGGAACACGGGATTCTCTCCCAGTGACATCTCGTCCCGCACTTCCCAGTACCTCCATAACGTTTCTCTGAGATGTCTCTTCTCTGGCCATCCATGTACGACATACCCTTTTATTGCTTCCAGATCATCATCCAATTTGTACGCCTCTTCCCATTCTTGGGCACTTATTACTCCTTCCATGTCCTGAACGGTGGCCACCACATAGCCATCCCAGTTCGGGGTCTCTTGCATGTCTGTTCCTTCCTTTGCTGCCGCCCGGCTCAGGAAATCAGCCACCTTATTTTGTGGCCCTGGTATGTGCTCCATATCATACACGAAATCCAAAAGTCTCAATGTCATTTTGGCTATACGGGGAGTGGCGTGGGCGTGGCCACTTGATGTCAATACTCTTACCAACGGCTTGTGATCAGTTCTCACTAGGAATTTAGCTCCCCACAAATATTGCCTGAATCTCTCCATTCCCCACACCACCGCCAACATCTCTTTCTCAATGACGCTGAACTTTTCCTCATTCGGCGCCAAGGACCTCGAAGCAAAACTGATGGTGGACATCTCTCCCTTCTCCGACTTCTGCATCAGCATCACTCCCAGGCCTTTTTCACTGGCATCAGTGGTGAGGATGGAGTAGGCATCTGGATCAAACCCTGCCAACGGTATTGTCGTACTGAGTTCTTGTTTAAGCTTGGCGAATTCTTCCTGTTCTGCCTCCCGCCACTGGAAACCATTTTTCTCCTTGAGTAGTTGGCGCATGCAATGAGTTTTTGTGGCAAAGTTGGGAATAAATTTACTATAGTACTCCGCCATCCCCAGGAATGATCTGACGTCCTCTTTCCTCTCTGGGTTTGGCGCGTCCATGATAGCTTGCATGTTGGCCCTTTTTGGCTCTATACCTCTCTCACTCACCTCATGTCCGAGGTACGTTACTGATGGCACACCCAGCTTGCACTTGGACCATTCTGCGGTCAATCCGTTAGCCTGCAGAGTGCGTAGTACCTGATGCAATTTTTCATTGTGATCCTGTTTGGATGTTCCCATGATCAGGATGTCATCCTGGAAGAACTGGACGCCTCCAATCTTCCTGAAAAGTCTATGCATTAGATTTTGGAACACAGCAGCTGCAGATGCTAACCCAAATGGCATTCTAACAAACTTGTAGCAACCAAAAGGGGTGATGAAAGACGTGAGGTGGCTGCACGATGGATGGAGTTTCACCTGGTGGTAAGCTGAGGATAAATCCAACGTGGAGAACCACTTGATGCCTTTCGTTTTTGCTAGCATCTCGTTGATACGGGGAAGAGGGAATTTGTCGACTAAGATGTTTTTGTTCAATTCTCTCAGATCGATGCATAGCCTCACCTTCCCGTTCGGTTTCTGGGCCACAACTAAGGGCGAAAGCCACTCCGAGCTCTCTATGACTTGTATGACCCCGCTTTTTTCCAGTCTGTCCAGTTCAGCCTGGACTGCCTCCCGACACCTGAGCGGAATGTTCCTTTATTTGTGTACAACTGGCGTAGCTCCCTCCTTCAATTTGATGAGGTGTTGGTATTTGACCAGTTCGTCTATTTGTCCACCGAACACCTTGGGGTACTCCCTGCGCCAAGCTTCAGTGTCACAGTTCTGTTCCGTGTCCATCAATAGAATCTTCTCCACTCCACCAGGGTTGAGTTGTATACCTAACGCCCCCTGGTCCTTCCAACTGAGCACAGACGGTCCTTTCTCTGCCACGTACAGCTTACACATGGCTTGTCGACCCCTGAACTCAAACAGCAAAGGGCAGTACCCCAACATTGGTATCTTCTGCCCCGTATACGTGACTGGTCGTAGATCCATAGGACGTAGCTCTTCGTTCACCTTTGCCACAAAATCTCTGTCCCACACCTGTCTTTGGATTATGGTGATGGGTGCTCCGCTGTCCGCGATCATTTCTACGGGCACTCCTCCTATCTGCATGTCCAATTTAGGTTTGTCCGATTCCGTGCCTCCCACGTCTAATATTTGGGCATCAATGTACAGAAATTCTTGCTGGTCATCCTCATCCGTTCGGCTCGCCTCTTCCTCCTGTTGTTCCTGGTCCACGTACCTGACCGTGGTCCCTCGTGGCTTACGACGGCATACCTTCTCGTAGTGACCGAAGGTATTGCAGTACGCGCATTTCGCTCTGAATGCAGGGCATGCCTTGTCATTGCCCAAATGCGCCGTGCTGCCACATTGGTAACAACTTGGTCTGCCGCCTCTCCCTGTTTCCTGGACGGTCCTCCGGACTGTTGCGGACCATTCATGTTGTCTTGACTCCTCGTCGTGTCCTTCTGCTTGGTCTTCTCTCCTCTATGGTTTGTCATGATTTTGCAAACCGTCTGAGCGCCCCCTGCATCCTTTCTAGCCGCTTGCGCACACCTTTTTGACATCTCCGCTTTCTTCACCATGGCCCAAACTTCCTTCAACGGTGCATCACCATTCACCCACAGCTTCTCTTGGACGTGCGTGCTCGTCGTGTGCATGATGATTTGATCACGGACGAGCTCATCATGGAGAGGACCAAATTTGCATGTGAGGGCCAGTTTCTGGAGCGCTGCCACATATTCATCCACAGTCTCACCTCCACCTTGCTTCCTGTGGAAGAAACTGTGCCTGTCGATAGCCACACACACAACGGGTCTGTAGTGCGCGTCCAAATCTGAAATAGCGTGGCTGAAAACATCATCATCGTCATCATCTCTTTGCCCTTTTACGATGGTATCGAACACTCTTATGCTTACTTGAATAAGCCGCTCCACTTTCCTCTTCCAGTGCCTCCAAATAGTTCTGAAAGTACCGCTTCCAGTCTTCCCAGAGCATCGCCGGCTCCCCTCTGGAAGGAAGAAACGGAACCATCTGCGTGAGAGAAGTGGATTGCGCCGCCATTTTCCTGACCAAGTTGGGGTTAGTCGGAACTGGGTTGTCGCGGTTTGGGGGGCTGCCCGGAGCTTGGCGTTGGTCTGTGTCTGCCCCGCTGCTCCCGCCGGCCGTCGCACTCTCTGACTCTGCGGCTGTGGCTCTTTGGGGACGTGGCCCTGCACCACCGTCACTCTCCGACCGTCCACTCTGGACTAGATGCTCCGCCAGCTTTGCATGGGGTGCAATGCCACGGGGTAGCGTGCTCTTCCCCACTGGCTGCGAGGGGCCTTACCACCTCCGCCGGCCGTGTGCTTGCCCAGGCTCTTCCTGCCGCACTCTTGTGGCAAGTCCCCGGCACCGGGGTGGAGGGAATACGTGTGTCAAGCAGCAAGCCCTCTTCTGGACTCTATTGGCCGTGTTCGACGCTTTTGTCCATGGTATGCCAATTTGGTGGCCTCCCTGCGGACTGTGGGCATGTTTGGGGTGGCGCGGGCGTCACCGGCCTCTCTCGCCGCCCTCTGCCGCGCTCCGGGTCTGAATGGACTTCCCTCGCTTGGGCGGGAACGTCCGATGCGTGATTCTCGCCGCCGCGGCGAACTCCGTGCAATTAGGAGTCGCCGTGGAGAGCACCACTCGTTGCCATTGTGGGGTCTGAATGAGGTAGCCCACTCGTGGTTGGGAGGATAATTAATTTCTTTATTTGACCCGGAGCGCCGGGAATACACCGCTCTATCTCGTTGCGGTCGGCGCCAACAAAGATGGCCGCCTTCCGCTTCCGCTGTGGCCCTTCCGGTTCCGGCCGTCGGAGACTAGACCGTCACCACACCATGTAACATAACTTCCTGAGTTGTGTTGACACTATCTTTGATAACCTGATAAGATAGAATATACACGCTTTCACAAGATCGGGGATAGTAAGAGAATCTACATCGTCAATAAAAAGGCAGCATAATTAATTAAATAAGATTTCAAGATACATGGTACAAGCTGGAAACTATGAATGAATGAAAGAAAGAAGCTTATAAAGCGTGCAGCTAGTCAACAAGAGTGTCCTGGCCCTCGGGGTTCATTCATGACAGCACTCAGAGGCACGATTAGCTCTTAAAGAGCCAGGTTTTCAGGTGTTTCTTAAAATATGTCAAATCAGTTGTTGCTCTCAGAGTGGCAGGTAGTTGGTACCATGCTTGTGCGCCCAAAAAACGAAAGATGATCTGCCACCCATGCGGGCCAAGCGAACTTTGGGGATGCAGGCGAGTTCAGAGGAGGATGATCCTAAGGGTCTGATGGGTGCATAGCGGCTAGCAATCTGTTGGGATTTCCCTGGCTCGCGCTACACTTGCGCTCGTGCTTGGGACAGCTCGTGCTGGGGACAGCTCCGTTCCAACTTGGAGCGTTCTGATTAGGTTCTGTGTTAGGCAGTTGCTGCCTGGGAGCTGCTTGGACTGGTCAAGAATAAATGAGCTACCAACTTACCTGTGGTTCGCTCTTCTTTTCATTGGCGACGAGGTTGGCCAGTCCTGCACTCCCGTTCCCGTCGATTCCTTGGTCCTGGTGCTCTTCCTCCCGCGTCGATTCCTGTGATCCTGGTGTTCTTGATTTTGTTTCCTGATGCAGTTGGACGATTGGTGATTCGTCTTGGAAATCCTTTGGAGCCGGTGTACTTTCCTGATGTTTTCCAGATTGCCTTCCGGTGTGGTGCTGGAGCCGGTTCGGGCTCTGTGAGGTACTTTTGTTTATCGCGCTGTGTTCACCTTGTGCGCGCGCCGCAGCCGTTCAAGAGCCTTCTTCTGTGATGCTGCAGCGTCACCTTGCCTGACCTGCTGCACGTAACGCTAGGACGTTGCGTGCGGCCATTTTGTAAACCCTCCGGCAAACTTGGTTGTCATAGCAACACAACGCATCGGACTTTAGCGCTGATGCGCACAACTTGATTTTCATTGTGCTCAGTTCTTGGCAATGTCTCCTTTGCTGATGCGCACAGCAGTTCTATTTAAATTCAACGTAACCACGTTATTACAGCTCAGAAGCTTCATCAAAAGGCATTTCATCCATTTGATGTGCAAAGCTTGTTTCTTCATTGCGCTCTGTTCTTTGCATTGTCTCCGCTGATGTGCAAAGCAGTTCTATTTAATTCAACATAACCACGTTATCACAGTTTAGAAGCTTCCTTAAAAAGGCATTTCATTCATTTGATAGTGCTTGCTCATCAGTGACACGCACACTTTATTTCTGATTTGTGCATTCGGTGATGTGCACACCTTTGTAAATATAAGAAATAATCTCTTCTTCCAACAATTTTACATTCCTTACTGTGGGGCAGCAACTCACCCACGCACATGGATCGTGTTTTGGCACCTCCTCCCTTTTTGCAGTCAGCTGGCACACCACCAGTGCCATGGAAACAGTGGAAAGATACTTTTGAGGCATACTTAGAAGCTATTGATGGTGACACTTTCACTTCCAAGAAAAAAAAAGCACTATTAACTTATAATCTTGGGACCGAAGGTAGAAACATTTTGAAGACTTTGACACTTGAAATAGTTAGTACTGTTTCCCTCGGGGGAATATGGTTAGACCGTACGGCTTTTCTCTCATGGACATTAGTAGGGCAAGAATTAAGAGAAGTATGAATCCCGAACTTCTTGTTTAAATTTTTTTGTGTTGAGCTCATGAAGGGCATCCAGGAATTTGAGCCATGAAACGCAGAGTGAGGCAAGATTTTTGGTGGCCTGCTCTCGATAAAGATGTTGAGGATTTTATCGGCGACTGTTGTTCGTGTGTTGTCAGCGACAAATCTCGTGACTCATCCCTCTCCTGTTGAACCGATCGTTGTGAAGAACACTCCCTGGTCCAAATTAGCGTTGGACATAGCTGGTCCATTTGGTCCCATTGGAACTTCTCCCAAGTATGCCCTTGTTTTAATTGATTATATGTCCAAGTGGCCAGAAGTTAGGTTTGTTGACAGTATTAACTCTTCTCTCGTCATTAAATTCTTGCAGGATGTTTTCCTTAGGGAGGGTTTCCAGAGGAAGTTGTGTCTGACAATGGGACGCAGTTGGTTTTGTCTGAAATGACTATGTTTCCCAAGGAGGCTGGGATCAAACATATCCTTACATCGCTCTATCATCCCCGCTGCAACGGTTTGGTTGAGCGCTTCAACCGTGTTCTTAAGGAAAATCTTCAGCTTGCCTTAGTGAATGGGTTGCATTGGCGCTGGGCTGTTAGTGATATGTTGTGGGCAGTGAGGACTACCCCTCATGTTTCCACAGGTGTTGCTCCTTCTACTCTGTTGCGGAGAAGGGTTGCAGGTTCCAAACTAAACAAAGAATGGATGTCTAGGAGAGTGGTGAATGCTGAAAGTTTATCTGTTGTAGATGATGTCAGAGCTGCTGCCAGGCTAAGTATGACACCAGACCCCTTGCTTTTTCTTCAATCAAAGTGTAGGTGGGTGATTGGATGAGGATAAAAAAACTGGTTTTCTCCACAAAGGGGAATCTCGATTTGCTTCTCCCAAGAGAGTGTCTGATGTAAGAGATCATGTTGTTGTGTTGGACGATGGTAGAGTCTGGAACAAGAGTACTATATCTATTGTGCCTAGTCCCATGATTGAATGTGTCAACAAGAAGTTTGGGATTCATACTTCTCTTAATTCTTGCCCTACTAATGTCCATGAGAGAAAAGCCGTACGGTCTGACCATATTCCCCCAAGGGAAACCTCTTCCAGGGTAAGATCTGTTCCTGCCAAATTACGGTCTGACCATATTCCCCAGAGGGAAACCTCTTCCAGGGTAAGATCTGTTCCTGCCAAATTTCAAGACTATAAAATGTGGTAAATTGTTGTATTGCTGGTTTCATTTTTGTTACTGCATGCTATATCTTGTTTTCCTCCATAGTTTGATTATTACATGCTGCATCTCAAAGTTCTGTTCCCGCCAAATTTCAGGACTACAAAATGTGGTAAATTGTTGTATTGCTGAATTCATTCTTGTTACTGCATGCTATAACTTGTTTTCTCTATAGTATGATTATTACTTGCTGCATTCATTACTTTATGTTTTCTTTTCTTTTTAAATTTTTTTTTTTATTGTTGTTATGAAGGAAGGGGGTGTGTTGGGATTTCCCTGGCTCGCGCTACACTTGCACTCGTGCTGGGGACAGCTCGTACTGGGGACAGCTCCGTTCCAATTGGGAGCGTTCTGATTAGGTTCTGTGTTGGGCAGTTGCTTCATGGGAGCTGCTTGGACTGGTCAAGAATAAACAAGCTACCAACTTACCTGTGGTTCGCTCTTCTTTTCACATGCCTTTTGAGATATTCCACCCTCATGCCATGGAGGGCTTTGAAGAATATTACCAGGGCCTTAAACTTTATCCTTTCCTTCTCTGGGAGCCAGTGTAAAGCCTTGAGATGAGGGGCCAGTGCGACCTGGGTTTCAGTCAAAGCAACTGAGTGTTGCACCACCTGGAGACGCTGGAAAAGTTAGCCAGGCAGGCCCAAGTATAGGACATTAGTATAGACTAATCTAGACGTCACCAGAGCCTGAACCACTATTTTCCTGGAATCAGGTGGAAGGAGTGGGAGGAATCTTTTTAGCATGCTAAGCATGCCAAAACAGGAACCCACTTTGGATTTCATAGAGAGGACATGTAGATGCCAAGTTTCTTAACTGTGGTTTGGGCTGAGACTGGGGGGACAGCTCCACCAGCCACCAATGACTCAAATTAATCATGGAAGGCAGGACAAAAAAGACAATCCCTGATTTGTCAGGGTAGAATTAAAGCTGGTTTGCCTTGAGCCAGTTAAAAACCTTCGTGAGACAAAATCTAATTGCCTCCCCATCAAAGTCTGCCCCCTATCACAGGAAAAGATCAGCTGTGTATGATCAGCATATCACATTATCTTAGCACCATTGGCCTCAGCCAGAGGTGCGAGGCGAGATATATATAAATTAAAAAGAGTCGGACTCAGAATAGTTCCCTGAGTGACTCCTACATTGTTGTTGGGCAAGGGAGATGAAAAAGGAGGCTTCCATATTTCTTGATTTCTATCCTTGAGGAACAATGTTATCCAGGCTAGTACTATACCACTGATGCCTATGTTCCTTAGTCTATCGAGGAGTCTCTTGTGTGGGACTGTGTAGAACATTGCCGACAGGTCAAGTAGTATAAAGATAGCTCTGTCCCCCTGGTCAAGCTTTTCCTTAAGGTGCTCCCTCACTTCCAACAGAGCTGTCTCGGTGCTGTTTTTTGCCATAATGCCAGATTGAGTCAAATGCAGTAGTTTGTGACTTTCTGCGTAATCCGAGATCACTCTGTTGATATGTTTCTCAAGCACCTTGAAGAAAGCCGGGAGGAGGGAAATCGGCCTGTAGTTTGCAGGAACTTTCTGATCCGTGGTTGGTTAAGGAGCGGCATCATTTTTGCCTGCTTCCAAATGGATAGCACAATGCTGGTAGAAAGCGATGAGTGTAGCACCTAATTCACTGTGGGGTTTATAGTTGGGGCTAGGGAAAGTAATAATTTTGCTGGGTATGCGCCCACCGGGGAGCCTGCTTTAAGGCCCTTCAGGTATCTAAGCGATTTGTCCAGTTGTATAACCGGGAATTGTCATAGTGCCGGGGAAACTGGGGCCTTGCTGTTCCATCGGAAATGTGATAAGGGAGCAGGTCCCCCTCTTTCTCCCTAGAGAAAGACTGATGGATCATGATAACCTTGTTATGGAGGGATAGGGACACCTGGCTGGCCCATTCGGCCGAGTAGGGGGCTTCCTTTTTTTTAAAACAAGTTTTATTGAGTATACGACTTTCAATCAAAACATTTACAAAAGTACATTTCCATGAGACAGTAGCGTCTTACATGACAGCGAGTACATTGGTTGATAACATTTCTGATGTCATTATAGGCTTGTCAATGAACAGAAATTCAGCTATTAGTCATCATTGTCCAAGGAAGGATCTATAGTTGGGGGAGTACATATAACTCCCCTAAATGCATTCCATTTATCCCACCTTCGTTCCCATTTTTTGGGCATCCTCTGTGGACATATGTTGCAATTTCAGCCACCATGCGCATGTCCATATCTTTACACCAGTCCTGGAGGAGTGGTGCCGTACTAGCCCCCCATTGTCTGGCAATATTACGTTTCGCTACTGACATACCCAGGGCGGACCAGGCTTGGGCGGTGTGATTCAGGTCTGTCGGCTGCCAGATGTTTAAGAGACAGCATTTAAGCTCAGGCGGCACAGGTCTTTCACTTACCTGTGTAATTGTGCCCATTACTGCTGCCCAATACGATTTAATCACAGGGCATTCCCATAATGTGTGGTAAAAGGTGCCTATGTCACCACATTGACGCATGCAGTGCTGATCTTTGGATTTTCCTATCTTGCCCTGAGTTACTCTGGTAAAATATGTCCTGTGGAGCACTTTGAGTTGTATAAGATGCAACTTGGAGGATTCTGGCACCACCCTCTGTGATTCCAGTTTGCCATTTTTCCCACAAAAATTGTGTAAGATCTGCTTGATTATTGATGAATTTTCGGTATGTGAGTGATATAGCCTTGCTGTTCATGTATTCCTTGAGGAGTCTGTATTTCAGTGGGGAAGACTCTGGTAGGATCGTGTCTGGTGGGATAGCTGCTTCTCATCCAAGCAGAACCTGCAAGTATCGAAACAGCTCAGTGGGTGCCATCTCGTATTGGGTTTGTAATTGGGCGAAGGTGAGGATTTTTCCAGCTTTCCAGATGTCACCTAATCGTAAGATCCCTATTATGTTCCACTTCCTAAACCCTTTACTCTTACCCAGGTTGCCTAGTTTGCCCATTTCCCACAACGAGTGTGTTGCATCGTTTGTCGTTCCAGCCCAGGTGTGTTGTTACTGCATGCCATGCGCGGATGGTATGTAAATTCCGTCCAATAAGGTCTGATTTTTGCTTTTTATTGTATAGTGCATGATTGATTCGTTCCACCCCTAAGGTATGCCTGTCTAGTTGATGCACAGGGTCAGTTTGGGGCAAATTAAGCCATTGATTGATTTGCCCCCTGGTTCTCTGACACACTACTGAAAGAAAAGCAAAAATGCTGTTGACTAGAAAGCTGTTGGTGAACTAATTACTACTCACCTGAGAGGAAGGCGTATAAAATGACCCTAACACAATATAAAAATGTACTGATATCAGGAAAGAGGGATTATTTTACCAGACAGATTGAAAATGCTAAATATTCCTCTAAAGTACTATTTTCAGAAGTAAATAAATTCACTATACCCAAAAATACAGAGGTCAGGGGTAATCAAAAGTTCTGTGACGACATCGCAGCTGCTTTTAAAACTAAAGTCCTGGAAAATTTTAACATCTTTGAGGATGCCTCAGCTCACCTCCCTACCACTCTACAGACAAACCTGGTTCCTGAAAATACTTCCCCTTGCAGCTTCTTCCCTACTTCATCCGAAGCTGTGGAAAAATATATAAAAGGAGCTAAGTCGGGATCTCCCTCCAACCCATGCCCACCGGCATTTCTGACAGAAATAGCAGATCTATTGAGTCCCGGGCTTACGGAAATGTTTAATTCCATGTTTGAGTCTGGCATCTTTCCGTCCAGGTGGTAAGATACTGCCATTCTTCCGCTGCTAAAAAAAACCAACGTGGACGCAGCAAACCTGAATAACTATTGACCAATTGCCCGGTTGCCAGCAAAAACAATAGACAAAATGATGAAAACTCAATTAACACAATTTATTCATGATAATAATCTGCTGGATCACTCCCAGTTTAGTTTCCGCCAAGAACATAGCACGGAAACGGCACTTATCAAAGCCACTGAGGAGATCAGAGCGGTGATGGATGGAGGAGGCACAGCCGCCCTTGTGCTCCTCGATCTGTCAGCAGTCTTTGACACGGTTGAGCACTCTCTCCTGGAACAGTGACTGGAATGTCTGGGGGTCAGAGGCACAGCACTAGCCCCATTGTCCTCCTTTCTTAAGGACAGGAGATTAAGAGTCTCGTTTGAGGGATATCATTCAGAGCCCTACACCCTCCCATGAGGAGTACCACAGGGTTCCTCCCTGACTGACCCCTTCTCTTTTCAATATCTACATCTCCGAACTGGCTCCCCTGATCTGGGACGTTGGGTTTAGTCTGACGTCGTACACCAACAACACCCAGATAGTGGTGGCTGCCTACAAAAACCAGGCTCCCCGATTCAACAATTTCTGAATTGATTGTGTACCATAAACAGATGGATGAGTACTCATTGTCTCAAACTTAACTCTGAAAAAACAGAGGTCCTCATTTTTGGCAATATGCAGCCAAACTGGGGTAATCTGTGGTGGCCGGCAGAGATGGGAGAACCACCAAAACCAGCGGTCAAGGCTATGAACCTTGGAGTTTGGTTTTATTACAAACTATCGCTCTCCCAGCAGATAAAGGCAACCGTATCTGCCTCCCACTTTCTTATCAAGAAAATAAGGAAGATCTTTCCTCATATTTCTGTGGGTACCAGGAAAACCGTGGTAACCTCACTAATCCAGTCTAAATTGGATTTCTGCAACAGGCTTTACCTGATTATACAGAAACAGTGCTTAAAAAACCTCCAGATGGTTCAAAACTCAAAGGCACATTTACTGGTCAACATTCCTAGGGGAAAATCTGTATTCATAGAGATTTGTAACCTGCACTGGCTTCCGGTGGCACAGCGCATTAAATTCAAGGCTCTTTGTTTGCCGTATAAAACACTTAACCACACAGGTCCTTCCTTTCTGCAAAACTTGTTTGTCTGGTATTAACCAACAAGACGCCTTTGTTCCACAGGAGCCAGACTCTTGACAGTGCCCTGAACTCGAACATTGCGCTGGGTGGCCGCAGCTTTCAATACGGCACCTCCAAACTCTGGAACACTCTTCCAAGTGAGCTCAGAAGTGCAAGCTCCCTTTCCACATTCAGGAAAGAACTAAAAACCTGGCTGTTCATGAATTAGACTTTAGTGCGGGTGTACTGTGTCCTCAGTGCCAAGACACCTCCGGGTTTTTGTGAGCTTTATAAATCCTGTTAACATTAACATTAACTGTTAGTTGAGAGGCCCAGCAATACATTTGGATGTGCGGGAGTGCAACACCACCATCATAATAGCTCCTAACCAGCTTCACTCCTGCTATTCTAGCTGGCTTTCCGTCCCAGGAGGTTATTCACATCTGAGTCTATTGCTTTGAAGTATGAGGGGAAACACTAAAGAGGGTATTGTGGATGGCATAGAGAAATCTGGGGAGCGCCATCATTTTAAAAAGTGCTGGTCTGCCCAGTAGACTGAGGGGGAAAGATTTCCAGTGTTTGGAGTCTCGCCCTAGTCTTTGCAGTGGTTTCTGAAGGTTTTTGGCTATGAAATCATCGGGATCGGACCTGACATGAATACCTAGGTATTTAAAACCATCCGTGACTATCCTTACCACACAACACCTCGGTAATGCTGGAGGAGGCATGTGCAGAGTACATAATAGCGATTTTCCCCAGTTGATGGTGTATTCCTGACACCTTTCCATATACTTTGCATATGTTTAGGAGTCTCTGCAGGGAGCGTTGTGGGGATGCCATGTATATGAGAATGTAATCCCCATAAAGGGATATGTGGTCTTCCCATCCCGCCGTCCATCGGAGCCCACAGATGATTGGGTCTTTCCTTATCCAGGCTGCCACTGGCTCTAGTACCAAGGTGAAAAGGAGTGGGGGCAGCCCTGCCTTGATCTACATCTCCGGGGAAATTCTCTAGAGATATACCCGTTGGCCACCACATGAGCTAATGGATTCGTGTATAACAGTCGGACCCATAAACAGAATTTCTGTCCAAAACCCCAGATGCTGGAGAACCGCAAGAAGGAATGACCATTCATTCGAGTCGAAGGCCATCCTTGCGTCAAGAAATAATATGGCTGCCTCCTCCTGTATAGTATGTCTGTGGCTTAGAACATTATGCATGCATCTGAGATGTAAGGCTGTATTCCTCCCTGACATAGGCCCGGATTGGTCCGGATGAACCAGTTTTGAGAGGTGGGGAGTTAATCTGTTGGCTAGTGTTTTGGCTAATATTTTGGACGCTGCATTAATCAAAGAAATGGGACAGTAGGATGTGCTTTCAGAGGGAGATTTACCTGGTTTATGGATGGCAACAACTGTGGCTATGCCTTGGTCTTTGGGGAGTTCTCGCTTTTCCATGCTGGCTTCATACATCTTGGGGGCTAGCGTAGTAGCCGCCCGCTTGTAAAGTTTGATGGGTATGCCGTTAGGCCCTAGAGCTTTTCCTGACTGTACATTTCCCATGGCAAGTGTTAGTTTGTGTGTGGTTAGGTCTGCTTCCAGTAATTGAGTATCTTCCTATGTGAGTGTAGGTACGAGTATATCTAACAGGAAAGCCATCACATCTTGTAAGTCAGTGTTGGTCATGGGTATATAAATGCACTCGTAGTGCACTGCTAAGGCATCTACTATTTCTTGTGTTTCTGATGTAAGTGTCCCATCATCTAATCGGAGCTTGCCTGCCTTGTCCCCGGCCGCATAAAGCATGTGGCGAACCGCTGTGAGTCTAGTTTTGGCATCCTTCCATAAGTACTCCTTGTATTCTTGTTGCTTCATACGGAGCCTATGTGTGTTAGTGTCAGAGGGATCTTGGGCATGCAATGATTCTAGTTAAGTCACTTCCAGTTCCTGGGTTTCTATTACCTTCTGCTTTTCTTTTTAATGACCTGAGATTAGGGATATAGCCTGTCCTCATAGCACAGTTTTGTACGCTTCCCGGGGAGTCAGAGGAGAGGACACTGACACTCATTTTCAGTGAAATAATGTTTTGTGGTGGTAAGCAACCCCTTCCAGATCTTGGAGTTTTGTAAATAGCCAGGGTATTTCGGGTATATGCGACGGCGTGCTGGGATCTGCACGGCATATTCAGCAAGTACAGGGGAGTGGTCGGAGATGCCCCTGGGTAGATGTGATTTCCCTCGGAATCTACCCACACTGTCTGTTGATGTAAGTATGTAGTAAATTCTAGAGAGACTGTTATGAGCACCGGAGTGATAGGTGTATTGGCGCATTTGTGGGATTAAACCGCAAGGTGTCTATCAAGCAGAAGGCATCTAAAAAGTCAGCAAGGTTCGTAGGAGTACGGTGTAGTAGCCTAGGGGGCGTTCCATCAAAAGTGTCATCAAGTGTAATGTTAAAATCACCCCCAATTATTAGTTCTCCCTCCGAAAGTGTGAGTAGAAATTTACCGAGCTCTGGAAAAGCCAGTGAGTGGAATGTGGGAAGAATATAGACGTGACAAAATTAAATGTATGTCCTTCCCATTGGCAAGAGACCGTTGTAAAGCGGCCTTTATCATCTGTGTAAGTGCGTTGTATAATCAGAGGGAAGTGTTTTTTAACCAGGATTCCCACTCCCCGAGAACCTGATGTGAATTCAGAAACCCCAACGGTCTAGGGTATTACAAGTCGATCCCATTAGATGGGTTTCCTGTATCATGGCTACCGCTGGTGCCTTGCGTTTGAGATATTGCAGCACGAGTCCCCTCTTTAGCTTGTCTCCCAAGCAATTAACATTCCAAGAGACCAGTGACAGAGTGCGGGTGGGGCATGCCCTTGGAATATCAGTGGTAGTAGGTAAGGACATTTGTGTCATTGAAGCCATTGCTGCAGGATATCCCTAGCGGAGATTTCAATAAAAACATCACTGTGAAGTTGCAAATCTCATTAGAAATACATTTGAACCATAAAAAACAAACTAGAAAAAACAGTCCCTGTTACCCGTCCCTCCCCCCTCCATGCCTCCCTGCATGACGGACTTAGAACTACCCGCCTCCCAAACAATGCAGAGCACCTATTTCCCATTTCCTGTTACCTTTGTTAGGGGGAAGCCTCTCCATTGTCCCCCTCAAATCATCTCTACTACATTTTTATATGCAATAAAACTTAACAGCCTTTTACATCAGCGAGTATGCTACAGTGGTTGTAACATTTTACCAAAAGGTTTGTCTCAAATCACCCGTCAATATTAACAAAGAAGTCTCTAATGAGACATAGAACCCGCTGGGACTATGGACTTTACTGTTCAGCAGGTGAAAGAGGTCATCGTGTAACCTTTATTCTCTTGGAACTGGTGCCTTTGCCATTGTTTCTTAAGTGATTCAGCATGCATGGAGGTTGCTTCCACTGGTGTTAGATCCGCTTCTTCAGTCGGCAGGTGGTGCTGTTTACACTTTGTCTTCTGGGGTTTGGCGACTCTACGTCATCCTTTGAGCCATTCCCGGGCCTCCTCTGGTGTGGCAAAGAACCACGCTTTCCATTCTGCTTCTACCCTCAGCCTAGCTCGGAACAGCATGGAGTATTTCAAGTCTCTGTTCCTCAACTACTTTTTGATGTAAGAAAAACTGGGTCTTTGTTTCATTACTACCTCTGTGTAGTCAGAGAAAAAAGTGATAAAAAATGCATGCCAGGATAGGCCTTGGTGGTGTACCCGGTTTGGGTCTACCACTTGGGACGCGGTACACTCTCTCCACCGTAAAGTAGTGGGATACACCCTTAGGCTGCAGGTGTTTCTTGATAAGATCTTCTACAAAGAGGTCTATTGCTGGGCCCTCCATCCCTTCCGGTACTCCAACTATTCGGACGTTATTGCGTGGCAAACAGCCTTTATAATCGTCCAGTTTCACTGCCATTATTTTACTTTCAGTTTCAAGATGGCGCACTTGACGTTTAAGTTTGATGGTATTGTCACGTAAAGTCCCCGCTGTGGTTTCTACTTCCTTGACTCATGAGCTCATGTTTTTAAAGTCGGCTCGGCTCAGTGAGAGTTCTGCCGATAGCGTGCCAATACAAGAGTCAAGGGCTGTGTGCACTTTATTCAAGGTATAAAGTATATCCTGCAATGTTACTTCTGACCCTCCCAACAAGGCCTCATCTGGGGCTTGCATAGATGATTGGGCCATTGTTTCCCTCTGGGTTTTAATGTATGTAAATGTATCCAGTTTGGTCTGGTGCACAGCGCGCTGACCTCGGCCCCCCATGGCTAAGTGTTTGAGATCATATCATGCAGCAGTCACGAAACTGGAGTGGCAGTACTCACCGCTGCCTGCCTGGGTGATGAAACTGTCACCTACGGCCTTTCAAGTTTCCTACCACAGGATACAGTCATCGTTTCATGTGTGCACAGGCTAGGGATCAGAGTGGTGGCACCACGGCAAGACCTCCGGGAGGCGTGCTCTAATGAAGGGGCCAGTGACATGCTTGCCATAGTGTTTAGTTACCTTCCCGCAGGCTGTGCCGGCTTTTAAGGGTACTTAATGCAGGTGTATTTCTGCTATGCAGACCAAGGAGTGCTTTCCTGGGCAGCAGTTGTCTGATTTTGAGCTGTTTCACTCCCCCCTATATTATATGGCAAATGCTGGCTTGAAATGTCTCAAAGTCATGTTAGGGGTGCCTGTGGTGGGCAGCACTCTAGCGCTGTCTGGTGGGGACCCACCTGCAGCTTTCTCAGAGCATCTTCAGGAATATTATTTCAGTTAGGGGGAGAGCAAGAATTCAACCTAACCCTTAAGCGTGGCAAGCCCCTGCTGATAGGGGTCTCACCACGCTGGTCAGAGAACTCCGAGTCTCCGCAGCCATCCCCCGAGCGCAGCACAGAATCTTCGCTCCGCTCCAGCTCGCCACAGGCAAATAGGCTCTCTTGCACACCCCGGCGGCTGGGGCAGGCGTATGTATAGAGGCAAGTTTCCAACAAAGGCAGGCAGTCTCCCTCTTTCCTCACCTTGGCTTGCAGTGCGCTGCAGTCATTGCCTCGCACCGCTGTGCAGGACGTAGAGATCAGGGGAGGCGCATCCATTGATGCGGGCTGGTAATGTACGTGAGACCCCAGCTGTGCTCTCACCGACAGGCCGCAGGCACTCTGCAAGATGTCACCACCACTGTGTTTGTCTGAGTCGCTTCACGGGCCGCCAGTCCTGTGCTCGGGTCCTTCTGATAGTGTTAGCCATGCATATAAGCAGGTCGGAAGGCTGCTCGGATTTTTCCCGCCTTAGGGGAAGTGAAAGACTTTACAATGGTAAAGATCTCCTTGCCTTTATTATTAGTGGTCACAATCTTGGCCTGCAGATGGCCTTTCTTGGCCTCTTTCACCTGCAGATACTGAGATTTCAGAGCTGCCTTATAGATCAGCTTATCTTCCGGGGTATAATGTTTACGCCACTTTCTTTCTAGACATTTGCATTTGCTTTTGCTAGTTCTCAGGGATTTGTTGAACCAGGGGGCGGTGTCACGACTTGATCCCTGCATTCTCGTGTCCACATCAGGGGGCTGAATTGTGGGACTCTCCAGTGTTCCAATGAGCTTCCAGACCGTCCCCTTCATGTACATGCTGACTTCCAGCAATTTGGACTCTACTAGGAAATATCCATCCATTCCCAATCCATTCCGAGTTTTGTGGAAGCCAGCCTGCTCATGCTGGAAACTCCATTACCTTGAATGCCCTGCTCACTGCTTCGTCTCCACCCCTGGAGGTCAAGGATGGGTGGAGGAACTCAGCTCACCTGTGGCTGCCTGCGGCTAGCCTGCTCACACCTCATGCATGTGATTAGTGTGAGCTCTTTTAAGCCCCAGCACTCTTCAGGCCAAGGTTGGTCATTATAGCTGTGTACAAGGGTAAATCCGACCCTTGTTCCCAGTGTTTCCTGAGCTTATGATAGCCTTGTTGCCAGTGTTTCCTGAGCTTTTGATATCCTTGTTTTCAGAATTCCTGAGCTACATCTAGTCCTTGTGCTGGAATTAGTACCTCCTGCAGTGCTACCTTGCTTCCTGAGTTCCTGAGTTATAGGTATTATTTATTCCTGTGCTTCAGCTATTTCTTGTTCCTGATTTGCACTGCTTGCAGTGCTCTCTTGACTCCTTTTCCTGAGCTGTAGCGATTTCCGGTTTCCTTGAACTAGAACTGCTTGCTGTGCTCCCACGATGCACTGGGCCAGGGACAGACTAATTTGCACATAGCCAGGTTCTGAGCTGGGATGGGGCAGTGAGCTAAATAACGGTGATGGATCAAGCCCTTGCTCACTGCTCCATCAGGATTCAAGCAAGCCGGGCCGACGACGGCTGAAATGCCAGAAACCGGTCCCTGGAAGCTTGTCTCCTTTCTGGTGAAGAATTGGCTTGGTAGTTTGGTCTGCCCTGTTCCCATGATGCACTGGGCCAGGGACAGACTAATTTGCATATATCCAGGTTCTGAGCTGGGATGGGGCAGTGAGCTAAATAACGGTGATGGATCAAGCCCTGATCTTTGGACTGGGTAAGAGTGGTCTGCTTAATTCAGACACTCTATTCATCACCACCCCTTTTTCTGAATCGTTTTTGGCCACTATAGGTGTGGCAGGGTATACTCAGACATGAGTCCCTTGCTCACTGCTCCATCAGGATTCAAGCAAGCCGGGCCGACGACGGCTGAAATGCCAGAAACCGGTCCCCGGAAGCTTGTCTCCTTTCTGTGAAGAATTGGCTTGGTAGTTTGGTCTGCCCTGTTCCCATGATGCACTGGGCCAGGGACAGACTCATTTGCATATAGCCAGGTTCTGAGCTGGGATGGGGCAGTGAGCTAAATAACGGTGATGGATCAAGCCCTGATCTTTGGACTGGGTAGGAGTGGTCTGCTTAATTCAGACACTCTGTTCATCACCACCCCCTTTTCTGAATCGTTTTTGGCCACTATAGGTGTGGCAGGGTATACTCAGACATGAGTCCCTTGCTCACTGCTCCATCAGGATTCAAGCAAGCCGGGCCGACGACGGCTGAAATGCCAGAAACCGGTCCCCGGAAGCTTGTCTCCTTTCTGGTGAAGAATTGGCTTGGTAGTTTGGTCTGCCCTGTTCCCATGATGCACTGGGCCAAGGACAGACTAATTTGCATATAGCCAGGTTCTGAGCTGGGATGGGGCAGTGAGCTAAATAACGGTGATGGATCAAGCCCTGATCTTTGGACTGGGTAAGAGTGGTCTGCTTAATTCAGACACTCTGTTCATCACCACCCCCTTTTCTGGATCGTGCTACCTTGACACCTGAGCTTTTGCTCAATTCTTGATCCTGCCCCAGCACTGCCTTCTATGCTACTTTGTATTCTTGATTCCTGAATCTGCACTATTCTATTATACCCTTGTAGCCCTACTTCTGTATATCCTTTTCCCAGTCCCTGCCTTTCTTCCCATTTCTTTGGTTTCCGTTCCTAGTTTGCTGTCTTTTTATGCCTGCTGTCTTGCTTCTAATTACCTTGTATGTTTGTTACTTGATTTCTGCCAAGTTTGTCCTGTCATTTCCATCCTTTCCTATTAAGCACTAGCTAGCTCCTTGTCTATCGTGCTTGTGTTTAGTTTTACCCCCTTGCTGTTACTGCCTTGCCTGTTCCTGTTTGATCGCCAGGATCCGTGAGCACAGCTGACTACCTAGGTGGTGTTTCTTGTTCACTGTGAGTATTGTCTTTGAGTTACATTTATAACATCACCATAGAGATGAGCTCCACAGGTCCTGCCTTTGCATACATATCCTAAATGTGGGTATTTGCAGTCAGGATCTGTAACAGCAATTGAAGGTGAGGAGCTTACTGAGCTTCAGTCTTACAGTGTGGAGCATCTGAGTGCTTTACTCCACATTCCCTGTATTGTTAATGTTGTGTTTTTATATATGTCTTGCACGTCCGTCCTGGGTGTAGTTAGTCTGAATGCTAAATTGCCTCATGAGTGCCCTTCCTCTCTGAGTCTTATCCATCTTGTTCACTGTACAGGCTCCCCCTTTGGATTTCTTTTTCTCCTCTGACTCCCTGTGTGATTCTGGGCAGCGCTGACTACTCTTTCTGTGCACAGTACGTTTTCTACCCAGTCCCCAGTCCTTGCTCATGTCTCTGACTGTGTTCCCGACATAGTCTCGGACAGTCCCTGACAGGCAGAGCGAACTAATCCTCCTGGAGGTGCGGGAGGTCAGAGAGGCTACCTCCTCAACATTTCTCCTGAGCCAGGATTCTAGAGCACAGGCATTGGGTTTTTTCAGATAGTGAAGGGGAAGAAGAATCTAAAGCCACCATAAGCATATATTTTGCTGCTATATTATTTTATGTGTCTGTGTGTTTTTAGGCCTCTTGACTCTGTGATTTTATTTGCGTTTTAATTCAAGCGCGGCTACCCGTTGCTTTTAAAATTCATCCTCTTACCTTGCCGCTTTTTTCTCCCCGGTCCACCACCGCTCTAAGGGGTTGATTGAGTGGAGGGAGGAAAGGCGGGTGTAACTTTACCTTCTCTCGTTCTCCACTTCCTGAACTAGGGAGGTTGGCCGTCTAGTTCGTGGGCTCTGCCGCGATCGGTCGGGCTCTTCCGCCTCCTCCGCCATAAAAACACAGCACGGCGGCATCGCGCAGCGGGCTGGAAGCCTAGCGTAGCTGGCCATTTGTTTTTATCCTAACTTTACTGATTATATTTTCTGCTATATTGATTTTATGTGTCTGTGTGTTGTTAGGCCTCTTGACTGATTTTATTTGCATTTTAATTCCAGCGCTGCTACCTATTGCTTTTAAAATTTGCCTTTTACCTTGCCCTGCAACCACTTTTTTGATCCCCAGTCCACCACAGATCTAAGAGGTTGAATGAATGGAGGGAGGGAAGGCGGGTGTAACTTTCCCTTCTCTCGTTCTCCACTTCCAGAACTAGGGAGGTTGGCGGTCTAGTTGGTGGGCTCTGCCGGGATCGCCTGTGCACTCCTGCCTCCTCCGCCATAAAAACACAGCACGGCACCGTCGCGCAGCGGATGCGCACAGAGCGCCGAAGGCACGCCAAAGGCAAGCCAGTCTGCGCCCGTCTACGACTAGACCGCGCAGTGTGCCAGGACCCCTGGTCATGTTTCATGCCCTATACCAGTAAGCAACTCAGGGCTTTCAACAATGGTGCCAAACAGGTTGGTGTCCACCTCAATCTAGCGGACCTCCCTAACAGGGCCACAGTATTGTGTCCTACCTGTGAATTCAGATTGGAGGCCCATGATAGGGTATATACTAACCAGGTAGAAACTGTACTCAGTAACACACAGCCTAAAAAGTTTAAGGAAAAAGACAAGGTTCAGTCTGCCATGATTAATGCACGTTTTCTCCCTAATCACAAACAAGAAATAGCGGAAATCCTAGACAATCACCATCTTGATCACCTATTCATCACAGAAACTTGGGCTGACCCCTCTGCTGGTCCAGATTTTTGTATCGCTACCTCTGACGGCTTCTCTGCAATTAGAATCGATAGAGTAAAGAAGAGAAGGGAGGCCATGGCTCTCATACACCGAAATAACATTTTAGTCAATATAGAGATGATTCCCTCTATGGTATGCGAGGCTTTTAAGTTTAAAAAAATGCTCACCAATCATCAGTCATTTAAGGGGACCATCCACCAGGCCCCAGTGGAGACTTTCTATCAGCTTTTGGAAACTTACTGGAACCCATGGCTGGTGAATCTAATTCTACCATTCTTGGGGACTTCAACTTTCACCTGGAAGCCCCCGAAGATAAGGATTCCATAGCCCTTACTTCAGATCTAGAGGTGTTAGGATGCTCTCAAAAAGTTATGAGCCCTACTCATTCGGCGAGGCACACTCTGGATGGGCTGTTCACTAATAATGAGCAGATCTCTATAAATGAGATCCTCCCTCTAACATGGTCTGACCACTTTGCAGTATTATTTGATATGAAGATATTGCAATCTACCCCCTTCCACCCCAGTTCTATCCCCCCAGATTGGAGCAGTATAGATCAGTCCCTTCTTAAACAGCATCTTATGGATACCCAGGCTGAAAAGGTGTCAGACCCAGAAATGGCCTCCTCAAATTACACCGAATGGTTCCAAAATGCTTTTTCAAGACTAGTACCGTACAAAACAGTGTCTAAAAACAGGAAGGCTCCCTCCGCCCCTTGGTTTTCTGAGGCACTGAGATTGGAGAAACAACGATGTAGGAGAAAAGAAAGGAGCTGGCACTAAGAATATGACAGCGAGGATAAATCTCTCTATAGGATGGGACTAACAAATTATAAACGTCTCATAATTACAGAAAAAAGTAATTACTATACCAGGAAAATAGAGACCGCACAAGACTCCTCTAAACAGCTGTTTCAGATCGTCTCCAAGCTGGCAGAACCAGCGGAGAGCTCCATTAAGTTGACATCCCAATCACTTTGTTACTCTCTGGCTAGCTACTTTCAAAATGAGGTGGGACAAATTTACTCTAACTTAACTGCCCCCGTGGTGGGACTGGAACCAGATGGTCGTAAATAGCGAGAGTAGAGATAGCCCCAACTTGATGGAATTTAGACATGTTTCAGTGGTCAGATCTCTGATCTGATCAATACAGTTAATTCAGGCTCACAGTCCGATCCGTGCCCCTCCTCCCCCAGTCCTGAAACTGATTCCAGATAATAGGCACTGACCTGATGAACATCTGAAACTCTATGTTCTGTCCATGCACCTATCCCTCCCTGTGGAAAAAGGCCATCATTCTGCCACTGTTAAAGAAGCCTAATCTTGACCCAGGAGAAAACAGAAACTATTGGCCAATTGCGCATCTCCCGTTAAAGATTATGACTATACAGCTGGCTCAATTTATGGAGAAAAATAAGCTGCTGGATGACACGCAGTTTGGCTTCTGCAAAAACCATAGCACTGAAACCACTCTCATCAAAGCATCTGATGAAATTAGGTGAGTACTTGATAAAGGTGGTGCCGCAGTACAGGTGCTATTGGATCTATCAATAGCATTTGACACAGTTGATCATGCCACGCTTCTCAATCGCGTCTCTGCCATAGGCATTGGGCACAGGGCCAGAGCCCTTCTGTCTTCTTTTCTATCTAATCACACCCAGTCAGTAAGTTTGGGTGACTTCAACTTGCCAGTTTTCTCACTCCCGTGTGGAGTTCCGCAAGGATCGACGCTAAGTCCGACATTGTTCAACATTTACATGACTAACTTAGCACGAGTAATTAAATCATTTGGGATGGGACTAACGTCATATGCTGATAATACGCAACTGGTGCTTGCAGTGCATAAAGATGGAGACACAGTAGCGGCCAGTTTTCATGATGGCATGTTTGCCATTTGTGCCTGGATGTCTAATCATTGCCTTAAACTAAACTCAGCCAAGACAGAGGTAATGATCTTTGGTAACCTTTCCCCAGGATGGTCCCCAACCTGGTTGCCAGAGAATTTGGAGTAGCCCCAATCCCTGTTAAAAAAGCCAGAAATGTGGGTGTCATCTTTGATGATAATGTATCTTTCATACATCATGCTAACGCAGTGGTCATCTCATCTTTTTATGTTTTAAGAATAATAAAGAAACTGTTACCTTTCATCCCAGCCAGTACCTGGAGAAAGCTAATTTGTGCTCTGGTCATGTCGAAGGTTGACTACTGCAAAAGCCTTTTAATCAATCCCCAAGAAAGGGTCCTTGGCAGGCTGCAGTTGGTACAGAACGCAGCCACTAGGATACTGTCGGGTAACCCCAAGTTGAAGCCCATATCCAATGTGGTGCGACAGCTTCATTGGCTGCCCATAAGAAGCAGAACAAAATTCAAGGCTCTCTGCATTTTGAGATAAGGCTTCCTCTGAGTTCACCAAGAGCTACACATCAAGAAAGTGTTTTATTTGTGAACAGTCAGCTGCATACAGAGAGAGTGAAATGAAAACACGAACACGTAAAAATACAGGAAGGAGTTGGGTCTAGTTTGGGTCTTATTTAGGAAGGCTAAGAAAAAATGCTAATGTAAAGTCAGACAAGTTTGTTTTTAGTGCAAAACATTTATATCACTAGACAAACATTATTTATTAATTAGAAATATATTTTAAAGGGGACATCAGGATCATATGATGTCATTTTATGTGATATCTTTGGGTCAAAGGACATGTGATGTTACTTACTTTATCACAGTTATTTTGGGGAATGGAAGCAAATGATTTTGTGCTTTTTGTACTTGTAGTGACTTATTTACAAATCTGTAATTGCTTGTCTGAATATTAGAGAGTTTCATGCTTTCATCAAGTTGAACACTTAGGGCCTGATTACGAGTTTGGCGGAGTGGTGCTGGGTCCGCCCTGCTACCTCACCGCCAAACTCGTTGTAAGGCCACCTGTCAGATTACAAGTGATTCTCATGTCTGGCGTGCTTTTTTAATATTTCCATGGCGGTGCCTCAGAGAATGGGCCCTGCAATTGAAACGCCAAAAACAGTTAGACTGTAGAGTCCATACCGCACAGGAACTGGGGTGCATGCATACAGGGGGGCACATGTTGTGCTCCGTTGCATGCACCCCATTGCCCTGAGGCACAAGGGGGCCCTGTAGGGCCCCCTTTGTTTCCTTTCAGCAAGGGTTTTCATTGAGGGGGGACCACCATGAAAACTGTGGTGCAGTGGAAACTCGTAATATGCTTGGCAGGCCCACAGCGGTCCCACCAAGCATATTGCGGCCTCAAGACCACCACAACACTGCCAGGAAATGGCGGTTGAGGTGAAACAATGACTGTCTGACTGCCCTAATTGTAATAGGATGATCAGAAGACCGCTACCACCATGCCCCCATAAGTCTGACAGTCTGCAGACCACCACACTTGTAATTGACCCTTAAACATCACAAGACATCTACTTTTCAGAAACAAATGTGGAACAGTGAGCCTTCAGCTCTCCTGCACACATGCCCAACCCTGATGTGACCAACTGAAAATGCACCTGTCCGCACAGCATTGTTAGGGGATTCATATTGCTGTACACAAGTCTTTCAACTCTAGCTCAGAATGCTTCCACAATGCAACAGGGATACTGCTTCAGAAACAATACAGAAAATGTTCACTGTGCAAAGTTGGGAAAGCTACAAAGTATTTTTGTTCTGTCTATAATTGAGATATTTATTTGACACCAAGAGAAGCTACAATCGCAGCTTGCAGCCTCGGCTCGGAAATTAATAAAGCTGCTGAATCAATATTTCTGTATATGTAGCAAGCATGCGACTTTATTAAAAGCAGTTCAACAATTGTGCCATGATGAAAATCCTATAAATAGGCTCAACATGCTGACTTGCAAACACCGGTGTTCTCAAAGAATGTAATGACAAAGGTGCCCATTTTTAATAGGCTTTTCCAGTTTTCCAGCCATTTTATGCAAGACATTTTCCATTTGGCTTTTCTACAAATCTGACTTTTCTAAGGGTCTCAACAAGGGAACACCAGATAGAGGATGTCTCACCTCTCATTTGGTCAAAGCTCATGTTACTTTCCTTTTTTTCTGTTTTCTCCCTGCAAGGTGACAGATTGGCACTTTATAGAAAGTCAAGAATTGGTCACATTTAGTTTTAATGAGTCTATTTTATATTGAGGATCCTTTGCAGAAGAGTAATTATTTAGTGGTACAATCATTCGACTTCTCAGGATTGTTTTGAACAATGTATTCATACTAATACATATCGCTGATTAATAAAAGCAACAAAAGAGTTTTTAGGATTCAGATGTCTTTGGCTGTCAAACTAATCCTATAAGGCAAGGGTACAATTAGTGTTAGTTGTGTGGAAAACCTCAAGTTATCAATTCTTCATAACAGACAATAAAAAGAAGTACAAAGAAAGAAGACTTTGGCTTTGCACCCTTCTGCAATTGGCTTTAGGTGAGGAGCAGCACAATTTTGACTCCACCCTTACACGTTACAGAAATGCAATTATTTACGTGGATTTGACAGTATATTCATGTGTGCCTTAACTTTATTAACATGTGTGAAGCATTCAAAGGTATTGATGAAATGTATTTACTGTAGTGGCTAGAGATTTAGACATATTGCACTAATGTTTCGTTTAAACATGAAGCATGTCATCTTCAAGTTTTCACACTTACACTTCAAGTTATATTTACATATGTAAACCTACTCTAACTTACTCACATTTTACATTCATTTTTCAAATTACATGTGTCCATGTATTATCATGTATTCTAAGTACATATTAAATGCTTACTTAAAGTTAGCCTGACTCCAGGCCTCAGTTGATATGCAGTTTGCTTGCCAGCATGTTTGCAGTTTTTGTAAGGTTTCTTATTCTGTTAGAGAAAGGTTTATTGCGTATGTTGTACTGCTGAAAGAGAGGCCTGAAGGGAGACTTGGCAGTGAATGTGGCTGAAAGAACTTTCAGTTCATCATGTACCAGAATGGCAAGATGTTCGAGGCCGAGAATCGCAGTCTCAGTTTGATGCGTTTGTAATTCAGAGTAATGTTGCAGATGCACTCAAGTAATGGTCTGATTGTTCCCTGTTAGTTTGAAAGGAGATAAGAACATTTCTGCATCTCCTGTTACTTTTAGGTTGGTGGTCTAATAGTTAGTCACGTCATCTTCCCTTTAAACTTTGAGAGGTCGAGACCTCTTTGCTTGCTTTATTCTTGTAAGTGGGAAGCTTTATGCTAAACACTTATTTTCTTTTTCATTAGCTTTCTATTGAGGTCTGATCATGCAGACACCTTCTTCTATACTACTAAATGAGAGACCCTTAATAGATGACCCTATATCTGACTAATGTTAGGAGACATAAGGAAACACCTGTTCACTTTTATTTGTTTCTGTATTATTGTGAGTGTCACAATTCTGTATCTCATTCTATTGCATCTCAATCAACTGAGGTATTGCACTTTGCCTATGATGTCCTTATTGAATTTACATTTGGCTTGCATGTTTACTGGTTTGATTAGTAATCCAAAGTATACAGTTTAATCATATTCAGTAATTTCTGGACCTTATTGTGGAGTCACATTGTCTTCACAAGTTAGAAATGTAGTGTTGATATTTTCTCCCTCTCAATGCTTCACATCAGCTGCCAATGGTTCATATGACCAATGGAGAAAAAAAGCTCTAATGACTTGAGTAAACGATTGCGTTGTGAAGGCCCAGTGCTCTAGCAAGACGGTAGCTTAATGGACGGTTAGTTACTGAAGCAAAGGAAGTTAGTGTATCTCTTGTAGATATTTTAGACTGGCCCAAACCCAGCCCTACCTCTTAAAACCCATGTCCCGATTCAGAGGATCGGCGAACTTCAAGCAGTTCGGAAAAGAGTGGCAGTAGCATAGGAGTGAATAGTAATAGGGTCGAGTGTTGTAATTGTATATGTCAAGCTTGTAGTATATTGCTGAGATTATGTCATGTGATGCAATGATATTTTTGTTGTGCTACAGATGTGAATGTGCTTAAAGCTGAGCAGTTGAGTTGTTATTGGTATTGACATAGCCTAAGCTACATGGATATATAAGTGTTGAATACACTGTGATGTAATTTGTCTGCTAAGTTTTCTGGTGCTAGTCATGTGGTACCATCAGGCATATACCTTTTGCAAGAGTGGTTGGTGTAGTGGATGTTGTTGTGCAAAGGAGAACCTGCCGAATCCAGATGAATCCCTCTGATTCTAGGTTTCACTCAAGTGTGTGTGTCTCTGGGTCATTTTGTGTGTGATTGAATACTTTGATTTGTTTGTGGAGCAGACAAGATATTTGTTGAACTTGCTTAGTATTTTTTTATGCTTGATTACTGTTGAGAAAGGAGTGCGCTCATTAAAATAATAAAGGAGTGTGAGCCGCTGCGAGGAGTGAGAAATGCGTCATAATGTGCCACACTGATATGTATCCTGCTGTTATTAGTGGATTACATCACAGAGTGCAGTGCTGTTATAGGTTGTTGATGCTGAACAGAAATTGTGGGCAAAGACATTATGTCCTTGCTTGAAGCGAAAATTTGACTTGCGATTGACGTTATTGCTGAAAAATTAAAAATGTCAAGGCTATATGAGATTTGATTATGGGAAATGTGAGAGTCCCTGTTGGAGAGCGAGAGGAGGCTCCACCAGAAGGCATGACAGATCCTTATACAGCTATGAGTGTGAGTTCCACTCATGCTTTTTATCAAGTATGTGGCATAAGATCACTAAAAAAGAAGGTGCTTTGATGTTTCCACACAATGGCACATTAATTTTCAGAATTATCAAAAATCTAACATGGGGATTGTATGAGATAAAGCCATGTCCTAGAGCCACACAGCACAGGACACGTAATGCCCGGGAGCATTAAGTTCATGTCAAAGAGAGAAAAATGTACAGTAAATAAGGGAGTGAGGAGCACACGTGATGTGGTGTTTTTCAATGTATTCAAATGGTGCTGCAACTGCTAAGGTTCGTCACGCCTGGTAAGAAAGCTAAGTTAAGATGAGTATTGGGCTCATCCAGTTGCGCACTGTGCACTTGGTGTTAATCCTACACCTTAGGTATTTGAATTTTTACACAATTTCAAACTTTGTTTAACAGTTATTTATTTTCATAATCTGTTTCTTTGATTAGTTCAACACTAATTTTATCTTACATTCAATTTACTTATTCAAAAAATCCTGTAATCACAATACTTCATTCAATAGCATTTAATCAATGTTTTACAATTCGTCAGAAATAAGCAGTTTTCGCTCCTGGCCCAATGCATTTCGGTACCCTTTTGGTACCTTCATCAGGGGCTGATCTGCTTGATGTTTATGTAGTGTCAGCTATTGTTAAGTATTGCCTGAATCTCATAAGGCTGATCTTCTCTGTGTAGACCTGTTGTATTACGATCTGTCAACCTGTATCTCTTTTGTTTATGCTCGTAAGAGAGCCTCCTACGCTCGGTCAGTGATCAAGCAGATCAGCCCCTGATGAAGGTACCAAAAGGGTACCGAAATGCATTGGGCCAGGAGCGAAAACTGCTTATTTTTGACGAATTGTTAAAATATTGATGAAATGCTATTGAATGAAGTATTGTGATTAGAGGATTTTTTGAATAAGTAAATTGAATGTAAGATGAAATTTGTGTTGAACTAATCAAAGAAACAGATTATGAAAATAAATAACTGTTAAACAAAGTTTGAAATTGTGTAAAAATTCAAATACCTAAGGTGTAGGATTAACACCAAGTGCACAGTGCGCAACTGGATGAGCCCAATACTCATCTTAACTTAAAGAGAGAAAAATAACAGGGTATAGCCAGAAAGGCAGTACATAGCTGTGCAGAAGCTGTATGGGATGCAGAACAACAAAAATGGAGAACTGACATGATTGAGGCAGCCAGTTATACCCTGCATTAACGAGTGAGGAGCTTCAGAAAGAGAATGAGAAAAAGAAAAGTAAAAAGGAGGAGAAAGCGGAGAGTGCAGAGGGATGAGGTGGAAATAGTGATAGTGATTCTACTGATGACTTTTTGAATATGTTATGTGATGTATTCCTATAGGTTCTGTATCGATCCCCCTATTCCTGACCCTATTCTGGTTAACAAACTAACAAGTTAACTAGCAGCCATCCCATGAGGCAGAAAACCCCCATGATGCAGGAACCGTTATCTGATAAAGCCACACTACGGCACAGGAGCGTGTTATCTGATTAGGTCATAACGCTTGCCATCTAATTAGACAAGCGATATTCCTCCAGCCCCTGATAAGGCATACGGAGTTCTCAAAACAAATCAAACCTATGACACCTTGGGAAAAAACCCTGCGGCCATTGTTTTGATTTCACCGAGAACTTCAGCAAAAGAATGTGCTAACGACCTGGTCGTATGACATCCTTATTGACGTATCTATGTCCATCCTTACGTCAATCTCGGCACCTTAAAGATATAAATATTACTGATATTGCCCTATGCAAACACACGCGGTGGTGACGAGATCGGAGCAGCCAGACTTGCCGAAGCCCAGAGCAGAGCAGACCCCGCTGGCGCAGCCCCGCCTTCCTGACGCGCTGAGAACGAGACGCTGCTTTCTCCTGCCGACAAATCCAGCTCCGGCGCTTCCGGGTAGCCCTCGCAGGCAGCCTGGAATATCGAGACCAGAGACGAGAGATACCATCCCTCATCCATCCTAGATTCCAGGTACAGAACTGAATAACCCCTCGCAGAGAATTCTTTAGTCAGTCACTTGGCAAAACAAACTTAACTTAAACTGTAACTTTCTATTCCCGCCCACGCATTAGACTTAGGTCAGGTACACGGGGTAGGCGTAGTTAGAAACACCAGTTGAGGACGATTAGTCAAGAGTATATGTGTATGTAATATATTTTATTCATTTTAAACCATCGTATGGCTTAGAAACCATATCAATGTTTTTACAGTATTATTTTATACTTCTGCTTTTAATGTATGCACTTTACTTAACCATAAGTATTGCAATAATATCGATCCATTTCTCTTGTACGAGAAAAGAGACTGATCAATAAATAACATCTTTTATTGAACAGGCCCGTCTCTTCCTTTTCTCTACAATCTGATGAGACTAAGAATGCACGTACTGACTGAGTAAAATAAATTGCCTTTTGTTTTCACACGACTCTAGAGATACACTCTTGATTAGGGGAGAGCAAAGTTGTCATGTTCTATGGTTGTCAGAAACTAAATCCCTTCTTGTCTATCCAGGGAGGTTCAACTCCTCCTTGCCTATTCGAGAAAGTTTCTAGTGAACTCTGAGCTAGCTGGCAAAACCCAAAACTTTAAGTCTATTATCGACAGTAGTAGACCTAGTTAACGTCTGGTCTAGGCCTATACTATTGAAGGTATTATTCCAATGCGCAGAGCCTATTGGGATAATAGGAACTACACTACATGGCGCCCAACGCGTTTGGAAGGGCGATAAAATTAACGTAAGACATTTAGAGTAACTCAGTCGTGCTTTCTCACTCAGACCCCTTTTCCCATAATACTCCAAAGACGTCTGGAGTGGGTGAAAGGTAATATCCGCCAAACCTCGCAGGAGGAAACTCCTATGTATGGTACTTGGTCTAGTCAACGTTGAAGGATAAACAGTTCCAAAATATTGTGCATCTAATCCTTGTTTCCATAAGAAACCTGATCTGCAAACAAACAAAGTAACCATCCTGTCGGTAAAATGGTAGACAGTGATGATGAAAGAGAGGCAGTTAGATTAGCAACTGAACTCGCAGCAGCTGATGCTGCACTGCTAGACGCAGACCAGGATATAATACTCATCCCGGTCATCAAAAGGAAATCTATAACTTTAAAACTTATAGAAAATGGACTGACACCTAGAGGTGGTACAGTCATATTCGTAATTGAGGCACACGAATATCGGCAGACAGAGGTATATTATTCATGGATACATTTTCCAGCAGCAAATGCTGTAACAAAGTACTTCCACTATTACAAAACAGAGGAACCTCCTAATGAGTACACTCCTTTCGAGGAGGTCGAAGTACCACTTAAATTTCAAGAGCACCTGCTCTTATTTAATGGCGCCCTAAAACATAATAATCACATCACCAGGCTCGGTCCTTTAGGTAGACCAGGAGCAACGTGGCCGGTCCTAGCCGGATACACACCACATCCAGACATCAATGGGATGTCTGCAGCAGAGCTGTTAACACAGCTAAAACAATTAATAAAATTACATAGACAATTAGTCCAATATGTGATGTGGACTTCAACAATTCAACCAGCAATTAAAATTGCACAGCTGACCCCTCACCAGGGAAACACAAATAAAATTACACCACAGAACATACAATCCTGCCTAGGTAAAGTACCAGCTAAACGGGAACAAATACCATTCTGGTTAGCACAAAAAATCACCCAAATCGAGGCTGTGTTTCCAGACACCACCCCGTTAGAAAAACACAGGATTCTGACTATCTGTCTTCCAATGGGAATCGCACCACACATTGAGGACTGTGACACTTGGGGTACAGTCTTTGCTTCTATCTACACAAAAACGCACGGTGTTCCATCAATTTCGGTAATACCAGATGTGCTAAAACAAATTCAAGACGAATACGGTCCAGAACCCGCTTTAACTCTTGGTATGAAATTACTAAAAGACTTCAAGCAGGTCTCGGCTATATTATTAGCCAACATAAAGGGAGAAGCAGCAAACGTGGCGATCCGCCAGAGGTTAAAAGAGACAGATATAGCAGACCAACCAGCTGAAATTTCCAGAATTATAGAAAAATCATATGAGGAACTAGGTAGAGATAGTTTAGGTGGAATACCAGTAAAACCACAACTGATTGAAAGTCCTGAAAAAATATTTTTTAATAATAATTCAACATCACAGAAAAAGAGCTGGGATGGAAACAAACAATCCAATCCTAAAGAAAAGAAATTCCAGTCCAGAGGAAGGTCTCCTCGGCGGAGAGAAAAATCTCCGAACCAGAGACACAGGTCACCCCAGAGTGACCCCTCTGGGAAAAGATATAACCTTAGAAATAGGGATAATATAAAAAAGCCTGATAGATATCAAGACATTGATACACGTCCCTCTCAATCTTTTCAGACTTCCTGGCAGAAATCGGAAAGAAGAGGACGATCAGAACAAAGAGAAGAGCACGCCAAGTCCAAAGACAAGGAACCTGCTCTACTAAAAAAGAAATTACAATTTCCAAAAAAGAAGGTAGCTAGTATCAAGGTAGTTAACAATGCCGAGAATACTGAGGACACAACTGAAAAACGGAGAATGGGCTCAGACAATGCTAGACAGCGCAGCAGAAGTGAGCATAGCTCGCAAAGTCCTTATGAATCATCTGGAGACAGTGGACACGAATGAATATCTTCAAGTGGAAACTGCAGACACCAGAGTTAGCAAACCTCACAAAATATATGAAATAACTTTACGTATAGAAGGGGATAAGACTAGAAAAATAAGGGGACTATTTTGGGATAATCTCTCCAAGGGCTATGACATCCTTCTAGCTGAAAAAGACTGGCCACCAGAGTTTGTCAGGGAGTGCCCTCATGGCGAAGAAATAATTATGCCTGCCTTCTCAAATCATATCCCAATTCATAAAAAATACACACTTGCTAGAAAGTGGGCAGTAGCCCTAGCTCCTGCTTTATATAAAAATCATGTAGGATGGGATGAGGACTCTCCTCCTCACAAAATCCAGTTAAAATCACAACCAACTGCACAGAGGCAGTACCCAATTAAGCAGGAAGCTAAAAAACAGGTAAAAGAAATCCTAGATCAGCTAGTATACCAGGGGGTGATTGAAACTTGCACCTCACAAATGAACAACCCTTTGTTTCCGGTCTCCAAACCAGACAATTCATATCGTCTAGTTTTGGATTACCGACACCTTAACTCATGTTGCAAAACTTTTGCAGTGCAAAAATCGCATAGTGGTGCACTAATAAATAACATAGTGCGCAAAAAATACAAAACAACATTAGACATCTCTAATGGATTCTTTTGTCAAAACATAGCACCAGAGAGCAGATATTTGTCTGCATTCTCAATAAATGGCACTCAAAAACAATTCTGTCGGTTAGCCCAGGGGTACAAGAACAGCCCGGGAGTATTCTCAGCGAGAGTAACAGAATTACTACAAATATATGACAACGAAGCATTATCTTATGTCGACGACATATACTTAACAGATGATGACTTGGAGACTCACTTGAAGAGAGTGAACACCATAATACTTGGGTTCGCAGCGGAGGGTTACAAATTCAATTTAAAAAAATCCAGAATTGCCCATCTGACAGTCCTGTTCTTAGGATATGAATTATCAAGTGAAGGCAAAAGCCTGGCTGACAATTTCCTAGAGAAATGTGCCGTACTCCAAGCACCTATAACACTAAAAAACCTACAGTCAATTCTAGGCTTCCTAAATTTCGGAAGAACATACATTGCAAATTACGCAGAAATAGTCAAACCCCTTTATGATCTAATAAAACCAGATTTTAAAAGAACCAATTGGACTCAAATACACACAGAAATTCTGAGATCCTTACAAACAGACATGTTAATTAAAACAAAATTAGAAACACGTGATAACACACGCAATCTTGTGATTCGAGTCATCCCAGGAAGATGCGGATTCACATACCTGACCTCTAATGAGGGAGAAAAGGTACCAATTGCATTCAAATCACACTTGTACACTAAGGCTGAAATGAAATTTAGCCCAACGGAAAAAATTCTAACTGCAACACAGACAGCTATAGCAAAAGAACGAGCCCTGGCACAAGGTAAACGAATAATAATCGTGACACCGATACCAGCTCTAGAGGCGGTAACAAAGGCAAGCATTCCGAATGCTAAAGCACTACATCCAAGGTGGATACAGTGGGCTAATTCTCTTGCTGCAACAGACGTGGCATACGAATTTGATCCTAACTTAAAAACACAAGAATTTCTCCAATATGAATTTGAATGTCCTCCGCCGACCGAAATTCTGCCTCTAGAACACTACGGCTGTATAATATATACAGACGGATCAGCACAACCCGCAGTGGGGGGTAAGCAAGCTTACAGTGCTGCGTGCGCGATTGTTAAAGGTCGCTGGCACGAAGGGAAATTTAAACCAGCTATTACTAAAACACAATCTCTAGGAGATTGTACAGCTCAGCGAGCTGAACTACTGGCATTCAAGATGGCGCTTGAAAATACCGATCGAGAATTCCCCACACTCATAGTGTGCGATTCGTATTATTGCGTTCAGTCTTATAATGAATACTTGCAGATCTGGCTTCAGAATGGCTTCAAGGATGCGAAAGGTAGCACAATCAAGCATAAAATGCTCTGGGAACAAGTAGTTCTTTTACAGAAAGAACTACCAAAGACTCACGTGATACATACGCTGAGTCATCAACGTGATGGCGTTCACGTTGCAGGGAATTCATTGGCTGATGAGGCAGCGAAGGCAGCTGTGCAAACGGCTTCCGTAGCTGCCATCACACGGTCAAAAACAAAAATAGACAGCGAAATATTACAGGCTGTCAGCGCTACAGAAAAGGAATCGATAGAAACACTCCCGAAAGGCTTTCCAGTAAAATACTCATACATAACTGATGCAAACAATGTTCCTTTTGCTCGAATCCCTGGAGTGGGGGATAGGGCAATTCCAAACATGGAACATAGGTTAGGACTAATAATAGCGGCACACGAAGGGCTTGCTTCTATACATGCTGGCGTCTCAGCCACAGTATCATTATTAAAACAGAGATACTGGTGGCCACAAATGAGAAGACAAACAAGGAACTATGTTTTAGAATGTGAAATATGTCAAAGAATGAAAGTATCAACGGTGAGACGCCCAGCGCAGACGCCCCTTCTAATCTCGGATAAACCATTAGCCTGTGTTTACCTAGACCACTGTGGTCCCTTACAAAGGGATGGTAACTATAAATATATCTTGGTTGCAGTGGACTCATGCACGAGATTCATATGGATGTGGCCCCAGCGAACGGCTGACGCCAGAACTGTTATAAAAGATTTGCGAGTCTTTATCGGCACATACGCAATTGGCATGCTGCATTCGGACCACGGTCCTGCTTTTAGCTCTAGAGCTTATAAGGAGGCCATGGTCAGCATGGGCGTGACATTGCGGTACTCTTGTCCATTTCACCCTGAGGGGAATGGAATTGTTGAAAGAAAAAACCGTGACATAAAGCAATCTATAACGGCAAAGGTATTAGGTTCGGGAGCTGGGTGGGTCAAACATCTAATAAGTGTCCAACGTAGTCTAAATAACTTGCCAAGAAATTCTCTGAAGGGATTCAGTCCGTACGAATTATTATTTGGAACTAGGATGTTAATCTCTGACCTTGATAGTCAGACTTCAGTGGTAAAGGAAAAAAGCTTTGATATCAAAGATCGTTTGGCTATTTTACAGGACTTAAACGAAACAAGAAAAGACCTGAGCAACATAAAGTTGAAACAGCAGCCAACAACCACTGAAGAACCACCACCTGTCCCAGCAAGACCTGTCTGGATTCCAAAAGTCGGGGATCTAGTCAGAGAAAAGATCGCGGTAAAGAAGGAATTTGGGCCTTCTTACAGAAAAGCAGTTCCTGTCTTGTCTGTCAACGGGACAAGATCAGTAGTACTACCGCCGCTTGCTGGTAAAAAGGAGAACCGAGTTGTATCCATCGACCTGGTAAAACCACAATCATGTGGCCTATAACAAACAGTAGGCCAAGTGGACTCCCCATGAGTAGCAGAACACCAAGGTTTGCTACCAGTACAGAGGTCCTAACAAAGAGGCTAATCACATTCGAAACGCCTACAGAAGAACAACAAGGACTATGCAACAATGCAATGGAACTTAGACCTCTGAAAACCCAAATAAAAACATTTAGCAGAGACACACCAACCTATAATGAAGTAACAAACGACTATGCAAGAAACAGTAATCCTGAAACAATTGGAACAATAGACAGAACTGCATCAGGCTACTTCATAAACTTCGATGATTCCTCTGAAGGCTTCACTGAATCAAAGACACAGCCATCATCAAAAACCTTTAAAGATAAAGTTAAAATACTTTTGAAACAACTGAAAGAAACATATCTAATTTCTCCATGGATTGAATTTTGGGTGGGTTTTGGTGCATTTATCCTCATACTTTGGCTCATCATGATACTAACATTGGGACGCTTCATTGAGGGAAAATATGCTAAAATGGACACAGCAAGTCAGAAAATCAACTTGATCCTCAAACCACACACATCTTCACACGTCGAGAAAAGAGAACTTTCTTCAGTCAACTTCACAGCCAATCCTATACCGGGTGGGGTAGCATGGGACAACACTGACTACGAAATATATGGTCCGGTTGAAATCCTGAAATATCCACACCAAATTAAAATCTCATTAAGTGACTTTGTAAAACCAAGCTCATTTGCTGATGATTGGGACTTCGAAAGCATTAATAATATGATGTCTGACTTAGTAATGTCTGCTAAATTTACCAAACATGATTATTTGCAGGGTTCTACAAATTATGATAGTATGTACTGTTATAACCACTATGGTAACCATTTTCTACATAGATCTGCACAACCTAGAAATGTTTTAAATTATAATCAATGGGAACATTGTGCAACCCCTCCAAAAGGAAGCTCAAGAACCGTTTACGACAAATATTCATACTTTTCAGGTTTTAACATAAGTAATGCTGAAACATTTTATTTCAAATTGTCGAATAGGACAGGGACAAAGACCATGATAACCAACACGAAATTGATATATTCAGACTCATTCTTTGAACAAATGAATACTTTTGGTTTTGATTATTGGGACAAAAATGTTGAATTGAAAAGTGTTTGGGGCACAAAAGAATGGCAAGTACAGGGTATAGAATCTTTGTTTAGAGCCTGCATGATCCCAGAACAAAGTATATTTTTAAATGACACTGTTCAACAAACTACCTGTCTTGGCTTAGCCAAAATCAAAGATTTAAACAAACCGTCTATTCCAAAACCAACAATGAACAGCAATAGCTCCACAGACGAAGAGATAGACGTAAATTATGTATTAAACCAAAACAGAACACATCCAGATTGGAAACAGTGGTTGATCTGGCCCACAGATACTAATAACTGTCAAAACAGATTCCTGAACAAAACACAGGGGTTCAAAATGACCAGGCCAGACCCTAGATATCCCCAAAGACATCACCCAGGGATAATAACCACCTACAGTGTGGGCAAATTATGCCTTCAATGGCTGCAAACTTCCACACTGGCAGAAATTAAGCAACATCTAACTTTACTTACTGATGGTGCTGACTTGCGTGATTTCATTATGGGACCGCGCAAACAGCGTCAGAAACGTTTCATAGCAGCCTCTGTATATGCAGCATACAACGAGGCCTGGAAGGTTACTCAAATTGAGACAGCAGAAAGAATACGGGAAATTGACCGTATTAATTTGGAAAAATCACTTTCTGTAGTGGACAATGGGTTAATGACTCTGTCCTCCAGAATTTTTTCTTTGGACAGCATTGTGTCTTCAGCAATTGACATAATATCGCAAGACTTACTATTGTTACAACACGGTCAGTCTCAATTGCGTTCTATTGTACAGCTTGGCTGGACGTTACAAAATCTGCGTTCAGGCTATGTGCCTTGGCGTTTAATCAACACAACGTCACTATTCAATATCTTTAACCTTACTGATAAACAAATCAGTATGGCACAAAAGGGTGCTGATTATACAATCCTGAGCATTGAGAAACTCGAAAGATTACCAGTGACAATGTCAGAACGACCTGTCAGTGAATGGATAATACATGGGATAATTAATATTCCAATATCTACCTTCAGGCTTCAATACTGCCAAAAATATATACAGGCTGGCATGTACGAAAAATTGGGAAAAGGGTACATTAAAACAACATGGAACCTGCCCTATTCACATGCATGTGTCAGTAATAAAGGCCAGAAAGTGTTTCTTAGTGGCAATAATTGTGCGATGTCACTAAGCGGTACACTTCTGTGTAACGGAATTAGTTTGCATGGAGCCTGTGAAGGGAACTCAAATAACCTTTCATGTCACCAGCTAGGCGCACCTGCAACAGAGATCGAACCATTCTTTCAAAGACTCTACAATGGGAGTTACATTCTAATTGTAGATCGCAGATGCTGTAGTCTTATGCCCGGGACTCCTTATCTCGTAACTACGACTGCGAAGGTCAAGTGCTGTGGACGCTTATTGTTCCCCAGCTCCTTTCCAGACAGGGAGGCAAGGGCATGGCCCAACTTGAAAATTACTTCTATTCGAATAGATACTTTAAGCAGAATAAAAACAGTGCTTCTTCAGACGCCGACAAGGCTCACGTCATCAAAAGAAACGTATGATCTCCTAGTCGCAAGGACGACTGCAGAGATACATTCATTGTTATCGACTAATTCCCCCATACATTTCGCAGAAATCCTGAATGAAATCTTAAATATTTCTGATACCAGTGGAGTCTCAAAAGTATTTAAGACAGTATTTTCGAAAGCATTAACACCATTCAAAGCCATACTGGGTATTTTTCCAGATTTCGTCCACTCGATTTTTGGCGGACTTCCCCTGATTTTGGGACTAATTACAGGAATCCTATTCCTAGTCCTTATATTTCGTTATGGCAAACCATGTCACAGACAAAACACCTGCGACAAGGGAAGAAACAATCCTAGCCATTGGATACCGGGACCGGATATCAAAAATCCTGGGACTACCCCGGCTTAGAGACCTGAACATGACTTGGTTTCTATCACTTCGACCAATGTGGCAACGATGTGTTTTACCTGTATTAAGGTGCCTGCTATGCGGAGAAGAATGCGTGTTAGACACCCGTCTGACGCTACAATCGGATGCGCCAATGGATGCAGAAACATTGTTGAGTCCAACAAAGGCTCATGCTTTGTGCTGCCCTCAACGGCTACCAATCCTGATGACGGCATTCGTGGAAGCTTCACCACTACGATTAAGGGGTAGTGAGGTTCAAAATGAAAGCAGCATCGATCAGGTACGACCTTCTGTCAGCAATCCAAATCAAAATGTCAATGGAGACAATCATGCGCACGAATGCATGGTTACACCTATTTCCGAGTTAGTGGAACTCTCCCAGGAAGCTGTTGACAACTTTTTCGAGAGTCTAAATGATATGATGTTCTCACCGGAGCAGAAATAGAGACTTTTGAGCAAGCTCGTACACGGCGTTCCCTGAATTTGACCTTCAACTAGAAAAACAAAATACCATGAACAATTTTCCCTCCAGTTCACGGACAGCAATATTTTTCAGCAGCCCCAAAATATTTTTGCATATTTTTCGGGACACTATCTTCTGCTTAAAGTAAGAGCTATTCTTAGAGAACTAAGATTTCTACTTTTAGATAGCTTATAGACATTAGCTGCCCGCTGGTATGTTCATAATTATTTTATTCTGTGATGGAATGGTCTCGAACCTTTTTTCTGTATTAAGAGCCATTTCATGTGTAAATTCTCATATACCATTTAGCAGTAATGTATACGAATGCGTGATTACTTTAGCATTATTTCACAGCTTGAGTGCATACAATACTTATAAATGCTTTTATTTTTCCGGTATATTTGATAAATTCAAAATGCATTTATGTATTTTGGGGTGGTAAGGTATACACGTTACTCTACAGTATGTTTTACTATGCATAGATTAGTAAATATGTCCATAGTTAGCGTGGAGTGGGTGTGATGTATTCCTATAGGTCCTGTATCGATCCCCCTATTCCTGACCCTATTCTGGTTAACAAACTAACAAGTTAACTAGCAGCCATCCCATGAGGCAGAAAACCCCCATGATGCAGGAACCGTTATCTGATAAAGCCACACTACGGCACAGGAGCGTGTTATCTGATTAGGTCATAACGCTTGCCATCTAATTAGACAAGCGATATTCCTCCAGCCCCTGATAAGGCATACGGAGTTCTCAAAACAAATCAAACCTATGACACCTTGGGAAAAAACCCTGCGGCCATTGTTTTGATTTCACCGAGAACTTCAGCAAAAGAATGTGCTAACGACCTGGTCGTATGACATCCTTATTGACGTATCTATGTCCATCCTTACGTCAATCTCGGCACCTTAAAGGTATAAATATTACCGATATTGCCCTATGCAAACACACGCGGTGGTGACGAGATCGGAGCAGCCAGACTTGCCGAAGCCCAGAGCAGAGCAGACCCCGCTGGCGCAGCCCCGCCTTCCTGACGCGCTGAGAACGAGACGCTGCTTTCTCCTGCCGAGAAATCCAGCTCCGGCGCTTCCGGGTAGCCCTCGCAGGCAGCCTGGAATATCGAGACCAGAGACGAGAGATACCATCCCTCATCCATCCTAGATTCCAGGTACAGAACTGAATAACCCCTCGCAGAGAATTCTTTAGTCAGTCACTTGGCAAAACAAACTTAACTTAAACTGTAACTTTCTATTCCCGCCCACGCATTAGACTTAGGTCAGGTACACGGCGGTAGGCGTAGTTAGAAACACCAGTTGAGTACGATTAGTCAAGAGTATATGTGTATGTAATATATTTTATTCATTTTAAACCATCGTATGGCTTAGAAACCATATCAATGTTTTTACAGTATTATTTTATACTTCTGCTTTTAATGTATGCACTTTACTTAACCATAAGTATTGCAATAATATCGATCCATTTCTCTTGTACGAGAAAAGAGACTGATCAATAAATAACATCTTTTATTGAACACGCCCGTCTCTTCCTTTTCTCTACAATCTGATGAGACTAAGAATGCACGTACTGACTGAGTAAAATAAATTGCCTTTTGTTTTCACACGACTCTAGAGATACACTCTTGATTAGGGGAGAGCAAAGTTGTCATGTTCTATGGTTGTCAGAAACTAAATCCCTTCTTGTCTATCCAGGGAGGTTCAACTCCTCCTTGCCTATTCGAGAAAGTTTCTAGTGAACTCTGAGCTAGCTGGCAAAACCCAAAACTTTAAGTCTAATATCGACAGTAGTAGACCTAGTTAACGTCTGGTCTAGGCCTATACTATTGAAGGTATTATTCCAATGCGCAGAGCCTATTGGGATAATAGGAACTACACTACAGTTATTGTCAACTCGTCTACGACTTTATAATATGATCCAACCTGAAGAAATGAGTGGCGTTATTACCGGTAGAAGCTCAGAGGGAGCCGCCACCCCAGTAAATATGAGCCAGAACCTTGTGGGAGAGAGTTCATGAATTATTGCTCCTGTTAACACAACTGTTTCTAATACCCCAGATACAATAGCTGTTCTGGTTACTATTGGTCCAGCATTTCCCTTGTTAAAAGCTGAGTCAACAGGGACCACAATGCATACTTTTGCAGTTCCTACTGGAGTCAAAATGTCAACTACTGTCCCTGTTACTCCAGACTGGGGAGGCACAGGAAGAACTCATTTGGTCCTGAATATGGTGACTTTGCCATAGGTTTTTCCTGCACCATCAATATTAAATCAGACAGGACCTACCCCTGCAGAGAAACTAGCTCAGAGGTCACACAATTCTTGCCTGTCCATTTGGAATTCACTACAGTGTATTTCAAGTAGTAATGGAAGGGATAGTGCCCAATGCTTCCTGAGTCCGAAATGGGGGTAATTCATGAGAGATAGATGATTTAATTAGGCTTTTCAATGGGTTTCCATGAGAAATTGAGGGTTCAAGATTTATAAGAGAACCCCAATCTCCAGGAAGGGAGAATGCAGTGGATGTGGTCAAATTAAAATTGGAGTTAGATTAAATGATTTTCGGAAATCTTGATGTTTCCAGATTAGATACTTATCAAGAGAACATATTTATATACATGTGAAAAGACATCAATAAGCATGCAGCACATGCAAGCTGTCTGAATTAGCTCAAGTATGTGTAGGCTTAAGTAGGTTTAAGTAGTACCAAATCCTTGCAAAAAAGTTACCATGTAAGTTTTGATAAAAATGACAATGTCAGGAAGTAAAATGCAAAGTAGAGAATTAATTGGTAGCATCAGAAAATGGAGTCAGTTAGACAAGTGGAAAGACAGATGGGCAAAGAAGGACACAATGAAGGTATAGGGAGATCAGCCTCCATCTTGAATAGATGGGGAAGGTACTTAAATTTTCCCATCGAGAGAAGTGCCTGGTGGAGGATACCAAGGAGTAGGAGTGACCTTTTGTCATTCACAAATTATTTCCCCTTCATTCTGTTCTGGCGTAACCACCAGTGTATCTAAGGTCTGAAGGAAGTCATCCGCAAAGTTCTCGCTTTGAGAAACAGCAGATTACTCAGAATACAGCGAGGCATAGAAATTCTTAAAAATTTCCATTTCACCCACTTGAGTATCCTGAATGCAGCCTTGCTGGTCCAGAATGCGAAGTATGCGATTAGCAACAATTTTTTGATGTAGCCTTTTAGCAAGGACCCTGCCGGAGTTTTCACCAAATTCATACATCGATGTGCGATACTGCACATATTTAGCAGCAAGATCCTGGCCAAAAGACTCCAGAATTTTAGATTTTAATACAGCGACCACCTTCTGACTCTGATCAATGCCCCGACTACGATGAATATTAGTTACTAACTCCAATTCTGCCACCCGTTACTCCTCAAAACGGCTTTTGATCTGCGCCTGTATCTTCCTACAATGATAGGCTGAGAAACTTTTTGTCTCCCCCCGTAATGCAGCTTTGAATGTGTCCCAGAGCATACAGTCTGAAGCAGTTCCCCTATTATTATCCAAAAACTCTGTAATTCAATGTTCCATATGATCCCGATATGACACATCCAAAACGAGTTTTCTCTTAAATGTCCAGGATCTAGGGTGTTTAATAGGACGCTCCCAGGGACATTCCAACACTAATGCATTGTGGTCTGATAGAGTCCTTGGCGAAAAACCTATGGTGGCTGCCCCTACATACTGATCAGTAACAAAGACATAGTCTAAGCGAACCATTTTATTATGTGGGGCCGAGTAATATGTGCACCCATCTTGATCCTGATTATGACAGTGCCAGGCATCAGTCAAACCGTGCTCTAATATCAAAGTCTGATGGGCCTTAAAAACCCGAGATTTCCTGCCAGAATAGTTGCAATCAGTTACTAAATTGAATTGACTTGCCAGATTAATATTGATGTCCCCCCAAAAAAGCATTGGGTGTGGCCATGTTGCTAATTCAATATTTAGATGTCTAAAGACTTCCGGATCATCTAGGTTAGTACCATAAATTGAACAAACTGATAAGGACCTGCTGTTTATAACAATTTCAGCGATCACCCACCTACCAGCCATATCCTCTTTGACTTTCTTACAGCAACCTACTCCTTTTTTCAATAGAATAGCCACACCCCGGATCATGGAAGTCTGGCGAGAGCAGGCAATAAGGTCATAGCCAGGCAATTTTAGAGATTCACGCCTCCCCCATGGTATGTGGGTCTCTTGCAGGCACAATATATCAACTTGCATTGTTTGAATAATCTTAGATAGCAGCACATGCTTTTTCCCATCATTCAGCCCACAGATATTCCAAGAGCTAAGTCGCAATCTGTTCTGCCCCATTCATGAAAAAGTTTAAGTCTCGTTTCCCACTAATATAGAACACATTTTTAATCAGTATTTTAATCATCGTCATCATCATCCAAAAAATGACAAAAAGAAAACTGTTGCCGCCAAAACAAATACTGCTTCCACGACTGGGAAAAAATAGAAACAGACTCACCCAGCACACCCAACAAACTCCCCTCACCCCCAACACCACCCCCTAGACCCGCCCCTAACCCTCCCACCACCCCCAACCCATCCCCTTCACCCCCCTCGTGTGGCAACAGGACCGAAGTCCTTGCGATGGTTTAGGTTGGTACCCCCACTCCCCCCTGGATCCACCCCCGCTTCTCAAACATCATCTGAGGGGATAAGCTGATTACATAACAGAGAAAGTACCAAATACAAAATTGGCAAAAAGAAAGAAAGAGATCAGACCAGCCCTCAGTATACTATATCATTATCAATTATTAGCCCCAACCTTGATACACAAAAAAAAAGAGCCCAGAGTGTTAATTAGATAGAGTCCAAAAATTCCTTTGCCTGAATCTCGGAGAGAAAATACTTAGTTTGGCCCTGAAAAATTACTTTCAGCTTTGAGGGGAAGAGCAAAAAAACCTGAGCCCCCTTAGCCTGGAATGGAGTGATAAGCTGGTGGAGCTGCCACCTCCTCTTGACAGTGACCGGACAAAAATCTGGTCTGACAAAAAATTCGCAACTCTTCCCAGACCTTCTCCTATCTGGTCTAACAAGATCGTAAATTTTCTCCCGGGCCAAAAAATTGTTCAAACAAACAAGGATTGCTCGAGGCTTATCTCCAGAGGTCTGCTTCTTCTTCTTAAACGGAAAGCGATGTGCCCGCTGAACTTCCAGCTGCCAGTCCCATTGGGTAACCTTTGGGAAGGCTTCAGTAAATAACTTCACAAAAAACTGGCGAACCTCTTGACCTTCCTTGCCTTCATCAATTCCTAAAATCCTCAGATTGTTCCTTCTGGCCCTGTTTTCTAGGTCAGTCAGTTTCCAAAGAATATCCTCCCGTTGGTCTTTAATCACATCCGCGAGCCCCTTCTGAACAGCCATTGCTTCTTCCAAAGTAGATATACGCTCCTCAGCCTCAACAATCCTAGCAGCAAAATCAGAGCAAGTTTTTGCCACTTTGCGAATTGAATTTTGCATCCCCCTGCGTTCGAACACTCTCCTGTCTTGTCTCCTCTCGGTGATCCATGATAGTTTGATAAATAATAGATAAGGTAATTTCCTTTGGAGGCTCTGATAATAGCGTGGCACCCATATTGCCCACTGTGGGCATAGTAAGGTCACCTGTATTAGCTGAACCACGCTGTGCTGACAAGGAATAATCCTGCAACACTGATGAAGAAGAGCCCGAGCCCGGCCACTACCCGACTTTGCCAGCGCATGACCTTTAGGCTTCATAGATTTACAAACTGTACTGAGACCCCCAAATGCAGTCTCATCTTTAGACGCCTCACTCAGACGCCAGTCCCCAGATCTGCAATCATAATCAGACCATTCTATTTCTTCACCCTCCTCCACTGATGACACAGAGTGGTCCGACATAGAATAGAACTTGTCATTTCCTTCAGTTCCTTCAGCCCCCTCAGATTGCTTTGTATCACCAATTATTTCAGAGGCAGGATCCAGAGAAACACTTCCCAATACCAAATGGTTAGAAACTTGGGTATTTAATTGGACTACAGGTCCCAGCATACATTGTTCTGGAGTGCAAGCATCAGTACAGCTTTCCTTATTCTTTACCATACCAAGAGACTCCTCATCCCCCCATCAAAGCTGCCTTGTTTGAAAGGCTCAGCAAAGTGCTTGGGGTGATTGCCGATAGAGCAGAGTCAACTCTTTAATCACAGGGAATGGTAGCTATGCTACTGACCTCATCGCGACTGGAAACGGAGGTGCACAATGAGTGAGCGAGCACTTCCTCCCCCGCCCTTACAGCAGAATGTTTTGTCGGTTTAGCTGGATCTGCAGGCTTTTGCTTTTCGCCGCCAGCATCCTCGAGCCCTTTTCCTTTCAAGGACTGATGCCGGGAAATCTCAGGAAGAGTCTATTTGCCCTTTACAGAAGCCGAAGCTACGTGCCGCCGGATCCTGCAGCTACCGCCACACTCCCGCTGACAGCTCGCGGCTACTTCCCGCCAGCATTGCCAGGGCTAATGATGCAAGTAGAGCCGCGGGTCTTCACAGTAGCTGAAGAATTCTTGGAGGCTGTTGTTTTGGAGCCATGGCGGCCACAGTGTGAGAAGCTTGTGAAAAATGTTCCCAGACGAGCGGACAAAAGCTGGGAGTCGAGCGTGCCCAAACCCAGAGCGCCTTAGCAGTAAGTTTAGCCTGAAGCTGAAGAAGTCTATATTAATGTTCATTTCTCCCCTAATTGACAAAAAGAAATCATCTCCGAGATAAGGTCGAGGCAGCAGCAGCTGAAGGGGAGGGACTCACCAGAGGAGCCCTGTAACCAGTCTACTTAGCCGAACGAGCGGCTGCCATCTTTTGCCTCCTATGAATTACTTTCCGCCCCAATTACTTGGGAGGAGGCTGAAGTGGGAATTAAAACTTTGGATAACGGGAAGGCTGCTGGCCCCGACTTTATTCCTTTAGAATTTTATAAGCTGTTCTCTTCATTGGTTAGTCAGGATATGTTGTCAGTATTTAGGGCTGCACAGGGTGGTGTTATACCTGATTCTTGGTGTCAAACTACGGTGGTAGTATTAAAAAAGAAAGGCAAACCGGAGTTAAACCCTTCTTCTTATCGGCCAATATCACTTATTAATACTGACAGCAAAATATACTCTAGGATTATATCTATTAGACTTGCTCAGGTTATTGTCCCTCTGGTTTTACTCTGTCAGCATGGGTTTGTCCCGGGCAGGGACACAGCGGACCATGTTCGACAAGTTATTGCGCTTTTGGATAGGGCCCAGACCACGGGATCCCCCCTAGGTGTGATCCTGTTAGACGCCGAAAAGGCATTCGATAGGGTCTCCTGGGAATTCCTGTGGTCTGTGCTCCGTTGGAAGGGGTTGAGCTCTGAGTTTATTCAGGCCCTCCAGTCACTTTACATTTCTTCATTTGCTACAATCCGTATCTCAGGGCAGGAGTAAGGGTGTTTTAACATCAGCAGGGAAACCAGACAAGGATGCCCCTGCTCGTCCCTGCTCTTTGCCCTCTACATCGAGCCGTTTCTTATTATAATAGAAGCAAGTGAAGATATTTGTCCATTTAGGTTTCAGGGGGCAGAGTATAAGGCATTGGCTTATGCCGATGAGATTATGGTTATAACCAATGATGTTGGATCTGCTTTTCCTGCTTTAGAGACGCTGGCTGCGCAATTTGGTGCTCTCTCCGGATATAAGCTAAATATTACAAACACCCAGGTCATTCAGTCGGAAAATATGCCCCTCTCTGATGTGTCTGTTGTAACGGAAGAAACGTATCTTGGGGTACAAATTTCTTCTGTAGTTACTGACATTCCGGACCTGAAATTTCTCCCGGCTATCGACTCCCTTAACACTAAGTTGGAGAGGCTTGATCACTTGCACCTGTCATTGTTCGGCCGCTGTAACGTTTTGAAAATGCTAATCCTTCGGAAGTTTTTATATTTTTTTAGGACAATTCCTCTGGTGATTCCACATAAAATGTTGGCTAGAGCTGAGAGGATCTATCTTCGGTTTCTCAGGAGCTATTGACGGGCACGAAGGGCGGCGAAGTGGACCTGTATTCCCAGGGCACGTGGGGGGTGGGCAGTTCCCAGTCTATTATACTTTCACTGGTCTGCTATGCTGCAACACTTTGGTTCACCATTGCTGGGGGATAGAGCTGTTGTTCCTTTATGTATCAGGCCATCTATATATGAGATATCCATGAGCGATGCCGCCAAGGGTGTTTTAACACGGGTGCTTGAGCCAAGCTATTTTAAAAAGATATGGTTTAAGGTCAGCTGGGCCATGTTCTCAGTCTGGCAGAAAATTCGTCATCAGCTCTGCATCTCGAAGATCAATTATTATACTCCTTTTAATGCTACGAGTGTGATTCCATCTATCTTTCAGGACAGTGTCACTTTTAAATGGCAGAGAATGGGTTTAAAAACTATTGGTGACTTGGTCTCTGAAGGGTAGCTGGCTCCCTTTTCCTTTTTAAGGGAAAGGTTTAATTTGCACTCTAATGATTTTTTTAAATATGTTCAGGTCCGGAGTTTCTTAGACAACCACTACAACATCTCCACTAAGTATGATAAGATTGCTTTAATTGAACTTGTTAAAATAGGGGCCAGAATAAGAGCTTTCTACCAATGTCTTTTATCAGATCTTCCCGATGACTTGGATGCTCAGAACAATAAGTGGTCGGGGAAACTTGGCATCTCTGGAGTGGATTTGGGACCTGCTCTGGAGCTTGCTAACTATGTCTTAGTATCAGGCAGCTTGCGTACGCAAAGCTATATGGCTATGTTTGATTTATATCATTCCCCGGCTAAAATCGCAAAATGGGGGGGAGAAAGGGAGACTCCTGTTCTAGGTGTAGACTACAGCTGCAGACGCAAATCACATGTTCTATTCGTGTCTAAACTCGAGTGACTTACTTGGAGACATTGAGGTCTTTATTAGCGAGGTGCTTAATATTCCGGTGGAGAGCTCTCCGGGTCAAGTTGTATTGGGGTGCGCATATATACTGGAGCTTCCGAGAGATCAAGATAGACCAGAGCGTTTCTGTTTATAGCTATGGCGATGATACGGCTTTGTATAACTTCACAGTGGTTAAGTCCGGAGGCTCCCACCTTCTTTAACTGGAGAGCTAGGATGCTAGCTTGGTATAATTTGGAGTCTTCTGTGTATCTGTTAAGGGGGAGAAGACGACGTCAGTTGGCCTCTAAGATCTGGGCCCCTCTAAAGTATTGGTCTAGGCTTTGAAATAATCCAGTCTTTTTTTTCTTTTCTCAATAGAGTTTTTTATGTTTTATGATTGGTATTGATTTAACTTCTGGTACTTTTTTTTACTGTCTTCACCTGTTTTACAAACATTATTGTTGCCTGATGTAGATGTGTGTGTTTATGAACATTGTATCCATGACTTGGTATATTTTTGTGTTATGCATTTTTTCAAAAACAATAAATATAGTTACAAAAAAATAAAATAAAAAATGATTTCCCCAAACTGAGAAATAAGTCAATGGAGTGATATGCCCAGGCTGAACAATTTGTGAAAATTTCACAGGTATTGTGGATAAGTTAAAACACCCTTTTCAACATTGTGGTACTGAGTGATTTGTGGGAAAAATGTAAAGTAGGTATCAGTGGACAGAGAAGTAACCACAGATAAATGTAATATATCATGCCCCAATCGCCTTTGGTGATGCAAAAGTGTCAACAGGTGAAGACCTTTTTGAAACAAAAGATATCAGCGAAGGATAATGATTGGGTTAAGAATGACAGAACAACTCTGGCCCTAAAGAGTCTGTGCATTCTTTTTATGAGAGATTGTTGCAAGTTGAAACAGCACAGTGGATTGGAAATCTTGACTCCAAGAATATGGAAAGTTTTGTGCCTTGGTTTTTTACAGGAATGAGATCTGAGATTGGCATGATGGTTCAACAGCATTTTATTTGTTGGCAGAATAAGTTGATTGATGAGATCTTAAGGTACGGAAAATATTGTAGTGATAAGTTGGAAATGAAACAGAAGTAGTTGAAGGAAAAATTAAAGTTGATGCACATGAAAGCAGCACAGAGACGAAATCAGAGTCAAACGTGTATAGGGAATGTTGGTTCTATGCATGAGACCTCCACAGCGATCCAGTATCGTCCACAGAGCATCCTCCTGGATTTCAGGCGCACCCGCCGCATCCTTACTCGGACCTGTTGTTTGGCTCAACACAGTCGTTGCTTCATGATTGCATAAAAACGTGCTTTTTCTAAACCTACACTGGTGTCTACCGCCGCTTTATTGGAACTTAAACATTATTTGCAACAACTTTGTAATACCCTCACAACGTGTGCCCGGGACAGTGCATAATTTACATTGTGGATTTATGACCCACATACATTTGGGGGTTATCGGATAAATCCCCCAAACTGGTTGCACTGTATCTACCCAGATTCTTATGACCATAACGCATATCAGCCTGAGCGCCATTTCTTCCTGTCTTACTAAAAACCCCACCATTAGCTCTCAAATTAGGGCATTTGAAGAGGAAAGATTGCTTAATCTCAACAGAGTAATGAATGAGAATTAAGTTCAAAATTCAGTGTTTGTACAGACACAGGCTAACAACCTCGTACAAATACAAAATGTGCTGAGACAGAGAATGCAAAGCCTTAATATGCAACACGTTCCTTTAATGCAAGTTCCTGAAGCCCAATTCCACAGCAAAATATATATGGTACCAGATTTAACTCTAACCAGGTCCTGACCTTTAATCAAAATTCTTTCCAGAACCCAAACCTGTTCCAACAATTTTCCAGTGTTTGACACACTTTAGGGTTATGGTTCAGATCATTCACAATGATAGTGCCTGATGGGGGATGTCTAATGGGTTCTTGGGCAGTCTTAGAGGTAGACCACAGTGGTCCATTCATGGAATGTGAGGTGAACAGTATCATTCTTGATTGACAGTGGTGCTACCTGTTCCACGGGTAGACCAGCAGAAGTTCTAAACCTACCTCTCTTGGGAAAAAGAATCCAAGTGGTAGGAGTTGCAAATAAACAAATGACTAATCCAGTAACAAGAGAAGTTCCTGTTGAAATAGGGTCCTTTGAAAAGAACCACCAGTTTGTGGTGTGTGATTCTTGCCCTGTAAATCATTTGGTACGAGATTTGCTTTGCAAGTTAAATTGTGCCATCTATTCATTTTATTTCATTATCTTTATTCGAATACAAATATATATCCATAAAAGTACAGACAGGCAACAACATTTACAATAAGAATTAACCAGCAAAGAGGGATCATTAAAAAAATTCCCTTTAAAACTGGTCCTCCAGTAATACAATGTGCAGAAAAGAAAACATGATAGTAAAGAGCAATTCATCAGAGTGTTAATTTACCAAAGTTAAAATGAGAGGTTAAAAAACAGGGTGAGCAGAATTCCCGGGGGCACATAGACTTGTGAGTGCGCACTGCCGCTTTCAGAAAAGGACCAGCCCAAACAATTAGCTCATCATCTTCCAAAGCAATAACCTTCCCATAAGCTGCCTAATAATCAATCACAAGTTTTGCCTTTAAATAAGGTGTCAAAATCTTTTTGGTGAGTATTAAATAATAACTACAAAAGAATAAAAAATGCAGCATAGATTGTTTATGTTGACTGTTGCAGGGACATGGCAGATAATCAAGTTTAGAATGATATCCCGCTAGAAAACAGAGCATGAATTTCATAGTGTCAATCCTTAAATGCAAGAGTAGACCCCTTTACCAATGGCCAATAGGTTTTAGAAGATAGCCAGAAGGGGCGTGGGAGATGTTCTCAATGTGCATGTATCTAGCAACAGACGATTTCTTAGTCTCTTTATCATGTCTAACATTCCTGTAAGATGCGTATAAAGCCGTTTGAAGGGATTTTTTTACTAATAATACCAGGGTCTGAGGGGTTTAGAAATAACGTCTCATTATTCTCACTGATTAGACTTTTGTAAACAGCGGCCAGCCAAGGTATTTCCATCCCCCTATCACATTTTAAACAATCAGATATAATCTCCCTAGTAAGATGGGCGGCAGGATTTTTCCGGGCTCTAAGCCAGAATAATGCGGGGTGGGCCTTAATGTAGTCTTCATTGTATGGCAAATTCAGTTCGCAGTGGCAAGCATACTGTGAGGAGGAAATGGGGGCACCCAGGATAGTGCGGCAGAATCTGCTCTCTTCTTCCTGGATGCTACTGCAATTAGTAGACCCCCATACTTCTGCGCCATAGGTGGCGGTTGGAATACATTGAAGTCTAAAAATCTTGACAGTAGAAGTTACAATCTCTGTATTCCTAGGGTTGGGCAGACCGAGTATTATATTAGTAGAATTGGAAAACTTTCTCCTACAGTAAGCCACGTGGTCAGCCCACAGTCCGTTAGAGGCAAAAACCAATCCTAGATAAGGGAAAATGCAAGTGCTTTGTAAACTGTCTTAGTCTAAAACAATTGATGAGTTAAGACACTTCTTCGATCCGCACGCCATTAAAAAAAAAGTGTTTAAATTGCCGCATAGGTCCAAACTGAGATAAAGTCAACAATACCCTGCACCAAAATGCGGAGAGCTTTTGGTGTGCAGCCCATTAGCACCACAACGTCTGCATATATCAGGGCGGGAAGTGTGTTGCCATTAATACAGGGAATGTCGTAGGTAAGTGTTACCAATGATTTATTCATGTCATTGATATAGAGGATGCATAGGAGAGGGGCTAGGACGCAACCCTGCCTAACCCTCTCCCAACTTCAGTGTGTTTAGATACCTCACCATCCCTGCTAATGAGCACCAGGGTGTGTAGGTCTTTGTACAGGTAAGCTAAAAAATGTACAAGGGACTCATCCAGGCCATAGTTTAAAAGAATATTCCAGAGCCGTGACCTACTGACAAAGTCAAAGGCCGAGGTAAGATCCATGAAGGCTAAATATATAGGTGTTTTTTTGGCTACATTATATTTACCAATAATCAAGTTGAGGTCGAGGCACTACTCAACAGTGCCGATGTTGCTTCTAAACCCCAACTGACAAGGATGTAAGATCTGATCTACCTCAGCCCATTACCTAATCTTATTAAGCAGGACACTCCCCAAAATTTTCAGCGTGTTGTCGATCAGGGAGATCGATATGTAACAACTTGGATTTGAATGGTCTCCATTTTAAAAAATCGGCACAATAATGCTGGGCGATCATGTGTTAGGTAAAATCGAATTTGTTAAATTATTAAAAACATTCAACACAGGTGCCCAAAAGTCTGGCTGACTTTTGATAAGATCGATGGGCAAACCATCAGGACCAGGGGCTTTACCGCTCAGGCTCTGATCGATAACCTTCTCTAATTCTGATAGGTTAATCAAAACCCTGGTGGTAATTGCATACTCGTTGTTACTATAGATGGGACTGGAGCTAAATAAATCTTCTTAAAATGTGCTTCACTAGAGATATTACAACTAATTGGGGTCAAGGGATGTCCCAGGAACCTCATATCTTTAAACGCTAACCCAAAATCCTTCCCGTTTTTTATCATGACTACCCGAGCAAGATTATCCCAGCGCTCTCTAATTATTTCCTCTATTCTACCAGCGATGACTAATTTATAGCGTTATCGGAGAGATTTGATAAGGGAGCAATCTCTAGGTTTATTAACAAGCACCCTACAAAGAGCTCTATTAGCTGCTGAAAAATCAGCATTAAACCAGCCTGGGCCCGAGTGTGTTTCCATATTGGGCCTAGACAACAAAGTTTTGACGCCCACGCATACCTGCGTGAAAGTGTCAACTACCTTAGAATTGTGTTCCTTAAAAGATAGGCAAATATCAAATAATTCAGGATATATTCTTGCCAACTTGCTAAATAAAACTTTATTGTCAATACCACGCCACACCAGTCTAAGTTTATCGGTGGAGGGGGACAAATCCCTTGCATCACACTCTTTATTGTGGCTTGGCCTGGGAGCAAAACTCAAGGTTAGGTTGATGGGGTTGTAGTTCCCAAAACTGTGGGCACTACCTCGGCTTTTAACACATGATTCTCTAATTGTGGCTTAATAAAAAATAATCAATAGTAGAGGCCGAGCCCCTACCTCTACAGGTAGGTTCTATATATTTGGCTCTTGTGGGGTGCTGCTGCAAGCTCCATCACATCTAAAAAGTTATTAGTCCTTATGAGGTTTAATAATTGAGCGCCCCTATTGCATATTGGTGCCTTATTAGAGGGGTGAATAGCTGAGTAAATACTACTTGGTAACTTGACATTAAAATCACCCCCTAAGCAAATTCCTGCAGAGTACGTGACACATTTAGACATTTGTAGGTTGGAAATTAAATTGAATAAATTGGTAAAGTTCATGTTAGGAACATTCTTAAAATCATTATTATAAAAATTAATAAAGCAGACCGAGGCCCTCTGTTTGTAAATTATAGCCTGAAATGTGTCATTGTCAGTAGCAAGGGCCCTTGTACAACCACCTGCCGTAATGTTAATCCAGATTGAAAGACTGCCTGCCCGCCGACCAGAATTTGGGGTAGAAGCTACGATTTTAAAACAATCGAACCCCTCCACAAATAACTCCTGTGTAGCCCAAGTCTCCTGAAACATTAAAATATCATGTTTTTGAATTAACTCCAGCCAATCAGGCAAATCCATCTTGGATGCTAAGCTAGCAACATTCCAACTCAATATTTTAAGAGTGGGCTCTACCTTAAGAACAATTGGGGTATCCGGTTCACAAGTTGGGGACAAAATTGGAAGAAGCACTGGCTCAGATAATGCTAATAAAGTCAAAGGGGGTGACAGTCAATCCTGACTGTCCAAACCCGATAGAGGCAAAAATCTGTTGTATAGGGAGAGGGGTGGGCATTAAGAGGCGCATCAGAAAATGTTGCCCCAAAGAAGGTTTGTAGAAATATCCCAGGGGTAAGGGCCATAACATAGTGGGTATATTAGAATGGTCCTCCTGTAATGATTTGGCCACTGGCGAATTGCCAAAGTTGATAACTATGCAGTCCCCTTGATACTCTTTGAGGACTGCCCCACCCATCCAACTCTGCATAACATAATGATGTTAGCAATGAATGGCGCCCTAAATCTTTTCTGTTTAGATAACCAATCTACATTCTTATAGCGTAGTTGGTCCCATGATTCAACTTGATTTGGCCTTAGGGGGGCACGCCTGCCAAGACCACTACATAGGGACAAGCTGCCGGAGGCAGATTTAACACCTCCCTGCTACCAGTGGAGCCTGACAAGCATATAGTATCAGTGTCGCCCTCATGTGATGTACTACCTACTGCGTAAGTGTTGATCTGCACCACAGTAGGTATACTGGCAGAGGTAATAAGCCGGGCATGTTATTAACAAATGTACTATCTGCATTACCATTGTTAGAAATACTATATACTGCACCGTTGCCCTCGTGCGCAAAACACTTTGATTTTATTACAAACATCACATAAGTTGACCAATGGGGTAAGGTTGGACACACAGGGCAAGATATTAGGATTAGAATTTAGCACATTATTAGATGGTGCAAGTAAATCTGTCCTCTCAAGCGTAATAGGCACTGTGGGGCTGCTCTGGGTGGTTGAATTTGGGTCAGATATCTCATGACCGGGCAGGAGCATTTATTCCCTCAAGGTGGCAAAATGACTGTTAAGTCCATCTTTTACACGTTCAAAGACAGTGTCTACAATTCGGCTAATAACGACTTCACCATGACTGTAGCTCTCTAAAAAAAACAGGTCGGTTTCAGTCTGAGTACTGATAGAGCGGCAGGGTTTAGCAGTTGGAGTGTGGACATGGGCTACAACAAACTGGGGGTTTGGAGGAGCATGTATCCACGAGCTCAAGGCAGAGCGAGATGCACTAGGGCGGATAGGTTTCTACCTCTTAGCACTAGTAACTTTGGCGGGCTTTCTTTTGCGTTTCACCCCAATGGTTACCTCAGGGACCATCGGAGTATCCGAAGCAGTTACAGCTGATGGAGAACCATCGGATATAGTGCCATCAAGAGGAACCGCACAGTTGGTGTTAATACCATTGGGTGCGCTAGCATTCAAATTAGTGCCCACCAGGTTAGTGCCCCTATACCGAGGAAGAGGTGCCTCTCAGTCAGTTCGATCTCATTAGATACAATGCTAACAGCCCTTTCCAACATACTGTTGATACTTGTCATGGCAGACCTTGGAGGTAGTTGCCTCACATGCTTTCCCATAGTTGTGTTGGGCTGATAGAACTAATGAAGCAAAGTAAAACGTTCTCACCTCAATGAGTTCAATAAGTTTGGTGGGGCTCCGAAGAAAGAGGGGTGGCCCAGCCCAGTCTCCTCCGGTCTTTGACGGACCGGGACCAGGACCAAGATTATCCCTAGATGATTCCATTGGCGGTGGCGGCGGTTTGCAGCAGACACCCATGGCAGGCAAGACGTCCCAATGTCAAACAACAAATCAGGTAAATGGAGCTCCTGCACTGCGGGAGCCCTGCATCCTTTTTGAGCACCACCTGGCGCTTGGGGTCGGCGTAGGCGGCATGCGTGCCGCTGAGGCTGCTGGGTCTTGTGGTCCCCCGGCTGTCTTCTTACTCGTGGCCGGGACCGGGACCAAGATTACCCCTAGATGACTCCATTGACGGTAGCGGAGGTTTGCAGCAGACACCCATGGCAGCCAAGACGTCCCAAGGTCAAACAACACTAATGCTGAGTACCAAAAAACCCCACAATGCACTTTGACTCCCAAAACGATAGCTGGGATTACCCTGGTGATTGAGTCAATGTTACAGCAAGGCATTTTGAAGGCAATAGTAAGGAATCCATGTAACTAAGGGCCATATGTATCAAGCAAATTCATATTCGCAAAGGCCAAAATTCGCAGAATGTCGGCCTTTGCGAATGCGAATTTGCTAAATGGAATGTATTAAGCAAAATCTGGTGCAAGATAAGGAATCGCAAAATTTGTGATTCCTTATTTTGCAATTGCATTTAAGGAATCGCAAATTTTGCGATTCCTTAAATGCAATGTATGTAGCAAAAAAAATTAGCAAAATGCCCTTAAGGAATCGTAAATTACTACCAACTTCTAGTTGGTGGTAAGTTGCGAATTCCTTGAAAAATGCACATTTTTGCATTTTTCAAAGTGCCATGTGACGCACATACATGCCATTAGGGCATGTATGTGCCCAACATGTGCCCACATGCATATTTCAGGGGTGTAACAGGGTGTCCCCTTGAAATTATTATTCGCAAATTGAGAATAATTTACCATTCATTCCTATGGGCCTCCAGGCCCATAGAAATGAATGGGAAAGTATTCCTTAATTCTCATTCGCAATTTGCTAATCGGAATTAAGGAATTGTAAGAAATCTAAAAAAAAATGCGATTTTGTACATACATACCCATTGGGATTCTCAAATAGTGATTTCTTAAAAATCTCTATTTGAGAATCGAAAATAGGTATCTTGATACATATGGCCCTAAGTCCCACAGGGGTATACAGAAAGTTCTTTGATCTTTAATCAGATCATTCAAAAGAACCTTTAGTCTTTAATAACGCTCAGTAATTCAGTCTTGGTGCCACATATTGAGGACATTTTGAAAGTATCAGAGATACCATTGCACTGTTGAACCACTTGGCTGAGAATGTACATGAAGTGTCCCCCGTGTAAGTTGCAATATTGTCCGAATTTCTGAAATACTGACACCTTTTCCTCTTAACTCAAACTGCTTACCCATTACTTTAAAGATGTCATTGCAGTGATAGAATAGGGATAGGTTTGATGCTTTACCTTTACCAACCCTCTCTGCAGGGGAATTTGGACTCTTGCTTCCTAATCATCTCTATCCTCCTTTTCAAATTAATTGTGTTACTCATGTTGCACCGTCTGAATTTGGTGCGTAGATTCTACAGTCTCACGGTGAGGTGTTTTTATGTTCAATTATTGTTGGCTTGTTATAAATCAAACTAACCCTCTTAAACTGTCCTTTGGTTATTAAATGCCAGGAAGTGGTGTTTTAAGTCGTAACTTAATGAAGCCTTCCCTCCACACTTTCATACTGCTAAAAGATTTCATCTGAGAATTGTGTAACTCATTCTGTTGCGTCTCAAGCAACTGAGGGGTAGATGTATCAACCATTTTTTTAGTCGCAAACGCTGCAAATTGCAAAAAACTGCATTTGCGACGAACAAATAGAGAAATGGTATGTATGTAAGAATTTGCATCGCAATATAAGGAATCGCAAAAATTGCGATTACTTATGTTGCGAAAACACATCTTCTGCGATTATTTTTGCAATTTCTAATTTTACGATTTTATTTTTTTCCCGTTCGCAAACGGGCCGATTCTGAGAATCGGCCCATTTGCGAATGGGAAAAGTGCTTGATACATATGCCCCTACATTCCAAAGGATCAGTGTGTTTACAATTATTCCATTTTTGATGTCAATCAAGGTCAAAACATTTCAAGGATGGTTTTTTTGTCCCATTTTTGCTCATATCAGGTTTTGGTGATGGAGCCCAAAAGTCCTTTTGTTGAATTTCTAATGTGAGAAACTGCTTGTAAGTGAGATAGTGTGTGTTCTCTGATGTATTTAATTTAATGAAAGGATGATTGTTTTTAAATTAGGTTTTTTGGGTTAGCAAGTTCTTGGAGTTTCGATTCCTGTTGTAAAGACACGGTGATGTTCCTGTAATCACCCTTGCACATTGGTTTTTTCACAATCTATGATCAGAAAATAGGAAGATACCCCTAAACGTATTGGTTAGGGAGGGGGTAGATAGATACAGAAAATAAAAACCCTATCATGTTTCTGCCTGTTATGATCACAGGTTCTAAGAATATTAGGAGAGAGCAATCACTTTTATTAAGGGACCATTCAGTGCTTTAAAAATTGTGAAAAATATCACATCAATATTCTAACTAGTGTTACAAATTACTACTACTACAAGATCAAATATATAAAAAAAAGGGTAATTTTATTAGGTTCCTCCCATTGGGTTACAATCTAAAGCACATCAGATTTCTAATACTTTAAAATACGTCATTATCTCTGTTGGACAATGACATAAAGTACAATAAAAGTTATTAATAAAATAACACAAAATACAAAAACAGTCGATGCTGCGTTTCGGTGTTTGTCAATTTTTCACCTTCATCAGGACAAGTGTGTATACCAGCTCTACAAATAAAAACAGTATTTTTAGATATCTCTTCAAATGTGACACAATTGATTCTCAAATAAAAATTAGAAAAACCTTTTTATGTAGTTAATTTATTGCCTCCTGCTCTCTTCTAAACACAATCATCATCCACAGTTTATTTCAAATCTTAAAAGGCAATCCTTCATGTATTGCTCTCTCGTAATCAGATCTTACGCTAAAACATTATCAATATTCACAAAGATGTCATGTGGCTTAAAAGATACCCTATAAAGCCTTCACCTTATGTCAACAATACTTTTTGCGCACTAGGTACCTTTTATAGTTCTTTTGGGAATATGCTTCATCAATTACAATATCCCACAGGTTTATTTTCTTATTCAATGACTATAAATGCTGAGCCTTTAGGAAAAAACGAATTGATAGATAGAATTAAAAGTTAAGTTTCATCCTTTGATGAAAAATCTCCCCTACATATAATTAACTAACTTCATTACCTTTTAATGATAGTAATAATTAATGTCCGGTATGTTGGAACCACAGTCTTTTTGATGTGGTGTTGTGGTGGTAGGGATATTCTTATGTCCAAAGAATATCTGGTGAAACAATTATGTCCTTCAATTAAGGCATGTAGCTCCACTATCGTGATCTATGCTCGTTTTTGTAAAACAAATTTACTCACCCCCGTTTTTCTCTTGACAAAAAACGAAGTTGTACAAGGTGCCGAGACTTTGATTGTGTCTCCTGCAACAAAGTGGTATACATATGTCATTGGATATCCAAAAAGTATTGACATATCTGTCTTAAAAGTCAGTATACGTGTATATGAATACTCTTAGTCTAAATGGGAGCTCCTATTTGGACTTGTTGGTGCACGGTCTGTGACCTACATTAATACACCTCAACCCTTTAGTTTCCTGGCTCTTATGCGCCGTCTAGTATCCCCATTAATGCCTCATTTGTTTTATAATTAGTTTTGGACTTATTCAGAAATTTGTGGTTTTTGTAGCTGTATGTAAATTAAATTAACTTGTAAACTGGCTGGCTGGCTGTATGTCAGCTAATCCGACGGCATTTCGTTACGGAGTCTTTCCTCCTTACCAATCTGTAATGGAGCCGTATTCTACCAGCCTAGATTTCTAACTATTTATTAACACAATCTACTAGTTTCTCATTCAAATAACCTTTATAGGGCAGTCGGAAAAAGTTAAGGTTTCCCCTTGGGCTGCTATTAAACAAATAGTAGGCGCTCTGGTAATATAGGAGAAGGGGTCCCCTCTTACCTGCGGTTATTAGCGCGGCCTCCCTGTTCCAACGTACCGGGCAATTCACGTTCAATTTCCTTGTTATTCTTGGGCGCTATATGTACTGCCACTACTACCTTTGACCCGGAAGTTATAATAGACTCGTATTCTTTATATTTTTTTTTTAGGGCGATTAAACTAAAAAAAACAATTCGTTGCTTGACAATAACATACTACGGCTGTCTATTACTCATAATTCTTACTTTCTTTCTTATTCTAATTCGATTGCTATGTTGCTTAAATGGCCCGGAAGTAAAAAATATACATGCTCCCCACGAGACAATCTATTTACCTAATCAGGTTGTTTTGGTTTAGATCTTAAAGTGAGGAGAAGTTACCCCAAATCATTTGGCCACAATCTTAATTATTAAACTGCCTTTTGCATGTTTAGCTCTTTGACACCTTCGTGTAAAAATGGCGGCCATCTTGGGTTGGGATGCAGCCTGTGTTGCAAGTCTCTCCATTTGTCGAACACCATCTATTATTAAGAACGCTTTGATGGTTGGCTGTAATTGGCATACCCTTTCATTTATATTGTTATAATGATTGCTTTGACATTTTGTCAAACCTCCAGGCTCTCTTTAACATCGTATTTTGCAATTACAATACCCCCCATACACCAATAACAAAATGATACAATCTGTATATAACTATTATTACAGTTCACATATGACACCCTTAGCATATTCATTTGCATATAGTGACAACAATTTGCATAAACTACACATATCCATTTATCTTCCATCATATACAGTATTGTTCTTCAGCATTCACAACGAATTTTAATCTCTTTATGGACATAATCCGTGGGCCCATTATTATTAGTGATGGTAAAACCCATCTCCTCTATAATACTAAGATGTTAATGATACATCAATATTCATATTCATATTATCCATAACGTAAATGCATGTTAAAACAGTTTTAAATTTAAAAAATATATATATATACAGCAATTCAATCCTGCATCGCATTAACATCAGCTAGTTTATATGATATGTGTATATTGACACTTTACCTTCAGTCTTCTACAGTTTGTACACCCTATTATTTAACTATATGTGGAGTGTTTTATCGCATGTTACCCAATGGTCAATGGACCTTCACGTTATGTGGTTATCATTCTGTATCAACATTTCTAAAGACAGAATATCAGAAATTATATTCGTTTGGGAGTGTTCTCATCAAATGATAAGTCTTTCCCATTCTTCTTTATTGTTAAGTCCGGTTCTGTAGGTATTAAAAAGGGACATAAAAAATTGTTCTCTTCTTTTCCTTTTCAATTCATGATTTCCTCCTCTGATGCTATGTTTGGTCACTTCAATGACGCACCACTGTAGATCCTCTATTGTATGTTTACAGTTAATCCAATGTTCAACAAGGGGTGCTGTTCTTTTTTTTGTCCTAATGGAAGATTTATGCTCAGTAATTCTTGTTTTGATCTCCCTCGATGTTTCCCCTATGTAGCCTTTGTTACATGGGCAAACTATCAGGTAGATCAGATCTTTTGTTCTGGCAGTTAATGAAACTTTTTACTTTGTGGGTGATCCCATTATAAGTTACTTCTGTTCCTTTTATTAGACTATTGCAGTTGGTGCACATGCAACATGCAAAGTTGCCAGTTGGTGGGGGAGTGTTATTGATAGTGTTCTGTTTCTGCACTTTGTCCTCCCTAAACGTGTGAACCAGGCTGTTCCTAATTGTTCTGTTTCTCCTAAAACTAAACATTGGTTTTGGAATTTTTAAACCTGTATCTTCATTTAGCAGGGACCAATTCCTGTTAATAATGTTCTTAACCTTGTTGCTAGCACAGCTGTAGTTTGTGACGAAGGTAAGTCTATCTTTTGTCTTATCTTCCTTCCTCAAATTCTTAGTAAACAGTGTCTCCCTATCATTATACTTTGCTCTTTTGTACGACCTCCTTACTAAGCTTTTAGGATAACCTCTTTCTAGTAGTTTCTTTGAGAGGTCATCTGCATGTCTATTACAATCTATTAAAATCTTTGATGTTTGTACAGTTTCGTCGGATTCTTAAATACTGACCAAAAGGGATGTTATCGTTCTGGCTGTTGGGTGGTTACTTTTATAGTGCAGCATGGTGTTTCTATCTGTCGGTTTAGTGAATAATTCAACCGCTAACTTCCCTTCTACATGTTTGATCTTAATGTCTAGGAACTCAATTGATTCCTTATCGTAGTTGGATGTAAATTTTAGATTTGTATCCCCTAAATTCAACCAGCTTATAAATTCTGTCAGATCATCGACTGTCCCAGACCATATAAAAAAAATATCGTCGATGAACCTCGACCAGCACGTGATGTTTTCAAAGAAAGGGGCCATTGTATTAAATATATGATTATTTTCGAAGTCTGCTACATACAGGCAGGCCAAACTGGGAGCACAGGTGGCTCCCATGCTCGTACCTTTGACCTGCCTGTAATAGTCAGTCCCAAACATGAAGATGTTATTTTTCAATATGATTTCTACACATTCCAAAATGAAGGTAGCATGCCTTGATGAATCGCCTTCTCCTGTCTCTAGGAGGCCCTCTAACATGGAGAAGTGTGGCTCAATGGTTAGAGCGGCAGACCCTGATGCAAAGGTCTCGCCCGGGACCAGGGTTCAATTCCCTGCCTTGGCGGGTCTTGGGCTCAAAATTCCACGGACCTGATAATTCTCGCCTCCGTGCCTATTCCAATCATGGCGTCTCACTCTGCAACTCTGGGCAATAGCTTGCTTAATCTCCACAACGCTAAGGATACCTGGCCTCCACCTTGGGGGTGCCCAGGAGTGGACACCTCACAGGAAAAGCCAGGATGGGTTCCACAGCGGTATTTGTACAAGCGCTTGAGACCCTTGCGGGTGAGTAGTGCACTATACAAGTATCAATTTACATTTTTTACAATTTAACATCATGATGGTACTGTCCTGAGGAATGTTTGTGTAGAGGGCCTCTATATCTAAGGTTACCAGCCATTGGGTGTTGATATTATATGCTAGATCCTCTATTTTGTCTATCATACTGGTAGTGTCTTTTATATATGCTTTTTGGGTAGTTACCAATGGTTGGAGGAATTTATCTACATATTTGCTGAGCGGTTCTGTTACCGAATTTATACTTGAAACAATAGGTCTCATTGGGGGGTCTGCTAGATTTTTGTGGACCTTTGGAAGTCCTTACAGTGCCGGAATAATGGGGGCCTGATTTTTAAGAAACTTATATTCATCTATGCGGATGATCTCATCCTCCTTGGCAAAGTCTAAAACTCTTTGTGGATTAAGTCATTCCACTCATTCCTATTATATCTCTCATAATGTAGTGTATTATTTAAAAGTAACAACATTCTGCGATTATAATCTTCAGTGTTCATTAGAACAATGCTAACACCCTTATCCCCAGGTTTCACTGTCAATTCCTGATTGTTCTCTAAGTTTTTTAGTGCTGCTTTCTCTTCTTTACTTAGATTGTTAGTCCACCGTAATGGTTGTGACAGGAGATCTGCTATGTTACTATCTACCACTTGCTCAAACAGATCTACTTTTTTATGGACCATATTCAATGAAGGAGTCCAATTTGATTTAGGTATCAGTCCCGATTTGTTTACGGGTTGGCTGTTATTATCTTTGTCTTTAAAATAATCTTGTAATCTAATTTTCCTACAAAAACACTGAAGATCCCTCTCTAGATTATATTTGTCTACATGTGTGCAGATGGCAAAGCCTAGCCCTTTTTCTAAAACTCCTGTCTTTTCATGACTAAGACTTATACTGGAAAGGTTTATTATCGCTACCTACTTATCTAGTCCCATTTGGATTGACTCCTCGTTTTCATGTATGGCCCCTTTTGTTGTGGAGGTTGAGGGTAAAAGTTCCCTCTCCCCCGTCCTCTCCCACAATTTTGGTTGCCATTCTGTGTACGGTGATCTAAAAAAGAGAGAGAATCTCTACCTGAACTACCAGAGGGATCATTACCCCTCTTGCTATTTTCTGTGACACTCTCATTATCAGATTCAGTACTGGTATATAATGTGTCCAGAAAGGTAACCCTCTTCTTGTGATGGTGTCTTCTAGGTTGCTGCCAACTATTACAATAAACTGAGTCTTCCCTAGGTCTATCAAAGAAGTCTTTTTGTGTGTATGGGTATACATATTCTGTTATAGTTTGCTACATCTTTTCTGAATTTATTAGCCTATCTTCCAGCTTTTTCTTTGCATCATCTAATGCAGTGTTGTTATTTAATTTATCTTCTAATTCTTCTATTTCCTTCCTTTCTATAATTAGGATTTCACTGGCGGTTTCTATTATTAACAACATCCAGTCCCTACTACAGCGGTTTGCTATGAGGGTCCAATTTTCTATAAATTTTGCATGCTTTATAAATATCCCGGGTTCATTCTTAACTTGAAGACCTCTTGGGATAATTCCTTTTTTACAGTATTCTTTGAGGAACTCGGCATGCAACTCTGTTCTTATCGCTTTCTTTTTATTATTCCAGAGTTCCCTCCATTTTTCTTCATCACAATTAGTTGTTGATACTGCTGTAAAACTTTTGGAAGTGCCGTTAATTATTTTATTAAATTGTTCTTCCGAGAAGCCTATGTTTTTAGTGTATCCATTATCAATTTGGACAGCACTTGATAATTTATTATTATCTGCTGAATATGCTTGTATGATTTCTTCCCAGCTCACAAGCTGTACAAATATGATCAGAAAATAGGAAGATACCCCTAAACGTATTGGTTAGGGAGGGGGTAGATAGATACAGAAAATCAAAACCCCATCATGTTGCTGCCTGTTATGATCACAGGTTCTAAGAATATTAGGAGAGAGCTAATCAATTTTATTAAGGGATCATTCAGTGCTTTAAAAATTGTGAAAAACATCACATCAATATTCTAACTAGTGTCACAAATTTACTACTACTACAAGATCAAATATATAAAAAAAAGGGTAATTTTATTAGGTTCCTCCCGTTGGGTTACAATCTAATGCACATCAGATTTTTAATACTTTAAAATATGTCATTATCTCTGTTGGACAATGACATAAAGTACAATAAAAGTTATTAATAAAACAACATAAAATACAAAAACAGTCGACGCGGCGTTTCGGTGTTTGTCAATTTTTCACCTTCATCAGGACAAGTGTGTATACCAGCTCTACAAATAAAAACAGTATTTTTAGATATCTCTACAAATGTGACACAATTGATTCTCAAATAAAAATTAGAAAAACCTTTTTATGTAGTTAATGTATTGCCTCCTGCTCTCCTCTAAACACAATCATCATCCACAGTTTATTCCAAATCTTAAAAGGCAATCCTTCATGTATTGCTCTCTCGTAATCAGATCTTACGCTAAAACATTATCAATATTCACAAAGATGTCATGTGGCTTAAAAGATACCCTATAAAGCCTTCACCTTATGTCCACAATACTTTTTGCGCACTAGGTACCTTTTATAGTTCTTTTGGGAATATGCTTCATCAATTACAATATCCCACTGGTTTATTTTCTTATTCAATGACTCTATAAATGCTGAGCCTTTAGGAAAAAACAAATTGATAGATAGAATTAAAAGATAAGTTTTATCCTTTGATGAAAAATCTCCCCTACATATAATTAACTAACTTCATTACCTTTTAATGATAGTAATAATTAATGTCCGGTATGTTGGAACCACCGTCTTTTTGATGTGGTGTTGTGGTGGTAGGGATATTCTTATGTCCAAGGAATATCTGGTGAAACAATTATGTCCTTCAATTAAGACATGTAGCTCCACTATCGTGATCTATGCTCGTTTTTGTAAAAGGAGACACAATCAAAGTCTCAGCACCTTGTACAACTTTTTGACAAGAGAAAAACGGGGGTGAGTAAATTTGTTCATCAGGACAACATGAGTACCCACCTCATTCTGAGGTACTGGGTTTTTAAGAACCGGTACCAAACCGGTAACCCAGCGGTGCCAGGGTACACCCAAAGACCTTGGGTTCTTTCCTGATTCAGACCACAGAAACTCAGAGTCTTCTAGGTGAAGTCAAGGATCGATTTTATTGGCTGCAACCAAGGTAACAAGTGTCCTAGAAGTACAACACACGGGAAGTATATTCTCAGGAGACTGCTCGAATTCACAAAACCAGGCTTCTCTTTTTATACAAAATATTCAGCTCCAGGCAAACATTCTTGAATTTATAGTATACTATTAACATTTTTCGTTTACAAGGGAAAAGCAGAGTCATGATGACATGTCCATATTTCACATCGTCCAGCCCAAAATAAATTACCCGGCAAGGTCCGGTATTTCCATCAGATATCAGTGGACCCCTAATAAAAACGGGCACCTCCCCATCATAAAGCAAGTGAAAGAAATGAGCAGGGAAAGATGTGAGCAAGATTCGGCAGGGTGTGTGTGCGATAAGAAGGTTTTATGGCTTGTTGAGCCTTGATGTTATCTTGTTCGGCCACTGGGAGAGGAACTGACCTAACAGGTTCGGCCTGGGGCAATGGTTCCAACTTGCACAGGTCATAGGAAAGTCGATTAAGGTGTACGTGTCCTTTTGGAATCGAATCTAGCTGGATTAAGGCCTATGTAAAGGGCAACTCACAAAATGGCTGCCATACATAAAATGGAAGCCAAGGGTTCAGAACGAAAATGATGATTTCGAGGTGAAATCGTCACTCGAATATGCTGAAAATGCTTGTACATAGTGTACTCGTCATTCTCGGTCTTCTGATACTAAATTCGTCATGTTACGATGAAGTTTTATTCTTGAGTCCAGAATTATTATACGAGTCCAGAATTTTCAGAACCACAAACCCTCCTTTTGCCCTTACATAGGCAATTAATCTATGCTAATCTGAGTCCAAATCTCTATTCCTAAAGTCATTGAGATGTTGCTGTAACATCATTCTAGTACTTAGTTCGTGTCTTGATACAGGCTTCCTTACACATGATGTAATACAGAGGCCACATATTGCAGGAGCACACTGTACGCACAGACAGAACAGGAAAAGAATGGCTAAGACCATCCCAATGACCATCAGAATTTTCCATCCCCAGGCGGATATCAGTTTCCAGAACCATCCCTTTAAAGACCAATCTCCTTTATCCACATGAATAGATTCGGAAATCTTATGCAGTTTAGAGATGGCCTGGTACGCTGTTGGAGCGTTATCTGGAACACAGCAACTCGATTGGATCAATCTACATACCCCACCTCGGTCTGCAAGTATGACATCTAATGCGACCCTGTTCTGAAGGGTCATAAGTCGATCCGACTGGAGCTCAGCAGTCAGGTTACTAAGGGCACCAGCAGTTTCAATCACGGTGGATTCAACCACCCTTGTCAATTGCCTTATGTTCCTGCTGTTAGCCATCGGTCCCCAGAACGGCAGAAAACCCCTTACGAAGTCCCCAAATTCTTGTCCTGCAGTGTCTTCTTGACTCAAGGCACCCCTAACTACCCTCGTCTTGTGGTAATCTTCCGCTGCTGTGTAGGTGGGAGGCAACAGGAACGAAACAAAACATGAGCCCGAAAAGTCAGGGGGCAACCATGTATAGGCTCTATCATGGCAGATGAAATAGGTACCCTTAGCTGCTAAAAATGAAGGGGAAGTCTGGGCTGCAAAAACATACGTCTTAGTGCAGATACTCTTCCCTAACTGAGCTCTGGGATTCGTGCCATTACCTTGCAGACACAGATGACCCTGATGGGGTACAATCTAAATCGGGGAAGATCTCTTAGCTTGCTGTTTCTCACTCAGGGTAGCTCCATATCCGGTTATGTTCCATCCTATGTATACTAGTGTCTCATCTCTCGGGATAGTCTCATAAGAAATACCTTCCTTAATCATGTCTACTATACCCTTAACTAGAGCACTATTTTTAGGATTGTCTGTTACAGAACGTAGGGGGTAGACTTCATGCGCATATATGAACATTGTTCTGTATGCCCACACAGAACCATTGTGACTGAATGGCAGGACCAGATAAGGGATACCTCTATCCGTTGTGTGAGGCATAAGACCACACACCCAACAGTTAGTGGTGTTTATTACAAGTTGGTGTTGGTGCAAGAGCTGAACAAAGGAGTTATTAATAAACTCTAATCTCCTAGCTGATTCGTGTTCAGGAAGGGGTTGAAAAGAATGTGGGGAAACAGTAGAAGGGGGAGGTATAGGCGGTGAAGTGGGTGCAAATGTTACTCGAAAAGAGAATAACACATAACTTATTAAAAATATCATCACACTGAATAGCATGAAAATGCACAATATCAAGAAGCTTTTCTTTGTCATTAAATTACACATCCTGAGTTTAAAGTTCATTTCCTTGGCTGGTCTCTCCATCTCGGAAAACTCCATCCTCTCTAAAGTGCTGCCCGCGACGGGAGGTTGATTCTGCTAAGGAATGCTTCTGTCAGTCCAGGGCAACTCCCTTAGACCAACCAGAACTGCCGACCTAATGTCGTCAGCTGCACCCCAAAGACTTTAGGCAATCGCGGCCCAAGCAGCGGAACCCGGATGGCGGTTCGAAAAACAAAAATAAGCACGTTTTCTTCAGATGGGAGAGCTGCACTTTTTAAAAAAAAATAGTACTTGGAGGGAGAAAAAGAAATGTATTTATTTGTCCATAGGTCTTGGTCTCAAATTGTAACGTTTTCTCCCAGGTACTGTCTGATCCTGAAACAGGAGTTCAGGCTCTGTAGTGTTCAATGGCTTTGATGGTGATACTACTGGTTGCAAAATATTGTCGCTCTCTTGTTCAGTTAGTGTTCCTTTTACACGAGCATCACTGAAAGGTAGGAAACGTGGCACGGTTTCGGTTTCTGAGTCAGCGACACCCTTCTGGACCCACTGGTCATAAGGCAGAGGTAAAGGAATCCTTTTACAGTGGACCCCGTGGATCCAGTTGGCCTTCCCCTCCACTTGAACTGCTGTTCTTGTGGAAAGAAGGACGAGGTGCGGTCCGGTCCACCTGGGCTGGTCGTTCTTTGTTCTCTGGAAGTTCTTGACCAACACCCAGGATCCAGGGTCGATCCGATGTCCTGGAGTCTCAGAGACCGGAGGCAGGGTGTTGTTAACCTGTTGATGCAAAACACGCAATTTAGCCGTCAATTCATACAGATAATCAAGCAAAACAGGGTGTTCGAGTTCACTGAACTTAGTGGGTCTAGGCACTCCCCATATGTTGGCTGGGCGGCCAAAAACAATTTCGTAGGGGCTAAGTTTCACTCGTGAATGCACAGTCATTCTGGTGGACAGGAGTGCTAAGGGTAGAGCATCAGGCCATTTAAGACCTTTGCTCGCTTGAATTTTGGCCAATTTCAACTTAAGCGTGCCATTGTAACATTCTACTAATCCAGCTGATTGGGGGTGATTTGCAGCGTGGAACCTCTGTTGAATGCCTAGCCCTTCACACACTCTCTTCATCACTCGACCCACAAATTCACTCCCATTATCACTCCAGACCATTCTAGGCATTCCAAACCTTGGGAAGAACTCTTTCACAAGGGCTTTAGCTGTGGATAAGGCATTGTTGTCTTTTAGGGGATAGGCTTCTATCCATCTTGAGAAGGCACAAACAACAACGAGTACGTATTTTAAGTTGTTGCACCTCTCCATGTGAATGAAATCTAGCTGCAAAACCTCGAACGGGTACGTAGGAGGTGCAAAATGACCAGCTGGAGTTGGGGTTCCCCTACCAGGATTGTGTTTCAGACACACCATGCAATTCTTGATGACATTCTCTGCACACTTGGGAATCCCTGAATTCTGCCATACTGGAGCCAACAACTTGCAAATCCCTTTCACGCTGATGTGAGCCATTCCATGAGTCATTGTAACCACTGCAAGCACATACGCATCGGGTAACAACCATCTCTGATGCTCTGACAATTCAACCCAACAACCATTTGCATCCATTTTACCCGTACTTTCTCTCCACGTGCTCAACTCTTTCTCTGTGGCCTCAGCTTGAATGGACTTCACACTCTCTATCGTGTCTTCACACATTCCAACATCACCAACCCATCTTGCAGGGCCTGCAACATACATTCGGCTCATTACATTCCTTGCCGTTTCTTTCGCGATCTCATCAGCAAATGCATTTCCACGACCAACATCATCAGTCACCTTCTTGTGAGCACTACATTTCACAATCGCCACTTGCAGAGGCATGGTCAGTGATTCAAGAAGCTCATTCACCAACTGACCATGCTGAATCTTAGCTCCATGCGAAGTCAGTAACCCACGTTCTCTCCACAATCGTCCAAAACTATGAGCCACACCAAATGCATACTGGCTATCGGTATAGATAGTCACTTTCATTCTTTAGACAACACACATGCTCTGGTAAGTGCAATCAATTCTGCTGCTTGAGCTGAATTATGTGGGATACGTGCAGTTTCAACAATTGTATGAAAAGTCGTGACAGCATATGCTGCAGTCGTGTCACCATTCGGGATCTTGAAGCATGAACCATCCACCCACAACGTACCATCACATTCAGCAAGGGCAGTATCATAGAGATCTACTCTCCCTTTCGTCTCTTCCTCTGTTCTAAGAAAACAATCGTGCTGTTCTGAAGCATCTGATTCCTCTACAATTGGCAACAACGTAGCTGGGTTTAAAGTGTTGCACCTTTTTATGTGCACATGACTAGCTAACAATGTTAATTCGTAACCTGACACTTGAGCACTAGTTAAGTGCTGTGTCTTGGTTCTATTTAACAACGTGTCTACTGCATGTGGGACCATCACGACTAGCGTATTGTTCATTACCAGACCGGCAGACTGTCGAATAGAAACAGCTGCTGCCGCTGTGGCTCTTAAACAACTTGTCAACGCTCTAGCTACTGGATCCAAAGTCGACGAAAAATACGCGCATGGACGTTGTTTGTCCCCAAACAACTGAGTCAACACTGACAATGCACAGCCTTCCGTCTCATGGACATACAATGTAAAGGGCTTACTGTAGTTGGGGGTACCAAACACAGGAGCCGAACATAATGCTGTGCGCAATTCAGAAAAACTTTCCTGATACTCTTCAAACCAAGGAATGAGATTGGGTGTATCTTTACACGTTAATGCCACCAAAGGTTTGGCTAATAACGAAAAATTTGGAATCCACTGTCTACAGTACGATGTAATGCCCAAGAAAGCACGCACTTCTCTCTGTGTTCTTGGCACACTCAGTTTTGCTATTGCCTGAATTCTTTCTGGGGTCAGTTTCCTTCCCTCCTTCGATAAGAGGTGACCTTAGTAGGTCACTTCTTGTCGACAATATTGTAATTTGGAAAGTGACACCTTGTGATGCAAATCACACAGATGACGCAACAATGACAACGTGGCTTTCTTACATATTTCCTCAGTATCTGCAGCAACGAGCAAATCATCTACATACTGAATAAGGGCAGCGCCATCAGGTAAAACAATCGTATCAAGCTGTGTTTTTAGAGCTTGACTATATATTGATGGACTTTCACAGTAGCCCTGAGGAGCGCGTTTAAAGCGGAAGCTTCGTCCTCCTAAACTGAAGGAAAAAATATCCCTGCTCTCATCAGCAATCGGGATGCTGAAGAATGCATTCTTCAAATCGATCACCGAAAACCAGGTGGCAGAAGCTGGAATCATAGTCAATAATGCAGTAATGTCGGGGACAACTGGGAATTGTGGCACGACTATTTTATTGACCTCTCTAAGATCAATCACAAATCTGTACACGGATGGCTGAGAGGGATCAACTCGTTTTAAAACAGGCAGAACAGGACTATTGCAAACGTTGCCTCTTGTCTCTTCAATCACATCTTTTTCAATTAGATCGTAAACGATCGCTAGCAAAGCTTTTTCACCTTCACTAGAGATTTTGTATTGGGGAATTCATGGCATTTTAACATTGGCTTTCAATGTTACAACATATGGTGGTATTTCCAAAAGACCTACATCATTAGGACCAGTAGCCCAAAGAATATTAGGGAGAGATGACAATTCTGTTGGAAGTTTGTCTCTCGACAAATACATTGAAGAAACCACTTTCTTACCCAGTGTAAGTTGTACTCCAGAAGGAGAACAGTACAAAGTTGCATACTATCTTTTTAGCAAATCTAATCCTAGCAAGTTTTCACCACAACCTGTTGTCAGAATAAGGGGTGCTTCGAATTAACAAGGTCCAACAGAAAGGGACAAAGGGTCAGAAATCGGATTTCTAACTGGGGCGCCAGAAAAACCTACAGAAACATTCATTTCGCCAGACAAAGGTGTGCCAGGGAGTTTGGATTGCATAATAGAACTCTTTGTAGCACCAGTATCCAACAGAAAAGGCTCTAACACACCTGATGTAATCACCTCAACCTAAGGTCCATTCTGATCTACTGGAACTGAAACAACTCCCTCTCTTTGTCTATGGCTGTCCTAGCAATCATTACCTTCCCACTGCTCATCTTCTGTGTAGTAATCATCCGCATAGTACTGAGCTGTCCTACCAGATGCGTTATTCTGCTGATCGAACCTATTCATAGAATTTTGAGGTGGAAGGGGACGTGCGTTTTGGGGGACGTTTCCTCGTCCCCTACCTCTAGACGCTTGCTGAACACCTCTACCTCTTGTGTTTGAAACACCATTCGCGCGCTGTAACAGAATAGGGCAGCTATACTTAAAATGACCCTCTTCCTTGCAATACGAACACTGATTGGGGCCTACAGGGACACGTGGCTGAGTATACTCGACTCTTTGCGAGTTCCTCTGATACTGTTGAGGCTGCTGATAATTATTTTGATAGCTACTCTGACCACCATTATTCTGGCCACCACCACCACGTGGCGGATATGCTTGCTGTAACAAAACCTTCGTTTTCAACTCTTTCGTTTTCTTTTCTGCTCTATCTTTTTCGTCCTTGTCTCTATATTCGTAATATTGTGCAGTAGCCAATATCTGTGCTGAAGAGGAAACTGCCCAAGAACTTTCTGAGTCTTTTAACTTTTTACACAACTCTGGAGGCAGATTGTGCACGAATTTATCGACGAATAAACGCTGACCACCTTCTGTGCTCATATCTTGACCACTGTGGTCGACAAAAGTCTCTTCAAACCTGGTGAAGAAATCTGAGACTGTTTCATCTTTCTTCTGCTTACATGCAGACAACTTATCCCAATTTACACGTATTGCAGGCATTATCGTTTTCATGTAATCAATTATTTTACCAGGAAGTTCAGCTACTAAAGGCTCAGGCTTAGCACCACCAACTTGTCGGGCATCTTCAGCAGTAATATTAGCCCATGAGTCACCTAACTCCTGATCATGATCTGTATGACGAATCTTACCCCATAAAGGCTGTGGAACAACATTCCCAAATAACATATCGATATCGGCTAAATTCATGATACATGACCCTGCAGTCTGTGACAACTCTTTGTAATACCCTGCGGGATTTTTACGGGGATCAGGTAATGTTTGTTTAAGGGCTAAAACTTCAGCTCGCCTCCATGGGACATGTACCCACACACGCTGAAAGTGTGGCAGAATAGGTGGGTGAGCATTTGCGTCACCCTCTCTCCATTGTGGGGGAACTTCTCTCATGGGGTATTGTCGCGCCTTTTTCCTACCATGCTCAAATAGCGACTGAGAAGGGCCCCTCTTACTCCGATATGACTACAATATCTCAACCGCTCTCTCGACATCGCGACCTACAATCATGCCCTCTGCAAAATTGAACCGCACACGACACAACTCTTGCCGGTTGTATTCCAGATCATTGTCCTCCAAATCCTCACAGAGAAAGACACACATTTGCTCAAAAACTTATCTCTGCGTCGGTGCTTCCCATTGACGGAAAACTTCCATGACTGACTCTACATCATACTTTACAGTGTCCATAACCCATTTATGCGCTAAACGATTTAGTAAATCTCTCTCTTGATAGTCAGGCAGTTGACTTCGCAACTGTCTTCGTTCCATTTTAGGGGTCGTAGTAGGCGACCCGAAAAGAGGTGAGAAAATATTAGTAACACTGTTGGCCATTCTCTGTCGAACGGAAGGAGAAACTGACGGGAGAACGGGTGGAAAAACATGGTGAGATAAGGCAGGGGCAGAGACAATAGCAGAGGAAGCATCAGGAGAAATAGAAGGTGCACTAGGCAAAGTCGTAGAAAGCACAGGTGAAACAGATGTGTTCGGTGGGCCTTGAGGAGGCTGCACCAAAGGAGCAGGAGCCAGCTGAAGAACAGCTGGTGGGTGCTTTGGAGGAACAGGAGGCAAAGCAATTACAGATTGCGCAACTAAAGGTTGCGGAGGTGCCGTGGCATTTTGAGCATAGGGGGGTGGTGAATTTAATAAATGCGACATTAAGGGATCTTTTTCAAGCCCTTTTGCTGCATCTTGCTGAGGAGGTGGCAAAACTGGATAGCATTTATCTATTACCATTTTACGTTGCCTGTGCAACTGCTCACTCATGTGTTCTTCTTCATTATCTTTAAACTGCATAGCAGCTTGCATTATCGAAATTCCCCCTTCTCTCTTATTTTTCTTTGCTAATTTAATTTCCTTCTGTTTGGCTTCCTTACGCCATAGGCGGAAAGAGTCAAACATCGCCGGCCGGGCTTTCTTTTTGAAAAGTTTAACTTCAAGGTTATCTAAGATTTTGGTATCAAAGCTACCATATTGGGGCCATTTTAAAACACCATCTTTTCTGGTGTATTTGATCAACACTTCATTGTATGTGATGGGGCCTACCCCATGTTTCACATATAACTCGTAAGTTGGAGTTCCAACCGGAGGAACCGGACACGAGTCCTCCAATCGGGAGTCCCTATTATTACAACCAAGACAAAACAAATTTCCAAGTCTAAGACCAGGCATCTTTGCTCTCTAGTCTAGCTCCAAACTTCAAAGGATTATCGATTACGATATTTCTCGTGAATACACGAGTCCTTCGGCTTTGGCACTTGCAAGTTCCAAAAATGATCCCAAAGGATACCCAAGACTAAGAACCAACTAAGGACTGGGAGATGCTCCACTTATACTTAACTGAGATATCGATGACGTCACCAGAAGACTCGTTTTAGTGTTTCGCTCTACCAAACTTCAAGGGTCCAAATCAGGGCGATAGCCAGGGCAGCAGTCCTCTGTAGCCGTTGGGAAGCGGGGAACCTCGCAGCAAAGACCTTCGGACCACGTCGACATGCAGGGGTCGATGAAGTGGTTGGCCGTCCTCCAGAATTTTCACACGAAGCTCCTCACGAACCTCTGGCTGACTGGTACCGCTGGTATCGCCCCACGTTGGGCGCCAATCTGAGGTACTGGGTTTTTAAGAACCGGTACCAAACCGGTAACCCAGCGGTGCCAGGGTACACCCAAAGACCTCGGGTTCTTTCCTGATTCAGACCACAGAAACTCAGAGTCTTCTAGGTGAAGTCAAGGATCGATTTTATTGGCTGCAACCAAGGTAACAAGTGTCCTAGAAGTACAACACACGGGAAGTATATTCTCAGGAGACTGCTCGAATTCACAAAACCAGGCTTCTCTTTTTATACAAAATATTCAGCTCCAGGCAAACATTCTTGAATTTATAGTATACTATTAACATTTTTCGTTTATGAGGGAAAAGCAGAGTCATGATGACATGTCCATATTTCACTTCGTCCAGCCCAAAATAAATTACCCGGCAAGGTCCGGTATTTCCATCAGATATCAGTGGACCCCTAATAAAAACGGGCACCTCCCATCATAAAGCAAGTGAAAGAAATGAAAAGGGAAAGATGTGAGCAAGATTCGGCAGGGTGTGTGTGCGATAAGAAGGTTTTATGGCTTGTTGAGCCTTGATGTTATCTTGTTCGGCCACTGGGAGAGGAACTGACCTAACAGGTTCGGCCTGGGGCAATGGTTCCAACTTGCACAGGTCAAAGGAAAGTCAATTAAGGTGTACGTGTCCTTTTGGAATCGAATCTAGCTGGATTAAGGCCTATGTAAAGGGCAACTCACAAAATGGCTGCCATACATAAAACGGAAGCCAAGGGTTCAGAACGAAAATGACGATTTCGAGGTGAAATCGTCACTCGAATATGCTGAAAATGCTTGTACATAGTGTACTCGTCATTCTCGGTCTTCTGATACTAAATTCGTCATGTAACGATGAAGTTTTATTCTTGAGTCCAGAATTATTATACGAGTCCAGAATTTTCAGAACCACAATGCTTGCCACTCCGTTTGCAAACCTTTACTTAGGTATACTTCAAATTGAAAAGCACATTAGTTATGTGCCTATAATATACATACGGTTTAGGAATGTGTCCGTAGTATTTAGTAATGAGCAGTGATATGCCCCATGGTCCGCCAGGGTGGAGGGGCCTCTATAACTTCAGTTCAGCTCCCTCCGTCATATTAGACCTAGACACACCTCGGGCTCATAGTATACCTAAGTAAAGGTTTACAAACGGAGTGGCAAGCATGAGGCGGGTACTCATGTTGTCCTGATGAAAAGGTGTAGGGGACACCTTGAAACATGTCGAAGAGATAGCTAGGTTTTGACCACATCAAAGGATCCAAATCCTACATCTAACCCCTCTTTTATTATACCAGCTAGAAGCAGGTATAAATGTGTAGGCTTACTAGTTAGGTTTTTTTTTTATTTCACTTAACCCACACCACTCCACCATACACTGCACTACACATAGTTTCACAAACAGTGCTCCTACGTATCCCTCGCAAGTCGCAGCATGCCCCAAGCAGTAGCTGCTTGGGAAGCCTCAGTGATGAAGCATGTCACCTAAGGGCAACCTCTGGTGAGTGAGGGGACTAAAGAAAAGAATTTTCTTTTTCAAGCAGGTACACGCAAATGGTGAGTCCTGCCCCTTTTTACAGATAGGCTAGTCTCTCATGACCCAATACATTTGGGTTACATTATGTCATTGTATTTCTGAAGAGGCAGAAACTAGCCTTAGCCTATTTCTCCCTTCCTTTTTGATAACTGATATAAGTTTCTTAAAGAGGACCTTTTTCTAAGGTGACTTTTTGAGCAATATTTTCCTGTTATGTCTTTTCAGTTCACCAAATAAATAACAAACGTCATCTTCTGAGTGGTTTTCATAACACACTTCTTTTAGGTGCCATATACCTCTGCAAGCTCAGTCTGTTCGGCAAATGGGTCCTACTCTGAACTTTCAAATTGTTGTAGCACAAGGAGTTGCTTGATTCTGGGCTTTTCTTTCTTTCTTTCTTTCTTTCTTTCGAAGGGACAACACATAGTGTTGCCCAACACATACAAAAAACCTCTCCCTAATAAAAGGATAAACCTATTGGCTTTGATAGTTCTTGTTTCATATAAAGTGTTTATTCAAAGTAGGTTATGCCAAAATAAATGTCTGTATGGCAAGGGGAGAGGTTAAAATGGGGGGGGGTACATTTATAGAAACAGCCAGGGTGTACCTACAAAACTGATAAGAGTGAAGAGGTGAAGAAGTACATTAAGAATATTATAAACTCAAAGGAAGATTTAAAGGAGTTACAAGCTACATGTGCTAGGGAGGCAATTGGTAGTGGATTTGCTGAATTAGTAAAATGGTTTGGAAACCTTGGGAGTTGAATATTTTGTACCATTTTGAGATACCTTGTGACAATTACTCTTTGTGCAATATGTCTGTTCGTAATCTTTAAGGGGTTCAAGTATATGAAAGCAAAGAGAGGTACGGGAAAGAAGGGGAATAAGAAGAAAGGGAAAAGAAGTGGAACTAGATGAATCCGTTCTAATGAATTAAGTACTCTGAGGAAGAAGAGGAGCTCCGAGCTGAGGGCAATACATTTCATATTGCCCCAATTTGTGTTATACCCTTTAATGCATGGATAGTTAGACTGGATTATATACACACAGTGCCTTTTCAATATTGGTTGTTTTTCAAACTCAAAATCCAAATTCAGGCATTTATTTGTCAAAAAGCAAAAATCTTAGAATTGCATAACCATTCTTTTGAAAGTCGGTGCTTGGCAGATCTTCCTTCGGCCACAGTTAAATGCAGACACGTTCTCAAGGCCCGGTGCTTACATTATTGTAACACCACTTTAAAATAGCCAGCGTGCTTCCTGCTGCTTTGTTTTGCTGCTGCAGTTCGGGCGACCGCTGCTCTGTTGTCCTCGTGTTGTTTCCATCCCAGCAGTAATACTACTTTTCTTCTCACTGCGATGATTTGAGGGTTTATTATTAGTGCTCTGTGCCAGGGATGTCTCAATAAGTCGTGCAGGAGATAAAACAGCAGAAAATAGGCCGCATGCTCAATGTTCTGTCTCTCATATTGTCAGGTCCACTATTTTATAACTGTAATCTTCGATTAAACTTCGTTGCTTCCAGATTAGTCTGTACAAATGATAAATGAGGCTGTCTCTCAGTTAATGTGTTTTTTCCCAACCCCGGTGTTGTTTGTATTGTTAGTTACTGGTGTGATGCGATCATTTGCTCCATGCTGCCAATAATAAACCCCTTGCATCATCTGTAGTCTTCGTTTAATTTTCTAAATGAGAGATGTTGACAGTGTTAGGTACGTTTCCCATGTAGAACAAAACCGCAATCTTCTTTCTCCAAATCCAGTGAGTGTGTGAAGAGGCGGCAGAGAATGGAGTGCGCTAAGAGCGTATTTGAATTACTTATACATTTACATTATCAGAAACACGACGATTTGTTTGACCCTTCCTTGTTGAAGCTAAATTTGTGTTAAACGTCTTCCGGATTGGTAAAATCTCTGGGCCATATTATCAAGAAAGGGCGATACATTATCGCCGCTTTTATCGGCAGGAAACTGCCCCTAAAGCGGCGAAAATGGGCTTGATAATATGCCCTTGTGAATTCCCATAGAAGCCCAGGTTAACACCAGAACCTGGGCTTCTATGGGAATTCACAAGGGCATATTATCAAGCCTATTATCGCCGCTTTAGGGGCAGTTTCCTGCCGATAAAAGCAGCGATAATGTATCGCCCTTTCTTGATAATATGGCCCTCTGTGTTTTAGTAAGTGCAAAGTTAATTTTGTTCTTGTTAACATGTCGTGTAATTAGTAGATCTTAGACAGCACGTCTCTTGCGCAGGGCCAAGCGAGTTTTAAAAAAAAATAAGGGGCATATTATCAAGAAAGGGCGTTCCATTATCGCCGCTTTTATCAGCAGGAAACTGCCGATAAAGAGGCAATAATGTGCTTGATAATATGCTCTATGAATTCCAATCGAAGCCCATGTTAGATGTGAAGACATCTAACATGGGCTTCGATTGGAATTCATAGAGCATATTATCAAGCCCATTATCGCCGCTTTATCGGCAGTTTCCTGCCGATAAAAGCGGCGATAATGTAGCGCCCTTTCTTGATAATATGCCCCTCAGTTCCTATGGTAAAGGTATCTGTTGAAATAGAGGCGTCCACTGCTTAAAACTGAATAGGTATTTGAGTGACTAAAGATCCTATCTCAATTCTCTGATTGTCGTATGATAATGTGAACATGAATGTAACCCTTTGCATACACATTGTGTCCTTATGTGTTGCTGTCTTACAGCCACGCTATGCAGTGTTCAATCCAGGCAGCGCGAGACAAGCGTCCCCTACTGCTCACCATATCAAATCCACTGGGCCCATTTCCAATGATGTACTAATATTCTCTGTGCCCAAACGACCCATTTGTAAGAAGCACCTACATTTAAGGGCAAAGTGCATGCCACGGCAGCAGGGTTGGATTGGGGCCACAATTAGGGTCAGGCATCCAATAAAAGTGGTCTGTATTTGCAGATCACAATCTTTTGCAAAACACTGTTTGGTTAGGATCAAGGAGCTGATGTTGGAAAACATTTGTGATAATAAAAGTATTTTAAAGCTAATAGGGCCATTAACTTGTGTTAAGACTGGAGACAAAATATTCCACCGCAGCACACCCACATTTTTATTGGCGATCATCTTCAGGGCTATGAATCTCGTTCTCACTCCAAGGTCCAGGAATTTGCATCTCAACCTTAGGTCTCATAGTCCATGCTCAATCTTAGATCTCTGAATGTCCTGTCTGCACCAAGTCTCTGAGGTTTCTGTTTATCCTTAAGGGTCCTTGTTTCCCATAGACCAGCAGGGCTCTGGAGCATCATACTCACTCTTAGGTCTTGAGACTTCTCTGCACCCTTTAAGGACCTTTTGCCCCTGCTTATATTAAATCAGCAGCAAAAGACCCCTTGGGGTAGTGGACGAAATATAAATGCTGTCACTCACTAACACCTCATGGTTCTAGCTTATCATCAGTTAATTCCCAAAAAACGCCAGTACTCTCAGAACCTTTAAGCTTGTTTACACTGGTGGGTTCAAGTAGGCTCTTACTCACACTTGGGTCCATGAGGCTCCTTCCCACAGAGTTGTCCCCAGAGGTTACCTACCCCTCAGGTGCTCTTGGAATACTTCTCACTCTAAGGTTCCCTGATAGCCCGCGTCATCCTTAGGCTGTGTAGCTCTTGCTCAGTCTGTCCTAGACAATTAAGGGCCAGGAGTCTTCTATTTACATTTGCTCGACTGGTTCCCTGAGGCTGCCACTCACCACCAGAACATAAATGCTCCTGCTCAACCTGAGGTCCCATGGGCTCCTACTCACTCACAAGGTCCCCAGCAAGAACTATGCTCAATTTAGGTCCTCAGCTGATCAAATCCAATTCCTTAAGGCTCCTGCTGTCCCTCCTTTCCAGTCTTTCCTTTTCAGTACCAGGGCCCAGGGGTCATACCCATAGAATGCTACAGCTTTGTTTACAAGACTAAATAGTAATGGTAAGGCTGCCAGTACATCTTAAATACCCTTGACGACTGAGGTGCACTGATAAGGTTGTGTGTGAACAGTGTACTTACAGGTTAGGAGTGAAGTGCACTGGTAGTGCAAGATGTACTGGTTAAGAGTGAGGTACACTGACGGAGTTGAGAGCACATAGGGTACGAACATGTCATGATTGTGAGGTGCTGGTTGAGCTGTGTATATCTGCAGGTCACATTTGAGGTGCAGTAATAGGGTTTTGTGTGCACATCGTATTTGGAGATCAGCGTCGAAGTCCATAGGCAGAGATATGTGCATTTTGTATATGTACATCAAAGCTGAGTTGAGAAGGCAGAACTGGATTAACACAGGGAATGTGCAGGTCAGTGTTGATGCACTCCATGTTGATGCACACTGGCACACCAGGATATGTGCTGGTCAGGGATGAGGTAGACTGGCAGATCTGTATATGCACAAGAGTGTTGCATGTCAGTGGTGACGTGTGCTGGTAACGCTGAGGGTGCAGGTTGGGTCTGATTGCAGGCCATGTGCACAAGCGTATTAGAGTGTTAGGTTCCAGGTCAATACAAATGTAAGGAAATTAGTGTTCAACACTGTAATTTGTAAAGAGTATTTGCTCCAAATCATCAATGAAAACTAATCATGTTCGAAAACCATCTAAAGAGGACACAATCAGAATACCTGAACATTTGTATTTGGCTCACAGCCTTGCTAATTCTTTCTGAGTACCTCATCATCAGGGTTAGTACCTAGGATGACTACAAGTAGCCTACAAAGGCCTGACAAGATTGAAGTTACTGGATAGGCAGATCAATTTCTCGCAGCATTTCCCAGTCTCTACATTTCATGTAGAAATGCGTAGTTTTGCTAAGAACAATTACAAAATACATTGGGTTTAAGATTAAATTACTTTTAGGTCGAGCCTAGGCAGCATGCATGTACTTTTTGAAAGACCTGCTGTAATCACTATACGGAGTGTAATCCCACATGCTGCTTGCCATTGGTTCACTACTGCGGTGCTCTTTTTTCCTGGCTCCTCATTGGTTGGTGCTCCAGATACATAATTTCCTTTGTATGCAGAGGAGCACCGGCCAACTACAGATTACTTACGCTGTAGTTGTTTATCTGTTCCTTTAGGGACTACTCATTTTATTTCCTGCTAGTGATTAACTACGGCACCCTTTACGTGCCACCATGAGAATTACTTTTATATACATGAGAGCCACTCTTTATGTTTGAGCACAGCACCAGTTACAAAATTTACAACACACGTTGTATGTGCCTGAGAACAGTAGTAAGACAGGTGCCTTCCGCTCGGCCTCAGTGAGGGGCCGCTTTTCTGTATGAGTGTGCACCAGGCGCCATGTGGATCCATGCACTGGAGTTTGAACGCTGTGCAGCCGACTTTCAGGGACTGGATGGCGTGGGACATGTGCAAGAAGAACTCTGTATGGAGTGACTTAGAGGTGAGAAATGCCTCAATGCAACACACAAGCATGCAATTTGAGCCCAAGTGCATGTTTTATCAGTAGTGGTGTTATTGTGCATAAAAGGGAAGTTGCACTAGTGACTGGGCCGGCCTGTGAGGAAGCACACCTGGTCTTATCTGCACTCCTCCAAGTGACTATTTTAAGACTGTCTGTGCGATGCCTCAGGAAAATCAAAGATTTCCGTGCTTGCAACACATGCAGAGGAAAGGCACTCATCTGCTCGCAGGAGCGTGACATATGCGCAACACTTCTGCGTGCGGGTGAGCACCTGTGTGCAAACACAGCTCTGGAAGAGTACAAGGCTGTCCAAGATGTCTGTGTGCAAACACAGCTTTGGAAGGGTACAGGGCTGCCCAAGGCACCTGTGTGCAAACACCGCTCTGGAAGGGTGCAGAGTTGCCCAGTAACTTAAACAAGCATTGGCATAGCCAATAGGTCTCGCCTTTGGGACCTTATAAGTGTTTAGCTATGCAACACTTGATGTTGTTGCATCAAGGATATTGTGCTGGAAAACTAAACACGTATAAGGTCCCAAAGGCGAGACCTATTGGCTATGCCAATACTTGTTATGAATGATCTGGACTTGAATGTTAATGTGTCCAAATCTTTTTCGATGGTCTGTCGTCATCCAAAGACTAAGATTAAAACACAAAAGATTAGGATGGTTAAAATAGACGGGGTCAAGCATTTTAGCTACTTGGTATTGCCTTCGGTGAGTACTTACAGGGGGTATGTCTACTTAAGCTAAGATGTACACAGTTTAAGAGCTCGATTGAGGTGCTGTTCAGGTTTGAATTGCCTTCCGGCTTCGCCATAAGCCAGTGAGAGAATTTGTACCTGTTTATAAATGTAAATGTATGTCGGTCACCTAATATGGAGTTGGAGTTTGGGGCTATCTACACCACATAGCCCTTGAGAGGGCTGAGAACAGTTTCTTGCACACCCTTCTGGCAGTAACCAAGTGCACTGGGAATACTATTTGTTGCAAAGATACTGGGCTAAACTGCCTTGAGGACTTAGCAGGTTTGTCCACGGTATATTTATGGCACGACATGCGGCTTTCCCGGACACTTGATTTTCAAGCTCACTGCTTACTGATGTGTTAATGCTCGGTCGCTTGGGCAAAATCCCATTGTTCGGGTACCTGACAGATACCTTTATAGAGATGGGCATTCTGAACAACTATGACTTCCCTGTACCGTTGGAATAGGGGTCCAGAGAGGCTCTGAAAGAACTCTATTTTAGCTATAAAAATGAATCACAGAGATTGAAGATGCAATTAGTACAGACTGTCGCTGCTAATTCCGCTCACTCAGTATCTCCCTATCTGACGTTTATTTCAAACACCAGTACACGTTTTATCTTACCTGATTTAGAATAAATATATCATACTTTTTACTTGACTTTACATCCCAGTGTACCAGGGTAGATCAACTTCTCTGTGATCAGTCCCAGCAACAAAGCACTAGTCACTTTATGCTCTTTTTCACCTGTAAATGCTTCTGAGATACTTGTCTATGTGCCAAAATATTAGACATTACCATACTGCTCTCCTTTTTTGACAATTAGCAACCCCTGAAGCATGTTTTGCTGTATTAAACTTTATTGGAGCTGCTTTAAGTATCAGGAAGTGAATGGTTGTTCTGTCAGCTGTAAGTTTTTGTTATTTAATGCAATGTTGTTTCAGTATACTATTTTAGCGAATTTTGGTGATTGAATGTTATTGGACTCTTTATGTTGATTATTGTACCTGTGTCTGCTTTTATGGTGTGTTCGCCGAATAAAGAATTATGACAGGCTAGGAGGGGGGGAAGAACAAGAGTGAATGGTAGAACAGCATCAGAACAGCATCCATATTATTCAAAGTTGTGTTTTCATATAAATGTGGCACAACTAAATTACATTAATAAACTCACTTCTATATATCATATTAAACTTTTTTCAACTGTATTCGTGTTAATTCATCATTTGCGTATTGGATCCAACAAAAAAAATCATAATTTAACCTTCATATTTTTTATGAAAAATAAGCCTAGGAAAATGCTAGCACAGATGCATTGTCTTAACCCCTTCCCCGCTCATGACGAGCTCAGCTCGTCATGAGTTGTGCCGCTCGCACGCTCATGACGAGCTGAGCTCATCATGTAGCGCAGCTTTTTTAAAAAAGCCGCACAGCGCGAAAAAAGCCGCCGCACGCATGCGGTTAAACTGAAGTGGTATTCCTCGACAAAGCTATTTGTGTGGCGGCCAGGTACTCTGGTTTACCTGTGTGCAGGGCTTTGTGCGTGAGTCAGGCTGTTCTAAAGCTGGCTCGCAACTCAACTGGGAGCCAACTGAGTTCTCTGAGAGCTGGAGAGATGTGCTTGAATTTCTTAATTCCGGTGACCATTCTGGCTGCTGCATTGAGAGTTGTCTTCAGAGGGGCAAGGTGGGTTTTTGCTGTCCCCGTCAAGGTAGCAATCCTGTAGTCTATTCTGGAGAGGACCAGTGCTTGGGTGGCTTTTTAAAGGTCCTTGGGTAGGAGGAAGGGTTTTATTTTGTACAGTAATTTTAGGTTGAGAAAGGCACTTTTAACGGATCTTGAGATGTGTTTCTTCATGTCAAGTTTTGTGTCTAGGGTGATCCCAAGAGATTTTACCGAGTCTGCCTAGGAGAGGTTACCATTGAGGGCATCAATGGCTTTGAGCCATTCTTCGATTTGTGGGATATCATCTTCGTTGGAAATAAGTAGTATTTCCTTTTTTTCTAGGTTAAGTTTCAAGTGATTGGTTGTGAGCGAGTGTTGGACCTCCTTGAGCGTGTTGTTTAGTCGCTGGATGTCGTCAATTGAGGTGGTTTCCAGATAGAGCTGCGTGTCGTCTGCTTATAGATGAAAGGGGATATTGGATTTCCTGAGAAGAGAAGTAAGGGGTTCAATGTAGATGTTGAAGAGCTGGGGGGAGAGTACAGACCCCTGTGGAACACCTCTGATGACAGGGTGGAGGTCGGATTTGAAGGTTTTGATTTTTATTCTTTGTGATCGGTTGTGAAGAAAGGAAGACAACCAGCGAAGGACCGTCTCTTGTAGGCTGGCCCTTTCTTGAAGAACCCTTAAGAGCAGTTTGTGGTCGATTGCATCGAATGCGGCTGATAAGTCTAGGAGGATGAGAAGGCAGCATTGATCCGAGTCGAGTGACTTGAGTAGGTCGTCTATGACATTGAGGACTGCTGATTCAGTGCTGCATCCCTTTCTGAAGCCCGATTGATGTGGATCTATTATCCTGATGTTTTCTAGCTGTTGGGATAGCTGTGGGAGTACACATCTTTCCATGATTTTGGACAAAAAAGGAAGGTGTGAGACATGTCTGAAATTATTCAGATCTTCAGTGTCTAGTCCTGGTTTCTTTAGTAGTGGTGTGACTTGCCCTACCTCGAGGCAGTCAGGTACGATTCCAGAGCTCAATGAGCTGTTGATGATCTTGCACCATAGTGGGGCTAAGACTAGCTTCAGGTTTTGGCCAGGTGAGGAGGTAGCTGATCCAAGGCGTGAGCTGAGGGCTTGGTGTTGGAGATTAGATTGACTATCTCTGCTTCCTGGATGGGAGTGGATGAGGACCACTGTTTTGTTTGGAGATTTCACGGAAGCGCTAACAAGAGTTTTGGACATTTTGATCTCACTGGAAGAGATGGGATTTATGCCATGTGTGAGGTCAATTTTGGCGATTTTGTCATTGACAAAGGTTGTGAAGCTGTCGCATCAAACTTTGGATGCCTGAGTTGAGGAAGGTATGGGTTTAGAGGTTTGATTCCTTATGATATTGAAAAGTTCTTTGGGACGGTTTTTTGCGTCGTCTAATGCAGAGCAGAAGAAAGCTGACTTTTTGTTCTTAATGTGATTTTTGTACATCCTTCGGGCTGCTTGGAGTTGATCGCGGTGGAGGGCTGAGGGATTATTCCTCCAGGTTCTTTCTGCGGCTCTTAATTGTCTTCTTTCTTCGTTGATGTCAGAGGTGACCCATGTTCCTGAGTGGATGTTCCTAGATTTCTTTAGCTTCAGGGGAGCAATTTAATCCAGGGTAAGCGTCATATTGAAGTCTTAAAGAGAAGTGAGTTTGTTGGTTGAGAGGTGGTCTGTAGAGTAGGGGAGCAGCAAGCTAATTCTTTCTTCTAGATCCGCTTGTGGGATTTGGTCTGTGTTCCTGACCCATTTGGGGGGTCTAGCTTGAGAATTAGATTGGTCAAGATCAAATGGTTGATGTGAAAGAGAACTATGTGATGGTCGGACCAGTTAACGGGGAGGATGTGGTCGATGGAGATAGCCTTGCCTTTGGTTATAATAGCGTCAAGGATAGCTCCTCTGTGATGAGTTTCTTCTGAGCAGTGTTGGGTCAGATTGTTAACTAGTAATAGGTTGTTTAGGGTTTGAATAAGCGGGTACTTTATTTCAATCCACCTTAGATTCAGGTCGCCCAGAATTATGTTGTTAGAATTGCCGAGTGCGCAATGGGCAATCAAGTCGGAAAGGTGAACCCCAAATTCTGAAGAGTTGCCTGCGGGTGGTATAGAAGATGGCAGAGTGTGGGTCTGGTATCCTGAGATTTGGTGTAGACTAAGAGACATTACAAGGAGCTGTGTACACAAGAGGAAATTTCCGTGATGGAGATGTTGTTCTTGTGGATGATTGCTATGCCCCGCCTCTTTTCACTAGCCTGTCTTTGTTGATCATCGTGAATCCGGGAGGTACTAGCATGTCCATGCTAGGGTAGGATAGGTTGTTGAGTCAGGTTTCTGTTATGAATGCTATGTCTATGTCATGGGAGAGGATGGCTTCCGCGAGTTCAGATGCATGTTTAGAAGCTGATCTGCAGTTTATGAGCATGCAGTTGATGGGGGTTGTTCTTTGTATTCATCCGGTTGGGCTTTTGGTAGGAGAGCAAAGTGGGCAGGGGGTCTTGGGGCTATCGGAGGAGAGTGTTTGCTTCTGAATCCTGTGATTTCTTGGATATCGGATATAGGGTAGGAATTCATCGGAGGGTCATTGGGTGCGGCTGGGTGTGTAATCTCCTGTGGGGAAAGTGAGGTGGTTGCTCTTCTAGGTCTTTCAAAGGAGCTATCCTTTCTCTTACTGGGGGACCCGTGTTGAGGTCTGGGGGGACGTGAGGCTCAGTGGGGGGTGATGTCTTACCTAGGCTGGGTTGGGTGAGACTAGCTAGGTCTATGGGTGACTGGGTGGGCTTTCGGGTCAGGGATAGGTTGGATAGAGTTTCATTCAAGCCTCGAATCAGGATTTCCAACTGGGTTTCTAGCAGGGAGAGGCGTTGCATCGTGTTGTCTACAGAGGGAGGAAGGGTGGCTGTAGCAGGATTGCCCTTGTGTGAGGGAGGAGGGACCAAGGGGTTTGGGAGGGTGTCAGGGGCCGCATTGTCCTTGGTGGAGGGGGACGGGTCCCTGACTTGATGGTAGTTTGAGGAGGGATGAGAGTCCCGATCAGGATGATTCTTGTGGAAGGGGCTGCCTGGATAGGTTTTAGTAGGATTCAAGGGCGTCAGGAATGCTGTCTCATGGCAAGTGACGGATCCAGAGTGGCGAGGGGACGGGGGGCTGTGAGTGGACTGAGCTAGAGGGTGATGTTCCATCTTTGGAGTTAAGAGAGGAGGGGGTCACAGGTGTAGGGGCTGTCTGATAGAAGGAGGGTGGGTGGTAAAAGGAGGGATAGAGTTACGATGGGGGCCTCGGGGTGACAGCGCGGAGGATCTCGAGGCAGCTGAGAGAGGGGTCCGATGCCTCTCCTGTTGTGGGTGTCTCTCTGGGTGAAAGGATGGGGTAGATCAAAATCCTGACGTGATCATGGGGGCTTTTTTTCGCGAGAAAAAGAGGGAATCGAAGCTCTCAAGGTGAGCATTTTTGGCCTGTATTAGGACTGTGCCGTTCGTGAAGATGGTTATGGAGATATAGCCGCTATTCGACTGGAGATTTGGGAGGAAGGTCGTCAATTTGCACCTGTAGGGTGTAGTGGTGGTTTTGGAGATGTTGAGATGTGTGTTGAAAGTGATGTACCAGTACGTGTGAAAGATGAGGTCCATTTTGATCTGCCCTCTGGAGAAGCAGTGAAAGGTGTCTGCGAATAGTGTCTCAGGATGTTGTCTGAGCAGTCTACATTTGAAGAGCTTTTTCACTTTACTAGAGAGTTTTGGGGGAAAAGCGATTGCGAAGGAGTTTGGACCATGGGGAATCAGGGCGTTTGGAGTGAGTGGGGTGGCAGCCGGATGCGAGCTCGGTGGCATTTTTCTGTGTTGTGTGGGAGTCAGGTTTACTCCAGAGGATGATGGGGCGGAATGTTATGAGGAGTAGAGAGTGTTTTCTGTTCAGGTGGAGGGGGGTTGGGGGGTTGTGAGGAGAGGGTTTGCTTCTCGTGGGGGGAAGCGGGGTTGTCTCTAGTGGGGGGGGCAGTAGGGGAGGGGGCGTGTTGGGAGGGGCTTCTCTGGACCTGGGATTGGGCGATGGAGTTGGTCTAGTCTTTGGGTATGGGGACTGTTTCGTTGGAGGTGTTCTCAGTCAATGGGCGGGTACCACTATCAAGTTGGGCTCATGATTCAGTGACTTTGTCCCTGAGTGAGCGTACTTCTTTGTTCTGTGAGTGAGGTTGGTAGTACCCAGGGTCAGCATAGGGCCCAATTTCAGGGTGGACTGTCTTTGTGGGTCAGAGAGTGTCGGCCCCAGCCTTGCGGAGCAATGAGGGTTTCTCATGAGTGGGGGCCTGGGGGTCCGAATCCATCTCAGGATGTCAATTGAATCATCATATGTCTCAAATGACCTAGAAATTAAGCGTAGTCACTTAGTAGAATACTAGATGCGAGTCCAGGTCTGAGATTCTTCTTTTCCACACAACCCAGCCCAATGGGCTCTTCTCCTTTAAAAGGGCCCGGGCGTTCTTGCTCGCCCCAGGAAGGCCTATGGGATGCTGTACAGATATACTACTGCTCTGCGTGAATGCCTGTTTTATGTTAGTGATTAAAAAGGTGCCGGCAAGGGATTTATTCAAATCAGAATTGCAGACCTCAGAGTTAGCAAATTAATTGTAACAACTTTTCTGGCCCAGCTTTATTGGAATCTGTACACAATTTTTTCTTTTTCTTTATCTTGTTGTAGCATGAAGGGACAATCAAGTCAAAAGAAAATTTAAAATAACAACAGCATCAGTGCATTTCGAAAGACTGTGGAGCATCGAAAGTATAACTCTCCGTGAAGACTCCCTGGAGATTCAATTGCAAGTAAGAAGTTACTTGACGCTGAGAAAAGTACCATAAACTACAAACAAAAGTTTCTCGAAATATAGACGGGAAGAAATTTCCATACAGAAGACAAGGAAAGTCAAATATCTTTTGTTATTAATCCAATGGAACCTCTGTTAAAATCAACTTTCAGAAGGGGTCATTGTTACGTCTAAATATATCTTGTCCTGAAGAAGGTCTTGAAAATCACGAATAAAAGACCGTAACGTCGACTGTTAAGTCCATTTCTACATTGGTTTTTAATTATGCAAGTGATCCTCACTGTAAAGAAAACAGGAGTCATTTGCCTTTAGACTTATTTGAGTGGACTTTTTATTCCTATGTTAAGTAGGACAATTTGTTTATTCCTTCTGCATTTGAATCTGTGATTAAGTCATGATTTGTACCCTTTGAAACTACAAATATTTACATATATAAAACAATCTTTTTGATAGAAAAGATTACCCGTGCTGCCGTTGTGATTTTAAATTTTCTTTTGACTTGATTGTCCCTTCATGCTACAACAAGATAAAGAAAAAGAAAACATTGTGTACAGATTCCAATAAGGTTGGGCCAGAAAAGTTGTTACAATTATTTTGCTAACTCTGAGGTCTGCAATTTTGATTTGAATAAATCCCTTGCCGGCACCTTTTTAATCACAGTATTTGCCCGAGCCCGCAAGGGTATATTGGGTTACCCACCATTATCAAACTTACTGTTTTATGTTACGCCTTGACCTCTTAGATTTTATTTCATATCTTTGTGCTGATATCTTAGTTTCTGAATTCCCACATTTAAGACCAGTTTCTGAGGTTAGAGCTATTGAGACTGGTCCAACGCTCACATTCCTCCCCCATCTGTAACAACACAGCAGTCTTGACTCCACACAGCACATTGCCCAGCACTGTGAGCACAAACCGGGGGAGCTGCCACAATGCCTGCTTGGGGGTCCCTGCAGTGCCACACTTGAACAGGAAGCAGGGCCCATTGAATCTCAGCCAACACAAAGCCCCATGAAGCTCACACGTCCCCCACCTCAAAGGAGCTCTGACTGAATGAAGCCTCTTTATCTGTGTTTGGCTGCGGCTTGCTGTAATGTTATCGCAGGTTTGGGTGCATTCTGGGAGCAGAGGGTAACTGCAAGAACCCATGAGTGAACAAGATGGAGGTGGTATGCGCAAGCAGCTGTGTATGCTGCAGGTCAGTCAGAATGGGCTACACCGACAGAGATGTGGGGTGCCGTACTTTTAAAGCAAAGGGGGCTGCTCCTCAACAGTGAGACAGGAGGAGTGGAGAACAAAATGTCCAGCTCTATTTTTTTGGGTTATATGTAAGCAGTAGCTCGACTTTTGTACTCATTTTAGTTTTTTTCAAACAAAGCATTCTTTTGAGCCACCGCTCCCCCATTCTTTCAATGTATTGAGTGCATATGTTGAAATACACCTGGGTAAAGGACCTGCGAGCCAGGAATTACCCTTCTCTCCCAAGCCTATAGTAAATATTTGCACCATTAACCTCACCTGCACAAACCTCAGAGCATGTGGGTTACATAGCACGGCAGATGTGGGATTGTGACCACGTGAGTTTCCACTATTGTGTGTTGTGCTGATAAGCTACAAGGGAGGTGGCAGGTGGCAACTGGAAATCCCTTCTAGAGTGGCAGTGGCCCCTTTCACCTCTCTTGCCTCTGTAGGGGCTCCGGACACATGATGAGTAGAATTTCGCTGCGCCCTCGGCTCTTTCTAATGTCTAGCTCTGTGACTGAGGAGAGCGTTTATTTGGCTAGAATGCCAGATAGCCTGCCATGTGGCTGGCTCTGACCCAGCCCTACAGACCTTTCAGAGGCACGGACGTATCAGGAAATCTCACTTTTCTCATGGTCTAGTCAGTCTCTGCCGACGCCTTATATTAGACTAAATGGTTCTGCAGAAACATTACATCAGAAAGGCTTTCTGAGTCACGCACGCTCAAATTCTACGGACACTTTTGGGCAGTGGAAACCGATTTCCGCTTGAAACTGCCATGTGTTAAATAATACAGTGATACGTCACGGAGCTCCACGGTGACCGAGCCAGGTACCCATTGATGTTTGACGCACACCAGAGGAAAAGGGAACACCAAAACAGCCTGCTCCCTGATTTCTGGCCACGAGAGACGTGTGCCGAAGAGAGAAGGTGCGGGTCGGTGTAGCATGGCGGCCCAGCTGCCAGTGAGTAGAGCTGATCACTGAAAGGAAATACTGAAGGCAAATGTTGTATATTAGTAGGTGATCGAATGTTGTCTCGGACACATGAGATGCTGCCGAAATGATGCCATATTGTCTTTTTGCATGGCGCTTATGCTGCTCTGAATGGGTGGGGATGAAATGAGAGGGTAGAAAGATTGTGGAACTTACAGACACCTTCGGCAAGTCGTTTATCCCCCTTTCCATGAATAGTTAGCCCATAATGGGCATCAAAAGTCCAACACAAGAAAATCATTGCGATCGCTGTGAAAGCGAAAGTGATGGCGATTGCGATGACGCGCTGCTAAAGCACACGAGGGATGCGAGTGCAGCAGCGCCCATGCGCGTGAGAGTAAGTTGGTGGCCGCTTCAGTAGCACTTCTAAAAGCCACTACTAAATGTCTCTCTGAGCAGCGTATGCGCGCTGACTCAGCGAGACCGGAAAACGAGCAGGGCTTTGCTTTTGGGGAAATTAATCTCAAATAGCATCTACACATGTAATTTGCACATACACCTCAAACCCTGTACCTCTGAGTAAAAATGAGGTTGACTGGAATGGAAATCTACACACACCATGGAGCTGAGTAAACGTAAAGGACCTGCTGTGGTCTGTTGTTTTCTTGTTGGCCCTTTGGTTTATTTGCACATCCACTGTAGGTGTTAGTGTGCATGCCAGTGAGCAGACTCATCCAGCGTGCACTGTGAACAGTGCTCGGGTGTCAACTGCATGTGAAGGCAGCTCGTGCCACCCACTGGCTGTTTAGGGAAGCTGGCTGCATATGGGTAATTCATGCATCCTGCATCGTTCAGGAGCCCATGGCTGTAAGCAGTTGACTTTGTGGCTTCGAAATCCTACTCTTTCCTGAGTAGCCAGTCAGCTGCTGTCCGGCTAGCAGCACACCGGGCTCAGCTGGTGGGGTTCCTTTTTCTCATCATGTATTATTTGTGTGGCCACACGGAGCTGAGTGAGAAGCCGCTTGTGTGGGAACATCAGAGCATGTTTATGAGAACATCGCCATCCACTGTCAACCACTGACCACCTTGTCGCAAGGCCCCCAGGGATCTAAACAGGTGCGGCACCAGAAGGAGGTTCTCCAGCACATCCTTGCTGTGTGCTGAAGGGCTGAACGTGTACGTGGCCCTGAGGTAGCCATGCATTATAGGTTTGCGTCAGTTTGAATACAGTGCCAATCGCCATAAATCCACCTTTCCCGCCACCCATCCCTCCCCAGACACTGATGTACCAGCATGGGATTCTACATCCAAACCCCCCTTATCCTAAGGGTAAGGGGATGATATCTTTTGTAGCAGTGGTCACTATTAAGCATGGACCATCTTACCACAAGGGCCCCTGGGGTTCAAATGAACTATTCATGTACCACCTGCAGTTTTAGCAGTCCGTCCACTACGTGCACTGTCATAAAGACAGGACATATCCGTGGAAACGCTGGAGATTTGTTTGTGTGGCACTATCGCCCACTACCATAAAGCACTTATCAGCCTTGCAACTAGTTGCCTCCAGAGTCTTGTGAACTTGTGATGCTTGTGAGATGCAAGTCCAGTCTCGCTGTGCTTCTGTCAGGGCTAACTGTTGTCAGATAGGGGCAGGGAGACGGCAGTGCACTGGGAACTTGTGTAGAAATATGAACAACAGTTTTTCTTTATGGCAGCAGGTTTTCTGTGTCATTGAAAAAAAATTATAGTAGAGATATTGTTCTTATATATGCCGCTTTGCTTCGGTATCTGCCATGTACCGGCTCCTAATGGGAAAATACTCACTTTCCTTCTTTTATGTACAAAAAATTAATGTTATTGATGGCCCTGCTATTCCCCGACAAGATCAGAGACAAGCATTTGCAATGAAATAGGTCTAGAATTACTGAAAGTTTGAGCAATAGGGGTTGCAAATGATAATGTTTATTAGATTTTATTTTTTGTCAAAAAAAATCCCAGCAGCCGCATATGTCATAAAAGAAAATCCACAAAGAAAGCAAAGGGTGAAGTACCACAGGCTGTTACCAGGTGTCTCAGAGGGGTTGTAAAGGGACCTCAATCAGCCACATAAACTACTGCACCCTTATTGCAATCATAAAAAAAGATTGCAACTGAGCATGCCTTTCAATTTGTTTTTATTGGAAGTGAGATTTTTGCTAGTTTATGTGGGTAATAGAGGTACCTTCGAAACTCCACATGGATACCTAGTAATAGCCTATGGTACTGCACCCTTTCCTTGCTTTGTAGATTCCCTTTTAATACTTATGCAACTGCTGGGATTTTTCTTAACAAACAAAGTATCTAACACACATATTCATTTGCAACGCCAACAGCTCAAACTTTCCCTGATGTGAGACCTATTGCATTGCAAATGCTTATTATTAATCAAACACATTTGGTACCTAAAGTAAGGGCTACAAGAAAAGCACAGAGGTATGAACATAACCAAAGTAGATGAATAACATGTGTGGTGTCTCCAAGTTCTCCCACTGTATTTGAACTATGACCCACCTCTCATAGCAATTGAGATAGAGGAGGAGTGGGAATGCAGGGAAGAGGTGGGACAGGAAAAAGAAAGCAACCCACATCACATCCAAGGATCCGACTCAGGCTGAAACTAAAATGATTTCCTTAATCTGCGCCCCACAGGCATGGTACATTCATGCCAATCTGAGCGGCAACTCAGGACTCGTCTAGTGTAACACCACCTAGTTCATATTAAACTGTTCCCCTTTTTCATAGCTTGCAGGAATATCCCTGCTGCTTCAATCTGTGTGAAAACATGGGATTTGCCCTCAGGGATTATATCATCTTGACACGATGCCAAAGAGATGTCACCAGGCCTAACTTAACCAGCCCCTGCGTGATCACCTGCAAGCTCTTTCTCCTGTTGTCTTTCATGTGTTCTGTCTGCTGTAATCTGGGAAAATTAAAATTGTGTCACCATCCTCATGATTGTCTTGAGACTGGATGCACTTCTAAAAAAAAATTCTTTCTTGTGGCACTACAATTCTACTGGATTCTTTAGTACCTACCATTTTCCTTGTTGAGATTCAGAATGCCTTCTTTACTACAACTCTAAAGCCATCCTTCACAGGAAGGTCCTTGAAATTCAAAATCCTCCTGATTCTAGCTTTATGGTTTCCTCGCTAGATTTCTCATATTTCCCAGAAGATGCATGTTGATAGCACCGATCTAGTCTTCTAGGCCTTCCCTTTGGGACTCCATGCAAACTAGAATTGGAATGGTTCAGATCTTGAATCCCCTGAGCTTTTTCTTCGTTCATTTAGTCTTTATTCGTCTATCAAAAGATAGTCATAAAAGTACATCATACAAAGAATAAACATGTATAGAATATAAATACAGTTCAACTGATAAAATCTTTCCATTTCTTACATTAAAACCGTACATCCAAATTTATTCTAGTACATTACCAGACATCAAAGCCATAATGATCACACTTAAATAGTTATTACTAATATTCTAAAATTCCTTGAATCATGTAATTTCCTTTCTGCTAGATACTCAAAGTTTTTCTTATTTTAAAAGCTTTCAGGATAAACAGGGCAACACAGTAACAAGTCAGGGGATCACCCAAAGTCACCAAGAATTTCACTGATTCTTTGTGTGACCTGATATAATGGCTGAGGAGAAGAGGCTTTGGATAAAAACATCTAAAATTCTTATAAAATTTACAAAATAGCTAAAAATGCATTGTACTCTGCTTACTCCTGTTGTCACGTGGACATAGCATATCTTCAGGCGGATGAATCCGCATAGTGGGGAAAGCTACAAGATAATGAGCAATGCCACATCTTAATCTAATTAGCACAAATAAATGATGGGAATAGGTCACATATGACAAATCATTTTTTGTGCTTGCCTCTATGTTATTTGAAATATACTGTACAACAATAGATTTATCCTTTTCCGCCTTAGATGTAATATCCAGCTTAAATTCTAGGAAGGTATTTTTAATCTCTTTCTTTGTGTATATAAGTGTCTTAGAAATTTCTGACCATATTGTTACCTTATACACGTTTACCAAGGTGGAATTAATATATGACAGCCATGGTATTTTAAGCGCAGCATGCAATTTAAGGCAATCTAAAATAATTTCGTTTGTAAAAGCAGTTTCTTCCCATTTCCATACTGAGTCCCAGAATACTAGTGGTTGTACCAATATTAGGTCTTCAATAAATTGGAGACCCGCCTCATAATGTGCAATGGTATTGAAAGCTGATGGTGATAAATATAGCAAGCGTTTCAGAAAGGGGTTATCTTGTATTTGCAAGACCTTTTTGTTGTTTGTGTAACCCCACAGCCCTGCCCCATAAAGGGCTGTGCTTGCACCTTTGACTTTATACAAAGATACCATCTCATAGGTTGGCCGTTTCCTCAGTTTGGAAGAAAATTAAAAAATTCCATAGGTTGCCCTGTTCATTTTGGCTCTAGTACTAGTAACATGTTGAGACCATGAGCCGTTATCCATAACAAGAATACCTAAATAGCAAAAGGAAGTGACAGTCTGGATAACACTTTTTTCAATAAAAAAAGGTTTTGAGCCGTTTAGGTTTAGGCCCATAGATCATAGTGTATGTTTTGGACTTATTGTTAACCATTTTCTTCTGTACCATAAAGGTAGAGAACGCGTCCATCAGTCTCTGTAAGCCTATTGCGGTTCTTGCTAACAATACGGCATCGTCCGCATATAGTAAGACGGGTATCAAACGACCTGCCACCATGGGGACGTCTGCCTGTATTGTCTGTAGATATTTATCTATTCAATTAATGAATAGAGAAAATAAAATTGGTGCAAGGACACAACCTTGTCTTATCCGCTGCCCCACTCTAAATTTGGGTGTACATTCTCCTTGTGGGCCAAAGCGGACCTGACTAAATACCTTCTCGTACAGTCGAGAAAGGAACCCTACAATCGCCCTTGGTGCTCCCATTGAAATTAGGGTTGTCCAGAGCAAATCATGATCCACCACGTCAAAAGCACTGCTTAAATCGGCAAAGCAAAGGTATAAGGAACCTGCCTTTGTCTTAGTATATTTGCTGATAAGCAGCACTAAATTTGTACCTTTACTCGATAGTCCCTATTCGCTTTCTGAACCTATACTGTACCAGTGTTAAGATTGAATATTCAGTTGCTCATTCCTCTAATCTTATCAACAAGACCCTACTCATAACTTTCATAGATGTATCAAGGCGTGAGATTGGTCGATTGCTTTTTGGATCCTCTTTATCCCCCTTTTTAAAATTGGTATGATTATTGATGCTCCCCATGTCTCTGGGATTCTATCTACAGTTGCTATAATAAACACCCTAGGTAGGATGGGTCCCCATAAGGTAGGTGCTGATTTAAAAATGTCTAGTGGGACACCATCCGGCCCTGGAGCACGACCCACGGCACTCCCATGAATTCCCCCGGCACTTCCTCATTGGAAATATTCATGGGGAGGTTTCTACCTTCACTTATCAGGCCATCCTCTATCGTTCTCTGCACCATATTACTATTGAAAATTCCAGAAACATGATTAACCCATTTGTCCACTGAGACAAAGGAACAAAAGTCTGGGATGTTATTGTTCTTCAGTAAAGGGGCATCCCAAAAGAGTTTTTTATTTTTGTTTTTTGCTGCTATAGTCAAATTTCCCCATGCCTCCTCCTTTAATATCTTTTTCCAGGCAGATACAGCTATCTCATACTCCCGACGTAGGGTTTGAATGGGGGACAGTTCTCTTGGTGATTTGGAAAGAGCATGCTTCAAGTCCCTAAGAGCTTTAGTACAGGCACCATCAACCCACCCCTTCCTTTCACTACATGATGGTCCGGGGGTTTTAGTGAGGATTGCCTTAATTGATTGTGTATTGGTTGAGAACATTTTTGCCAATAACACTAGTGTAATTTCTTCCTGTAGACAGTATGCAATTTCCCTTTGGTTAGAATCCATTATTTTCCTCATCATTAAACATGGATCAGCACCTGACCATTTTATTCTCAACCCATTTGTCCCTGTTATATTTATATGTTGTGCTAGATCATATGCATCAGTCTTTTTCCCCCAAAAGAAAAAGGTTAATTGTAACAAGATGTGATCGCTAAATGGGGAAGAAACTACATTAAGATTACCACACAAACCAACAGCAAAAACCGATTCCAATACATGGTCAATGGTGGATTGTGCATTCCTTCCTATAAATGTTAGGTATAAATACCCATTATGGTCGCTGCCCCCCTTGAGGAGTTGTAAATCGTATTTTGCGATCATTTGAGTAAGTGCTTCCCCATAGTCGTTATGGGTAAAATGGTCAGATTCCTCACCAACATTTAGATGACCACACAGCATCGAATTTGGTCCTCCACATGCAGCTTCTTGGTATAATCCTTCAGTACTGTCATTGTGGCCATCAGCTTGCCAATCTTTTTCTTTTTAATCCTGTAATGTTCCCTCAGTTCAGCACAGGTGCTCGTCAATGAGGCCATTGTCTTTACTCTTTCAGTTGCCTTCTTGATATCTGAAGTGGCTCACCACAGATCTCTTAGTTCTGACAGTATTAGATTCCTTTCTGGACTTCGAAGAATCAGCCTCAATGACTGTGTCTATCATCTCCCTATCACTGTCCCTCTATCCCAGGGACATCACAGGAATAAAAAGTCAAGTGGATCTTTCTTGCTTTCATTATGTTTCTTTGGGAGGCATGGTAAGTACAGTGCTATAAGTCCCTCTAAGTGCTGATCTCCCCAATCTTGCCAAGGCTTCCAGGATCAGCTCTCATGGAGTGACATTCATTCACGTTGTGTGATGGCAACGCATACCGGTCCCACGCAGTCTCAACAGCACAAGTCTTAACCACAAATATGCCTTTACCACGCATGCCTTTACAACGAAGTATGCGCTGTTAAGACATTTATGGTAAAGACATAGCCTTGGTTAAGACTTGACAGGAAAGTCTTAACCCCTGACCCTTGCACCCGCCCTGAGTCCTAAAACTATCCTCTGAAAACCAACTAGTCCTAAAAACTACCACACCCCCCCTAACTCATGAAAACTACCATGACCCACCTTTGAGCCCTAAACACTACCCTGCCCCCTAACCCCTAGAAAATATTACAATCCCTGTCCTGAGCCCTGAAACGGCCCGCAAGCCTTTGCCTGACTCCTACAACAACCCTCTCCCTAGCCCTGAAAACTACCCCTCCAGCCCTGAAAACCACTGACTCCCCAGCTCTGAAAACTACCCTGACCCCCCGCTCTGAAAACGAACACGAAATCCCCAGTCGTGAGAACTACCTGAACCTCCCCCAGCCCTGAAAACTACAGTGACCACTCTAAATACCGAAAACTACCCCGACCTACCCAAAACCATATAAACTTCCCCCCAAAACCCGGCCCCAGCCCCACTGACCTCACCCTATTGCTTCCTCTCACTGCCTTAACCACACATATGCGTGATTAAAGCATGTGCGCGGTTAAGGCAAATGTGATACAGTTTGTGAAGTTGGGACACGCATGCCTCTGCCTGCATTGTTCCGACTGTTTCACTTCATTCACTCTCCCCCGGGGATACTGCTACCTCCTATGGCCTATCCCACTCCTTCAGTATGGTGCCACAGTGCTGTGCAGACACTGAGAGGTGCTGGTGTGTGGTTCTGCTATACCTCCTGTCTCCCTTAATTCTTGGTGTGGGTATCTTTTAATTAAATTAGCAGGGTCACAATGGAGCCCCTCTCCTATACCCACTCTGGGCCAGCATTCGAACGGGAAGGGCCAATGACTGTGGGTACTGCTATCTTGATGTCAACAGTTTCACAGAGTTTGCACTTCTGTTTCAAGCAGGTATGGGGGAAGAAAATCTCACAATGTGGAATTCTCTAGCACACCTTAGGGAGAGCCTTCCCTGCCTGCTGTCAGACCTAAAGTGTCTTTGGGGGCTCTGTAAAAGAGGAGTCCGACCAGAGCACTCATGTAGGAAATTTGGATCTGCTTCCATGGGCACCCCCACTTTTTGCTAGTGTTAAGCTGTTTTCTGACTACTCTGACAGGGATCCTGCTAATCAGGACCCCAGTCCCTGTGCTTCCTCCCTAAATTGGTTATGATATCTTACTATTTGGCTACTGGGGCACGCCGGTGTTCCATAGTAAATGGTACTAAGGTACCTAGGGAATGGGTTTCCCAGGGGTCTCCTATGGTCGGTAGCATGTATTATGCCACCCATGAAGGACCCTCCAAACTACTACAGGCCTGCCACTGCAGCCTGTGTGAGTTGGTGCACGCACCTCTCACAGAAGATATAGGTTCTGTTATATCTAACACTCACTACACTTGAGACGTATAAGTCACCCCTCTAGCAAGCCTTTGAGTCCTTGAAGGCAGGGTGCTCGGTTCTAAGTGTAAGGGTGCCCCTGCATGAGCAGGACACCCCCACAACCTTCATATTCCATTATCTGGGGTTGTAAGTGCATGATGATATATAGAGAGGCCAGGTGTCATTATGTGAACACCATCTCTAAACTGGCTAAAACAAACCTGGCCATGGTTGGAATCAAACATGTTGGAATCTACACTGTATCCGGTGTTGGAGGTATGATTCCATGCATGGTAGGGCCCCTCCGAGAGGCCCTCCATGGTCCCGGGACTGATCTTACAGAGCCTGGCAGCAACTAGGGCTGCTGCCGACCACAGATACGTTTCTGCAAAGCCCAAGCAAGGGGAGGAAGCACAATAGGTTTCCTGTCACAGGGAGGTGTGACCACCTTCCAGACAGGACTTAGTGTATTGGGCTGGAGTGGGGGCGCTTGCTAGCATCACATAGTCTGCTGGACGGGCACATTTAGTGACCTCCTTGCATACTCTGGTTCAAACCAGATCAGGGAGCCGTTGGGTCCCCGCTCTGGTGCTAACCTGGACAAAGAACATGAATGAATGAATGAATAGAACATTTATAGAGCGCATGGCTACTTAAGGCCTCCCAGCGCTAAAGACAATGCCCAACACCACATGTGTAGAGGATATCAGGAGAACAAGAGGGTTTTAAGATGCTTGCGGAAAAGAAGATGATTGACCTCAAGACAAATAGCATGAGGCAGCTGATTCCAGCTTTTAGCAGTGATGACAGAGAATAGACGAACCCCGCTCCGAGCTCGATATAATTTAAGAACAATGGCAAGATGGTTCACCTCAGAGCGAAGAGATCTTCTAGGAACTTTCCGGGAGATGATAGATTGAAGAATTGGAAGTGTACTAGCCACCAGTGATTTATGGGCAATACACAGGGCCTTAAATTGAATTATTTTATCAACTGGCAACCAGTGCAGTGCCTTAATGTGCGGTTTAGCAGATTCCCTGTTGTGAGCCTGCATAAGAAGACGCACTGCGCAATTTTGGACTATTTGTAGTTTTTTTATCGTCGAACGGGGGAACCCAGATAAAGCAAATTGGCGTAATCAAGCCTTGATAGGATCATTGCTTGCACCAACAATTTCCTGGCATTAAAAGGCAAAAGGGGCAAAATCATCCTGATCATTTTAAGAATGCCATAGCAGGTACCCGCTACCCTGGAAGCCTGCATCTTAAAATTCAGATTATGGTCTAGCGAGACTCCATACTTGATCTTTGGGGGCAGGCATGTCTCCCATGCATTTAGGCCAGAGAGTACCGATCTCCAAATTAGTATTCTTTCCCAGAAACATCAATTATGTTTTGGCAGTGTTCAGCTTTAGGAAAGAGGAGTCCATCCATGCTGAAACATTTTCCAAACAATTCGCCAGGATGGCGTTATTATTATCTAAAAGGTTAAGGGACACAATAAGCTGAGTATCGTGAGCATACATGATGATCTTGACCTCAAATGGCGCGACAATCTCTGCCAGCGGACACATGTAGACATTAAAAAGTGTGGGGCTCAGAGAAGAGCCCTGAGGCACCCCACACTGCAGTGGCATCCATTTGGAAGTGGCATTGTTCTCAAAGACTGAAAAGAAGCGATTTGAGAGAAAGGACTCAAGCCATTTGAGTAACATACCAGAGTCCCCACTCTCTCTAAGTCTTGCTAGCAGAAGTTGATGATTGACCGTGTCGAAGGCTGCGCTGAGATCGAGTAAAATAATAGCAGCGGAGCCCCCGGATATCAAGAATTGTTTTGGCCTCCTCTGTAACTGCTGTCAAGGCGGATTCAGTGCCCTGCTGAGGCCTAAAGCCTGTTTGAGAGGGATGTACGCATTGATTTTCTTCCAAAAAAGCAGAAAGAATGGAATTGACGAACTTTTCACAAATTTTGGCAATCCCAGGTAGTAACAAAATAGGTCGATAATTAGCCAGAACTTCGGGGTCCAAAGTAGGCTTCTTCAGCAGGGCTCTAACCTCGCTTGTTTCCAGAGGGAAGGAAAAATCCAGTGGAAAAGAGCTGTTAACTAGCTCAAGAATACCAGGAGCTACCAAACCAAATACCTGGTTAAGGATATAGGGGGCCCCGCATCACTGGGGATGCCAGATTTCAGACGATCTATGTGCGGTTTTAAAATTTCCAAGTCCATGAGAGGAATGGAATAGATCGAGGGGTTTAAAAGAAGGGATTGGTCTCTGGTCAAGGGGGGATTTACCATACCTGCTAAGACAGAAAGAGGGTGAAAGGACGGATAAATATCTTGAATTTTCTTACAGAAAAATAGGCCAATTCATTGCAGCGATCTGGGGCATTTTCAGGGGGTAAGGAAGGCTTAGGGGTTGCAAAAGAGATTTGGTAATTTTACAAATTTCACGCGGGGAGTTGGCAACTGATAAAATGTTATTTGCATAAAAGTCAGATTGGTCAGATCTAATTTCTGCCATATAGGCCTTGACGGCGTCTCTGTATTTAATTTTCTCAGAGGTTAAAGAATTATTTCTCCACATTCTTTCATTGCATTTACAATGCTGTTTCAACTCCCTGAGTTTAGGGGAGTACCAGGCAGCACCGTGATCAGTTTTTTACTGAATTAACAATTTAGGGGAATTTGACTATCTAATGACATTTCAAGCCAAAGATTAATTTTAATATTATCAGATTCCGGGTCAGTACTAAGCACAGGTCTCCACCTATCAAGATTGGACACCCACGTGTCAATAGAAAGTTTAGCCCAGTTCTAGTTCCAAGATTTTCCCTTTTCCCTTTTGGCAGGTTCACCCCGAAACTTTTTGCTTTTTCCTAGCCTGTTTCTGTGACCTGGTGTTGGTGATTTTAGGCCTCTGCTCACTTTTTCACTGTGGTACAGTGTAAAGTGCGTGAGCTCTCTGTGTATGTGTGGTGAGTGACCTGCCCTCCCATAGGAATGAATGGGGAATATGTATGCCCATGGTAGTTCCTGATGTGTGGGGAGTGCAGGGTCGAGTTTGATATGTGCAAACTCGTGAGATTGAATGCTGCGTAATGATGTATGCGGCATGATTGTGTCTAGTGTAGAAGTGCCACTTTTAGAAGTTGGCATATTTGTGTAATTTGTGTCTGGCATGTGATTGGCTGAGGCTGGCTGGTGAGCCTGGCTCCAAGAGCCTGGGAGGGTCTGCCCCGGTGGTGAATGGAGTGTTTAGCATGCTGATGTGAGGGGAGGAGTGAGCCTGGTCCTGCTTGTGGATTGACCGTCTGGTTTGAGGGTCCTGAGTGAGGCTGGGTTTTCCCCACACAATGCTGGCTCCACCCCCGGGGGTGCGTCTGATGTCCCTAGCCTGGTCAGTGAAAGGAATTCCCTATAACCAGTTCTAGCTGGTACTCACACTGCCTGCACCCTGCTAGACAAAGGATTTCTCTGTATAAAAAGGGGCTGTGTCCCCATCCAAAATGTTCTTGTTTTCTGACTTGAATCCTACCAGGGGCGTGCTGCTGCTTGGGCCCAGGGGAATCCCTGGGCCCTGCCCAGCTCCTTGATACTTGATGGACTTGTCCTGGACCCCTGATGGACTTGTCCTGGACCCCTGAAGGACTTTTTGCTGGACTTTGCTGCCCAGGACTTTTGGGGACCCCTTTGCCTGGCTCTCCTGCCCCCTTCACTCATGGGGGATGCTTTAGTGCTTATAGCGCTGGGAGAGCGCATTATTTGGACCCATAATGAGCGTGTCGCCATCACGCATTTTGCGTGAGGTTTGGCTGGTGCCTACCCTGCGACTTTGCCCATTTATTTTATTATTTTGCGAGTGCCAACCTCGCTTCTCTATTTTATTTTAATCTCGAGGGTGCCCACCCCTCATTTTGCCCCCGAGATCACCGCCGCGGCCCGAGCCACCTCAAGATGGCCACCCCCTGGTTGTGGGCGGGGCCAGGAGGACGTTGTTTGCCTGGGGGAAGCCATGGTGTGCCCGTCTGGTCTCCCGTGAGGAGAGGGAGACCGGAGATGCTGCGCCGAGGGAGAAGTGCGGCCGAGAGAAGAGGCCGGGAGGAGTGATGGCCGCCCGGGGCTCCCGTGAGTTGGGGAGAGCCCCGGGGCCGCCAGGAACAAGCGCCGAATGTCGCGGGGCTCCCATGACCAGGAGGGAGCCTTGAAGGAAAGGTGGTGCTGTGTGGGGAGGTCGGGAGACCACCCCGCCTCCCCGGGTGGCCGAAGGAAAGTGCTGCCATCCCCCAGCGAGGAGGGGACGAGAAAGAGACAGAAGACGCCGGCGTGAGTGTTGGCGCGGGGCCCCCATGCGCTTGAAAGAGCCCCGCAGTTCCTGCAGCCGACGAGGAGAGCTGGGTGAAGAGCGGAGGGGGCGCGAGGCACATTGCCGGTGCCTGCCCCCACCGCGAACACAGAAGAGCCCCGCTGCCCAGAGAGCCGGTGAGTGTGTGCAGAAGGAGGGGGGGCTTCGGGGCACATTGCCGGTGCCCGCCCTCCCTCCCGTGATGCCGAGTCCTTGCGGGGGCGCTGAGAGGCCCCCGCGAGGCCCCAGTTGTTGTTTGAGCCCTGAGATGCTCCCAAGGAGGCATAGTTGTTCCTGAGTCCCCCAGAGGGGTTGGGGGGGGCTCCACCGAAGGCCCCCTGCCAGCTTTTGTTGTAGAGCCCACGAGAGGCTCAAGGCGCCATTTGTTGTTTGAGCCCTGAGAGGCTCCAAAGGGGGCATATTTTGTTGAGCCCTGCGAGGCACTCCGCCCTCAGTTGGTTGATGAGCCCCAGATAAGCTCGTGGCCGCATTTCTTTGTTGGTGCCCAGAGAGGCTCAGGGGCAACCAGTTGTGCAGAGCCTGCGTGGCTCCCACGTGGCCCCATCATTATTGATTCCCAGCTGCCCAGCAATTAGTGGCCAGCTGCACCATTTAGGACCCTGACTTTTGGACACAGGGCGTCCTAGCCCCATCAAGGCCAGTTGGCCTAGGGACTGCCACAGGTAGTGGCTTATGTAAGTCTTTGCGCAATTGTGTGGTTTTATTGCACCTCTGAATGTTTTTATGCATCATGTGTTTTTGCGCTATTGAGTTATGGTCTAGCACCTCTGAATGTTTTTATGCATCATGTGTCTTCCTTGATTTTACACCTCTGAATGTGTTGCTTTATGCATCATGTGTTTTTCCTTCCCTGCACCTCTGAATGTGTTTTTGATGCATCATGTGCCTTGTTATTACACCGCTGAATGTATGTTTTATGCATCATGTGTTTTCTTTCCTTACACCGCTGAATGTGTTTTTGATGCATCATGTGTAATGTGTTCTTGCTGATACCCCTAAATGTATTTTATTCTTAGGTGGTTGTGTTTTGCCTAGTATAGTTACACTAGAGATGTTATGTGTCCATGCGTGATCTAGACCTATGGTTATTAGTATTGCGTAGGTGGTACTTACCTGTCACCAGTAGTTACTGGTTGTGATTTATAACTGTTATTTTGTGCTATACTTATTCTAATTTCTGACAGTATTTCTATTTCTAAAAGTGTTGATTCTGACAGTGGCCCATGTGGCCCTGTCTTGTCCATAATCCTTTGTGAATATTGCCCGTGCCAGTTGGCACAATGTACATGTGTGATTTCTATCTGATGTGTTTTGACAATACAAAAGTTATTTTTATATAACCTTGTGTGGAGTTCCTTTTGTGGTGTGCCTAGGATGTTGTTGCTGTTGTGTGCTGGCGCAAATGCTTTACACATTGGCTCCGAGTTGAGCCTTACTGCTCGTGCCAAGCTACCAAGGGGGGTGAGCAGGGGTTATCTTGGCGTGTGACTCCCTTGCCCTGACTAGAATGGTGGTTTCTGCCTGGCTTTGACGTCAGCCTTAGCCTACCAGAAATAGCCAGTTCTAACACCTTGGTTGTCCACCGTCCTGTGGGGTCCAGGCAAAAGGGACCATATAATGGTCTGACCATAGAAGTGGAATAGGTTTATCCACTATGAGATAGTCAATATTGGAAAAAAGCGGGTCCAAAAGATGACCTTCTTGATGAGTGGATCCGGACACTTTTTGCTTCAAGGTCAGTGCATTCAAGATATCTGTTAGAGCCTCAGAATCATAGGCCAAAACCTGATCGAAATGGATATTAAAATTGCCTAAGATGGAAAAATTAGAGGTGGAACTCACTGATTTTGCTATAATATCTGTGAGCTCTCTACTGAAATTAACTGTAGGTCCTGGTGGCCGATAGATAAGAGCACCCGAGTAGGTACAAGTTGAGGAGAAGCCAATCACAAAGAAACAACTCTCAAAGTTGGGGATCAGGCTATCTGTGGTTTGACAGTGGAAGCTATCCTTGTATATGATAGCTAACCCCCGCCTTTTCTTCCTACACGATCTTGTCTCTGGATTAAGTCCCGGGGGAGAGTATGTACTACCGCTAGATTAGCGGTGCTGGATAGACAAGTTTCCGTAAGAAACAAGGCGTCAGGGTCGTATTCCTCCAGAAGTAGTCTCAGTTCAATAGAGTGTTTGGGTAGAGAGCGGCAGTTCAGCAGGGCCATTTTAAAAGTTCTAATGGCATGATGGGTGTAACAATACTGGGCCTTATTTATGAAGGCCTTGCGCCGCCGATGCGTCACTTTTAACATGGGAAAAAGTGACGCACCGGCAGCGCAAGGCCTTCATAAATAAGGCCCACTATGCTTAGGAGAAAACTCAAGTTTAGGAGGACAATGTGCACATTTATGATAACAAGTGTCCGGTGCCATAGAGTGACAACATGACTCAGAACACTCTCTCTAAGCCGGAGTAATTGATTAACAGAGTAGTAGAGCTTATCTTTCATAGGGGGACCAGGGGTCCTGGCCCCTGGTCCCGTTTGGGTGCGGACGGGGGCAGACAGGCTTGCCTTCGGCACGCCTTTGGTGCGCCCGCTGCACCGGCCGCGTCATCCGCCTCTTAAGAGGAGTGGTGAACGCCGGTACCACATCAGCTGGGAAACTAACCTTCATTAATGTTTCCTGCTTAGAAGTCCTCTCCGAGCATTGAACACAGCTCCTTCCCCCCGTTTCCACGGTCAGTGCAAAGAACGCAAATCAGTGCAAATAACAATTCATACACAGCACGATAAATCAGATATTTAAAAGGCAAAGTTCAAGAACAGCGCAATAAAATCAATCTATTCTTAAAGGGCAGAAGTGAACAGTAGCAGCAGCCTCTGTAGCCTAACCGAGCCGCTAATGCAGGATTAGGTAATGTCTTTGCTGCGCTGCTGCGTCATCCGCCCCTTAAGAGGAGTGGTGAACGCCGGTACCGCTGCAGCTGGGAAGCTAAACTTCTTTACAGTTTCCCGCTCAGAAGTCCCCCCAGAGCATTGGACACAGCTCCTTCCCCCGTTCCCACGGTAAGTGCAAAGAACGCAAATCAGTGCAAATAACAATTCATACACAGAGCGATAAATCAGATATTTAAAAGGGAAAGTTCAAGCATAGCGTAATAAAATCAATCTATTTTTAAAGGGCAGAAGTGAACAGTAGCAGCAGCGTCTGTAGCCTAACCGAGCCACTAATGCAGGATTAGGTAATGTCTTTGCTGCGCCGCTGTGTCATCCGTGCCTTAAGAGGAGTGGTGAACGCCTGTACCGCAGCAGCTAGGAAGCTAACCTTTGTTACTGTTTTCCACTTAGAAGTCCCCCCGGAGCATTAAACACAGCTCCTTCCCCCCGTTTTCATGGTTAGTGTAAAGAACGCATGGGAGTATCCTCCCCACTGTGTGACCCCTCCTCTGGAAGGTACCCCTGAATTCGCCCAACCCTCACCTCAGGATACTTAAGGGCTTACCTGTGTGTGGGTTCCTAGATTTGTTGTGGGATTTGCTTGAGATCCAACTCCACTTCTTCTTTGACCGTCTGAACATCTTAGTCGAGTCGTGCTGACTGTGCCAAACTGTTCCCATTGTCCTTTTGCTTCCGTACCAAGACTGCAATGGAGAAGACTCTGTCAACTCCTGACCTCATTGTCGTGCAAACTCGCTGCAGTGTCCGTGTTCCATACAGGTTCCATCCTGGGCCTGTAGATATCTAAAGACATTCAAAGGAATCTTCCTTGGAGTGAAGTAGCCACTCCCCTGCATCCACAAGCACCGCAACAAGATCGACTGGTTAGCCGAACCTGGGCTCCCCCAGACTTCAAAGGGCTTTGCAACAGAGGTGGTGGTTCTCAATTCCCTCGATGCCTGAGCTGTTCTCTTGTCGCGTTGAGGACAGCATTCCTCGTAGAACGCCCTGGAATCAAACCCCTGAGCACTGTGTCGATGCATCTCTTCAATTACAGGGTGACCGCAACAATTACCACGAATGGCTTGTGCCAACAGAGTCAGATGCATCGAGAGGTTCTGTCGATGAGTCTGTCCCCACTATAACTGACCTGTGCCGACGCGGTTGGTTGGATGGACTGTCTCTGTTATCTTCAGCATACCGATGGCTCGAACAGAGCTACTGCTTTGGTGTACTCAAGCTTGAAGCCTCTTCCCTCTACTGGTTTTACTTGAACTTGAGTTGCCTTAGTCTTCCGTGCCTCCAGGGTGTTTTGGTGTGGCATAGACTCTGTCCCCTCTGATTTCAGGTACTCTTTGACTCAAACTGACTTTTGGGTTCCAAAAGACTCTGTTGTCCTTCTGTGATAAGACTGCAACCGCGACGTACCCACTGATCCGAATTCCTCTCACCCGACCGTTGGGGGGTTCCTAGACTCTCACCTGGGGTAGTTCTTTGGGTACCCGATTCTTCTACGACTCCTGGGTCCAGTCGCGTGGTTCACTTCTCAGTTACTTTGATGGATGGTCTGTCTTTTCTCAGGGGACCACTGTGTATTGGTACTAACTGCTGTTCTACGTCCAAAGTATTTTGTGCATTGTGAATATCTCCAGGTAGGAGATACCGTAATGTGTTAGTGAGTGATTGTAGTAAATATTTATTATTTTTATAAGTACACAGTACACAGTACACAGTGTGGATCTTTTTCATTTAGTCTACACTAAATGATTAGATACTGTATACCAAACTGCTTTGCACTCCTCCTAGATTAAGCCTGAAAGGCTGCTCTCCAGAGCTACCACGTAGAGAGCTTCTATGGTTGTCTTAACCCCTAAAATCACCATAAGGGTAGCCCGGGTTAGTGCAGGGTGCTACACTTACATAAGTGAGCACAATATATTGACCCAGCTTCTCACAACTCAGCTGCCACATGTGCTCGATCGCTTAGCAATCTTGGGCCTCAAAATATTGATTTTAAAGAACATTTGGTGAAATGGGGTCTATGAAAATCTGGCATGGATGGTGGAAGCCAAGTATATATTGCTGATATGTGACCCGGCCTCTCATATCCCTAAGGACCTTTTCAGAGGTATCTTCCTGTCAGTAAATCTTTGCACTTCACATTAGACTGGATCATTGTATCACTGTTGTGAAACATCCAGTACAGTCATTATAACAACCTACCTTAACAACGCAACTGTTACAGCGCAACTGCCTTTACATTGCATGCCATTACAATGTATGTCATGACAATGTATGCCATCACAATGCTTGCCATTACAATGCATACCATTACAACACATTATAAGGTAAGTAATGGAGATTTTTTTAGTATTAGCGTGGGTATTGGTTTTGGGGGACATGGGAATAGTAATTTTTACATTATCCAACACTTTCCCTACTGTTGCATTCACTGGAGTGGGAATAGTAATTTATATCCCTCAACTATCCAACACTTAGTAATTTTTACCCCTACACTATCCAACACTTACTCTACTGTTGCACTCACTGGAGTGGGAATAGTAATTTTTACACCTACACTGTACAACACTTACCCTACTGTTACCCTAAAAGTATTAATGGAATGCACTGTAATGGTAGTTTTTAAAAATGTGTCTTATGGGAGTGCCCAGAGAATCTCAACTACTGGACTAAGATACATAAGAAAATGAGTGAGGTATGGAAAGTACCGATTGCACTTGAGGCACGTCGTTGCCTGCTTAATGTATGGGAACCTACCGACCTCTCAACTCATGGTAGGCTTTGGGTCACCCTCGAATGTATGGTTGCCAAGAGCAACATCGCTCAGTTGTGGGGCGCTGGTCGAGCTCCTCAGCTAAGGAAATGGATGTAGGACCTTGACTGGTGCATGTTTCGGGAGAGATCAGTGTATGTAGCCAGGGGGAGGCCCCGCAAATGGGGTAAGATATGGGAGGCTTGGAATGCTTATCGTGGGGATATTTGCACGCCACCAGATATAGATCCCGATCGGGACTACATTTTACCTTGGTTTTAATTTCTCCTCCGCATTGCCGCACCTTAATTGTGCCCCGCACCGCTATTTTGGCGGATTGTCCTTCGCGCTTTCTACTCTTGTGAGCACCATCTTGGGGGGGATTCAGGGAAGCTCACGCCTCACTCTGCGCTCTAGCAGTCAGGTGGACTAGCTAGAGCCCTATTTAAACCTGATATGATGGCGCGCAGCGTGTGCGCGCAGCGTGTGCGCCGCAGTGACGCCGGAGTCACTCCAGAGTCCAGACCGTCTGCGCCCGTCCGCGCTGAGGACGGCCTGGACGGCTGGTCGTCGGGTCGCCTTGAGGAAAAATATACGGCTGTCAGGTACTCTAGTTATGACCTGCTTAGCCTAAAACCATCTTGGCTCCCATGTCACTTTAAAATCTCCCCGGAGGCTCTCTCTCACCCTCTATGCTGCGGGTGTTCTTCTGAGGGCTTTGGGGGCTCCAGCCTCCCTCCGTCATCCCACCCATCGGGACACTACATTAACAAAAGAGGCAGCACTGTGAGAGAAGATGGCTTCCTCATTAATGCCCGCTCGCTAATCAAGCATAATATCGCTTTTAAGGAGTTTGTGCTGGATACAAAGCCCTCGTGGGTATTTGTCACTGAAACGTGGGCAAAGGATTCCTCTGGCACAGACCTTGTTGAGGCAGTTCCAGAGGACTATTTCTTTGCTTGGCTGGATAAAATAGGTCGGGTAGGAGGAGGGCTGGCTATCCTTTATAAAGATAGCTTTCGTTGTCACACCTTACCTTTATCGGATCCTCAGGATAACTTCCAGGCCCTGTATTTTTCTCTAAAGGGCGTTTATGAAACCCCATTTAATGGGATCCTGATTTACCGTCCCCCTGTCCCCAGAGCTGATTTTGGACAACAGCTGCTTCACATCCTTGAACCCTATTTTGGCCGTGAACATCTCACGGTCTTGGGAGATTTGAACTATCACTTAGAGAAGTTGGAGACTAGTGATACTCTCTCCCTGCTGGATGCCCTGTCCGCCTGTGGGCTGAATCAGCTTGTGAGGGGTGCCACCCATCAAGCGGGCCATACGCTTGATGGGGTCTTCTCCAATGACGGCAGGTTGGTTGTAAAGGACCCCCTTCCCCTCTCGTGGTCGGATCACTTTGCTGTACCGATTGAAGTGACCTGTCTGACTGTCGACAGGAACGAAAAGGTCCCGAGTAAAATGGAATCACGGAGGAATTTTTAAAATATCTCTAATAGCTCCCTTGCCCCCTGGATTTCCAGTATGTCCACCTCTCAGGAGGAAGACGTTCATCTGGCGGTCTCGCAGTTTGACGAACAGGGAGTCAGGAGACAGGAACGTCTCTGGCATACCAGCTGGGATCTAAGGGACAAAGAGGCGCATAAGATCTTATTATGGGGCTATAAGGTGGAGGTAATAAGGGTGAAACAGGAATATTTCACGGCTCTCACTGTTTCACTTTCCTCCCCAAAAGAGCTCTTCAAGATTGTTGACTCTCTGACATCCCTGCAGATCCCGGACCCTGTTATTGCCTCTCAGCAACTCTGTAACAACATAGCTCTTTTCTTTCAGACTAAGATCGCCGATATTTATTCAGCTTTAGAGCTGCAGAGGACTCTAACTACTGAGCCCTCTGTCCCCTCTGTTTCCGCACCAGCCCCTGCTGAGAACTCCTCTTTGGGGCGCCTTGCCTCCTTCCCTCCTCTCTCTTTTCAGGAATTAGAGAACCTCCTGAATAAAATTAGGTCTGGCTCCCCTTTAGATGCCTGTCCGCTTAAGATCCTCAAGCAGTGCAGGGAATCTCTCCTGCCCCCTCTTGTTGAGATCATGAACAGGGCTATGAGGGACGGCATCTTTCCTCAGCAATGGAAGAGGGCAGTGGTAAAGCCCTTGCTCAAGAAACCATCTCTCGACCCTGGGGTATTAAAGAACTTCCGCCATATTTCACTGCTCCCTGCTCCTGCGAAGATGCTGGAAATCCATCTGAATAAGCATCTTGCGGGCTTCGTGGAAAGTTTTGGTCAGCTGGATTACTCGCAGCATGGTTTAAGGAGGGAACATAGCACCGAGTGGGCCCTCACCATAGTGCTGGATAATATCCGCACACGAGCTGATGGGGGCAAGACCACCCTCCTGATCCTGCTAGACCTTACGGCTGCCTTCGACACCCTTTCTCCCTCGGTCTTAACATCACGCCTGAGGGAGATTGGGGTTGAGGGGTCTGCCCTGTGTCTGCTGACCTCTTTCCTCGACCAGAGAGAGCAGAGGGTGACGCTGGGGGATTTTCTATCTCCATCCCTGTCTGTGCACTGTGGGGTCCCTCAGGGGTCGGCATTAAGTCCGACCCTTTTTAACATCTATGTGACCCCACTTGCCAGACTGATTAGATCTTTCGGGATGGAGGTAGTCTCCTACGCCGACGACACCCAGATCCTCGTCTCTCTCTCCCAGCCGGCCAGCTCGGCTGCCTCCAATTTGAGATCTTGCATGGAGGCAGTCGCTCAATGGATGATCCACAATTCATTGAAATTAAATGCGGAGAAGACGGAGGTCATGGTGTTCGGAGGAAAGGAAGAGATATGGTCGGCGAACTGGTGGCCGGATTCACTGGGAGCTTGTCCTGTCCCTGCTACATTAGCTAAAAACCTAGGAGTCCTGATCGATCCTACCCTTAGCATGCGCCAACAGGTCAATAGAACAGTTTCAACCTGCTGGGGCATAATTTATGTACTGAGGAAGATTAGACACTATCTCTCTCAGCAGGCGAGAAAACAAGTTGTGGTCACTCTCATTGGCTCCCGTCTGGACTATTGCAATGCGCTGTATGCGGGACTAAACAAGGGTCTGCTGCAGCGCTTGCAAATGGTCCAGAACGCGGCGGCCAAATTTGTATTAGATCTGCCCAGACGTGCCTCGGCCACCTCCGCCAGAAAATCGCTACACTGGCTCCCCATTGAAGATCAGATCCTCTTTAAAACTTTGTGCATGACCTACGGGGCCCTGGCCAGAGGCTGTTCTACTGGGATCGGATCCATCTTGTCTCCCTATAGCCCCTCTAGGAACTTGCGCTCTGCCAACAAATTTCTGTTATCAGTCCCGCGCACCCGTAGAGCCAAATGGGGTGGCAAAGCCTTCTCCACTCTGGCACCTAAGTGGTGGAATATTCTTCCAGTGGAACTTAAGTCCCTTCCCACCATGCAGTCATTTGGAAAGGCTCTGAAAACCCGGCTTTTCGCGAAGTCATATTTGTAGTTGTGTTCTGCCTTTTTTGCTTTGATCTGTTTTTGTTAGGCGCCTTGATGCCTTCGGGTTTTAGTTGCGCATTATAAATTTTATTTCATTCATTCATTCATGCATTCATTCATTCATTCATTCATTCATTCATTCATTCATTCATTCATTCAGGACTTGGATGTGACCTGAGCCCATTTATGCACTCCTTCATAATTCTGTAATGTTGGAATCTACGTTCTCCGATTATGTTTTGCTGATACCTTTGGCACGATGGTCATGTTTATTTGTTTGTTGTTTATGTTTAATAAAAAGGTTTAAAAAAAAATATGTTGTAATGACATGCGTTGTAAAATCATGCAATGTAATGGTAGTAGCAATGTAAAGAGTGCGCTGTAAAATCATGCATTGTAATTGCATGCACTGTAACTTTATATATTCTTGCTGTCAGTAACAGTTATTTTATTTCCCAAAAAATGTATTTAAAATACACTTTAATTCAGAGAAAGTGTTCCGATGTTCACAAAAAGATAGATAACTCCTTCAGTGCTCTGGACGGTCTCCGGCCGTCACACGTCATGGTGGGCGTGTGTGGAGGATGGGCGGCGGCCGTCTAAACCCCTCCTGCTCATTAATTCTCCCGCACAGCGGGATAATTATTACAGCAAGCAAAGGGTTAAAGAAACATATGTGTAAGAGGGACTTAAATTGGAAAGAAATTCAATAGAAAAATATACGTTAGAAACTCAAAATTATCAAAAATACTAGGAATTAACTCTTATTTTTTTTTTATTCCTATGTTTACTGTGGATGTGTTGATTAATATCAACTGGGAATCAGGACAAAGTCAGCTAAGGCCACAGCCTCTCCATGTTGTCTGCAGGAATTGATATTTGACAGTCAAAGGAGAACAGCACAAACTCATTTATCTTTGCCTGATCCATAGAGGGAACAGGGACAAACATCAACTGAGGAGTTACCTCCTTGGCATTCATCTACCCCCCTCCCTCCGAACAACCCAGACTCTCCAGTCCTCTCCTATGTGAATTCCTCTACAAAGCATATTCTGATGGCTACCCATCAGCAGCTTCTTGTGCCCTTTGTCTCAGGCAGTAGGTACACCTCAGGCTGTAACAGCTGGAGCAGCAAATTGTCATTCTTACTCTGATAATTAGCTAGCCGGCCTGACACCAGGTGAGGCTCAGTATATGTGAATGTGTGTTGTGTACGTGCGGTGGAGTTTGATATGGCCCAAGCGGTTTGGACCACTTAGGAAACCAGAACCAGGGCCCACCAACTGGCCTCAGCCACAGGCCCATTGGCCAATTGCGATTGCCCGCCTTGTCTTGCAGCCCCTATGACCCAGGGGGACTCCAACCCAATAGGGCCCACCAGCCCCTCAGGGGGCCATCATGGAACCCAAGACCAATGAATATGTGTGACCTGGATGACTCTGGGGTCCCTCATCACATTCTGCAGGGGGGGGGTCCCATCATATTGTGTTACTCCACTGGCTAAATTATGTGCACAGAAACATTATAGCACCAATACTGAATTAAAATACACAAACCGATTAATTACGTTTGTGAAAATTACGTCGTTCAAATTCAGCAAATCAATATGCAGTGACTTTAGTGCAAAATGATCCTCTTTTCTTCCCTAGAGTAGATTTGCAAACAAAGGGAAAGCACACGAGGGCATCACAACGTAGAATTCTATGTTCTGTCATTTAGATAATTTTTACTTTTGCCAATCGCATTTCAAAATTACTCCAATAAAGCAAACTCCTAGACTTTATGTGTGCAATTTATTTCTCAGAAAAATGTAAAGGAAGTTGTAAACCTTCTTTCTCCACTGAGACTTCTGTGCCTTTTAATTGCAAAGCAGGAAGTTGTGCTTTCTTTAAAGATGTAATAAAGAAATAGAAAGTCTTCAAAAAAAGTCGATAACTGAAACTAGAAAACCAAACTTATTAATTTTAATAGCTTTTTCTAAATGAATCTCCGTGGGGAAAAAATCAAGCCTTGCATGGACGTGCTGCCTATCCAGAAGCAGGTCAGCCAAGGAGCGCATCCTGCTGTCGGTCGGGTGCACCAGCACAGTCTAGGCATGAATAGACTGATTTGTTCGAAGGCAAAACAAACTGATGGTTGTCTTTGTGCGTCTCCGTATGAATCAGTGGACCCATGAAGCCGAGGGGAAAGTGACAAGGCAAGCTGTTGTCAAAGATGGTACAAAAGGGGGTGGTGGTCAAAGATGGCAGATGGGAGTTGTCCGCTATCGAAAATCTCTGTTTGCATATGGACATCCATGCAGATTGTGCCACATACAACACTGAGGTTGCCACATTCTACTATACCATGAGAGGCATATATTTACTTTTTGGGATGCTCTGGCAGCGCAAATCTCAAAATCATATTTATGATGTCACGCAAAGCCACTTTGTGTGGTTTTGAATGGCATAATAGATAAGGAGTAGGGCAAGGCAGCGCAAATCGCTGCGTTGCCTTAATCTGCCTTAGGGACGTGTTGCCATGGGTGTTCTCACACAACCCTCATGGATTGCAAAGCTTCCCCAGATTTACAAAACCAAGTAAACCTGGCTGTGCCAAAACCTTACGCCTCCCCAGGGAAGAAGCAAGGAGGAGAAATAGCTTTATTTCTCCTCTTTTTTTCCTCTTTTTCACGTGCACTTCATTCTACAACACACATGGAAAGAGGAAACGCCTCCCAGGATTTTTTTTTAGCAGGAGGGTGCCCCTTCTTGCACAAAAACAATCCTGCCGACAATACAGGCACCCTGGTACCATGGTGCAAGGGTGCTTGTGTTGGTGCTAGGCTGCCAAAACTGCAAAAATGCTGGGGGAAAGGACAGGAAAGCACCGTATTAGATAAATACGGTGCATTTCTGCCCTTTCACTTTGAAATAAGGTGACTTGCTGCGCTGCCCCATATATGAGGACCTAACTGATTATGCTTTGATTACTTATCAGTAATCACTATTACTCTTAGGCCAACTCCAGTTGAGGTCATTTGTAATGAGGTACTGGGAGCTGCTCAGGGGGGCAATGAAGACCAACAGTGAGACTAGGAAAGATGAATCGTGGATGGCCATCCTCCACTGCGTTCCGACGTTTCATTGGAAGCGGCCAAGTACACTATAAATTAACCTCATCATCGTCATCACTGGTGTGGCAGCGGTGTTCCCACACCACACTAGCACATGAGCATGGAAAGGTACAGATGCGTTTTTTGTAGTAACACGAACAATGAAGCAAGGTCTTACAATGAACTGTGGGCCATATTTATGGCCAAGTCACGCAGCGCAGCGCAGCGCAGCAAGTCACCTTGCTGTGCTGCAGTGCGTGACAGGGAAAGGGCAGGAATAGGCTGTATTTAAATCAATACGGGGCATTCCTATCCTTTCCCCTGTGCTGATGCCCTTTTAGCTGCTAGCCACAATGCAGGCATCATTGCACCACGGTACAATATGCATAGAAAAGGGTGCAATGTACCTGGATTATTCTTCTAACTCCAATTGGTGATATCCTTTATTTAAGTCAAGTTGAGAGAAGACCTTTGCACAATTCAGTTGAGTTACCATATCACTAATGTGCAGACCAGGATGTCTCTCTAAATCACCTTTTTGGCCTAACACTTGTCTATGCATATGCGTACAGCTCCTTCATTGTCTCTTTTGGGCACTACTGCAATGGAAGAAACCCATGGTGTTGGACCAGTGGAGCATTCAATTATGTCATGTTTGAGTAACAAATTAATTTCCTTTTCAACAGCATCTTGTTTGTGAAATTTAACTATCTGGTTATTTGTGCATCAGGACAAACATTCTCATTTGTGTGCAACTTTACATTGAGTTTTCCTTGCCCATGAAACAATGAAGAAAATTGACTTGCAATTTCATGATGAGCATTCATATTGGAGTTCAATGATATCTGTCCCATATCAGCTGCAGTATTAAAACTCAATAAACAGGCACTTGAAGCTATTCCTTTAAGTACATGAATAAGTGCTTGTACCACATTTTTCTTGTATTTCATCAGGGCTACAAAGGTTCCTTGACTTTTTAAGGACACAGAAGCAATCCATGAGTATACTTCTGTCTTTAACTTAGTAGGTTGTGGTAACAGAGACAGTTCTTGATACTTATCAACGCACTACTGTCAATTATGAATGGTATAGAACACCTATTTATTTTTAGGGTGATCTTCAGGCATTGTTTAAATGTGTTTGGTGCTTTTTCATGTCGATTTTTCTTAACTATAAGTTTTTCTCACATTTGACAAGTCCCACATGTGCATGCCTTTCTCAGAGGAACAATTTGTTGATGATTTAGGTGACAAACAACTTTGTTTGGTGTCGATTTGCCTCAGTTGGTGTTACTGCTTGACCTTGTGGGAGCGAATCGAACATCACTGAGGAAGCGTTCTATTAGACATTTTGTCTCAGCACTGTGACACACTTAATTTTTGCTTCGCCCTGCAAGTAATCACAAAATGGATAGCTTTACCACAGATGAGGCATGGTTGTCCAATGGTGGGGCATTTACCTTTGTGTGAAATAACAATCCACTATGGAGACAACGCTTTGTGTCCCTCAGCCTTGTACCTACTTTTAAAGCTCATGACTGACACACTTCAGCACCTTCGGCCTCCATTTCAGTCACTTGATGAGCAGCACACTCAGTGGCGGCTGGTGATTCCTGAAAATGGTGAAGCATAATACTTGCCACTGGTTCCCCTCAAACCTGTCAAAAAATGCCTTGGGTGCCTTAACACACAAAAGCCCCCATACACTAACTTTCAATGCTTCTTGCACACAAACGCACATGCACACACACTTTCATAATCACTGACCCTCAATCACAACCATTGGTATACAGGGGCTCTGATCTGAACTCCTAGGGTACAGTTGTTCTGCTTTAATAGTGCAGCGAGAGCAGCTGTACCAGGGCCTCTATGCTATGGTGCCACTGCACCAGCTGCACCATTGATAGAGGCACCTCTTACTCACTCCCACTCCCTTTCAATCACTCCCTCACACACTCATTGTAACTCCCACTACTTTACTCACTACCTCGCTTTCCCTTACTCACGCTCCCTCATTAATTCTCACTCTCATTCTCATTGACACTCTCAAACACTACGCTTAATCTCAATCTCTCTCAATCAAACACACTTTTACTCGCACACGCACCTAGAAACAAGACTGAATTATTTTTTTATTAACCTTTCTTTTTTTTCTGGCTGCACAGAGGCTCAATGGCACCGCAGATGAGAAATTAAATCTGATGCTGGAAACTGGAACTGGCAAACCATGATTCTTAACCAGGAGTGAGACCAAGCAGCAGGGCCAGGTCTCAGAGGCATGAACACTGCTAAATAAATATTACAAGTGTAATAGAATAATTTACAGTGGCTCAGTGGTCTCATAGTTGGTTCCAGGCTATGCTCTGGAGCCCCTGAAGAGGAACCACACCTGGTGTTCCCAAGGGTGCACTACTACTGCCATCTACCCTATTTCTAGCTTCGATTTTGGGGGAGCTTGCACTGCTTTTGCCCATAGTATGCCCGTGTTAGGTATTGGTAGAAAAATGTTCACTAAAGAGAAAAAAAAGAAAAGTTCTCTGGCACACCCATCCTTATATACATTGCATCAGAAAGATCTACATCTACATCAAGCTCCCTTTAGTTTCAAATTAACATCCAAAAACCACTTTTAAACCGAAAAGAAAACAATTATTTTCTAATCATATACCATGAGTACATACTACTCACAACAGACACAACCAAATAGTGCAATATGCAATGCTGTGCAAAAGGTCGCTCAGAATAAACAAGCAGTACTGTGCCATACCAACAGCAGAAAGCGCTACACAAATGCCCATAACATAAAACAGCCAAAAGAACTAACATCGCCACGAATAAAGTGAAAATGAATGACTGAAAAGCCAAAGTGGGTGTGGCTGCGAGGACTTGTGAAAATTGGTGCGACTGTAGGCACTTCCACGTCCAACTGATCCAGTCGTAGCTGCAGCGCTGAACAATGATGCTCAGCTAGTTGAAACAGTGAAACTTGGCAGCCAATGAAACCAATGTGGAAAATACTAATTGTATTTGCCAAAGATCACAAGTGTCACCCTATTAAATGGTGTAATTTGAGAAAAGTGGAAAGAATTCACTTTGCCGAACAGTGTCCCCAGCTGACAGTGCGGTTACAGGATGCAGTGTAAGTAATTTGCCTTAATGCTATCATCACTACAAGAACCAAGGGAGGAAACACTTGAATACAAAAATTTTACTTAAAACCCCGAGCCCAAATGAATTTTGGTGAAAAAGCATCACGAGAAAAAGATGTCAAAATGCATCAATAATGCTCCCCGTCCAGCTAAATTAAGCTACACACCCATGCAACAAGTCTTCCCCATCATCTTTAGGGCTTATAGGAACACCTCTCACCGCTCCATGTGAAAATGTTCTCCAACGCTGATTCTAGTACAAGAGACATGCACCCGTATTCCTAGCTGGCTGCTACCAGCAGCTTTGACTCATGTGCCCATAGGTTCGGAGGGCAAAAGAGAAGATGAAACAGTATGCTGACAGAGGGTGACGTACACTCACCAGATCTCAACAAAGGTGACTGGTGATGGTGCAGAAATAAGGACTCTCAAGAAAAGCACAAAACCCGGAAAGAAACTGTGCCCTAGCAATCTAATCTTTCTAGCAAGAGATAAGATAAAAGAAGAAAAGAAAGTAACAACAGGCAGGTCAGCTCTCCAGATGCTTTAACTGTCGCACCTGGAAGACGGGTGGGTGGGGGTGGAAATTGGGTCATGGGGGGGAGGCGGGAGGGGTTTGTTAACTTACCGTCCTGCGCCCCGGCCACCTCAGCTTCTGGATGGGTCTGACTACCAATTCCCGCCGTCCTGCCTTTTTAAATTCCTGCATCGCCATGAGCCAGGAAATGCAGCCTCCCTCCCTCCCCTCCGCCAATCACAATGCTGCAATGGCAGCGTTGTGATTGGTGAGGCGCAGGGGAGCGCGCCCCACCTGGGCCATTTTCTCTATGCATGCTGCTGCACGCAGCAGCATACATAGAGAAAAAGGGAGAGTGGGCGGTCGTGCTCGAGGGCAGGGGGGAGTGTCTTCCACTCTGTTGTGCACACCTGACTGTTTGGTCGCCCCCAGGGATGACCAAACAGCCAGTACGCACAACTGTGGGGAAGCCACTCCCCCCCTGCCTTCGAGCAGGACCGCCGGCCCCCAGCCAGGCACAGAGGCACTTCTGCTTTCTCACCGTGCGAGAAGGCAGAAACATAAAATGGTAGTTATTACCATTTATGTTTCTGCCTTCTCGTGCTGCGAGAAAGCAGTGGGGCAACGCCCCCTGCCCCAATAGGGGAGCCGCCACTGAGCACACTCTTCAGCGCAACCAGACTTGTTCTAAGCTCAGAGTTTACTTCAGCATTCATCATTGAAAGGAATCTGACAGATATCCTTTGATTACTCTGAGGCAAGCATCTTCATCATCGTTAAACTCATTGAATCTACAGTGCTGGACTAGAACATCCAGTCTCTTAACACATTCATTGATGGTTTTACATGGTCTCTGAGATTCTTGACTGAATATTTATCTTTCGTAATTCACATTTAGGACTGGATTAAACTTAACATTCAAGGCTGTTTTCGATTTGTTCCATGTCACTTCACCTTCTTGTGATATATCTTTCATGGCTTCTTTCACTCCTTCAACAGCCATTCTACTCAGATACTTTATAATCTTATTATCTATTGCATCAATGAAATCTTCAAAAGTCTTTTTCCATGCAGTCCACCTATTGCCAAAATTGTGTTTTATGGTAGTATCAAAGGCACTGGTGGTTTTAAGAATTAAACAGCTGTGTATATATTGGTGGACAGTAGTTCTGTCTCAAGCTCTTGTTGCCCCACTTGATCAGGCAGAGCTTCTAAAGCCTTTTGACGTACTAGCTGCAGAGTCAGCCTTACCAACTTTTCCCACTTGTATCTTGCTCTTGATCTCCATTGGAGCTCTTTACTTGATGGCTATTCAGGGATTTGTTCTGGGCTCCTGTTCTGCCGTTTTGGTGGTGGGCTGCTTTATCTTGGGAAGTCTCCACAGCACGATGTGGCACAACAATTGATTAATGGGTTTGGTAAGTGTATAAGCCTTGAATTCTTCTAGTTCATGAAAGCAGATAACATAATGATTTTTAGTCTGCTTCCTGCTTAAATGTTTTTTCACAGCCACCTGATTAATATCTTCTTCATAGCAAGTCAATTTCGATTTAATTTGTACTGAAATATAGATATGTGTGCTGCTTTTGTAATATGGTTGCATCCGCCTTTAGTGTTCTTTACTCTGTATAGCATATGGCATTAATTTGCAAATGGCACTGTACCTTTATTTGCATTTGTTTCATTCAGTTCCTAGGCACTGACAAATAGACTTTCAATGTTGCTTTCTTTATCTCCAAGCATTTTATGCAGTCTGATGTTGCGCTGAAACTCCACCTGTGCCAGTGTCGATTGAGCACTTCGACTGCAGTACATGCGGCACACATCAGCAGTTTGCTGGACGACAGCAAACTCTTTAGAAGAGTGCTTACTCTGTGCGTGCTTCGGATCCCCTATCTGGTCACCAGTTGTAGTCCCAAGCAGAGTTTGTGTAGCTGCGCTATGCGGAACTCCGCAAAGTGGAAAAAACTTTGCCACGCTATGCGGAGTTCCTCAAGCAGGCAGAATTCCCCATCCGTGTGACATTTAAGTATATGTCAACGCGAACTGCGTTCTCGCACAGAAATCTTGCACGAACTGCGCCATGCAGTTCGCATGGGCAGGGCATCTTATTTTCAGTCCGTTAATGGTGTTGGGGCCTATTTTTTCAATTCTTTCTGAATCTATTTAATTATTCCCTTCTAACACTTATTTTCCCCGCATTTTTATTTATTATCTTACCTTTTGTCTTTGTGTGTGTGTTTTTTACATTTTTTCAAATAAAAATGTGTTTTTAGGTATGTTTTGTACTTTTTTTGCTTTGCGTCCGATTCTTGACCTTTGTTTCTTCTTTTTCCAGTTTCTCTTATTTCCCCCCCTCCCCCAGTGCAATTGCAGAGCGTGGTGCCAAAATTAAGGCGAAAAGCAGCCAACTTCCTTGCGGAATGGGTATATGGTTAATACTAATATGCATGTGGCTGGGTCTGAACTGGGCTGGCGAAGTGAGCTAGAGAACCATGATGGATTCAACCCAGATCTGTGATTGATGGGGGAGTGTTTGAAAAGTTTCAGCACTCTGTTCTTCATCTCCTTTTGTTTTCCTTGCAGAATGCCGCACAAGGAAGGGGTGCAGCCCATGCTCTATTTTCAGAGGTGGAGGTGGCAGCATTAGTATTTTAGTTCCAGTCCCTGCCCCCTGGCAGCAGGTATCAGGCCTGGTAGTGGTTATGGATTCTGTAACCATCAGCAGTGGTGAGAGGGCGTGAGCTGGGCTGTGCACCGTTGTTCTGGGGTCCAGCCCACCCTGCAACAGCAGATGCACCCGTGAGCTGACGTCCTAGACTGTAGTTAAGTTTACAAATCATATGTGCTTATTATTCTAGATTGGTGCTCGGCTCTACCAAAACATACTTGTTGACGCTCGCGTGGCCTGATTATTTAAGAAGTAATGCAAAGCCTCCTTTCTTCTGTCATTAAGATAGTGGTAGTTAGTATTAGTGAGTTAGCACGTTCTCTCACTTCTTAGAGACTTTATTGTTTTGTAACTCGTACAGTGTCAAGCAATTTCCCAGTGATGTGAATGCATGAATCCATCTATGCATTGAAAAAATTCAGACTCAGTGAATTGGCCCGTCAAAGGGGGTTGAGAGATTGTGAATGAGATGTGAAGCAAACATCATTCGCTGCAACTTATTAGTAACTCCAAATCTAGTTGCCAGCCAAGCAGATGCAGCAGTGGTCAAAGGAGATAAGACAGCGGCAGTGGCCGGCAGTGGTAAGTCATATTGCTTGCTTATTACCAATTAATAATTTACTCACTGCAAGGATATACGGTTGACTTGTTAACACCCCTCTTTAGCAGATAAAGTGGGAGTTGAGTATTTAATGGAGTTTTTCTATCTGCAACTCAGCAGTCAAAATGACATAATGAAATTTAATCATGATGGGTTGATGGAAAAGGGAAAAAAAGGATGAAAGTAGAACAAATTGGTAAAATGTAATATGAGTGAAAGAGAAGAATGCGTGTACAAAACGATGCACATAGGTGGGTGATAGGATGCATGGGTGGGTGAAGGATGAATGAAAGGGTATACTAGTGAAAGGATGCCTGCCTGGGTGGGTGAAAGGGTATAGATAAAACGATGCCTGCCTGGGTGGGTAAAAGAATGCCTACCTGGCTGGGTGAAAGGATGCATGGGTGGGTAAATGTATGTTGTTGCAGGGTTCATTGAGTCTGAGAGCCATGTGTGGATGGATGGTCTTCTATGGTAAAGACTAAATGATAGAATGCAAAAGCTAAACAGTGAGTTCCAAGCCAAGGGTGAATAATAATAATACTACAAGAACAATGTTGTAATTAATAGATAAATACTTGGAATGAAGAAGAAACAGGGGACTAGGGAGCTCCTCTGGAGAGGCGTTCTCACCTACTTTACTTGCTTGGAATGGTTTTATCAAGACTTTGATTCAAAGGGTTGAGGTGGTATTTCTGACTACTCCCTTGACTCACAGTAGTTTTCAAGTTCGACATATATTATGCATCCTACCCACCCATCATCAATCACCTCCCTCCCTATCCATGGCATTTCACCAGTGTCACGCATGGGAACCTAAGGGCTACATGGTTTATTTCAGCGGCACTGCATTATTGTCTTTGCAATGTGTGTCTGCTTCAGTTAGTGTGCCATTTATAAAGTTCATGGCAATGCGAAAGCAAGGTTTGCTTCCCTTCCCTCTCAGTGCCCACTCAGTCACTTCCTAGTGCATAACTCCTTTCCTAAGTTCTTTCCCAGCCTTCCGAAAAATTTGAAAAAAATATTCTTTGCATGCGCCACATTCTGCTGGACAAGTGATATATTTTATTATGCCTTCCATAACGGATTATGTCTGTTCACATTTTCCCCTTTCAACCTTTGCCTACCAGTGACTCACAACTAGCCTAAGCTTAGGCACATGATGATCAGTAAAACATCTACATACCCGACCTAATCCCTTTAACTTACCTCAGCAGAGTAAGTTAATAATTCCTTTCCTTACTGCCAAGCAAATCTATTTTGTTGTAAAAATGTAATTTCAAATTGTGGTGCCGGATGGTGAAGCCAGGGAGTAAAGTGGAACAAAGAGTAGGTGCCTTGACGTTTGTGGATGGGTTAGTCTGTGACAAGCGTGCTAAATGTAAAATCATGTTCCTTAATCCTTTCCCTGTACTATAGTGCATCGTTTTTCCTACGGTCTACTTATGGCAGATAGAAGGATGTTTGCATGATTGACTTTGTAGTAGCTCACGTGACGTATATCATTCATAGTGTTCATCTGCCTTGTAGTCAGGGTAAAATTGAAAGGTATTTTGGTCAGAGCATGGGTAAGGAAACATGATAATTGTTTATTATAGCTGCTCCACCTGCAGACAGTAGCAAAGTAACTCGAGTATGACTAGGGCGCCAGCTGAGCTAGCAGGCCTTCATTAATTTAGCACAGCAATAGAGAGGAGAATTCTTCTGTACTCCATAGTGCATAATATCTGAAACTCTAATCACATCAAAATGCCCGAGGATACCAGCAAATGTACTACTACCGTGCCACTACAGTATGTGTTTTGCTAAAATCATTGTTTACAATTTGTCTTTTTTCTTTTTTGATGCTGCTATTCCTCCTGGTCCTAACAGGTGGAGATAGCAGCCCGGATGCGGCAGAGGCAACAGGAGGCATCAGGGAACAATACCAGGGGCTGGTGGTCCTGGAGGAGGAGGAGGAGGTGGCAACAGCTGCTGATGGCCAGGGCCTCAAGCAAGACCCCAGTGCCTCCAGTCCTCCGGTGCCACAGTCAAATGGCAGCCACCTGCCACCCTTTCCAACTATTTCTGCTCATTTCAGAGCTGTGTTACACAGAGGCAGGTGCGCTCTGAAGTCAGGCAGGCATGGATGGAGGGTCACCAAAAGAAGCTGCTTGCCCATCTTTAGTGCCCTCTTCTGCCCCTTTTTTAATCCTTTGGGTGGGTGGGACTTGTTGTGAGGAGAGGGGGGAATGTGGGAGTTGCGAGATTTGCTATAGACAATTTCATTTAGGGACTTATTTCAGTTTGGACACAACTTTCTTTTGGGACATTGGTTGGGGACAGGGAGATTTGTTTGGGGGGAGGGGTGGGCCAGCTTATATTGATAGGGGTATAAATATTTCATAAATTTACATTATGATTGAAATCTTTTTTTGGGGTGATTTACTGTGCATTACTGCATTGCCGCAACCTGTTTTTAAAATTGCTGATAGTGTAAAACAAATTAGTACCCTTGTCTTACTACTCTCCTCCTAGTCTCCGCAGTCTGCAACTATACTGACCCGAAGACGTGTAGGGGTGATTTTCCATTTTCTATATTGCAGTACAACAATGCTCCACAGTTCTCTTACCTGAATAGATGAAGCAGGTTTGCATTGTTTCCCGAAGTGCAATGGTGGTGATAGTAGAGAAGGAATCAAAGGCGAGGTCCCACCCCTCCTTGGTGACCTCAAACTGTAGGATAAGGACTATTCATTGCAGGGAACTAACTAAATTGAAATAAATACTGAGCTAATGCATTATTTATTATTATATGAAATCTTTACAAACAATTGAGGCAGTCACCACATTAGACTACTAGTACACATGACGAGAGACAATAGAGAAAATATAATAAGTAATGCTACATTTAATTATTCAGAACAATGGTGACCTAGTAAAAGGTATGAAATGAAGCAGACTCAAAATCTGAACAAGGGTAAGCTTTGACGCAACACAGTGCCTGAATTATTATGCTGGCAATGATGTTCTTCGGAACACTGATTTTATGCTTGGGTGGGTAAATGTGGCCAATTTGAGCTTTACTTAGAGCTGCCTGCCCTGAGTTGGTGTTGAATGTACTAAGTGTGCGATCAATAATGGTGTAAGTTATTAAATTACACCTCAAAAAAATCACACAGCCTAGACGAAGAGGGTTAAGGGTTTGATGAATGGATGGGAGAGGGGATTTGGGGAAATATATGAGAAAGACAAAACCTACACAGACGATAGTCATCTCGGCAATGAGCAGCCAGCGATCATCAATGTGTTGTGGGAGGAAAAGGAAATGAAAGGATGACTATGACATGAGACACAATTAACTTAAATGCAATGGAACCAGTCCATTAACACCAGATAGACCCAAGTTATACTATGTCTTAATGTTCAATCATCTAGGTTTGAAAAATAGTAAATAAAAATTATGTAGGCGTGAAGCCCACAACAGACACAGTTCTAACAAATGATTATTAAAAGAAAAATTAAACTGTATTGCCAAATAGTAAGGTAAGCTTCCATGTTATGGTGCTTTTGCCTTTTGTACAGAAGAGAGAAGGCCTGCAGATTGTAAAAGAAAAATTATATCGTAGAATCAGCAAGGAGAAGGACAGGATGGAAACTTTGTGAAGAGTTCACCAAGAACACTCAGAGGCAGAGCAAGAGAGAGTAGTCATTTGCAATCATTCATTTTATGACTGATGTGCGATCAATTAGCGGAGAGCAATTACAACAACCAACAGTCACAGGCAAGTGGCATTATCTATAGGGCTGATCAAACTCGCAACTGTCATGATCATCATCATAATTTATGCATCTTAGCTAGTGCATAATGTGATGATCACCTCATGTCTGTACCTAGTTACCTACAACAGGCTCCCCATCCAAAGACCACCACCATATAGTTTCAAATTTGAGCCAGCCACCACCAACACTCGGGAACATTGCATTTCCTAAAATCAAGTCTAGTTTTGTATTTAAATCAACGGTTTACAGATCCAGCGGGCGTGAGGCTGTTAGATATTGATGGAGACTGATTTTGTCCCGCGAAAAGATGTTGAAATAAGCGATATGCATTTCTTTGACTCACCTACAAGTGGTTCTTATTCGCCTTAATACTATAACGAAAATTAACAAGTATAAATATTATTGCTTTAGCCCTGAGTCTTTATTGGGGATGTACCAAAGACAAAACATGCATGTTGGCTGTAGTGTTGTGATTTAAATACAAGAGATACATACGTGAAGAAAACTGTCTTACAAGTCCAAGTGGAGAAAAGCATCATAAGAAGAATAAAGTTTGCCACGGACATTCTATCTGAATAATTGTCATTGCTTGAATTGATCATTTATAAGGATTGTTATTCAATATAAGACAAATCACATACTTCCTTGCTCAGGGAGACCAACCAAAACTAGACTTGATTTATGCAAATGTATGCAATTGTCACAGATTGCAATCAGGCAGTATAGGGTGGTGGCTGTCTGGACTCCCTTAGTAGCAGAGTGCGAAATAATTTGCAACAGAAACACCTAAACCATCAGACATTGCGCAGAAATACCTTACTACCCAACTGTTGGAACTCATTTCCTAAAATCAAGTCAAACCAATGCAACTCTCACCAGTCCACAGAGTTGAGTAGGTCTCTAGTCATCATCACCATGTTGGGTTTCTGTGAAGATGATGATAATTTGCTTCTTCTGGCAGTTGTTGAAGTAGTCACGCACCGGGAGTCCTTCCATCATCCTGCTGATTCCAAATAATGATATGTTCAACTCCAGTCCTCACTCAAATGAGAGTGATCGACCTGTAGTGGAATGCTGTTGATGAATAACAAGAGAAACATTGAGTCATTTTTTTGTGTAAACTAGATTTGTGTTTGTTGTTAGCTAAAGGGTTGAGCTGTGTCTTTGAGAACAGTGAACCAGACAACAAAGCACTGTTGATCCAGCAAACAAATCTTGCTAAATGTCAAAGAGGAAGGAAAAAATCCCCTTCAGGTAAAAAATGACAACCCGTCGTTAAGCCACCAACATTGTAAATCATCACAAACAGAATCAAACTTAATAGTTACAGGTAAACAGACACCGAGTGTTACTGCCTGCCACCACATGAATCATCCCAACACACTCACAAACAACAATCACTCAGTCTGTAATGCATGCCATTTACTTGTTCCTCTAGTTCAGGCATGGTAACCATGGTACATTGCCAATCCATTGCTTCATGATACAGACATTGGGCAGTGTTGTAAGTTAAATAATGTGGGGCATCTGGCTAGGGGAATAAACTAGGAAAGGAGAGATAGGCACAGGATGGAGGCAGGCACAGATTTGTGTCGCCAATTTCCTTGAGGGAAAAGGTTAGGGGAGGGGCTTCTTCACTGCAAACTGGTGCAACTCCAATACGGCAATAAAATGTGTCTAAGACGGTGGTGCTGCATTAGTCAGCCAGACATAAATGCATTAAAAAAAATAATTCTCCCTTAGCAATATCTTTTTTTTTTTGGTTTCAAAGCAGATCAGCGATAGAGAGAGAAAGTTCTATGGTTGGTGGCCCAGGCCTAATAGTTATAGAAGTAGACTTCATCCTCAAACCCAAGTGGTATGCCCAGAATTAGTACAGCTAACACACTACTTCCATGACCTGAGTCTCCCTCATATTTCTCCTGTCATACTTCAGGTATGAAGTAATCCCGTGGTTCAAAGTGTTGATTTATTTTCATAATTGTTAATTTTTCCACGTTTTGGGGTGAAAGACTGGTCCTTTTCACTGTGACAACGGCACCAGCAGAACTGAAAACACACTCAGCTTGAACGCCGGCTACCAGGAATGCCAGATAGTTTATTGCCAGCCTGCTGAGCGCTGCCCATTGGTGCCTCTTCTCATACAAATACAGCAATGGGTTTTGATCAAGATAGACCTCTGTTGGGTCATGCAGATATGCCTGGACCATCCACTCAATATTCATTTGTGCTCCACCTTGCTCGGCCTCTTTTCTCTTTGCTTCTGCACTGGACTTATAAGCCCTGCTGGTAGAAACCAATCATATGCAGATTTTGGACTGATGTTCCTTTTCCTGCTTGTGCTGATGTTCTTGTTGGTTTGGGCTGCTGTGAGGCAACAACACTGCCCTAATGGGCTGAAGTTGATGGCTGCACCACAGAACTTGTGTCCTGGAGGAGTGGGCCTCTAATTCCCATCTGTTCTTTTTCTAGTTCATTGGCTTGCTCAGTAATCCATGTTTTGTAGTGTGCAACATCCTCGTCTGAAAACAGAATGAAAGTGGACATTAATGGTTCGTACGCTGGAAGAATCAGAATGGCGTTTAGCCTACACTCGAATTCGTGCTAGTAGGCCTGAATACCGAGGCACTCTACCTGCTTGCACAGCGGCCGGGCTTGGCTCCGCCACATCGTCCCTGACATCGACTGGCCGGGCTTGGCTCCGCCGGTCGAACTCCATCTCCCAGCAGCCTCCAGGGGGAGGCGCCGACGACAGCAAACAGCGCGCCAGGTGGCGCATAAAGCACCGGCAGGGGCCGAGTCCCCCGTCCTTCTTTGCTTCTGTGCTTTGCTTCTGAGCCTCCGATTGCGGAAGTTGGGGCTGAGGTTCTTCATTTTTCTATAAAAACTTCCTCCCATTTCACCTTAGGTGGATCTTTGATCTACAGGCCCCTGGGCCAGGCTAATCACTTTCTGGACTCCTTAGAAGAATACATAGTGCCGCGGGCCTTAGGCTTCCCCAAATTTCTGCTGGTCGGCGACCTAAATATTCATATGGATGTTCCTGATGCCCCTGAAGCCCGCAGGCTTGGCGAAATTCTCGAGCTTGCTCAGCTCAAACAATGGGTAACCGGTCCGACGCATGCGGGTGGTCACTTGCTCGACTTGGTTTGCTCCAACTTCCTCATCCAGTCCGTGACAGTTGAAAAGACAACCTGGTCCGACCACGATCTGGTCAGGTTTACGTGGGAAATGCCAGAACCCAGCCTCCCATCTCCCATCTGTCATCCTCAAAAGATTAATCTACCCGCGTTTAGACAGGCCTTGACCAGAACCCGCCAAAACTCAAGACGCTTCTGGACGTTGCAGTTTGCGAGTTCAATGAGTGGGTACGGCAGGCGGCTACTGCCTCCACTAAGCAAACCACGTTGTCTAGAGCCAGGCGCTCTCCCTCTCAACCCTGGTTCTCCCCTGAACTGAGAGAGTTGAAATTGGGGTGTAAAAAACTAGAACGAGCGTGGAGATGTGGATATAGCTCTGAGGCTAAATCCGCCCTACGGCTCGCCCAGAAAGACTATTATGCAGCCATTAAGGTAGCTAAGGGGAACTTCTATGCAGGGCGCATCGCCAGGGCGGACAACAATAGCAGAGAGATCTTTGCTATTGTTAAAAGTTTTATGTCACCTGTGGCTGCTGCTGTTACCCTCCCGTCCTCTGCGCAATGGTGCGAGGAGCTGTCCACCTTTTTCATTACTAAAATAGCGAGGATTCAGCAGGACCTTCTAGCGGCTCTTCCAGCCGACTACCTAGCAGCTGACTTGGGCCCTCCTCTATGTCCATGTCCGGGACTGCAGCTTACGAACTTTGCTCAAATTGCGGAGTGTACTGTTCTCCCTCTCCTCCAGTCTCTGAAGTCTGGCTCTCCAGCCGATCCGTGCCCGGCCCGGGTGCTTTCGGAAGTGGCGGAAACAGTCAGCGCTGAGATCACGCAGATAGTTAATCTCTCCCTGGCCGCTGGCGAGCTGCCTTCAGTTTGGAAACAGGCCAAGCTGCTGCCGCTTCTGAAGAAACCTGGACTGGATGCGTCGGCTCCCGGTAACTACCGTCCCATCTCCCTTTTACCGGCACTCACGAAAATCTGCGAGAAGGTTGTTCTTCAACAACTGGAGAGCTTTGTTGAAGCCTCCAATGCCCTCCACCCCGCTCAATCAGGCTTCAGGGCTGCATATAGCACTGAGACGGCGTTGGTGGAGATGACCGAGGCAATTCGGGACTGTCTAGACGGAGGTGGCAGAGCGGTCCTTATTTTATTGGACCTCTCTGCCGCGTTCGATACCGTCCCCTATGAGCTCCTCCTCCGCCGGCTGTCGGCCATTGGTATTGGGGGGGTTGTTTTAGACTGGCTGTCCTCTTTTCTGTCTGACAGGACTCAGCAGGTCTGGATGCCTCCTCACGCCTCTGAGCCTAAACCACTGCTTACAGGGGTTCCGCAGGGGTCTACTCTTAGCCCCTTGCTGTTCAATGTCTATATTACCCCCCTGGTTTTTTTGGCGGAACAGTTTGGGGCTAAGATCATAGGGTATGCAGATGATACCCAACTGCTGTTTACTTGGCCGGACGATAATTTGGATACGTCGGCTGTTCATCTGTGCTTGTCCTCCGTATTTCGCTGGCTAACGCAGGCCCAGTTGAAATGCAACGAGGAAAAATCTGAAGTGCTCTTCTATGGTTCCTTCCCCCCCTCATTCAAAAACACACTGTGGCCTCCTAATATTCCCAGCCCGAAGAGATGGGGAGACCTGCAAAAAACCTTGGCATCTGGTTCTCAGAGGATCTCAGATTCGAGGTCCATATTAAGAAATTTACTGGCACCTGCTTTGCCACTCTGAGAATGCTCCGCAAATTCTTCCCCCTGCTCCCCAGGGATGCTAAGGAGACGGTTGCTAGAGCACTCATACTGGCAAGGCTGGATTATGCGAATGCACTGTTTAGTGGCATTCCGGCCTATCTGGTGAAACGCCTGCAAATCATCCAGAATGCGGCTGTCCGTCTTTTATTTAACATCCCTAGATGGAAGAGTGTCCGCGCAGAGATACGCACGCTCCATTGGCTTCCTGTTGCACAACGCATTTTGTTTAAATCTCTGGTGCTTGCGTTTCGTGCCTCTCACGATCAAGACCCCCTGTATCTGAGGAAGAGATTCACCAGCTATGTCCCTGTACGCACCCTCAGATCCTCTACTCTGTTCAAATTGTATCTTCCCCGTTTTAATCGAGCAAGACTCGGTGGCCAATCGATCTCTGTGATCGGGGCTCGGGCCTGGAATGCTCTCCCTCTCCATCTGCGCTCTATGCCTACAGTGGCTGAATTCAAAAAACACCTGAAAACACATTTGTTTAAGAGTGTAAGCTAAGATGCCTTCTCTTTGTCTTACTGTCTGCCTCTCCTATACCCACGCCAGGATACTCTCAAGTAACGGAGCGCGCTATAAAATGGTTTATACATACATACATATACATACATTCTTCTAATCTGCAGCCTGAATACCGAGGCACTCTACCTGCTTGCACAGCGGCCGGGCTTGGCTCCGCCCCATCGTCCCTATCATCGACCGGCCGGGCTTGGCTCCGCCGGTCGAACTCCGTCTCCCAGCAGCCTCCAGGGGGAGGCGCCGACGACAGCAAACAGTGCACCAGGTGGCGCATAAAGCACCGGCAGGTCCCTCGTCCCGCGAGGACGCGCGCGGGACGCGCCGGACGAAGCCCGGACTAAGGGCGGACAGTCTAAGACAGTCCGAGACTGGTAGAGACTGGGATGGGCCAGTCACTCTGTCGGTACTGTCAAGGTGAGACTTCCCTATTGCTTGAGGCCCAACTTGGTTATTAACAATTACAGACATTCCTGTACTGTGGCTACGCCGCTCTGAGGGATTGTGATACACGTTGCCAACGTATCCACATAGGGTATTTGGAAAGGGTATTGTTTACTGGTGCGCTATGTCTTGTAAAAAGCTATCTCCGGCTAAAAATACAATGGACAACTACCTAGTCCAGGTAGTTGCTAAAATCAACAGCGAAAGGAGATCCTCACTTGGGCTGGGTGTATCTCCTAAATCATCTACACCCACTCTATTGACATCAGACCAGGCCCATTCCCCTGAGTTGGATATCAGTAGTAGTACTGCTACAACATCTGACCATGTTGACAATGTGATTACGGCTCAGATAAACTGTGTAGCGGAAGACAGTGAAAACGAGGAGGAGGTTGAACTACTTCTAACTGAGGAAAAAGCCCCCACCCCAGTGCGTGCGCCGCGTACTACTAGAGGTGTTAGAAAGGGCCTGCCCAAACGTGGAGGGCTTCGATCAAGCCGGAAAAAACCTGTTTCCCCCCCTAGTAACATTGTGGTGGAAGAAGATGGATTAATTGATGAAGATTCCATGTCTTTAACTAATGAGCAACTTAAGAAACTGTTGGGCATGAGAGACACTAAGGTTAAAGACACTAAGGTTAAAGGAATTGTAAAGCCATTGGTAGGCATGATAGAGAAGCTCACTAGTGAGGTTAACCGACTAGGGGGTCTATTGAATAAAGCATTAGCTGAAGTAGAAAAGCTGCCTGATGAAGTCGCTAATAGGGCTGAGCTAAGGATGGGCACCTCTACATCTGTGGGCAGCGGCGGAGCCTTCCCTCTGCTCAACCAACCGGCGGCTCTTCAGTCAGCCACATTGGATGGTGTGCAGGGGGAAGTTGCCCCTCCAGTTGCATCTACTGCTCCGGAACCTATGAAAGGCTCGGTTGAGCTTATAGTTGAGGCTTCTCCTTTAGTACTGGTCCTAGCTAACGTCCCCACATTGGCTCCAGGACAGGATGAAACTACTTCATCCTTGCTGTCCAAAGCCTTACACTGGCTGACAGACAATATGGTGATAACTCCCTGGGGTAAGCAACTGTTGGCAGAAGAACTAGTTATGGCCAGGAGGGTGGAGTGGATTGGAAACAGTACAAAAAAATTCAGGGCTGACTGTGTTGTTTTGAATTTCATAAACCCTGATGTTTTAACCAACATACTGCCCAATATCCTTCCGCCACAGCGAAGATCCACCGAGATTATCCCACTCACTTTAGATTTCTTTTACTATCAGATTGGGAGGGTTCCGAACCGGTGCACGTTAAGGACAAAATGGAATGTGGTTTCAACTAAGGGGAGGAGGGTTGCCCAATCCAACGAGTGGGGATTAAATCTGGAGAATAGGTTCTCAGCTCTTTCTAACCTGAACGATTGTGATTGACTACCTGGGGGCAAAAGGTTAGCATTATCAGCTACAATCGATCAGAGTTTATGCAGCTTGCCTGTCCAGAATGACAATTGTTGCAGAAATGGGAAGAGGGTTAAACCGGGGGCCGTACACGGCAAGAAGGATCCTCAAACAGTTACGGCCTTATCCTCTCTACATTGCAATCTTGTAGTTGGTTATCAGGGGGCAGGTAATAGCGTTGCTATAAGCAATATAGCCCAGTCAAGCCCAGTAGTGACAGTAGCAGGTTAGCCTAGAATATCGAATGTTACTCCTGAAGTGCTAGTTGGTGGTTCTACTGGGGGGCGAATTTAATCTCCTGGAATCTGGCTGGGTTGTCCTCTAAACTAGACAGTGGGGACTGGCTTGGCTTTGTTAGTCTATTCGATAAGTGCATATTCCAGGAGACTTGGGCATGTGAACCTGTTTTTGTGGTTGGATATCTAATTTTTTCTGTACCAGCTATAAAGGGTCCAAAAGGGAGACCAATGGGGGGTCTCACAATTTGGGTTCGACAGTCCCTTAAATTCACAATCAAAAGTATAGGGACTAGCCATAATGACATCCAGTTGATCAGGATAACTAATGATATTCTAGGGCCACTCGACATCTATAATATATATGCTAGAAGTGCTAAGGGTGGCCGATCTGAAGTCCTAATTGCCTTAGATAACTTTCTTGATATGTATTCCCATGACAACAGTACTGTTATAGCAGGTGACCTTAATCGGACGTTTGAGCCTTTGGTCGCGGGTGAGGCTTTCCTTGGAGCAGAAGAGGACTCCCATTGGGGTATCCCTGAGCTACAAGTGAAGCCAGTCACACGTTGGACCGAGGACATAATAGCTCTGAATGCCATGTGTCTCGAGAAAGGGCTGAGAGCTCTAAATGGAAGAACAGCACGGGATAAAAATGGCTAGATGACTTTTGATAATGGGAGACATAAAAGTTGAATAGACTATGTAATATGTAGCATGATTCTGTGGCCGTCTGTCTGTGACATGGAAGTTGTTGTGAGACCCGAGAGCGACCACAACCCCCTATGTGTGGAGCACAAATGGTGGCCCGCTAGGACTAATTCAACCTGTTCGAATGCTTTTGCTCCACCTTTGATCATCCCAGCAAACAACATGCGCAGGCTCAAATGGGATAGTATAGCGACCAATTCACAGGCCATTGATGCCATCAACCATGAAACTGACAAAGCTATATTAGCTATGGAATCAATTAGTGTTTCTTCTTTTGGCCTGGGGGATGTGGTCAACATCCATGATACCCTCTTTGGCAAGATCAAAAAACATTTCTTAAAGCCTGCTAAGCGAAATGGGGCAATAGCTTGCAAAGGTGCAAGATGGTTTAATGCCGAATGTAGGGCGGCACGACTTGCTCTGGGTCATGCCATTAAAAGGAGGGAGCCCCTGACCATCTCCCTAGCCAGAAAGGGTTATAAAGCCTGCATAGCGAAAGCCAAGAGAGCTTGGGACGAGCAACATTGGTGTAAATTGAAAAAAGCTAGCGACAGGAAGGACTCCAGAGTGTTCTGGAACATCGTAAAATGGGGTAGTGAGAGAGCAGAGGAACCCCCTAATAACAACATCCCACAAGAGGACTGGGTAGAATTTTTTAGCTCACAATATGCTCTTAATACTCAGATTACAGGTGAGGACAAGCTTATTATGTCCTTTTCCCAAGGTAATCTTTTTACTTACAAAGAGATTATGTCTGCTATTAATGCAGTGAACAGAGGGCGTGCTCCCGGTTTAGATGGCGTTCCTGCCGATATTTTCGTAAATGATAAAGAGCGATGGTGCAAATATATTCATTTACTCATTAAGTTCATCGCAAAGGGAGCAGAGGTCCCGGCTTCATGGAGAGGAGCTGTGATCATCCCTGTGTTTAAAAAGGGTGACCGTGCACAGCCAGGTAATTACAGGCCAATAAGCCTTATAGACACTGTGCAAAAAATAGTTGGTCGTGTGGTTGTAAATAGGCTCCTTGACTGGGCAGAGGACAATAACATCCTATCACCCTACCAAGCAGGATTTCGAAGGGCAACAAGCACGGTGGACCAAGTGTTCCGCTTTCAATTGCTACAATGGAAGACCGTGGTGCTGGGTGGAGGCAGTCTATATGCGGCTTTTGTCGATCTAAGGGCGGCCTTCGACCTGGTGCCACGGGCCAAATTGTGGCAAGTTTTACAGAGCCTGGGGGTCCCTGAGGAATTACTGACCTTGATAATGCGCCTCCATGAGTTCACTTTTGCTAAAATTCAGTGGGGTGGCCATGGTATGGTCACAGCTGACTTCCCTGTCGAGCGAGGGGTTCGACAAGGGTGCTCAATGGCTCCAACTTTGTTTACTTTGTTTATAAATGGTGTTGTTTCCCGTATGGTACCAGCTTCAGTAGATGCTCCCTCCCTTTCAGGTCTAAAAATCCCTATACTAATGTTTGCGGATGACACGCTCATTCTATCTAAAACCCCTAGTGGCTTGCAGCGTGCTCTTTTAATTTTTGAAAATTTCTGTGGGGAACACGGATTAGAGGTGAACTCAACTAAAACTAAACTCATGATCTTCAAGCCGCACCGCAGTTTTAAGTCAAAAATTGTTATGAGTGGTCGGCCTCTTGAGGTTGTAAACTCATTTACTTATCTGGGTATCCATATTGCAGACAATAATAGGTGGAGCCAGCATATAAACATTGCTACACTGAGACACAAACAATTAGCGGGTGCCATTAATTCAGAACACAGGAAGTCCTTGACTAAACCTGTTAAGCCAGCTTTGCTGGTTTACGAAGCAAAGGCAATCGGGTCTGCACTTTATGGTGCGGAGATGTGGGGCTTTGAAAATTTGAATTCCTTGCAAACCTCAGAGAACAAATTTTTACGGCTACTCACTGGCACACCGAAAAGCACTCCGCTATTGCCTCTAAGATACGATCTTGGTAGGAAACAAATTAAGGATCTGGCCAGCTTACGGCCTATTTTGTATTGGCGAAGACTTTGGACCACTCCCGAGCTTTCGCACTATGCTGAAGGTTTTATTGATGTCATAAAGGCGGATAGCTTTCACAAAATTAGTTGGCTCAATTCACTGAAAGCAATACTATATGAGCTTGGGTTACGTTCTATATGGCTAGATCCAGCAGGTGCATTATTTCCCCCCAAGTGTACCGTAAAAAATATGTTCTGGGAAAATGTTGCTAACAGGAGCCTGAGCCGATCTAGCAATGGGTCTATGTCAGTGGGTTTTCTTGAGGTTAAACTATATCCCGCTTTTGAGTCGTATTGGGATATTATTTCAAAGCCAGGTGACAGAAAGCTCTTATTCCAACTGAGAGCTGGAGCCCTCCCATTAAAATCATTGACTGCTAAATGGGGTATAGGGGGAGTGACACCTGCCCAGCTTGTGGTAAGGGAAAGGAAACACTTGGTCACTTTTTGTTTTCTTGTAAAGCCTACTGTGCGCCAAGGCGTGTATGGTTAGCACCTATGTGCAGGAACCTTGGGACCACATGTAGTTCTGTTGCACTCCGTATTATATGTTCAAGCTCATCTGCATGGATAGTAATAGCCACAGCTAAATATACCGGTTGGGCATGGGCGATCAGGCAGAGAATGCTAGTTGGTTAACTATTCTCTGTCTGCAAAACTTGTTGTTTTTATGATTTTTTTACCATTGCTTTTAAACTATTAATGTTTTGCATTTAGATAGAGACTGCTAGTTGTTTAACTATTCTCTGTCTGCACTATTTCTCTCCATGACTATTGCCATCACTGCTTTTTAGATTGTTAATGTTTTTATAATCTTGCTAACTTTTTAAATGTATTAATCTCTTTTTAATTATTTAACAAACATTGTGAGAAATTTTATAATTATGTGTCCTCTATGAATTCAATAGTGCAGTGTCATTGTTATTGACTGTAAATTTAATTCAATTTTAATATTTTGTGTATATCTTGCTTTTATGAGTAATTACTTGAATAAAGCACTATTTGAATTGAATTGAATTGAATTGGTTTGTACCGTGGATCAAGAATTGTGGCACAGACTTAATATTTGGATGCCACAATGTCTCTTTTCACCCTTGTATTAACAGATACGCGAAGGATTAAGCTGTCCACCAACTCCTAAGCTTTTCTTTTCCTCCACATCTGCGTACATTGCAGACACCTCCTTTAGCTATTCCTGTAGCATGTGGAACAATGGGATAGCTTGGCCCATGGCACTGTCCTCCTTGCTGACTTCCTGTGTGAACACCTCAAAAGAAAGCAGCATCTCTGTCAAGCATTTGACTAGACCCTATTGGGCCATCTCAATGGTCATGCCTTTCACAGTTGCATCCCCTCTTTGCATGACATATTCATTGATTGGTCTGCACTGCTCAAACATATGTTCCAACATGTAAGAAGTCAAGTTCTAACGTGTTGGCATCTCCTGTATGAGTGCTTTAACTGGCATTCTATTATCACGCTGAATGACCCTCAGCTGCTTCCGGCTTTTAAATAAATGGCTGAAATGAGTGCAGATTCTTTTGCAGGTGGACAGTAAGTTGCTTACTTGGCCTTCTGTTTTTGAGAAAGCCCTGCACAATAATATTGATGCAGTGCACCAAACACAGGACCCTGAATTAACCACCATCGGCCATGGCCTTAACTATATTTCTGCCATTGTCTGTGTTGATGCAGTGTGCCAAACACAGGACCCTAAATAACCACCATCGGCCATTGCCTTAACTATATTACTGCCATTGTCTGTAGCAACAAACCCAATGTCAAGACCTTTTGGTCACAGCCATTCAAATACCTTGTTGTTAAAGTCTTCCAAAATGTTGCAGCAGTATGGGATTTCTCCATGGCGAACATGGCTACTGTTGCATGCTTCCAAGTGCCATTAAATATCTCAGCAATGTCAACACCTGCAGATATCTTTTCTCTAACCCTCACAAAAGAGATCCACTTTGTAGTTATGCACATGTAATCAGCGGCTTGGCAACTGGTCCATATGTCTGTCGTCAGGTGGATAGTGTCAACAGCACTCTGCTGTAAAGCTTGTCCAAGCAATACCAGCACATCATGATGTGGCGTTGAAATGGCAACTCTGGCAAAATATTTGCGCAGGTGGCTGCCACAAATTCAAGAAAACCCACTCCTTCCACAAAATAAAAAGGGAAGAAGTCCAGCACTAACATTTTAACCAGCTTTGCGTTGTACAAATTGCCATTTGGTGGTTCCGTTCATACTGCCCCTACTGCCTAAACATGCCAAGAATAGTAGCCTGAATTTTTTTTCTTTTCTAGTGCCACTAATGCAGGTGACTTCTTGAGAGCAGACAGTAGTAGGCTCCATGTGCCTTTCAGCAGGGCATTCACTGTACTCTCTTGCATTGGTGTCTCAACCTGAGTCTTGTGCCATTATGATGTTGCTGATGTGGGCGGTACTACTGCACTGCTGGGGACAGGGCTGCTTTGTGTAATGAAAATCTCTTCCTCTTCTTCACCTCCCACTGTAATTGGATTTAATTCTCTGCTCAGTCTTTCACCCCTTCACTAACAACACTTGCAGTTTTTTGGACATAGTGGTGCACCTCCCACTGCATTGTGTGGTGTTTTCTCAAATGGGTTGTTTAGCTACCAGTACCATAGTTTGTACCAAGCTAACTTCGACTAACACTTGCTCCACAAATAGAGCATATGGCAATGTTCACCTCCTTCTTGCTAACTGTAAAGAAGTCCAAAACTCGGGAGGTCCACTTTCTGACGATGGTGCCACTGTCAATGTCGGATGAATTGGTAGTAGGTGGGTGTTTTGACGTTTGACACTCCACACAACCTACTTTTACCGAAGTTGCTGTGAATGTAGATCGCTGCCGGAACTTTTCAAATGTGGCAGCTGGCAGTTGTGGTATCTGTGGTGCCACATCCCTCACAACAATTTGGGATGGGATAGAGTCACTGGGGCTGGGCTAACATCAGTGATGACTGGCTCATCGGCATCCTCCTCCTCTATGTCCATATGTCTAAGGCTTTCAGGAACCTGTCTTTTCTATAGCCACTATTGGCTTGTCTCACTCTCAGACTGAGGCGGGATCCAAGTGTTCTCTAGATCATCAGATGGGGGTTTGGAGAAGAAGATGGTGGAGTAACACTACTTTTTCTTGCTGGAGATCTGGAATACAATGGATTTTCTGAAAGAGCGGCTTCCCGTACTTCCTCAGCATGAAGCTAAATCTCCTGAACTGCACCTACTTTGGGAGGAACTGCTATTGGGAGTAGCGGCTATTGTTGTTGACCACTTATCTGAGTTTCCTCCAACAATTGGGTACTACTTTGTGAAAGAGATAAGTCAACTTCAATCAAACTTCTCGTCGGCGTTGATGTGATTGGACTGGCACTGTGACAGACATTTTTTCCCCCAGAGTTTTATATAGCGCAAACTTGACCCGGAGGTATCCGGTATCAGAGCGCTTTACATGAGCCCCATAACACATTTTTTTGTTTGTAAGGCACTGGGAGATTAAGTAATTTGCCCAGGATCACTGGATGTTGAGAGTGTTTGGCGAGACTCGAACCCCATTCCCCAGATTTGAGGTCATCCACTCTAACTATTAGGTGACATCCTCTCCCCATATGGGCTTGGGCTTAGCATGAGGTGGGTCCGCATATGCAGGACTGCTGCTCCCAGCTTGCTCTTCGGATGCCGGTGTGGCGGGCACAGGTTTTTTTCCTGAAAAAGGTCTGGGTCAACATACCAGTGGTGGTAAGCTCCTTCTTCTTATCACTGGCCATTTTCTTGGTAACACCTTTCTTTGGGGCCATCTTGAAGCTGTCAGTTGGCACTTAGCATCACAGGTTGAAGAGATGTCCGTGATGTGTGGTCACGCGTCAAGTCATGCACAAGCTTTTCGAATGGCAGTACTGTGGGTGATGTTGTCTCTTGTGCATCTAAAACAAAGCAAGGAAGAAGAACATCAGTGAAATGAGGCATTGTCACAATTAAATTAGTAGTACAAACAAACTTTATCAATTAGTTTGGTTACTGGCTACTTAAGTTATTATGAATAATAAATGATACAGTGTCTATTCGTAAAACCACACCTACATAAACTTTAATGGTGTGTATACCCAGGAAGGATAAGAAAGAGCGACAACAACAATATACAGATGTAACTGTTTGCTGTATGTGTATCCCATGGGATGTGGCACTCAGGGGGGTGCAACTGACAAATGGTGACAATGGAATAATCCCAAGACAATGAATGCTGATGTACAGTGTGCACCTATAGTAGACATGGGCCAGGGAATATTTCATTAATGCCAGCTGTTATGAAAATGGTTAAAAAGGTTTTAGAAATGTAATAAAAATTTAAAATTAAAACAATGTAAATACAATTTTTTTATAAAATCAAACAAAAATAACAAATTTACAAATAATTTAAAAAATAGAAAAAAAAGGAAAATTAAATAAAAATTAAATAAAAGATTTAAATAAAAAGGCTACAATTTTAAAAACTGAAACAAAGAAGATAAATATCAACTAAGTTAAATTATTCTCATGCATATATCATTTATTATACTGCTAGCTAATTTCTCAGCCATCAACCATCCATGCAAGCCAGTAGCAAACTGCCACACTGGCTGGACACACAAAATGGCTGCAGTGCCACGTAGTTATCAACAACGACAACATTGGGCTAGAAGGCATTGAGACCAAAGAGAGTGCATGCAGGCCTATGTCAAAAGCACACTGGCTGGCTACACAGAACATGATCACAACAACAACCAGCAAGCATGCATGGCCCCAACAAAGAAGACATGCAAGCCTATGGCAAAAGCACAATGACTGCATATGCAAAAGGGCAGCCAGGCACATGGTCACAACAACAAAAATCAGCAATAAGGCATGGCCACAACAGAGAAAACACGCAGGCCTAAGAGAAAAGCACACTGGCTGGTTATGCAAAATGGCTGCCAGAAACATAGTCACAAAAAGAAGCAGGAGGCCTGGAAAAAAAGAACACATGCAGGTCTATGGGGACTGACTATACAAAATAGCCCCTGGCCACATGGCATTGGGAACAAAGGCAAATTGTGGCCTATGGCAACCACACACACACACATACACTGGACAGACGAATGAGACATTGGTAACACAGCACTGATTCAGCAGTGCAAAACATAACAAATTAACACAGGTAAAAATGTTTGCAACAACACATATCCTCCAAGGACATTACCCCACCTATACATTTTTTGCAGGAAAAAGAAAATGTGAAATGCCACAAAAAACGCATTTTGTATTGTAATACAATGCCATGCATGGCTTAAATGATGTTTAAATGTGAAAGGCACCACAGGAACAGGTGTTTCATGCACCCATGACAAGCACTGAGCCCACTGCTGGAAGGCCCATTGGCAGACTAGGCCACATAGAGAATTAAATCAATATTACAAATGTATTAAAAACATGGAGATAATGTAGTGAACTGCTCAACAGTATTTCTTTGTAAAATAAGAAAAATTACATGCAAAACAACAACCAGCAAGCAAGGATGGCCACAAACAAATAACACAAGTAGACCAATGGCAAAAGCACACTGACTGACTACGCAAAATGGCTGCTAGCCACATGGTCACAACAAGAAGCAGGCCTACGGCAAAAGCGTATTGGCTGGTTACAAAAAAGGCCACAGACCACATGGTGAAAACAACAACATCAACCAGCAAAAAGGCATGGCCACAACAAAGAATACATGCTGGCCTATGCCAAAAGCACACTGGCTGCCTATGCAAAATGGCTGCCAGCCACATGGTCACAAAAAAAAACAACCAGCTAGAAGGTATGGCCACAACAAAGAACTCAAGCATGCCTAAGAAGAAAAGCACACAGTCTGGCAATGCAAAATGGCAGCCAGACACATGGTCACAACAAGAAGCAGGGGGCTGAAAAACAAAGAACACATGCAGGTCTATGGAACTGACTATACAAAATGGCCCCTGGCCACATGGAGTGGGAAACAAAGGCAAATGGTGGCCTGTGGCAAACACCCACATACACACACCGGCCAGACAAAGGAGGCATTGGTAACATGGAGAACACAGCATTAATTCAGCAATGCCAAAAACGAAAATAAACATGGCTAAAAATGTTTACAAGAACACACATCCACCAAAGGCATTACCCTACCTATACACTGTTTGCAGGAAAAAAGAACATGTGAAATCCCACAGAAAAACAAATTTTGTATTTTAATACAATGCCATCCATGGCTTAAATGATGTTTAAATTCAAAAGACACCACAGAAACAGGTTTCATGCACCCATAACTAGCACCAGGCCTACTGGATGGAAGGCCCATTGGTAGACTAGGAAACATAGTGAATTAAATCAATATTACAAATTTAATATAAAAGTCATGTAGAAAATCTAGTGAATTTTACTTTTATAAAAGAAGAAAAACTACATGCAAAGAAAAACTAGGCCCCCACTAAAACTGCAGGCCACCCACCACAATACATTTTTAAAATTGATAAAAAGTACAATTAAATCCAGGTGCACGTCCCCAATCAAGCAAACAACACCCTTATACACCAGTGTTTCAACTTACTTGTGAAATCTGAAATACAGGGTCCTTAAATACAATGGTATATAAGCAGCAGGCAAGGAGAATAATCCTTCCAGATCAAAATCCCAATTAAAAGTGATGAGAAGCAGGTCAAAGCACTGGGAGGAGCCTGCTGTACAGGAACAGGAAGATGGAGACTCAGGGTACTACCTTCATGTTGGAAAAAAAGTTAAAAAAAGAAAAAAGGGCTTGCATCCAAAAATACGCCAACCATCCATTTGAGGAGATTTTTTTACTCCAAATTGACATTTTGGGAAGATTTTGATGCTTTGCGGGGAGGGAATCTACCTCAGATTGCAGCTGTGTTAGATCCTGTGCGTTCAGGATCGCGTACATAACAAAACATCCACCTGAAGTTGCTGGCGTGCCCGAATGACGTGTTGGCGACTGCAAAATCTCACATGAGCATGCACTTGGCTAGCAAATCTTGTGGTGCTCCAGAATGCCTCTGAAATCTTGTGGGCGGTCGTGAGCATCCTGCAAGTCGTTCCCACAACACGGAAGGACATTTTGAGCGCTCTAACAAAAGAAACCTCAGCTCCGTAGTGCAATGCAGAGTTTATCGAAAACTCTGCGTTCTGTGCAGAACGTGGAGTTGTCGAACTCCGCAAACTCAATGAGCGGAGTTTTACACCCAGGCCTACTTTACATCACAAACACATTAAACAGAGACAATTTATCTTACCTGTGTAAATTAGTCGGGGCGGGGAGGCGGACTAGCCATAATTTTTAAATCAGAAATAAACTGTACATTGGAGTTAGCTGACATTAAGGAAAGTGAAGTTGGCTTCTTCTCCATCATAGGCCGGGATAGACAGGTCCTGAAAGGATTCCTAGTCTATAGGCCTCCGGGTCCAGCGACCAGATTTACGAATAGCCTGATAGACTGTTTGGTACAGCCAGCCCTAAGATATGAGAGATTGTTACTCTTGGGGGACCTAAATCTCCACTTTGATGATCCCACCAACACAGAGGCATTGGAGATCCGTAATGAGCTGGCAGCGATGCATATGACCCTTAAATCGGAACTCCCCACCCATGGTCGCGGCCACTTATTAGATCCGATCTTCTCCAATTGGGAGCTGATGGCCGTTGAAATGGGCAGGCCTTTCCAGAGATAAATTTGATGATCTTCTTGGACAGAGTGGACCCCTAGAGGGTCTAGAGATTGAGGCGGCATGTGAAGCACTTGACACCCGCATCTCACAAGCGCTGGACTACACAGCACCCTGGACCAAAAATAGACCCTGGAGGCAAACTAAATCTGCGCCATGGTTTGGGCCCGAGCTTGTTAAGGAAAAGGTGGCGTGCAAACGACTTGAAAGACGCTGGAGGAAAGGCTTCTCTATGGCTGACAGGGTGCATTATAAAATCAAACTCAAGAGCTACCATGCTCTGATTAGGAAATACCGGACCTCTTATTATAAGGACATAATAGAGAGAGCTGATAAGTCAGCTAAGGAATTGTTTGCTGTGTTTAAGGAAGCATCCTCTCTGTCCAGCCTCAACGCACCTCTGCAAGGTTCTGTAGAATCCTGTGTTCGGGTGGCACAGTTCTTTGTGGATAAAGTGGGAAAAATGTATTCCTCATTTCCGGCGGAGGCTAGAACAGTTGGTAAGATAGAAGAGGTCAATGTAAAACATAAAGGATCTGAGTTACTAGTATCCTTTAGTACCCCCCAGCAAGACATCTTAATTGATATAGCGTCTAAAATTAAATCAGGTTTCCCCAATGACCCGGCGCCCGCGAGAATACTCAGGGAATGCATAAAAACTCTGGAACCCCACATACGACATCTGTTAGATCTCTCATTTGGGTCGGGGAGTGTCCCGTCAGCCTGGAAAGAGGCTTTGGTGCTCCCGCTCAAGAAAAAATCTAATATGACCGCGGAGCAATTAGTCAACTTACGTCCAATGTCCCTCCTCCCTTATTTCTCTAAAATTGTGGAGAAAGTTGTCAACATACAACTGACAGAACACATTGAAACATGTAAACTACTCCACCCCACCCAATCAGGCTTTCGTGCGTCCTACCCGACCAAATCGGCCCTACTTCTATCAACAGAAACCATACGTAAGCTGGTGGATGAAGGTCAGACAAAAGCACTTATCCTCTTGGACTTAAGCACTGCGTTCGACACTGTAACACATCACATCTTGCTGCAGTGTCTGAAAAAAGAGGGAGTGGCAGGAAGAGCTTTTGAGTGGCTGTAATCGTTCCTCCAGAACCGCAGCTTCCAAGTAGCCCAGGGACCTTATTGGTTGAAGAACACCAGGCTGAATCAGGGGGTGCCTCAAGGGTCCAGCTTGAGCCCCACCCTTTTTAACCTCTACGTAACTCCGATAGCAGAGATCACTGAAAGGTTTGAGGTACGAGTGGTAACCTAAGCTGACGACACCCAACTTGTGGTGTCTTTCGCTCAACCAGATGAGGCAGCAGCCAGTAACTTCTCGATGTGCTTACAAGAAATAGCGGTCTGGATGGCCAATAATTGCCTGAAATTAAACGGAAGTAAGACCGAAGTGCTGGTGGTGGGGAACGCACCGTCTGTGTGGACATCGGCATGGTGGCCGCAGGTGCTGGGGCCTCAACCTTCTCCCAGCGAACAAGTTAGAAATTTAGGTATCTGGCCAGACAATAAAATCTCTTATGAACACCATACCAGACGCGTGGCAGGGCAGTGCTTTGGTATTCTAAAGAGTATGCGTAAGACACTTGATCTACTCCCTACTTCGGCCAGAAAAACCCTTGTCCATGCTCTTGTCACATCTAGGCTGGACTATGGGAACGTCCTGTACCAGGGAGCTAATGTCAAGTGTATTACTCGGTTACAGCGTATACAAAATGCGGCTTTCCGTATGATCCTGATGCTTCCAAAAAGAGCGTCATCTAAGAAAACCCTTAAATCCCTTCACTGGCTGCCTATGAAAGAACGGGTGCTCTATAAAACCATGCTGATTAGTCACCATATCATGCGGGGGAAAGGACCTTTCTACCTCTTGGACCTACTGACCCCGTATACTCCTGTGCACCATTTGAGATCTTCCGGGACAGGGCTGACTAAGGTCCCTAGGTTTAAAAGAGATCGGATGGGTGGGCGCTCCTTCCGAGTTCAGGCTGCTCAACACTGGAACAGACTCCTACTCGAAATGCGATCAGAGACCTCGGAACGCATATTCCGGAAACAACTGAAAACCTACCTCTTCCCTCTGGCTAGAGAATGAGGAGGTTTCGCATCTGAGGACTGAATACTTGCCCGCTTAATTGCTGTTACCTACGCCACAGCGCGGGGACACACTGACCTCAGTGTAACCAGGCGCTTTAAAACATTTTTTTAAATATTTATTATTATTATAGTCCAAGGAAAATGGCACAAAAGACAATGAGGATTACGAGTTGTAAGAGTCACATGTCACTGATACTAGTAGGCAGTACATTTTATGAGTGTTTGGTCAGGACGAGCTCAACGTAGGATTTACAACTTATCACCATGGTTGACTTTACTAATATGAATGCATTTTTATACCCACATTAAGTCTTTTTAAGCAACATTAGCATAATGAAGACCAAGAAAAAAACATAGCATTTTACCCTCTACCATGAGGTTGTCATGCAGCTCTTTAAAGGCAGTTCATAGCTCACTGTGCTAGTTACAAAATGATCTCTGTGATGTAAACAGAAACCTACTGAGTGATCCACATCAATATAGTTCAGTGATTTGTGCAGTAGACGTTCTTTGCCGCAGGATTATTAACCCTTTGTGGTACCTTATGATGAGTCAAAAATTGCACTAGACAAAATTCAAATCTCTTTCCAGCACGAACATTATTCACCACATTTATCTTGTCATATTTATTGTTGCCTGTAAACTGTTTGATACACAAAGAACTCTACAGCAGGTTCTTTTTATGTGTGTGTAATTTCCAAACAGGATGCTCTCAAAAGTCAGCAGCAAGTGTGGCTGCACCAGTTGCACCACCCTAGAGCCAGCCCAGATTTAGCGGTTAGGACAGAGCTATGTAGGATCCCACCAATTATTGTGCCAGATCAGAGACATTACCTTCCATCTTCAAACATATTTAAAACAGTGACCTTAAACCTGAAGTGACTTTCAAGGTGGAAGACCACTTGAGTGCAATCAGTTGCATCAAACGCTGTTGTAAGATCAAGCACAATGAGGAGGCATGAGTCTATGCCATCCAACAATCAGTGCATATCATCAAATATTTTTAATGAAGCAATTTTAATTGCATGACCCACTCTGAATGCCAATGTAAGGACTGTGAGTGTGTGTTTGTTTTTGATAAACTCAGTCAGCTGTAGGGAGATAGATTTTTCTATGGTAATTCCTATCCAAAGGAGGCTAGAAATGGGACACAGTTTTATGGTATGTTCAGGTCAAGAATTTATTTTTAGTAGGGGGAGATCAGGCCACATTTAAGACAGTCTAGAAACGGAGCATGGTTGAGGGAAGCTTTGATGATTTTACACCAAGCATCAGCAAAGACGACAAACTTAGTGTTAATGAGGAATGCAGGTATGAGATTGTTGAAGCAGGAGGACAAACATTGGCTCAAGACTTTTTTATTTTGGACTGCTAAGACTTGGAGTCCCCTAATCGTCTTGTGTTATTTGAGGTACCTGACTTCACTTCCTGGGCTATGACTGCCTGCACCTTCACAGATGAGGGAGTGGAGAAGTGTGGCTCAGGGGTTAGAGGCAGCAGACCCGGAAACTGAGATCGGTCCTGGACCAGGGTTCAATTCCCTGCCTCGGCGGGTCTTGGGCTAAAAATTCCACGGACTTGATAACTCTCGCCCCGGTGCCTCCTCGACTCACGGGTTCACACTCTGCGACTCTGGGCAATAGCTTGCTTAATCTCCACAACGGCCCCTCGCGACGGGATGCCTGACTTTCACCTTGTGGATACCCTGCTATCTCACAGGGGAATACCAGGAAGGGTTCCCTAAGCAAGCGCCGGGAAACCCACTGCGCGTAGCTGTGCGCTATATAAGCTCAACTACATTTACATTGTTTTAATATAATGTGCTTGTCCTTTTCACTATTATTTTAATTTTCTTTTATTTCTTAAAATTATCACTGAAAAGTAAGCTGGTTTTAGACAATAAAGAAGTTGCTGGGCTCCAGCTTGGATTCTTATTTTGTCCTGCCATTGTTTTCTTAATCAGTGCAGTCAGAGCACTAGTCTTTCAACGGGTGGCTCAGACATGACTCTACCCGGCCAGGCTATTGCCCTCCCAGAAAATTGCTCCATTCTTCATTTAAAATGACCACACAAAAAACTGGTGTTGAACTTACAATTATGTTTTATTACTCCTTTGAACTGCACTATTGTGACAGCTGTCTCCTTGCATAGATAGAATATATGATTCCAAACTGTGAAATCTCCCCATTTAAGTCCCCCAAAACACAATTCTTTACCCAATGTGGTTAAGTTTGGAGTGGGAATACATAATGTAAGTTACAAAAATTGTTTTAATCTCATTATGTTGTTTAGTTTGGAGTTAATACTATTTATTTTGTAATTCATTGAAATATCAACTATATTGATAATTTAACATTTTAAACTTATTTTTAATAACAAATAACACAGTTTAGTGTCAGAATATTTATTGAAGTTAATTTATGAATTTTTAAAATAAAAGAATTTATCTTTGTGTGTGTGTATATATATATATCGATTCAAAAGCTTTATTCGAGGATTTATCTCATAAAAGCACAAACATACATTTAAAATACAGCATTAAACAATTGTTTCCTCGTTAAATACAATAGTTTAAAAAAGATTAAACAGACATACACAATTGGTTAAAAACAAATAGATATAGAACTAGGTACATATTTACACAGGAGCCAGTAGAGGTAGTTAATTCAGTGTACTCTTGGAAACAGCCCTCCTTCTAATAGACCATGCCCAACCCAAATACTTAGCTGTTGCTAAAACTACAGGCATGTGGGTGGAGGTACAGATGATTCGTAAAGCCTCTACACCCCGAGATGTTCCTAGATTTTTACAGACAGGGACTAGCCAAACTTTCCTCGGGGTGGTATAGGCTTTACAGGAGAATATGAAGTGGCCTATACTTTCATTTGGTGCTCTACAGGCTGGGCAATATAAAGTGGAGGAGCTCCTCCACCTACCTGTCAGTAATCTCACTGGAAGGGCACCTGATCTTAACTGAAAGAAAAGCTTTCTGTCCCCAGGGTTGTGTTATGCTATCCCAGTAGGGTTCCAAAACTGGATACAATTTAGCTTCCACAAAGCGCCCCGTCATGGAATCAGATTTAGTTTTATTCCAAACCCTTGCAGCTACCTGATCCTAGTAATGTAATGTAATGTAAGTATGCACTTTTATAGCGCGACTGTCACTCCAAGGAGCATCTTGGCGCTTGTAGCCCGTAGCCTAGGTGGAAGGCCGGAAAAGTCAGCTCACACATCCATCTCCTCTGAACAGAACGCTGTGTCTAAACCAGAGTCATACTGGCCGAGTCTGAAAGGTTGAAAATCCAAGTTTTCAGAGCCTTACGGAAATTCTTCTCAACAGAGATCAAGCGCAAGTTGGGAGGAAGTCTATTCCAAGCTTTTGCGCCCAGTGTTGCGAGAGATTTCCCTCCTCTAGTTGAGAGTTTGAATTTGGGGGTCTGCAACAAATTCATGTTGGCTGATCTTAGGGAGCGTGTTGGTGCATACTGTTTAAACCAGGGAAGGAAATATTTGGGTCCTTTTTGGTGATATGCCCTAAAGGTAATCACTAAGATTTTGAACAGAATGCGTTTGTGAATGGGTAGCCAGTGTAGGGCCTTGAGGGCGGCCGAGGCAGATGACCTCCTCGGCCATTTTAGGACCAGACGGGCAGCAGCATTTTGGACAACCTGCAACCTATGCAGGACGGATCGATTTGATCCTGCATATAAGCTGTTGCAGTAGTCCAAGCGAGATGTTACAAGTGCTACTGTCACCGTCTTCCTGGCTGTCAGAGGGAGAAAATCAAAAAACTTTCTAAGCCCTCTGATGATATTAAAACAGGACCCTGCCACTGCCCCTGCTTGCTGTTTGAAAGATAGGGCACTGTCAAACCTGATCCCTAAGTTAAGTACAGATCTTTAATCACTTTTTTGCTCGGAAAGAGCTCCCCGGTTGGATTATCCCATAAGTTTGAGAGACCAAGATCACATAAGGAAGACCAAAGATTTTTCAGCCATTCTATCCTATGGAAGATGTCAGCATTTATTATGGCTAAAAACCCCTCTGCGTAATGCAGGATCTCCGGGGTAGTCCAGAGCCGTCTCCAATAAAGAATTGGGTGCAACCTCACTAGATCACTAACTGCTCTCCTATCCAGGTCAAGACCAAGGGGAATCAGTGGGGTGCTCTGCGGGAGTCCTGTGATTCCCCTAAAAAATCTGTTCTCCGAGGACTGCAAGGGGAGAAGTTTCCCAAAGCCCCACAGCTCTGCCCCATATAGAGCAGACCCAAGAGCCTTGGCCTCATACACTGCCAAGACGGGTTTTATTGGTTTGGACCTGGATTTTTTATGCTCCACCCGAAGTGCCTCCGAGATTTGTTGGTGCCTCAAGACCGCCATTTCTATGTGCTGGGACCATCTTGAATCGTTTGTTATCTGTATCCCAAGATAGGTGAATACGGTAACCACCTCTAACAAACTATTATTCAAGAATATTTTCGGCCTGGGTCTACGTTTTGGTGCAAAGGCCATCAGCTTGGTCTTACCCACATTGACTTCCAGGCCATGTTCCCCGCAAAAAGAATCAAAGATGTTCAGAGCTCGCTGCAGACCGCCTGGAGTTTTGGATAGAATTAGCGTATCGTCGGCGAACATCAGGATCGGAACCCTGGTGCCTGCCAACGATGGCGCATCTATACTGGCATCCAACATTCGAGCCACAATCCCATTTATGAATAATGAGAAAAGCAGGGGAGCCATTGCGCACCCCTGGCGCACTCCACGTTCAACCGGGAAGTCATCAGAGGATTCACCATGCATGCCCCATTGGATTTTAGCGAAGTTGCATTCATGCAACCTCATAACCAGGGTAAGTAACTCAGCCGGGAGACCCATTTCACTCAAAACTGCCCAGAGCTTTCTCCTTGGGACCAGGTCGAAGGCAGCCCGCAGGTCGACAAAAGCGACATACAGACTGCCTTCGCCTAGCACCACTGTCCCCCACTGTAGCAAAGTAAAACGAAACACCTGGTCAACTGTACTAGAGGCCCGCCGAAAACCAGCCTGGTAAGGGGACAGGGCATTGTTCTCATCAACCCAGTCTATCAATTTATTAATCACCATCCTACCTACCACTTTTTGAATGGTGGCAATCAGGCTTATTGGCCTGTAGTTGGCTGGAAGAGACCGATCCCCTTTTTTGTATATGGGTATAATGATCGCTCCCTTTCATAATTCCGGGATGGCCGCTCCCTTTGCAATGGCGTTTCCCAAAAGAAATATATATCTAGCCCACCACGCCTTATCATTAATAAAAACATCAACTGGTACGCCATCTAAGCCCGGGGCACTTCCCCCGGGGACAGTGCTTAGAGCATATTCGGTTTCCTTAAGATTGAATAAATCCCCAGTGGAATATACAGCTAGAATTTCTTCCATGCCCTTATACTGTGCAGTCTCTGCATATTGGGATTTAAAGTGATGTACCCAAGCACCCTCTGGGACATTGTTGCCGGGTTTGTCTGGAATTCTACCTCTTCCCCACTTAACAATGTGCCAGAATAACCTAGAATCCTTAGCCCCCGAGGCCTCCTTTAGTTCGGCCCAATGCTGTTCGTCCCTTTGTTTTTTGGCTAGGGATAGGCTGGCCTTATAATGCTTTCTGGCGCCACTAATCGCTACCCCATCCCTACTCCGGATTGCTCTGCCCAAGCTTAGCCTAGCTTCCCTACACTGGTGATTATACCATTTAGCTAGTCTAGGTGGTTGTTTGATATTTATCTTGCAGGGCCTCAGGAAGTGCGGTTTTAGGAGAGAAAAGAGTTTATCATAAATATCAGATATTTCCCTTGACCCTGGAATTACTAAGGCTGCGTCCTCCATGGCGGTGATTGCAATGTCCACCTCGGAGGTTATAAATGCCATAGATTCCACATTAGCCAGTACACACGGCAATTTCAATCTGCGCATGTCATTAGTCATGTCAGGCAGCGGAGCATTGGTCGGTTGAGATTTCCCTGTTGTGACCGACCACCAGTTGTGGGCCACACAAAGGGGGTTGTGGTCACTCTCCAATCTAGTAAACTTGAGAGAGAGTACCCCACTGACACCAGGGAACAGGGTACAGTGACAACTTAGTCAAAGGGAAATCCCTGGGTGTACGTTATGGCAAATGTGTACTTGTGTTACTTTATACCTTCAATTCAGTCATGCACATTGTTTGTCTACACAACTCAAGAATTAATTAAACAGTATAAGTAGAAAAGAATTTAATAGTATTTTATATTGTAATTGTATTGATTATCTGCTCTTTTTTTAATAATTTCAATGTGTATGATACCGTTATGTTTATGTAGTATGTGATGATTTGTTATTAACTGTCGGTGTAACTTTATGGTAATTGATTCATAAAGTGAGGTTTTATGATACCTGTTCAAAGGGGAAAAAAAATTCTTCTTTGAAATTTTAACATATGATTGTGTGAAGAGGAGTCTTCACGTTTTAAAACAATAATAAAAGATTGTGAACATTCATTTTTTAGTGTGGAAATCGATTTCTACTTATACTGTTTAATTATTTCTTGAGTTGTGTAGACAAACAATGTGCATGACTGAATTGAAGGTATAAAGTAACACAAGTACACATTTGCCATAACGTACACCCAGGGATATCCCTTTGACTAAACACTCTCCAATCTACCCTTTACTTCCATGTCACATACTAGCTGCCACAGGTTCAGGCTACAAAGGACATAGTCTATCCGACTTTGGCTGCGACCATTGTCAAATGTGCAGGCGCCTCCCCTGTCACTCTTCGTTCTCCCATTTAGGGCTCTTAGTCCCTGTTCCAGGCAGATGGCATTCAGTCGTATTATGTCAATGGTCCACCGCCTAACTGGGGCCAGATCTAAAATTGGAACGCCCCATTGCGTGTCCTCCTCCCAACCCAAAGAATCATCGAAGATATCTAGGGGTTCAAAAGTCCGGTTTAGATCACCAGCAACAATAACATTGTTGCCCAAGGACTGTTTTTCCATAAGAGAGGACAAGGCCTCTAGGATAGGTGACTTCCCTCTTATATTGCCCCTAACGTAGACATTATAAATGTCTAATCCTTCCCTGAGGTCTAGGACCATTCTTATCAATTGGATATCGTTGCTACCCGTTTCCACTAGCTTAATTGTAACGGGTAGACTTTGGCGTATCCAGATAGTTAGACCCCCCCCATGGGTCGTCCCTTGGCACCTTTGCTAGCCGCGATTGAAAAATTTAGATAACCCGGGAGGAATATAGGATCACAGGCCCATGTTTCCTGGAATAGACATACATCAAAACCATTGATGAAGTCTATCCAATTTTGGGATTGCAACTTACTACTTAATCCCGCAATATTCCATGAGACCATCTTACCTAGACTGGAACCGTCCACGGGAGCCATTACTACAGGAGGAGCCCCAAGATGACTAGTTGGGATTCCTACGTACCCCTCCTCTACTAGATTTTTGTCCTCCTTATTATTCGCAATATTGTGATTGCCAAGAATGCTAGTTTCGTTTAAGTCCTCATTTCCTAATACCCCGGAAATTGGTGCAGACACCCCAAACCTTACCTCTGGGTTCATACTTTCCTGATTAATCATGATATAGTCTGGAATGAGATTTTCACAGCCCAATCCCAGTGGATCGTTGCCACTACGTCAATCAACCCACCCCGGATCTGACATCACTTCAAAACGATTGAAAGTTGGTACGTTGTAAAGGTTTCCCTGCTGGTAAGGTACAGTGAAGGGGTCAAGTCCGGGAGTGGGAAGGTTGTGATAATGACCCACCTCTGGAGTGATGCCAAAATAAATACCAGGTGGTCTCGGGTAGAAGAAGGTCAGGTCGACTACACCAATACCAGCGCTAATTGTGCCCAAGTTCTGCCTCGAAATTAAATGGGCTACCCTGGAATCCTTGAAGGTAACTATTACACAATCCCCCTCTAAGCACTTAGGGGTACTACCTACCCAACCTATCCTTCTAACACCAATAATCAGCACATCCACTTCCCTGGGCAGTGGTCTATTAATCCTTAGCCAGTGCATTGTTTTATTTTTCAGCATCTGGAAGGATTCTTGCTGCCCAACCAACAACGGTGGTACGTTGGTAAGGATGGCAACAAAAGGCTAGCAGTCTGGGGGCAGATTCATGGGTGGTGTCCTACGGGGCACTTTAGTAGGGATTGTGTCGGGCAGACTAGAGGGGAGAGGAACAGGGCAGGTCGATGGAATTTGGGATGAGGTAATGAGATTTTTGGGTTCTAGATTCCCAGTTTTGGATCTATCATTGATTCCCGTGACCACAGTAGCTGAACGCTTCTTAGATTGAGATGTGTTAACCCGTGAATAGTCTGGAGGGTGGGGAGTGATCGTGGGGATTTGCCCTGAGAGACGGGGCCCCATTTTGGTAGTAATAACAACAGGAGGAAGGGGCTCAGAAACAGGTACTCCACTTTCCAGCCCACTAATATTTGTGGAATTATTACTGTCCCCCGTCCTAAGGTGAGTCTTAATTAAGGATTTAGTTGAATAGAAGTTGTCAAGGGTAGCCTGTTCAAAACAATCTAATCGATCAGCTAACCTTTTGACTCGTTCTAAAATGGGGGTCAGTAATGACTTCATCAACTTCTCTAGCTGCATAAGCAAGGGTGAATCCAGGGATGAAATCTCAGCAAGCCCTGTCACCGGAGGATCACTAGGGTTAGATAGAGAGTTAGCCGGGGTGGCTCCATCCTTGGCAGCTTGTACCCCACCTAAATCGACCCCTTTAGGCTTGCAGGGAGCTCCCAGACCTATGCCAAGTTTCCTAATTTTCTTAGGGTGTTTAGGGAAACAACTTCCTCGGGGTAATGTGTCTTTTCCTTTTAGTGCAAGGGTTATTCGAGGCCGCATGGGATAGCACACCCGATTGGGCAGTATTTTCTTCGTCAGTAGAAGAAACATTTAATGTGGTAGACAAAGGGGGAGGCAAGATGGTCGGGGCAGCGACCGAAGGGGTATTTCTGGTCTGGAGGTCCGAACCTAACTTGCCTTCGACCCCAGCCAAACTGGGCGACTGTGGAGAGACTTGGGACATTTCTACTAACACTGGCATGGTTACAGGTGGTGAAGGGGGAACCGGTGCCAGGGAACCCAAAGGTGGCCGCTTTTCCAGAGGAAGTTTGAGGAGTACAATGGATTGCCTACGCTCGGCGCGTCTCTCCGCTAGGGCAATCTCCTTATCAATATCACGAGTTGCCCTACTAAAGTACTTGTCTAGGGAGCCCAAGATTGTTGTCCCTACCGTTGGCGGGGGAGGACTCAGTACAGGGGTGGCCGGAGGGGAAAACATACTTAGTAGTCAGTGCTGTTGAAAGGGCGGACTAAAACAATGTAGACCAGAGCAGGTCCTCTCACGGCACAGGGGCGAACTAAAACTACTGCCCGTATATTAAGCAAATCAAAATGACAGTTTACCTCACTTTTTACAGTGTTGTCCGTTTGGTAATGTAAGATGACAGAGAGTGGGCCCAGCCCAGCCTCCTGCAGCCCCTGATGGCCACAGACGGCCCCGCCCTTGTCCCGGGCTTCTTCCGGGACGCTCCCGCGCAGCGGGGGTAACAGGTTGTTAATATAGGGACTTTGGTTAGTGGGGCGGGGCAAGCAGGGAGAGCGGCCCAGGTGATGGCGATTCGGGCTAGCGGGGACTCCTGGGAGATGTAGTCCCGGTCCCGCTGCTCGCAGCCCTGCCCACAACTCACACACCCATAACAGTCTACAAGGGGCCAACACTTCCAATGGCCACGGACCCGCTGCAGCACACCCCACGAAGCGGGACCCGCGAAGCAGGTACCGCGAGGCGCAGCACAAAGAATCAGGAAACAGAGCACAGGGTCCCTGCAGGTACAAAGGTTTCAGCAGAGCGTCCCAAAAGTAATCCAAATGCTGGGGTTTTTAAGTTCGTTGGTGGGGCCGGGCAAGCAGGGAGAGCGGCCCAGGTGATGGCGATTCGGGCTAGCGGGGACTCCTGGGAGATGTAGTCCCGGTCCCGCTGCTCGCAGCCCTGCCTACAACTCACACACCCACAGCAGTCTACAAGGGGCCAACACTTCCAATGGCCACGGACCCGCTGCAGCACACCCCACGAAGCGGGACTTGCGAAGCGGGTACCGCGAGGCGCAGCACAAAGAATCAGGAAACAGAGCACAGGGTCCCGGCAGGTACAAAGGTTTCAGCAGAGCATCCCAAAAGTAATCCAAATGCTGGGGTTTTTAAGTTCGTTGGTGGGGCGGGGCAAGCAGGGAGAGCGGCCCAGGTTATGGTGATTCGGGCTAGCGGGGACTCCTGGGAGATGTAGTCCTGGTCCCGCTGCTCGCAGCCCTGCCTACAACTCACACACCCACAGCAGTCTACAAGGGGCCAACACTTCCAATGGCCACGGACCCACTGCAGCACACCCCACGAAGCGGGACCCGCGAAGCGGGTACCGCGAGGCGCAGCACAAACAATCAGGAAACAGAGCACAGGGTCCTGGCAGGTACAAAGATTTCAGCAAAGTCAATAGAGTTAATGATGCACGCTCAGAAGAGAAGGTAACAACCACCAAGGTTTCATTCATATACCGTTACGCGTTTCTACACTAACGATCACACATATGACGTCACGAGCTACCGCGCGTCCGTCACGTCGCGTTATACGTACATCTCAGGTATGCACATGGCATCGTGCACAAGTCACATAGCAACCGCGTGGGAAAAGTTGTACCCGTCGTACATGCTTCGCGATCCTAGACAGCGACCCTAAAATGGCAGAAACGTTTTGCTCAGTAAAACTTTAGTTCAGTCGCTCGTGTTGAGTAGACTGGACTACTGTAACGGTCTGCTGCTAGCCGCCAACGAAGGGGTCATCGGTAGACTTCAAGTCGTGCAGAACACGGCTGCCCGCCTTGTTCTTAATGCCCCGGCCAAGACTCCTTCAAAACCGCTTCTCAAAAAACTCCACGGGCTCACCATAAAACAAAGAGTGCTGTTTAAAACTTGTTGCACTATCCACAAGTGCCTGTCTGGTAGAGGCCCGGAGGACGTAATTAAGAAATTCATCCCATATATTCCCGCAAGAACTCTGAGATCTGGAGACCATGAACTATTATGTGTCCCCAGATTCTGGAAAACACGACAGGGTGGAAGAGCACTGTCTGTGGCAGGCCCGAAACTTTGGAATGAACTTCCATTGGAAATCAGAGCTTGCAGGGAACATTTTCCCTTCAGGAAAAAGTTAAAAACTTTCTTGTTTAACTATTGATACTGTGGAATATTAATAACACATGACAGGGCTATTTGCTTTCTGATGTTGCCAATGGCGCGGAGATACTCCCCAGGGAGTCGATTCCCAGCGCGGTATAAGCTTGCAAATAAATAAATAAATAAAATAAATAAATAAATGAGTAGGGTTTTCATAGGGTGCGCAACAGCAAAAAAAAATAATAATAATATTAATAATTTAAGTATCTTATAAACAATATAAAATAATGAAAACATATATATTTTATGTTAAAAATGTTATAAAAAAATTGTGCAATGAATTTAAAAAATAACATCTAAAAATAAAAGGATTAAAAAAATTTAGTTAGAAAATATAAAAAAACAATAAAAATATTTACAAATTAGCATTTAAAAAACCTTTGAAATTCACTGAAAAAACCATAGGTTTCAGACATGTTATAGTTAGGATTTAGCATTTAAAAAACCTTTGAAATTCACTGAAAAAAAATTAGATTTCAGATAAGTTATAGTTAGGAATTAGCATTTAAAAAACCTTAGAAATTCACTGAAAAAAACATAGGTTTTAGGGGTGTTATAGTTAGCTACATATTTCTCTCGTATAAAACCATTGAAATTCCCACATTATAGTTAGTTGTACTAACTTTAACTCATGCGCCCGCAATCCATGGACAAAAGATTGATGTCCTGCCTGGACCATGGGACATAAACATATGCTAAATCATTTGGCGCACTGCCAGGTGGTGGCGGTATCTCCCGTAGGGGCATGATAAGGGATGGGACTTCTGTTGTGGTGGAGGAATCTGTTACGTTGGCTGTGGTGATGGAGTGGGCAAGAGAGTGGGCTACGTCAATTACTGCACATGTGTGTATTAGCTGCTTCCATTGTTGTAATTTTTCTATAGCATATTTAAGCGTGTCCTGCAACTTAGACTCCTCCCATGTTATTAAGTCTGAGTCTGTGAATCCGAACTTTCCTATCTCCCAATCATATTGTGCTGGTAGTTGTGTACTGTTACCCGTGGTTGCCTGGGTCTTACTTGTTTTGCATATGCTAAATGGGCCTGAGGTCCTTTGTTCATTAACTCTGCTCGTGCTAAAGACAGTGTTTTCTCTAAATACTTTCTACCCTGTGTTTGTATAAATGAGTCCACTGTTAGTGAGCCCTCCACGAGTCGTTGTAGTAGTGCTTTACAATTTAAAGAATCGCTCTTTAGCATCAATTTTGGTGAGTTTGGGTTGGAGGCAGATGGTCCTCCCACCATTCCCCCCAGGCTGCCTCGTCTTTTGCTCTCTGGGTTCGACTCTGTTTCTGCCAAACATTTCTCTAAGATCGAAATGTCGTGCTCTGTGTGGTGGATGTACGTAAATGCATCCCATACTAGTGAGTGCCACTGTTCCTGACTGAATGAATCATCCTGTGATTCATCCTCAAATAATTGCTGCCACTGTCTGTCTATTAATTTTGGTATTTTAACCTGCTTTTTAACACATTCTTTGAGAATGCTATGTTTTTTTCATTGTAGTCTGAAGCAGCTTGGACTGCTGTTTCTCTCATTAGTTTCAGAGAACCCAGGTCTTGGACAGCGTCCAATTCCAGTCTCGCAACCTTATCTTTCAATGTTCTGCGTACAAAGGTTATGGCTGCCTCTCGTTCCCCGGGAGTTAGCTCAGCGGGTTCTGACTCAGGTGCGTGCAGCGGTGAATCACTACCCAGGCATCCCAAGAGAATATCTTCTAGGAGTTCGTCCACCCCTGCCCCCCCTTCTACCTTCTCATTTTCTTTAACTTGGACGCATGGGAATGAGCCTACTACGTCTAGCTGATCTTTTCTCCATCTGCCCTCCAGTTTTGCCTGTAATACTTTCTTTTTAATTTCCATAAGTTCACTGTGGACCTTTGATTTGACTGCGCTTGTTGAACGCATCTCACTTAACACACAGTCCCAACTATAGTAAGCCTCCCATTCCACGCTTCTAACCTTCTTTCCCTTTAAATTCAACATCTGGCGCAAATATGAAAAGTTTGCCATGTCATATGTGCCATTACATGGGAACTGTAGATCCGGGTTTTTAGATGTGAGATCGTGCCACTTGTGTGTGTACATAATTGAGCTTAAGCCTCTTTTTATACCCACATTATATGCAGGTGAGTTCTTGGGTGGGACTGGCTGAGCCGTATCTAAATTCTTTTTACTATTGCTGTTTCCCATGGTTGAGTTGTGGTTGGTAGGGTTGTGTGTAGCAGCTAGTCCTAAACGCTTTACAAATAACTGTTCAAGTATACCAGACAGGTGGGTTGCAGGGTGGACTTCAGCACAGTAACATGTGATACAATAGGTTGACAGAAATGCTTCATATATATTTCAGCCACACAGTATTTTGCAAGAGAGCAACAAGAAAGCCACACATCAGTCACCCCAACAGGCCATGTTGTGCCAATTCACCAAAGCTATTTCACAAGGAAGAAAGAAGCCAGATCCTGGTTGTATGTTGAGCCTTGACGGCCTGTGAAATAAGTAAGATAGGAAAACAAACCCTGTCTGTGGCTGTGCCACAGGGTGCTGACATTCAACAATAGAGCAATAGTGGTGAATTGCTTCGTGCAGTTCAGACAATCACATAAAACATCTAGGTCAAATTCTGGGGATCCTACGCGGCAGCGCTGTAGAAAAAAACCTTTTGTGCTGAGAATGCGTGTGGGTCTGCTGTACTTAATCCCAAAGGAGTAAGGGGAATACCAGAAATTCTTTTTAGTTTTGGAATTCTAGAGAAGTGCACCTTAATCGGTCTTTACAGCCAGTCCCTTTTTAGAGGCCAGAGAGTATTATGGACGGAGGTGCCTATTTGGCAACGTTGGTAAATGGGTGTGTGAGGTAACGGACTTTTATCAGATCTCCGTCAAGTAGCGTTCTAATACCCAGAGTAGATGACTAAGCTGGCAAAGGAAATCTAGAACCTGGCACCAAGTGAAAACACCCCATGTACCTAACAGTATTTGGCCACTAAATAAGCCAAGCACATCACAGGGACACAATAAAAGAATGCAATGAACCCTAAAATGATTGAAAACAGAAACACTGGTGTACCAAGCGTTACACCCCCCTCTTCGTGCCGGGAAATATCCAGAGGCACGAACCTAGAACCACTCTGGTGCCTAGAAGGACGTCTCCAGGGGGAGGGCGGAGGTGGAACCCAGGCAGGGCGACGTGCGTTAGCCAAAGAGCCAGGAGTGCCTGGAGCGTTCCTTATAAATGCCCAAATATTAGGCCAGCGGCGCGTGGGCGGCAGTGCTGGACCCAAGTCAGAGCTCATGAGAACAAATAAAACCACGATCAACAAATACACAGTAGAAACAAAATCTAGTAGCCAACCTGGCCACTTGTATCACGATACCTAACAGGCACAAACACTATGTGCCAAACCTGGGGAGTGAAACTGCCACGCCCTAAAATGGCGTGCTACCTGCTACCACCCAAAGGGGAGCCAAAACTGCCACAGCTCAACAACGAGGGGCCAACTGCTACAACCCAATACTGGAGGATGAAAATCCCCCCCAAGTGCACTCACAGGACTTCGTCCAGTCTGTCAGAGCATGCCGACGTCCGCTGCAACCAAGGGGAATGGTCTGGCGAGGGCGTCCCGCACTCCCAGCGGCCGGTGAGTCTCTGCGGCGGGGGTGGGAGGGGTTGCAGAAATTCACCCTCATTCGCAGGCCAAGGGCCTTCCGATACTGAAATCACCAAAGAGTTACTGCCGGCCAGGAATCCTGCAGAAACTCACCGTCACCAGCCAGGGAATGCAGGAGACCAAGGCCAGACCCTATAGGACAAAAAAATATGCGTGAGAAAAGGCAGCAGACTTCAGGTAGCAATGACAGAGGTGAACACACGCCAGTGGCACAGAAATGAAGAAAAGTCAATAGCGCAGGGAGCGAGAGAAACGGCTAAACAGGAGTTACCTCCTGGGCAGCGTGATGACAAAAACAGAAATATATAATCAGATCCAATAACAGCAGAATGAAGAAGGCGATCAGAAAAGGGATCACAAAAGACATGGAGTCTGGGCAGGCAGCGTAAATGTCCCCAGGACATAGAAAGCCAAGAACAAGAAGGGCAGAAGAGGTAGAAGCAACCCAAGCGCGCTGAGAGTGAAAAGCGCAGGGTCACACCAAAGACAACAGAAAGGCAACAAACAGACCATCCACCGGATCCGACCCTTCCAGCAACCACAGAGACCGGGGAGAAATAAATAAACAGAACGTTATCACCTCAAATCCCTGCTCTCAGAAGGGTACCAAAGGGTCCGACCACCAGCGTCCGTCCCGTCAATGGAGCCAGTCAGTTGTAATGGGTCAGCATTCTTCCACCAAACGTTGAAGCTCACTGTGAAACTGTGAAAATAAAAGGTCAATGACAACACTGAAATAAACAATTCGCTCTCAGCACATAGTTTGCAAGGTTTATTGGGAACCCAATCAGAATGCAATCAGAATACAATCACAATGCAATATACGTGTGGCACGGAGACCTCAGCAAAGCTTACTGAGTGCCCAATTGGCATGACAGTGCAGAGACATTTTATAGGTAAAAGCTGTACCGGATGGGCATCATAGCATACGTTACCTAGATCTGACTATGTCCTGCTGGACCAATCAATGAAGGGCAGTTGTGGCATGATACCCTTTTAAGGCTCGAGGTATGTCTATACCCTGGTGTTGCTGCCCACGTGCCATCTCTAAGAGCAGATTTGGGTTTTCCCCTAAAGGTGAAATCTGTGCCTCTGGTATACGTGGACTTGGCACGTGCGTGAACGGCCAGTTCATGTCGACATGCTTTTACTGAAATGTGAGGTTTTGCAATAGCTAGCTGGAAGCTGGCGTGTTTGTTCTCGGAAAGCCTTGTGTTGCTTGCACGTTGCAGCTGACTGACACACAAAATGGAGCGTGCGACCATTTTGTGGATTTCTGTTGGTGTCATTTCTTTCGGAGCTCAAAGAAGACTATAGGCCTGGCAACATATGCATTTGGTATCATAAATAATATCTGCTTCATCAAGTGAAATGTGTAGCTAACTATAACATCCCTAAAACCTATGGTGTTTTCAGTGAATTTCTAAGGTTTTTAAAATGCTAATTCCTAACTATAACTTATCTGAGGTAGTTATAGTTAGGACCTATTATCCATAGCAAATCCGCAACATTCTATTTGGAATAACTTTGGGATGGATTGACGAATCTGTGTGAAATTTCCCAAACTTTTGGCCAGCTCTAGTCCGGTTCTATCCTGAAAGTTTCACGATGATTCATCAAGTGGGGGCCGAGAAAAAAGGGGGGTTTTCCCCATGCAATTTCCCATGCGACCTTTAGCCGCAGCTACAGCCCGATTGGCTGAATGGAATTACACCAAATTTGGCAAAGAGGTAGTCCTTGGTTCAGCCTCGTGCCTTTTGCTGATTTGGTGTAAATCCAGTGCAGTAGTTCTTGAGAAAATAGCAGTTAAAAGTACATATATATCTATGTACGCGGTGGATCCGTGTATCTATCCGCATACCCTACGCGCAGCCTACGCGCACCCTGCCGTGCACGTGCTGTATGCTAACTGGTTGTCAACATTCAAAATCAGGAAGTGTTGGCAGCCATCTTGTGTCTCGGTAGAACTAAGGCACAAGAAACCCAAAACAAATGCCGCAAAACGTGTAGGATCCGCACATCGTAGCGATATTAAAAAAAAGAAACGCGGTCTCCTGTGGTAAATATGGTAATTCGCCCCGGGAGGGGAAAATCCCGGGGGTATTATTGAAAAAATAGTGTGGAGGGGTCTCAATCCCCCCACACTGCACCGGGGACCACCCCCCCCGGGGCTCTTACTTAATATATGCGGGGGGATCACGGGTCCCCCGCAGCCCCGGGGACCGCCACCCCCTGGGGCTTGTTTCAAATGGGTGGGGGGGCTTTCAGGCCCCCCAGCCCCAGGGACCGCGAGCCCAGGGGCTCTAATTTAAGATATGCGGGGAGCTCATGGGGCCCCCGCAGCCCCGGGGACCGCCACCCCCTGGGGCTTCTATCAAATGGGTGGGAGGGCTCTCAGGCCCCACCAGACCCAGGGACCGCCACCCCCTGGGGCTTAGTAAAATTGAATGGGGGGCTCCCAGGCCCCCCCAGCCCTGGGGACCACCACCCCCGGGTTACTAATTTAATATATGCGGGGGGCTTACGGGGCCCCCACATCCCCAGGGACCAGCACCCCCTGGGCTTCTATCAAATGGGTCGGGGGGCTCTCAGCACCCCCAGCCCTGGGGAACGCCACCCCTGGGACTTAGTAAAAATTGGGTGGGGGTTCTCAGGCACTCCCAGCCCCGGGGACCGCCAACCCCGGGGCTAATTCAAATTAGGTGTGGGGGGGGCTCTGAGGCCCCCCCAGCCCTGGGGACTGCCACCCCTGGGGCTTCTTACAAATGTGGGAAGGGGCCGCACGCCCCTCCCTCCTGGAGCCCTCGATGACCCAGGGGACCGCCACCCCCCCAGGCCGGCTCCTGCAGTGTCCCAGGGAGCCCACCCTCGGGACACTGCTGTTTGCAATGGCAGGGTGGGAGCCATTGCAAACTGCTTTGCTTCATTGAAGTGAGAGCAGGGAAACTTGCTCTCGCTTCAATGAAACAAAGCAGATTGCATTTCCATATGGGGAGCAGTATTTTAATTGCTCCCCATATGGAAAAGCAATGCCGGCTCCCGCAGGAGGCGGGGAGCCGGTGGGACCATGGGGGGATTGGGGACCACCCCACTGTCCCCAACAGTGAGGGCCAGCCCCACGTGGCCCCCTCCCTATTAACAAAAAAATATATATATTTTTTAAAAGGCCGGCCCGGGGGATGGGGTTCCCGGGGCCTTGAAGTGGCCTGAGGAGGGGGGCTATGCAGCCCCCCTCCAGAATTTTTTTTTAATTTGGCCATGCCCCGGGGGATGGGGTCCCTTGGGCCCAGAATTGGCCACAGGAGGGGGGCCACGCGGCCCCCTACCCATAAGAAATTTAAAAATATATATATTTGGGGGTCAGGCCCTTTTTTTAAAAGACTCGATCGTCCCTAGGCCCTGCCCCCTCACAAACACACTCTACAAACGCACCCAGTGGCGCATTTTAAAATTGGGGAATTAATTCCCCTTCAATACTGGGGGTCCCTGGGGGCCAACTAACCCACCAGGTACCTCCAGTAAGCGCCACAGGGCTGCGTTGCAGAAAGGTGTTCCAGGCCACGCTCCTTTTTACACCTCTCTGCAACGCAGCCTTGTGGCGCTTACTGAAGGTACCTGGTGGGCTAGTTGAGTTGAGATGTCATCAGTGATGTCATCAGTGATGTCACTTATCATGTCATGAATCATGTAATATGTGACATCATCAGCAGTAGATTGCGGGCGCGTGAGTTATAGTTAGAACAACTAACTATAACGAGGGAATTTCCATGGTTGTGTATGAGTGAAATGTCCAACTAACTATACCACCCCTAAAATCTATGGTTTTTTCAGTGAATTTCTAAGGTTTTTTAAATGGTAATTCCTAACTTGTCTGAAAACCTTTGGTTTTTCAGTGTATATATGTATATATATATATATATGTGTATATATATATATATATGTATATATATATATATATATATATATATATATTAACTGAAAAAAACAAAGATTACGTGGACGATACCATAGAGATTCAGCAGGTATCGTTATACTTGTAGTTAAACGTTTGTTAAGAAACTTAGACTCATTACATTAAGTTACTAAATAAAATGCTTTATAGTTTCTTCAGATTTGTTTAACTATAAGTATAACTATAAATGCCCAATTTCCATGTTTTTGTGCGAGTAAATTCAGAACTTAGCTATAATGACCCTGTAACCTTTGTTTTTTCCGTGAATTTCAATGTTTTTTTGGCATGCATGTTGACGTAACCAGCGCCAATTCAGCCGTGCACAGCATGAGGTTTGATGAAGTGTGTGTTTGAATTTTTTTATGTTTTTTTCAAGATCTGTGGATCCTTTTTCTGGTCAGAAAATGTACAGAGGGGGCCGAGCTGAGACTCGTGGGTGGACCCTTGAATCGCCCATGAGGAGTCCCTAACAGACCACTATATGTGTCCGATAGGGTCGGTATACCTTTATCCTGACGCCTTATGTGTTTTTGCACTCTCATTTTCCCACCACCCCAGCCAATGCAACAGACAAAATGGCAGACGCAACTTTTTTGTGAAGTTGCAGCCTCACAACCAGAATCGTTCTTTGGCGCACAGATTCGCAAGTCCATTGTAAGGATCCGCGTCCCTATATATCTATATTTTTCGCCCTTTAATATCTCTAAAACTACTAAACAAATTTATACCAAATCACAAAAAGCATGCTTTCTGGGTCAACATCTAGCTTTCTACCAAATTTCTATTTGGGCTGTAGTCGTGTTCAAAAACCCTCTGTGAAAACTAATTTTGGAACCCTAATTTTTTCTCATTGCCCTCTTGACGGATCACCCTGAAACTTTTAACACAGCAGCTACACCAACTAACATTTATGTTTTAAAACATTTGTGAAGATTCATCAAGTGATGCCAACGTTATTGGCAATACACACTCTTCCTATGGAAACAGGGTCCTAACTATAACTAAATTCACTGAAAAAACCATAGGTTTCACACCAGTTATAGTTAGCTGGAAATTTTACTCGCATAAAACCATTGAAATTCCCAAGTTATAGTTAGTTGGACTCACTATAACTTGCGCGTGCAATGCACTGCTGATGACGTCACATATTACATCACTCATGACATTGTCAGTGACATCACTCATGACATCACTGATGACACCATCCAGTGAATGTGTGTCTTTCCGAGAAATAAATATGTGTTATATATGTATATGTAAAAGTTGATGGAAGAATAAATGTTTAAATAAGTGTTTAGATGTTTTTTTTTTAATTGATTGGTTAACTGACTTATTAAGTGTATCTTAGGCAATACATATATTAGTGAGTAATGTTTAAATATTTAAATATAAGGATTAGTGTTTCACTTCCTGTATAAGTGGCTGCATGGGTTGGTGAGTAGCTACATGTGTATGTATATGGGTTATTAGATGTTTGTTTTAGTATCAGTATGAGTGTTTGTATGGTTTGGTTGGGGTATTACTTAGCACATAGATGCATGAATAACTGACTCTCTGTATGTGTTTTGAAGACAGCATATGTGCAGAACTGTATGGGTGGATGAGTGTGTATATGTGTGTGTTAGTGATTGAATGACTGTCTCACTAGTGTCTTTATCAGTAACTTCATATGTTTTAATCTAGTATATGTGAATATTGATGTATGTAAGTGAGTATATGTGAGAGTATGAGATTGTAAGAGTTCCTGTTTAAATAAGTATGTGTTTCTATAAGTGATTGTTTAAGAGAATAAATATGTGTAAATTTCCTTAGAAGTAAGGTGCTAGTGTGTGTATAGCTCTATATGCACATAAATGGATGTTCAATAGTTTATTTGCATGTGTGAGTATGTGTGTGAGTAACTTTTGGATGACTGTCGGTGTGTAACAGGATGTATAGGTGTATCACTACATATGATGAGTGAGTATATGTATGAGTGACTATATAGAACTGTTTGTGAATAAGTGGATGTGTATATAGATGGTGGAATTACTGAATTGGTTGTTGTAACTGATATGGGTATCTCCATTTTTTTGAAAATTGTTGTTTCTATTTTTGAATATGTGTTTCAAGGGTTACATTACAGTGAAGGATGGTGTCATCAGTGATGTCATGAGTGATGTCACTGACCATGTCATGAGTGATGTAATATGTGACGTCATCAGCAGTGCATTGCACGCGCAAGTAATAGTGAGTCCAACTAACTATAACGTGGGAATTTCAATGGGTTTATGCGAGTAAAATTTCCAGCTAACTATAACTGGTGTGAAACCTATGGTTTTTTCAGTGAATTTAATAGGTTTTTTAAATGCTAATTCCTAACTATAACTGGTGTGAAACCTATGGTTTTTTCAGTGGATTTCATAGGTTTTTTATTAGCAAATCTCTATAGGTATGAAAGTAATATTTTTTATAGCGAATTTTATATTGTATAATTATGTGATAGTATTTTTTTTATGTTTATTTTTAAAAAAAAATTGGGCCCCGGAGCGCTCCCGGGGCGCGTACCGATGCGCTCACCGGTAAGCGCAGTGCTACGGCGCACCCCGGGGCGCGTACCGGTGAGCGTCCCGTTAGCGCTATTCCCGTGAACGAAAACAACATCGTGACGTATCGCGTAGCCGCGTGATGTGTCATATGACGCACTGCGTAAGCGCACCCGGAAGCACCCGAGCGCATACGATCGCGCAACGTAAGCGCCGCCGGGCGCGCGCCCCCGGGCCCGCACCGGGGAGCGTAGCGTAAGCGTGTCGGGTCATGTGACCTGAAAATAACACTTTTGATTGGTTCAGAACACTTTTGGTTTCCAAATGATGAGAAAGCCCAGGTCATGAGACCTGAAAATAACACTTTTGATTGGTTCACAACAGTTTTGTTTTCCAAATGATGAAAGACCCCACCTTTTTTCCTCGTTCTCACTTTGTTGTTTGAGTGAAGAAGACCTGCATTCATTCTGTGAGAAATGGCTTCACTAGTAGCAGCTGCAGGTGCATCTGCACCACCACCTCCACCACCACCACCACAAGGACCACTACAAGACCACATTGGTGGTCAAGAAGAAGAGGAGGACGAAGAGAAGGAGGAGGAGAGGCACTTTCTGCCTGAGGACAATCCCCATACAGACCCAAGCAACATTTTATTTGGGAGTTTTACAAGATGCCAAGGGGTGCAAAAAAAGTGAATGCAGCTAAGGTGACTTGCCTCATCTGTGGCGAACAACTGTCAAGAGGGAACCCAAACAAGAAGTACTCTTTTGGGAACCACACTATGATTAGACATATGCAGAGGAAGCACCCAAACAATTATTCGGCAGCAGAGGTCAGGGAACTGACCAGGAACCCTCCCCATCCTTCTTCTTCAAGCGCCTCCAATCAACCCACTCCATTGGGTGCAGAGGCTAGGGAGATGGTCCCTAATGTACAAACCAGGTTTGCAAAATTTTAATTTGTTTGCATATATTGCAACAAAACAATTTCATATGGTGAGCAAAGCATCACTTTACTCAATCGAGCTGCAGACAACCATCACTGTAGCAAGCAACTTTAATTTTTTTCTATTTTTTTTGCTCCAGTTGAGCTGTTTGCAATTCCCTGTGTTTTGTTTGACCCCAGAAAAACTACAAAAAAATATAAAATTGTTCAGAAAAGCCAAAAAAGTAAAAAATGTTAAAAAAAACAATAAAAAATTATAAAACAACAAAAAGAATAAAAAAACAGTTCTTTTCAGAACTACCTCCAATTTATATAAAAATGCTACATTTTTTAAAAACTCTGTCTTTCTTTTTTCTCCAGGGTACGCGTACCGGTACGTGTACCGGTACGTGTACCGGGGCGTGCACCCCCCCAAAAAAGAAAAAAAAATGAGTGTGTGTGTGTGTGGTGTGTGTGTGTGGGGGGGTGGGTGTGGTGTGTGTGTGTGTGTGTGTAGGATGTGAGGGTGTGTGTGTGGGGTGTGTGTGTGGGGGTGTGTGTGTGGGTGTGTGGGGGTGTGTGTGTGGGTGTGTGGGGGTGTGGGGTATGTGTGTGGATGTGTGGGGGTGTGAGAGAGGTGTGTGTGTGGTGTGTGTGTGTGTGGGGGGGGGTGTGTCTCAGAGGTATGTGTGTGGGGGGGTGTGGTGTGTGTGGGGGATGTGTGGGGTGTGTCTGTGAGGTGTGTGTGTGGGGTGGGGTGGGGTGAGGTGTGTGTGTGGGGGGGTGGGGTGTGTGGGTGGGGGTGTGGGTGTGTGTGTGTGGATGTGGGTGTGTGGGGTGTTTGGGTGTGGGTGGAAGTGTGGGTGTGTGAGGTGTGTGTGGGGGTGTGTGGGGGGTATGTGTGTGGGGTGTGTGTGTGGGATGTGTGTGTGTGTGTGTGAGGAGTGTGTTTGTGGGTGTGTGTGTGTGTATGTGTGAGGTGTGTGTGTGGTGTATGTGTCTGGGGGGGGTGTCAGAGGTGTGTGTGTGTGGGGGGTGAAGTGTGTGTGGGGGATGTGCGAGGTGTGTCTGTGAGGTGTGTATGTGTGTGTGGGGAGGTGTGTGTGGGTGGGGGTGTGGGGGGTGTGGGTGTGGGTGTGTAAGGTGTGTGTGTGGGTGTGGGTGTGTGGGGTGTTTGGGTGTGGGTGGAGGTGTGGGTGTGTGTGGTGTGTGTGGGGGGGGGTGTGGGTGTGGGGGTAATTTGTGTGGGATGTGTGTGTGTGTGGGATGTGTGGGTGTGTGTGTGTGAGGAGTGTGTGTGTGGGTGTGTGTGTGTGTGAAGTGTGTGTGTGGTGTGTGTGGGGTGTGTGTCAGAGGTGTGTGTGTGTGGGGGGGTGAGGTGTGTGTGTAGGAGTGAAGTAAATGATTAAGGGAAAGAGAATGAGTGAGGGAGCAAAGGAAGGGAACAGAGGGTAAGGGAAGTAAAGAAGGGGTACTGAAAGAAGTTGAATGTGGGAGGGGTGTTAGGGAAAGGGGAGTAAACATGGAGGATAAGAATAAGTGAGGGAAGCAGAGTAAAGAAACAGGAGTGAGGTAGGGTGAGAAAATAGTAGTGAGGTTAAAGCAAAGGGTGATGACAAACTAAATTTTTTTAGTCACACTTACCATATAATTAATGTAACTTTAATTACATTTTTTACTACACTTTGTATCTGTGAAAGAGAGAAGAAAAAATAAGTTATACTTATTAAAATATGTATTTTAAAATAAAAGATACAAATGAAGAGGTTAAAAATCATAACAGTGTATTTAGAAATAAAGTAAGAGTGAAGGACACAGAAAGGGAAATAAAGTAAGGTAGAAGGACAAAAAGAGGGAAAAAGAAATAGAAGGAGAGCAAATTACTAAGAGTAAGGCATATAGATTCACTGACAGAGAGGAAGAGAAGAAGAGAGAAATGAACTGAAGGTAAGAAAGATACTAAAAGAATGTGAGCTAGCAAAACTAAATCAGGAAACAGGAGTAAGTAAAAAGATAATGACTGAGAGGGAAAGGAGTCTAATTAAGGATGCATTTAGAAGAATGAGGAATGGAAGATAACTGAGAGTAAGTGAAGGAGAGTCATAGAGTGAAGGGGTGAAGGGAGAGAGGATAATATAGAAGGATTGAGGGAAAAGGAGTGAGGAAGTTAGTAGACAGAGAGACTAAGAGAAGCACTGAGTGAAGTGGAGTACAATGAGTGAGGAAAGGAAATGAGTAAGGGAGCAAAAAAAGGAAAGAGAGGAGAAGAGGACTAAAACAGTGGTACTGAGAGAAAGTGATTTGGTGATAAAAGTAAAGAGAAGGACACTGAAAGATAGGAAATGAGGGGAAGTAATGGAACCAGAGTAAAAGAAATGGGATGAAGAACGATGATAGAGGAGCAGTGAAGTTGTTGTAAGAGAAATGATAGAAGGTAGATAAACACAAGTGAACATAACACAAGGAGAGTGAGGGACTGAGGACATAGAGGTAGTGAACAGAAAATAGAGAGAAGAGGTAAAAAAAAAGGAGCAAACAAAGATAAGCGAGGGAGAGTGGGTAAGTTATAGTGATAAAGTGCAACAATACTGGTGAGTGAGTAAAGAGGAATTACTAAAAGAGCAAAGGAGGAAAAGACGGAAAAGGGAAGTAAAACAGAGAGACTGAAAACTGAAACGTGGTGCAAGGGAGAGAGGGGATGCAGACAGTTGAAATGAAAATGAGGGGTTGTGAAAGAAGTGCAGTAAACGAATGGGTGTGAAACAGAGTGAGAGAAAGGCAGTGTGAGTGAGTACAGAGAGCTGAAAGAGAGAGGAAAAAGGAAAGTGAGTGTGAGACAATGGGAATACAATATAAATTACACAATACAAACTGTAGAATAATTTATACAACATGTTAGATAGTTTATTTTTGCTGTTCTCAGAACATATTGAATTTCACTAAAAACAGTGAGTTCAAACTATTCATCATATGACAGCGGGAAAAAAACACAATCAAAAAGATTGTGTTTAAAAAAAAACATATAAACTTACAAATCACATATGTACACTAATCTTTGATTCACTTACTTTTCCTTTAGGCCAAATAGTACATCACGAAGGTCCTTTACGTTGGAAGGTACTCTGCTGTTCTCTAAAAAATCCATTTCATCGACTCTCTAGAAAAAGAGCTCGAAGAACATCTGAAATATTTTTCAATGTTTTCATATACTCCTTCTGTTCAGTCATGACTCTTTGCTCATTCCTTCACCTTTCCTTAAGGCCAAATAGTGTCAGATGTATCAGTATATTTTCAAATTACTTAAAACAAACTCTAAAATTACCGTTTTCCCGACGTTCTGAAAGAAAGGCTCAAACAACATTTTCACAATATTTAAATATTCATAATTCCATCTCTGGCTCTCTCATGTTGAACATTTCCTATAATACTGATATCACTTACTATGCGATCCACTTATCATACCTTTATGAGAACTATAATTTTTATATTGTCTTCATCACTTTTATGCACAATATAATTTTAAACAGCAAACTAACTTTTATTAACTGCTCCCGTCTTCATAGGCCAATTACCTTTACTTAAATTTGGATTCTAAAAACACTAGGCATGAATTTTTTAAGTCAAAAGGCAAACGTTGTTTGAAAGTCAAATGAGTGTCATTACAGTTAGTCCAACCTTTTTGACTTTTTAAATAGCATGTGTAATGCCCTGATGTTGTTGAAGGACCGTCATGATAAATAATAGCTACAGTTGCAAAAGTTCTTCCTGATATTGATAACTGAGAAGCCACGAAATTTTTAATAGAAGTTGACAATTTACTTCCATCAGGTCTACATCGTTCGAACATTAAAATGACATATTTACCATAAGTTTGTAAAAATAATGTGGACAGCATTGCAGACTTACATTGGGTACACACCATATTGTGATCAGCTGCTCTAACTAGATTATTAAAAGACACTGATTTGCAGTCTGGTAAAGTCAAATATATAAATCTTTCAGTGTCTATTCTAGTACTACTTGATAAACTACAGTTGTTGCAGTCATGCTGCCATTGATAAGAAATGCTAAAAAGAATTTTTATATCTACACCTTCATCTTCCAATACATCAAACAAATACATTAAAAATTCCTGACAATCCTGCTGAATATTCTGTGAAAATTGATTTTGTCCAGAACATATGTCTAGAAGATTTCGAATTTCTGAAACACTTTCTATTTTTGCTGCTACATTTCTCAAACACAGAATTCAATAAACAGCAGAATGTTTGATCCCGATTTTCAACAATCTGTTCTTGTAAATTTTGAAGAAAAAAAACAACATTAAGCACTACATTAGCATAGCAGTTGACACCAGAACTGTTTTCAAACTGAAATCCAACAACATCTTCAACAGAATCCTTTTTCTTTCTGCTTAAAATTACAGTTTCATCTACTTTTTGTCTTTTTGCTACTACCTCACTGCAATTATTCTCATTTCTTCTTTTTCGGCCTACCACACATTTTTCAAACAGAGGATATTGAGGCAAATGTGGAGCATACCCTCTTCTTAACCTATTGTATTCTTTAACACAATCTAGATCAGCACATATCTTTGTTTCATCACACTCAATCAAGTACAATCCTGATAAAGTTCTGACTCGTGATAATGCCACATATGCCATAACCTCTTTAAACACAGAACTTCCAATGTTCACCAAAGCACTATTTACACTAAAACCTTGAGATTTATGAATTGTCACCGCATATGCCAAACAAACAGGAAACTGTTTTCGGTGAACATATAAGTCTTTCACAAGCAAAAATCTAGCTGAACAACGACAAATTTGTTGTATTTCGTCAATGCCATCAAATTAAATTTTTAATATTTCAATTCCATCTCTATTTTTGTAATTCACAAAATCAACAACATGACCCATTGCTCCATTTACCAGACCTCTTTCAACATTAAAATTCCTTCTCAAAATGATACGACAATTTAAACACACATTCAGAGTCTTTTCAAAACCAGCAGTTTTAGATATACTCTTCTCTAATGAATCCAATTTTGATTTCAAATTTTCAGACAAAATAATTGTTGCTCCCATATGCTCTATTTTATCTACAGCTTCCAGTTTCACAATCTCTTCATTTTCTAACTTTAACATTTTGTGGTTGAAGATGGAACATTCTTGCAGAGTTGGCATCAAGCATATCCCAGATTTGTTCTCAGTAATTTTCTTAAAAATATTCTCTGGAAGAATGTTTTCATTTGGATACAAATTTGAAATTAATCGTGCATGTAATGCTTCTTTCCCATGCTCACGTACTTTTCCGATTCTTACATCTTGTAGAATATTTTTATAATCTTCATCCTTTGCCTGTCGCATATTTTGAAGCAGTTCTGCATATTTGAAATTTAACCATATATTAACGTTTCCAATGCTTCCTAGGAACTTCCTGGTATCTTCATGCGTGAGCATTTTAAACACTGGTTGTCCTTTCACTGGAGTCAACTGCAGTAGATCTCCAAAAACAATAATGTGTTTTCCTCCGAATAAGACATCATAGTCTGTTCTAAGAATTTCTTGCATTCTCAAATGCACAAAAGCAAGCATTAGATTTGAGACCATGCTTACCTTATCAATGATAAGAAGTTTCATTTTCTTCAGGACTCTGGAAACTTCACAACAAGCATCTCCAGTTAGCTTGTGGTATTGTAATTTGTTATCATGCTAAACTGGTAGCATCAGTAAACGATGTAAAGTAATCCCTTTAATGTTATGTGCTGCCAGCCCAGTTGGAGCGGTAACAACACAAGACAGCGGGGATTCAGTCCTTTTCTGCAGATAAGTTGCAATTGCTTTAATCAGAAAACTTTTTCCAGTTCCCGCTTCTCCACTCACATACAGTCGGACAGGCTTAAATGACGTACATGAGCACTCTTTTTTCTCATGACTGAATCCATGTACAACCTGTTCTGCGACTTCGTCATATATTTGTTTCTGCTCAATGTTTAGTTGTTTCACCAAATCTTCAAAGTTAATTACATCCTCTTCAGCTTGTTCCATAGCTCTTTCCACCTCATCCATGGCAGTGGCAGCCTCATTTTGAATAATTGGTCCTCCTAATGGATCCTGACTCAATGAAGTAGAACTCTGACTGTCTTGAGAACTGTCTCTTGCAATCTCTGCAGCAATTGTTGCTTCTTGCTCTATTTCTTCGTTCAACATTTGCAGATAATTTGGAAAAACAGGATCCTTGGTTGCATTAAAAGAGTCTTCGTAACAGAGAAAATCTCCAAGTAGTTCCTCTTCTGTACGCCATGGTTTAAAGAGTTGCAAAAGAGCCAAATAGTAAAATTCCCTTTTGTCTGGATTTTCGCAACTTAATTTTCTATGATTAATCAAATGACCTTTTCTCTGTTTCACTAGACATCCTTCACATCCAATGACAGCATATATTCCATTATTGATATCTTCTCTGATGTTCCTCTTATAAATATATCTTTGCAGAACTTCATAGAGACAAGCGTTCTCAAGGTAAGGACTTCTGTTTGGATAGTATGTATCCAACATGTTTGTCTTCAAAATATCTGTACTTTCTGGTTCTTTCTCTGCCAAATGCTCTATTTCTTGTACAGATTTCAAAACTCGGTTTCGTGTTGCAGCAAGACCTAGACTCACCCAAATGATGGTTCTAGATTTGGCATATAGACTTGCTGATGACAATCGATCAGAACATTCATATGCTCCAATTTCTCGATGTGACAACATCTTCAGACTGTAACTGTATAATTTCTTGCTTAGACTCTTTTCATGTGAAATATCCTCCCACATTTCCTTCAGTTCTGTCTTTTCTTTTTTTGTGATGTAAGACGTCACATATCGAGCCACAGCAATAGAGTTGTCAGCAACGAATTGAATATCCATGTTAGCATTCCACATGGACAAAATCACTGGGTTGTAGTCGTTGATGTACTTGGATTCTTCGTTTCTTTTTAAATTGTATGTATTTTTGGGTGATTTCCTCGTCACAGTATGTCGTAGAGAAGATATCAAATTATTTACTCTTCCTTTATAAATCACTGGTCGTGGAAAGCTGAAACGACATTTTGTGTAGAACTTTTCCTTGTTTTTGAATTTTTGATGACAATACTTCGCACAACGATGGGATTGAAAGCGTAAAACTTGTTGCCTTAAACTGTTTTCCTCTGTAGTTTTCGGAACAGCACATGTTGAATACTCTTCAATGAAACTCATCAATGTTTCATCCGAATCTGTTCCAAATTTAGGTGCATCTTTAATCCACAACAACATATGTATGTGAGGAGCACCTCTCGCTTGATACTCCTTTCTCCAAAAGAAATCCAAAACCTCTCCAAGGGGAGGATTTTTTTGTTGGTAATGAAAGACATCATAGCTTCAAATCTATGATTAAAATATCTGCATACTTTCACTGGATCCAAAGAACACAGTTCTCCAGGTGTTTTGAATTTCATATTTTGTATATTTGCATTTGCCTCGCGTATAAATTGAAGTAAGTCGTCCCATGCATACTCGGCACAGCTAAGAGTGAGGAACCATGTAGGAGTTCCTAAGTTTCTTAGCATACATTTCAATTCCCCATGACGACGGTTCCACTACTCGTTTGTACCACGCTGACATGCCATGAGATTGATTAGATGAGATTCCAAAATATTATCTTGCAGATTGACTTTCTCCATAAAGTCCCTCGCCGAAACATTTTGCAGATGTGCTCCACTTTTCAGTATATGATTTACTGCATAAGAAAGCCCAGACAAGTCACTTTCATACAGTAGATGAAACAAATATTGAATACATTGACGAAACCTTGGATCTTCAGCATATAATCTTAAAGTCCGGTATTCAGATGCAGGAATTTGAAGTGCTCGATCATCATATCGTCCACCTCGACCTGTTGAAAATAGCTGTGGAAAACAAAGAGCTTCCAAACTTTCTTCCCATACACTAATGGGACTTCCTTTTGCTGATTTCATTTGAAACAAGTCAATTGCATTCCCCATTACGTCTTTGGAATGCAAAGGATGAACAGTATAATGTTCATATATTTCTTCACTTGTAGACACATCAAATTTTTCAATTTGGCCAGCTGAACAATCACTGTCTTCATCTGCAGCTGTTTCCTCTGCTCCAACACATACATGTTTGTAGTACTCATTATTTTTGACCAAATACAACGTTGCCTTTTTGACTTTCCTAACATCCACTAAATCTCGCCAGATTTTCTTACTCTTTGTCGGAACCCCATTAACTAGAATAACCAGAGGTTCCTCTTCCACTTTCTCTACACCAATTGTATCAATATTTTTCTTGAAATCTAGAGGCAAATAAACAACTCTTCCCTTTAATGCTCTCTGTAAATCTGAAGGAGGCAATTTCCCTATCTTAGGCTCCATGCGAACAATTGCCTGAAAAGGATGGATACATTGAATCAAAATAGACTCATGTATTTAAATCCATCAATTCAGGAGGAATGTCTACCAACTCAAGATTAATATGAACAGCTCTAGCAGGCATTCTGTTTTGATTTAATTTATTATACCAATATTTACAAATACGCTGATCAGAACTTAAATCAAAAGGATTCTCCACCCACAAATAAGTTGCAAAATCCTTCCACTCATAATTATTTATCTTTTCACTTTTTACATATAAATCAACTAATCTAGTTTGATGCTTATAATGAGTTCGTTGACAACACACACAAGTAAAATTAGGCCTTTCACTTGATTTCACCTTAAACCTGGTAATTTCCTGGTCAAACTTTTCTGTACTTGAAATCTGTACATTGTCTTCTACATTACCTTGTATTACTGTGTCAATTTCTACACTGTCCTCTTTTTCACAAAAATAACAAATCTCAATTTCTTCACAAATCTTCTTCACATCTAATTCAGTTCCATGCAAAAGAGCACTATTTAACTGTTTAAGCTTAAATGCTGGACTTTTTGCATAATACAACCTTCTCACTAATTTCCTCATTGTGTTATGATGCACTGCTAACATCCTAAAATGATGAAAAACACTCTGACAGACTTTTCTAGAAAGACAAGTCAGTGAATTCCCTTGCAAACCTGTGTTTTCTCTCACTCTGCAAGGATCTAAGTCTTGCAACATCTTCATTTTCTGTTTTAGACTTTTCTTACTATATGTACGTAAGAAATTACGAAGCACATCGATTGAATCCTGTCGCACACTACAAATACTACTACACTTCCAAGTGTACACTGGACCCTTAGTACGTCTCCCTAAAACTTCATCAGCTAACACCTCTTCTGCTTCTCTAGGCACAAGTTTCTCTTTTTCAATCGGACAACCGTCTTTCACCTCATATGCTCGACCACTGGTGTCAACTGCATGCACCAAATCATTCTCCTGGAAGTAACTCTCCTCATTAAAAAATGGCTCACAACTTGAACTATGCATCCATTCTCCAGAAAAAACTTTACAAAAAATAGTCAGATTAATTACTCTTTTGCATCTACTCTTTGATTTGAAAACATCAATTGTCTTGTTAAGTGTCCTAATTCTATTGATTACTAAAATAAATAATTTTTTCTTACCTTCAAAAGCCTGATCAACAATCTTCTCTACACTTTTCTTTTTCTTATAAAAAGCAGCTCTCTGTTTACCTTTCTTAATATTTTTTAACAAATTTAAAACCACCCTATTGCGAAACATTCATTTACGAATGTCCTTAAATTGATTTTGCCTTCTATTCCTATACATATTATTGTCTCCTGCTGCAGTAGTAACATTTTTTGGGGATCTCTCCTTCCTCTTCAAATTTGCTCTCTCCTTCTGTACATTCACATGTATATTATCATTTTTTTGGGATCTACATATGTTCCGAAAAAAAGACTTAGTTGTCTTACCAGGAGCTTTTTTCGCGTTTTTTGAAGTATTTGTTGTAGTAGACTGCTTTAATTCCGTTGCTGTTTTTGATTTTTTTCCGCTTAGCATCTTCCGTCTCCTCTGCCTTGAGGGCATATTTCCTTACTATTGAAATCTTGATTTCAATCTGTGGTAAACAAATAAAAAAAAACTCATTATCGACCACTATTACCAAACAACAAAGCAATGATAATAAGCAAACAATATAAACACTATAATGCTTATACATATGACCTTATCTCTGTTTTTTAAATGTTATTCTAAAAAAATATTTCGGGCACATGAATTGGTTTTACATTATTGACAAAGATTAGATAGTATCTGCATGATTAAAAAAATATATTTGCACATTTCACAATCATATCACCTGTGTTTCCTCAGATTAGTAAGCAGATTGTACACATGAGGTAAGGCCTGTCCTGGGGAGCATAGGTGGTGAAACCGGTGTCTAAGAGTGCATTGAACTGGACTTCATGAAGCCTATCCCCCACTACACTCTTAGACACAGCCCTCACCTTCTTTCTACCCCTGTACAGACCTCTTTTCCACTACACTCTTCAACACAGGCATCACTTCCTATGCACCCCTGGACAATCCTCACCTCATCTGCAACCCTGAATAGACCTCAACTCATCTGCACCATTAGACAGGCCTCAGTTAATCTACACCCCTGGACACGCCTCTTCTCATCTGCACCCTGTTACCATCAATTATACTCAATGTATTAAGGTCTGTCCAAGGCGCACAGATTAGATGATGCTTGTCTAAGGGTCAGAGGAGGTAAGTCCTCTCCATTGCACTCATGGACACAGGCCTCAACTCCTTTGCACCCCTGGACATGCATCACCTCATCTGCACAATCCACTTCCTAATTTGAGGAAACACAGGTGACATGATTGTGAAAGGTTCAAATATTTTATGTAATCATGCACACACTATTTATTCCATCTCAAAAATGTAAAAGCCATTGATTTGCCCCAAAATCGTTTTTTGAATAACATTTTAGAAACAGAGCGCAGGTTCTATGTACAAGCATTCCATTTCAGTACTTAAAACTCACTATTTTACAAAATAAATTTCCTCTCTATTGCAAACATTCCTACGAAGCATTACCAAAAACATGACACAAACCAACAGCAAAGAAGCTCAGTCTGCTTCCTAATCTGAGGTAACACAGGTGACATGATTGTGAAAAATTTAAATATTCTTATGTAATCATGCACACAGTATTTATTCCTTCTCAAAAATGTAAATGCCATTGATTTGCCCCAAAATCGTTTTTTTGAATAACATTTTAGAAACAGAGCGCAGGTCCTATGTACAAGCATACAATTTCACTACTAAAACTTCACTATTTTACAAAATACATTTCCTCTCTCTTGCAAACATTCCTACCAAGCATTACCCAAAAAATGACACAAACCAACAGCAAAGAAGCTCAGTCTGCTTCCTAATCTGAGGTAACACAGGTGACATGATTGTGAAAGGTTCAAATATTTTTGTGTAATCATGCACACACTATTTATTCCTTCTCAAAAATGTAAAAGCCATTGATTTGCCCCAAAATCGTTTTTTGAATAACATTTTAGAAACAGAGTGCAGGTCCTTTGTACAAGCATTCCATTTCAGTACTAAAACTCACTATTTTACAAAATACATTTCCTCTCTATTGCAAACATTCCTACCAAGCATTACCAACAAAATGACACAAACCAACAGCAAAGAAGCTCAGTCTGCTTCCTAATCTGCGGTAACACAGGTGACATGATTGTGAAAAATTTAAATATTTTTATGTAATCATGCAGACAGTATTTATTCCTTCTCAAAAATGTAAATGCCATTGATTTGCCCCAAAAATCGTTTTTTTGAATAACATTTTAGAAACTGAGCGCAGGTCCTATGTACAAGCATTCAATTTCACTACTGAAACTTCACTATTTTACAAAATACATTTCCTCTCTCTTGCAAACATTCCTACCAAGCATTACCAAAAAAATGACACAAACCAACAGCAAAGAAGCTCAGTCTGCTCCCTAATCTGAGGTAACACAGGTGACTTGATTGAGAAAAATTTAAATATTTTTATGTAATCATGCACACAGTATTTATTCCTTCTCAAAAATGTAAATGCCATTGATTTGCCCCAAAATCGTTTTTTTGAATAACATTTTAGAAACAGAACGCAGGTCCTATGTACAAGCATTCAATTTCACTACTGAAACTTCACTATTTTACAAAATACATTTCCTCTCTCTTGCAAACATTCCTACCAAGTATTACCCAAAAAATGACACAAACCAACAGCAAAGAAGCTCAGTCTACTTCCTAATCTGAGGTAACACAGGTGACATGATTGTGAAAGGTTCAAATATTGTTATGTAATAATGCACACACTATTTATTCCTTCTCAAAAATGTAAATGCCATTGATTTGCCCCAAAATCGTTTTTTGAATAACATTTTAGAAACAGCGCAGGTCCTATGTACAAGCATTCCATTTCACTACTGAAACTTCACTATTTTACAAAATACATTTCCTCTCTCTTGCAAACATTCCTACCAAACATTACCAATAAAATGACACAAACCAACAGCAAAGAAGCTCAATCTGCTTCCCAATCTGAGGTAACACAGGTGACATGATTGTGAAAGGTTCAAATATTTTTATGTAATCATGCACACACTATTTATTCCTTCTAAAAAATGTAAAAGCCATTGATTTGCCCCAAAATCGTTTTTTGAATAACATTTTAGAAACAGAACGCAGGTCCTATGTACAAGCATTCCATTTCTGTACTGAAAACTCACTATTTTACAAAATACATTTCCTCTCTCTTGCAAACATTCCTACCAAGCATTACCAAAAAAATTACACAAACCAACAGCAAAGAAGCTCAGTCTGCTTTATAATCTGAGGTAACACAGGTGACATGAGTGTGAAAGGTTCAAATATTTTTATGTAATCATTCACACACTATTTATTCCTTCTCAAAAATGTAAAAGCCATTGATTTGCCCCAAAATCGTTTTTTCAATACCATTTTAGAAACAGAGCGCAGGTCCCATGTACAAGCATTCAATTTCACTACTGAAACTTCACTATTTTACAAAATACATTTCCCCTCTCTTGCAAACATTCCTACCAAGCATTACCAAAAAATGACACAAACCAACAGCAAAGAAGCTCAGTCTGCTTCCTAATCTAAGGTAACACAGGTGACATGATTGTGAAAGGTTCAAATATTTTTATGTAATCATGCACACACTATTTATTCCTTCTCAAAAATGTAAAAGCCATTGATTTGCCCCAAAATCATTTTTTGAATAACATTTTAGAAACAGAACGCAGGTCCTATGTACAAGTATTCCATTTCAGTACTGAAAACTCACTATTTTTCAAAATACAATTCCTCTTTCCAGCAACAACTTTTTATCAAGCATGTTCAAAAAACATGAAAAAAGTCACATTAAAAAAACCACATTTTGCTTCCAAATCTTCTCCATAGAGTATACAAGTCTCTATCTATATTAAATGAATCATTACTCACCTTTACAAATGCTTTGGGAGATTGAGAACAGTGTCAGATACACACACCAATATTTCTTTAGCAGAGCAAAAGGTATGTACTCCAGGCACTGCAACCATGAATGGCACAGAAAACCTCTAATTCTACACACATATCCCTCATGTTAACCAATTAAAACTCTTCCCTCTCTATTTTCAAACCATCACCCTTCCCCCCTCAGCCCTTTCTACCTGTTACCATAGCAACTGCCTCCTCACTGAGCTCTCAGGGTTAAAAGTTTATTCTACAATGTTGCAAATGAACTCAGCAAGGATGTTTGACCTCTCAATACACCAGCTTATCAGGTGCAATCTTTCTTTTAATAATTTTTTCTTAGGGACAACCTCCAGAACCTGTGAGCAAGGTACGAAACCTAGGCGTTATCTTTGATACAAAGATGTCCTTCCAACATCATGCCAATGCAGTGGTTTCCTCCTCCTTTTATACTCTAAAAAAGATTAAAAAACTAATTCCTTATCTCCCCCCATCAGCAGGCAAAACCTTAGTCAGCACACTAGTCTTTTCAAAAATAGACTATTGTAATGCCCTCCTACTGAACGCACAACAGAGGGTTCTTAACAGACTGCAAACGGTGCAAAATGTTGCAGCCAGGACACTGCTATCCATCCCTAAGTTTGCACCTACTTCCACTTACATCAAACAACTGCACTGGTTACCAGTGAGAAGTAGAATTAAATTCAAGGCTCTTTGTATAGCATACAAAGCTATCCACAACCAAGGCCCTCTATTTCTAAAACAAGCGTTTCAGCCACTCGAACACCTCAGAACTCTACGCTCATCCACAGCTCACCTACTCAAAGTTCCCCAAACACGAAGAGCTAATTGGGGAGACAAACGCTTTTCTGTTGCTACAGCCAGGTTGTGGAACACGCTGCCCCTCCACATCAAAACCGCGCCCACACTCCTCAACTTCAGGAAACAACTAAAGACATGGTTGTTCTCAGCCTGATTACTCCCTTGACCCATTGGAAGTTCTGCAACTCAGCGCCGAGACACCGTTGAGGTATTTGCGCGCTCTAAAAATTGCTCAAATAAATAAATAAATAAATAAATAAACCATTCAAATGACTTCTTTCACAGAACAGAACCATGCACCCTAACTTTCAGTTTTCAACTATCTGAATCCACCAATCATTGCTTGTGATTCAACAGCACTGAAACTCCACAGTTTTTTTTTTGCAAACTCCTACTGTTCCAACTGCCATTTTATTCCTACACTTCATCTGACTGCACCAGAACCTCCTCTCACCATGTATTCTGTCTGGATTATTGGACATAGCTACATCCACTGGGCTCAAAGGTATGCAGCTCTCAGAAATGTTCACAACCTTGATTTACCAAATGTGCACATCAAATGGATTGGCCAAAGAGGATTGAGATGCCATCAATTGATACCATTGGTGAAAACCTTTCACCATCTACCACACCCTGACCTCATAATTTTGCACTGTGGTGGAAATGACCTAGGCACTTTGACTGGGGTAGGTCTGGAAATGGTTTTAAAGTACACCTTTGGACAATTGATGACACTTTTTCCACAAACTGCCTTGGTATATTCCAATATATACCAAAGACAGAAATGGAAGTGGTCCAACCAATTTTGTCCACAATTTCAGAAAGCACGGAAACATGTGAATAAATCTGTTTCTGCTTACATGAGAGACTATGGAATGGGTTCAATATACAACAATAACTTGCGTTACAACATGCAAGATATCTACAGAGGAGATGGTGTGCACTTCTCAGATGAGGGGAATAGAATATTCCTCCTGAATTTAAGACTGTGCATTGGAACCTACTTGTAGGTACCTAAATCATCCTCAGAACCCAAAAGCTCTTTTCAGGGCTACCCTACCTCTCATCACTGAAAATGATTATTTTACTCTAACTTTTTTCACTGTTTTTCACCAAAGTACGCTCCCCGGTACGCAACCCCCCCCCCCGAAAAAAAAAAACAAAAAAAAAATTGGTTACCTATATGGGCCTCCTAAGCCCCCCTCAGAAAATGTAGGGGGTCAGGGGGGGGCTACCGTGCCCCCTTTTACCCATTCCCAATGTTGTTTGTCCTCCATCTTGTGTCTCAAATCTACCGAAACACAAGATGGAGGACTCCCGTTGCGCTGCCGGTATGCGTAACGGGGCGCGCACCAGTAAGCGCTCCCAAAAATTTTTTAAAGTTAATTTACATAAAAACCACTGAAGAGACTTTCACCAAATATAGAATAGGTCCTACTACATACCAGTCCCTACTATTTTCCCAAATTTGATGGAATACCATTGAGCCATTTGGGCTGTAGCCCTGTCTAAATATCCTGAGGTAAATTACATGACAAACACACATATGAAGTGTTAGAATTTACAACCCATTAAAATGTTACTTTCATTTTCTACTTTTATTTCCTGACATTTGATTGGTTATGTAAATGAATATAAATGAAAAATGAGAGGGAAACACGGCCATTTTGACTACAACTACCTGAGGTACATCTTTAAAGGATTTTCTCATTTATCTTCATCACCTTTATATAAGGTAAGTTGTTAATTTGTAGGGGGCACTTTAAGTTAATTTGTAAAAACGTTTTCTGATAGGTATTTACTGTCCCTCTGTTATAGTTATAGATTAAGATAGGCTTCTCTATTATAGTTATAGATTAAGTTAGGCTTCTCTGGTATAATTATGAATTTACTTAGGCTTCCTCATATACACTTTTTAATATTTCTACTTCCTTCCTGATACCATACACTGCCCAAAGATAACTTCACTGTTAAAAACTCAGAAGTACCTCTCTGAACTTAAACCCAACAGTGCCCTAACCCTACTGATATAGTTATTATTTATGCAATTTACAGCAAGAAAATGGAAGGAGAACAAGAAATCAACAATATTTCTTTCGAAATTACTGATGAAGAGATTGTTCTTGAAGATTGTATTGACGAGAATTTTATGGATGAGTCTCTGGACCAACAATTTATTGACTATTTACAAGAAATTGAATCATGCAATTTTGAGGAGATTCCAGATCATCTGATGCTGGAAGTTTTATTAAACTATGAAAATTCTAACCAATAAATTTGTATTTAATAATTAAAAATTGTTTGAGACATTATTCATTTTTATATGTAATTCATGAAGTAGTACCAAAATGATTATAATATAAAGTGAGACTTACAGTATACTGTGCAATTTTAAAACATCATAAGGGAGCAGGGTAGACTACCCATGATCCCCTAGGCCTTCTCAGGGAGTCCTTAAAGGATCTGTTTCTGCTTTCCTGACAGACTATGGTATGGATTCCATATATCACAATAACTTCTGTAATAACATGCAAGATATCTACAGAAAAGAAGGTGTACATTGAATTTAAGACTCTGCATTGGTACCTACTAAGCATGGGCGGATCTAGCGGATCTCGCGTACGCGAATTTGCGGATTTACGGATTCGCAATCCGCAAAATCCGCGAACTCTCGCGGATTAGCGGATTTTTCCGTTTTTTTTGTTGGCGAGCGTTCGAGAGGATTTGTGGACCATTTCGCAATTGCGAACTTACTTTTCGGCTCGCAACGGCCGCGACTATGTTGTTTCTACGTCTGGTTTATCATCACAGGTTCACAGCACCCTCTGTTTCACCACTGCCACCCTCTGGTACACCCATGCCACCCTCTGGTACATCCTGACTGCCACCCATTAGGTTTGTTTATCACTGTAGATTATGGGGGTGAAAAAAAGCAAGCACACCGCCCTGCTTCAACTGCCATGAATTAATTTGGGGTTGATTAATGTGTCACTTATTTTTAAACTTCCAGTCTGGCTGGCACCTGCTTCAATCCTTATCTGTAATTTGCTTTCTGTTGCAGTGAAAGCAAGCACACCTGCCCTTCTTCAACTGCCATGAATTAATTAGGGGGGGATTAATGTGTCAGTAATTTTGAAACTTCCAGTCTGGCTGGCACCTGCTTCCTTCCTTATCTGTAATTTGCTTTCTGTTGCAGTGCAATTTTTTTTCACAGGACCTTTATGGTCTACTTGTAGCTATTCTATGAGCCTGCTGTTTGGGTCATAGCAGGGTCATGGAATAGTTGCAAATAGGCAACTGAACTCTGGAGGGGCCCCTCAGGAAGCACTAGAGTGAATGGTTACTAATGTTAAGTTTGAACTTTTGCACCTGCTGATTGCTTTCAGTTTAGCAAAAATCGTTTTTCTGGAATTTCGTGTCATTTGCGGGGCGCGAATCCGTGCGAGATCGATTTCGGAAGCCGCGAATGCGAGCGAATACACTTTTTTTTTTTTGCGGCGTGTATGTTCGCGTTTTTTTTTCCGTGTTCGCAAGGCGCTTGTAGCTATATGTTTGCGAAGTTACCCTAGCGGTCGTACACGGGCGCAGCCATCTTGTTTGCGTGACGTAATTCCGTTTCCGGCCGCTATGTGTAATCTCGCAAAGTGTGCTGCTCGCTAATACAATTTCGCACGTGCTCGCGAGGAAAATCTCGCGCGAACTTACCCACGCGGTCGTGAATGGGCGCGGCCATCTTGTTTCTCATTCATTGCTATGGTTCTGGGCATGCTTTCTGTATCCTCTCTGAATCTCTGCCATCCTTTGCTTTTTTTGAAGTTTATTTGATCTATTTTACTTATTATCTATCCCTCTATTTTTCTAGCTCTATATTTTTGTGTTTTCTGCTACTTTTTGTTAATTTTAAACTACTTTTTTAAACTCTTTTATTTTCTTCTTCCCTATTCTATTTCTTCTTTATTATTTAACTCATTTCTGCCCAGACCATGGTAAAGGGAGCCGGGAAGCACCCTGAGAAGGGGAAGGGTCCCGCGCCCCGTGCCCGGCTCCCGTGCGGGCGTTTGAGGGGGGAGCAAGTGATGCCATGGGAGATCTTTGGCCGCACTCATCTTCCACGTCCAGCGCCGCCTCCCCATGACGATCCTGGGAGGCGGCAAGATCGCAACCGGCTATGGCATCCGGGAGCGCCGGAAGCGGTGGGAGAAGGTGTGCCGGGCCATGTTTAAGCTCTCTGGGGTCCGGCGCACCTATAACCAGGCCACCCACCGCTGGACGGATGTCATGGACCGGGAACAGGACTTGCTGGACGCGCTCGGCGTAGAGGTCCCGGGCTTGGTGAGTAGTAGTAGCCATTTCTAGCTATTTCATCATTAATCTGTTTTATCCAGCTCTGTTATTTGCAAATGTTTGTTCTTTACCAAGAGCAATAACGCTGCCGATTACATTAGGTAAATTATATTTCAAAATCTTCTATGCATTTCAGGTGCACTGCTCTCCTTCTCAGTAGCCTTGCTTGCTACTATGCCTATTTGTTTTGTATTTTGTGTTCATTTCATTGGCCTGAGAAATTATGTATGAGTGTAGTGTAAAGAACTGCGTAATGCTAGACACTAAGGGTCATATTTTCCAATTCCAATTCCAAAAATTCTTTATTTCGGCCACATAGGCCATAAAAGATGCAATAAAATGCAATACATATGATTAAAACACAGTATTTACATATAAAAGGTTCTACTGGACCTGCATCGGGTAAGGGATACAAGGTAGTACAAGTTCAAGAAGACATTTTCTTCCTTATTATCCATGCTGCCAATAGAAATTTTGAAACAGCAAAGACAATATGGCCCAGAGTGTTGGTTTTCATAACCCTGTAGGCCTGTAGGTACTTCCTGAAGCCCAGCTTCCGACACAAAGGTGCTATCCAACGCCTCCTCGGGCTCTGGTAAGCGTGGCAACCAAACATTATGTGTAGATCATCTTCATCATGGGCTTTACAGCATGGACAGAGTTTGTCACCCCCTGTGGACCATTTGTAAGTGAATACTTTGGTGGGGAGTGTACCGAACCTCCATTGCAGGAACAGTTTCCTCGCCAAGAGAGGAAAAATAAAATCCATAAAAGGTTCAAACACATAAGAATTTTTGGATTCCATAAAGCGTCCCGTCAAGGTGCCACTATTATAAGCATTATCCATGTCAACGAGGTATTTGTTCTTGTACAGCTGGGCAAGAGTTTTACGTGTAATCCTTTGACAGCCCTGAGCTGGGTCATCCCATAAGTCTGGCAGGTTCAGGCTAAACAGTTCCGACTTGATAAAGGCCAGCCAGGGAATTTTGCAGTTTGACATTCAGCCTCATAACATGAATAAGGTCCTGTCTATAATGATACAGTTCCTCGGTGGTCCATATCCGGTGCCAAAACTTCACGGGTTTCGACAGAAGATCCTCAGCAATAGAGGGAAGGCCCAAGTCTAGTCTTAAGGGGAGGAGTGGCGTACCTTGCGGGAGAGCAAGTAGGCGTCTCAGAAAGCTATTTTCCACACCTGCCAGAACCTTCCCTGCTTTATGTCCCCACAACTCACTACCATACATGGCTGCTGCCTTCGCTTGGGACCTGTATGTTTCCAGGGCCGGGCTTACAGGTTTAAAGGTGGACTTGTTGGCCACTTTCAAGAGTGCGCCCGATAGCTGGGAAAGTTTCAGCCTAGATCTCGCTACCTGGCAGTCCCATGATAAATTTTCTTGAAGTGTTACCCCCAAATATATAAAGGTCGAGACCCTCTCAAGACTAGTTTCCCCCAGTTTAGGATTGGGTCTAGTTTTGGTAGGGGGGTTGAAGATCATGAACTTAGTTTTTTCCGTGTTCACCTCCAACCCATGTTGGCGACAGAAAAGGCCAAAACCATTCACAATCCTCTGAATCCCCATGGGGGATTTGGAAAGCAGGAGGGTATCGTCAGCAAACATTATTGCCGGGACCCTCCTGCCTGCCAAAAGCGGGGCATCATTGTCCTCAACAGCGTCAAGATGTTGGATGACGCTGTTAATATAAAGACAGAACAGGGTCGGGGCCAAGACACAGCCCTGTCTGACGCCTCGACGGACCGGGAATTTGCCCGAGAGCTTACCATCCCTCCCACATCTTACTTGTGCATAGTTGTTCTCATGCAACCTGATGATGATACTAAGGAGGTGGTGGGGAACTCCTAGCTTTTGCAAAACCTCCCATAGTTTCCCTCTAGGGACTAGGTCAAAGGCTGACCTCAGGTCCACGAAGACCCTGTACAGTCTTCCTCCCTCTAACGTTACCGTCTTCCAATAAAGGAGAAGGAGGCGGAAGATTTGGTCCATGGTCGACGTGTTCTTTCTGAAGCCAGCCTGGAGGGGGCTCATGATGTCATTGTCCTCCACCCAGTCTAGGAGATGGTTAAGGATAAGGCGCGCAAAGAGCTTTTGGGGTACATCTATTAGGCTAATAGACCTGTAGTTGGCGGGGAGCAGAGTGGATCCCTTCTTGTGGATTGGAACAATCTCTGCCCCCAGCCAGGACCCGGGGATTGCCATACCTCCTAGAATGGCATTGAAAAGGATGAGAAGGTATGGACCCCAGATGTCCGGGTGATGCCTGAAGAGATCCCCGGGTAACCTATCCAGACCTGGCGCCTTCCCCAACGGTAAGTGCTCCAGGGCCGCCTCCATTTCCCTCAGGGATAGTTCCATGCCAGAGGCCTGGGAGCCCGAGGGCGCTAGCAGGGCTGTATCAGGGCAGGAATTGGTGTCTTGGTAAAGTACCCCAAAGTGGGCCTCCCAAACCACAGGGGCAATATTGGGTTCAATTGCTTTTTTGAGTTCCCCTATCCCATTATTTACAAGGGCCCAAAATTTCCGGGAGTCCCTAACTTTTAGGGCGTCATGAAGGTCCTGCCAGTGGTTCCAGTCCCACTCGGTCCTAGCGATCGCCATCACTGATTTGTAATACTTCCTAAGGTCACGTACCTTAGCCTTATTTGACCCCTCTTTTATTGCAGCAATGAGCTCAGATTTTGCTGCCCTACAAGAGGAGGTATACCAGGTGGGAACATGGGTCTTTTTCTTTCGGATTGGCACCACCGGGTGAAATACCTCAGCCAAATCCCTCACTAAGTCCTGATGTATGTTACCCAGTTTCTCATTATATCCTGGGCTTCTTGGTTCATTTAGAAGTACGTCCACCTCCATAAACCTTGGGAGTGCCAACTCATATAGCTTATTGATGGCCTCTTCTGAACTCACAAGCTTTCCCCACTTAACCCGGCGTCTATTTGTTGTAAGGAGCAAATCCCCCATGTCTTGCCCTCGATTTACTGCAGATGTGCCCGCTGAAGGCAGAGGGCACTGGATTTTTAAACAAAGGCAATTGTGGTCACTATCTGACCTATTTATTACCCCAAAGTCGAGGACTTTTGGCCAGAGTGTAATGTCCACCATAATATAGTCTAGCCTCGACTCATGGCCCCTTCTATTGAAAGTACACACTGAGGGGGTATCGGAGGGAGTACGACCATTACAGGCCCTCAGTGCGTAGTTCAGGGTAAGGGACATGAGTTGTATTGCTAGGGGGGACCAGGCTTTGGGGTGAGGGGAAGACGAGGGTGGGACCCCCCAGTAGTCATCCTCGGCCGTAAGGGCACCATCCAATAGGCCTTCCAGGGGTTCAAAGTGGCAATTGAAGTCTCCTCCAAGCACCACCTTGAAATCTCCTGGAAGTTGACCCAAAAAGGAGGATAGGTCGTTTAGGGTCGGTGATTCATTTGGCGTGGCAACTGGTCGCGAGTAGACGTTAACAATAGCCCACGGTGGTTTGCCAGGCCATGTGAGCCGAACACACTGAATGTCCTGCGAGTACGTGTGTACCTGTTCCGCCTGGCACCCAGTGTGACTCGCAATCCAGATTGCCAAGCCACCTGACGGCCTCCCCCTCCCACTCCATTTGGCAGGGATTTCAAATATTTCAAACCCTCTCCTAGTTTGGGTGTCCCTCGCCCATGTTTCCTGAAAAAGGAGGATGTCACTGCCACCTACTAGGTGATCCCACTCCGGTGAGCCTTCCTTATTTGCAATTCCTGCCACATTCCAGGAGAGAATTCTCAACCCCGGATCTGGTGGTAGAATACCTAGACCTCCAGTAGGAGGTTGCGCAATGACTATGGGTGGGTAAGTGTCTGGCGAAGCAATATTGCAAACCGCGATGGCGGATGGCCCAACCAACTCCGCCCCCCCAGGTAGCAAGATATGGTCAGACCCGGTGTTAAGTGGGGGTCCCTGTTGACCCAGACTATCGTCCGTAATATCCGTGATATCCGTTCGATCTTTTGCGGTATCCTGCGGACCGTGTTCAGTTACAGGGGCTGTACTCAATCCCACCCGACTTTGCACCTCATCCACCATCTTCCCAGGACCAAGAGAAGTCTCCCCAGTTTGTGGTCAGTCGACCTGATCCAAACAGGAAAATCTATTGTGATGTATAAAATTGGCCTGGGCAGGTGGTAAGTAATGCCTTGATCTATAACGTGAGCCATCTACAGCAAAGCCTACTCTAGTCCACCCCTTCTCCCTCCCTACTTCCGTGTTGTTAGCAATTGGATAGAAGTGTGAGAGGGGTACTAGTTCAATGTTGGACTTGTCAGGCCTTGCAAGCCAATTGCAGATGTAGTTGGCGACGTGTGGGCTTTTAAAACTTACAACGATACAATCCCCTACCCTATTCTTTGGAGTAGGGCCAATCCATGGGATCCTCCTAACCATCAAAACCTCACCTTTCAGGTTTGGGGGCAGCGGCCTGTTAATACTAAGCCAGCTTATAACCTTGTTGCGTAGAGAGTCTTGGGGCTCCCTTATATCACCAGTTAACTCAGGTACTCCCACCATAATTGCCGTGTATGGAACTGCTTCTGGGGGCAAATTAACCACCCTGCGCCTATCAGGGGGGGGGAGTGATACCACCAGCTGGACCATTGGTGGCACTCACTACCCCCCCGATTGTGACGCAGGAGGTGGCTTAGATCTCCTGGGGGCCGGGACAGGGGGCCTAGACGCTGAAGGTAGCAAAGGGCGCGTCTGGGGCACAGACGCACCGTTTGTGCTCAGCGGTACCCTATTAGAGACCTGGGACGGTGCAGAAGACAGTGGTCTATTCCCAGATGGATCCTGGGGAGCTACAGGAGCATTTGTAGCTGACCCAGGGCTTTTCCTCATGTGGCTATTTTCCAGGGCCTGGAGTCTACTCTCTATGGCGTCCAATTTAGCTGAGATGGGGATTAACAAATTCTTAAAAATGACTGTTAGTGAATTAATGATTGTGTCAGTGCTATTAGTAGTTGCCCCACCAAAGATAAATGGGCCCGAAGGCAATGGTAGGGACACAGGCGCTGGAGAGCCCATGTGATCCGACCTAGACCCAGATAAAATGAGCTCAGGGGAGGCCGAGATGTCTGTACTATCACCCTGGTTTGAATCAACTATATCAACTTTGGCCCTTTTTGCCTTCTTTAATTCCCTGGACCTTTTCCTTTTGGGAGGTTGTTCCACTCCGCTGCCTGCAAGCTCTATAAGCAGGGCAGCCTGTCCCGCTTCATGCGAGTCTAACCCAATGTTATCCGGAATGGCAGAATGGTCAGAGTTCCTTGATGGCCGGGAAGAGTTCCTATCCCTCTGCGTTAGAGGAGTTCTTAACTGCTGAAGGACCGACTCAATGATCTGATCAATACTGTCCAATAGTGACATATGGGTGGCATCCAAAGGAATGGGTGTGCTAGCATCTGTTGAAAAAGTATCCCCATGGTCCAGAAACACACTTTCGGGACCCATCTCGAGGTGCGTCTCTGTGACTGAGTGGCATTTACTAGTTTGAATACTCGCCTTTGGGAAGAATTTTTCCAGAGTACTTAAACCTTGTTGGGCAGACTTGCTCCGTGAAGTTCTAGTCGCCATTATGGAGTAAGTGAAAAGGGGCTGTAAAGGAGGAAGCGTCAGAGGGGTGGCCCGGTCCGGTCTCTCCCGGCCTCTAACGGCCTAGAACGGCCCGCCCTTTGCCCGGGCTTAGCCCCACGCTTCGGCCCGCGCGCGTCCCGCGTGCGCGTAAATGGGCGGGGCTAAATAGGGAGGAAGAGGGGAGGGCGGGAAGAGTCGCAGGTGCGCTGCTGACCTGAGCGCTACTCCTGCTGGGACTCGCAGTCCCGCCCTCGCAGTCCACACAGCCCCTTGCAATCCAGGGGGTCCAAATCACCAGAAAACGCCCGTGTCCGCTTTGCTCCCGGCTTCAAGGAAACTCCTGCCAAGGTCTGACACAGTCCAGCTACGAGCGGCACCCGCGGAGCGGGGGCCGCGAGCAGTGTTTTGTACAGCAGGTGGAGGGAGGAGGGGGGAGGGCGGGAAGAGTCGCAGGTGCGCTGCTGACCTGAGCGCTACTCCTGCTGGGACTCGCAGTCCCGCCCTCGCAGTCCACACAGCCCCTTGCAATCCAGGGGGTCCAAATCACCAGAAAACGCCCGTGTCCGCTTTGCTCCCGGCTTCAAGGAAACTCCTGCCAAGGTCTGACACAGTCCAGCTACGAGCGGCACCCGCGGAGCGGGGGCCGCGAGCAGTGTTTTGTACAGCAGGTGGAGGGAGGAGGGGGGAGGGTGGGAAGAGTCGCAGGTGCGCTGCTGACCTGAGCGCTACTCCTGCTGGGACTCGCAGTCCCGCCCTCGCAGTCCACACAGCCCCTTGCAATCCAGGGGGTCCAAATCACCAGAAAACGCCCGTGTCCGCTTTGCTCCCGGCTTCAAGGAAACTCCTGCCAAGGTCTGACACAGTCCAGCTACGAGCGGTCATATTTTCAATTACCGGCGCATCCCTGCAAAGTAGCAGGGATGCGGCAGTAATTGTGCGCCATGCCACCACCACCCATTGGCCCAAAACGTCACAGAAGCCTTACGCATCTGTGGCGTAAAGGCGGCGCATTGCTGGAGTTGCTTGCCAACGATGGCGCAGCTCCAGCAATGCTCTGGGGTGCCCTATCTCCCCAATGCTGCATCAAGCCGTACGTCGGCTTCAAGCAGGCGCAGGGTTTGAGTCACGCATCATTGTACTAAAAGTGACTGATTGACATCTTGTACATTTCCCTCACCCACTTCTAGGATTCGTTCCTGCGCAGGAACGCCCTCCCTTGCGCCGGAACGCCCCCTGATGGTGCAGGGCTTTACAACGTGATGCATCTCCCATATGCGTTTTTTTAATATATACGTCGCACCATGGCGACTCTTTTGTTCTGCCGCTGCGTCACAAAAGTCACGCAACAATGGAGGAAAATGAGCCGCAAGGGACTTCTAAATCAGCCCCAACAGACTGAAGTCCAGTCCTTCCTTTAGACACATGCCTATAAGAAGAAATAGTGGTGGTGGTCGGTGGATTGATAGTTTGAGTATTCACTGATCTGCAAGCAGGATGGACTTTGTCTGTCACTTTGCGTGCTGCGGACTGCTGCCTGCCAGGCCTAGGCAAACCTTTTTAGTAGTCTGTTTATTGAGTTACATAGGAACTTTGAAAGTCAACGGTCCGCAAATCAGGCAATACGATTAACGTAGTATACCACATGAGATAGGTCAATATATCCCGTGGAATAGTTGTCTATCTATTTGCTATTTCTCAAAAATATTTTGTTATAGTTCTTTTGAAACGTTTGATTTGGTTGACAAATCTCATCCATGTTTTCTGGTCTTTCTTTCTTTCATGTTGTACATCAGCTCCCCCCAAGGGCAAGAAGACACAGGAGGAGGGTGCTGTTCAGGAGGATGCAGGCCAGGACCGGGCAGGCGAGGGCTCCTTTGCTGGCCCCAGTAAGTTTTAATTTTAATAAAGAGTACCTATTTTTTCCTAGCGTTCCTCATTCGATTTTTTCTAAATCGTCTTTGATCTTCTTGTAGACTGGATCTAAATTCTTATCCTGCCTCGACTATGACTCCCTGTGGTATTACTAGATTATTCTTATTAGTCTGTGTGTGTAGCTAACTAAGATTGCACATTTGGCAATTCCATTGGACTCCCATTCTAGTCAGCAATAGCTCTATGCACTGAGTGCAGTCCTCTGGGATTGTCCATAATGTCTTTTCAAGTCTTCTAAATGTTTATGCTTTGACAATTGCCAACAATAAAAAGGTGAATGACCAACAAGAAAGAATAAGATACTACTTTACTTTTGTTTTGGATAGGAGGACAATCCATTCTACTACTGTTGCAGGGACAAATCTGCACAAACCGAACTATGAACACTAAATAGTGCATTGTTTATCAATTATAATAGGCGCAGGTAGACTTTCTTTCCACATACCTCAGTGATATCAGACTTTGAAGAACCCCCAATCTCCTTACTGACTAGATAGTGTGGCAGAGTCATTTAGCTCCCTAAGTCACCGATGATTGATCCCCAATGATCATTAGATTATCCTACGCAGAGCAAGAGTACGGAGTCACAGTCAAGAAGTGTCAGAGGCACTCATGCTTGCAAAAATTCCAAAACCTTTAGCTCATCCACTGTAGTCTGGAGGACCAAAAACCACAGAGTCTATTTAAGTTTAAAAGCTTTATTAAAACTAAACACATTTATTAAAATCAACTTTGTCATAAAAGTAACCGTTTAACTGAAAATGGAAAAGTGCTTAGTGCTAACGATTAATTTGACACATTTCTTGTGGTCGAGCTGAGCTCTCACCTGGTTTGAACTTGAGCTTGACCCTGATCGTGTTCTTAGAAGTCAAGCTTCTGTTAGGAGAAAAAGTGTTGTGTGTTAAAAATAAAAAGCAAGCATTCATCAGTTGTGCCAAAAAGTGCAGCAAGACAACAGCCTTCCCTGGAAAAAGGGACATTTTTACTGTAGAGTATACAGTTACAAATTATTACATTTTATTTCGTTTTTTTTAACTTTCTTTATTCCTCCTAGACCAAATATTATACAGTAGTGAGTGGTGTATTCTAACATTCTAAAAATTTACTTTGTAGGTGGAACATCTGGTGGCGGGGCCAGCGCGGAGGTGGTGGATGAGGAGGACAACACTTCTGGGGAGGAGGCGGTGCGAGTGCCGGACGACACCGATGTGCCTGTGAGGGTTGACACGGTGGTGGCGGGCACAGGTAAGCTATATATTCGAAAAACGAAAGAAGGGTGTAAGTAAGTGTGGAAGGACGAGAAATTTTATGATGGCTGGCAAAGAAGAATGATATGTGTTTGCTTGGCCCCCGAGGTCGCTGGGAAGGAAAGAATATGGTATGGTGCATGGCTGGGTCAATGATGAAGCAAGCATGGGTGGAAGGACAACAGCCTGGGTGGGTGAAACATAAACTGTATGTGTGCATATACTTTGAATGGATGGATGCCTGGAGCATGGTATTATCTGACTCTTAGATAGCACATGTGTATCTAGAGAGAGTAGATTGTCACTGGATGAACTAAGTGTTACCTTGAAGAGCATGTAACACCGCACCCGCACGTCCGTTCCAGTGTAGGGAAGGCAAGGAAAAGAAATTGTAAATTTGTTCAATACTACCATGAATAGTAGCAATAGTTTGTATTGCAACTGCAAGCACAGCATATATCCGGTTATTACGGTGGACACTCCGTACCTCTCTTAATAACTTAAGTTTAGTAGTAGTACGTCATTCATGTGTGGGTGTATCACTGTTCACTCAATAATAAGCAAAGCACCTAAAGTCATCCCATATGTCATCAAATACATCCCATGTGAAGTGATAGATAATCTAATTATTTAGCTTCTTCATTTTCCTTTTCTAGTACTCATTTGCACTGTAGGGTGAAAGGTAAATTAATTAAGCAGTAGCCCTTGTAACCGAGTATTCTCAGTGCCACCCGTAATAGAAAAGTAATAGCTTCACCACCTGCATGTACTGGACCGGTACAGTAACGCAAGTCTGTCTCACTCATCATGGTGTGCGTCTGTTTTTCTCGGGTGCAAGTTCACTGCGCTGGCATTCTGCCGGCTTGCATAAGATAACGTACCAATTTTCCGAAACAAGAGAGAAGAAGAAGAATAAGACTGGTGTACTGTCATAGTCGACTGTAATGGAAGTCCATAGTGGTCGTAGAATTTGTTCATTAAACTACCACTAATGTAAGAGCAAGGATGCAGAAGTGGGAGGTTAGATAGATACTGTCCTCAATAGTTATGTACTGTGCTTTCAATTTGCTACTTGTACTGTGACACAACTTTCGGCTCAATCACTTTGTGTTATTAATGTTAAGGAGCATTGGTTACAGACTATGGGGTCGATTCCGATCCGGTAAAATAATCCGGCGTACGAATCGTATCCGGAGCCGTTTCCGTACGACTCGTACAGACGCCGTACGACCGGACGATTCCGATCCCGATCGGCCGACCCGTACGCGATTCGTACGGTACACGTCGATTCGTACGGAAAAGCGCACGATCACCTACACACCGTACGGCGCGTACCCCCCATGATCGCAGGGGTACGCGGCGTACCCCTGTGGTCATGCGGGGTACGTGCCGTACACCCAGCGTACATGGGGTACGTGCCGTACACCCACTGTACATGGGGTAGGGTGCGTACCCCATGTGCGCTGGGTGTACGGCACGTACCCCGCATGACCACAGGGGTACGCCGCGTACCCCTGCGATCATGGGTGGTACGTGCCGTACCCGGGGGGGGGCGTTCCGTACCTGTTTCGGCGCGAACTCTGCGTTTACGACTGTTTTCGGCTCCCGTAGGAAAAGGGTCGTACGGCGCGTACCCGACACGAATCGTACTTGCTGGGTCGTAAAAACGTGCCACGATGTCGCGTACAGCGGGTTCCGAGTGAGATTCGTACGGAGATTTGAGTCGTACGGAGTCCTGTACGACTCGTACGTAGTTCGGCACCTAGTACAGATCGTACTTCATCGTACGTACGGGACGTCTACGGATACGATTCGTACGGGGAAAAAACTCTCCGTACGACCATTCGGAGCGCATTTTACCGGATCGGAATCGACACCTATGTCTTTCTTTCTTCATATAGTTGCTCCTTCCAAATCGACATCACGGAGGGAGCAGGCTCGAATGGCCCGGCAAAGGAGGCTGGATGCCACTGTCGCGGAATATCGGCGGCTGGTGGCCCTGGAGGAGTCGGAGGAAACGCAGTCGACCGGTGCAACCACAACATCCTCGACTGGGACAGCTGCATCCTCCTCCGTGACCCCACGGGCTGCCAGCCAGCGCAGTGCTCCAGCGGTACGGAGCCGGGCTAACAAAGCCAACCGCCACCGCCAAGCAGCAAAAAGACCAGCTGCCCCCCACAGGAGCTGCAAGGCACGCCAGCGCCGCCTAGGAGTGAGAATGTCCTACCTGGAGCAGGAGGTCCATAGGTACAAGAACTTGGTGGAGGGCCTCCGCTTCGAGCATGCCACCCTCCGCAAGGAGTATGATGCCCTGGCCGCAAAATTCACCAGCACCCTCCAGTAGTGGAGTGTCCCTTGCCCTTTTTTTAGAGACTTTTGGGGGGTGGGATTTGGGAGTTGGGTGCTTTTTGGGACTTTTCAAAGACAATCGTTGGGGTTAGGGAGGGTCTTGAGGGAGATTATTTTGTTAGGGCTACATAAATATACTTTTTTAAACTTTATCTGACCATACCTGTTTTTTACTGCTTTTCAGTCTGGTGGGTGGGGGTGTAACAGTAAGTTTGTTTTCCTGAAGAGTCCTAGGACTTTAGTAGTACTACCGTCAATCTCTCGTCTAGTCCTAATACTCCATTATACTACCTCCCACCAAACGCTTATCTTACCTGTAATTTGTGTTAGAAATTAGGGCTAGGCCCAGGGCTGGCTCCACGTGAAATGGGGAATAAGGTTGGCAATCCTGGGCGGATGAAATTTCCTCATTGCGGTGGTACTAGTGGTGTGACACAGTGGCAGTTGCATGCCTATGGAAAAAAAGAAAACAAAACCTGGTTTGTTCTTACTGTAGCATTACAACGGTTACGGTACGCTAGAGAATATAGCAGGTGACAGTACACTAGAACAGTGCCACAATATAGCCTAACAAATGGTAAAGTATTGCAAGTATAACTAGTACTTGCGTTGAATTTATTTGACATTGGCTCCTACTACTACAAGAAATAGTACTGCAGCTGAGTAAGTCTAGAATATATCCTCGTATTCCTTTACCAGCCTGTTGCTATGACCTTATCCTCCCCAGCAAGTGTGTGGAATTATTGATGTAATTTAGTCAGACATCAAGCAAAACTACACAGCCCGGGGGAAGAGGGTTAGGGTTTGGAAAATGGATGGGAATGGGGGTTTCTTTTTGGGTAGGTTTTGTTGAGAGAAGAAAAAAAAAGCACAACATGGACAAACAATAATTGAAGATAAAGAAATCTTTGGGTACAAACTAAAGCTAACCACATGCAGTCACACTCATAGAAGAAAACAATGGATACTGTATCTGTATTCTATATGTTGTTGGAGTTGTCCTGTTGAATTTGGTAAGTAAGTTGCATGCAGCAAACAATTCCTCTTATTAGCGGCACTCCTCCATTCCAACTGACGCTTCGTCCATCAATGTTGGTGACCACTGACAGAAGACACTCTGTCCACTGCCTGCCTGGCGGATGTTGACTGAAACCCGGCCTGTAATTATTGAACGGAAAACAGGAAGTGCTATTACAATACCACTGATAAATAAATATAAGGTATGTACGCTGTGTGGTGCAAAAAGTCACACTTTGATTTCCCTAATAGACAGTACAATATTTTTGAAATTGCGTACTCTGTCTGAGTCACCTTTTTAAGGATAAATAAGTATGGCCAAAATATTATAGCGGATCTTTCCCCTCAAGGTAGGTGTACTGTAAACTGTGTTTTAGAACAAAATTTGACCTTCCCAGCAATGCTCCCACCAAGACCCTTACTAAAGCCAGTCGCAAATGTAGAAGACCCCCAATCAGATCTCAAATAACGAGGCCTAGCAGAAAAATGGTGACAAAACGTACTTTAAAAGTAAAAGTAGGCCCAAATACACCCTTACCCACCGTGGATTGTATTCAAACCACTTGCAAGCAAGCAAAAGTATCCATAGCCAGCATCGCTCCAAGAGTGCTCTAAAACCCAGAACAGAGTTGCAATAGAACACCCCGAAACACATGCAATCCTGCTGCTAGGGCTAACCCTAACGAACCCTAAGTTACAAAAAGTGCCAAAAGTTTTTGCCTTATGGATTTTGTCCAAAACACTTCAATCCGGTATTAGACCTTCCCAGGAATGCCCCAAGACCCGCCAACCCACCCGCAAAAAAGCACGCGACAACACCCCCAAACAGCCAAAAAGCAAAATCTCATACTTACAATATCTCTCGGCCTTCGGTCCAAACGCGCTGTGCAGCTAGGTCATCATCATCATAACTCCTGTTTTCCACCACCAATTTCCTGAAAAGGAAATGCAATCAAGATTAGACTGTCGCAGCAGTGCTTCGACAGAGACCCCGCAACCCACCCACAAACACCAGGAAGCCCCCAAAACGCTACATTGAGCAAGATGTCAGAAGAAATAGCAAAAAAAAGGCTTTTCCTTATGGATTTTGTCCAAACCACTTCTATCCGGTATTAGACCTTCACAGGAATGCCCCAAGAGACCCGCCAACCCACCCGCAAAAAAGCACGCGACAACACCCCCAAACAGCCAAAAAGCAAAATCTCATACTTACAATATCTCTCGGCCTTCGGTCCAAACGCGCTGTGCAGCTAGGTCATCATCATCATAACTCCTGTTTTCCACCACCGATTTCCTGAAAAGGAAATGCAATCAAGATTAGACTGTCGCAGCAGTGCTTCGACAGAGACCCCGCAACCCACCCACAAACACCAGGAAGCCCCCAAAACGCTACATTGAGCAAGATGTCAGAAGAAATAGCAAAAAAAAGGCTTTTCCTTATGGATTTTGTCCAAACCACTTCTATCCGGTATTAGACCTTCACAGGAATGCCCCAAGAGACCCGCCAACCCACCCGCAAAAAAGCACGCGACAACACCCCCAAACAGCCAAAAAGCAAAATCTCATACTTACAATATCTCTCGGCCTTCGGTCCAAACGCGCTGTGCAGCTAGGTCATCATCATCATAACTCCTGTTTTCCACCACGGATTTCCTGAAAAGCAAATGCAATCAAGAGATTAGACTGTCGCAGCAGTGCTTCGACAGAGACCCCGCAACCCACCCACAAACACCAGGAAGCCCCCCAAAACGCTACATTGAGCAAGATGTCAGGAGAAATAGCAAAAAAAAGGCTTTTCCTTATGGATTTTGTCCAAAACACTTCTATCCGGTATTGGACCTTCCCAGGAATGCCCCAAGACCCGCCAACCCACCCGCAAAAAAGCACGCGACAACACCCCCAAACAGCCAAAAAGCAAAATCTCATACTTATAATATCTCTCGGCCTTCGATCCAAACGCGCTGTGCAGCTAGGTCATCATCATCATAACTCCTGTTTTCCACCACGGATTTCCTGAAAAGGAAATGCAATCAAGATTAGACTGTCGCAGCAGTGCTTCGACAGAGACCCTGCAACCCACCCACAAACACCAGGAAGCCCCCCAAAACGCTACATTGAGCAAGATGTCAGAAGAAATAGCAAAAAAAAGGCTTTTCCTTATGGATTTTGTCCAAACCACTTCTATCCGGTATTAGACCTTCACAGGAATGCCCCAAGAGACCCGCCAACCCACCTGCAAAAAAGCACGCGACAACACCCCCAAACAGCCAAAAAGCAAAATCTCATACTTACAATATCTCTCGGCCTTCGGTCCAAACGCGCTGTGCAGCTAGGTCATCATCATCATAACTCCTGTTTTCCACCACGGATTTCCTGAAAAGGAAATGCAATCAAGATTAGACTGTCGCAGCAGTGCTTCGACAGAGACCCCACAACCCACCCACAAACACCAGGAAGCCCCCCAAAACGCTACATTGAGCAAGATGTCAGAAGAAATAGCAAAAAAAAGGCTTTTCCTTATAGATTTTGTCCAAACCACTTCTATCCGGTATTAGACCTTCACAGGAATGCCCCAAGAGACCCGCCAACCCACCCGCAAAAAAGCACGCGACAACACCCCCAAACAGCCAAAAAGCAAAATCTCATACTTACAATATCTCTCGGCCTTCGGTCCAAACGCGCTGTGCAGCTAGGTCATCATCATCATAACTCCTGTTTTCCACCACGGATTTCCTGAAAAGCAAATGCAATCAAGATTAGACTGTCGCAGCAGTGCTTCGACAGACACCCCGCAACCCACCCACAAACACCAGGAAGCCCCCCAAAACGCTACATTGAGCAAGATGTCAGAAGAAATAGCAAAAAAAAGGCTTTTCCTTATGGATTTTGTCCAAAACACTTCTATCCGGTATTAGACCTTCCCAGGAATTCCCTAAGACCCGCCAACCCACCCGCAAAAAAGCACGCGACAACACCCCCAAACAGCCAAAAAGCAAAATCTCATACTTACAATATCTCTCGGCCTTCGGTCCAAACGCGCTGTGCAGCTAGGTCATCATCATCATAACTCCTGTTTTCCACCACGGATTTCCTGAAAAGCAAATGCAATCAAGATTAGACTGTCGCAGCAGTGCTCCCAGACCCCAAAACTCACCCACAAACACCCGGAACCCCGCCAAAGAGCACCTCAAAGGCAAGCAAGTCAGCAAAAACGGCAAGAAATTTCCGCCTCATATTTGGTCCTAAACACTTTTATCCGTTATTAGAGCTTCACAGCAATGGGCCCAGAGCCGTCAACTCACCCGCAAAGAAGTAGAACACCCCCACAAGTGCTGAGTCTTTCTTCATTGGGCGTAATCCAGCCCTCTGCTTTGAGGGAAATAGGAGGAGGAGGATAGAGGAGCATGTTCTTCTGAACTTGTGAACCTGAGGAATGTAGACTGCGGCACCTTCAAATCAATAAGCAAACAAGTGAAGACAGTTCTGCTGATGGGCTTGTTTTTGGGATTAGGTGATTAAAGTTTGAATTAAATTAACTGTGCAAAACAAAGAAAGACAGACACACAGGAATAAAAGTGAATGAGGACGAAAAAGAAAGTTATTGATTCATTGTCTCATTTTCAGGGCTCGGTGTCAGGGAATAAGAAGAAGATTTCGTCATCATACTCTGCGAATTCAGGCAGGATGAGGTCAGTGTCACCGAACAGAGAACAAATCCCCTCATCTACGTTGCCGTCCTCCTCGTCTTCATGCGGCGTGCTTTCTCGTACTTTGTAATCTGGTGGTATGAGGTGCTGATTCATCTTGATCATTGTCAGCCGCTCCACATTTTTGGGCGGGAGGCGGCTCCGTTTGGGAGTTACAATGCCACCAGCAGCACTGAAAACACGTTCAGAAGACACACTTGCGAGTGGGCAAGACAAATAGTTTATAGCCAGGTTGGAGAGCTGTGGCCACAATTGTTTTTTCCCATGCCAATACTGCAATGGCTCATCATTAAGAAAGACCTCTGTTGAGTCATTCAGATAGTCCTGCACCATCGACTCAAGGTCCCCAACGGTTCCTCCACTTTGCTTACTTTTTGCTGTGCCTGTGACATTTTTTCGAGAACCATACCCAAGCAAAGTTAGCCAATCCTCTACAGCAGCCACTGTTACTGTTGTGTGTGGTGCAGATGATCCGGTTGCCGGTGTCTTTAACGGCTGAGAGGTCACTTGTGCCACAGCCACAGGTGCAGAAGTGTATTCTTTTGACTGGGGATGGCCTGCTGATGCTGATGCTGATGTACTGCCTTCTCCTTCAATATCCTGCCGTTCTTTTTCAAACCTCTTGGCTGATCAGCCTAGCCAACGTTTGTACTTTTTAACATCTTCATCAGCAAAAGGAAAGAATGCTTGGCCTGCCAGCGCCTTTTTGTAGCGTGGATCCAGAATAGTAGCACAAATGTAATGCTGTTCTGAGTTGATCTTTTTAAGACGTTCATCACCACGTAGGCGCTCTAATAATTTCTCCGACAAAAGAAAAGGGTCTTTGTTTTTTCCATCTTTTTCTAACTCAGAAGACACCGCCTTCAGTTGGTGCTCCAGCATGCACAACAATGGGATAGCTTGTCCCAAATTACAGTCCTCCTGGCTGACTGCACGTGTGAAGAACTCAAAAGGACGAAGCATGTCTGTCAGGCTTTTAACTATGTCCCATTGCGCCGCACCCATCCGCAGGTCCTTCTGAGCTGTACCCTCTGTTAAGAAATAGTGATCGAGTACCGTATACTGCTCATACAGACGCTCCAGCACGTAGAAGGTTGAGTTCCAACGTGTTGCCACCTCCTGGATGAGTGCTTTCACTGGCATTCGACGTTCAAGTAGCAGCCTCCTCAGATGCTTCCGGGCCTTAAAAGAATGGCTGAAATGGTTGCACATTTTGCGGCAGGTGGCCATTACCTCGAACGCTGTACTGTCTCTATCACTCAAGAATTTTTGAACTACCAGGTTGATACAGTGCGCCAAACACGGCACTCTGAAATATGCACCCATCGCCATGGCCTTAACTACATTGGCGCCATTATCCGTGGAAACATAACCAATCTGGCGTTTTTTTGGGGACAGCCAGTGAAAGACCTTTTTGTTAAACTCGTCCAAAATGTTTTCTGCTGTGTGACTTTTCTCCAAGCCAAACATGGCTAGTGTTGCATGTTTCCGAGCAGCTTTAAAAACTTGGTCCGGGTCAACACCTGCGTTTAGCTTTGCTTTAACACCTGAAAAAGAGACCCAGTGTGCAGTGATGCACATGTAATCAGCGCCTGCGCCACTGGTCCACATGTCTGTTGTCAGATGTATAGTGTGAACAGCACTCTTCTGCAAAGCTGCCCCAATCGCCTCCAGCACATCTTCATGTAGTGCTGGAACCGCAACTCTGGCAAAATAGAACCGGCTAGGAACCTTCCATTTAGGGCAGAGCGTTGCCACTAATTCTAGAAAACCTACCGCTTCTACAAAAGAAAAAGGGAGAAGGTCCACAGCTAGCATTTTAGCCAGCTTAGTGTTATACAGACGCGTCAGTGGGTGGTTGCGTTCATATGGCGCGTCTGAAGAAAACATGGTTCTAATGTTGCCCTGGACCAAGCATTTACGGGATGATAATGACTTCGTTGACCCAATTATGCTCGCTGGTGAACTTTTGCGCGTTGGTGTCTCACTCGCTCCAACACTCTTAGTGTGCCTCACACGGGGTGTGCTGCTGACAGGGGTACTGGGTGTAAGTGAAGTGTTTGACACGTCTTCTTCCTCCTCGTCATCATCAGATGCAACATCAACGTTTTCTTGACTTCCAATTCGGGCTTCCTTGATCGCATCTAGGTGCGCAAACCATTGGACAGTGTGCTGTCTCTCAAGATGACCTCTCTGGCCTCCGGTACCATAGTTGGTACCTGACTTACCACGACTAACTGCAAGCTTACAAAGGGTACAAATGGCGAACTTTTCCCTTTTTGGGCAAACAGTAAAGAAGTCCCAAACTGGGGACTTGAAGTGTCTGTGGGGCCTGGAGGAGGCGGCGATACTGGTGGTGGTGGTCATGCTGCTAATGCCAGATGAAGTGGAGGATCTGGATTGCCCAACTTTTGTACGTTGTGCACTTTCACCGCCACTAATTAAGGTCGAGGTGGATGGAGGTCCCTTCTTGTGAGAAAGAAATATGGAAGCGGTACGAGTTGGTGTACTTAACTCCAATGATTGTGGTGTTTCCACTGCCTCCTCGTCGACAACATCATCATCATCACGCTCAGCAGCTTTTCGGGCTAGGGTCAAAATGTCTGTTTGCTGCTTGCCCGCTGGGGCTGCAGTGACCTTTATGATGACTGGGTCGTCGTTGTCAGAGTCTTCATCAGCAGCAGTATCCGCCACTTCTTGTTGAGCCTCATCATCACACTCCATAACTCTGAGACTTTGGACGAGCTTCCTTTTACGCTTAACTACCTTTGTCAGATCATGTGCCTCACTCTCAGACGGCAGTGGTGCTGGTTCCCAATTTTGATCCGTATCATCAGAAGGAGGTGTGCTTGAAGAAGATGTAGACACCACCCTTGATCTCTTCCTTGCTAGGGGTGTGGAAGACAATGAATGATCATCAGGAGGAGTGTCTTCCTCAAATGATACCTCGCCTTGATTGTCGATTTCCTGATGTGCCCCTACTTCGGGAGGAACAACTATTGTGGGCACTTGTGACCCTCCATGCACCTCTGCTTGCGCATGTCCTTGCGCTGCCTCTCCTTCCACATGTACTTGGGCTTGTACTTGCACATGTGGTTTTTGTTGCGGCTGTGGTTGTTCAACACTCGTCAGATGAGTTACAACAACCTGTGTTGATTGAGGGACATTGCTGCTACTTTCTTGCGATGAGCCAACATCACTGGTCGATGGTGATTGAACAACTAGACTAAGTGCCTCTGCAGCACTGAAGGGCTTGGACTTAAGTTGGCGTGGTGGTGGTGGTGGCACTGAGCCCAATGGAGCGGGGGTGCTGCTCCCAGCTTGGTCCCCAGCAGATCCCGCAGCTGCTGCAGGCATACTTTTTTTTTTACTCCCAAAAAAAGGGGCGGCCGGCACACCAGTCTCCTTGGTAACTTGCTTCTTCTGCTCCTTACTGGCAACTTTCTTGCTAGAGGAGCTACGGGTAACTTTTTTTGGGGCCATCTTCTTCAGAACAGCAGGCAGCAGTTGCATGAGTTGCAGAGTTGTCTGTGTCCAGACATGACGTCGCGTGACGTTATGCTGCACACACACACCGCTGCAGGACTTCTTCCTGGCACTGGTGGTTCTCTAGAGTCTTGTGCACCTAAAAGCAATGGAAGACAGAGGAACATCAGTTCAGTTATACACCCCAAAAAATGGAAAAACATAGAAAAATAAGCACAATCCCATGTCATCCATGATGTTTACATTCAAGACACCACACAGAAAGACTAGGCCCATGCAACACTGAGTCACTACCCCTGGGGATAATGGATGAAAAGTAGGCTAAATAAGTGCAGGCCTCAGACACTGCCTCTCTTCAAAATGGCCCCTTGCACCCCAAGCACATGTTGCCTGTACCAGCCAGCACTCAAGATGGCCACCACCACCACCCACATGGCCAGTCCACATCAACAGTACACCCCAAAAAAACAGAAAAACACCCAAAAATCACCACAATCCAATGCCATCCAGGATGTTTACATTAAAGAGAGTGAGACCCCACAGGCACACTCAGTCCATGCACCACTACCCCTGGGCAAAAGGCCACACCAGCAGCCCCAAAAAAACGACAAAAACCACAAAAAACAGCACAATCCCAGCCCATCCATGGCCTCAATGGTGTTTAAATTCAAGAAGACTCCCCACAGAAAGACTAGGCCCATGCAACACTCACTACCCCTGGGCATAATGGATGAAAAGTAGGCAAAATAAGTGCAGGCCTCAGACACTGCCTCTCTTCAAAATGGCCCCCCTTACACCCCAAGCCAGTCCACATCAACAGTACACCCCAAAAAAACAGAAAAACACCCACAAATCACCACAATCCAATGCCATCCAGGATGTTTACATTATAGAGAGTGAGACCACACTACAGGCACACTCAGTCCATGCACCACTACCCCTGGGCAAAAGGCCACACCAGCAGCCCCAAACAAACGACAAAAACCACAAAAAACAGCATAATCCCAGCCCATCCATGGCCTCAATGGTGTTTAAATTCAAGAAGACACCCCACAGAAAGACTAGGCCCATGCAACACTCACTACCCCTGGGCATAATGGATGAAAAGTAGGCAAAATAAGTGCAGGCCTCAGACACTGCCTCTCTTCAAAATGGCCCCCCCTTACACCCCAAGCCAGTCCACATCAACAGTACACCCCAAAAAACAGAAAAACACCCACAAATCACCACAATCCAATGCCATCCAGGATGTTTACATTAAAGAGAGTGAGACCACACTACAGGCACACTCAGTCCATGCACCACTACCCCTGGGCAAAAGGCCACACCAGCAGCCCCCCAAAAAAGACAAAAACCACAAAAAAACAGCACAATCCCATCCCATCCATGGCCTCAATGGTGTTTAAGTTCAAGAGGACACCCCACAGAAAGACTAGGCCCATGCAACACTCACCACCCCTGGGCAAAGGGCCCCACCAGCAGCCCCAAAAAAACGACAAAAAACAATAAAATCAGCACAATCCCAGCCCATCCATGGCCTCAATGGTGTTTAAATTCAAGAAGACACCCCACAGAAAGACTAGGCCCATGCAACACTCACTACCCCTGGGCATAATGGATGAAAAGTAGGCAAAATAAGTGCAGGCCTCAGACACTGCCTCTCTTCAAAATGGCCCCCCTTACACCCCAAGCGAGTCCACATCAACAGTACACCCCAAAAAAACAGAAAAACACCCACAAATCACCACAATCCAATGCCATCCAGGATGTTTACATTATAGAGAGTGAGACCACACTACAGGCACACTCAGTCCATGCACCACTACCCCTGGGCAAAAGGCCACACCAGCAGCCCCAAAAAAACGACAAAAACCACAAAAAACAGCACAATCCCAGCCCATCCATGGCCTCAATGGTGTTTAAATTCAAGAGGACACCCCACAGAAAGACTAGGCCCATGCAACACTCACCACCCCTGGGCAAAGGGCCCCACCAGCAGCCCCAAAAAAACGACAAAAAACAATAAAATCAGCACAATCCCAGCCCATCCATGGCCTCAATGGTGTTTAAATTCAAGAAGACACCCCTCAGAAAGACTAGGCCCATGCAACACTCACTCCCCTCAGAAAGACTAGGCCCATGCAACACTCACTACCCCTGGGCATAATGGATGAAAAGTAGGCAAAATAAGTGCAGGCCTCAGACACTGCCTCTCTTCAAAATGGCCCCTTGCACCCCAAGCACATGTTGCCTGTACCAGCCAGCACTCAAGATGGCCACCACCACCACCCACATGGCCAGTCCACATCAACAGTACACCCCCAAAAAACAGAAAAACAGCCAAAAATCACCACAATCCAATGCCATCCATGATGTTTACATTAAAGAGAGTGAGACCACACCACAGGCACACTCAGTCCATGCACCACCACCCCTGGGAAAAGGCCCCACCAGCAGCCCCAAAAAAACTACAAAAACAACAAAAATAAGCACAATCCCAGCCCATCCATGGCCTCAATGGTGTTTAAATTCAACAAAACAGTTGTATCATGCACCCATAACCAACCCTGGTCCTACTGGATACTGTGGCTACCCACAATATAATTTATTTAATGTTCTGAAAAAGTTCCAAAATTGTAGTTGCAGCAATTGTAATGCCCCAAACAAACTTACTTGTGAAAGTTGATTTCTAATCCAAAAGTGATCCAAAGAAAGTCAAAAAGGCCTCAAATCCAAATATCCAGCAGCACCCACAAAAAGTAATCCTTCCAGCTCCAGATCCAAATGAAAATGACCAGGAGATGGACAAAGCACTGGGAGGAGCCTGCTGGACAGGAACAGGAAGTTGGAGACTGTGGGGCACTTCCTTCCCTCCCCCCCCAAAAAATGGACTCCTTGCAAAAAAAAGGCCATGCAAATGTCAACCTGAGGAGTGATTCTGATAAAAATCATCATTTTCTGAAGGTTTATCCTGTTTGCTGGTGGATTTCTTGTGCAGAATTGCAAAATCTCTATTTCGCGAGTGCGAGATTGTTCCTTTCCGCCGCAACTACGTGTTCGCAATTGCGAACTCTCGCGAGGTGTGCTGTGCAAGGTGGCAAGCCGCGATTACGTATTCGCGGGCGCCAAACTCCCGCGGGATCACGCAGCAAGATCCAAAATGGCGCAGCACTCGCAAAATATGATCGAGAAAAACATCTCGGCAAACGCTTAATGACGGAAAGTGAACGCCGTGCACCACGCCGCGCGCCGCAACCAAGCAAAAATCCCGCCGCGAGCGGATTCACGGATTTTCGACAAATTCGCGAGAGTTCGCGGATTGCGAATTTGCCAAAAATCCGAAAAATCCGCGAGCGGAGCGGATTTTACGCCCATGCTTAGTACCTACATGTTGGTACTTAAATCACCCACACAACACAACAACTCTATTCAGAGCTACCCTACCTCTAAGCACTTTAAATGATTATTTTACTGTTTCACTGGGTTTTCCCCATGGTACGCTCCCCAGTACGCTCCCCGGTGCGCGTACCGGGTGCTCCCCCCCGCGAAAATTGAACAAAAAATATTTTTTTTTTGCCCCGCGGGGCCCTTTTATGTCCCCCACATCAAACCTAGGGGGTCAGGGGGGGTCTACCCTACCCCCTTTTAGTCATTTCCCCCTTTGTTTTTGCCACCTCTTGTGTCTCGGCCGCTCCGGACTGTTTGGAATGTTGACATACACCCGAGAGCCAATCAGCTTTCCGCTCGCGAACTCGCGTTACGCGCTGGTACGCACCCCGGTGCGCGTACCGGGGCGCACTTATAGATATATATATTTTTTTTAACCTAAAATACTCAAAATCCACTGGAGCACATATCTTGAGACATAGCAAAGGCACATCGGGCTACCAGTCCCTACAATTTCGCCAAGTTTGGTAGAAATCCATTCAGCCGTTCGGGCTAAAAGTGAGTCAAACCGCCCTATGCAAATTAACATGGGGAAAACACGTTTTGGGACCCCCCTTTTATCTCGGCCCCCGCTTGACGAATCCCCCCCAAACTTTCAGGGAAGGAGCAGAGCGTAGCGGGCCATCTTCTTTGAGAAATTTGCGAAGATTCGTCCACCGGCGCCAAAGTTATTCCCAATAGAATGTTGCGGATTTCCTATGGAAAACAATCCTAACTATAACTACCTACTGGCGACCGCCAGTAGGTAATATATATATTACCTAATGGCTGTCACCAGTGGGTTGTTACAGTTAGGACCATGTTTCCATAGGAAAAGCATTTTTCTGACTTGGCTATAACAAATCTTCATGACATTTTCCCAAAAGTGTCAATGTGCATTCTATTGTTATGGAACATTTGTGGGTGATCTATGTAGTGGGAACCAAACATTTGGGGTGCGAAATAAGGTTGAGTTTGTAATGTTAATTCCCGTAGGAACCTTTAGCCACACCTACAGCCCGAACCGCTGAACGGACTTGCATCACATTTGGCAGGGAGGTAGATCTCGGTTCAAGGAAGTTCTTTTTGCTTATTTGATGTAAGTTTGTTCGTTAGTTGTTGAGAAATGTAAATTTAAAATGATAGCGATATCTCTGGCTGCGGATATTTTTCGGTAGTTTCACAATGAATTGGGTATGCAAGCCCCAATGGGAATGCTGGACAGAATTGATTTGACCACTTCCATTTCTGTCTTTGGCAATGTTGGAGTACACCAATACAGTGTGAAGGAAAAGCAACATCAGTTTTGCAGATGTTTCTTTCATTAGAACTTCCAGCCCTACCCCAGTCAATGTGCCTAGGTCATTGCCACCACAGTGCACAATCATGAGGTGAGGAGCTTGGGAATCCACAATGGATCTAAGCTAAGCCTGCTACTGATGAAATGTTAACCCTCTCTGACCAAACCAAGTAATCTGCAGATTTGGCAACCCCAAGTCCATGTCAATACCTCTCTTTTTGCAACCTCTTTAGCCCAATGGATATAGCTGTGGCCCACCCTCCATACTGTAAGAATTTTGAAGTGAAGGAGCAATAGTACTAAGGAGAAGACTGAAGCTCAATTAGGTAGTTTTCAAAAGGAAAAGCAGTTAAAATTGTTTTTAAAAAATATATATTTCATTGGATGCTATCAGTAGGAAAATAAATACAATTAAGTAGTGTGTTGGATGACTTAGCAAGAAGTCTTATCATTGTCTATTTTTAAGAAAATAAATTAAATACAGACATGGATATGATTTTGAATCCGTGGAGTAAAACACACCTATTGTGTCTTATTTGGAAGCAGTATATACCTTCTAGAATGTGCTGTGAACTTGTGACCTACTGGTTCCAATGAATTGCTAGTTACACTGAGCTAAGACAGTATTAGAGGGGAAAGATGTTAAAGAGACAGAATATTTTTTTAAAGGTTGAGGAGTGATGACACAATTTAAGTAATGGCAAATTTAATTTCCACCTTAATACTATGTCATAAATTGTTGTGTATTATTTACATTTCTAAAAAATGAAGCTAGAAATAGGTTTGACTCCCAGGTTACATTGACATTATAGTTAGGAATTACTGTTTAAAAAACACCTTAGAAACTCAAAGAAAAAAACAAACGTTACAGGGGTGTTATAGTTAAGAAATAGGATTAAAAGAACTTAGATATTCACTAAAAAAAACAAAGGTTACAGGGAAAATATAGTTAGGCACAGATTTCACAGGCACAATACCAGAGAAATTAAGCAGTTATAATTAGCTGAGCTAAATATAACGCATGCCCCCACAATGCACTGCTTATGACCTCACATATTATATCACTTATGACTTGGTCAGTGGCATCACTCATGACATCTCAAATGACATCACTGATGACATCACCCCGTGACTGTGAGTATTTTTAAAATGTTTATGAGAATTAAATATATATACCAAAGTGTTTTGATGAATCAATGTGTGTATGAGTCACTGTATGGATGATTCAGTGGATGTGTGACTGACTGTATAAGTGAGTTATTAGGTGCCTCAGTGAATGTATGGGGAAGTGACTTGTTTTACTGTCTGGATCGGTCTGTCAGTTGGTGTATAGGTGTGAGATTGGATATGTGAGTTACTGTATGGGTGAGTGATTGGTTGTCTGAGCACTTACATGGGTGTCTCTATGTCTGTGTGGGTGGGTGGGTGAGGGTTGAGTAACTACTTCTATGGATGGGTAGGTCAGTGGCTCTATGGGTTAGTCAGTGTGTGTGTGTAAAGGGCTATATGGGTGAGTGAGTGAGTGTATGGCTGTGTTGGTGAGTGAAAGGATGTGTGTCAGTGGTAATTGGGTGATAAACTGCATATGTGAAAGGCAATATAGGTGAGTGTTGGAGTATATGAGTGAGTGTATGTGTGACTGAGTGATTGCAATAATTGCCATATGGGTGAGTGAGTGCTAGTGTCAGTGACTGCATAGGTGAGTAAGAATGTGTTAGTATCTGTTTGAATACATGAGTGGGTGTGTGTATAACTGTATAGGTGAGTTAATGCCTGTGTGTTTGACTCTATAGGTGAGTGACTATGTGTGTGAGTAGCTCTATGAGTGACTGACTGTGAGGGGCGGTTTGGGAGTATGAGTGGATATATCAGTGGTTGTATTAATGAGTGAGTTGGTGTATGTATAGCTGTATGGGTGCCTGAGTGGATGTGTGTGTAGTCCTATGAATCAGTAAGTGGGTGTGTAAGTGTGGTATGGGTGTGTCAATGGTTTTCAGAATGCTAGTGTGGAAGTGGGAGTGGGTGTATGAAAGGTTATTTTGGGATGTGAGTGGGTGTGTCGGAGATTTTGTGGATGATGACATCAGTGATGTAATTTGAGATGTCATCAGTGATGTCAATGAATGTTATGAGTGATGTAATATGTGAAGTCATAAGCAGTGCACTATAGGGTCGCAAGTTATAGTTAGCTAAGCTAACTATAACGGCTTGATTTCTCTGGTTTTGTGCGTGTTAAATCTGAGCCTAACTATAATGTCCATGTAACCTTTGTTTTTTTTGTGAATATCTAAGCTTTTCTTAATCCTATTTCCTAACTATAACAGCCCTGCAACCTTTGGGTTTTTTCAGTGACTATATTATATACATATATATGCACAAGTGATAAAGAGATTGCAGCATGTCCATAGCTGAGGCATTCATAATATTAATGGTAAGGTACTATGTCATGTACAATCATTTATGTAATTCGTGAAGTCATCTGTTACAATAAGGATGAGGTCATGAGCATTGCATTTGGTGGGAAGGTTATGGTTTAAATGGCAGGTGCACAGACTATGGGTTGTAAATCTGTTTACCATAGGGAAATGTAAGGTTTTTCTGTTTTAATTTGCAGCCTTAACGTAACTCTTTCTGTGATTTCAGTGACTTTAAGAGGTGTTTATAAACATTAAAGTCTCTTGGTCAATGCTAACAGTAACTTCAGTTCAACTTTGTTTTCTTCAGCTAATATATTATGTTAGTTGTATCTGTAATGTACATTACCATGCTGGTGCTGAATGTAGGTACAAATCTATCATGGCTAAAGGCTTTTGAGTGGGTCTATTCGAAGAGCCAGGTCATCAGTTGCTTGTGGAACTTAAGGACAGAAAAGGCAGCTCTGATGTGTGGAGGCAGGTTTTTACATACTGTGAGAAGGCATGTCCACTGGTCTTGACTATGCATGGCATCTGTGCAAATAGGAGTCCAGTTTACTGGAGTGTCTAGTGTGTTTGTGGAAAGATAATCAGTTGCTGCAGTAGGCTAGGCCCACATTGTGTTAGACTTTAAAAGTGTGTCTGAGGAGTTTGAACTGGGCTCATTTGTGCATGGGGTGCCAATGGAGCTCTCTTGGATGTGGACTGTTGTGCGGGTGGTGTGGTAGGTTGAGTGTGACTCTTGCTTCTAAGTTCTGAATTGTTTGGAGTTGTCTGGTGAGTTGTTTGCTCTTTCCAATAGTCTATCTTGCTTGTGATGAGAGCACGGGTGATGGCTTTATATGCAGGTGCTACCTGGGAGCTATTGAAGATTTCACTTTAACTTCAAGGTGTGGAAAGTTTACTTGGGGTGTCAGGTTGAGTTGACTGTTGATAACCATCCAGAGGTTCTTAGCCTGGGTGGCAGGAGTGGGAGTGTACCCTGATCCGGCTGGCAGGCCACCAGATGGAGTCCCACAGTGTAGAATTCTTCCCACAAATCAAGACTTCTGATTGTTAGTGTCTCATATGAGACATTTTGTTGGTGACTTTGGTAATGCTGACTGTGAACTTGGTCCAGGGGTTGTGACTCATATCCAAGAACGAGATTGTGAGCTCAGTATTAAATATCAAGGCCACTTACCTGCGTTCCCAAGTTCCTATAAACAAGGGTCACCTGGATGCTATGTCCCAATCTCCTACGAAGTGTCACCAGGGCACAAGGACCGTTACACTGACACCCAATGACTCCATTGAAGGGAAAGGGGTATGGAACAATGATCTATTAAAAGAAACAGAAAAAGAAATACAGTTTCTTGAACATCTGCATGTTGTAGAACCTCAGTATCCTATTTTCACAAGTGGGGTTGGTGATCACTCCTGATTTCAAGTATTTGCACCACGAATATTAAGTAAAACAACATATTCTTATTAGTTCATAATCTATATGCAGTAGTTGTCAAAATAATAATCAAGATAGTAGTAATTAGTGTCACCACCAGTATACAGGATTTCGCATCCAATGTTCAACGAATGTGCCACTGCACTTCAATGTAATAAATCACTTCACTAAGTGCATCTAGTACCACATCTGTACTTATGTCTCTGTTTTGTAATTCAAATAGTGTTACTTAATGCACAATGCTGTTAATCATACTCATAAATGTGCTAATTATCAGATGTCATTTTTGAGGGTATGCTTCCAGCACAGAAGAACCACTTGCTTCAGTGAACTAGAATATTTAACAGGATAGTGTTGTTGCCACTCTCACGTGAGTAAGAATTGGTAGCACACGAATGTTCAAATGTAGCACACAAATATTCACGTGTCTAGCGTTATGTACACACAAGTCTTAGAACGCAATAATCTCCCGGTAGACTGGATAAACTTGAAATATAACATAAATACAGAGAATAGTTATCGACGATTGAAAGTCACACTGACTACAGTTCCAAAATCAAAAGGTTTTTTTCTCCCTTTCTCAAATAAAACTAAGTAGACTTATCTGTTTATTCCGTTGTTACTGTCGTCTCTAGCTAACGCCCTAGAAGTGAGGGAATGACGTTGCCATAGTTGTCGCTTGGAGCCATTCTTTCCTGCTATGATGATTATAGCAGGAGCTGCGTTGAACAAGGAGCTGGAACAACGAGGAACCAGATAAGCGGAATCGATGCAACAAGAGCGGTAACCAATGCTGCCATATGCTTTTAAAAGCAAGCGTTGGAGTGTCAGATGCGTGCCTTTAGTTTCCAATAAAAGCACGTTCCATAACACATGTGCCATGCGGGGGCACTGTGAGGAGTTGTCTGTTTGCGTACGTGGCTGGGCTTCCAGGCAGTACACGTGTACATGTGCACCACGATTCTTTTTTGTGCACAGGGCAGATTAAAGGCAAATGTGCACATGTCCCATGTTGATGTGTGCATGTTAATCATGATTGATGGCAGTGACTGAACAGTGACCTCAAACATATGCAATCAGTATCTCTTGCGCATTTGAAGACATTATTGTTTGCTGTGACATTTCAAGACATTATCGTTTGTGTTTGACACAGTAATTCCTCTTTTATTCACAGTTGTTACAAGAGTTATGACACCTTAGCATGACATCACACGCATATAAAGTCATGTGAGCGGATGATGATAGCAAGAACCATCATGTATGTGTTTAAGAGGGTCAGGCAGAAGGAGGATGCTTGCAGTACTCCATAGATGAGGTTGAAGGCGCCCGAGCAATAGGAGGCCAGACTGACTGCCTATGTTCTTTCTGTCATGGAGTAGCATATCCAGCAGAGAGCGGGTCCCTGGCTTTCAATCTCGTGAAAGCATCATATGAGGCTGGGTGGGATACTGTCTCAAATGCTGATTAGCAGTCCAGAAACATGAGGGCTGTTTCTGTGAAGTGTTTGGGTCTGATACCGGATTAGGTGATGTCATGGAGATGGTGGTTGTGTAGATGGTTGGTTAGTCATTTGTTGATTCGTTTCTTCAGGACTTTGATGAGATATGGTAGTAGGGAGATGAGTCTGTAGTTGGTGAGCATTGTTGGGTCCCCTGAAGTCTTCCTGAGTAGGGGGATTACTGTTTGCTGTTTCCATACATCCAGGAAGGTGGCTTTGGGGATGGAAGGGTTCAGGATCAGTGTGGGTTCAGAACTGATGATTTGAGTTCCTTTGGCGAATATGTGGTAGGGGCAAGGGTCCAGAAGTGGATGGATTGCATGGTTGAGCCAATTTTATCCATGGAAATGTCAGTGTGGTTACCTTGTGCGAAGAGGGGAGTCATGAAGCGAGGTCTGTTAAGTCCGGTTAAGGGTCGAAATTGTCACATGTGCTAGTTATCTTGCTGCAGAAGAACTGGAAGAGCTTGGTGCAGAGGACCTCTGAAGGGGAATGCTAGTGGTGGTGAGGTAAATTGTTTCATGGAAAGGTAAAATCTCCTTGCTACTGTTGGTGCTGATGTTGATGTGATGGTGAGCACACAAAATTTGGTAGCAAGGATCTGCTGGTGGTGGCATCCAGTGTCACATTTGAAGGTTTGAAGGTGTTCTTGTTTGCATTGTCCTTGTCCATTCTCCATCTGTGCACTAGTTGTTTGCAGCGATGCGCTGCCATCCTGAGTCCCTCGGGGTACTAGCTGGCGTGCAGCCTGGATCTGGTAGCTTTGTTCGGTTTGAAGGGAGCCAAAGTGTCAGCGTAGGTGGTGATCCAGTTGTTGAAATTTGTGATGCCATTGAGTAGGTTGATGCTGTGTTCCGGATGGTAGTCAGTGAGTTTGGTTGCCCAGGCTCCCTCTGGAATGATAGCCCAGTCCTAACGGGCTGGCTTGTAGTGGTTGTTCAGTGTTGAAACTGGCCAGATATGGTGAATTTGACGAGGGCATGGTCACTTGGGGTGACTGGCATGAAATTGTTGACTAAATTATTGTTGAAAATGGTGAAGATTGGGTCACGAAGGTGTCTGTGGAGTGTATGGGCCCTCTTATGTGTTGGTGAGGCTGAGGTTTTCTAGGTGTTCAAGTAGTGTAGTCATGACCAGGTCGTGTGGGCTCCAAGGAGGATGACGATCTTGTAGCTGGGTAAAATAGCTCTGGTGATTTCGGGCAGATGCGGGGCTAAGCTAGGTCTTTGTGAGTTACAGCAGGCCTGCTGCTAGGTCATGTTGCGGGTCCCTGATCTCTGTGATGTGTTTGGTGACAAAGTGGGTTTTAAGGCTTATGCAGAAAATCGCTAAGTGCTGTGCTACCAGTCATTGGTGGATGGGAGATGCTATGGAGTTGGGTGCTGTCGGTGCAGGGATGGGGTGTGGTGGGTGTGAGAGGGAGCAGGAGAACTTTCAGCTGGTTCAAGAGAATGCTCATTTTCTAATGTGTGATGCTCTGTGGTAGCCGTGCGGTGAGCAATGGCTAGGGTTGAGAATGCAGATGGTCGCAGCAGAGTTGTGGCAGGGGGGGGCAGGGTTCCTGTCTTTGGGTGGGGCGGAGCACAAATGTGCACAGACAGGCTTTCATTCGGAATGCCTTCAGTGTACCAGTGGCACATCCGTGCTGCAGCCACCATTAAGTAGATCCTGGTAGGGGGGAAGAGAGCAGGGGGCGGTAGGTATGGCGTGATGAGATGTGAAGGTGGGAAGTGGAAGAGTGGGAGGGCACAGGAGATGGGAAAAGAGGTAAGAGAGTGAGAGAAGGTAGAGAAAGGGAAGAGACCAGGAAAAGGACAAAGAAGGTGGGGAGAACAAAGGATGAGTGAGAAAACAGCAAAAGTCCCAAAGAAACACAAAGCAGAAATCAGCAAAAGTGACAAATAGAAATCGAGTAGAAATGAGGGGGGAAGTTGCAAATAAAAAAACAAGCAGAAACAAGCAAAAGAAGTTAATAGAGAACAAGCAGATAGAGCGCGAGCAAGAGAGACGGCAGTATGGGTATATGGTTAAGTACTATCATTGAGAGGTTCTGGTGACATCAAGTTTGTAAATATAACAGAAAATCAAGATGGCAATATAGGACTATTTGCATGTTACTAATTATACGTTTGGGGTTAGATATTTATGTAGGATAGGTACTTTAAAAAATAGCGTTCTTTCAAACAGTGAAATGTTTATTGAAAATTGAAAATAGTAAATATCATAAATAGTAAGAAAAATACTGCAGTTTAAAAAAGAAGAACAATACTCAGGAATGATCTAGGATCTGAAGATGTAGGACGTCTGCCACTGTTGACAGGTACCCACTCTCCCTATTTGGAGTATACGCTTATGAATACCCTCCAAGTAGAGTATGCATTACGTCTGTTCATTTTTGATGGATGTCCCACTATGTAATTCAGGGGCTTCTTTAGAGTCCAATACTAAATGATCCCCTGAATTGCATTAATAATTATGTAGACTTTTAAGAAAGATACCCTTTGCTCTGTTAAAACACACATTCTGTCTGTAGGAGGGAGCGATTGTTGAAGCTGTGATACCCAGGCTGTAACACAGCCTGAGTAGAAAACATGCCAAGTGCCCATGACTGTTTGGCCGGCCGACTGTTTGGCTGCCCGAGACGGCCGACCCCACCCTGCCCTAACCTGGCGGCAAATACAATACAAAAAATAAAATGATAATAACCTTCCGCTATTATCATTTCCTTTTTTCCTTTGCACTGCTTTAAGGCAGTAGTGCGACGCTCCTCCCAGAGAAAGCCCTTCCCCTCACCGCCAGCAGTCGGGAGGTGATCAGTTCGCTTGCAAACCTGAGTAGATAAGGGTCGGAGGGGAGTTTGAGAAAACGCCCCAAAACACATGTGAGGTGGCATTCCAAATATCCAAGGAATTACCACCCAGGAATAGCCCTTTGCACTCCTGGAGCAGGATTTACTACTAAGGCATTCCACACACTCGTGGCACAGAAAGCAGCACCAGTGAATGCATTTACACCCACCAGGAATCCATTTATGAATTCCTGTAAGTGTAAAAAAAAAAGGCAAATGTGTTTTTAAACTTATGTTCATGACTCCAGGCACCTTTGTGAATAGACTTTTAGCTTTCTTTTTAAATCTCAACAACTTTATCGATAATGATGGCATTACTGTAAGATATTCTTTTAATGTATGTTATAGTTAACTGTTCCTATGAATGAATAAATAAAGCCGCAGTTACCAAACCTACTCTGGGTACTAGACACCCTCTTACACCATAGCCACAGTGAGCTGCACTTGGTGGTGTGTTGCGCATTAAACATGCTGCATGCAACGAGGCACATTACTTGCTGTGGTGCTAATCACAGGGCTGGAAATGAGGAGGCTGTCAAAAGCAAGATTTAGACCAGGGGCCTCATTTATGAAAAGTGACGCATCGCTGCGTGAAAACAGCGGTGCGTCACTTTTCACTGCGCTCTCCCTGCGACATGATTGATGCGTCATATTTATAATATGACGCATCATGTCGCAAGGAGTTACAGATACGTCAGTATTTCTGACGTATTTGTAGGCGCAAAAGTGACGCATTGCTGGAGTGTGTCACAAAAGTGACGCAACTCCAGCAATGCTTCCTTTCACATGGGGAAAGCCCCATGTGAAAGGGCTTGCGTCAGTCTTACGCCTGCTGTGAGGCAGGCGCAAGATTTTGACGCAACAGCATCCTAAAAGTGACGCAGTGAAATCTCATAGATTTCACTGCGTCACTATTACGAGGCTTTTTGCGGGTGAATGCCCCCTCTGCATACATTATACCTGACGCAGGTATAATATAGCGCAGGGGTTTACAAAGTGACGCATCTGCTTAGATGCGTCACTTTGTAAATAGTGCGCATCAGGAGGCATGTTTTACGCCGCCGATGTGTCACAAAAAGTGACGCATCAGAAGCGCAAAACTCACGCACGGCCTCATAAATGAGGCCCCAGGATTCTGGAAGCCTAGGGGGCAGATTTACATGTCCCTTGCGCCACTTTTGGGTCACTTTTAACATGGGAAAAGTGACGCAAAAGTGGCGCAAGGGGCTTGTAAATCTGCCCCTTATTTGTGCTGTTGGCAGAAGGCACGCCTTATTCTCGGCATGAGTCACCGATGCTAAGGAAACCTTTACACTTACAGGCAGGGGGCAGCAAAGGCGCCCTTGAGAGAATATATCACATGGCCTTCCTCTTCCTAACAGAACAACTTACACTGAGTCTGCCTGTGGAGTACTGGGTAGAAATGCCAATGATCCATTCCTAAAATAAAGGGTGTCGGTGCCCAAAGCTCTGCGCAGAAGACCGCGGCTGGTGCTATTAAATGACAACGTGCCAAAGACCACGCTGCGCAGCCCTCAATCCACTTCAAGCCTCTTTAGCCCACTCCCAGGCACTCCCTGCTCTTTCATCTTACTCTTGCAGGGTCCTTCTTACTTCCTCTGTGACTGTTGTTCCATCTTTCTTTTCCTCCTCCTGTCCCCTTTATGTGGTTTGACCTTTCTGCTCTCAGGCGACATCCTACGAGGAAAAGTGCGCATTTAACGAAGATCCTGGTTTCACTTTTATTGGTCCACGAGCTACTTTCTTTCCTTTTCAAGGACTCTTTGTCATATTCAGAACTTGTCCACGTTGTCTCCCCAAATAAATAGAAGGGGGTAGATTTACAAGCCCCATGCACCTCATTTACGCCGCCGTTGCGTCATTTTTGTGACACAGCGGCGGCGCAAATCCTGCTCCATGGTGCGGGGTACTTACAACGTGACACATCTGGGAGATGCGTCACGTTGTAATGCCCTGCGCCACATGTAGGCGTTCCTGTGCAGAGGGGGGGCGTTCCGGCGCAGGAACGCCTCCTAAAAGTGGCTGAGTGAAATCTACAAGATTTCACTCAGTCACTTTTAGGCCCATGCTGCGTGCCTGGAGCAGGCGTAAGGATTGACGCAGCATTAACTAGATAGGGCCTCCAGAGCATTGCTGGAGCTGCATCGCTCATGTGACGCAACTCCAGCAATGCGTCACTTTTACGGCACAGATGCGTGACGCATCTGTGCCGTTTTTGCTCCATGGTGCGCCGCATTGTAAATGCAGTGCATCCATGATGGCGGAGCTGTGGCGCACAATAACTGGCGTATCCCTGCTGATTTGCAGGGATGCGCCAGTTATTGTAAATATGCCCCAGAGTAAATAAGCAAGACATGGTGACAACTGAAATATCCTGTCATATATTTTAGGGATATCACTATCTGTTCATAGTCAAGCTCTGGCAACACAAGCACAAGGAAAAGGCCATGAATCTGAAAGTCATATGCGGGGTTCTGTAACTTCCTGCACGTTGTTCACTGTGGTGGCTTCTAGATAGATTTCCTATTCTCTAGGATCAAGGGTGGTGCTAAATCCCTTGATAATCTTAAGAGCAGTCAGATGGATTTTTCTCTGCTACAAATCTTATCCGACGCGCACGAGAAAAGCGCAAATCCTCTTTTGCAGCCCACCGTGGATAGTAATCTTGCTGCTGGATCCGATCTCATTGTTGGCGGTGCACCCAGCAGATTGCCCTCTGTGGCACTGACGAATGAGCCCGGCTCAGAGGATGGAACGGATAACTCTGTGAACGAAAGAAGAATGGGTTGCAAGAGAGGGCAGAAATAGCAACGGCCCAGTGCTTAATTAGAGCCAGTGGTTGCAGGTGGGGCTCACATGTACTCATTTTTTAGGGTCCGAAACGTATTGGTTTTTTTTTCACATCATACTTGGTCCTGGAGCAAGAGAGGTAAAGTGAAAGATGGAAAATAGTAAGAATTGGAGGGTGATGAAGAATCTGCAATAATGAGATAAAAGAGGTAGGGTGTTCTAGGTGTGGAGTATGAGGTGGAATCAAGACTAAGAAGGTGTGCTTGCAGTAGCAACACGCATACGCAACAATGCACAGAAACTCCGAACTTAATAACAACCGCAACCTACCTCAACAACGACCACAAAGCAAGCACACACCAGCAGCCGCCGCTCATAACGAACAATACGCTTGGAGCAGCCAAGCACCGAGACTCTGGTAGTCAAACAACGTGAACGACCGCAGCCACAGAGCACTGAGACACGAAGAATATACAACAACGCGACAATATGCTTGGGGCAGCACGTAGGCGAAACCACGCACCGAGACCCTGAACTCAACAGCAGCAAAAACCTACCTCAGACAATCACACAACAAGTGTTCGTAACCACCGAGACACGAGCAGAGGGACACGAGCAATCGCACAGCAAGTCCAAACCACAACTACCTCAACAAGGCCGCCATGTCCACGGGAAGAATGGGCAAGACACCGACTAACATATCCTTTTCTTTTTTAACAACACCAAAGACTCAGGAAGAACTTGGGGGGGGGGGAGTGTGAGGACCCTTGCTGTCGCACACCCGGTTTACTATGGATGGGGGGGAGGGGCGAGGGGGGGAGGTGGTCGGGCAGGGGGGGGTGTGAAGCTGGCGGAAAAGACAGTACATGGCGGAGCCACCATTTGTGTTATGAACAAAAGACCTAGAACCTTGCCTCTCTCCACAGGCACCCTATACTTTTTCTATCTCTCCATTCCCATCCTACACCCCGGGGGGGGGCTGCAGAACGCAATGCACAAGCGACGAAACCAGACCACCATGACTGACCCAAAAAGCGCTGGACTGTCCTCTGACCTGAAGATAGTGTCCATGAATGTTAAAGGACTGAACCACCCGGTCAAACGAAGGAAAATCCTGGACTACCTGGCCAAACTGAAGGGAGATGTATACATGCTTCAAGAAACCAAACTCTCAAAAGAAGAGGCAAGACTACTCAAAGCGAGATGGATAGGGGAAGTACTCTGCTCGCCGGCTAAAGGAAAGAAAAGAGGAGTTATAACTATCCTGAGCAAAAGGGCCAATCTAACGACACAAGCAGTGGACGCTGACGAAGACGGCCGTATGCTCATAGCAAGCGTCCAGAGAGGAAGCGACAGAATCCACATGATCAATATCTACGGCCCTAACTCAGAAGACAAACAATTCTGGTAAGGAGTGGACAGCAAAATATCCGACCTACCCCAGGAGGACCTCCTGATCACAGCGGGGGACATGAACAAGACGATGGACCAGGCAACAGACAGACACCCGAATAGACCAAGCCATAACTCCAACAACAACAACAACACCCTGAAAGACCTATGCACTAAACAACATCTGGCAGACCCGTGGAGGCTCCAACACCCGACAGCCCGAGAGTACACCTTCTACTCGCACCCACACAACTCCTATAGCAGGATCGACTACATACTGATGTCCAACACGCACACGCACCTCATAGAGGAGACGGAAATAGCGCCAATCACCATCTCAGACCACGCGCACATAACACTCACCCTAAGTGGGAAACACAACGAAAACCCAACGAGGAGGTGGAGGTTGAATGATGACATCCTCCAGAACAGAGAGAACGCTAAAGAAATTGAAGCCGCAATCAAAGAATACCTCGAGCACAACGACAATGGTGAAGTAGGGAAAGACACCGTATGGGACGCCCTCAAAGCTACACTAAGGGGGAAACTGATAAACATCAAAGCCAGGATGAACAGAGGAAGAAATAAGAAAATCCTTGAGCTCGAGGAGGAAATAACAGCACTGGAGAGAGGTCACTGTGCAAATTTAACGGACAAGAACACACTCACCCTGCTCACAAAAAAGAAATATGAGCTGAACAGGATCCTAAGTGAGAGAGCGGGATCATGGCTGACGAAGTTCAAGTCAGTCAACCTGTGCGCAGCCAACAAGGCAGGGGAGCAGCTGGCGTCCTACTTGAAGGCGAAACAGAGGCAACACACGATAGCAGCAATAACCGACCGCACGAACACATCTCAAACAACTAACAAGGGCATACTGGAGGTCTTCCGACGATTCTACCAAGAACTGTACACTGAAGATCAGACCCTGAGCAAAGACGCAGGACGAGACCTACTCAGCAAAATCAATCTGCCGAAACTCATGGAAGCAGAAAGGGAGTCGCTTGACGCCGACATCTCGGAAGAAGAGATTGAAGCAGCCATATGCCAACTGAAACGGAACAAAGCGCCGGGACCGGATGGTTACTCAGCAACATTCTACAAAACATTCAGCGACCACATTAAAACGCTAATGGCACAAACGTATTCCACATGCATCCAGAACGGGAGGATGACGGAGTCCATGTGCGAAGCAAACATCACCATAATCCCCAAGGAGGGGAAAGACCCACAATACCCCCAGAACTACAGACCAATATCACTAATAAACGTCGACTGCAAGATTTACGCAAAGGTCTTAGCCAACAGACTAAACAGGGTCCTACCAAACATCATCCACACCTCACAAGTGGGATACATAAAAAACAGACTATCGCAGGACAATACAAGACTTTTGTGCCACCTGATCAACCACACAGCAAGTAGCAACGAACAGGCGGTCATGATAGCGCTGGATGCAGAGAAAGCCTTCGACAGAGTCTCATGGCCTTTCCTGAGGAACTGCATGGGAGCTTTTGGCCTAGGTGGGAAATACACGGAAATGGTCATGGCCCTCTACAACAAACCGAAAGCAAAGGTAGTCGTGAACGGGAGCGCATCCGAAACGCTCACGCTGGGAAGAGGCACCAGACAAGGATGCCCTCTCTCCCCCGGACTTTTCCTGCTCGCCCTAGAACCTCTGCTAGCCAGAATCAGGGACAACACAGAGATAACAGGCGTCAAGCTCAAGAAGAAGACCGTAAAACTAGCGGCGTACGCCGACGACATCCTCATTACAACAACAAACCCCTCCACGTCAATTAAAGCACTGATGGCCACAATAGGTGAATACGCTGAAGCCTCAGGCTACAAACTCAATAAGGAGAAATCGGAGTGTAAGCCAATGAATGTCCACACCACAAGAGAGGTCCTAGGCGAATCCGGACTGGCATGGCAGACGAAACCACTGAAATATCTAGGGCTCCACTTTGGGAGAGACCTCACATCAACGCTACAACACAACGAGGATCTCACGCTGAAAAAGATTAAAGAAAGGCTGGAGCTATGGTCACCAAAGTACATCAGCTGGTGGGGGCGAATTGAAACCATCAAAATGATGATAACACCGGCAATAAACTACACGCTAACAATGCTACCTCTCCCGATGACAGAAACATTCCACAAAAAACTGGACCAACTTATAAACATCTTTCTATGGAAAAACAAAAAGCCAAGGATAAGCCTACAAAAACTAAGACTGTCAAGAGACCTCGGAGGCCTTAACCTGGCGAACTTCAAGACATACCAAACGGCATGTCTGGCGAGACAGGGTATCGCCTGGATAGATGCCACACAGACGTACATACCAGTATGGCTAGAGGTCGAACAAGACATCCTGGGAGGGCTCAAGCCGATAGCACTTCTAACTGCGAACCGGCATCCACTAAAAGCCAACGCCATACTAAAACACACGAGAGAGGCCCTGCTGAAGGTGGACAGGCACATGGCGCAGAAGATGAAAGGCACAGCATGGGAATCGATCTGGTTCAACACTAAAGTAACCTACCAGGGGGCGACGTTGCATAATGACATTTGGATCGGGGAAGGCATCAGCACCCCCAGCCAAACAGAGACCAGGCAAAGACCACTGACGTTTCAGAACCTACATGTTGTTTGGAGGAGCCTCCCTGCTCTGGTCCCCGGAATGGTGGCCACCTGAGCTCGGACCTGTCCCAGCGCCCAAGCTAACCATTAAGAATCTGGGGGTACGCCTGGACCAATCCCTGATTATGAAAGATCATGTCAGTCAGGTTGCGGGAACGTGTTTTCGCACAATTGGTCTTTTACGGCGTATCTTTCCCTTCCTACCAAACATCCATAGGAAGACGCTGGTTCAGGCACTAGTCCTTGGACGAGTGGACTACTGTAATAGTCTACTCATATCTGCCAACCAGGAACAACTTTGCAGACTGCAGGTAGTACAGAACACCGCGGCAAGGCTTATCCTGAATGCTCCCCCCCGCACCCCTTCCCGTCCCCTCCTCTCCCATCTTCACTGGCTCCCGGTGCAACAGCGGATCCATTTTAAACTTTGCTGCATTATGCATAAATGCCTCTATGGCTCTGGTCCCAAATATCTGAAAGATATCTTTCGCCCCTACTCTCCTGGACGTACCCTGCGCTCCAGCAACACTATGTTGCTATACGTCCCTAAAGTAAACAGAGCAAGACAGGGTGGTCGTGCCCCCTCCCTTAAAGGCCCAATGCTGTGGAACTCCCTCCCCCCCCAGCTAAGACAAATTCCTCATCTTCTTAACTTTAGGAATAAACTGAAAACCTATCTATTTACACAGGACTAACTTAGCTCCCCCTCTGCCCTTTCCCGACCTATAGTTTTGCTTTATCTCTCTCAGAAGCCACGCGCGGAGATACCCCTTCGGGGCTGATTCATGCGCGCTACAAGACTATAAATAAATAAATAAATAATACAGCTGCTGCATGCCCTCCCGAACAGAGAGTTCTATAACTTCCTAAAGATCAGGACAGCAATAACGAAAGCCAACCTTTGCGGAGGAGAGCCGGGAATCATCAAATACCTGCAGCTCCTCAACTCAGCAGGTCACCAAACAGCGAAGATCTATAAGCTCCTGAGCCCATCCAAGCTAGCGCAGAACAAAAAAGCCACTAACACATGGGAGACGCTCCTGGGCAGGCAACTGAGTGAAACGGAACGAGCGAAAATGTGGAGCTCAGCAACGACAAACAAAATCACACCACAGCTAGCGCAAACAAAATTTTGGCTACTTCACAAGGCCTACTGGACGCCATCCAAACTCCACAAGGTCGGCATCGCAGACTCGGACAGATGCTGGAACTGCCTGAAAGAGGAAGGCACCCTCGAGCACCTCATCTTCACCTGCGTGAAAGTCAAGAGGTTCTGGGCACAAATCAATACGTTCTTGAACGACATGCTCAAGACCGATCTGAAAATCAGCTTCGTGAGCCTGGCGACTGAACACCTAACAGCTAACCTAAAAAGCAGAGAAGAGAGAGAACTCCTCGACCTACTCCTCACAGCAGCCCTTAAAATAATCCTAACGAACTGGAAAAACACAGCCAAAGCAAACTTTAAGACATGGGTAAACTGGGTCACCTTCCTGAGGGGTGCCGACAACATCACAGGCACCTTCTCAAAAGAACATAAAGCCAAGCTACACATGTGGGACCCGCTGGACGAGCACCTGAGGAAGACCCAGTAAAGACAACAACGAGCTTGCCCCCCCCCCCCTCTTTCTTTCTCTCTTCTTTCTTTCCTCTCCCAGTGGAGGGAGAACGAACTCACGAATGGACTATTCATAGACAGGACCGCCATCATTGTACGCACATCTGTATATATATATTTTTGTACGGCCTTCTTTCAATAAAAAAAAAAAAAATTCTAAATAAAAAAAAAAAGGAATCAAGACTAAGCAGCCTTGGTGATCGCCACCCTGAAATTAGATGGTCCCGGCCGCAGGCTTCAGAACAAAACTCTGGGCTCAACTTATTTTACAAAAGAAGCACTGCAGATGCCTACTTAGAATACATTTTGAATGCATGTTAATGTACCTTACCTTTGAGCTCTGGAGTGAATCAGCAGCAATAATCCACAGACCTCGAAACAGTTGACTCGTACCCTAGCCTAAAAACGTGGGAACACTACGGGGCAGATTTACAAGCCCCTTGCGCCACTTTTGCGTCACTTTTGCGTCATGTTAAAAGTGACGCAAAAGAGGTGCAAGGGGCTTGTAAATCTGCCCCTACGTCTCTCATTCTACACACTGGCTGAGAATGTGAGGCCATGCCATCGAATTGTGAGAACACTATGACCTACATTTCCAAACATTTTGAGTCGCGGTTGTACCACTTTTTTGGCACAGCTAAGATGCAAAATGCTGGTCACAAGAACCAGTTTGTGCTGCCTTATGTGGCTTTGTAGACAAAAAAAGTCACGCAATGCACCCAAACCGCCTTGTACTGCGCTGAGTGACACTGCATCGGGTAGGTTTTATATGGGACAGAACACTGGCATTCTCTTGCACCGACCTATGTATTCTGATGCAAATCCAGATTTACTATATGCAGTAATCGTGGATTGAAACCGAAATGGTGCATCTACCCGATAGGGGAGAAACAAAGTGAAATATCTTCCTTTGTTCTTGTTACTTCCTCCTAGGTGTGTGCTGCATTTTGCAGCACCCATGAAAAAAGGAATATGCCTGTAAGAATATTTTTTGTCTAGGAAAGTACACCTTCCTGCACAAAAACAATCAAACAATCCTGCCTATAACGCAGGCACCTTGCCCGTGACACAATGGTGCCTGCATTGGCGCCAGGCTGCCCAAAGTGTGCTAGAGCAATGAGAGAGCATATGTGTGCCATCTTAGAAGGCAGGGCACAAATATGCTCTCTCCCTTTCACACAACGCAGTTCAGCAAGTTGTCATTCTGCTTTGCATGAAAAGTTAGTAAATCCAGGCCTATGTGCCGGTTTTAAAACTCATACATTTTTTCCACTTGAAAGTTGTACAGCAATTAAAAAGTGAGCTCATGCCAATAACACATGCTGTGATTTCCATGACCCTCTCGTGAATTTGTATAATGCTTATCATCTCTGTGCAGAAGGTTTACAAAAATTGCAAATGAACTATAAACTGTGGAACTCAATAAACATAAAAAAATGTCCAGCATATTTCAATGAGCAAACTGTCTCTCTCCAGTCTCTGAATCATATGTCTTCATAGGGCTTAGAAAAAAACAGGCTTTAAATGCCACAGAAAAACATAATTAGCAAAGATGATAGGTGTGACTTGAAACATTGGGGTGCACAAATACACACAAAATGTTTTTGCCCTTTAATTAGTTCATCCTCTATTATCACTTCATTATGTGTTATTTATAGAGGCACCAAAATTTGACTATAAAACAAGAGTTCAAAATGACATCATCTCATCACCATTATTACATGTTTCAGGACTCAGAGAAGTAGATGGTTTTGTGATGTTACATTGGGGCACGAGGCCCGGCTCAGAAGTGCCATTTCACATGCTCAAATTCTTAAGTTGCCTTCTCTCCCTAAACACAATGAAATTTGACACACATTCATTTGTGTCCACATACAGGATAATATTCCTCGAACTTGGTTTTGCTTTCTCTACCACTTCACAGGCGCTCTGTCAAAACACCTTGAATATTCTGCACAAGGGCTACGTTCATCACGCAAGGTGTTGTTATTTGTTTTGGCCGCTCGGCAACAGAACTATCACAATAGAATATACAATAGCAGCCTGGCTCGGGCTTCGGCATGTTAATATTTTTGTTTGGACAGAAGAGCATTTTGCTGGCACTGAGAGTTTGATCCATGCCAGAATTCCAGCTCAGCTGATTCCTGTTTACCTCATGCAGAGGATGTTGTCCGGCTCTACACCAGGATGGGCAGCTTTATTACACTTACCCATAGGTAACAGGAAGTTACATGGCCCTAAAGGGATTTGGCAGATTGATTCACCTGAGACATGATCGGTTAGGATGCGCTAGGTAGGAGTACACTATATCACAGTACTTGTATGAAAGCATATATTCTCTGTATTAAGCAAAATAGTTGAACTGTTAATCTTTTTCACGATTCTCGTAATGCTATTCACATTAGTCTGTTTCCTTCTATTGGTTGTTGCAGCCCAAGTATTTTTGTCAAGAATCACAATGCTTCAATAAATATTGAAATACTTTACTGTGTCTTTCTTGTGTATCCCTTTGGGTATGCATAGGTAACTAAGCGAAAGTGTTCTAGATCTCTTACCATGATTTCCTTGGGGAATCAGGGTTGTCTTTGTTTGAGGTTGCACAATCCATTTGTTCCCCTGTCATGTTAGGGGTACAGATGGTGAACTATGCAGTAGAAGGAATTTGAACAACATATTGGGACAGTGTGCAGGGAATCAGTCTAGCACAGTTCTTATGGTTATATTGTCCAACAAAAGCACAGTTTTACCTGGGAAAGTATAAGCCGTACAACAGTGACAAAACCGGCAAGAGCTTTTCTTCACAATCACTTTGTTTCCTTTTAACTAAAGATTGGCGTGTGTGGATGAGAATGTCACCTGCATGGTGAATGGCCATGTACCCCAGGCCTGATAGCCCACCAGCAATTGAAACTAGTATCCTGACTTTTATTTTGGCATTGGTATCACAGGTCCAGAGCCTGTTATGTGACCTGGAGTGGTGCACCAAGCAAGCTCTCAAAAAACATTGGAACACTAAGTCCGTCCTTTGTGTATTGTGGAAGCATACCATGTTTGGAGATTTCTAATTTCACCAGACCGTTTTTGTCTTTGAGAGTGATCTACTGACCCGTCTTGTGTAAAGTTCTGCTATTATGTGAACCCCAGAAATGTATGTTGACATTCTGTGTGAATGTTGAATGCATGTGTGTGTGTGCAGGGAGCATGTGATACTTATATAATAGTAGGACTCTGTGCGTGTGTGTGTCAGAACTTAAGACCACTAACCTGACCAATCTTGTTGATTGGAGGAGCGATGTGGACTCCTACCAAAATCTCCACTCAGCAGTGACTTTACCCCATTGTATAAGCTAGGAGCAGATATTGCCAAAAACGGGTGACAGGGGTTCAAATGAGAGAAGAGAAAAAGAGAGACAGTTGGGGGCCCTCAAAGTCACCTTAATTTATAATGACACAATATTAGCCTCAACACAGTTCCTTAACTTTACTTCAGTTTAAACTGTTCTACTGACTCGGAAAACGTGCCACTTTCATACTTGAATAAATCTCCACTGTAGCCCAGAGAAATCGTGTTTGTTTCTCATTTTGTTATGTTGATTGAAATTGTACGTTTACCTTCATTATCTGGGAAGAGATTTACATCATTAGAATTTCTTTACATATAAAATACCTTTACTTACCGGTTAATGAGAAGTGAAACGTTACTTTGGAAAATATAGAATGCCCTTTATGTTTTCAGCAATGCAATTTCCACATATTTTTTAAATATATTTGATTGTACAAAATGTTGTTTATCAGTGTTTTTTTATTTTATTTATTCTCTACTACATAAGACTTGCATACTTCCTTTCAGGGGTCTTTTATTAGCTTGGCCATACGACATGTGTACTTCTTTTCACTCCAATCATCTCATATGTATCCACTGTCAACCTCACTTTTGTCATTTGATTTTCAGGTCCCTTATCTTCCTGATGAGTCAACAAGACTTGCCAAACCTCAAAATGGACTTAACATCAGATCTTCAAATTATCGGATAAGTATTTAATTTGTTTTCTTTTCTCACAATGTAATCTTTATTCCTACCTGAAACCTGAAAGGTTAATTCTTTTCTGAATATTCTGTTATTTTTTTACCACAGGTGCTGCACAGAACCTCGAAGGACTGAAGACTGGGCGCCAGCGGGGTTGCAGGTGATTCTTAGTGAAGTGCAGTGCCAATCAATTTAATCGGATTCATAAAGCGCTGCTTATCACCCGTGAGGGTATCAATATAATCAGATTCATAAAGTGCTGCTTATCACCCGTGAGGGTATCCAGGTTCTGTGGGTTGCAGCCAGGATTTTGAGTTCTGGAGGTGGAGGCCATTCTAGGTGTTGACTGCTAGGTCAGAGAAGAAGTGGCTACCACTCCTGCTTCGGTAGAAGTGGGGAGTGTGAGTGAAGGGAGAGGGAGTTAGAGCAAAGTTGTCTGAGGGGTTGGTGGAAGTTCAAACTGTGGTTAATATAGGCGGGTTCTTGTTTGTGTAGGGCCCTATAGGCATGAGTTAGCATTCTGACTCAGCACGTTTTGTGAATGAGAAACCACCATAATGCAGGGCTGAGCCCCAAGAAGAACTGCCACCTTTCTGCTGCTTTGGCATGGCTTTATACCAACACCATGCACAAGATCGCTGCCCAGATTCTCATGCTCTTTCAGGAGTTTGCAAGAGATCCCCTGTACAAGGAAAGTAGCAGCAGTGGGTCAGTGACCATGAGAGGGGAAATTGGTAGCATGCCTGACAGTGTGTTGGTCTGAGGACTGAAGCCTGTGAGACCCATGTTGAATACCCCTGGTTTGCAAAGTACAAGACGGAGGATGAGGATAGATTCCCCAAACAGTGGAACTGTATTGCTTGTTTTTTTACTGTGGCTGGAGGCTCGGTATACAGACATGGAAATGAGGAGGATGAGGCAGGGTGACCTTTAAAAGTTCCATTAAGAATTTGTTAGCAAGGGGCTGCCGATTAATTCTTGCTGCACATAGCAATTTGGTGGATGATGAAGATGATTGTTCGGCCTGTTGTTCAAAGTGCGATTGTTGCAAGGTCAGGCCTGTACTTTCGTCCGTCACTGATTACTACTTTGAGAAATCTGATAAAAGCCAGGTGCAGAGAGCTCTCACTTCATTGTGCCGATGCATTGAGTACTCCTTGCTTGGAGACAGACTCATTGCTACTTGCTGTGAGAAGTATCACTTTACATAAAGACAGTGTCTGGAGAGCAGCCTGGAAATTTTATGTGAAAAAAAACCAAATTGCACCAGTTCTGAAGCTTGAGACAGTGGATCCACATCCCCTGTATGGAAAATGTGCATTGCAGTTTCAGGTCCGAGTGCTTCATGGCCAAGGAAGGGATTGCTAGTGTCTGACTGACAACCTGTCTAACAGATGTAAGAGGACATCATCCAACCTGGACTTTCTACTGGAGGACCTGAGGGTCTGCCCAGTGCTTAGAACCTGGCCTGCCTGCTGAGAAAGGGAAGAAGTCAGCGTGACCCTGCAGGAGGATGGATTGTCAAGGAGAAGCCCATCATATTTTTCCAGACAGCGAGAAATATCCAAAGAAAGTTGACTTCTTGAGAGAACAAAGTCAGGAGCTACCTGTGCTGTGAATGGGTCATCTGGCCCTTCTCTGCAAGTACTGGTGAGAAGTGCATTTAAAGATTGTACACTTCAACCTCCATTGTGTCTACCTGGTAACCATCTCAGGCCTCAACCTGATGCTGCGAGACATGTGAGTGAGGGGGAGAACGTCAGGTATCTTGAGGGTTGTTGGAAGTACAGGTGGTGGTTGATGTATGCTGATCCTTTGTTGTGCAGGGCTTTGTATGTGTGGGTCAATAACTTGAAGATGCATCTCTTCTGAATGGGAGCCAGTGGAGCTTCCTGAGGTGGGGGTGATGTGGGTCTGCTTGGGGAGGTCAAGGATTAGACTGGCAGTAGAATTCTGTATGGTCTGTAGTCTCTTCAAGAGGAGCGAGTTGATTTCTGCAATGCCATTGTCCAATTGGTTGGTAAAAAAGGGCTAGGGTGATGGTACTGTTGTATTCTGCTTTAGGTGTCTGTATATAGGTTTTCCTGAAACGTCCTTATATAGGCACAATTTGCATTGTCCTTATATAGGCATAAGATCCCAGTCCGTATTTAGACATTAGCCATTCTATCCAAATACAGGCATGGTCACCTACATCCGTCCACCCCAATGACACAACGAGTTCTTAGAAACCAGACCCTTAAACTCTTGGGAGTTCCCCTAGCACAGGATTATTAATTTCTCCAAGAACTAATTTATTATGCATGAACCACTATTCCTTAAGGGTTCATTCCTGATGTCTTCCTCTGCCCGACTTTACGTCAATGCTGACATTCCAAGGCACCTACCAGGTATAAATATACCTTCCCTTGCCCAAGCAAGTAGGAGGAGACCTCGACTTTAGAGGAGCCCGTGTCCTGGCCTGATGCACTGACAAAAGACGCTGTCATCCCTGCTCATAGTGTTGATCTGAGACCATTTAAAGATCGTACGGAGCATGCGAAGAGTGAGGAAGCAAGTGGAGGAGACTGCATTGATTTGGTTTTTTATGGTGCGCTTACTGTTCAAGATGATGCAGAGGTTGCCAGCATGGCCTGTTGATGTGGGTGAGGGTCCTAGTTCAGAAGGCTACCAGGAGTCGTTCCACAAAAAGGTGTTGTTCCCGAAGATCAGTGCTTCTATTTTTTCTGTGCCGAGTTTCAGGCAGTTGTCTTTAATCCAATATGCCATGCTAATCATAAACCTGTGGAAGATGGCCCTCACGGTTGAGGGCTCCTCTAATAGCGAGAGGATGAGCTGGCTGTCATCGGCGTAGAGTATGATGTTTAGTCCATGGGTTCTGATGATATCGGCCAGGTGGGTCATGTAGGTGTTGAATAGGGTGAGTCTGAAGGATGAACCTTGAAGGACGCCGCAGAATATGCTTTTGTGTGCATAGATGTAGAGAGGCAGGCAGATTCTCTGGGTTCTTCCATCGAGGAAGGAGGAGATCCATCTTTGGGTGTCTCCTTCGATTTCGATGTGATGGAGTCTGTTGATAAGAATGTGGTGGGATACAGTGTTAAATGCTGCTGAGAGGTCGAAGAAGATCAGTGCTGCTCTTTTTTTTCAGTCAATGAAGGCTCTGTTGTCATCGGTGGCAGCAATGAGGGCGGTGTCAGTTCTGTGGGTAACGCGAATCCAGACTGGGAGATGTGAAGCAGGTTGTTGTGCTCCAGGTGTTCTGTGAGTTGGCGGTTGTTAGTCCTGGCACTTTTGGCATATTTCCCCTGTCCTTTTGCATTCTGACCTTTCTGTGTTTGCTGGGTTAGTGTCTCTGTGCATTTTGTCACTGCTGGTCAATGTTAAGGTGCAAGTGCTCCTACTGTAAATTGTGTTTATGGTTTGGTGTTTCCATAGTTGGCTCATTTGATTTACCTTTAATTCCCTAGGACAGTACACTGTGTGTGCCAACATCCTGTAAATCAAAAGCTGCTAGTGGGCTTGCAGTACTGGTTGTGACACCTACACAAGCAGCCCTTCGAAGGGTTCTCAGACCTGCTACTGCAGAGTTTACACGCAAATCTGTCTACTATTTCGCCCTAGCAAGTGCACCCGCTTGCCAGGCCCCAAACCTTCTCATTTCTCATATGTAAGGCACCCCCATGGGCAGGGTGCAGTGTATGTGAAAGGTAGGACATGTACTTGTGTGTTTAACATGTCCTGATAGTATAATACAGTGTATTTCATTTTTTACTACTGGAGGGCTATCTGTCCAATAGGATAGAAGCGGAGATACTTTGTAACACCTTACAATTATAATTTGCCATTGGGACAAAATAGAGAAAGGGAGTTTGGGCTCAGAATTTAATAACACATCTTTTAGTAAAGATGGTTTTTATATTATGTGTTTGAAAAAGCCACTTTTAGAATGTAGGCATTTTCTTTCTTAACCATCCTGTGTGCCTTTGCTGGGTTGCAGTTTGACTGTCTGGCTTCGGAATGACAGGTGCTGGGGATATGCATTCACTGTAGGCAGTCACTGGGGGGGTTGAGGTGTATCCCGAATCTCCTGGATGAGCTAGTCTTGGCTGAATAGACCTTGGCTGCGTTTAGAATTGTGCGATGAGATTTCCATGCACCTGAACAGGCCTGGTCTCCACCTCCTGCCAGGAAGCTGGATTAGAGAGGATAGAATTGGTTTGAACTAAGCACAGAGAATCTCTGCCACAAGAGACCAGAGTGAAATGTGGTATAAATATTGGGGTCCAGACCCCAGATCTTTAGAACTCATTTGGATCAAGGAACCTGACAAGAAAAATAGTTGGAGAAGCTGTGAGGAGGAACTACCACTTTGCTATGCACTTTGCTGTGTTGGCCTGCAGTGGTTGCTTCAGTCTTTGGCAGAACATGGACTGGATTGGCTTCCTGCAACTTCTTTGTTTTAGTTTCTCCAAGGGCTTGAAGTTGTGCTTGCCACCTGTTCAAGAAGCCTCGGGAACAGCAAAGACTTCAAGTTCATCTGCTACCAGCACTGAGAACTGTGTGTTTTGTGCTGCAACAGCAGGAAACGCAACCCAACGCCGTCAACAACACCGCTGCCAGCTCTGTATCCTGAGGGCAGAGCAATTGGCACCGTCGCAGTCTGCACCGCTACCTTGGTCTCACCAATGACGACACCCTCTGCTGCCACCGAACTGCTACTTGCACCGCGATCTGTGGGCACAGTGCTTTGCACCACCTCGTTTCATGCCCCCGCCCTGGTATCCCCAACACCGCCGCTCTACGCCAACATCAATGCCACTACTTACACCATGGTTCCAGGGCACCACCTGTAAGTTGCACAACGCAACACCCTTATCCTGCACTGTAGCCTTGGCCTACCGACGCTGTTGCCGTCGACTCCAGTTTGTCAGCTGAAAACAGCGTTTCAGCATCAGCAATGCCCCTGCTTGCACCGTGACCTGCCAGCACAGCAACGAGCACCGCATCACTTTGCGCTACAGCCCGGTCTCACCGACGCTGCTGGACGACTGTCAGTGAGCTGCCGCCTGCACCACAACCTGAGGGCACCGCACGCAGCACCGCTGCACTTCATACCACAGCCCCGACGCCTGCCGGCATCCTGACTTCCACCGCAAGGAGTTCGATCTGCAACGGGTGTGACTTCAAGGGCCCAACAACTCCTGCATCAACTTCCAAAACTGAAGCCTGCCAAAGCTGGTTCTTCCCGACACCGTAGCTGGCCTGCAATGCCACTGTCAGCCAGATCTGTTTGAATTTGTTGTTAACGACACAGTGATAGCCCCGGACGGAGTTGTCAACTTTAAAGGAAATGTATTTTAAGTCTATTTTTGCGTAATGATATTTCTAAGGACTGTCTGGTGGATTTTTCTTGTTTTTTGTCTTGTTTTAAACCGATAAAAAATTAGATATTTTTCAAAAACTGGTGTGTTGTCCTTTGGTGGTATTTTCACTGTATTCACTGTTGGCTATATGCAAATGTTTCACACACTGCCTCTGAGATAAGCCTGACTGCTCATGCCAGGCTACCACGGGGGTGAGCAGGGGTTATTTTAGAAGTGTATTCCCCTTAGCCTTACTAGGAAGAAGGGCCCCTGCTTGGAGAGCGCAACAACCTGCCAACTAGAGACATCCATTTATAATAGCATTGATGGCCTTTTCAAGGACCTTGGTGGGACATGGGGGCAGTGAGATGGGACAGTAGTTCTTAAGTTCACTGGGGTTGGCAGAGGGTTTCTTGAGAAAGGTTTGACATCAGCATGTTTCCATTCTTTGAGGAAATTGGCCATGGCAATGGATGCATTGAAGATGGTGGGGAGTTCAATGCTCATAGTCTTGCTCCCGAGGTTGAAGATGTGGTGGGGGCAAGAGTCAGTTGGTGCTCCAGAGTGGACAGAGTTCATTATGGCATTAGTGTTTTGAGTGGTAAGAAGATCCCAGTTGGTTAGCAGGTGGTTGGGGTTTGGCACTGTGGGAGCTATGAGGCTGAAGATGTTGAAGGCGGTAGGTTGGGGTGCAAATCTTTTGTAGATGTCAGAGATCTTGTCATGGAAGAAGTCTGCCAGGGTGTTGCAGAGTTCCTGGGAGTGGATAATGATATTTTCGGAGGCTGAGCATTTGTAGTGCTCTCTGACGGTGTTGAATAGCTCTGATAACCTGGTAACTGACCCAGAATCACGAAAGCAATTTGACTGTCTATTGACCACATCGAAAAAGATACTGGTCCCAGGAAAAGACAGAAGACATAGCTGCCTATGCAGAAAGGAAATCATCACCAACTCTCATTAGTTAGCCTCCATTAGGGACACATGATCAAACTACGGATGAATGATCAGGCTAAGTGTTATTGCTGCCTAGCCTAGAAGTAATGGAGTCAGGACAATATGTGAAAAGGTGCTTGGGGGATATGCTATACATTTCAGAATTTCAATCAGTGCAGAATCTACTTTTCTAATAGTGAGCAATCATCACTAGTAAAATGCGTATGTTGAACAATAAATTAAAATGTTTCCTATCTATTCAAAACATAAGATTTACAGAACAATTATCTGTACTTAAAACATATTGTCGGAGCATTAAAAGTTACTATCCTTAGTGTGTGCCCATATCACAAATTACATTATCATAAATGGGGTGACCCAATTAAAGTCCTAGGACCTGGGTATCGAGTATTACAGAAAAAGTGGTCCTAGACGTTTTACTCCAAATATACTTATTAATACTTTGTAACATTATTTAGTTTAAATTTCATTCAACATGCGATTCAATCCTGCAATGAAGAAGGTTTTCAAGAACAAAAAGAGAAAACAATAGCCCAAAACAAGTCAAGTGTCCAAACCAACACACAGTACGTTTTAAATGTCTTAAAAGTAGAGTAAAGGATGACTCCACTGGTTTTTTTTTCTAAAATATTCACATCATTATTCAATAACACAAATCTAAATTTTGAAAAAACATAACAGAAGAGGGGCTACCAGTAGCGTAACGTGCATAGAGTAGAGTGAAAGTTTTGGACAGCTTTCGATTTAAGTGATTTTCCGCATATGGCGCACCATTAAAGGGTGTCCATCCTTCACTACTGGGGTTACATGAATCCAATGTAACTTAGCCCCGTCCCTTTCGCCATCTCCCTGTCCTGATGAAGACCCGTTCATGAGGATATAAACTGCCCTTCTCATCCTTGGGTCGAAACGTCGACAACCCTTTCCCCCATTCGGAGCCTGCACCTTTTGTTGCCCCGGCCCCTTCGCCCTTCCAAAAAACACGGATGAATATGTCCATAACTGTGTGTTGGTTTGGACACTTGACTTGTTTTGGGCTATTGTTTTCTCTTTTTGTTCTTGAAAACCTTCTTCATTGCAGGATTGAATCGCATGTTGAATGAAATTTAAACTAAATAATGTTACAAAGTATTAATAAGTATATTTGGAGTTAAACGTCTAGGACCACTTTTTCTGTAATACATATCACAAATTAGGCAACCAGCAAAATGTCTGATGGAGGAAGCTCCTAAATGCTGGAAACTACCAGCACATACAAAAGGGTGACCCCAAAACAACTTCACCCACCAGAAATGATTTTCGTAACCACTCAGGCCCCAAATCACAAACAAATTGGAAAAGTAGAGACAAAGCTCTCCGCCTGCACATGCTCTTCTTGCTTGCTAGGAGTACACCTGGAATGCCTAAACAGTACAGGTTTCCAGGAGTGCTTCTGGGAAGGTCATGTGGCATTCACAACAGAATCCTGTTCCTGATTTGGGGAGTTTCACGCAGTTAGAACAAAATCCCCTGCACAAACACACTTTTTTGTTCCTCATGAAAAAATCCTTTCTTGAAACATCCCTCCCCCACCTCAAAATCTGGGGTGATCTATTCCTCTTTCCACTTTGGAAAGTGATTCATGCCAGCCATTCTTGGAAAGGGAAAGGAGAGGAGTTTGTGAATTCTAACAAACGTTCATGGCCATGTTACATACTGCCATGACCTACAATGCCTCTGTTCCCACCAATTGAGTGGGAATGTTGAAGAACTCAAGATTCACACTGAAGATTCCCACACATTTAAACAGGCTTACACTTGCCAGGAATCAACTTGTGAATTCCTGGCAGGCGTAAACAAGGTAAATCTGCTCGTAAGAATGCATTCATGACCAAATTTACCTTTGTGAATAGGCCCCTTAAATACTTAGAATGCTAGGGCCCTTGTGTGATACAGCAACTTTTAAATAAATATGTCACCTCATTTAAACTGTTCTAGAAGTCCCAGTACATAACTCGTCATCTGCATTCCTCGACACGTACACATCACCCAACACCTACGAGACTTCCACTGACTCACGGTCGAGAAGAGATTAACCTTCAAGATACTCACCAATGCCTACAAATGTCTCCACAACACCGGACCCCAATATCTTAACAAAAGAATATCCTTCCACGTACCGAAGAGAAACCTCCGATCTGCCGACCTTGCCCTCGCCGAAAATCAGATAATCTGCGGAGCCAGAACTGGTGGAAGAGTCTTCTCCTACTTCGCAGCAAAGACCTGGAATGAGCTCCCGATCAACATCAGACTCACCCCTACTCTAAACATCTTCAGGAGGACCCTCAAGACCTGGCTGTTCGACTGACCAGAGCAGCACCCCCCAGCACCTTGAGACCCTCAGGGTGAGTAGCACGCTTCATAGTTCCCTGATTGATTGATTGATTGAACTTGGGGAAATATTTAACAAAAAAGAAGATTGAGTGGCACAAACAGGCCTCTTAACCTTTATTCGTCTCCACTTTCCATTGGTTGCTTACTTTATATTAAATACTGTTTAAATGATCCGGTATGAATAATGTCGGACAGATTGCTATTTTGTCATGCAAAATAAATCTTGTTTCAGTTTCTGGATCAAAAAAGACTGGTGCTCATTTAACTGTGACTCAAAGATCTCATTGTACCTGCTTTACTGTTGAAACTGACAATTGGTTTTGAAAAAATGCTACTAGTCTATTTAAAGTTGCAAACAGTCACCTTATGTAGTGTATTACAATAGTCATTTCCAAAGTCAATAAAAATAAGCTTTATTCGATTTAACATATATAATAAAAGCACCGTTTTTCAAATATGATTTTAAAACAAAATCCAATCACATTGGTATTACATTAATAAAAAGAATGTAAAATCGGCATTATAGAAGCCAGATTCATATCTCACATTTTTTCTAGATTTGATCATATTTTACAGATACGTAACTAGAGACTGATAAACATTTCATAATGTTAAATTATAACGTTAAAAATCGTGTTAAAAGCCAGGTTAATATTCCACAATGTTTTTCTAAATTTGATCCAAAGTCTCAGTGAAAGCATTCAGACATCCAATGTTTCAGTATACATTCTGTTACTGCAATCCACCCTTTCCTAATGATACTGCACAGACCCCTCTAAAGCGTGTTGTCCTCTATACTTCCCCACCTCCAGTTGGAGATAATATAGCCATACTGTGCACTTTATGCCATTTACTGCTGCATAGTAAACCCACAAAAAGCCTTCCCACAATTATAAAAGTAGTAGGCAAACTCTTCACAAAGTTTTAGTGCCATCCACACAAAATAAACATTCTGAACATAGTTCACTTTATGTTGTGACAATTCAGCTATCCGCTTCTCCCACCAAAGTTCTATAAAACATTTTAAAACATTCTGAAAGTGCTACTATTTAACATTTTCAGGGAAGAGAAATCCTTCAAAGTGTTTTATCCTGCACAACAACAAAGCTGACTAACAGACCTATCACCTGTGAGCAAAGGTCTTTAAACTGTGGGCACGTCTCTCGGGGAGTACATCAGTGGTGACCGGCCCGGCTAGCGGGTGGAGAGGCGGTGGGGGGACAGAGGCATGGAGGGTGGTGGGGAGGGGGGTGCAATGTAAAAAAATGTTTTTTTAAATAAACACTTACCTTGACGTGAATCCTGCCACTCTGCTCCTGCTCTGCTCCGTGGGAGTCCAGGAACTTGAGGCACACCCAGACTCCTCTGACCAATCACAATGCTACAATGCAGCGTTGTGATTGGTTAGCACCCAGACTCCACTGACAAATCAAAATGCTGCAATGCAGTGTTGTGATTGGTCCAGAAGACCAACCAAACAGGCAAACCACTCCTCCCGTGCCTTACTCTGAGAGCAGAGCAGCCACCCTGACCGCAAAGCAGCACAGAAAAATAAAATGATAACAACTCAAAGTTATTATCATTTTATGTTTCCTTGATTTGCACTGCTTGAAAGCAATGCGGTGGTGCTCCTCCACCATAGTAGAGGAGCTGCCACTGGAGTACATGGCTGCAACCTAAGAGGGGTGCAAATGTGCAAATGTGCCTGTAAGTACTTCTAAATGAAGATGACCTGGAAGCCTGACCTTGTTTATTTGGTGCGTTTCCAGGCGTCTTCATTCACATGCAGAAGTTGAAATGTTTAAAAACGGTGTGAACTGTAATCCTGAGTGCCCGATATAAGGTCAGTAAGAGGTTTGGCAAGGTCCAAAATGTGGGAAAAAAGAGCAATATATTCTGTAGTTATTGAGTCATTTTTTCACTTTCAGATAACTGTATATAAAATAATGTGCATATACATTAAACAAAAAAGAACTGTGAGTTAAAGTAATTCGATGTCTGTGTGTGATCAGAGAGTCACGGATGTGAAGCTTGGATGGCATAGTGGGGAATTGCAACTTGTTTATTTATTGTCCTGTGACAGAAAACACTGTGAATATGTAATTATATAGCAATCCTAACTAAAACTCTCAGGTGCAACCTCCATTGGGTAATATATATGTGATGATATCACAGATGACATCATTCAAGCTTCTTTTTTACGCATTACTCTATAAACGAGTATGACATTAGAGGTATAAAAGTGAGTATAAAAGTATGAAATATCTGAGAATAATATGAAGCCACATTAATGCATTACACATACAAACCCTTAAGGGGGAGAAAGCTTGTGTTATGTGCAACATTGATACTATAATATACACTTCATGGGTAGGTGGGTTCATACTAACAAACAACCACATGTAAAAAGGTAACCCATATTGCACACAGTGTTCAGTCTTTTAACAACTGTTCAGAGAAAACCAAGTTCATCCAGATTCTCAACTTCTATTGCATCAATACCCTACTACAGACACACTTTAACTGTCTTAAAAAGTAGTAATATGACGTTTGGGATGAATAAAAAGAAAGATGAAGGAGAGAAGAGGCTCAAGAAATGGATTAGGGAGATCATAGTAGTAAAATGAGTTTGGGGATGAGTGAAAGGAGGGATTCATGAGGAAAGTATTTAGAAAGGGTTGTTTGGAATATCATGGCATTAAAATCAGTTTTGGGGTCATCAAGGAGGGATAGCAGAGGGAAGAGTCTAGAAAGGGTTATTTTGGAGATCATAGTAGTAGAATGAGGTGTGGATGAGTCAGTGGGAAGCGCTGCGAGGCCTCCGGGTGGTTATGCGCTATACAAGTGTAATTTTTCATTTCATTTCATTTTAGTGGGTGAAGGTAGAGGTTGATATTGTGAGAGGCATAGGGTGAAACATAGGGTAGTGATTTGGAGAGAGTCCATTTTTTTACAGTAGGCGTAAAGACATATATATATACATGCAGAGAGGGTATATATGTATAAGGAAGATAATATATCAAGATTTGCATTGAATTTAATAAACTCAGACATTCAAATGTTGCTATACTCTAAGATAATTTATTTATGTATTTTTTAACTTTGTTTTTTAAAATATTTTTTCAATATTTCAAAAGTGAAGCTTTTGTAAATGAAAATGTTATAGTAATATCTACATATTGTGAAAGATAAATAAAATGGAGAACCTTATGCATCTAATCAAATAACTTATATGAAAACTATGCAGTGACCAATAGACATGTTAAGCATAGAATATATATATATTTTACTCGATCGAAAGAGTGTACTCTGTACCACACTCTTTTCCTAATATACATACAACATTTTATGTAATGTAGGTATTTTTGTATATAACTTAGTCAGCACTAATATTTCATCTCATTCTTAACTCCTGTCAGTGCACAACACTGACCCCCCCCCCCTTCTAGCCCCATAGGTGTGCTACACGGACATCACACCACTACTCAGGTTGCCCCACACTGTCATGAGGAAGACCCGCAGGCCGAGGCCCCAAATCGCCCTCTGAGCCCAAAGTCAGGTCAAAACATTGACGCCCATTTGTAATTAGTCTGGATCACAACCTCAAAACCCAACATGCCACACAAGGATACATCTGAGTGTTTAAAATTGAATGTAAAGGAACCTTGATTGTCTAAATGTGGCCAGGCTACCAAAGACTGAGATTTGTTTATTAGTTCAGCATATGGATGACTTTAAATTCTTCTTATCACACCATCTGGAATTCTTTTTCACCCCTTCTACACTAGAGCACTCTCTCTTTCTGTACGTTCCACTGGAGCAACCTCCCCTCTCCCCCCCTTTTTATTTTTTGTCTCATTTCATTAAGTAATCTACTGTTGATCTAATCATGATGGAATAAATCCTTGTTAAATATCTTTTGGTTGTTGCACTTTAGTATATTCATTGTATTGATTACTGTGAGCTATCATTGTGCATGCTCAAGAAACTGTTCTTCAACAATAACTGTAGGTTTGATACATATCGTTTAAAAGAAAAGGTCTAGGACCATTGTCTTTTGTACCACATTGAACCCAGGTCCACAACGAATATTGGGTGATCCAATTTTTTGTAATGGCTTGGTTACAAGTTAGACAGATTTATGTTTGGGTATACCATGTGATCGGAAGTAATGTTCTGAGTACCTCAATAGCAGGGGTTACCATACGGAGGTATTCACACAAAATATCGAGTTGGAAATGTTGACTTACACGAATATCGAGTTGTAAATTTTGTGACAAGAAATAACGACAACAAGAATATTGGGGTCAAGAATATTGAATTTAAGATAAGAAATATTGATTACAAATACATAGAAGTCATTATTATCATTAGTAAAAATATCCTTGTTTAAAATATCGATTTTTTAATTAGTGGTATGTATTTTAGTATATATTTGAAATGTATGTAATTTTTTGGGACAAGTATTGTTTATAATTTTTAATATATGTTACATTTTTAGAAGTTATTAATTTTATTTAATTACATTTTGAGTTTTTTGTTCTGTAGCGGGTTGTGGGTTTATAATTTTTAATATATGTGTTACATTTTTAGAAGTTATTAATTTTATTTAATTACATTTTGAGTTTTTTGTTCTGTAGCGAGTTGTGGGTTTATAGGTAAATAGGGTGGGAAGTAATTTAATTATAATAAATGAATGAATTTTTTTATTTAGTAATATTTATTTAATTGAGATTTTATTGTGTTAATTGTGTTTTATATTTTTTTGGGTACATTTTATGTGCGGGTTGTGGGGTTAATAGAGGTATAAGGTGAGCAGTAATTTGTTTTTAATTAATTCTTAATTGGTTGTTAATAAATTTTATTTAATTATTTGGTAATTAATTATGGAAATTGTGTAATTTGTTTTAGCTGTGGGTTGTGGGGTTTATAGGAGTAAAGTGTGGGAAGGAATTTATTTTGAATTACGTAATACTTTGTTGATAATTAATAATAAATAATTGATAATTAATGTTGTTAATTGTTCAAATATATTTTTCGGGGTGTGGATTTTGGGTTTATAAATGTAAAAGTTGGGAAGTTATTTATTTTTAATTGAAAATATTTAGTTGATAATGAATACTAATTTATTAATTGATAATTTATAAGGATAATTGTTGAAAAAGATTGTGTGTGGGATTGGTGCTTTTAGGTTTGATGTGGAGGCCATAAAAGGGCCTCGCGGGGCAACAAAATTTCGATTTTCGCGGGGGGAGCGCCCGGTACGCGCACCGGGGAGCGTACTGGGGAGCATACTTTGGTGAAAAATAGTGAAAAAAGTTAATGGTAATGTAAAATAATTATTTTGAGTGTTCAGAGGTAGGGTAGCTGAGAAAAGAGCTTTTGGGTTGTGTGGCTGATTTAGGTACCTATAAGTACATCCCACACACATCCACATGCACACACTCCACACACACACCTACACACACCTCACACACCCACACCTCCACCCACACCCAAACACCCCACACACCCACACTCACACACACACCTTACACACCCACACACACACCCACACTCACACACCCCACACACTCACACCCACACCCACACCTCCCCCCCATACACACACACCTCACAGACACACCCCACACATCCCCCACACACACCTCCTCCCCCCTCACACATGGGGAAAACCCAGTGAAACAGTAAAATAATAATAATAATTTAAAGTGCTTAGAGGTAGGGTAGCTCTGAATACACACACCTTACACACCCACACCCCCACCCACACTCACACACCCCTCACACCTACACCCACACACACACCTCCCCTCCAACACACAGACACACCTCTGACATACACCCCACACACACACCACACACACACCTCACACACACACAGCCACACACACACTCTTCACACACACACCCACACATCCCACACACACACACACACACACTCCACACACATACCCCCCACACTCACACACCCCCCACACATATCTTACACACCCACACCTCCACCCATACCCAAACACCCCACACACTCACACCCAGACACACACACGTTACACACCCACACCCCCACCTACACCCACTGACTCCCTATAAGTCACCCACACTGCCTTACTTACCTTTCTTTCCTGTTTCACTCAGACCCTTTCAGTCACTGTTTCCTTTACTCTCTCTCTCTTTTCTGTCTGTCACTCCCCATGTCTTACCCTAATTCAGTTTTTTCACCCTCTTTCACCCCTCTTTACTTACACTCACTGCTCTTTTCTCACCCTCCCTCACCGTTGTTAATTTATCCCGGTTCCGTCACTACGCTTCTTTCCCCATTCTTTACTGTCCTTCCTTTTTCTTTCAACACCCACTCACATTCTCCCAATACCTCTACTTTACTCTTCTTCGTCTCTCTTCCCTAATTTCGCTCCCTTATTCATTTTCCTTTTCTCAATAACATCCTATTATACCTTCTCTGTTTTTTACTATGTAATAAACAATCCCTCTGTGTTGCTCTCTCTAGCTCTCTTTCTCTTAACATTAGTCTCTCTGTGTTCTTCCCTCATGCTCACTCCTTCATTAATTTGTTTTTTCTTTTTTTCGGGTGCGCGCCCCGGTGCGCGTACCCTAAGGAAAAAAGATTGACAGAGATTCTTTAAAAATATAGGTTTATTTGTATAAATTAAAGGTAGTTCTAAAAAGAACTGTTTTTTTATTCTTTTTGTTGTTTTATTTTTTTATTTTTTTGGGCTTTTCTGAACACTTTTATATTTTTTTGTATTTTTTATGGGGAGAAACAAAAAACAGGGAATTGTAAACGGCTCAACTGGAGCAAAAAAAAATCAGGAAAAAAGTAGGTTTTTTGGGGGCAATTGTGGTTGTCACCAGCAAGAACGATGAGCTTTACGCTCTGCTCACCATAGCTGATGGTCTTACCACAAAAAATACAAGTGACCCTGAATCCACCAAACCGTGGTTGTATGATTGGCATCGTCTCCCTTGTGTCTGGTCCCGATGGAGTGGGTTGCTTTCTTTTGGAGGTGCTGGGTGAAGATTGGGGACGGTTACTGGCCATTTCTCTCATCTCTGCAGCAGCATAGTTGTTGGGATGCTTGCGCTGCATATGCCTAATCATGGTGTAATTACCAAATGAATATTTCCTATTAGGGTTCCCCCTTGAAAGTTCCATGCCACAGATTCAGCAAGTCACCTTTGGCGCATTCACTTTTTTCTTGCCCTCTGGGATGGAAAAAAACTCCCATACAATATGTTCCTTTGGCCTATATGGGGTATTGTCTTCTGGGAGGAATGTCCTTGTCCCCTCCTCGTCCTCCTCCTCCTCTTCTTCTTCTTGACCACCAATGTGATGTTGTGGTGGTCCTCTTGGTGGTGGTGGTGGTGCAGATGCTCCAGCTGCTGCTAATACTGTAGCCATTTTAAAGTAGAAAAGATTAGAGACAGATCTCCAAACAGGCCTTCCTCAGTCAAAGGACAAAGTTAGAATAAGGAAAAAAGGTGGGAGCTTTCATCATTTGGAAAACAAAACTGTTCTGGACCAATGAAAAGTGTTATTTTCAAGTCACATGATCCGAGTTTTCATCATTTGGAAACCAAAACTGATCTGCACCAATGAAAAGTGTTATTTTCAGATCACATGACCCGACGCGCTTACGCTACGCGCCCGGGGGCATGCCCGGGGGCGCGTAGCGTAAGCGCGTCAGGAAGTTGCGCGATCGTATGCGCTCGCGTGTTTCCGGGTGCGCTTACGCAGTGGGTCATATGACGCATCACGCGGCTACGCGATACGTCACAATGTTGTTTTCGTTCGCGGAAATAGCGCTAACGGGACGCTCACCGGCACTGCGCTTACCCGTGAGCGCATCGGTATGCGTCCCGGGAGCGCTCCGGGGCAAAAAATAGAAAAATTAAAAAACTATTACATAATTATACAATATAAAATTCGTTATAACATTTTTTACTTTTTATACCTATAGAGATTTGCTATTAAAAAACCATTGAGATTCACTGAAAAAACCATAGGTTTCACACCAGTTATAGTTAGGAATAAGCATTTAAAAAACCTATTAAATTCACTGAAAAAACCATAGGTTTCACACCTGTTATAGTTAGCTGGAAGTTTTACTCGCATAAAACCATTGAAATTCCCACGTTATAGTTAGTTGGACTCACTATAACTTGCGCGTGCAATGCACTGCTGATGACATCACATATTACATCACTCATGACATGGTCAGTGACATCACTCATGACATCACTGATGACACCATCCTTGTGACAGAGTGACAGACTTCCTTTCACTGTAATGTAACCCTTGAAAGACATATTCAAAAATAGAAACTAAAACTTTCAAAAAAATGGAGATACCCAAACCAGTTACAACAACCAATTCAATAATTCCACCATCTATATACACATCCACTCATTCACCAACAGTTCTATATAATCACGCATACGTATACTCACTCATCATATGTAGTGATATACCTATACATCCTGTTACACACCGACAGTCATCCAAAAGATACTCTCACACATACTCACACATGCAAATAAGCTATTGAACATCCATTTATTTGCATATACAGCTATACACACACTACCACCTTACTTCTAAGGAACATTACACATACTTACTCTCTTAAACAATCACTTATAGAAACATACTTATTTAAACAGGAACTCTTACAATCTCTTACTCTCACATATACTCACTTATATACATCAATATTCACATATATTAGATTAAAACATATGTAGTTACTGATAAAGATACTATTGAGACAGTCATTCAGTCACTAAAACACACATATATACACTCATCCACCCATACAGTCCTGCACATATGCTGTCTTCAAAACACATACAAAGAGAGTCAGTCATTCATGCATCTATGTGCTAAGTAATAACCCCACAAAACCATACAAACACTCATACTGATACTAAGAAAAACAGCTAATAACCCATATACATACACATGTAGCTACTCACCAACCCATGCAGCCACTTATACACAAAGTGAAACACTAATACATATATTTAAATATTTAAACATTACTCTCTAATATATGTATTCACTAAGATACACTTAATAAACCAGTTAACCAATCAATTTTTTTTTTTAAAAACATCCATGTAAACACTTATTTAAACATTTATTCTTCCATCAACTTTTACATATACATATATAACACATATTTATTTTTTAAAAAGACACACATTCACTGGATGGTGTCATCCGTGATGTCATGAGTGAAGTCACTGACCATGTCATGAGTGATGTAATATGTGATGTCATCAGCAGTGCATTGCACGCGCAAGTTATAGTGAGTCCAATTAACTATAACGTGGGAATTTCAATGGTTTCATGCGAGTAAAACTTCCAGCTAACTCTAACAGGTGTGAAACCTATGTTTTTTTCAGTAAATATATATATATATATATATATATATATATATATATATATATATATATATATATATATATATATATATATATATATATATATATATATATATATATATATATATATATATATGTCCAAGAAACCTTCTTCAAAGAAAAAGGCAGAGGCCCAGTATGGGGACAGTAGAAGTCTCTTTAATGCAGGTACAACAAATCAGCGGGCATATGCATTTCGGCCGTGTGGCCTCATCAGCGCCCAGAGTGTGACGGGTGGTGAGTAGAAATGCTGCTGCAGGTTGACGCCCCAATTAGAGTGCAAGTAAGCTCCACCTACTGATAGTTCTGGCATGGTGGAGTGCACTTCAAGTCCCAGCATGCAATGTTTTAGCAGGGACCACCGCAGGAATGCGGAACCAGCTGAACCCACAAGCCGCTCTCACCGCTGTCCCGAGCTGCCATCCGCATCTGCAAGGCCTCCGGTGTCCCCAAAACTGCACAACCAGCAACTGTAAGTATGTATCCACGGGGGCGAGTACAACAATGTGTCCAGCCCGAAGCGGAGTTCAGTGACTCCGACACCGCTTGCATTCATCCAGTCATGGTGGGCTCAGTCGTTCCGATGTGTCGGAGAAAGGTAGGTTATGCCGAGGCAGAACAGCGCCAGCTAATGACCTCGCCCGAAGTGTGCAGGGACCTCTGAGGCACGTCGCAGCCAGAACGTGCAAAATATGTCCAAGAAACCTTCTTCAAAGAAAAAGGCAGAGGCCCAGTATGGGGACAGTAGAAGTCTCTTTAATGCAGGTACAACAAATCAGCGGGCGTATACATTTCGGCCGTGTGGCCTCATCAGCGCCCAGAGTGTGACGGGTGGTGAGTAGAAATGCTGCTGCAGGTTGACGCCCCAATTAGAGTGCAAGTAAGCTCCACCTACTGATAGTTCTGGCATGGTGGAGTGCACTCCAAGTCCCAGCATGCAATGTTTTAGCAGGGACCACCGCAGGAATGCGGAACCAGCTGAACCCACAAGCCGCTCTCACCGCTGTCCCGAGCTGCCATCCGCATCTGCAAGGCCTCCGGTGTCCCCAAAACTGCACAACCAGCAACTGTAAGTATGTATCCACGGGGGCGAGTACAACAATGTGTCCAGCCCGAAGCGGAGTTCAGTGACTCCGACACCGCTTGCATTCATCCAGTCATGGTGGGCTCAGTCGTTCCGATGTGTCGGAGAAAGGTAGGTTATGCCGAGGCAGAACAGCGCCAGCTAATGACCTCGCCCGAAGTGTGCAGGGACCTCTGAGGCACGTCGCAGGCAGAACGTGCAAAATATGTCCAAGAAACCTTCTTCAAAGAAAAAGGCAGAGGCCCAGTATGGGGACAGTAGAAGTCTCTTTAATGCAGGTACAACAAATCAGCGGGCGTATGCATTTCGGCCGTGTGGCCTCCTCATCGCCCAGAGTGTGACGGGTGGTGAGTAGAAATGCTGCTGCAGGTTGACGCCCCAATTAGAGTGCAAGTAAGCTCCACCTACTGATAGTTCTGGCATGGTGGAGTGCACTCCAAGTCCCAGCATGCAATGTTTTAGCAGGGACCACCGCAGGAATGCGGAACCAGGTGAACCCACAAGCCGCTCTCACCGCTGTCCCGAGCTGCCATCCGCATCTGCAAGGCCTCCGGTGTCCCCAAAACTGCACAACCAGCAACTGTAAGTATGTATCCACGGGGGCGAGTACAACAATGTGTCCAGCCCGCAGCGGAGTTCAGTGACTCCGACACCGCTTGCATTCATCCAGTCATGGTGGGCTCAGTCGTTCCGATGTGTCGGAGAAAGGTAGGTTATGCCGAGGCAGAACAGCGCCAGCTAATGACCTCGCCCGAAGTGTGCAGGGACCTCTGAGGCACGTCTCAGGCAGAACGTGCAAAATATGTCCAAGAAACCTTCTTCAAAGAAAAAGGCAGAGGCCCAGTATGGGGACAGTAGAAGTCTCTTTAATGCAAGTACAACAAATCAGCGGGCGTATGCATTTCGGCCGTGTGGCCTCATCAGCGCCCAGAGTGTGACGGGTGGTGAGTAGAAATGCTGCTGCAGGTTGACGCCCCAATTAGAGTGCAAGTAAGCTCCACCTACTGATAGTTCTGGCATGGTGGAGTGCACTCCAAGTCCCAGCATGCAATGTTTTAGCAGGGACCACCGCAGGAATGCGGAACCAGCTGAACCCACAAGCCGCTCTCACCGCTGTCCCGAGCTGCCATCCGCATCTGCAAGGCCTCCGGTGTCCCCAAAACTGCACAACCAGCAACTGTAAGTATGTATCCACGGGGGCGAGTACAACAATGTGTCCAGCCCGAAGCGGAGTTCAGTGACTCCGACACCGCTTGCATTCATCCAGTCATGGCGGGCTCAGTCGTTCCGATGTGTCGGAGAAAGGTAGGTTATGCCGAGGCAGAACAGCGCCAGCTAATGACCTCGCCCGAAGTGTGCAGGGACCTCTGAGGCATGTCGCAGGCAGAACGTGCAAAATATGTCCAAGAAACCTTCTTCAAAGAAAAAGGCAGAGGCCCAGTATGGGGACAGTAGAAGTCTCTTTAATGCAGGTACAACAAATCAGCGGGCGTATGCATTTCGGCCGTGTGGCCTCATCAGCGCCCAGAGTGTGACGGGTGGTGAGTAGAAATGCTGCTGCAGGTTGACGCCCCAATTAGAGTGCAAGTAAGCTCCACCTACTGATAGTTCTGGCATGGTGGAGTGCACTCCAAGTCCCAGCATGCAATGTTTTAGCAGGGACCACCGCAGGAATGCGGAACCAAGTGAACCCACAAGCCGCTCTCACCGCTGTCCCGAGCTGCCATCCGCATCTGCAAGGCCTCCGGTGTCCCCAAAACTGCACAACCAGCAACTGTAAGTATGTATCCACGGGGGCGAGTACAACAATGTGTCCAGCCCGAAGCGGAGTTCAGTGACTCCGACACCGCTTGCATTCATCCAGTCATGGTGGGCTCAGTCGTTCCGATGTGTCGGAGAAAGGTAGGTTATGCCGAGGCAGAACAGCGCCAGCTAATGACCTCGCCCGAAGTGTGCAGGGACCTCTGAGGCACGTCGCAGGCAGAACGTGCAAAATATGTCCAAGAAACCTTCTTCAAAGAAAAAGGCAGAGGCCCAGTATGGGGACAGTAGAAGTCTCTTTAATGCAGGTACAACAAATCAGCGGGCGTATGCATTTCGGCCGTGTGGCCTCATCAGCGCCCAGAGTGTGACGGGTGGTGAGTAGAAATGCTGCTGCAGGTTGACGCCCCAATTAGAGTGCAAGTAAGCTCCACCTACTGATAGTTCTGGCATGGTGGAGTGCACTCCAAGTCCCAGCATGCAATGTTTTAGCAGGGACCACCGCAGGAATGCGGAACCAGGTGAACCCACAAGCCGCTCTCACCGCTGTCCCGAGCTGCCATCCGCATCTGCAAGGCCTCCGGTGTCCCCAAAACTGCACAACCAGCAACTGTAAGTATGTATCCACGGGGGCGAGTACAACAATGTGTCCAGCCCGAAGCGGAGTTCAGTGACTCCGACACCGCTTGCATTCATCCAGTCATGGTGGGCTCAGTCGTTCCGATGTGTCGGAGAAAGGTAGGTTATGCCGAGGCAGAACAGCGCCAGCTAATGACCTCGCCCGAAGTGTGCAGGGACCTCTGAGGCACGTCGCAGGCAGAACGTGCAAAATATGTCCAAGAAACCTTCTTCAAAGAAAAAGGCAGAGGCCCAGTATGGGGGCAGTAGAAGTCTCTTTAATGCAGGTACAACAAATCAGCGGGCGTATGCATTTCGGCCGTGTGGCCTCATCAGCGCCCAGAGTGTGACGGGTGGTGAGTAGAAATGCTGCTGCAGGTTGACGCCCCAATTAGAGTGCAAGTAAGCTCCACCTACTGATAGTTCTGGCATGGTGGAGTGCACTCCAAGTCCCAGCATGCAATGTTTTAGCAGGGACCACCGCAGGAATGCGGAACCAGCTGAACCCACAAGCCGCTCTCACCGCTGTCCCGAGCTGCCATCCGCATCTGCAAGGCCTCCGGTGTCCCCAAAACTGCACAACCAGCAACTGTAAGTATGTATCCACGGGGGCGAGTACAACAATGTGTCCAGCCCGAAGCGGAGTTCAGTGACTCCGACACCGCTTGCATTCATCCAGTCATGGTGGGCTCAGTCGTTCCGATGTGTCGGAGAAAGGTAGGTTATGCCGAGGCAGAACAGCGCCAGCTAATGACCTCGCCCGAAGTGTGCAGGGACCTCTGAGGCACGTCGCAGGCAGAACGTGCAAAATATGTCCAAGAAACCTTCTTCAAAGAAAAAGGCAGAGGCCCAGTATGGGGACAGTAGAAGTCTCTTTAATGCAGGTACAACAAATCAGCGGGCGTATGCATTTCGGCCGTGTGGCCTCATCAGCGCCCAGAGTGTGACGGGTGGTGAGTAGAAATGCTGCTGCAGGTTGACGCCCCAATTAGAGTGCAAGTAAGCTCCACCTACTGATAGTTCTGGCATGGTGGAGTGCACTCCAAGTCCCAGCATGCAATGTTTTAGCAGGGACCACCGCAGGAATGCGGAACCAGGTGAACCCACAAGCCGCTCTCACCGCTGTCCCGAGCTGCCATCCGCATCTGCAAGGCCTCCGGTGTCCCCAAAACTGCACAACCAGCAACTGTAAGTATGTATCCACGGGGGCGAGTACAACAATGTGTCCAGCCCGAAGCGGAGTTCAGTGACTCCGACACCGCTTGCATTCATCTAGTCATGGTGGGCTCAGTCGTTCCGATGTGTCGGAGAAAGGTAGGTTATGCCGAGGCAGAACAGCGCCAGCTAATGACCTCGCCCGAAGTGTGCAGGGACCTCTGAGGCACGTTGCAGTCAGAACGTGCAAAATATGTCCAAGATACCTTCTTCAAAGAAAAAGGCAGAGGCCCAGTATGGGGACAGTAGAAGTCTCTTTAATGCAGGTACAACAAATCAGCGGGCGTATGCATTTCGGCCGTGTGGCCTCATCAGCGCCCAGAGTGTGACGGGTGGTGAGTAGAAATGCTGCTGCAGGTTGACGCCCCAATTAGAGTGCAAGTAAGCTCCACCTACTGATAGTTCTGGCATGGTGGAGTGCACTCCAAGTCCCAGCATGCAATGTTTTAGCAGGGACCACCGCAGGAATGCGGAACCAGGTGAACCCACAAGCCGCTCTCACCGCTGTCCCGAGCTGCCATCCGCATCTGCAAGGCCTCCGGTGTCCCCAAAACTGTACAACCAGCAACTGTAAGTATGTATCCACGGGGGCGAGTACAACAATGTGTCCAGCCCGAAGCGGAGTTCAGTGACTCCGACACCGCTTGCATTCATCCAGTCATGGTGGGCTCAGTCGTTCCGATGTGTCGGAGAAAGGTAGGTTATGCCGAGGCAGAACAGCGCCAGCTAATGACCTCGCCCGAAGTGTGCAGGGACCTCTGAGGCACGTCGCAGGCAGAACGTGCAAAATATGTCCAAGAAACCTTCTTCAAAGAAAAGGCAGAGGCCCAGTATGGGGACAGTAGAAGTCTCTTTAATGCAGGTACAACAAATCAGCGGGCGTATGCATTTCGGCCGTGTGGCCTCATCAGCGCCCAGAGTGTGACGGGTGGTGAGTAGAAATGCTGCTGCAGGTTGACGCCCCAATTAGAGTGCAAGTAAGCTCCACCTACTGATAGTTCTGGCATGGTGGAGTGCACTCCAAGTCCCAGCATGCAATGTTTTAGCAGGGACCACCGCAGGAATGCGGAACCAGGTGAACCCACAAGCCGCTCTCACCGCTGTCCCGAGCTGCCATCCGCATCTGCAAGGCCTCTGGTGTCCCCAAAACTGCACAACCAGCAACTGTAAGTATGTATCCACGGGGGCGAGTACAACAATGTGTCCAGCCCGAAGCGGAGTTCAGTGACTCCGACACCGCTTGCATTCATCCAGTCATGGTGGGCTCAGTCGTTCCGATGTGTCGGAGAAAGGTAGGTTATGCCGAGGCAGAACAGCGCCAGCTAATGACCTCGCCCGAAGTGTGCAGGGACCTCTGAGGCACGTCGCAGGCAGAACGTGCAAAATATGTCCAAGAAACCTTCTTCAAAGAAAAAGGCAGAGGCCCAGTATGGGGACAGTAGAAGTCTCTTTAATGCAGGTACAACAAATCAGCGGGCGTATGCATTTCGGCCGTGTGGCCTCATCAGCGCCCAGAGTGTGACGGGTGGTGAGTAGAAATGCTGCTGCAGGTTGACGCCCCAATTAGAGTGCAAGTAAGCTCCACCTACTGATAGTTCTGGCATGGTGGAGTGCACTCCAAGTCCCAGCATGCAATGTTTTAGCAGGGACCACCGCAGGAATGCGGAACCAGGTGAACCCACAAGCCGCTCTCACCGCTGTCCCGAGCTGCCATCCGCATCTGCAAGGCCTCCGGTGTCCCCAAAACTGCACAACCAGCAACTGTAAGTATGTATCCACGGGGGCGAGTACAACAATGTGTCCAGCCCGAAGCGGAGTTCAGTGACTCCGACACCGCTTGCATTCATCCAGTCATGGTGGGCTCAGTCGTTCCGATGTGTCGGAGAAAGGTAGGTTATGCCGAGGCAGAACAGCGCCAGCTAATGACCTCGCCCGAAGTGTGCAGGGACCTCTGAGGCACGTCGCAGGCAGAACGTGCAAAATATGTCCAAGAAACCTTCTTCAAAGAAAAAGGCAGAGGCCCAGTATGGGGACAGTAGAAGTCTCTTTAATGCAGGTACAACAAATCAGCGGGTGTATGCATTTCGGCCGTGTGGCCTCATCAGCGCCCAGAGTGTGACGGGTGGTGAGTAGAAATGCTGCTGCAGGTTGACGCCCCAATTAGAGTGCAAGTAAGCTCCACCTACTGATAGTTCTGGCATGGTGGAGTGCACTCCAAGTCCCAGCATGCAATGTTTTAGCAGGGACCACCGCAGGAATGCGGAACCAGGTGAACCCACAAGCCGCTCTCACCGCTGTCCCGAGCTGCCATCCGCATCTGCAAGGCCTCCGGTGTCCCCAAAACTGCACAACCAGCAACTGTAAGTATGTATCCACGGGGGCGAGTACAACAATGTGTCCAGCCCGAAGCGGAGTTCAGTGACTCCGACACCGCTTGCATTCATCCAGTCATGGTGGGCTCAGTCGTTCCGATGTGTCGGAGAAAGGTAGGTTATGCCGAGGCAGAACAGCGCCAGCTAATGACCTCGCCCAAAGTGTGCAGGGACCTCTGAGGCACGTCGCAGGCAGAACGTGCAAAATATGTCCAAGAAACCTTCTTCAAAGAAAAAGGCAGAGGCCCAGTATGGGGACAGTAGAAGTCTCTTTAATGCAGGTACAACAAATCAGCGGGCGTATGCATTTCGGCCGTGTGGCCTCATCAGCGCCCAGAGTGTGACGGGTGGTGAGTAGAAATGCTGCTGCAGGTTGACGCCCCAATTAGAGTGCAAGTAAGCTTCACCTACTGATAGTTCTGGCATGGTGGAGTGCACTCCAAGTCCCAGCATGCAATGTTTTAGCAGGGACCACCGCAGGAATGCGGAACCAGGTGAACCCACAAGCCGCTCTCACCGCTGTCCCGAGCTGCAATCCGCATCTGCAAGGCCTCCGGTGTCCCCAAAACTGCACAACCAGCAACTGTAAGTATGTATCCACGGGGGCGAGTACAACAATGTGTCCAGCCCGAAGCGGAGTTCAGTGACTCCGACACCGCTTGCATTCATCCAGTCATGGTGGGCTCAGTCGTTCCGATGTGTCGGAGAAAGGTAGGTTATGCCGAGGCAGAACAGCGCCAGCTAATGACCTCGCCCGAAATGTGCAGGGACCTCTGGGGCACGTCGCAGGCAGAACGTGCAAAATATGTCCAAGAAACCTTCTTCAAAGAAAAAGGCAGAGGCCCAGTATGGGGACAGTAGAAGTCTCTTTAATGCAGGTACAACAAATCAGCGGGCGTATGCATTTCTGCCGTGTGGCCTCATCAGCGCCCAGAGTGTGACGGGTGGTGAGTAGAAATGCTGCTGCAGGTTGACGCCCCAATTAGAGTGCAAGTAAGCTCCACCTACTGATAGTTCTGGCATGGTGGAGTGCACTCCAAGTCCCAGCATGCAATGTTTTAGCAGGGACCACCGCAGGAATGCGGAACCAGGTGAACCCACAAGCCGCTCTCACCGCTGTCCCGAGCTGCCATCCGCATCTGCAAGGCCTCCGGTGTCCCCAAAACTGCACAACCAGCAACTGTAAGTATGTATCCACGGGGGGCGAGTACAACAATGTGTCCAGCCCGAAGCGGAGTTCAGTGACTCCGACACCGCTTGCATTCATCCAGTCATGGTGGGCTCAGTCGTTCCTATGTGTCGGAGAAAGGTAGGTTATGCCGAGGCAGAACAGCGCCAGCTAATGACCTCGCCCGAAGTGTGCAGGGACCTCTGAGGCACGTCGCAGGTGTATATATATTGGTGAACAAGCCGGCTGTGCTGGCGAAACGCATCCTTTTCAGCTGTACCACAAAAAAACTTTGTGGCCAGCACACAGCATCGTGGACCCATACTTTGTGAGTGGGGAGAAGGTCGATATATATATATATATATATATATATATATATATATATATGAATCACCAAATGCCCGAAGCTTTAGGAAGGCACACGACTGGAAGCCCACCATCCGGTCTGCAATTACGGCTCTCCTCAATGTGCCTCAGTTATCTTCGGGCATTTGGTGATTCATATATATATATATATATATATATATATTCACACATCAAAGGAGCCCTTTAGAGGAAAGCCACAGGTACGTGATATCCGTGATTCTTTTATTCAAAGCAGCATGCAGGAAAACAGGAAATGAAAACTTCCGTCACAATTTAAAAGTCCAAACCAGACGCGTTTCAGGAACATAAGTTCCCTTCCTCAGTGGCGTGACTTGCTGCGTACATCGGTTTCCAAGTTCTGCACTAATTGTTATAGGTACCTGCCCCAGTGGGCATGGCCAGTCCTCTGGCCCTCTGGTACTCGTAGTGTCAGTGGAAGTGGTACTCAAGTGAGTTGGTCCGACGTGCAGCTGTGTTGATAGTTTTACCCTCGTGGGTTGAAGGAGGCACATTGCTCTGTTTTCTGCGTCTCGTAGCTGCATTGTCCACAACACCGCCTCCCGTGCATAAGATGACGTTATGTAACACCATCCCGGGCCCGCTAATGGCGCGGTGAGCTCCCCTCGCGACCGGACAACAGCCGCTTCATATTTACATATCAAAGGAGCCCTTTAGAGGAAAGCCACAGGTACGTGATATCCGTGATTCTTTTATTCAAAGCAGCATGCAGGAAAACAGGAAATGAAAACTTCCGTCACAATTTAAAAGTCCAAACCAGACGCGTTTCAGGAACATAAGTTCCCTTCCTCAGTGCCGTGACTTGCTGCGTACATCGGTTTCCAAGTTCTGCACTAATTGTTATAAGTACCTACCCCAGTGGTTGTGGCCAGTCCTCTGGCCCTCTGGTACTCGTAGTGTCAGTGGAAGTGTTACTCAAGTGAGTTGGTCTGACGTGCAGCTGTGTTGATAGTTTTAACCTCGTGGGTTGAAGGAGGCACATTGCTCTGTTTTCTGCGTCTCGTAGCTGCATTGTCCACAACACCGCCTCCCGTGCATAAGATGACGTTATGTAACACCATCCCGGGCCCGCTAATGGCGCGGTGAGCTCCCCTCGCGACCGGACAACAGCCGCTTCATATTCACACATCAAAGGAGCCCTTTAGAGGAAAGCCACAGGTATGTGATATCTGTGATTCTTTTATTCAAAGCAGCATGCAGGAAAACAGGAAATGAAAACTTCCGTCACAATTTAAAAGTCCAAACCAGACGCGTTTCAGGAACATAAGTTCCCTTCCTCAGTGGCGTGACTTGCTGCGTACATCGGTTTCCAAGTTCTGCACTAATTGTTATAAGTACCTGCCCCAGTGGGCGTGGCCAGTCCTCTGGCCCTCTGGTACTCATAGTGTCAGTGGAAGTGTTACTCAAGTGAGTTGGTCCGACGTGCAGCTGTGTTGATAGTTTTACCCTCGTGGGTTGAAGGAGGCACATTGCTCTGTTTTCTGCGTCTCGTAGCTGCATTGTCCACAACACCGCCTCCCGTGCATAAGATGACGTTATGTAACACCATCCCGGGCCCGCTAATGGCGCGGTGAGCTCCCCTCGCGACCGGACAACAGCCGCTTCATATTCACACATCAAAGGAGCCCTTTAGAGGAAAGCCACAGGTACGTGATATCCGTGATTCTTTTATTCAAAGCAGCATGCAGGAAAACAGGAAATGAAAACTTCCGTCACAATTTAAAAGTCCAAACCAGACGCGTTTCAGGAACATAAGTTCCCTTCCTCAGTGGCGTGACTTGCTGCGTACATCGGTTTCCAAGTTCTGCACTAATTGTTATAAGTACCTGCCCCAGTGGGCGTGGCCAGTCCTCTGGCCCTCTGGTACTCGTCATCTGGCCCGACCAGAGAGCACCCCTAGTGAAAAGGACATATGCAATAATAACGAAGTGATCACTGTATCCTGTTAACAGAAACTTTAGCATGAAACAACCTGGAAAGAAAAGAATAGGAAAACGAAAATCAGTAGGCCACTGATGAACATGAACTTTTATTAAACAACGAACAAAGAAACGATAACATAACGTAATGATAAAACCTATTAATGTCCTAGAAACAAGAAAACGTTAAAATATGCCAGTGGTGAGAAATCACCCCTCGCTGTCCCACCGCCTGCCACGCCAAAAAAATCGATAGACTAGGGAAAATGCAAGTCAGTAGAACATCCGCCCCCACTCTGGAAACTTCCAAGGTGGGGCAGGGTTCCGGCTACGCCCAGCTGGGAGCAGCCCATATAAGGCAGGTCCTGCTGCCACGCCTCGGCCAGGAGATCCTAACGTAGGGTGTAGCCGGAGGAGAGGCCGAGGCCAGCGGGACCCGGCCAGGGGATTGCCTTTACAACGCTGAACAGTTGCAGGGGGGGGGGGATGTCTCCTCGACCCTCCCCTCTCTCTCCCAGTCCGGCCGCGGTGGCCCTTGAGAGTTGCAGGTAGTCCCGCCACATGCTCTTCCGGTCCGGCCACCAACGGTCGGGGGGCCGAGGCCGACGGGATCCGGCTGCAGCCGATAAACCAAGAAACCCGTTCATGGGGCCAGAGCCAGGGGCGTCCGGCCGACATCTACCGGAAGCCCGGCCCGAAGACGGACGGGACACTTCTTCTTTCATGAATAATGGCTGCGACAACACTGGGGGGGATGTCTTGCACATGCCTCCGACCCCCCCCCCCTCGTCCTCATCGCCTGGTCCGGCCATAACAAATCTCAAGCGAGACGCCGTGGGGTGCACTGGGAGGGAGAGACGGTGCGAACAGGCCTCTCCCGCCTCCCCAGGTGGAGGCTTCCCAGCTGCACCCTCAGCGCTCCAGGCGCCCGGAAAAGGGTTCTTCCACTGTGGCCATGCTGCAACGTCTCGCCCGGCAGGGTGGAGCCCGTCCGCTCATTTGACCCCGCGATCGCCAGTAGCTACCGAACTCTCAAAATGGCGGTCGACCTGGCAAGAGCGGGCCCAGCATAAAGAAATGGCCCGGTCACTGGTTGACTCCACCACCGTAGTCCTCCACGACCTTGAAGATTCTAGAGGAGCCGCGGGAGTCTCCGACCCCCGATGGGGAATGACTGCCATGATCGCCCGTGGAGTGACGAAACTGTATCCGCGGGACGTCGGCGCTCCCATGCTGGCGCCAGCCTCACTTTGAATTACTAGAATCCTGCACACCTCACTTCCGGTGAAAGCACAGTGTGACCCGGTAGGAAAAATTGTTGCACCCCCTCCCCTTTTTGACTGATAGTTCAAACCACCGATCCTTTCCTTTGCCCTTTTAACGGAACTTTGGACTGCCTCCCCCTCTTTTACATTTTCTAGAGAAAACAAAACATTAACCACTACATTAGCATAGCAGTTGACACCAGAACTGTTTTCAAATTGAAAACCAACAACATCTTCAACAGAATCCTTTTTGTTTCTGCTGTGACCCTGCTACAGCACAGGCATTGTCCCCAGCAGTAATTCTGCAATGCCGGTAAGAATAGCTGTGGTGCCTACTGGACTCACTCACCCCCGCGGCGCCCCACGCCGTTATTTGCTGGGCGGCAACTTGCTAGACATCACTTTCGTGCCATCTAGATTTCAGCGCGTTCTGCTGCCTTGGAACTATTCGCACAACAGACCGCTACCGACAAGAATATTTCATTATTGGTGCTGTCAATTTCAATAAATCTATTGGATAATTCAAAAGAAATTGCCACGGTCTCTTCGTTGTTTAAATGTTTTTACTGTTTTTGTTTTGTTGTATATATTTATATGTTATTAAAGTTTTATATTCCTACTACTTTGTTGGAGTGCTATATATTTTTAATGTGACACATAATTGTAAAAACTTTGATGTACAAAGAGTCATTCCTGGAATCTTCCGCTTCAGGCTCGGTCCCCTCCCCAATCACAATACAGGATGGTTTTCAGATAGTAGGAACACGTGTGGTGTGACGGATCTCATCGGGTGTGGGCCTTGATCTACTATAACTCCTTTGAAGAGGGGTGATTCTTTACAGCTGGGGCCATAAACTACATCTGCAGGGCTAGCTGATAGCCTGGACAATCGGACACAGAGGAAGAGGAGTGTCAGAGGGTGCGGTAGTGAATAGGGCGAAAGGGAGGTGTCGGGCGGGCATAGAGTGTGATTCTCAGGGAAGAGCAGCGCAGATGGGGGGAGGTTTATTGCCCATGCATAAGACAGAGAGCGGTGGTGACCAGTGCCTGGGGAAGATGCTTGCGAGGGTGAGGAGCCATGCTACGAATCGACAGCGTGCAGAGAGTGGGTCTGGTCAAGACATCTAAAATGGCTGCCGTGCACGACAAAAGTGTGGCATTTCAAAAAAGGCAAGATGGCGCAGACAATGTTTTTCAACACTTCGTCATTTCCTTCGAATCGAACGTTAACAGACGTTGGGGCATATTACCAAAGTTAAGCGATATTTATCGCTAACGATGCTTACCAACGAATTTTTTACCGCTAAGCATCGTCAGAAATTATCAAAGATAAACCTTGCTATTATCAAGGTTTATCGCAAATGCGATAATAAACGGCCGCAATGCATGAATATCGCTAAAAACTCAGCGATATTCATACATTACCGAGCTAATGCTCTTAGCCATGTTATCCACCTCCCATTGGATAACATGGCTAAGAACTGCTCAGGGCAGGTGTTACTTTTTGGAGATATTCGCGCTTAGCGCGAATATCTCCAAAAGTTGGTAATAGGAGATAGATATCTTGCATGTTGTAATGCAAGTTATTGTGGTATATGGAACTCATACCATAATCTCTCAGGAAAGCAGAAACTGATCCTTTTGGGACCGCCTAAAAAGGCCTAGGGTGTGAGGAGTACTCTACTTTGCCCCCTTTTCACGTTCCGAACTATTTTATTTTACTCTCTTCTGTAATTACACAAAATAGCAGCGATAAGATGCATCGGAGACACACAGTGAGAGAAACGAGGCCGGAGATGAAGAAGAGATGTCAAATACACATTGGAGATAATATAGTGGCAGAAGGGAAGTAAATATGAGTAAACTTACCATGTAACATAAAAATGTTGCACTCTATACTATAAGTCTCATTTTATACTACAATCACTTCGCTACAACCTCATAAATTAAAAATAAAAATGAATAATGTCTCAAACAATTTTTGATTTCTAAATATAAATTTATTCTTCAGAATTTTCTACATTTGAAAGAACTAGTAACATGTCCTCATCAGCAATGTCCTCATGAAAAGTCTGCAATAATGATTCTTGTAACTCTATGGTCTCCAAACACTCGATAAATTCGCCATCAAGAGATTGATCAAAAAAATCATTCAAGTCATCTCCTCCTTGTGACAATATTTCATTATTGGTGCTGTCAATTTCAATCAATGTAGTGGAATCATTCAAGTCATCTCCTCGTGACAATATTTCATTATTGGTGCTCTCAATTTCAATCAATGTAGTGGAATCATTCAAGTCATCTCCTCCTTGTGACAATATTTCATTATTGGTGCTGTCCATTTCAATCAATCTAATGGAATCATACAAGTCATCTCCTCCTTGTGACAATATTTCATTATTGCTGCTCTCAATTTCAATCAACGTAGTGGAATCATTCAAGTCATCTCCTTGTGACAATATTTCATTCTTGGTGCTGTCCATTTCAATCAATCTAATGGAATCATACAAGTCATGTCCTCCTTGTGACAATATTTCATTATTGGTGCTCTCAATTTCAATCAATGTAGTGGACAATTCAAAAGAAATTGCCACGGTCTCTTCATTGTGAGCCATTTTATTTTGAAATTGCTTGCTGTAAATTGCAGAAAAAAATAATCACTTTCATTTATCGTTTTTAGTAATACATAATATAAAACTAACTTTATCAAGTATTTAGTATAACAGAAGGACTGCAAATAAATAACGGAAAACATTTTTCAAATTATCTTCAAGTGTACAACATAGTTCCCCTTACAAATTAACAACTCACCTTTTTAAAAGTAGGAGAAGTGTTAGTACTGTGTAAATCAAACACCAGAAATTCACCACCAAAAATTCCTCACAAATGTACCTCACACAGTAGTATCACAAAATGGCTGTGGTTTCCTCTCATTTGACATATATACATAACCAATTAACTTTCATCACACACAAATACAAAACCAAAGTAACATTTTAATTGGTTCTAAATTTCAACACTTTCAAATGTGTTTTCCCCATGCAATTTTCCATAGGACATTTACATACGTCTACAGCCTGAATGGCTAAACGGAATTACACCAAACTTGGCAAAATGGTACATCAAACCTAACAGGTCAGGAAGGATCTACTATGCCCCCTTATGGTCATTTCCCCCTTCGCTTTGGCCTCCTCTTGTCTCTCAATCCTACCGAGAGACAAGATGGCGGCCGCTACGGACTGTTTGGAATGTTGACAGACGCCGGAGAACCAATCAGCTTCGCAAAGCTCCGTAACGCGAAAAGTACGCGAAGCGGAGCGCTGTTACAGATATATATCTTTTTTGAACGTTAATTTCTCAAAATCCACTGGAGCACATATATTGAGACCTAGCAAAGGCACATCGGGCTACCAGTCCCTAATATTTTGCCAAGTTTCGTGCAAATCCATTCAGCCGTTCGATTATTATTATTTTATTTTTTTTTTGCCCCGCGGGGCCCTTTTAAAACCTCCACATCAAACCTAGGGGGTCAGCGAGGATCTACTATGCCCCCTTATGGTTATTTCCCCCTTTGTTTTGGCCTCCTCTTGTCTCTCGATCCTACCGAGAGACAAGATGGCAGCCGCTACGGACTGTTTGGAATGTTGACAGACGCCGGAGAACCAATCAGCTTCGCTTCACAAAGCTCCGTTGCGCGAAAAGTACGCGTCCTGGGACGCTGCCCGGTCCGCTGTTACAGATATATATCTTTTTTTAAACGTTAATTTCTCAAAATCCACTGGAGCACATATATTGAGACCTACAAAAGGCACATCGGGCTACCAGTCCCTACAATTTTGCCAAGTTTCGTGCAAATCCATTCAGCCGTTCGGGCTAAAAGTGAGGCCAACCGCCCTATGGAAAACTCAATGTTAAAAACACGTTTTGGGACCCCCCTTTTTTCTCGGCCCCCCCTTGACGAACCCCCCCCAAATTTTCAAGGGCTGCTCAGAAACAAAATGTGCCATTTTCCTGAACATTTCAGCCAATTTCGTCCACAAACGCCAAAGTTATTAGACATAGAATTTTCAAAAAACCCATAGAGAAAAAATCCTAACTATATATACCTACTGGCGACCGCCAGTAGGTAATATATATATTTAAGTCAAAAGAGTTCGCCCCTATGGAAGAGCCCACAAGTCGTTTGAATATTCAGTTTTTATTTCGAGGTCAGCTACAATTCCGGAAACAGTTAAGCTGCATCAGTAATGACATGCCAGACGCATTTCGGGTTCTTCCCTTTATCAATGACAATAGTTCAGCTTTGCATCACGGCGATCTGTGCGCTATTTCTATCAATGCCAGACCTTCCCCAGTGGGCGTGGCCTCTCTGAAAGCCTTCTGGTCCATGTAGTGCACAATGAGTTCGCCTTTCATGCATGCTGCAATGTTCACAAATGAAACCCCAGTGGGTCGGTGCACCTTTTCTGTTGCACAGAGTTGCATTCCTCATGCTGGCTTTGCCGAAAACTGTCTCCCCAATCGTGATGACGCCATGCTTGCGCCACCTGGGGCCCGCAAGCGGCGGGGCTCTTCCGCGGCTGGGCTCAGCCGCTAAACATAATTCAAAAGAGTTCGCCCCTATGGAAGAGCCCACAAGTCGTTTGAATATTCGGTTTTTATTTCGAGGTCAGCTACAATTCAGGAAACAGGTAAGCTGCATCAGTAATGACATGCCAGACGCGTTTCGGGTTCTTCCCTTTATCAATGACAATAGTTCAGCTTTGCATCAAGGCGATCTGTGCACTATTTCTATCATTAAAAAATTCTGACATGCAGTGTCCCAAGATGGCCATCAGAGACAAAAGAGCCCAAATGTAGCCCAAACATCACCCAGATGTAGCTCAAGTATAGCCCAATGACAGAATGTCCCAGAGTGTTCTAAAGAACAACTAGAGCGCTAACAGTCTTACTTATGACAAAAGTATGGCACACCAGAAGCCATCTTGATTGGAATGAAGTGGTAAGTCTGAAAACATTTAATTTAAAAAGCAACAAAATGAGGGGGTTCATTTTGCCATAGAAAGTATGATTAGTGCTGCAGAAAGAAAAATTAGGGCACATTTTGAGTGACTTCTCAAATCCTCTTCTATTTCATTAAAAAATTCTGACATGTAATCTCCCAAGATGGCCACCAGAGACAAAAGAGCCCAAATATAGCTCAAATATCACCCAGATGTAGCCCAAGTATAGCCCAATGACAGAATGTCCCAGAGTGTTCTAATAAACAACTAGAGCGCTAAGAGTCTTACTTATGACAAAAGTATGGCACACTAGAAGCCATCTTGATTGGAATGAAGGGGTAAGTCTGAAAACATTTAATTTAAAAAGGAACAAAATGAGGGGGTTCATTTTGCCATAGAAAGTATGATTAGTGCTTCAGAAAGAAAAATGAGGGCACATTTTGAGTGACTTCTCAAATCCTCTTCTATTTCATTAAAAAAATTCTGACATGCAGACTGAAACATGCACTTTGTATACCAGCAGCAGACTTCCCTGGTGAGCAGTAGCTTTACTACAGTGATCTAATGAGCAACTAGAGTGCTAACATTCAGAGTGTATGGCAAATGTGTGACACATCTGAATGCCTTCTTGATGGAACCAAAGTAAACAAGCATTGAAAATGCAATAGATCTCGCCCTCGTTTAAGTGAAAGCCATTCTGTTTGTAATGAGGTGGCTTTTTAGCTTTGCTTTTATTAGTGTTTTTCAAACTTTCATGTAAATAACATGCATATGTATGCATATATGTATATGTATGCATGCATTTATATTTGTATTTATATAGATATGCAGATTATATATGTTTATATATGTATGTATATATATATATATATATATATATATATATATATATATACATACATATATATAAATGCATATATATGAATATATATATGTGTATATGTGTGCGTGTAGAGAGAGGTAGAGAGGTAGAGGTAGAGAGGTAGAGGTAGAGAGATAGAGGTAGAGAGGTAGAGATTAGTAGAGAGAGGTAGAGAGGTAGAGAGTAGAGAGTAAGTAATAGAGAGTAGAGAGTGAGTAGTAGAGAGTAGTAGAGAGCAGTAGAGAGAGTAGCAGAGAGTGAGTAGTAGAGAGTAGTAGAGTGAGTAGTAGAGAGTAGTAGAGAGTGAGTAGTAGAGAGTGAGTAGTAAAGAGTAGTAGAAAGTAAGTAGTAGAGTGAGTAGTAGCGAGCAGTAGAGAGTGAGTAGTAGAGAGTAGTAAAGAGTGAGTCGTAGAGAGTGAGTAGTAGAGAGTAGTAGAGAGTGAGTAGTAGAGAGTGAGTAGCAGAGAGAGAGAATAGTAGCGAGTAGTAGAGTGAGTAGTAGAGAGTAGTAGAGAGAATAGTAGAGAGTAAGTAGTAGAGAGTAGTAGAGAGTGAGTAGTAGAGTGAGTAGTAGAGAGTGAGTAGTAGAGAATAGTAGACAGAGAGTGGAAGAGAGTGAGTAGTAGAGAGAGAGTAGTAGAGAGTGAGTAGTAGAGAGTAGTAGAGAGTGAGTAGTAGAGAGTAGTAGATAGTGAGTACTAGGGAGTGAGTAGTAGAGAGAGAGTAGTAGAGAGTAGTAGAGTAGTAGAGAATGAGTAGTAGAGAGTGAGTATTAGAGAGTAGTGGAGTAGTAGAGAGTGAGTAGTAGAGAGTAGTGGAGAATATTCCAAAGTTTGGCACAGCACCACTTGCACAACAAGTCCAATCAAATCATATCACTTAGAGTCCTTATTGAAGCGCTGAATCTTGGTGTATATTCAAATGCTTTTATTTTCCTTACGTTTATGTACCACAACCAGCCGACGCATTTTGTTCTGTACAACAGAACTTCTTCAGGGCATTCTTATTTCCTTCAAGTTATGTCGGTATCCTGTTTTCATATAACTAGATATTTCTTCCAAATGTTAGACAAGACGTAAGTACATTCTTGTTCAAAGTGACTAGGTATCAATTTTACCCACACAATTCGGGCAGACTTGAGTAATTTATAGCATCCTCAAAGTCAGTCTTTCAAAAATTCCAAAGTATAGGACATGATAATCCAAATCCAAATGTTTCTCAAGAAAAGTCATTTTCAATCGTTCGGAATATCGCGATTTAAAAAAAATTTGGGGCCTGGGGGGTCCTTATGGGACCCCCTGAGCAGGCCTAGGGGGTCAGGTGGCTTCTACCCTGCTCCGTTTGCGTGTTTTGCACCTTTGTTTCACTGCTTTCTTGTGCCTTCGTTCTACCGAGGCACAAGATGGCTGCCAACACTTCCTGGTTTGGAGTGTTGACAGACAGTGGCAGCCAATCAGCATGCCTTCCCGAGAAAGCTGCATGCTCATTGGCTGTCAACACTTCTAACCAGGAAGTGTTGGCATCCATCTTGTGCTTGTGTTGACAGACAGTGGCAGCCAATCAGCATGCCTTCCCGAGAAAGCTGCATGCTCATTGGCTGTCAACACTTCTAACCAGGAAGTGTTGGCATCCATCTTGTGCTCGATAGACAAAGGCAAAAGAAAGCAAAAAAACAAACGTAAAGAACACAAAAAGGGGGAAGGGTAGATACACCCTGACACCCTAGGCCTGCCCAGGTGGTCCCACAAGGACAAAAAAGGACAACATATTTTTTTTTTAAAACCTGGTCTGTTTTTTAAAAAATTACCCCACAGGGGGACCAAATCGCGGGGGCATAGTGATAAAGAATTGTGTGGGGGATCCACACTTCCACGGGGACTGCCGCCCCCGGGGCAAAGCAACACAGCCCCTTGGAGCATACTGGAGGCTCCTGGTGGGCTAGTTGGCCCCCAGGGACCCCCAGTATGCAAGGGGAATTAGTTCCTATTCTGCAAACACGCCAGGGGTTGCGCTGCAGAGAGGTGTAAAAAAGAGTGTGGTCTCATTACACCTCTCTGCAATGCAGCCCCCTGGCGCATACTGCAGGTTCCAGGTGGGCTAGTTGGCCCCCAGTGACCCCCAGTATGCAAGGGGAATTAGTTCCCCCTCTGCAAACACACCCGGGGGCTGCGTTGCAGAGAGGTGTAAAAAAGGGTGTGGCCTCATTACACCTCTCTGCAATGCAGCCCCCTGGCTTATACTGGAGGCTCCTGGAGGGCTAGTTGCCCCCCAGGGACCCCCAGTATGCAAGGGGAATTAGTTCCTCCTCTGCAAACGCGCCAGGGGTTGCGCTGCAGATTGTTGTAAAAAGGGGGCATGCCCTCTGAACACCTGCCTGCAAAAATGTAGTAAATCAGTATAAATAAACAAATTAATACATTTAAAAATTGTCATTTAAAAAACCGTTGAAATTCAATGAAAAAACCATAGGTTTCAGGCCTTATATAGTTAGGAATTAGCATTTAAAAAACCTTGCATATTCAATTAAAAAAACATAGGTTTCAGGCCTTACATAGTTAGGAATTAGCATTTAAAAAACCTTGCAAATTCACTGAAAAAAACATAGTTTTCAGGCATTATATAGTTAGGAATTAGCATTTAAAAAACCTTGCAAATTCACTGAAAAAACCATAGGTTTCAGGCCTAATATAGTTAGGAATTAGCATTTTAAAAACCTTGCAAATTCACTGAAAAACCATAGGTTTCAGGCCTTATATCGTTAGGAATTCACTTTTAAAAAACCTTTGAAATTAACATAAAAAACTATAAGTTTTGGGGATGTTATAGTTAGCTGGACATTTCACTCATACAAAACCATTGAAATTGCTCCTATATAGTTAGTTGTACTAACTATATTTCGCGCACCCGCAATCCACTGCTGATGATGTCACATATTACATCATTCATGACATGGTCAGTGACATCACTGATGACATCTCAAATGACATCAATGATGACATCACTGATGACATCATCCACGTGACAATCACATACACCTTTTCATACACTAGTAAAATCTTTCATCACTCTTTGTAAAATACAGAGTATCATATTTGAATCAATTGACACACCAATACAAGTATTTAAAAATCCACTCATTGATTCCTAGATGTATACACACATCTAATCACTTACCTGTAGATTCACTCATACATGCTGTCAATGAAAAATAGAACACTATCAAAAATACTAAAATACTTAACACCTATATCGACATTACACACCAGCACACAACTTATTCACATATGAAGTTATCCTACTCACTTATGTAAACAATGGATCATACTTACATACTTAGTTAGCTACACACTTAAACAAACACCACTTCATCTATTCAATTTGATAGTAAGTCATATTTAGTATATTATAAAATCATTATTACAAGTATACAGTTATCCATACAGTCACTCAGACAATCATTGAGTCTTATGTATACTTATTTATATACAACAACTGACACATACACTGCCTTTTATTTTTCAAGTTTCTTGGACATGTACCATTGAGAAATATATTTGCTCATCACCACACCCATAAAGATATTCACTCACCCAAACAACTGTTAGAACGTGTAGTTTTAACTTCATATATCTACTGAATCAACTATTCACACATCTTTGGGCAGTCACACACCCTCCACCGAACCACACACACATTCACTCTCCCATACAAATACTCAATTAACTAATCAATAACTAATATAGACTTTCACATAGCTAGTAACCAACTGGAGAACCAGTTTACACAACAACTGACAAAGTGATACAGATATTCACACAGATTAGTCACTATCCACTATATTTAGTAAGACACTATACATTGTTAAAGTCCTCCATCCAAATATTTATTTTTATATATCCGCTCATACTTCAATGCAAATTGCTATATATATAATGCATATTTAAATAACGAAGCAAACCACATTCACTGGATGATGTCATCAGTGATGTCATCATTGATGTCATTTGAGATGTCATCAGTGATGTCACTGACCATGTCATGAATGATGTAATATGTGACATCATCAGCAGTAGATTGCGGGTGCGCGAAATACAGTTAGTACAACTAACTACATAGGAGCAATTTCAATGGTTTTGTATGAGTGAAATGTTCAGCTAACTACAACACCCCTAAAACTTATAATTTTTTGAGTGAATTTCAAAGGTTTTTTAAAAGCTAATTCCTAACTATATAAGGCCTGAAACCTATGGTTTTTTCAGTGAATATATATATATATATATATATATAAAACTATAATTTATACAACAATATTAATAACATGGATGTTATTTTTCTATATTTTTGTACTTACCTTTATAAATATAAGATGTCGATATTTATGACATCTATATTTATAACTCGATATTGTGGTATGGGGATATTTTGGGTGACGATATTCTGTTAGTTAACCCATACGAACATCACATTCTGGGGATAAATTTGCTTCCATTTACCAACTACTCTCAACAGGTGGTAAACAGAAGGGAGGTGCAGTGCAAGCCATGAGTCGGTGGGCGGCCATTGAAAGAGCTAGTAGACTGCAGCGGCAGGGGGCTGGCAGTGGGAAGCCTCCACACTTCCCCTGTGCCTTTGGAAGGAATGGAAGTGGAGGGGGGTGGTCAACACCAGGCTGAGCTTGCAACCCAAGTCATGTATTATTTCACTGCCTGCATTTTCCAACTAGAAAAACAGAATCAACCTAGTAATCCAGGTGCAGGAAAACACCTAGTCAGTTATAATTGTGCAGAGTAGATTTCGACATGTTAATACTCCCCAGCAAATTTATATTCATGTCCTAAGTGTCTCTGACAGTTGAATCAGCTTTCCAACAACTCTCCTGCAAACCACACACTGATGCTGAAGTCAGACTGTCTATCTGCCATCTTCTCAGGTATTCTGGAATGTGTATCAAATTGTATGTGTTTCTCTGCTTGACTCCACAATGTAATGCACTCTATGAATTGCTTCTCAACAAATATAGATTGCTTTCGTTAAGTAGAAGATCGAATGTTAAAGTGCTTGATGTAGATGACAAATCATGGCAAACGTTTTTCTCCAATAAGTGCAATTGTAATTTCCAAACATGCAAAAAGTTCTCATATTCTTCATTTTTTAACTTACGTTCTATAGAATCCAGTAGATTATTTGAAGATTTACCATTAGCTGACATTCCCTCTGACAGAAAGCTCGAGGTATCAGCTTCTGGTTTCAATCAACGACCTATGTGCCGTGGTTTGTACTTACCAGACAGCTTCACTGCATCATGGGCTTCCCTGGTGCAGCCCACCAAGGAGAAGAGCAAGGGATCGGGTGATATGCATATAACCAGGCAATTCGGGGTAAAAGGCCACTTTATTGGACAGGTATGAAGTTAATATATTTGCGACAATATTACCAAGGCCCTTAATAGATTCCCCACAATAAAACTTCCCAAACATTGGGGCCGATTATGATGGCGGGTGATAAAAGTCCGCCCGCCATCGCTGCTGGAAAAGGGACCGCCCGCCATACGTGTGGCAGTACCGCAAAACGTATTAGGATGCTCCCGCCACACTGGCGGGCATATCCTCTATGTTAACATTGTGGAAGGTGGCAGCACCCGCCACAATGTAAAAATACATGTTTTGCATTTGCATGTGCAACGTGGCAGGCACCGTTCGGTGCCTGCCACCTTGTACATGCAAATGCAGGGGGGTACCCCCACGTGCAGCACCCCACATCCCACCCCCCTGGGGGCACGCAATGGGCACCCAAAGGCATTCTCTGCCTGTCGTTTTGCGGCGGGAACTCCGCCGCAAAAGACAGGCATCATAATGCCCACGGCAGTGCCTGCACGGCACCGTCTCCATTGCCCCATGATACCGGGTCCTGCAAGGCGGGCCAAATAGGACCGCCTTGCGGGACCACGGCGGACGGTCTTTCCATCCACCGGGGTACCATTCACATTCCCACCGCCATCCCAATTCGGCGGTGGGAATATTGAGGTTGATGGCGGGCGGTCTGCCACCGCCGGGCCGGCGGTCCTCACCGCCGGCCCGATGGTGGCGGACCACCCACCATCGTAATCAGCCCCATTGTTCTACCCAACCAACCTCCCAAACCCCATTCTTCATCCCCTGCCTTCCTCCTGCCTCATTCCTCGCTCCCCTGTTTCCCACGGGCCTAAGGTACTCTGAATACCCCCAACCCTTTCTGCCTGTCTCAATCTCCTCAAATTCTGCCACCTGCACAAGAGACAAGTACCTATTCACAAGCTTCTATGACTCTATATGCCCTAGGACAGAAGCATTTAGGGAGGGTGGGTGGGACAAAGTTTTACATTAAGTCCTACCCCACCGCCTACGCCTGCGTGACTAATTATCCCCCAACAGTCGCGTTCTAAACCTCTAACCCACGCACCGCTAATCGCGCTTAGCACCTGTCCTGGGCCATTCTAATCGTCCTAAGCTGCCCGGGGGTCGACATTCTATGAATGCTACCCCCAAGAGCCCCCCTCAGGCGATATGCAAATAACCAGGCCATTCGGGGTAAAAGTCTGCTTTATTGAACAGGTATGCAGTTATTATATTTACAACAATATAACCAAGGCCTTACTACTACAAAGTCAAAAACCTAACATCCCCACCCTTAAGCAATTCCCCACAATAAAACTTCCAAAACATTGTTCTACTCAACCAACCTCCCCAACCCCATTCTTTCATACCCTGCCTTCCTCCTGCCTCATTCCCCTAACCCCTGTTTCCCTCTGTCTTAAGCTACTCTAAATGCCTTCCAACCCTTCCTCCTTGTCTCAATCTCCTCAAATGCTGCCACCTGTCCAAGCGACAAGTGCCTATTTGCAAGCTTCTATGACTCCATATGCCCTAAGACAGAAGCATTTAGGGAGGGTGGGTGGGACAAAGTTTTACATTAAGTCCTATCTCACCGCCTACCCCTGCGTGACTAATTATTCCCCAACGGTTGCATTCTAAACCGCTAACCTGCGCACCGCTAATCGTGCGCAGCACCTTTCCTGGGCCATTACAATCGCCCAAAGCTGCCCAGGGATGGACATTCTACGAATGCCACCACCAAGAGCCCTCATCGGGCGATATGCATATAAGCAGGTCAATCGAGGTAAAAGGCCGCTTTAATGGACGGGTATTCAGTTATTATATTTGCGACAATATAACCAAGACCTCACTATTATGAAGTCAAAAACCTAACACCCCCCACCCTTAAGCGATTCCCCACAATAAAACTTCCCAAACATTGTTCTACCCAACCTAACTCCCAAACCCCATTCTTTCATCCCCTGGCTGCCTCCTGCCTCATTCCTTGCTCCCCTGTTCCCCTCTGGCTGAAGCTACTCTGAATGCCCCCCAACCCTTCCTGCCTGTCCCGAGCTCCTCAAATTCTGCCACCGGGAAAAACCTTGCACAGGAGTTTTTCCCGGCCCCCTGACTTACTTATTTCATTTAACTATTTACACGTTCTTGAATAGTCGGCTGAATTCTAGGCACTCCCTGCTCGCTAATAATGCGTAGATGTCATATAGAATCCTTATAAAATGAGAACCGGTCGCCAAAATAGCTGACCAAACTTTATTTAACTTAAGCTTCAAGAATTTAAAAAAAAAGGAGCTGTCGCCTAACAGTCCGCCAATCAAAACCATGGCTTTATCCCCAATAAAGCTGATAACTTCTCTTTTATATTCAATATATATTGCTTGTTGCTTATAAAGGAAAGGTGTGCCCCATTATGACGAAAAACTTCCAAATATTCATTGGTTATATCAATATGAGCCAACCAGCTTATTCCTTTGATGCTGCAAAACCAATGCAACTCTCTATTTACCTTTCATCTTGCCCTTCCTTTTAACATGTTGTAAACTTCTCTGCTCCCCTCCAAACCCACCCAGGCACCAGCGCTGTTAAAATCACATTTGTTTTGGCTCAACATTTGAGGTTCAATTCTAAATAATGTCTTCTTTCAGCTTGTTTTGCCACCCACTTTACAAAAGAGTGTCCAATTATCCAAATGGTCACGAGAGCCACTGAAAGACCCGAGATACGACCTTGAAAGAAAATAATGTTAAAAATGTTTACTGAAAATTACGAAACTTCTAACTTCCTAATATATCTCAAACAACAGTCAGAGGACTATCGGCCTAAATTCTTGACCTCCCTGATGGAGAAACCCCATCTATTCTGAAAGAGGGAGTGCCAAAGTGGTGAGGATTCTCTCCCACACTGCACAAAGCTTTTCTCAATATTGCTAACACCTGAGATGCCTCAAGGTGAACCCCATCTTGATGCCTGAACACAAACTCATTCGAGGCACCACCTGCAGTCTTAAATTCCTGCCAAGCTTTGAACAGGCACAATGGACCACCTATTTTTTGGCTCCTTTTCCCACCTGGTCTGTCTTGGATTGTTCCAGGAAAATTCCTATTGATAGCTTTGATAGGATCAAATTTTTAACTCTGAGGTCGTCATTGCTGCCTTTACCTAAAAGTTCAGAAATTCTAAAGGCACCAAAAATTAGCCAACACGTGCATTGCTTAAGTAATAAGAACTCGAAATGAGAAAGTCAATTAACAGGCAATACTTTTATGTCATATAACAGCTTCAGGGAACTGGGCTCTCGTACATATTGACCTCTATTCTTTTCTTCTCATTGGGATATTGGTATACGAAAAGCTCTGTATGGCGACTGATCACCAACCTGGCTCTAAATTATTTCTCTTGCCCACTCGCAAGCGTGTCTTATGAACGTGTTTTTAGTGCTGCTGGTGCATATTGTTACTTCAAAAAGAACCCGCCTTTTGCCCAAAAATGTGGAGAGGTTAACAATAATCAAGATGAATCAGCACTTCATACCACCCGATTACAAAATACGTGAATGCACGCAGGAAGAAGAGGACACTGACTTAGGTGACGACGATGGAAGTTCTTCTCGGTCACCAGACCTACTCCCATCTCAATTCATAAACTTGGAGGACGAGCTCTGCTTCCCTGATACCGAGGAATGAAAATTACTTCCTTTTTTCCGTACTTATTCACTTTTATTCCTGTGTGTCTTTCTTTGTTTTGCTACTTTTACCACAACAAAACTCTAATCCCTTAATCACAATAAGTCCATCATCAGCACTGTCTTCATCTTATTTTCCTTATTGATTTGAAGATGCCGCAGTCTGCATTCCGATGTTCACAACTCAATCATGCTCCTCTATCCTCCTCCTTCAGACTCCCCCTATCCATTTCCCTCAAGGCAGATGGATGGATTATGGAGAAAAAATAAACGTTGTCTTCGTAGATGAGTCCCCTCAAGTGGGACTGAAATAACTGACTGACTACATGCTTGCTGATTGTTGACAGACCTACTTCTGAAATTTACAGGAGAGGCTGCCCTGTGGGCCCTCACTTTCCGAAGAAGATGCGGACATAAAGTAGAACAGGTAATGAATAATGAGAAGATGGCATGCAGTGGACAGTTAAAACCAATTGCTGTTTGTTTTTTGTGAACAGCGCAAATTGCCATGTTTTCAATATACCAGTATTGCAGGTTTTTGGGGGTTTATTTGGGGGTGTTCTAGATTTGCGGTGCTGGGTTGGGGGGGTCTGGGAGCACTGCTGGCACAGTCTAATGTTGATTGCATTTGTTTTTCAGGAAATCCATGGTGGAAAAGGGGAGTTAGGGCCTAGCTGCACAGCGCATTTGGACTGAATTCCAGGTTGGCCCGAAATTTGCTAGGTCTCACTTTTTAAGGTTTTGCTTTTTGGCTGTTTGGGGGTCTTCTAGTTGTTTCCGCCTGGGTTGATGGGTCTGGGGGCATTGCTGGGAAGGTCTAATACCGGATAAAAGTGTTTTGGAGAAAATCGAAGGTGACATTTTTTTTCCATTTTCAGGCATTTTGCTCACTTTAGCGTTATCGGGGGCCTGCTTGGGGGGGTTCCTGGTGTTTGGGGGTGGGTTTTGGAGTCTTGGAGCAACGCTGGGTATGGATACTTTTGATTGCAAGAGGTTGGAAGCAAATCCATAGTGGGAAAGGGGAGTTAGGGCCTAGCTGCAGAGCGCGCGCGGAGTGATTTTGGAAATTTGCCTAAACATTTTTAAGTCCCCATTTTTGTATATTTGCTTTTTGCCTGTTTGAGGGTATTCTACTTGTTTCCGCCTGGGTTGACGGGTCTGGGGGCATTTCTGGGAAGGTCTAATACCGGATAAAAGTGTTTTGGAGAAAATCGGAGTTGAAAAAGTTTTTGCGTTTTTGCTCACTTGCTTGTCTTTGGGGTGCTGTTTGGGGGGTTTCTGGTGTTTGGGGTGGGTTTTGGGGTCTGGGAGCACTGCTGGCACAGTCTAATTTTGATTGCATTTGTTTTTCAGGAAATCCATGGTGGAAAACGGGATTTATGGCCTAGCTGCACAGCGCGTTTTGACAGAATTGAAAGAAGGCCGATTCTAAGTATGAGATTTTCCATTTTTGCTTTTTGCCTGTTTGGGGGTGTTCTATTTTTTTGCGGGTGGGTTGGCGGGTCTTGGGGCATTGCTGGGAAGGTCTAATACCGGATAAAAGTGGTTTGGAGAAAATCCATGCTGAAAAGCGTTTTGGCACTTTTTTTTAACTTAGGGCTTGTTAGGGTTAGCAGCAGTATTGCATCTGTTTGAGAGGGTTCTAGACTTTTGCAACTGGGTTCTGGGGTCTTAGAGCACTCGTGGGAATGTGTAATTTTGGTTGCAAGTGGTTTGAAGGAAATCCATGGTGGGAAAGGGGGGATTTGGCGTAGTTAAAGAAAGCGTTTGCCACTATTCTTAACTTAGGGCTCGTTAGTGTTAGCAGTATTGTATTGCATGTGTTTGGGCGGGGGTTCTAGATTTTTATGACTGGGTGGGGTCTTGGAACACTTGTTGGAATGTCTAATTTTAAATTTGATTGCAAGGGGTTGATGAAAATCCATGGTGGAAAAGGGGGGTTTTGGCCATACTTTCTGAGTGCGTTTTGGCACGATTTGAAATTAGGCCTCTGCGAGGTAGCAGCAGTATTCTGCACGTTTTTGGGAGGGTAATGTGGGGTGTTCTAGATTTTGGGGATTGTCATCTCTGAAAGTGACAGTATAATTTTTGCACTACACAGCGTGCCTTATATATTTTTTTCTCCGAGGTGTCTTTAACACTTACTGTTGTGTTTTTCCATCATCAATTACAGGCAGGCTTTTACCCTGTGCCATCGATGTACTACTCAGGCTTACAATTAGCGATCCGCAAATCCGCATCAGGCAGGCAGTGGACAGTCAGTGTGTCTGGTCACCAAGATTGATCGACGAAGCATTCGATGGAATGAAGGAGTACCGCGAATAAGAGGAATGGCTGGATGCATCAACTTCACAAATTCAACGGGACAACTACAAAAAACAGTAACAGTATCCAAAATTCTCCTTATCTTTTAAATGATATTCTTGTGAACTTGAACTTACTTCTACGAGTGTGACTCTGTGCGTTTGTTTGATCTCTGCTTCAAATTTATCCCTCCAGCTATTTGATACGTCTTTGCTATGTTTAACACTAATTTAATGTTCGAAGTGTTTATTTATTTATTTGTGGGTTTATATAGCGCTAGAATCAACTCCCGGAGGAGTATCTCCGCGCTTCGACCGCTGGGGAACCCGTCCTGGCTCACCCTGAGAGATGGTCCCTAATGGGTATCTCTAGGGTGCGACCAAGCATCCCCGGCGGTCTGGGGGGCCGTTGTGAAGATGAGGCAAGCTAATGCCCAGAGTTGCCGAGTGTGGTCCCTGACTGGAGTAGGCACCGAGGCGAGAATTATCGAGCCCGCTGACCCTGGTCCACGACCCTGCCGCGTCGGGAATCGAACCCTGGTCCCGGGCCGTCCTCTGCTTACGGGTCTGCCGCCTCTAACCAGTGAGCCACACCACTCCACATTTTTCTGAGGGCAGAGAGGCAAGTGAAATTGCGTAATGACTGCAGTCCTGTACTGCCAACTTGTTCCTTCGTAGTTACTAGTAAGTTGCAGTAAGTAGTAGTACTACTTTTCAGTAAGCTAACCATCCATTTAGTAAACAACTTCTGGCATGCAGTAGTGCACTTCCTTTATGTCCCTTTAAAGGTTTATCAATTTCTTCAAATCCAAAGATTTGTTTCTCTTCATTTGTTGTTTGACTGTCCATGCTGTGTTTTTTTTCCTCTCTACCAAACTTTCCCAAAAAACCCCATTCCCATCCAATTTTCAAACCCTAACCCTCTTCCCCCGGGCTGTGCGGTATTTCATTGAGGTGTGACTGACAACAACAATAAATTCCACACACTTGCTGGGGAGGATAAGGTCAAAGCAACCAGAAGTTCATGTGGGCCATCGTGGATTGATAATAAGAACATCATCCTCCTACACAACGTGAACAATCTAATGCTTAATGCTTACCTTACTTTGGCACTGCTTAGGCTACAATTTAGGGCACTGTTCTGTACCGTACTATCTATTGTACTGTTTCTAATGCTACGCTCAGGCCACTCAATGTTTAATTTCCTCTTTTTTTCATATGGTGATACTGCAAGTGTGTGCCACTACTGCTACCAGCACAACAATGATATTGCATCCGTCGAGGATTCAAGTCAAGAACCAACCTTAATCACCATTTGCAATGCAGCCAGCCCTGGGGCTACCCCGATTCTCAAACACGAATCACAGGTAAGATAAGCATTTTGGAGAGGTAGAATAATGGGCTAGGACTGGGAGGAGAACAGAGATTGCCAGTACTACTAGTAAAGTACTAGTAGGGCTACTGAATTCACTAACTCAGTTACGGGCACTTTGGAACATTTCAGGACTAGATGTTTCATTCATGCTGGTAGGTTGGAAGAAACCAAATGTCCAGTAACCACCGCCCACCCCCACACAAAATAATATGAACGCGTATACTATGTTTTGGTATGAAAAATAATTATTAAGAAACATATTGAGGTAGTCAAAAAATGAAATAAATTAACCCAACTCACCCCCCTACCTAACCCCAACCAATGTCCAAAAGTCCAAAAGTCCCCTTTCCCAAACACCCAATTCCCACCCCCCCAACAGTCTTTTAAAAAGGGGCAAGGGACAGTCACTTCCTCCGGTGACGTAGTTTTGCAAGCTGTTGCTTCATGTCCCGCTGCTCTTTGCGGAGGTCCCGGAGCTGGCGCTGATGTTTTTTGGCCAACCGCTCCAGGTAGTCCACTCTTTTGCGTAGTCGCGCACACAAACGATCCAGGATCTGGGGGGGGGGGGCGCTGATGTTGTTGCTGCTGTGCGGCAGCGGCGAGAGGCTGTCGGGCCACGGCTCCATTTGGCTGGAGGCTTCTGGCTGGTGGACCCGGGGGCAGTGGAGGAGGATGTAGATGTTGATGTCTCCTCAAGCTCCCGAGCCCACAACCGCCGATACTCGAAACAAATAGCCTCCAGCTTACGGGCCCTGGCCCGGACAGCCATCTTCTTACGGGTGAGCTTTTTGGGAGTAGCATCTATGAAGAAAGAAAGAAAAATACTGTAGCCAATAGTCTTTAACATAAAGTCAAAATAATTCAACGGAAGGTTGAGACTCAGTAACACCAGCAAGTAGCAAACACAGTATAACATTTTGGCATGTATCTTTCCGCCGTCTTTGTAAGCCTGTGACACTGTGAGTTTCAGGAATTCCACTGGCAGCATTATAGGGTGACTCACTACTACATACATAGTCAGAGAGTACTAAAAAAAGGCCTTTTTTACTTTTTTTCTCTTGTTTTGCAAAATAAATTACTGGTACGTGAACTTGTGGTAGCCGCCATAATGGCAGCTCACTCAGCTTTCACCCAAGAAATACAGACACAGGCCATGATGATGCAGACTCGCAGTACTTTAAGCAGTACATGCAGGTGGGGATAGAAATGTCTTACTTTTCTATAGGGGTGGCACTGCCACTGGCCATACTTCATTCACTCAGCGTCTGCTCTACTACATCATACACCTCTGCTATCGACGAGGAGGATAAAGAAGATAACATCCAGGCTTCCAAAGTACGTCTATGATTCTTCTTAATGTCTCAAATGTACCAAAATGTATTTTTGTCAACAACCAACTAACACCCTTTTCATTATATTTTGGAAACCGCCGTCTTCTTTCTTATGTTGAATTGCATTCAACAAAACCATTCTTTACAGTCATAAATAAATATTAAGACTCGCTCATCCTTCGTTTCACCCTTCTTTAACTTTTCGTTCTTCACATCCCTAAACTACGTCTGATATGACTTGGCTTCACAATAAAAATGTGCCAGCTGAGTTGAAGTGAAGTAGAGGGGGCCATTGGTTACCAGAGAAGTACCGCCGCTAATGCTATTAAAAGTCAAGGTTGACTGTCTTCTCCGTGATAGCCCAAAAAGTAGTTCTAAATTAGTACATGTTCTTGACAGTACAGGGTACTTATACTAGTGTACTGTGTACTACTGTACAGTACATCATACACTCCTTTACGAGCCTACTCAAAAAATTTCAATACGTAAGGAGTATAATAACTTACCACCATCCGCCGCCGCTGAGTCTTCCCCCCCAGCTCCTCCTGTTGGCGCCGCCGCATCCAGAGTGGACCCCTCCACACTGCTGGCCCCGGCACTGGTGGTCATCTGTGCCGCATCAGATGTTGTGACATCTAGGAAAAACATGTCATATTTTCAGATGCCATTGACAACCCCCTATTTTGTCTCATAATGGAAGAAAATGTTACATAACACATTTTTTATTACAGTGATTGAAAAAAAGTAACGGTTTTGGGGAGGGTGTTAACCTTTTATATACTTATTCCATTAAATGCTACACTTCTTCTTATGACAACTGATGAATGCTTGCTTAACGTGCGCCATTTTTCTCATTACAGAAAGAAGATTCCATTGCCCTTCTGCCAGACGATTCACCAACTACTACTGAGTCATCACCAGCAGTACTTTAAGTACTTTAAAGAAGGTGGGGGCTCACGCACAGTTATTCTAATAATTTCCTGTGTCTGTTAACTATTATTAAGTTTGAGTCATACTAATTTCATTCATGGGTATGTTTTTTAAACTTTAACGTCATCTTCATCCATCAGAATACTGCGCTATTAAAAATAAAGAATTAATGTTTTCATTTCTTAATTGAAAATAAAACTTTAAAACTAACAAACACTGTATGGTTTTTGTTCACGAGTGAGTGAGCGGAAAGGTTTGAACTACTGCACTTGGCAGTCATGTTTCAGTGACTCAGATAGGCCGGGACTCGGAGGTAGTCTTCTTCTGTTCTTCTGGGTCGTAAAATCATTGGTCAGACATTCTAGATAGTCGGTCAGGGGCATGGGGGTTCAACTTCTGTTCGGACTGAGGTATGTCAAAATTCGAACTGCACCTATCATCAACAATGTCCTATTTATCTTGTCCATACTTCTTTGTGTGCAGAATAGTCCCTGAAACACTAGCGGTATGGGATGTGCTCCTCTCAAATCAAAAAGGCAACTGCTACCTTTTACTTGGTGTAAACAATGACATTTTGTTGTTGGAAATTGTCAAAGCACTTACATTAAGAAGACTGGAATAGACAGCAAGGGCAACCCAGAGGACTGCACACAGTGCCTAGAGCTATTGCTGTATCAGAGTTTTGTTTCACACCGTTTGCCGAATGGGCAAGCTTAGCTACCTACACAGACCGACTCATAATTGTAAATAGTAGTAGCACAGAGAGTGATGGTAGAGGCAGGATAAGAATGTAGAAAGTAGTCTACATTAGAAGAAGATCAAAGACTATTTTGTAAAACATAGAATTATTAGGAACCAGTTTGTAATGAATAGGAGCTGTAAAATTTAGGGAAGTATAAGTATTAATATAACAATAGAACAACTTACTGGGGCCAGCAGAAGAGCCTGCAAGGGACTGAGCCTCTCCACCTTCTGCCACCGGAGTCTCTGTCGCCGCCGCCGCCTTGCCCCTGGGAGGTCCTGGTGATCATGAAATAATGAAACACAACATGGATGATTTTTTTTGGGAAAATATTTGATTTCTTTGTACTCAATCTAAAATTATGTCGGGGAAACAAATTAACATCAATTGCATCTGATCTGGTCAACTAGGAGGATAGTAGTACAGTATTGCAGGATTCGCAGACCATCTAATAGGAAAGTTATGTAATTCACTAACTACATCAACAACAAAAAGGTTCTACTACGACTGCCATCACTCAGCAGCACGAGACGTCGCGTGACAGACACAGTCCGTCATCATGATTGCAGACCACTAACATTTGTCCTATAACAAGTAATAAATAATATACTCAATGTATCAATCCACCACTATCTCTTCAAAGTGGTAGCAGCAGGAGTACAAAGAAGGACTAGACTTGAGTCTACTGTCTCTAGAATTACGCAGTAATGCTCTCAAATGACTAAAAAGTTGCAAACAAGTAAGCATAGTAGCAACGCCAATAACCAGGCGAGCACCTGCAATGACAGAAGCTATTTAAACATTATTTTACCTGCAATGTAATCGAATCAGCAGCATTCGTACTCTTCAGGAAAAAAATAGATTAGCAATATAACAGAGCAGAAGGAAAAAAAGTAGTTATTAAATAGCTACTTACCAAGGCCAGGGATCTCCACACCAAGCAGGTCGAGCATGTCATGCTCCCGGTCCAAGATGTCACTCCACCGGTGCGTCACTTGCTGGTAGGTGCGCCGGACCCCAGACTCCTTATGCATGCGCCGGCACACCTTCTCCCACAACTGACGACGCTCCCGGAGGCGGTAACTGGAAGCAATCCGCCCACCTGCTGCCACGGTTTTAGGGAGGTGGACTTGCACAAACACCATCAAGGCGGCCACCTCCACTGCGGAGAAGATCTCCCTGGCCTGGACTTCCTCCCCCCTAAAATGCCCGCATGGGAGCCGGGTACGGGGTGCTGGGCCCTTCCCCTTGCCCTTAGCCATGGTCCTGGGCACAAGAAGAAGGAAAGAAGAATAGGTGTGAAAAAAATTAGGAGAGAGAGCGAAAGAAATAAAGTAGGTAATAAAGTAACAAAAAGTTAAAAAAAAACACAAAATATAGATGTAGGAAATTGAAGAGAGAGATAATAAGCAAAAAAAGACAAAAAAAGTTCAGAAAAACATAGGATTACGAAGATGTGAGATGGATAGAAAGGTAGCATGCCCAAAACCATAGCAGTGAATGAAAAACAAGATGGCCGCGCCCGTAGAGGACCGCGTGGGTAAGTTTGCGCGATATTTTCCCCGCGAGCACGCAAAAACGCCCATGAACACGTAATCGCGCGCCGCATACGACGCAAGCATGCAACAAGCGCCCAGAAACGGAAACACGTCACACAAACAAGATGGCTGCACCCATACACGACCACATGGGCAACCTCGGGGTCGGTGCGCTGCAAGCGGTCCGCAAAAAAGCAGAAAACCGCGCGAACATGCAAAAAAAAGAAATCAGCAAATTCGCACGAATTTGCGGATTGCAAGGTCGATATTGCACGAATTCGTGCCCCAAGAATCTCGCGAAATGGCATAAAAATGAATTTTGGAAAACTGAAAGCACTTAGCAGGTGCAAAAGTTCAAGCTAATTTGTAACCATTCCCTGTAGTGCTTCCTGAGGGGCCCCTCCAGAGTTCAGTTGCCTACTTGCAACTATTCTCTGACACTGCTCTGACCCTGAAAGCAGGGTCAGAGAATAGTTACAAGTATGGCACAGTGCTCCTGTAAAAAAAAAACTGCAGCAGGAAGCACTTACAGCTAAGGAAGCAGGTGCCAGACTTGAAGCACAAATTCAGTGACACATTAACCAGCCCCAAATTAATTCATCTCAGTTGAGGCTGGGCAGGTGTGCTTTCCCCCCATAATCTACAGTGGTGAACAAGAGGGTGGTAGTGGTGAACCAGAGGTTGGCACTGGTGAACCTGAGGGTGATGTGATGAACCAGAGGGTGGCAGTGATGAACCAGAGGGGGACAGTGATGATCCAGAGGGTGGCAGTGGTGAACCAGAGAGTGACAGTGCTGTACCAGAGGGTGGCAGGGGTGAACCAGAGGTGCTGTGATGAACCAGAGGGTGGCAGTCATGAACTAGAGAGTGGCAGTGGTGAACCGGAGGGTGACAGTGCTGTACCAGAGGGTGGCAGGGGGGAACCAGAGGTGATGGGCTGAACCAGAGGGTGGCAGTCGTAAACCAGAGGGTGGAAGTGGTGAACCAAAGGGTGACAGTGCTGTACCAGAGGGTGGCAGGGTGAACCAGAGGGTGCTGTGATGAACCAGAGGGTGGCAGTCGTGAACCAGAGGGTGGCAGTGGTGAACCAGGGGGTGACAGTGCTGTACCAGAGGGTGGCAGGGGTGAACCAGAGGTGCTGTGATGAACCAGAGGGTGGCAGTCGTAAACCAGAGGGTGCTGTGATGAACCAGAGGGTGGCAGTGCTGTACCAGAGGGTGGCAGGGTGAACCAGAGGGTGCTGTGATGAACCAGAGGGTGGCAGTGGTGAACCAGGGGGTAGCAGGGGTGAACCAGAGGGTGGCAGTGGTGAACCAGAGGGTGGCAGGGGTGAACCAGAGGTGCTGTGATGAACCAGAGGGTGGCAGTCGTAAACCAGAGGGTGCTGTGATGAACCAGAGGGTGGCAGTGATGAACCAGAGGGGGACAGTGATGATCCAGAGGGTGGCAGTGGTGAACCAGAGGGTGGCAGTGGTGAACTAGAGGGTGGCAGTTGTGAATCGGAGGGTGGCAGTGGCGAACCAGTGGGTGACAGTGCTGTACCAGAGGGTGGCAGGGGTGAACCAGAGGTGCTGTGATGAAGCAGAGGGTGGCAGCCGTGAATCAGAGGGTGGCAGTGGTGAACCAGAGGGTGACAGTGCTGTACCAGAGGGTGGCAGGAGTGAACCAGAGGTGATGGGATGAACCAGAGGGTGTCAGTCGTAAACCAGAGGGTGGCAGTGGTGAACCAGAGGGTGACATTGCTGTACCAGAGGGTTGCAGTCGTGAACTAGAGGGTGGCAGTGGTGAACCAGAGGGTGACAGTGCTGTACCAGAGGGTGGCAGGGGTGAACCAGAGGTGCTATGATGGACCAGAGGGTGGCAGTCGTAAACCAGAGGTGCTATGATGAACCAGAGGGTGGCAGTCGTAAACCAGAGGGTGCTGTTATGAACCAGAGGGTGGCAGTGCTGTACCAGAGGGTGGCAGGGTGAACCAGAGGGTGCTGTGATGAACCAGAGGGTGACAGTGGCGAACCAGGGGGTGGCAGGGGTGAACCAGAGGGTGGCAGTGGTGAACCAGAAGGTGGCAGGGGTGAACCAGAGGTGCTGTGATGAACCAGTGGGTGGCAGTCATAAACCAGAGGGTGGCAGGGTGAACCAGAGGGTGCTGTGATGAACCAGAGGGTGGCAGTGGTGAACTAGGGGGGTGGCAGGGGTGAACCAGAGGGTGGCAGTGGTGAACCAGAGGGTGGCAGTGGTGAACCAGGGGGTGGCAGGGGTGAAGCAGAGGGTGGCAGGGGTGAACCAGAGGTGCTGTGATGAACCAGGGGGTGGCAGTCATAAACCAGAGGGTGGCAGTGGTGAACCAGAGGGTGACAGTGCTGTACCAGAGGGTGGCAGGGTGAACCAGAGGGTGCTGTGATGAACTAGAGGGTGGCAGTGGTGAACCAGGGGGTGGCAGGGGTGAACCAGAGGGTGGCAGTGGTGAACAAGAGGGTGCTGTGATGAACCAGAGAGTGACAGTGCTGTACCAGAGGGTGGCAGGGGTGAACCAGAGGTGCTGTGATGAACCAGAGGGTGGCAGTCATGAACTAGAGAGTGGCAGTGGTGAACCGGAGGGTGACAGTGCTGTACCAGAGGGTGGCAGGGGTGAACCAGAGGTGATGGGCTGAACCAGAGGGTGGCAGTCGTAAACCAGAGGGTGGAAGTGGTGAACCAAAGGGTGACAGTGCTGTACCAGAGGGTGGCAGGGTGAACCAGAGGGTGCTGTGATGAACCAGAGGGTGGCAGTGCTGTACCAGAGGGTGGCAGGGTGAACCAGAGGGTGCTGTGATGAACCAGAGGGTGGCAGTGGTGAACCAGGGGGTAGCAGGGGTGAACCAGAGGGTGGCAGTGGTGAACCAGAGGGTGGCAGGGGTGAACCAGAGGTGCTGTGATGAACCAGAGGGTGGCAGTCGTAAACCAGAGGGTGCTGTGATGAACCAGAGGGTGGCAGTGATGAACCAGAGGGGGACAGTGATGATCCAGAGGGTGGCAGTGGTGAACCAGAGGGTGGCAGTGGTGAACTAGAGGGTGGCAGTTGTGAATCGGAGGGTGGCAGTGGTGAACCAGTGGGTGACAGTGCTGTACCAGAGGGTGGCAGGGGTGAACCAGAGGTGCTGTGATGAAGCGGAGGGTGGCAGCCGTGAATCAGAGGGTGGCAGTGGTGAACCAGAGGGTGACAGTGCTGTACCAGAGGGTGGCAGGAGTGAACCAGAGGTGATGGGATGAACCAGAGGGTGTCAGTCGTAAACCAGAGGGTGGCAGTGGTGAACCAGAGGGTGACATTGCTGTACCAGAGGGTGGCAGTCGTGAACTAGAGGGTGGCAGTGGTGAACCAGAGGGTGACAGTGCTGTACCAGAGGGTGGCAGGGGTGAACCAGAGGTGCTATGATGGACCAGAGGGTGGCAGTCGTAAACCAGAGGTGCTATGATGAACCAGAGGGTGGCAGTCGTAAACCAGAGGGTGCTGTTATGAAACAGAGGGTGGCAGTGCTGTACCAGAGGGTGGCAGGGTGAACCAGAGGGTGCTGTAATGAACCAGAGGGTGACAGTGGCGAACCAGGGGGTGGCAGGGGTGAACCAGAGGGTGGCAGTGGTGAACCAGAAGGTGGCAGGGGTGAACCAGAGGTGCTGTGATGAACCAGAGGGTGGCAGTCATAAACCAGAGGGTGGCAGGGTGAACCAGAGGGTGCTGTGATGAACCAGAGGGTGGCAGTGGTGAACTAGGGGGGTGGCAGGGGTGAACCAGAGGGTGGCAGTGGTGAACCAGAGGGTGGCAGTGGTGAACCAGGGGGTGGCAGGGGTGAAGCAGAGGGTGGCAGGGGTGAACCAGAGGTGCTGTGATGAACCAGGGGGTGGCAGTCATAAACCAGAGGGTGGCAGTGGTGAACCAGAGGGTGACAGTGCTGTACCAGAGGGTGGCAGGGTGAACCAGAGGGTGCTGTGATGAACTAGAGGGTGGCAGTGGTGAACCAGGGGGTGGCAGGGGTGAACCAGAGGGTGGCAGTGGTGAACCAGAGGGTGCTGTGATGAACCAGAGAGTGACAGTGCTGTACCAGAGGGTGGCAGGGGTGAACCAGAGGTGCTGTGATGAACCAGAGGGTGGCAGTCATGAACTAGAGAGTGGCAGTGGTGAACCGGAGGGTGACAGTGCTGTACCAGAGGGTGGCAGGGGTGAACCAGAGGTGATGGGCTGAACCAGAGGGTGGCAGTCGTAAACCAGAGGGTGGAAGTGGTGAACCAAAGGGTGACAGTGCTGTACCAGAGGGTGGCAGGGTGAACCAGAGGGTGCTGTGATGAACCAGAGGGTGGCAGTCGTGAACCAGAGGGTGGCAGTGGTGAACCAGGGGGTGACAGTGCTGTACCAGAGGGTGGCAGGGGTGAACCAGAGGTGCTGTGATGAACCAGAGGGTGGCAGTCGTAAACCAGAGGGTGCTGTGATGAACCAGAGGGTGGCAGTGCTGTACCAGAGGGTGGCAGGGTGAACCAGAGGGTGCTGTGATGAACCAGAGGGTGGCAGTGGTGAACCAGGGGGTAGCAGGGGTGAACCAGAGGGTGGCAGTGGTGAACCAGAGGGTGGCAGGGGTGAACCAGAGGTGCTGTGATGAACCAGAGGGTGGCAGTCGTAAACCAGAGGGTGCTGTGATGAACCAGAGGGTGGCAGTGATGAACCAGAGGGGGACAGTGATGATCCAGAGGGTGGCAGTGGTGAACCAGAGGGTGGCAGTGGTGAACTAGAGGGTGGCAGTTGTGAATCGGAGGCTGGCAGTGGTGAACCAGTGGGTGACAGTGCTGTACCAGAGGGTGGCAGGGGTGAACCAGAGGTGCTGTGATGAAGCAGAGGGTGGCAGCCGTGAATCAGAGGGTGGCAGTGGTGAACCAGAGGGTGACAGTGCTGTACCAGAGGGTGGCAGGAGTGAACCAGAGGTGATGGGATGAACCAGAGGGTGTCAGTCGTAAACCAGAGGGTGTCAGTGGTGAACCAGAGGGTGACATTGCTGTACCAGAGGGTGGCAGTCGTGAACTAGAGGGTGGCAGTGGTGAACCAGAGGGTGACAGTGCTGTACCAGAGGGTGGCAGGGGTGAACCAGAGGTGCTATGATGGACCAGAGGGTGGCAGTCGTAAACCAGAGGTGCTATGATGAACCAGAGGGTGGCAGTCGTAAACCAGAGGGTGCTGTTATGAACCAGAGGGTGGCAGTGCTGTACCAGAGGGTGGCAGGGTGAACCAGAGGGTGCTGTGATGAACCAGAGGGTGACAGTGGCGAACCAGGGGGTGGCAGGGGTGAACCAGAGGGTGGCAGTGGTGAACCAGAAGGTGGCAGGGGTGAACCAGAGGTGCTGTGATGAACCAGAGGGTGGCAGTCATAAACCAGAGGATGGCAGGGTGAACCAGAGGGTGCTGTGATGAACCAGAGGGTGGCAGTGGTGAACTAGGGGGGTGGCAGGGGTGAACCAGAGGGTGGCAGTGGTGAACCAGAGGGTGGCAGTGGTGAACCAGGGGGTGGCAGCGGTGAAGCAGAGGGTGGCAGGGGTGAACCAGAGGTGCTGTGATGAACCAGGGGGTGGCAGTCATAAACCAGAGGGTGGCAGTGGTGAACCAGAGGGTGACAGTGCTGTACCAGAGGGTGGCAGGGTGAACCAGAGGGTGCTGTGATGAACTAGAGGGTGGCAGTGGTGAACCAGGGGGTGGCAGGGGTGAACCAGAGGGTGGCAGTGGTGAACCAGAGGGTGCTGTGATGAACCAGAGGGTGGCAGTGCTGTACCAGAGGGTGTATGGGGTGAACCAGAGGTGCTGTGATGAACCAGAGGGTGGCAGTCATGAACTAGAGAGTGGCAGTGGTGAACCGGAGGGTGACAGTGCTGTACCAGAGGGTGGCAGGGGTGAACCAGAGGTGATGGGCTGAACCAGAGGGTGGCAGTCGTAAACCAGAGGGTGGAAGTGGTGAACCAAAGGGTGACAGTGCTGTACCAGAGGGTGGCAGGGTGAACCAGAGGGTGCTGTGATGAACCAGAGGGTGGCAGTCGTGAACCAGAGGGTGGCAGTGGTGAACCAGGGGGTGACAGTGCTGTACCAGAGGGTGGCAGGGGTGAACCAGAGGTGCTGTGATGAACCAGAGGGTGGCAGTCGTAAACCAGAGGGTGCTGTGATGAACCAGAGGGTGGCAGTGCTGTACCAGAGGGTGGCAGGGTGAACCAGAGGGTGCTGTGATGAACCAGAGGATGGCAGTGGTGAACCAGGGGGTAGCAGGGGTGAACCAGAGGGTGGCAGTGGTGAACCAGAGGGTGGCAGGGGTGAACCAGAGGTGCTGTGATGAACCAGAGGGTGGCAGTCGTAAACCAGAGGGTGCTGTGATGAACCAGAGGGTGGCAGTGATGAACCAGAGGGGGACAGTGATGATCCAGAGGGTGGCAGTGGTGAACCAGAGGGTGGCAGTGGTGAACTAGAGGGTGGCAGTTGTGAATCGGAGGGTGGCAGTGGTGAACCAGTGGGTGACAGTGCTGTACCAGAGGGTGGCAGGGGTGAACCAGAGGTGCTGTGATGAAGCAGAGGGTGGCAGCCGTGAATCAGAGGGTGGCAGTGGTGAACCAGAGGGTGACAGTGCTGTACCAGAGGGTGGCAGGAGTGAACCAGAGGTGATGGGATGAACCAGAGGGTGTCAGTCGTAAACCAGAGGGTGGCAGTGGTGAACCAGAGGGTGACATTGCTGTACCAGAGGGTGGCAGTCGTGAACTAGAGGGTGGCAGTGGTGAACCAGAGGGTGACAGTGCTGTACCAGAGGGTGGCAGGGGTGAACCAGAGGTGCTATGATGGACCAGAGGGTGGCAGTCGTAAACCAGAGGTGCTATGATGAACCAGAGGGTGGCAGTCGTAAACCAGAGGGTGCTGTTATGAACCAGAGGGTGGCAGTGCTGTACCAGAGGGTGGCAGGGTGAACCAGAGGGTGCTGTGATGAACCAGAGGGTGACAGTGGCGAACCAGGGGGTGGCAGGGGTGAACCAGAGGGTGGCAGTGGTGAACCAGAAGGTGGCAGGGGTGAACCAGAGGTGCTGTGATGAACCAGAGGGTGGCAGTCATAAACCAGAGGGTGGCAGGGTGAACCAGAGGGTGCTGTGATGAACCAGAGGGTGGCAGTGGTGAACTAGGGGGGTGGCAGGGGTGAACCAGAGGGTGGCAGTGGTGAACCAGAGGGTGGCAGTGGTGAACCAGGGGGTGGCAGGGGTGAAGCAGAGGGTGGCAGGGGTGAACCAGAGGTGCTGTGATGAACCAGGGGGTGGCAGTCGTAAACCAGAGGGTGGCAGTGGTGAACCAGAGGGTGACAGTGCTGTACCAGAGGGTGGCAGGGTGAACCAGAGGGTGCTGTGATGAACTAGAGGGTGGCAGTGGTGAACCAGGGGGTGGCAGGGGTGAACCAGAGGGTGGCAGTGGTGAACCAGAGGTGCTGTGATGAGCCAGAGGGTGGCAGTCGTAAACCAGAGGGTGCTGTGATGAACCAGAGGGTGGCAGTGCTGTACCAGAGGGTGTCAGGGTGAGCCAGAGGGTGCTGTGATGAACCAGAGGGTGGCAGTGGTGAACCAGAGGGTGGCAGGGGTGAACCAGAGGTGCCGTGATGAACCAGAGGGTGGCAGTTGGAAACCAGAGGGTGGCAGTGGGGAACCAGAGGGTGACAGTGCTGTACCTGAGGGTGGCAGGGTGAACCAGAGGGTGCTGTGATGAACCAAAGGGTGGCAGTGCTGTAGCAGAGGGTGGCAGGGTGAACCAGAGGGTGCTGTGATGAACCAGAGGGTGGCAGTGGTGAACCAGGGGGTGGCAGGGGTGAACCAGAGGGTGGCAGTGATGAACCAGAGGGTGGCACTGGTGAACCAGAGGGTGCTGTGATGAACCAGAGGGTGGCAGTGATGAACCAGAGGGGAACAGTGATGATCCAGAGGGTGACAGTGGCAAACCAGAGGATAGCAGTGATGACCCAGAGGGTGGCAGTGATGATCCTGAGGCTGGCAGTGGCGAACCAGAGCGTGGCAGTAATTAACCAGAGGGTGGCAGTGATGAACCAGAGGGTGGCCGTGGTGAACAAGAGGGTGGTAGTGGTGAACCAGAGGGTGTCAGTGGTGAACCAGAGGGTGCTGTGATGAACCAGAGGGTGGAACTGGTGAACCAGAGGGTGCTGTGATGAAGCAGAGGGTGGCGGTGGTGAGTGCTGAACCCGAGGGTGGCAGCAAGGGTGAACCAGAGGGTGCTGTGATGAACCAGAGGGTGGCAGTGGTGAGTGCTGAACCTGAGGGTGGCAGGGGTGAACCAGAGGGTGTCAGTGGTGAACCAGAGGGTGCTGTGATGAACCAGAGGGTGGCAGTGATGAACCAGAGGGTGGCAATGGTGAACCAGAGGGTGGCAGTGGTGAACCAGAGGGTGGCAGTGGTGAACCAGAGGGTCCTGTGATGAGCCATAGGGTGGCAGTGGTGAACCAGAGGGTGGCAGTGGTGAACCAGAGGGTGGCAGTGGTGAACCAGAGGGTGGCAGTGATGAACCAGAGGGGGGAAGTAATGATCCAGAGGGTGGCAGTGGTGAACCTGAGGGTGCTGTGATGAACCAGAGGGTGGCAGCAGGGGTGAACCAGAGGGTGCTGTGATGAACCAGAGGGTGGCAGTGGTGAGTGCTGAACCTGAGAGTGACAGGGGTGAACCAGAGGGTGCTGTGATGAACCAGAGGGTGTCAGTGGTGAACCAGAGGGTGCTGTGATGAACCAGAGGGTGGCAGTGGTGAACCAGAGGGTGGCAGTGGTGAACCAAAGGGTGCTGTGATGAACCAGAGGGTGGCAGCAGGGGTGAACCAGAGGGCGCTGTGATGAACCAGAGGGTGGCAGTGGTGAGTGCTGAACCTGAGGGTGGCAGGGGTGAACCAGAGGGTGGCAGTGATGAACCAGAGGGTGGCAGTGGTGAACCAGAGCGTGGCAGTGATGAACCAGAGGGTGGCACTGGTGAACCAGAGGGTGCTGTGATGAACCAGAGGGTGGCAGTAATGAACCAGAGGGTGGCAGTGATGATCCTGAGGGTGACAGTGGCGAACCAGAGGGTGGCAGTAATGAACCAGAGGGTGGCAGTGATGAACCAGAGGGTGGCAGTGGTGAACCAGAGGGTGCTGTGCCCATACACGACCGCATGGGCAACTTTGCCATGCAAGCGGCTTGCGAACACGCAAAAAGCCCCGCGAACACACAAAAAGCCCTGCAAACACGCAAAAAAACTAATATTCGCAATTTCGCACGAGTTCGCGAATTATGCGGATCGCAAATTCGTATTCGGACGATTTCGCGGACCGCGATTTCGCTGATTTCGCCCATACTTAGTAATCACAGGTTAATTTAGTGACTTTTGTGGTTCACCCTGACAAGGATTGTATTTAACATTTGAGCGAGGCTTCCACCCCTTTCACCCAATAACCCAATTTATTACAATCCTCTTTTAAGCATTGAGTTCTGTAGAATATCAAGGAACGGAAACACTGCAATAGTTTCCTAATGGTTCTTCCAAACATATATCTTGTGTTGTATAAGGGGTCATGCACATTGATATCTCCCCGCACAATTTGAGTTTTACTGGGCGGAGGAATGGACCTGCTAAAACCACATTTTGCACCCAGTAAAAGTCTGAATGATTCAAGGTAGTATCTCCCATGAAGATATCACTCCACTTGATGTATAATGAGGGCCTAAATGGTCATTGTTTCAAGACCGGATTGCTCAGACATTTAATAAACACTGTGAACTTTCTCCAAGTACCTTAAAGTACAACTTACAACCTACAGTTGAGACCAGCGATAGGAATAGAAATCATCTTCTATTAAGAAATGTAAGGCCTATTAGATCCCCATAGAACAGTTTCTAAAATGTCCCGCGCTCCCGGAATCCTCCAGTTTCCCACTAAGCCAGAGCATGTTATGGGGACCGCTCTCTCTTTTTGTGGTAATTTATCCTTTCATTCTTGGATCACATCCAGATTTACCTTCTTTGGTGATCAATCAGCTTTCTCCTTTGACCTCATCTGAAAAGAAGTAAGGGTGAGTTATATGCTGACAAACTCTGAGTTCATGACTATCCCAAGCTATAGAGGTGCCCCAGCATTTTTTATTAGAAGGCAAATATTTATGTTACGCTTTATTTGATGCAGGTTTTTAGTAAAATTGCGTTAAAAATGTTGCTAATTAATTTGTTAACATTTTCATTACCAACTTTTGAAAATTGAGCATTTTCAAGTAGGATGGTTGTCACAATTCAGTCTTCGTTCGTGCATCCTGTTACCTTTTCACACGGGGTGGGCAGACCATTGTCAAATCCTCTTTACATTTCTTTTTAATACAATGCTAAAAAGCATCACATATTTGCATCTATTATTGAGTGACTGATCCAGGGATAGCAATACATGTTGCATATTAAATATCAAATATAACAGCCTGGGGTGAATTTAATATTAACCAAGATAAACAAGATTAAGCACATTTGTTCGAATGAAGGAAAGGAGAAAAACATGGTGGGTGGAGAATAACTATTAGGGATTCATTTTTCACATAGCCATGTTAATGTTTCTCTTTCATTCCACAGCTTGTGTTATTTCCTTCCTTTAATTTCCCATGTGAGCTAATGTAATGTTGTAAAATTCAGTTCATGAATTTAATGTAGACGACGTTTAACCATCTTTAAACTGCAATGCAAAGGCAAACCTTAATGTCTCATCCGATAACAGAGCACAAAGTAAAGATGCTACTCTCTTTTGCTGAAACATCACCTGGTGGTTTCACTATTTTAAATCACGATGGGCCAATACCATATGCCATCCATCTTCAGTTACCAATATGTGTAAAAGAAAAACTGAAATAAAAAATAACAACAAAAAATTATTGAGAATCGGGATACGTTGAACCGTAATAACACAGGTAAAGACACAAATTAGATGTTTCAAAATCCAATAAAACAAACAATGAAAACATAGCTTGGATTAAGAAGTTAACTAAATTTCAAGCAGAAAATATAAATTAGCATACGGAAGTGAATTCAAGTAAATATTGCATAGAGCTTATCATATGAGCTGCTCAACTCCCTGCTCTTCGAGCTCCCAGTCTAGACACGCATGCGCTGTTGATTCACCAAAGTGCTAGAGGTAGTGGAAGTGACACAAAGATCATTGAGCTCATGGGACGTCACAGGTTTGCCTCTTCAGTCAGGTGCAGTTTGAATCCAGTGGCACAGTGTGCACCGAGCCCACGTCTGGACATACCCTACGCACTTAGGGTGTCACATCTTACTGAAGAGGCCCAACTAGTCTTAAATCAGTCTTTGGTTGCTTGTGGTCTGGTTCTGAGGGTACCTGGCTGTCGGACTTGCTCCACTCCCGGTCACGTGTGCACGCCAGGTAGAGAAAGACATAAACAAAAGATGCTGAACTGGACAGAAGAGAGCTTTGCGTTCTAGTTGACGTGTGTGGGTCTCCCGACCCGCCCCTCTCCACTTACTTCCGCGTTGCTCCGACGTTTGTCGTTGTTCTCTAGCAGGACTCCTATTCCTGACTGCTGCTGTTCAACTGGTGAGGAGGGGACCTTCACAAAGTTTCCTGACTTCTGCTGTTAGTGTGATGCCGCAGGGACCTTCATGATGTTTCCTGAAAGATAAGAGAAAAGAATGTAATTACTCACAAATAATTCACGAGCATCAAGGCGGTAACGTTTATTTTGATTTGCATTGTGTTGTACTTGGCCCTTTTTCCCAAAATGTTTCGCTTTTCGACCCCCATATTTTAGGATGTCTCCCCCATGGTAGAGAACTGTGTAGGCCATGTGTGGTGTGAGATGTCATAGTAAATGTAATTCCCTGGTGGGCGCACTTGTTAAACCCCCGTGGTAAAAATGCACCCTGGTGAAATGTCGCTCTTAAAATGGATGCCATGGCTGTGTGTTGTGCCACCTGACTGTGGTGGGTTAGCAGTCTAGTTGTTGGTTCCCAGCCATCTCAGCTTTTGGAGGGAAGCCTGGCACCCAGGGTGCTCTACTCCTCCCCCTGAGCCAGTTAGAACCAGTTCCCCAGATGCTTCTAGAAGCTTCTGGCACTGTCTGTCAGGTGGGGTGATTGGCGTATAAGTTGGGGGCTGTGCCACCATGTGCTCAGACAGAGCAGGGACGTGAACGTGAGGGGACCTGCTACCAGGGGGTACCGACACTTGGGCCTGTGTGCTGGAACCTGCACCCAACTGAAACCACTCTGATGTCCACAGGGCTATGGAAAGCCCCAATGCAGGAGTAAAGGCTGCTGTAAAGGAGGAGTGCCACGCTACAGTGGAGGATGTTTTTTTAAGCCTACCGCCCTGTCTTGATGAGTGCCCACTGACTACTGACCTTGCCCAGTACTGCCTGCTGCTCTGCTACCTGGCCCCTGAAGAAGGAAGGAGCGCCATCTTAGGTCCCTGAGGCTGCTGGTGGGACCTTGCACCACGCGAGCGCTACACCTAAAAGCGCCTGGAGAAGAAGAGCGCTTTACCTGACTGCCAAGGAGCACTTTTGGCTGTGCCCAGAAAGAGGTGGGGTGCGCTACAACCGTCCCCATCTGGGCTGCTGACTAGGGCCTGGTATTTAGAAGCGCCACGGGAGCCAACCCTGCATGATCGCGCCCTTGTGCTGCCTTAAAGCCTGAGCGGGTATCTACCCCATGTGTGTGCCGTGCCGTGGTGCCTACTGAAGTCAACGGGAGCCCGCCCCGCACTTCGCTGCTGCCCAAGATCACTGCCGCCGCCTGGGGATCGCCAGAAGCAGAAGAGAGGAAACGGGTGCCTACTCCGTGTAATGGTTGCGCTTGTGCATTGATTAACGGGAGCCTTCTCCGTGTTGGTGTTCATTTAGATCCGCGGGTGCCCACCCCGCACTGGCGCCGAGAGAAGATCACCGCCGTGACCCAGGGAGTAGCTGGGGCCGCCGCTCTGCCTGCGGCGACCCAGAGGCCCAAGCCCGGTTGTGGGCGGGGCTAGTGGAGCCGGCCGAGAGAGCCCTAGGGAGAGCGGGAGCCTACCCCGCCTACACCGGTGAGGATGTGTCGCAAGGGAAGCCGCCTGAAAGTCGACGGAGAATTTGCTTCATGGTGGGGGCTCTCTGTGAGCGGAGGAGAGCCCCAGGAAGGTGCTGCCACTAGCGGGGCTCCCATGTGGAAAAGGGAAGCCCTGTGCTGGCCGCCAGCTGGCAGCAGAAAGGAGAGAGGCGGGCAGGGACTGTGAGGCACATTGTCGGTGCTTTCCCTGCGCAAGAGGACATCGGGAACCACCCCGCCTGCGTGTTTCTGTGCCTGCAGCCCGAGAGCCCAGTGAGTGAAGCATTGGGGAGCCAGTGGCAGGGAGGGGGCAGCGGGGCACATTGTCAGTGCCCGCCCCGGTTTGACCTCCACAGAGGATCGGAGTGGACGTGGGGGGTGGTTTTCCAGCTGCCCGCTCAGCAGTGGGCAGCTGCAACGTGCAGCCACTGTTACTTGGGGGGTCCACTTGGGGGCCCCACTGTGAGCTGAGAAACAGGGTCCTGGGAGCTAACCAGGGGTGCCGCCGTAGCGGGCCGCTGCAACAAGGTCACTCCTTCCTGTAGAGAACCAAAGAGAGGCCTCCCTAGGCGAAGTGGTGCCGACAGGGTAACCCACATGCTGATGACACTGATAACCTGGGTCCGTTTCTCCTGGATGTCTACCTGGCTGGTAATGTTTATGCCCAGACTGTTGGACTGCCAATATATAGGCCTAGGGTATTGCCCCTCTGGCTCAGGGTTAGGTCTAAGGGTTTATGCCTACTCTAATGCGTACAATGGTGGTTCTGTACAGGATGTGCTTTTATGCCTAATGTCCTACAGCGATGTTTTCATCCCAGGCCTGCACCACTGTGTTCATGCTCACGCAGGTCCCGGGCCTAGTGTTTTCATTTGACCTTTTATGTCTAATGGGCTAGGCTCATGGTTAATGCCTTATACCCCGATATGTTATATGCCTGGGGTAGGCCCATGGTAAGGATGCACCTAGGCTAAACTGGTTATGCCCCTTACCTTTCTAGGCCTTGTGGGATGCCACATGCACATGACGAGGCCTACTGAGAGCACCTACTATGTTTATGCCAAGGTGCCTTCCGCTAACGTTATGCTAGAAGGTTCACCTAATGTATTGATGCCTGGTCCCACTGCATTGCCTCACGCTAAGGTGACTTTGCCTATGCCTAACCTGATGTTTCGTTTTATACCTAATGTCACGCCTGGTGCATTGCCAATACTTTTATGCTAATGAGGTTGCGACCCCTACTCATGGTTTTTCACCTAATGTTAATGCGGGAGTGCAGGTCTACCCCTGATGCCTATCTCATGAGATTAAGCAGGTTTGTTGCCTAAGGGAGGGAGTTCATGTCAATGTGTTAATACCAGTTTTATGCACATGTCTTCCTGCCTCATGTCACCTCAAGGCTGGTGATTAAGACCAATGCTAATGGGCTGATGTGCATGCTAATGTGATCCTGGCTGATTCCATGCCTAAGATCCTGTTATGCGTATTGCAGAGGTTCCTGCCTAATGTGTTATGCCAAATGTTAATGCTTTATGTCTTTATTGCAGCATTGAAAAGGAGGGACTTACCTTTTTCATTTATCCTTTTCCCCTGTCCTTCACAATGGTTCTGGCAGCGGCCCGATTGGCCCTGCCATGTAAATAATCCCCCTGTAAATACTGCCTTGGCGCCAGTTGGCTCAGTGTAAAGTACTAGGATTATTATTCTGTTTTGACAATACAAAAGTTATTCATTTCACCTAATCTGGTGTGGTCTCTTTTTGTAGTGTGCCTTGTGTGTCGCCTGTGTGTACTGCGTGGATGCTTTGCACATGTCCTCTGGAGTTTGGCCTACCCGCTCTGCACCACGCTACCCCGTTTCTAACACATGATTTACGTAAAATACTTATCTAATATAGTCTTCACGGTGTATTGAGATTCTGCTCCCTTGCTGACATTGCTTCATGGCTTTAAGAAAGTATATAAAATTAGTCTCCTGATAAACTAAGGGGCAGATTTATTTTCTTTGCACTTAAGCCCTGCCATTTTTTGGGAATCTTTTTATTTTTAATTTCCTATTCTTATTCATTTTTGGGAGAATGTGTTTTTTTTTTACTGGTTTAATTGGACATGAATAATTTGGGCTTAAATGGATTCCACGCTGATCATCTCTTAGGTTAGTTATACCACATACTTCCTTGATAACTCTGTCTTGTTGTTCTAAGTAGAAAGCACCTAATAAACTACTCTTCCATATAGATATATACCACTGACTCTGCTTTCTGACACTGACTGACATAAGGGAAAGAGGGACCTTTTACAGGTGGTTATATCCCATAGAATCACACTAATTGTGAGCCAGTGCTATCTGTTTAATACATGCACATTGAAATACATATAACTTTATCTCCATTACAGGAATCACATATTTAATTTATACAAAGCGTCACTAGCTAGAAGAATAAGAACAGAACTTTGGGGGCGATTACGATGGCGGGCGGATCGCCACCGCTGTGCCTGTGTGGCCTTCCGGCGGCCTGGCGCCTACCCCAATTGGTAGCAGCTGTCATTACCTGATACAATCACAGCTACTACCATCACAACCTGCACCACATCCAAATGTGGGCCTAGCTGACAATCATTGAAAGTGATGTCTGTCAACCAGGTCATAGGTGTAATGTGGCAAAACAACACCTGGATTGTCTTGCCACACCGGTGCCCCTGGTGTCCGCCCCCTCCCTGCTAGTGGCAAGGTGAGTGTTCGGAACCAAACCCCACCAGCATACTGGTGTCACACAGGTGCCCCTGGTGTCAGCCCCCATCCCTGCTAGTGGCAAGGTGAATGTCGGGGACGAATCCCCACCAGCATAATGGTGCCACACAGGTGACCTTGGTGTCAGCCCCCCTCCCTGCTAGTGGCAAGGTGAGTGTCGGGGACCAAACCCCACCAGCATACTGGTGCCACACAGGTGCCCCTGGTGTCAGCCCCCCTTGCTGCTAGTGGGAAGGTGAGTGTCGGGGACCAAACCCCACCATCATACTGGTGCCATACAGGTGCCCCTGGTGTCCGCCCCCCTCCCTGCTATTGGTAAGGTGAGTGTCAGGGACCAAACCCCACCAGCATACTGGTGCCACACAGGTGCCCCTGGTGTCAGCCCCCCTCCCTGCTAGTGGCAAGGTGAGTGTCAGAGACCAAACCCCACCAGCATACAGGTGCCACACAGGTGCCCCTGGTGTCAGCCCCCCTCCTTGCTAGTGGCAAGGTGAGTGTCAGGGACCAAACCCCACCAGCATATTGGTGCCATATAGGTAATCGTGTGTAAACCGCATGACAGGCAGAGTCAACAGTAGTTGGCAAAACACCACCCAAGCCATGTGCTAAGAATATTGACATTGTGTGGATCACACACCCAGCAATGTGTAGAAGCACATAGTGACATGTGACCATCACAAATACATGATTAACAACAGATGTGCTTGATATGGCAGCAAACATAGAGGATAGAATACACTGAAAGCACTGCATGCCCAGTAAGCAATCTGGCAACAACAACCAAAACACAATCACATATATCTGATTGCCCCAACATGTGAATACACAACACTAGTCATCACACTGCAAACATACCATCACATCCCTCACAGCAGTGTAACTGTAGCTCTTCAAACACACATAGAGCACTGACCACAACCACAGAGGAACAGCAAAGCAAAACACAGATGCAAACAACATGACTAGAGGAATGTGCTGCTTAAACACATGCACTGCACATGTGCAACCATGCCTGCATGCAGGTACCTTACAATGACACCCAAATGCATCTTAAAGTGTCCTGAGTGGCACGTAGAACCAGTACACTAAGCAGCCACTCACAGCACTACTTCACACCATGAAGTGCTGGTGAGGGTCACACATTGTGAAGGCATGGGGTGGAACACATGCGACTGAAGTGGTAAATACATCAGGATTGTACAGGTGATGATTGTACTTTCAAAAACACTTCAACCAGTTATTCACCATGTGTAGACATCATAACCACAAATAGGGATGCCATGATTACCCACAACAAACACTGCATCAGTAACGAAAATCAGACAAGTGACAGCAAGGCAGGTGAAAAAGCCACTAACATGTCAGTCTGGCTGAGTAGACAGCACAAGTAGCTCCCGATTACATGACACACATGGCTTAACAACAATACACAACTCAGACTTTGCAGTCACACACTCTGCACACTCTCAACTGACAGCAAAAACAGGAATGTGTCCCCAAGGAGTGCAAGGACACACTGCCCAACGTCAAACTCATCCATGTGCAAACAATTAGAGGCACTTGTCAGACCAAATTAACAAACAGGCAATGCATACCAGTATCATACACGTGTGTATTTTGCACGTTAAGTGCCACATACACATCAACAACACTGACAAGGATAGGCCAAGCACACAGTCTGACTACTCAAGTGCACACATACAAATATACCCATGTGAGTATGCAGACAGGCCTACACAAAATTACAACACACACACTGCTGTTCACACATCCAAACCCTTCACATAGATATCACCAACCATTGTCACCCCGCAAGTTAGAAAGTGTGTACAATACACCTCGGTTGTGGCATAGCCTCCTGACATTACATCTGAACAATTGAATGAATATCAAGGTAAAATGATGAGTGTTAGAGTACATCAACACAAATAAGCATTGTTGCACTCCCAAGCCACATAGTTGATCATAACAAAAGAGAGTGTTACGTCAGTCAAACAATTTAAAACGTAATCAATGAAATAGCAATGTGGAAGTGCCATGCAGAGCATGTTGCACATTAACCCATACACACCCATACAACTGTTTAGTTCAGCAAGTGCACCAATGAAGTATATGGCAGGAGTAACAGTTTTAATTGCAAAATAACATGATAGCCATCAAATTGCCAACAAAGTAAATGACATTGTCCAGTCCATAGTTCAAACAATGCACATGTGTGCATGAGAATGTACACAGTGAATGTGCCACAGAGTGCACTGACGAGAATCCAAATGCTACGGTGATACCAGAGCTCCGTCCAGGCAAAGCTGTGGGAGAGATGGGAATGGGGGTAGCATTTGGCATCAGACCTGCCTGTCTTCTAGACTGTGAGGTGGCAGAGTGTCCTGCCAGTGGTAGGAGTTGACCTAGGAGACAGAGGACCAGCAGAGGCAGAGGCATTAGTGGCTATGCCATGGGGAGGGCTGAATGGCCCAGGTGGCTTGGTGGCACATGGAGGCCTGCATAAGCTGCCGTGAGACAGGGTGGGTGAGGGAGAATGTGAAGGGCTGACTCTACACTTCTTTGGGATACGATATTTCGAATTGTCTGTGGCTGATTGGGAAGTGGAGCGGGCGCAATAGATTCACCCTCCAACAAGGGTGTCACAGGTGCAGGCGTCTCTTCCTGTGTGAAGTTGACGGATTTGGACTTAGCCTTGGTGTTGGCCTGACTTTTGCTCCCTAGACCCTGTAGTCCTGGTGCCCCCTGCACATTGTTCTCCTGACTACGCTTCACAGGGGTGTGGGTGGGAGTGGAGGTTTGTGGTGAGGATGTATTAAGGAGCTGTTGTTGCTTCGCCTTCACAGGCACCAGCACCACAGCAGGCATTGCAACTGTCTTTGTGTCTTGCAGCAGTTTTGTGGATGGGATGCTCTTGTGCTGGGTGTGATGTTTTTGAACGTGAGCTAGAGGCCTGCTTCTTTGCCTGATGTCCCAGAGTCTCATCTAAAGGGCTTGTTTCTTTGTCTACCTGTCTGCCTGTGTCCAGTTTAGGGTTGGTGTTTGTGGTCTGCCACGCTTGGGGTGGTGCTGTCGTGGGCTTTGTCTCACCAACTGGGGGCCTGAGGGCTCTGTTGTGTGTTCACTCTCCACAGGTGTTACCACTGGCTGGGTGCTTGTTGGAGGAAAAGGAGCTGGACTTTGAGGCCATGACAGCTGAATGGCAGCAGTCTCAGTCGAGGACAAACCCTGGAGAGTCCTGTGTAGCCCACCCACGTCCGAATGAATGCCCTCCATGAATGCCAGAACCTGTCCCAACTTCTTGTCCTGATCCTGATAAGCATTTAGGTGAGCTGTCTGTCCCACACACAGCTGCCTCAAGAGGTCTACCGCCTCAACACTGAGGGCAGCAGGGGACACTGGGGCAGGGGCAATGCGACTCTACCCTTGACAGCCCTGCAAGCAAGGAATGCACTAGTGGTAGTAGGCGGGATGGTGGGCACTGGCCGATGTGTGGTGGATGGAGATTCTGCATAGTGACTCCCTGTGGCCACTATTGCTGCAGACTCCCCACTGGAGTCATCTAATGTAGATGTAGAGGTTTCTGCGCGCGATTCTTTGTGGACACTCCTGTCCCCCTCCGAGGCGCTGGACACCTCTGTGTCAGTGACCTCATGTGAATCATGCGTGCCAGATGCTTCAGTACTGGTGTCCGTTTCATTGCCTCCTGTGCTCTCAGTAGATTCTGCAATGGACGGAGACATAGGTTTAGTACAGTGCAAGAGAATCAAAAAAGTATGCATGCACAACACCAAAGTATATAATGACAACCCCATGTTGCACAACACCCTGTGCAGTGCGTGTTTGTAATGATAATGCTAGACACAGAGGCTGATGTAATGTAGTGTAGTTCCTATCATCCCAATAGGCTCTGCGCATTGGAATAATACCTACAATAGTAAAGGCCTAGATCAGACGTTAACTAGGTCTACTACTGTCGATATTAGACTTAAAGTTTTGGGTTTGCCAGCTTAGCTCAGAGTTCACTAGAAACTTTCTCGAATGTTCAGGTAGGACTTAACTTCCCTGATTAGACAAGAAGGGATTTAGTTTCTGACAACCATAGAACATGACAACTTTGCTCTCCCCTAATCAAGAGTATATCTCGAGAGTCGTGTGAACAAAAGGCAATTTATTTTACTCAGTCAGTACGTGCATTCTTAGTCTCATCAGATTGTAGAGAAAAGGAAGAGACGGGCATGTTCAATAAAAAGGTGTTATTTATTGATCAGTCTCTTTTCTCATACAAGAGAAATGGATCGATATTATTGCAATACTTATAGTTAAGTAAAGTGCATACATTAAAAGCAATAGTATAAAATAATACTGTAAAAACATTGATATGGTTTCTGAGCCATATGATGTTTAAAATGATTAAAATATATTTACATACACATATACATTTGACTAAACGTACTCAACTGGTGTTTCTAAATACGCCTACCCCGTGTACCTGACCTAAGCCTGATGCGTGGGCGGGAATAGAAAGTTACAGTTTAAGTTAAGTTTGTTTTTGCCAAGTGACTAACTTAAGAATTCTCTGTGAGGGGTTATTCAGTTCTGTACCTGGAAGTTAGGATGAATGAGGGATGGTATCTCTCTCTCTGGTCTCGATATTCCAGGCTGCCTGCGAGGGCTACCCGGAAGCGCCGGTGCTGGGTCTCTCGGCAGGAGAAAGCAGCGCGTCTCGTTCTCAGCGCGTCAGGAAGGCGGGGCTGTTGCCAGCGGGGTCTGCTCTGCTCTGGGCTTCGGCAAGTATGGCTGCTCCGTCTCGTCACCACCGTGTGTTTGCATAGGGCAAGATCGGTAATATTTATACCTTTAAGGTGCCGAGATTGACGTAAGGATGGACATAGATACGTCAATAAAGATGTCATACGACCAGGTCGTTAGCACATTCTTTTGCTGAAGTTCTCTGTGAAATCAAAACAATGGCCGCACGGATTTTCCAGGTTGTCATAGGTTTGATTTGTTATGAGAACTCCGTATGCCTTATCAGGGGCTGGAGGAATGTCGCTTGTCTAATTAGATCGCAAGCGTTATGACCTAATCAGATAACACGTTCCTGTGCCGTAGTGTGACTGCGTCAGATAACGGTATCTGCATCATGGGGGTTTTCTGCCTCATGGGCTGACTGCTAGTTAACTTGTTAGTTTGTTTAACAAGAATAGGGTCAGGAATAGGGGGATCGATTCAGAACCTATAGGAATACATGACACCCACTCCACGCTAACTATGGACATATTTACTAATCTAGGCATAGTATAACATAGTACAACATACTATAGAGTAGTGTGTATACCTTACCACCCCAAAATACATAAATGCATTTTGAAACTTTCAAATATACGGAAAAATTGCAGTCATATGTATTGTATGCACTTAAGCTGTAGAATAATGCCAAAGTAATTACGCATTTTCATACATTAATGCTATTTGGTATATGAGAAATTACACATGAAATGGCTCTTAATACAGAAAAAAGGTTCGAGACCATTCCATCACATAATAAAATATTTATGAACATACCAGCGGGCAGCTAATGTCTATAAAGAATACTCAATAATAGAAATCTTAGTTCTCTAGGAATAGTTTCTTACTTTAAGCAGAAGATAAGTGTCCCGAAAAATTGTAAAAAACATTTTGGGGCTGCTGAAAAATTGCTGTCCGTGAACTGGAGTAAAAATAGTTCATGTGACTTTGTTTTTAAAGTTGGAGGCCGAATTCAGGGAACGCCGTGTGCGAGTTTGCTCAAAAGTCTCTATTTCTGCTCTGGTGAGAACATCATATCATTTAGGCTTTCGAAAAAACTGTCAACAGTTTCATGGGAAAGTTCCACTAACTCGGAAATAGGTGTAACCATGCATTCGTGCGCATGATTATCTCCATTGACATTCTGATTTGCATTGCTGACAGAAGGTCGTACCTGATCGATGCTGCTTTCATCTTGAACTTCATCACCCATCAATCGTAGTGGTGAAGCTTCCACGAATGCCGTCATCAGGATTGGTAGCCTTTGAGGGCAGCACAAAGCGTGAACCTTTATTGGGCTCAACAATGTTTCTGCATCCATTGCGCATCCGATTGTAGCGTCAGACAGGTGTCTAACACGCATTCTTCTCCGCATAGCAGACACCTTAATACAGGTAAAACACATCTTTGCCACATTGGTCGAAATGATAGAAACCAAGTCATGTTCAGGTCTCTAAGCCGGGAAAGTCCCAGGATTTTTGTTATCCGGTCCCGGTATCCAATGGCTAGGACTGTTTCTTCCATTGTCGCAAGAGTTTTGTCTGTGACATGGGTTGCCATAACGAAAAATAAGGACTAAGAATAGGATTCCTGCAATTAGTCCCAGGATCAGGGGAAGTCCGCCAAAAATCGAATGGACAAAATCTGGAAAAATACCCAGTATGGCTTTGAATGGTGTTAATGCCATTGAAAATACTGTCTTAAATACCTTTGAGACCCCAGTGGTATCAGAAATATTTAAGATTTCATTAAGGATTTCCGCGAAATGTATGGGGGAATTAGTCGATAACAATGAATGTATCTCTGCAGTCGTCCTTGCGACTTGTAGATCATACGTTTCTTTTGATGACGTGAGCCTTGTAGGCGTCTGAAGAAGCACTGTTTTCATTCTGCTTAAAGTATCTATTCGAATAGAAGTAATTTTCAAATTGGGCCATGCCCTTGCCTCCCTGTCTGGAAAGGAGCTGGGGAACAATGAGCGTCCGCAGCACTTGACCTTCGCAGTCGTAGTTACGAGATAAGGAGTCCCGGGCATAAGACTACAGCATCTGCGGTCTACAATTAGAATGTAACTCCCATTATAGAGTCATTGAAAGAATGGTTCTATCTCAGTTGCAGGTGCGCCTTGCTGGTGACATGAAAGGTTGTATGAATTCCCTTCACAGGCTCCATGCAAACTAATTCCGTTACACAGAAGTGTGCCGCTTAGTGACATCGCACAATTATTGCCACTAAGAAACACTTTCTGTCCTTTATTACTGACACATGCATGTGAATAGGGCAGGTTCCATGTTGTTTTAATGTACCCCTTTCCCAATTTTTCGTACATGCCAGCCTGTATATATTTTTGGCAGTATTGAAACCTGAAGGTTGAGATTGGAATATTTATTATCCCATGTATTATCCATTCACTGACAGGTCGTTCTGACATTGTCACTGGTAATCTCTCAAGTTTCTCAATGCTCAGGATTGTATAATCAGCACCCTTCTGGGCCATACTGATTTGTCTATCAGTAAGGTTAAAGATTTGGAATAGTGACGTTGTGTTGATTAAACGCCAAGGCACATAGCCTGAACGCAGATTTTGTAACGTCCAGCCAAGCTGTACAATAGAACGCAATTGTGACTGACCGTGTTGTAACAACAGTAAGTCTTGCGATAATATGTCGATTGCTGAAGACACAATGCTGTCCAAAGAAAAAATTCTGGAGGACAGAGTCATTAACCCATTGTCCACTACAGAAAGTGATTTTTCCAAATTGATACGGTCAATTTCCCGTATTCTCTCTGCTGTTTCAATTTGAGTAACCTTCCAGGCCTCATTGTATGCTGCATATACAGAGGCTGCTATGAAACGTTTTTGACGCTGTTTGCGTGGTCCCATAATGAATTCACGCAAGTCAGCACCATCAGTAAGTAAAGTTAGGTGTTGCTTAATTTCTGCCAGTGTGGAAGTTTGTAGCCATTGAAGGCACAATTTGCCCACACTGTAGGTTGTTATTATCCCTGGGTGATGTCTTTGGGGATATCTAGGGTCTGGCCTGGTCATTTTGAACCCCTGTGTTTTGTTCAGGAATCTGTCTTGACAGTTATTTGTATCTGTGGGCCAGATCAACCACTGTTTCCAATTTGGATGTGTTCTGTTTTGGTTTAATATATGGTTTACGTCTATCTCTTCATCTGTATCAGAGCTATTGCTGAACATTGTTGGCTTTGGAATAGACGGTTTATTTAAGTCTTTGATTTTGGCTAAGCCAAGACAGGTGGTTTGTTGGACAGTGTCATTTAAAAATATAATTTGTTCTGGGATCATGCAGGCTCTAAACAGTGATTCTATACCCTGTACTTGCCAATCTTTTGTACCCCAAACACTTTTCAATTCAACATTTTTGTCCCAATAATCAAAACCAAAAGTATTCATTTTTTCAAAGAATGATTCTGAATATATCAATTTTGTGTTGGTTATCATGGTCTTGGTCCCTGTCTTATTTGACAATTTGAAATAAAATGTTTCAGCATTACTTGTGTTAAAACCTGAAAAGTATGAATATTTGTCATAAACGGTTCTTGAGCTTCCTTTTGGAGGTGTTGGACAATGTTCCCATTGATTATAATTTAAAACATTTCTAGGCTGTGCAGATCTATGTAGAAAATGGTTACCATAGTGGTTGTAACAGTACATACTATCATAATTTGTAGAACCCTGCAAATAATCATGTTTGGTAAATTTAGCAGACATTACTAAGTCAGACATCATATTATTAATGCTTTCGAAGTCCCAATCATCAGCAAATGAGTTTGGTTTTACAAAGTCACTCAATGAGATCTTAATTTGGTGTGGATATTTCAGGATTTCCACCGGACCGTAGATTTCGTAGTCAGTGTTGTCCCATGCTACCCCACCCGGTATCGGATTGGCTGTGAAGTTGACTGAAGAAAGTTCTCTTTTCTCGACGTGTGAAGATGTGTGTGGTTTGAGGATCAAGTTGATTTTCTGACTTGCTGTGTCCATTTTAGCATATTTTCCCTCAATGAAGCGTCCCAAAGTTAGTATCATGATGAGCCAAAGTATGAGGATAAATGCACCAAAACCCACCCAAAATTCAATCCATGGAGAAATCAGATATGTTTCTTTTAGTTGTTTCAAAAGTTCTTTAGCTTTATCTTTAAAGGATTTTGATGATGGCTGTGTCTTTGATTCACTGAGGCTTTCAGAGGAATCATCGAAGTTTATGAAGTAGCCGGATGCAGTTCTGTCAATTGTTCCAATTGCTTCAGGATTTCTGTTTCTTGCGTTTTCACTCGGTACTTCATTATAGATTGGTGTGTCTCTGCTAAATGTTTTTATTTGGGTTTTCAGAGGTCTTAGTTCTATTGCATTGTTGCATAGTCCTTGTTGTTCTTCTGTAGGCGTTTCGAATGTGATGAGCCTCTTCGATAGGACCTCTGTACTGGTAGCAAACCTTGGTGTGCTGCTACTTATTGGGAGTCCACTTGGCCTACTGTTTGTTATCGACCACATGATTGTGGTTTTACCAGGTCGATGGATACAACTCGGTTCTCCTTTTTACCAGCAAGTGGCGGTAGTACAACTGATCTTGTCCCGTTGACAGACAAGACAGGAACTGCTTTTCTGTAAGAAGGCCCAAATTCCTTCTTTACCGCGATCTTTTCCCTGACTAGATCCCCGACTTTTGGAATCCAGACAGGTCTTGCTGGGACAGGTGGTGGTTCTTCAGTGGTTGTTGGCTGTTGTTTCAACTTTATGTTGCTCAGGTCTTTTCTTGTTTTGTTTAAGTCCTGTAAAATAGCCAAACGGTCTTTGATATCAAAGCTTTTTTCTTTCACCACTGAAGTCTGACTATCAATGTCAGAGATCAACATCCTAGTTCCAAATAATAATTCGTACGCACTGAATCCCTTCAGAGAATTTCTTGCAAAGTTATTTAGACTACGTTGGACACTTATTAGATGTTTGACCCACCCAGCTCCCGAACCTAATATCCTTTCCGTTATAGATTGCTTTATGCCTTGGTTTTTTCTTTACACCATCCCGTATCCCTCAGGAAGGAAGTGAGAAGATTCCCGCTGTGCTATGCTCATTTGGCCATGTTTCCCATCAGGCTGGAGGGCTAGAGTGAAAACAATGGTCAAACGTAGCATGCTCTTAGCGTATATGCCATTTAGACTCGCTAATCTTTGTATAACAGTCCAGACGTCAGCCGAGTGCTGGTGATCTACATTATAAGTGGAAACTAGCCTGTATATGTTAATCGCAAGCCTTGCTTTTTACTGTTGATTTTTTCTGGAGTGAAACGACGAGGTATTACACTGTTTCTCTCCCCACTGCGATCTCTGTTGCAGTTTGGGCAATTTTTCACAAACATGGTGTGGTGCAGGCTCATGCCTGGCCACCAGTACCTTGATTAAAATTCTTCCAGAGAATCTTTTAGTTTGAGGTGTCTGAGACCCTCGCCCATATGTGCGTCTGCGATTAACAAGTTTCTCCTGTCCATGTTTGGAATCACTCTATCCCCCACTCCAGGGATTCGAGCAAAAGGGACGGAGTTTGCATCGATTATGTATGTATAATTGAGTGGATAGTTGATCGGTAGCGCTGAGCAGTCGCCTTTTGATGACGTTTTCACCGCCAGCACTGTTTCACCGTCAATGTATTTTAATGTACGCTTTTCTCGAACTACGGGAGCCGATTTAGTGGCTGCCGCTGTGGCTGTTTCAGCCAATGAATTCCCTGCAACGTGAACGCCATCACGTTGATGACTCAGTGAGTGTGTCACGTGAGTCTTTGGTAGTTCTTTCTGAAAAAGAGCTACTTGTTCCCATAGCAGTTTCTGCTTTATTGGTGCATCACTGTCATCTTTGTAACCGTTTTGAATCCATGTCTGCAAATCCTTGTTGTATGATTTGACGCAGTAATATGAATCAGACACTATAAGTGTCGGGAATTCGCGATCCGCATTATCTAGCGCCATTTTCAAAGCTAATATCTCAGTTTGTTGTTCTGAATTAGTTTCTACTGAGTGTGTTTTTGTTAATAGAGGTCTTAGTTTACCTCCGCGCCACACTTCTTTTGTAATCTCACATGTGGGGTTGTATGCTTGTTCTCCCCAAACGGAGGGTTGAGCATGTCCGTTTGTATAGATTACACAGGCGTAGTGTCTTAAGGGCAGAATGTCGATTGGCAGAGGGAATATTTTTTCATATTCAAAATTTTTTTTTTTTTTTTCTTCTTCTAGTTCTAGAAAATTGTCAGCCAGGCTATATTTGATAATTCATATCCTACGAACAGGACTTTCAGATGGGCAATTCTGGATTTTTTAAAGTTGAATTTGTAACCCTCTGCTGCGAACCCAAGTATTATGGTGTTCACTCTCTTCAAGTGAGTATCCAAGTCATCATCTGTTAAGTATATGTCGTCGACATAAGATAATGCTTCATCATCATATATTTGTAGTAATTCTGTTACTCTCGCTGAGAATACTCCCGGGCTGTTCTTGTACCCCTGGGCTAACCGACAGAATTGTTTTTGAGTGCCATTTATTGAGAATGCAGTTAAATATCTGCTCTCCGGTGCTATGTTTTGACAAAAGAATCCATTAGAGATGTCTAAGGTTGTTTTGTATTTTTTGCGCACTATGTTATTCATTAGTGCAGCACTATGTGAGTTTTGCACTGCAAAAGTTTTGCAACATGTGTTAAGGTGTCGGTAATCCAAAACTAGACGGTATGAATTGTCTGGTTTGGAGACCGGAAACAAAGGGTTGTTCATTTGTGAGGTGCAAGTCTCAATCACCCCCTGGTATTCTAGCTGATCTAGTATTTCTTTTACCTGTTTTTTAGCTTCTTGCTTAATTGGGTACTGCCTTTGTGCAGCAGGTTGTGATTTTAACTGGATTTTGTGAGGAGGAGAGTCCTCATCCCATCCTACATGATTTTTATATAAAGCAGGAGCTAGAGCCACTGCCCACTTTCTAGCAAGTGTGTATTTTTTATGAATTGGGATATGATTTGAGAAGGCAGGCATAATTATTTCTTCGCCATGAGGGCACTCCCTGACAAACTCTGGTGGCCAGTCTTTTTCAGCTAGAAGGATGTCAAAGCCCTTGGAGAGATTATCCCAAAATAGTCCCCTTATTTTTCTAGTCTTATCCCCCTCTATACGCAATGTTATTTCGTATATTTTGTGAGGTTTGCTAACTCTGGTGTCTGCAGTTTCCACTTGAAGATATTCATTCGTGTCCACTGTCTCCAGATGATTCATAAGGACTTTGCGAGCTATGCTCACTTCTGCTGCGCTGTCTAGCATTGTCTGAGCCCATTCTCCGTTTTTCAGTTGTGTCCTCAAAATTCTCGGCATTGTTAACTATTTTAATGCTGGCTACCTTCTTTTTTGGAAATTGTAATTTCTTTTTTAGTTGAGCAGGTTCCTTGTCTTTGGACTTGGCGTGCTCTTCTCTTTGTTCTGATCGTCCTCTTCTTTCCGATTTCTGCGAGGAAGTCTGAAAAGATTGAGAGGGACGTGTATCAATGTCTTGATATCTATCAGGCTTTTTTATATTATCCCTATTTCTAAGGTTATATCTTTTCCCAGAGGGGTCACTCTGAGGTGACCTGTGTCTTTGTTTCGGAGATTTCTCCCTTCGCCTAGGAGACCTTCCCCTGGACTGGAATTTCTTTTCTTTAGGATTGGATTGTTTGTTTCCATCCCAGTTCTTTTTTGGTGAATTATTATTAAAAAATATTTTTTCAGGACTTTCAGTCAGTTGCGGTTTTACTGGTATTCCACCTAAACTATCTCTACCTAGTTCCTCATAGGATTTTTCTATGATTCTGGCAATTTCAGCTGGTTGGTCTGCTATATCTGTCTCTTTTAACCTCTGGCGGATCGCCACGTTTGCTGCTTCTCCCTTTATGTTGGCTAATAATATAGCCGAGACCTGCTTGAAGTCTTTTAGTAATTTCATACCAAGAGTTAAAGCAGGTTCTGGACCGTATTCGTCTTGAATTTGTTTTAGCACATCTGGTATTACCGAAATGGATGGAACACCGTGCGTTTTTGTGTAGATGGAAGCAAAGACTGTACCCCAAGTGTCACAGTCCTCAATGTGTGGTGCGATTCCCATTGGAAGACAGATAGTCAGAATCCTGTGTTTTTCTAGCGGGGTGGTGTCTGGAAACACCGCCTCTATTTGGGTGATTTTTTGCGCTAGCCAGAATGGTATTTGTTCCCGTTTAGCCGGTACTTTACCTAGGCAGGACTGGATGTTCTGTGGTGTAATTTTATTTGTGTTCCCCTGGTGAGGGGTCAGCTGTGGAATTTTAATTGCTGGCTGAATTGTTGAAGTCCGCATCACATACTGGACTAATTGTCTATGTATTTTTATTAATTGTTTTAGCTGTGTTAAAAGCTCTGGTGCAGGCATTCTTTCGATGTCTGGATGTGGTGTGTATCCGGCTAGGACCGGCCACGTTGCTCCTGGTCTACCTAAAGGACCGAGCCTGGTGATGTGATTATTATGTTTTAGGGCGCCATCAAATAAGAGCAAATGCTCTTGAAATTTGAGTGGTACTTCCACCTCCTCGAAAGGAGTGTACTTTTCAGGAGGTTCCTCTATTTTGTAATATTGGAAGTACTTTGTTACAGGATTTGCTGCTGGAAAATTTATCCATGAATAGTATACCTCTGTCTGCCGATATTCGTGTGCCTCAATTACGAATATGACTGTACCACCTCTAGGTGTCAGTCCATTTTCTATAAGTTTTATGGTTATAGATTTCCTTTTGATGACCGGATGAGTATTATCTCCGGGTCTGCGTCTTGCATAGTAGCATCAGCTGCTGCGAGTTCAGTTGCTATTCTAACTGTCTCTCTTTCTTCATCACTGTCCATTTTACCGACAGGATGGTTATTTCTTTTGTTTGCAGATCAGGTTTCTTATGGAAACAAAGGATTAGATGCACAATAATTTGGAACAGTGTATCCTTCAACGTTGACTATACCAAAAACCATACATAGGAGTTCCCTCCTGCGAGGTTTTGGAGGATATAACCTTTCACCCACTCCAGACGTCTTTGGAGTATTATGGGAAAAGGGGTCTGAGTGAGAAAGCACGACTGAGTTACTCTAAATGTCTTACGTTAGTGTTATCGCCCTTTCCAAACGCGTTGGGCGCCATGTAGTGTAGTTCCTATCATCCCAATAGGCTCTGCGCATTGGAATAATACCTACAATAGTAAAGGCCTAGATCAGACGTTAACTAGGTCTACTACTGTCGATATTAGACTTAAAGTTTTGGGTTTGCCAGCTTAGCTCAGAGTTCACTAGAAACTTTCTCGAATGTTCAGGTAGGACTTAACTTCCCTGATTAGACAAGAAGGGATTTAATTTCTGACAACCATAGAACATGACAACTTTGCTCTCCCCTAATCAAGAGTATATCTCGAGAGTCGTGTGAACAAAAGGCAATTTATTTTACTCAGTCAGTACGTGCATTCTTAGTCTCATCAGATTGTAGAGAAAAGGAAGAGACGGGCGTGTTCAATAAAAAGGTGTTATTTATTGATCAGTCTCTTTTCTCATACAAGAGAAATGGATCGATATTATTGCAATACTTATAGTTAAGTAAAGTGCATACATTAAAAGCAATAGTATAAAATAATACTGTAAAAACATTGATATGGTTTCTAAGCCATATGATGTTTAAAATGGATAAAATATATTACATACACATATACATTTGACTAAACGTACTCAACTGGTGTTTCTAAATACGCCTACCCCGTGTACCTGACCTAAGCCTGATGCGTGGGCGGGAATAGAAAGTTACAGTTTAAGTTAAGTTTGTTTTTGCCAAGTGACTAACTTAAGAATTCTCTGTGAGGGGTTATTCAGTTCTGTACCTGGAAGTTAGGATGAATGAGGGATGGTATCTCTCTCTCTGGTCTCGATATTCCAGGCTGCCTGCGAGGGCTACCCGGAAGCGCCGGTGCTGGGTCTCTCAGCAGGAGAAAGCAGCGCGTCTCGTTCTCAGCGCGTCAGGAAGGCGGGGCTGTTGCCAGCGGGGTCTGCTCTGCTCTGGGCTTCGGCAAGTATGGCTGCTCCGTCTCGTCACCACCGTGTGTTTGCATAGAGCAAGATCGGTAATATTTATACCTTTAAGGTGCCGAGATTGACGTAAGGATGGACATAGATACGTCAATAAAGATGTCATACGACCAGGTCGTTAGCGCATTCTTTTGCTGAAGTTCTCTGTGAAATCAAAACAATGGCCGCACGGATTTTCCAGGTTGTCATAGGTTTGATTTGTTATGAGAACTCCGTATGCCTTATCAGGGGCTGGAGGAATGTCGCTTGTCTAATTAGATCGCAAGCGTTATGACCTAATCAGATAACACGTTCCTGTGCCGTAGTGTGACTGCGTCAGATAACGGTATCTGCATCATGGGGGTTTTCTGCCTCATGGGCTGACTGCTAGTTAACTTGTTAGTTTGTTTAACCAGAATAGGGTCAGGAATAGGGGGATCGATTCAGAACCTATAGGAATACATGACAGTAAACTTGCATTGTTGACAACAAGGTCCCAGGTGACGTACACACAGGTAAACATCCAGCCTGTGCTTCCTTGAAACCCAACATGGACATCCCTGTAAGCAAACCCACGTGCCTGTATGTGATATCGGCATACAACACAGCATGTTGCCCCTTTCACATATGCAGTCACTGTAAGGAGACAACACAAATACTAGTAATTGCATCTTACATTGTACCAGAGCTAATGATGTATATCAAATTGTGCAAGTAATCACACAAACATTTGCACGTTCTTGTCAGATGTGTAGGTCGGATCACTGAAACAATATGGATGTCAAGATTATCGATTTACAAAAATATTGAGGAAAAAATATAAAATACCAAAATATCGACCTCCTATCTTCAAACAGGTAAGTACAAAAATATCGAATCAAAAATATCGATGTAAAAAATATAGTTAGTCAAAATATTGAATTTTTAAAAATGCTTTAAATTAATTACAAATTAATGAAATAATAAATATAATTAAAGTAAACATACTTAAAATACTTAAATAACCTTAAGAATAATAAATAATAATGTAAGTAAAAAAACATACAAATAGATTTGTTAATACATATATATATATATATATAAACGTAATATTGATAAAAAAGTTACGATATTTTTACCGTAGTTTAGCGGAAAGGGTAAAATTTACTATTACCACTCCAGTGAGTGCAACAGTAGGGAAAGCGTTGGATAGCGTAGGGGTAAAAATTACTATTCCCACTCCAGAGAGTGCAACAGTAGAGAAAGCGTTGGGTAGCATAGAGGTAAAAATTACTATTCCCACTGCAGAGAGTGCAACAGTAGGGAAAGCGTTGGATAGCGTAGGGGTAAAAATTACTATTCCCACTCCAGAGAGTGCAACAGTAGGGAAAGCGTTGGATAGGGTATGGGTAAAAATTACTATTCTCACTCCAGAGAGTGCAACAGTAGGGAAAGCGTTTGATAGCGTAGGGGTAAAAATTACTATTCCCACTCCAGAGAGTGCAACAGTAGGGAAAGCATTGGATAGCATAAGGGTGAAAATTACTATTCCCACTCCAGAGAGTGCAACAGTAGGGAAAGCGTTGGATAGCGTAGGGGTAAGAATTACTACTCCCACTCCAAAGAGTGCAACAGTAGGGAAAGCGTTGGATAGCGTAGGGGTAAAAATTACTATTCCAACTCCAGAGAGTGCAACAGTAGGGAAAGCGTTGGATAGCATAGGTGTAAAAATTACTATTCCCACTCCATAGAGTGCAACAGTATGGAAAGCGTTGGATAGTGTAGGGGTAAAAATTACTTTTCCCACTCCAGAGAGTGCAACAGTAGGGAAAGCGTTGGATAGCGTAGAGGTAAAAATTACTATTCCAACTCCAGAGAGTGCAACAGTAGGAAAAGCGTTGGATAGCGGGAGGGTAAAAATTACTAATCCAACTCCAGAGAGTGCAACAGTAGGGAAAGCATTGGATAGCGTAGGGGTAAAAATTACTATTCCAACTCCAGAGAGTGCAACAGTAGGGAAAGCGTTGGATAGTGTAGGGGTAAAACGTACTATTCACACTCCAGAGAGTGCAACAGTAGGGAAAGTAAATACTTCATATATAAATAAAAATAAATTAAATATTAATACCAATTACAAAATAATTAAAAGCAATTAGCAATTTCATATAATATAATAATTAATCGATTAAAAATACAAATAAAAATTAATTATTACAAATGATTACCTATTAATACAAATCATTTACCAATTAACAAATAATTAATTAATAATTATAAAATAATTAAAAATTAGAACAACAAAAAAAACAATAAATAAATTAACATATTTAATTAATTACAATTAAATTACTTCCCACCCTATTCCCCTATGAACACACAGCCCACAACAGAAAATAAATTAATAAAATTAACCTAATTATCAATTTATCAATTAATTAAAATGAATTACCAATTATATTTTAATTAATTACCAATTAAAAATTTAAATAACAAATAATTCAAAATAAATACCAATAAATAAATTAAAACATTAAATTATTTATAATTAAATTACTTCCCACCCTATTCCCCTATAAACCCTCAACCCGCTACACAAAATAAATGAATAAAATTAACATAATTATCAATAAATTAATCAATTAAAAGTAATCACAATTATATTGTAATTAATTACCAATTAACAATTAATTAACAATACAAAATAAATACCAATAATGAAATTAAAAAATGTAATTAATTATAATTAAATTACTTCCAATCCTATTCCCCTATAAACCCACAACCCGGTACAGAAAATAAATTAATAAAATTAACATAATTATCAATTAATCAATCAATAAAAATTATTCACCAATTATATTTTAATTAATTACCAATTAACAATTATTTAACAATGAATTCAAAATAAATACCAATAAACAAATTAAAATGTTTTAATAATTATAATTAAATTACTTCCCACCCTATTCCCCTATAAACCCACAACCCGCTAAAGAATTATATTACGCAAAAATTAAATACCATTAAACTAATTAATTCAAATAAATTATCAAATAAATATACAATTTTCACACATATACTAACATAAAAAATCACTTTAACTTACTTACCTCAAATTCGATATTTTTGTTGTCTATATTCTGTCCATTCTATATTTTTGTTGTCTATATTCTGTCCATTCGATATTTTGTCCATTCTCTATTTTGAATTTGATATTAATGCTATTGTATTCGATATTTTTGTAGTCTATATTCTGTCCATTCGATATTGTGTCCATTCTATATTTTTAATTCAATATTAATGCTAATCGATATTAAAAACTCGATATTTTGAGTGTATACCGTGTAGGTTGCACCATTACAAAGTCCTGCAAGGCACAGATCATCAAATGCACACTTGCATGTTGCACACTGCTGTAGACTGCCTGCTGATGTCGTTAACACCCACAATGCACAACATGTCACAATGCAACATCAAGTGCGATTGTATCTTAAACATGTGAATTCACATCTATGGAAGATCCATGACACCTGCACTCCATACATAGGAGCATATGTAGGTAATTCATATTTTGCAATTCTCAAATAGCGATTTTTAAGGAATCGCTGTTTGAGAATTGCAAAATGGAATGTAGGTAAAAAAACGCAATATTTTTGCGAATCTCTAAAATTCCTTAATTGCGATTAGCAAATTGCAAATCGCAATTAAGGAATGAGTGTCCCCTTCATTCCTATGGGCCAAGAGGCCCATAGGAACGAATAGGGATACATTCTCAAATTGCGATTTTCTATGGAAAATCGCAATTTGAGAATCGCAATTCCAAGGGTGCCAGGGTGCCCAAAGGACACCTGTTGCACCCCTGGAATGTGCCTGTAAGTACATTTGGCGCACATACATGCCCTAAGGGCATGTCTGTGCGCCACATGGCACTTTGAATTTTTAAAAAAAATGCATTTTGACAGGAAATCGCAAAATACCATCTACTTGAAGTAGGTGGTATTTTGCGATACCTTAAGCCAAAATCGCAATTTTAAAGGCACCCCTACATAGCATTTAAGGAATTGCAAAATTGCGATTCCTTAAATGCTTGAGCAAAATAAGGAATCGCAATTTTTGCAATTCCTTATTTTGCTAACGCCGAAATTCTGCGAATTCCGGCGTTTGCGAATCGCAAACGCCTACCTACATATGCCCTGTAGGCCACTCAGTAGAAACCTCATCCGAATTGAAACATCAACAAGAACATAAGAGGCTCACGGATGTCAGTCATTCACACACAAAGTCAGCCTTCTCAGAATACTCACCACCAATATCCTGCTGATGGGCCCTCAAACGTCCATAAAGTTCGGGCAGTGTCACAGACAAGATGCAGGACATTATTGGAGTCAGGGTCCATCGCACCAGCCTGCCTGTCCGAGGTGCCAGCCCCAACGTCATCTCTCCCACGGTCTTGCTGAGACGGAGATGTTGTCCCACCTCTTATGGCAGTGTGCGTGCCGTCTGTTGGATGCACCGAGGGCCCGCACCTTCCATGCAATGTCTTTTCATGCGGCCTTATGTTGGTTGACCTTCAACTGCAGGCATGGGAGACAAGAAAAGGAAGTATCAGACACCCTGTGTAAATTCATATCATGTGTCAGTACAGGAGAACGGAAATACATGCCACACAAAGAGCCACATCCTCATCACAGGCCATACAGTATGACACATTGTACATTAGCATAACATAACTACATAGATATGTACATATGCTGCAGGACATAGGACATGGCCATCACCTTCACAGGCACAATGGTAGCACTGAAGGTAATGTGCAGTAGGCACCCACCGGTGACACATTCTGTGAGTGGCCAAGACATGTAACACAGTGCAAAAGATGTGTTGTAGCTGAATGACTGTGTCAACCACTCCTTCACACCCGAATGCCCTTGGCATGGTGATGCCTCACTGCATTGTGTCTGACGCATTTTTGGACATATTCAGAGTCAGCATGCCCTTATCACAACGTCAATACCTGTATTGGGCAATACTCAGTCCTATGATGGCTCTTTAGGTAATAGGTGTGAGGAGTTGCAACTTAAAGAACTGGGTTACAGTCATGCAAAGGACTGTTGTGCATGCTGCACACCTCAACATCATGCACTATAGCATTTCCCAACACACATCATCCATTGGCCTATGACAATATACATATGAACATCCACTAGTGAGTTTGTCACGTGTGAGTGGGCAATGGCATCACATGACACAGTCAGAGTAAGTCCTGACTTGGACTGTATCAAAACAACATTTGTCTGTGTGCCAGTTTGAAAAATGCAAGGCACTCCCTACCCTCAGCCCTGTCAGGTATGTTGGGTAATGAGGCTACCGACATCATTTACATTACATTACATTGCTTGGCAGTGTGACACATATTTAAAATAGCTAATCTCACAACAACATGTTCATTGAGGTAGTGCAGGAATGGCTGGAGAGGTGTACTAATTCCCTCCTCAGCACATGTATCCCAATGCAATTCACACGGCCCATTTATGGCAAATATATGGATGCCTGCACATGAACTTGCACTCGCAGGCACATACTAGTGCACATGAACATCAAGGTAACATTCTGAGCACTATCACACTTGTATTCAGTCACATTTACCAGTACACCTGGCACACCAAAAAGCCTCCCATACTGTCCAAGGACCTCGTCCACTAGAACCTCAAGCTCCTCTGTGGTGAAGGGACTGCCCCTCACTTTCTCCGTACTCGACAACACGGTATCCTCAAATCTGGGAAACAAGCAGTTGCTGTGGAGTAATGGTATCAGCAGTGTCTGAAGGCATGTGAGATCTGTTGGTCTCTCACAGACATTTAGAGGCCCCTGGGGTTGTATCAGTGATAGTCAGCTGCTGTAATTGGGCTGCCTGGCTGGCATCCTTCAAGTATGTCCAATGAGGTGACCCGCAGATGCGGAACACGCCTACCGCGGTCTTCAAATGTTGCATCACACCACCGCGATCGCGGGTCCCATTGGCTGCAATGGCATTGCGGTGTCACACCTCGGAGGCCAGGCGGTCGCTACCGCGATGTTGCATCTTTCAAGTATGTCCAATGAGCTGACCCTCGGATGCGGACCCGCCTATCGCACATATGGACACTGATTGCACTAGCAATGTGACACAGCGACTTCCTGGAGAAGGTGCCACCGCAGTGTCTTCTTGCAGATGTTTGTCACTATGACTGCTAGTGTGACATACAATTCACTGATGCCTACACGTGCCATGTGTGTGGGCAATGTAACATGCATTGACATGTACTTACTCCTGTCAGCTGTGATACGTGTGTGCATGTACATCTCTTGCTACTGTCATGTGGTCCAATGTTTACCGTGTAATCACTGTGTGAGAGGGCTAATCAGTCCACACACATGATTGCATGGACATATACTGCGGTTATTTCTATGCGCATATATCTGAATGAAGTAGTACATGTGATCTGCTTACACACTCTGTGCACATTGTGCTGAACAATGGTGGTCTGTGCAAGTTGATCAGCAAGGTGTGGCAAGCACTGCAGCTACATGTAAGTCAGCAGTGTAGCTGTATCATACATCTGCTGTGTCACCTACTCCTATGGCTGGGTACACAAGATGCATTGGTGTGCCATTCACAACGTCCGAATCTGTTTTTGAGGTAGTCAGTATTTGCAACATGACCAGATGTAACCCCACATGTGTTCAATGTGTACCTGCCTCTGAGTTGTGGATTCATCAATGGTTGAAGTCCCTTAATTGTTTGTGCTGCGTAAGTCAATATGTGATATGTTTGAGACATGTCATAGTGTTATCTGAATTACATTAGTCGTCTTCCTTTTCATGTAAGCGATGACCAAATGTGCACTGTCCTTTCACAGTGCTGGCAGACATGGAGAATGTGGACGTCATCAGGAAGTTCCGCCTTGATCGCGCAACACTGCAAGAGCTGTGGGCTCAGTTGGAGCCCCATCTGACACCTCAACGGACATATCCAACTGCCCTGTCCCGAACAGTGAAGCTCATGGCAACCCTGCATTTTTTTGTTTGCTATGAGCTCTTTCCAATACATGGTTGCCATTAGTGGTGGTATGTCGCAAGGCACGTTCAGCACGGTGCTGTGGGTGGTTGTGTCGGCAATGATGCTGTACAAGGACCAATACATACGATTCCCAAGTATACAAGTATTGTCCACTGTGAAGGCTGGTTTTGATGCCCTTGGCCGCATTCCTCATGTAGTGGGGCCCATTGACTGCACACACATTGGCCTTGTACCACCACCGGCATGTGAGCAGGTGTATAGGAACAGGAAGCACTACCATTACATAAATGTGCAGGTGGTATGCCAAGCTGATTTGATCATCAGCCGTGTGTGCAAGATTTGTCGGCTCTGCCCATGACTCCTACATCCTGCGCAGCAGCATGATACCACGGTTGATGGCAGATCTACATTCAGAACGTGCATGGCTAGTAGGTGAGTAGACTGAGTAAAGCAGTGTGCTGTGTGTGACATGCTGTTCTTTTCAACTGTGTGTATCACAAACTTTCTCTGCGTATCCCACACCTAGGTGACACCCAACCGGCCTTGGCTGCTGAGCCCACTAAGGAATCAAGGTACCCCGGGTGAAGTCAATTACAACCAGGCACATGGTAGGACACGCCCTGTGATTCAGTGTACCATTTGCCTGCTGAAGTCCCGATTCAGGTGCTTGGACAAGAGTGGAGGTGCACTGTTGTATTCCCCACAAAAGGTGTGCCCGGATAGTAGTGGCATGCTGCATGCTCCACAACGTTGACGTGCGCAAAGCTGTTCCACTCATCCTGGATGAGGAAGAGCAACAGATGCCCCCTCCTGCAAACCCAAACACTTCCAGTGATGACAATAGTGGTGAAGAGGAAGGTGGTGACCTGCAGCAACAGCTCATTGCCAACTACTTCCCTTGAATGTATGTGACTTCGTAGGACAGGGAGATGATGTGTTGGCTTGGATGTATGACGTTACAACGCATACTTTTACAACGACTACCATTACAACAAATTTTTTACAACGCAAAAACTTTTACAACGCATACCATTACAACGCAAGACTTTACAACGCAAGTACCTTTTCAACGCATACCATTACAACGTAAATATTGGTAAGTATATAATATTTTTTTTAATATAAATTATTTTAAATTATTAAAATATAATTAAATTTTATTTAATTTTATTTAATTAATTTAATTTAAATATAATTTTAATTTATTTTTACAAATTAACCCTGTACCCCAAAACCCAAAACTGACCCTGAACCCTAAAAATATTTTTTTTAATTTAAATTATTAAAATATAATTAATTTTTATTTAATTACATTTAAATAATTTAATTTAAATATAATTGTATTTTATTTTTACAAATTAACCCTGTACCCCAAAAACCCAAAACTGTCCCTGAACCCTAAAAAGGCCCTTTACCCAAAAACCCAAAACTGACCCTGAACCCTAAAAATACCCCTTTACCCAAAAACCCAAAACTGACCCTGAACCCTAAAAATACCCCTTTACCCAAAAACCCAAAACTGACCCTGAACCCTAAAAATACCCCTTTACCCAAAAACTGAAAACTGACCCTGAACCCTAAAAATACCCCTTTACCCAAAAACTGAAAACTGACCCTGAACCCTACAAATACCCCTTTACCCACAAACTGAAAACTGACCCTGAACCCTAAAAATACCCCTTTACCCAAAAACTGAAAACTGACCCTAAACCCTAAAAATACCCCTTTACCCAAAAACTGAAAACTGACCCTGAACCCTAAAAATACCCCTTTACCCAAAAACTGAAAACTGACCCTGAACCCTAAAAATACCCCTTTACCCAAAAACCGAAAACTGACCCTGAACCCTAAAAATACCCCTTTACCCAAAAACTGAAAACTGACCCTAAACCCTAAAAATACCCCTTTACCCAAAAACTGAAAACTGACCCTGAACCCTAAAAAGTTCCCTTTACCCAAAAACTGAAAACTGACCCTGAACCCTAAAAATACCCCTTTACCCAAAAACTGAAAACTGACCCTGAACCCTAAAAATACCCCTTTACCCAAAAACTGAAAACTGACCCTAAACCCTAAAAATACCCCTTTACCCAAAAACCCAAACATATAATATTTTAAAAATAATTATATACTTACCAATACTTACGTTGTAATGGTATGCGTTGTAAAGGTACTTGCGTTGTAAAATCCTGCGTTGTAATGGTATGCGTTGTAAAAGTTTTTGCGTTGTAAAAATTTCGTTGTAATGGTAGTTCGTTGTAAAAGTTGCGTTGTAATGGTTGTTTCCCGTTGGCTTGGATATCAGTGTGAGAGCATTGTTGTTCTTGACTGCTGGCTGTTGTGTGTGGGATGATGGCTGATGTGTGTTGCACAGGGTATTTGTCTCCAGGTACTTCATGTGTATGTTGAGTTAATTGTGCATTGTTATGTATGCTTGTCTAAGTACCTTTGATGACTATTAATGTCTTTTAGCTGCAATGGCGTAACATGAGAAGTAAATGTTATTCTCTTGTGTCTTTCCAGGTCCAGTCACAATGTCAAGGCCTCTTCACATTCACTGCCGGTGTTACGGTGAACACTGAATTGTCATTGTACCTACGTAATAAAACTTGGCGCTGACACAGACATAGGTATGTGATGGGTGTTTACTGTTTATTGAAACAGAGGATTTGTGCAAGTGAAGTGAATGTACAAGATTGTGAGGAGTGTATACATTCTTTGTCTGTCATGGTAGATGAGATAAATGTAGTAGTCTGCGCAAAGCAGGAGTCACACAGTCCAACAGACTCAGGCCATCAACTTGGCAACTTGGGCTAACAGAGTCTACAGAGTCAAAGCAAGGGAGAACAACAAGGTACCATGATGGCCACACCGTGAGTGGCGTTGGTATGGTGGCCTGCCACCAGATCCTCCCCTGTGGATTCTCGGACGGCCCCTGGTGCGTTTGGCAGGGGGTGCACTTGCTCCAGGGTCAGTGGTGTCTGAGGACTCCCTCCCCTCCAGCACAGCCCTCTCTGTGGCCATAGCTGAATCATTGTGCCACCTGGCAGGCGTGCCACTAGAGGGGTGTTGATCTGCACTTGGGCCTGGGAGCCTGTCCCTCAGCACATCCACTAGCTGCTCAACAAGGTCGACCAGTTGGCCCATCCTTGTGTCCATGGACTGCTGCAGCATTGGGCTCTCGTGCATGTCCTCGGCAAGCTGGCACATTACTCCATGATTCTCCTGGTAGGAACCAAGGACTCTTGCAATGGTGGCCAGGGATTCAGGGTCATTGTCCTCCTGTGTCTCTGCCCCATGTCTCCTCCCACCTGCCCTCCTGCCATGTACCTGTGGCATTGTCTCACGACGCACTGGCACACTCTCCCTGCCATGCTGTGATTGTGCGGTGGTGTTGGTAACCACCGTGGCAGGACGATTGTTACAGGCAGCAGTGGTGATGGTGTTGTTGGAGGCCACACAGGTCATAGTGTCAGGGGTCAGCACGGTTGTTGCCGTGGTGGAGAGGATGGTGGTGGGTGGCACACAGGTCGTAGTTGCAGGGGCAAGCCCAGTTGTTGTTGCTGTGGCGGGGGAGAGGATGTTGGTGGATGCCACACAGGTTGTGGTGGCAGGGGCCAGCCCAGTTGTTGTTGCCGTGGTGGTGGTGGTGATGGTGAGGGCTCGAGCCATGTTATTCCCTAGCACACCAGAAGGGCCATCTTCAGAATTCAGGTCGGAGAATGTGAGTGAATCTGCATCAGAGTGCTCACGTTCTGGTGGTGGGGACTGGCTCTGCATGTTGGCGTCATCCTGTGGAGTTCGTTGTTGTTCTCCTGTTGGACAGAGGTCATGTGGTAATTGAGTTGCACGCAACAAGCTTGATGTTACACTAATATTTGTGACATTTCATGCAACAGATGATTGACAATGAAATGGCTTTGCATGTCTGCAAAAAGACAGTGCACCATGATATGATGTTGAGGTACTTACCTTACTAGTCCATGGTGTCTGTTGTGAATTGGAACTTGGTGCAGTGTACACATGGTGTGACAACACGGACATGTCATCATCTACATAATTTGCATTGCTGTTGTGGGCATGTGGCAACATGCATTTGGGAAAGCTGAGCGTGCTGCACATAGTTACTACCTACCTGTAAGTTTTAGGATAGCAATGAGATAGCTTCCCCATGCTTGGGGGTGTGGGGAGTGCTACATCCTGCTCAGCTGTGGTACAAGGGGGCCTGGAGGGAGTTGTATTGCAGGCCTTCCACCACAAACAGCCCTCCCTGGGAAGATGGCTACATACCTGTTAGTTCATTTGTTGAACTGCAATGGCTTCCATGTGCTTCTGGGAGGGGTGGGAGGGAGTGCTCCATCTTGGTAGGCTGTGGGACAGGGGGCATGGTGGGAGTAGTGGTACAGGCCTCCCTCCCCCAAACAGGCCTCCCAGGCAAGATGGCCCCCTACCTGTTGGGTGAAGGTGAACAATGCAATGGTTTCAAAACAGCTTCTGGGTGGTGTGGGGGAGTGCTCCATCCTACTGGGGTGTGGGACAGGCGGCATGGTGGGAGTATTGGTACAGGCCTCCCAGGCAAGATGGCTACCTACCTGCTGGGTGAAGGTGAACAATGCAACGGCTTCAAGCTGCTTCTGGGTGATGTGGGGGGAGTGCTCCATCCTGCTGGGTGTGGGACAGGGGGCATCATGGGAGTAGTGGAACCAGGCCTTCCACCCCCAAACAGGCCTCCCAGGCAAGATGGCTACCTACCTGATGGGTGAAGGTGAACAATTGAATGGCTTCAAACTGTTTATGGGTGGTGTGGGAAGGAGTGCTCCTTCCTGTTGGGGTGTGGGACAGAGGGCATGGTGGGAGTAGTGGTACAGACCTCCCTCCCCCAAACAGTCCTCCCAGGCAAGATGGCTACCTACCTGTTTCATTAAGGTGAACGATGTAATGGCTTCAAACTGCTTCTGAGTGGTGTGGGGGGAGTGCTCCATCCTGCTGTGGTGTAGGACAGGGGGCATGGTGGGAGTAGTGGTACAGGCCTCCCTCCCCCAAACAGGCCACCCAGGCAAGATGGCTACCTACCTGTTAGGTGAAGGTGAACAATACAATGGCTGCCTCATGCTTCTTGGGGAGTGCTACATCCTGCTCAGCTGTGGGACAAGGGGGCCTGGTGGGAGTTGTAGTGCAGGCCTCCCACCACAAAACAGCCCTTCCTGGGAAGATGGCTACCTACCTGTTAGGTGAAGGTAAACAATACAATGGCTGCCACATGCTTCTTGGGGAGTGCAACATCCTGTTCAGCTGTGGGACAAGGAGGCCTGGTGGAAGTTGTAGTGCAGTTGCCTGTACATGTGCCACCACTTATATACTGCTAGGTACATTTTTGCTGAATGAGAGGGAGTTGATGTGAGATCTGTGAGACCTGTTTGGGGGAGTGTTTTGGACATGAGGACATTTGGGCCTAGGAACAGTTGCTTTAGAGTTGTGCAAGATACTACATTTTAGTGTTATGGCAGGATTGTGTTGATACTTACCAGACTCCAAACCACCCTCAATTCTCGTGCAACTCTCTGGGTGCAGTATACCCAGCACCTTCTCCTCCCATGGGTTGAATGTTCTTGATGGGATGGGAGGTCCACTGCCAGTACGATTGGCCAGCTCACGTTTCTTGCTGTTCTCCTTGACCTTGCTCTTGAGGTCAGTTCACCTCTTCCTGGTCTCCTTCCTGTTGCGTGGAACTTTCCCTACAGCATTGACTCTGTCCACTATCCTTTGCCACATTTGACTTTGCCTGGTTGCTGGGGTCTGTTGTACCCTGCTTCCTAGGATTTATGGCTCTACTCTTATGATATCATCCACCATGACTGACAACTCACCATCAGTGAATTTTGGCATTTTCTGTGCAATGGTGGGTGGGGGTGATGATGATGTGTGTGGTGTGGGTGTGGGTGTGTTTGTGATGTGTGCAGTTTTGGCTTTCGTTTGTGTAATAAGGTGGGGCCCTTCACTTCTGGAGTCTTGGGATTGTGGTAAGGCAGAAGCTGGTTTTATTCTCAGCTATGTGGGTTTGTTTTAAGGGAGCATTCATGTCAGGTGTGTTGAGCTGGGATTTGTAGTTTATGTGTTCCAGGGGCATCTGTCAATGGGATGTGTTAATTGTTTTTATTGGCTGAGCCAGTTGCACATCCACATTAGTTGGTTTTGTGCTGTGGTTGCCTTCGAACGCCATTACTATTTCCAATGTACTGCAACGGTCGGACCGCGCTGGTCCGGTCTCCGGGGCTCACATTCATCATTGTTGACAATCGCAGAGTTCGGTAACCAACGGTCGCACCGCAAGCACCGCGGTGCCATCATAATTGCACTAGCGGGATTTCCGCTGGTGTATCGGCGGTTTGTGAGCTTGCCGCGGCGAATAGGACCATCATGGATGGTATTTCAGCTTTTCCGCACGTGCACGGCGGTGTTTAATGGATTCTGACCGCAGCGGGTGTTTTTTGCCCCGCAGAGCATCGTAATGGGCCTGGCGGTGCAGCCGCGAGCCATACGGGCGGTCTTTTCCCATTGCGATGGCGGTACGGATGATGTTCTGCCCACCATCGTAATCGGCCCCTTAGAACCTTATCCTTTCATTATCTAGGATGGACAAAAAAAAGAAGCCTTGTACGCAGATGATTTGATAATCTATACTAGTGACTCCAATATATCACTGCCAGTAATAATGAAAGTAGCAGTCAACTTAGGGGAAATGTCTGGATACTAGTTAACCACTTCGCTGTGGCGGCAATTTCGCCGTAGCGCTAGGGGAGTGGGGGGGCCGTGCGGCGCTCCCATACTCGTGATGGAACCACTGATGACAGAGCGGTTCCGTCACGGCCCCGCCCGCTCAACAGAACGTCCAGCGCAGGCGCGGAATCCGTGCCGCGCAGGCGCGCAGAGCAGGCCGAGACAGAACCACTCCGTCATCAGCATAGCGCGTCCGTGGCTGGTGACGGAGTGGTTCCGTCACCAGCATGGGAGGGGTTAATGAGGATAAGACTGAGGTTATGTCCTGGAGTGGACCACTGAATAATCCATTAGGAAAGTTGAAATTAGATATTTGGGAATCCAGGTGGTCAAGGATTCAGATGAATTGGCACACATCAACTTCGGTAGACTTATGACAAAAACAAAAAAACCTTTACACTGGTGGGCCCCCCTCCCGAACTCCACTCTAGGAAGAACCAACATAGTAAAAATGAAGATTCTCCCAAAATGTACCTTTAGTTTCAACACCCTTCCTCTTAATCCATAATGGTTTAAAAAATTACAGGGATGGGGCAGAGTGTGTGACATACAAAATAAGAGGGTGCCCTAAAACTTTTTTCAAGATTTGGCGCCCCTGGCTTAGAAAGTATGGATTAGAACTGGATGAGGCTCAGGATGGGCTCACGAATGGACATAGGCCTCAGGAAGGGAAACATTTTACTGCACATATACCCAGGGAAGTGGAGGGACTGTGTGATTAATGTGGACTCACTGTTATGATGTCACACAGATGTATATTGATGTTGCTGGAATCTTTGTAAAGAATGGAGGGACGTGAATTGTATTGTTCCCTGCTATGTGCCAAATGTTTATTTGATGCGTATTGAAAATGGAACAAAAAGTATCAATAAACATATTTATAAAAAAAAATTACAGGTAGAACTTAGTAGTTTCATCCGGAGGAATAGAAGTGTAAGAATTGCATGGAAAAAACTCGCCAAAAAATGGTGGATGGTAGAATGGCGCTCCCAGACTTCCAACTTTATTACTGGGCCTTCTCTTTGAAAAACATAATGAGATTGCTAATGAACAACCAGGGTACCCCACCACAGTTAAAGATCCTAACAAAAAATAAATCTGAGGAAGTAAAATTTGCCCACCCCAAATTCTTTAAAAAGATTACATTTAAAATTCTTATTACAGCTTGTAAAGTATGGATACATGTCAAAAGAATTCTGTGAATTCCATAGTATAGTGCCAAGGCCTCAATTTGGAAATCTCCGGAGACCCCTTTGTATATCCAAGATAGTTCAGCAGCCCCTTTGCTAGCTGCGGGTATAGAAAGGTGGGACCAGCTAATTGAAGGAGGATCTTTGGTATCGTGGGACACGCTATGACGAAGCACGGAATATGAACTGTCTAGATCTAAATATTATCAATTAGCAAGCTGGGCTCGAGCTCAGTCGAATCTTTGGTTGGAATCAGAAATTGAAGATGTATTACAAAGCAAGCAGAAATGTAAGAAGGAATTATCGAGATGGTACTGGGTCCTTGTACAGGGAGAGAATGGCCCTTTGCGGGTAGAGATCTGGAGATGGACATTCCAGGCTGTAACGTCATACACTTATGGCAAGTATCTGTGTCTATACTTTGGTCATCAGTGAAGCCTGCACCACTCAGGAGGAATCATTTATTCACATTACATAGGGCGTACTGGTCTCCAAAAAAGCTAGCAAAGATGGATGGCGGTAAGAGGAGGTACAGTCCAAAGGGTGCTCTGGAGAATGCAGATGATGTTCACCTTTTCTGGCAGTGTCCAGCTATCCATTTCTTGTGAGAGGAAGTGTGGGAAGTATTAACCAGAATATTGGGGATAAGCATCAAGGTGAGCCTTCTTTTAATTATTGTTGAGACACTGGATGGAGAAGGGGTTCCCTTGGTGATGCTTAGAGTTCAATTAATTTTCACCTTAGTAGTTATTGCAAGGAGAGAAATCTGTTTAAAATGGACTTCAGATTTACAACCCACCTGTGAGGGATGGAAATCCTCCGCTAGGCATATTGCTACGCTTGATTGTCAATCTGGCTTGGCAGAGAGGGAAAGAATGTGGGTACCTCCTTTCTTTAATGCTATCCGAGGCAGAGTATATTAGGAGGAAGGGGCTGTAGACTAGGGAAGCGTATATTTGAACGTACAAGGATTAAGACATATTTTCACCAGTTGCTAAGGCTAGTGGTGGACACCACATGCACTCTCCAACTACTGGTTGAAGAAGGTTGATTAAAAGAGTCCATAACTAGGTGGTCGTACCCATCTGGTTCCTTCCAGACCATCCCTAAAACATGACTCAGAACCCTTTTGCCACATATGAGGACTATACATTTTTTAATTAAAAAAATTAATTAAAAAAAGAAATCACATAAGGACCATTCAATGAGAATATCCATACCTGATGCGTGTTAGTGACTTATCTCCCCCTGTATGGGAATCACAGAGTGTGAAGCCCATGTTTACTTTCCACCTGGGCAAAATGGAAGACTGACATAGTTCACCTAATAGGGAATCTGCAGAAAGAAACCCAAGCTCTTACCCTTAGAGTAGATGCTTTGCAACAAGCCTCCCTTCCTGCTGCCTCTGCTGATTCGAATGCTGGGGCTGCTGATAATCTATTCTCTTCTGTTTCCTCCTCTGCTAGGGGTGGTCATCCGTTATTTCATGTAACCACTCTTTCCACAATATCCCCAGCTTCTTCTGATCGATTTTAGGGTACCCTGCCAAGTTCGCTACTTTTATTAATCAGTGCCAATTGCATTTTAGGTGCGCCGCAGTTTCTTCCACACTGAACAACCTAATTTAGCATTTGTGTTGTCATACCTAGGAGGAACAACTGCCTCTTGGTCTATCCAATTAGTATAGTGAAATGCCCCCTTAATATACAACTATGCATAGTTCAAAGATAAATTATGTAGGCTATTTGACGGCATTCATTTATGAAATCTGTGGACATTGAACTATTAAATCTAAAACAAGGGTCCAAAGATTTGATGACATACAGGTAGATTCATCAAGCATTTTTGCGAGCGCAAACAGTGCGAATCGCAAAATTCGGCCGTTTGCGCCCGCAAAAATGGCATTTGAGATTCATCAATGTTTCATGAAGTCGCAATTTGAAAAATCGCAAATAATTGCGAATTATCAAATTGCGATCGCATTTAAGGAATCTCAATTTGAGATTCCTTAAATGCTATTCATGAACCTTTTAAAATTTGCGAATTCGTAATTTCTGGCCGCTATTTACCGCGAAGTCTGACTTCGTGGTAAATAGCGAAAACTTAAAAATATGCACTTTAGTGCATTTTTCTAAGTGGTATGTTACACACACACATGTCCTTTGGACATGTGTGTGCGCAACATCAGGCTACATTTCCATTTCAGGGGTGCTACAGGGTGTCCTTTGAACACCCCTGGCACCCTTGAAATCGCATCCTTATTTGCGATTAGCAAATTGCTAATCGCAAATAAGGATTGACTCTCCATTCATTCCTATGGGCCTTTAGGGGAGTTATTTCCTTATTTGCGATTAGCAATTTGCTAATCGCAAATAAGGAGGCTGTAGGAATCGCAATTCATGAATCCCGATTTGCGAGTCTTTAATAGCGATTCCTTAATAATTGCTATTAAGGACTCGCAAATCGGGACTTTGATGAATCAATAGCTTAGAGGCTGAGGCAGGGTAGCCAGAGGCCAAATGGACTGCTCTTTTTTATAAAGGGCCCAAAGATGAACTCAAAGTCATTTTGGTGCAACTACTGGATCCCCAGAGTCCTGTAATTCTCCTATGGACCTCGTAGTTAAATTAGATCATCGGTTGCATGAGCGGAAATAAGAGAAAGGGCGTTTTGAACCCAAATCTGTTTAGCATAAAGACAAGAAAGCAGAAGTTCAAAAATGTAAAGAAGAACCTGAGCCTCTGCAAATAGGTAGTGTTCGGGACCCTCCCAGTGACAAAGAGACAGTGATGCAGGGATAAGAAGCTGTGCCTCTATTAGATGACTGCTAAGTAAAACCAAAAGACGTAGTGAGTTGGGAAACTGAAGAACTTGAGGACTATGGAGACAAGCTCTTTGGGTAAATTGGGACTAACAGTTTCCCAACTCCTGGCTCAGAATCATGCTTTATCCTCTCTCCATCACTTCCTGATAAGAGCGCAACTGCTGTGGGTAGATCAGTCCATTGATGTTCAGATTATGATTGACTCTGGCGCAAAAGGAAATGTTATTGACACTCAATGACATACAATGGGTCAAACACACGGAACTCCCTTTGGTACCTAAGTCTGTAGTGGATGAAGTAAAAACTATTGACTTGAGTTACATGAAATCCGGTCCCGTTACTTCTTGTATTAGATCAACATAGAGAAACAGTTCTATTTGATCTCATTTACTCACCACAATTCCAAGCAATTTTAGGTATCCCATTGGCTAACGCAACTTAATCTGCACATTTACTGGAGAGCCTGTTCATTGTCTTTCTCTTCCAAATTTTACAAGCTCCATTGCAATCAAGAACCTGTAACACAAAAAGATGTAGCTCTACTTACAGATTCCAATGTACCTGCTTTACCTGTACCTGCTTTACCTACCTGTTATCAAGATATGGCAGAGGTATTTGATAAGGAAAAGGCCTCTAGACTGCTGCTACACCAACCTTACAACTGTTTTATTGATCTGGTCAGTGGAGCACAATTTCCATGTTGTCGGATTTATGCTGTTCCCGAAAAAAAGAAAATATTTATCCGAGGGAATATTTGATAAAATGACCAGAATAGGGTTTATCTGTCGTTCCTGTCCACCTGCTTCTTCTCCTCTCTTCTTTATCCCTAAACAGGACGGAGATCTTAGATGCCTGTATTGACTACTGCACTCTAAATGACATAACCATTAAAAATGGTATCCTCTGCCACTTATCTAATCATTACTTGATCAGGTTAAAGATACCAAAATGTTTACCAAATTGGATTTAAAGGGAGCGTATCATTTAGTGAGGGTAAATGCGGGCTCTATAAATACCTTGTGATGCTATTCGGGTTTGTAATGCATCTGCACCATGGGAGGTCTGTGTTGGAATGCTTGAGAGCAGATCACTTACATGTGAAACTGGATAAGTTAGAGTTCACACATCAAAAGGGACCTTTTGGGATTTGTGCTATCTTCTGAGGTGGTAACAATGGATCCACAAAAGATAATGGCCATCATGCATTGGCCTTCCACAATATCTGTAAATGGAGTACAGAGCTTCCTGGGCTTTCCTAATTTCTATAGGCGTTTTATTGAAAATGTTGCGGTTCTGGAAACTCCCATTACTAAGCTGTTGAAAAAAGGGGTCCCTTTTGCTGGTTTTCTGTGGCTGAAGAAGCATTTACTAAACTCAAAAATGTATTCATAACCGGACCCTGATTTAAAACATCCTGATTCATCTCAACCATTTATAGTGGAAGTAGATGCATCTCAAGTTACAATTGGGGGAATTCTGTCACAAAGAGATAAATAAACTGGTAGTTCCACGCAGAACAAAACTATTCTGTGGGAGACAGGGAATTGATAGCTATAAAGCGTGCTTTGAAGAGGGGTGTCAATATCTGTTGGGCGCTTTGCATACAGTGTCCGTTCTAACTGACCATAGGAACATACAGTTTTTAAAGGCAGCTAGAGCTTTATCCATGAAGCAACTTTGCTGGATGCATTGAATTTTAAGTTTAAGAGAAAATAGCGCCAAAAGGCACAAAGCAACACCTGTGGATATCTGGTCTCGCAGGACTGTGACAAAGGCACAAGTTCAAGCTGACTGTGCAGACCGGCTACTGGGTTCCAATTAGACCACTTGAACAGAGTACCTTAAATCCCGGTTTTTGGGGAGCATTACTAAGATCCACATCAAAGCTGTGTTGTGCAGCTGAGGCAATGCTTTGGTTCAGAGATGCGGCGAGGCTGCAGTGCAAAGTCCTGTAGCGTCAACATCAAGGGTCCCACCTACGCATCTTGCAATGCAATGCATAGTCTGGCAATGGGGAATGCGGCGCACCGTCAGGGTGATGCATCGGTTCGAAAGACCACAGAGCTTCGATGTGGAGTCTGGCATCCTTGTCGAGGCTACCGTCAATGACAGGTGCCTGTTCCCAGCTGCGGTGAGGCTGCTGTGTGAGATTCTGCTGTGTTGACAGTCCCACCGATGGGGCTTGCGATGTGAAATCCGGCATCAAAGATGCTGCTCACAGTCAGGACAATGCGTAGATTCCGAAGAGCTATGTGGGTGCAATGCGGAGTCTTGCATTGTTGTTGAGGGTGCTGTCAACGAGATATGCAAAGGCCTGCAGTGCGCATGTGGCACAAAGTGATGGTTCTGAAGGTGATGCAGGCAGCTGAGGTGATCTGAGTCTTTGTAACTGGTCCTGTTTGGGGTTGCATCACACAGCAGAGGTGATGCATCAGTTCGGCTGTATCCCAGAACTGGTAAAGCACCTTAAACCCCGCAACCAAGGTTTCAGGACTGGGGTGGCAATACTTCGCTGGGTAGACTCCCAGATGTCAGAGTCCAGGAGCATATGCAAGGTTGCAGGAAGACTGCTATGTTCCTGAAGCTTCAGATCAGGAGGCCAGCCAACTAACCCTAGGAGTCACTCTGGGATCTGATGCAGGTCCTGTCCTCATCCAGGCAAGCGGGTAGCAGGCAGCAAGTCTGCACAGCAGGACATCACTTCCTTCAGGGCAGCAGGCTCACAGAGTGGCAGAATTTGTAGCAGCATAGCTTCTTCCTTCTTCCTGGCAGAGTATCCACAGTCCCACCCAATTATAACATCGTAAGACTAGACAGACAATCAAAAAAAAGGAGCAGGCATTGCCTGCATCTATCGTTCTTCCCTCCTTGTTACAGAACTTCCGGGTGATCCTACAGACTCCTTTGAATACCTTGCACTCTCTATTTGCAACAACAACACTCAACTGTGCCGAATACATATGTTTTACCACCCCCCAGGCAAAAATGACACATTCACTGACCAACTTATGGAAATCATCACAACCAAGGTTTCTCCTAACTCCAATGACATTTTCCTTGGTAATTTCAACTTGCACTGGAACGACCCCAAAGACCCACAGGTCAATGCCATCAAAGACTTCCTGGCCGACCTAGCCCTTACCCAAGCCTGCACACTCCCTACTCACTTGAAAGGCGCCACTCTAGCCTGGATCATCGCCAAGGAATCAGCAGTCAAACTTATCTCTATAGACCCATGTGACTGGTCTGACCACCACGCTATTTCCTTCCTTCTGCCCGGTACCCACAAGACATGAACATGGACACCACAACCCGTAATCCCCAAACGATGGGTTGGAGACACCAAGAACCTAGATCACGGACAATTGGCTGCGCGCTGTGAGACTGACCTCCCACCCCCCCTCATCTCATCTCGGTCCACAGCCTCACTGAACATTACTCCTCTACCATACCCAACATTCTTGATGACCTCGCTCCACTCAAACTCAAAAGAACACAGACTAAAGACCGGAATCCCTGGTTCAACGAAACCCTCAACAAGGAGAGGAGACCCCTTCGGCAGATAGAACGTAACTGGAAACAGCACCCGTCAGCAGTCCACCTAAAACTTCTCCGACAGGCCAGAAATGCCTACAATAGGAAAATCCTCAACTCTAAAAAAGAGTTCTTCAAAACAGAACTAGATAACGCCAAAAATAGACCTCGCATATTATTCGACTTGGTCAAACATCAATCCAACAAACTATCAAAAACCTCTAAAGAAACCCCAAAATCGCTAATTTCTTGCGAAGAATTCTCCTACTACTTCTGCAACAAAATCTCTGCCTTAGGAAACGAACTTAAATCTGCAACTCTCTCCCTAACTCCGTTGGGTCCCTCTGCGCTGCCCTCCCAGACATCGCCCGAAAATCATGCCATTGGTCCAGCTTCAAAGTCGATGATGACCACTCCATCTCAAAAATTCTTTCCTCCCTAAACCCGAACAATCACTACAATGATTCTCTCCCCTCTAACTGCCTAGCCACCGCCTCCCAGGCTATCATCCCTTCCTGGACTACAATAATCAATGCCTCCCTCCTTCAGGGATCGATACCTGACTCTCTCAAAGCTGGCCAAGTTGCCCCCATTTTAAAAAAAACCCACGCTAGCAAAAAATTAATTTTACAAGTTTTTCACTAACAGGACATGTAAAACTTAAAAGTACATGTTCAACACTGCACTCTTCCCTTGGGTCTGTCTAGGGCCTACTTTAGGGGTGACATATATATTAAAAAGGCAGGTTTGGCCACGAAGCGGAGCTAGCCACAGAGCAAGATGGCAGCTCATTGAATGGCTCCGACACTGGGGACAATTTACCACCACCTCTTATGCAATAGACATGGTCCCGGTTTTACATTTAGTAGCGGAGGAGCTATGGAGGGGAAAACACGCCAATGTATCTGATTTTGGTGTACTGGCATCCTGTTTATGGCTCAAAAACCTCTCCCAATCCTCGCATGCACGGCCACCTGGTGCCCATGACTTTGCGGGTTGCCTGGCTGGACATCAGAGCACGCTGTTTGTAGTGCAGCAGCTTCCGGGAGGCTGCATGGACTACAGCGACACCCAATCCTTGAGTGACAGCTGATGACGGAGCTCCCAGAAGCAAGGTGCTATCCTTGGGCCTGCTGGGAGAAAAAACAGGCCCATGGGAAAGGAGTTCCTAGTGTCGGAGATTGTGCGGGCAGCCGGGTGAAACACTGGAGCATGCTATTTCTTATGCAGTGGCTGTGATAGGAGCTGCCTGGCCAGTGCTCCTCAAGGGGCTGGTGCTCCTGTTATTGGGCCCCACACATGTGCAGAAGAGATCCAGTGGCATTTCTCATTCCTTCTCTGCTCCTTTTTGCTCAGCCCACCTTTTTAGAGACATCATTCATCAGGAACTCCTGCACTGCGAGTACTCTGTGTCACAAAATGGCGTGTTTGTGACAGGGAGTACTCTCCGTACCACGTCTTGTTTCTTCGTACAGCTGGAACATTTTTCAATCTACAGATAAGAACGTTTTTCTCGAATAATTTGGTGCAGCTGGTTTTATGATCTGCAAACCAGTTGGGCAATCAATTGTGTTGATGATGACTTCATAGCTATTGAGAGACAGATATCACGAGTTTGATTCTCTTTGAAATGTTTGTGCGCGCCCTGAGGAAGTTTTGGGTGAATGCCCATATAAGACGAAACACGTGTTGGTTCGATGGCTTTTGTTTGTTGGAACAGAAAAAAAAGAAAAATAACTGAAGCACTTACCTGAAAAGATTTGGCATGGTAAAGAAACATTGGAGAAGAACACTGTGTGGACTTAATATTTGTGTTAATGTATGAGTATTACTCAGGACATTTAATTTGTTTTTGTATTTCATATGGGTGTAGATGTGTCTACACTCATTTAACAATGCTGGGTGGTCATTGTTCAATGCCCTTGTGAGCACTCTCATAAATGAATAAAGTTAATTATTTACATTAATATACTCAGGTGCATCAAATTGCGCAATCAGTACCCTACTACCTGTTAACCTTTTAGCTTAATATATTCATTAATTATCCAATCCGCCGATGCAATTTACGCAACGGCGAAGGATAACTTCTCTATTTTCTCTATGTGTAACATAGTGTATTTAGTATCCTTGCATGCCACATGTATCTGTTGTTCTGTAAGATGGTATGGGGAAATAGACTTGTGGCGTTGATATGTCGGCATGGCACTTGGCCAGAATGTAATGTTATTAATATCCAGCTCAATAGCACAATAGACCTAATTTGTCCCTACCCAGGTTGTAATGCTCATGTCTTGTTGCACAACGTCTATTGCTGAAGATACTATATTTCTCAAAGAGTGCATCCAAGATGATAGAGCTTGTTCTAAATTAGCCTATGAAATTTGTGCAATCTTTCAGCAGCCTCCTGCTGCGAGACCTTCCATATTTATTTGTATATGGCATACAAAAAGGGGTTTTGACGTGTTTTTTTTAGGACTTAACAAAAAGTCCCTGAGTTCCAGGTCATCAGATAAAAGGGACAAGTGTTGATGCACCTGAGACAGTGCCAAGGTTTTTAGCCTGTCAAGGCACAACTTTACAACACTAAGTTGTCACCACCCGAGTGTTCAGACTGTATACACCGCATATCAGGCCTACTTTTTTAAAAGCTCAGTGTTATTGAGGAAGCATGACTGACATCCGTTCATGTCTAGTGGCCAAACTAACAATCCCTTCCAATTGGGGTCAGATGACTTGTATGTGCCATATTACAGCATGGTTTCCAATGTACCCTCACTTAAGTGTGTAAATCGTTGCCAGTTTTTAAAACGTACAAATGTGGGAATTTGTGGTGTGTTCAAATCTTTCATCATGGCGTGTCCAAGACATGTTGGTTGTTGCACAGTTTTGTTTAGGAAATTCATTTGTTGTGGTATCAGACCTGCTTTAAACAAAGCCTCAGTTCCCTGAAAATGACAGTATTTAGTCCCACCAAATAGACTTTACATCTATAGTGTCCTCCCAAAAGTCGAAACCTTGTACAGGCAGCTGGGAAAGAAAAGAAGCAGCATATATTAGCTTGGTATCAGTTAGCATTTTTTTCACTGCAGATGATGGTGCAAGTCAATAAAAATATGAGGAAGGGTCAGATGTATCGTGACCGGAAACATAAGCACAATTCTGTGCAAATGTTTTTGAACTACCCCATGATGGGTGTAATATTAAACAGCAGAAAATGATTACAGTAATTTTGAAAACAAAACAAGTCATCATAACTAGATGTACCATCATGCAATTCATCAGAAGAAAACACAGTTGAGTTTTCTAGATCGTCTAGCAATTAATGCACTGTATCAATATCATAATTGTCTACAACAGTGCTAGGGGAATTGACATCATTCAAAGGCATTTTTAACAAATATTCAATTTGTAAAAGCTCAGTGGGGCCATACAAATCATGCTATACCCTATCCCTAAAAATTCCAACGGGAACTGCAACAGCTGTAGTGTTCACCATTGAAAAGTCTCTGTTTTCTGTGTGATGACGAATATGGTTCAAGAACCAAGTTCACCAGTTGTACTGCAGAGCATTCTGGGAGGAAATGTCTAGTCAGAAGCAGGTAAAAGTCTGTCACAAAACCAATACAAAGGACTAGGAAAAGTAACGCAATTGTAATACAAAGATGTATCCATTGAGAAACAAAATATTGCCAAAGATAGAGATAACACACTTGACGATGAAATTAATGAAATAGCCAGATCCATCCGATCTATTTTTGGCAGCTCAGCAGGTTTCGTAAAAGTGTGAAATGACTCAATCTGTGGTATATTGACGTAGACCATGTTCTTTTGAGGTTATTGAATTTAAATCTGTGCTTCTGTATTAGTTGATTGTACAGTTGTTGCAGTTGTAACAAGAAGAAGATATACTCCGTTGTTTTTGATTCTTGTCTCTCAATGGAGAGAGGACGCTTCCTCAGTTACTTAAGCTTCCATCTTAACTTCCTTTATGGTAGTGATAGGAGGCAGGTAGTTACCCAGGAGCACCCATAGCTTACTGTTGAGTATAGTGGAGTTCGATCAGATCAATGGAGACAAATCTTTTGTCTTTTTGACCGGCAAGCGGTGGAAGAGATACAGCTCTGGTACCTTCAACAGCCAGGACAGGTACAGACACTCTTTAGGATGGCCCAAACTCTTTCTTGTCCACAAATATTTCCCTGACCAGATCCCCATCCTTGGGTATCCAGCCAGGCCTCGCAGAACTACCTCCACTTCTCCAGTGGCAGTGTGTTTTATTTGCTCGTTGCTTTGTTCGTCCCGATAATCATTAAATTCTTGTAAAACAGCTGGATGTTCATTGATGTCAAATTGAGGTCTGGAAACCATCAGGCACATGCATCAACCATTTATGTGAGCGCAAACAGTGCAATTCGCAAAAATCTGCGGTTTGCGTCCGCAAAAAGGGAATTTGCGATGCATCAAGGTTCAAGGCACTTGCATTTTGAGAATTTGCAATTATTTGCGATTTCTCAAATTGTGATTGCATTTAAGGAATTGCAATTTGCGATTCCTTAAATGCAATGCAAGAACCACTTTAGAATAGCGATTTCGCTAATAGGGGGCGCAAATTACCGTGAAGTTGAACTTGATGATAATTTGCTAAATGCACTTTAGTGCATTTTTCAAAGTTTTATGTTGCGAACACACAGTGCGCAACATGCGAGCAATTCACTATTTCAGGGGTGCAACAGGGTGTTATATTTGACACCCTTGCTACCTTGAAATTGCATGCGCAATTTGCGAGTACCAATAGGTACTCGCTAATTGCTCATGCAATCTCCCCTTCATTCCTATGGGCCTGTAGCTTCAGGTCCACTAGTAGCATTTATTTTACAGGCACTGGGCACATGTATTGCCTCTTTACTAGGGACTTACGAGTAAATTAAATATGTCAATTGGGTATAAGCCAAAGTTACCATGTTTTAGGGAAAGAACATAAGCACTTCAGCACTGTTTGGCAGTTACAAAGTGCACAGAGTCCTAAAGCGGACACACACGAATTCAGCAAAAATAGGATGTGGAAGGCAAAATCTTTGGGAATGAACCTGCAGAAAGGGCCAGGTCCAACACAACCCCCTCTAGCCTAAATCCAGTGTACACTAATCAGTCCCTTCATGGATTCCCCGCTTAGGTGATAGAACATGGACAATGGCCCTCTACTGCATGGGAACTTGTCAGTTCTACACGTCTCCAAACTCATTTGGACCCCTCTGTCTACACTCTCCTGAGCCACTGAATGGACCCATGGGGAATCCTTCACCTCCCTTGTGGACCCCATCTCTGCAGCACCTAAGCTTAACTTGCTCACAGATGCGTCCCATTGGGCAGATAGTACCACCATGGCCAACAAGGTGATGTGGCCTATTCCACCCCTTGGATCAGACTTCCGTCCACAACCCAAGGAAAATTCTGCTCATAAGGACCCCGACCCTTGGCCATCCAGGGCATTCTGACCTCTGAGGTTTCCCAGAGTGGAGGGCATTAGCCCTGGGTGTTAGGCACCCTAATTGCACTCTACTTCCCACCAGTTCAGGGATGGTATCCTGAGACTGGTCACTCAGGCTAGGGTGTGTACTCTGAGGCTGCACAGCGTACAGAGGTGAGCTCTCCCTCACCCTGCCTCTCCATCTGGTCTTCTGTTCCCTCCGCTTGATATTAGTGCCACCAGTAAGCCGAACTGTCAAGGCGCACTGTTTTGTCACCACTCCCAGTTCACCTGACACCGTGGACAACTTATTCCCCAGAATAGTCTGTGGGCATCTGGGGACAAACTATGATCCCTTTGTGGGTCACCTCCCAACCCCAATACTGGGATATCAGGGTCATAGGTTGGAAAAGATCCTGCCAACGGGCCTGGGCCACCCTACACACCTGGCCAGTATACTACTCTGGAGAAACTAGCCTTTCCCCTATCATGGTCTGGCTAGCCATGGTATCCCTCGGAGCAGTGAGTGTGCCCCATTCATTTTCACCTGAAGGAAGCGATGACTCCCACCCACTGGGATCAGCAGCTCATCCACTGAGTTCACCTCCCAGCTAAGGGACATATTAACACAGTCTATGATCTTCCCCTGGAGACCACATACCCCCAAGGCCTCATTGGCCATCCTGTAAAAGTCCCACCAGTGGATGGTTTCTTAGGACAGGCAGAGTTTCCCTGCTTGTGTCCCAGATGAGAACATTCAAAGCAGCGGGTTGGAAATGGGGCACCCTGGGCCACAGCCCACCAGAACTTACACCATGTTTCTCAGAATAGGCATCGGAACCCTTCCTACCCCAATATTTGGGGACTTGTCTGTGTCTCCCTGGACCTTTCAATCACTCTGCTGTTGGGAGCCTGAACCATCCTTCTTATGGCAACTCTCAGGTACCATATTTTGAACCCTGGTGCTGAACCAGTTGCCCGCCTCCTTAGAAACCTACCTGGGTCCAGTGAGCTTGCTATCAATAAGGTATTGGAACAGCTCTGGAAACAATTACTGAACATGTGCTCTCTTGCAAACAGATCATACAGACCTTTGCAAGCATTCATCTCACTGACCTTCACCCAACCATCCAGTGCCTTGCAAAAGAAATACACCCACAATTGCTGGTGCAGCTTCTAGCTGTTCCTGAACTTCTGCCTGTACTTCTCTGGGGTAAGCCCTTATTTCCTGACAAGGGCTTCCTTTATGGCAGCTACCTCATCCTATTCCCCTTTTCTAGGGCCAATAAGGTGTGCCTCCCCTCACTAGGGATATGCCTCCACAGACTAGCACCCTAAACTTCTAGAGGGAAATTGTGCATCTATAAGGCAATCTCCTAAGCCTCAAACTATTTGTCAATATTGTTCCCCTCAACAAAATCAGACATCAGACCTTTAGGAATATGGGCCCTCTTGTCTCCAGCGTGCACTGCGTGTATGCTGCCACCATTACTGCTGGACTGTGCCTGCCTGGCTTTGAAGTCCAGCGCCTTAAGACTCCTCTCTCAAGCCAAACGCTCTAAGGTAATACTTTCCTCCATGGCCAGTTTCCTCTGTTCTGCCTCCATCACCAGTCTCTTTTCCTCCATATTGAGAATGGCCATCTCCAGCCTATACAGTATCTCTACCTTTCTTTAACCAGCTCCTCTGGGGATAGGTTGGAGGGGACACACTGCTCCCTACACAGGAAGGTAATCTCAATCCTGGGAATAGGTTACCCCCTACTCAACAGGTTGCATTCCAAGACCCTCCTGAGGGCCCTTCTCTGATCCTTCCTCCTGTTCATCTATCGTGACTGGCAGCTGGTGGGCCTCTACCCATGCCCTCAAGGCCTTTTGGAGCTCTACCTTCTTAATACCTATCTTGGTGGGCAACCCCCTCTCCTGGCAAAATTCCTTGAGCTCAGGCAAAGTGTAGCCCTCCAGGTTGCCTTAATCAAACTCCATCTTTGCAAGTCAGGCTGCAGACACAATCACACAGGTAGAGTAAGAATTAATCTAGAAACAGAAAAAAGGTCAATTCAGGGAGAATATAAAACTCAAATTGGTCTTAGATATGGGATGGTAGTGCACACCAAATCATTTGTATGGCACAGCACAAACACAAGTCATGTTACTGGTTGACTGGGGTGCGAGCCCTGGTCAAGCAGCTACCACAATTCTATTTATGGAAAGGCACAAGGAACCTTCAAATTAGCCTGTTCTCACTCCTTGGTAGCATGGCACAAAGCAGTCAAGCTTAACTTAGAGGCAATGTGTAAAGTATTTGTGCAACACTTCAAACAGAAAAACAGTGACAACACCGCAATCAAAAGGGTCCCACACCAGGTTAGAAAAATGGAGCTTAATTTAATAAGTAGAACAAAAACAAAATAAAACAAATACAGTTCTTAGAATCAGCAATAATGAATTTTAAGTTTTTTATGATAATAGCGCCCAAAGGCGTAAATCGCCAACTGTGAGTATATCTGGTCGCGCCGGACAAAGACAAAGTCACAAGTTCAAGCCGACTGCAATGGAGTGCATGCTGGCTACAGTGACCGCGGTAGACCCACTGAACAGAGTACCTTATATCCTGGTTTGAGGAGCTTTGCATGGGCCCATGTCAAAGATGTGTTGCGCAGTCGAGGTGATGCGTCGGTTCTGATATATGGCAAAACTGCTCTGCAAAGTCCTGTTGCATCAACATCAAGGATCCCACTGACAGGCCTTGCGATGCGATGTTCGGCATCGGGGATGCAACACGCAGTCGGGCAATGCATCAGTTTTGAAAGCCCTGGAGCTGCATTTTGGAGTCTGGCATTGTTGACGATGATACAGTTGACGAGAAATGTGAGGTCTTGCACCGAGGATGAGGCACTCAGTGGCAATTCTGAAGGCAATGTGGGCTGCAGCAATGATGCAAGTTTTTGTGAGGGGTCCAATCCATGGAGCAGCAGAGATACTTTGGTTCCGCTCAATCCATCAAGGCTGGTAAAGGACCTTAAACCCACTTCCAATGAACCAAGACTGGCGTGGCACCACTTGACAGGGCAAATTCACAGATTGCAGAAGCAAATGTGAGGTTGTTGAATGCCTGTTATGCTCCTGAGGCTTGAGATTAGAAGGCCAGCTAACTAGCCCTTGCACTCACTCTGGGTTCTTGGTTCAAGTGACGCAGGCCCAGTCCTTCTCACCCAGGCAAGAGGGCAGCAGGTAGCAAGTCAGCACAGCAGGGCAGTAGTTCATTTGGAGCAGCAGTCTAGCAGAGTTGAATTCCTTGTAGCAGCACAGCAGTCCTTCTTTGTGGCAGAGTATCCACAGGTCCAGAGGTGTACTGAAGAGTTGATGTCTGAGGTCTTTCTTTTATGCACAGGTGTACCTTTAAAGTGGGGGGTGAAGGTTCCAGAGGCATGCATACGAAGTGCACAGATGCCCTGCCTTGTCTAGCCTTGCTCCAGGGTAACTACAGGGGGTATGCAGCCTTTTGTGTAGAGACAGGACGCAGCCTATGACCAGCTTCTCCCTCCCATCCTGCCAGAGATGGCCCATACAGTCAGACCTAAGCTCCCCATTATGTGTGGCTGTCTAGGAGGAATACATAAAGCCCAACTGTCTGCTACACCTAGTCATGTGACCCAGGTGGGCTGGGTCAGACTGGGTCACATGTCTGGGTGTAGTTGACAGTTGGACTTTGTATATTTCGTCCAGATAGCCACATGATGGAGGGGTTAGGTGTGCCTGAAGGAGCCACCATTGGCAAGATGGGGTGGAGTTGGACACAGCGCACATGCAAATCAGTAGGCTGTGCACTGCTGTCACACAAAGGTTTTCACACTAGCCCATTGTACCTGCAGCCAGCCTTGAGTCAGGGCGGGGAGGGGGTATTTCCAAAGCCTTCGCCTACTTCACATACAAAAACAGGTATAAAAACAGGACCCGTACATCCACTTTTCAGTTTATTTTCTGGACCTGTGGAAGGACTCTCAGAGGACTGCCTGCTGCTGCAGCCTTCTGTGTACCTCAGAGGACTGTTTTGCTGCACCTGAAAGGACTGTCCTGCTGCCTGGAGCCTGCCTTACAACCTCAGAAGCCTACCCTGTTGCTTGATCTCTGTTCCACTGCTTGAACCAAAGACTAGCAGAGCTCCTCCAAAGACTAGTTGGCTGGCCTCCTGATCAGAGAATCAGGAACAGAAAAGCGTCCAACCATCTTGAACATGAACCATGGACCAGCCCGAAAAAGTCCTGGCCCTTTAAGCGGTGTCTGTCTAGCCCTTGACCCTTGGCTGTAAAGGTAAAGGTGCCCAGATAGCCAAAATATAAACTTAGGACTTAGACCAACTTTGGTTAAAAAGTGCTCTGAGAACCGAGAGGAGACTAGGACCTACTTGCTCGTTGATTTATCCGAGGGGCACTACCGGTCAACCTGACTTCCCTGCAGCTCCCAATATAATCTTCTCTGCAACAGAAAATTCTGTTCAGCAGTCTCTCATAGAAGGGCAATCTAGCCTCAAGGAATCCTCATCAGCTACAGCATTCAGATACGGTCCGCTAGAGATTTTCAACTTCCAAAAAGTACTTATGTAGTAATCTGACCAGGACTTCACCCAGTGGATCCCTGGTGATAAAGCCTCCTCCTTGGGCACCACTTGCAGCCTTTCCCTGCTGCACTTTACCTTCTTAGACATTTTTCATCAACCTTTCTTAGAAATCCAATCCACTTCTTGTATCCAACTTGCACTCCTTGCACTTTCAAGATTGGTGTGGATGGCACTGCGCTAATCCTATGCCTAAAAACTTTGCTAGAAAAACAGATGTTTGCGGTGAGAAGATTCACAGTGTTGCTGGTGTTGTCGGGTGTTCCATATTGGAGCTGCTCTCCACCTAAACCGGGGAACTACTCCGAGTTCCTTGCTCCCATTTTTTGCACATACATATTCACTTAAGGCTGCACGGGTGTCATAGTTAGGACACAACATTATAAAAAAAACCTTTAGAAATTCCCTGAAAAAAACAAAGGTTACAGGGATGTTATAGTTAGGAAATAAAATTAAAAAACCTTAGAAATTCACTGAAAAAAACAAAGATTACAGGGACATTATGGTTAGGCTCATATTTCACTCATACAAAACCAGTGAAATTCAGCATTTATAGTTAGCTAAGCTAACTATCACTTATGCCCCTGGAATTCACTACTTACGACCTCAGATATTACATCACATATGACATGTTCAGTGACAATTTCTAACATATATTATGTATGTGACGGTGTATATCTGTGTGTGAGTGAATGTCTGATTGCCTGTTTGGGGGTATGAGTGTGTGTGTGAGTGGCTGCACGGGTGTATAAGTTGTGTGTGAGTAGCTGTGTGGGTGAGTGAATAGCTGTATGAGTGGCTGTGTGGGTGGGTGAGTGGCTGTGTACGTGACTGTATGGGTGAGTGAGTAGGTTATAGAATGGCTATATGAGTTACTAACTGACTGTGTAAGGGGCTGTATGGGTGAGTGTGTGGCTGTTGGAATAGGTGTTTTGGTAAGTGAGTTAGTGTGAGAGTGGCTGTATTGTAGACTATGTTTCCATGTAAATGGATGTATGGGTGTGTGAGCATATGTGTGAGTGCTTGTATGGATGTATAAATTGGTATGTAAGTGGTTGTTTTGGTATGTGAGTGAGTGTGTGAGTTTTAGTCTTGATGAGTGAGTGGCTGTGTTGAGAGGCTGAATGGGTGAGTGAGTGGTTTTATGGGTGAATAAGTGGGTGTGTGAGTAGATGTATGGGTGAGGGACTGGTGGTATGAGTAGGTGTGTGGGTGACTAAGTGGTTATGTGAGTGGCGGTATATGTGAGTGAGTAAGTGTATGGCCGGCTCTATGGATCAGTGAGTGCTAGTGTGGGTGTGTGAGTGAATATGTGAAGGTTATGTAGGGGTATCAGTGGGTATGTGAATGCTTCTGTGGATGGTAACATCAGTGATGTCTGTTGGGAGGTCATCAGTGATGTCACTGACCATGTCATCAGTGATGTAATATGTGAGGTAATTAGTAGTACATTGCAGGAGTGTACATTGTAGTTAGCTCAGCTAATTATAACTGCTAAATTTCATTGGTTTTGTACAAGGGACATGTGAACCTAACTATAACATTCCTGTAACCTTTGTTTTTTTCAGTGAATTTCAAAGTTTTTTAAATTCCATTTCCTAACTATAAAGTCCCTGAAACCTTTGTTTTTTCGGTGAAATTCCAGCGTTTTTAATGTTCTTTCCAAACTATAAGGCCCCTATAACGATTTGTTTTTTATGTGAATTTCTATGGTTTCTTACATTTAATTTCTTAGCTGTAACCTGAATCTTTGAGAGTGAATGTATGAGTGACTGCATGAGTGTCTCAGTGGGTGGGTTTGAGGAAGTGCATGAGTATCTCAATGAGTGGGTGTGTGAGTGGGTGTGTGAGTATCTGCATTAGTCTGGGAGTGGCTGCATAAGTGTCTTACTGGGTATGTGAGTGGGTACATGAGTATCTGAGTGGGTCTGTGTGTAAGTACGTGAGTGTCTCAGTAGGTGTCTGAGTGGGTGCATGAGTGTTTGAGTGAATATCTCAGTGGGTTTGTGAGTGGGTGTGAGAGTATCTGGGTAGTTTGTGAGTGCATCCATGAGTGTATGAGATAGTCTGTGAGTGAGTGCATCAGTATCTGAGAGGGTCTGTGAGTGGGTGCGTTAGTGTGTGACTGGGTGTGAGAGTGGCTGTGTGAGTGGCTGTATGGGTCTGTTTTTGGTTGCATGAGTGTCTGAGTGGGTCTGTGAGTGGGTGTACAATGCTGAGTGGGTCAGAGAGTGGGTGCATGAGTGTCTGAATGGGTATGTGAATGTCTATGTGGGTGGCTGTATAAGTCTGTGAGTGGGTGCATGAGTGTCTCAGTGGGTCTTTGAGTGGGTGTCTGAGTGGGTCTGTGAGTAGGTGTATCAGTATCGGAGGAGGTTTGTGAATCAGTGTGTGAGCGCCTGAGTCTGTAAGTGGGTACATAAATGTCTGTGTGGGTATATCAGTAGCTGTGTGAATGACAAAGGAAGCACACCTGCTCTTTATCCAACAAGAGTCCACAGTTCACACAAAATATCAACCCAGTGAAGTACCTTATACTAGTTAGTTACTAAGTTACTCAACCCCTCCCTGGGCTGATTTTGACCCACATCCCCCAAGTCCTGGCCTTAATTGAATAGGGGAGGGATCGTCACAACCTCTTCCCTAGTCCAATTTCTGTCTCGGGAATCACATCAACCGGGGCCCGCCTTAATATATATAATAGATATATATTCATGGGAGAGGGGGGCTGTGCAGACCCCCTGCCGGGGCAGATTTCAGCCCCAGAGACCCCATTCTCTGGTGCCCGGCCTTCATAAGTATGTAAATATAAATATATGTATGTATATATATATTCACTAAAAAAACCATAGGTTTTACACACGTTATAGTTAGGAATTAGCATTTAAAAAAACTTGCAAATTCACTGAAAAAACCATAGGTTTTACACATGTTATAGTTAGGAATTAGCATTTAAAAAACCTAGCAAAATCATTGAAAAAACCATAGGTTTTATATCAGTTATAGTTAGCTGGACAATTTACTCATACAAAACCATTGAAATTCCCACGTTATAGTTAGTTGTACTCACTATAACTGGCGCGCCAGCAAAGCACTGCTAATGACGTCACATATTACATCACTTATGACATAGTCAGTGACATCACTCATGACATCACTGATGACATCTCAAATGACATCACTGATGACATCATCCAGTGAATGAGTATCTTTCTGATAAAAAAAATATATATTTTATATATGTGTACCTAAACATTGATGGCAGAACAAACGATTAAATTAGAGTTTAAATAGATGGTTTTTTTAATTGATTGTAAAACTAACTTATTAAGTGTATGTTACTAAATATATGTATTACCAATTATTGTTTAAAGTTGTAAATATCTGTATCACTGTCTCCCTTTATCTATAGACGGATGCTTAGAAAGGTGAGTAGCTACATGATTGTCTATATGGGTTATTAGTTAGTTTTTTGAGTATTAGTATGAGTGTCTGTTAAGTTTGGTGGGAGGTATTACTTTGTGCATATATGAATGAATGAGTGCCTTACTGTTTGCATATGTTTTGAAGACAGCATGTGTGCACATCTGTATGGATGGATGAGTGTATGTATGGGTGTGCTAGTGAGTGAATGACTGTCAGAATAATTTCTTTATCAGTAACTACATATGTTTTAAATTACTATAAGTAAGAATTGATGCATATAGGTAAGTATGTGTGAGAGTGAGAAATTGTAAGAGTCTCTGTATAAATACTTTTTTGTTCCTATAAGATATAGTTTTATTAAAAAAGTATGTGTACGTTTCTGTAGAAGTAAGAGTAGTGGTGTATGTATAGCTGTATAAGCAAGTGTATGGTTGTTTTATAATTTATTTGCTTGTGTAAGTATGTGTGTGAGTAACTCTAAGGATGAGTGTCATTGTGTAACAATATGTATAGATGAATGAGTATTTATTATGATTGAGTAGGTGTATGAGTAACTATATAGATATGTTGGTGAATGAGCGAATGTGTATGTAGATTTAGCAATTTCTGAATAGATTGTTGTAAGTGGAATTAGTTTCTCCATTGTTTTGTAATTATTTGATTCTATTTTTCAATGTGTGTATCAAAACTTATATTACACTGAGAGAGAGAGTCTGCCATTTTTTCCCAATGATGATGTCATCAGTGATGTCATTTGAGATGTCATCAGTGATGTCATGAGTGATGTCACTGACTATGTCATGAGTGATGTAATATGTGATGTCATTAGCAGTGCTTTGCGGGCGCGCCAGTTATAGTGAGTACAACTAACTATAACGTGGGAATTTCAATGGTTTTGTATGAGTAAATTGTCCAGCTAACTATAGCTGATATAAAACCTATCGTTTTTTCAATGAATTTGCTAGGTTTTTTAAATGCTAATTCCTAACTATAACGTGTGTAAAACCTATGGTTTTTTCAGTGAATTTGCAAGGTTTTTTAAATGCTAATTCCTAACTATAACGTGTGTAAAACCTATTTTTTTTTGTGAATTTGCAAGGTTTTTTAAATGCTAAACCCTAAATAAAATATGTGTAAAATTCTTTGTTTTTTATTATGAATTTAAATACAACATCAAAACACTGAAAGTAGTTTTTTTTCTCCTTTCTTTACTGCCCTTCCCTTAGTTTTTCAGTCCCCTTAACTCACTCCCCTACCCTTAGTCCCCTTCTTTCAGTTACTCTTCAACTCCTCTTTTGTCACTCACCATACTCCCCTTTTCTCACTCTTTCCCTCAGTCCCTTCCTTCCCTCAGTCATTTCAATCACTCATTTATGCACTACGCTTTCATTCAAAAAAGTGTATTAAGAATCAAGCAAGAGTTCTGAAAAGAACTGGGTTTTTTTCTTTTCTAGTTTTATATTGTTTTTTCCTTTTTTTAAAGTTTGAGATTTTTTTTTAAAGAAAATTCAGGAACTGCAACAAGGAAACTGTTCAACCGGAACAAAATAAATGAAAAATAAAAAAAAAATTATCTCCTTTCAGAGCATTTATGATTCTGAATCATGCGTTCAATTAGATTCAGGCTCTGTTCTCCATAAACAATAATATCAAAACATTTGTTGCACCGCATATGCACATGTGCCAAATATGGCCTAACGTCCATTTCTGCTGTTGCTGGCGATGCAGGTGGAGCTGTAGATGTGCTGGCCACAGCTGGTGGAATCTGCTGGGCCAGAGCTCTTGTGGCTGCTTGGGCATATTGCACAGGGTGCACATTTTTTACATGTCTTACCATAGTATGGATTGAAAAAGAGTATTTTTTAAGAGGGTTTCCCCTTGAAAGAACAGTACCACAAAGGGTACACGTTACTTTAGGGGCATTTACCTTTTTTTGATGCTCAGGAAAAGTAAAAAACTTCCAAATAAAAGAAGATTTCCCTTTCTTGGCTTGCTGGCGATATTCCATGTGGGAGTCAGAATAAGAAGATGTTGTTTCTTGTCTTTCGGCCATCCTGTTGTTTTTTCTGCTTCCAGCTCCAAAACGGGTCCTTCTTCCAGGAGAATAAAGCAAATAGTGAGGGAAATGGGTGGGGTTTTGAAGATTCTAGATCTGAAACTACTATGAACCAATGAAAAATGTTGTTTATGAGTCACATGACTTGGCTTTTTTTTTTATTGAATTGTGAGGTGCGCGACCGCAATTTCTTTAAATAAAAAAAAAAGGTTTTTTTGCCCGTCGGAGTTGTTTAGGGACCCCCTGAGAAACTCTAGGGGGTCAGGGACTGTCTATCTTTCCTCCTTTTCACGTTTTGAAACTTTTATGTAAATTGGGTAAAACGCCATTTAAACCCGACGTGCGTGACCGGATGCGCGCACCCCGCTATTTATTAACAAAAAAAACAACGTTTTTTTGGCCCGTCGAGATTCTTCTGGGACCCCTTGAGAAGGTCTAGGAGGTCAGGGTGTCTCTACCTTGCCTCCTTTCCACGTTTTGAAACTTTTATGAAAATCGGGAAAAACGCCATTTTAAAGCGACGTGCGCCACCAGGTGCGCGCATCACGTGCGCGCATACCCGAGCACGCATGTCAAGTCATGTGACACGAAAACAACACTTTTGATTGGTTTATAGTAGTTTCTGTTGTAGAATCTTCAAAAACCCCACCCACTTCCCTCACTATCTGTCTTAGTCTCAAGGGAGAAGGAGCCTTTTTGAAGTTTCCTGAGAATTTTCTGAAATGGCTGCAAGACAGGATTCTTCTTCTGAATCTGGGGAAGATTATCAGCTTCCACAAAGAAAAGGGAAGGAATCTTTTATATGGAAATTTTTTACGTTTCCTGAAGGACTAAAAAAATTGAATGCCCAGAAAGTCACTTGTACTATATGTGGCACTGTTTTATCAAGAGGAAATCCATCAAAAAATTACTCATTTTCAATTCATACTATGATAAGGCATGTCAGACAAGTGCACCCTGTGCAATTTGCACAGGCATCAACAAGAGCTCTGGCCACCCAAATACCACCAGCTGTGGCCAGCACATCATCTGGAGGACGACCTGCATCTCCATCAACTGCACAGATGGACCTAAGACCATTCTTGTCCAAAGTCCACATGAAATGCAACAAATGTTTTGAAATTGTTGTGTACGGGGAGCAGAGCCTTACTCTGGTTGAGCGCAGAATTAATGAACATCAATGCTCCCAGAGAAGATACATTTTTTCAAAGTTTGGATTTATTTTGTTCCTGTTGAACAGTGTTTCAGTTGAAGATTTCTGTTCCTGTTAGAAAAATCAAAAAAATATAAAACTTTCACAAAAAAAATATATATATAAAACAACAAAACAAAAAAAAAAGTTATTTTCAGAACTAACTTATTGTTCCAAAAAGAGCTCTATTTGTTACGCAGTGTGTCATCTTTTTTTTGTATGAATGTGTAGTGTATAAATGACTAAATGAAATGAATGACAAAAACGGATTAAGGGACTGAGCAAATGAGTGAGGTAAAGGAAGTATAGTGATTGAAGATAGTGAAGTAAAAGAGTGACTGAAACTACAGGACAGATGTACGTTACATGGTACATCTCTGCAAATTAGCAGGGATGCGCCAAATAACCTATGACAAGCAAAACCACCTGTGTGCCACCACTGATGTGCCACATTTACAATGTATTTACAACAAGGGGTGGTGAGGGACAGAGTCTCTGAATTAAGCAGAATACTCTCACCCAGTCAAGAGATCAGGGCTAGATCCAACACCGTTTTTTAGCTCATTGCACCATCCCATCACCACCCCTTGTTGTAAATAATTTTGTCCACCCTAAGCGTGGAAGGGTATACTCAGATGTGAGTCCCTTGCTCATTGCACCATCAGGATTCAAGCAAGCCGGGCCGAAGACGGCTGAAATGCCAGAAACCGGTCCCCGGAAGCTTGTTTCCTTCCCAGTGTAAGAATTGGCTTTTGTAGTCTGGTCTGCCCTGTTCCCATGATGCACTGGGCCAGGGACAGACTAATTTGCATACAGCCAGGTTCTGAAACTGGGATGGTGCAATGAGCTAAAAAACGGTGTTGGATCTAGCCCTGATCTCTTGACTGGGTGAGAGTATTCTGCTTAATTCAGAGACTCTGTCCATCACCACCCCTTGTTGTAAATAATTTTGTCCACCCTAAGCGTGGAAGGGTATACTCAGATGTGAGTCCCTTGCTCATTGCACCATCAGGATTCAAGCAAGCCGGGCCGAAGACGGCTGAAATGCCAGAAACCGGTCCCCGGAAGCTTGTTTCCTTCCCAGTGTAAGAATTGGCTTTTGTAGTCTGGTCTGCCCTGTTCCCATGATGCACTGGGCCAGGGACAGACTAATTTGCATACAGCCAGGTTCTGAAACTGGGATGGTGCAATGAGCTAAAAAACGGTGTTGGATCTAGCCCTGATCTCTTGACTGGGTGAGAGTATTCTGCTTAATTCAGAGACTCTGTCCATCACCACCCCTTGTTGTAAATAATTTTGTCCACCCTAAGCGTGGAAGGGTATACTCAGATGTGAGTCCCTTGCTCATTGCACCATCAGGATTCAAGCAAGCCGGGCCGAAGACGGCTGAAATGCCAGAAACCGGTCCCCGGAAGCTTGTTTCCTTCCCAGTGTAAGAATTGGCTTTTGTAGTCTGGTCTGCCCTGTTCCCATGATGCACTGGGCCAGGGACGGACTAATTTGCATACAGCCAGGTTCTGAAACGGGGATGGTGCAATGAGCTAAAAAACGGTGTTGAATCTATCCCTGATCTCTTGACTGGGTGAGAGTATTCTGCTTAATTCAGAGACTCTGTCCATCACCACCCCTTGTTGTAAATAATTTTGTCCACCCTAAGCGTGGAAGGGTATACTCAGATGTGAGTCCCTTGCTCATTGCACCATCAGGATTTAAGCAAGCCGGGCCGAAGACGGCTGAAATGCCAGAAACCGGTCCCCGGAAGCTTGTTTCCTTCCCAGTGTAAGAATTGGCTTTTGTAGTCTGGTCTGCCCTGTTCCCATGATGCACTGGGCCAGGGACAGACTAATTTGCATACAGCCAGGTTCTGAAACTGGGATGGTGCAATGAGCTAAAAAACGGTGTTGGATCTAGCCCTGATCTCTTGACTGGGTGAGAGTATTCTGCTTAATTCAGAGACTCTGTCCATCACCACCCCTTGTTGTATACATTTACAATGTGGCGCACCATGGGGCAAAAACGGCACATATGCGTGACGCATCTGTGTCGTAAAGGTGTCACATTGTTGGAGTTGCGTCGAATGCACGATGCATCTCCAGCAATGCTCCATGGGGGGTTATTCAACTAATGCTGCTTCAATGCTGCTTCAAACCTTACACCTGCTTCAAGCAGGCGCAAGGTTTTGACATGGCCTAAAAGTGATTGAGTCAAATCTTGTAGATTTCACTTAGCCACTTTTAGCAAGCGTTCCTGCGCAGGAACGCCCCCCCCCCTGCACCAGAACGCCTCCTTAAGGCACAGGGCTTTACAAAGTGACGCATCTCCCAGATGCATCATGTTGTAAATAGCCCGCACCATAGCACATCTTTTCCACCGCCGATGTGTCACAAAAGTGATGCAACGGCGGGGCAAAAGAGGTGTAAAGGGCTTCTAAATCTGCCCCAAGATGTCTAAAGGTAGGGTAGTGAGTTAATGGAAATTCAAAATAATGGGAAGAGCAGTATGGAAAAGAAAGTAAAAGTGGAGGAGTCACAGAAGGGTAGTGAGGATGGATATATGGACGGAGAGTAAGGGACAAAGAGAGATACATAGAGTAGGGTTAGGGGAGTGAAGGTAAAACAAAATGGAAAGTAAATGTAAATGTAAATGTAGTATACTTGTAAAGCGCACAGCTGCCCCAGCAACGGGGCGTCCCGGCGCTGTATAACTCTGGGGAACCCGTCCTGGCTTTCCCTGTGGGATGGTCCCTTGCTGGGAGTCCCCAAGGTGGAGCCAGGCATCCCCGGAATTGGTGGGCCCGTTGTGGAGATTAGGAAAGCTAATGCCCAGAGTTGCCGAGTGGAACCCCCTGATTAGAGTATGCACGGAAGCGAGAATTATCGAGTCCGCTGACCAAGGTCCACGACCCTGCCGCGTCGGGAATTGAACCCTGGTCCCGGGCTGATTTCTGCTCTCAGCCCTGCAGCCTCTAACCAGTGAGCCACACTACTCCAAAGATGATGAAGGAAGGGGATTTCAGGATAATAAAAGGGAGGTAAGTGAAAGTGAAGTTTTGGGAAATAAGTGATTAAAAAATTGTGTAAGAGAATGAAGGGACTTAGGAAAGCATAGAAAGGGAATAGAACAGAGGGACAAATGTATTACCCAACACATGTCTGCAAAATAGCAGAGATGCGCTAGGAAAGATGCGATACACAAATTAATCCTTGCACCACTCATAATGCACCGCATTTGCAATGCGGTGTACCATGGCACAGGAATAAACAGATGCATGTCACATCTTGGGCTCAAAGTTTGCACAGTATTAAAATTCTGTTCCATGCAGGACGCAACTCCAGCACTTTTCCAACTTGCTCTATCTGTAATCTGCTACGTCAAACTTTACACGTGCTTCAACAGATGCAATGTTTTGACACATCAGTGTTGGTGAAGTGACTCAGTGAAATCTTGTTGATTTCACTAAATCACTTTTCAAAGGGGTTTCTGGTGATGGAACGCCTACCCCTGCGTGGAAATGCCCACATGAAATCTGAGACTGCTTTCATGTGGTGCAGAGTTTTACAACGTGATGCATCTCCTTGTACTATGGCGCTTATTTTGCACTACCACTGCGTAAGAAAAGTGACGCACAAGCGGTATAAAAGAGGCGCAATTGGCTTCTAAATTTGCCCCTGAGGAATTAAATGAGTGAAAGAGTGTGAGGGAGAGTAATACAAAGAGAGAGGAAAAGAGAAAAAGGGTGAGATACAGACAGGAAAATAAGTTAGACTGAGTTACACACAATAAAAGAAGGAGAAAAAAATATTCAAAATATGAGTGAGAGAGTAAATGAAAAGGAGGTAGCACAAGGGAATGAGAAAAAGAAGATAGGGAGCAAGATTGACAGATGAAGTGAGGAAAAGAAAAGGAGGGGTACTGAAGAAATTGGAGAAGAAGAAAAGGAATGGGAGTGATGCACAGAGAAGAGAACATGAAGTGGGAGAAGACGAGTGAGATTCAGTAAAGGGCAGTGATAGTGAGGGAAGGGATATAAGAGTGAGGGGAAAAGAGTATTGGAAAAAAAGCAAGATAAACGTTGTGATAGTAGAAGATAGGAAAGACAAGTAAAGGACAGAGAGAGAAAAAGGTAGTTAGACAAGGTGAGTGAGGCTGAAAAAACAGTATTAATAATGAAAGAAAGACTGTAAAGAAGAAAGAAGGGAAATAATGGGAATAAGTAAAGGCAAGTAAAGGAAAGTAAAAAGAGTTAAGGAAGGCGAATAATCGATAGATTTAACAATGACCAAGACACAAAGAGAAGTAAGACAGTGATTAAAAAGTATTTCTGTTTCTCATACTTACCTTAGAAATAATAACAAACTAATAGTAAATTTCTTTTAAAAATATACTATCTGTGGAAGAAAAAATAAATAGAGTTACAATATACATTTCATAAAACAAAATAAAGTAGGACTGCAGGAAACAGAAAGTGAAACAAAGGAAGAGAAAAGGAGAGAGAGAGAGGGACAGAATGTGTAGTGTATAAATCAATGACTAAGATGACTGAGTGAAAGAGAGGAAGGGACTGAGAGAAACAATGTGTAAAACAAAAGGACTAAGGGTAGAGGAGTAAGTTAAGAAGAGTGTTAAGGCACTAAGATAAATAGAGTTAAGAGTGAGTGAGAGAAGGTGAATGGGGTAGAGACAGGGAAGGAGTGTAAGGGATGGACAAACGGAAATAGAGTAGGCTAAGGGAACTGAAGTATGGATTGAAGTATGGTGAATGAGGAGAAGTGAAGGAAGCAGATTAAGGGAACAGGGGTGATAGAGGGTGGATAAAGGCGAGTGAGCATGAGACAAGGGGAGTTCAGAAAGGAAAGAGACAGAGGGAGTGAATGAAAAAAGTGACAGAAGGGGACCCAGGGAAGTAGCAAAGAAAGGTAAATGACGAAATGTAGATGAGTTAAAGGGAGTGACCATGAGAGAAGGGCACTGACAAAGTGAGGAGATGAAGGGAGTTAGGGTAAGAGAGAGGGAGTGAGGGAAGTATAGGGAGAAACAGAATTAAAAAGTAATGAAAAAGTATTTTTTATTAGTCGTACTTACCTTATAAATGTAATATCTGTGGAAGAGAATAAACAAATCAGTTATAATAAATATTTGTGAATACAAAATTCAAAATAACTTGTACAATATGTTATATGATTTATTTTTGCTGTTCTCAGAATATATTGATTTTCACTATAAACAGTGATCTCAATACTACTCATCATATAACAGTGGGAAAAAAACCCACAATCAAAATGATTGTGCTTAAAAAACCCAGACAACATTTGATTACATAATGTAAATATGAGAAACAAAACATGTCTTAAATGGTTTTCTCTAAATCGCAATTTCTTGTGTAAGTTTGCTACATCTTCAACAATCACAAAATAATAAAATAATATGACTTATTTTTAAATACCTCTCAATAAACTTCCGTACAAGCATGTTTTACCAACATTTATCTGAAGTAGTCATTTTGTTCTCAGATACTATTCCTCACAGCCAAATAGTATAAGTAAAGTCCTTATTTAGCAAATTATTTAATTGTACTCTTAACCATTCTTTTCCCGACCTTTAGAATAAAATGTTCCAGCGTGTTCTGTACCATGAAACATTAATTAAACCTGTACCTGATACTCTCACTATGCCAAATACAAATTTCAGTTTTTAAATTCCATCATCCTCACTCGCACGATATTTCTGAACAAAGAGTATCTTTTCTTAACAGTAGTAATCTTCCTACGCCAAGTAATTTTACTGAAATTTGGGTTGCAAAAACACCAGATAAGAATTTGGTAAGTCAAAAGGCAAACGTTTTTTAAAAGTCAATTGACTATCATTACAGTGAGTCCATCCTGTTGGAGATTTCAAATAAGCTGTGTAATGTCCTGATGTTGTTGAAGGACCATCATGGAAGATAATTGCTACAGTTACAAAAGTTCTTCCAGAAATTGATAGTTGAGAAGCCACAAAATTTTTAATTGAAGTTGTCAATTTTGTTCCATCAGGTCTGCACCGTTGCAACATTAAAATTACATACTGTCGAGGGGCGTGGCTTGACCGGCGATGTGAGCAGCCGCGTGACTGCGGAGCTCCCGCCGCCGTTGGGCCCATCATAGGCTATCTTTGCGGATTTCGGGGGTCTGGACCCGCCACGCACCTCCCTGGTGCCCCTGTCCAGCTGGGCATAGTATCTGGGCGCGAGATCTCCGTGCTCCGTCTGCGCGCCGGCGGGGCCAGGCAGCCGGCCTGCTGCGAGTAGACCCGACCGGACCGCAGCCATCTTGTGTCCGCTGCGGAGGCGGTCTGCGGCGGGGCTTGGCGGGCCCTGGGGCGGTCGGCGGCCGCTGGCTGGAGTGTCCCCCGCCCCTCACGCATTGCAGCCTAGCGACGCCCTTACCTGTGGCAGCGGCGGTGTGGAAGGGTGACTGGAGCGGGGCCCCGGAGCGGCTTTTGGGTCCGGTGCGCCCCTTTTCCCGCGCTGAGGAGTGGAGCTGGGAGGCTGCAGGACCCGGCGTCTGACCCCGGCGAGTCTCGGAGGCACTGGTAACCTCCCCTACACAGCGGGCTGCTAAGGGTGACCGGCCCTGCAGAGCAGCGGCAGGAAGCAGAGAAGACGGCCGGAGCGACGAGCTGCGCCAGACGGTGCCCCTGGGGCACTTTGGAGAGCGGACGACGCCAGCCTGAGGGGAAACGCCGAAACAGCGCGACTACACGGCGGCCCTTCCTTGGGGGTGAGTGCAGGCCTGGGGCAATTGTGTGTGACACTCTCTGGTGCTGATCCCCCTCTAGGGGACTAGTGGCCCCCCCTGGAGACGAGCGGACCTGCTCCTATACCTGCCTGGCCGCGCAGTGAGAGCGCAGGCGCTGTGGCCTAGAGACCCCTGAACTGCCTGCTCCGCTACGTGGGGTGTGTACCGGGTGCTCGCTACTGCGGGGTGTGCCGTTACGAGGCCAGGACCCCGGAGTGAGCTGTGATTTTGCGCCGGTGCTCCCCACCACCCCCCTCTGGGTTTTGTGCTTTCAACCAGGCGGCCTACAACAAGCGGGGGCCCTGACGCGGCCTGGGAGACACCCTGTGGACAGCGCGGAGGATGACGCGCACGAACAGAAACAACAAGGCGGAACCCGCGCCGACCCCCAAGGGAAACCCGGTGACGGCCATGTGGGGTAAAGCAGGAGCGCCGGCGACCAGTGGTGGCCCTTCTGCGGAGATGGCGGATTCCCCACCAGTCACACAGGCGTTCATGGCCGCCTTCATGACCGAACTTAAGACTGAGATCGGATCCCTGAGGTCGGAGGTCCACTCGTGTGTCACGGAACTCCGGAAGGAAGTCACGGAATTGGGGGACCGTGTGGACAGCCTGGAGAGGACGGCGGACACGCGCACCGAGGACCAGGAACAGCTGTGGCAGCGCTTAACGGCCCTGGAACAACAGAACATTGAACTCCAAATCAAGCAGGAGGACTTGGAGAATCGGGGACGACGGAACAACCTTCGCATCCGCGGCGTGCCGCTCGGAGAAGAAGGGGAGGACGTGATGGACTTTGTGGCGCAACTCCTCCACGAGGTGCGGGGCGATGAAGATGTGTCACCTCCCACGCTGGACCGGGCTCATCGAGTGGCGGCGCCTGCGGGGAGATCGGGGCTTCTCCCGGACATCATCACGCGGGTGCATTTCTTTGTGGAGAAGGAGGAGATTTGGAAGCGTGCTAGGGACAAGCCAGACCTGCACTACAAGGGCCACAAGATTCAGCTCTATCAGGATTTGGCGCCCAACACCCTGAAGCGGCGACGCGCTTTCCGCCCAGTGACGGAGAAACTGCGGTCCCTGAATATCTCGTACCAATGGGGCCATCCCTTTGCGCTTGTCTTTCAATGGGAAGGTAAGCGCAAATCCTTGCGATCCTACGATGAGGCGGCACGACTCCTCAACATTGCAGGCTCTCCTCCGGGGAGCCCCCCCAGGCGTCCTCCGAGTAAGAGGACACAGCTTACCCCAGACTGGACCACGGTGCCGAGGAGACAACGTGCGACGCCTGTTGACGTGCCATCGACGAGCCAAGCCAGGCAAGAGGTCATCGCCCACATTAGAGCGCTGGAGGAGTCGGAGATTGACCGTACAGACCGCTCCCCTACGGGACGGTCCTCCACATCGTGAGATAGACAGCACACCTATGTCTTCCTGCTTGAGGTACTGTTCTCTTATGCCCCTCCGGAGGGCGGGGTTGGCTGTGGGGTGGGTGGGGGGTTGATTGGACCTCTGATCTCCTTGTGCTGGGCCTAGGAAGGTGGGGGCTCCATACCTTCTAGTGTTCCCGGCCAGTCATGTCCCACCGAGACTGTCTCCTGGGGAGTGACATCCCGATGGACATTCAAACCCGTGGGTGTAGGATGCCCTACTCTGGAGACAGTGTACTTTGGCCCAGTTGGCCACGTCTTTACGGCCTAGGCCGTCAACCCTTCAGACTGCTGACAATTTGGCTTTCTCATTTGACTTTCCTTTTTCTCTTTTTTCTATCTTTCCTTCCTTTCTCTGTCTGCTGTGGGAGGCTGGGGTTGGGGGTTGTTGCGGGGAGCGGGGGTGGGCCCTCTGGGTGGGACTCTGAGCTGATGGGTGCTCTGCTGCGCGAAGCTTTGCGTATTTTCCTTAGAGACCCCCAAGATGACGAGTGATATAGCCAGACCCCTTAAGATTTTATCACTCAATGTTAAAGGCCTTAATTCCCCTAATAAGCGCCAACAGCTCTGGCATTACTTCCTGCAGCATGACCCGGACATCATTTTCATGCAGGAGACCCACCTTCTTCGGGCAGACACAAGGCGCATGGCGCACCCTAGGTACCCCCTCCAATTCTGGGCTGCAGCAGATACGAAAACGGCTGGGGTGGCGGTTCTGTGCAAAGCTGGCATCAGGCGGGGTTCTGACAAGCTCTTCCGGGGTGATGACGGTCGCTTCCTCAAGGTTTCGGTCGAGGTGGGCTCCCGCCGTCTTACGTTATGCAATGTGTATGCACCCAACCTGGCACAGGATCGCTTCCTTAGGGATCTTTTGAGTGCTCATGTCCTTCGGGGTGGACCCTCGATTATTTTAGGGGGCGACCTCAACCTGGTGTGGTGCCCTACAATGGACCGGAGTGCGGGCTCCTTTCATGGAGCGGGGGCGATGTCCTCGGCGCTGCGCAAACAGATAGGCGATTTAGGTCTCTTTGATGCATGGCGCTACTTCTTCCCCGACAAAAGGGACTACTCTTTTTATTCTAGTGCTCATCGCTCTTATTCCCGCATCGATCATTTGTTCGTTTCGCATGACCTGATCTGTGATGTGTTGGATGTGGAAATGTCGGACATATCCATCTCGGACCATGCGCATGTGGAGTTGAGCCTCAGAGATCTGCGGAGTGGACCCCCTAGGGAAAGTAAGTGGCATCTGCCCCCATACCTCCTCAGAGATACGGCGTCGGTCGACGACATCCGCGCGGCCATCGCCTCCTACTTTGAGTTCAACGATCTGCCGGAAACGCCGTTCCCAGTGGTGTGGGACGCCTTCAAGGCTACAATTCGGGGTCACATCACCTCCCTCGAGATTGCGAGAGCGCGTGAACGGAGGGCAGTGGAGGAGGGCCTGGTAGCGGACTTGCGGGGGGCAGAGGCGCAGAATCAAGAGGAATCCACTCTGAAGTCGCGGAGACGACTGGCGAACCTGCGGGGGCAATTGCGCATGATACGTGCGAACCGGGCGGAGAAATCACTCTTGGCACTAAAACGCATGCATTTCGACGGGGGGGACAAGGTGGGGAAGCTTCTGGCGAGGCGACTGAGGGTCAAGGCGGCCAGATCCCACATAGCGAACGTGATGCTCCCAGACGGGTCTCGAGCAACGGCGATGGAGGCTAAAATGAAGGCGTTCCGAGACTATTACGCCTCCTTGTACACGGCGCCACCGACTGGCGCTACCCCGCCAGAGGAGGTTCTGGAGCACTATGGCGGGACGCGCTTGCATTCCGAAGCGGCGGAAAGGTTAGAGGAGCCGCTTTCGCTTGCCGAGGTGACTGGGGCCATCAAAGATCTGCACTTGGGGAAGACGCCGGGCCCTGACGGCTTACCGCTCTCCTTTTACCGCCTCTTCCAGGAACAGCTAGGTCCTTATCTCCTCCGACTCTTTGCTTCCTTCGATGGTGGCCAGGGCCCCTCTCCGGACATGGGAATGGCGGAAATTGCTCTAGTCCCTAAGCCCGGGAAAGATCCGGCGCTTTGCTCGTCTTACCGCCCGATTGCGCTGCTTAACACTGATTTTAAAATTTACACGAAGGTGCTGGCTAAGAGGCTTGATCCCCACATGCCGGACCTCGTTGACCCTGACCAGGTGGGCTTCATCCGGGGCCGTCAAGGGGCAGACAATGTGCGGAGATTGGCACATTTGGTAGGGAAGGTGCATCACTGGCGCATCCCGGCGTGCCTCCTGTCGTTAGACGCTGAGAAGGCGTTTGACCGCGTGGATTGGGGGTTCCTCCAAGCGGTCCTCCGTAGGGTGGGACTCGGCCCAAGGATGGTTGCCAGGATCATGGCACCTTATGCTGAGCCGAGGGCGAGGGTCAGGGTGAACGGGAGGGTGACGGGACCGTTTACCATTGGCGGAGGGACGAGGCAAGGCTGCCCTCTATCGCCATTGCTGTTCGCCCTGGCGATTGAACCACTGGCGGACCTGATCAGGCGAAACCCGGACATCTGCGGTGTTCAGATGGGGGGGCAAACTCATAAAGTGGCGTTATACGCAGACGACCTCATCCTCACTCTGACGGAACCGCGGCAGTCCTTGCCGGCGCTTCATGAGGTGCTCTGCTCCTTCGAAAGCGCCTCTGGCTTGAAAATTAATCACGATAAGTCGTGGGTGCTTAATCTCACGATCCCCCAGGCTGATGTTCCTCCCCTGGAAGCGCTGTGCCCCTACCGGTGGACGGACCAACATATCCGATATCTCGGCCTCTCCCTGACTCTCTCTTTGGAGGACTGGTCGGCGCTCAACTGGGCGGAATGCCGCAAATCCGTTCTCACTGATTTACAACGGTGGAAACCTCTTATCCCCTCTTGGCTGGGTAGATTGAACGCGATCAAAATGTCTATCTTGCCTAAAATACTCTATCTGTTCCAATGCCTTCCTACACCTATCCCTCTGCCGAAGATTAGAGCCTTGCAAAGGGACTGTACTAAATTCATCTGGGGGGGCAAGAGACCTCGCTTCTCTCAGTCACTCCTTATGGCCCCGCGAGATCGTGGAGGGCTGGGATGTCCGAATCTGGTGGACTATTATTGGGCCGCTCACTTGCGGTTTGTAATCGAGTGGGGTATTAGACGGAGTGAGAAGGGGTGGCTGCATCTAGACCGAGCGGTCACGGGTCGCACGATCTGGAACCTCGCTTGGACCCATAGGGCGGGACGGTCCCCTAGTGCTTATTTGGCGGTCCCAACAAGAACGGTCCTGGACGTGTGGGACAAGGTGGCGGTGCGGAAAGGCCTGACGACTTTCCCCTCACCGCATACCCCCATAGAGGATAATCCATGGTTCCCTCCGGCTAACCACACTCCCGCCTTTCGCAGGTGGACACGAGAAGACTGCAAAGTCCTTACGGATCTCTTCGACGGAGGCTCCCTTAAGTCCTTTGTCCACTGTCGAGAGGAGTTCCATCTTCCCCCGGAGGCTGAATTGCAGTTTCTGCAGTTGCGTCACTGGGCCCTATCGGATGCGATATACCCTGGGGCCACTCGGGCCTTCACCCCGTTCGAGAGACTGGCCCGCTCTGGTGCGGGCACGAAGGGCCTTATTTCAAAGATTTATCAGATTCTGCAGCATCCTCTTACTCCCCCTGCTCACCCGTATCAGCGACACTGGCAGGAGACTCTAGGTGCTGATATTGATCATGCGCAGTGGACCCGCCTTTGGCGCGATGTTCCTAAGGTGTATCGCAGTGTGCCGCAACAAGAAAACGCGTACAAAGTAATGACGCAGTGGTATTACACGCCCCAACGCCTACACAGGATGTTTCCCTCTGTACCGCCCGGATGTTGGAGATGCCATCATGTGCCGGGCGACTTCCTGCACATTTGGTGGACCTGCCCTGTGATCGCTATCTTTTGGAAGGAGGTGTTGAGCCACATTCGGGGGGTGCTGGGATTTCCTCTGCCTGATGCTGCTAGCACAATACTGCTGGGACTCAAACCTGTTGACTTGCTGGCCCTGACCCGCAGTGACTGGACCTTAGCGATGCAAATGTTGGGTGCCGCCAGACAACTTATTGCTCTGTATTGGAAGAAGGTGGAGGCCCCCCCTCTAGCTGTGTGGTTCGGCAGGCTGTGGCAAGTCATCACTATGGAATTGCTCTCGGCTAGGCTGCAGTCTCGCACGACCCGCTTTGAAAAGGTTTGGCGGCCACTAGTGGCCTATCTCTGCAAGAGCGAATTTGCTAGGAATTTGCCCCCAGCGCTGCGAGCATTGCAATTGGTGGAAGATGCGGTGCTCCCATTTGCCCCTCGCAACCTGTAACACCCTCGCTGCTGTGAATATCCCCCCTAACTCCCTCTGCTCTTCTTCTGCTCTTCCTCTCTGCTCCCTCTAACCTCTGCTTTCCTCTTTTGATTGCCTTCTACTAGGCCTCTGGTTGAATGTTGGGCCCCTTGGGCCGGTTCTCTGTTTCTGTTTGGTATGTTTGTACTTGCCCGCCTCGCGGGAAGATATATAAGGCGGGGTATCACTGGAGTGTACTGGACGGCGCTTTTTTAGCCCCTTTCCTGAGCGACTGGAAGGGATCTTGATGATCTTGACGTGCAGATCGGCATGGGTGATTGGAGATGTCGACCCACACAGAGTTCGCACCATGAGTTCCTTCACGCGGCCGGCCCCATGAGGGTTGTAGGCTTATCGCTGTGTCAATGTGACCCTTTTCTTATGTGTGTCTCGAACTGAGACTTAATAAAAAGATGTTGAAATAAAAAAAATTACATACTGTCCATATCTTCTGATAAATAATGTTGATAACATTTCTGACTTACATTGAGAACAGACCATGTTTTGATGCGCATCTCTAACTAGATTATTGAAAGACACTGCTTTACAGTCTGGGAATGTTAAATATATACATCTTTCAGTGTGTATATCAGTAAAACTTGAAAATGAACAATTGTCGCGGTTATGTTGCCATTTATAAGAAAGGCCAAAAAGACTATCAATATCTACACCTTCATCTTGTAAAACTGTAAGCATATACATAATAATTTCTTGACAATCTTGCTGAATATTCTGAGAAAATTGATTTAGTCCAGTACATATGTCTAAAACATTTCGAAGTTCAGAAACATTTCCTATTTGACTATTATCACTGTTACATTTCTGAAACACAGAATATAGTGAACAACAAAATGTTTGTTCCCGATTTTCAACAATCTGTTGCTGTAAACTTTTAAGAAAAAATACAACATTAACCACTACATTTGCATAGCAGTTGACACCAGAACTGTTTTCAAACTTAAATCCAACAATCTCTTCAGTAGTAACTTTTTGCTTTTTGCTACCAATCACAGGTTCATTTATTTTTTTTCGTTTCTCTACTACTTCAGTACATTTTTCCTCATATCTCCTTTTTCGACCTACCACACACTTTTCAATTAAAGGATATTGAGGTAAACTTGGAGCATATTCTCCTCTTAACCTGTTACACTCTTTCACACAACTTAGATCTGCACTAATCTTTATCTCATCAAAATCAATCAGATACAATCCAGATAAAGTTCTAACACGAGATAAAGCAACATAGGCCATACCCTCTTTGAACACAGTACTTCCAATATTTATCAAAGCACTATCTACACTTAAACCTTGAGATTTATGAATAGTCACCGCATATGCTAAACAAACAGGAAACTGTTTTCGTCGGACATATAAATCTTTTACAAGCAAAAATCGATTTGAACAACGACTGACTTGTTGTACCTCTTCAATTCCATCAAATTTGATTTTAAAAAATTCAATCTCATCTCTATTTGGGTAATTCACAAAACCAACAACATTACCCATTGCTCCATTCACCAAACCTCTTTCCACATGTACATTTCTTCGTAAAATAATCCGACATTTTAAACATACATACAGATTCTTTTCTAAACCAGCAGTTTTAGATATTGATTTCTCTAAAGAATCCAATTTTAACTTCAACCTTTCTGACAAAATAATAGTACTTCCTTCATGCTCTATTCTATCTTTAGCTTCCAGTTCCTTAATTTCTTGATTATTCATTGAACATAGAACATTCGGGTAGAGTTGGCATCAGGCATATAACTGATTTATCTTCTGCCTCTTTACTATATATTTTCTCTGCCACATTATTTTAATTTGGAAACAAATTGGAAAGTAATCGTGTTTGTAAAGTTTCTTTGGCATGTTCACTTAGTTTTCCAATTCTTATATCTTGAAGAATATTTCCATATTTAGCATCCGTTGCCTGTCGCATATTTTGAATGAGTTCAGTATATTTGAAATGTGACCATATATTAACATTTTCAATACTTCCCAGGCACTTTCTGGTGTCTTCATGTGTCACAGTTTTAAATACAGGTTGTCCTTTTACAGGAGTTAGCTGCAGTAGATCTCCAAAAACTATGACGTGTTTGCCTCGAAATAACACATCATACTCTGTTTTAAGAATCTGTTGCATTCTTAAATGCACAAAGGCAAGCATTAAATTTGATACCATGCTTACCTCATCAATAATGAGAAGTTTCATTTTTTTAAGGACTCTAGAAACTTCACAACAGCTTCTCCAGATAGCTTGTGGTATTGTAATTTATTTTCATGTTCAACTGGCAGCATCAATAAACGATGTAAAGTAATCCCTTTAATGTTGTGTGCTGCCAAACCAGTTGGAGCAGTAACAACACAAGAGAGTGATGACTCAGTTCTTTGCTGTACATATGTGGCAATTCCTTTAATTAGAAAACGTTTTCCAGTTCCAGCTTCTCCACTTACATATAGTCGGATAGGTTGAAATGACATACATGCGCATTCTTTTTTCTCATGACGAAAACCATGCTCCATCTGCTCTGTCACTTCATCATATATTTGTTTTTGCTCAAGATTAAGTTGCTTTTCCAATTCTTCTAAGTTTATTACATCCTCTTGAACTTGTTCCATTTCTCTTTCCACCTCATCCATGGCAGTGGCTGCTTCATTTTGGATAATTGGTTGTCCAAGTGGATCTTGACTCAACGAAGCAGAACTTTGACTATCTTGAGAACTGTCTCTAGCAATTTCCGCTGCTATTGTTGCTTCTTGCTCTATTTTGTCCTTCAACATTTGCAGATAATTAATAAAACAGGACATTCTATACTATTTTGAGATGCGTTGAATGAATCTTCATAACTGTCAAAGTCACCAAGTAGTTCCTCTTCTTTACGCCATGGTTTAAAGAGTTGCAAAAGAGCTAAATAGTAAAATTCTCTTTTGTCAGGAGTTTCACCACTCAGCTTTCGGTGACTAATCAAATATCCTTTTCTTTGTTTTCACCAGACATCCTTCACATCCAATCACAGCATATACACCTTTATCAATATCCTCTGTAATATTCCTTTTACTTCTATTTGGATAGTATGTATCCAACATGTTTGTCTTCAGAATGTCTGTACTGTTTGGTTCTTTCTCTGCTAAATATTCAATATTCAATTTCTTGAACAGGTTTCAAAACTCGGTTTCGTGTTCTTGCAAGTCCTAAACTCACCCAAATGATTATTCGAGATTTTGCGTGAAGACTTGCTGATGATAATAGATCACAACATTCATATGCTCCAATTTCTCGATGAGATAACATCTTCAAACTGTAGGTATACAATTTCTTTTCATGAGAAATGTCTTCCCATATATCCTTTAGTTCCGACTTTTCAGATTTGGTGATGTAAAATGTTACATATCGAGCCACAGCAATAGAGTTGTCTGAAACATATTGAATATCCATGTTAGCATTCCACGTGGAAAAAATGACTGGGTTATAGTCAATTATGTATTTTGACTCTTCGTTTCTTCTTAAATTGTACGTACTTTTTGGTGATTTTCTTGTGACAGTATGTCGCAAAGACGCCATAAAATTGTTCACTCTTCCTTTTGGAATTACTGCTCGTGGAAATCCAAAACGACATTTGGTATAGAATTTATCCTTTGATTTGAATTTTCATCGACAATATTTGCCACAACGATGGCTTTGAAATCGTAACACTTTCACTCTTAAGTCCTTATCAATTGTACTTTTGGGTATATCACATGTTGCATATTCTTCAATGAAAGACAGTACAGTGTCATCTGAGTCTTTTCCAAATTTGGGAGCATCTTTGATCCATAATAGCATATGAATATGAGTAGCACCTCTCGCTTGATACTCTTTTCTCCAAAAGAAATCCAGAACTTCGCCAAGAGGATGATTTTTTTTGTTTGTAAGAAAAGACATCATAGCTTCAAATCTATGATTAAAATATCTGCAAACATTAACTGGATCCAATGAGCACAGTTCTCCAGGTGTCTTGTACTCTATATTTTCGATGTTTGCATTTGCCTCTCGAAGAAATTCATGTAAATCTTCCCAAGCATACTCAGCACAGCTTAGAGTTTGAAACCATATAGGTGCTCCTAAGTTTCTTAGCATACATTTCAAATCTCCATGACAACGGTACCAATACTCATTAGTACTACGCTGACATGCCATTAGATTAATTAGGTGAGAATCCAAAACAGTGTCTTCCTGTTGGACTTTATCCATAAACTCCCTTGCTGAAACATTTTGCAGATGTACTCCACTTTTTAGTATATGGGTTACTGCATAAGAAAGTCCAGATAAGTCACTCTCAAACAGAAGATGAAACAAATATGGAATACATTGACGAAATCTCAGATCTTCTGCATATAATCTTGTTGTCCGGTATTCAGATGCAGGAATCTGCATAGGTCGGTCATCATATCGTGCACCTTGACCTGTTGGAAATAACTGAGGAAAACAACGAGCTTCCAAGCTCTCTTCCCATACACTAATGGGAGTTCCTTCTGCTTTTTTCATCTGAAATAATTCAATAGCATTCCCCATTGCTTCTTTGGAATGCAGTGGATGAACACTGTAATGTTCATAAATTTCTTCACTTCTGGACACATCTACTTTTTCAATTTGTCCAGCAGACAAATCCTTTTCCTCTTCTTCATTTATTTCTTCTTCTCCTACGTACACATTTTTATAGTATTTTTTTGTTTTTGACCAAATACAACATTGCCTTTTTGACTTTTCTAACATCCACTACATCTTACCAGATTTTCTTACTCTTTGTAGGCACACCATTAACTAGAATAACTAAAGGTTCCTCTTGAACATTTTCAACACCAATTGTCTCAATGTTTTTCTTTAAATCAAGAGGCAAATATACAACTCTTCCCTTTAATCCTCTTTGTAAATCTGAAGGATTTAATTTCCCTGTCTTAGGGTCCATACGAACAATAGCCTGAAATGGATGCACACACTGAATCAGAATAGTCTCCAAGGTATTTAAATCCTTCAGCTCAGATGGAATACTCACCAACTCAAGATTATTATGTACAGCTCTAGCAGGCATTCTTTTATCACTTAATTTATTATAACAATATTTACAAATACGTTGATCAGAACCCAAATCAAAACAATTTTCTACCAACAAATAGGTTGCAAAATTTTTCCACTCACTATTATTTTCCTCTTCACTTTTTAAATATAAATCAACTAACCTGGTTTGATTTTTGTAATGAGTGCGTCGACAACACACACAAGGAAAATTTGGTTTTTCACCTGCAATAACCTTAAATTTTGTTATTTCCTGTTCAAAATTTTCAGTATTAAAATTCCGGACATTTTCTACCACATTTCTATCTATTAATGTATCAGTTTCTGCACTGTCTTCTTCTGGACCAAAGTAACTAACCTCCATTTCTTCACATATCTTCTTAACATCTAATTCAGATCCATGCTAAAGAGCACTATTTAACTGTTTGAGCTTAAGTGCTGGACTTTTTGCATAATACAACCTTCTCACTAATTTCCTTACTTCGGTATGATGCACTGCTAACATCCTGAAATGGTGAAAAACACTCTGGCATACTTTTTTAGAAAGACAAGCCAGAGAATGCCCTTGCAGGCCTGTTTATTCTCTCACTCTGCAAGGGTCTAATTCTTGCAACATTTTAACTTTTTGTTTAAGACTTTTCTTAGCATACTTACATAAGAAATTGCGAAAGAAATCAATTGAATCCTGTCGTACACTGCAAATACTACTACAATTCCAACTGTACACAGGAGCCTTAGGACGTCTCCCTAAAACTTCATCAGCTATCACTCTTCTGTATTTCTAGTTAAAATGTTCTCTTTTTCAATAGGACAACCTTCCTTCACCTCATATGCTCGACCACTGGTGTCAACTGCATGCAACAAATCATTAGTTTGAAAGTAACTCTCTTCATTAAAAAATGGCTCACAACTTGAACTATGCATTCATTTTCCAGAAAAAACATCACAAAAATAAGTCCGATTAATTACTCTTTTCCATTTACACTTAGCTTTTAAAACTTTGATTCCCTTATTTAGTGTATTTATTCTATTAATTACTAAAACAAATAACTTTTTTTGTCTCAAATGCGCATTCAACAACTTTCTGAATATACTTTTTTTCTTGTAAAAAGCGGATTTCCTTTTAGAAATGTTTTCATTTTTTAATAAATTCGAAACTACTCTATTATAAAACATAAGTTTCCTGATTTCCGCAAACTGATTAGTACGTCTATTAATTCGTTCACCGCAGAGTTGGGAAACATTTTCCTTTTTTCTCTGATTTCTCCTTGTGGATACTGCCAAATGTTTTTCCTTTCCCACATTATCCAAATTTTTTTTACTTTGACATTATTTTTTTCATAAAATCCTTCAATGTCTTACCAGGAGCACTCTTCTTTTTGTCCGTCTTTTGTTGATTACCTAATTCTTCTAATTGTTTTCTCTTGGAAAAGTATGTTTGTTTTTGTTTTTTCCTTTTTTCATTTTTGTTCGGCATGTTGATTTTTCTTTCTGTTCAAAATTATAATCTGTTATGAATAAAGAAAAAAAAATATAGACCTCTACTAACATATAACAGTAAAATTAAGGCATAGCAACAGTCTCTGAACAGAGTAGGAAATCATGTAGTGAGTGCTGTTTCTGACTTGATGGCAGAGCATTGGTGTGTCAACATTATAGACGTATTTGCTGAGAATAATATTTCAGGGTTAAAAATAGTACAGTAGTTTTCAGGCGGTGTAGGGGGTCATAGTGGAATTAATGTTTTTGACCCTAATCTCTAACACACTTCATTAAAACATGTATTCTCAAATTAATTAAAAACATGAACGATCAATACTACAAGAAGACTGACTCAAAAAATGTTTTATTATAAATTAAAAATGTATTCGTCAAACATTTCATAGTCCAATAAAACTTGCAACATGACATCATCCGGTATTTCATTTTGATCCTAAACAACATTTTCATTTTCCAATTCAAAAGCTTCTACCACTTCAACAAAAGAACTGTCCAAACTCTCATCCATAAAATCTTCATTTCCAGTATCATTTTCCTCTGGAAAAAGTTCATCTTTCACTTCCTCTAATAAATCACTTGAGATGTCAAAATTCAAAGCAACGTTTTCTTGATGCTCTTCCATTGTATCTATAATATTATGTTGCTGGTCCTTCCAAAAAAATATAAAGACTTAATTATATCTTTTTCACAAATAGATAATTAAAAACTACCTTTACCAATTTTATAAGTACATACATTACCATACTTTTAAATACATTAACTACACAAATTAATCTGCCACCTTCCTCTTTTTTGAAATCGGACTCACACTGTGTTCCTAGTCAAATAACACTATCCCTTGCAATTACTGCAGTCAAAGGAGGTCTTACTGTGAGTTTTGTTTAAGGCTTTTCTGGACTACAGAACTGTTGAAAGACTTTATAATTTATTTCTAGGAATGGATTTTCTAAGTTTACCACAATAAACTGGTGTTTAAACTGTGTACAGACTGAAGGTGGAACTCACAGTGCAGAAATGTAAATTCACTAAAAAGCTTACTACTTGCCACAGAGACAGTTGCTTTTGCCTTTGAACAGCACACTCAGAATCTATATTGCACAGCATGTACAAAATTTCATGCTAAGCATGAGCAATCATATCATATTAGACCTCTGCAAATGCATATAAAAGGGTCTAGAGACATGGTATAGGCACACATATAGAGAGATGGTGCTGACGAAAAATAAAAAAACGCAGGCAGACAGTAAACTGTTACAGTCAGAGAATAGATGGTGCACTGCTGCAAGTAAAAGAACAGATGCAGCAGTTACAAAAAAAGAAGGTGTAGAGACACAGTGAGATGGTATGAGCAGAGAGACACATAGTGCAGGCAGAGATAGACATAGTACATTGCATGTAACATGCTGGTCATATGTCTAAGATCACACCGTGAGTTAAATTTGATTTTAAATTAATCTGGGTGAATAATTTGCTTAGTTGATGTGTTTTAAAATCATGTTTCGAAGACAATTAGGCTTCAGGATATGTACTGTCTTATTTGCTAAAAACGCTCTATGTTGTGCATGTATATGGTCTGTTTTTTGCCAGTAGAGACGGTGAAATGGTATGAAAACAGACACAGATGATAAAATAGTATAATAGAGAAAAAATACTAGAAACAGACACTGAAATGTTACATTCTGAGGCTACAAGAAGCACACAGAAGAGCAGATAGAGAAGACAGAGAGAAAACAGTACAACCAGAGAGTGCGAAACTACAGACAGAGAGGGAAAATATTTATTATGGTAGGACTGCATAACACACACCAACAGCCATATCATAATAGGCCTCTGCAAATACACAAGAACGGATGCAGACAGATGGTACAGCCAGAGTTAGAGAGATAATGCAGATTTAGAAGAAATAATGCATGCAGAGAGTAAACTGTTACAAGCAGAGGATAGATAAAGCAGGACTGCAAAGAATACAACACATGGAGCAGTGCCATAAAAAGATAGTGCCGAGAGACAGTAAAATAGTATGAGAACATACATAAATAATGCAAGCAGATACAGACAAGGTGCACATAAAAGATAAAATGATACAACACAGAACAAATGGTGGATACATTGAGAGAATTTCTTCTTAATATTTTAAACTACACAAAAATAGATCCCCTTTACAAATTAGCAACTCGCCTTTAAAAATGGTTTGAAGGTTCAGAACACTCTCAATTACACTCTAGATTCTTGGATTTGAGCAGCAAACACGAAAAAAAACAAAAAAACACACATTTTATTACCATGTTACACACATCTTTATTACACAGCATGGAGCCTTTTTGGCAAGTAAGAGGCCTAACAGACATGCTACCTAAGATTCTCTAGCAGTACATATCATAAAGCCTAACTGACTTCAAGAAATGATTTTTAAACACATCTAATAGGTAAATTATACACTCATATTCATTTAAAATCACGCTTGACTCACAGTGTGATCTTAGACACATGACCAGGATGTTACATGTAATTTACCATCTCTGTCTCAGCAAGCAGTATGTGTGTCTCTGCTCATAATATTTCACTGTCTCTACTGGCCAAAAACAGGCCACCTATATATAAGCAACACATTACATTAATTTCTCATTACATGTAACATCCTGCTCATGTGCCTAAGATCACACTGTGACTGAAGCCTGATTCACCTATCAGTGTGATGTTAGGCAGATGACCAGAATGTCACATGTAATCTACATGTCTTTCAAAAACATGTACTTCCATATTTTTAAATACATCAAGTAAGCATATTATTCAGCCAGATCCATTTAAAATGAAGCTTGACTAAGTGTCATCTTAAACACATGAGCAGCATGTTGCATGTAATTTACCATCTCTGTCTCTGCAAGCAGTATGTGTGTCTCTGCTCATAATATTTCACTGTCTCTACTGGCCAAAAACAAGCCACCTATATATAAGCAACACATAATATTAATTTCTCATTACATGTAACATCCTGCTCATGTGCCTAAAATAACACTGTGACTGAAGCTTGATTCACCCATCAGCGTGATGTTAGGCAGATGACAAGAATGTCACATGTAATCTACCATGTCTTTAAAAACATGTACTTCCATATTTTTAAATACATCAAGTAAGCATAATATTCACCCAGATCCATTTAAAATTAAGCTTGAATCACAGTGTCATCTTAAACACATGAGCAGCATGTTGCATGTAATTTACCATCTCTGTCTCTGCAAGCAGTATGTGTGTCTCTGCTCATAATATTTCACTGTCTCTACTGGCCAAAAACAGGCCACTTATATATAAGCAACACATAACATTAATTTCTCATTACATGTAACATCCTGCTCATGTGCCTAAAATAACACTGTGACTGAAGCTTGATTCACCCATCAGTGTGATGTTAGGCAGATGACAAGAATGTCACATGTAATTTACCATGTCTTTAAAAAACATGTACTTCCATATTTTTAAAGACATCAAGTAAGCATATTATTCACACATATCCATTTAAAATAAAGCTTGACTCACAGTGTCATCTTAAACACATGAGCAGCATGTTGCATTTAATTTACCACCTCTGTCTCTGCAAGCAGTATGTGTGTCTCTGATCATAATATTTCACTGTCTCTACTGGCCAAAAACAGGCCACCTATATATAAGCAACACATAACATTAATTTTTCATTACATGTAACATCCTGCTCATGTGCCTAAGATCACACTGTGACTGAAGCTTGATTCACCCATCAGTGTGATGTTAGGCAGATGACAAGAATGTCACATGTAATCTACCATGTCTTTAAAAAACATGTACTTCCATATTTTTAAAGACATCAAGTAAGCATATTATTCACCCAGATCTATTTAAAATGAAGCTTGAATCACCGTGTCATCTTAAACACATGAGCAGCATGTTGCATGTAATTTACCATCTCTATCTCTGCAAGCAGTATGTGTGTCTCTGCTCATACTATTTCACTGTCTCTACTGGCCAAAAACAGGCTACCTATATGTAAGCATCACATAACATTAATTTCTCATTACATGTAACATCCTGCTCATGTGCCTAAAATAACACTGTGACTGAAGCTTGATTCACCCATCAGTGTGATATTAGGCAGATAACCAGATGTCACATGTAATCTACCATGTCTTTAAAAAACATGTACTTCCATATTTTTAAAGAATTCAAGTAAGCATATTATTCACCCAGATCCATTTAAAATGAAGCTTGACTCAGAGTGTCATCTTAAACACATGAGCAGCATGTTGCATGTAATTTACCATATCTGTCTCTGCAAGCAGTATGTGTGTCTCTACTCATATCTTTCACTATCTCTACTGACTAAAAACAGGCCACCTATATATAAGCAACACATAACATTAATTTCTCATTACATGTACCATCCTGCTCATGTGCCTAAAATAACACTGTGACTGAAGCTTGATTCACCCATCAGTGTGATGTTAGGCAGATGACAAGAATGTCACATGTAATCTACCATGTCTTTAAAAACATGTACTTCCATATTTTTAAATACATCAAGTAAGCATAATATTCACCCAGATCCATTTAAAATGAAGCTTGACTCACAGTGTCATCTTAAACACATGAGCAGCATGTTGCATGTAATTTACCATCTCTGTCTCTGCAAGCAGTATGTGTGTCTCTGCTCATAATATTTCACTATCTCTACTGGCCAAAATCAGGCCACCTATATTAAAGCAACACATAACATTAATGTCTCATTACATGTAACATCCTGCTCATGTGCCTAAGATCACACTGTGACTGAAGCTTGATTCACCCATCAGTGTGATGTTAGGCAGATGACAAGAATGTCACATGTAATCTACCATGTCATTAAAAAACATGTACTTACATATTTTTAAAGACATCAAGTAAGCATATTATTCACCCAGATCTATTTAAATTGAAGCTTGAATCACAGTGTCATCTTAAACACATGAGCAGCATGTTGCATGTAATTTGCCATCTCTGTCTCTGCAAGCAGTATGTGTGTCGCTGCTCATAATATTTCACTGTCTCTACAGGCCAAAAACAGGCCACCTATATATAAGCAACACATAACATTCATTTCTCATTACATGTAATATCCTGCTCATGTGCCTAAGATCACACTGTGACTGAAGCTTGATTCACCCATCAGTGTGATGTTAGGCAGATAACCAGAATGTCACATGTAATCTACCATGTCTTTAAAAAACATGTACTTCCATATTTTTAAAGCCATCAAGTAAGCATATTATTCACCCAGATCCATTTAAAATGAAGCTTGAATCACAGTGTCATCTTAAACACATGAGCAGCATGTTGTATGTAATTTACCATCTCTGTCTCTGCAAGCAGTATGTGTGTCAATGCTCATAATATTTCACTGTCTCTAGGCCAAAAACAGGCCACCTATATATAAGCAACAGATAACATTAATTTCCCATTACATGTAATATCCTGCTCATGTGCCTAAGATCACACTGTGACGGAAGCTTGATTCACCCATCAGTGTGATGTTAGGCAGATGACAAGAATGTCACATGTAATCTACCATGTCTTTAAAAAACATGTACTTCCATATTTTTAAAGACATCAAATAAGCATTTTATTCACCCAGATCCATTTAAAATGAAGCTTGAATCACAGTGTCATCTTAAACACATGAGCAGCATGTTGCATGTAATTTACCATCTCTGTCTCTGCAAGCAGTATGTGTGTCGCTGCTCATAATATTTCACTGTCTCTACTGGCCAACAACAGGCCACCTATATATAAGCAACACATAACATTAATTTCTCATTACATGTAACATCCTGCTCATGTGCCTAAAATAACACTGTGACTGAAGCTTTATTCACCCATCAGTGTGATGTTAGGCAGATGACAAAAATGTTACATGTAATCTACCATGTCTTTAAAAAACATTTACTTCCATATTTTTAAAGACATCAGGTAAGCATATTATTCACCCATATCCATTTAAAATGAAGCTTGAATCACAGTGTCATCTTAAACACATGAGCAGCATGTTGCATGTAATTTACCATCTCTATCTCTGCAAGCAGTATGTGTGTCTCTGCTCATAATATTTCACGGTCTCTACTGGCCAAAAACAGTCCACCTATATATAAGCATATATATATATATATATACCGGACTTTTTACCAGAAAACATTTTCCATAATAAATCGTTTTTAACACAGAGCACAACCCATTTAAATAACCACTACAAAGCAAAGCAGAAACCTAACTCATTTCCAAAATTAATTTCCAATATACACCATACAATTTTTAAACAGCATTACAAAATAACATAACACAATGTGAAAAATAACAAAACACAATATGCTTCTTAATCTTCCCCATACTGCATACAGCAGTGTATCTTCATTAAATAAATCATATTTCAGACACCACAGAGGCACAGAGTAAGATGAGACACAGGCACAGAATACCCTTTAAGATAAAAGAGGCAAACTGTTACAAGGCACATTTGACATTATTGAAAATTATATAAATATAATTTCTGACTTTAAACAGACACTCAGAGTAATCCTTGACCAAAATTTAAACACCAGACTTTTTACCAGAAAACATTTTCCATAGTAAATCGTTTTTGACACAGAGCACAGCTCATTTATATGACCACTACAGAAACAAAGCAGAAACCTAACTCATTTTGAAAATACATTTCCAATATGCACCAATCTATTTTTAAACAGCATTACAAAATAACATGACACAAAAGACAAGAATAAAGAAGCACAATAAGCTTCTAATCTTCCCCATAGCCAAAAAGAAACATTTTTTTTGTTTTCTCCCCGCAAAAAAGTTGCAAGGTGCGCGCACGGTGTGCGCACGGCGACAGAAAAAGATAAAAAAAATGGAGTTAAATTTCAAGTTTGAGTGTTTAGATGTTAGATGGCTCTAAAAAGAGCCGTTGTGCTTATTGGGTGTTTTTGTTACTTACAAGTAAGTACTGATGCAGAGTCTTATGTTACAGAGGAAGACTCTATTCCCCTCATCGGTGAAATGTACACCATCTCGCCTCTAGATGCCTTGCATGTTGTAACGCAAGTTGTTGTGGTATATACTACCCATTCCATAGTCTCTCATGTACGCAGAAACAGATTTATTTACATGTTTCCTTGCTTTCTCAATCTGTGGACAAAATTGGTTGGACCAGTTCCATTTTTGCCTTTGGCATATATTAGAAAATACCAAGTCAGTTTTTGGAAAAAGTGTCATCAATTGCCCAAAGATGTCCTTTAAAAGCATTTCCAGACCTACACCAGTCAATGTGCCTAAATTATTTCCACCACAGTGCACAATTATAAGGTCAGGGTGTGGAAGATGCATAAAGGATTTTACCAATGGTATCAATTGGTGACATCTCAATCCTCTCTGTCCAATCCATACAATGTCCACATTTGGTAAATCAAGGTTGTAATTACCTCTGTTGTTAGCTGTGTATTTTTGACTCCAGTGGACAAAGCTATGACCCACAAACCAGACTTTTGGCATCTTCAAGGTAGATGTGCTTGTATTCAGATGAGTTGTGGAAATGAAATGGCAGTTTGATTATGAAAAAAAGTGTTTGAGAATCAGTGCAGAGGAATAACCAGAAATGATTGGAGCTTTGTTAAAAATCTCCACTGAAAATTAGGGTGCATGCTTTTTTTTGTTGTAAGAAGTCATTTCAATGGTTGAGAAAAAGTCATTTAAAAAAACATTGCATTTCATTAGCTAGTAGATTGAGAGGTCAAACAGACTTGATGGATTTTTTTGCAACATAGTATGATGAACTTGTGAACTGTGTGCTGGTTTAAGAGGGAGTTACCATGGTTACTTGGTGAATGACCACTGGGGGATGGGTGAATGTTATGTGAGTTTCAAAGTCTTGAAATGTACAGCCAATTAAAATGTGCAGTTTAGTTTTGAATTTGTGTGGGAACAATTTTTATTGGCTATGTACAAGAATATGGGTCTGAAATGAGAAAGAATCTGTGCCATTATTGAAAGGCTCCAGTGAAGGAAGCATTGTTCAGAGATTCTGCTTAAGAATATCTGTTGACTGTGACTGACACTGTTTGACATCTCCCAAAGCATTTTTAAAGGTGAGTAATGATTCTTTTAAAAAAGATAGAGAGCTTAAAGATTATTGACAAGTATCACAGTGAGTGTCTGTGTGAATTAAGGCATTATATTTTTATCTTTTTCCATAATGTTAGCTGAGTGTTTATAAGGTAGTCTCCTTTATAAATTGTTTTTTATGCTTGGATTCAATGCTGGTTTAGAAATTGTGTAATGGCTTCATTGGACTTGTAAATATGCTCCTTTTTTTGATGCGCCTTGTGTAACCTTTAACATGGGTGGAAGCAGTGAATGTATGGAGAAGGAGAGGAATAGCAGATAGAAAACCATATGAAATGGTGTGGGAGATGCATAAAGTATTTCAGTAATGGTATCAATTGAGATGGAATATAAGATAAAGAGGGGCATATTTACAAGACTGTTGCTCAATGGTTGACATGGGTGCAAGCAAAAAATGCATGCACAATAATACAATTGGCACCCAGACAAGAATATGAAAGGCTGTGAGAGATGTTTAAAGCTTTTTTTTAATGGCATAAATTGAGATAGAATATACAAAAAAAGAGAGGCATGTTTACAAGCTGCGTGTGCAATCTTTGACATAGCTGTGTGTTTATAAGGTAGACTTCTTTATAAATAGTTTTTTATGCTTGGATTCAATGCTTGTTTAGAAATTGTGTAATGTTTTCATTGGACTTGTAAATATGCTCCTTTTTTTGAAGCGCCTTGTGCAACCTTTAGCATGGGTGGAAGAAGTGAATGTATGGAGAGGGATAGGAAAAGCAGATAGAAAGCCATATGAAATGGTGTGGGAGATGCATAAAGTATTTCAGTAGTGGTATCAATTGAGATGGAATATAAGATAAAGAGGGGCATATTTACAAGACTCTTGCGCAATTTTTGACATGGGTGCAAGCAGAAAATGCATGCAGAATAATAAAATATGCACCCAGACAAGAATATGAAATGCCGTGAGAGATGTTTAAAGCTTTTTTTAAATGGCATAAATTGAGATAGAATATACAAAAAAAGAGAGGCATATTTACAAGCTGCGTGCACAATCTTTGACATAGCTGTATGTTTATAAGGTAGACTTCTTTATAAATTGTTTTTTATGCTTAGATTCAATGCTGGTTTAGAAATTGTGTAATAGTTTCATTGGACTTGTAAATATGCTCCTTTTTTTTATGCGCCTTGTGTAACCTTTAACATGGGTGGAAGCAGTGAATGTATGGAGAAGGATAGGAATAGCAGATAGAAAACCATATGAAATGGTGTGGGAGATGCATAAAGTATTTCAGTAATGGTATCAATTGAGATGGAATATAAGATAAAGAGGGGCATATTTACAAGACTGTTGCTCAATGGTTGACATGGGTGCAAGCAAAAAATGCATGCACAATAATACAATTGGCACCCAGACAAGAATATGAAATGCTGTGAGAGATGTTTAAAGCTTTTTTTTAATGGCATAAATTGAGATAGAATATACAAAAAAAGAGAGGCATGTTTACAAGCTGCGTGTGCAATCTTTGACATAGCTGTGTGTTTATAAGGTAGACTTCTTTATAAATAGTTTTTTATGCTTGGATTCAATGCTTGTTTAGAAATTGTGTAATGTTTTCATTGGACTTGTAAATATGCTCCTTTTTTTGAAGCACCTTGTGCAACCTTTAGCATGGGTGGAAGAAGTGAATGTATGGAGAGGGATAGGAAAAGCAGATAGAAAGCCATATGAAATGGTGTGGGAGATGCATAAAGTATTTCAGTAGTGGTATCAATTGAGATGGAATATAAGATAAAGAGGGGCATATTTACAAGACTCTTGCGCAATTTTTGACATGGGTGCAAGCAGAAAATGCATGCAGAATAATAAAATATGCACCCAGACAAGAATATGAAATGCCGTGAGAGATGTTTAAAGCTTTTTTTAAATGGCATAAATTGAGATAGAATATACAAAAAAAGAGAGGCATATTTACAAGCTGCGTGCACAATCTTTGACATAGCTGTATGTTTATAAGGTAGACTTCTTTATAAATTGTTTTTTATGCTTAGATTCAATGCTGGTTTAGAAATTGTGTAATAGTTTCATTGGACTTGTAAATATGCTCCTTTTTTTGAAGCGCCTTATGCAACCTTTAGCATGGGTGGAAGCAGTGAATGTATGGAGAGGGATAGCAATAGCAGATAGAAAACCATATGAAATGGTGTGGGAGATGCATGAAGTATTTCAGTAATGGTATCAATTGAGATGGAATATAAGATAAAGAGGGGCATATTTACAAGACTCTTGCGCAATTTATAAAGAAGTCTACCTTATAAACACACAGCTATGTCAAAGATCGCGCACGCAGCTTGTAATGCTGGTCCAGAGATATGTTTAAAGGTTTCTTTTGACTTGGGGCGCTCAGGGTGCGCGCAACGGTAAGCTCTCCCGAGAGCGCAGCGAGAGTGCTATTTCTGCATTCGTAAAAAAAAATATGTATGAAAAGTAAATAATAATGCAAGACATTCAGTACCATACTTATAAAAGCAGTATTTTTGATTTACGAAATGAAAATGCTTTTGCATTTCAGTAAAGCTACCAAAACGTCACTCAGGCGCGCTGCGTAAGCGCCCCCGGAAGCGCCTACGTTCGCGCCGCGTAAGCGCCCCCGGAAGCGCTCCGGTGCGCGCAGCGTAAGCGTGTCAAGTCATGTGACCTCAAAATAACACTTTTCATTGGTTGCTAACAGTTTTTTTTACAAAGAATGAAATCCTCACCCATTGCCACTTTTGTGACTGCAAGACCTGTCTTTTTGCTGCTTAATCGTTGTTGGATTATCATGGCTGCCAGAGCATCCAGCAGCAGTGATGACACAGATGGATTTATAGATGAAGAGGTTCCTCAGCCTAGAGTTAAGGAGCATTTTATCTGGAAATTTTTTGATATACCTGAGGGACGTAAGAAAGTAAATGCTCCAAAGGTGGAGTGTAAGATCTGCCATACTGTACTTTCCTCTCTTACACTCACCTTCTTTCAGGCCTTCTTCTTTATTTTATTTCCTCTCTCTTCTCTTACTTCATTGTTTTATTTTTTCCCTTCTTTTACTCTCCTTACTCCACTTCACTTACTCCTTCTCTTTCTTTCTCTGTCTTCTTACTTCTACACTCCCCTTCCCTCAATCTCTTTCTGTTAGCCTCAATCTCTCCATCCCCTTAGTCTCTCACATCTCTTCTGTCACGCTTACTGCCTATAACTCAGCTATACTCCCACACTCACCTTCTGTCAGACCTTCTCCTTTAGTTTGCTTCCTCTCTCTTTCCTTCCTTTGCTCCTTCACTCTTTTCTCTTCCCTTACTTTCTTATTCCACTGTACTAACTCCTTCTCTTACTCCTTCTGTCCTCTTATTTGTTCACTCCCCTTCCCTCATTCTCTCTCTGTTAGCCTCATTCGCTCTGTCCTCTTAGTCTCTCACTCCTTTTCTATCACGCTCACTCCCTATAACTCAGCCATACTCCTACACTCACCTTCTTTCAGACCTTCTCCTTTACTTTCCTTCCTCTTTTTTCCCATTCTTCACTCCTTCACTCTTTTCCCTTCCCTTACTCCTCTTTCTGCAGTTCAGTAACTGCTTCTGTCAATCCCTCTATCCTCTAACTTACTCACTCCCCTTTTCTCACTCTCTCTGTGTTACCCCCATTCTCTCCGTCCTCTCAGTCTCTCACTCCTCTTCTACCATGCTCACTACCTAATACTGAGCCATACTCTCACACTCATTTTCTATCAGACCTTCCCCTTTACTTTCCTTCCTCTCTCTTCCCATCCTTCGCTCTTTCACTGTTTTCCCTTCTTTTACCCTCCTTAATCCACTTCACTAATTCCTTGTCTTACTCCCTCTATCCTCTTACTTCTACACTCCCCTTACCTCATTCTCTCTCTGTTAGCCTCATTCTCTCCGTCTCTTTAGTCTCTCACTCCTCTTCTGTCACGCTCACTCCCTATAACTTAGTTATACTCACACACTCACCTTCTTTCAATACCCCTACTTCACTTCCCTTCCCCTCTCGTCCCTTTTTTTGCTCCCTCACTCATTTTCCTTTCCTCTCTCACTAAAATTAGGACTGGGGACGGCAGCGGTCGTTCTCTAATGCTCGAACAATGATCATAATACTTTGTTCCCCGTAACAAAGTAGGGCATCACAATGTTTGCATTTGATGGAGGCCTCATTAAAAACAGGCTGAATATTTGGGATCAGCTGCTCTGGTCACCCTCTCATCCGATGAAGTTGTTCCTCCAGTTGAAGTAGAGGCACCATCTCTTGGAGCCTCTCGTGCCTCCTCTGGACGTACCGAATCATAGTAGAATTACCAAAACTGTACTTCCTTCTGGGGTCTCCTCTGGAAAGTACAGTATGGCAGATTTTTCACTCCACCTTTTGGAGCATTACATTTCACTGTCTTCTGAAAGTACACAAAATGGCGGCGATAGTGTACATTAGAGAGAGACAGTGAGAGAAAGAAGGCATGAGATGAAGAAGAGATGTGAAATGCACATTGGAGAAAATATAGTGGGAGAAGGGAAGTAACTGTGAGTAAACTTACTATGTAACTCAGAAATGTTGCACTCTATACTATAAGTCTCACTTTATACCACAATCATTTCGCTACTATCTCATAAATTACAAATAGAATAATAAAAAATGTCTCAAACAATTTATAATTTCTAAATATAAATTTATTCTTCATAATTTAGAAGAACTTCTAACATTAACTGATCAGGAATCTCCTCATCAGAAGTCTCCATACATGAGTCCTGGAACTCAATATAGTCAAAACATTCGATTAATTCAGCATCCAAAGTCTCATCATTAAAATCCCCCATTCCATCTTCTCTCAAAAAAAGGTCTTCTTCATGGATAGTGTTATCAACAGGATCATTCAAGACCTCAATAAAACTCGCCTCAACAAAAGTCGCAGAAATTTCAAAATTAGTATCAACGGTGTCCTCATTCAGATCCATATTCTTTTCAAATTTTTTGTTGTAAATTGCAGGAAAAAAATCACTTTAATTTATCGTTTTTAGTAATAGATAATATAAAACTAGCTTTATCAAGTATTAAATTCCCCTTACAAATTAACAATTCACCTTTTAGAAAGCAGTAGAAGAGTTAGTACTGTGTAAATTTCACACCAGAAATAGAACACCAAAAATTCCTCACAAATGTACCTCAAAGAGTACTATCACAAAATGGCTGTGTTTACCTCTAATTTTTCATGTATATTCATGTAAGCTCAGGGTGCGCGCACATGGGTGATTACCGGTACACGTACCCTGAGCGCACCACGGGGAAAAACAGTGTAAAAAATTAGAGTGAAAAAAATAATTTAAAGTGCTTAGAGTGCTGTCCCCTTACTCCGGTTCCCTCACTACCCTTCATTCCCTATCCTTCATTCTCCTTCCCCTTACTTTCATCCCCCAGTCACCTTCTCTTAGTATCTCTGCTTCAGTCCTGTTCCCCTCTGTTCCCTTCCTTCGCTCCCTCACTCATTGCCCTTCCCTCACTCACCTTACTCCGCTTCACTCACTCCTTCTGTCACTCCCTCTGTCCTGTCACATCCTCATTCTCCTTCCCTCACTCCCTCTGTCTTAGCTTTACTCCCTCTGTCCCCTCACTCTCTCAGTCCCCTTTCCTCATGCTCACTCCCTTTAACTCTCCCACACTCCCTTACTTACGTTTCTTTGCTCCCTCACTCAAGTCCCCTTCTCTCACTCTTTCCTTTATTCCCTCTGTCTCCTAACTCTCTCAGTCCCCTAGTCTCATTCTCACTTGCCTTTATCCACTCTCTATCACCCCTCTTTACTCATCCTCACTGCCGTTCTCTCACCCTCCCTCACTCCTGTTCCCTTACTCCGGTTCCCTCACTACCCCTCATTCTCCATCCTTCATTCCCCTTCCCCTTACTTTTATCACTCAGTCACCTTCTCTTACTACCTCTGCATCAGTCCTGTTCCCCTCTGTTCCCTTCCTTCGCTCCCCACTCATTGCCTTTCCCTCACTCACCTTACTCCACTTCACTCACTCCTTCTCTCACTCCATCTGTCCTCTCACATCCTCACTCCCCTTTCCTCACTCCCTCTCTCTTAGCCTCACTCCCTTTGTCCCCTCACTGTCACTTCCCTTCAATTACCCTCACTCATCTTCAAACACTGACTGTCATCAACTCACTCTCAATCAGTCCACCTTCCTTCTCCCTCACTCCCCTTGCCTTCCTCTCAGTCCCATTACTTTATCGTCCGTCACCCTCTTTCTCTCAATATCAATCCTCTTTTTTCACCTTGACTCCTTTCTTTCCGTCCCTCCCTGTCACTCTCCTTCGTTCTCTCCACTTCAACTCACTCTTGTTTACAACTCACCTTCTCTCACTCGTCTTCTGTCACTTGATCCCTCTATCACTTTCTCCCCTTCATTCACTCATTTTATTCATTCATTTATTCAGTACACATTCTCTGAAAAAAGAATTGAAAAATATGTAAAGAATACAGCTCATTTTTGAGAATTGGAGGTAGTTCTGAAAATAACTTTTTTTTTCTTCTTTTTTTTCTTTTTTTTATACTTTGATATAACTATTTTATTTTTTTTTTGTATTTTTTTCAAGGGAAAAACAAAACCAGGGATTCCAAAACTACTCAACAGGAGCAAAAAAAAAGGTGAAAAATTAGGGACGGGGAGGGCAGCGGTGTTCCTGTCTCTTCATAACAATGAGTTCAACGCTCTGCTCCCCATAACAGAGTAGTTCATCACAGTCCACGCATAGAAATGTTATGCCTGCAAAGACCGGCTGCGCGTTAGGGACCATTCTTCCACGTGGTGTTCCCAAAGCTGTTGCTCCACCAGTGTAGGTGCTGCCGCCATCTCTTGGTGCATTCCATGCCAGGTCCCTGACACTCTCCCTGGCAAAATTATTTGGGTGTCTTCGCTGGACATGCCTAATTAAAGTGGCATTTCCAAAGCTATATTTCCTATTAGGATTGCCTCTGGATAAAGTAGTGCCACATATTTTGAAGGTTACCTTAGCAGCAGTAACCTTTTTTTTTCCTTCATGGATGGAAATTTTTTTCCAGATGAAGTGGTCTTTTACTTTGTGCTGAGGAGGGTCCTCAGGCAAAAAACCTTCAGAATCACTGCTGGATGACTCCCTTGCAGCCATTGCTGTAGATCAGAAAACTTTGAGAAGCAGATAATGCACAGAACACCTCTTGCTCTCTCCAAGTATAAAGCAATAGTGTGAGAAATGGGCGGGGTTCTCAATATTTGGAAAACAAAATGTTCTGAACCAATGAAAAGTGTTATTTTAAGGTCACATGGCTTGACGCGCTTACGCTACGCGCTCCGGAGCGCTTCCGGGGCGCTTACGCGGCACCTACGTGGGTGCTTCCTGGAGCGCTTACGCGGCGCGTAGCAGTGACGTTTTGCTCATTTTTCAGGAATGAGTTTAAAGTTCAAATACGGTTCTTAAATATTATACATAGTGCTTTTATATATTATTATTTACTTTTAATACATAAATTAATTTTTTTCGATCGCGAGAGGGCGCTCTCGCTGCGCGTACCGGTGCGCGCGCCTGTACGCGTACCGTGAGCGCACCGGTGCACAAATAATAAAAAAAACATATATATGAAAAACATGTAAAAATAGTTTTTTATAAATATAGAATTAGGAAATAATTAGAAAAAAATAAAAAAATTAATAGATATAATAATTTCCTATCATTAAAAAACAATATTTCACTTAAAAATTGTAGTTTTCAAACTCGTTAAAGTTACGAATTAGCTTTTTAAAAAACTTGAAAATTCCCAGAAAAAAACCATAGGTTTCACACACGTTATAGTTAGGAATTAGCTTTTAAGAAAACCTTTAAAATTCACTGAAAAAACCAGAGGTTTCACAATCGTTATAGTTAGGAATTAACATTTAAAAAAACTTTGAAATTCACTGAAAAAACCATAGGTTTCACACTAGTTATAGTTAGCTGAACATTTTACTCACACAAAACCATTGAAATTCCCACGTTATAGTTAGTTGGACTCACTATAACTCGCACGCCCTCAATCCACTGCTGATGATGTCACATATTACATCATTCATGACATGGTCAGTGACATCACTGATGACATCTCTAATGACATCACTGATGACATCTCAAATTACATCACTGATGACATCACTGATGACATCATCCAGTGAATGTGTGTTTCTGAAAAGTAAAAATATGTTTTATATATTGAAGAATGAGTGGATGTATGAGTGACAGGATGAAGGATTTAGTAGGTGCGTGACTGACTGTATGAGTGAGTGATTAAATGTGTCTTACTGAATGCATTGGTTAGTGACTAATCTGTTTGAATGTGTGCATCAGTATGTCTGTTGTTGAGTAAGCTGCTGCATGTGTTGATCAGTAGCTATATGAGTGGCTATATGGGTTATTGATTGGTTGCCCAAGTATTTGTATGTGAGGGTGAGTGTGTGTGGGGGTGGCTGGGAGGTGTGTGACTCCGTGCATAGATGTGTGAGCAGTTCATTCACTTGGTATATGGGTATAAGAGTGCATGTTGAAAGAGCTGTATGGGCGGTTGACTGTGTGCATGGGTGTGTTGGTGAGTGAATGGATTTCTCAGTGCTACATGTCCAAGTAAATACATATGTAAAACACAGTGCATGTGAGAGTTGGCATATATAAATGACTATACATGAGAGCCTGTGATTGCGTAAGTGACTGTATGGATCAATGTGTACTTCTATCAGTGATTGTAAAAGAGAGTAAGTATGTGTTAGTCTATGTTTGAATAAGTAAGGTTTTGTGTGTATAACTGTATAGATCAGGAAATGGTAGTGTGATTGATTCTTTGCATGACTGACTAGGTGTGTAAGTAACTCCATGAATGAGTGGCAGTGTGTGAGTGTCTGTATAGGTGTATGAGTGCATATAATAGTGTTGTATTGATGAGTGACTGTATGTATGAGTGATTGTATGGGTAAATGAGTGGATGTATGTGTAGACTTAGGAATCAGTGAGTGCGTATGTAGTAACTGGTATTGGTGTGTCAATGGTTTCTGGAATGGCAGTCTGTATTTAACACTGGATGTATCAAAGGTTAGATTAGACTGTAAGGAGGTGCATCGTATTATCACATGAATGATGTCATCAGTGATGTCATCAGTGATGTCATTTGAGATGTCATCAGTGATGTCATCAGTGATGTCATTTGAGATGTCATCAGTGATGTCATCAGTGATGTCACTGACCATGTCATGAATGATATAATATGTGACATCATCAGCAGTGGATTGTGGGCGCGCGAGTTATAGTGAGTCCAACTAACTATAACGTGGGAATTTCAATGGTTTTGTATGAGTAAAATGTTCAGCTAACTATAACTGGTGTGAAACCTATGGTTTTTCAGTGAATATATATATGTATATATATATATATATATATATATATATATATTCATTGAAAAAACCATAGGTTTCACACCAATTATAGTTAGCTGAAAGTTTTACTCGCATAAGACCATTGAAATTCCCACGTTATAGTTAGTTGGACTCACTATAACTTGCGCGTGCAATGCACTGCTGATGACGTCACATATTACATCACTCATGACATGGTCAGTGACATCACTCATGACATCACTGATGACACCATCCAGTGAACGTGTGTCTTTCTAAAAAATAAATATATGTTATATATGTATATGGTATTGAATATATTAGTGAATACAAATATTAGTGAGTAATGTTTAAATATTTAAATATATGTATTAGTGTGTCAGTTTGTTTAAAAGTGGCTGCATGGGTTGGTGAGTAGCTAAATGTGTATGTATATGGGTTATTAGATGTTTTTTTTTAATATCAGTATGAGTGTCTATATGGTTTGGTGGGGGTATTACTCAGCACATAGATGCATGAATGATTGACTCTCTCTTTGTATGTGTTTTGAAGACAGCATATGTGCAGGACTGTATGGGTGGATGAGTGTGTATGTGTGTGTGTTAGTGAGTGAATGACTGTCTCACTAGTGTCTTATCAATAACTACATATGTTTTAATCTACTATATGTGAATATTAATGTATATAAGTGAGTATATGTTTGACTGAGGCATTGTAAGAGGTCCTGTGTAAATAAGTATGTTTTTCTATAAGTGATTGTTTAACAGAGTAAATATATGTATGTTTTCTTAGAAGTAAGGTGGTAGTGTGTGTATAGCTGTATATGGAAATAAATGGATGTTCAATAGTTTATTTGCATGTGCGAGTATGTGTGTGAGTAACTTTTGGATGACTGTCGGTGTGTAACAGGATATATAGGTGTATCACTACATATGATGAGTGAGTATATGTATGAGTGACTACATAGAACTGTTGGTGAATGAGTGGATGTGTATATAGATAGTGGAATTACTTAATTGGTTGTTGTAACTGATATGGGTATCTCCATTTTTTTGAAAATTTTAGTTTCTATTTTATAATATGTGTTCAAGGGTTACATTACAGTGAAAGGAGATGTGTCACTCTGTCACTAGGATTGTGTCATCAGTGATGTCATGAGTGATGTCACTGACCATGTCATGAGTGATGTAATATGTGACATCATCAGCAGTGCATTGCACGCGCAAGTTATAGTGAGTCCAACTAACTATAACGTGGGAATTTCAATGGTTTTATGCGAGTAAAACTTTCAGCTAACTATAACTGGTGTGAAACCTATGGTTTTTTCAATGAATTTAATAGGTTTTTTAAATGCTAATTCCTAACTATAACTGGTGTGAAACCTATGGTTTTTTTCAGTGAATTTCAATGGTTTTTTAATAGCAAATCTTTATAGGTACAGAAAGTGAAAATTTTTTAATTTTAACCCGGGGGCACTCCCGGGGCGCGTACCGGTGAACGCACGGGTAAGCGCAATATTATGGTGCGCCCTGGGGCGCGTACCGGGGAGCGTCCCGGGAGCGCTATTGCCGCGAACGAAAACAACATTGTGACGTATCGCGTACACGCGTGATGCGTCATATGACGCACAGCGTATACGCAACCGAAAGCACGCGATCGCATACGATCGCGAAACGTCCTGACACGCTTACGCTACGCGCCCGCGGGAGCGCCCCGGAGCGCGACTACGGGCACGCCCCGGGGCGCGTAGCGAAAGCGCGTCGGCTCATGTGACCTGAAAATAACACTTTTGATTGGTTGCTAACAGTTTTTTTATAAAGAATGAAATCCCCACCCATTTCCTTCACTTCTTCTTTCACTTTTGTGACTGAAAGACCTGCCTGTTTTTCTCTTGGTTCTTTGTTAGATATCTTCAATTATCATGACTGCTAGACCATCCAGCAGTAAAGATGACTCCGAAGAATTCATCAATGAAGAGCCTCCTCAGCCAAAAATAAAAGAACATTTCATCTGGAAATTTTTTTCCATACCTGCTGGTCAAAAAAAGGTAAATGCTCCAAAAGTGGAGTGCAGGATCTGTCACACAGTCCTGTCACGGGGTAACCCCAATAAAAAATATTCTTTTGGGAACTCCACAATGATTCGCCATGTGGAGAGAAGGCACCCCCAGAATTTTGCCCGAGAAAGTCTCAGGGCTCTGGCACAAAAGGTTCCCAGTGATGGGGCCTCTACATCAACCGGAGGACGAACACCATCGGTGAGGTGGAGAACACAGGAGCAGGTTCCGAACATTCAGCCTGCATTTAACAAAGGCGCCCTTAAATGCAGATACTGTGATCAGCTACTTTCCTGTGGGGAGCAAAGTGTTCTGCTCATGGTTCGAGCATTGGAGAACCATCACTGCCGTTACCAGCCCTAATTTTTTTTTTTGCTCCTGTTGAGCAGTTTCCATTCCCTGTTTTTGTTGTAGTTCTAAAAAAAGAAAAAAGAAGAAAAAAAAAGTTCTTTTCAGAACTACCTCCAATTCTCATCAAAGAGCTATATTCTTAAAAAAATGAAAAAGAGTAAGTGAAGTGGAGTGCATTGATAAATGAAAAGAAAATGAGTAAGAAAGAACAGAAAAGTATGAGAGGAGAAAGGAAGTGAAGTAGGGGGACTGAAAGAAGGTGAGTGTTGGGAACGAAAGTAAGGAGAAGGAGAGTGAACATGGGGAATGTGGTTATTCAAACAAAATGTAGAAAAGGAACGGGGGTGTGGAAGGGTAAGAAAAGATGCATTGCTGGAGTTGCATCATTTTTGTGACACTCTCCAGCAATGCATCACTTTTGCGCTTACAGATACGTCTGAAATACTGACGTATCTAAAAGTACTTGCAACATAATACGTCATATATTTAATATGACGCATGAGTAGAAGACTGAAGGCCTCATATATGAGGCCATGCGTCACTTTTACGCCACCGGTGCGTCACTTTTTGTGATGCACCAGTGCTGTTAAAAATGCACCTTATTCAGTCATATTTACAAAGTGATGCATCTAGGTAGATGCGTCACTTTGTAAACCCCTGCACCACATTATACCTATGTCATGTGTAATGTATGCAAAATGGACGTATTGACTCAGGAAAGGGTCGTAGAGGTGACGCTGTAAAATCTATGAGATATCACTACGTCACTTTTATGACGCTGTTGCGTCCAAATCTTGCACCTGTTTCACAGCAGGTGTAAGACTGATGCAGGCCCTTTCACATGCGGCCTGGCCCCATGTGAAAGGATGCATTGATGGAGTTGCATCATTTTTGTGACACACTCCAGCAATGCATCACTTTTGCACTTACAGATACGTCTGAAATACGGACGTTTCTGTAAGTACTTGCGAAATAATGCGTCATATATTTAATATGACGCATGAATAGAAGACTGAAGGCCTCATTTATGAGGCCATGCGTCACTTTTACGCCACCAGTGCGTCACTTTTTGTGTCGCACCAGTGCTGTTAAAAATCCACCTTATTCAGTCATATTTACAAAGTGACGCATCTAGGTAGATGCATCACTTTGTAAACCCCTGCGCCACATTATACCTACGTATAAAGGGACGTATTGACGCAAGAAAGGATCGTAGAGGTGACGCTGTAAAATCTATGATATATCACTACGTCACTTTTATAAGTCATACTTACCATATAATAAATGTAATTTTAATACATTTTTTGTGTTGGGGAGGTGTGTGTGTGTGTGTGTGGGTGTGTGGGATGTGTGGGTGTGGGTGTGGATGTGTAAGGTGTCGGTGTGGGGGTGTGGGGTGTTTGGGTGTGGGTGGAGGTGTGCGTGTGTGAGGTGTGTGTGGGGAGTGTGTGGTGTGGGGGTGTGGGGTTGTGTGCGTGTGGGTGTGTGTGGGACGTACTTGTAGGTACCTAAAACAGCCACAGAACCCAAAAGCTCTTTTCAGAGCTACCCTACCTGTAATCACTCAAAATGATTACTTTACACTATTATTTTCACTATTTTTTCACCAAAGTATGCTCCCCGGTACGCTCCCCGGTGCGTGTACCGGGCGCTCCCCCCGCGAAAATCGAAAAAAATTAAAATTTTTGTTGTTGTCCCGCGGGACCCTTTTATGGCCCCCACATCAAACCTAGGGGGTCGGGGGGGTGTACCCTGCCCCCTTTTGCTAATTTCCCCCTTTGATTTTTGCCACCTCTTGTGTCTCAATCCTACCGAGACACAAGATGGCGGCCGCTGCGGACTGTTTCGAATGTTTACAGACACCCGAGAACCAATCAGCTTGCTGTGCGCAAGTCGCGTGGCGCGCCAGGAGCGCTCCCCGGCACGCGTACCGGGGCGCGCCTATAGATATATAAATTTTTTTGAACCTAAATTACTCAAAATCCTCTGGAGCACATATCTTGAAACATAGCAAAGGCACATCGGGCTACCAGTCCCTACAATTTTGCCAAGTTTGGTGAAAATCCATTCGGCCGTTCGAGCTAAAAGTGCGACAGACCGCCCTATGGAAATTAACATGGGGAAAACACGTTTTGGGACCCCCCTTTTATCTCGGCCCCCGCTTGACGAATCCCCCCCAAACTTTCAGGGAAGGAGCGGAGAGCCGCGAGGCAAAGTTGCTTTCTCAGCCGGCGCCAAAGTTATTCCAAATAGAATGTTGCGATTTCCCTATGGAAATCAATCCTAACTATAACTACCTACTGGCGACCGCCAGTAAGTAATATATATATAGATATATATATTATTTTTTTTTTTTTTTTTTTGATGCAATGTGGTCTTGCAACAGGCTCGCTCTTCAGCGGGTGTCGGCGTTGGGCCAGACCAATGGCCAGAAACAATTTTTTTCAACAAAGGACGCCGCACACAGCAACTTCAATCCACAGATTTTATTTCAGTGTCCAGTCTAATACCAACGCGTTTCAGCCTGACGGCCTTGCTCACGGTAAGTGCAATTACTTTCCTGGAACTGTTTATACTGTTTTTAGTTTCTACTACTCCCATAGACTTCTGGGACATGTAGTTCTAAGTTCCAAACAGGAATTCATTTCAGTTAGACAGTGTTCTTATTCACATATGGGTTTCATTAGAAAGCAATGAATTACATTTTGTGCATTTTTTAAGGAATACGTTATATTTATACAAGAATTATCCCTATTTTTTGAGAACATAGTACAACACAGTATATATGTGTATTTTGAGCATATTTACAAGTTGCGTCTTTTTAAAGTAAAGTACTTAAAATATGCGTGATTTTTTTTGCATGTTTATATATGTCCTTTTATATTGTATAGTACCCGTAGTTTGATACTTTTTGTTCCTATGTATATGTCTTGCTTCCATGTAACGTTTCCATATCTTTTTCAAAAAGTGTTTATCAGTGGGGCCCCATGACTTAAGTTCTTTGTTATTCTAGGTGCACATAGAGCTCTTCATCGAAGTTCATGCCTCTTGGAATTTTGGTCCGCAGTCTTATAATGTATCTTGATTCCAGCTGTCTGAGTCTCTTTTTCCGATCTCCCATTCTTTCATGTTCTTCCACAGAGTCAATTGCAAAATAAGTCATTTTTCGCCAATCTCCATTTTGGCAAGATAAGAGATGTTTTGCTGTGGCATATGCCATGTCTTTGTTCTTAACCGCCCTGATGTGCTCTAAGATTCGTTTTTTCAAATTGCAGATTGTACTGCCTATATACAACATCCCACAGTTGCACTGGATGGAATATACTACAAATTGTGTTGAACATGTGATCTTTTTATGAATTTCAATTAACCTTCCCTCTGGGTCTCTGATATTCCTCTTGTTTACGCCAATCTTACATGCCTTACATACATGGCACTTTGTAAATCCACTTTGTTGTTTGTCTAGCCAATTTGGTTTTCTTGTTTTTTGGCTAAAATGGCTTTGAGTTATTGTGTCCTTTATTGATGGAGCTTTTCTGAACGTAATTTGAGGATGTGGACCTAATAGGTTAGTCATGTCTGTATCTTGTTTGAGAATGGGCCAGTATTTTTGTACTGCCTGGCGTATTTTGTGAGACTCTTTGCTGTATGACAAGATCAACCTTGGAGTTAGCTGAGTTTGTTCCTCCTCTTTATTTTGCTTCTTAGTTTTGCTCACTAAGATTTCTGTTCGTGATATCTTTTCAATTTTGTTTGTACATCTTTTCAAATCTCTTTCCCTGTATCCTCTTTTTCTTAGTCTTTTGGTGCTTGCTGTGATTTCTTTTTCAGCATTTCCTTCTTCTGAACAATTTCGTTTCATCCTCACAAATTCCCCATATGGAATGCTCCGAATCACTGATTGGGGATGAAAACTTTCAGCATGTAAGATGCTATTTGTCGCAGTTTTTTTCCTGTAGGGTCGTTTGAATCTGATCTTGGTCTATATAGACGCAGATATCAAGGAAATCAATTTTTTGGCGACTCATATTGTACGTGAAGGATAGTCCGATGTTATTCTTATTTAATTGATCTAAATATTTGACAAATTCCTCTTTGGTTCCATTCCAGATCACAAATAGATCGTCTATGTATCTGGTCCATAGTACGATTTTATCCAAAGTATCACCATATTCTGTGTTCCTTGCTATCTCCTTCTCCCACCACCCCATGGTTAAGTTTGCATAGTTGGGGGAGAAGGCCATGCCCATAGCACATCCACATAGTTGGTGGTAGATTTCATGATTAAAGAAAAAGATGTTATTGTGTAGGCACATTTCTATCATAGTTAGAAGCATGGCGGAATGTTCCAATTCATTGATGTTTCTTTGTTTTAAGAAATATGCACAGGCATTCAGGCCAATTGAGTGTTTTATGGACGTATATATGGATATTACGTCAATTGTGACCATTAAATATGATGGATTCCATGACGTATTTGAAAGGATTCGCAGGAAGTCTCCTGTGTCTTGGATGTATGAGCTTAGGGTTGCCACCATAGGAGCCAGATAATGATCAATGTAGGATGCGATGTTTTCATACACTGAGTCACATGAAGATAAAATGGGTCTTCCCGGTGGGTTTATCATAGTCTTGTGCACTTTTGGAAAAAAGTATATGGTAGGTATAGTGGGATTTTCCTTAAGTAGAAATTTGTACTCCTCTGTGTTTAGTAATTTGTGATTGTGCCATTCATCCAAGTTTTTTGGAATGTCAAAAAGCATCTTATGTATTGGGTTCGATGCCATTTTTTTGTACTTGCTTTCATCGTGGAGTTGACGGTGGGCCTCTCTTTTGTAGTCCTCTATGTTTTGTATCACAATATTACCGCCCTTGTCTGCGGGCTTTATTATGATTTCGATGTTGTTAGCAAGATCTTGCAGTGCTTTGTTTTCACTTGATGATAGATTTTCTCTGGTTTTATTGGAGTTTCTCACTTTTTCCATTCTGTCTATTTCATCCATAACTGCGTCAGAAAAGGAATCGATTTTGTTTCCTGGGGTTAGTTGTGGACAGTATTTTGATTTCTTTTTGCATCCACTGCTTGTGTGTTTTTTGGTATTTATGCCTTCATCTTCCAAGACAGTGATTGCTGTACTTTCTTCATCCGATAGGTCATTTGCTAAGTCGTACAGGTTTTTTAGATGTGGTATCATTTCTATTGTGAGAGTCGCATTTTCATTTGTTGGTTCCTTTGCGATTGTTTCCAATCCTGTATTTGCTATTTTTTTGTTTTTATTGGCATGAATTTTTGCAAGTTTTAATTTGCGAACATATTTGTAGATGTCAATCTTGGTGTCCACATAATTGAAATGTTTTTGTGGGCAGAAGGAAAGGCCTTAATTTAGTACACGATATTCTGTCGCTGTTAGCACATAGTCTGATAAGTTTATTACCAGATCCTCATTCATTATGTCCTCTAGGCACGATTTCTCAGAGGGTAGAATCTTTTTGCGCTTTGATCTTCTGGTTTTCCGGTGCCTTCTGAAGATTTTGTAGCGTTTGTTCCATATCCTCTGCCTCTGCCCCTGCCTCTGTTTTGTCCCCGGTTCCGTGATATGCTCTGGTCTAAGTTGACCAGGTGCATCTCCTCTAAAAAAGAAAACGTGGAAGTTGGAATTAATGTTCCTCCTCTTTGGCTTTTGGCAGTGTCGCCATCTATTACACTTACATCTGATTCACTTCCAGATTCAATTTGAGACTGTCCCTTTGCATAATTTCTCTTAAGGGCATAAAATCTCCTCGCAAAGGTTAATATTTGGCCGTTTTTGTAATCAGCTTCATCCCTTAAGAATTTTCGCTGTTTCCGCTGTTGAATTTCCACTTCATATTTCTCGAAGCGGTCCTCCATTTTCTTGCGTAGTTTGTCTGAATCATTTTTTTCTTTTTTGGATGTTATTTTTTCTTCTATTTCTTTTATTAGATTATGTATTTCTTCCAAATCTTTCTCCGCATGTTTTATCAATATACGCATCATGTTTTTGCTGCACTCCATATTGTTTGTTCCCCACTATATATATTGTACAAAAATGGTTTGAAAGCTTCAAGGAATGCACTCACAGCAGTTATAAACCAAAGTTTTTATTGTTCATAGAGAGCCGGCATCTTCACTTCAGGTAAGCTTTTGTTTCAAGGACATAGCCTCTTCTTCATGGGCAGCTCTGGTATCGCACAGATGTCTCCAATTTATTGGATTTCAAAACATACAAAGACCCCCAGTGGGTCATGCGCAGTGCATGCATATAGTATGTTGCATGCTGGGACATCAAGTCCCAACTGGAGATTCATGTTACTCACAGTGAGCTCTGTGTGATACTTTCAATTAAGGACCATTGTTCACCCTCCAGTGGGCCCTCAAATTACATGCTGGCTCGATTTCCCCACAGCTGCTGTGCTGATCGTGGCTGTATATATATATATATATATATACATATATATATATATATATACGCAGCCTCTGGGACCCCATCTTCCAAGGCCTGGCCTTAATTGAATAATTGAATACAGGTGCGACCCCCTCCCAGGGCTTAATTTAGCCTTAGAGCCCCATAACCTGCGGCCTGGCCAAAATGTAATGCTGGCCCCCCATCCAGGCCATTTTCGGCCCAGTGATCCCCATTCCCTGTATCCCAGCCAAAATACAATTGGGGAGAGAGGCCACAAAGCTTCAGGGACCCCATTTCCTGAGGACGGGCCTTATTTGAATGGTGAGGCGGGGGCCACATGGTTGATTTCGGCCCTAGGACTCCATCCTCAGGGCCTGGCTGAAATGTGATAGCGAAAGGGAGCCAGAGGTGGAGGGACCGTCCGCATGGCCTGCGGCGGTCCCTCCGTGCAAATTAGGATGTGAACGCCACCCTGGCGGTCACATCCTGGATATTTAACATTGCGGCGGGTGCTGCTTCAAGCAGCACCTGCCGCAATGTTAAAAGTGCATGTTTAACATTTACATGCACAAAGCGGCAGACACCGCGCGGTGCCTGCCGCTTTGTGCATGTAAATACTGGGGGGTACCATAGGTATCCCCCATGTGCACCCCCCACCCACCTACACCCTGGGGGCCCGCAACGGGCCCCCAAATTCAAAAGTACACATGCTTTTCCACGGCGGAAAAACCGCCGCAGAAAAGCATGTTTACAAATGCATCCTAATTTGGCTGGCGGTGTCTGATAGACACTGCCAGCCAAATGAGAGCTTTTCCGCCGCGGTTGTAATCCGACCGCGGCGGAAAAGCAGCGGACAGAAACCAAGACCCACCAGCCATCGTAATGCGGCGGTCGGTCTTTGGTGACTCCGCAGAGGATTTTCCGCCTCCTCCGGGCCGGAGGTGGCTTCCGCCGGCCCGGAGGAGGCGGAAAATCCTCCATCCTAATCGGCCCCTAAGTGAGGATATGAAACTACTGTTATTGGTCCCTTCAATAGTCAAAATCACAGTACACTCACTTCTCCCCACTGGAATTCTTCCAACACTTCCTATACATAAGTCTGCTTTAGCCCTGGTAACAGAAATCACAAATGGTCCATTGTTCTTAATAGTTCTCATATTTGGGAAAACATATGGCATAGAAATATTCTCAGGTCGATACTCTTCCCATTCCCATTTAGTCCCTTTAGCTCGTGGATTACCATCTTCATCTGGATAACACACGTTATTGAGATGATAATTAATCCTTCCTACTGCCGCCTTTCCAGAAGCAATTAAAAGCGCAAACCAAGGTTTGGCAAGAACCATTATGCGAGAAAGGAAGAGGAATAAAAGGTGTTTCCCCTTTCTTCTAGTGGGCAGGTATCATTCCACACACCCAACAGTCAGTAGTATATGTGGCATTGTGAGTATGATGCAGCATCAGAATAAACGTACTGTTCAGGTAGGATTGTCGATGTTTCTGCTCATGGTAGGGAAGCGTAAAGTAATGATGCTCAACTGATACTGGAGTAGTGTCGATCAGCAGTTGTCGAGAAGGGGCCACTTTCTCAACAAACCAGGTTATCACTGCTATAGCCACCATAGCAACAACAAACTCTACAGCACAAATGATCTTTTTATTATTAATTTTAGCAACAGTTGATCTCCCTGCAGACATGATCACTTCAATCGTTGGAGTTCTAAAGTCCTGGGCAGCCGTTGAGTTCTTCACCGAGGGTCAAGACTGGTGTCACTATGTAGGACTGATCCCCCCCTTGCCACATCAGCACCGTTTTACCAACCCAGGACGGGTGCTCAACCAGTTTTTTTCAACAAAGCAGACTCTTTCCTCGGTCTCAGTTGGTATCGGGATACTCCAGGGATCGTGTGGTCCGGGAAGAATCCCTCAGATTCGTCAGGTGAAATAGCGTGGCCTATCTCCAATTCCATAACCTCTCGATGGTCAGGCAATACAGCAGGTTCCACCAAGGTAGGCGACACTTGCTTGCAGTGAGTGCTATGGACCCAGTTCTTTCTGTTCGTCACTCGAACTGCTGTCCTTGTCGCTAGGAGCACCTGCTCCGGTCCTCGGCTCCAAGCTGCTCGACCTCTCGAAGACCTTGATCATCACGTAGTCTCTGGGCCTAAGTTCATGTGCCTCACCTGTAGATCTGTTAGGAAGAGCTTCTTGAACCTGTTGATAAATATAGATCAAACTGTCAGTTTACTGTGCTAAGTAATCATTCATCAGAACACATGGTACATCATGTATGGGGCGTGGCTTAGGAACTCCCCAAATATTCATCGTGCACAACGTCCTTAGACCAATAGGAAGAAGTTGGCACAGAAACTGCAATACAAATCAGAGCTCTTTTATTAACCTCAAGAGGTGGAACTGCATTCACACAACACCCTTCGGTAGTGTATGAAGTAGCACACTGAACAGAAGGAACATGCTCCTTTTATACCCACACAGGGGCTCAGAAGAAGGCGGTACAAGTACAAAAGAGAAGATTTACATACATAAAAGGTCATGTAGAAACGCACAATCAACAATAGGGAGGAGCTTAGCAGTGTACTAATTTCGGTAAAAATACCCTGATAGATACAGACTAAAACATATGCGAACAGTTACAGTCTCCTCGGCACATGTGCAGAGTAGCAGATCCTAAATATAGCCTGTCTCTACGCAGAGTTAAGAACAGATGACAGAAAGGTAGGACAGAGCACGTGGTGAGCACATGGAAGACAAGATGGCTGCCGAATCCAAGATGGCTTCAGCTAAATGCTAACCCCGATCGCTGCCAAATTACAACACTGTAACCTTTGAGAGTGAGTGTGTGACTGAGTGCAGGAGTATCTCAGTGGGTGTGTGAGTGAGTGTTTTAATGTGTGTGAAAGGGTCTGTGAGTGTCTGAGTGGGCCTGGGAGTGACTACATAAGTGTCTCACTGGGTCTGTGAGTGACTGCATGAGTCTCTGAGTGGGTCTGTGAATGGGTGTATAAGTCTGTGAGTCGGTCTGTGAGTTGGTGTGCAAGTCTTTGACTGGGTCTGTGAGAGGGCATGTGAATGTCTCAAAGGGTCTGTGAGTGTCATGCCAAAAATGAAAAAAAAACAAGCATGGGCGCCCGTGTTTGTTTAGAAAAAAGGCCCCAAGTGCGGCAGGTCCCAGGGGCATGTTCATTTATTTTTCAATTAAAGGAAGGGGTGCACTGGAGAGCACCACCTCCTTGGGGCTTAAATGCCTTTCTGCTTGGTACCTGGGACTTGCACACTGCCGGAAAGCCGCACCTCGGAGTCGCGCTGTGAGCGCTTGCTGCCTGGGTCGCTGTTCCCCCCCGCTGCCGCTTCTGTGAGTCCGTTGCGCGGCCGCCGAGTGGGGGGACAAAGACTACCACTCCCAGAATCCCCGGCTTGTTTCCCCGCCCCCCCACACAGCCACTTCCACGCCCGGAGGCGCTAAATACCACCAGGCTTTCTCCGCATCGCAGGAGCCTTTCTGCTTGGTACCTTGGACTTGCACACTGCCGGAAAGCCGCACCTCGGAGTCGCACTGTGAGCGCTTGTTGCCTGGGTCGCTGTCCCCCCCCCGCCGCCGCTGCTGTCAGACCTTTGCGCGGCCGCCGAGCGGGGGGACAAAGACTACCACTCCCAGAATCCCCGGTTTGTTTTCCCGCCCCCCCCCCACAAAGCCACTTCCGCGCCCGGAGGCGCTAAATACCACCAGACTTCCTCCGCATCGCGGGAGCCTTTCTGCTTGGTACCTGGGACTTGCACACTGCCGGAAAGCCGCAAGTCGGAGTCGCGCTGTGAGCGCTTGCTGCCTGGGTCGCTGTTCCCCCTGCCGCCGCTGCTGTCAGACCTTTGCGCGGCCGCCGAGCGGGGGGACAAAGACTACCACTCCCAGAATCCCCGGCTTGTTTTCCCGCCCCCCCCCCACACCGCCACTTCCGCGCCCGGAGGCGCTAAATACCCCCAGGCTTCCTCCGCATCGCAGAACGCGCGCAGGACGAGCCGGACGAAGCCCGGACAAAGGGCGGACAGTCTGTGACAGTCCGGGACAAATCGAGACAGGGCAGGGCCACAGACCCTGGCCGTTGAACACTGCAGCTGGGCCCCTGACATAGTGAGATCCTCCCATTACTCCATGCATTCTTGTATAAATGAGTAAATCATAAGGTCACAGGACAAAAAGTTAAGCAAAGCTTTTCACACAGTGGTTTGGGTTTTGTGACCGTCTTTGTTTTTAAAAGTGACAACCTTAGAAATCCTTACCATTAATAAAATGTCGAAAGCTAAAGTTACCAAAACACCCTCTGCACCAGCCACCTTAGACAACTATCTTGTGAGAGTTGTGAGCAAAATAAATAGTGAACGGCGCAAATCGCTAGGCCGGGGGGCTTCTTCCACCTCACCACCTACATCACCTATTCTGGTACCAGTTTCCACACTGGACAATAGCTGTGACCTAGACCATTCGGTCTTAATAAATACGGAAGACGCAACCCCATCACTTATAGTATCACCGTCTAACCAGGAAAAAACAGCTGTTTCCCCTGACCCTCCAGCACAGTGCACCCCGCCCCCAGCCGCGAGGACACAGAGAGTACTGAGAACACGTAAGAACACACAAACTAAACGGGGTGGGGGCCGTAATAACAAAAGAGCAGAATCACCTCCTGCTAGTACTGGAAAGGACATTGAGCCAGTTTTCAACAATGCTGTAGTTAAAATAGACAAGGAACAACTGGAACTCCTGATTGGCATTATAGAAACAAAAATTGCCAAGATAGTGAAGCCCCTAATGGCCAAATTAGACCTAATCTCTGCGGAAGTAGTGAGATTAGGAGCACTTTTGGGCCCCCACATTGATATAACTAGTAGTGTTAACGCTGCTGCAAAGGGTTCTGGAGACAATAATGAGACTTTAAAGTCCTTGAATGGGAAATCGCGCACAGTAGAACCAGCAGTACCCGTAGTATCTGCAGTCCCAAAACCTGGGCGCAAAAACCCATTACAAGCAACTAGCTCAGAGAAAAAACAAGGTGTAGTACTTGCAAGTGATATCTGCCCGGTTACTTCAAAACCAGACTTACCACCAGAATGGGCACCGTTTGTGGCAGTCTTACCTAATGTACCACCAGTAAGAGTGACCGGTCACCCAAGCAAGTTAGAATCACACGACTCTTTGAAAAATATAACTGTGTCGTGGCTTAACCAAGAGTGTGGGTATCCAGTGGCCCTATCACACCAGATCCTAACCACTAGAAGAGTCTCCTGGATAGGTAGATCTCATAAGAACATTACCGGCGACTGTGTTATTATTAATTTTAGAAACTAACATCTTGCCAATACTGCACTGCTAAGAGCTGCCTCTTTGCCCCAAAATGATCAGGGTATGACACTTAGACCACTGGGATACTTTTATAGAAACCTATCCCAGCAGCCCCTAAATGATCGCCTTATGGCAAGAGGTAATAGCAATAGTATGGCATTTTCAGTAGTGACACAAAATAGATTTCAGGAGCTGTCACAGCTAGATGGAGTGGATTGACTGCACCCGCCACTCAAACAGAAAAGCCCACCGAAGGAGAAGGGAGGAGAAGACACAGGGTTAAATTACAAAACATCTGAAGTTATAAATAGCAATAGGGAACAAACTGGTTGTAATGGTCGCGGAGACATCGCGTCTACAAATGCCTTGGCCACTTTCCCAAGTGGGACTAAAGGACCACGTGATTATGCAAAAGACAGTGCAAGTTTAAAAATAATCTCGTGGAACATTGCAGGATGGATAAAGAACACAAAAGACCCAGGGTGGAACGAATATGCCGAAAAAAGCGACATATGTTTATTACAGGAAACCTGGGCCACCAAAACGATCCACCGAGCAGGATATAAAAACCTACTGTATCGGTGCAACTGCGTCCAAAAAGGGCAGGCCATCAGGGGGCCTATTGATCTGGGCAAAAGTCACCATTAATGGTACTATAAAACAAGTAGAGACAAACTCCCTTGATATACTAGGCATACAAATAGTGACCAACGACAACAGAGTCTTGAATATTTATAACATATACAAATCGCCCTGGTCTGGCGTCTAAGGAATCACAGGTATTTGCCCAATTGGAGCAGATCATAAGTAAAACACCTACAGGCACAGGCTTAATCTTAGGGGGAGATTTCAACTGCGAGTATGAACCAATAAAAGGGTTGGACTGTATCCACGAGGATGAGGATGTGGTAAATGAGATCCCTGAGTTATCTAGCGTGAAGCAGGTTGCATGCACATCCCTTGCGCTTCAAATAACAAGTCTAATCACCACGCATGGGCTAGGAGCGTGTAATGGGCGACATACTTCTGATACACCGAGGGTTCCCACATTCTTTAAGAAGGACATGGAAAGTAAGATAGACTATGTAGTCCTGTCTCTTGACCTATGGCAATATGTAGTAGACTTTAAAGTCAAGAAAAGGGTAGAAAGTGACCATCGGCCACTCGAATTAACACTAAAAAGAGATCTTATATCTAGTTCTCTGGATTACAAATCTCCTGCTCTAGATATTGGTGATAACAAAACTGTGACTAATAATCGTTGTGTAGTTAAATGGGCACACACATTGGACAACAACACGAAACTTGCAAAAATCTATGATACTTTTGCAAACATCTTCACTACTTATATAGTAGCAGAAATAGAATTCGAGGGGAATCAATTTTTAGAATTACATAAAAAATTTATACTAGAAATAACCCCACTAATAACTAAGCTACTTAGACCAGACTCGGCAAATAAGAATAAAAACATAATGGGGAAACTTTGGTATGACAAAGCTTGCCGCTGTGCCAAAACTGAGCTAGTAATAGCAATTAAAACCAAATGTCATAGTTCTAAGGTGAGGGAAGCACAGCAGAAGTATAAAACAACACTCGAGACTGCTAAGAAATCTGGGACGAGGCAATATGGGCAGACATGCTGACCGCAGTAAAGAGCAAGGATTCTTTTTGCTTCTGGAAAATTGTTGCAAACAAAAATAGGGAGGCGAAGTGTACTAGAGATGTTTTTTTTGGAAGAAAAGACTTGGGTTGATCACTTCACAAACCTATATGCAGCATTTGACCCAGGGATCGAATTGGATTCTCCAACATCTCTAAACTCACTTGAGCCTATCTAAAATGTCACCCTTAAGGAAACAGACATAGCCATTAATTGTGTAAAATCTGGCAAAGCCCCGGGACTCGACTCCATTCCAGGAGACTTGTTCAAGCACGATGTCAAAATTTGGGGACCATTTCTCAACCATTTGTGCAATCATATAGCTGCGGGTGCTAGCATGCCTGATACTTGGAGGGGAGCGGTAATCATCTGTATTTTTAATAAGGGCAACAGGAGCGATCCCGCGAACTATCGCCCGATAAGCTTAATAGACATACAGCAAAAAATGTATGCCAGGCACCTTTTAAATCGGATCAACGAATGGATTGATGAAGGAGATGTCCTTAGCAAATACCAAGCGGGCTTCAGAGCAAGAGTAAGCACCATAGATCAGCTATTCAGGTTCTGCTGCCTAAGCTGGAAATACGTAAATTTGCAGAGGGGCCATTTGTATGTGGCATTCGTTGATCTTAGGGCCGCATTCGACCTCATCCCCAGACACTTGCTATGGAAGGCGCTTGCCAAACAGGGTCTACCCAAAAATATTTTGGAGCAGGTACAAAGACTCCATCACAACAATTTCGCGAAAGTGAGGTGGGGTCCAGATGGTGAACTCACCAAAGAGATACCAATACAAAGGGGGGTTTGCCAGGGCTGCGTCCTTGCCCCAACTCTTTTTTCCCTGTTTGTAAATGATATGCCCGCATTCCTAGGCAAGTGTAAAAATGATTCGCCAAAGATAGGGGGCGAAACTGTGTCTTCCTTGCTATTTGCGGATGATACCATCCTGATATCCCAAACATCTAGAGGGTTGCAAACACTACTTAATACTTTCCACTCATACTGTAACACAAAGGGCCTCGAGATAAACACCAGCAAAACCAAGTATATGGCAATAAATCCACACAGTTCCTTTAAGGCAAACTTGGTTCTAGATAATCAAAAGCTGGAACATGTTAAAACTTTTATATACTTGGGTGTATCCTTTGCTCCAAAATGTTGTGGAAATCACAAATAGAAAAAAGTAAGTTAGTGCTAACACAGAATGGTCACCCCATACTAAAAAGGCATAGGGACAGCTGGAACAAAGCTGTGCTACCAGCACTCGAAATTTATCAGGCTAAAGCACAATCGGCAGCACTATACGGGCCCGAGCTGTGGGGACCCCTCTGTAAAAAATCTTTCGAGGTCAAGGAGAATTAATTTTATAGAGCACTCCTGAAATTACCAGTACATACCCCAATAATACCAATGCTTCTTGACTTAAATATGAAGCGGACAGATAATCATGCCATATTAAGACCACTAATGTTATGGGTTAGGCTATGGACCATACCTGACCTGATACATTATAGAATAGCTCTAGTGGAGATAAAAGAACTGAATGCTTTTACCCGCATCACATGGTATGCCCATATCAGAGCATGGTTGGAGAGGGTTGGACTAGCCCATTTTTGGACAAATCCAACTGCACTAACCTCATGCTCAAAAAGGATTCTAAAAATCTCCTTTTGGGCTTATATGAATGAAAGGAGAACCAGTGATCTATCTAATGGCTCCCTGACAAAAGAATTTTACCTGTTCAAAATAGAGCCATGTTTCGAGCCCTTTTTGAACGAAGTAAATCCTCCCTTAGCAAAAACACTATACCTAAAGCTTAGATATGGATCACTGATGTTAAAAAGTCGCACAGCAAAGTGTAGTACAAACGGCAATGATAATTGTGGCATGTGTAGCGAAGGTATGAAGGAGGACACTGCACACATACTATTTTTCTGTCCCGCATATTTGGCAGCCAGGAAAAAATGGATCAAACCTCTTTGTTTGAATATTGGTGTTAGGATGTATAGAGTTGCAGAAAGAATCTTAACAACTGACACACGACAAGCTATAGTTTTTTGTATTAGCAGGTACCTGCTTGCCGTATATTTTATTAGGAGAAAAGCGGGTGAAAAAATGTAAAAAGATGCAAAATCAATTGGAAATTACTGCTGATTTTATGGGAACTGATTTTATCTGTTTTTATCCATTTATTTTAATATAACATGTACTCCCTCTAATAGATACTTACCCATATAGCTACCTGTAATGGACTATGTAAAATTAAATGTTTTATCACAGCTACCTATAATGGGCTATGTAAAATGAAATGTTTTATTTTATCTGCACCTTTTATGATATTTTATCGAAATAAAGGGCATATAAATATATAAATATATATATATATGCGGGCAGCCATGCTGACCCCCCTGGTTCCCGGGGACGACCACTTCCCAAGGGTTTTTATTTAGAAAATTGTGAGGGGGGTGTTAGACCTGGCTTTTTCAACGGGTTTATCTCCAGACTTTTTGCTTTTGGACCTCCTGTTTGTGTTGGTTTTAGGACCCTGGGCACTTCACCACTGCAGATCAATGCTAACATGTATATGCTTTCTGTGTAAATTGTGAATATGGATTGGTGTTTCCATGACTGGTTTGTTTGACTTACTACTAAGTTCCTAGTACAGTGCACTGTGTTTTTCCAGAACTTGTAAGTCAAATGCTGCTACTCTGCCTTCTGCACTGATTGTGCCACACAACATGGAAAGATTGAGTTTAGTATGCCTGAACTCAGAATATAAAAATGCATCTTTTAGTAATGATTATTTTTATATGGTGTGTTTTAAAATACCACTTTTAGAAAGTGGGTATTTTCTTGCTTAGCCATCCTTATTTACTTATTTGTTTATATGATGAGTTTTATATAGCGCTGGCTAGACCAGGAGCTATCAGAGCGCTTTACATGAGGAATCACGAGTTACAAAATCATAATTGTTACTGGATCCAAAATGCCAATAGGAAAAGACAGTGTTACACAAAAACATGAGTTGTAAAAGTAAAACATAACAAAGACACAATGTCTTAAGGGGTGTAGAAAGTAGAGGGGGGGGAGTAAAAAGGGGATTGGAAAGATATTCGGATCAGGCAGACCCACAAGGGGTAAAGTATTTCAGAGACACCCAAAGTCAGAAGAGAAATTCAGACAAACCGGCAGGGGACCATCATTCACCACATCCAGTGTTGCGGTGACTGTACAAGTTGAAAGGGGTGGAGGGGACCTGAAGGGGGTGTCAAATAGAGGAAACAGATAGTCCAGCGACACAGCGAGCAGTTCAGTGGTCGACGTTGTCAAGATGGAGGATCCTGGTCACGGGTACAGAGAGGAAACACAAAATGGTGGGAGGCAGAAAAACCAATTCTAAAACCCACAAAGGGGGTTAACGCCACGGAGCAGGGTTAGCAAGGGAGGTAGCCACAGGAGTGAGAAGGGATGAAGGTTAGTGTATGCCATTCTCAAATGGGTCATCAGTATGAGCTCACTGGGGGCTGCGGGGGCCGCCGTGTTGTCATTCTGCAAAACCACAAAGTCCAGAGACGTCAGCTCAGGCGGCTACCATAAACCCCGGGAGAGGGAAGCAGCAGCTGGTATCCGGAGGGTACGCTTTCCCAGCCTCGAGGAGGGAAAACAGGCTCAGGGGCATCGGTTTTCTGAACCGCTGAACTTTTGCCACTGCAAGACTCACTCGTCCCAGCCACCGATCCGGAAGGTGAAAGAGGAGGTCAGGCAGATGCGGGCAAACCAAGAAAGGCGTGAAATGTCCAGAGGGGCGAAACCCAGCCCATCACCTTCACAGCCTCCAAGGAACCTCCACCTGACACCAGCCACGCAGAGTTTGTTCCATCCTCAGCACATCCTCAATGATTTGTCAGAAGGAGGGGCAGACACAGCGGAGAGCAGAAGAAAAACTGTGCCGATGTCCGGCTGGGTAGGTGATGGGCGAGGGGTTGATCAATGGCCAGTCTCCCCTACAGCAGCTCCACCAGTCATCCTGTGGGCCTCTGCTGGTTTGTGGATTGACTGTCTGGCTTTGGAGTGACAGGGGCTGGGGATGTGCAGGTGTAGACAGCCTCTGGGGAGGTTGAGGTGTGTCCTGCCTCTCCTGGAGGAGTCAGGGCTGGGCTGAATAGACCTTGGCTGCATTTAGTGTAGGGGAATGAGGTTTCCTTTAACCTGAATGGGCCTGGTCTGCCTTACACAATGCTGTCTCTACCTCCTGCCAGGAAGCTGGACCAAAGAGTATAGAACTGCTTTTGAATGAGAACAGAGCCTCTCTGCCACAAGAGAACAAAGAGAAATGGGATCTAAATATTGGGGCCCAGACCCCAGAACTTTAAATTACTTCTATACTCAAGAAGAAAAGCCAAGGAGAAAAGCTGGGAAAGCGGAAGGAAAATTACTGCCCCTTTGCTGTGTGCTGTCTGGGGTTGGCCTGCAGTGGCTGCTTCTGCCAAGGAAAGGACAAATACTTTGCTGTGTGATGTGTACCCTGCTTGAAGAAGACCTCCAAGGGCATGAAGTAGAGCTTGTCTCTTGTTTTAAAGTCTTAGGGACACAGAGACTTCACCACCACTGTTGGACCTAGAATCTTTTGGTGTGCTTTCCCTTTCTTTTTGCTTTCTGACCTCCCGGTTTTGACTATGTTTTTGCTGGTTTAGTGTCTCTGTGACCTTTCTCATGGCTGTTCAGTGATAAAGTGCAAGTGCTCCTGTTGTAAATTGTATTATGGATTGGTGTTTCCATGATTGGCATTTTTGATTTACTGGGAAGTCCCTAGTAATGTGCACTGCAAGTTCCAGGGCCTGTAAATCAAATGCTGCTAGTGTGCCTGAAGCACTGATTGTGCCACCCAAACAAGCAGCCCTGTAGCAGTTTCTCAGACCTGCCTCTGCAGTGTCTGTGCACAGTTTGTAACTGTCATGTCGACCTGGCAAGTGCACCGACTTGTCAGGCCCTAATCTCTCCTTTTCTTACATGTAAGTCACACCTAAGGTAGGCAGCATATGTTCAAGGTAGGACATGTTGTGGTAGTGAATTATTGTGTATTTTGTTTTTCACTATGGAAAGAATATATGTCCTATAGGATAGAATGGGAGTTTACTTATAACATCTTATAGGCATATTTGCCCATTGGGACAGGATAGGGAAATGGGGTTTAGGATGCCTGAACTCAGAATGTAAAAATGCATCTTTTAGTAAAGTTGATTTTTATATTCCTTATTTGAAAATATCACTTTTAGAAAATGGGTATTTTTTCACTTAGCCATCCTGTGTGCCTCTGCTGGGGTTATGGATTGCCTGTCTGGCTTTGGAATGATTGGGGCTGGGAATGTCCATTCTCTTCAGAATCTGGGGGGAGCCAAGGTTTGTCCTGCCTTTCCTGGATGAGTCAGGGCTGAGCTGAATAGACCTGGGCTGCATTAGAGTAATGGGAGGAGATTTCTTTGCACCTAAATGGGCCTGGTCTGTTTTAGACAATGCTGTCTCCACCTCCCACCAGGAAGCTGGGCCAGAGAGGACCAAGCAGGTTTGGACTAGGTACAGACACTCTCTGCCCAAAAGAACAAAGAGAAACTGAGTATGAATATTGGGGATGTGACCCCAGAACTTTAGAACTCACTGGAATTAAGAAACCTGCCAAGAAGAAGAGCTGGAAGAACTACTAGGAGAAGTACTGCAGCTGCTATGTTTTTTCTGTGTCAGGTTGGCCTTCAGTTGCTGTTTCTGGCTTGGACAGTGAAAGGACTGGACTGAACTTTCTTACCTTGTGCTGAGTGTCTCCAAGGGCTTGAAATAGAGCTTGCCTCCTGTTCTGAAGACTCAGGGACCACAAAGATTTCACCATCCTCTGGGTACCGCCTCTAGAACCGTGGTTTCAGTTGCCATAGAGGGGGGAAAGCAGTCGACTCTGTCACCGACTCCATTGCTGTCACAGTGTTGCATCCGCATCGCAACCCTGGTCTCACCGAAGACGAAGACCAACGCTGCCACCATCAAGCCACTGCTTGCACCGTCAGCTGTCAGCACCGCACTCTGCACTGCCTCGCTGCACTACATTACACTGGTCTCACCGACTCGGTCACTTGTCTGACTTCTACACCTGTGACTGCACTGTGGCTTGGGGGCAGAGCTTGTAAGTCTCACAATGGACCAACCCATCACACACCGCAGTCTGGACCGACCAACGGGAACTTCCCACACCTGGCTCAGTTGCCTGCACCGTGCTCTGTCAGCACCGCATTGAGCACCGCCTTCACTCCTCACCGCAGCCCAGCCCTGGTCTCACCAACGCCACTGGACGACTATCACCGAGCTGCTGTCTATGCTTTGCATTGCAATCGTGATGGTTGCCATGACTGGCTCACACCAACATGTCGGACACAACAGATAGGTACTGTTTAGATTTCTGCTAACACCCCAACCAACGCAATCAGACAGAACTGTTGGATTCTGTTGTTTTCAGTATCGCTGTAGCACCAGACGGATCTACCGACTCCAAGGAACAGCATTTTCAGTGTTATTCCTGAAATGTGCATATTTTTAGGTACTGTATGTTAGATTTTAATCGTTCTGGTCTTGTCTTGAATATTTAAAGTATTGTATATTTTTCTAAACTGGTGTGGTGTCCGTTTGTAGTGCTTTCACTCGGATACTGTTAGTTATGTGAAAATGCTTCACACACTGACTCTGAGCTGTTTGCTAGTTTGCTAGTTTGCTAGTTGATTCCCAGCAGAGGTCGCTAGAGAGCTGGAGAGCCGGAGAAACCAGAGACTCAGAACGCTAAACGCTGAACACGCGGGGCGGAGTTGGAGGCAAGGCGAGCGAGTTGTGAAGTCGCGGAGTGCCCACGCCCTGGCCCCTGGCATCGACACCGGAGCCGCGGGGGGTCGGCACCTCACCGCACCGCGCGGTGCCGGTTCCTTGAAAGGTAGCCCCGGGGCACGTTGGTGCGGTCGATTACAGAGCCTGAAAACAACACAGGAGGGTCGCTACTAAGACCCAGCAGAGGCTGCCCTGGACGCTGCCCCGAGGTGTAACCCGTAACCAGTAACCGGGCGGGAGCAGCGCGGCACAAAGCGGTGCCGAACCTAGCCATCTCTGAAGCTGTGCTGCAGTTCTGCCGGCATCTGTACCAGCGTTAGGTCTAGCCAGGTATAGGAGCTGGGAGCTGGTTGTTGGTTGTTGGGGCGGAAAAGTGATCTTCGTGGCCCCCCTGCAGCACCGGCTGTAGCACTAACGGCATATGGTGATTGGAGATAGGTGGCAAAGAGGTGGCAAAGAGCAGCAGAGAGCGGTGGTTGGTGTCCGAGTGAACGGTGGATGGTGGACGGTGGACTGTGAACAACCGTAGACAAGGTGAGCCCAGCAAGCAGGGAAAAGGCAGAGGTAAGAGGGAGTCAGCCCCACCTAGCCTTACCCCACCCAGTATTATTCAAGAACATTTAATACACTGTCCAACACTGCCTTTTGTTGCCTAACGCTGTCATATACTGCCTAAGCTGCCTTGTAACGACCACAAGGCCAGTGGAAAAATAGAAAAAGAGGATGAGGTCCGGGAGAACACGGACGAATTTACCAAAAAATGCCAAGAAAAAAAAGGAAAATACGAAACCTTCCATTCCTCCCGTGGAGGGCAGTGCGGTGACCACGTTAATCCCCCCTATTTACTCAATTTTCGGCATCATGAATCCTACCGGAAAATTCACATTCTTGAAAGATCCCGTCTCAGCTATATATACAATGCCGGCAACACCAAATGGACTGCAAAAACCCATGTCACCCAACAAAGTAAATACAAGGCCGATAGACATAAGGACTCCTTTGGGTGTCTCACTCACCAACATAGAGAGGGCTAATGGAATAGAGGAAACACCCAAGTGTGAGGATGCTACTCTGGAGAAAAATAAAAACAGGATACTAATTCAAGCCCAAGTGCATATTGAAAATACAAAGCACGATTCCGTTCAAGGACAAGGAAAAGAGAAACCGCTAACACCTGCAATAAAAACAAAGAGGTCCTCGGATTGCCCTACTGAAGAACACCCAATAAGACGTTCTCCGAATAATAAACTGAATAAAAGTGAAAGGATTTCTGCAATACTAGTCCTATCAACCAGTGACATAAATCAAGATCAGACAACGGCGTGAAACCACCGGGCCAAAGGCAATAATAACGAATGTCATAAATACGAGCATGCATGATGAAACATACAAGGTACCCCCACACAACACTCAACCCCAAGACTGGACTCACGTTTAAGCCAAGTAATGAAAAAACTTACAGAAAAACTCAAAAAGGTTAACCCCTGGTGGGAGTCTCAAATGTCTACACTTAACAAAGGGAGAACCTCAACATATAAAGACTACACGGATATCAACGCAACTGAAAGTATCCCTAAGGGAATAGAAATCCGCGACAAATCAGCAATTACTGTAAAGAAGGACCAGGAAGCAACACCAAAGGGCTGGCACACAAAAAACTTGCCAATTATGGAACTATCAAGTAAAAACATAATTGAGATATTCAGTGAAACGAATCTGGAAGAGGTCATTAACGCACTAGCAGATTCACCAAATGTGCTTGATGTAGATGCCCAAAAGGAACCTTCAATAACAGAGAACCCAAGTGTAATAATAAAAAGCCCCGAAATACGCCCAGAAATACGACAAAATAAAATCAGCGCCTAGCAAGAAGCAGCGCCGGCAAGAAGTAGGACACGACATTAATGAAAACATGGAATCTATAATCACACTACACAGCGCTCTGGGGGGGGGTATATTGGAAACCTCTATCAAAACTCTCAACATGCAGTCAGACAAACTGGATATCCAAATACAACTCATGAGCACAATGGCAGAATACATATCTGGTATAAATAAAAAGTTAGACACCATGGCCAGCATATCTAACATCATTAAGGATCAGATTCAACCCAGGGCAACACCTCAGACATGTACTTGCCACCCAATACTAGAAAAGATAAAAGATTTGCCATCAATACTCAAAGACATACTACAGGAATGCAAGCACGCTAACCAGAGCAAAAACAGTATACCACCCGGATGTGATCTTATCTCCATAGATGTTTGCAAGAGCACTCAAAAGAATGATGTAGCCAAAACCAGAAAGAGCAATGTAGACCAAGCTGCAGCACCGGTACAGTTAATAGCAGTGCAAAATAACAAACAAAACACACTGATAACCATACCTGACGAAACAACAGAGGAAACTAAAACAACAGGCGTAACCCCTTTTATTATACAAAGCAACCGTTCTAAGCTAATTGAAAGAGAGCAATTAAACCAGGAGGGGGCAAACATTCAAAACAACCAGAAAGGTTTAACCAAGCAGCAGAAAAACAGGGGGAGGAAAAATAGAAACCAGCTGTCAAACTGTCTACCTGCAAATAAGCAGACGCTGGTTAATTTTCCTATTTTTGATCAGGCCAAAAAAAAATCAAAACATGAACCTAACCTTAAAGAGGGGACACACCAGTTATCCACCGGGATAGAAAAAGAATGCAAAAACTGGAAGAGCCTAGAAGAGGGCAAAAAAACATTGATTAAAAGCCCTAAGAATACGGCCCAAATGACAACGTAAATAAAAAAAACACGTATACAGAGGGGGATATCCTGGCTAAACCCCTAGGAACTGGGAACTCCAGCAACACTAACTACTTGATTTTACCAACTGCCGTAAGTAGACTAATTGGAGCACGGACCAGGGGGCCAGCATCGTTGCACAATTAAACAAAAATACAGAGAGTCAGCAGTGCGAGCTGCAAAAAACCGAGTCCAACTCTCGTCAAAAAGCATGCACTTTTCATGAGGATAAAAAGCACCCCACAAATGGGAACGAGCAAAACAAGCACGATCCTAGTAATCGTGGGCCCCTCTGGATTGTCGTTAAAAGTGCGGATAAGAATCAAAAAGCGCCTTCTATTCTTGTCACCATTCCAAGTGACAGTCCAACAGCAGGGAAAAGTGACCACAAGAATTACAGACAAGTAACAACAAAGGCAGATAGTTTCATTCACGATCAAACACAACTAACGATAACCACAGACAATAATGTAATGCAACAGGACACAGAAATAACTAATGCGGAAAGGATAAGTCCCTGCCCTGGGGTGCCTCCACGGAATATGTGCATCACTCAGAACAGGTCGGCCCAAAACAAACAGGCCGTGAAGTAAAGGCCATGGACAGTGGATCAATCACGCAAACCCAGAACGATGTATATAATCAAATAGGAAAATACCTGCATATTAATGCAAAGGACAATGAGCCAGCAAAAACCAGGTCAAATGACAAAAACCAGATTATCAATGAACAAACAACAGAGAAGGCAACAGTAACTACAGGAAAAATACTTCTTATCCCCAACTAAGAGCCTCAAGGCCGGCAACACTTTTTAAATCGAGGGAACATTCTTCATCTGACATCTGTAATTCCAAGTCTTAGCCACCTAACATCGGCCGATTTATTATCTATTGAATTCATTTCTTCAGAGGGCAACGTGGCAAAGGAAGGCACGCTTGCAACCTGGAGGAATGTAGGAATAGTAAAAAGTATCCTTGCTGAAATGGCCAAATTTGAAGAGTGGGGAATTACTTTAAAAGAAGAAATAAAAAAGGGTTACCCGTCGTCCCTGCTAAGAAGGTGTGGGAAAAGAGATGACCACAAAAGTCGATCCACACATTCAGTACTGCAAGGTGCCAGGGGGGCTGAATCAGTCAGCAATGATCACCTGAGGCAGACACTGAGTATTAACGTCAATTGAACCCACCGCCAGGCGGGCGAGATCGAAGAAAATTTAACAAAACTGCTCTTCTGGAACATCGCAGGAGCAAAAGACATCCTAAACAATAGTAGAAAGACAGCCACTTGGGATCGATACGACATCATAGCACTACAGGAAACATGGTTAACAGAGCCAATTGTTGTACCAGGCAGAATATGCTTACACATAAGTGCGACTCACCCTCAGCGTTATGGGCGCGCTAGGGGGGGACTTTCGGTATACTTATCTACTGCACTGAAGATCAATGCCTCTCAATTGGCCACATCGGCACCTGACATGCAAATTATTAAATTGGAGAATGCAATAAAGGGCAAAACTAGAACCATCATTTTAATCAACATATATGCTCACCCGAAAAACACAACTAATAAAGAACTCTTCCAACGTGTTGTCAAATTTGTATCTAACACCCGCCTTGAACAACCGAGCTGGGAGATTATTGTCACGGGAGATTTCAACACTAATCTCCTACACCATTCGGAAGAGGAGGACAACATTGCTGCTGCAAATGAATTGTGGATGTTGAACCCCAGGAGATTCCATTGGTCAAGAAGACAGACAAAGTGGGTAGGCAGTTGATGTGGGACCTTGAACGCCTCGGACTACGGGTAATAAATGGAAGAGCCAGCCAGGATAAACCCCCTGCTTCCACCTATACAGGCTACAATGCAAACTCTATCCTAGGCTACACTATAGTAACATTACCCTTGCTAAGTCTAATCAAGAACTACCAAATACTCTACTCACTAGACAGTGATCACTCAATGCAACACATTGAGATGAAACTGACCGCCTCTAGATACTTAAAAGCCCCAACAATAGCAGGTACAACCACAACAATCAATCTGAAGCGTTTAAGGTGGACTAGCAAAACACTTTCTCAAATAGCGTTGGACGCTAAGAAGCAACTCAAAACGTCCACTAAAGAGAAGGACTTGTGCTCAGAAACTTGGTCTGACTTTTTGGAGAAGCTACCTAGGACCAGTACCAACTCTAAAGGGAAGAGCCTTCCTAAGGCCTACACTAAACTATCAAAAACTACACTCTCAATGAGAATGGAACTTGCAGAAGCTCACAAGACGAGCACAAGGTCAAGGGACAAACCCAAGTACCTGGCAAGAAGTTCGAAAAACAAGAAAACACTATAAGAAACGTATCTGGATAGAAAAAAGGAACCAAGCAGAGGACTTCTGGACTAAACTGCTGTACAACATAAAAAAATCAGACTCTAGGGCCTTTTGGATGCAAGTCAACTCCATGAACAGAACAACTCAACCTATAAGTATGACTTGTATCTCTGAAAATGATTGGGCCCAACATATAGTCGATACCTTTTCGATTTAATCACCAACACACCTGGCAACAACCGTAATAACCGCAAGTGAAACATCAAGAATAGTGAACCAAGAAAGCATGGCTAATCGTGGTTCCAACAAATTAATTACCCATCAGGAAGGCTCAGGTCAACCAACGCTGCCAGATGATGAATGCCGAATACTAAAAATAATCAAGAAAAGCAGGCAAGATTGTGCACCAGGACCGAACGGCATCCCGCAGGCAATTTACAAAGAGGACCCCCAGTTCTGGTCCTGTAAATTCAATCTCCTGTTTTGATCAATAAGCAACACAGGTCGAATCCCGGAAAGCTGGAGGGGTACTATCATTAATCCGATCTTTAAAGGGGGAGATCATAAAAATCCAATTAATTACCGCCTGATAGCCCTCATTGATGCGGAAGCAAAATACTACGCATCCATGGTGCTAGCAGATCTAGCACAATGGTCGGATTCGAACAACAAAATCCCTTTAAATCAGGCAGGATTCCGTCGCGGAACTGGCACTATGGCAAACGCAATGGCACTGTGCCTGATAGCTGAAAAAAGTCTACAAAACCATCAGGAACTTTACACCTGTTTTGTGGACTTTAAGGCGGCCTTTGACCGCGTCAGCAGGAAACTATTATGGGCCAAATTGAAGCAGCAGGGCCTGCCAGACTCAATCCTAACACCAATCATCGACCTGTACACTAACACCTGGATGCAGGTAAAGATTGACAATGGACAGCGATTAACCCAAAAGATTGGTACCTTTGATGGATTAAAGCAAGGCTGTGTGTTGGCCCCCCATCTCTTTAATTTCTTCATGGCCAATCTAACAGTAAGCCTGGACCAGAACAATGCTCATCCACCGTGGCTAGGAAACCTCCGTGTAACACATCTATCCTATGCCGACGATGTGGTGCTGCTAAGCCAGACAAGAATAGGCTTGCAACGTCTACTGCAAGAACTGTCCAGATACACAAAACAGAATCTACTAGAAATAAACAGCACAAAAACAAAAACCATGGTTATAACTCGACGCCACAAAGCACCACCAACCTTCATGATAGATAACGTCAAGCTAGAAGTGGTGGAAAGTCATAGGTATCTTGGGATACAACTGGACAAGCGCCTCAATTTCTCTACGCATCTCAACGGCATTGAAAAAAAGGGCATGGCACTATTGCATGCTTTTAGCACCTTAGCGACCAAACTTAATGGACCTCTGGTTTCCCCCTGCTAACAGTAATGAAAGCTAAGCTACTCCCAACAGTAGCCTACGGGAGTGTATTACATAATGGCAATAGCGCGCAACTCTTAGACAAAGTACATATGAAAATCTACAAGCGTGTATTTGCGTTACCAAGCAACACATCAGCCGCACAAGTAAGACTTGAATTTGGCTTACAATCACAAGTGTTGCTGAAAAAGTACGAGACTGTCACATTTTGGTACGATGTCTGGATGAACCAGGACATTGCGGTCTATCGTGCCATGTGGTAAACAATCCACAGGCGTCCCAACTCCATCTATGCCAAATACCTCAAACTGTCATTAGAATCGACTGAGCTGGTCGCACTTTGGGAAACCAAGCTTCCAGTACATGCATTTAAACAGGTGGTAAAGAAGGTGGCCAACAGGCATTCGTTGCTTAACGATAAGATAACCTTCAGTTATCGTACCCACGCTTGGATGACAATCCAATCCTATAAAAAACCTGTACTGGCAGCCTACCTAGACCTTGCTTTCTCACCATTCATCAAACGCAAACACCTCAACTTAAGGTTGGGTAGCTTCACAACGAAAGCTGACCAACCTAAATGGAAGCCCCAAGAAAGTGTGGAATGCGATCTATGTGGCGCAGGAAGACAGTATTTCACCCATTTGATTTGTATTTGCCCGGCTCTGATTCAGGAACGTCGGAGTTGGTTAAAAGTCAAGTTTAAGGAACTTGGAATTCGCACTTGCCGGTCTGCAATTGTACAAATCCTATGCTCAGTAGACCCACAACTTATTTGCAGAGCAGACAAACTTATTGCCAACTTTGAGAAAAAGCGAATATCATTGGCAAAGACTTGAACCAACAACATGTTCATATTTAAAAATTTGAACGACTGCTTTATTTTACATTATTTTAACTTTTATACAGAGGTGTTAACTTTCTGCTTTTTAAACATTGTGATATCCAATATTTTGTAATGGTTTTTTATTAACTATACAATAACGTTATTCAATTCACTGACTCTGAGAAAAGCCTGACTGCTCATGCCAAGCTACCAAGGAGGGGAGCAGGGGTTATTTTAGGGGTGTAACTACCTTACCGTGACTAGGAAGAAGGGTCCCTACTTGGAAAAAGGTGCAACCATTGCCAACTAGAGAGCCCCATTTCTAACAACCAGCTCCCCTGAACGTCCTTGCTGGGAGTTCTGACCTGCTAAGAGGTGCCTTTTCCTGTGTTTGAGCCTCTGGAAGTTGTTCCTGATTCTGGGAGCTGGAAAAGTGATGCAACTAGAGAAACGTGATGCATCCGCACAAGTTTCTGACGCATCGCCACCGCGCTGCTGAAGAAACTGATGCAATACAAAAGGGGATCATGGACGGAGCGTTTGAACAAATCAAACACTCATCCTCAGTCAACAGATCTGGGTTTAATCCATCACCATTCTTTAGTTCACTCAGCCACCCCAGTTCAGACATAGCTATATGCAAATCAGTCTGACCCTGTGCCTTATGGGAACAGTCCAGCCCGAACTGCCAGTCCATGTCTTCCCTGGACCGGAAACAAGCATCCTGGGACCGGTTTCGGATTCATAAACCTCATCAGCCAGGCTATCTTGAATCCAGTGGCCAAGTGAACAAGGGACTCACGTCTGAGTATACCCTGCCACACTTAGGGGGAACACAGCGATACAAAAGGGGATGATGGCGGAGCGTTTGAACAAATCAAACACTCACCCCCAGTCAACAGATCTGGGTTTAATCCATCACCATTCTTTAGTTCACTCAGCCACCCCAGTTCAGACATGGCTATATGCAAATCAGTCTGACCCTGTGCCTTATGGGAACAGTCCAGCCCGAACTGCCAAGCCATGTCTTCCCTGGACCGGAAACAAGCATCCTGGGACCGGTTTCGGATTCATAATCCTCATCAGCCAGGCTATCTTGAATCCAGTGGCCAAGTGAACAAGGGACTCACGTCTGAGTATACCCTGCCACACTTAGGGCGAACAAAGCGATACAAAAGTGGATGATGGACGGAGCGTTTGAACAAATCAAACACTCACCCCCAGTCAACAGATCTGGGTTTAATCCATCACCATTCTTTAGTTCACTCAGCCACCCCAGTTCTGACATGGCTATATGCAAATCAGTCTGACCCTGTGCCTTATGGGAACAGTCCAGCCCGAACTGCCAAGCCATGTCTTCCCTGGACCGGAAACAAGCATCCTGGGACCGGTTTCGGATTCATAATCCTCATCAGCCAGGCTATCTTGAATCCAGTGGCCAAGTGAACAAGGGACTCACGTCTGAGTATACCCTGCCACACTTAGGGCGAACAAAGCGATACAAAAGTGGATGATGGACGGAGCGTTTGAACAAATCAAACACTCACCCCCAGTCAACAGATCTGGGTTTAATCCGTCACCATTCTTTAGTTCACTCAGCCACCCCAGTTCAGACATGGCTATATGCAAATCAGTCTGACCCTGTGCCTTATGGGAACAGTCCAGCCCGAACTGCCAAGCCATGTCTTCCCTGGACTGGAAACAAGCATCCTGGGACCGGTTTCGGATTCATAATCCTCATCAGCCAGGCTATCTTGAATCCAGTGGCCAAGTGAACAAGGGACTCACGTCTGAGTATACCCTGCTACACTTAGGGCGAACAAAGCGATACAAAAGGGGATGATGGACGGAGCGTTTGAACAAATCAAACACTCACTCCAGTCAACAGATCTGGGTTTAATCCATCACCATTCTTTAGTTCACTCAGCCACCCCAGTTCAGACATGGCTATATGCAAATCAGTCTGACCCTGTGCCTTATGGGAACAGTCCAGCCCGAACTGCCAAGCCATGTCTTCCCTGGACCGGAAACAAGCATCCTGGGACCGGTTTCGGATTCATAATCCTCATCAGCCAGGCTATCTTGAATCCAGTGGCTAAGTGAACAAGGGACTCACGTCTCACGAAACTGATGCAGCGCCTGCCCGCAGCTGGACAAAGATCACCGCACCAATTCCAACGTAATTGCTTCTGTGCGACTGTAAGAACCAATGCATGTGGGGACCGCAGCTGGAGAGATAGAAGCAGTGCCATTGCCGCAGCATCATAAATGCAGTGCCATTGCAGCCGCATCGAGAACCAACACATCCCCAAAATCCCCATGCATCGTACCGGGGAACCAAATCTACAACAACGCTGGGGCCGCAGTAAGAAACTGAGGGATCACCTACCCTGGAGTATGGAACCGACGCATCACCTTCACTGGGCGTATGGAACCGTCACATCACCTTCCCTGTGGCTGTTTTTGTTTATGATTTTGATGCATCTGAGGTAGTTTGTGTTGAAAGTGTTGCATCTATAGTTTGCTATGGACAGAAATGTTTATACCTTCTAAGAATCACATTGTGATATATGTGTTAGATTTTTGTCATTTTGATCTTGTTTGGTTTAGATAAAGAGTACATATTTTTCTAAACTGGTGTGGTGTCCATTTGTAGTGTTTACACTGTATTACTGTATGTGTGCACAAACGCTTCACACACTGCTCTGACATATGCCTGTCTGCTCGTGCAAAGCTGCCAAGGGGGTGGGCAGGGGTTATTTTAGAAGTGTATCCCCACTACCCTAACTAGGAAGGAGAGTCCCTACTTGGACAAAGGTGCAAACCATTTCCAACTAGAGACCCCCATTTCTAACGTTGGTGGTCAGCGGTGAGGATTAGGACTTACATTTGTGCCTAACATACAGTGATTGGCATACACTTCTAGTATAGTTCAGACCATTAAGCAACCACATACTGGTTTTTTTCTTTTTTCTGGTGTACTCCGCTAAGTATTTTTGTTACTGAGACTCTGGTTACTTGTAGCACCTGTGAAGTCTTGACAAAATGAAAATCAACTTTTGTCACCTGTACATCTACATGATGAAGGAGATAAAAACCATTTTCAAGTAGAGGGGTCGCCTTTGGAGAGAGGATCCACACGGAGGGATGTTGAGGCATGCCTGTTTTTTTATGAGGCAACACTTTGAGAAGCAACTCTACCAGATGATTTTAAGGAGGAGGAGTTCTCTGACATTGAGGGAGAAACAGAGGAAAATGATTGGCTTCTAGCTGTTGAGCGGAGACTCAGAGAGTTCAACTGGGAACTCAAGAGGGCTGAGACCAAGAGGGCCTTGGCCCAAGAAAAGGAAATGTGTTTAGCTCAAGAAATGAGCTTGGCCGGGCTGTAGGTGGAGTCCAGCTCAGATGGTGTCAGCAAAAAGGTGGTTGTTTAGTGCTGAGGAAAAAGTACACACACCTATAGAGGTGGCGCCTGACTTGAAGGAGGAGGTTAGCATACACCAGGAAGTTAGGGGTTATGAGGTGGCTCCAGTGGTACACAGTGTTCCTGAGGTGGATTGGGTAGCTGGTACAGGGGATCATATTCCTAGTGGTAGGATGGACACTCTACTGACTTTAGATGACTTTAGATGAAAGGTGCAGGGAGAGGGATTCCCCCTGGTGGATGTCCTGGTCTATGAGTTTGGAGACCGCCCAGAAGAGTGTGGGTTGAGTGACAGAGACAATCAGGCAGACACTGTCTTGTCAGTCTCTGGAGAGTGATGTGGGGTCGTTGTGCAAGTCACTGGTAGGTGAGGCAAAGAGTATCTTGGTTAACACCTGTTTGGGGTAGTGTGGCTCAATTATTAGAGAGAGTATTTTAAGTCCCTGTTTTCCAGAGCTATGCAACAACTGGTGGAGTGGGAGTTCTCTGACCCAAGGAAGCTAGCCCCCGAGGCAGACCTTTCAGTGGATTCCAGAGGGTCCGAAGAAGCATCTGGGGGTGTTCCTGAAGGAGGTTGCATATATTTTGCACAACCAAGTCCGGTAGGGGAGCACTGTGATAGCCCAGATAGGTTCCAGAGTAGTGGGAGGGGTCTAGGGCCCCATGTCCTGTCTCAGAGGAGAAGGAGTGGGAGTGGGCTGTGTCCTGAGGTGCCCGAAACCCAGTCTTGAGGCCTGCTTGGTTTCATGAGGGAACACCAGGAGGGGGTCCTGTTCTGTAATGGGAGGCCATCCCTCCATGAGGATCCCAAGGCATCAGGTGAGCTGGGGGGAGTGCTGTAACAAGTGTCCCACCAGTTCTGGTGTCTGGCAGCACTTCTCCAGTTGGTATGGTGAGTCCAGAGAGAGGGGTGAGGAGGACATGCAGTACCCAGTGGAAGGACCAGTGGGTCAGGGGTTGCAAGCTCTGAGGTCAAAGCACCATGAGACTGACCTTGGTGAGGCCACCTCTGGCCCGGGGGGGTCTTCTTGATCTGTCAGGTGGACAGGAGACTGGAGCCCTGAGCCAGGAAAACTTGGTTGACTCCTGAGGAGTGTGTTTCCCTTTGGGGGTGTTGGTGTACTCCCCTGGAAGTCCTGGGTTGCCAGGCACAGGTCCAGCCTAAGGATTCAGAACCTGGGTTGGAGGGCCAGGTTCAGGATATCCCTACTGACCTGGTGCAAAGGGCGACTGCTAGCAGTGCCTCTAACGGTTTGTCTTCTGGGGGTACTGCTCCAGGTGGGAGAGTGCAGACCCCTGGGAGGAGGGGCAGGGAGAGGGCAGCCTCATTTCTGACCCTTGTCCAGCCTAAGGGTACAGACCATAAATTGGTGTACCAGTTGCAGGATAGCACCAATGAACTGGTAGGATAAATGGGCAGGACACCTGACAATTGTGGAATTTGGGGGTACTGCTCCACTTAGGAGGGTGTAGGGCCCCAGGGAGGAGGACAGGGTGTGGGAGAGCCCATCACCATCTCCTGTCCATTCTCAGGGTACAGGGTACAGACCCTGGGCTGGTGGGTCAGTGTCAAGATGTCATCCCTGACCTGACCGGAGGGAGAGTGGACAAAGGGTGCCAGGCACCTGGGGTTACCGCCCCCCACTCTCTGACGCCAAAAGGGTTAGAGAACCATAAAAGGCCCGGGCCTGGCTCTCAGCACTGACAGCTGTCAGTGGCCACTGTGGCTTGCTGCCCTGGTGGAGAGAGTGGCCCCTGGAGGAGGGGGACAGGAGTCACACCCCCGGGTGGACTGGGCCACACCACTGTGTTGGCCATGTGGGTACAATCTGCCTGCTGGGACACACCTGTGAGCAAGCTAAGGTTAGGTGCTCCACAGATGAGGTCCCCAGGTTAGAAGGAGGGTTCATCATAGCAAACACAAGGTTCTCAAGTGGTTAGCTTACTGGGCCCTTAGCTTAGTGGGCCCTGACAGAATAGACAGAGGGATCAAACTGGGTTGAGCAAATCATAGTACCAGAACGTGTCCCCACTGTTTTGGGCCTGGTCTTCGCTCTAAAGCAGGGAAACACATCAAGGGATTGATTAGTCTACCCTGGCTTTAGGCTGGAAGGGGGTTGCGTTAGACCTTGCTGTTTCAGAGGGTTTATACTCAGACTTTTTGCTTTTGGGTCTCATGTTTTTTACCCTGTTTGTGTTGGATTACGACTCTGTCACTTTACCAATGATGAACAGAGCTAAAGTGCACATGCTCTCTGTGTAAATTTGGAATATGGATTGGTGTTTCCACAATTGGCTTGTTGACTTACTACTAAGTCCCTAGTACAGTGCACTCTGTGTGCCCAGGGAGTGTAAGTGAAATGTTTCTTTTGGGCATGCAACACTGATTGTGTGCTTGCAGTTTGCTTGTGCCCAGATACCAAGGGGGTGAACAGGGGTTATTTTAGAAGTGTATCCCCCTTACCCTGACTAGGAAGAAGAGTCCCTACTTGGACAAAGGTGCAAACCATTGCCAAATAGAGATCCCCATTTCTAACAGGGCCGTGTGGACCCCCCACGGACCACCACCCTTGGTCAAAATACATTCATTAAGGTGGGAGTGGGCCCCTCACCCTGGGGACCCTATCCAGCCATAACTTAATGGGGAGGGGTGCTATGTGGCTCCCCTCCCTTTTGGCTATCCCCAGGGCCTGGTCATAAACAAATGGGGCAGGGGTATCTGCGGTCCCACTCCCCAGGCCGATTTCAGCTTCATAACCCCATCTCCCAGAGCCTGGCCTTTAAAAAACATATTTTACTAGGTGATGAGGCCACTTGGCCCCCCTATCCAGGCCGAGGTTAGCCCTGAGGTTCCCATCCCCCGGGGCCCAGCCATGTCTCCTGGGAATCCCCAGGACACCCCGTGTGCAATGGGACCACAGGGGAGCCTCAAGATTTATGTTGATCCTGACATAGAGGGTGTTCTTGTAATCCAGCTTGCTTGTGACCAGGGGGTGCATGACTGTTTTCCAGGTGCTAATTGGGAGCCATTTCGAAATCTTCCTCTGCATCTTCAGGATATGGAAATATGAGGCAATGACAGCATTAACGTGGGCGGTCATGTTGAGTTTGCCTTCGATGATGATACTGAGGTTCTTGGCGTGGGTGGTAGGGGTGGATGACGGTCCTAGCTCTGTTTGCCACCAGATGGAGTCCAAGAGTGATGTGCTGTTCTCAAACATCACAATTTTGATCTTGCCAATGTTTAGCTTTGGACAGTTGGTCTTCATCCAGTAGAATATTTCAGGCATGCAGGTATTGACTTTTATGCGTTTACTGGGCTTCAGGTCTCTGAGGGAGAAAATGAGTTGTGTGCCATCTGCCTAGGAGAGGATGTTGATGTTGTGAGAAAAAATGATGCTCACTAGAGGGATCATGTTTGTGTTGAAAAGGGTCAGACTCAAGGATGATAAGTTGGAGGGGAGCCAGGAAGCTGGCGCAGGAGGTGATCCAATTGTTGAAATTCTTGATGGCTCTGGGGAGGCTGTTGCTGTGTTGGCATTGGTGGGTTTTGAGAGAGGTGTTCCAGTCCTTGTCAGTGACACTGTTCCAGTGTTGGCTGGCTGGTCTGGCAGGGGTTTTTGCTCATTGGACTATGACAGGGATCCTAAACTTGACTAGTGCGTTGTCTGTCCAGAGAACTGGTGTGGGCTCAAATGTCATCAAAGTTGGCGAAAATAGGGTCGAGGATGTATCCAGCGATATGAGTAGATCTGTTTACTCATTGATAGAGCCACAGTCTGCCAAGGTCTCAAGTGAGTGCTCTAGACCTGACGTTGTTGTGGTCTTCCAGGTGGAAGTGCCGGTATCCAAGTAGGATGTAATTACTAGCATCGAGGGTGAATCGTGCAAGGAAACCTGTGACGATGTTTGTGAAGTTTGTGCGGTGTCCTGGTGGTCTGTACCTGAAGCAGATTGAAGTGGGCCTCAGTAGTTTGAAAGTTTATCCAACAAACGTTGAATGCCTCTCTAGCTTTCATTCAGATTTGGGTGTTAAAGGAAAATCCTCTGATAAGAATGAAGTGCTAAATCTGGAGGAGATTCCGGCAGTAAAAGTTCTTATGCTCTGCTGTCCCTGTTGTGGTTGACATTCCACCAGCCCATTCAACTTCGGATTTAACACTTACTCAATATAGCAGCAGATTTTCGATTACCACCCAAATCTAAATCAAGGGCTTTAAACACTAAACACTGTGATCAAAAGTGAGCTACCTACTTTAGACTTGTACCTTTTGAGACAAAGGATACCTAATCCAACTACAGTTGCCTAATGAGTTGAATACTGTACCTGAAAATGTTCACACCATTTTCACCCCTGCACTTGAAGAGCTCAATATTCATATCCCAGCTACTCCTGAAAGATATCTGTATCAAAAGGTTTAAAAGTAGAACACTCATTGGCCTGTAAGAGGTGATGTAGATTCCCTGAGCTCAGTGCCTGAAAATGTGTTTGTAAGTAGAGCTAAAAACACTTGGACCAGATTTACTAACCTTTCATTTAATGCAACACATCAAGACAACTGAAAGTGAGAAAGTAAAAATTAGCCATTTCTACTAAGGTATGGCGCACTTCTTCTCTCGTAGCGCTGGTGCACTTCAGGCATCCTAGCACCAATGCAGGCATGGTGCAAGGGTGCCTGCGTTAAGTCCAGGACTGTTTTTGTGCAGGAAGGGGTACCTTCCTGAACAAATTCAATCCTTAGAGGAGGAACATTTTAGAGATTTCTCATTACTTTACCAGCCTGGGGTAAGTGCACCATGTTAGGGAAAACTCAGATTCGCTGTCTTTAGTATTTCTGGGTTTGTATCAAAATCCATGAGTGAATGTGAATGCACATGCTCCACCCATGGAACACCTCACCAATGCAAAGTAATGCAAGGTAGCACTATGCACTGTGTTGCAATACGTTTTATTTTCAAAGCCACGAATATTGGGCTTTGCACGGCATAGTAAATCCCAAAATATACTTTGCATTGTGCTACATTAAATGAGTGATGCTACCTCGGCCCTGCCCAGAAGATGTACGAGGGAGAGTATTGGCAAATAGTGAAAAAAGTTCATTAAAGTAAACTGGTCTGAAATAGTTGGTGGTAGCTAAAGTTCAAAGGTAAGCGAGAGCTCCTTAGCCATTACATTTTCATATGACATTGAGGATTCTAGCACACATATACTCTGGAAGAATTGTGATGCCATTAGGGACATGTGCCCATTACACGAATGCAAAGTTCAGCCAGTGGTGTGGGAGAAATGTAACAAATTGGTTTAGTTCTGCCCACTGATAGCATGCTAGTCGTCCTTGCAAACAAGCATTAGCAAAGCCAATAGGTTTCGCCTATTAGAGCTATTGGCTTTGCAATGACTTTTAGTCATGCTGTACAGCATAGTTAAAAATAACTTTTATAAAGAGCTGCAATGCGGCCAGCACATATGTGGCTTTTTAATAAAAAAAAAGTAAACAAATGGGAGTGAATTGGGGACGAGGCAACATGAAGGGAGGGAAGCAGGAGAGAAGGACATTGTCTGAGAGACAGTGAGGAAGCACACAGACAATGGATTCAGGAAGCTGCCAACAGAAGGTGAGTGGGAGGGGGTGGGCGCCAAGCTGACAAGGAACGGCAAATGGGAATGAGGGCCAGGGGCAGCAACTTGACAACGGAGGGCATGTGGGTGGTTCTGGGCAGCAAGTTGAAAATGAAGAACAGGTAGGAGGGGCAGAAGCAGCAACCTGACAACTGAGGGTGGGTGGAAGTTGCTGGCCGCAAGCTTGCAGGAGAATGGAATGGAAGGAGAAGCAAGTTGACATCGTTGGGTGGAAGTGAATGGGGAAACACACTCACTACAGAGGGTGGGCAGGAGGACCTAGGGAAGCAAATGGACAACAGAGAGTGGGTGGGTAGGGTAGGAGGAGCAAACAAACAAGGGAGTGGTGGGGAAGCAAGTACAGCAAAGGTAGGTGAGCAAGGAGGAAGCACGAGTGGCAACTGTCAGAAGGTGGTAAAGAGGAACTCTCAGTGAGAAAAGTAAGGAGGGAGGGAGCTGGGAAACACACGCACTCTCGTACATTGCTTGACCCAAAAAATACAGCAGTACCTGAAAATGAACAGAGGAAGGATACAAGTAGGTGTCTGTCTTCCAAGGGAGATGGTTAATAGAAGTAATGGAAGGAAAGCCTATGGAAGTTGACAGATAAGCAAGCTAATGAAACTGACAATGAACCCAACTAATAGTAATCAATGAACGGGCTCTAGGCCCACTGTAAACTAACAAAATGTCTCAGAACATCCAGTGTGTGCTATGTCTTAGGCAAGACTTTAAAACGTTTCTTGGCGCATTAGAAAATGCTCTAACCACATACAAAGATACCGTTTTACATACTGCAGGTAAATATTCTACTGCCAATCAGGATCACATTGGAAGGCTTTGTTCATCCTCCTAATCTGAATCTCTGTTTCTCTGCTACTTAATTCAAGGCCTAGAGGAGTCAATCCCCTAACCTGGTCCACAGGGATATTTGGATGTAGCTCTGCTGGGAAATCTGAAAACTGGAGGACGCCTGGTATAAAGAGCAATGTGCTTGTTAACTGCAAATGTTCTGTTTTAAATGGGAGGTCGTGACCCCAAAAAAACCACAACCATCTTACTGGAAGTGATTAAAAAAACAGACCCCCCTATGACCTTTTAGTTGTATCTGAATGGCCTTGTGAAGTCCCAAAACGTTTTGATATCTTGGCGGAGTTCCTTGTGACTTGCAGGGTGCTGAAAGATTACAGCAGAGCTGTGTGGTTGTGGGATGGTTCCCCAGCAAATTTGAGGTCTGTAAATCCCAACCTGAATTTGTCAGATCATTTCAATATTTCAGAAAAACTTCAAAAATGTGTAATCACCTAACAATCAGAGCAGCAATGCAGGTCAAATCAATGTAACTGACTATTTCGATCTCTGACCAGATGTATTCTCGGTTACAAAGCATTTTTGAGGTTGCCTTCTTCTGTATGCTTTGTTCACATTTTACTCCCATAGCCGGTGCAGTGCACATTGTTGTAAGAAAGGGAGACAATGCAGAGCAACTAATGCATGGCAACATGGCTTCTTGAAAATGAGGCACTGGTTAAGTTTAGCAGATCTGACCTGCTGGGAGCTGCATGGCGCTATGCTGATTTAAGACTTTCCCAATTAGGAGAGTCATTTTAACAAGAATCTGGCTTACAATAGTCTACGTTATTGAGTTTCCAAATACAGAAAATCGCTGAAAGCCGGATCATTTTTGCTCAGCAAGCCTGAGTTGTACCGGATGCCACACTGTGTTAAAGGCGCTATTTATCCTATGACCAGTAATTAGATAGTGGGGCCATTGAAAAGAATAACATGTCTAGTGTAGCTTTTAAAGTTTAGGAAGTGATAAGGAAAACTTAGGATATTGTCACACAGGAAAGAGCTAGAAGGAAAGCGGTGCAACATACTTTCAAGGAAGTGTAACAATTTGTCAGAGTGAAGAATTACCAAGAAGCACAGTTCAAATTGCACATTTATCAATGGGACGAGGTGCTGAAATTGATGGGCTTTAAAGATAGACGGTCTCTTAAAGCAGTAATCAAAGAAAAAGTGATGAATATATGTGAATGGAAAACAAGAGGACATCTGAGATACCTAGAACGCGTTCAGTGTAGAACTAACAGCAACGATTGGATGTCTGTAGGCTGTTAAATAGTGTTTATATCTCATTGTGTCTGTGTAAGAGCGAGTACGTGTACTTGTGTATGAATAAAAATGTGAACTTGAGTGGACATGTATGTCTTGGTTTGTGTGGACTCTCATGCGTATGTCAGTGTGTATGTACAGAAAGAGGGACATGGGGAATAAATGAAGCCGCTCCGATTTCATCGTCCCCCTTCGATATGCACTTAAGAAGGCCGCCAAATCTGATTTATTGAATCATTCTATAACACTTCTAGGCAAGTGTGTAGTAAAGAACTACATTTCACAACGTCCAAGACCATGTATACAGAGCAGGATTTAAATGTTGACAATAGACTGTCTCAAAATGATGCTTTGTGAGTATTGCACATTATCATTATCTGTCTGGTCCAAGGATGAATTATATCCTAGTACTCATGAAGGAGATGCAACGGAGGTTGCATCATAATCTATCTACCTATCTACCCATCTATCTATCTATCTATCTATCTATCTATCTATCTATCTATCTATCTATCTATCTATCTATCTATCTATCTATCTATCTATCTATCTATCTATTTAGCTATCTGTCCGTTTGGCCACCTGCCCGCCCACCCATCTGTCCGTCCGTCCATCTGTCATTCTGTCGGTCTATCTATCCATCCATCCATCCGTCCATCCATCCATCACACCACGGCCCTTGAGAAACAAGCACTCTGCTCCTAAGGGTGAAGATAGGCTTGAAGCCATGAGGCAAGTATCCGCTGTTGATGATCCTGTGTTAAGTGAACATGGGCTGTGTTTAGCTGGGTTATTGCTGTCTGTTAGTCTAGCATGAATACAATTATTACAAGTGTAGCAGAAGCTAGCACCAGAGCAAGTTGCAGGCAATGCCTAATATAATGAGGAAATAGGCAAGCCTATATCCCTGGATATTGCCTTATTGCCTATGTTCAGCCTATCTGGAACGCAAACTGGAGTACTGGAGTACTGCATCCATGTACTGAGAATTCAGAACTACGGGGCATATTATCAAGGACCGGTGTTAGAATTATCGCCGTTTTATCGGCAGAAAACTGCCGATAAAACGGCGATAGTGGGCTTGATAATACGCCCTTGTTAATTCCCATAGAAGCCCATGTTTTGATGTTAACATGGGCTTCTATGGGAATTAACAAGGGTGTATTATCAAGCCCACTATCGCCGTTTTATCAGCAGTTTCCTGCCGATAAAACAGCGATAATTCTAACACCGTCCTTGATAATATGCCCCTACATTCTCCTACCTTGCAGGACCGTCCCAATTCTACTCCAATTTAGGTAAGATTTGAAGACTTACTCTTTAACAAGCACTACATCTCAATGCATTAACCGTCCACAACCCAGCTAACTCCAACTTGCTGACTTTATGCTTGTCTTTGACCCTGTACAGTGCTCCAATTCCCATTTGGATAGGTTTGCTCATTAGAAACACCATATACATACATACATACATACATACATACAAGCTTACGGGTTCCATTGTGAAAGCTCGTGAGCTGAACAGGTACCCAAGATAGTGGCAAGGATACTTTCCCAGACAGTGGAAGTGTACAGCAACTTTGCTTAGACTGGAGGGAGGGACCCAAGCACTGACGCTGGAAAGAGGAACTAGGTTACCCCTTAGAAGTTGTATTTGGTCGTTTATGATACAGTGGACTGATATTTAGACTTCCAGGGGCTGCCATTTGGTGAATACAGGGGGATAAGGTGGAACTTCAGTTTCTGTGCCAAGGTTTGAAGCTTCCTTTAGAAGGGGAGCAGCCCTCTTTCTATATTCCTGATTATGATCAATGGTGGCTGTTTTGAATCAGGTCGGACTGCTTATACATCTTTGCCCCTCTGATATGGGTTCTCCAACCTGGAGACAACTCTGCTGTGAATAGCAGCACTCAAGATAAAATCTGAGGCTGGAGGGCAGCTTGAAAAGGACACATGAAAAGGAAATCAACCAAACTGGTTCTACAAAGAAAAACAGTGAAACAATATTTACTGTCAGACATCTGACTATAAAAGTGGGAGCTGCTGACCTACTTATTGTTCCAGCTCAAATTATCTCTGACAAGGGAGAGGGTGCCCCACAGAGTGCTCAGAGAACTACTGAACAACCAGAAATGGCATTTTCTGTGTTCTAGGAGGGGAAGGGCAGCATTTAAGGTACTAAGCAGGAGCGGCCCATGCAGGTAAGAGCAGTGGGGCTGTGGGGCCGGGTTGGGGGGAATTTGACAGACGTCCATGAGGGAAAATTGAACAAAGAATTAATTTTCCCTCATTGTTGCCTGCCAAAATCTCCCCCATCACCCCACCACTCCTACCTTGACAGGCCACTGCTGGTTTTAATATGTAGTGTTCTTTACATAGGTGTGTCTTTAGTGTTTTTTCTGCATTCAAAGTGGGTTGTGGCAGTCTTGAAGGATTCTTGTAAGTGTAGTCTCAAGTTTCAGGTTTGTAATCATCTGTACAGTACATTGGGGACCTCACCAGACCAGCCTGACCAGAAAGCAGGAACCTTCAAGAGTGAACTAAAGGGGCAGAGAGTAACCAATATTGGATTAAAGAGTCATGAGGTGGATTTAAGAGTAACACCCTTGGTATTTGGCATGCCAACGTTTAATTGCAGTGGCCGTGGGTTTCTGAGCGGGGCTTTGGACATTGGCCCTCTTTCTTTTTCACATTAAGCATTGCGCATAAGCAATATAATCCCATTGTAGGAAATTGGGTTACTGGTTGAGGAGGTTGAAACCCTACTCAATTAGCAGTCACACTTTCTGTCAGGTCAAACTTAGAAGCAACCCCCAAATTAACCTGTGCTTAACCCTCTATTAGCTAGGCAAAAGCAATCAGTCTGAAGTTAAAGGAAATATGTAAAGTTGTATGCAGCAATTCAAAGTGTAATAAAGTGCAAGTAGCTTAGAAAACAAAAGAGGGACCCTTTAGACACCAGAAAGTTGAGGAACCAATATGACAGAAGTCAAACAAATTCCTTTTTAGTTAGCTCAATCAGTCAACCACCATACATCCCATATCACCAAAATATAAAGGTAAAAACAAAAAAAATGCGTACAATAATACTAAGCTAAGTTAATTTATTAAAACCTATTTATTGTGTGTAAATCATCTAAATGTCATAAACAATACATACATAAATTATACATTTAAAAAAAGATATCAGCTCATGATTAAAAAGGCTTCCCAGATGAATAAAAGACAGAAAGGATCACAATTCATTACAAATTAGTAAAGCAATACAAATTCATTAAAAAAACATACAAAACAACACAGGGGGAGAACAGAATGAGACAAAAAGTTGTGTCATCAAAACAGCACTAGTCTGCGTTGGATCATTTGTTTCTTGTTGAAACTTCAATATCTCTTTGTCTCACATATGTCCCAGATATCTAGCGTCCTACAACACAGTAGAGCATTGACACGCTTTGGTTGACCATACACTATCACTGCCACCTTCTTCAGGAAAAAATGAGATGTCCCAGCCACCGTTTGTTCAATATCTAATACAATATAAAATAACATAAACATCACTGTTACACATTAAATATTAACACACCCTAGTAACACATTTATATCTTGGTGATACAACTCAGTAAGCACACTCAGTCATTATCTAACATTCCAAGTTACCAATAACCATACAGGGTTGTCATTACACAGGGGTAAATAGGGAATTGTCCTTATCCCTCCACTCATAACCCCTTGAAATATAAATAGCATCAATTATGCAAAGCGCCAGGAACTACCTCGGCCTCTACTAATTCAATGAATCCATCAAAAGTAATAAATAAATATATCTATACATTCATTCCTACAATAAAGAACAAAACGAAAGATGTGAATATACAATAGATCACACCTCAGCTAAGACTTCTCAGAGAATTAATTAAATATCCCCAGAGGTCTCCTGGTTGCATAGTATGAAACATAACTCAATAAAAACATCAAACAGCTTAGGCCAAAATGTTGATAGAAATCTCCCTGATATGGGAATGGTACTGGAGAAATAGCTTTTAAGCACCCTCAACTCTGTAATTAAATAAGATGTGCCCCTAGATGAATAGCCAAATAATGGTAAAAGCCCCAAACCTTCCTTTTTACATTCATTCACAAATAGGGGATTTTACCTGGGCCCACCCTCAAGCCGTGGATAATGTGGGGTATATATATATATATCATCATTACTTTTGATTGATTCATTGATTTAGTAGAGGCCGAGGTAGTTCCTGGCACTTTACATAATGGATGCTATTTATATTTCAAGGGGTTATGAGTGGAAGGATAAGGACAACTCCCTATTTACCTCTGTGTAATGACAACCCTGCTTGGGTGTTGGTAACTTGGAATGTTAGATAATGACTGAGTGTGAGTACTGAGTTGTATCACCAAGATATACATGTGTTACTAGGGTGTATTAATATTTAATGTGTAACTGTGTTGTTTATTTTTTTTATATTGTATTAGATATCGAACAAACTGTGGCTGGGAGATATCTTTTTTCCTGAAGAAGGTGGCAGTGATAGTGTATGGTTCACCGAAATGCGTCAATACTGAACTGTGTTGTAGGACGCTAGATCTCTGGGACATATGTGAGACAAAGAGATATTGAAGTTTCAACAAGAAACAAATAATCCACCACAGACTAGTGCTGTTTTGATGACACAACATTTTGTCTGATTTTGTTCTTCCCCTGTGTTGTTTTTTTTTAGTTTTTTTAATGAATTTGTATTGCTTTACTGATTTGTAATGAATTGTGATCCTATATGTTTTTTTATTCATCTGCAAAGCCTTTTTAATCATGAGCTTATATATTTTTTTTAATGTATACTTGAGTTAGGTATTGTATGTGACATTTAGATGATTACACACAATAAATAGGTTTAAATAAATTGACTTATCTTAGTAATATTGTACAAAAACATTTTGTTTTTACCTTTATATTTTGGTGATTTGGGATGTATGGTGGTTGACTGATTGAGCTAACCAAAGAGAAATTTGTTTGACTTCTGTCACAAAGTGCAAGTATAACACAAGAAAAATCCCGTATCAATTTAGAAAAGTAGAGCAAATTTTAATAAATGTTTTGAGACCAAAATGACAAAAATCCAATCAATAGAATAGGATATGCAATTTCAAAGTTGTAGTTAAATACAGTGCCTAGAAGAACAAAGTGCCAACTGAGGTCATCTGGTTGTGCTATACCAGTAAAAAGTCCAAGTTCAGGCCAACAGCAATGGAATGTAGGCCAGATAAATAGACCAGGTTCGATGCAAAGTATCATAAATCCTGATTGAGGAGCGTTTCGAGACCCCACGTTGAGGATGTGTTGTGTAGCAGCAGTTCAGAGGGAGCTGCAAGGCTGTGGTGCAAGGCCCTGTGTCGTCGTGGAAGATGCCATCAATGAGGGGCATGCGATGCAAAGTTCTGCATGAAGATGCGTCGCACACAAGTGGATCCAAGGAATTTGCGAGGCTGCAATATGTACTACTGATTTGTCATCGAGGATGCCGTTGACGAGGGGCTTGCTCTGCGAACCCCTGCATCAATGATGAGTCACACAGTGGCACTTTCGTAGAGCCTGAGTGCTGTAGTGTGAAGTCCTGCATCAGGGATGTGTCATGCAGCAGTGGTTAAGAAGTGGAGCTGTGAGGAGATCGGTTGTGCTGCATCAGTTCTGCCCACAGGACCACAAATGGGTTGGTAGAGCACTTTTAGGCCCACTTCCAAAGGTCCAGCACTGAGGTGGCAAACCTTGTGGGATAGGACTCATAGCAGACAGAGCCCAGATTCTGGGTTCAAGGTGGTCAGAGCCTTTTCTGTCCCTGAGGCTCTGATCAGGAGGCCAGCCTGGATCACTCTGGAGGTCCTGGGTTCAAGATGCAGGTCCATTTATTCATTCAGGCAGCAGGGCAGCAGGCAGCAGAGCAACGGAGTAGTAGTCCTTTTTGCGGAATAGCACAGCAGTCATTCTGAGTCTGCCACAATCCCATAGGTGTACCGAAGATTTGGGTCTGAGACCCATTATTTATACCTGGCGCCCACTTTGAAGTAGGAGAAGGTTCAGGTGGTTTCTACTTCCAAAGATTCTTGGAATTTCCTGGCCCAATGCCCTGGCTCTGGATTGTCTGGGGTTACAATAGACTAGTGTCAAACACTTTGTGAGTGTGCTCAGGCCCAGCCTTTGTGATGTGGAAGTGTGGTAGTTGACAGCTCTTCCCCCTCAAGTCAGAGATGGTCCATCCTGCCTATCCTCCTTTGTCTCACTGTCAGGGAGCCATATAATAATAATAATAATAATAATAATAATAATAATAATAATAATAATAATAATAATAATAATAATAATAATAATAAAGGCATTTGTAGAGCACACAGCTTCCTCGACTGAGGTGTCCCAGCGCTACATCGGACAACAACAAAGCAGTGCCGGCGCAGATCTAGTCTCTTCGACTGAACAACCAGTTCTTCAAGGCTTTTCTAAATTCCTGTTAAGAGTGCATCATACATAGTTGAAGAAGCAAGTCATTCCAGCATTTGGAAGTTCCCACCTCGAGCATCCTGGCCCCATTCTTGCTTTAGCAAAAAGGGGGATGGAGAGGTAGTATTTATGGTTGGACCTCAGTGATCTGCCCCGCTGGTAAGGGTGAAATCTCTTCCTCAGATAATTGGGGCCTCTGCCCTGGTAGGCCTGGAAAGCAAGCGCAAAGGCCTTGAATTCAACTCTCTTGGCCACCGGGAGCCAATGGAGTTGTCTAAGGTGGGGGGAAATATGCTGACGGATAAGGACCTTACAGACCAGTCTAGCAGCAACATTTTGCACTATCTGCAGCCTACGGATCAAACCGCTAGGCAGACCCATGTAGAGTCTGCTGGCATATTCAAGATGGGAGGTGACTAACGCATACACTAGTGTTTTAGGAGCCAATTCTGGCAAGAAGTCGATTAATTTTCTAATAGTTTTCATCTTGCCAAAGCAGGGCGAAGATACGTGCAGAACATGGGCAGAGAGGGATAAGTCATTGTCCCATCTGACTTCAAGATTCTTGACCGAGTCCTTGGGTACAGGAGCAGATCCCAGTTCTGACTGCTCGGTTAAAAAACAGCACCTCTGTCTTATCAGCATTGAGCTTTAAGAAATTGCTGCTCATCCAGATGGAAATGCTTTTTAGATAATCTCTGAAGGAGTCAAAGACGGATGCCGATACCCCACTGAAGGCGAACATCAGTTGGGCATAATCTGCATAGGATATCACCTTGATCCCGGTATTAGCAATGAGCTCGGCCAGTGGTGTCAGATAGATATTAAAGAGAAGTGGGCTCAGGGCCGAGCCCTGCGGCACCCCCCATCTTAGCGGTTTTGTGACAGATGTAAAAGGGTGGAGAAAGACCTGTGGTACTCGGCCATGAAGGTAAGACGCGATCCAGTCCAGCGCCGTCCCCCGAATGCCAATTGCTTAAGAAGATCAAGCTAGATGGAGTGAGACACCGCTGTCAAATGCTGCTGACAGGTCGAGGAGTACCAGCATGGCTGCAAAACCTCCATCCACTAACCAGCTAATGAAATCAGCAAACTCAATCAGCGCAGATTCAGTGCTGTAGCCCGGGTGAAAGCCAGATTGGGAGTTATGCAGTAGCCCGTTGGAATCAATGAAGGCAGCCAGCTGCTGATGTGCTAATTTCTCTAGGGCTTTTACGGGGGCTCGATAGAAGAGAAATGAGCCTGAAACTACTGGTGACTTCAGGGTCAGCGTTAGGTTTCTTCATTATGGGGAGAAGAAACGCATGTTCCCAAGCAGATGTAAAAAACCCTAGCCTGAGTGGGGAATTCCAGATGGCATTAAGGGGTGGGTTAAGCTACTCTGCCAGTAAGCTGTATTGTTTCGGTGACTAGTCACAATATCGAAAAAAATATATCGACTGGACAGAATATCGAGATTTTTATATAGAATGGACAGAATATCAAATTGCAAAAATATAGTGGTGCAGAATATCGAAATTCAGGTAAGAAATATTGATTTTCATTGTATCGAAGTTAGTAATATCGACAGTCATAATGTAGTTGTTAAAAATATCGATTTTTTAAAACTGTTTTAAGTTAGTATATGTGTTGAAAGTATGTAATGTTTTTGTATTGTATTGTATTGTGTTTTTGTATAGCGCTGCTATCACCCTACGGGCATCCTTGCGCTCAGACAAAATGTGGCAGTTGTACCTGCAGTTCAAGATCGCTAACAGATGGATTAGCTTCTGGGAAACAATAGAGTCTTCAAACCCTTTCTGAATTCCGACAGGCAGTTGGCTGCCCTAAGGTTCTGTGGCAGTCCATTCCATAGTTGTCCGGCTGCCACACTGAACGCCCTACCGCCCATTCTGGACCGTTTGAATCTAGGAACCTGGATTAGGCCAGTGTTCGCAGACCGAAGGTGTCTAGGGGGCTCGTACCAGTTAAATTTATCCTGTAGTGGTAGTGGTCCATTACCATGGACTGCCCTAAAGACGATGCATAATGACTTAAAACTGATCCGTTCTTTTATTGGCAGCCAATGGAGATCCCTCAGCGCCAAAGTTGTGGGGGAGCTTCATGGTCTATTCAGAGCCACCTTAGCTGCTGCCGACTGCACCCGTTGGAGCCCTTGAATGATGTACTGAGGGGCCCCCAAATACAGGGCGTTGCAGTAAACCAGCCTGTTTAGCACCAAACTCCTCACCACCAGAGTTCAAGAGTCATCCGGTAGTAACCGGAGGATCTTTCTCAGCATGCGGAATAACGCAAAGCCAACTTGGATGGTTTTGTTTGTCTGCGACACCATTTGAAGATTAGCGTCCATTTGCACTCCGAGATTTCGTACGGTGTTAGTCGGACTCAGATAATCTTCCTCCGGAGTGAGCCTGAAGTCTGGCATAGGGTACTTTGAGATTTTTGCCACTGAACAGTACATCACCTCCGTTTTCCCCCCATTCAGTTGAAGCGAGTTGGCCCTGAGCCAGCCTGCCGTTTTCCGCATACACTCCTGGAAGGCCTCTAGTGAGGTCTCCTGCTTGCCCTCCAGGGAGAAAATCAGTTGAGTATCATCCGCGTAATTTATAACGCTGATACCAAAAGATTTAATGATGGACAACAGGGGTTTCAGGTACACATTAAATAAGATGGGACTAACTGATGACCCCTGTGGGACTCCGTGATGGACGGGGAGGCTTCTGATGTGAACTGGCCTAAAGTAACCGTCTGTTGGCGATCCAGGAGGTAAGACTGTAACCACTCAAAGGTTTTTCCTCTCACTCCGTTATTCCACAGTCTTTGTAGCAGCACAGCATGACTCACAGTATCGAAAGACGCCGACATATCTAAAAGGACGAGAATTGACGCGTCCCCTCTGTCGGCGTGCAATCGAAGATTAACCATCACTGTGGTCAATGCCGTTTCGGTACCGTGTGCTGGTCGAAAACCGAACTGGAATGCGTCCAGCAACTGGTTATCCTCCAGATGTTTAGATAGGGTTCTGCTGACTGTCTTTTCCAAGATCTTTATTGGAAAAGGGAGGAGGGAAATTGGTCTAAAGCTAGTTGGTAAAGTGGAATCCAGCGATGGCTTTTTCAGCAATGGGAATACCATCGCTTGCTTCCATACAGCTGGGACTACACCTTCTTCCAGAGACTGATTACAGATTTTATAAAGCCGTGGGAATTTTTTTTTACCAAATTGTTTCCATATTCTGTGGGGGACAGGGTCAGCCGGGGAGCCAGATGTAACACTATGAGCCATGTTGGCAAAAGCGTCCTCTGTAAATAGTTGAAACGAAGTTAGCAAAGAGTTGTCATTTAGCTCGATTCTTGGCTCATCGAGTTCAGTATCTGCGGGCTGGATATTATGCGGGCCTAAATTCCCAACAATGGTGTTAATCTTCTCCTGAAAAAAGCCTGCAATATCATCACAGAGCTGTTGAGAAGCAGTTGTCTTGTTGCATTGGCTAGGGGGCAGGGTGATATCCTTAAAAATCTTGAACAGAGTTTTGGTGCTATTTGTGGAGTTCAAAATTTTAGTGCCATAAAAGTTAGCTTTTGCTTTAGCAACCGGCTGTTTTATAATTGAGTTGGGCTAACTTAAAAAGATTTTTATCTGCATCCTCGTACTGTCTCCTCCAACTCCTTGCTGCCCTTCTATGAAGAAGACGGAGTGCTTTTAGATTCGCATTAAACCAGGGAGCTGAATTTTTTTCCTTATTTTTAATTTTACCCTTTGGGAGTAGACGATCCAAGTTCCTAACCATGGTGCTTCAGTACTTTTGATAGCTCTCCTCCACCGAACCCGTGGGGGTTAAATAGTCATGCTCCTCAACCAGAGCTTGCGCCATATTACTGTCTAGTCTGGCCCACTTCCTGTCTAGTCTGTATGTATTCGCAGCCCTACCTCCTTCCTGTTGAGCCCCTACACTGATGGTAAAAAGGACCAGATAATGATTGGTCCATGTTTGGGGTAGAATATCTTATATTAATGTTCCAGCCTCCTTGGCAAATACTAAATCTAATATATGCCCCCCTTGGTGAGTGCTCTGGTGAATGTATGACGTTACAACGCAGGCTATTACAACGCCTGCCTTTACAACATGGTTTTTACATCGCATACCATTCCTACGCATAGCGCTTTTGGGTGCTGGATAGTGAATAGTTTAATTTACTATTCCAACTCCAGTCCCCGTGGACACTAGGGAAGGTGTTGGATAGTAAATTAAACTTATTCCCTATCCTAGAGCGCCCCCCAGTGCAATGCGTTGTAATAGTTTGCGTTGTAATGACCGCGTTGTAATGGTAGTGCGTTGTAAAAGTTTCGTTGTAAGTGATGTTTACCGCTCTGGTGTACCAACTGTTGCATATTCAAATTTGCACAGATCTGTAACAATTCTCTCTGGTTCTTTGCCAAATTTCCAATCTCCCAGATATTAAAATCCCCCTATATGATTAGCCTGGAGTGAGTCAGAGCAAGATTCGTAATAATCTCATATAGGCTCTGATAGTGTGTAGATTGTCCCGCACCTGAGAATAAGTTTCCCTTAGTTCCCTGTATGGTGAATCCCAGTAGTTTGATTCCTCTGATTTCAACCAACGCTAAGGGAACACAATTCCATTTCTCCTTAAAGATTATCCCCACACCTCCACCTCTGCCGTCAATCAAGGCCTATGCAGTAATTTGTAACCAGGTGGGCACGCCAGTCCCAGTTCGATTAAAGAGTTGTCGGTGGTCCAAGTTTCCGTTAAGAACAGCATATCAAGATCCAAATCTTCTACCACACCAGATATCTCAAAGTGATGTTTAATAAGTGACCTGCAGTTGATTAGGCCGCAACTTGACTGCTTGTCATTGACTGTTATCCTGTTCACCGACGTAATCTCCCGATTATCTATAGCCAGCAGCTCATCACGAGAGTAGAAAAGCCGCCGTTGAGGAGGTTTGATACCCTGAATGCTAGTAATTTGGGAGTTTTTGGCAGCATGACCGGCACTAGGCGCGGGCAGGTCGTGGATGGGCGCAGACAGGCTTGCCTCTGGCGCGCCTCCGGTGCGCCATCGGCGCGCCCGCTGCACGCGAGCGCTGCGCGCTTGCATTGACTGTCTTAAGTAAGCAGTCTAGTGCAGCTGATCAGCAACTAGACTGTCAACCAAGATGGCTTCCCCAAACCACCTTCTCTATGTCCCTGATATCGGAGGTAGAAGTCCACTAGGCAGCGTGTGTTTTTTAAAAATTTTATCGTGCAAGTAAGTGTCGTTTGGTTATAATAAAAGCATAATCCCCTAATACAATTTTGTTAAAAAATACCGCTAGCGCGAACCCTGCGCTATTCACAGCTCGGCGATTGAATGCTTTTGCTAATCTGAATCACAGCAAACAATTCCGTTCTCGCACTCGACAGCACAAGTAATCCAAACCTTGTAACGTATGTTTGAATTTTTTTAAGTAATGAATTTTATGTTATTTAATTTTTGCGTAATTTAATTCCGTAGAGGGTTGTGGGTGAATAGGGGAATAGGGTGGGAACTAATTTAATTATAGTAAATTAAATATTAGTTTTAAGGAATTATTATTTATTTTTATTTAATTTTGCATTTTAGGTCTATAGCGGGTTGTAGGTTTATAGGGGAATAGGGTGGGAAGTTATTTAATTGTAAGCAAGTAATTATTTATTTGTATCTATTGATATTGATAATTAACTTGTTGTCAATTAATTATTTAGGGGTAATTATTTTTATTAATTGGTGAATAATTTGTATTAATTGATTAATTAATCAATAATTATATTAATTATATTAATTTATTATTTGTAGTGGGTTGTGGGTTTATAAGGGAATAGGGTGGGAAGTAATTTAATTGTAATTAAGTCATTATTGAAATTATTTTTGTGTTAATTAATTTACTGTAAATTATTTATTAATTGGATTTTTTTTATTATTTATTTGTTGTAATTCATTATTAATATATAATATGTATTGGTATTTGTAATTAATTAATTATTACATATTTTGTATTTGGTAATCAATTGTAATTACGTTTTTTATTGGTATTGACAATTAATTTCTTTTTATTTGATTAGTAAATCATTACTTTCCCTACTGTTGCACTCACTGGAGTGGGAATAGTAATTTTTACCCCTACGCTAGCCAACACTTTCCCTACAGTTGCCCTCTCTGGAGTGGGAATAGTAATTTTTACCCTCCCACTATCCATCGCTTTCCCTACTGTTGCAATCAGGGGAGTAGGAATAGTAATATTTACCCTCCCGCTAGCCAACGCTTTCCCTATTGTTGCACTCACAGGAGTGGGAATAGTAAATTTTACCCTCCCACTATCCAATGCTTTCCCTACTGTTGCACTCAATGGAGTCGGAATAGTAATTTCTACCCTCCCGCTACCCAACGCTTTCCCTACTGTTGCACTCAGTGGAGTGGGAATAGTAAATCTTACCCTCCCGCTATCCTACGCTAAAAATATTGAATATTTTGTAATATTATTAAGTCAATATAGATATGTATTAAAAAATAAAAATGTATGTTTATTTGTTTTATTTACACTAATTATTTATTAATTTTAAGGTTAAACTATTTTTAAGTATGTTTATATTTATTATTTCATCAATTTTACATTATTTTTAAGACATTTAAAACATTCGATATTTTAACAAACTATATTATTTACAACAATATTTTGGATTCGATATTTTTGTACTTACCTGTTTATAAATAGGAATTCGAAATTCTGGTAGTCGATATTTTGTCACCGATATTTTTGTAGGTCGATATTTAGCTCCTCGATATTCTGTCAGTGATTCATTGTTTCGCTAGCCAGGGATCACCAGGTGACCTGGATTTGCAATTCTGAAGTTCCGTCAGGGAAGCATCCATGGGGATCATCGCAAACTCAGAAAACACTGGCTGGTTCTACAAAGACCAACTGCCAGATACACCTAGCCATGTGACCTAGGAAACAGGCTGCAGATCCCAAACGATTAGGGCAGGAAAATACCAACATTCTGAAAGTTATATTTTCAGAACTTGGATTTAAAATCCAACTTTACCATTAAAGTGGTTTTTAAATTACAAGTCTTAAGACACCAAACTTGACATTCAAACTTGCTCCCAATTGAAAGTTATCACTTATTAAATGTAATTAGTTAGTCCAATGTTGTCTTGTGGGAGAGGCAAGCCTTGCAGTAGTCAAAAATGGATTTAGGAGTTTTTCATTACCAGGGAATGCAAAATTTAAAAGTACATGAAAAACATTTTAAATACACTGCACCCTGCCCTATGGTTGTTTAAGGGTAACTTGTTTATTAAAAAGAATGGTGAGGTCTGGCAAAAGGTTTATATTACCAGGTTAAAATTACAGTTTAAATCTACACACAAGCTGCAATGGCAGGCCTGTGTTATGTTTGAATGGTTACTTAAGCGGGGGCACAATGGGTGCTGCAAACCCACTAGTAGCATTTCATTTACAGGCCCCGGGTACATGTAGTATCACTTTACTATGGACTTACCAGTTAGTTAAATATGCCAATTGGGTGTAAACCAAAGGTACCATGTATAAAGGAGAGAGTACAAGCACTTTAGCACTGGTTAGCTGTGGTGAAGTGTGTAGAATCCTAAAGCCAGCATTTACAATGCCAATAGCTTAATCGCTCTTAAATGCAAGACCTATTGCATTTGGACCCACACTGAGCCACCCACACACACACAGAGCCACCCACACACACACACACAGAGCCACCCCCACACACACACACACAGAGCCACCCACACACACACACACACACACACAGAGCCACACACACACATACAGAGACACACACACACACACAGAGCCACACACACACATACATGTTTATATTACTCTATGAAGACCAGTGAAAAAAACCTACATTATGAGGGCCACCCTTTCTGATCATCAGAGAATCAAAATGATCATACATTTTATGTTTATACTTTAATGACAGTATGAAAGTTATATCAGATTTTCAAAAAATGATTATGGGGGAAAAAAACAGTTGCAAAGATTAGTCACACCATGGTGGCTAGTGAAGGGATGACACAAAATGTATGACAAGTGAGAGCTGAATGGACATATAAATAGTATATAGTGTCATACTGAGTGTTCTAGACACAACTGGATTGTAATTTAATGATGTGAACTTCTGTAGCAAAATTCCAATGGACAAATCATATTGAAATTGGTGTGGATGAGGGTCGCATTGATGCCAGTTGTGTACTTTTGTGATGGATGTATAGGCCGCTACCACGAATCTTCAGGAAGTTACATCATAAAATCTGTTGGCTGAAAGGCACAGCACAAATCCAGTGTAGGTGGCAAGTATCACAACTTTGCAACTTACCCACAATGTGGGATTTGAGTAAAATGTTGCATTCTGCCTGCCTCCACTTCTACTGTATCCACCTACATAAGTGAGTGTTTAATATACGAGGTTAGGATGTCTGTTGAACAAGACATCATCCATTCTCAGCTTAGTGCTACCATGATGTAGGAAATGGATTATGGAAACAGAGGACACTCAAAGGATGGACAATACAAATGTGTGATCTTTCAATACAAAATGAGCTTTGTGACTTCATGGGTAGGGAAGCGCAAATGACACACAAAATGTACCTGACTATTGCATAGCTCACATATGAACTCTGCAATGCAATGTTAGAACGGATGTGCAAATGTGAAACTGGTCAGCCTGTGGATGTACACTCCTTTCAACTTGTCAACAGACAACATCATACTCATGAGACATGTTAGTCTTAATGGTGAAGGTGTAACCAATGTAATGCATTGGTGTCATGATTATTTCTCCCCTTCCATCAAATATCAGTAACCTTCTCATACACATTTGTCTGTTAATGTGTTATCTCATTGATGTCAGTGCTGTGTAGAGGTAACAGCTGGCAATTGCTGCATGTGAGCAGGTGCCCAAAGGTAAATTCCATGACGTAAACTTGCTGCACATTGTCCAAAAATATCCGTTCAATAGTCATTCTGAAATATATATGTTAGCTCATAGCTACCATCTGTTGTACTGAAATATGGATATGTATGTCTCATCACAGCTGCTAACAGGATGACACAAGAGCAGCGTACAATACCATCCCGGGGAATGCAAGACATCCTGGCTGCAGAGTGAAACCCTCTCGCACATGTCCATCAGGTAAATGTGGCGGGAAGTGTTTCCCTATCAAAACCATGACTAAGATCAAAATCCCCTTCTACATCAAACCTGTAGTTGGTGTTTACAAAGTTACATACATACCATAAGTGTCACACATGCTTGTTTGTAAATTAGTAATGCAGATGATTGAGAATAAAGATCACTTCCCTCTACAGCTGCTGGATCGGGGACTAATTCATCAACAAAACCTATGAGGAGCATGGTTCAGTAGTTGACATCAGGGGGGATCGCAAAGGGGCACAAAGTTGTGGCTGGAGCTGGTGAGTTTGCTTGTGCAATACACATCTCAGTTTCACCCGTCAGTGCTATGGTGTGTGCTTTCACTTGTAGGAGTACCCAAACCAGGACACATGTGCGTCATCTGTTGATGCAAAGTACAGTAGAGCCAACCCTTGTGTTGCACCAGACCTTATACTAGATCAAATACTTATCCTGTTGCAACCTCTGTGTTCCAGGTGATGGTGACGATGAGGAGGATGGACCTTCCACCAGTGTTGGGTGTCGGGCAATCAAAGGGAAAAATCCACTGCTCCTCCAGGCAGTAATGTCGGCGCAAGTACTGCGCAAGAGGAGGCGGAAGAAGTACCTGAGGAGGATGACAGATTGGACGATGATGGTGACTATCTGTTCATTGTCTCAGAGGATGATTAGCCTGATGCCATGGGCAGAAATATTCCCACATTGCCCACATTTTGCAATGCCTCACACCCTCCACCCAGCAAAGTGCCTCAGCCTCCTCCAAACAAAAATATTGCATGTCCTCAGCATATAGCTAACCAGCCACAGCTCACACACCCCAGCACAGAAATCACTCCCTCACATCCGGGACAGGCATGGTGGTTCCCCTTCATACTCCCGTCTATACAGTGTATCCCAGGCATTCTCTTCACCATCTAGGGAAGTACCAACCCTGTGGTGGTGCAGGTATCCCCTGGGCACCATTTTCCTGTCCATAGGCTTCTACATGCCAACCTCCCCCCTGCTGTTGGACCTGGCGGTCTCATCCATGACCCACCCCTACTGAGAGGGCCTGCATAGGGCCATGGTGCCCAGTGAGAGAAGGACTTCTTCCAACAGCTGGCAGATGCAAGGCAGGACACGCGCGCCATAGGGGCCACCCTGTCAGACATATGTGAGGCCCTGCGCCAATTCCCTCAATAAATTCTCTTCACAAGTCAGAACTATGTTGTGTATCATGTCATGATAGGCTAATGTTCACCAATTTTGGTGGCCTAGAGATATGTACAAGTGTAACCCCATCATTGCAGAAAGCCCTCATGTGCAGAGCAGATAACTTCCAAAATACATGTCAATATTTTGTACAAGACATTCACAATGAAAGTTAACCAAGATAGAGAAAGTATGATTCAAAATAGGATTTTATGTAAAAAAAAAGTGTGGGGTTAGAAAAACAACAATAGTCCATTTTGAAAAATACCCTCTAAATCGTATGCTTGTACAGGTACCCAAATATTGAGAGATGTACAAGCAACCACTGCTCCTAAACTCCATCTCTTGTGTCCATTTCAGAAATACATTGGTTACTTTGATACCTATATTTCACTCTACATATTTCAGCATATGAATTGGTCTTTACTCAGCAGACAATAAAAAACATTGTACTGTGCAGCTAAGTTGTTGGCTCTGGGTTCCTCTGGTTCTTAGAGAACCTACGTACCCTATATATTCCCACAGCTAAAAGGATCTAGCAAACATAATGGTACATTGCTTTTGACAAAAAGTTACAGATAAGAACATTGTCAAACATGACTGTTTTTTCCTACTTGTTTCTAATATTTCATCATTTCAGCAGTTAGTTTCTTTAGGAAAACCTTGAGGGATCTACACATATAAGCCCTTGCTGAATTCAAAAGTTTGTCTACGATTTAGAAATATATATAGCTTTCTTTAATCACCTATGAGTTTCATACTGATTTCCCCAACAAACTGACAGTAGGATGAAAGAAAAGAAAATGGGCTACCTCTTTGAAAAATGGCAAAACTGCGGTAATAGATTAGGTTTTTATTTGTTGTTAATGTTGTTGTGAATGTTAATTATGTTTCGTATTCATTTTTTTACATATAATTTGGTGATTTAATTTTAAAAGATATTTTGTGTTGATGTAATTTCTCATTGTATATTTTTTAAATTGGTAATGTTTGACCAATTTTATTTTCTATTAGTGCATTGTTAATTCAGTCATTTAATAATTTCTCAGCATTTTTCTTTTTTATGATATTTTAATTAGTAGTGTTTTAATTATTTTTAACTATTAGTAAGTGTTTGTTTAGTACATGTTTATTTAATAATTCTATTAGTTTACAAATTGCTTTTTAATTTATTTAACTTTATTTTAAAATTATATATTTATTTTATTGTATGTATCAAAATGTATTAATATATTGTTTATAGTATGTGTATCTTTCTTTAATGTTTTTCTTTTAACAATAATATATTGTTTAAGTTGATATAATGTTATATAACTTACATTCTATATACCTACCTATGTTATGATGATAGTTTGGTCCAATATATATTTGTAGACGATATTTTTGCACTTTACATAGTAAGTATGAAAAGTTGATATTTGTATCCTCAACATTTTTTGATGATGTTTAGTATCACAATATTTTTGTCATTGATATTATGTCATAGAAGCATTTTTCTGAAATTGGCCCCAGCATGTGTCTGAAACATGGCTGTGTTCCAGGACTGTCACTCTTTCCTCTCCTTAATCCCTGCAGAGTCAGTGTCTTTAGAGCTCCTGGAAACAGTCTTCTCTTCTCGCTACCAAACTCCTGCCCAATTGCTCTTCTTGTCTCAACACTTTTCTCCCAGATCCTTATATCCTATAGTATCCCTTGCTGTGTCTCTTAACTCCACGTCTTGATGGATTCTGATGTCTGATGATCCCTTCTCCTCCACCTGGGTTCTTATTGGCCCGGCTGCTTCCATTTTCATCCCAGAAGTGCATTGTCACATTTCATGCATCTTTGCCCAGAGAATGGAAGGTTAAACAGAGAGGACTACCATACGAAGTTGTGCTCTCTACCAGATCAAAAAAAATGCTGAAAAAAATTAGACTACTTTTGGCATAAAATTAAAACCATATTCAGTATCTACATTTTTATGTTTGGTGTCAATTCATTCAGTAGTTTTTGAGGTATCTGCTTTAGTAAATGGTGTCAGGAGAACTTCAGAGGTTTGATCAGTTGCATATCTTGACCATTAATTGTTGAACATTCATTAACTCGGGTCCACAGAGGGTTTGTGGATTCAACATTTTAAAAACTAAACACATTCCATTGGACACGGGAATATTTTCTCCCTTTGTCTAATAGGGGGTGCATGGACCTCATTGAAGGTCTACAGACCTGTAACCTTTGATTGCCTGGCACTAGCGAGAAAATTACCATTAACAATAACAGTATGGGGGGAGCCTTATAGGGACCTTCAAGGTGAAAATGAAAATTTTGTTGTGAGGTCTTGGGGCCCGAGGCCACTTGCAGCCCTTAAATCCACCAGAGAGCTTCATTGGGCTGGGCTAACAGTCAGAATTTGTAGCCAAAGTCCATTGTGTACAACCATAGTGGTTAGTTGCTTGGGAGGTTGGGAGGGGGACCTGGCTGAGGGTTGGCCCTGCCAACAATTATCGCTTCACATGGCTGAAAGCTATTCCTTGGTCTTGGTTACCTGTCAGCCGTATGCAACAGGTGTTGGCCACCTGGTGGGTACATGGGGGCCTGGTCACAAGCCAGCTCACCACTGCACAATACCAAAAGCCATGTACAGTAAGGGTGAGTCACACTGTGGTTTGGGTGCAAGGGCTGGCTGCTGAACATGCACATGGCCAACCCATGCTGCGCATGGCTAAAAGTCATGCACAATGGATGTTGGCTCCCTCTGGTCGTATTACGCATACAGGGCACTTTCCCTGTTGCACAACAGCACACCTTCAAAATTGGTGCCAGGTGCAAACACGGACAGTGCACCCTATTACAAAGAGTGTTCTCTCCCCAAGGCAGCGGCAAACTCGCTCTGCCCTCGGAGCAGCGCATTGAAGGGAAATACGAAGCGACTGCTTTATAGTCATTCTGATTTCACAGTGCAGGTAGCATGCCACCTTCAGTTTGAAGAGGGGAGAGAGATCCCCATGGAGGCAGGTGCAGTGATTGACTGCACCCACCTGCAGTGGTATGTCCGGGTGGTCCATGGGATGCCTTTTCTACTCTCAAGAGGGCTACCTTTAGGAGGCCCACTTAAAGTGTGCCACCTTTTCGTGGTGCACTTTCAGTGTGCCATTTAAGGGCATGTTTGCCTCTGTGCCCGCATCCATCATATCGCTCAGGAGAGGAGGGCCACACCCCGTTGCACATTTTGGAACGCCCTTTCATAATAGCGCTAGCCCTACATGTGTGCCAGCGCTATCAGTATTACAGAAGGGGACGCACAAGCACCTGCAGTCTTTTCTGTAATACTATTGTGCCCTGGCGGCCCAGAAAGCGGGCGCATATACTTGTTGCTCCCTCAGGGCACAACGCATATACAGCCCCAGGTCGGTTGAGTATGCAGACAAATGTGGCCAGGCTTTGGAGCCAAACTTTCCTACACACAAATGAAGATCATTCACAGTGTGGTTGGCTGCCCAAAAGTTTGGAAACAGGGCTTGACTTCATGGTAATTCCTACAGCCAACTCTCACTGCATAAGCTGCCTTGCATTAGTTTATATTTACTAAACCACAGAAAATGGCTTTGTGAGGCTTAGTAAATGCCTAAAATGATTTTGCGTCAGGGCTGTGCTACAAAAGTGAAGCACCCCAGTGAAAAACCACAGTAAATCTGGGCCTCAGTTACTTTATCATGACTGGGACCCAACTGATTCAAAATGTACGTCCTTTTTATGAATACTTTGTAACTTCCAGGATGTCTTTAATTCACATGTAAATGTCCAGACACTTTTGGAATTGCTCATTGTCCTCTATGTCAGAATTATTTCCAGGAAGTAAAGCAGGAGCCAAAAATCAAGCGTAATCAATCATATCAAATCTTACATTAGTATTACTTTCAATAATGCCAATAGTATTTTTATTGACAGAAACATCCGGTTTCCCATTGCTCCCACTTTTCCTCAAGGTTAGGGACTGCCTCTGGATTGGCTGCTCTTTCCATTGGTACATCATAAGGCTGTATTTTTAAAACATGTTCATTAGAATTTTCAAAAGACAAAAACAAACCTGTTCTTTGCGTTTCATTACATGCCATATTCGGTAACATGCATAAATTGTAAGGTATACTTAGAGTCATTGAAACCTGGAAGGAACTCCCCCTCAAGATCAGACGAACCCCCACACTGCAAGCATTCAGGAAGAGCCTCCAGACCTGGTTCTTCTGAGGAGACGGAGCTACTCGAAACCCCCGCTCCCGCACCGCCTTGAGACCCTCACAGGTGAGTAGTGTGCTTCACAAATCCCTGATTGATTCATTCATAGATTGACACCTTCATTCATTTAACCTGATATTTCCCTGAGTCACTGCTTTATTTTCAGACAGTTTAAACTGGAAGCAGTGAGCAAGGTTTGACTCTTTCTGTATCTTAGCTGTGCTGTCTGAAAATAAAGCACTAACTCGGAGAAATAATGGATTACATTAATTCACTTGGCGCACTTCTGACCCATAAAAAGGTCTTCGGCTTTATGCTGCGCCAGAAAAGCTCATCATGATACAGACTTTGTTTAAAAAAATGTCACAAGTAAAACAGCCGCATCAGCGAATGTTTATTTGTTTTTTCGCAAGCATACAGTGGACGTGTTTAAGTGACGGCTTGTTTTCATTTTTACATTTTTATATTTGTTGCATATGCTTGAACTAATAAGAAAAAAATAAGTAATCATGGCACTAGCCTGCCACGATCAAGCCTGTTGTCTTAGCCAGTGCTTGTTGTAATTATTACTGCGTTGCTGGTAGAGATGCTCTGGGCTGTCATTCATCCGGTAGAGGTTTGACCCACTTACCTCTGCAGCAATAACAGGAGACATTCAGCGGCCCTTTGTGGTCGGGAGTCAAGGCGAGCAGCCATAGTTCTCTGCCAGGCACGTGACGTGCGGGCTTTTACTAATGAGTCCCCGGGACACTGAGTGTAATATTTATGGAGCCCTCTCGCGCATGTTTTGCTAATTAAACATAAGTTCTGTCTATTAACAATTAGTCCGCGGCCTGGTCTGGTGAAAAGGTGCTGCAGCATGGCTCATTAAAATGTCCCCTTCGACGCACTTCCGTTCTTGGCCTTCTGCCTGCTGTGGTGTGCACTCACTCTCAGCGGTACCTACGGTGCGTGACGGCCAAGCGTGACCCGCAGCTCCTACTCAAATGTCGGCATCATTGAGGGTCAAACGTTCAGCTATCTTCAGGTGAATGTTTTCTCAGCATAAAACCTGATAACTGTCTTTCACAGAACTACGATTCAAATGTAATATTTATAAAATGTGAAATAATTTGCAATAGAGTCTAATTTAAAATGTCTTCCAAATAGGCTAATTTGTGGTGATGACGTTGATTCTACAGTAAGAACCCGAGTCACCGAACAACTGGAATCAGTTTACCTGAGTTTGCAACGCTTCAGTTCAATTGTGAGTTGCACAAAATGAATGGTAATACGCGGGGTTTGCACCAACTTACTGATGCAATTCTTCGTTGTATTAGTAGCACCAGACTTGTGCATTTTTCAGTACAATTGTCATTTTTACACAAGTCGGTACAAATGTTGGGTTAGCATTGGTCACTCAGTACAAATGTCGATGTAAAATTGCGCTGAAGTGGGGCAGTTTATTTTCTCTGGCCTCTGACATAGGTTTTAACTAATTCTGACCATATTGTCTTTATCCTGTGAAACGCGATGGTTTGGAATACAGAAGTATAATAAATACGACTATGTTAAAAGGGAACATACTCAATCGAAGGAAGGGCGAGTGATTGCTGTTCCAGGTGGTGTACTGTGGGGTAGAGGACATCAGTGAGTTGGCACTATATTGATCCGAGCCTGGTGTTCAGAAACAGTTTCTGAACATCACTACGTTTTTGTTCTCTATGGAAGACAGACTGAATGAGGCGAGCAAACATTGTCTGCCTCATGGGAGTCACATGCTAACTGGAATGAGAACACAAACTGAACCGAGTTTCTTCCCTATTTTTAACAGATATGTAATTATATAAAATGAAGTTGGGATCTGGCAGCCTTACATACAATTACCACGAGTTCATCAATGCTGGATTTGATTCTGACTGTTTCCAGTTTCATTGAGGATGTCTGGTAGTGGGTGTCTCGCGCCCTCAATGTGTGTGGAAATCCTCTACCACGAGCTGGCTGCATGTTTCAATTGTTCCATGATCGACGCTGGAACCAGAGGTCTACGCGAGCATCGGAGCCCCGATCGTGGGTGTCTGCACATCCTTGAAATCTTTTAAGCTTACCTGCTACGTCTGGATCTTCATTTACTACAATGACATTGAGCAAGTTTCCCAATGAAGGGTTTCTCCGGGCACACAGAAATCCACTGTTTGAGGTTGTGGTTTCAACAGTTCTTATTGGGTTTCCATTAATCTAACATTTGCCCTTTGCCAAAACGTTTCAACTATTTTTGTTACAGTCACAGTAGACTTCACCAGGGCTACAGATATAAAATAAAACCATATTCCATTTTAGGTGAAGCATCTAAAATATTTTAAACCCGCCACCTGGGTCCATGACTCCGACATCACTGTGTGTGCTTGGGTAATAGTTGAGATGTTATGATCAAGTTCTTGTTGTGCAGTGTCATGCTAGGTCCCAAAGGACATGTAACAATATCAAAGTGAGAAACTTGGTGGTGTAATATTGATTGACTGGTGTTCAGAAAGTTATTACCAGTTATCATAGTGTGCTCACATTAGTACTGGTTCTTATTTAATCCCGAAAGTTGTGTGCTGTAGTCCACATGAAAACTCACCTGATTCTATGTATCTATGACTGGTGTGTGTTTTGAGTGCAGTTAATCTGAAAGAGAGTAAGCCGCAACATTAGACTGGAAAATAATATACTCTCTAATGTAATGTAATGCAGCCTGCGCGGAGGACAGAGAAAGTGCGCATGAATGTTTGGCAGGCCGGAGATGGCTTGTCAAACATTTATGCGCACTTAGGGAGTGAAAACCAAGCCTCCCCTCACCTGCTTTGTCAGCAGAGCAGCCCCGCCCTACACTGCCTGGAAACGCTGCCGGCCCACAAACTGGAAAGAATTAAACGATAATAACTTCCTGTTATTATCATTTTATTTTTCCTTACACTGCTGAAAAGCAGTGGGGTGATGCTCTTCCGCCTTAGCAGAGGAGCAGCCACTGCAAGAACGTCACATCAACCATCCAGACCTAACATATGGAATCCCTTGCTACAACATCACCGATGGGGGCTTGAAACTTCAGTAAGGCACGTCGTCTGATAGATAGGATGAAGGATCTGCACATAAAGAAGATCAGCAGAACAATTTCCAGAAGTATTTAGGCTCGCAAACTGATTCCTTCTGTTGCATAACAGATAACTCACAAATAGCAGAGACAAAACATCATTACAGCTTTGCTGTTTTAATCCGACTAACTAAAAAATATGCTACCGTATACTTGTTCAAAGGAACATATAGTGGTGATGACTTACATTTCTAATGTTTCTTGTGTGTTTTCTTCATAGTTTGCAATAGTATAAATTACGTTACACATCAAAATCAATCCACTCTAGGTATTCCAATGCATTTTATTGATGGACTGCATCGATTAACCCGTGTGTGACAGTGTAACCTGCACATCCATCAGAATGACAATTAATATTACAGGTTTAAATGCTCCCTTATTTGCATGTTCAGGACCACAGTGTTCCAAACAAGCTCATTATAGTGGGGTGATTGAATGTTTTAGTAGGCCTTCACTGAGGCGCGGGGTCTCTCTGAAAGGTCTTGATCTTGAGATGAATGTATCTTTTCTGGTAACAGAATCCTACATTAAGTTGCAAAGTGAAGCTGACATGTCCTTTAGTGAATTATTGAGCACAAAAGTTCACCGGAGGCTTGGAAAATGGCCAAAGCACAGGCAGCATGGATGCCAATTCATACTTTAGTTCTGCTAGTACCAACCTTGGACATGTTCAAGCCTTCAAGGAAGGCACACTATTGTTTTGTCCAAAATCAAGAACCAGTAAGGTGTTGAGGCAACTGATTTTTTGCACCTTTCATATTCTGACAACATTTTTTTTATCTTGATGTTTATTGATTATACCTTGTTGATGATGTTTGCCACCACAGTCAAAAGGTATTATCGTTGACTATGTCATATTTCCTGCATATTTTGGTCGGCCATCAGTATTCATGTTGCCTTATAGTTTTCTTTCTGTTCATGGACTGATGTTTGCCTGCTGCCTTGTGTTTTGGCAATGTCCTTGGTGGCTTGTAGGGTGAGTTGTTTTCCTTCTTTGTGAGTCTCTGAATGTTACCCCTTGCCTAGTGCAACAGTGCTCAAAAAGTTGAGTTCAGTTATGGTCACACTCGTGCCCACCAGCACCACTGCTGATGTGTTTTCTTCTGTCTGCCTCCTCACTCTGCTGGTCTTTGATAGTGATTGCGAGAAAATGGTGGAAGAATCTTTCTGAGACTTTTACCTCAGGGCTTGCCAAGAGGTGTTGTGGGCTCTCATGTCAGTGTGTCACTCCAATGTGAAAATTAGTGGTGAGCAATAAGTGGTGATAACAAGGCATGCCATGCACACAATCATAACACTTTGAAACACAATAATCTGCATAGATTGTAATGGAGCATCGTGATATTCTGAAAATTGTAGGGGTACATTATATCTATGAATTGTCCACACCCGCATATATTCTTCTGAGTGTTAACTTTAGTTAGTAAATTGTGCTGTAACAATCGAAGGTAAATGAAGTGTTAGAATGCACCTTGCCATTTAAGAAAAGAAAGATGGCATTCATGTAATTCTCGATGTTCATTGCAAATGCTTAATAAAGTAGCACATGTGTAATGTAATGCGTTCGAATTTAACGTGCACCATATTAAAGTCTGCACATGTAGGAATGATTCATTGTGCTTTAAATGTGATGAAATGTACTGCTTGCAGATGCAACATTTATAAGTGCGTCTTTAATTTGATATCAAAGGCCTAGATGGAGTATTTGCTCTTTCGTGTAATGAAAGGGCTGTCAGTTTATTCTTATGTTAGCTGAATTGTGTAGGCCTGAAATGCATTTTCCCCTGGTGAAGCTCTCATTTGGAGGCAGTCAGCGAAATTCATGTGCGTGCAAGGTTGTTCTGTTCTCATGATTCCGTTACAGGTGCAAAGACACCATCCTCGTTAGTTAGACTAGCGTCTTTTGTTTTAGTAGCTAGGTATGGAGGAGACCTGCTACAAAGTATTCAGGAATGCCGATAATTGGGAGCCGATATTCTTTCTTGCTGAAGAAGCCTGAGACCCAAGGACACACCAACCGTTGCTGGAGCGAGTACAAGTTTTGGTGGAAAATTACCTGCGAAAGGTGCCAAGCCAGAGGAGGTGTTCCAGGGGCGTGTTCTATCAATTGTACATTTTGTATTAAGGACAGTGCCCAGAGGGATGAGTTAGCAGAGAGCCGTTAGAGGGGCAGAAGGAAGGGATCGATTCTTAGAAGGAAGGCTTAGAACTCTGTAGCTTTGGCTACTGACCCTTACAACATGAGTGTACTTCTTAGGAAGTCTTCACGAGCTGACACTTTTTCTTGATCTTGACTGGGACATGCTAAGTAGGGATGTCACTTTAGTGATACTGTAGGGACAGATTAACAGATTTCTTTTACAGCCACTAATGAAGACTAATATTGATGTGGGTGCAGTTATTGCCTGTTTAGTATTTTTGGAGTTGCTCATTCTTTTTATGCTGCACCGTATTAGACTAATACGTAGGATTAATTTTGTATTAGTGCCTATGTATTTTTTCAACCTCGTCATGAGGTGCTTGTATGTTCAGTTATTCTTGGCATTGTAATAAAACCCTAAATTAGAGTTCAGAGTCAATGATCCTTTCCAAGTTTTACTTGATTGGTCCATGTTAGTTCTCGTGAATGTATGGTTTCTCCGCTTTAAACTTTTCAGCTGGTAATAAAGATCTAGTCGACCGAGGAATCTTAGAGAACTTTTATAGTAGAATCCGGCGTTATCAATTGTAACCAAGTATGTTGGTAGCTATGGCATGTGATTACTAATGTTGTTTAAGCACACTAGTATTGATTACTGTGGTGATCATGGCTACATTTGCTAGTTAGCTTCACAACTTTTTCTTTTTGTTATCGCCAAGGCATCCGTTTTTACAGGACCACTTGTGTTGCAGTGTCCCTCCTCCAATTTGTCAGTGTTGCAGACATGCCTGGATCCTTCCCCACCGACAAATGGTGGCAGAGATGTTCAAAGTCACACATGTTTATGCGTATTCGTCAATCAGTGTGAAAGCCCCTAATGCTACAGCTGTGAAATGTGTCTCCACTCTTTACATCTCACTGGCAGTGCTTTCAAACCAATAGACTCATGTTTCACCGAATATTACTATGGTAGATTCTACTGATATACACATTGAGAATTCAATGATCAGGTTCTCGCTGCATGTGTTTCCCTTAAATCTTGACGAGAAATTGTAAGACGGGTCATATGATTGCATATAGTTGCATGTAAGTGAACTGTATTTAGATTTTAAGATGCAGGTGTACAAACCACCATGATCAACTGTCCTGAGACCACATCGCCAAGCAAGAGCTGGGGAGAACCTAGCACCTCTGTGTTGCTTCCAAGGGCTCATATTAGGAGAACTGAGAAGACAAAATATGCCACGTAGGCCTGGTTGTCTAACGTGCCTGGGTTCATAGAAGATGAAAATGAGCAGTATTGGTTTGCTATGGGATGGAAAAAATGTAAATGGGCTATAAACATTGGTTGTATAAGTTGGCATACCACTGTTTCCAAATAAGAGATTAACTTGCACATGCATCAAACATGCCATCTGCGATTCCTTATTAGTGAAAAATAGGGATTCGCTAATAAGGAATTGCAAAAGCCTTTGCATGTAGGAATTGCAAAAAAATTGTAATTCCTACAAATTCCTTGATTGGGACTCACAATTGCGAGTCACAATTAAGGAATGGCTTTCCATGCCCGAATCCTTCCCCACCGACAACTGGTGAGTGATAAAACCAACTTCCAATGTTGGTGAGCTAGTGTGCAGAATTGGAATGGATTGAAGGGAATCCTCCTGTGGTGATGCAAGTCAGAGCGACCCCAAGACAAATACTGTTAAATTTGGAAGCTACAAACTCTGCAAACCTTCACACTGGCTCCCCTCCAGCTCTTCAACCTTACTAAAGGCAAGAGGTAGCCTGGCACTGGGAGTTTTGTTGTACTCCTGGAGCAAGAGGAAGCCTCCCAGTGACCACATGTGTGCATGTTGTAAGAGTGCCAAGAATCGGCCAAGAACTCACCAGAGGCTCTGCACTGGCCCAAAATAAAAATGCAGTCCACAGTGATAGCCAGCATGTTGAGACGCTGTGCTGGGTATGCTGTTCAGCGACTGCACTGCCTGAATAGACCTATTATCCCCTTCAAGGTGGATGTTTGACAAACTAGTCAAGGTACTGGGGGCCATATTATCAAGAAAGAGTGATACATTATCGCCGCTTTTATCGGCAGGAAACTGCTGCAAAAGTGGCGATAATGGGCGTGATAATACGCCCTTGTGAATTCCCAAAGAAGCCTAGGTTAACACCAGAACCTGGGCTTCCATGGGAAGTCACAAGGGCATATTATCAAGCCCATTATCGCCATTTTAGCTGCGTTTTCCTGCCGATAAAAGCAGCGATAATGTATCGCCCTTTCTTGATAATATGGCCCTGGGTGTGGGTGGCAGCAGTGAAACAACAAAATGCAACGCTGGTTAAGAAATGTCAAAATCAGACTCCTGTTCATCTACCTGGTAAACAATGTGACGTCCGGAAGATAAGCATGTTAAAGCCATAAAGACAGCCCCACTCCAAGATCGTCGATTACTCATGGAATGTTAAAAGAGGTTCCCAATCCAGGAAGAGACTAGTTATTTTCTGTAATGTTAGGTCCTGTGTTAATACCTTGAATGAAGAGGCATTTCCAAATTCAGGATGCATCACAACGCATTCGTTCCCTTATTTCTCGTCAGTTTCAGAGTAAGTAGCTAATCATTTATTTGATTCAATTAATTAAAATTGTTACTCAAAAGAACGATACATGTCACAAAACACGGTTAAAACACCTACTATTCATGATAAAAACTTCAAATAGTATATCATAGGTGTTAATAAAATATTAGCAGTGCAAAAATAAAAATATTACAGATATGATGACATAAGTTAATACTTAATTTAACGTAACTTAATACTCTATCATGATTCACCAGCTCATTTTCCCTATTCGTTCATTTACATTGTACAGTGTTTTCTTAGTGATCCTAAAAAAAATTCTTTCAGGGGTGAGGCCTCATCTGAAAAGTGCACCCGTGCTGTAGTAGATGTTAACAGTATCTTAGTACGAAGATCGGGCTTTGGTATTCAATGTTTCTATGCTGGATTTACTTCAGCCTAATAATTTGTGTGCTATGCTGTGGTTTGTAGAGATTTACCAATTAACAGTCTTTGGGATAAAGCCATGTATTTCCCAACTCTTGCCAACTCTGCCGGGGGTTTCCAAACGGTAGAGCTATTCTTTTGCTTCCCCACAGGTGCGCACTCCATGAGTTAGAAATACTGGCTTTATTAAAGTGCGGCGTGCATTTAAAAGAGCCGGGGGGATTCATATTAGGTGCTCTAATGTCTCCTCTCTTGTGTGACATAATCTGCATGAACCAGTATTGGTGAGTGCCTTGCAGCTTCCATTTGATTCTTTAATTGGGAGCACCATAAATCCTGTGTAGAGAATAGGCTTGAGCGTTGTCTCCCCTAAGGCACGGCTCAGGTGTGGCTGGAAGTAGGGTTTAATACATGCTTGATGTTGCATTTAGATTCTTCTATGGATTTGATGTCTTCCTGCCTTGACAGAAGCATTATTTGTTTTTTCAGTGCATTTTTCAATGTTGCAGGATGAACTGGGGTGTGTTCCCAATTTTCCCTAATCAGGTTTAGTTTTGTGCAGGCTTCAGTCAGATAGTCGGACCAAGGATTCTTTCTGGCTGTGAATGAACCCTTCAGTACCTCTTTAGGTCTCGCCTACACAGCGCGCATGCGCTGCTTAGGCAAAAAGAACTTTAGCTATCGCTTTGGCTTTTCAGCTAAAAACGTGCATGCGTTCCATTGCCTTTAATGGCAACGCGTGCACGTCTGGCGATTCACTTGCAGGAGCGAGCTCCACCATATGGTAGCAATTATCGCTCGTGCAAGTGAAACGCGCAGCCGCCCTGCTGCTGCGCAAGGCGCACGTGCCTCCTCCTGCTGCCGGCAGCCTGCCGCGCTTGTGCTTGTTTTAGTTTCTCTGTTGTGTGTTCTGGCTCTCTGCTGTTTTGCCCTGCTTGCCATAGCACCAACACAGCACACACTTTTCAAAACTCATATTTTTAAAATAACATGAATAAAATGATATCTATGTACTAACATTAAGGAACCTCCATGTGTTTTGCACATGTAGGCTCGGGCTGCCCTTATGATGCAGGGATAAAAACATCACCTTGGTGATTGATTAGGCAGGTACCTATGCGCCTCGCCCCTCGCTCGCTGCTGCACTTCCTGGTTTTGAATCACATCTTCAGTGATCTCACGCCAGGGCGGGGCCTGAAGTTCGTAACCACATCTGGTGAAAAGGGCCAGCGGTGTCTGTTCATCACAGCACCCTTCTCTGTTATACGGAATAACGAGAAACATGGTGCTTCTGTACAAAGGAGGTTGAGGGGATTAGGAACAGGCAGCTGAATAAAAACCCTTCAACCCTCGTCAGCTTCAGGTGGTGTTTGTTTTCATACCTGAGGCCTCAATAGTTTTGTTGGCAGTTTCTTTCTTACTCGGTAGTTAATCATTTGTGTGGTGCTGTAGCCGTTAACAGGTTACCCAGTGCAGTAGGCGTGCCCACCAAGCTAATCTTATTGAAAGCACCAGAGTTGGCAGAGACTGGAGTTTCGATATGTTATTTCACGTCCTGTGGTTACGGAACTGAAGAACATTTAGGTTTTTCTAAGAGATCACGTCTTAATGGGTTTTGTGAAGTTTGACTAGTCACGCTACAGTTCTTTGGAAAACTGAGCCCCGTCTGTTTAAGGCAAAGCCTGGACCTAGAAAACCCCTGTGCACCAGCTCTCAGCCCTCGACCCCCAAGATGGTGCTGAGGTAACAAGGTAAGCGGTGAGTGTAGCCAGTAGGACTCGCCTTTGGGCCCTTGTAAGTAAAAAAAAAAACTTAAGTATAAGACTTCACGTTTACATTTACTTCGTATTTAGGATGCAGTAAATGTGAAGTCTTACACTTCAGTTTTTGTTTTTTACTTACAAGGTCCCAAAGGCGAGACCTATTGGCTATGCCAATGCTTGTTCATTGTGTTTGGGGCTTGAACAAGTGCTCTGTGATAGTACTTGACAAAACCAGCAATGATCTCAAAAGATTATTCAAGCCGAACTCCAAGTGCACTAAGGAGTTTCGGGTGTATGAAAGTATTTGAATGATGCACTTGTAGGCTTGGCATTGTACCATTTCCATACTAGCCACTTTATCCCCGGAGAACTCAAGTAGGCCATAATAGATGGTTGGGAAGAGTTTAGCTCTTATTACTCTCCATATTGCTTCAGCAGACTGGCTATGCATACTTGTTTAGAGTTTGCTCAAAGCATATATAACTACCTTTCCCTTTTCTTTCATATTGGTTATATATTAAATTTTGACTTTCCATTGGCGTCATACCATGAGCCAAGGTAGTTGTATTTAGGAGTGCGCCTTACTTTCACGTTTCCTAATCTCTATTGCTGCTTGATATTGTTAGAATATCATCCAAATATGGCCACCTTTGTCTTAACAGTTCGCCACCAGCTTGTTTTTAATGTTATATATTTTTAGAGTATCCAGGGCTTTCAGCATTCCCACCTTAGTGTCGTCCATTAGGATCCTGTCATTTGTGAACAGCTTTGAAAATAGGCACGCCTGATAGATTTTGGGAACCAGCAGATCTGCTGTTTTTAGAGATTGACCAAAGTCAGCAGTATACAAGTTGAAAAGCATAGATGCAAGGACGCATCCTTGTTTTATGCCTTGGTCCGGGTAAGCTTTTCTTCTATCCGTATTTTGCGTCAGCGTGATTCTCACCCAAATTAGAGATAAGAGCACGATAACTGCGAATAGCATTTTTCTTGGGTATTACCCAAATATGTCTTTTATTCCATCAAATGCAGCGGTATTTCAGGAGTTTAGAGACATGGATCCATTCTGATTCCTGGTTCTGTCTCTTGTGCTGCCACATGACCCTGTTGTGGAGCTTTGTGGCTGGGCTAGTTTGTTACGATGATCCTCGTCCCCATGACATTTAAATAGCCTGATGACATTCCTCAGGATTCTCTTGCTTTGTTTTACATCTTTACTATTTTGCAATTGAAAATGGCTCTCCTTTGTGTGAGACCCTTGTTGCTTAACAGGCGTGTCTCCTTGCAGTTGCACGGTTATTACTGTGTGTGGCCAGTGTGAGAAAATATAGGCTTCAGATCTGTTAGTGTTCTCATGTTTCCATTTAGAATTACAGGCAACTAGTCTTGTTGTAATTATTTTTTGCCATTTCACTCTTCTTAGTAAATTGTGCATTTCTGCCATGGTGGCCAAGCCCAAGATGTTTATTTTATGGCTACTGACTGATTGTGAGGATAGTGTGGTGTTTAATGGTAAATGGTTGCTGGTCTGCTGGTGCGTGAGTGAGAAATCAATCAGTTGATCCGAGAGAACTTTGCTCAAGAACACATAGTGCAACATTGAGACATTGTAAAAGGACTAAGGCATTTCTAACGTATCCATCCTGGACAGATTTAATTTTGTGGGTTTTAAGGAATGTGTTAGAAAATGGGTCTCTAGTTGGCAGAGGTATGCACCCTGTCCAAGTAGAGACCATAATCCTTGTTAGGGTAAGTCAGATGCACAACCTAAATTAACCTGTACTCACAATCTGGTAGTTTGGCACAGAACAGTCAGGCTTAACTTACCTGTTAGGCTTCAGTTCCGCTGGGCTACTCCCGCCAATAACTCCAAGTCCGTCTGGGGACCTCATGGAGTGTGGAGTGTAGCCTCGTCCGGTCACGTCTCATCTCCCCTGGAAGTTCCTCACGCTGTGCCAGAACCACTCTCCGCTTCTACGAGTCAGTAGGCAAGTTGTTATTTTTCATCAACCTTTGCTACTATTTTTGTCACTGAATTTTTAATCAACCTATTTTGATTGCCTTCTTGATTCTCTACCTGGATTTCTGATTGGCTCTTTTCTTCTTCTTGAAATCAAGAATATTCCGATCCTCCCTGATTTTTCCTGTTCCGATATACATCTTCATTTTTTTCTGCTTTGTGTTTTTCCCATGACTGGGACCCTATTAAGGACACACTTCTGCGTGCCTTTACACTATTCTGGCACTAGGGCTGCTAGGTGCAGATCTTATCAGGCCCAGTCCTTGAAAGAGAATCATGCAGAAATTTTCATTGAGTGTGCATGCAGAAAGAAAAAACTGTGTTAAGCTGAATTGTTATGTTGAAGCTTTATACCTTTACAGTAAATGTTTCAATTTTTGTCATTTTTGTATTCTTTTATTCATAAAGTACTTTTCTAATTTTACTAGGTTGGTCTGGGAGCTTTACTGAATGATTTCTTGATTCAAGTGTTGTGTTGATTCTGTTGATCCATAAAGCACATTCTTCGAAGAAGCCTTCCATCTTGACCCCTCACTACTATCAGGTAGATGAGGCAGTCATGAGAAGAAGGTTTTGCCTAAACTAGTTTGGCACAGTGGTGGCAGAATTTATCACACCAAGCAAATCGATTTCCTGATTCACCTTTATGCATTCATCTGATAGTGAAGAAGGTTTATCTTGGTTGATTACTGGCATTTTCCTATCGCAAACAGAACCCCGAACTTACCCCAAGATCAAGATGTATTGACTTCTTTTTCACATCATCATTGGCATTATGAGTATTACCACATATGGGAGTACTTCTCCAGCTTTTGAATAATTCTTGTTTTTGTAGGAGTGGACTTGGAGGTGTTGGTGATAAACTTGATTGTTGTGTACATGGTGGGGATGGACTTTCTGAACTTGATAGTAGTTTTCACACCAAGGACCACTCACTTGAATCCCTTGGACTTCTGTGGAAGAGAAGATCTTCCTCCACTTCCTCCCTGAGGTTAGTCCTTAGTATCAGAAGGGGTGATAGGGGTTGGGGACAGAGAGAGTGAGAACGAGAGAACTATGGTTCTGTTGTACCTAGATCCCTGGGTGGAAAGAATGATGAGTGTATGTTGATCCTTTTCATAAGGACCCTTCAAGTTCCAGTGGTAAGGCACACTCCCTCTGCCAGGAGAGGTACTCTGTGACAAAAGAACAAACCCAAATGCTTTACAATCAAGTTGCAAAAACAACAATTGATGGCCAGAATGCAGAACAATATTCATACATTCACCCCAGTACAGAGATCTGGGACTAAATCCATAGTTGTTTTGCTCACCATGACATTCCAATTTGAACCCAGCTATACGCAAATCAGTCTTTATCCTGTGCCCAATGGGACTAGTCCAGCTCAAACTGCCAGGCTAGTTCCTCCCTGGACTGGAAACAAGCATCCTAGGACCGGTTTCTGGGTTTCACCCCTCATCAGCCATGATAGCTTGACATCAGTACAATCAACTTGAGCATGACATTTTGCCCCCACCTTCAGTTTTTTGTGGCTTACCTCCATAATCCCTGAACCCACTTGTGGAGACCACCATTGAGTTTACCTTTTTACTCTCTATAAGGTAATCCTAGGAGAAAAATTGCTCTATTCTAGAAAAGTTTCATTTCAAGAGTGTGGATTATTGTGAAAACATCAAGTAAGAATTCCTGTAAGAAATCCAAATCAACACGTGGTTCTTTTGAACACTGACCCCTGCGCTAAATCCTAAGGTCATATTTTTAGTTTCTTCACTGATGATAAGGATCCTATTATCAGTTTTTTTAAATGTTGTGTTACTTCATACAGATCACACAATTTTTCCTTTTTTCTTTTTCTTCTGCTAATACTTCCTCATTTAAATTCATACTGTAAGGGTATCCTTAGTTCACTAACCTGAGGTCCGTGTAATGGGCTTAAGTAGCTGAATCATTGAGTCACAGTGAAAGAATGATGACGGTACTCAAGTTGAGGGATGCATGGTAGCACCAGCCTAACAACCAGGTTCCAGGGCTCAAGTTGTAAAAAGTTGTTTCGAAGGAACAGGATTTCAAATAAGGTTGCAAGACCCCAGCTTCCAGTCAACAGTGTCCGGGTTGCTCTTGTTGCAGGCAGTGGAACTCAGAACCCACGTCAGTGGTAGAAGGAGACACAGCTCTCTCTTGGGGCAGATTAAAAAAGCCAAGTGGGCGGCCACACTTTGAACGTGGTATTTATAGCCTGTCATGCACATGGAGAATGCTGCCTGCCAATCAGAAGATTGCCTCCGGTAGGACACAGGAACAAGAAATAGAGGCCCTTAGTTAGTCAGCAATCATTGTACAAACAAAAACAAAATACCAGACCCTCTGGTAAGAAACAAGGGCAGCAGAAGACAGATGTCTATAATTGCTCAGCAGTGTATAATTAGTCAGCAGCCATTGTACAAATAGAAACAAAATAACAGGCACTCCCTCAGGAAACAAGGAAATCGGGAAACAGAAGTCTTTAATTGTAAGCAGTGTATAATTTGTCAGCAGCCATTGTACAAACAAAAAATGAATTGCTTAGTAGTACATGTTGTTTTAACAAAAATACCAGGCACTTGCACTTCATTAAAAATACGTGTTTAAGGTGCACACAAACTAAAGTGCATATCATGCCTTTTGAAGTAAACTCTCAGCAAAGCATGCAAAATAAAGTACATAGCAGCCTAATTTGCAAATTGTCATGACAATGGGGAACATGCAGCGTAGGCAGACTGGGGTATGACAGTGGTATCTTGATAGAATTGTAGGCTGTGAACTTGGTGGTGGCTACTTTAACCTATGGGACATTACTCCCAACTCACCTTTCACTGTCCTTAGTATGCCAGCTTCCAATATTGCTTTGAAATTGGTGGAGCTGCCTTCACCAACAACTGCTATTGAACTGTTGTCATTCATAGTGTCTGCTCCACCTATACAGTGCACAAATTAGGAAAGGACATGTATTCTGATAAGAAAGAGGTTGATCATCCTTCCTTTTATTAGGCGAGGGACATAGTTCTGTGTTGAAAAGGGAATTGCTACTCCTTACTGGAGTCACTACTGAACAGGGAAACTAGTATGATAAAACCTGAAACTTGAATTGTTTTCATCAGGTAAACAATTACTGAAATGATAGGCTATTTATGCCAGCTTTGTACGTCTTAATCCTGACAACACTAAACATCTCTATAAATACAATGTTTTTCTCACCTGTGTAATTTTTCTGTTAACACCACTGTGTATTTTTGTCCCCGTATACTAAATATCACTTTACCATTTTGTGAAGTGCCCTGTCATCCTATGCCCAAGGTTTTCATCAAGCTATATATCAAGTACTTAAACAACATCATCCTGTCGGCTTCAGAGTGGTGAAGTGAGATTTCTTCTCAACTGTCAACGATTCTCCTTCATTCAAGAGTCTTTGGCAAAGCATTCCAATTCTTCGAAGAAAGTTATGAGAACGTTGTATAACTTAATTCAGTTTGTTCTTCACAAGGAGTACAGCAACTTCTGACCAGAGTGCAATGAACATTTTAGGGAAATTTTCAAAACCCATTTTTATAAAATCCCTTATGCTAGGAGACGAGATTTAAACAAAGTTCCACAGTCAACTGGCAGTCAGTAATATCTGTAAGGCACTGGCAAGATATTATCTATTTTATAGGTTTGTCTTACCCGGTGGACTGCCATGTTTTGAACGTTTTGCAGTTATACCAGCAAATAGTGAAAAATACCTAGGTAGGGACCACTGCTGTGATCTGAGCAAGATGAACTTAGAAGCAAAACCACTATAACTCTGTTTCTAAGGTATTGGTGACAACACTCTCCTTAATATGCTCAGTTGGAGGTGTCAGGCCTTCAGCATCTCATTAATCTGCTGTTGAGAAGAAATTTCCTAAGTCAGTTCAAAGATTCTAGCGATGGTCACAGGCTTAAGTGTTGTCACAGGTAATGAGTCCAAATGCCTTAATTTCTACCCACTAACAACACCTTAATCTTGATTTTAGTAAGATTTAGAAAATGGGATTTTATCCATAGGTTTACAGCCTATATACAGAAAAAAGTTCCCATTTCTATTGCAGAAGATGGTTTCTTTCTGCTCAACAAGACCTGGGTGCCACAGGCAAAGTTATAGAAACAAAGTACTTTGTTAAAATGAGGCATGCAAACGCATGAACTTGTTGAGAACAGATCAGTGGACTAAATAATGAACCACAGATAATGGGATAAGTGGTCAGAGTAAGTAGAAAGAGCAACACATTGGATTCTTTCATGTAAAAATGACTCAAGCCATTTGAGGACCAACTCTCCAAACCTAGCCTGGGACAATCGTGGCAGCAGTATGTCATGATCAACAGTATACTATGTTGCTGCCAGAGATAATAAAATCAGGGACCAGACACTGCTGATCTGACTTGATACTGCTGAAATACCCCTATTGTTGTTCATCTTGTACCGCCAAAAGCAGAGTCTTAGAATATTTCCATCATCTGAAACATGCCTAAAGAGGGCTAAATAAGCTGTTTTCTTTAGTGATAGCTGTCAATCAACTTCCCAAGACCAGGCATGTTTGACATTTTATGACACATGAAAGCGTTAGATAGGTTGTTTAAGTAGTAAGGTTACTACATAGGTTTGACTTTATCTATATACATAGAGGCAGTAATCGTTTTTAGAATGAGGAAAATATTAGATCTAACATTTTCTTATGGGGTATTGATTTACGGGTATCCATGAGAACTCCAAATCCTCAACTTTCTTAGATCAGACACTCAATCTTTCTTTTCAAAGAGGGAGGGAATTATCTGTTTATTATATACAGAATAGATCACTGAAACCAAAAGAAAATTAAAACTGCACTGAAGAGGTCTGATAAGAGAAAAACTCATTTGGAATGAGATGTGTTTCATGGTTTGCTTCATTTTCGTATGGTCCAGACTTTTTTTAAAATAAATTAATCTGCAAGTGATTTACTTATGATGGCAGAAGGTTGTGCAGGGCTCACAATTGGCAACAACAATTTTCCTAATAAACCCTTTTATTGTTTTAATTTAGCGTTATGAGCTATCAGATCTTCAGTTTCATATTCCTTTTGCAAAACACACTTAGAAACAAAAAAACGCTGTTTTTGTTCTCGAGAACCTCCGGAGCAAACCAATACTAACGATTTTGATGCAGTTTAGTCAAATCTAGGGGCATATTAACAAGGTAGGCGATTTGAAATTATCGCCGTTTTTTCGGCCGTTTTTGTCCGAAAAGCGGCGATAATTTCTTTGCCCTATCAGCAAAGACACGCTATCGGGTGTTTTGCTGATTTTGCGCCCTTGTCAATAAAGCCCAGCTTTGCATCTCTAATGAGATGCAAAGTGGGCGTTCCAGGGCAAAATAATAGGAGAAATGTCGCTAAGCAACATTTCTCCTATTAACAAGCTGCTCGCTAATAAGAAGAGCGTTAGGAAAAGTAGCGCTAACCACAGTTAACACTACTTTCCTAACGCCTGCTTGTGACCTGTTCTTAGCCATGTAATCCAATGGGAGGTGGATTACATGGCTTAGATTGTCCTGCCCTATCAGCAATTTTATCGCCATTTTCAATGGAATATCGCTGGAAAACCAGCGATATTCCATTGAAAACGGTGATAATACCTGCTATCGTGGAATTTTTATCTCCATGGTGTTAAGCGTTGTTAATACAACGCTACCATGGAGATTATCGCCTGCGATAGCGGGCGATAGACTTCCTCACGCTAGCAGCGGGCAGCGATAATTATCGCTGCCACTTGCTAATATGTCCCCTAGTCTCCTAATAATATTGGGTGTTTCAGACATCATCACCTGGGATACAGCTAGGGAAGAAATCATTTGAAAAACAGTCTGATTTCAGCCATGGGTCGGCACAGCAGTGTTTAAAAAAAAACCAAATTAATTTAGATTAGTTAAACATAAGCTACCTTTAATCCTAAAGCTAATCACTCCATGGTCAGACCACATATGTGGCAAGAGTAAAACAAATCAGTTGGTGCATATAACCTCTGTTCGGGAAGTCTTTTCCCTCACGCGTCTATAGTGCTCATGAAGAAAAGGATTTAGTCAACATTTTAAGAACTGGGGCTTCTTTCAGATGGCTGATTGTAATTAAATGTTTTTGTGTTTGTTGTTAGTGAGCACATTAGGTCAACAAACAAACGGGTGCGTGTATGTTGATACAGTCAACAACAACCAAAGTAACAGGTTTAGATAAAGTAGATGGAGAAAGATCATAAGAGCCCACTCTCGATCCCAACCACATGGTCTGAGGTAGTTTAATTCACAGTCTTTTACAACAAGAGTTAGAAATAATGAGGAACCCCACCTCCTCTTGACGCCAAACTGTTAAACGCAATTGTATGTTCTGTGAAGTTGATTGGGCATCCACGTCCAAGGTCATCGCAAAATGACCCTTTTGAGACACTTTTGCGCAGCCGATGTATCACTTTTTGTGACCCAGTGGCAGCGTAAACAATGCACCACGTTACGCCATATTTCCAAGGTGAGGCATCTAGGCAGATGCATCACCTTGTAAAGCCCTGCGCCACATTATACCTGCGTCAGGTATAATGTATGCAGGGTGGGCGTTCCCATGCAATAAAGCCTCGTGGAAGTGGAGCAGTGAAATCTATCAGATTTCAGTGTGCCACTTCTAGGACGTCACTGCGTCAAAACTTTATGCCTGGCTCAGAGCAGGTGTAAGGATGATGCAGTGGTATGTGTGTGGGCCTGCCTTATGCATTTCTGGATTGCTTGTGACACAACTCCGGCAATGTGTGACTTTTGCGCTGACGAAAACGTCAGGATTCCTGACGCATCTGTCACTCCTAGCGACATGGAGTGCCGTACAGTAAATACAGCGCATCCATCGTGTCACAAGGAGGGCACATTGAAAACATTGCATCGCTGATTTCAAGCAGCGATGATTTCAAGCAGCGATGCAACAGTTTTCATAACCAAGTCCCTAAGTTTGTTCAACTCTTCAAAATGTAAGATGTAAAATATAAGATATCTGTAGGAGAGTAGGGTCTGCAATCCTATGATCACCCAGATTTTTGCTTTTTGCTGCACTGGTTTACGACTTTCCCTGGTTGTGGGCCTGCTAATCAGACCCACAGCCTAGCTGTTCTCTCTATCCAAATTGTACTCAGGTACTGAATTGGCACTGGGCCCTCTCCAAGTCCCTGTACCCAGGGCTGAGGTGCACCCAGAAGTCTCCCAGGGGCTGAAGCATGTATTATGCCACCCCTGGGCTGACTAACTAAACTGACACAACTGGCTGCACGACAGCTGGGGCAAGGTGGTGTACTCACCCTTTGCTGTAGATATAGTATACCTATATCTAACCCTAAAATGGACACACAGATCTCCTATCAGTCACTCCTATGGCAGGCCTTAACAATCCTGAAGGCAGAGTGCTTGGAATCATGTGAGATGGTGCTCTGGCATGAGCTGAGCCTGTCTGCGGCTTTCGGGATCTATCCCTTAGCCGTTTCCATGATATCGCATACCATATACTCTTAAGTGCATTATAATCCTCGCGGTTATATGCCAACTCTGGTATCGCTTTATCAAAACATGTCGAGTAAGGTGTCATACGAATTGGAATACTAACCCCTCGCCAATTCTGGTGACGGGGTTAGCATTCCACCCTTCTAGAGGGACACGACATGTATGTAACCCCTAACCCCGGTTAAAGTCAAACAGAGCCTCAGCTCCACAAAATGGATGCTGCCACCGAGACACAAGTCTGCCCTCCTGCTGCTGGGAGTCCTCCCAGAGCAGGAGATAAGGACAAAGGGTTTCCTGCCAGGGGCGGTGCCAGCACCGTCCCAGACAGGATTTTGTGTATCCTAGGTAGGCAGGGCTTCAGAGGAAGGTGACTGCAAGTGGCACCCCGGTGCTCACTATGCATAGGCCGGCTTGAACCAGTTCCAGGGACACTCCAGACCCTGAGCTGGGGAAAAGCCCGCCAAGGAAGTGGGTGTAACCACCCCCCTCCTGGTCCCACCCATAGGGCAGGACCTAGTCGCGTGCCAGCCCCCTTTTCCCAGATAAAGGTAGGAGCAGGCCCCCTTCCAAATTAGATCATCTTTGGAATCAAGACACGACTTTCTGCGAAAGGACTTCAAGATTTCCTTCTTCAAGATTCTCCCTTGTGACTAAGGAGTAGTCACCCTGCATCCGCAGGCACCATCGCAAGAACACTGCGGTCTGCTGTAAGTCCTTCCTCCGGAATCCGACTGCCCAGCTCGACAAGACCCGGCTTCCCTGGCACCTCCGACCTCTACTCACCTCTACAGCCAAGCTGAGAACCGTGAGTGCGACGAGACCTCAAGGGACCGACTATTGCCAAGACTGCACGACTTCTGCACAGCAAGCCCGCCGAGTAATTTCCTGGCGAGTGCTTTGGGGTCCGAGAAGCCCCGACCCTGAGCAGCTCCAGCACCGAAGATCAGCCCCCCAGCATCTCCACGATCTGCGTGGGGCCCTTCTGCTTTTTGCTGCTCACCGCGTTGTTTGGCTACTAGCCCGCTGGCTTGTGGCCTTCCTGACGACGCCCGACGACATCACTGCTGCTAGTCTGGTTGCTCCAGACTGGCTCTTGCTCCCTTCCAGAAGAGGAGCACCCCGGACCCTCCTGGTCCACTCAAGATGCCATTTTGAGTCCACCGCGTGGGCTTGAATTAGCCAAGGCTTTGTTGCCCAATCCTGGGTTCTTCGACGCCGACAGCTTCATCCATCGTGGGACAGCTCGCCTCTCCATCCTGGTCGCCGACAACGCCTCCTGGTCCGTGAGATCTGCAGAGCACAGCGTCGCCCACTAACCTAGTCGAGGTGACTACCATCCGGTGCCCTCCTGGTGCCCACTGACTACTGGCTAGTAGTCACGAACTTGATCCCCTCTGCTTTCAGGTGTCATCCATCTTCCAGATCCAGGCTTGGATCACTTCGAACTATCTTCACTGGTCGCCTGCCAGCATCCTTCTTCCAGGCTCCTGGTCCGGCAACGAGGATTCCCGACGTCTTTTGAGACCTATGCAGCTGCAGCCCCTGGGCTAGGTAACTTCGGCATTTCGGTGCCCCAGCATAGCCTCACTATCCAAGGGTCAGGATCCACTGTCGTTTTCTCCCTACCAGGTCGGGTTCGCCCGTGAACACTAACTTTAGCGTTACTAGCTACCATAGACTTTGTCCCGCATCCCGCGTGAGAGTGCACACTCTGCACCCGAGTCCCCTAGGCCTCCTAGAAGTAATCTAACGATTCCATAGTCAAGTCCTAGCGATTCCAAAGCCTATTAGTACTGTACTTACCTGCTAGTAATTTCGCATTCCACTTTTAAAGTATATGGTTTTTCGTGCCCCTCGGGCATTTGTATATACTGTGCTAACTTAAGTATTTTCGTAAGAGTTTTGTTGTGTGCCTAGCACCCTGTCCTCATAAAGAGTACAGGGCTGTTGTGATTCTAATAAATACATTGTTTATTTTCATAACACTGGTGTGGTGTCCTTTCACTGGGTGTTCAAGGGGTAATGTGATGGTAAAACAGCTGGCTTAACACGCCCTCTAGAGTCTTAGCCTTAGACTGCTCGTATCCATGCTACTAGGATAGCTGGTCCATGAGGTTGACTTACAACCAATCATCAATAAGGGTTGTTTGGACTGATATATAGTGATCACTAGAATAGTGAACACTGCACATCAGGCCAACTTCTCACATTGGTGGCAGTGGTGGGATTTGAGCTTGCTGTTGTTTTACCACACATATCCTAAGAATATCTTGTGAAAGATCACATAAGTACTAAAGGTACATATAACTTAGCTTAGAATACTCTGAGTTCTACTGAACCAGCTGTTGTAGCTCCTAGGGCCTAGCACACCCTAAACTACAACTCTAGCAAGGGATCAGTAGGCAAACATATAGTGTAGGTAAGTGCACCACTTACACCTCACTAGAAAAAGCATGTCTAACCATGGAGAGTCCACTGAGACTCCCCTGGTAAGTGTTGACCCTCCACAGGTCACTTCAAGATATGCAGCTCTCAGTTTCCAGGAGATGAGACAGGTCTGTACCTCCAGGAAACTGAAGCAGGGGTCTAACCCCACCATTCCCTTTCTGATAGGTCTCTTAGAGACATATGATGCCAGAAAGATTTCTCAGTTACATGAGAACATGCCAGCCTTAGAGGGAACCTCTGGGGATCCAGACCTCCCCAACACTGCTACTGCAGTTGAGGAGGAGGAGGATCAGGAGGAACTCTCTGGGGATGAGGTAGACAAAGGTCTTGAGGTAGTCAGAAGGCTAACCAGGGCCAACTTAGACTTACTTGGGCTAGGATCTGGGGGACCCCCAGTTCTAACCCGAAGTGGGCCTAACCTTGGAGTTAGGAGAGATAGATCTCTTTCTAGGGACTCCAATAGATCTCTGCACTCTAATGCCTCTTCCCAGAGGAGGAGGAACTCTCCACAGAGGAGAGTGACTTCCCCTCAGAGAATAGAGCAGGAAGCTAGAATGAGACAGGCTGCTCTGAGGATTGAAAGGGAAGAACTTGCCCTGGCCAAAGAAAAGCTTGCCTTTGCTAGAGAGCAGCAGATGAGTGGGCTAGCTCCCACTGGTGGCAGCAATCTCCCAAGAGATAGAGAGAAGGGTTTAGATACTAAACACCTGACTAAAATTGTGCCCCCCTTTAAGCAAGGGGATGATATCCAGAAATGGATGGCTGCTTTGGAGAGGGCCTGCACTGTGCAGTGCATTCCCCGAAGTCAGTGGGCAGCTATACTGTGGCTCTCCTTTGATGGTAAAGGTAGAGATAAGCTCCTCACTACAAGAGTGGAGGATGCTAATGATTACCAGGTCCTGAAAAATGCAATGGTTGATGGGTTTGGTTTAACCACTGAGCAGTACAGGTTGCTGTTCAGAGACACCCAGAAAACTCAGTCTCAGGACTGGTCTGACTTTGTGGATTGTGCCACTAAGGCTTTGGAGGGCTGGTTGCTGGGTAGCAAGGTTACAGATTACACAGGATTGTATAATCTTATGATGAGAGAACAAATTTTAAACAATTGTCAGAACCAGTTGTTGCACCAGCACCTTGTTGATTCAGATCTGACCTCTCCCCAAGAATTGGGAAAGAAGGCAGACAAATGGGTCAGGACAAGGATCAAGCAGAACCAGAACCAGAACCAGGGTGGTCAGAAGAAAGCAGACCAGAAGGGTAATGCAAAGAGTGAACAAAATGACCAGAAGTCTTCACCAGGTCCCCAACAAACCAAAGAGGGTGGGGGTCAGGCTTCCCAGAAGAAGAAGACTCAAGAAGGCCAGTCAAAAAGGTGGTGCCAGTACTGCAAAAGTAAGTCTCACTGGTTTAGTGAGTGCACCAAAAGAGGAGGACAAACTCCTGCCACTACAGCCCCTAAGGCAACTGCACCCCCTAGTACAGTCAGTAGTGGTAGTGTACCTCCCAAGGCATTAGTTGGGTTAACCTTGGGTACAGAGGGGTCTGACAACTTAGTTGGCACACTCACTCAGGCTGTCCTTGTCTGTACAGGGGATATGGATATGTCCCCTGAGATAAGTCCCAATACTTTGGGCAAATACAGGCAGACACCTTTGATTAATGGCAAAATGGCTCAGGCCTATAGGGACACTTGTGCCAGTGTCACCATGGTGACACCTAACTTTGTGGACCCTGGACAGATCATGCCAGGTACTGATTTCCTGGTGACCAATGCTAGCAACGTCACTACTAGTCATAGTGTGGCGATTGTGGCTTTCTCCTGGGGTGGAGTGAAGGGACAAAAGAAAGTTGTAGTCAGTTCAGACCTCCCAGTTGATTGTTTGTTGGGCAATGATTTGGAGTCATCACAATGGTCAGAAGTGGAGCAGAGGACTCACATGGAAATGTTAGGCTTGCCAGCACATGTGCTTGCTGTGACTAGGTCACAGGCCAGAAAATGCCCCACTGAACAGGTGCTGGATCCTGAAATTATGGACCAGACACCTCCCAAGAAGAAGAGCAGTAGGGTTAAGGCTTTGCCTTCCCCCTTGCCCCAGGTTGAGGATCAAGTCTCTGAGGAGGCTGATCTGAGAGAACTGAGGGAAACTGAGCCTAAAGAGCTTGAACTTGATCAAGTTGAGTTTCTGGGCTCAGGGGGACCCTCCAGAGCAGACCTGGGGAAGGCACAGTTAGACTGCCCTTCCCTTGAACACCTCAGACAGCAGGCTGCTGCTGAGGCTGCAGGGAATGCCACAGGTGCCCACAGGGTATACTGGGAAGATGGACTCCTGTACTCTGAGTCAAGAGACCCCAAGCCTGGTGCAACCAGGAGGCTGGTCATCCCCTTGTCTCTGAGAGGTTTCCTTCTCACCTTGGCCCATGAGATTCCCCTTGCAGGTCACTTAGGCCAGACAAAGACTTGGGACAGGCTTGTCTCACACTTTCACTGGCCCCACATGAATGAGAATACCAAGGAGTTTTGTCGCTCCTGTGTCACTTGCCAAGCCAGTGGTAAGTCAGGTGGCACAACAAAGGCCCCCCTCATACCACTACCTGTGGTGGGGGTTCCCTTTGAAAGAGTGGGGATTGACATTGTTGGTCCAATGGAACCCCAGACAGCATCAGGGCACAAGTTTATACTGGTGGTGGTGGATCATGCCACCAGGTATCCTGAAGCTATACCACTTAGGACCACTACAGCACCTGTAGTGGCAAGAGCCCTAGTTGGAGTGTTCTCCAGAGTGGGTTTCCCTAAGGAGGTCGTTTCTGACAGAGGTACAAACTTCATGTCAGGATATCTGACTGCAATGTGGAAGGAGTGTGGTGTGAACTACAAGTTCACCACACCCTATCATCCACAATGCAATGGGCTTGTTGAGAGATTCAACAGGACCCTCAAAGGGATGATTCATGGACTACCTGAAACTCTTAGGAGAAGATGGGATGTCCTGATCCCCTGCCTCTTGTTTGCTTACAGAGAGGTCCCACAGAAGGGGGTTGGCTACAGCCCTTTTGAGCTTCTGTATGGGCATCCTGTAAGAGGACCCCTGTGTTTGGTGAAGGAAGGATGGGAGAGACCTCTCAAAAAGCCTGCAACCAACATAGTGGACTATGTACTTGGTCTCCGCTCCAGGATGGCTGAGTACATGGAAAAGGCATCTAAAAACCTTGAGGCCAGCCAAGAACTTCAAAAAGCTTGGCATGACCAAAAGGCTGTTCTGACTGTGTATCAGCCAGGACAGAAGGTGTGGGTGCTGGAGCCAGTGGCCCCAGCAGCTCTGAAAGACAAATGGTCTGGGCCCCACACCATCATTGAGCAAAAGGGAGAGGTTACCTACTTGGTGGACCTTGGAACTCCCAGGAGCCCTCTCAGAGTGCTCCATGTTAACAGGCTCAAGGCATATGTTGACAGGAAGGACATGAGCTTGCTCATGGCCACAGATGAGGGACAGGAGGAAGAGAGTGACCCTCTCCCAGACCTGCTCACTCAGAATCCTGATGATGGATCAGTTGATGGTGTTGTCTTTTGTGGCAGCCTCACTGAACATCAGCAACAGGATTGCAGGCAAGTTCTGCAATCCTTCAGACATATGTTCTCTCTGACACCCAGCCAAACTGATTGGTGTACCCATGATGTTGACACTGGGGACAGTCTGCCTGTCAAGAGTAAAATCTACAGACAGCCTGATCATGTTAGAGACTGCATCAAAACTGAAGTGCAGAAAATGTTGGAACTGGGAGTCATTGAGCCCTCGGATAGCCCTTGGGCTAGCCCAGTAGTTCTAGTGCCAAAGCCTCACACCCAGGGTGGTAAGAAAGAGATGAGGTTTTGCGTAGACTACAGAGGCCTCAATGCAGTCACTAAGACTGATGCCCACCCAATACCAAGAGCAGATGAACTTATAGATAAATTGGCTTCTGCCAACTTCTTAAGTACATTTGATTTGACAGCTGGGTATTGGCAAATCAGGTAAGCTGAGGAGGCCAAACCCAAGACAGCATTTTCTACCCCTGGTGGGCATTATCAGTTTGTGGTAATGCCCTTTGGTCTGAAAAATGCACCTGCCACCTTCCAAAGGTTGGTGAATCAAGTCCTCACTGGGCTGGATGACTTCTGTGCAGCATATCTTGATGATATTGCTGTCTTTAGCTCCACCTGGGAGGATCACCTGGTCCACCTGAGGCAAGTGTTAGAGGCTCTGCAAAAGGCAGGCCTCACTATCAAGGCCACAAAGTGCCAGATAGGGCAGACACAGGTTGTATACCTGGGCCACCTTGTAGGTGGAGGCCAGGTTCAGCCACTGGAGAGTAAGATACAGGCCATCAAGGACTGGACTCCTCCAATCACCCAGACTCAAGTTCGAGCTTTCTTGGGCCTGACTGGGTACTATAGGAAGTTTGTCAGAAATTATGGGTCCATAGTGACCCCTCTTAATGACCTGACAAGCAAAAAGATGCCAAAGAAAGTTCAGTGGACAGCAAGCTGTCAGAAAGCATTCAATGACCTAAAGCAGGCCATGTGCACAGCACCTATCCTAAAGAGTCCAGATTACTCCAAGCCATTCATTGTCTAAACAGATGCTTCTGAGTTGGGTGTGGGGGCTGTTCTGTCTCAACTGAATTTTGATGGTAATGATCAGCCTATTGCTTTCATTAGTAGAAGGTTGACACCCAGAGAGAAAAATTGGTCAGCTATTGAGAGGGAGGCCTTTGCTGTGGTTTGGGCCCTGAAGAAGCTGAGGGCCTACTTGTTTGGTACTCACTTCACCATTCAGACCGACCATAAGCCCCTCTTGTGGCTAAATCAGATGAAGGGTGAAAACCCCAAACTGCTTAGGTGGTCCATTTCCCTACAGGGGATGGATTTTACAGTGGAGCATAGACCTGGTACTGATCACAGCAATGCTGATGGGCTCTCCAGGTATTTCCACTTAGAGCAAGAAGACTCACCTGGTCAAGGTTAGTTTATTGTCCCAAAGTTTGGGGGGGGGGTCATGTAGGAGAGTAGGGTCTGCAATCCTATGATCACCCAGATTTTTGCTTTTTGCTGCACTGGTTTACGACTTTCCCTGGCTGTGGGCCTGCTAATCAGACCCACAGCCTAGCTGTTCTCTCTATCCAAATTGTACTCAGGTACTGAATTGGCACTGGGCCCTCTCCAAGTCCCTGTACCCAGGGCTGAGGTGCACCCAGAAGTCTCCCAGGGGCTGAAGCATGTATTATGCCACCCCTGGGCTGACTAACTAAACTGACACAACTGGCTGCACGACAGCTGGGGCAAGGTGGTGTACTGGCCCTTTGCTGTAGATATAGTATACCTATATCTAACCCTAAAATGGACACACAGATCTCCTATCAGTCACTCCTATGGCAGGCCTTAACAATCCTGAAGGCAGAGTGCTTGGAATCATGTGAGATGGTGCTCTGGCATGAGCTGAGCCTGTCTGCGGCTTTCGGGATCTATCCCTTAGCCGTTTCCATGATATCGCATACCATATACTCTTAAGTGCATTATAATCCTCGCGGTTATATGCCAACTCTGGTATCGCTTTATCAAAACATGTCGAGTAAGGTGTCATACGAATTGGAATACTAACCCCTCGCCAATTCTTGCGACGGGGTTAGCATTCCACCCTTCTAGAGGGACACGACATGTATGTAACCCCTAACCCCGGTTAAAGTCAAACAGAGCCTCAGCTCCACAAAATGGATGCTGCCACCGAGACACAAGTCTGCCCTCCTGCTGCTGGGAGTCCTCCCAGAGCAGGAGATAAGGACAAAGGGTTTCCTGCCAGGGGCGGTGCCAGCACCGTCCCAGACAGGATTTTGTGTATCCTAGGTAGGCAGGGCTTCAGAGGAAGGTGACTGCAAGTGGCACCCCGGTGCTCACTATGCATAGGCCGGCTTGAACCAGTTCCAGGGACACTCCAGACCCTGAGCTGGGGAAAAGCCCGCCAAGGAAGTGGGTGTAACCACCCCCCTCCTGGTCCCACCCATAGGGCAGGACCTAGTCGCGTGCCAGCCCCCTTTTCCCAGATAAAGGTAGGAGCAGGCCCCCTTCCAAATTAGATCATCTTTGGAATCAAGACACGACTTTCTGCGAAAGGACTTCAAGATTTCCTTCTTCAAGATTCTCCCTTGTGACTAAGGAGTAGTCACCCTGCATCCGCAGGCACCATCGCAAGAACACTGCGGTCTGCTGTAAGTCCTTCCTCCGGAATTGGACTGCCCAGCTCGACAAGACCCGGCTTCCCTGGCACCTCCGACCTCTACTCACCTCTACAGCCAAGCTGAGAACCGTGAGTGCGACGAGACCTCAAGGGACCGACTATTGCCAAGACTGCACGACTTCTGCACAGCAAGCCCGCCGAGTAATTTCCTGGCGAGTGCTTTGGGGTCCGAGAAGCCCCGACCCTGAGCAGCTCCAGCACCGAAGATCAGCCCCCCAGCATCTCCACGATCCGCGTGGGACCCTTCTGCTTTTTGCTGCTCACCGCGTTGTTTGGCTACTAGCCCGCTGGCTTGTGGCCTTCCTGACGACGCCCGACGACATCACTGCTGCTAGTCTGGTTGCTCCAGACTGGCTCTTGCTCCCTTCCAGAAGAGGAGCACCCGGACCCTCCTGGTCCACTCAAGACGCCATTTTGAGTCCACCGCGTGGGCTTGAATTAGCCAATGCTTTGTTGCCCAATCCTGGGTTCTTCGACGCCGACAGCTTCATCCATCGTGGGACAGCTCGCCTCTCCATCCTGGTCGCCGACAACGCCTCCTGGTCCGTGAGATCTGCAGAGCACAGCGTCGCCCACTCACCTAGTCGAGGTGACTACCATCCGGTGCCCTCCTGGTGCCCACTGACTACTGGCTAGTAGTCACGAACTTGGTCCCCTCTGCTTTCAGGTGTCATCCATCTTCCAGATCCAGGCTTGGATCACTTCCAATTATCTTCACTGGTCGCCTGCCAGCATCCTTCTTCCAGGCTCCTGGTCCGGCAACGAGGATTCCCGACGTCTTTTGAGACCTATGCAGCTGCAGCCCCTGGGCTAGGTAACTTCGGCATTTCGGTGCCCCAGCATTGCCTCACTATCCAAGGGTCAGGATCCACTGTCGTTTTCTCCCTACCAGGTCGGGTTCGCCCGTGAACACTAACTTTAGCGTTACTAGCTACCATAGACTTTGTCCCGCATCCCGCGTGAGAGTGCACACTCTGCACCCGAGTCCCCTAGGCCTCCTAGAAGTAATCTAACGATTCCATAGTCAAGTCCTAGCGATTCCAAAGCCTATTAGTACTGTACTTACCTGCTAGTAATTTCGCATTCCACTTTTAAAGTATATGGTTTTTCGTGCCCCTCGGGCATTTGTATATACTGTGCTAACTTAAGTATTTTCGTAAGAGTTTTGTTGTGTGCCTAGCACCCTGTCCTCATAAAGAGTACAGGGCTGTTGTGATTCTAATAAATACATTGTTTATTTTCATAACACTGGTGTGGTGTCCTTTCACTGGGTGTTCAAGGGGTAATGTGATGGTAAAACAGCTGGCTTAACACGCCCTCTAGAGTCTTAGCCTTAGACTGCTCGTATCCATGCTACTAGGATAGCTGGTCTATAAGGTTGACTTACAACCAATCATCAATAAGGGTTGTTTGGACTGATATATAGTGATCACTAGAATAGTGAACACTGCACATCAGGCCAACTTCTCACAATATCCAAGTTATATTTGCTATTGAGGGCGCATCAATAGGATACCAGTTCAAGGTATTGAGCACAATAGTTTTTACTCTTGGTGATATCTAGGACTGGCACGAATATGTTTTAGATTTAAAAATACACTAGGAGAAAAGAGTGCCTTGTAGTGGCATACAATAATTAGTTCATCATGCCAACACGTTTTCCTCCTTTGGCAAGGGTAGCAGGAATAAGAGTCCTTCAAATTGGGCTGCCCCCTGGCCCAGCCCAGGCCAATGACTGGTGCAGATGTGCTTGCCTTTGGCCAACATGCCATGCCCCACCTGTAGAAGGGGTCAGTTGCTGCTGTCGTAATCAGCTCTATTTACCTCCAAGGCACACTTCGTATACTAAGTATTCCGTCTGTGTGCAACCTCTAGGAAAAGATCAAGAAACCATCACCTGTAATAAATAAACATTTAAGTATTAGCAGGGGACCCAAAATCAAAATCAAACGAGGAGCAAAGTTAAGGTTGAAAACCCTGTATTCTGCAGACTTCAAAAGTGGTCTTCTTAGTTCAAGTACATAAATCTCTTCTCAAAACCACGCCCCTCCCAAGTGCCTACACAAATATTTTATATCATATTAGCATCTCCCTGAGATCTAATGAAAGTACCACCAACATTATCAAATCTGGCCCTCAGACGTCTAAGCCAAAAGGCATGCCACAACAGTTCTCTATATCCCATTTTAAGTTGCATATCCTTGTTTTAAATGCCTGTCTGTGGTTTCCTAATGTGATGGCACCTGCATAATGCATGCAGCAGATCGACACTGTTAACCAACTGATAACGTATTGAATTTACTATTTCTCTTTTCTATGTAGATTTATATGCAAATCATACCTTAGACTGAGAAGGATCACTATCACAGTCTGTATCTGAAACCGTGTACATCATTTTGCTTCAGTCATTTATGTGTAAGGAATTACAAATGAATAAATACTTGAATAAGTACTCACACTATATAGAAAATCGGTTCAAACACATCATGGAGATCCTACAATTATTTTAAATTACAGCCCTAACTGGGTTTTATATTGGTACAATGTAAGTGTTATTTGCCTACTAATTTCATAATATAGTTTTTAAATACAGGTAAAGTGCAGAGGAGTATTTAAAGGTACTTGATCCGTTCTTAAGGTTCTCGTGTTGCCACCGAGCTACTCACAAAAAGGGCCCTCTCTTATTTTACCATTCTTGTATTACTTTCAATTTCAAGAAGAAAATTTCTGAAGTAAAAGTGAATGTAGGTTTTCAAATGTTCCATTCTAAAATGCTGAGCAAGTACCCTGAGTCTTAACAAACGTGCCTGTTTAAATGTTGAAATGCATTCTTATCTTACTTCTCAGAACTGTACATAAATTTCACCCTCTCTTAGCAATTCCAAAATCCGAAAAATGTACATTAGTTATCCGTTTCTGTCAAACCCGTTTTTATTGCAAATATACCTTGTCTGTAAAAAATATGAATATTCAGAAAATATGTATTCATCAGTACATTCCACGGAGATTTCAGGTATTGATTCCCTATTTCTTATCATATTTCACCTCATGTCATCAGGATATCATCAAATTGTCAACCCTCTAGGTAGCTTTTTCCATGATTGAATTGCCCACATTATCTGGAGTTACCTTCAAATAGCAATGGCAATATAATTCACTGCAGCAAAGCCTCGATCTCAATCTCTTCCAAGAAGAAGTAGCAACAAGCATTGTCAAAGCCAGTAGATCTGTCTTTAATATGTTAGCACATGTAAATACAGGCATCACAAATTCTGTTTACATGCGCTGTATACACAAATGCTGTTTTTCTCATTAAATAATGTAGTGTACGCTTTGCCAATGCTGGGAAAAGGTAGCAGCATGCATTGGTAATGCTAATAGGTCTGTCTTAAAACTTAATATCCTCCTCTAGTCACTAATGTGTTTCTGCACTCAATAAGTCATCATGCATACATTCTGTTACTTATTCTTGCATTATTGCATCCACTAATACACTCACTGACTCATTCTTGCATATGCCCTCTTAGCCTTCCATAATAAAAACACACACACAAGCTCCATAGGCATATATAAGATACATTTGAAAGAATACAAGTAGACACAAGAAAACATATTCCCACCTAAATACGGCTGACATATGCTTCCAATAAAAAAATATGCAAACCAGTGGTTGGCTGTCTTGAAATTGCGTTGTATCTGGTGCATCTTCTTTGTAAAGTTCTAATTTAGCTCGTTAGAATAAACATGTTTGGCATTCTGGAATGGTAAAATAATGATACATTTTGGAAAAAAACATTCGAAGACGTCACCAAGTTTAAAAGTAGTGGCAGTACTGCAGATTGAATGTGATGGTGTGCACTGTAGATGACATAAGTTGCAAGCAAGTAGCCGAGCAACCCTCTCAGGGAAAATGCAGTATGCACTAAAAATACCAAACAAAATAAAAAAAAAAGGAAAAAAAAAAATGAAATATGAAATGGGACTGATAAAGAAGATTTTTTTGGAAGGTGCCTGACGTGTCCTTTGTCTAGCACAGATGACAAGGACACGTATCAGTATTCGTGTGGCTTTTTATTTCACAAGCTCCTTCTTCATTCTCCTGCGGTCCCTGTCTGACCCCTCCCTTTCCGTTTCCTCTCCTTCCGCTCTTCCATCCCAGGCTCCCCATCCCGGGTCCTAGTGCCCTTGTCCTAACATATACCACAACACTACACCTCCCCTCTCCTTCCACAATTTGAACAGATATCAACAAACAATAGAACAAGCCAATTAAAGAAAAAGAAAGGAACATAGTTACAGTTGTTCAATTAGACATGTAGGCCTCCAACGAATACTCTGTGGCGGACAGGCAACATCTTGAGCAGGTCTTTCACTTGCAGCCAAGAGAAGAGGAGGAGACACATGCTCACTTCCTGTCACCTGATTGTCCTCTTTTGCTGCACTTTCTGGAACTTCTAATGTCTCTCTTGTGACTGGCTTGCATCTCTGAAAATGCACAATATTTCTTGTTATCCTCTTGTGATCTGAAGCAGCCGTGATCATGGTCCCTTTTTGTTTTGTTACCAGTAGAAGATGAGCATGATATCGACTGTCAGATTTTCTTTGTTTTTCTTGGTGGTCAAGTACCCTGTCTCCTTCTTTGATGGTTGATGGTTTGGCTCTCCTATGACTGTCCGCATATTCTTTCATCTTGGCTTCTCTAGCACCATCTATTGCTGCTAAATCCTCATGTTTTGGATTTATTTTTTTCTGTTATATTTTTTTATTGCAGATTCACGGTGATTCAGTGACAAACACTCAGATACTTCAAACAAGGGCCACTAATAGCGCATCTCACTATCAGCAGATGGATACACGGCCAGAGGTTGGGCGGCAAGTTTTGGTAGAGTGCAGTTGGCGTATCCAATATACATTTCTGAGCATTCAAGGGGCATTCCGAGCCTCTGCACTTTTCTCTTTTGCTGAACCCCCCCCCCCATGAACAGTAAAACACAGGTTATTTTCTTTCATCAGATTACTTACAAAAACACTGCAGCGGCCACACTTTCCCACCCACTCCCCCCCCCCGCCCGCACCAGAGACGCACTTCATAGTTCTGAGTCACAAATCGCAGGTATCCAATGACAGTCCATTAGTACAGTAGTGATTGACTCCCTCTCAGTGTCAGTGTCCCATTCATCCTGGTAACCCATCCCACGCCCATCAAGGGAAGCCCACCCTCACAGCCCCCATCCAGCCCATGGTAGTGCCTCCACTTTGACCAAACTCTGCGGAATTTTTTGGGACATCCCCATGCCTTATAAGTTACCCTTTCGGCTGCCATGTAGAGATCAAGCCCTCTTCTCCATTCCTCCAGGACTGGGGGGTCCGGTGCCCCCCAGTGCTTTGCAATGTCCCTTTTCGCCACTACCAGTGCTAGGACCAGAAATATAAGAAGGGGACGTGGTAGATCTACCTCATTGGTCATGCCCAATAGTGCTAGCTTGGGATCTTGTAGGATCGAGGCCCCTAGGACCCCCTCCAATTCTTTGAACACCTGGGTCCAATATGCTTGTATGACACTACAAGACCATATCGTGTGGTAAAAATCCCCCACTCCTTGATGACATCTAAGGCAACTTTGGTCCTCCACTTTTCCCATTCTACATAGCCGCTGTCTATCATAGTAGGTTCTATGGAGTACATTGAACTGGATCAGTCGCAGTCGAGACTTAATTGCCACCTCCCGTGGATGCATCAGTACTGTGTCCCAGTCCAGGTCCTCCATCTCGCCTACATCCGCCTCCCAGGTGGCCCTGAGCTTTGCCAGATCCCCCAGCATATGGTTAGTTAACGTTTTATATGTCAGGGAGACCGCCTTACCCGATATCTGCTCTTGAAGGAGCCTCCCCTCAAGAGGTGCATACTCAGGGATATCTAAGAGTGCGATGTTTTGGGCCTTCCAGGCGTGTCGTAGTTGCATATATTTAAACTGTTGTGTGTCATGGAGTCCGAAGTCTGACGTAAGTGCCTGGAACAATTTAAGCTCCCCCTTGGCAATTACATACCCTATAGTAGAGATGCCAAGGTCGTCCCACCTTTGGAAACCTCGCAGTTTGTGGAGTTCCGCCAACCACTGGCAATGCCACAATGGCGTCTGTCGTGTGGGCTTCTTATCCCACCCCATGCGACGGTTGGCCTTCGTCCATGCAGATATTGTTACGGCCGTTGCTGGGAGGAGGGAAGTCCTCCGAAAGATCCCATAAAGAAAGCATAGTACGTTTTTGGATGACATTTTCGCTCTTTCAAGAGCGTATGTCGGGTGGTCCGCCGGGGCATGAAGCCAGTCATTTATTGGCGTTAGATGTTCTGCCCAGTAGTAGGCCTCTAGGTTAGGAAGTGAGATCCCACCACTATATTGATGCCTCTGAAGCGTGGACAGAGCCACCCTGGCATGCTTGCCTAGCCAGAGGAAGGATCGTAGGTCCGCATGGATCCTGTGAAAGACCGATGCCGGTATCGGATAATACTCATTTTGTAGAGCGTATAGGAATTTCGGTAATGTGACCATTTTAAACATGGCCGCCCTGCCTAGGAGCGTCAGCGGGAGCTGTCTCCACCGGTTCATATCTGCCACCGCGTTAAGTATGATCCGTTCTAAGTTCCTACCGAAGGAGAGAGTCTCACTCGCGGTAATATAGATCCCGAGGTATTGGAAGCCCTCGAAGGTTGTCAGTAGATCTTCTGGTAAACTCCCCCATCGGTTGCGCCTCCAGGGTCGTAAAGTACTGATTTGTGCCAGTTTATTTTGTGTCCGGCCATCTTGCCATAGCTTTCTATTTCTCGGAAGAGCTCTGGGATCGAGGTGTCTGGCTCGGTTACATAGAGCAGGACATCGTCTGCGTACAGCGAGATTTTTTCAGGCATCGAGTCAAAACCGCGAATGTCATCGTTTTGCCGGATCCTGGCGGCGAGCACCTCTATTGTGAGCGTGAACAAGAGGGGGGACAGGGGGCACCCCTGTCGAGTACCTCTCTGAATCTGGAACTCGCGCGATAAAGTCCCGTTCACCCGTACCCTGGCTCTCGGGGCAGTGTAGAGGAGCCGCACCCACTGGATGAAATTCGGCCCGAAACCGAACTTACTTAAAACTGCAAAGAGGAAGGGCCAGTGCACTGCATCGAACGCCTTTTCGGCGTCCAGGGAAAGGAACCAATGGGGGTCGCTGTGGTCCCGTACTTATTGTAGCCAGTTATGGGTTCTTCTGAGGTTCAATTTAGTAGCTCTATCTGGTAAAAAGCCTGATTGGTCCAGATGAACCAGACCTGTAATAACTGTTTTCAAGCGGGCTGCCAAGATGGTGGCCAACAGTTTCACTTCCGTATTCAGTAGGGAGATGGGTCGGTATGAGGCGCAATCCTCTCGGGCCTGCCCTCTTTATATATTGGGACAATCGTGGCCCTAGCCAGGTCTGGGGGTAGCTCTCCCTCCCCAAAGGCACCGGTAAAGAGGCCCTTAAGATGACGCGACAGTAGGTCCGCTGTACGTTTAAAGAGCTCCGCCGGGAAGCCGTTAGGACCCGGGGTTTTGCCTGGTCTCATCTTGCAATGGCCTTGGTGATGTCATCTACCGTTATGTCCGCCTCTAGGGCGTCCATGGACTCGGGTGGCAGAGTCGGTAGGACTGTTGCATCTAGATACTGTAGCGCCTCCTCTTGAGTGGCAAGGTCACGAGCTGCATAGAATGCCTCAAAATGCGTGGCGAAAGTTTCGGCTATCTCCGTATCAGTGTTGACAGTAACGCCACCATTGGCTTTAACACTGTCGATCCACCTCGCCGCCCGTTCTTTCCTGCTGAGCCACGCCAGGAGCTTCCCCGACTTGTCCCCCACATCGTATAGCCTGTGAAGGGTGGCAAGGGACTGGGTCTTCGCTTTGTCAGTCACCAGTTCCCTGTATTGTTTCTGAGTATCTAGAAGCCTTCTAAGGGTCTCGGCGTTTGCTTGGGCCAAAAAGTCCCTTTCCCTCTCCAGGATATCCTGCTCCAGGGCGGCCACTTCAGCCTGGAGTCTCCGTCTTTCTTCACCCAACCTAGAATTTATCCTGTCCCTAAGTAACGGCTTCAGGGCTTGCCACAGAGTAACACTGGATTCAACCGTACCCTCATTTTCTGCCAGATACACCTTAATGTCAGCCCGTATGCCTCTAAGTATGGTCGCGTTTTGTAGATCCCAGGCCGCCAGACGCCAAGATCCCGGGTGTCTACTCTGGTCCTGTCCCACCCTAACATACAATGGCGAGTGGTCCGATATGCCCCTGGCCTTGTATTCTGCAATATCATCTGCCCTCAGGTATTGGCGGGACATAAAAATGTAGTCGAGTCGCGAGAACACCTTGTGCGCCCCGGAGTAGTATGAGTATGCCTGTTGTGTCGGGTGAAGCCACCTCCAGATGTCTGTAAGTCCTATGGCGGACATCTGACTACAGAGTGTGGGCTGGTGCTCGCTTCTAGCCATGTCTCCAGATCTGTCGCGGCCGGTGTGCATGACATCATTAAAGTCCCCTCCTACCACTTGTATCGTATCAGAGGTCTCTGATAGTATGTGGCTAAGTGCTGTGAGTGTACGGGGCTGCAGTTTGGGCGGTGCATAGACCGAGACAAGCATGTAAGTGCGTCTTTTCCAGGTGCCCTGCACTCCGGCGTAGGTTCCTTGTGGGTCAAGCCAGGTGCGGGTGATGCAGAATGGGGATGGTTTTTTAACGATGACTGCCACCCCTCTAGAGTCAGAGGTGTATCCCGCATGTGCTAAAACCCTGTGTCTCCCCCGAGCGATAAAGGCGCACAGAGTACCCTTTAGGTGTGTTTCTTGCAAGAAGGTAAAGTCTGGGTCGACCCTCTTAATGTAGGCATTCACCAGGCCTCTTTTGGGTCAGGATGCTCAATCTCCTATCTGCCCCTCGTGGAGTGACTACGGTACTTGCCATTGGGGAACATGGTATCTGCAAGCGGCCTGGCCCCGGCATGTGTAGGTGAAGCGTGAGTTCAGTGTGCGTCGCTGCATGTGTTCAGTGAAATCGTATCCCCCTAACTTTCCCTCCCGGACCGTCGTCCGAACAATTCACCCCCCCATTCCCCAACTTGAATCAACTTGGCACCCCCCATTGCCTCCCCCCTCCCCACCTCCCTCCCCATCCAGTCGCATCCTAACACAGGACAGAACTGTCCGCAGGAGAAGGCCTGTCGCCCACCCACCCAACCCTCCCTTCAATAAACCAACAAAGAAAACACACAAGAAAATGTGTTAAACCAGAGGGCGTATCAACTTGCGTGCTTCTCCATGCCGGGCTGCCATCATTAAGAACCAGGTGCACTCCCACTCATGAATGTCAGTCTTGTGTTTCAGTCACTGGAGCGCCGTTCAGCCCCGAATCGTCCTGCTCCAAATGGCGGATCGCCTCTGCCAGCGGATGGACGGAATCCTGCGTTCTCCCCTCCTCCTCTCCCCCGATGCGCGGCCTCCCAGCTCCGCCTCGTCGTCACCTTCCGACCGAATGTCATTTCGGAGGCAGCTGAACCTAGATCCCGTTCCCGGGTGTGTCCCTGGCGACTCAGAGCCTCCTCTCCGTGCACAACCTGGGTCATGACCTCTGTACGGCGTCGCCGGCGTGTGCTTCTTCACCCTACGTGACTTCCTCCTTTGTGGCTTCGGCAATTCCCACTGAGAACTCTGCCGTATTGCTCTATCCAGTTCCTCTCGCCCGGCGGCCTCCCTGCTGTTAAGGATAGGGCGTTCTTTAAGCCACTGCCAAGCGTCATCCGGATGCGTGAAAAAGATAGACTTGTCCTTATAAAGCACTTTCAGTTTTGCTGGGAACAGGAGCATGTATGAGAGATTCAGTGTCCTCAGCTTCGCCTTCACAGCGTCGAAAGAGCGACGTTGTCTCTGTACCTCCTAACTGTAGTCTGGGAATATCATTATCGTCGTGTTTTCCAGGCGGATTTCTCCCTTTTTTCTGGCCTCCCTCATGATTAAGTCTCTGTCTGCAAAATTAAGAAAGCGCGCAATGACCGGTCTCAGTCTTGCTCCCTCAGGTGGTTTCGCCAAGAGGGCCCTATGCGCCCTCTCGATGATGAAGCAAGGAGAGAACTGCGCAGTGGGGAAGGTCTCCTTCAGCCAAGTGTGTAGAAACAGGGTCATGCTCCCTTCTTCGATTCCTTCTCTAAAACCTACGAAGCGCAGGTTATTGCGTCTCGCCCTGTTTTCGGCATCGTCCACCTTCCACAGCAATTGTCGGTGGGATGCCTGCAGCTCCGCCATGTCTTTCTTCAGGGTGGTTATCGCGTCATCATTCTCGCCAATCCTAGTTTCGGTCGCTGTTACCCTATCCGACAGTTTGCGGAAGTCTTGTCGGAGCAGCGTCACTTCCGACCCCACTTCTCCGATTTTCACCTCCAACGCCGCCCGTGATTCCTGGATGTCCGCCCTGGACGGCCTTCAGTAGTAAGTTAGTGTCAGTCCGCACCCCGGAGGGCGCATGAAGGGCCTCTAGCTGTTTGGGTGTCGCAAAGTTGTCCATGGGTCCCTGCTTCGGCGGCCTGGGAGGAGGATCCTTCTTCCCCATAGCTGGCCGCGTCTCAGGGTCACTCACCCGTCGCAGCCTGTTGGCCCAGGCTTCCCCGGCTCACCCGCCCGGGGTCAATACCTCTGCGTGGCGTGTCGTTTCTCACTCCGAGGACTGCGGCACCGGCGGCCGCCCGACTATGCTCCCCCCTCCGGTCAATGGGCGCCCGGTCCTCGCTCAGCTGGCCGCGTGGTGGTCTACCAACCCGTTCGTCCGTCCGGATACAGCTGCTCCTCCTCGCCACCGTCAAAAGGCCGCCTTCACAGTGTCTCCGGGTGGCCCTCCCGTATGGCACGTGCAATCTTACCCCCAGGGGGGGGGGCCAGTCCCAGCCCGCAGATAGTGAGAGGCCAGTGAGGGGGGGGCAGACTCGGTGTGTAAGGATCGTGCATCGCCTGCGCGGATTCGGTCCGGCCGCCCTGGCGACGCCTAGAAGCAACGGCGAGAGCGAGGGGAAAGGCACCCCAGACCCCTAGAAGGGTTAGCCTCTCTGTCCCCCCGCACAGGCCACAGTCCAAAGAGCCCTTCCACCTCTTTCTGAAGGGACCAGGTTGGGGGTCCCCAGGTCGTCCAGTCACTCCCCCGCCGCTCCGTCCTACACAGCGTTCATATGGCAGGCGGTCTGTAGCTATGAGGGCATGGGGGGGCCACCCCATCGGCGTCTGACCCCCCACTCCTCACCTCCCCAGTCCGCCGATCGGCGTATTCCCGCTGCTCTCCTCGAGGGACTTCGGAACCACAGTCTGCGGTCTCCTCAGCGGCTCACTAGCACCTCCCTGTCACCGCCGTCAGTCCGGAAGGGGCCAGGCGGAGAACAGCACACGGGGGGGAGAGGTCCGCCTCAGTATTTCGGCCGCGCCGTTCTCCTCGGCTCACGTCCCCGCATCGGCCTCATTCCAGAGCTCTCCCGCTCCCCCCTCACCAGCCACCAGGACTATGCTGAAGTGCTCACTGGATCATTTATCGGTCCTGCCCTCCATCGGCCGCCATCTTGGTGCGGGGCAGTCGGAGTCCGGGGCATCTCGAGCCTCTTAGCCGGGCTCCTGCTCTTGCCACCAGTCTCACCGCACCGCCTCACCAGTCCGCAGGATGTCTGCACTGGGCCGCTCCGGATCGCGAGCGGCGCTCCCGCAAGACAGCTCACCGGGTCCAGTGCTACCAAGCCGTCTGTCGGGTGTCGGGCAGCAGGGCTCCGCAGCGGGGCGAGCCCCTCAGCCAGGCCTCCGCTCTTGCTAGTGGGCCCCCTGTGGTGCTACCCTGGGCCGAGGACTGCCCACATCGGAGTATACCGTCTCTTCTACCCGTCTCCGGCTCTATGACGGATCTCTGAGGTCGGGTACGCCATCTTGCCCGGAGGGTTATGGACGCCGCACTCGTCTCTGGGCGATTACTGGATGAGGGAGGTCGTTTCAGTGCAGGCAAGTCCGCTCCTCTACCTCCGGGGGTATTACTGCTCCTGTTGTTTTTATTGTGGGTGCCCTGAGATCATATTTACGCCGGATTTTGTGGCAGCACTCCGGGAGCTCCGGAGAGGCACTTCCTAACCAGCCATGCTGCTGGCCACGCCCCCCATGTTTTGGATTTTGACCCCTGCAACAAGTGGACTCTTCCCAAATTGGTATTCTCGTGCGCACTGTGAGACCCAGCATCAAATTTGCTAGATATCTGTCTGTAGTGCTGTGAGGTGTGGTTCAATATGCTCTTAACACCTCGTTCAGTGCTGTTTGAATATCTCGCTTGGCGAGTTCCGCTTGCTGTAGAGCCTTCTACAGAGTAGCCATAAAGCTCTCGACCATACCATTGGCCTGTGGCCAAAGGGGAGTGATCTTCTGATGTCGAAAACTGAGATGATTTGTAAATGCAGCAAATTCTTGTCTGTTAAACGGAGGGCCATTGTCTGTCTTGACTACTTTTGGAATTCCCCAAGCTGCGAAGGCTTCATCTAGCACCGGTATAGTGGTGGCTGTTCTGGTGGATGATACGAGGTGAGGAAAGGGGAATTGAGAGTATTCATCCATTAAGATGAGGATGTAGTTGCCAGATTGTATGGGACCAAAGAAATCTACTGCAACATGTTGCCACACAACCTCCGGTAGTTCTGACATTTGTAGAGGTGCAGGTGGTCCCTCTCTACTGACCAGCTGACACTGAGAGCAGTCTTTCAAGGTGAGTTTGACCATCTGATCGAGGGAAGGATACCAGACCCGCTCCCTCAGTGCTCTTTTCGTAGCTATGATGCCTCGGTGTCCTTCTTGTGCTAAATTGACAATGCCTTTGACGCAGTTGCTTTGGAATGACAGTCCTTTTATCACTTAACAGAAGGGCATCTTTGGCAATGTACAGTTCGTCTTTTACATATCGGAATGAAGATAGCTCATGGCCATCCACCTAATGCTTGCGTCCAGGCTCTTCAAGGTGTCCCCAAATGTTTGTCTGAATGTGCTGCTTCACATCCTGTAAGGAGGCATCGCCTGCTGTGGCTTACATGATTGCTTCCAGCTGAACTGCAGGGGTGTTGCTTGAGCCACGACAAAGTGTATATATTCCTCCGCCAGTGATAGATTCGAGCATGATGACTTCTTGGGATGTCGCGACAAGTAGTCTGCTGGAGTGGCTGCTTTTTTAGGCTTGTGGGTGATGGTGTATGTATATTCTTGAAGACAAAGTCCCCAGAGCTCTATTCTTGGTGGCATTTTAGCTCGGGGATTTCCAAATATGGTTATTAGAGCTTGGTGCTCCATGATGAGTGTGAAGTGTTTCCCATATATGAAAATATGAAAATGCTCACAGGCCCAGACTACTGCAAGACTTTCTTTCTCCGGCTGGGAGTATGCTTGTTCAGTGTCTGTCAGGCTGCCGCTGGCGTAAGCCACTATGTGGCATTGGCTACTTTCCTTGTCATACTGAGCCAAGATGGATCACAGTCCCAACAGACTGGCATTCACCATGAACTCTTTCTTCCGATGAGAGTTGAAGTACACCAAATTTTTGGCTGATTCAACAGCTGTTTTGATCAAGTGGAAAGCTTGATTGCAGCTGGGGGACCATTGGAATGTGTGACCTTGTTTGGTCAGTTGTAGCAGTGGATAACTGATAGTGGCATAGTCTTTTCTTATACCGTGTGCTGTAGCTGGCCATGCCTAGAAATGACCTCATATCTCCAGTATCTCGAGGGCGAGGGCTGTCATTCAGCGCTGCAATTTTTTCGGGATCTGGTCTCATTCCTGTGTCTGAGAAGATGTGTCCATAAAACTTCAAGGTGGATTTGTGAAACTCACATTTGTCTTTGTTGAGGGTCAAATTTGCTTCCAGTAATGCGTGACATACTCGATTCAGTGCTTTGTTGTGTTCCTGTACAGTTGTGCCAAACACAAGTATGTTGTCACTATAATTAGGAGTCTTGAGGATGTGATGGATAACTCTTCTGATTGCCTTCTGGAAGATCTCAGCGGCCGAAGAGACCCCAGAACTAAGTCATTTGTACCTGAAGAGGCCTTGATGGGTTGAAAATGTGATGATGTATTGTGACCTTTCATGCAACTCAAGCTGGTGATAGCCCTTTTAAGATCCAATTTGGAGAATATTTGTGCACCATTCAATGTTGTGACCATATTACTGATATGAGGTCCAGCTTGTCTTTCCCTTTCAATGGCAGTGTTGGGCGCTCTCATGTCAACACATAGACGGACTTTGCCTTCTGATCCTTTCTTTGGCACTACGCCTACTGGAGAGACCCAGGGGGTGGGTCCAGAAGTTCTTTCCATGATGTCTGTTCTCAGAAGGTCCTGCAGCTATTCTTCCACAGACTGTTGAAGATGAAATGGTATTTTCCTGTGGTGTTGAGCTATGGGTGTCAAACAAACTTGAAAATTAGTCATTTTTCCAAGTCTTGTAAACAGTTTTGGAAATTTGTGAACTATATCGGGTTCATCATCTACTCGGTATAGCATCTCCACCAGTTGAAGTCGTTCCGCTGTGGGCAAACTAAGTATGCAGTCAGCTTCAGGCCCCTCGATGACGTGAATGTGAGCTGAAATTGATCTGTCTTTGTATGTGAGGGAGATCTGAAATTGTGCTTAGCATGGAAGTGGCTCGTTTGACATCCATGTGTACACTCGCACTGCAGCTTTATGGAGGAGCGCTTGTGGATCCATTTTGTGGTATTCTGCAACTGAGATATAATTGAGAGATGCCCCATTGTCCAGTAGAAACATGGCTGAGTGTTCACCCATCTGGAGGTGCAGTCTGGGATATTTCTTGAGCCTGTCCGAGTCTGCGACCATGCAGACATATTCCTCACAATCTTGCAATACCGGTGTGAGGGACCTTGATTCTCAAGATTCTGAACTTCGCGATCTGCGAGAGATGTGAGAATAGAGACTTGAACGTGACGAGCTGGAAGACATATCTCTGCAGCTTTGGCATGATGTCAAGAGCTGTGGTATTTGGATTGCCTGTGAGTGTCCCTGCGAGTTGCCCTGAATACCTTTTCAAACTGATTTTCTCTTCCACATCGTCGACACTTCTGACCTAATGCAGGACACGGCTCAGTGTGAGGAAAGTCTTGACCACAGTGATAGCATTTGAGCTATTGCTCCCGCCCCTTGTCAGCCCCATCCGGACTACGATGACGACTTAGTCTTTGAGAATAATCCTTGGACTTGGATGGTCTTCGACCTGCAGAGGAGCGGTGCTCCGTGTGACGAGACTGGATTCGGAAAGCTTGTTCCCGTTTGTCACCTTTACCAGCTTCCATTTGTTTTGCATATTCCTCTGCCTGATCATTGAATCTTGTAATTTCCTCAATTTCATCTTAAGAATAGCTTTTCTTTAGAAGGCGTCTGCACAGGGGTTCAGATTAACACCCTCCAAGTATGTGTAGACGAAGAGCATCTTCAGTTGTAAAGGAGTCAAACGCACAGTAGCGCGCAATCCGTTTAAGTCACGATATGAATTCTCCCATCGATTCATCCTTTTCTTGGGAAGCGAGATTGAAAGTAGAACATTTGTAGTTTGTAAAGAAATTTTCTGTTGAGCGCTTCACGCACATCTGTGTAAGAAGATGCAACATCAGCTGGAAGCTCCTTGATTATTTGGCCAACTTCTTTCCCAACAAGATTGCGTGAGCCTTTTATGAAGTCCTTAAAGTCTTCCAGCCATTCATGCCAATGAAGACCCTGCCTCCACCAGGTATGAGAGGCAATGGTTCAGGGGGGTGCAGAAAAGGAACTTCCAGCATAGCAAGGGTATGTCTCCCACTTGGGATGAAGAGGTGGGAGACTGGGACGCAGCAGGAGACTGGGACACAGCTCGCCTGTTCCGTTAGTCAGAGCGTTGGCTGGTAGTTGGTGAGAGAGACATGGTTGAGGGTCGACCAGGCAGGAATGGGCATGAGGTGAAGACGTCCTCCGAGAAGAAAAAGAAACTGACCCAGCATGGACGCTGTATATTCATGGCAGAACTCAAGGTGCGTGAATGAAGCAGTGAGCAAAATTACTCAGCGGAGCAGCCAAGCGCCAGATAATGTGGCAGTGCAAGTCTTGGTAATATTCTCAACTGAACCTATTCCTGTTATGCACAGTCCCAGAAGTAATAGAAACAACCGCCTGACTCCAAAATGGCAACCTGAAGTGACTGGAAGCTGATTGGGAGGGCCTGGCTGACTTCAAAATGGCCTTTGGGCGGGGCTAACCATCCCAGGGGCCAGGGTCACTAACCAAGGGTCACAGCAGGGCATGCAGCCGGTGAAACAAAGATGTAACCTGCACAGCAGGTGGTAGAGAACATCACCACGGAGCAAGGCCAGTCCAGGGATCTGGTGGGCAGGATCAGTAGTAAGTTGCAGACAGGCGGGGCAGACACGCGTTCAGGGTGGACTCCTGATAGCGCGAGATGGTGCGGAAGTGCGCACCACATCAGCCAACAATGTGTGACCGGGATAGGCTCCTGACGTCACAAACATAATTAAGGAGCAGTGCTTGCAGCTGGAGGGCGCACCCAGGGTGGGCTCCCGAGGCCGCGTCATACAGGCAATTTGAAGCCGATGAGTAGACGGGAAGATAACCGACTGCACTCCGCCGAGGAGCAGTGGCGCGAGCAGCATGCGGGGTCCACCCTCGTCGCCAGTTTTTGTGTCTCTTGTCTAGCACAGAAGACAAGTACAAGTATCAGTATACGTGTATCTCTTTATTTCACAAGCTCCTTCTTCATTTTCCTTTGGTCCCTGTCTGACCCTACCTTTCTGTTTCCTCTCCTTTCACTCTTCCTTCCCAGGCTCCCCGTCCCGGGTCATAGTGCCCGCGTCCTTACATATACAATGACACTCCAGCGCCTGGACCAAATGTATGAACACAATATAATTATACAGGTTTGTAACATTAGAGCCATATGCATTGCACATTGTTATGCTATTGCTTGTATGAGTAATTTAAAAATACATGAGTCCTAAGCAGATGTAAACAGTCAAGTGAAAAGGTAACAGGTAATGGGGAGGTTTCCTTCAGTTCTGGTGACGACTGTGTTGACTTGGATTGTGATCAGCCAGCAGCACCAGAGGTAGGATGTGTAGGATCAGGTGCATTGTGGTACAGGAAGTGGGAAGATGAGTAAAGGTGAGTGTGTGCCTTATATACATTTCATTCCGTCAACTCAGGTGTGGAGGTTTCTCCTCCACAGTTGTGTCGGCGGGAAGGCACATCGTGATTGGCCCGGCACATAAGGGCTGTACCACCTCCGACAACTACTTTTACCGATCCCATCTTCATTGAGGTCGAGATTTCCTGGCAGTGACAGCAAGACTGCGGTGGTCTTTCTTTGTCTATGCTATCACCAACATCTAAATAGGGCAGGCAGATGCCAAGCTGGCGAGCAGGAAGACCTCCAAAAAAGTCACGGTGCAACCCGATCCTTCAAGGTCTAAAACAGGCCCTTAAACGTACTTTCAAACATTTTTACATTTTATACTTACATATGTGTTGTTGCTTTTAATTTGCACTTGATTTTCCTCTGTTTGTCTTTGATGTAGTCGAGATTTGGGTCAGGTGAGTTTTCCTTTCCTGTTGGTGAGAAAATGTTTCTTTATTTTTATGTTAAAAATACAGGTATGTTTAGTTTTCAGGGGTGATGGGATTTTGCGTTTATGTTTAATTTATAGGAGTTGTTCTATTTTTGTAGCTGTTTTTATTTTACTTACTTTTAAAATGCCTTTGTTCAGGTTTACAAGTGTGGAGTTGTACTTTTTGGTCTGTGAATCTTTGATATCAACTGATATAGAGAAGAGAAGAGAGACTACAGTAATTCATTTAAACATTTGCGCCTTACAATTATGATAGGTTACACTGCAGTTTAGTTATTTTGTAAAACTTCCTTGTGAAGATGGTTTGTTATTTTGTTGAAGCCTTCCTTCTGGATTTTCTTCATGTAGTCCAGCAGAGTGCCTCTTTCTTGTTGTTGTTAAATTGTTCCTGTGAAAAATAGCGAGGTTTGTGCTCTATTTATATTGGTCACATAATTAGGTTATATACGTTAGTTTGTTTTGTGGTACATTTTATTTTTGTGAATTTTTTTCCAGTTATCTCCTTTTTTGGTGGATGCTAATTAAAATTGCTAAAAATATGCATTTGTTGGATTTTTGTATTATTAATATTTTGTATATGTTAAATGTACTTTTATTGTTTTATGTGTGTTGTAATATTTATTTTCTTGGAATAATCTTAGAATTTTTTACATCTGCTTATTTTAACAGTACATATATTGTGAGTAGATATGGGTTTATACATATGAATAATTTTATGTTTGTGATTTTAATGTAATTTTCTTGTTTACTGTGTTTACTTATATATATTTGTATACTTTGCTTTATAAATTTTTTTATGATTTAATATATTTTTTCTATTTTTTCGCACTATTATTGTGTGTTCTAATTTGGTGAATCAATATTGTTTTCCGTGATATTTTGCTATGAATTTCTAGATTAGTGTGATGTCAGGACAAAATATAAAAGTCAGGACACCAGTTGTACATACAATAGTGCACTCAGGGCAGGGAAAGAAGCCTTTTTTTCATGCAATGCATGCCCATCCCAGGTACCATAACCAGACCAGACTTCTGGAAACCTGCTCCACTATTAGAGAAATCCAGTCGTTGCATCAGTAAAACCGAGGGAAAGGTGCATCTGCATTTGTATCATTCACTCCAGCTTTCTGCTCTACTGTGAAATCCAGGCCTTGTAATGAGAAAGACCATCTCATCAACTTGGGATTCTCATCCTTCATTGTCATCAACCACTTGAGTGGTTTGGGTTCTGTCTGGACCACAAACTTGGTATCAAACAAGTAAGGCCAGAAGCATCAAGTTGAGCCAGTACAGATCCAAATCCTTTATCTGAGGCTTCAGACTGTACCATGAGCCTTCAAAACAGCTGCATTACGTAGTGTGTGTTATCTTCCTGCTCTCAAGGGGACATCTGACACTTCGTAGTCTAAATTACTTTCGTAGAGCACTTCTTGGATGTCAGGACTATTAAAGGTGTGTCTATGGACGCAAATTTGGCTATGAAGTTTCTGCGGCATTTAGTGAGTCCTAAAAAGTCTCTCACTTTGTTGTGTGGCGTTTTAAGCTCAGAGTGAATTTTCCCGATTCATGCCCTTATATAGGTACAATTCACATTGCCCTTATATAGGCATAGAAATGTAGCCTTTATTTAGGCATAGCCCATGCTACCCAAATACAGACATGGCTACTTCCACCCGTACCAAACATCACAATGAATTCTTGGAAAACCAGCTTACGCAGTTAGGGAACTTCCCCTTGCTTGAATATTGATTTGTCCAAGAACTCAGTTACTTTACAAAGAACAACTATTCCATAGGGGTTCTTTCCTGACATTCCTATGCCTGACTTTACGTCAAAATATGGCATTCTTAAACACCTTCAAGGTATAAATATGCCTACACCTTCTCTAGCAAGATACGGTGGTTCGGAGCAGTTCGAAGACATACTTGCCCGACGCAGCTCGCTACAGCATGTGCAGAAGGAAGCCGACTCTCCAGCTGACGCACTGATCAGGAAGCTGCCCTTCTTCTGCCCAGAATCCAGCTCCAGTGTTACCGACTCCCCTTGAGGGGGTTGGGAAATCAAGTCCCGAGACAGAGATACCAGACCTCCTTCATTCTAACCAAGGTATGGAGCTGATTAGAAAGAACATGGAGAAACCTTTGGTAGATTCTTGGCAAAAACAAAAAACCTATGCTACACAATACTTACTTCTTCCCGCATACTAGACTTAGGTTAGGTACATTGGGGTAGGTGTATTTTAGAAGCACCAGTTGAGTATTTTAGTCAATGTCGATCAACACGTTCAGAAAAATAAGAAAACTCAATTCACCAAAAAGAAGGTAGAAGGTCTAAAAATCAGACATGCCGAGGATCTTGAGGACACAACTCAAGAATGGGGAATGGGCTCAAACGATGTTGGACAGAGCAGCAGAAGTCACCATAGCTCGCAAGAACTTGAAGGATCATATGGAACAGAGGACTTGAATGAGTACATCCAAGTTGAAACTGCAGATACCAGGGTTAGTGTCCCATATAATTTATATGACGTAACACTCTGGATGGAGGGGGACATGACTGGAAAAATAAGAGCACTCTTTTGGGAGAGGCTCTCTCAGGGTTATGACATCTTATGACTTCTTCTAGCTGAACAAGACTGGCCACCTCGGTTTGTCAGGGAGTGCCCACATGGCAAAGAAATCATTATGCCAGCTTTCTCCAACTACATTCCAATTCATTTAATATATACCTATGCCAGGAAATGGGCAGTAGCCCAGGCTCCTGCATTATATAAAAATCATGTAGGATGGGATGAGGATTCTCCTCACCATAAAATCCAGTTAAAAAATCAACCAACTGTACAAAGGCAGTACCCAGTTAAGCAAGAAGCTAAAAAACAGGTCAGGGAGATATTAGATCAACTTGAATACCAAGGGGTGATTGAAACATGCACCTCGTCCATGAAGACTCCTTTGTTTCCTGTCTCCAAACCGGACAATACATATCGTCTAGTATTGGATTACAGACATTTAAACTCTTGTTGCAAACCTTTTGCAGTACAAAATGCACACAGTGCAGCACTAATGAATAACATTGTGCTTAAACAGTATAAAACCACATTCGATATTTCTAACGGTTTCTTCTGTCAAAACATTGTACCAGAAAGTAGGTATTTGACCGCTTTCTCAATTATGGGGACACAGCATCACTTCTGTCGTCTCCCTCAGGGATTCAAGAATAGTCCAGGGTTATTGTCAGCCAGAGTAACAGAGTAACTACAAACCTATGATGATGAGGCATTATCATATGTCGATGACATCTATCTAACAGACGATGACTTGGAAAGGCACTTGAACAGGGTGAACACCATAATAATGGGCTTCGCCTCTGAAGGGTATAAATTCAATTTCAAGAAATCGAGAATTGCCCACATCAACATCCTTTTTCTAGGATACAAGTTATCAAGTAAAGGCAAAAGCCTGGCAGCAAACTTTCTAGAGAAATGTGCGCTGCTCCCAACTCCAAAAACACTGAAAACCTTACAGTTGATTCTAGGTTTCCTGAATTTCTGAAGAACTTACATTCTAAACTATGCAGAAAGGATTAAACCCCTCTACAAATTAATCAAACCTGATTTCAAAACAATTCATTGGACTCAAAAACACACAGAAATTTTGCATTCATTGCAAACAGACATTTTAGCGACAAAACATTTACAAACATGCGTAAACATATGCAACTTAGTGATCCGAATCATTCCAGGACAATGCGGATTCACATACTTAACCTTTAATGAAGGAGAAAAAGTACCAAAAGCTTACAAATCACATTTGTACACACAAGCAGAAATGAAATTCACTACAACAGAAAACATTCTGACAGCGGTTCAAACTGCAGTAGCAAAAGAGAGAGGTCTCGCACAGGGTAAGCGCATTATGGTCGTTACACCTGTACCTGCTTTAGAGGCAGTGACAAAGGCGAGCATTCCGAATGCTACAGCTTTACATCCGAGATGGATACAATGGGCTAATTCTCTTGCTGCAACAGACGTTGAATACGTTTTTAACCCTTATTTGAAAACACAAGCATTTCTACAATAGGAACAAGAATGTCCTCTGCCTACTGAAATTCTGCCTCTAGAGCAGGATGAATGTATAATTTATACTGAGGGATCAGCCCAACCCTCTACGGAGGGTTAACAAGCTTGGAGTGCTGCGTGCGCGATTGTTAAAGGTCACTGGCGAGATGGCAAATTTCGACCTATGGTCACTAAAACACAATCTCTAGGAGATTGTACAGCTCAGCAAGCTGAACTACAAGCATTCAAATTGGCACTTGAAAATACTGATTGCGAATTCCCCACACTCATAGTGTGCGATTCGTATTATTGTGTTCAATCTTACAATGAATACTTGCAAAACTGGATTCAAAACGGTTACAAAGATGCAAAAGGTGGCACAATCAAGCATAAGTTGCTTTGGGAACAAGTAGTTCAGTTACATCAAGAACTACAAAAGGCTCACATGATACATACACTGAGTCATCAATGTGATGATGTTGCAGGGAATTCATTGGCTGATAAAGCCGCGAAGGCAGCTGTGCAAACGGCTTTCACAGCTGCAATCACTCGTTCAAAAATGAAAATAGACGGCGAAATAATGCTAGCTGTCAATGCTGCAAGCAATGACAGTGGTAAAACATTAACAAAAGGCTTTCCACTCAAATACTCATACATAACTGATGCGAATAATGTTCTGTTTGCTCGAATCCCTGGGGTGGGGGATAGAGTAATTCCAAATATGGAACATAGATTAGGACTAATTTTAGAAGCACATGAAGAGCTTGCCTCTGCACACGCAGGTGTTTCCGCTACAGTGTCATTATTAAAACAGAGGTACTGGTGGCCACGCATGAGGAATGTGAAATATGCCCAAAGATGAAAGTGTCTACAGTGAAACGTCTTGCGCAGACACCCCTATTAATTTCAGACAAACCATTAGCTTGAGGTCCCTTATAGAGGTGGTGTTAGAATTGGGGGTCTCTAGTTGGCACAGGTAGGTACTTGTGACAAATAGGAACCCTCTCCTCATGCAGGATAAGGGGATTACACTCCTTAAATAACCCCTGCTCACCCCCTTGGTAGCTTGGCACGAGCAGCAAGACTTTATCTCAGAGGCGTTGTAAGTTAAGCATTTGTGACCACATACAGTAACCCAGTGACAACACTACAAATGGACACCACACAAGGTTTTATATAAAAAATAAATATATTTTATATAGAGTTACCACAAGACCAATAACGACAAAAATAATCCACAGTACTATTAGATTTCAAGAGTTCTGCTTAAAAGGCTTAAATCAAGGCTCTGTGTGAGTCGGTAGCCCTGTCTGACTACAGCGTTGTTCAAATAACACAGAGTCTAGCAAATCCAGCTAACCGCGTCTGTACGGGCCCACTCAAATGTCGACAGACTCAGTCACAGTACCTTGTACTTGAGGCGGCCAGCACGGATGTACGAGCCGGTTCCAGTGTTCGTCGCGGTGCAGACAAGGAAGCGCTGCAGGACGCGTTGTCTCTTGACGCGGTGCAGGCAGCAGCCCAGTAACAGAGTCGGTGGATCCAAGGCGTGCGTTGCAGGGCGAGCCGGTGCTTCGATGTGGTGCTTGCAGCTTGCGGTGCAACGACAGAGCCGGAGTTCGGGAGCTGGGATTGATCAGTCCGGACAGCGGTGTGAATTGGGCAGTGCGTCGCAAAGCGTGTGAGGCGGTGCCCATCTCCGGTGCATTCACAGGACTCGAAGTCAGCAACAGTGACCGCGTCGGTCAGACCAGTACGAGTCAGTGTAACATGGCGTTGTATGTCGCGGTGTCCACCAGTCGTGGTGCATGCAAAGGCTCGGTGACAGCGTCAGGACAGAGTCGGTGAGCTCAGAGCTTGCGTTGTTCGAGGTGTACGTTGCTTGATGCGTTGCCTACAGGACACCGGGCCGGTCATGAGAGTCGGTCACAGCTCCTTGCCTCTGTAGCCACTGAAACAGCGTTTCCTGCAGCAATTTACAAAGGCTGGTGAAGTCCATTGGTCCTGGGACTTCGGTCAGGGGGCAAGCTCTCCTCCAAGCCCTTGGACATCTTTGCACAAGTTGTAAGTAAAGTACACAAAGTTCTTTCTCCTCTCTTTGGCAGTCAGGCAACCACTGCAGGCCAATCCCCCGAGCAGCACTTCAGCTTGGGAATAGTCTCTCCTCAGTTTCTTCAGGTTCCTCTCCTCAGCAGAGGTTTTGTCTTGTAAGTCCAGAAGTGATCTAATTTCTTGGGATCAGGGTCCCAATATTTATACCCCAAAATACTTTGTTCTCTGAGGGGAGAGGGGCCTGTGACCAGTCCAAACCAGTTATGAAGCACTGTGTTTACCAGACTTCTCCTTTCCTTTAACAGTGCAGGGCAGGAACATCAGACACCCCACAGGAGGTGGAGCCAGCATTGTGGAAGGCAAGTACAGCCCTGGAGCACTTTGTTGACAGTCTTCCTTCTCTTCTTTCAGTTTGCAGGGCAGAGACATAAGTTGTACCACAGGGGGTGGAGCTAGCACTGTGGGGGGGGGGGGGGGCGGGCACAGTCCTGTTCAGGTCCCAGGTGCAAATCCTCCCTCCCATCTAGATGCAGATCTCTCTATTCACCACCGGACTGCCCCAGCCTGTTTCCTGGAATCCACCAGCCCTGTCACTCACAAAACCAGACGAAGGAATACACAACCTAGCAGAGGCAGGCTCAAATGGTTAGGCAAGGAAATACCTACTTTCTAAAAGTGGTATTTGCAAACACAGAATATTAAAATAAACTTCACTAAAAGATCTATTTTATTATTCTGAGTCCAGGCATACTCAACTCGAATTACCATGTTCTCTGAGTCTGTTAGGATTATAAACATGTAGTAATCTATCAGCCCATTCTGGCCTATGGAGAACAGGCAGCCTTGCAATAGTGAAAAACAAAAATGGCTGTAATTCACTATTAGGACATGCCACACACATCAGGGCTTGTCCTACCTTATACTTACAATGACTAATATGAAGAAAAGGGAATGTTTAGAGACTGGTAAGTGGGTGCACTTGCCCAGTCAGCATGACAGTACCAGACTGCATGTAGGCTCTGCAACGGCAGACCGTAGACATGTTTTACAAGGCCGCTTCTGTGGGTGGCACAACCAGTACTGCAAGCCCACTAGCAGCATTTGGATTTACATGCCTTGGGCTCACTCAGTGCACTGTACTAGGGTCTGGCAAGTAAACCAAATAGTCAATCATGGAATCACCAATTAATATATCAATTTTACAATAGGGAGAGCGTATGCGCTTTATCACTGATCAGCAGTGGTAAAGTGCCCAGAGTCATAAAATAGCCAACAACAGGTCAAAAAAAATATAGAAGGAAGGCAAGAAGCTCAGGGATGACCCTGCAAAATGGGCCAAGTCCAACAGATGGTAACTATAAATATATCATGGTTGCAGTGGATTCGTGCTCAAGGTTCATTTGGATGTGGCCTCAGCGCTCGGCTGACGCTCAAACTGTTATAAAAGATTTGCGAGTCTTTATCGGCACATACGCAGTCGGCACGCTACATTCTGACCAGGGTCCTGCGTTTTGCTCTCGAGCTTACAAGGAGGCCCATGGGCAAATTGGGCGTTGCATTGCGGTACTCTAGCCCATTCCATCGTGAGTGAAATTTGGTATTGGAGAGAAAAAAAGGGATATAAAGCAATCTATAACAGCTCGGGTAATAGACTGGGGTGATGGGTGGGTCAAACATCTAATAAGTGTCCAACGTAGTCTTAATAATCTGCCAAAAAGTTCTCTAGGAGGAATCACTCCATATGAAATCCTTTTTGGAACAAGAATGATTATTTTGGATCTCGATTGTCAGACTTCAGTGGTAGAACAAAAACCCTTTGATATCAAAGACCATTTGGCTGTTTTGCAGGACTTAAATGAAATAAGAAAAAGCCAAAGTAACGTGTTCCTGAAGCCAACGACCACTGAAGAAAAACTAACCGTCCCAGCAAGAGCTGTCTGTATTCCTAAAATTGGGGATCTAGTCAGAGAAAAGATCACGGACAAGAAGGAATTTGAGCCTCTTTACAGACAACCAGTACCTGTCCTAGCAATCCACGGATCAAGAACAGTATTACTGGTGCCGCTTGCTGGTAAAAAGGAGAACAGGTTTGTGTCCTTCAACCTGGTTAAACCACATTATGGGGCCGATAATAAGCAGTAGGCCAAGTGGACTCCAAAGATGTAGCAGACGCCCTAATCTGGCTACTATTCAAGAGGTTAAACCTGAGAGACTCATCACCTTTGAAGAATCTGCAGTACGAAAAGAAGGACTATGCAACAAAGCCATGGAAATTGTACCTCTTGAGACCCAAATAACAGTTCATCAAGAAGCGCCTGTCTACAATGAAATAGCATCTGACTATACAAATGTAACAAGTGATCAAGTGGTTCCAGCGATTTCAACGAATCCTGAAGCAGTCCCTACAATTGACAGAACTGCCTCTGCCTATTTCATTAACTTTGATACGTTTTCCGAGGATCCCGAACCTGGGACAACGCCAGTAAAAAGAACTTTGAAAGAACAAGCAACAGAACTTTTTCATCACCTGGAAAAGACATCTGGTTTCACCATGGATTGAACTTTGGATTGTGTTTGGTGTACTTTTTCTTCTACTTTGGTTGACTCTTGTAATAACTTTGGGAATGCTGATAAATGGAAGAAATGTTAAAAAGGACACAGCAAGTAAGAACATCAACTTACCCCTCAAGCCACACAAATCATCTCCTTGTGAACAAAGAGACTTGTCATCAGTGAACATCGCAGCCATTCTTATACCTCGTGGTATTGCTTGGGACAGAACTGATTATGACATTTTCGGTCCCGCAGAGCTGTTGAAGATTCTACACCAGTTCAATATTTCCTTGAATGACTTTGTTTCATCTATTACCTTTTCTGATGATTGGGACTTTGAGACTGTTAATAAAAATATGATGTCGGACTTAGAAATGTCTGCAAAATTGACAAATCATGAATACTTAGAAGGTTCATCAGCTTATGAACCAAATCATTTCTTGCACAGATCTGCAAATCCTAGAAATATACTTAAATATAACCAATGGGAACATTGTCCTACGCCACCAAAGGGTAGCTCAAAAACATTTTATGGCAAATTTTCATACTTTTCAGGTTTTTATGTTTCAAATCCAGAATCATTTTACTTTAAAAATGTTAATAGGACAGGAATTAAAAGTATGTTGACAAATACCAAGCAAATGTATTCTGCGGCCTTTTATGCTCAGCTGTCTACATTGTTATGTTATGTTATGTTATGTTAAACTTTATTTGTATAGCGCACGTACACCAGGTTGGTTTCTTGGCGCTGTTCTGAAGATGTTAGACTATGTGCTACTAGTATGCCTGTTTAAATAGCCAAGTCTTTAGGAGCTTGCCGAAATTCATGATGTCTGTGCAGGATCTGATCTCAAAAGGCAGGGAGTTTCAGAGTTTGGTCCCAGGGTGGCAAACCTTGTCCCTCAAGCGCGTTTTTGCCTGAAGGATGGTATGGTTAGAAGATGCAAATAAGCAGATCACAGGTTGCGGGTAGGAGTATATCTGTTGATCAGATTATTGATGAATTTAGGGCTTTTGTCATTCAGGGCTTTAAAGATGATGCATACTACCTTAAAGGCGCATCTTTGGTTTATTGGAAGCCAGTGTAGTTTCATCAGAAGGGGGGTGATATGTTGGCGCCTGTTTTCTTGGAGGATCAGCCTGGCCGCCTGGCTTTGGATCATTTGAAGGCGGTGGATGAGGTAGGCTGGGATGCCCATGTAAAGGTAGTTGGCATAGTCGATGTGGGATATTACCAAGGCGAGTACTGCCTGTGTTTTTGCCTCCTGAGAGAGGAACCTGCTGATTTTCCTTATTTTACTTAGTTGAAAGCAGCAGGTGGAAGTCACAGCTCAAATTTGATTTTTCATGGTCATTTCGTTGTTAATTTTGACTCCCAAGGTTTTTGCAGATGTAGAGGGAGTAGGGGGCTGCCCCAGTTCTTTAGGCCAAAGGTGGGAGTTCCGGGGATTCGATGACCATCCTGTGAGGATTACTTCAGTTTTGTCCGGATTTAGTTTAAGGTGGTTGCTGTTCATCCAGTCATGGATGAACAACATAGTAGTCTGGAAATCGGAGATGATGGTGGGGGAGTCATTAATCGGAAATATTAGTTGAAAATCGTCTGCATAATTGAACGTTTGGATTTTCCTTTCTTTGAGTGCATGGATCAGGGGGAGGAGGTATAGATTGAATAAGTGCGGGGAGAGAGAGCAGCCTTGGGGAACCCTGCACGTGTTCTTAATCTTGGGGGTTGTGAAGTTTCCGCTTGATAACGGTCAGTTAGAAAGGATTTTATCCATTCCAGGGCCGATCCCTGGATTCCTGCATCCTTGACACGGGCGACAAGGATGTTGTGGTCGACCGTGTCAAAAGCGGCCGAGAGATCCAGTAGCACCAGGGCTTGGGGGAGTCTCTTGTCCGCTTTCTCCCGCAGAGAGTCCAGGACTGATAGTACCACTGATTCTGTGGAATGAGCTAGCCGGAACCCTGCTTGGTGAGGGTCTAGATAATCTGATTGTTGCAGAAAGGTGGATAAACTTTTGGCAACGTGGCCTTCAAGTAGTTTGGCTATATATGGAAGCAGTGAGATTGGTCGGTAGTTGGTGAGGGTTCCGGGATCCGCTCCTGTTTTTTTCAGGAGGGGGATGACATGTGCCTCTTTGAAGGCAGTAGGTACATATCCCTGGGATAGTGATTTGTTTAAAAGGGCCATGGCTGGGTTTGGGCAGGCCGTGAAGGCTTCCTTTAGGATCCAGGGGGGCAGCAGTCCCACGGAGAGCCAGATTTTACTTTCGTAAGTAGGTGTATGGAGGCTTCGTGGCGTATCATTGTCAGTAGTAGGATATCTTGTTTTTCATTCGTCAGTAGGTTGTGTATTTCGAGTTGGTGTTTGACATTGGAATGGGTGTTTAGATAGATAACTGTTAGGGCTTGTTCCATGGCTGCGGCCTTGAGATTCGGTCTCTTACTCAGATTTTTATGATCACTGAATTTGGGGAATGAGGATATTTTGGCTATTATCCCATTTATGGCTATGTTAGCCAGACAGTGCTCTTTGATTTCTAGTTAGTTGGAATGGAGTGATTTCAGTTTGGCCGTGGAGTAGGTGGTATTTTGGGTGTAGTAGCTTGCCCCTTGCCCTGGACGGCCGTGGACGGGCGCAGACGGGCTTGCCTTCGGCATGCTGCCGGCGCACCCGCGGAGGGTCCACTGCGCTCTCGCGCTTCTGGCGGCATTTGTACCCCTTGTCAGCCTTAGCCCCTCCCACTGTTCACTGATTGGCGCTTGAGGCGTATCTCAGGAAGCGAGTTTGAGCTTGTGTGACGGCGGGTTTTGGCACAGTGAATTCAATTTTAAAAAGATCGTGCAACAAGTAAGGTAGTGACTTTAGTTTCAATTCTAGCAATTTTAAAAAACAGGATGCTGGTAGCGCTTGATGCTTAGTCGCAGGCACCTTCAAAGGTTAGGTTTCGACTTTTGGAAAGACAACATTGAGACGAAAACTGTTTGGGGCACAAAAGACTGGCAGGTGCATGGATTGGAAGCCTTATTTAGATCCAAGATATGTTCAGAGACAGCATCCAGGAACAATAACAACATACAATGTAGGGAAACTGTGCCTTGAATGGCTACACAAGACTACACTAAAGGAAGTAAAACAACACTTATCTTTACTTAAAGATGGCACTGATCTGAGGGACTTCTTACAAGGACCTACTAAACCGCGTCATAAACGTTTTATATACGCCGGTATCTATGCTGCTTATAATGAAGCATGCAAGATTACGCAAGCAGAGACTGCAGAACGAATACGAGAAATTGATCATATTAATTTAGAGAAATCTCTCTCTGTAGATGACAATGGGTTAATGACTCTGTCATCCAGGATATATTCTTTGGACAGCATAGTATCCTCTGCCGTAGTCATAATGGAACAGGACTTGGTCATGTTGCAACATGGTCAGTCGCAATCACATTCTATAATGCTAATAGGCTGGACATTACAAAACCTTCGTTCAGGCTATGTGCCTTGGCATTTAATCAACACTTTGTCACTGTTTTCTGAATTTAATCTCACTGATAAACAGATCAAACTGGCACAGAGGGGAGCAAACTATACGGTGCTGAGCATTGAAAAACTGGAAAGATTGCCATTTACTGTCGCTGAAAAGTCAGCCATAGAATGGATAATACACGGAACAATCACTCTGCCTGTTACAATTTTCCATTTTCAGTATTGCCTAAAACATATACCAGCAGGCATATCTGAAAGGTTGGGTAAAGAATATATCAAGATATCCTGGGAATTACCATACACACACAAATGTTGGATTGGGGGGAAAGAAGTGTTTCTTAGTGGTAAAAATTGTGAAAACGCACTAAGAGGTTCTCTCCTTTGTCAGGGTATTCATTTGCACGGGGCCTGCGGTGGTTCCTCTAACAATTTATCCTGCCACCTGCAAGGTTCACCAGCTGCAGTGATTGATCCAGTTTTTAGGCAACTTTCGAATGGAAGTTACATTATGTTGAATGATCAAAGCTGATGTGGCATGTTGCCAGGTTTAGCCTATCTCGTAACTGTGTCAGCCAGGGTCACTTGCTGTATGCAAGTATTGTGCCCAAAAACCAAGACAGACCGGGAGTCGCCTTTATGGCCTTCATTGAACATCTCTTCTATACGAATTGATACTTTAAGGAAAATGAAAGCCATTCTTTTGCAGAAAACTGTGCCATTGACCTAAGCCAAAGAGACCTATGATCTGCAAGTCAAAAGGACTTCTGCAGAGATACACACCCTATTAACTACAAATTGCCCTTTACATTTCTCAGAAATGTTAAGTTGTATCTTAAACATGTCAGATACGAGTTGTATTGTACACGGGCCCGATTCACAGAATGAACTTAAGACTAAATCCTAAACTTACTACTATTTGGTATTCACAGAATGCACTTACTACTTTCGGGATTCACAGTGTAAACTTACTACTTTCGGGATTCACAGAATAAACTTACTACTTTCGGTATTCACAGAATAGATTTAAGACTACTAACTCTAAGTCCGAAATCGGGGAGTAAATTCCGGCCCGGAGGCGGAGCTTATGGGCCGGATGCGGAGCTTACGGCTTGGAGGTGGAGCTTCCGGCCCGGAGGCGGAGCTTCCAGCTCGGAGGTGGGGATTTTTGCCATGCTGAAATCTCCAACTCTGGGCCGCAAGCTCCGACTCCGGGCCGGAAGCTCCGCCTTCGGGCCGGAAGCTCCGCCTCCGGGCCGTAAGCTCCGCCTCCGGGCCGGAATTTACTCCCCGATTTCAGACTTAGAGTTAGTAGTCTTAAATCTATTCTGTGAATACCGAAAGTAGTAAGTTTATTCTGTGAATCCCGAAAGTAGTAAGTTCACTCTGTGAATCCCGAAAGTAGTAAGTGCATTCTGAAAATACCAAATAGTAGTAAGTTTAGGATTTAGTCTTAAGTTCATTCTGTGAATCGGGCCCCATGTATTTAAGACAGTTTTTTCGAGACTGTTAGCACCTTTTGAAGCTGTCCTAGGCATATTTCCAAACTTCGTGCACTCTGTGTTTGCGGACTGCCTCTCATTTTGGGACTCGCTGCAGGGATACTATTTTTACTCCTACTGCTTCGATATGGCAAGACTAGTCACCAGCGATAACCAGTTCACCATGGAGAATATTCTACTAGCTCTGAAGTGTCGTGAGTGCATAGTCCACATTTTGAGATTAACTTGTTTAAGAGAATTGAATACCACATGGTTTATGTCATTCAGACCAATCTGGCAAGATTGCATCTTACCTGTTCTACGATGCCTGCTATGCGGAGAAGAATGCGTGCTAGACATCTGTCTGACATCCCCATCAATCATGCCATCGGATGTTGATACTTTGCTTGGACCAGTGACGGCTCATGCACTGTGTTGTTGCCAGTGGCTATCAATCCTGATGACGGCATTCGTTGAGATCTCACAGACGCAAAATGCTGACGGTGAGGTACGAGAGGAAAGCGGCGCACAGGTACCTTCCAATTCGAACATTGCTAATGCGACCAACGCTGACAGCGATGCTTCACAACTATGTGCGATTAATCTTCTTAACAAGGTAATCCAACTTTCACCTACAATGGTAGACAAATTCTTTACAGTCTGAAAAGATTTGATGTTTTCTCCAAACAATAACACTGACTTTTAATTTGGCACACAGTGTTCTGAGAGACTCTGAATTCGACCTTAATTTTTCAAAACAGAGTTCCTAACTTTGGAGCTCTATTTTTTCTATGATCAAACATTTGTCTTTCCAAATTTGTATCTTTTCATTTTTTTGGCACAAAGTAATCTGCTTAAAGTAGAACTATTCATAGAGAACTAGAATTCTTTGAAAACCTCCAAGAGACAATATTTCATCTTGTCCACAATCAACCAGTTTATGTAATCTGCCATGAAATGTTCTTGACTTTTTCTTTTGTAATTAAGAGACATTTCATAAATGTATTTTTCATGATTCATTCGGATAGCATTTTCAAATGTCATCTATATGCTTTGAATGAAACGTTGCTTTAAGTGCGTACAGCACAAATGCTTTTCGTGTACAACCAGCACCAATGCATTTTTTATGTATTTTGGTTGGGTTTTTAACACATCATGTTTAGATATGTTTTTATGTGTTTAGAAAATTAGTAATGTCGTACATAAGAAAGTGGAGTGGGTGTTGTGTGGCATTTTAAGCTCCGAGTGAATTTTCCAGACTCCTGCCCCTATATAGGTACAATTCACATTGCCCTTATAAAGGCATAGAAATGAAGCCCTTATTTAGGCATAGCCCAGGCTACCCAAATACAGGCATGGCTACTTCCACCCGTACCAAACGTCACAACGACTTCATGGAAAACCAGATTAAGCAGTTAAGGAACTTCTCCTTGCTTGAATATTGATTTGTCCAAGAACTCAGTTACTTTACAAAGAACAACTATTCCCTAGGGGTTCTTTCCTGACGTTCATGTGTCCGACTTTACGTCAAACTATGGCATTCCTAAACACCTTCAAGGTATAAATATACCTACACTTGCTCTAGCAAGATACAGTCGTTCAGAGCAGTTTGAAGACCTACTTGCCCGATGCAGCTCGCTACAGCAAGTGCAGAAGGAATCCGACTCTCCAGCTGATGCACTGATCAGGAAGCTGCCCTTCTACTGCCGAGAATCAAGCTCCAGTGTTTCCGACTCCCCTTGCGGGGTGTTGGGAAATCGAGTCCCGAGACAGAGATATCAGACCTCCTTCATTCTAACCAAGGTATGGAGCTGATTAGAACCTTGAGAAACCTTTGGTAGATTCTTGGCAAAAACTAAAACCTATTCTACACAATACTTACGTCTCCCCGTGTATTAGACTTAGGTTAGGTACATGCGGGTAGGCATATTTTAGAAGCACCAGTTGAGTATTTTAGTCAATGTTATTTATGTATGTATTTTTATATAGCTTAGAAACCATACAATCCTCTTACAGTATTATTTCATATTACTGTTTACGCTGTATGCATTATACTTTGCAGTCTGCATAACGATTGTAGCAGTTCACTTCTCTTGCATGAGAAAGAAGACTGTTCAATAAACCCTTTTTATTGAAAACGCCTGTCTCACTATTTGTCTGCAACTCTGTAGAAACGAAGCATGCATGATTGACTGAGTGAAATACTTATCTATTGTTTCCGCGACTCTGAGAAATATATTCTTAGTCTTGGGAAACAAAGTTGTCATGTTTATGTGGTTGTCAGAAACGAATCTCTTCTTCTGTATTCGAGAAAGTTTCTAGTGACCTCTGAGTAAGGTGGCACATACACAATTAAGTTTAGTATATTCGATAGAGACCTTGTTGACCTCAGTCCTACGTCTAATCTATATGATAAATTATTCCAATGCGCAGAGCCTATTGGGAATATAGGAATTACACTACAACTTGCGGCTGGGTGGTGGGAAGTCTCACTCTAACAAAGACTGTATCTTGCCTTCTAAATGACAAATGTTCCTGTTGCCCACTTGATGCCCAAGGTAGACTACAGAGGACTGGTCAACTGGCATTTGGTTGCCTCGATGGTCAGTTTTTTCCCTTATCTTGACCAACACTTGCTCTAGGTGCCTCAAGTGGTCCTCCTACATATTGCTAAAGGTGGCAATGTTGTCAAGCTAAGATACACAGAAGTTATGCCGCCCTGAGAGAATGTGGTTCAACAGGTATTGATAAGTGGAAACAGCATTTTGAAACCTAAGTGCATGTTGCCGAACTAGTAAAATCCCTCTGGTAAAGAGAATGCAGCCATTAAGTGTGAGAGTGATTTGCCAGTAGCCACTGGTCAGTAGCAAGCAGCAAGTAGCACCCAGACGGCCCACTAGCTCATGAGCTCTGGGAATCAGTTATGCATCAGTCTTGGTCTCCTCACTGGGGACCTGTTAGTTCATACAAAAAAAGTAAGTCTGTGGATCTTTGCTTGGGCACTAATACTTCTAGTCTGGACCAGGACTAGGGGAATGCTCAATCACTCCCAAGTCAAACACTTTGGTAACCTCAGACTTGATGTTCTCGTGGATTTGGCCAAACATCCTACAAATCTTGCTCTTCACTTGCAAGCCTTCCCCTGTGTCTATGTCATATACACAGACAGGAGTTAACCCAGGAGTAATTGAAGAGACATGGGATCATCATTTCAGCATCTCCCTACACTCTCTTTGATGCTCAGGCATGGGTTATGGTTGTAAGTCAAGTTGTACCCCATGCACAGAACCATCCTTCACCTAACTTGTGCAGTAGATCTGGAAGTGATCCATTTTGTTCCTCAACTGCCTCTGTCAATATCATGATGCTTACCATAAAATCTCTCCAATGTTATGGCTTAAGCAAGTTCACACGGAACACTCTCTATGGCTCCTTTGTGGTACATGTGTCCACTAATTAATTTACCCCAGAAACTTTCTAAATTACCTTATAGGACCCCCCCTCCAAAGATCTTGCTTAAATAGGCTTCATCACCAACCACTCCTTACCCTCCTGGTACTCAGTCAGCAATGCGTTCTGGTCATACACTTCCTTCATTAGCTCTCAGCTTATTTGAAGGTTTTCCTGACCAGACCTCTGTATTGTGTCATTAACTTCCTGAGGCTAATCACATAGTCCACTACATCCCTTTGAGATGAGTTTGTTCCCACCCTTCTGTGTCTGAGATGAGTGGGCCATGGACTGGGTGCCAAAATGGTACTTTGACGCTAAGTCCGTTCTGTGGAATTGCTCTGTAGACAAACAAGAGACGTAACAGGAGAAGATCATACTTCCTTCTGAAATTCTCTGGCAGAATTGCAATCATGCTCTTAAGTGTCTTGTTAAACCTTTCCACCAACCCTTTAGTTTATGGATGTTATGCTGTGGAGAAGTGGTAAGTCATGCCAACTGGATCCCACATCTCCTTCCTGCATTTTAAAAAATGTATTGAGCGGATACATATGGTGATCATACATTACATATGGAGAGTCAATTACAATTTTTTCCTTCAAAATAACCATTATACATTGGGACGCTGGGATATAATGTTGTTTCACATGAATATACAGTGTTATTCTAAACATAGAATAAAGTGCATCGTGCCATAGCTACATTAAGAAACTTCTTCATAAATTGGAGCACTGGGATCTACTATTATTTCACATTAAATAACGATGTTAATCTAAACATATATGAAGTGCATCATGCTGGAACAACATTAAGAAACTTCATCATGAATTAGAGGATTGGAATCTAATGTTGTTTCATAATAATCAGGAATATGGTTCTAGACATAGATTAAGTGCATTTTTCTTTTTTCCTTTCATAGTGCAGACATGCCTTTAATACACATATACTTCAATATTCATATAGACAATATTGTTCAGTGCTTAACAAAAGTGCAATGCCTTATTAGGTTTATATAGACAATATTGTTCAGTGCTTAACTAAAGTGCAATACATTATTAGGTTTCAAAAAGTGCAGTCGTGTATAAGAAAAGAATGTTTTGGTATTCATGTAAACAATATTATTCAATACCTAGGTAAAGTGGGTCGTTCCAAATTCCACTCCCTGACCAATCATGGAAGCCTTGTACAAAGTACATAACGTGCCCAAGATATATACACTAGTTCCATGACAGACCGTATTAAGAAGAAGGTATAATGTGCATTCTCGAAACCTAGCAGCAAGTAACTCTTCATAAAAATGCGACTGTGCCTAAATAGTTTAGATAAAATGTCCTCATCCCGGATACTGCATTCAATATCCGCAATGCGCCCCGATATAATTTACAAAATATTACAGAGCTGCATTTTATATACCCTCCATGAATTGTCATGCAGCAGTAAATCTCTTTTTGCAAAAGCTTCCTCTAACTTTTTGGTTCGGTTCTTTTTATTATGCCCTTTTTTTATACGTTGGTACTCTTGTTGTCTTCGAATTTTGTAAGATCAAGGATTGAACTACTAAAGAGGCAATCGCAATAAAAGTCTCCCTCCCTTTAGCCAATGGCGAAGTTAGCCTCTGCCTCAGAAAGCCGAAGAGCGCCATGCCATTTTCTGGTTTGATCCTTCTCTGTACTCTCAAACTTTTTGCCAAAACTGTACTGCCATTGGGCAGGTAAATAAAAGTGTGTAGCCAGTCGCCACCCCCAGCTGCTGGCAGAGAAAACAGCGATCGTCCAGGTCTGGATACATTCTATGGAGGGCTTTAGGAGTGTGACATGCCATTCAGCGTGAAAAAAAATGGCATTCTATTCAAATTAGCAGCTCTTAAGGCTGTATTGCCTAATTGTGAGATTCCCTTGAGTTGCCTGAGTGATCTGATCTAAAACACTTTTCACCAGGTGGCACTCTTCTTGGTTCTGTAGTATTCTGTACCAATTTGCCACCCCCATAATCCTTTGATCTAACCAAAGCAGCCATTACTGGAGAGGAGACTGCTTGACTGCAGACAGTATTTTTTCACTAGGTGCATAATCTGCTGGTATCCGAAGAAGAAAAGCTTGCAGAGATCCCCGCACCTAGCTTGAAGGTCCTGCCAAGTTATAAATCCCACCCACCCAAAAATTGCCCAATTCTTTAAAGCTGTTTGCATTCCAAAAACTCAGGTGGCTGTTCGGTATTTGTAGGCCCAGAGCGTTGCGTTCCTTAAGCTGCAAATATTCACACCCTGCAGACTGAGCATTTAAGGAACAGAGGGGCATATTATCAAGGTGGTTTATCTCCGCTTTTTTGGCTTTAAAAGCCAAGAAAGCGGAGATAAAATTATCTCCCTATTACCTAGCTGTCGCTAACACCAGTTAGCGACAGCTAGTAGGAGATAGCGACCATCTTGGGCCCCACTTTGCATGTCAGTGATATTTATCACTAATGACATGCAAAGTGGGCGTGCCAAGATGTTAGTGACTGGAAACAGTCGCTAACATCGCTATCTCCTATTACCAACTTTTGGAGATATTCGCGCTAAGCGCGAATATCTCCAAAAGCTAACACCTGCCCTGAGCAGTTCCTAGCCATGTTATCCAACGGGAGGTGGATAACATGGCTAAGAGCATTAGCTCGGTAATGCATGAATATCGCTGACTTCTCAGCGATATTCATGCATTGCGGCCGTTTTTTATCGCATTTGCGATAAACCTTGGTAATACCAAGGTTTATCTGCGTTAAAAATCGCCGCAGCTCAGCGGTAAAATTTTGTCTGTAACCAAGCAATAGCGATAATTATCGCTATTGCTTGGTAATATGCCCCAGAATTCTTGAAGTCTCACATAATATTCCTGCAATGTTTTAGATCTGGTATTTTTGAAAGTGTGGCCATCTTTATAAAAGCCGGGAGCTGGAATCCTGCCTCCTGCACCATCTTTTCCAAAAAGTTAACTATCCCGAGAGCCCTTGCCGTCTATTAGTTGAACCAAAATATCTATAAGAGAGGCTTTGTAACATGTGCGTACCTGAGGCAATGCCAATCCCTCCCTGATTTATATTCAGTTGAAGCACAAGAACTTTAACCGTTGAGACCTTCTTGTTCCAAATAAAGCGTCATAAAAGTGTTTCTAATTCTTTAAAATAGGTTGTGCTGATTTTTATCGGGACATTTGTAAAAAGAAAAATCTGTAAACGTAAAATAGACATTTTTATCAGAGCTACTCAACCAATTAGTGTAAGAGGGAGAAGTGTCCATCTGTCCAATAAGTCCCTGATCTTCTTTATGATTGACTCATAATTAAGATTATAAAGCTTTGTGTAGCAATTAGTTGCATATATCCCCAAATAACGGATTGAGTTGGAAGAGGAACCGTGCTGCTGAACATTAAAAGAGACAATGCTAAAAGGTGTGTTAAATAAAAGCAATTCGGATTTATTATGATTCATTTTATATCCTCCAATTGATTGGAACCGTTCAAACTCTGCCAATATCGTTTTAATATTTTGTTCTTCTGGCCTGAGGTATACAATTATGTCACCCACAAATAGTTTTAACTTAGACATTCCCATTATCGGTGCCTCTATACCAAAGTTTGCCCTTATCCTAACTGCTAGGTGCTTGATAAAAAATCTAAATACTACGGTAGACAAGGGACAGCCCTGCCAAGTTCTCGAATTTATATTGATCATCCCTGCTAAATTAGAATTGATGAAGAGCTTAGCATGTGCCCCTTGATATACATTACGCAGCATAGTTATAAATTAAGAGGGAAAGCCAAACCTTTCCAGGCTATAAAAAAAGAGCATCCCAATTTACCAGGTCGAATGCTTTCTCAGACTCTACCATCATTATCAGTGCAGGCGTCTGATTCACGTTAAAAAAAATCCAGAGCATGTACTAAGAAAACAGTGTTAGACTACATCAGCCTTCCAGCCACGAACCCCATCTGATCCTTATGGATCACCTTGTGGGCTGCTGGAGTACTACAATTTGCCCAAATTTTCTTAAAATATTATAATCAATATTTAATAAGCGAATCAGCCTATATGAGTTTACATCCCGTGGATTCTTTGCCTTCCTAACAAAGCTTATAATTGTTGATTCCTTAAAAAGAAATTGATGGGACCTCTCCGCCTTCTTTTATCAAATTAAAACATTCACTCAATAAAGGTGTTAGCTCGACAGAAAAAGCTTTATAGAACTCTGTTGGGAGGCCATCATTGCCACAAGCCTTCCTACAAGGCATTGAGGCCACGGCCTGCTGGATTTCTAATGCTGTAATGTCAGCTACTAATCCCTCTACCTGCATGCTTGTCAATTGTGGTAGTTTAATGGCCTGAAAGTGCTGGTGAATAATTTCGTTTGAGGCCACATATTTAGTAGCTTATAAATTATTGTAATGTAGTAAAAAGATTTTAGACACCTCATCTTTCTCAGAGAACAAGACCCTACACCAGCTCAGTAATTAATGCGACCTCCTGCTTGACTCTGGTTGACCAAGCCAGGAATTTCCTTACCATCTGTCTTTCCTCATACACCCGCTGATGGAACAGCCATGAGCTATTAATTTCCTCTAAAATAAAACATTTCCTTACGTTTTGCTTAGCTTTGAGCAGCTACGAATCTGCTAATACTCGTAACCCCCAAGGTCCTGGTCTTCTTCAGCAAAGCAGTATCAACTGTAGATTAGAGTTCAGCTATGCGTGCACCTCACATTTTTAGTATGAAGCCATAAATGCCACCATCTGACTCTGCACTCTTGCCTTAAAAGCTCCCCTGACTGAAAAAAGTGAAGCAGTGCCCTTATTCAACTGAAACAAATTCTCAATACGTGTTTTCATGCTTATCAACATGAAAGAAAGAAGGAGGCTATCCATCTGCCACCTGGACTACCCCTTTTCCTTGCCTCCACTTCTAATTAAATAAAAAACCGAGTGTTCTGAAAATGAATTAGCCCACATTTCTGAACAAACACATTTGAGAGAGCGGGAGATAAGAAAATAATCTACATAGGAAGCTGACTAAAAAGGACAGGAGTAACAAGTATATTGTGAAATTACCAGAGGATGGGCCCTGCGTCATGGATCAATTGATTGAGAGTCCTGCTTCATTACATCTAACACTTTTTTAGTACGTGGCTTCAACTGGTTTTTTTTGCTTTGTTAGAAGTATCTCCTACAATATCCTGGATAAAATTAAAATCCCCCCTATAATTATAGGGCCCACTGCTCCCATGGCCAAATCATTAATCTGCATAATAGCTTTAGGATCATCCACTACCGGGGCATACAAATTCACTAAATTTAAAGGGTTGCCATTCACACCAACTGTGATCCAGATCCATCTGCCATTGGGATCCCTGTGGACTTGAGTCCCATTCTATCCCTTGCCCCCCTTATTGCCAGCCCAGCAGAAACAAAATAGGCCTTTGAATAGTTTTTAGATGAGTTTTAAGATGAGTCTCCTAGAGAAATAAAACTTGTGGGGAAAAAGAAGTTAACCACCTAATTAGACTACCATACTTTTGCTTATTGGAGATTACATTAACATTACATGATGTTATTCGCACTTTAAGACCCATTGCCCCAGTAACCTTCTTTCGATTGAACCTTGTTATTAAAATAAATTCTCAAAATTGCATTGTCCCCCATGATCTGCTAATTTTTACTAACAGTGCTCTCCCCCACAAAGAACACCCCCAACCTGCTAAAATAACTCAACCCGAGTGAGAGGAGAATGGCCCACAATACCCCTCTCACAGTGAAGAACGTCCTTCCTGGGTGCCATGGTGATGCACCTCAGGTAAACAGACCAAAACCTCTTCCCAAATCATCAACACAATCATTATACCCATCCATTTCCACCTCCGGCTTAATTTTTCCTAGCTACATATTTAGCTGTAGATTTTTTGCAGTAGCTCCTAAGCTTCAGCTAAGTTGGCAAACGTGAAACTGGCTTTTAACGAACACCCTAAGATTTGACTGATGAGCAATTGCTGCCTGTGCGCCCTGAGCTTTCAATAAGTATAACAGCTGCACAAATTCCTTCATACGGCACGCTGCTGCCACCAATAAATGACAAAAACGACAGCAAAGTACTTCCTCCGTGGAAGATGGTTTCTTTTGTATAGCTCTGGGCAGCATCCACTCTTTTATATGAAAGTCAGCACAATTTATCAGAATCGTCCGTGACAGTTTTGAGTTAGGATATGGGTGAGCGGGATCCAGGGCCCTGTGCACCCATGTAATTGTAAGGTCTCCTCAATATTCAGGGAGAACGTTCATATTAAGAAATGTCTCGACCCATTGAAGGACCGGGACCCCTTTACTACCCTCCAGAACTCCTACCAGGCGTAGATTGGAGCAGCGAGAATGATTTCCGAGCACATCGAAATTGTTTTCTAGTAAAGCTTTTTCCTTCCTTACTAGATTTTCTTGCTGCTGCATAACATTCACCTGGTCCTCTAACTGTGAAATCCTTGACTCAACCTCCTGCATTCTTGCAGGGAAACTACCCACTGCCGCCTCAATTTTTGATAATCGGTTGTGCAGCAATGCTTTTTTGCTTGCTTGTGTTACTTTTAAATCTCTAATTGAATCCACAATAAGGTTGAGCATAGTCTTTATATCCCACTGTACGACAGCCTACTCTCTTTACTACCGATTTAAAGGATGCACTTCCTGAAATCCGTCTGTTTTCAGATCATGAGACTGTCGCTGAGCTTGCTGAACCATCTCTGAGACAGCTTCAAAAGACAGAGATTGTACTGGAAGCAAAGACCCAATCTGTAGTATAGGGGATTGCTGAATCTCAATGTCCTGCTGCTGAGCTAGCTGCTTTGGACTCTTCACAGGTGACAGTTCTTTTAAATGGAGCCTAGTTTTACCATGTGTGGAGGCTCCCTGAGGCACGAGAGGTGTCACTTTCGCTTTTGTGAAGAGCGGGTGCTCTTTCGACTTGCATTGGGTCTGGCTAGTGCTTGCTGCATTACTATTCACCTGATTATTATCAAGCTTTTTAGATGCCTCATGTTCCTTGTCACCTGCTGTCCTTCTGTTCTCTGGACAGGAATTATGTGTGTCCCTTTATATGGGGGGTGCCTCTCCCAACCCCCCTTCTGCTGTCGGCAAATCTTGTAGGGCATTATCCAAGGAGATCCCCTGAAGTCCAGCTTCTTCTCCATTTGCAGCTAAGTCTTCCTCCGAACTCAGAGGACTTGACACTAGACTGACCCTTTACACAACTTTAAACTGTGCTCTGCTATTGCTGCTGCTGAAGCAGTCTGCAGCTGAGCTGTCCATGATCTGGCTTTAAGAGCCCCAGCAACATCTGGATGCTTCCCCATCCCCATTGTGGTTCAATATTAATCTCCAGGTTCAGTCACAAATTAGGGAGAAGCCAGCCAGCGACCCACTACCAGGTAAACCTATGAATATGCCCACATTCGACTAGGCATTTACCCCTGGTGGGAAACTTGGTGACTCTCCCCCTGATGTAGCCTCGACTGCTGTCCTTGCGTTGAGGGCATAAGCCAGGCATGCATTCATTGAAAAGCATACCAAGAGCTCCTCCTTCAGTGGCAAACACTGAACTGTGATGCCTTCTCTGCCTTTTTATCCATACCAAGCACTGATAATCCATTAGTCCCAGCAGCCCCCTGCTGCTCCGCCTTGCCATGTCTTGGCGTTTCAACTTTACAGTGTTTTATGTCTTATAGTGGTGAACAGCCCAGCACCGCCATGCTTCCTTCAATAGAAGGGCAAAATTGTATTGAGCATCCACAATCATTTTATCCCCTTCAGGGTGCCTCCCCTTCTCATTGTTTCAGGCTTTTGGTGTGTAACTGAACGCTACTGACAAAATGTGGGAAGGAGGAGCCCGTCACCTAGCAGTGGCAAAGCATGTGGGATTTGCCATCCTCTCTTTCATGAATGAGGGGATAAAGTTGTTCCCCTGTTTTAAAACACTGCGTTAGAAAATCCGCTCCTAGAAATGAATTTTAGGAATGCCCTAGCTTCTACTGTTACAATTGTGCTCATCTGGATACCTGATGAAATGAAATGTAGGTTTTTATAGAGTACATGTATGCCGTGGCGTCTTAGCGCTTGCTACCAGGGAGGGTAACCGGAAATTCAACCAGCCAGTTTAGTACAAGTGAATAACCAGGTTTTGAGTTCTTTCCTGAATTGTAGTAGATTGTTTTGGTTTCTAAGATGCCGGGGCAGGGAATTCCATAGCCTGGGGGCTAGATGTTGGTATGATATCACAACCAAGATATACATATTGCGTAAAGCTGAGGAGGGTAAAAGGAAAGAACATGCCAGCACTACCAACACTGCCACACTGGAATGGAACACCTACTACTGGTGGTGGCCCTAATGACATATCACTCAATTGGCAAGTAGGACAGTTTCTATAGCACCTCTTTGTGTCTCTGGCCAGTAGAATAAAGAGTCCAATCTATCCTGGGTCATTTTTAAGCCCAAGTGTCCTGCTAAGGGCTCTTTGTCAGCCAGTGACAATAGAAACTTAATGTGCACTTAGAGACACACTAGCTTCTTGCTAGCTCCTGACTCAGGATTCACTAGCTCACTTTAAAACAGTTGGTACTCCCAGCCAATGTAATGTTTTCCAAACACTGCCTTGCTGATCTTTTTCTAGCCTTCTTCCAAAGTCCCACAAGTGTTTGGCACTCAGGCTTGTCAGAATTACTCTCGGAAAGGTCCTGTAGCTAACAAAACCTGCAGCTGTGGCAGTGGTCCAAACACATAGGCTGCTTCAAGTGTCTCATTTTCCTCCCCTTGGTGCAGGGGTGAAGGATATCACAGCGCCTGCCATCTCAGAGTCTGCCCTGATCCTCTCCTGCCATTCTCTGATCCTTGCAAATCTTGGATGCTCTCAGTATCTTCCTGGGACTGACATGAAGCCAGTGCATTGGTCAACACAGCTGAGGTGGCCCTAGCCATGTAGGCTCTGGTCCTAGTACTAAACTGGGGGCAATCAAATCTTTGCCCATGTCACTTAAAGCATGTTGCTTCTCTCTCACTCCTACATTGACCATGATTGACTTACCATTGATTTCTACTTCAACTCAGTCAACTGGGTGCTCCTTGACATCCCCCTGATTATCAAACATGTGCCATTGGCCCCAGGAAGAGGTTATTCAGGTTTTTCATGTTTCTTTCCAACCATTGGCCTGCACGCTTCTGTATCCCTCTGGGCAGGAGCCGTCCTCCCATTGATATTAGCCTAAATTACAAATCCCATCGTATTTAGATAGATGTGCTTAAGGACACTTTGGTTCTTTTCCCAAATGTCCGCTCCTACTAGCCTGAGTGTGATATGGCCCTCTTGGGTCCCTCCACCCACAGTCAACACACTTGCTATGATAGGTCCAGCTAGTAGAGGGCATTTCACCCGATAGTCTCTTTTGTAGTGCCATTGCTTGTTATAGCTATCATAAGTAATTACTTTAGGCTTGTATGAACATTCCTGTTTTTCTTTTTCCTTTTGTTCCTGACTTGGATCCCAATTCCCTTTTCCATGTAACCTTCTTTGGATCCCTGGGAATTGCCTTAGTCCCTGGCCCTTACCCTCTGTTTTGGAACCTGCCTGTTAAGAGTTCCTCTCTTCCTCTGGCTTAGACCCATGCTCCTCCAGCTCGTTGCTACCTGTGTTAGCTAACCACTTGGCAGACACTACCGCAAGCTTCTCTTGATCTCTTTCTGTCACATCATGCAGGTACTGTCAAAATAGTTTAGAGCACTCCCCCTTGAGTCAGTCAGTTACCATCAACTGGTTAAGGGCATGAAAATCCCTGACCTCCCTTCTTCTCATCCACTCATTCAAATCAAGCAACACAGTTTCAATCCAAGTTTAAAAACGGGACACAATCAGCTTTCTTTTTTTCTTTGAATCTCTGAAGTATTGAGCAGACTCCAGCCTAATCAAATCTTCTTTCATTTGCTCACAATTCATTTGATCAACTGTGGGAATTCTCCCATTGAATGTTGCTGCTTCTAATGGCAAGTGACTCACTAAAGCAGTTGCCTTAGAAACAGCATTTAACCCGTTGGCTGCTGCCGTCGGCCAACGGTCGTCGCAAGCACTACCTCGGTAGTGCTGCGCACGTCTGTTGGCCGACGCGGCCCCACCCGGTTCTTCGAACGTTCAGCACTGGTGCAGAATGTTCGAAGCAGCCAATGGGTTAAAGCCTGCATTCTATAGGCGATCTCAAAACTCACAAATCATCTAAAACAACCCGGGCTTCCACATACAGGTGCACAAGCTTGTTTGAAGCCTTTGCAAGTACACCTGTAGAGCTGGAGATGAAATCACTTTTGTGGGATCTAGCCATCTCTGCTGCCATTTTGAGCATTTCTTTTTCTAAGACCATCGTCTCTAGCCATTTCTCTCTTTTTTTCTCCCTTTTTATTCCAGACTCAAATGATGTTTTAGTGGCAGAAGGTCATGGCCTACTTCCACTAACCTTGTACCTGCCATTGCACTGTGCAGGTAATGTTGTGCTTAAGTTGAAATTATTGGCCTGCTCAAGAAAGTTAGAACTGAGTTTAGCTGATCTCACACCACTTGCTGCCCATTGTCCGACCACGTTTGTGGAGCTACAGGGCAGACAGGGACTACTGAGCCCAAACCACTATATATAAGGTAATGTGCCACTGGCATCTTGGGGCTCATCCAGCTATGGCTTTGCAGACTGGGTCAAGTGCAACCAATTCCAAGTTTACTTTCCCGATAGCAAGGGCAAGCACTCAGAGACTTCTCAAGGAGGTACTCCAAGCGGCTAGAGCTCTGTACTCAATAATCAACTAACAGGCACAGTGAAGTAACGCCCTGCCCAGTGATGATCTTTATGAAAAAGAAAGTACTTCTAATCTCACAGCATAACTAAATACTATACAATTCAATGAATATGTCATACAGGATTGCAAAATGCTCTTTTGTATCAGTGAGGCACTGCTTTTTATTACTATCCAGATGCCTTTTTTAAATGTTCCCACCCTTCCATTGGTTTAGGCAGGATTTGGGTTAGATGCAGTTGGCTCAAATGTTCTCACTATTTTAAGCATGCTGCTCAGTTTCACAGTTTATTATTCAGTTAGCATGTAACAAAAGTCTCTATCAAGTGCTGTAGATCAGCCAATAAATCATCATGTCTCTTGTTCCCTAGCAGAGACTGAGTAATGCAACTTATCTACAATCTTGTTCATGGCAGTACTGAGTGTACTGGGTGTGCACTTACACCCTCTCACCATCCAAATGTCGTTTCCTCATTTCTAGGCAGCAGTTTGAGCCTTTTCAGACAGCATAGCAGGTCCAATTTGGTGAGGCCAGTCTTCATGGCAACACCTAGCTCATTTGCAGTGTCTAAACTCCAGGTCAGCTGCAGGCAGGCACTCAGCAATGGTTGTTGCAGTTTCCAGGCTGAATGTTCTCATGATTATATCTTCGGGCAGTGGCATCACTAGGAAGATTGGGCTCTCCACTGGGCAGTGAAGCAGCCCGTTGTTCTTCTGTGTTGATGGCAGCACAAGGTGATGGCTGCTGGGTCATATGTTTTTGGCACAAACTTAGTACAGCTCACGTCATGAACTTGGCAGAGAGACTGGAGGGACCTATTTACAACACAGGTCTCCTGGCATACTCTTTTGGTTCATCAGCTTTCTGTGGCATTCGTTTTTCTGTGAATAGATGGGCCTCACCTTCTGGACAGTCTCTCCTCCAGCAGACAGGCACATTTCTAGGCTCTTTAGGCAGATCCTCGCTGGTTCCACCAGAAAGGTTGACTTCATGTGATATTCCCTCAGCTATGGGATACAGGCTGCCAGGCAAACACCAGCCAAGGATTCTCAGCAGCTCTTTGACTAATCTCCGGAGCACTCCGTTCCTTGTTCAACAAGAACTTGCAGTCAGGCTTAACTTAGAGGCAATGTGTAAGGTATTTATTCCACACATCAGCATACAAAAATTATTAAAGTGGAAACATAACACAAGACAAATTCCCCCTAACTTGGAAAAATAGAGTTATTTTTAATAAATTATATGATGCAAAAATGGCAAAAATCCAATCCAATCAGTTGAATGACAGTAAAAACTAACACCTAAAAGATTAAAGTGTGAACCACGGACATCTAGTGGCGCGAGACCAACGCAAAGTCAAACGTTATGTCTAACTGCAATGGAGCGTGGTCTGTATACAAGAAGTGGACTGGACCCAGTCTAGGCTTGGTATAGTTTAGCGGTACACGGCAGACGGCGGAGTCCGAAGAGGAGGCATCGTCATCGGAGAGCTACGGGACCATGTCAGGGGAAGAGTTCTATGTTCAGACTTTGTCACTTTTTTGGAAGTTGAAAATTTTCAGTGGGACGAAGCTGCAGGCTGTGGCCTACAAGTGCTCCAACGAGCTGGATATCTCTTCTGTGAGGAGTTGCTGAACAGGATTTGCTGCTAAGGAGAAGAACGTCTACCACAAATTCAGACCGATGGATGATGCACTTTGGGCGGATCAGAGAACAAGTAGGTCCTGGTCTCCAGTTGGTTCTCAAACCACTTTTTAGTGGAACATTTTCCAAGTACCAAGTTGTAATTTTTCTCTGTTTGGGCACCTTTAGCAAAACTTCCAAGGGTTCAGGACAGGGTGGGCACCACCTGTAGGTCAGGACTCACTTCAGACATGGTCCAGGTGCAGGATTAAAGTTTTTGAAGCTTTTTGTGTCCCCTTAGAGTCACTCTGGTAGTCCTAGGAATCCAAGGTAGTTCTGATGGGGCAACGCTGGTCCTTGAATTCCTCTTAGGATTTGTCCTCGATGGTATGATGTAGCACTACACCAGCAACAGACTCCATGGGGAAAGAGGGTTGGGATAGAGCAAGACAAAAAGAAGCTGCAGTTCTCCTCTGTGACGACTACAGTGGAATCTCAGAAGGGCCCATCACTATTCTTTTGGAAACACCCAGTCAGAGGAGCATCTGTGAATCATAAGGACAATAATTACGTGCACAATAGAGAGGTCAATTGTTATTCTTTATATTACTTTCTATGTGCGTTTCGTACTCTAGACAGACGTCTGTGGGGTGCTGTCTTTCTAATTCTGAGACTAAAGTCACTCCATGCTGGAGGCTAGATTCCGACTGAATCACTCTGTGCTTCCCATTGTTATGATCTAATAATGCCTTTTGTGCAGCACCATTGTTGTCACATGCTGAGTCAGTCAATCCAGTTAGCAGAGCTTGAGCCTGTAATTTGCTGTTAAGTGCCTTCAGGTCACAGCAATGTAATTCTTTCTAGTAGAGACTTGTCAGATGTGACCTCATAGTGCACTTCCTAATTTTAAGCATGAAGTAGTTATTCGCTTTTAAAGGCTACTGAGCTTAGAGCACTTAGAGTTATTAGTTTTCATAAATACCTGAAGTCAGCGTTTTTCAGTTGTCTTTTCTGTATCTCTTTCAGGAACTCCAGAAGTGGAGTGGGTGATAGAAGAGGCTGTGGCGGAAGAATAGCTGCAGCCCAACGCAGCGTGCTGAAGAGGGAGAGGCGGGGATCCAGAGGCATGCAGCCGAAGAAGGGCCAGTCGAGGGAACAGGCAAGTGGCAAACAAAGAACCCAAGCAAGGATATCAGGCTAGAAGCAATATAAATGTAGGAGCTGACCATATAGGGAGAAATGCTAAAAGGTTAATTAAGCCCAACACATGCTCGCACAAGCTTGATTGGTTGGTGCACATTCTGGGTTATGGGAAGTTCAGTACAATTAACTCTGGCAGTTATTCCAAATTAGGTTATTTGACAAGACCAGCTGTGCACTGTCAGGGTTATGGAAAGTTCAGCACAAGCTTGAACATTAGCTCTGGCAGTTATTCCACATGAGGTTAATTGACAACACCAGTTGCTGCTGATAGTTTTTTGGAATGTTCATAAAGGTCAAAACAATTAGTTCAGAATATTACCAGGGTCACCTGTTTCTGTTGTTAGGCTTTGGCAATGTTCTGGATGATATTAAACAAGAAGTGGTCATATAGACAGTTCGGACTACTGAATGACCAGGCCAATGACTCTCACTATTTTACAAGGAGAAAAACGCACAAGAAACCAAAACCAAAAAATGAAAGTGTTAATCTGGACTGAATCATAAACTCATAGATGGTTGTGCAGTGGCTGGGGGTGTGACACTCTGAGGGTACAAGGCAAGCTTCAAGAGGCAGGGCAGTCATCTGGTAGCAGCAGGGCAGTCCTCACAAGTACAAAGCAGGCCACAAACAGCAGGGCATTCTTTGAAGTACAAGGCAGTCCTTCTGGAGGTCCTCCACAGGCCCAGGAGTGAATCAAAGAGTGGACCTGGCTCCCTTAATTTTATTGCTGGTGCCAGCTTTGAAGTGGAAGAAATTTCTAAAGTTTTTCCCTACATATGGTTCTAGACTTTCCTTCATCCCAGCTCAGAGTCTAAGAAATTGGGGATGACAAAAGGCTGGTGTGAAGTTCTTTGTGAGTTTTCTGAGGCAGTTCCTTTGAAATGTAAGTAGGGCAGGGAACAACCCTGCCCCTCCCATCCTGACAGGATGGCCTATCCTACCACGTCTAGTCCCCCTATGTCTCACTGTCTAGGAGGATTACACAGAGGGCAACTGCAATGCTATTCACAGCCATATGCCCAGGACACAGGCACCAAAAAGATAGGACAAGAAAATGGCAACTTTCTAAAAGTGTATATAAGGAGTGGTTCTGGGGTGGCCTAGCTAGGTCCAAAAGCACGAGCAATTACTTAAAATGACCCGGAAACCACCTAGTAATGTTTTCCCTCCATTGTTTTAGACTTGCAACACGGCGGTAATTGTAAACAGTTAGCCTCGATTTACTACGTGACATGAATGTTGTAAATGTCATTAAATATGCCGCCCAAAAAGGAAATAGAACCTCGGGTACCCCAGGCCTGTAATATAAAGTACGGACCGGTACCAGTAAACAGGGACCTAACTAAATAAGATTTGAGTGTTTATCAGGCTACCACCCCTCGTCTGTGATAACTAGTGCAGATAGTAAGTTTACCACGCATAATGGATGCCAAGCAACTGTATAGATAATTCAGTTATCATGTCCAAATACTGCATAGATAATTCAGTAATCATGTCAGCTTATTCCTAGGCCCAAGTACAGACGACCAACTGGCCGACCCTCTGAACGGATGGTGACGATTAAAATGTGCACACCATCATTCCTTGAAAAAGCCCCAGTAAGCATGGTTAGTAATAGTTCAGCTAATACACCACTCGTGTTGATATGGACACTGATTCATTCTCTCCTTTTCTGTTTCCTGTAAGTGAGCCTCCATCCTGACTGATTAGCACGTTGCTGATCTACTTAATCTACCTACCAGTAAGGAAAATACCTGTTTAACCTCAATTAGACTACTCTCAATAGAAGTGCCAAAATGTAGCTGACTTCTGCTTTCAACCCATTCACAGATCTTCACCCCCAACTTCGAATTATCCAGAATTCCCGCTAGCAGGATTTGTAGACCGGTGGTTACAGGCAACCACTTAACTGTTCATGCTATAGTCTGCCTCCCCCCATTATGAATCAACCCACAAAGAAAGTAAGTGTAGCCATAACACACAGTACTCAGCGCGCTAGCGATTGAATAGTTCAAGCCATCCGATGAAACTCTGCGCGCTCCAGCCCTCACCGCCCGATTTTCTAAAGTAACTAATATAAACAGTCTGCATGCCAACTGTTTTTACCATGTCACTGAAATGAAATGAAATGAAAATGGTTCTTATAGAGCGCACATAGCTGCCCGGAGGCGTCCAAGCGCTAAGACTAAGGATGCTGTCTAGCGAGGTATAGGGGCCAGGGGAGACTCTACTTATTAAACAGGAACGTTTTCAGTTGTTTCCGAAAGGAGGTCAATTCCGGGTTGGACCTTAGATGAATGGGGAGAGTATTCCATAACTTGGCCGCGTTGAAGGAGAAAGAACAACCTCCTGCTCTTGTTCTTCTGACCTTGGGCACTGCAGCCAAAAAGGCATTGGCTGAACGCAGTTGTCTGTTAGGATAATACGGAGTATTTAGAGGGAGGTTAATTGCCGGAACAGTTTCCCAAAAAGCCTGATGGGCAATACATAAGGACTTGAAGCTAATTCTGTCCTCAACAGGAAGCCAATGCAGGCGTTTCAGGCCGGGCTTAGCAGACAACCTGTGAGGGATTTGCAATAGAGTGCAGGCGGCACAGTTTTGAATTACCTGCAGTTTCCGCAAAGTAAAATCAGGGGCTCCCACATACAGAGCATTGCCAAAGTCCAAACGTGATTGGATCAGGCCCTGTATCACCGTTTGTTTAGCTTCGAAGGGTAGCAGGGGGAGAATCTTCCTAAGAACTCTGAGGAGACCGAAACAGGCGGCGGCTAGCCTAGTTGCCTGACAGTCAAACGTCAGAGACTTGTCTAGCCAAATACCCAGACTCTTGATGGCATTCGTAGGTGCTGGTGGCGGGCCTAGACAAGAGGGCCAGATTGAACTGATTGAAGCTGGAGCCGATCGACCCATCAGCATGAGCTCTGTCTTGTCTCCATTAAGCTTGAGACAAGACAGGGTCATCCAGCTTTTTACTTTCTCCAGACAACCTGCCAAGTCCACCTTAGCTGAAGATCCATCTTAATGTGCCAGAGAGACCACCAGCTGAGTATCGTCCGCATAGGTGACGATCTTAATACCATGTGGGCGGACGATCTCAGACAGCGGTCTCATGTAGACGTTAAATAACGTCGGGCTCAGGAAGGAGCCCTGTGGGACTCCACAGCCCAGGGGTTTACTGGAGGAAGTAGTGTTTCCTTCGTATACCTGAAAGGTTCTGTTACTTAGAAAGGACTTGAGCCACTCCAGCGCTCTACCCGATATTCCGATGTCACAGAGGCACTGCAATAGGATTTTATGATTTACCGTATCAAAAGCAGCGCTTAGATCGAGGACTAAGTCACTATAACAAGTGAGAAGTTAAATAGGGCATAGTGCTCATTTTAGCTTGCTTCAGTTTCAGGCTGCTCACCCTGACCTGATGATGATCTTAAATAACAAGATCGCAACATCGTCGACAACCTCCCCCAACAAAAATCCTTCCACTGTATATAATTTTATGTTGTTCATGTGATGTTTTGTTTATTTTCACTAAGTCACAATACGCACACTGTCACTATTGTGAGCAACCTGAACGTACCTTGTCTAAAGTTTTGAAAAATAAGTCTAATAAAAATATACATATTGCCCTACATGCCTTCCTGCCACATTGATTTAGTATCCATTTTAAGTAATTGCTCATGCTTTTGGACCTACTGAACCACTGTACTCCTTATATACACTATAAACCCAGGTTCGCTTTGTGGGGTACCCTTGTTTTCCTAAACTACAACTTTATAAAAGTGGCATTTTCAGAATTGTGACTTAAAATCTGACTTTACCCTTAAAGAGGATTTTTAAATATAATTAGTTTGGGACCAAACATGAAATCTCTACCTGTTCCCAAACAAAAGTTAACACTTATTACATGTAATAAGGTAACCCAATGTTATCCTAAAAGAGAGATAGGCCTCACTTTAGTGAAAAACGGATTTGGGATTTTTGCACTACTGCATTGTTCAAAAAGGAAGTAAAGGCGATTCTCATGGAAAAATTCACATGATCATCACCTAAGGATACCATGACTTATATGGGTGCAAACAGACAACCTACATGGGACTGATGCTCTCTTGGCCCGCACCTTTCTCTTTATTTTATTTTGCACAACGTGGGATGCAGATTTGATCTACCTCATTCGTTTGATGTATGTTTGTACGCTATGTACACGTATATTTGCTTTGACTTGTTTTTGTATTTTGTATAGTGTTGTACCATGGCTTATATGGGTGCAAACAGACAACCTACATGGCACTGATGCTCTTTCGGCACGCACCTCTCTCTTTATTTTATTTTGCACAACGTGGGTTGCAGACTTGATCTACCTCATTCGTTTGATGTATGTTTGCACACTATGTACACGTATATTTGCTTCGACTTGTTTTTTGTATTTTGTATTGTGTTGTATAACTTCTTTTTCATCACTGCCTGTAAAGTGCTCTGATATCCGCAAGGGTCTGGTTTGCACTCTATAAAACTTTCTAAATAAATAAATAGGGCATGTAAAACTTAAAGGTACATGCCCAACTTTTTAAATACACAACGCCCTGCACTATAGGCTGTTTAGGACCTACCTTGGAGTGACCTATGTATTAAAAAGGAAAGTTTAGGCCTGGGAAATAGGTTATATTGCCAAGCCAAATTGGCAGTTTAAACTGTACAAAGGCTGCAATGGCAGGCCTGAGACGTATTTTGAATGGCTATGCAAGTATTGGGCACAATAAGTGCTGCAGGCCCACTAGAACTTTTTAATTTATAGGCTTTGGGTACATGTAGAACCATGTAGAACCACTCTACTATGGACTTATTGGTAAATTAAAGGAGCCAATTAGGTGTCAGCCAATTCTACCATTTTAAGGAAAGAGAGGACAAGCACTTTACCACTGGTTAGCAGTGGTGAAATGCATAGAGTCCTAATGCCAACCAAAGCAAAATTCTGAAAAAAAGAGGGGTGAAGGCGAAAACATTTGGGGAGGACCTTCAGAGAGGGCCAGGTGTGCTTCTCTCTAGACACACCCTTTGTGTGAATTGATGCTTCACACAGCAGGTAGCAGTGAACAGGCACAGTTTATTTGAACAGGCAAAGGTTGTTTGAGGTAGCAAAAAAGGTATGAAAACTAAGAGCATTGCTCAGTAAAAAGGAAGAAGGAGAAAGGTGGGTAAGATAAATGCTTGTGTAGGGAACCTAAAGACAGGAAAATAAATTGGGCACTGCTTTACTTGTGATATAAATACCTATACAAGGCTTCTTCTGGAAATACTCTAACTTCATCTTTACTGTAAACAAATACTGTTAGAAATGAATGTCTTTAGTTGGCAAAGGTATGTAACTTGTCCAAGTAGGGACCCTTCCTTCTAGCCAGGATAAGGGATTACACGTCCAAAATATCCCCTGCTCACCCCCTTGGTAGCTTGGCACAAGCAGTCAGGAGTATCTCAGAGGCAATGTGCAAAGCATTTGCACATAACACTGTAACACAGTGAAAACACTACAAAAGGTACAACACCAGTTTTAGAAAAATAGCCAATATGTATCTGTGTAAAACAACACCAAAACTATAAAATTCCAACATAAAGGAATCAAAATACAAATATTGCAAAAATAACCTTAAAATACAGTTTCTTGAAGTTGATAGCTCTGTCCGGGGCTATCACAGTGTCGTAATCAAAGAAATCAAACAGTTCAGGCCAACCGCAGCTTCGCGAGCCATCTACGGTGTAGGGAAGACCCACAAACAATACCTTTGAAAAGCATGGCTTCATGGATCTTGTGATGAACCCCGAAAATGTTGCATCAGCTTTGGAGGTCGGTGCAGGAGTTGTCGGGTCCTTGAAGTCAAGCTCTGTGAGGTTGAAGTCAGGAGCACCAGTGTCGGCAGGCATCTGGTCTGCGGTGCGAAGTGCAGTGGTCACGGTACATGCAGCTGCTCGGTGACGGCATCCACCGGCATTGGTGAGAACAGGGCTGCAGTGCGTAGCGGGCAATGCTCATCGCGCTGCTGGCAGGTTACAGTGCATGCAGCGTCGTCGTTGTAACTGAGGTGCTGTGGGCAGCAGACGATCTGGAGTCGATGGAGTCAGCATCGGTAGGCTAAGGCTGTAGTGTGGGACAGGGCGGTGTGCCAAGTAAATTATGGGTGGTGCCCTCAGGACATGGTGCAGGCAGCGGCGACGATGTCAGCATGAGGTGGCATCATCAGAGAAACCAGGGTGGCGATGTCAAGCGAGGCGGTGCTAAGTGTGATGCCTCAGGTCATAGTGCAAGCAGCAGCTCTGTGGCAGCGCCAGCGGTGAGACCTGGGTTGTGGTGCGAAGCGAGCAGTGCTCTCTGTGGTGTCAACAGGTTATGGAGCAGGCAGTGACATCATTGATGGTATCAAGTTGCGTTTTCCTTTGTGGTAGCTGAAACACGCAGTTCCAGAAGAGGGTACTCAGAGGACAGTGAAGTCTTTGGCGTGTCTGAGATTTCCAACAGAAGGCAAGTTCTACTTCAACCCCCTGTAGAAACTTGGAAAAATAAGTTGCAGAAAGTTCAGTCAAGTCTGTTCACTCCCAAAGACAGACACATCCACTGCAGGCCAACACAGCAAAGTGGTAGTTCCTCCTTGCAGCTTCTCTGCCTCTTCTTCTTGGCAGGTTCCTTAGTTCGAATGAGTTCTAAAGTTCTGGGGTCAGGGCCCCAATATTTATACTACTTTTCCCTTTCAAGTGTTAGGCAGAAAGTCTCTGAGCTCAGTAAAAACCAGTTCTGTCCTCCCTGGTCCAGCTTCACTACAGGAGGTGGAGGCAGAATTGTGCAGAGCAGACTCAGCCTATTCAGGTTCTAGAGAAAACTCCTCCCATCATTCTAAATGTAGGAAGGCCTATTTAGCCTGGCTATGAGTCACCCAAGAAATGCAGGACATACCTTAAACCCCCTTGTGACTGCCTAGTGTGAATGCACATCCTCAGCTCCTGTCACTCCAAAACCAGATGCTGAGTACACACAAAAGACAGGATGGATAAGTAAGAAAATGCCCACTTTCTCAAACACAAGGGGGGGACCCAACCGTCACAGTTAGGTGTTGCAATGAATTTACCAGACTGAGAGCATTACCTTGTTTGAATGTTCTTAAGCATTTATTCGCTTATCATTTATGTTTTTTGCTATTAACTCATTTACATTTGTAAAAGCATGCCTAACCATAAGACACACCATTTTCAAAGTGAATTACATGTATAATAAACAATCATTTTGAACTTCAACGAAAGGTTCTATTCTAAATCTAATGCACAGTTTTTACACTTATGAAATCAGGCTGTGGAGGGGCGTGGCTAAGGCGCTGATGGCGGAGGTCGCCTGAGCGCTCGGCTCCGCGATCGAGCCGCATTCATCCTGGTCAAACGGCTCCAAGGGCTCCCCAATCCCGCACCGGGGATCTGAGCGAGGGCGCTACGAGGTGTGCCGCGAGTGGAGAGCTGCGGCGACGCGAGGGGTGCAGGATCGGACCCTGACCGAGCGGCCGAGGAGTGAGCGGCGCCGATTCCAACATGGCGCCCGCTCTGGCCCGGAGGTCCTAGAGTGCCTGGCGACCCTCGGTGATCGCGGATTCAGAGGATTTCTACCCTCCGCCCCCTGTTCCTGGCGGGGCGCACCGGGAGCCGGCCGCCTGGATCTTCGGCGGCTCCGGGCACCCCGTGGACACTTCCGATTGCGGTGACCGACCGGCAGGTCCCCCGGGGGCACTGCGGATCGTTGGAGCTGCGTGGGCCCTCCTGCGCCCCAGCCGGACCGGGGCGAGCTCTGCTTTCTTCTACCGGCGACCACGTGCCCACTGCTGCCTTAAAGACTGCATCCGGCCCGCAGAGCGGTGAGAGGGAGCGTGGTGGGCCCGGGTGGATTATCAGGAGTGCGCGAACCGGCAGGGCCGGAGAGGGAGACCTGCGCACTAAGATGACGGCAGAGGTGGCTTGAAACGGAGGTGGCTGCTAGCGGTGAAAGGAGTCCACGGTGAAGCCCATCTCCCCTCCCCGCCTGCATTTTGCCTCAACGAGGGCGAGATCCAGACCCTTGCGAGTCAGAACGTGGCTGAGACGCTCACGCACACGGACACAGAAAGCCCTATACCACGTGGTCGGGGAGGTGACCTCGTTCTTGGAGCTGCTGGGGGTCGGTTACTGATGAGCCCCTTGTCCTAACTGATGGGACCCGATCAGGATGCCCGATGACTGATTGACCCAAGCCAGGAAACGACCGTGCTGCTCCTGACCGATACATGGGACTCTGGCTGGAGATTCGCGCCGGGGCTGGTCCGAGGTCGTGAACCGGCAGGCGCCACTTCTGGAGATACCAACCAATCTTGAGGCTGACACTTGAGACCGCCATGGGTAAACCGAGGGGTGCCAAAGGGAATGCGCAGGCCACCTCCGACACGGAACTGCCGGACAAGAGTGACCAGCTGGACCTGGAGACGCCAACTGACCCGAGTCTTCAGCGGCAGCTCGACCAGATCTTGGCAGCCATAACAGACACGAGGTCAGCACTCCAGCGGGACATCGCCCAGGTGGTTACGGGCTTGGGCTTACTCAGGGCTGACCATGGCAAGCTATCGGACAGGGTCAAGGAAGTCGAGGACTCGGTTGGAACCCTAGAACCGGCGCAAAAGACATTGGCAGTCGTCATGAAGGACGCGCTCACAAGAATAGATGTTCTGGAGCGGAGGGCGGAGGAAGCAGAGGGGCGCAACAGAAGGAACAACATTCGCGTGGTGGGCCTGCCGGAAAAAGTCGAAGATGGCGACATGGTGTCCTACCTAGAAAACTGGCTCAGGACGGTGGTGGCGCCCGAGGGGCTTTCCTCCTTCTACACTCTGGAGCGGGCCCACCGAGTTCCGTCCAGACCACCTCAGCAGGGACACCCACCGCGCCCAGTGGTGGCGAGATTGTTGCATTTCCGCGACAGGGACCTGCTCCTCAATACCGCCAGGAAAAATGGGCCGTACCAGGTGGACAACAGCAAGGTGAATATTTTTCCGGACTACACCTATGAAACTCAGCGCCAGCGGACCTCCTTCTTGGTGATTAAACGTGAACTGCGCACTAAGGGAGTTCAATATTCATTGCTCTTCCCGGCGCGGCTCCGTATCATCCTTGATGGCAAGACCAAATTCTTCGACACCCCTGATGAGGCGTGTAGCTGGCTGGAACTCTATAGAGCTGGCAAGGATGGACCTGGTTCTTCTTCCCAGGCCACTTCAGAGGTGGGACTGCAACGGAGATCTAAGAGGGTCCGCAACCGTCGTGGTGGTTTTGACCGTCCTTCCACGGTGGTGACTACGGCGGAACGACGTGGAGTGCTCGAGGTGCTATCCAGCATATCGGGTTCTCAGGGTGAACCTTTGACCGAGGAACCGGAGACTGGAGGTCGCGGAGAACACTCAGACACGGAGGACTCTCAGACTGATAGTGTAACCCTCCCTGTGGTCACCCCAAATACGGCGGAGGAACTGCTTGATGGCCGAGGGTGAGCTCGGGTGAGTCGTCCCTGGCGGGGCTGCGAGAGCCATGCTGTATAGAGTTACACGACCCTTGTTGAGACTGTTGAATGACTGGCTGTACCATGGGTTGGGGATAAGCCCGGGACTTGTACATATATCTTATGGCTCGATCGCCACTAGGTGGCCTGAGTGCGGGAGGGCCCTTCTGTCGGTGCTAGACCCCCTCCTTTGCCCCTAAGGCATACCTGCGGTGACTACCGTCAGGTTGGATTTCTAGTTTTGGGACACGGTTTGGATGGGAACTGAGGGGCAATCTCTGGGTCCTGTTCTGGGGGGCAGGGGGGAAGTCATGGTTGGGGGTTAGTTTGTTCTGGTTAAGGGGGAGGGGCGCCATCGGTGCAGAGCGATCATTGTATTTTCTCCTGTCTGAGGGAGCTGGGAGGGGACACGCTGGCATGCAATGGGATAATGGCTGAACTATCCAACCTGAAATGCATTACTTGGAATGTACGCGGGCTGCACACTATGTCCAGACGTCACAAAATACATGCTTACCTGAAGCGTTGGGGTGTTCAGATTGCGCTGTTACAGGAAACGCACCTCACGAAGGCGGAGGGTCTAGCCCTACAACGTAGATGGAGGGGGCAGATCTATAACACCACATATTCAGCTTATGCTAGGGGAGCGCTAATTTGGGTGCGAGCTGGGGTTCCCCTGCAGGTGACGAGACACACGATTGACCCAGAGGGGAGGTTTGTTGCTATTGCAGGTAAATTAGGGGGGAGAGAGCTGAACATTTGTAGTGTCTATGCGCCCAACGTGGACCAACTGGCCTTCTTCGCGACGCTTTCGGGATCGCTGACCCACTACATGACGGGGCCGCTTCTGATTGGGGGCGACTTCAATTCGGTGGTGGATGTGGATCTCGATAGATCTCATCCTCCCCTGGTGACTTCGCCCACGTACCGGGTAGCTAAGGGTAGGTTGGACTGGCAGACTAAATGGGGCCTGACAGACATATGGCGAGCCCAACACCCACACACCCGGGACTACTCCCATTTCTCTGGACTGCACGAGCTACACGTGCGGCTGGATGCTCTGTTGGGGTCGGTAGCCGTGGTGTCCGCGGCTGTGCGGTCCGAGTACTTAACAAGGACTATATCCGACCACAACCCTCTACTGGCCGACCTTCGGTGGCTCCCGAGCGCCCCATGCGTCCCGACATGGAGGTTGCGGCCCGAGCTGTTAGAGGATCAGGTATTTAAGACTGAACTGGAGGACAGGATAGCTACTTATTTCGTGGAAAATGAGGATTCGACTGAGGCTAGGGCCACCAAGTGGGATGCCTTCAAGGTAGTTATAAGAGGCTACTGCATAGCTAAGAAAGTGGGGGTACGCCGAGTCCTATTAGAGGACCTAGACAGAGCGGACCGGACGATTCGAGACCTGGAGATTAGACGCCCCGGCAGGCCGGAACTTCGGGAACGGATGGCGGCTGCGAGAGAGGCGGTGGCAGTGGAGGTTGAAAGGCTGTGCAGCTTTGATTACAAGGCCTTCCTCACCAGATCGCTAGCGGAGGGTGATAAATCGGGGGCGCTCTTGGCCTGGCTGTCTAACCCTATGAGGCGAACCTCTCCCACAGTGGCCATGCGCGATGCGGCGGGTGTGGAGGTCTATACCCAGCCGGAGATCCTGGATTGCCTCACGGACTACTATGAGGTGTTGTACCAGAGCAGGGCGGGAGGGGACGCCGACCCCATTGACACCTTCCTGCACAATCTGCCTATTCCCACTCTGGAGCCCGAACACGCCAGGGCGTTGGGGAGAGAGAAGGAGCTGGGGGAGATCCGCAGTGCCATCAAGCGGATGGCACGCACCAAAACTCCGGGTCTTGATGGACTCCCGGTTGAGTTTTATGCCACCTACGTGGACCTCCTAGCCCCGCGCTTACTACTGATCTACCGAGAGTCAAAGCGCTTAGGATACCTCCCGGGATCGATGCGGGAAGCTCTAGTGGTGCCCCTCCTCAAAACAGGTAGGGAGGCTAGTGATCCGGCGTCCTACAGACCGCTGTCGATGCTCACGGTGGATTATAAGATACTGAGCAGCATCCTGGCGTCGAGGTTGTTGGAGCACATGGGCTCCTTGGTCCACAAAGAGTTTATCCCCAAGCGTAACACCACCATGAACATCCGCAGATTGCTTCGTCTGCTGGAAGATAGTCATGAAGAGGCCTCCCAGCCCATGATCCTATCGATAGACCTGGAGAAGGCCTTTGATAGCCTAGAATGGAACTACCTGCATGGAGTGCTCGTTGGGTTTGGATTGGGGGAGGGTTTCTCGCGCTGGACCGCAGTGCTTTATGCCTCGGCGGTGGCGAGAGTGAAGTCTGGCCCGTTGATATCCCGGCAATACTCGGTCGAGCGCGGCACGCGACAGGGTTGTTCACTGTCTCCTCTGTTGTTCGCCCTGGCGGTGGAGCCCCTGGCGTTATCGCTTCGCACCAGTGCCCACTATGGAGGGCTACGCGCCGTTGGGGGGCAGCAGTTCATTTCCGTCTACGCGGATGACCTGCTGTTATTTCTGGAAGATGCTGAGGAAGCACTGGCTGCTGCAGATGCAGCACTCACGTCTTTTGGTGCGTTGTCGGGCCTACGGGTGAACTGGTCGAAAACCTGCTTGTTCCCGGTTCGTAACGGGGAACCCCGGCCTGACACAACCAGGGAGATTCGATGGACGCCCAGCTGCTTTAAATACTTAGGAGTCCACATTTACCACTCCCCCGCCGACGTCCTGGAGGGCAACATATCTCGTTGCGTCCGGGCATTGAAGGGCAGCATGTTATTCTGGGCTATTCTGCCGCTCTCGGTGGCAGGAAGAATAGCGCTACTCAAGATGGTGGCGCTCCCCCGACTCCTTTATTATTTCAGAACGTTACCGATATGGATTCCACCGGCTGAATTCAGGCAGTTGAGATCACTCATGGTTGCATTTCTTTGGGGACCGGGCTGCCGCCGGGTGGCGCTTCAGACCCTTATGAGACCAAAAGCGGAGGGGGGCTGGCGGTTCCGGATTTTGAGACGTATTACCTGGCCGCCCAACTGCAGACTTACACTCAGGAGGTGGCGAGGGAATTCCGAGGACCGGAGGAGGGGAGAGGCCTGGGTATTCCCCGGCACGTTCTCTCCTACATCGCTCTGCGGCAGAGGATAGCGGTGCAGGATCTCACGCAGGAGGAACGCACTATTAGAATGTGCTGGAATCGTGCTCAGCGCAAGTTGGGAATAGGCCACCCATACGCCCCCGAGATCCCACTGGGAATGCTTACTGCGCTCCCCCGCGGCGGCGATTGGTCTCAGTTGCGTACCTGGGAGGAGGCGGGTATTCAGGTCTTAGGGGACCTGTATGAGGATGGAGTACTCCTACCCTTTCAGTCACTGTTGGATCGCTACGACATCTCCAGAGGGGACTTCCTATTATACGCGGCGGTCACGAGAGCACTGCAAACACATTGGCGGACTGGCCTGGAGGAACCTCCGTTGTCCTCGACGTGCCAATACGTGATGATGGCCACCGGCACGGTCAAAGCCGTGACGTGCTTGTACACTAGGATGACCCAGGAGCAGCTGACTTCACTGGAGGCGCTTAAGACCAAATGGGAGGCGGACATAGGAAAACACATCCCGGAGACCACATGGGCTCAGCTGCTGCGCCGGGCTTGGAAGAGCACGCGCAGCGCTAGATTCCAATTGGTTCACTTTTACATTCTGCACCGTGCATAGCTCACCCCGGACAAAAATACGGAAGTACTTCGCCTCTGACACTGCGGCCTGCCCGAGATGTCGGACGGTTGGAGCGGACCTGGCCCACATGTTATGGTCTTGCTCTGCCTTCTCCTCTTACTGGATGACGGTTGGGGACACCCTTAATGAGGTTACGGGGCGGACCCTCCAGTTCGACATAGCAGTGACGCTCTTGCACTGGTTCCCGCATACACCCAAGACGCGGGTGACCAGCAAGTTTATAGATATGGGACTTATCCTGGCAAAACGGGAATTAACGCGGCGCTGGAAGGCACGAGTTGGTCCGACGAGCACCAAATGGCGCACTGAATTACTCAAATGGGCAGAGGGGGAGAGCACCCTGCGCTACCAATTGGCGAGGCGGCAGCAGAATGATAAAGCGCTGGACTCCGCGCAGGCATGGGAGACACTAGTGCAAGCCCTGCGAGATCACAATTCCTCCAGTGACACGGACAGTGACGCCGCTGAGCTTCCTGCGTCCCTGTAATGCGATAGACTTTTACTATACTCCTACATGCTCCAGTTAGTTTTCTCCTACACGCTCACAGTTGAACTGCTACTGCTACTGCACTGATGGTGGGGGGGGGTTGCGGGGCCTACGACGCATACTGCTTATACCGCGAACCCTTGCTCCTATATCAATGTTGTCCAGCCTTCGGAATGTTGGGTGAGCCTTGCTACGTTGGGGGAGGGGGGGCTGTATTATATTTCTGGGTTGTTACTTCTTAGGTTTTCATCATTTCCATCAAAAGTAAAAGCAGGACTGAACTACATGGCGAAGACTATCCGCATTGGGCCTTTGCTGGGCCACCGTGTTTATGTTATACCTACTTTGCCGCCCGACCTCCGGGTTGTGGGCTGAATGGCCGTGTAACAGTTCCGCAATAAAAAAAATTTAAAAATTTTTTTTTAAATCAGGCTGTGGACACATTTAGCTTTCGAAGGAACCACTTCTTTAGTATGCTTTAACATTCATCAGAGGACATTTTATTTTCTTTCTCGATCTTTGACTCATAATGCTACAAGGGGTCAATGAGAGGGCCTCGTCAGTTCTTTCCGTCTTTCAGTATTATAAGCAAAAATATTCTAGATGAGCCTGCAATTCGGCATTTTAATAAGACTTATGTTCTAACTAAGAATAAAACAGCTGAGAGAAAGTTAAGAATGACGTCCAATTGATCCCTGCTTTTTTCATTTGATTCCATAATTGACAATGCTTAAGGCAGAACATTTCATTTGAAAGGACTCAGAGAAGAGAAACTTGAACTCTTAAACAAAACGAGGGCAGGTAATCATTGTAAATAAAAAGATACGTGCAGTGGTGAACTAAATGAAGGGAGAGTTTTATTAATGTATTCTAGACTTCTTTTTCCAGACTAAATCCAGTCTCAAGGCCCTGAGGAGAACCCTCTAACTAGGATGGGGCTAGAAACGCGTCAGCGTCTAATACTGCTGGGATAAATGAACTATTAAATATGCCTGTTTGCAGGGAGCCATTAGAAATGAATAGCCCCTGCACAACATTTGTTCATACCCAGCTGACAACAACCTGTTGGTTCTCTATATAGAATGAGTACTGCTTAATTCATACTAGTTGTTGTATTATAATTCGATTGGATTCAACTAGAATGCATTTTCTTCATTCATGTTATGATTTTTGTCTTTATTGAATTTGTCTAAATTTCATTGACGTTCTAAATGATTGTTTATTATACTTGTAATTCGCTGTGAAAATGGTGTGTCTTATAGTTAGGCATGATTTTACAAATGTAAATGAGTCAATAGCAAAAAATATAAATGATAAGCGAATAAATGCTTCAGAACATTCAAACAAGTGAATGCTCTCTGTCTGGTAAATTCATTCCAACACCTAATTGTGATGGTTGCCCCACCCCCCTCCCTTGTGTTTGAAACTGTTCTGGCCCTACCCAACCAACTTTGGCCCAAACCCCTTGATGGTCATCACTTTCTAAAAGTGCCATTTTTAAACACACAATTTAAAAAACATCTTTACTAAAAATTGTGTTCTTACATTCTGAGTTCATAGAGCCTAAATTCCATTCCTCTATCTTGTTCCAATGAAAGGTTACACTTGTAAGATGTTACAAGGCAGCCCCCATGCTAACCTTCAGAACAGACAGCCTTTCAATAGTGAAATTGAAATGTGCAGTATTTTACTATCAGGACATGTAAATCACACTACTGCATGTCCTACCTTTCAAATACACTTCACCCGCCCATGGGGCTACCTTGGGCCTACCTTAGGGGTGACTTATATGTAAGAAAAGGGAAGGCTAGGGCCTGGCAAGTGGGTTCACCTGCCACGTTGGCATGGCCATAAAAACTGCACACAGACACTGCAGTGGCAGGTCTGAGACACCCTTGAAAGGGTACTTGTGTGGTAGCACAACCAGTGCTGCAGGCCCTCGAGTAGCATTTGACTTCCAGGCCTTGGGCACACACACTGCACTATTCTAGGAACTTACAAGAAAATCAAATATCCCAATCATGGAGCACCAATCACAACTCTATTTACAGTAGGACCACTTGAATGTTAGCACTGAATAGAAGTTGAAGACTGCGCAGACTCTAAACCAGCAAAAACAAAGTCCAGCATACCATCAAAAACAGGAGGTCAGCAGGCAAAAAGACAGGGGAAACACACCATAAATGGCCAGGTCTAACAAATACACAATATTGCCTTTACACATTATTTCCTTTGATTACCTGGCACCCAAATCCTCAATTCACAAACTCCTCTACAGTAGAAGAAGGGTCTTCATGTATTTAGCAGCACAACTCACAAAGGATAAGTGGGAATTCTTCAACCCTAATCTTTATAGAGCACTCAAATAATTTAGGAAGGAATTCCAACACAGGTGGAAATTACTTATTTTTCTCCTAGTCTATGCAATCTCTCTTTAAACTGTTAACATGCCTACAACCACTTCAGAATAAGCCTTACAACTCCTCTTACAATTACATGCTTATGCCCATTGACCTAAAATAGGATAAGAGCTCTAATTTGGTCACTCCCGAACGACCACCCAGCAAATTACAACCAGGCACTCACACACAGTATTTCCTACTACCCATCAGCTAAGCCACTTCTGTATAAATACAACTTGAATACTATACAGTGATATTAATAACATGTTTTACTATAGTATTAGTACTGCTGCATGGGGACCTGAGCATGTATAATTGGTGCAACTTGTCTGCCGTCTAATCCTGTAAGGCTTCTCTAAATTGAACAGTAGTATTACTGTGCGGACCTCTAATGTTTGTCAAGTTCAACTGACTATGTCCTTTGATGGCGAGGGTTGTAAACATTTTGTTTCTTCCATCCAGCAAATTCTTATTCATGACATATCGAAAGACTACCTGCTAGAGGCTGACAGAAGACTAAAAGGAAATGGAATGTAGAAGTGAAGATGCTATATACATTTTTCCAACGGCCTCAAATAATTATTGCGCTTAAGAAAACGTTTTAGAAATTTCTACTGAAAAATGGATTGTTTTGCGACCATTTTCCAATGTTTTATTGAGGATGGTGGACCCCCAACACTTCTAAAGAAAGTAAGCATTGCCTGGCACACCATGAAAGTATTGCATTATTTCTTTAGTGCCATTCAGAAACGAAGGCTCTTGAGAAAAGATTGTGGAAATTGTTGATGCAAAATGGGCCATTTGGAAAGCAGACTTATATGTTTTGCCAGTTGGGTCGCACCTACTTGATACAGATATTTACGCCCTGCTTTCACAGTTCACCTCATCTGCAGCATTTGCCTAAAACTTATGAAGATGGCCTAAAACAGACGTTCTTCGAGATCTGGACAGCACGTGATAATGCTGTAGTGGTTAAGATTAGTTCAGCATTTCCATGAAACATTTTTTTTGCTTTCTAAATTACATTTCTCTTTTGCTAAGCCTTCTGCAATAACAGCACAATGAAAACTCGATCATACATGTACCTACTGCCTTTCTAACCACTACAACGTGCCAAAACTGCAGTTCCAGTTTGATTCAGATGACTCCTTGTTTACAAACAAATTACATTGCTGTAGGCAGTAGCTCGGCTTCCTTTAATCTTAAGAATTATGGGCCATATGTACCTTCTTGGTCACAAAATGCTGTTCACATTTTGCGACTAGTATTTTTTGCGACCAGTAAAGATTCTTAAGAACATACCTATGTGCTAGCAGATCGGTTACTAAAACTTCGAATCACGCTGGGTCGGAATCATCTGGATGCCTGCAGGGCATCAAGAGCTTAGTCTACAGACAGGGATGTTTTTCAGATTCCGTGGTGCCCACTACCTGTACATCTCCAAGGTGTGATTCCCATGCTATCCTGTCCCTAGGTAAGGCAACTGCCACTCACTTCCATAAAGAGAAAGGTCATTAACCCAAGGTTGATAGCTTTTGAGGTGGGTAAGATGGTGAATGTGCTAACTCATTTTCTTTGCGGAAAACACAGCCTTCTTGAAATTTTTGCTGCTGTGGTAGACCCTAGCTGTTGTGCTAGAATGAAAATGTTACTACAATACCAATTTGGATATTAGGTTTAGTTAGACCTGGCATCCTTGGCATGGTTACCCCCTATCTTTTTGCCTCTACCTCCTGTATTTTTGATGCTGTGCTGGATTTCGTTTTTGCTGGTTTAGATGCTTTGGACACTCTGCCACTGCTGATCAGTGTCAGAGTGTAAGTGCTCCCTGTGTAATTGTGATTGGATATACATGATTGGCATATTTGTATCACCAAGAAGTCCCTAGTAAAGTGCACTGGATGTGCCAGGGCTGGTGATGACAAATGCTACTAGTGGGCCTGCAGCACTGATTGTGCCACCCACATGAGTAGCCCTAAAATGCTGTCAGGCCTGCCACCGCAGTGCCTGTGTTCAGTCTGTGAACTGTCATGTCCTCCTGGTCAGTGTCCCCACTGACCAGGCCTAACCCTTCCCTTTCTATGCACATCGGTCACCCCTATGGAAGGCCCAAGGTACCCCCTTGGGCAGGGTGCAGTGTATGTGAAAGGTAGAGCATGTACTTGTGCAAGTGACATGCTCTGGTAGTGAATTACAGCCATTTTCGTTTTCACTGCTGCAAGGCTGTCTTGCTCCATAGGCTATCATGTGGGATGCTGGCTACAGTGGCTACCAGCATGTCTTCTCATAGGAACAAGATAGGACATAAAAGTCTGGGATCCCGGAACTTAGAATTTAATAACACATATTTTAGGAAAGGTTGTTTTTAAATCCTGTGATTGAGAACAGCACTTTTAGAAAGTAGCTGTTCTCTTGGCTGACATTTCTGTGTGCCTTGGCCTGTTTGTGAATTGACTGTCTGATTTGAGAGTGACAGGGACTATGGAGCCCCCAGGAGGCTGGCTGGGTCAGCCCTGGGCTGAATGACTGCATTTGCAACTTGAGTGTGGGAGGAGATAGCACCTGGGCCTGAATAGGGCTGTGCCTGCCTTCCACAATGTTGGCTCCACCTCCTGCTGGGCAGCTGACGACCCTGCCCCTCACTCTGAAAGGAAAGGAGAAGCCAGAAAAACAAAGTGCTCAAGGAACATAGGGCCAGATGTAGGTAAATCTCATTTACCGATTCTTAAATACCGAATTTTACTGATTCGGTATTCATGAATCGGTAAATGAGATGTAGATAAAAATGCGTTATTTTTTACAGATTCTGTAAAATTCGGTATCGGACTTTCGGATTTTACCGAATCGGTATTTACCGAATCTGCATTCACCAAATCGGTATTTCCCATTCATTCCAATGGGCCAAAAGGCCCATAGGAATGAATGAGAAATACCGAATCGGTAAATACCGATTCGGTAAATACCGATTCGGTAAATTCCGATAGCAGAAAGCAAGCAAAAGTGAAACTTAAGAAAACAGCCAATCAGGTGCTACCACCCTCCCCCTCCCTACCAGGGAGTGGCAACCCAGGCAGCTGCAACTAATTAGAAGGTTCTGGAGAGGCAGTCAGAGATGAGCAGAGCACAGAGCAGCAGGGAGAGTTTGTTTGAATCTGAAAAATGGCAAGCAGCAGTGAAAGCCAGAAGGCAGAAAGAAAAAGGAAAGTAAAGTTCAGCAACATGGAGCTGCAGGTACTTGTGGAGGAGGTAGTGAGAGTGCACAACAAACTTTAATAACAAAATAAAAACATTAGTAGTTAAAACATTTGATAGCGAAGGGGTAAATATTACTATTCCCACTCCAGTGAGTGCAACAGTAGAGAAAGCGCTGGATAGCGTAGGGGTAAAAATTACTATTCCCACTCCAGAGGGTGCAACAGTAGGGAAAGCGCTGGATAGCGTAGGGGTAAAAATTACTATTCCCACTCCAGAGGGTGCAACAGTAGGGAAAGCGTTGGATAGCGTAGGGGTAAAAATTACTATTCTCACTCCAAAGGGTGCAACAGTAGGGAAAGCGTTGCATAGCGTAGGGGTAAAAATTACTATTCCCACTCCAAAGGGTGCAACAGTAGGGAAAGCATTGGATAGCGTAGGGGGAAAAATTACTATTCCCACTCCAGTGAGTGCAACAGTAGGGAAAGCGTTGGATAGCGTAGGGGTAAAAATTACTATTCCCACTCCAGAGAGTGCAACAGTAGGGAAAGCGTTGGATAGCGTAGGGGTAAAAAATACTATTCCCACTCCAGTGAGTGCAACAGTAGGGAAAGGGCTGGATAGCGTAGGGGTAAAAATTAGTATTCCCACTCCAGAGGGTGCAACAGTAGGGAAAGCGTTGGATAGCGTAGGGGTTAAAATCACTATTCCCATTCCAGAGAGTGCAACAGTAGGGAAAGCGTTGGATAGCGTAGGGGGAAAAATTACTATTCCCACTCCAAAGGGTGCAACAGTAGGGAAAGCGTTGGATAGCGTAGGGGTAAAAATTACTATTCCCACTCCAGTGAGTGCAACAGTAGGGAAAGCGTTGGATAGCGTAGGGGTAAAAATTACTTTTCCCACTCCAGTGAGTGCAACAGTAGGGAAAGCGTTGGATAGCGTAGGGGTGAAAATTACTATTCCCACTCCAGAGAGTGCAACAGTAGGGAAAGCGTTGGATAGCGTAGGGGTAAAAATTACTATTCCCACTCCAGTGAGTGCAACAGTAGGGAAAGCGCTGGATAGCGTAGGGGTAAAAATTACTATTCCCACTCCAGAGGGTGCAACAGTAGGGAAAGCGTTGGATAGCGTAGGGGTTACAATTACTATTCCCACTCCAAAGGGTGCAACAGTAGGGAAAGCGTTGGATAGCGTAGGGGTAAAAATTACTATTCCCACTCCAGAGAGTACAATAGTAGGGAAAGCGCTGGAAACCAAAATAATAAAAAAAAAACTATCAACATTTTTTGTAAATTTAATTTCAAATATAAACATAATTAATATATACATTTAAATATGTTATTATTAACAAAGATAATAAAATATAATTAATTACACATTAATTTACACTATAATGTCCACCACACACACCTAAAATTAATTACACAATTACATGTATTATTTACTAATTAATTAATGAAAATTTAAGTTTTTTTATTAATTAATTAATTAATTAATTAATTAATTACCAGGTTTCACACCATATGCACTTATAAACACCACAACACAAACCTATAATTAATTACACATTTACAATTAATAATTACTAATGAATTAATGGTAATTAATTTAAAAGTATTTAATAATTAATCAATAAATAATTAATTGCTTACCACCCTTCACACCATTTACACATATAAACTCCACAACACACACCTAAAAATAATTAATCAATTAACATAATTAATTAATAATTGACTAATTGAAATTAATTAACAACTAATTATTAAACAATTATTAATAAATGAACACATTAATAATCAATTAATGTTTTATAATTAAATTACTTCCCACCCTATTCCCCTATAAACCCACAACCCGCTACGGAAATAATAACACAAAATTCAACGTAAAATACATTAATAACTAATTCAATTCCAAAACATATAATAAAATGACAATCAATTCTCTTCAAAAACACTAAAATACATAACATTATTAATAAATCGATATTTTTGTAAACTATATTTTTGTAAACGATATTTATTACAACTATATTATTGTTATCGATATTACTTACCTATCAGTCGATACTCTGGTCAAACTATATTTTTGTTGTCGATATATCTTCCACTCGATATTTCTGCGGAGATATTTATGTAACACGATATTTCTCCGTCGATATTCCTACTCTGCACCCTGGTAGCACCCATTCCAGTAGAGGCTTCACCCAAGAAGAGTTACAAGAGAATCAAAGAGTAAGAGAATATGACTTGGAAGTCAAGAAGATGAAAATGAAGCAATTGGAAATGTAGAAAGACAGGGCGGCGGAGGAAAGCAAAAATGGCTGTGCCCTGGAGGAAAAGAAATTGCTTTTGGCTCATGAGTTGAGCATTAGAGAAATGGATCTTAAAGCCAAGGAGGTGTATGCCAGTTCAAATGGTGGCAGCGCACAGCCAGTGCAGGGGGGTAAAGTATGTATTCCCAAGGATCTGGTACAGAATTACAATAGGAGTGAGGATATTTATGCCTGGTTTACTTCTTATGAAATTTCATTGAGGATGAATGGTGTGCCTGAACAGCATTGGGGGGCAGGCCTGTGGAAACATTTTGATGCTTCTGGGAGGAGTGGTCTAGAGCCCTTAGAGTTAGCAGGTGCCATGACCTACCCCATTATGAAGGAGGCCATATGTCCCAGGTATGGACTTACTCCAGAGCAGTACAGAATGCAGTTTAGAAACTCTAAGAAGAAAGAGTCTGAGACTTGGATGGAGTGTGTGAATTTGTACTCTCGTGCACTGGAATGTTGGACAAAGGGCTTCAAAGTAACTGATTATAAGGGGTTGTTGCATTTAATTAGTTGGGAGCACTTGAGTAGTCTTTGTGTTCCAAAGCTGCGCCAGCATCTTTTAGACAGCAAGCTGACAGACCCCATTGAGCTTGCTAAGGAGGCGGACTGCTGGACCAGTACCAGGGTCCACAGAGGAATTGTGGGTACCACAGCCAAAGGTGGGCAGGGACCCCAGCAGAAGAGTGGGGGTACAAGGGTAACCAAAAGGAGTTCTCTCAAGGGTCCCAAAATAGTTCCCAGGGAAAGGAGTCCCAACCCCCCAGACCCAAGCAGCCATGGCCCCCTTGGGGCAGATGGGAAAACAGAGGTCCCCCTACCCGCTTTCACTGCAATGAGGTGGGACATGTTATCAACAGGTGCCCCAAGAAACCCCCAGCGCCCGCTGGAGCTCCCGCCCCTGGGTTAGCAAGTGTAGCTTTGGGAGGGGAATTGATTTCTAGTGGGGAAGGAGAACTAGCAGTTATGACCCTTGTCGCTCTAGGAGACCAAGAGATGGTCCAGGAAACCCTACTGCCCCTTAACACTAAGAAATGCCCAAAAGTCAGGGGCCTTTTTAAAAAACGGTGTGGGTATCCCGTTTGGCCCAGGGGCCCCGTCATTCTTCATGTTCTTAAGTATCTTGATGGCCATTTGAGGGTATATCTGGGCTGCCAGTGTGCAACGCATCTCTGTCTGGGTTACATGACCCTCGGGTGGGTTTCGAGGGCTAGAGATCGAATCTTCGATCTTTGCCCTGGGTTGGTGGCGGTGGTCCGCCCCGCAGTTAGACTCCTCTGTGTTGCCTGTGTTTACATGGGCGATTGAATATAGATGCTTTCTGTAGACCAGCCAGTCTTGCTCTGCCACACCGTTTTTCTCTTTAAACTCTTCTGCTGCTTATCCTGTTTATATGTCTCCATAATCCTGCTAAATTCTTCTGTTTAAGCTGGGAGAAGACTTTGAACCATTCCCTCTCTATGTGGGCTTTTTTGTGTTCCTACAATTTCTTTCTTATGGCTGCCCTCAATGCTGCAATCGAGGTCCCATCCGTTTGTCTGCCCCCTCTTTTCTTTATTGCGAGTGCCTTACGCAAGAGGATCTTGCTGTTGCGTATGTCCTTACTTGGGCCAATGCTTCCAGATGTTGATTGCTTTTTGGGCCTTGAGCGTTGTGGCTGGGGATGGCCCAAGCTTGCTTGTATCTCCCAGTTTTTTATCGGTGAAGACGACATTGCTGGGATCTCATCATGTTTTAGATCCAGCCAGTTTTAAAGCTTCTCGCCCGTCTCGTCTGTCCATCTAATTCTCTTGAGGAGGCTATGATTTTCATCCCCTCTAGACTTTCTGATGGCTTGGAACTTCAAAGCTGATGGAACTTTCCACTTGAACATTGCTATTAGTGGCCTGTGATCGCTTTCTGACCTATCCTCGACTGTAAAGTCTTCCAAACTGGCTGCCATTGTTTCACAGACCTTGATATAGTTCATTCTCGAGATGTCCCGGAAAGTCAGCTGTGGTTGCCCAACATTCGCGTGTGTTGCTTTCGCAGTGTGAGTTGAGGATAGCTTATGATTGTCTAGTAAGTCATGAAAGGGTGCGGCCCTTCCTGACCCTTGATAGGGAAGTGCAGCATTGTCGAGTTCCTTCAGATTGAAGTCCCCAGCTAGAATTACCTGATGAGTTTTATGTTTAATTAGCAAGTTGTTTATTTCCCATATCAATGCCTCCAACTGATCTTTCATGATGGTTAGTGCCGGGTTGACATAGCAATTTATTATTAGGAGGCGCATTGGCTGTAAGGTGTGTTTCAGGCCTTCGATCTGTAGAGCTTGCAGCCCGGATGAATTCAGGTTTATTCCTTTCACTACAAGGGAACTAGCGTGTTTTATGTAACCTGATAAACCGCCAGACGGGTGACCAAAAAGGTTCTTTTTTATTGCTGGAACATAATGTTCATAGAACCCTGCCAATGGTATACTAGATAAAGCCCAGGTCTCTTGAAGGCAGAGTATGTCTCCTGTTTCCAGGAATTGCCTCAGGTTTTTGTTCTCGCTGATCTTGCTGCTCCCGGCGATGTTGCATGAGATTAATGTTAGGTTCTTCTTGGGAAATAGTCCTCCCCTAGCGTCGCTCCTGCCAGGCCTGGTCTCGCTGCTATTAGGAATACTTCTCTGTACTTCCTGATATTCTGGATTGGTCCAAGAAGGAGGGGATGGCGCTGTTAACCCTTTGGTTATTTTGGCATGCGATCATGATTCCTGTGCAGTCCTTATATCTCTTCCATCTATTCTCGGGTGATCCTGATCTATTTGTCCCATGCAGGACCGACCAAGGGCCCATGTTCCCCTTGTCTGGTGCTAAGATATGTGGGTATTTTGGGTTGGGTAGATTCTGGGCATCGATGCCCCACTCGGCGAGTTGTATAGAATTGTTCAAGATGACTTGTACTGTTTCCTTTTTCTTCAAGCCCAATACTTTTGAATTGCCATGTGTGTCCCCCTTCATGCTCAAGAATCTCACCCATTCTATATCCCCCGTTTGTAGCTGGCCTAGCGCGGGAAGGTGCTTAAAAAGGCGGAGAATGTTGCACCTGTTCAAAATGTCATGCTGTCCCGTGCTATAGAATCCCGGGAAGAGGACTACCTTGTGGATAATGTTAAGTGTTCCTGAGGAGTGAGGCTTTTTATTCCATTCGAGATCTTGTGCCGCCTTAGTTGGTCCAAGGGTTGGGCTTCCTTGTTTGCTTATGGTTGGTTGTGCCTTGGGTTTCGGGCTCTGCCCATGAGGGTATCTGATGCTGAGCTGGTACCCAGGACTTTGCTGTAGTAGTTTTGGATCGTCCAGCAGTGGCGGTGCTATTGACCTTGATTGCGGTGTGGTTTTTTCAGCTGGTGCGTGACTTGTGTCCCCTGTCGTTTGGCTCCATGGAGATTGTCCTGTTCTTGTTTGCGGTTTTTGATCTGTCGCAAGTGAGTTACTTCTTGTGATTGGCTGTTTTTGCTGTTCTCCAGGGGAGGGCTGTGTCAAGGGCCTTTTTGCCCCAGTTTTTATTTATGAAGATTGGGTTGAGCTGACCCACTTTGGGGTCCCCTTGCCATTGGTCTTCCTTAACTGCACTTGCCATCCTCTTAGCTTAGTTTTTTTCTGTTGTTTCTTAATCTTCTTTTTTCTCTTCGTGATAACGGGTGTTCAGGCATATCGATTTTGTAGGGAGTAGATTCTTTTAAGTCAGTTTCCGCGACATCCAGGGCTTCATTGCACTTTGTTGCCCTACTTTTGGGGCTTTGTATTCCTTGTGCCGTTTTGGCATTGTGGGCAAATGCCTCACTCCCTTGTGCTCCTTTTTGATCCAGTCCTGTTGATGACATTAAGTCAAGATTGATTACTTCCATTTGTCTCTCTGCCAGATGGTGTCTGCTTACATAGTCCTGCCATCTATGTTACTCGGGAGCCATTGTTCCCTGCTTTCTTTTACTGTCTTTACTATATCGGCTAGGATCTCGCTGAGTAATGCCCATTTTTCCATGAGAATTGAGCAGGAACAAGAACATTCACCTCAGTTGGATAGCAATACTGGTTGATTCTATTTTCCAGCTCTTCCACTCTGGAGCTTATATTAACTAGGCGGCCAGCGATCGATTGCAGAAGATCTATTTGTACTTCCATTTTGGTAAACTGCCACAATAGAGCTTTATTGGTGTCATTGTTTGATTCTGTCATCAGTGTTTTCCGCAAGTCTGCTTCTGGCCTATTAGACTGCTTTATTGCTAGGGGTACACACGTCTCTATTTAGATGTGAATGTACTGTATCAAAGGAATACAACTGAAACAAAAATAGAATATTTAAAATGTGTTTAAAAAGTAACACAATCCAAAGCCAATATAAAATACTTTTCGGTAATGGCAAATATTTTGCAAACTAATATTAATGCAAAATGTTTCTTTTGTGTACAAAATCGATTTGGTAGAGTTAACAAATGCAAAGTGCAGTGTGCAACCTGTGTTTCTGTAGGAGAGTAGGGTCTGCTATCCTATGGTCACCCCAAATTTTTGCTTTTTGCTTCACTGGTTTTCGACTACTGAGGCTGTGGGCCTGCTGATCAGACCCCCAGCCTGCTGTTCTCTCACTAAATTAATGACACATGTGCTATAGGCACATACCAATTGGAAATGGACTCCTTGTCAGCCCCTGTAGAATGCACTATAGGTGCACAGGGCAAAGGGGCCACTAAGGCCTACCAGGGGCTGCAGCATATCTTTTGCCACCCCTGGCTGGTTCTTAACTTGACACAACTGGCTGATCACTCAGCTGGGGTAAGGTGGTGTACACACCCCTTGCTTAGATATAGTATACCTATGTCTAAACCTATATCTGGACACATGTAAACCTGTGAGCCACTCCTATAGTCAGGCCTCACCAATCCTGGAGGCTGGGTGCATGGTTTTATGTGAGATGGAGCTCTAGCATGAGCTGAGCCTGTCTGCAGCCGTCGGGAACAAATCCCTAAGCTGTTTCAGGATAATGCCATACCATATACTATTAAGTGCCTTATAATCCTCGCGGTTATTTAGCAACTTTGGTTTGGCTTTATCAAAACATGTCGTGTAAGGTGTCATACGCTTTGGAATACCATCCCCTCGCCAGTTCTGGCGACGGGGATGGCATTCCACCCCTCTAGAGGGGTAAGACATGTTCCTTTACTAAATGCGGTTAATTTCTCCAAAGACCTTAAGATCCACAAAATGGATGCCTCTGCCACAGACAAATGTCTGGACCCCTGCAGTTGACCGAAACTCGACCAAATGGGTCCTGGACAAAGGGTTTCCTGTCACAGGAGGGTGTCACCGCCCTCCAGACAGGAGATAGTGTATTGTAGCAGGGAGGTTTGAAAGAAACCAGACACTGCCTGGGGCGCACAAGGCTGCCCCTTGCATAATCCGGCCAAACCGGTTCTGGGGCACTCCAGCCCTCGTGCCAGGGCGGCCTGGATCAAAGGAAGGGGGTGTATCCACCCACTTCCTGGGTCCCACCCATAGGAGGGGACCTAGCAGGTAATCACGCCCCCCAGATTGGAATAAGAGTGGGAGCAGTGCCAATGCACATCAGATTTCCTGGAAGAAACATTTGAAACGAAACTCTGGACCCTTGGACCTCCATCTCAACGTGGAAGCCCGAAGAATCTCCCTTGTGGTCAAGGAGTGACCACCCTGCAGCAGCAGGCACCATCCAGCCCTCGACGTCTACTTAGTTGCAGTTCCCGCCGGAACTCGAGCGACTGAGATCGACGAGATCAAGCCTGCCTGCCTTCCAACAGCCCGATCCACAGTCCCTGCAGAGCTGAGACCCGTGGAGGCGACCGGAAGCGTGGGGCACGCCATCTTGAATTAACCACGAGGCGCTGACCGTGCAGCCCACGAGTGACCCTCGAAGCTGTGCACCGGGGTTTAAGAAGCCCCCACTCTGAGCTACTCCTGAGCCGAAGTTCAGCCCTCCACACTCGACGAGTGCTGCGTGGGGCCCTTTGGCTCTATTTGGCTCAACGCGTTGGCCCGGTCACTTGCCAGCTGGCTAGTGGTCCCTGTGCCGACGAACTACCTAAGAAGACTCGTGAATCTGGTTGCTCCAGATCCACACCAGCTCCCCTGAAAAGGAGCCCCGACTCTGACCTTCCTGGTCCGAGTGAGAAGCAATCTCCCGATCCCGCGTGGATTGCTCTTACCAAGGCTTGTTTGCTCCAAACTTGAAGCCGACTGCACCGACGGTGAGAGCCTGCGTGGGACAGATCGTGACCTGCTCCTGGACGTCGCAGATGCCCCAGAGCCCACGTGACAGCGGAGAGAAGCTCCTCGACGACCACCTGATTGCGCCCGACATTGCCTGGTTCTGTCCTGGTTCCACCCTGGTCACTGCTGAGTGACCCAGACTCTGTCCCCTCTGCTTTCAGGTACTCTACAACTTGAGTCCACCCTTGGACTCCACCGGACACTTCATCTTCAACCTGCCTGCAGCCCTTTCAGCTTCAAGCACCAAGAGCCTGCGTGTCAAAACCCGACGCCACTTCGACCCTGTGCACCCACTTCCTGTGGGTGAGGTAACTTTGCTCCGCCGGTGTTCCCACACTGGTGCACACCTCTAGGGTCTGTGTGTTAAGTTTTGTTCCTCTAGGTTCAGCGGAAGTGTCCTTAAACTTTAACTCTTTGACTTTTACGCACCATTGGTTAACGTTGGTGCATGCGTGCGCTTTCCGCACATCTCCCGAATCCCGAGGGCCATTCCCGACTTCAGCATTGCTTGTCCTGACTGCTCCCAGCGATTCCCTAGGCCCTAGGCCTAACCACTGTTCGAGTGGCCTCTCTTATACCACTTGTTTAGTATATGGTTTGAGTGGCCCCCCGCCCTCATCCATAATTGTGCAACTTGTATGTTTAAACAGTGCTTTTGATTTAACGCTTGTGCCCCTTTATTCATAAAGAATACTGGGGATTGTTTTTAGTAATAAACACATATATTTTTATAATATATACTTGTGTGGTGTCCTTTCATTTGGTATTACAGGATTGTATGTGGTAAAACAGCTCGCTTAACACGACCTCTTAAGTTAAGCCTTTAGGCTGCTTAGTCCATGCTACCCCTAGGATAGCTTGTCTAATAAGGTTGACTTACAACCAGACACCATAAGGGATTGTTTGGTCAGGTAGTAGGTGGTTCCAGAATTGGAAACATCCCCTACCAGGCCAACTTCTCACATTGGTGAGCAGCGGTGCGGATTTGAGCTTGCTGTTGTTTTACCATTGCAATCTTTATATCAAATTGAAAGATCACATCAAGTACCTCTAGGTACATATAAATCAAAAGCTTAGCATATTAAGTTCTACTGAACTTAGTAGTTGTAGGTAGAAGGGATTAGCACACCCTGACTACAACTAACTAGCAAGGTACAGTAGGAAAACACTTAGTGTAGGTAAGTGCACCACTTACACCTCACTAGTAACCATGTCTGACACAGGAAAAGCCTCAGGGTCTGCTCCTGTGACAGTTGACCCTACCCAGGCAACTTTTGGATATGACAAACTAACCCGCAGAGACTTGATTGCCTTGTGCAAAGCAAGAGGGTTAAAAAGGGGCAGAAGCCCCACCTGCCTAATCCTGGTAGAAATCCTAGAACAGGATGACTTAGAGAAGGAAAAAGCAGCTTCCCTAGACACAGGAAATGGAGAGAATCCCCCTGTAGTTGATCCCCCTGAAGAGGAGGATGATGATGACTTGGATGAGGACTCAGATGTTGAGGACTTAGAAGTACAGGATCAGGGTAGCCAGGTTCCAGTTGGTAGGCTTAGCCAGGCCAACTTGGACCTACTGGGGAATGGAGAGGGCCAGCACCTCCCCAGAACCCAACATGTTATTCTCCCAGGCAACAGAAGAGTGAGATCTCCCTCAGGGGACTCTCATGTTTCTAGTGCCTCCAGAGAATCACAGAGAGGCATGAATGCTTCTCAAAAGCTAGAACATAGGGCCAGAATGCGGGCTGTCAAACTCCAGATAGAGAGGGAGGAGGTAGCCTTGGCTCAAGCTAGACTTGCCTTGGCAAGAGAGCAGAAATTAAGTGGCTTAGATGTCACTGGTGGCAGCAATTTTCCAAGAGAAAAAGACAGGGCCTATGATAATAGAAACCTGACCAAAATTGTGCCCCCCTTTAAAGAAGGGGATGACATCCACAAATGGATGACTGCTCTTGAGAGAGCCTGCATGGTACAGCAGGTTCCTGAGAATCAGTGGGCTGCAATTTTGTGGTACTCCTTTTCTGAGAAAGGGAGAGACAGGCTCCTCACAGTTAGACCTGAGGATGCCAAAAACTACTCTGTTTTGAAGAGTGCTCTCATTGAAGGGTATGGCCTAACCACTGAGCAATACAGGTTGTTGTTCAGAGACACCCAGAAAGCACAGACTCAAGACTGGACTGATTTTGTGGAGTGTGCCACTAAGGCTTTGGAGGGTTGGTTGCAGGGAAGTAAAGTTTCAGACTATACAGGATTGTACAATCTTATGATGAGAGAACAGATCCTTAATAACTGTACAAACCAGCTGTTGCATCAATACCTTATTGACTCTGATCTGACCTCTCCCCAAGAATTGGGAAAGAAGGCAGACAAATGGGTCAGAACAAGGATTAAGCAGAAACCCCAGAACCAAGGTGGTGACCAGAAGAAAACAGACCAGAAGGGTGGTAACCAGAATCAGAAAGATAAAGAAAAAGACCAGAAGTCTTCAGGCCCCCAAACTAATAGTAAGGAGGGTGGTTCCCAAAATGGTAACAAGAAAAAGAAGAACAAAGGTCCAAAGACACCTTGGTGTAATACCTGCAAATCAGTTTCACACTGGGGCAGTGAGTACACCAAGGCAAATCCAGTTCCCACCACTACAGCTCCTAAAGCAACTGCAACCCCAAGTACAGTAAGCAGTGGTGGAACACAGTCCAAGGGTGTAGCTGGGTTGACCCTGGGTATTGAAGTAGGATCTGGCCTAGTCAGAGTCCCTACACAGGCAGTTCTCCTGTATGATGTGGACATTGAGTTGCCCACTGCAGTAAGCCCCACTAACCTGGGCAAATACAGGCAGACTCCCTTAATTAATGAGAAACTGGCTCAAGCATACAGGGACACATGTGCCAGTGTCACCATGGTGACACCTGACTTTGTGGACCCTGGACAGATTGTACTAGGAGAGAGCTACCTAGTAACCAACGCCAGCAACTCCACTACCTCCCATAGTGTGGCAGTTGTGAACTTCTCCTGGGGAGGGGTTGATGGCCTAAAGAAAGTTGTGGTGAGTGCAGACCTACCAGTAGACTGTCTGTTAGGCAATGACCTTGAAAGCTCAGCATGGTCAGAAGTGGAGTACAGGACTCATGCAGAAATGCTAGGGATTTCAGAGCATGTCCTTGCCATGACAAGGGCTCAGGCTAAGAAGTGCCTTCCTGAACCAGTGGTGGATCTTGAGACAATAGACCAGCCACAACCCAAGAGAAGGAGCAAGAGAGGAAAGGCCCAGCCTTCCACCTTGCCCCAGGTTGAGGATCAAGTTTCAGAGGAAACTGATTCTGCAGTCCAAGAGGAGACTGTCTCAGAGGAACTTGAACCTGACCAGGTTGAGTTTCTGGGGACAGGGGGACCCTCAAGGGCAGACCTGAGGCAGGCTCAATTAGATTGCCCTTCCCTTGAACCCCTCAGACAGCAGGCTGCTGCTGAGGCTGCTGGGGATGCTAAAGGTACCCATACTGTGTATTGGGATGAGGGACTCCTTTACTCAGAGGCTAGAGACCCCAAGCCTGGCATGACCAGGAGGTTGGTCATACCTCTGCAGTTTAGGGGGTTCCTTCTTACCTTGGCCCATGATATTCCCCTTGCAGGACACTTAGGCCAGAACAAGACGTGGGACAGGCTTGTTCCACACTTTCACTGGCCTCACATGTCAGAGGATGTCAAGGAGTTTTGTCGCTCCTGTGTCACTTGCCAAGCCAGTGGTAAGTCAGGTGGCACAACAAAGGCCCCCCTAATACCACTACCTGTGGTGGGGGTCCCCTTTGAGAGAGTTGGAATTGATATTGTGGGTCCAATGGACCCCCAAACAGCATCTGGGAACAGATTCATACTGGTGGTAGTGGATCATGCCACCAGGTATCCAGAGGCTATTCCCCTAAGGACCACCACAGCACCTGTGGTGGCAAAAGCCCTCATTGCAGTTTTCTCAAGAGTGGGCTTTCCTAAGGAGGTACTATCAGATAGAGGGACGAATTTTATGTCCAGCTATCTGAAAGCAATGTGGAAGGAATGTGGAGTAAACTATAAGTTTACCACCCCATATCATCCACAATGCAATGGGCTTGTGGAGAGATTTAACAAGACCCTTAAAGGCATGATAAAAGGATTACCAGAGAAGCTCAGGCGGAAATGGGACATTATTTTACCCTGCCTGCTCTTTGCTTACAGAGAGGTCCCACAGAAGGGGGTTGGCTACAGCCCTTTTGAACTTTTGTTTGGCCACCCTGTGAGAGGTCCATTGTGTTTGGTGAAGGAAGGATGGGAGTTACCTCTCAAAAAACCCAAACTAGACATAGTGGACTATGTACTTGGTCTCCGCTCCAGGATGGCTGAGTACATGGAAAGAGCATCCAAAAACCTGGAGGCCAGCCAAGAATTACAGAAAGCTTGGCATGACCAAAAGGCTGTGCTGGTAGAGTTCCAACCAGGACAGAAGGTATGGGTACTGGAGCCAGTGGCTCCAGCAGCACTCCAAGACAAATGGAGTGGACCCTATCCTATTATTGAGAAGAAGGGGGAAGTCACCTACTTGGTAGACTTTGGAACACCCAGGAGCCCTCACAGGGTAATCCATGTGAATCGCTTGAAAGCATTTGTGGACAGGGAGGACATAAGCTTGCTCATGGCCACAGATGGGGAACAGGAGGAAGAGAGTGACCCTCTCCCAGACCTGCTTTCTCAGAACCCTGATGATGGTTCAGTTGATGGAGTAGCCTTGGCAGGCAGCCTCACTGACCAACAACAGAGGGACTGCAGACAAGTTTTGCAGGCTCACAGGCAAATGTTTTCACTCACACCCAGCCAAACTGACTGGTGTACCCATGTTGTGGACACTGGTGACAGTCTGCCTGTCAAGAATAAGATCTACAGGCAACCTGATCATGTCAGGGATTGCATCAAGGCTGAGGTGCAAAAGATGTTGGAGCTTGGAGTGATTGAGCCATCAGAGAGCCCATGGGCCAGCCCAGTAGTCCTGGTGCCAAAACCTCATACCCAAGATGGAAAGAGAGAAATGAGGTTTTGCGTGGATTACAGGGGTCTCAATGCTGTCACTAGGACAGATGCTCACCCCATTCCAAGAGCAGATGAGCTCATTGACAGATTGGCTTCTGCCAAGTTTCTGAGCACATTTGATCTGACAGCTGGCTACTGGCAAATCAGACAGCTGAGGAGTCAAAAGCCAAAACAGCATTCTCTACCCCTAGTGGACATTATCAGTTTGTGGTAATGCCCTTTGGTTTGAAGAATGCACCTGCCACTTTCCAAAGGTTGGTGAACCAAGTCCTTACTGGGTTGGATGACTTTTGTGCAGCTTATCTAGATGATATTGCTGTCTTTAGCTCCACCTGGGAGGATCACCTGATCCACCTGAAGAAAGTTTTGGAGGCCCTGCAAAAGGCAGGCCTAACTATCAAGGCCACAAAGTGCCAGATAGGGCAGAGTAAGGTTGTATACCTGGGCCACCTAGTAGGTGGAGGCCAGGTTCAGCCACTGGAAAGCAAAATCCAGGCCATACAGGACTGGGCTCCTCCAGTTACCCAGACACAAGTCAGAGCCTTCTTGGGCCTGACTGGGTATTACAGAAAGTTTGTGAAAAACTATGGGTCTATAGTGACACCATTAAATGACTTGACATCCAAGAAGATGCCAAAAAAGGTTCAGTGGACAGTTAGCTGTCAGAAGGCATTTGAAGACCTGAAGAAGGCCATGTGCTCTGCACCTATCCTAAAGAGTCCTGACTACTCCAAACAGTTCATTGTTCAGACAGATGCTTCTGAGTTGGGGGTGGGAGCTGTGCTCTCACAACTTAATCAAGATGGTCAAGACCAGCCTATTGCTTTCATTAGCAGGAGGCTGACTCCCAGAGAGAAACGTTGGTCAGCCATTGAGAGGGAGGCCTTTGCTGTGGTTTGGGCATTAAAGAAGTTGAGGTCCTACTTGTTTGGAACTCACTTCCTGGTGCAGACAGACCATAAGCCCCTCTTATGGCTTAATCAGATGAAGGGTGAAAATCCCAAACTGCTCAGGTGGTCCATTTCCCTACAGGGGATGGACTTTACAGTGGAGCACCGCCCAGGGACTGACCATGGTAATGCAGATGGTCTCTCCAGGTACTTCCACTTAGAACATGAAGACTTATCTGGTCAAGGTTAGTTTAATGTCCCTGCGTTTGGGGGGGGGTTGTGTAGGAGAGTAGGGTCTGCTATCCTATGGTCACCCCAAATTTTTGCTTTTTGCTTCACTGGTTTTCGACTACTGAGGCTGTGGGCCTGCTGATCAGACCCCCAGCCTGCTGTTCTCTCACTAAATTAATGACACATGTGCTATAGGCACATACCAATTGGAAATGGACTCCTTGTCAGCCCCTGTAGAATGCACTATAGGTGCACAGGGCAAAGGGGCCACTAAGGCCTACCAGGGGCTGCAGCATATCTTTTGCCACCCCTGGCTGGTTCTTAACTTGACACAACTGGCTGATCACTCAGCTGGGGTAAGGTGGTGTACACACCCCTTGCTTAGATATAGTATACCTATGTCTAAACCTATATCTGGACACATGTAAACCTGTGAGCCACTCCTATAGTCAGGCCTCACCAATCCTGGAGGCTGGGTGCATGGTTTTATGTGAGATGGAGCTCTAGCATGAGCTGAGCCTGTCTGCAGCCGTCGGGAACAAATCCCTAAGCTGTTTCAGGATAATGCCATACCATATACTATTAAGTGCCTTATAATCCTCGCGGTTATTTAGCAACTTTGGTTTGGCTTTATCAAAACATGTCGTGTAAGGTGTCATACGCTTTGGAATACCATCCCCTCGCCAGTTCTGGCGACGGGGATGGCATTCCACCCCTCTAGAGGGGTAAGACATGTTCCTTTACTAAATGCGGTTAATTTCTCCAAAGACCTTAAGATCCACAAAATGGATGCCTCCGCCACAGACAAATGTCTGGACCCCTGCAGTTGACCGAAACTCGACCAAATGGGTCCTGGACAAAGGGTTTCCTGTCACAGGAGGGTGTCACCGCCCTCCAGACAGGAGATAGTGTATTGTAGCAGGGAGGTTTGAAAGAAACCAGACACTGCCTGGGGCGCACAAGGCTGCCCCTTGCATAATCCGGCCAAACCGGTTCTGGGGCACTCCAGCCCTCGTGCCAGGGCGGCCTGGATCAAAGGAAGGGGGTGTATCCACCCACTTCCTGGGTCCCACCCATAGGAGGGGACCTAGCAGGTAATCACGCCCCCCAGATTGGAATAAGAGTGGGAGCAGTGCCAATGCACATCAGATTTCCTGGAAGAAACATTTGAAACGAAACTCTGGACCCTTGGACCTCCATCTCAACGTGGAAGCCCGAAGAATCTCCCTTGTGGTCAAGGAGTGACCACCCTGCAGCAGCAGGCACCATCCAGCCCTCGACGTCTACTTAGTTGCAGTTCCCGCCGGAACTCGAGCGACTGAGATCGACGAGATCAAGCCTGCCTGCCTTCCAACAGCCCGATCCACAGTCCCTGCAGAGCTGAGACCCGTGGAGGCGACCGGAAGCGTGGGGCACGCCATCTTGAATTGACCACGAGGCGCTGACCGTGCAGCCCACGAGTGACCCTCGAAGCTGTGCACCAGGGTTTGAGAAGCCCCCACCCTGAGCTACTCCTGAGCCGAAGTTCAGCCCTCCACACTCGACGAGTGCTGCGTGGGGCCCTTTGGCTCTATTTGGCTCAACGCGTTGGCCCGGTCACTTGCCAGCTGGCTAGTGGTCCCTGTGCCGACGAACTACCTAAGAAGACTCGTGAATCTGGTTGCTCCAGATCCACACCAGCTCTCCTGAAAAGGAGCCCCGACTCTGACCTTCCTGGTCCGAGTGAGAAGCAATCTCCCGATCCCGCGTGGATTGCTCTTACCAAGGCTTGTTTGCTCCAAACTTGAAGCCGACTGCACCGACGGTGAGAGCCTGCGTGGGACAGATCGTGACCTGCTCCTGGACGTCGCAGATGCCCCAGAGCCCACGTGACAGCGGAGAGAAGCTCCTCGACGACCACCTGATTGCGCCCGACATTGCCTGGTTCCGTCCTGGTTCCACCCTGGTCACTGCTGAGTGACCCAGACTCTGTCCCCTCTGCTTTCAGGTACTCTACAACTTGAGTCCACCCTTGGACTCCACCGGACACTTCATCTTCAACCTGCCTGCAGCCCTTTCAGCTTCAAGCACCAAGAGCCTGCGTGTCAAAACCCGACGCCACTTCGACCCTGTGCACCCACTTCCTGTGGGTGAGGTAACTTTGCTCCGCCGGTGTTCCCACACTGGTGCACACCTCTAGGGTCTGTGTGTTAAGTTTTGTTCCTCTAGGTTCAGCGGAAGTGTCCTTAAACTTTAACTCTTTGACTTTTACGCACCATTGGTTAACGTTGGTGCATGCGTGCGCTTTCCGCACATCTCCCGAATCCCGAGGGCCATTCCCGACTTCAGCATTGCTTGTCCTGACTGCTCCCAGCGATTCCCTAGGCCCTAGGCCTAACCACTGTTCGAGTGGCCTCTCTTATACCACTTGTTTAGTATATGGTTTGAGTGGCCCCCCGCCCTCATCCATAATTGTGCAACTTGTATGTTTAAACAGTGCTTTTGATTTAACGCTTGTGCCCCTTTATTCATAAAGAATACTGGGGATTGTTTTTAGTAATAAACACATATATTTTTATAATATATACTTGTGTGGTGTCCTTTCATTTGGTATTACAGGATTGTATGTGGTAAAACAGCTCGCTTAACACGACCTCTTAAGTTAAGCCTTTAGGCTGCTTAGTCCATGCTACCCCTAGGATAGCTTGTCTAATAAGGTTGACTTACAACCAGACACCATAAGGGATTGTTTGGTCAGGTAGTAGGTGGTTCCAGAATTGGAAACATCCCCTACCAGGCCAACTTCTCACAGTTTCCATATTTGAACATACACCCTAGGTACCATGCTACTAATCTTACATTTCATTTATCAAATTAGTGCTAGCAGATACTCTGCTTCATTGGGCTAAGAACCCAAGGACATATATGTAGTGCAGTGTAAATCAAGCGACCTGGAAACCCCCAATTTGACATATGCAAAGAGGAAGGTACTGAATGACAGGGTTGCATATGTATGATTACACAGTAGATGCCAAAGATAGAATGGGCCGGCTAAGTTGACTATATTGTTGTTACTGCCGCTATTCATGGCACGTAGACAAGGATTGGATGGGCATGGACATTGAAATCTATCATCGCCCAGTCGAAGTTATCTTTCTAAGGAAAGAGTCATATCATATAAAGTTAGCACTGGGTCAGCCACAATTTTGGCTCACTGGTGTCTTAAGTGGTTGAAGAGTTGGGCAGCGCTATTTTACCACCTTGGAAAGTGGGAAATGACTGCTTGTAACTATAACTTTCAAGAAATGTGCTGGTCCTGGTTGGAAATAGTGCAGCCTTTGTTGACATATCTAAAGTAAACAACTAGACATAGCACAATAACATACACAAAGCAATGTAATACCACAATTAAAACTTAGCATTGCACATTATAACAAAACGGTTAATACAGAACACAACACAAAATCTGCAGTTCTCATAAACACAAAGATAGCAGCACAAAAACCAAGAAAACACATCACCAGCACCACACAGCTAACGTGCACAAATATTCTTGTCACACATTATCACCTCCTGAATCCTGGTTCCATAACAAAAAGAAAAAGGTGTTTAGTGCAAGCACTACCCTAATAGCGCCAATCAAAATGTTTTCTGATCTGGTGCCAAGGAGAGACAAAGTATCAAAACTCTGTGGAGCCTGGAACCTCCCAGCACCAACCAAGCACCCATCCATTAGTTCAACTGTGTCCCCTGGATTTTGTGGGGGTTCGGTCTGTAGTGGCTGACTGTGGGTTACGTTGATCTAGTGTGGGGCTAGGCGAGGGCGGGGGGGTTGCGGGCATTGTGTGTAGCTGCCTGTAGGTCATTGTGCATAGAATCGGATATGTGCGAACTATGCCAATGTGTCCATGAATGTTGTGGGCCTCTGTTTACATGCATCCAGGGCTTTAAGTGGGCCGGGTCTCGCCAGTGCTGAGCACCGGCAGTTTTTAAAGGAGGCCTCGAAACGAGTCTCTATCGGGCTCTGTTTTGTGCCCTGCACAGGCGGTCTGTTTTTTTCCAGACTGCAGTGACAGCAGGCACATCTATGTGTGCCTGCTCACACTGCTCACTTCTCACTAGTGGAGAAGTGACGGCATGACACCATGCCAGGTGAACGTTGTAGGGGAAGGGAAATCCTTTAACCGCTACCGCGTTTTCCCGCTGTGCGCTTATTTTTGAAAAACGCACGGTTTGTGACAAAGCCAGCTCGTCATCCGCGTAGCGCAGGTAACGCCCATGACGAGCTGGCTTTGTCATCAGCGCAGAAGGGGTTAAAGAGAGTCATTTTCTCTCTGGATTTCCCTTCTCTTTTTGAAACGCAGGAGCAGCAACATCGTTGTGATGTCACCAGGGCTTTAAGTGGAAGTTATTTCAATATTATGTACAAGCCATAGTTGCTGCTTATTTACCTTGTGCAACTAACAACCATTGACAAAAACAATAGTGCTGACTTGTTGCAGGTATGATGCCACTTGTTGTATCATAAATCTAGACACAATGAAAGAAACAGCAAAATACAATTCGGGCGGCACTCTATGCTAAGCACAGATTTTTAGTTTATGTGTTTAAGCCACGCCCCTAATTGCATTGGCCACGCCCCTTTAGAGACCCCCCCACCCAGTTTTTTCATCCCACTTAAAGCCCTGCATGCATCACACAATAGCAAAACTGTTGACTTTATCAGAGTATTGTTCGTCCTTCCTCCAGTTCATCATTTCTGTTGAAGCTCAAACTCCGACGGCCACTTAGCCCCTAGACGTTGCGGTACTATTTATAGCCAGGGGAAAACATTCTGCAATACAAGAAGTGCAAATTCATAAAGCAATGAGGTGATGGCTCAACACATCCATTACAGTCTATTCATGACTTAAAAAACATTTGGAAGGAAATATGTCTCGTATTAACACCATCAAACAGAAAATTAGATCATCAAATGTCTCAGCAGCCGTTGGAATATTTAGTGATACGCCGCAGAGACTGTGAATGAAATTGCAAAGTGTCACAATGGAGCAAAAGTACCGGGGTAGCCGCAGTGACCTGAATCCCTTTGGCAACAATAAAACTTTCAGAAAATGCATTTTCCGGACCATTCGCAGGATGAAAAGCTCTCGAAATACAATGTAACCCGCAGCTGACTACCTGTTAATAGAATCCGGCGTCCTCGCAGAGCTCAATGAAATATTCAACGGCAAAATATAAAAAAAAACAAAAAAAACATCTATCCACTGGGCCCCTCGATGCAAACTCCAGAAATACAATGGAATCTTTTTATAGGCCCTTCCAAGCTGCTCTGCCAACGGGGGCTGGCTTCCCACACACGATTACAGGGACGTGGTGTTTTATACACCTGAAACGCTAGGGCAGCAGGATTCAAGGGCACTATTTTAAATAAAATAGCACGGCAGGGCGCGCCGCGTCATTCAAGCTTTTCAATAGGTTTATGGAGGTGCCGTGAGGGGGCAATGGCGTTCGCTACTGCCAACTTTGGACGCCTAAGCCGCATAGTAATGTAGCGCATCGACGGGAGAATCAATTATTGTTATCGATATAGCTCACGACATGGAGCCGGGATTTATTGCAAATGGCATTATATGAGCGGAACCTTTGTCTGCCAGTACACCGTGGTCTTTTAACACGAACTCTCTTATCTGTCTTTCTCAAAAGCAGGAAAACCAAGCTCCCTTTCCGGAACCATAAAGGAAGCACTGGCAGTAGGAATGCGGGGTGCTGCAGCACCCCCAAGATTAACCGTGCTGGAGTTCAGAAGGTGAATGCTTAATCATTTTGCCTTTACATTTTGTCTTTATCTTGTCACGTTTGCTGTGCTATACAGAGAGAAGAGGTCAAATGTTGGGCTATCAAAGTGTGGCTTATTCATTTAACACGGAGAGTGGTGTTTACTTTTTATTCCATGACTACAAAAGGGAGAGCATTTTGTGAACAGAACTTTGTGACCGTCTTGCTGGAGTAAAGGATGTTCTGTTTTTCTAGCACAGTGATATTCAAAGTACCTCCTACCTTACTTTCACATGAGACCCCCTGGTCAACAGCAGCACTTTGCTGCTGTTAATTCGACTCCACTAACAATATAAGCAGGCAAGCATGTATTTAATGGTTAATTACAGTTAAAGAAAGGTAGCAACTACAGTGTCCTACACTGCTTCACTTTAGGAACAACTTCATGTTTAAAGACATCTTGTAGCAAACATGTTCATCTTGTAGCAAACATGTTCTTTAAATTAAAAAAGTGTATTTCATTCACATACAGAACCGTTTCACCTTAGTAAAATCAGTTTATGTTTCATTCACATGCAGAACCGTTTCACCTTAGTTTATGTCAGCGCATTGAGAAGTATTTGTTTTTTAAGTGATCCTTTCAAATATGAATTAAGATACATTCATGATTCTCCCCTACTCTGACAACAATGCCTATAGTGAACTAAGAGGCATACCTTCCTCCCCAGGATGGACTGGGTCCGTGAAAACGGATGCTTCAAAGGGATGCCGCCTTTATACGTTGTCCTTCTTTTTCTGTCCCCAGCAACTGGCCCCCACGAGTTCTGATCCCCACTTTGGGTGGGAGAATCAGCGGGAAAACCAATCTAGGAGGAGAGGTGTGCCCACCTTTGCCAACCCCACCCCTCAGGTGGGGGAGGCAAGGAGAAGCACGCATCTCAGTCCTCTCCATCTTGGAGATGAGGGGTCCCAACCAATTCGGAAGAGTCTCTCATTGGGGGGTGACAATTTATGAGGTGTACTCACCCCAAGGAAGGGACCCTTGGGTCCGACCTGCACACCCCTGTAATGTCCCTAAATTTAGTATTTGAGGCTGTCCCTGAACCTTGCCTCCTCAGATGCTAGGAAGAAAGACGAAGGACTGAAGAGCCGTGCTGACCCAAGAAGAAGAAGACACCTACTGCTTGGGCCCTAGACCTACCAGCCCGTACTGACTCCAACCTGCCTACAGCAAAGAAACTGACATGTCCAGCAGCCCCCCAGAGCCCGGAGGACCTGCCCTGCACTCACCTTACAGATTCTGTCTCCCATGAGCATCAGTTTTGCTCAACAAGTACTCCCAAGACCAGAGTCTGGACCCAGCAGTTCTACACCACTCAGCACCTGAAACCCACGGCCTGAGTTCGAGTGGCTCAATGCCATGAGGAGGTCTCCCCAATGATCCTGAACTGGGATCTGGTGATCCCGACCTCCCTTAAGCTTCAAGAAGACGCCTGCAGCCTCAACCTGAAGGGTCCCCCCAACCGGAGGTGATAAGAAGACCGGAAGCCAAAAGACACCCCCGCACCTGATGCTTCATGGCCTTGAGTGGCCCAACTAATGGTGTCCAGGCATCCCCCAAGAACCCAACTTACCTATCCAGCCAGTGGTTGCCATCAGGAAGTCTCCTTTCCAGAGCCTGCAGCCTCTTTGCTGAACCTGAGGTCTCCACTGGAATCCACAGGTTCCCCAACACATCCTTCGCACACTGCACTCGGCCACCCCTGTGCAGCTGGTGGTGCAGCTCTTGTGCTGATTGTTGGATCCTGCAGTGCTGACTTTAAGCCCAGCAGCTTTGCTCCCACACTCCTGTGGCCGACTCATAAGCAGCCCCTGACCGAAGGTTCCCTTAGCCTCATTGGTTAACTGTGGGCCCCTGCATTCTGCACCTGGCCTCCCCAGTGCTGCTGGTGGTGCAATGTAAGTGCCTACCTAGACCTTGGAGAACCTTGGTCCTAACCCCCAAAACTCTCACTTGTAAGTCGTTTACTTACCTGAGAAAACGCAAACACTTTTCCCTCATAAGAACCAATGTTGTGAGGTTTTGTTCCTAAAAATGTCCCGTGTTGAACTGTACTATGTATGAAAGAAAAAGTAACAGAACTGCAAACCATAAAAAGTCTTACTTACCTTGCATTGTGAGATCCCAGGTGTGGTATCTAAGCATACCACCCTGAGTAGTCGATGTAATCCAAAAGTAATCTAAAAGTATTTCAAAAATAATTACTGTGTAATCTAAACTGTTTTGAAAGCAATACAAACTTGTAATGATTGCAATTTCATCCACAACTGCATTACCTCGTAAAGACAGGCATTTGAGAGTATATTTTACTTACCTGTGCCAAGTCCTGCTTGGTTCTAGGAATAAAACATAAGTATACCCTTTTTATACTTACCGTATTGGTCTGGATTCAGTCTCTGAGTGTGTGCTATCAGTCTTTAGTGACTGAATACAATAAATGCTTTAAACACCTTCTGGATAAGCCTGATTACTCGCTCCCACTGCCACCAGGAGATCTGTTGGTACTTAACTTAATTTAGCCTCTGCTATACCTCTGTGGACTCCCTAGACTCTGTGCACACTGTACCTTACTTTGGTGTAGTATATACAGAGCCAGATTTCTAAATACAGTGTACATCCTGAAGTCATTTATTTCAAGATCCTCTTATATATGATAATAAAGAAAAGGAGGGAAAGTGAAACAAAGCGGATCACACAATTTGATCAAGCGGGGAGGCCAGGATTGATCCCATGTTTTCTCTGTCCACATTGTGCAATTCATTTCAGCTCCTAGATATACAGGCTTCGCTTCCCCTACACCGAACTTACACCCACCCTTCCCTCTGACTAACACCCTACTGGCATCAGTGCGACCCTCGGTCACACCACAGCCCAAATTTATTGGCCCCTGGGAAAACGTTTGTGAGTACCCAAGTTCTAACTCGACAAAATGTAAATACCTGTAAATTGACTGTAGACATATTTCAAAATATATCAGCAGTTAGGAAAGCACAAATGAAGCACTTTTTGTTGTAATTCTGAAGTGTGATAGAATTTTCTTTTTTAAAAGGATCAAGACACTTTAGTTAAGTTAATCCGATCTCCCAAAATTATCCTTTGTGCTCTATTTAGTTTTTACAGTAAACTTGCATGTCTGTGCAAATTTAGTAGGCATTTTGATAAACTACGTGCTGTCTGTAAATGACAGTGCACTACCACTGTCATATATTTGACAACCAATGCACCAGCCAGACCAAGGAATTCCTCATCATTGTCAGAGAGTTCACCTGCCCATCAGCCACTGAAAACTCAAATGCCCCCACTCAGGAACTCTGCGACGTCCTTGCTGACCACGCCCACAGCAAGATAGCATTGATCCCTAACGCACCAACCTTTCCAGCATCCCATCTCCCATGAGCACTGCCGTCAACTGTTGTATAATTCCTATAAACCTATATAGGATCTGCTCGTTGAGACAACATAGACTGTAGCATTGGTGTCCAGACTAAATTCCCACCGTGTATGCTCGCCTGTATACCAGCTAGCTCACAGTGCCACTAGAAACCCCTCTTACCAAGGAGAGAATAGTTCTTGCCAACTATGGAACATGACAACTCTGTCCTTTCAGGGATCGTGGAAATAGTACAGTACTTTTCCCTCCATCACTCGTGCTCACTTTGCCTGAGAGAGATACAGAGAATAAATGGTAAGAACGTTTTCAATAAGCATTTCTTGAACCAGCGTCTAATGTAAAATAGGTGTACTGAAACAACCATAAGACAGAAACAGATGTAAATGATTATAATGCCAATAGAGTAAAAGAATGATAGATTTCTACCATAGTGCTAAAACAATGAATACAGGCATGTATAAAAATACATGACAGTCATGATGTGTACTCATACGATGCAACCCTAACTAGATGTACCTAAGTGTACCTAGCCTGTATGTAGGTGTAGAGCCAAGAATCCCTCTAGAATAAAGTCAACCCCATTACCTGAAGTGAGAGACTGTGGTACCCCGACTTGGTTTTGAGATGGACACCCAGAAAGGGATGTCAGATTACTGAGAGCTGGAGTGTCTGCGTGAAGGAACCTCAGCGTCTTGCGTCAGTGTGACAGAATTCCTTTTTCTCTTCTCCCTGCCTCAGCAAATATATGGTGTTTACATATCTAAAGTGGTACCCTCAGGGGATCTACTGCTGTGTCATGTCAGACTTAGGATGACAGAAGGAATGACCCTTATACATAGTTATTATGCAGGAGATGGTAGTCCTGCTGAGTTTCCAAGAATCCTCATGCATAATGAATGAGGCTAGTTTTCAGGGAAAACCCCACATCCTGTAAGCAGGACCGTAACTAGGTAAACGGTCAGTCTCAAGAACCGTTATTTAGTGTAATAGTGGGGGAAGTTGAGGTGAAAGGTTTGGTTGCTAACTACTCTAATAGACTACATACACTCGGGTGCACACCACCGAATTTTTAACCCTGGAAGAGACAAGGTCAGCCACCAGCTCACCACAATCTTCATGGCTTCCATCACCACAGCCACATTTCCAGATGCCTGGAAACATGCAGCGGTCAGACCCCTCCTTGGTGTACCCAGGTGAGCTCCAGAACTCAGCCGCGGCCGGCAGTGGGAGTACCTGCAGGGCGGTGACGTGGGGAGGGGGAGGTCCAGGGTGGGGGGTAGTAATGTATGGATTATGGAGCTTCCCAGGTAAGTAAACATTTAAATAAATGAAACAAATTTCGTTGAGTGCACTGCATCCCCAAATGCGATGCAGTGCACGCAACGAAATTTGTTTTATTTATTTAAATGTTTACTTACCTGTAAAACTCCATAATCCATACATTATTACCCCCCCACTCTGCACCTCCCCCTCCCCACGTCACCGCCCTTCAGGTACTCCCACTGCCGGCCGCGGCTGCCAGAACTACAACCCCATCTCACTGCTCCAATTTCCCGCCAAAGTCCTGGAGAAGGCCATCAACATCCAACTCACCAAACATCTGGCGAGAAAGAACCTACTGGAGCCCTCCCAATCAGGATTCTGAGCCAATCACAGCACACAGACAGCACTGATCACCATAACAGATGACACCCACACTAGGCCCAGGTTTAAAAATCCGCTCCACTGATGGAGCTTTCACAATTCAGGCACTCTGCGCTCCATGGAGGAGCGTGGAGGTCCTGAATTCCACATTTCCAGGCACTTGAGGTTTGTTGTTGGAGTTTTACAAAAAAAAGAACATTCCAACTGGAAGGAAGTGCCCCAGGAAATCCAGCAGGGTCCTCCCAATGCTTTGTTCATCTCCTAGTCACGTTTCATTGGGATTTGAGCTGGAAGGATCACTCTCCTTGTCTGCTGCATATATACAATTGGATCTAAGGACTGTGCATTTGAGATTTCACAAGTAATTTGAAAAACTGGTGTATAAGGGTGTTGTTTGTTTTATTAGGGGTATGACCCAGGATTATTTGTACCTTTATTCAATTTTTGCAATTTTTTGTGGTGGGTGGCCTGCAGTTTCAGTATTAGCCTAGCTATTTTTGGCATGTGATTTTTTCTTCTTTTGCAAAGGGAAAATGTTGCACAGTGCGGTACATTTGCTCTGTGTTTTTTAATACATTTGTAATATTTAATTCACTATGTGGCCTACTCTGCCAATGGGCCTTCCCGCCAGTAGGCCCAGTAGTAGTTATAGGAGCATGAAACAAATGTTTCTGTGGTGTCTGTTGAAATGACGTCAAAAAGTTTGGAGGTGCCCCTGATTTTGTCCAACAGGGAGGGGGGTTCGAACAGTAGAAATACGGAAAGTACCCTGTCTTAGAAAACAGCCAATAGCTGATGTAAGTACTACTGGGAGTGGTCTGGGTATGGGGGGTAAATAAATCATTCTTGATTAATTTTTCATAAAAAAACATAAAACTTTTCTGTTTGATATATTCTAGTGTGTTTACAAGTTCATCTAAATGTTTTGAAATTGTGCGACTTAGTATGTACACCTGTACCAGATAGTGATTGGTAAATAGTAGATCCCCCCATACCCAGACCACTCCCAGTAGTACTTACATCAGGTATTGGCTGTTTTCTAAGACAGGGTACTTTCCGTATTTCGTCTGTTGAAATGAAACATCATTTAGGCCATGGATGGCATTGGATTAAATTACAAAATGTGTTTTTTAGGGGTATTTAAAAAAAATTCTACATACAGTGTATAGATGGGGTAATTATGTTTGATTCCTTTGGAGGATGTGAGAATTTTTTTGCCCAGTTAACTTTTGTTTTTTGCATTGCTGAATTAATACAGTTTATTCTGTGTTATCATGCCTCCTTTGTCTGGCCAGTGTGTGAGTGTGTTTGCCATAGCCTACCATTAGTCTATGTTCCAGGGGCCATTTTACGAATATTCAGTGTCCATAGGCCTGTATGTGTTCTTTTTTTCCATGCCTCCTGCTCATTGTTGTTTGGGCCTGTGGCTGGTGGCCATTTTGTGTAGGCAGCCAGTGTGCTTTTGCCATAGGCTTGCATGTGTTCTTTTCTGTGGCCATGCCTCCTTGCTGGTTTCTGTTTTCGTGACTGACAATGGGGATGACAGCCATGTTGTGTAGGCACCCAGAATGCTTTTGCCATAGGCATGTATTTCTGCTTTGTTGTGGCCATGCCTTCTTTCTGGTTGTTGTTGTTATGGTGACTGTTGGAAAGTGGGTTATTGGTAGGGGCAAATGTAGGTCTGCCACTGGCAATAAGGCCCCTAACACATGGTAACACATGGACCCAGCATAGGTCTTAGAAAATTATTCCTATGCTCAACCCTTGGCAACGTGGCTACAAGCAGACAGGCTTAACTTCAAAGACAGGTATGTAAAGCATTTAACAACACCATTTCATTAAATAATTAAGACACAAGACATAATAAAAATCCAACATCAATTTATAAAAATTGGAAATATTTGTATCCTTAAAATGACACCAAAACGACAAAAATCCAATGTAGGGACCAGGAGATATGAATTTTCAAAGATTTAATAAAATAGAGCGATCTTAGAAGATTTTAGCACCATATTGAGATACCTGCTCGCGATAGACTGTGGCAAAGTCAAAGATTCAGGCCGGGCGCGATGGAGCCTTGAGCGGCTACAGCCCCAGGCCGGTCTCGGTCTCAGTTTCAACCTTCACACTTAGAAACTTTTCTGGAGCTTTTCTACCAGATGCCCCTCAGAGTTCCCAGCCAGTCTGGATTCGGTGAGGGTGTGCCGACTTGACTTGTGACGAGGTCACGGTCAACTTCCATGGGGCGGACGTAGAAAATATTTCAAGATTGCTTCAGTGGGGCAACCCAGGAATCCAGGCTGACACGCTATGGAAGGCAAGCGGCTTGGCTCTCGCGGTCGCTTCCGGTCACCTTTTCTAAGAGTGGACTTAGATACTTTTTCTCGCGGGGTCTCTCTAACATAACAGGTGTATTTGTAAAGCACACGATTACCCGAAGGTGTCCTGGCACTGAACAACAGATGTTTATTGTTACCCAACTGAATGGTACTCATTTTATCAACCTCAAATGGATGAAAGGCTGAGTGGACGTGCCAGGATTTTAACCTGTTACCATGAGGTTGAACACATGCCCCTGCTGTGGCTGCTTTAGTCCACTGAGCCACCAGACCCCTCATGTAGCCAGAGCCGTGAGGGTTTACCGGCTTCAGATTTTCTCTAGTCCCTGTCAATCTTTGGAAGTTGGAGCTATGGAGTATTTAGCGGGATAAACATGGTTGGCTTGGCTGGCTCGTGGTTGAAGGCAGACGGCCTGGCTGGCCAGGTTGAGTTGGTCTCTCTATGGAGCTTTGTTTCAAAGTTGTTCCAAAGTTCTCCAAACTTCTTCCTGAAGAGAGTGCCATTATTTTGTCCCAGAGTGCACCAAATCTTCCAAATCCATAATGGCCGATCTTCCAGCAAAGAGGTAAGAGCTGGCTAAACACACCCCTTAGGATGGTTTATTTCCATAGACTCTCCCCCATCATCTGCACATACCTTCCCAATCCCGGGTCTGGTGGAGGTCAAAAGTGGAAAGTGGAAACTGACACTGTGGCCATCCCTCTGCCTTTGAAGACAATGGTTTACGACACCTACCCCTGGCCTGGCATTCCTATTGAACAGCACACTGCCCTGCCAGCAGAGCTGGTCAACCCCAGGGGCACTTTATCACCTCTTCACTGCAGCCTGGCTAATCCACTTAACTCTGACCAATCAGGGCAGACCACTGGATGGCAGAATTTGGATCCACAAACAAGAAAGTCTACTAACTTGTCTGTACATTTTAGGAGAAATTCAACAATATAATATTAATGATTTTTTACTACCATTCTAGGAAGTGTTTGAACTGTAGCTCTATCTTCTTCCTATCAAGAGTTATTATATAATAACTTCCTGCAATGTTAACCTATGTGGCCTGGGATTTGCAATGGGGAAAATGACTTGGGCCAGTTTTCTAGCACCAGGGATTATAGAAACATATTTTATAAGTATTTCCCTAATTTCTAAAGGACCCCCACCCCCTGTGCAACTAGGGGAGACTTTATGGGTTCTGAATCTGCAGAAATATTGCAGATTGCATAGTGCTTCTAGCATCAAAGTCAAATTTGAGCAGCACTTTAACACAATGTGGGCAGTGAACTGTGAAATTTCACTTAACCCAGGCATATAAACACGAATTTTATAAGGCTGTACCTTAGGACAGTCTGGCTGCGGTATTCTGGATGGTTTGGAGTTTGTGTAGAAGGGTTCTGTTGATTCCGGCGTATAGGGCGTTGCCGTAGTCCAGTTTGCTGGTTATGAGCGCGTGGGTGACGGTCCTTCTGCAGTAGGGGGGGATCCATTTGAATGTCTTACAGCGGATGCACAGGGAGTTGAAACTAGTGGGCATGACGGCATTGATCTGGCGGTTCATGGAGAGGTGGGAGTCGAGGATGATGCAAAGGTTTCGTGCGTGGTCTGTAGGGGTGGGTGGACTTTCGAGGGCAGAGGGCCACCAGGTGTTGTCCCAGGCAGAGGTGCAGGGTCCGAGGATGTGGACCTGGGTTTTCTCTCAGTTGTGGTTTAGGCAGCTGTCTTTCAAACAGGCGGCCACGTCCTGGCAGTGGTGCACTTTAGAGTAGACATTAGCGTCATTCAGTGTGTAATAATAATTATTATTATTCAATTCCCCCCTGGGCTACATTGCTACCATATGCGCACCATAACCTCAATTTTTTAAAAGATTACTATTCCATTTACCCGTTTAGTTCCCTGAGTGCCACATGTCTCATTTAGAATATATTAACATAAAAGAAATAGCTCTATCATTCTGTATATTGTGGGTTATTCTGATGGGGAGTTATGGTATGGTGGTGTGGCTTGACTTTAAAGTAGTTACCTAAGTTAACAAAAACAACAACACTAATAATGCCTTTGTACTAATTCAAACTGCAAACAATACCACGTTTCACACTAAGGGGCCATTATGATGTCGGGCTGACAACACCATTGTGGAAACAGAACCGACCGACCTCCGATTGGCAGTCCCGACTGCCTGATATGATGCAACCGAACACTGTTCACCGCATTCCCACATTACCCTATTGGGGCATGTGTTACGGCCATAAACCAGCCGTAGTACATGCTCCCATAGTGAAATGGGAGGTTATGTGAATCCCTGTTCCCCGTGGCAGGCATCTCAAGGTGCCTGCCACAAGATTCAGGGATTAACAGGGGGGTATCCTAGGTGCCCTCTCAGCCCGAATCGGAGGTCGCAAGGGAGCCCTACTAGGGGCCACCAAACATGCTTTCCGGCAGGATTTCCATGTCGGAAAGACTGGAATGGAAATCCTGCTGGAAACAATGAATTGTAATACAGATGGCGTAAACCGCCATCCATTTGGATTACGTGCCAGTTCCACCTGGCCGACGGGCTCCTTGACAACCTTCGGAAGCCAACCGGAACGACCGGCCAGTTTCAATTCCAACTGGCTGCAACATAATCATAGTCAGAATTGAAAGCGACGATAAGTCTGGAAAGTCTCAGACTTGAGGTTGGATGCTTTCCCACACTCATCGTAATCAGACACTATATGTTTTTCTTGCTTGTTTGCTTTTAGGTGCACAAGAGAAGAGAAATCACATGCAGTACTGCCAAACAGAAGGCCTGTGTAGCCACACATTAGTCCTTCAATCACTTCCACTTTTGCAGCTTGGTGCAACTGCCAACTGAGAGCTTTAAGATGGCCTCAAAGAAAGATGCTTCCAAGTAAGTGGCCAGTGAGAAGAAGCAGCTCCCCACCAGTGGCATGTCCAGAATGTCCAGAGCTTTACGTCCCCTACTGCCCAATTAAATACGTCTCCTTCTACTGACTCCTGGTGCGACAATCTTTCCTGTTTTTTTAGAAAAAATATCTGTCCCATACAGCCTCTTTTTCCTCTTGCAGCAGTGCCTGAGGGGCCTTGTTGGTGTCATCATCAGCTAACTCTGCCCACTCTCTCCAGGCTTTCAGCCCCATGGACCGGTCTTTCTTTCTTAAAATCTTAAAGGGCCTGAAGTCGGGCTCTCCCTCGGACCCTTGCCCAGCCAGACTGTTGGCAGCTGCTGCAGAGACTATCAACGCATATCAACGCCGAAGTTAACGGCATCATTATTTTGTCCCTTCAGAATGCTTGCATTCCAGAGGTATGGAAGCAGTCCAGGATTTTTCCCCTCTTAAGAAAGCCTTCTTTAGAGTCTCTTAGCCCAGGGAAATACAGTCCCATCTCCCTCTTGCCCAGTTGAGCTAAGGTTTGTGAGAAGGTGGTGACTAAACAACTCACTGAGTTTGTTGAAAGTGTGGGCCTCCTGCAAACGGTTTAGTCAGGGTTTAGGGTTCAGGGATTGAGGTCTCAGAAGCCACCTGGGAGTGTTTGGACGCTGGTGGCAGAGCGACATTGATTTTGCTCGATCTCTCGGCGGCATTTGACACCGTCCCGCACTCACTGCTTCTTACGTGACTTACTGAGATAGGGATCTGTGGCACTGCTTTGGGGCCGGCTCAGGTCCTGATTGGATGGACGGGTCCACAGGTCGGGCTTCTGCCATCCTCTTCCACTCCCAAGTCAGTGACCACAGGGGTCACCCAGGGGTCCTCGCTTAGCCCCTTCCTTTTTAATGTTTACGTTACACCATTGGTTTACTTGGGAGAAGAACTGGGGGTGAAGATTATCACCTACGCTGACGACACCCAGCTTCTTTTTACCTGGGAAAAAAATACAGACTAAGTTGCCTTTACGAAGCATTGTCTGTCCTCCTCACAACTTAAATGCAACGAAGAGAAGTCCGAGATTCTCCTCTTCTGGAAATTTCCACCTAAGTTTAGAGACAGTCTCTGGCCACTTGAGTCCCCCCTGCCTACCTCAATTGGAAAACCCGTCAAGAATTTGGGGGTGTGGTTTTAAGAGAACCTTTCCTTCTACATACAGGTCAAAAAGCTTGCCAGCACTTGCTTCAGCCTTCTTAAAACCCTAAGTAAGCTTCTGCCTATCGCTGCGAAGGAGACAGTCATCCGCGCCCTTATTCTATCTCAGCTGGACTACGCCAATGCTCTGTATGTGGGCATCCCTGGCTACCTGTTGAAGAAGCTTCAGGTGGTCCAGAATACAGCAGCCAGGCTTCTCCTTGACATACCCTCCTGAAGTAGTGTGAGCCACCACCTGCGCTCATTGCACTGGCTGCCCGTGGCTGTAAGGGTTAAGTTTAAATCATTAGTCATTGCCCATCGTGTTCTCTACGGCCTAGGCCCTAATTACCTGCAAAAACACTTCTCCTTCTATGCCCTTCTGAGACAACTGCGCTCCTTGTCTCAACTTCTGGCTCTGGTTCCCAACTTTAAATGCCAGAGGTTAGGTGGCAGCTTTCTTGCCCGGAAAGCTGCAGTGGCATGGAACGCCCTTCCTTTCCTCTTCAGAACATCAAGGATCCAGTAGCTTTTAAAAATCTTCTGAAGACACATCTCTTTGTCTAGCATCTATCTCCAACCCTCGTATGGTTTTGGACCAACATGTTGTGTGCCTGCCACACAAGCCTCCGGAAAGCAAGCTAAGGGCAGAACTCCTGCATCAACAGAACCAACCCAACCTAAACCCAGGACCATGTCTGTCAGTGAGGCAGCCACTACAATCATGTTGGCGCTGACGAGTAGTGACGAGTAGTGACGTTGAATTGGATCTGTCCCTTCCGCAAAGTAGTGCAACAGTACATTTTCCTAATGTTGGAGCCAAACAGGAGTTTGAGCTTTTTTCCGAGTAAGAACCTCCTCTTTTAGAATCATTGACTCCTCCTCTTCTTGATACACTCCTCATGAAGCTTACCTTCCATCTGTCCTCCTTGACTCTAAAATGCAGTTTCTGTTTTACAATTTGCAGCCTTCTAGTCTCCTGCATTAACAAAAGGCAGAGGCGGATTTCAACACTTTTGCTTACCTACCGGACCAGTCCAGACAGGCACCCAAGAGTGAAGGACATTCCCGAGGAGAATGCAGATGTTCCACCTAATTTTGCAATATAGTATCATTTTTCTTTTAACAATCATATTTGGAGAACGGGTTTGGTGGGTTCATTCTCAGCCTAGAAGACAGATCATTTAGATATCTGATAACTTGAGTCTTGGGGCAGAAGAACTGTCTACAATGCATTTAACTGTACTCTATCATACTCATTCCTTCATTTCCTTCCACAACAGATTGATGATGAATGATGTGCTGCTTATTGCCCAGATGACCGTTGCTCATGTGTAGTCTTTGTCTTTGCCAAATCTTTCCCCAAATCATTCATGTTATGTTATGTTATGTTAATAGTTTCTTGTAGAGCGCCTGTTCACCGGGAGGTTTCATGGCGCTTGTATAGCATGTGCCGGGACCAAGCAGGAGTTACATGTGGGCCTGTGTAAATAGCCATGTTTTGAGCATTTTTCTAAAGCTTGGGAGGTTGTTGCAGGATCGGATTTCTAACAGAAGGGAATTCCATAATCTGGGGGCCAGAGTCGCAAACCTGCGTCCACCCTGGCATTGAAGCTTAAAAGGCAGGGTGGCCAGGAGTTGGAGGTTGGTGGAATGAAGGTTGCGGGAGGGGGTGTACCTAGGAAGAAGGCATTTGATGAATTTGGGGCTGCGGCCGTGGAGGGACTTAAAAATGATACAGGCCGTCTTAAATGCAGTGCGTTGGGGGATGGGGAGCCAGTGGAGTTTTTTTTGCAGGGGTCTGGCAGATTGCCATCGTGGTTGCTGATGGATCAATCTTGCCGCCTGGTTCTGGACCAGCTGGAGGCGTTTGCTCAGGAACAGTGAAAGGCCCAGGTATATAGAATTGGTATAGTCCAGGTGTGACAGTACTAGGGCTATCACAACCTGAATCAGGGTCGAGTGGGTGAACATGCGACTGATCTTCCTGATCCTGCGGAGCTGGAAGAAGCAGGAGGACACAACCGTGCCTACTTGGGACTTTAGAGATAGATCATTATTGATGATCACCCCTAGGTTTTTTACCGAGGAGGATGGGATGGGAAGAGGGCCAAGTTCTGTAGGCCAATAGTGTGGGCCACAGAGGATTTGGCTGTTCCCATTCAGAACTAGCTCGGTCTTCCCGGGTTTCAGCTACAGATGGTTTTGGTCCATCCACTACCGAATGTGAAGCATTGTACCCTGGACATCCCGAATTGATTCAGGGGAGTTGTCTATTGTGAAGATCAACTGGCGATCATCCGCATAGTTAAAGGTGATAGTTTTCCGTTCCTTCAAAGACTGAATCAAGGGTAACAGATACAAGTTAAAGAGCAATGGGGACAGTGAAGATCCCTGAGGGACCCCACAGGTCGTGGGTAGTTTAGGAGCAGTGAAAGTGGCTAAGTGTACTGCTTGAGTGCGGATGCTGAGGAAGGACCTGATCCAACTGTGGGCTGATTCACGAATGCCGGCCTGTTTGACAAGGTCCATTAAGATGACATGATCGACCGTGTCAAACGTGGCCGAGAAGTCCAGAAGGACCAAGGCCTGAGGGATTCCTTTATCAGCATTTCCTCATAGGGCATCCAATACTGCGAGAATTACTGTTTCAGTGGAGGGAGCAGGGCGGAACCCTGCTTGATGGGGGTCTAATTGGTCAGACTGCTCGACAAAGTTAGACAGAGATGTTGCTATATGAGCTTCAAGGACCTTAGCCAAATAGGGGAGCAGAGAAATGGGCCTGTAGTTGGAAAGATTTGGGGGTCCGCTCCTGTTTTTTTTAGGAGGGGGACTACGACTGCATCCTTGAAGGCTTTGGGGACCCTGCCCTGAGATAAAGATTTGTTTAGGAAGGTCAGGATAGGGCGCGAGAGGACAGAGAAGGCGTCCTTTAGGATATGCGGGGGACAGCAGTCCCTTGGTGAACCAGATTTCACCCTGGCCAGTAGAGCCTGCAGAGACTGAGCATCAATTAGTGGAAAGTGGTCAAGGGTGTGGGAGTTGAATATCGTGGCCGGGGAGACCTCCTTGGGACAGGAGATAGAAATACTGGCTTTGATATTGACAATTTTTTCCAAAAAGTATTTGTTCAGGGAATCTTACAGGTCTTGAGTGGTCACAGGTTTGGGGAGGATTCTCTCAGCGTTGGATAACTCGTTCACTATGGCGAAGATGTCCTTTGATTTGTTATTCGACTTTGTGATTTTTGCCAAAAAGTAGGTGGCTTTGGCTGAGATAATGGCTTAATGGCTTTTTTATAGTCTTTTCGGGCAGTCAAGTAAAGAAGTTTTCCTTCTGGGGTATAAGTGAGTCTCCATATACTCTCTTTTTGGCGGAGGTCTAGTTTTTGAGCCCTGAGCTCAGGGGAAAACCATTTTTGGGCTTCAGAGCAGCGGGTCATTTTGAGTTTTTTGAGCGGGGCATGTTTATTGCTGGCTGCTAGTAGCCAGGCTTTGATGTTGGCTTCAGCAACATCCACATCCGGGTTGGCTACAGGGGTGGAGCTAACTAGACTATCCAAGAAGTCCTGTTTATTAAATGGTGCTCCATTTTCTAATCAGGCCCCCCTCGGTCGTAGGGGACTTGCTACCAATAGGAATTGAGACGGTAAATTTTATTAAGTGGTGGTCGGACCAAATACACGGTGATATAGTGGGTGTAGAGACCGTGAGATTAGTTGCCCACACCTGGTCCAGAGTATGACCTTTGATGTGTGTGGCTGAGGAAATTTGGTGGGTGAAGTTGGGGTTAGAAAGGAGTTCCGACAGTTCAGTGGCGTGGGGTCCGCCAGATTCATCATTGCACCAGTAGTTGAGGCCACCTAGTAAAGGTATTTTTGCATAATCCATGACCAGGTTGGCCAACTGCTCACTCAGTGAGAGGGGGGATGATGGCATATGTTGTGGGGATCTGTATATCAGGAAGCAGATTAGTGGCCCTGCACTAGAGTCAAGTTTAATAATCATGTTATCTGCGGCAGGACGATTTAAGGGGGAAATAGAAGTTACTCCACCTCCCACTTTTCCTGTGGTCCAGTTGACATGTAGGATATAACAGTTGTGGGGAAGGGCAGCCAGAATGTCAGGAGTGGAGTCAAGATGTAACCATGTCTCGGTGATAAAAAAGATCTAGCTTGAAAACTGAGTTTATTTATATATGAATTTATATCTATAGATGAAAATCTTGTTTCTTCTTAGTCTTTGTTAAACAAAATATTCTCTTAATTGAAGAATATAAAATTTGTAAAGTCATTTCTCACACATATTGACGAATAACCTTGCGCTGACTGACTGGTGCGCTTCCTTGTTAGTATTCCCTGAATAAATACGCTTACTTGAAATTGAGGAAAATACTTCTCTTCACTGAAGCATTCCCTCCCATACTGAGATACTGCTCTGCCACGATGATGGATTCTGTGGAGCTGCCAAACATCTGAGGAACTGAAATCTAGAACACTGGTCTTCTGCGATGATACAATGTTTGCAGCTTTTTATACTCTGAGGAACTGAAATTAAATTGACCAAAGGGATTCTTTCTAGGACACCGCACTCCTTAATTCCACAAATATTAGTTCATATGAGCATGCGTTAAGCCTAGATAGGAGCAAACTCTCTGAGGAGAAAGCTGAGAAGGTGCGAAGGAGAAACGTTTCTTCTCGTCAGGAAAACTACAGTTGAAGTGCGCCGCGTGATACTTGCGCAGGCACAACTACACTGGTCTTCGATCTCACGTCTGAATAACTAGACCGAGAACCTGATTTTAATAGAGTTACGGTCATCTCAAAATTTCCACCACCTGGAAACTTCATCTTCTGCAAAATAAATCTTAATGAAGATTTCCAACAGGGGCTTAGCCTTTTCCAATGTGGGAATTTCATAGTGAGAACATTTCTAGATTTTCAGAAAGTCCATTTTAAAGACACGCAGGAATATGAAAAAGGGTTCCTAACAGTATCCCCATCCAAAAAGTGTCAGTTCAATTTTGGTTTGTTTGGATTTACTTTACGAAAGGCTTGTAAGAGTTTTGAAGCGTGGACATTGGAGTGTGGATCCCAAGATCTTTCTTCTGGACCTAAATCCTTCCAGTTGATCAGATAGTACAATTGACCTCTTCTCAGTGTTTTTAATCTAGAATTTTATTTACTTTAAACTCAACAAGTACTGGATTTGGTCGTGAATTTAGTCACAAATTAGGTTGATTTCTCTTAACTAACGAGACATGAAAAACTGGATGTACTCTAAGGTGTGATGGTAACTGAAGCCTGATTGTCACTGGGTTTATCATCCAATCTTCTTTAAAAGGACCCACAAACCTAGGTTGAAACTTATGGTTCCCTTTTAACCTCAACTCTTTGTCATGAATTGAAACACGAGTGAACTAACCTTTCATAGCAGGATACAGCGGGAGCGATGGTGATGCTTAATTCCGACCACCCCTATGTGCAATACACCGCAGGAGTGATGTATCACAACTCCACCACGGGCATCACACAAGGGGAAGGGGAAAAGTGGATAAATAAAATATAACGATGCAGCAGTGCAAATCAGCAAGTCTTGATAGACCCAGATGGTCGCGTTTTCTCTTCCTGATCAGAGACCCTGCATTAAAACAAAGCACACGTCACCACACACCACCCAACAGGTAACAAGTCAATGTAATGCAGTGTGTGAAAGAGAACTACACTTACAATAATCACTGCTGCAAATGGCTGTACTCAAAATGGCACAAAAATAGAAAAATAAAGTAAAGAAAAGAAAAAGCAATCATGACAGCGTATACCACTCTCTTTGAAACAGAGAGCGTATACTCTAAGCACATTCAGCGCACTCTACTTATCTTAACCAGTGAGAGTCTCTAGTATTGTTAGGTCCGCTGATGCAGTCTCCAATGTAACTGCCACACACTCGTTATCCTCACGAGATGAACCTAACTAATCCAGCGCGGCATGCGCTATAACTAACTACAAAGTCTTGGGAATTTCTGCACGACTTATACAAGTCCACGCGACAGTATTTCCACAAGTTCAAGCGTTCCTTTCACGCTTTATGAAAAGCGCAATGCCTTTACCCGACCGCGCTCGCACACGCGAAGTCAATCTTGGCGTCTTCAGTTCCAACGCATCTAGCGCTGCCGCTCTAGCAAGGGAAACAGCGGATTCTTCGTGGCAAAGATCCAGCGCGTCATGCGCTGCCACTCAAAAGAGAGAAACCGCGTTTCTGTTCTCTCAGCTTTACAAATACGAATGTTCTTCCTCCGGACCGGGACTCTCACTTCGAAAACAGGTGACAAGCACCTGAACACAGGAAAAGGAAGGGCTAAAAGCAAAAAGAAGAAAACAGAAAAGGGACACACCTAGCACCAGGCATTCTGGGAATAGTAGTCCCAATTCTCCAGCCATACCAAATCGTGACAGAACCCCCTCACAATGACCGACGTCCCGGCGGTCCACCAGGCTTTCCAGGAAAGCGAACATGGAAACGCCGCAAAAGGGCAGGACAATGCAAGTTAGACCGGGGTACCCAAGAGCGATCTTCAGGCCCATACCCCTTCCAATCAATCAAATACATCACTCGGCCCCGAACTCTCTTTGAATCGAGAATCGCCCTCACTTCATACTCCAAATCACCCTCCACATCCAAAGGACAAGGTTTCACGGGCAGGCGAACACCAGGAGCACATGGCTTCAATAGGGAAACATGGAATACCGGATGTATGTGCCACTTGGGAGGAAGGACAAGCCTAACAGCCACAGGATTGATCACACTATGAACAACATACGGACCCACAAACTTCGGCTGCAATCGGGTATTCCCCTTAAACTTCAAATGCCTCGTGCTCAACCACACCATATCCCCATTTTGATAGGAAGGCTCCTCTCGTCTCTTTGCGTCAGCATAACGCTTGTCCCTCTCCCTTGCTTCCCCCAAATGTGTCTTAGCCTCCTTCAACACTGTTCTTAAATTGGCATGATGACTCTGGATAGAAGGATGTGAGGAAGTGACAGGATGGGCAAAAGGCAACATATTGGGATGAAAACCCAACAAACAAAAGAAAGGTGAGCACCCCAATGAAGAGTGTGTGGCATTATTATAGGCGAATTCGGCAGTCCATAGAAGGGTACTCCATTCAGAACAATGTTGGAGAGAGAAACACCTAAGATATTGTTCAAGGGTTTGATTTAACCTCTCCGTCTTACCATCTGTCTGAGGATGGTAACTCGAAGACAGACGGGCATCAATGTTCATACTGGTACACAACTCCTTCCAAAAACGTGATGTAAATTGCGTTCCCCGATCAGTTATCAAAACAGATGGAAGACCGTGTAGTCTCACGACATGTTGCAGAAATGACATGGCCAATTCCCCGGATGTAGGCAATGAAGGCAAGGCAACAAAATGTCCCATTTTGGACAAGTGATCGACAATGACCAAAATAGCAGTGTTTCCATGGGAAGAGGGCATTTCAACAATAAAATCCATAGAAACCGTATGCCACGGAGAAGGAGGTACTGGTATCGGACGCAACAGACCACTTGGAGACTGATGACTTGACTTAGCTTGGGCACAGATAGCGCATTTAGAAACATACTCCAAAGTGTCTTTTCTGATCGAGTTCCACCAAAAAGAGCGAGACATGTTCAATAAAGTTTTCTGTTGTCCTAAATGTCCCCCTAAGGAAGAATCATGAATCCATTGCAAAGCTTGTAACCGCAAAGGTCCCTCAGGAACATACAGTTTATTATCTTGCAGCAGCAGTCCATCCTTCATACCTCGATGCACCGGATCTACATCCACCCAAGCCTGTGTATCTGGTATATCACATTGGCTCCTCACGTCATCCAGAAAACTCACAGATGTAATAACCGCTGTCAACCCCTCCTGATACAGGGCATTGCGAAGAATGGGTGGCGGTTCCACCTTTTCATCCGGACAACAACCAACTGCAGGATTTGCTGGTCTTGACAAAGCATCAGCCTTACCATTCTGAGGACCTGGGCGATACTTAATAATAAAATCAAAATCCGCAAAAAATAAAGACCATCTGAGTTGGCGAGGTGTCAACGCCTTGGCACTTTTTAGAAAGAGAAGATTACGATGATCCGTAAATATTTCCACCGTATGCCTGGCCCCCATTAAGTGATGTCTCCACTCTTCACAGGCTCTTTTGATGGCCAGCAGCTCTTTATCCATGATGCTGTAATTTATTTCAGACGGAGTCAGCTTTTTGGAAAAGAAAGCAACAGGATGGATCTGCCCGGATTCAGGATGTCTCTGAGACAGAACGCCCCCTAACGCATAGTAGGATGCGTCCGTTTCCAACATGAATGGTAGATCAGGGTCTGGATGTCGTAAAACAGGAGCACTCGTAAAGCACCTCTTCAATGTCTGAAAGGCTACTTCCGCGGCCTCAGTCCAGCAGAAAGTGACTCCTTTTCTCAACAACAATGTCATTGGTTGAATGATGGAAGAAAAACCCTGTATAAATCTTCTGTAAAAATTAGAGAAGCCCAGAAAGCTCTGCAAACTCTTCACACTGGTAGGAGACTCCCAATGAATAATTGCATCAGTCTTCTTTTTGTCCATGAATATCCCCCCTGGGCCGATCACATAACCCAGAAACTCCACCTCTGTCGCATGGAACAAACATTTCTCCAATTTCACGAATAATGTATTTGATTGCAATCTTTGCAACACTGCCTCCACATGCTGAACATGTTGGTCAATCGTCTTGGAATATATTAAAATATCATCGATATAGACCATACATGATACGTCCAACAAACCTCTTAAAACCTCATCCATAAAAAACTGGAAGGCGGCAGGGGCATTGCAGAGGCCGAAGGGCATCACACAATATTCATATAGGCCGTATTTTGTTCGGAATGCAGTCTTCCACTCGTCGCCCCGCTTCACTCTCACCAAGTGGTATGCACCCCGAAGATCCAGTTTAGTGAACACCGTGGCTCCCTTCAGCTGGTCCATAAGCACCGGTATCAAAGGCAAGGGATACCTATTCTTTTTTGTGATCCTGTTAATTGCCCTATAATCAATACATGCCCGCAAACCGCCTTCCTTTTTCGAAATGAAAAAAAGCGGCGAAGAGGCAGGTGAGGTAGATGGGCGAATAAAACCAGCAGCCAACATTTTCTTTAGATAAGATTGCAAATAAGTATTTTCGGGCTCCGTGAGTGCATATATCCTACTGCACGGTATACTTGCGCCGGGTTCCAACTCAATTACACAATCATACTCCCTATGGGGAGGTAGTCTACTTGCTTCCTTCTCGCAGAACACATCCTGGTAGTCCACGTATTCTTCAGGTAAAGTAGATACAAGACATACGGACTGGACACTACACCCAGAAGCCAATAACACAGCCGGGTTATCCTCCTTAAAGATGTCTGATGCGTAATGTGCTCTTGTACAGTGCTCAGCACAGAATACTGAGTTCATATTGATCGTTCTAGCGGCCCACTGGACATGAGGATCATGCGTGGTAAGCCAGGGCATTCCCAATATCAACTTAAAATTTGGCGCATCAATAAGATCGAATTGAATCTTTTCAATATGCGTTGTTCCCATTTTCATCATGAGAGGGTACGTATGATAGCACACGGGTCCAGATGTCAGTGCCGTTCCATCAACTGCCTTAACAGGTTCCGGTTTTAGTTTTCGAATACAAAGTATACCCAACTCATGAGCATATGTTTGATCTATGAAATTCCCTGTGGCTCCACAATCAAGCAAGGCGTGTACCAGTTCATATTTTCCATCAGCCACCTCCAGCGTAACACATACATTAATATGGGCTACAGTATTTTGGATCGTATTGATTAGAAAGGAAGAGACATCATTTTTCTCTGACCTCAAACAAGGCGTCTCCTTCATGCTTGAGGTATTCAGTTTTCCGCCGGCTCTTCAGCCCACTCCACCACAGGCACTTTTTTCACAACTGGCCTTTCCTTATAGGGGGTCTGGTTTCTCATGGAACAGTTCTGTATGAAATGGCCAGCCTTCCCACAATACATACACAACTTCAGTTGTCTTCGCCTTTGTCGCTCTTCTGCACTGATAGGCCCTCTAAGGCCCCCTGCTTGTCTTGAGTCATTTCCAGTCATATTAGATGAATTGCCTTCTGCCAACACTCTGGGCCTGATGTAGGGGATTTTAAATTCACCACGTTGCTTATCTTCCTTTCTCTCCTGCAACCGATGGTCTAACTGCACTGTTAAATCAATAAGCCCCTCACAAGTGACAGGTAAAGGAACTACTGATGCAAGGACATCCTTCAGATCACTACGCAGCCCTTGATAGAATAAGGAGATGCGTTTTTCTTGTGGCCACTCTGTTTCCACTACTAGTCTATTGAATTCGGTTATATAAGGCAGTAAATCTCGTGTGCCCTGTTTCAATGTAATTAGTTCCCTATCCAGAGACAGAGAATAAGCCTTCCTATCAAATAACTTCCTCATTTCATCACAAAATTTTGTAAAGTCAACAAGAATAGGGTCGTTCCTTTCAACCAACGGAAAAGACCATGTAGCCGCATTGCCACCCAAATACGACATTACAAACGCTATCTTGGACTTATCATCAGGAAAAACTGCCGGTTTACACATAAAGTGCAAACGACACTGCCCCAGAAAGACATTGAACCTTTTTGGATCCCCAAAAAACCTTTCTGGAGGTGAAAGAGGAAGTTGAAGGGGCTGTATAACCTGTATAGTGGAGGAACTAGCACCGCCACCCTGCCCTTGCGATGCTTCCCTAGCAACCGGAGGAGGCAACGTACTTCCCCTAATGTAATGTCCTCCCTGTGCACCAACAGGACCACCCTTTGAAAAACCTGCCATTTCTCTACGTACTGTAACCATCTCAGAACGCATAGCAGCATTCTCTCCTCTCAATGCTTCTACCTCCATTCGTAAGGCAGACAAAGTTTCCAACACTGAAGTCGCTATAGCGTTAGAATCCATCGCTCAGGCTGTATTCAATTCGTGGGCTTGTCACTCTGTCATGAATTGAAACACGAGTGAACTAACCTTTCATAGCAGGATACAGCGGGAGCGATGGTGATGCTTAATTCCGACCACCCCTATGTGCAATACACCGCAGGAGTGATGTATCACAACTCCACCACGGGCATCACACAAGGGGAAGGGGAAAAGTGGATAAATAAAATATAACGATGCAGCAGTGCAAATCAGCAAGTCTTGATAGACCCAGATGGTCGCATTTTCTCTTCCTGATCAGAGACCCTGCATTAAAACAAAGCACACGTCACCACACACCACCCAACAGGTAACAAGTCAATGTAATGCAGTGTGTGAAAGAGAACTACACTTACAATAATCACTGCTGCAAATGGCTGTACTCAAAATGGCACAAAAATAGAAAAATAAAGTAAAGAAAAGAAAAAGCAATCATGACAGCGTATACCACTCTCTTTGAAACAGAGAGCGTATACTCTAAGCACATTCAGCGCACTCTACTTATCTTAACCAGTGAGAGTCTCTAGTATTGTTAGGTCCGCTGATGCAGTCTCCAATGTAACTGCCACACACTCGTTATCCTCACGAGATGAACCTAACTAATCCAGCGCGGCATGCGCTATAACTAACTACAAAGTCTTGGGAATTTCTGCACGACTTATACAAGTCCACGCGACAGTATTTCCACAAGTTCAAGCGTTCCTTTCACGCTTTATGAAAAGCGCAATGCCTTTACCCGACCGCGCTCGCACACGCGAAGTCAATCTTGGCGTCTTCAGTTCCAACGCATCTAGCGCTGCCGCTCTAGCAAGGGAAACAGCGGATTCTTCGTGGCAAAGATCCAGCGCGTCATGCGCTGCCACTCAAAAGAGAGAAACCGCGTTTCTGTTCTCTCAGCTTTACAAATACGAATGTTCTTCCTCCGGACCGGGACTCTCACTTCGAAAACAGGTGACAAGCACCTGAACACAGGAAAAGGAAGGGCTAAAAGCAAAAAGAAGAAAACAGAAAAGGGACACACCTAGCACCAGGCATTCTGGGAATAGTAGTCCCAATTCTCCAGCCATACCAAATCGTGACACTCTTTAGTTGACAACCAAATCTTATCTCCTGTTTTAGAAAAGTGCCTCTCTCTTCTTCTCTTATCTGCTTGAGTTTTATAGGAGTTCTTTGCCTCAACTATATTTTTCTCTGCTCTTTGTAAGGTTTCCTGTACTTCATTTACAAAATCTCCTACCGCTGGTACTGACTGATCATCTTTTTCCAAGATTAAACTTGGGTGTCTTCCACAGTTCAGATAAAAAGGAGTGAAACCAGTAGATGAGTGTTCGGCATTGTTATAGGCAAACTCAGCTGCCCAGACCAACTCCGACCACCCCATTTTCTGATCCAACAGGTAGAGTCGTCAGTATTGTTTTAGATCTTGATTGACTCACTCAGTTTGACCATCGGTTTCTGGCTGATAGCTAGTGGAATACTGAGTGTCAATTCCCAATCTCTTAGTGAAAGCCCCACAAAAATGAGAAATAAACTGTGATTCCCGATCTGGAATTAGAACCTTAGGAATTCCATGTAACCTCACTATGTGGTGGGTAAACAACTGCGCTAGCGGTGAGGCTCGTGGTATGTTTTTTAAAGGAACACAATGTGCCATTTTAGAAAATGCGTCAACCATCACCAATATTGTGTTACAACCTGGACTAGGAGTAGGCAACAGCATTAACAGACCCTGAGGGGATAATTGATCTGTTTTTCCCTCTAAGCATCTCTCGCAAGTGGAAACATACTGTCTTATCTGAGACTTCATCTTAGGCCATCAAAAAATTATCTTCACCAGTACCATGGTTTTCTGAATTCCTTTATGCCAGCCAGTAAATAATCATGAAAGGCCCTTAAGTGCTTTTTCCTGAAGCTCTTTGGTGATTAAGAACAATCTATTTTTCTGATAAGGAAGTCCACTCTTAATTTCTCTCTCTGGGTTTTCTTTGGACCTAAGCAACAGCTCTTTATCTGACAACGCCTTTTTGATACCTGTTTTGAAATCAGTGTTTTACATTGTCACGACAATTTTTCTTTTGGAATTATTGTCTGCTTTTCTGTATTTAACTCTGAAAAGTCTGGATTTATTCTTGAAAGTGCATCAGCTTTTGCATTATTCACTCCAGGCCAGAAGGTGATAACAATATCAAAGTCTGTAAAAAACAAAGACCATCACAATTGTCTTGCTGTTGCTGTTAAGGTATGAGGTGACTTAAGAGATTGTAAATTCCGATGGTCAGTAAACAAGTAAACACTGTGACCTTATGCTGGACTCCTAACAAATAATGTCTCCACTCCAAGAAGTCACCTTTGACCGCTAACAATTCCTTGTCTGCGATGGAGTAGTTGATTTCCAGAGGTGTAAATTTTCAGGAGTAAGAGGCCACTGCATGTAATTGACCTGTATCTTTATGGCGCTGAGTTAGTATTCCTCCTATGCCTATATCCGAAGGGCCTGCTTCAACGAAAAAAGGTTAATCTGTTCCTGGATGCAACAAAATGGGAGTGAAGGAATCCTACAGTCTTATGTTTCATATATGTAGCCTAATATAGGCCCGGGTAATATCATACCCCTTCACCTATATTACCTCCCCTACGATACACTGTAACAGGCCTTTTAGGATTGAACCTTAACCTAGTTCTAGTCCTGAGTGCAGAAGGAGTGTTTTCCCTGAACAATAGCGTTCTATGACTTCATCATTAGACTGACAAAGTATGAATGAATATTCCTAAGGGTTCTTGGAAACCAGGCAGGGGCTACATCCACCTGCAAAATAGCTACGTACAAGGTTCATCCCATACATCATCCTCAAATCCAACAATGGCTAATAAAAGAAACAAGGGACAAAGCAGCCCTAAATACTTTCTGTATAAATACAGCACATCTTACTAGTGTTAGCTAGAGGGAACCGAGACTTCCAGGCCGACACACTGACCAGAGACGCTGAGGTTCCTGAATTCAGATACTCCAGCTGACAGTGGTCTGACACATCCCTCATGGGGTGTCCAACTCGAGACCAGTATGGGGTCCCACACTCTCTTTCTTCAGGTAATGGGGTTAGACTAAACCTAGAGGGATTCTTGGCTTTACACCTACTCACATGCTAGGTACACTTAGGTACATCTAGATAGGAATCGTAGGAGTATGCACTTTCATTTACCACGCATTTTAAATACATGTATGTGTTCATGACTATTGCAAAATGGAAGAACTGTACTATCCTTTTGTATTCACTGTACTGCTGATCAAATATATCTGCTATTGTCTGATGGTTGTTAAAGCACATATATTATAACCTAGAAAAACAAAGTAAGTAAGCGCGAGTGACTGTGCGAAAGGTAGTACATTGTTTTCACGATCCTGGGGGATCAGGGTTGTCATGTTCTAACGTTGCCAGAAACTATTCTCTCCCCGATAAGAGGAGATTGTAGTGGCACTGTGAGCTAGCTAATACAAACAGGCTAACATTCTTGGTGGGGGTGCTCAGAGTGGTATCTGGTGGTATCTGAACGCGCAGATTCTGTATATGAATGTATTAGAACTGCACGATATCAGGTGTTGCAAGGCTTCATCTGCTTCAGTAGTCCAAACAAACCTGTCCCTCTTTTTCTGAAAACAAGCGATGGGATTAATCTTGTAAGAGAAGTCTGAAATTAATCTTCTATAAAACTTAGAAAAATCCAATGAAGCTTTGAACTTCTTTAACACTTTTGAGGGAGGCCAATTCTAAACTGCCTTCACCTTCGTTGGATCCATGCTTACTCAATCTGGAGACAATACAAAACGTAAAAATTCTACCTTCTCAACATGAAGGCTTACTTCTCCAATTTACATAAAGATGATTCTCAAGTAATCTTGACAAGATGGATTTTACATGTTGGACATTTTCTTCTACACTGTTGGAGAATATCAAGATATCATCTATGTAGACCATGGCAATTTGATCTAAGAATTCTCTCAGCACAGCATTTACAAAATGTTGAAATACCGCTGGTGTATTACAAAGCCTGTACGGCATAATTTGATATTCAAAAAGACTGTATCGAGTCCGGAAGGCGGCCTTACATTCATCGTCTGTAGCTATTCTTATCAAATGATCGGCTCCTCGAAGATCCAATTTTCTATATATCTTGGCATCTTTTACATGTTCTAGTAAAACCGAAATTACTGGTAAGGGGTACTGATTTTTGATGGTCACTTGATTTAAAGCTCGATAATCAATACAAGTTATGAGCTCGCCATCTTTCCAGGAATGAAAAATTAAGGTAATGAAACTGGGGACTGGGGACTAGGGACTGGGGACTGGGAAGGAAGGTTAAAACCATTGATCCAAATATTGTTTAAGATATTCATGCTCAGCTTCAGTTAAAGCATATATTATACTACAAGGTAATAAGGCTCCAGGTTCAATCTCAAATTTGCAATTATTGGGTCGATGGGTTGGTAATTGTTTCTGCCTCCATTTTCTCAAACACTGTTGATAATTCCTTGCATTCAGATGGAATTTCCTTTGTCTTTAACGTGCAAATTATGGCCTGATGTGAGGCAAGTCTTCTGGCAGGCGATTCTTCCAAACGTTCTGATCTTTCACAGAAACAATGCTCCTTCCAAAATGGGGAGTCCATCAAGCCTATTCTCTTACTCCAACCTATGTTCCATGAGCCAAGGTAGGCCAATAATTAACTGGAACTGTGGAGCATCAATCAAGTTAAATCTAAATAATTCAGTATGATTATTTAATCCTGTCAGCCGTATTAATTCTGTTTCATGTGTCATTGGACCTGATGATAGGTTAGTTCCACCTTCGGCTCGGACTACCTCCAGATTGATTTTCTTTACAAACTTTATTCCAACTCATTGTGCATATTTGATGTCACAAAAATCCCTAGTTGCCCGTGAGTCTATCACTACTGACTCTCCCTTTATCTCTAATCCTCCAAAACTTGCAGTGAAAGATATCACTAAATGGGCGTAGAGGACTGTAAGGTGTTCAAGACTTGCTTTGAAACTGGAGTTGACTTAAGATTCGCTTCCACCTGTGCAACCCTTCCTACTGGTGGAGCCAACCTTTTCCCTTTTGAGTAGATTTGGGCTTCTTTGGGAAATCCTTCACAAAATGGCCTGCTAATCCACAATATAAGCACACGTGCCCTGTCCTTCACCTTTCCTTTTCTTCATTGGTCAAAGGACCTCAAATTGATCCTTTTGCATTGGTTACTCAGCTGTGCTACCTTCTGAGAACTTTTGTCTTCTACTTTGATTCAATCAAATCGAGGAGCAAGCGGACAAAAATCTCTTCTTTTTTCATTCCGACGTTCACTTTACCGATGATCTAATTACAAGACTAAGTCGATCCATTCTGAGACTTTTGTAGGCCTCTTTGGAATTTGAGCTAGGGCATCTTTTATCTCGTCCTTAAGCCCTCTGTAGAAGATTACAGCTTGTTTAGGTTCCAGCCAATTGGTCTCAACAATTAATTTGTTAAACTGGGCTAAATAACCCACCAAATCTCTATTGCCTTGCTTTAATTCTAATGATTCACTGTCAGTGGCCTGAGAGGCTGAGCGCCGATCAAAAATTTATAACAATTCTATGTTGAAATTATCAAAATTATATAATACTGAATCGTTTCGGGTAACTAGGGACATTGACCATGCAGCTGCTTCACCATTCAGATAAGACAGTATGAAAGCCACTTTCGGTTGATCCTCAGAAACAATTACTGGTCGATATAAAAAATGCAAAGAACATTGAGTCAGAAATACCTGAGCCTTTTGTGGATCTCCACTAAATCTTTCTGGGGTGCCAATGGAATTATTGGGAAGATAGAATTAATTACCTGGATAGACATTTCTGGAGTGGATGGATTGCTAGTCATATTTTGAGTCTCCTTAATTCCTGAACGTGAAGCTATTCCTGCAACCAACTTGTCCATTTTTTGTTTAATCTGAATTGATTCGTTACTAGATCTTCTGACTTCCTCCATCAGGGAATTATCTCTTCTACTGCACTATATAGTTGTTTTTGCATAGCATCCAAAATGGTTGACAAAGTCTTTAAATCTATTCCCTCAGGCATTCTGCTCAGTTGGAGATCTATTCCCCAATAAAGGGGTGGGCACTTAAATTTGTCAGGAACTTGAGTTTTCCATCTACTCGGGAGCAGATGACTAAAACCCCAAATCCTCCAAACTGCTGCATGCAACAGAGATTCTATCTGTGACATACTCCAGCCCGGGAGAAAGGGGAAGTGGAAAGAGAAAGAGAGACAGCCTCAGTCGTCTGGTCCTTCTACAACAGATCTTAATAGACCTGATAATAAGCACATACAACTACTCTCCTATGCTCACAGACTATTTTAATCTATTCTCTATATTAATCCTCTTTTAACTTTTTTACCCTGAGGTATTGTCTCTCTCCATTTATTGATCTTTTAATCTCTTTTCATTTATGTATATACATTGCAGGTTTTTTCTGTAATTCTACTACTGTGAATTGTTGCTGAATATTTATAGAAGCTCTCTTTATTATTAGATGACTGATTATAACCTTTTGGTTGATGCTAATTGCATGTAATAGTTAGGCTGCATGCAACTTGAATACTGTGTTTATTTATATATGAATTTATATTGATAGATGAAAATCTTGTTTCTTCTTAGTCTTTTTTAAACAAAATGTTCTCTTAGTTGAAGAATATAAAATGTGTAAAGTCATTTCCCACACATGTTAACCTTGCGCTGACTGACTGGTGCACTTCCTTGTTAGTATTCCCTAAATAAATACTCTTACTTGAAATTGAGTAAAGTACTTCTCTTCACTGAAGCATTCCCTCCTATACCAAGATACTGCTCTCCCATGACAATGGATTCTGTGGAGCTGCCAAACATCTGAGCAACTGAAGTCTAGAACACTGGTCTTCCACGATGATACGATCTTGCCGGCTGATTGGGCTGAAGTCAAATTTACCAAAGGGTTTCTTTCTATGACACTGCTCTTCTTAATTCCACAAACATTAGTTCATATGAGCATGCGTTAAGCCTAGACAGGTGCCAACTTTCTGAGGAGAAAGCTGAGAAGGTGCGAAGGAGAGACACTTCTTCTCATAAGGAAAGCTACAGTTGAAGTGTGCCGCACGATACTAGCTCAAGCGCAATTACACTGCTCTTCGGTCTCGTGTCTAAACAACTAAAACGAGAACCTGATTTTAATAGAGTGACGGTCATCTCAAAATTTCCACCACCTGGAAACTTCAACTGTTGCAAAATAGATCGTAATGTAATGAGGATTTCCAACAGGGGGCTGGCCTTTTCCAATGCGGTTATTTCTCAGTGAGAACATTTTTAGATTTCCAGAAAGTCAGTTTTAAAGACACGCAGGAACATGAAAGAGGGTTCCTAAAAATAAGTAAGTGGACCACTCTCTCTTACACGCATGTAAACAGGCCGCATAGAAATTAAAAGTAAAACAAAGTACTTCAAATATAGTTTAACCTTTATTTATTTTTACAAAGAAAACCCACCATCTCCACCCACACAACATGCCCACCCCTCTCCTCAAACAAACTGACCCAAGCCCCAATGTCCCTAAATCTGAAATGATCAATTAAACTAAGTCCCAACTCTTTACCCACCCTTTCGACCCAGCCACAACAAATCCCTTCCACCAAAACAAAAAATTAAAAAAGAGGGCGTTCTTGTTTTGGGTTCGGAGCTAGTCCAGGTTCTGCTCCTTCGTGGTGAGCCAACTCTCGATTGTATCCAGCTACTGCAGAATGCGCAGCAGCAATGGCCTGCTGTTATCAGTGTGGGAGGGGTTGGCAGCAGCTGATGTCAACTGGCGGCGGCACTTGTGATAGAATGGCTGAGGGGCTGAGGGACACTGGCTGCATAGTATTCTTGCTGGATATGCTCCAGTCTGTGCCATCACAGACGGGCAGCTTTCTCCTGCCTGTTGGGTCCTACGGGTGGACCAGCAGGAGTAGATTTTGAGAAAATAAAAAAAGTAAAAAGACAAACTGTATATAATGCTCAGTGCAAACAATTGTTGTTGTGGGAAGACATGGCTTGGCAGTTCAGGCTGGACTGTTCCCATGAGGCACAGGGTCAGACTTATTTGCATATAGCCATGTCTGAACAGGGGTGGCTGAGTGAACTAAAGAATGGTGATGGATTAAACCCAGATCAGTTGACTGGGGGGGAGTGTTTGATTTGTTCAAACGCTCCGTCCATCATCCCTTTTTGTATCGTATAAATGAATGAGACAGTACACAACATTGGGGGAAGGGTCCATTTCCATGGCTACTCTCGCATGCACTCAACTTTTAGAGCAAGAGTAGGAAAAAGAAAGCCTTCTCAACAAACATACATGGTGAATACTATCCATAATATTAGCTTACTTGGGCCTGCAAACTTCACCATAGACAGTAGAGTACCAAAATGTGTTATTCCTAGTCTTACCCTTACAGTACCACAAGATATGTAGGAGAGAGGGAGATATTTCCAGCAAAGCAGAGGATAAGGGTCCTAGAGACTAGAGACCAGAAAAAGTCAGCTACCAAAAAAATAAAAACATGTAATTTAAGGGAAAAAAGGGTATTGCAGGAATAATAGGAATGAAACAAAAATTGAACCCATTGTGCTTTGCAAGAGTGGGTTCATATCCCATCCTCGTCACCACATGGAAGGAAGAGGGCAGATAAGGGTGTCAGAGAAACTTTATTTCTCACCAGCTTCCAGACAGCAACTCCCATCCTGGAACTCAGCACCAACATTCGTATACCCCAAGATTCTACCCTAAGCCCACAGCAATCATAAAGCCCAACATTAGGGAAATAATAATAATAAAAATAAATATCAAGACTTACTAGGGTTAGCAGGGCCCTTGGCAGCTGCATTGGTGGATGGCACCTCAGGCTGACCAGCTTCTCCCAGACGCTCTACAGCGCCCCTCTTCTTGCCCTTGAGTGCTGTTATAAGAAATGAAGAAGATAAAAACAAACAGATTAGTGATTCAGCTAAACTCCACAAAATATTATGACAGGCAAACACAGTCACATAATTGTATTTCTCTAAAATAGATCACCTACAGTACTAGTTTTGGGTCTATTGACTATCACTGACTTGCCCATACTAATCCTAAAATCTCTATTCCAAGTTTCCTTAACAAAAACTACATTTGGAACTAATGAATTGCAGTGAATGATCTTTAATTCTATTATCATTTCTCAAACCCTTGATGGACCAATGCAGTCTTCCTTTTTTGCAATCCATAGATGCATGCTACATATCGCTGTAACATAGCTTTGAACTTTACGAGCTACATAAACAAAGTCACAGAGCGAACACGCTACTTACTGACATCACTGGTTCACTACAGTGACAGGAGGACAGTCTGCAATGGCTTCTTAATTAATCAGCCAAAGCGAGCGCCAATGATGAGTACGATTAGGTGGAGCTGAGCTCCTGCCTAGCAGAAACTAAAAACTGGATCACAGAATAATAATAATCTTCCAACATAAACTAAATGTAACTTACCTCTGAGTGTGAGCAGCATGCTATGCAGAAAACATGTTTCAGCATTCTAGAACACAAACACAACAAATAATACTCACCAAGCCCTGGAATCTCGATGACTAGCAGGTAGAGCAGGTTCTGTTCCTGGGCCAAGATATCCTCTCAGCAGTGTGTAAAATGCTGTACGGTGCACCGTACCTAGCTTGTACACTGCACGCACTCCCACAGCGCAGCCAATGGTCTAGCAGGGGGTATCCACTGTCAGGCCTACCGCCTGCTACCACCATGGAGGGGAGGTGGTGCTGCAGAAAAATAACAAGACCTGCCATCTACTTCTCGCTAAAGATTGACCGAGGATACACACCTGGGCGACAGCGCCACCTGCAAGTTAGCCAACCCTCTGCCATGGCACTGGATGGGGTAGAAAAGAAGGGAACAGAAAGAAAAATTAAGAAAGTAAGGGGAAAATTGAACAAAATATAAAAAGTCACAATGAACACCAAAACGTTTTCCAAAATACACAAACACAAAGACACACACAAATATAATAAATAAAAATGAGGGGTACATAAGTTTTATATAGGAAGGGTTAAAGAGGTTAAAGCGGGATTGTGAAAATAGTCCCAGCACCATAACAGAGGGTAGTAAAACAAGATGGCCACTTGTGTGCAATCTACTTGGTGCTGTTCGCAGATGATTTCCAACATGAGGATGTACATGAAAACCGCATAGTGCCGTTCGCGTGTGATTTGCAACGCAAGGACACACTTCATGTTGCACAATAGCTGCAAATAGCATGCCAGAGTTTCTTTAGCCTCTTCAAGGCCTAATATGTATATATATTTTCACTGATAAAATTTAAAGTTACATGAACGTAAGAGTTAGGCTCAGATTTCACTCATACAAAACCATAGAAATTAAGCAGTTATAGTTACCTGAGCTAATTATACCTTATGCCCTTCAATGTACTGCTTATGACCTCACATATTACATCACTCATGGCATGGTCAGTGACATCATTGACGAGTGACGTAATATGTGAGGTCATAGGCAATGCATTGCAGGTGCATAAGTTATAGTCATCTCAGATAACTATAACACAGAATTTCAATGGTTTTGTGCAAGTGAAATCTCAACCTAACTATAACGTCCCTGTAACCTTGGGTTTTTTCAGTAAATTTCTATGCTTTTTAAAATTCTATTTTCTAATATATAATGTCCCTGTAACCTTTGCTTTTAAGAGCATTTCTAAGGTGTTTTAATTTTGTTTCCTAACTGTAACCTGTAACTTTTGAGAGTGGGTGTGTGAGTCAGTGTGTGAGTGTCTCAATGGGTTTGTGAGAGGGAGTGTGTGTCTGAGTGGGTCTGGGAGTGGCTGCATAAGTATCTCACTGGATGTGTGAGTGGCTGTGTGAGTGTCTGAGTAGGTCTGTGAGTGAGTGTGTGATTGTCTGAGTGGGTGTCTGAATTTGTTGCAGGAGTAGCTGAGTGAGTGTCTGAGTGGGTCTGTGAGTGGGTGTGAGAGTGTCTGAGTGGGTTTGGAGCTGCCTCCATGTGTGAGAGTCTGTGAATAAGTGCATGAGCGTATGAGTGGGTCTGTGAGTGGGTGTGTGAGTCTCTGAGTAGGGGCATGAGTGAGCGGGTATCTCAGTTGGTCAGTCAATAGGTGTGAGAGCATCTTCGTTGGTTTGCAAGTGGCTCCATGAGTGTGTGAGTCAGTCTGTGAGTGAATGCATGAGGGTCTGAATAGGTCTCTGAGTGGGTGTGTGAGTCTCTGAGTAGATCTGTGAGTGGGTGTAGGAGTGTCTTTTTAAGTGGGTGCAGGAGTGTCTGAGTGGATGTGTGAGTGGGTGTCAGAGTAGCTGAGTGGGTTTGTGGCTGCCTCCATAACTGTGTGAGTCAGTCTGTGTGTGAGTGCATGAGTGGGTCTTCAACTGTATGTGTAAGTCTCTATGTGGGTGTGTGAGTCTGTAAGTGGGTCTGTGAGTGAGTACATGAGTCTCTGAGTGGGTTTGTGAGTGAGTGGATGAGTCTCTGAGTTGGTCTGTGAGTGGCTGCATGAGTCTCTGAGTAGATTAGTGAGTGGGTACATGATTCTATGAGTGGATCTGTGAGTGGTTGCATGTGTGTCTAAGTAGGTCTGTGAGTAGCTGTGTGAGTGTCTCAGTAGGTCTGTTTGTTGGCACATGAATCTCAGGGTAGGTCTGTGAGTGAGTGCATGAGGTTCTTAGTGGGTATATAAGTGGGTGTGTGAGTCTGAGTGGGTCGTGTGTGTGGGTGTGTGAGTCTCTGAATGGGTCTGTACGTGGGTGTGTGATTGTCTGAGTGGGTGTCTGAGCTGGCTGCATGAGTATCTGAGTGAGTGTCTGAGTGGGTTTGTAGCTGTCTCCATGTGTGAGTGAGAGAGTCGGTGAATAAATGCATGCGTGCTGAGTGGGTCTGTGAGTGGGTGTGTGAGTCTTTGAGTGGGTGCATGAGTGAATTAGTATATCAGTAGGTCAGTGAGTATGTGTGAGAGCATCTGAGTGGGTTTACAAGTATCTAAATGAATGTGTGAGCCAGTCTATGAGTGAATGCATGAGGGTCTGAGTAGGTCTCTGAGTGGGTGTGTGAGTCTCTGAGTGGGACAATGATTGGGTATATGAGTGTCTGTCTCAGTGGGTGGATGAGTGCCATATTGGATGTCTGAGTGGGTCTGTGAGTGGGTATCAGCGTAGCTAAGTAGTCTTGTGACAGCCTCCATAAGTGTGCAAGCCAGTCTGTGTGTGAGTGCGTGAGTGTCTGAGTGGGTCTAAAACTGGATGTATGAGTCTCTATGTAGGTGTGAGTCTGTAAGTTGGTCTGTGAGTAAGTACATGAGTCTCTGGGTAGGTCTGTGAGTGACTGCATCAGTCTCTGAGTTTGTTTGTGAGTGCATGAATCTCTGGGTGGGTATGTGAGTGAGTGTAAGACTCTCTGAGTAGATCGGTTAGTGGTTGCATGAGTCTGAGAAGATCTGTGAGTGGTTGCATGTTTGTCTAAATGGGTCTTTGAGTAGCTGTGTGAGTGTCTCAGTGGGTCTGTGAGTGGGTACATGAATCCCAGTGTGGGTCTGTGAGTGAGTGCATGAGGTTATTAGTGGATATGTAGGTGGGTGTGTGAGTCTGAGTGGGTCTGTAAGTGGGTGTGTGGGTCTCTGAATGGGTCTGTGAGTTGGTGTGTGAGTGTCTGAGTGGGTCTGTGAGTGGATGTATAGGTGTCATATTTGGTCCATTAGTGGAAGGCTGAGTCTCAAAGTGGGTCTGTGAGTGTGTGTGTGCAAGTGTTTGAGTGCTCTGTTTTACAGTCCTCTGCTGTTTGACCTTTTCTGCTCATTTTTCTGCCCTCTGTATTGCCCTCTTCCACTGTTCTGCCTTTCCTACACATTTTCTACCCTCTGTTTTGCCTTGTCTGCTAATTTTTCTGCCCTCTGTTTTGCATTTTCTGCTAATTTTTCTACTCTCTTTTTGCCATTTCTGCTTCTTTTTCTGATCTTATTTATCCTTTTTGTTATTCTAAAATGGGGAGGGGGCTGCTGTAATTTCAATGAGGGAGGTAAACCACGCCACCCATTCCCTGTGCTAATTTTGCTCTATGGATACCATCCCCAGGGCCCCGGCCACAAACAAATGGGGAGGGGGACTGCGCGTCCTCCCTTCCCAGGCCAATTTTGGCCATGGGGACCACATTCCCCAGGACCTGACCATATTTCCCTGGGTTCCCTGGAGCCTACCCAGGGCACCCAGTATGTATCTTGGGGGCCGCAGGGGGGAGTTTCAAGGCCCCCATAGTCCAGCCTCCTAAGGATGCCAGCATTGCTGTTGCAGACAGGGAGTTCCTGAAAATGCTGTTCCCTGTGTGTCAAAGGAATAGGTTTATCTATTTTCCTGCCCGCATGTCTGCGGGCAGGTAAAGAGATAAAACCTCCCCTTCCAAGGGCAAGTGAACTTTGACAGCTCCTGCCCCCTGGAGGCAGAGTGGCTGCTGTTGCCTGATGGGAGCTGTCAGCTCCGGCCAACTAAAAGAAAACAGCTATCTCCTGTGGTGGGCACCCCGGGATGTAGCAGGAGCCGTAGGTAGTTATAGTTAGGACCTAGCATTTATTCTTTTCCCCATAACTTTGGTGCCGGTTGACGAATCTTCGCGAAATTTTCAAAATTCGTGGGGTGCTCCGGTCAGCTCCTATCTTGAACATTTTGGAGTGATTCAGCAAGTGGGGGACGAGGAATAAGGGGGTCAGAAAACATGTTTTCTCCATGTTAATTCCCGTAGGAAACTTTAGACACAGCTACAGCCTGAACTGCTGAACGGAATGACACCACATTTGGCAAAAAGGTAGCCCTTGGTTCAGAAAGAGACATTTTTTTAAATGGTGTAAATCCGTTCAGTAGTTGCTAATAAAATCAAAAAATAAAAGTTTCAATATTTAGATGCGCGGTGGATCCACGCAACCTCCCGACCACAAGCTTTAGTCTAATTGGCTGTCAACACTCCAAACCAGGAAGTGTTGGCAGCCATCTTGTACCTCGGTAACTGAGGCACAAGAAAACAGAAAAGGGGGCAGGGTAGAAACACTCTGACACCCTAGGCCTGCTCAAGGGGTCCCAAAAGGACCCCCAGTGCCCCAAAAAGCATTTATTTGTTTAAAAAATCGGCTGAATTTGCACTGAGTGCACGAATGCGCAGGGAAAAAAAAAAAAGAAGCGCGGGCTCCCTCGCTTCATTAAATTAAGCCCTCGGGTGGGCCAGGTTCCTAGGGCATGCTGAAATAAAATTACTGGAGCCGAGGGGACCCTCGCAGCCCCAGGGACCACCACCCCTGGGGCTTTGATAAAGTATTTGCTGGGGGCACACAGCCCCTTGCAGCCTTGGGGACCACCCCCCCAGGGCTTGTTTTTTTTAATGTTTAGGGAACCTCCAAGGCCCCACCAAGCCCTGGGGATCGCCACTCCCTGGGGCTTTCTTGAATTATTTGCGGAGGCACACTGCCCCCCCCCCAACCCCATTAACAACCACCAAGCTTTATTTTTAAAACAAAATATACCTGTGTAGCCCCCCCACACATCCTGGGAACCGTCACCCTCCCGGGCACTATAATTCAAATTTGGAGGTCTGTTACGGACCCCCGAGCCCCGGGAAACACCACCTCCCTGGGGCTATGCATTTGTTCGGAGGGGGGCCGCGTGGCCCCCCTCCAGGAGCCCTTCATGGCCCTGGAGACCACCACCCCCAAGGGCCGGCTCCTGCAGTGTCCCGGGTTGCCCACACCTAGGACACTGCTGTTTGCTATGGCAGGGCAGGAGCCCCGTGGCTCCCGCCCTGCCATAGCAAACACTGGTTTGGATTTTGGAAGAGAGAGCAGGTAACCTGCTCTCTCTTCCAAAATCCAAACCAGATTGCTTTTCCACATGGTGAGCTGCATGTTAGTAGCTCCCCATGTGGATAAGCAATGCTGGCTTCCGCAGGAGGTGGGGAGCCGGCAGGGACCGTGGGGGCCTGGGGCTCAACCCACGGTCCCCAATGAAGTGGCCAGGCCCCGGGGGGTGGGGTCCCCGGGGCCAGAAGTGGCCTGAAGAGGGAGGCCACGCAGCCCCCCTCCAAATAAATTAAAAAAATTAAAACACTGGCCATGCCCTGGGGGATGGGGTCCCCAGGGCCAAATATGTCCTGGGGAGGGGGCCACACGACCCCCTTCCATATTAAAAAAACATAGGGGACAGGCCCTGGGGATGGGGTCCCCAGGGCCCATAAAATAGAAACGCAATTGTGCTGGAGGCCCGCCCCCTCCCAGCAACACTCTGCAAACACGGCCTGTGGCACGTTTGTAAGTTGGGGAATTAATTCCCCTTCAATACTGGGGGTCCCTGGGGGTCAGCTAGCCCACCAGGTACCTCCAGTAAGCGCCACTGTCTGTGTTGCAGAGAGGCAGGCCAGGCCATGCCCCTTTTTACACCTCTTTGCAACGCAGCTCTGTGTTGCTTACTGGAGGTACCTGGTGGGCTAGCTGGACCCCAGGGATCTTTAGGATTCAAGGGGACTTAATCCCCCAACTTAGAACACACCAGGGAGCACGTTTGCAGAGTAGTGGAGAAAGGGGGCATGGACTTTGTCTACCTAAAGGACCCCCAGAAGTGAAGGGAACTTCAATCCCCATCCAAGAGCGTGTCAGGGAGCGTGTTTGTAGAGTCGTGGGCAACGTGGGCGCGGGCTGGTACAAGTAATTACCAGTACTGCTCTGTGGGACTGACTGGAGGTAATAGTTTGGGAAGTTGGCCCCCAAGGATGTCCCTGGGGGCCAACTACCCCTCTTGTTACCTCCAGTAAGTCCCACACAGTGGGATTGCTATGACGTCTTCGGAGGACATGGTCCCCTTTCACTACCACTCTGCAAACGTGCCTTGTGGCAGACTACGGGATAGGAGATGAAGTCCAATTTAGCCCTGAGGTAGTTTGGGGGCCAATAATCCCTCCTGGTACCTCCTGCAAATCCTACGCAGCGGAATTCCTGAGCGCTGGTTGGACGCCCAGCACCCTTTCTCCACCAATCTGCAAACATGACTACTAGTTAAAGTAGCATATTTCTGCACCTCTGACTTAGAGGTAGTTTTAATCCCCCTGCCCTATTATGTACTAGGGCCTTACAGAGGAGGTCATGCTAATCACAGGGGTACCCCAAAACATAGTATTCCCTAGTGTATGTAGGTGCTTTCACTGTATTCTAAGTGTCTTTTAGCATAGCACTGGCTCTAGGTCTGGTTAGTCGGAGCCAGTTACCACCAGTACCAGTCTGAAAAATTTGTGGGCACAGGATGATTTTGCAACAAGGCCTCTTTCGGCCCCTCTGTTGGTTCTTTCTGCACATGTCTTGCTTCTTCCTGCACTTTTCTTCGTCTTTGTGGACTTCTGTTGCTTCTTCCTGCATTTCATTTGCTTCTTTAGGTGTGTTTGTTCTTCTTTCTTCACATGTCATACCTCTGTAGGCATAGTTAGAAACTAGCATTTAAAAAACCTTTGAAATTTACTTCAAAAACCATAAGTTTCAGGCACATTATCGTTAGAAATTAGCATTTAAAAAACCTTTGAATTTCACTATAAAAACCATAGGTTTCAGGTACGTATAGTTAGAAATTAGTATTTTAAAAACCTTAGAAATTCATTGAAAAAAACATAGGTTTTAGGGAAGTTATAGTTAGTTGGAAATTTCACTCGTACAAAACCATAGAAATTCCCCCGTTATAGTTAGTTCAGCTAACTATAACTTGTGTCACCGCAATACACTTCTGATGACGTCACATATTACATCACTCATGACATGGTCAGTGACATCACTAATGACATCTCAAATGACATCACTGATGACATCATCCATGTGATAAATTGATGCATCTTCTCACACCCTAATATAACCTTTGATACACCCACTCTAAATTACAGACTGCCATTCTCAAAACCATAGACACTCCAACACCCATAACTACATACCCACTCACTGCTTCTTAGTTTACACATGCATCCACTCACTCACCAGTAAAGTCACTCATACATATGGTCACCCAGTACAGGACTATTATATGCACTCATACACCTATATAGACACTCACATACCACCACTCATCCATAAAGGTACTCAGACACCTAGTCAGTCATGCAAATAATTAATCACACTGCCATTTACTCACCTATTCAGTTATACCCACATCAGCTCCATTACTCATACAAATACTAGCACATTATGTTGGTCTTATACAATCACTGATACAAGCACACACGCATCCATACAGCCACTCTCACAATCACACACTCTCACTTATAGCCATTTATATACTCCAACATACATATATACTGCCTTTCACATATGTGGTTACTCACACATGTACCTCTGAGATATACATTCACTCACTAACACACCCATACACACACTCACCCACCTCTACAGTCCATCACAGATGCCCTCTTGAAACCCAGTGAATCAGCCACTCACACATCTATGCACAGAGTCACACACACCCCAACCACACAAACACTCAGGCACCCATACAGATACTCAGACAACCAATCAATAACCCATATAGACACTCATGTAGCTATTTGCAATCCAATGCAGCCACTTACACACCAACAGACAGACGGATACAGACATTCACACAGTTTAGTCTCTAACCCATGCATTCAGTAAGATATGTTTAATCACTCACTTATGGAGTCAGTCACGCACCCACTAAATCATCCATTCAGACACTTTTACACCCACTCATTCTTCAATACACCTTTCCCTATATATATGAACCATATTTAAACTTTACAGAAAAGAGTGGACAAATGGTGCATTTTCAAGCACATTTGAGAAAGCAGGAAGGTTAATAAAGCAATTGTGAAAGTGCAGTTATTACATTAATAATTTCATTAATAGAGGGATGTCATATAACATAGGTCAATAGCAGAGATGTCATATAACATAGGTAGCTGCTTTTTCAGTATAACCACAGAGCTTCATAACAGACTTAGAGATACAATGCATTTCTGAGTACCCCACAGATGTTTTTTATTAAACAAACCACTAAACAGGTCGCAAAATTGCAGCATTCAACATTGTTCACTTTTTGTAGTTTACGTTGGGAATGGCAAAATACTGTGCCTGAAACTGATGTGAATGACCACCTCAAAACGTTCAGCAAGTTTAAAATACATTTCTTTAAAAACAGAATCAAATATGAACCTCCGTGTCTGACCCTCAAATACTTTAGCAGCGCACAGCTGGTACAGGGACCCTCACACTTTAGAGCAGGGCCTCTACCACTCAAGCCACACTCCATGGTTTGCACTGCGCCACGGGTATATGCAAGAGGCCCAAGCCAGTTAGAGAATCATTGTGAAAGAGGGAAGCAGGGGCTCTCAAGACCGCACAAACCAGTTGACAGAAAAATGTTTGCTTTTGCAAACCAGAAAATAAGCAAACAGCGTTGTGGCCTCAATGGTGGACAACTCATTCTCAGACGTCAACTACTGTGCCATTTGGGCCTCAGGGCAGCTGTAAGCCACAAGTGTAGTTTGATGTGCACTCATTATGAGCACGATCGCACAGGATTTATGTTCAGTGTGTGTCTGTCTGTCTGTGTGGGTGTGTTTGTGTGTGTCTGTGGGTGTGTTTGTTTTTGTGTGTCTGTGTCTGTCCGTGTTGGTATGTTTGTGTGTGTGTGTATCTGTCTGTGTCTGTTTGTCTGTCTGTGTTTGTGGGTGTCTGTGTCGTGGAGTATTAGCCAATATGTATGATTGACAAAGTTTAGTGTACACTCACATTGACCTAATGAATGAATTGTTTTTATGTTTCTTAAACTCTGCATTTTGCATCCTTATCCAACTCTCTGATATCTCTATGATCACGTCTTCAGAAATGACCTCTTTTCATATCACTCCCTGAGTTGCCTGCATGTGATTGCACATCCCTTAAATTGAAGTAATTGAATGCCATTGATTTTACTGTTGAGCATTCCTAGTTGAGAACATGTTTCAGATTAGCCTAGGCGGAGATAGAAAAGCTGGCAGTCTGTCCAAATACATATATCTCTAACAGGACTTCCAAGATCAAAATAGATTCCTTTTTACTGTATCTCGGCAAGCAGGCATATTTGAGCCAGGCTGATCAGCTAGGGTGGGCACTGATCTAACATCTTGATTGTATTCGGTGATGTATGAACCTTTTAGTCATTACAGCTGAACGGCCTGCTACCTGCAAGTTTAGTGGCACCAAAATCAGTGGCTCTAAGTCATCAGGGCATAAAATGAGTTGGTGCGCTCAAAACTACTGAGGCAAACTGTGTGACTGCATAGTTCTCAGTTACTCGGCCCCAGGCAGCTCCAGATGGCCGTGCTTTTAAAAGTATAGTGATCTAAGTACAATGAGGAGAATTAGGCACAGCAACTAACTTCTTTAGGGCAACAGGCGGGCCCCATTGCCTCCCGCAATCGTGGACATTCGTTGCAACCAATGCCACGCACATTCTGGCTCACACCCTGACTGGTGACAGCGTGCTGGACTGAGGACAACCACTCCTGCGGCCGCCGGGGTCCGTGGTTCACACTTCACACTCCTGTAATGGGTAGGTCGCCTCAATCCTTAGCATAATCAATGAATAAATTCCGCCGCTGTGCGAGCGTCTCTTTCAGGCTGCCAGCAGGAGGTACTTTCACGAGTCTGCCCCTGGAAAGATCGTTATCATCACGCTTCAAAACAGTTCAAACTTTTGCTTAAAGCCCTTCATTGTCAGACGGCTGTTTCAACGTGCTTCGCACTCCACGATCTGGGATAAGCCATGTGTAGGCAACATAAACTGGTGTTAAATGACTTACAAAAGGACGTTTAGCAGCAAACTGCACACATTAACTGACCACAAACATAATTAAAAAATGCCGTCCATTCGTGCCGCAGGTCCGCAGCTGATTTGTTCTGACAAACTCGCAGTGAGTTGGCTGGAAACGGAAGTTGTTATTCAAGAAAAGAGATTTTTAGGTGTACATGATGAGGCCGGACAGTCTAGAGCACATCAGCGATAACACAGAGCCAGGCCCAGACCCAAACAGGCTTCCACACACGTGACCAGCAGAGAAGTCAGGCGCGGCCGGCATGACTCAGGGAGGCTATGCGCAGGGTGGGGGATGGGGATTAATTGAATGAATGAATAAAACTTACCAAGCATCTCCCCCCGTCCCGTGTTGCATCACGTCTCCTCTGCAATGTGGTGGTGGAAGTAACTTCTACCAGCTCTTTTCTTTTGCCTCAACAGGAAATACTGACTGCCAATTAGGAGACTGGATGCGACGGGGCGGCTAGACGGCTGACCCCTGTTTACTCTGTCCTGGCATTTGATAGGGCATGGGGCAACTTTGCACAAAACACATCACCGCCCTAGCAGGAGCCGATCTTCAGATGTCTGCACTACACAGGGCATGCGCAGCATGCCGAATAATTTGTGAATGTGAGTGAGGGGCAACGCTCCCCTCTCACATGAGCAAGACCATCTTCTGGACTCCTGCTCGCCTCTCGCCTGCATTCGCTGTGCCTTGGCATGCCCACTTTCCCCCGTGAAGCACAGGCTGGCCCGGAAATGTAAACAGATGAATTGTAAGCTGTCAAATCGTCTGCTTACATTCCTGTTCACCTGTTGCCCAATTCTTTTGTGGGGCGCTGCCAGAGGAGCCCCTATGGACCAGCCGCCACTGCCACATCCGCTGTTCGACTAGTTTTGTTTTTTAAAGTTATTTATGCGTATCCATTCCGTGATGCAGGTTCCCTTTACTAGTGTTGGATTCTTCTTTTGCTACAACAAAACATATTACAGAGTTGTAAGTTGTTTAATTATGGCATAGTAGATATTTATAATACATAGCTATTTGTGAAAATTTAAAGATTTGTATTAAGAAAAAGTGTTATTGGTTGTTTTTGCCATTTATATGTAACATCAGCAGCTTGCATTGAGAAACAGATGGAAGAGAGGAAACACTGTTCCTTTTCTTGCTCCTTTGAGGTCATATAGTGTGACTGTATATTATAATATTGACACTATACAAGCCCTCCGAGGTGTTGGTGACCAGTCAGCGCAAAGACTAAAGATTTAAATGTAACGTCAGCAGTTTCTGGTTCTTACTCTGTTTCCCCCGTGGGATCATATTGTGTGAATATGTATATTATAATATTCACAGTCATTATGATCTCAGAGGTGTTTATGAGATGTCGGCGCGAAGACGAAAGATTTGGAAGTTCCAGGGAAAAAAAGCTTTGAACATATTCACCGCTGGAAAATATTTCATTATTGATCTTGTTTTGTGTTCATGACTTTATTTTCCTTGTCCTTTTTTGTGTGGCAGCAGTGACACTCTCTGTATTGTAGTAGAATGTCAAATTTTCACACAAGAGGAATTGGAGATTTGTCGCTGCCAGGAGTAAACCATCTGAAAAACAGCTTATTGACCTTTATAACTTACTTGATCAGATATTTTTACAGTGAGAATATTTTTCGAAATTGCAGTTTAAAAACAGATTGTTTGCGTAGATACTTTTTTACTTAATGCCTTTGATAAACCCTACATTTCTTAATTGATATTTTGGTATTTCTCTTTTTCTCTGTTGTGATTCCTATTCTCGTTCTCCCTATAGAATATTATGAATAGTAGTGTATATATTCCTACTTTCCTATATGTTCTTAAAGGAGTATGTGATCTGTGAGCGACCTCTAAGCTCTACGACAAAACGTTCCAGACTTCTACAGAATAAAAATGTTGATTTTATTGTTGTGCTCCTTATTCTTCTTCTCCTGTGGAATACTATAAACTCACCTGTACATTTTAATTCTGTGAATTTATAATACTTCAAAGGGGTTAGAGATCTATCGATCCGAGACATTAACAACATTTACTACAGTTATTTCCATTGATAACTTACTATCTCACAGTTTGTAACACTGCTAATATTTTATAAAATAGTAGTCCCTAAAATAAATTGTATACATAGTGCTTCATTTAATGTTTTGATGAAGCTTACATTTCTAGGTAATATGACGTCATTTGTGTTTAACTGTTTCTTACTTCTTATTGTTGTGACCTGAGATGATGTAGTGCAGGAGTGTTTCTTGTAGCACTTCTTTTCTACTTGATCTAAAAGTAACTGATGCCCTCTTATATTAACAAGAATATGGGGCAACACTTTTACAACTATAGGCGACAAAAAAAGGAGGTTGTGGCCACGCTTAAGGGATATTTTATGAATTGTGTTTTTATTTGTCACCCCTCTAATATATACAGATACACTTTCCTAAGAAAGTATATTTGTGATTGCTTAATAAAAACTGTTTCAAACCTAGACTTACATTTTTGCAGCACAACCACACCTACTATTTTTCTGCAAAGAAGTAGCACTACCCATGACAGAAGTAAGCGCTGCACTATAAATATACATTATAAGTAAACATTGCTCCCGAGAAGTACCTTACTCAGAACTTTATTTAAATGAAGACCGCAACAGCGCTCTTTCTTTTTACAAACCCCTCCTCCATATTATAATATTTGCTCCAAAGATGGAGCACTCCCCGTCAAAAAATTAAACACCATATTATAAGTAAATACTGCTCCTATGAAGTATCCCACCCGCTGACTTAATAAAAAGAAGACCACAACACACTCTGTTATTTTCCCGATGTGATTTGTAGGCCCCACGCAAATTATATAAATGGCCCTTAAAATATATAAAAAAATATTTTTACCTTCACAGTCTCTGTCTACCACCTTGTGACCACTATACAGAGTTAATAGTGTTCCTACCCTCCCCTCTACTTCTTTTTTTTTCCTGTACTCCTTTGAAGTGCGTCACAAAATGGCTGACAGTGAACCATTCCCACCCAATAAGGAGCAAAATTGTTCTCTGAACATTTTAGTCAATAAAATGTCCATGGTGTTCCACAGAAGGGGAGGGAATGGCTGCCAACACTTCTACTTTTAATGCTTCACCGCCAATGAACATTAAATTTGGGAAGGTCCTGCTTGGAACACGTTACCCAATCAGATGTCACTGATACTCTGCGGAGGGGGAGGGAATCGCTGACAACACTTCAACTTTCAATGGTTTAGAGCCAATGAACATTAAGCTTGAGAAGGTCCTCTTTGGCACAGTCAGCTAATCAGATGTCCCTGCTACTCCGCGGAGGGGGAGGGAATGGCTGGCAACACTTCTACTTTCAATGTTTAGCAGCCAATGAACATTAGGCTCATTGTTGGAACACCTCAGCTAATTAAACATTAATTTTGTTCCACGCACAGTACCGTACATCGTTCTTTTGCGGACGTAATTTCCACAGCCTATGCAACATTCACACTACTTGTGTGCACCCTACACACTGCTTGTCGCAATACGGTGCATTGTTTTCCCGATGGGCTTTCCAGAGCCTACACAACCTGCCGCAATACCGCGCACCGTTGTTCGGCGGATGTGATTTCCACGGCCAACGCAATATTCAAACTCCCTGCCTCTGCACTGTACAGACTGCTTAAACCAAGTCCACAGTCCTACTATACCCTCTTCTACAATTGTTCTCTTTTTTCCCCTACTCCTTTCAACTGAGTCACAAAATGGCTGCCAACACTTCCTAGTTTCAACCGTTCACAGCCAATGAGCCGCAAGCTAGCGCCTCAGCCAATAAGATGTCAGAGTTCTCAAATATCGATATCTGTAAATTGTGATATTGCTCAAAAACTACTGAACAGATTTACCCCATTTAAATAAAAGCGTGCCTTCTGGACCAAGACCTTTCTCCCTCCCAAATTTGGCATAATTCTGTTCAGCAGTTTGACCTGTAGTCTTGACTAAAGTTTCCTATGGAAATTGCATGGAAGAAACACGTTTTGGGACCCCCCCTTTTTTCTCAGCCCCCTTGAACAATCACCCCCAAACTTTCAAGATTGGAGCTGATCTAAGAAGATAAACTTTTTGGAACATTTTTCTAAAGATTCGTCAAACAACGCTAAAGTTATAAGCACATCAAAAAATGCTTTTTCCTATGGAAACTTGGTCCTAACTATAACTACCTACTGGCGACTACCAGTAGGTAATACATATATATATATTGTATTTTACAGCTTGACAAGGACAGCACTGTGCTAGTCCTATGCTTAAAGACTTTGCTGTAGAAATGGCAAAAGACTTTGTCCTTTTCTATCTCGGCATGGATGGCACTGTGCTAATCCTATGGTTAAAGGCTTTGATAGAAAAACAGACATTTGAGTGTCGCTGGTGTTAAGAGTGCTCTAACAGGAGCTGCTTTCCGCCTAAATTTGAGAACTACCCAGATTTCTCTCCTCCTTTTTTGCATATATATATATATATATATTTATACTCAATTTGTCCTGTAGCAGAGGGAGCGCTGATCAGTAGATGCCCGCGTCCAGACCAGGGCAGTGTCTTGTGAAAATTCCACACGAAAGAAAGTGTTATGGCACACTTCTTGGTAGTTTCACAGTTAGTTTATTTTCAGATCATGAAAAAACTCCTACGCGTTTCGAACCGTAGTACCTGTTCACAGCAGTGTTTATCACTAGTCCCTCTTTAGTTTCACTATTTATAACAATACACCCTGATGTTAGTCGTGGTGCATGCTGGGCCATGTAGTGTATGTTTCACTAAACTTTATTGAGCGAGCATACACGCTTCTACATTCCATTGGTCGTGGTATTAGGCAACGGGGTAATCTATATGTTACAGCACATTAAGCGCTTCTCTAAGGTTAGATGAACAGCGCTTGCTCCATTCATGGAAACCATGACTGTTTAGATCAATGATGCGGTAGCTGTTACATTGATCCTGTGGGTAACTTATGACTTAGTGTCTGTAGGACTATCTAGGGCTGAGTGCCCTGGGTCCCCGCTGTATATTTACCACCCCCTGGAATGTATGTCCTGTGTCTAACTCCATTAATATGGCCAGCAATAGCGCATCAGATTATGTAGAGTTGTGCTGAGAAAAATCACTCTAATTATTATTCTCTAGTTGTTCAAATGATACGTGTTACGAGATCGGTCTTTACAGTGTGTTCAAATTCAGATATTTTCTGATAATTGTTAATGTCCTCTCAGTTCTCGTTTGTCCTTAATTCATCCTGCAGATGTCATCTGGGTTTGGGATATAACTCATTAGTGTCTTGCTGGCTGTCTCCCTCCTATAGATGGACATACATTTCCTCGTCTCCGTTCAGACCTGACGGTTGTTTCGTTCTAAATCTCATAATGAGCTTCGACTCCAGTCTCCTGAGTTTCTGTGTCCGATTCCCACCTCATTCATGTTGTGGGATGGTTGCCAGGCCGGAATATTTGACATCTAGCCAAGTTTTCCCCTGGTGGATGACGATGTGTTTGGCCATGGCATAGGTGTAGTCGCCATTCTGTATGGCACGAATGTGCTCCAATATCCGTTTTTTGAGGGGACATACCGTGCTCCCGATATATTGTTTTCCACGGCAGCATTGCAGCATGTAGACCACAAAGGATGATTCACAGGTTATATTATCCCTGATTTCAAAGTTCTTTCCTGCCGGATCTTTGAGACTATTGATGTTACGGGCTATTTTGCAGGCTTTGCATGTCATACACCTTGTGAAGCCTTTGCTTCTGGTTTGGAGCCAGGATTCAGCTTTTTTTAGTTTCAAAATGACTTTGCACTAGATGGTCTAAAAGATTTGGTGCCCTTCGGTACAAGACTAATGGACGCTCTCCGATGTTAGTTCCTATATCAGGATCCTTTCGGAGTATATGCCAATATTTCGTGAGGATCTTTTGGATTTTGTAACTTTCTTTGCTAAAAGTTATTATCATCCATCGCTGATTTTCCTTAGACGCTATTTGATTGCTTCGAATGCTAGTCGCTTGGGTCTCTCTTTCAGTTCTTTTAAATTCAGTGCTCTCTTCTTTGCTCAATAGTGTTTAAGCTCTAGTCTTCGTCCTTGCCTTGATTTCGCTTCTATCTACGCCTGTAGGTTTATATCCACGTTGTAAGAAGCGTGTTTTAGTTTCTGCAAATTTCTTTTCCATTTCCATATCCTCTGAGCAGTTTCTTCTCATCCGTAGCAGTTCACCAGACGGTATGCTCTTTTTTAATTTTTGAGGATAAACTAAGTCCATGCAGGAGACTATTTTTGGCTGTTTTCTTTCTATGGACAGTGGTTTGTAGTTTGTTTTCTTTATCGTAAACCTTGGTGTCCAAAAACTCAATTTCCTTGGCACTTACTCTGCATGTGAATCTTATTTCCACATCATTAGCATTGAGAATTGAAAAAAAGGTATAAAACTCCGACTCCGTTCCTTTCCATAGGAGGAACAAGTCGTGGATAAATCGCAGCCATATCGCTACGTTTGCCATGTGATGGTCGTTTTCTTCTCTCCAAGCTATGCTCCTCTCCCACCACCCAATCATGAGATTCGCATAGCTTGGAGAGAAGGAAACTCCCATGGCTGTACCGCAACACTGTTCATAGATCTTCTTGTTAAAAAGAAATATGTTGTTGTATAAGCACATCGTTATCATCTCAATTAACGCCTTCGAGTGTTCCAGCTCGTTGATTGGTCTTTGTTGGAGGAAATACCGGATGGCATGTATCCCTACCTCATGGTCAATGGAGGTGTATAGCGACACCACATCAATTGTCACTAGTAAGTCATTCGGTTGCCACTGGGTGTTCATGAGTATGCTTAGGAAATCGCCCGTATCCTTTATGTACGAGCTGAGCGTAGGAACAATTGGAGCTATGAAATGGTCTATATAAGTGGAGATATTTTCATATAGGCTGCCACAGCTGGAAATGATCAGACGTCCTGGTGGCTTGTTCAGTGTCTTGTGGACTTTCGGAAGAAAGTAAATGGTCGGAGTGATTGGATTATCCACCATTAAAAATTTGTTTTCAACTTCCGTTATCAGTCCTTTTGATTGCCACAAATCCAGTTTCTTGCTTAGATCCTTCATGAGGTCGTAGATGGGATTTTTTAACAAACCCGTTATATTGCTACAGTGAGCTGGTGTACTCGGACCTCTTTGTAAAATGAATACCCCAGTGGGTTGTCTTGTCCGCCTCAGGCCCCCGCACCACTTTAATCCTCCAGTAACAGGCTCCTGTTATCCCAGCACCGGCGTTGTTATGACGTCGATAAGGAAATGCAGCAAAGCATCTGGGCTACAACTCCAAACAAAGTTGCCTGCTGATAGAGAAAGCCACATCACAGGTGAGTATCTTGCCAATGATCTTTATTGGAGGCTGCTGCGAGGACATGGAACAGACTTCACTAAAACTCTCAAGCCTCCGCCTGACGCATTTCGTGTAAACCACTTCATCAGAGGCACAGGCTTCACGATCTCAACACGCTCATCTTCGCACCTTATGTACGCCAGCTCACTGTAGCAATAGAACGCACTACATGGACCAGCAGGCCACAGGAGTGGCTGCACCCACATGGGCGGTACCAACAACGTTTATAAGGCCCAGAAAGCTCATTCAACTACACCAACACAAGAGTGGACGTGTTTCTTTTTATCAAGAAATTAAAACTTTAAAAATTCTTCGCCATTCAATCTTATTCCAAAGACACTAACAGCAGGGACCAGGATGTAACTGCGAGAGATGCTCCCTTGGCAGCAGGCAGTGATGCCAGAATTTTATTGACTTTATGTGATTTGGGAACAGGATCTCCTATCACCAGCAGCAATCAATCAAATGACTTACTAAATACCCAAAACCAACTTCGTGCTATTAATGTTGCACAAAAAGGAGCAGGGGAAAGTCCCTTTAAAGTGAAGAGCAAGTTTGTCCCCGTCATGCCAAAAGACGCGGTAGACATTTTTCATGAGTGTGTGGTGGAAGATTTAAAAACACTCAACAGGCGTATACAAAGACAGAAATATGCCACTAAAAAAAACTTTCGAGCCGTTCAATATGACCAATTAATGGACAAACTCAGCAAGAATCAAGACATAGTAATCAATTCTTCCGACAAAGGACATCGTCCTTTGGCAAAAGCAGGAATATATGACAGAAGCAATGAGACAATTGGGCGATAGCAACTGCTATGTCAGAAGCAGTGGCTTGGAATACAAACGGGCCCGAGACACTTTGAAACGAATGTTAATGTCATATAAGCGGGATAATTTAATCTCGTCTGAAGAGTGTGCATTCTTGCATGTAGAAAACCCTGTGATGCCGCACCTATATTTGATTCCGAAGGTGCACAAAATGAGACAACCCACCCCTGGCAGACCCATCATCTCTGCAATTAGGAGCATGGGCGAAAATGTCTCCCGCTATATTGATTACTTCTTGCAGAGTCATGTCCAAGGTCTTGCCAGCTACATCAAAGACACCGGTGATTTTCTGTCTAAACTTGGCACAATACAAAGGCAGACTAACTGGTGTATAATAACACTAGATATCGAATCATTGTATACCTGTATCGAACACTGCAAGGGTATTGAAGCCATTAGACACTACCTGGGACACAAATTTTGTGAATACTATGGCCATAATCGAACACTGATGTGGTGCCTTAATAACAACTTTTTTATGTACGGCAAGGATGTCTGGAAACAAATCAGGGGTGTTGCGATGGGATCCTGCTTCTCCCCCAGCTATGCGTGTTTACACGTAGGCTGGTGGGAGGAGCGGGATCTCATCGTAACACCGGGTTTCAGTAATGTCAAATATTGGATGCGTTTCATCTATGACATTTTCTGTATATGGGAGGGTGATATCTCGAGCGCACACCAGTTTGTTAAAGCTCTCAACACCAATAACAGCAATTTATTTTTTACATCTAATGTAAGCAGACAATCAGCTCAATTTCTAGATGTCCAAATCGATATTGAAGGGATTAACATCGTGACATCATTATATCGCAAACCCACGGCCGGCAACAGCATATTGCATGCCAGCAGTGGACACCCCCGACATGTAATCGAAAGTATACCTCTGGGGGAACTTTTGCGGTTGAAAATAATTTGCAGCAGTACTGAAAAATTTGATGAGGGAGCAACCTTGATGTTGAAGCGTCTGAGGGCCAGGGGCCACAGTGAGTCAACTCTTTCCAAAGCATTAACTAAAACCAAGGAAGATCAAGAGAATCTCTCCTCATGCCCAAGCCTGCTGAAGCTGAAGGTGGTGACCAATCCCCTAGGCTGATTATCACTTTCAGTCAGCAACGACGTCAGATCAAATCCATCATTAATAGGCACTGGTCCATTCTTAAAACTGACGGTGTATTGTGCTCGAGAGTCCCAGATAGACCAATCATCACCTTCAGAAGAGCCTTTAGCATGCATAGCAAGCTGGTGAAGCCGAGTCCAGAGCTGGTCAGTGGCAGTGACTGGCTCAACAGGAAAGGCTTTTACAAATGCAGTTCTTGCCGTGCGTGACATTATGCAATCAAGGGCAATTTCAGCTGCCGTACGGAGTTTGCCGTGTACGTCCTGACGTGCACCTGCGGCTTGTGCTATGTGGGAAGCACGAGGTCGCAGGTGCACGTGAGGATACTGCAGCATCTCCGGGCAGTTGTCAATCATGGCCCAGCCTACCCCGTGGCACGGCATTTTAATTCAATGGACGACAGGGATCTGTCGTGCTTGAGTTATTACGTCATAGATGCAGTGCCCTTACAAAGAAGGGGTGGAGATAGGGACAAAATGTTGAGAAAGTTGGAAACCCAGTACATCATTGCGTTGGACAGCAAACAGCCTTATGGGCTGAATGCAACTGAAGATCTCCACAACTTTCTGTAAATATTCCTTTATTTGTTCACTTGTAGTTCACAGTTGGTTTTTATCAACTTTTATAAGTCCTGGTTCACCCGATATGTATTTTAGAGCTAAATTGTCAACCTGTGCCTGTTAATAACAACCCATATAGCAACACATAGGTACATATGGAGGGTGCATTAAGAAATCAGCACACCAGATCAAGTACTGTATGTGTTAATGGATTCTTATCTCTCTTTTTGTAAATTTTGTACATAGGTAGTAAAATATACACTTTGCATCAGTTTTTATTATTTTTTCACAGCTTTTTTTCCTTTTGCTTTATTGTTTTCTCACTCATTAGTATGCACATGTACAGAAAAGCACATATACTTTGGTTTTAAATTATATAACTGTAAACAGGGCTTAGTATTTATGATGTATATAATTCAAGAATTCTGAATTTTTAATAAATATCTAGGACATGAGCTTGTGGGTAACAGGGTGGTATGTCACCACACATATATTAAATGTTCAATGATTTGAGTGGTCCAGGGCTAGAACAATTTTTAATCTGATTGTTATTCCATATCAACTAGCACTAGTCACTTTACATACCAAATGGTATATGCATTTATGCAGCTAAGATAAAGCACTAGTCACCTTATGAGTCCTATGGGTATCTGCATTCATGCAGTTATGATAATTGTTGAGGAAGTCAATGAGATTTGTTCAAATTTTTTAAATGGGAAAAATAATGTTTTAATGTAAATTTTATTCATTATTAAAAAAAATACAAGACGGATTGCAGTTTTTGAAAACAAGATTGAATTGTTTCATAACTTGCATTGGTTTCAGGCAAAAAGTCCTTTTTTAACTGAACACAACGTGATATATCGTCTGTTTTTGTATTCCATTTGCAATTTGTATGTTTTCTATGCCCATGGCCAAATGGTCATGTGATGCACGTTAGGAGGTGTGGCCCATAGGAGGGGTCAGGGAATCAGAGCATTCAAAAATAACAAGCTGACTGATTAATCGGTGCGTGATCAAGAGTACACGTTACTCGAAACGCGTCGCCAGAAAGGTTACAAATCAAACATAACATCTTGCCTGAAGTCGTGGGGTCTGTCTCCTTCTTTCGCCACGCCGTGCGGTGTGGAGGTTTGAGGATTTATTTTAAATATATATATATTTTTTTTTTCACTGAAAAAAACATAGGTTTTAGGGGTGTTATAGTTAGCTGGACATTGCACTCATTCAATACCATTGAAATTCCTCCGTTATAGTTAGTTGTACTAATTGTAACTCTCACCCCCGCAATCCACTGGTGATGATGTCACATATTACATCATTCATGACATGGTCAGTGACATCACATGCAGTGTGCCACAAACGGTATTACCACAGCAATAAGTCTCCCCAACTTAGATTTAAAGTCGATAAACATGTTTCATGTGACAGACCCATAGGCCAACGCTGCAGCTTCCACATGCTTCAACACCCTCCACATACTCAGCAAGACCTTCAAATAGACCCACCTCCTGAATCAAGGAAGACCATCGCCCAAGCAATCATCACCAGCAGGCTGGACTACAGGAATGCCCTCTATGCCCGAATCAACAAATCTCTACTCCACAAACTTCAGACAGTCCAGAACACTGCAGCCAGACTCATCCTCAGCATCCCACGACAAGACCACATTACCCAGCATAAATGAGCACTCCACTTGCTCCCCATCAAAAAAAAAGTGACCGTCAAGCTGCTTACATACACCTATAAAGCCCTCCAAAAACACTGGTCTCCAATACCTCAATCTCCTTCTAAACCCCCAAAAGAAACCTCCACTCCGCTGACCAGGCCTTGGCGAAATCCTCTGTATCCACAGACCCAGACAGGAGGCACACCCATCTCCTACATCATGGCCACGACCTGTAATGAACTCCTCCTCAGCATCAGATGAAGCCCCACACTGAAAGCATTCAGGAAGAGTCATACGATATGGCTTTTTGAATGACCAAAGCTGCACAAATTCCCCCCATATACTCCCCCAACGCCTGGAAACCCTCACAGGTGAGTAGTGCACTCTATACATCACTAATTGATACGCCACTACAGTGTGTGTTTGAGTATTATCAACCATTGGTTTGGCTCTCTGTAACTCTTAAGGGTAGTGAAATGAGCAGTGCTACCTTCTTTAATATACACAGAATATCTGAGATTGGCTTGGTTTGACTTCACCTCTGAGAGCTACTTTCAGGGTGCTGGTGACCTACTAGTAGCTCCCGAGCTACTGGTTGGAGACCCCTGGTATGTATAGTGAGTGGGGAATTGTAGTCCTGAAGCACAAATGTGAAGGTTATTACACCACTACATGCATAATACATAGCACTTTGAATCACTCCATTCCCTAAATCCTGGCTCACTGCATGAGTACATGCTTCCTGACTGAATGATTACATTAATATCAGTAAAGGCTCTGGGTGAATTCTTAATTGGTTGATTTTTACTTTAGTGAATGAATTACTACATGGTACTGAAACAAAGATTTTGAAATTGCTACAGCAGTCACACTGTGTTTGCTGGAGTATATCGATAGTGACTGGGGAATTGTAGGCCTAAAGCACAAGTGTAAAGGTGGTTACACCACTACAAGCATAATGCATAGTAGTTTGAAGCACTGCATACTCTAAAGCCTGGCTTACTGCAAGAGTGTACGTACTTATGTAACTGCAAACACATCCAACAATCAAATCATTCTCTTTCAATTTTGCCAAATGGACAATGATTCATAGTGAAATAACAGTATCCCTTGCAGTGTATAAAGAAAGATTAAAAATATTAGATAAATAAATGTATTAAAACTCGCAGTAATGGAATTAACTAAATTAATAGCCGGATATAAAAAGTTTAATAGAGATTATCTCTGGCACGGGATGCAGGGAAAATAGGGGTTTAGGGTAATGAAGAATAATAAAAAAAGTTTTACAACAAAAGGGAAGTTACTCGATCGATACGTCGGAAAAAAAAGGAGAATGGGTGGTAATACTCGTATTAAAAAAACAGTAACCTATAGAAATGCTTTAATAAGAAAAACGAATATAAATAAAGCATTTAAGAAATTATACCAAAGTTAAAAAGTATGGAAAGAGGCGCGTTTACATAAACACGTGACGCACTAAAACAGTGGAAATGAGAGCACCTGTCCACTGAAAAACGTGACCTAAAAGTGGGAGCAGCAATAAATTGATCACACAGAGTGTTAAGTAACCACAAAGTATATAAACCACACACGCAGGATAATTAGTTTCGTTTCAGAGATATAATACGGGCGAAGAAACTACGAGCAAGGTAATGATTCGGGGCTGCGGAAGCATCTTGAGAATATCTTTCATTTTCTCAGAGGGAACATATTGTAAATGTATATTTAAAAGCACATTAAACATTATCTTCCTTCTAGAGGAGTTGGATGAATTTCGACGGAGGAAGGAAAGAATATCGAAGAGAGGTAAATTATCTGAATAGGTATATGTTTGATATTTTTTTAAAGAAAGCAAAAAAATGTAAATGATTATAGAATGTTGAATGATTAAGTTCAAATGGAATATAATAACAAATTGAAGAAACAATCATTACAAGAAATATAAGTTAATTAAGTAATAATTAGAAGCGATGCCATCATCTTGAATGTATCTTTCATTTCCACTGAGGGATCATATATTGTTAATGTACAATTTAATTTATATATAACTTTATGATCCTTCAACTGGAGTTGGATGATTTTCAACAGAGGATTTCAAAACATAATAAATAATATTTGTTTTAGTGTGCAAGTATTTCTTAATGATTGAAAAATGTAGTATAAAAAAACGATCGACGAAAAATCAAAATACTTTGGTATAAAAGAGAATACTCTTTATCTTCCAGAGTGAAAATGGGCTAAAAGTATTTATATTGAGTAGTGATTTCAGGAGGATTATCTTTGCAAGAACTTTATTTGAAAAAAATAATATAAGTATGGCTTTAAATGTTAATAATTCTTTCCATTTTTTAAAATAATTGTTAAATGTAATATTGAAATTAAATGTACATTAAAAAAAAGATGAAGTAGTGAGGGAGTGTTTGTCGTAGCACTTCTATTCTACTTTATCTTAAAGTAAAAAAAGCCCAAACATTTAAATAAAAATGATGGGGCAACACTTATATAATGTAAACATAAGGAATGAGTGCTTATGATAAAATAAAATAAATGTGGTCCAACAAGTGATACCAATGAATGAAAAAAAGATTTTGCATTTCACCCATGTGATGAATATAAAAGACTCAATAATATTATTTTGAAAACTTGTGCATTTTTCTTTCAAGGATGGTTTGAAGAATTATACAATTAATGAAAGGACAAAGTATTCCACAGTAAAGGAGAAAAGTCAGCACAATTATCATTGAATAGAAAATAGAATAATATTTTTAAATACATTCACAGTCAACAAACTCGTAAGCACAGTAGACAGTTTAAATTAAAAACACCCTACCACAACTGGGGGCATATTATCAAGAAGGGTTTGAAACGCATTGTAAAATAAAGTGCGTCACAAAATGGGCTACATACATGATGAGGGTATCGTAACGTCACATAGAAAAAACAAGCCAATCAACATTAGGATCAAGAAAGTAGAGTTGACCACACAACAGCCAATCAAATGTTTTTCAAAATCTGTGCAAGGAAAGGGATTGGTCGGTAATACGTCTTCTTACAATGCTTCACAACCAATGAAAAAGAGATGTCGAAAGTTTCTGTTTTTAACATACGAGCAAATCAGATGACCTTGCAAGTACATGCAGCGAGAGGAAATTATTAAAGATGACTTGCTTTCGCAAGACCCGGAAGGCTTCTTGCAGAATAAGTACGCACTTATCTGCCAGACCCCATTTAATGATTAACCAGGCTCTCAAGCCTAAACACGTCGGAAATCATCTCTCGTCACTTCTTCCAGGTTCACCGTGAAAGTGCGTGTCTCCTTCTCTTTTAACTCCTTTCTTTTTCGTAGTAATTGTTACTCATACAGTATACAGCAAATACCCCACGGATGCAACCCCCTGGATTTACAATAGTAATTGTTACTCATACACTATCCAACACACACCCTACAGATGCACCCTCCTGGAGTTACAATAGTAATTGTTACCCCTACACTAACCTGCACTTACCCTACAGATGCGCCCTGTTCTCTCTTTCAAAATCCAAACCAGATTTGCAACACCCTTGCATCACTTTCACGTCACTTTTCCCATCTTAAAGGTAATGCGGGTAGACAGCATTTTTTTTAAGACCCAGGGGATATGATCCCCGGGGATATTAGAAATTACTGAAAGGGGCTATTTTTAAGGAACAATAAAAGTTGCGCACACAGTGCAGCGCTCAGTGCGGCCCCCTGGTGTGCACGCGCTGGATGCATGACTCATAATCTGTAGGGTGCACGACTCCAGCCCCTTTGCTGCACAACTTCTACGTGTTTGGGAGCCGGGTTTGCTTTTCCACATGGCGAGCTACTAACATGCAGCTCTCCATGTGGAAAACCAATCTGATTTACATTTTGAAAGAGAAAACAGATTTCCTTGCTATGGGAGGGCGGGATGGACATCCCGGGACACTGCAGGTACCGACCCTCCCACAATACATAAAGCCCTGAAGAGTGGTGGTCCCCGAGGCTTTGGAGACCTTGTAGCCCCCCCAACTGATTTTTTTAAGCCCCTGGGGGGGTAACGGGGCCCTCGAGTTCTCCAAGAGGGGGGCCACGTAGTCCCCCTCCCACAATACATAAAACCCGGGGGGTGGTGTATAATAAAGCACTGGTGGATCCCTAGAGCGCGTGTGCAGCCACAAATTGATGATTCTCGGCACATACTTTAAAGCACCGGTTTAGTAAGCACCATTTGACATTTTGTAATGTCCCAACTCCTGTTGGTAGGGTTGCCAGTTTTTTGCAGCATTTCTGATGGTTAAATTAATTTCCAAACAAATGCCACAGATTACCATCTTACTCCTGAGGGGACGGGCACTTACTAACGTGAGTGTGGCCGCACGACAAATAATTATCCAACAAACATCCACAAAGGACCAGGAACACTCCCGGGTTCCACATATGATGTTATTATTACCAGAAGACGCATTTTGGCACATTTGCCTTTTTTCAATTCTGGAATAAAAAAAACAGGTTTGAGTTTGTATCTCATCAATTAACAGAGTTCACCTGCCCATTGGACAGTAATTCATGACCACTGAAAACGGACACCATTTCCTCTTCACTATACGAATTACATGTCTGCCAACACAGTGTGTATAATAAAGCACTAGTTTATCCCTGAAGCGCTTTTGCAGCCACAAATTTATGATTCCCAGTAAGTGCCGCAAAGCGCAAACTGAAGAAATAACACACTGTGAACTAACCCGTTTCTGCCATCATGTACGAACAGTTTTATCCTTAACAGTGGCCCTCATCCTGCCGCTTTTCTCGGCACATACCTCAAAGCGCTGGTTTAGTAACCACCACTTGACCACTAGCCAGTATGTAGTTATAGTTAGGACCAAAGTTTCCATAGGAAAAGAGTTTTTGTTTTGCCAATAACTTTGGCGCCGCTTGACAAATCTTCACAAACCTTCCCAAAATTTTCAAAAAAGTCCCCTTTTTGGTTCAGCTGCTATGTTGTAAGTTTCAGGGTCATTCATCAAGCAGGGGCTGAGGAAAAATGGAGGGCCCAAAACACCTTTTCTCCATGTAATGTCCAAGGGGATTTTTTTATACGACTACAGCCCAAACAGCTGAACAGAATTACACCAAAGTTGGCAGACAGCTAGATGATGGTCAATAAAACCTGCTTTTTGTGATTTGGTGTAAATCCGTTCAGTAGTTTCAGAGATATTTAAGTTTAAATTATACAGATATCTGGGAGCCCAAAATCCTACTGAAATTTGACTGGCTGCCTACACTTAAACCAGGAATGGTTGGCAGCCATCTTTGAACTCGGCTTGAAGCTGAGTACCACAACAAATGTTAAAAAAAGAAAAGAGGACAGGGTAGAAACACCATGAACCCCTTGGAATCTCCTGGGGGGTCCCAATGTGACCTTGCAGGGCTAAAGAAAGCATTTTTTTAGGCAGGTCTCTTGCATTGTGGAAAAAAAATTAAAACTAAGTGTGGGATTCCATGCTTCATTATTTATCGGTCTCCAAGAAGGCCAGGTCCCGGGGACATTATGCAGATTAAGGAGAGGGGCGCACTGGTCCCACCTCCTGGGGGTTAATATGCCCTGGGGACCACCAACTCTCTGAAAAAATGTAGGGGAGGCCTGTATGGCCACCCCTGCAGCCCCGGGGAACGCCACCTCTCTAGGGCTTCTTTATTTTGTCTACTGTGGGGCCTCTTTGACCCCCCAGCCACGGGAACCACAACCTCCCTAGGGATTCATGTTTACAATATGTGGGGGCTACGCAGACTCCCTGCAGCCCCAAGGGTCACCACCTTCCCGAGGCTTTAATGAAATGTAATGTGGGGCGTGTGACTCTCCCCAAAGCCCTTTGGGGCCACTACCTCCCTGGAGCTTTAATTGTAATTGAAGCGGGGGTCATGCAGGCCCCCCAGACCCAGGGACCACCACCTCCCTGGGGCTTTAATGAAAACTAATGCAGGGGTCATGCAATCCCCCACAGCCCCAGGGTCCACCACCACCCTGGGGCAAATTAGAACAAAGGAGCGGGGCTGCGTGGCCCCCCTCCTAGACCCATAGATGGCCCTCTGGACCACCAACCCCCAGGGCCTGTTTGTGCTCCACTGTAACTGTTGAGGGACGACATAGACATCGACTTGCATTCTAAATGATTTCTATATTCTGAGATTTTCTGTCAGCAGTAACGTATGGAGCTCAGTAACTTTTAGGACCTCCTTCTATTGAAATTCACGGCTCGTTTTTCATTTTCTTGTCTTGAAAAAGTCCATAGGACGAAACACATGTCGGCTGCCAGCTTGTTTCACTGTACTGACAAGAAAAAGATCAAAAAATAAAAGAAAGAAAATTTTGAAATGGACTATCTGATTACTTTTATGGTCACTGACCTACACAATTGATGGACTGCTTTTCGTGTGCCTCGGTATTTGTGTATCTATATTGTTATCTCTAGAGAGTTTTCTTTCTAGATTGTGTAACCGCCAAGTGGCGTAAGGATCATTACCTTGAGAGCACCAAAACATACAGTTTGCTCTATATTTTACTCCCCTGCTAATATTTCAAGTAGATGTGCATTCACAAAGGGCATTGCCCCCTGTTGCTTTTTGTTTTGAATCCACACTCATATAAAACCAGAGACATTTGCCTGTTATAGTTAGCTGAGCTAACCATAACTCACGCCCGTAATGCACTGCTTATTGCCTCATATATTACATCACTCATGACATGGTCAGTGACATCACTCATGACATCACGGATGACATCTCAAATGACATCACTGATAACATCATCCACAGAATCACTGACGCACCCACTCACACCCCCATAGAACAAGGCCCTTCACAACACTGGACCTGCACCTGATCAGCCACCTCTCCTTCCACGCACCCAAAAGACACCTCTGATCAGCACAGCTCTCTTTGGCCGCCGTCTCACGTATCAACAAGACCAGAATGGGAGGAAAGTACTTCTCCTACCTTGCAGCCAAAGCCTGGAACACCTTTCCCCTCCAACTCCCTGCAATATCCTAAATTGCCCCAGTTTAGGAAGGACCCCAAGACCTGGCTCTTCGGTTGACCCCAGCACTCAACGGAGCTGCCCCCACCTCCCCGTGCCTTGAGAGCCTCACAGGTGAATAGTTGCACTTTACCAACCCTGATTGATTGATTGATTGATTGATACAACCTTTCATACACCCACTCCCACACAACCATTCACTGACCCATACAAGTATTTACTCACCTACTCACTGATTCATACATCTGCATACACATCCACTTACTCACCCATACAGCCACTCATACAGCCACTCATACACCCACTCACTCACTAATACAGCCACTGACATTTCAACTCATACATCCATACAGCCACTCATACACTGAGTAAGTCACACACCTATTCACTCATCTATACAGTCAATCACACAGCCACTTCCTTACCCATAAAGATAAACACACCCACTCACTTATTCATACAGATATTACCACATAGCACACACTCACCCATGCAGCCACTCTCACATTCACTCGCTCGCCCATGCAGTCACTCATATACCCCATCACTCACTTAAACTGCCTTTCACATACCCAGTTACTAACCCATATACCAATAACACATCCACTTACTCACCCACACAGCCATACACACACTCACTCACCCATACAGCCCTTCACACGTGCACTCACTAACCCATACAGCCACTGACTAACCCATTCACTCATCCATTCAGACAGTCACACACACCCTCACCCACCCACACAGACACTCAGACAACCATACAGATACTCAGACAACCAATCACTCACCGATACCACAACTCACATACCCACTTACACACTCATACAACCAGACACCAACTGAAAGACTGATACAGGCATTCACACAACCAGTCACTCAATCATACATTCACTGAGACACCTAATCACTCACTTACACAGTCACTCACCCACTGAATCATCCTTTCAGGCACTCATACACCCTCTGGCTCTTCCGTGTCTGGGCCAGCCAATAAAATACAGTCAAATTGAGTTGCCCCAAAGGAAGAGCCGCCAGGTAGGTTCATGTTGTACCTATTTTAATGATTTACAGCAGACAGCAACTCAATTTGACTGTATTTTAGCGACTGGCCCAGCCGCGGAAGAGCCACACTGCTGCTGCGGTCCCGTGATGTCTTCAGGAAGGAGGCATTGACGTAACGGGAGGTAATGCCTGATGGTTTGCATTCATGAAGCAGAGCTAACTAATTTGCGTGGAAGACTGAGCAAACTCACTCGAGGAATACCCCATGCCACTAGCGCACCATAAGGCTGCAGGAGCAGCAACGCCCACTGGGGCAGGTCCTGGTGCATGAGTAGCGGCATTTCCGGCTCTTACTCTGCCTGCAACACACGCCACTGGTGAAAGGTGTAAACTGAAACGCGTCTGGCGTTTAGAAAATGAAGCTGCTTTTCCGCCATTGCTGTCTGCTGTAAATCATTAGAATGCGTGCAGCATGAACCTACCTGCCGGCTCTTCCTTTGGGGCAACTCAATTTGGCTGTATATATATATCCTCCCAAAACAGCTTTCCAAGCTGGCACTCGGGTCAGAAAAACGACAGGTCACAGTGGTCAATCCACCCTCTTCTTGGGGCTCTACACAACCACAGCTGAAACTAGCCTATGCAGCAGTAAGCCTAATGTAACCAAGAAGGCGCCAAGAATCAATGTACTGCCCTAGCATCACTACTGTACTGTAATGGAAATTTTCTTAATAAAAACTCTTGAAATAAAAAAAACCAAAAAAACAAAAACAAATAACGAGGTTTATTCACGCCATAAACCTAACGTGAGGCGAAACAAGTATATATATATATGCCATAAATTGTTATGATACTTTGCACCTATTTAAATTTGAGAACTGGCGTTTCACAAAATTAAATTTGAAAAATCATGTAGTGGGCTCCTGTGTGAAGAAGAATCTGTGCTGTGCCACTGTGTCAGACGTCTGTAAAGTTGACCAGGAGGAAAAGAAAAATATAAAGAAAAAAAATATATATTTTTTTTCTTTTCCGACCGGTCAACTTCCCACTACATATATACACGTACAGGCACAGTTTCACATTAAACAAGCTTTGGCTTTGGCCACCAACCTTTTGGCGTTAACCACGCTTGCTGTAACTTGTCATGATTTTGCCCTCATCAATCTAAAAAAAGTTGCCTAAAGCATAAATACATTTTGGTCTCAAAAGCACAAATTACCATTGTTTTCCCTGAGACTTGAAGGAACTACTTTGTTTATGGATGCCCTCCTTGTGAAAGAGCGGAATGCTGTCACTCACAGTGAAGTTAGCCATTGGATGATGTCTGCTGACCCACTGCCCCATGCCGTATGCTTTAATGGGCAGAAGAAAAACGTGAGTGACACAATAACAGCAATGGGTGAAGAGGACTGGCTGAAAGCCCCCATAAGTAAGCATGTTAAAAATATACTTTTAGAAACCTCAAAATTATGCATATAATTTCAGTATAATCTAAAGGTCCTGGCTAAACCAAGACCTAAAAAGTTCCATCCCAGGAGAGTTTTTAACAGTGTGCATGTGTAAAATGGAAGAGCCTGCAGGATTGGTTTGGAATGCACTGCACGACAGCGCTGCTAGACAGAACGCGTTCGGCGCGCTGTAAATCCCGAGTCTTGGAATGCGGCCCAGCTTCGGCTAATGCCACCTTAAGCGTAATGCAGTAACGGAGACAGCAGCTGCGAAGATGCTTGGTTTATCTTGTTTTACTCTTCAATACACAACATATCAACCACCAGATACGTTCAAAATGTGTTCTTTCGATAAATAATTTACCCGGAGCTCTTCAATTATTTGGTTGCGCTGCATTATGCTTCGGTACTTACAGATTTCAGGTTGTAAAAGAGAACGGGAAATGTATGTCTTTAATATCTATGGATTCATTCGGGTCCCATGAAAGTAATAAACGACTTGTAAATATGGAAATGCAAGTGCACAGGGAACAGCAGCTTTGTCGGCTCTGAACGGGGTAAATTCGACGGATATTCCTATACTGCAGTAGAAGCAACTTCAAGTGTTTCAGTAGTTATGAGTCTGAAACAGGCTGAGGATTCCAGCAATATGGAAATAAAAGCAATCTAACAGTCCCGTTATAAGTACTTGTACTTGGCTGCTCCGTGGTGAGGGGTTTAAACAAAGCCGCCCCATTTTACCTCAGGCGTTGTGTTATGTACATTGTTATTGTAGTTGTAAAGAGCACAAGGTGCATCAGTGGTTGTGTTGATTGCAATTACTAGCATTGTATTGCTAACATGTGTGTGCGCGCGAGTACACACTCTTCTGGAGCAATTGGAGATCCAGATAACCTGGATTTCAATTTGTTATTTTAAATGTTCTAACGTTATTTCCCAGAAATGTTATATAATACGTCCATCATGCCTTTGAGGATGTCCTTTCATGCTCTGTTTTTTGAATTTCCTCCTCCACAGTCCCTTTCCGCCAAAACTGTGCACGATAGACAGCGGTCCATAACCATGTTCCACCGTAAGCCAGAGTCGAAGCTGTTTTATTGGAGGAAATAAAAATAAAAAATAAAATAATTTGAGAATATGTTATGCAAGCTGGGACGGTGGCACCCCACGTGCTGACTTTGTATCCTGTCACCTAGCAACCCGGTGCTGCGTGGCGACATCCTTGTTCTACAAATTGCAAACCGTACACCGCTTGATTTTCATTAGGGCACTGGATATGTCGTGATTTTTGTTCATGCTGTGAAATGCTGTCTGTGGCGTGATTCACACGGCATGCAGCAGCGGGCGATTGGCGTGGTTGCCTTGGAACCTGGGCCACCACTTCACACGCCAAGTGATCAGCAGTGTGGGGTTGTCAGCCGGTGCGAGAGGAGTCCCATCACAGCACGCCTGGGAAGCGGGGAATGCAGGTGTGACCAGCTGTGTTTACATAAAGTCTGTGCCACCTCACCTGATATCCTAATTATTTGTTTTCTAAACATCGAATCTCCTTATCAGAGTTTCACGTTTTTCGTCCTCTTGGACTACCTTTTTGTTGGTACTCGTGCTGGTACCATTTTCAAATTCAAATAAGAAAAAACAGATGTAGATTATTGCTTTATGTACCCAGCTATGGTTATTGTTAACCCCTATCTTGGGAAATATACTCCCTTCCCGTCAGAGCCAACTTTCCTGCAGACTTGAAACATGATGGAGACGGATGGCACCATATCTCCTGTGGCCTAGGCCCTAGGGTGTAGATAAGTTAGCATACATGAATAAGAATCCTGGACCCAGCAAGGGCTATCTATCTATCTATCTATCTATCTATCTATCTATCTATCTATCTATCTATCTATCTATCTATCTATCTATCTATCTATCTATCTATCTATCTATCTATCTATCTATCTATCTATCTATCTATCTATCTATCTATCTATCTATCTATCTATCCATTCGTCCGTCTGTCTGTATATGTTATGTTAATTTTATTTAATATAGTGCCCATATCGCTCCAGGATGGGCATCTCGGAGCTAAAACAGTCACATACAAAAAATAGAGCTCCGCTAAAAAATAAATGTTTTAAGCATTTTTCAGAATTTATTGTAATCCGTGCAGACACGAAGGTGAAGAGATAAATTATTCCAGTATAAGAGGTCAAGTAGTAGAAGGCCCTGCTTCCACGTCTTGTCAGTCGAATAGAAGGTACAATCAGCAAGCTTTGTTCTTAGATCTTAAAATCCTAGCTGGGGAGTAGCGACAGTTTTTTTTGCAGGTAACTAGGAGCTTTACCCATACATTTTGAAGATGATTCCATGCCTTCCTGGTAACAGGTGTAGAGATTTCGGCACTGGTATGGAAGGAGAGCCGAAGGGAGGCTACAGACAAGCATAGTTGCCTTGTTTTGTAGCACTTGTAGTTTGGACATAATTGTCTCATTAGGTGAGGCCAATAGTGCATTGCCATAATCCAGCCTGCTTACTATCTGTGTCTGAACTAATGTTTTTCTAGCTTCAATGAGAAGAAATGGGAAGACTTTCCTCTGTAGGCACATTGTATTGAAACAAATTCCCATAGTAGATAGAACTTGTTCTTTCATGGACAGAGCTTGATCTATCTTTACTCCAAGAATCTTTACGCCCTGTCTAGTGATGGGGACAGCAACTAATTCTGGTGGCCAACAGTTGTCCGACCAGAGTTGTTGGGTGGACCTTACCGAACAGCATGTTTGTTCCACATTCAGCTGTAGGCAATTGGTTGGTATACTTACTGAGATCTATATAATTTTCTTAGCAAAGCATTATTTAGCTCTTTCCAGATAGTTGTCAAAGGAGATGAACAGCTGTGTGTCATCAGCATATGATATTATTTCAAAGTCAAATGACCGTGCGAGCTTGGCCAGGAGTGTAATATTATGTTAAATAAGGTAGGGCTCAGACAGGAGCACAGTGTGATACCCTTGTCAATCCTCACAGAACAGGATTTAATGGGCCAAGAGCTATAGTTTGCGTTCTTTTTCCCAAAACATCTTGGAACTATTTAAGAGCTGTCCTGTGAATACCTATCTCATGCAGTCTCTGTAGCAGCCTAGTATGAGACACAATATCGAAAGCTGTGGAAATGTCCAGCAGCACTAGCATGGAGGGTGATCTGGCATTGAGAGAGTGTATTAATGATAATGAATCAGTAACAGCTAACAGTGCTGTCTCAGTACTGTCAGAAGACCTAGACCCTGATTGGGAAGTGTCTAGGATTGTGTTCACCTCAAGATAGGCTGTAAGTTGTTTACTTATTAAGCCTTCTAATTGCTTTCCTAAGAGAAGCAGCAATGAGATGTCTCAATAGTTGGATTGTTTTTTGGGATCCATATTGGCTTTCTTTTGTATGAGTGAAACCTGTGCAGAATGCCAAACTAGGGGATTTGTTTCCAGTTTCCACTGCTCAGTGAAACAGAGACTGTCCTGCGGGTGCAAGATGATTGGAGAGTAGGGCAATGATCCTTGGTGAATATGGATCCAGAGCAGAGCTAGAGAAGGCCTTTTCTAAAGCCATCTGGACCTGTTCAAGAGAGAATGGTTCAACATTTTTAGACTGTAATTGCCGTTGGATGGAAATGAATTGCCATTAACCACCTCTTCACACTTTTCTTGGAGGCTGGAGAATTTCCGATATATGTGTTGTATTTTGTCCTCAAAGAAGTCTGCAATATGTATATGTTTTCACTACAAAACCAAAGGTTATAGGGACATTATAGTTAGGTTCAGATTTTACACACATAAAACTATAGAAATTCAGCAGGTATAGTAATAGTTATCTCAAGAAACTTTTACTCACAAAAGTGTAACTGGACCATGCAGAAAAAGGAGAAAAAAAACAAGTTCCATCCTGAGCTCTATTGTTTTCTCAGGATAACCAGAGCTTTTAGAGTAGAGGCCTCACTCACTTATCGTGAAATGCTTCATCATTGGCACCTATCAACACCCTAGTAGGGTAAGCTCTTAGATAAAATGAAAATGGATAATACAGGGATCCAGAAAAGAGTGGGTAGTGAGTTAAAAATACCTCACAGTATATCCCAAAACAAATGTTGTATTTTGCGGTGGTGTTATCTCTCGATTCGCACACCATAATATTCAATTTCACAACTCTGCCACAGAGAACAGAGATGCACTCCCTCTACAAAGCATCGTTTTATAAGGTAGCAATCAGGATGATTAATTTACAGCCTAACTCTTTTCTGACTATTCTACTCCTTGATCATAGGCAACTGGTTAGAAGTTCAAATGTGCCGCACTGACTGGTTCAATATTTGCATGTTGTCCATCTTGCTCTTCGTGAGGGTCATTGCGGAAAACTGATATAATGCATTCTGTGATCAGTAGTTTACAGCACACCATATTCACATCACACCTCAAATAGGTAAGTATTTAGCCAGGACAATCAGTATCCATAATCCTGTGTGCCAAAATAACACTAACTCATTTTCCCGCCTGTCCTCCCACTAAATGTGGAGCAGGACAGGGGGATTGGCACCCCCACTATCTGGGGAAGCCTGGGCTGAACTTGAAAGGCGGCATCGCCTTTGAAGCTTCCTGCCCTGGAAGACCATTCCGTCCTGGAGGAGGTGTTACGCACCTCAGCCCAGAGCAGGCTTTGTTTCTGGCCTCTGAGAAGGCAGGCTCTCATCCAATGAGGTCAGAAACATGTCTGGTGGTGTCAGCCTGGCTATGACTTGGAGCTCGGAAACTTGTAATGGCAAGTATCCAGCCCATGTACTCTCTATGGCTTCCCTGGGCACTTACAATATCCAAAAATGGCTCAGATTTTGCATATCTGCTCATGCAGATATGTCCACACATGGGATATAGTGCACCCTGCCTTAGGGCTGTAAGGCCTGCAGTAGGGGTGCCTTACCTATACCTCATGCAGTGTACAGGGGCATGGCACACATGGCTGTGTGCCATGTTGACTCTTGGGATTTCTCGGCACCAAGTCACACAACATGCAGTGGCAATTTGCATGGTCTTGGTGAGCTGTCTCTGAGGTGGCACAATTCACGCTACAGTCCCAACAGACCCTTCTCGATTCCCATGCCCTAGGTACCAGGGGTACCATTTATTAGGGACCTACAGGGGTGGCTAAAGTTGTGTCAATCGCAGTACAGTTTTGGGAAAGAGATCTGGCCCTGAGCAATCACATACGCAGACGATATGCAATTGATCCTCACCCTGGACAAAAACTCGACCAAAGCAGAAGAAAGATTTCGCAACTGCCTCACATCGGTCATGAAATGGATGGAGTCAAACCATCTCAGGTGCAACAGCTCCAAGACCGTGATTTTGCCATTCGGAAAAGCAAACAATTTCAACCCCACCCAATGGTGGCCCGCAAACTCAGACCCTCCGCCAGCCACCGTAGATACAGCCAAAAACCTAGGTTTCAAGTTTGATCTGTCACTCTCCTCCCATAAACAAGTGCTGAATATGGCAGGCACGTGTTTCCAAATCATCAGAACACTAAGGAAATTCTTTGATCTGCTGCCTCTGCACGCGAGGAAAACTTTCGCGGTGGCAATGATTTTATCACGTCTAGATTATGGGAACAGCCTTTATGCAGGGACAAAAAAGATGGTAGTCAAAAGACTCCAAGTAGTCCAGAACGCCGCCGCACGGCTGGTGCTGGGGCTCCCTAAACGGTCATCTTCGGCCGAAGCCCTGAAAACCCTCCACTGGCTCCCAATACACAAAATGATCCTTTTCAAGGTCCTGACCATCATCTATAAAGTCACCACAGAAAATGGCCCACAATATCTAAGAAAGAAAACCACACCATACATAACCAAACGAACTCTGCGGTCTTCAGCCAAAAATCTGCTCACCATCCCCAATTTTAAAATGAAAACCCGAAGAGGAAAAACCCTGGCAGCACTCGGAACTAGGGCCTGGAACTGCTTGCCAACACAACTAAGACACACCAACAATGAACCGGCTTTCAGAAAGCTGCTCAAAACATGGATATTCAGCACTTCAGACCAGAAGATTTTAGCATTAATATGAGCACTCCCTGTTATCCCTCCTTTTTCTCGCACTGGACCATTGATCTCCCGCCATGCTCTCCGTCCAGCCAGGTCCAAAAGCGCCAAGATGCTCCCTGGAGTGAACGTTGCGCTATACAAAAACTATTTTCATTCATTCATTCATTTAAGTGCTTAATGTTGAGCTTTAATTCATGTGAAATGAGCATCATGGCCAGAACGGCCCCCAGGGACGCCATCACCCAGGGCCTGGCCATGACTTAAGGGGCAGAGGGCTGTGCGTCGCCCCTCATCGGGCCGATTTCAGCCCCAGGGAACCCATCCCCTGGGGCCAGGCAAAAATGTAAGGGGGAGAGGGACCACCCTATCTGGTCTAATTTCGGCCCTGTGTACCTCATGCCCCAAGACTCGCCCACAATTAAATGAGGCAGGAGCATGCAGCCCCTCTCCTGGGCCAATTTTGACCCCAAGGGCCCTATCCCCTGGCGCTCTGCCATGTGTCCCGGTGTGCCCTGATCTCAATCAGGGTACCAAGTGTGCCATGGGACCACAGGAGGTCAAGTCCCAGCCAGCTCCCTGCCTCCTGCAGGACACGGCATTGTTGGGAGCAGTTAGACATGCAGCTACCTGTGTGCAAGAGCAATTTTCTTTAATCTCTTTCCCTGCCCACAGAAAGAGATGAAAAATCCTCAGCCAGCAGGCTGAAGCACTTTGATGGCTCCCACTTGGAGGAAGCGGATTGGTTGCTTTTGCTTGTCAAAAGCAAACAGCTATTTCCGAGGGTGGGCACCCCCGGACATAGCAGGAGGTGGCCCTAGGGGTGGCGGTCCCCAGGGCCATATATGGCCCAGAAGGGGGGCCGTGCGCCCGTCAGTCTTTTAAAAAAATAATTCGCCCGGTAATGTGGTGGTCTTTAGGGCCAGGGTCCGCCTGGACTCCCTCTTTCAATGTTTATTTTAGCCTCAGGGAGTTGGTGGTCCCTGAGGCCAGTGGAAGGTCAGAGCAGCGCCCCCTATGAATGAATGAATTAATCTTATTCTCACGAAGCGCAAACTTTGCCCAAAGGCATCAAGTCACTGCAGATAGAGCTGGGGTCTCTGGTACATAAAAGGCTCCCAACAATTAGGTGGTAAAGAGCCAGGTCTTCAAAGCCTTGCGGAAAAGAGAGTGGGACTCTTGTTGGGGGATTGTCTGTGGAAGAGTGTTTCAAAGCTTAGAGGCAGCAACAGAAAAAAACTCTTCCCCCCACCTGGCTCTCCTGAACCTAGGAACTACCAGCCAGTTTTTACTGGTAGATCGTAAATGCTTGGTAGGAACATGTCATTGGAAAAGCCTTTTGATGCCTTCAAAGCCTAAGTAATAAAAGACTTTGCGAACGAGGCAAACGGCCTTGATTAAGATTCTCCTGCATAGAGGAAGCCAGTACATCTTACAAATAGATCCCGAGACTGGGTGGAATTTAGGAAGATCCATCATGAGCATGGCCGCTGCGTTCTCTACAAGCTGTAGTTTGTGAATGGATCCCTTATTAATGTCCGGATATAGGGCATTACATTAATCCAATCTGGACAGGACCAGGGTGACAACTGCCTGCTTTTAATGGGAAAAATAAAGACATGGAGAGATCTTCCTCAAGACCCTGATGATGCCAAAACAAGTGGAAACCGTTCTATCAATCTGGGGGTCGAAAGAAGGAGAGCTGTCAACTATGACACCAAGATTTTTTGCTGTTGGACCTGGACAGGGGCATGAACCGAGCATTTCAAGCATATTATTTTATAAATTGAGCCTCAGGGAGGTGGTGGTGCCTGCAGGTGTCCATGTGGGCACCCAATTAAAAATTACATTAGCTCCAGAAAGCTGGTGGCCTCATGAAGATTCGTCAAACAAAGCCAAAGTTATAGGCAAGTCAAAGAACGCTTTTCCTATGAAAACATGGTCCTAACTACAATACATATTTATGTATAGGCATTGGCCCTTTCTGCAGGGTCCTCCCCAAACCTTTTGCCCTCACCTTCCTGTTTTTTTAACCGGTGTTTGTTGGCTTTTAGGACTCTGAAACTGTACCACTGCTAACCAGTACTAAAGTGCTTGTGCACTCTCCTTTAAACATGGTAAAATTGGCTTACACCCAAGTGGCACATTTAATTTACTTATAAGTCCCTAGTAAGGTGTTACTGCATGAGACCCATGCTCGCTATGCCACCAGATTCAAGCTAGCCTGGCTAATGAGGGGTGTTATTCGAATCCGGTCCCAGGAGGCTTGTTTCTGGTCCAGGAAGGACCTAGCCTTGCAGCTCGGTCTGGACTGTTCCCATGGGGCACAGGGTCAACACTGAATTGCATATGAATGATCCGATAGGTATGGAAGAGTTAGAAAAAGACTATACTGAGGAAGAATTAAAATTAGCCATTTTCTCCCTCCCATCTGGAAAGGCTGCCGGAGATGACACTCTCCCTATTGAAATTTATAAATTATGCTGGGAGGAACTCGTGCCTGTACTTTGTTTGGTCATTAATCAGTTTGTTACAGATGATGGGGCCCCTCATCTTGGAACACCGCCAAAATTATATTTTTCTTAAAAAAAAAATAAAACTCCCACGGAATGCGGATCTTACCGCCCAATCTCTTTGATTAATGCTGATGCCAAGGTGTTTGCCAAATTACTAGCCTTGAGACTGTCCCCTATTATGCTGAGATTGGTTAGCAAACATCAGCATGGTTTTGTAGTAGGTAGAGACACGACGCAGCATGTAAATACGGCCATCACAGTACTTGACATGGCCGCAGTTGACTCCACCCCACTCGGTATTATACTACTTGACGCTGAAAAAGCTTTTGACCGAGTGGGGTGGGATTACCTGTGGTCAGTTTTGAAAGCAATGGGGTTTAAAAGCAAGTTCATTACAAAGATAAAAGCACTTTACTATTTACCTAATGCATTAATTGGATACGACTGCCTACTCTCTACCAAATTTCCCATAAGAAGAGGAACTCGGCAGGGATGCCCTTTATCACCCCTCTTATTTGCCCTCTCTATGGAACCTTTTATTAACGCCATACAGCTTCAAATTATGATAAAACCATTTACATTTGGGGCAAACTCTCTTAAAATAACAGCATACGCCGATGACTTGGCAATCTATACAAGCGATGTGACTGAATCTATGTTAGGTATAGTTAAAGAGGCAGAAATTTTTGGAAAAATTTCGGGTTATAAGCTAAACCTAGACAAAACCCAAATTATAGTCAACTATAAACCGCCAAGACCTGTGATGGAAGTATGCTATGCTGCTACTTACCTCGGCATTAAGCTAACATCTAATATAAGGGAAATTGTTTTACTGAACTATGATGCTTTATTAAAAGAAACCGAGGCCCTCCTACCACTTGGATGCTAGTGACAAGGTCAGCTCGTCATGGAGTGCCCATTCATTTCAATGGAAATCTAGCATAAATCGCTGACATGCCATAGCATCCAAGTGGTTAGAAAATGGCATAAGGTACCATTAAACCTTATCGGGAGAATCAACCTTATTAAAATGAACATTTTGCCAACATTTTTATACTTATTCAGATGTATACCGCTGAAAATAAACACAGTCTTTTTCAGAAAACTAGATGGCATATTGGGCAGCTTCATTTGGGGTTATAAAAAGAACCGAAGAGCACTTTCCTCTCTGAAACTACCATTTATAAAAGGAGGGCTTAATTTTCCAGATTTTCGACTATATTATTTTGCATCATTTTTGGGGCGGCTACAGAGCTTGTTTAATTCCAGCAACCCATACTTTTTTCATCAATTTATGCTGGGGCCAGATTGCTTGCAGTTTTTGACTAGAAGTAATGACCCAAACTACTTCAAAAGAGTGAGGTTCAAGACCGCAAAGGACATAATTAATATTTGGAGGATACTTATGAATCAGAATAAGCTATCATTTTATCATCCTCTTCTAAGTCTATGGAACAACCCAGGTTTACCTAGCATTTTTTCCGACTCTGGGAGCAAAATATGGGCGAGTCAAGGTATATTGAAACTTGGGGGATCTTTACGGCTCCTCAGGTTTTTTGGAGTTTGAAACATTAAGGTTATTTTATAAACTACCAGAGCACAATTATTTTAAATATGTACAAATTCGTGACTTTCTTGTAAAAAAATTTAAACTGAAAGAGACTGTGGATTCGGATTTCTGGCAATGCTTGTACAAGGGAGAGGAAAACCAAAAAATAACTATTAGTGAGGGATATAAGTGCCTTACTGAAAATAAACAAGACGAGTGTCCAAAAATAGCTGAGAAATGGGCCTTATGCTTTCCCATAGGTATCACCTCAAATGAAATATCATACTCTTTAAAGAAAATTGAAACGCTAGTCCATTCTTCAAGTTTAAAACTGCAAGCTTATAAAACAATATGCCAACTTTATCACACTCCTCTACAAATAAGCAAATGGTCCCCGAACACTGCCTTTAATGATCGAACTAAATGTCCAAAATGCCATCTACAGGCTGCTGATTTAGAACACATGTTGGTCCTTTGTCCTGCGCTAGTTTCGTTTTGGGACAGTATAGGAAAGATACTGAGATTGAAATTGTTAATTGATGCACCTTTAACATCTGAAATGATTCTGCTAGGTATACAGCCCAATCCTACACCTTTTCAAGATTTAATCTTTATTGTGCTTGCATGTGCAAGGCTAGTACTGGCTAGAGTTTGGATAGCTGATCAAGCACCTAATGCGAATGAATGGTGGTGTTTGGTTAAAGAGATACATCATATGGAGTTATCTCTAGCTAGAAAAAGAGGAGGGAAAGCAATGATTAAAGTAAAGAGAATATGGGGAGGCATGTTTTATACATCCGAAACTAACTAACTTGATTTGAAGCTATGTCTAACTCTAATTTAGATAAGATTGTATTTATTTTTGTGTATCCTTCATGTATTGTATTTATTTGCCCGTCTGAGTATTGTTTATTATTTACAAGTTTTGGTAAACTACTTTTTGTAATATTTGTGTAGACACTGGAATTTGTGTACAACAAAATTCTGATTATTCTGTTTAAATCTGCCTGTGATACCCATAAATAAAAAGGTTTAAAAAAAAAAACACTGAATTGCATATATGACTGGGTCTGAACTGGAATGGTGTGATATGCAAAGAAATGACAGATTTAACTAAGATCTGAGGGTGAATGATTGATTAACTCAGAATTCCGCCCATTATCTGTTCCTCTTGCATTTGTCGCCTTAAGTGGGAAGGGTATGCCCAGACGTGGGTCCGTGCTTGCTACGCCACCAGATTCAAACTAGCCTGACTGATGAGGGGTGTTACCCCAAAACCGGTCAGAGGATTCTTGTGTCTGGTCCAGGGAGGACCTGGCCTGGCCTCTGCAGATTGGCGAAGTTTGCTGCAGTTTTTTGCAGTGGGATTGAGCTTATGGGTGCACAAGGACCTCTTTAGAACTGTTCGAGCTGTGACAATGGCCTTGTTTTATTGCTGTTAAAACTGCTCCTTTCCAGTAGCCCTTGAGTGCTGCTGTAGGACCCCGGCAGCTGGAAGGGAGTCCCTTAACTCACTAAGGAGTCTATCCCACTCATAGGGAATGTCCCACGGGGAAGGGTCTTAGACTTTGTGGTCAGCTTTCTTAACCTCTTAAAGACCATTTAAGTGACTGTCTCCTTCCATTTGATCCTCCTCACAAGCCTTGCTATTTCAACACTCATGGAAGAGCCCACTGTCAGTCATTTGGCTGGCATGGGAGCTGTTAATTCAAGAGTTAGAGTCAAAGGATTATGATCACTTTTATGCCTGTTTGGACTTTTGAAGTTAATGAGGCAATTCACTAAAGATTCTGACAGGAAGATGTAATCAATAGTTGTAATTCCTTTAAAGGTGGAGGAAAGCTGCCAGAGTGTCTTGGGCCTCATATCATTGTATGGCTGAGGTTCATTTATAAGTTGTCAAAAGGTCATTACATTTTTCCCATTCTTTGGCTTTGGGGGCGGAGTTGCTTGTGCTCCCCAAGCCCCTAATATTAAAATCCCCAGGCAGCAGGATTTTGTGTGTGGTAAACTCCAAAAAGACCTCCTACAAACTGTCATAGAGATCGTCAAACGTGGGTGATTTTGATGATTTAAACACATTGTGGTAACAGGTTATCAATAGCAGAGGTGTTTTCTGTGGCGAGTTGTTGTCCCTGAGATTGCTACTGCTTGCAAAGCCAGTGAGTTTGGGTTGTGTGACACAGCCTCAATCTTGCATGTATGGTTAACAAAGATTGAATGACCTTCCAATGGGCGCCTGAAGAGATTGCTGCACATTGCAGGCTTGAAACATTTGCAGAATCCATGTAGGACTAGCAGGGTTAATGCCCTGGTCTCTTGCAGGCAGAGTATGTTACTTCCATCCAGGTAGACCAATGCAGACTTACTTGTCATGGTTGTCTTAAGGCCTGGAATGTTCCAGGATGTGGTTGTAAGATTGAGCTCTGTCTTTAGCTTCCAAGTTGGATACTGGCCTAAAGAGACGTTGCGAGGAACAATGGTCCTGGCTGCTTCTATAGTGAGCATCTCCTTGTAGGCTTGAAGATGAGGATTCTAGTGCTCTTAAAGGTTGAGGGGGGTGAAAGTCTACACTTAACTGGATGGCAGCTCATATAATATGGGAAAGACTTGGTTGTAGTGCCATTCAGCCACAGGCAATTGGACAGTGGATCGGGGTGATGTCTGGTTTTAATTGTCGAAGTCACAGATGTTGTCGGATTTGAAGTGGACCCAGTGGGTGTTTGTCCCCATTTCAGATTGTCTGTTGGGACAAACTGGGAGGCTTCCTGGCCCAGGCCCGTTGAGCAGTGAAACATTAGGCAGAAGAGTGCTTTGGTGACAGATGGCAATCAAAAGAGGCCCTATTGAGAGCTGGTTTAGAGTAGTTACCTTAGGCCCTTGAATGAATGGTGACCTGTTAATTGTGTCAGTGTAGAAGAAGACTGTTCGTACTTATCTCCACTGTTTGTTTCTCAGACATAGTTTCAACTAGTGGAACGTACCCTGATCCCTTTAAATTGGCCTTTGATGACTGGGCGCCATTGACCCCTTGCATTTTGTTTAGGGTGCTGGTTGAAGGACCAGTTGCTACATCCCCTATGGGTGGTCCCACAGGCATTTGTGGCCAGGGCGGTGTGGTTTCCTATTGTTTCTTGCGAATAGATTATTGTGCATGTACCTTCTGGGGTCTATGTGTTTGGTTTAGGTAAGCCTGAGCAATGTTGAACTGCTCCTAGAGTCTGAGATCTCCTTTTTGCAAGACACTGTTCTTTGACTGTTTTTTCAGCTTCCTTTTCACCTTTCTCGAACAAGGAGAGTTTATTGAAGAGGATGGTGGTATTGGAGTTCCTTATGGTTGGGTTGCTTTACCCTTTTCGGTCATGCCTGGAATGGACTTGTCCACCATGACGCAAGAGGAGTAGATGGAAGGAGTAGTGAGAGGATAGGGCCCTCGTTCAGTATTGTGGGAGATCACTGCTGCTATGATGGACGGAGGGCAACAGCAGTTGTTGGTTGATTTGACTGGGACTGAGCTGTTTGGGAGCAAATAATTTGTTTTTGTTGCAGGACAACACGCCTTAACCTTGACACTATCCACAAGAGACCATAGTATTTCAGGTAAAGTGCTTACATTGTTGATTATGGGGGAGCATAGACTCGATTTTTCCACCCCTGTACCACCAAAACCTTTTCCAATGAGCTTATTCTAAGCCCCAGAACCACTAAGCTTGAATCAACAGATAGAATTAGGTCTATCTGCAGCTCCTTTTTTTGAGATTGCCATAAAACTGCTCAGGCAAAGGTATCCTGCATGATGCAAATGGTGGACAAAGAGGGACTGGAGAGGCCATCAAGGGAAGACCCGTGTGTCCGTATCTGGATGGGGAGGATAGGCCTAAACGAGTGCTGTCTCCCAAATATTGGTGTTTGCGCTAATGATTCTTCTATTCAGGCTTCAAATGTAGTGAGAAAACACTTTGATAGGTTCCTCAGTTCCTGGATTGATATATGTTTCCTGCTGGACTTCTTTTGGGGGGGATAAAGTGGGTTGAGCCACTGATTTAGTTTTTTCAGAGTCCTGTTCCAGTGATGTTGCCTCTGCATGTTGTCAGCATCCGCGTACATTGTATGCTATGTAGATCTTCGTCTTCTAGGGGATCTTTATAATTCGGACTGTTGAGGTGGTTGTTTCCTCCAATTTATGATTTCTCTGGAGTAATTCCCCGAAAAGCCATCTCCTTGTGACCTAGGGGAGAATTAGGTTGGTGTGTCTCCTCTATGCGCTGATCTTCCCAGCTTAGCTCTGGTCAGAAGTGTGACCTGCGGGGTTTTTGCCTAATGGCAGGCAAAACCTCTTGACCTTCACTGTGTAAGTTTGTGGAAAGATTCCCAGACCCCATTGGGCCAGATGAAGCGAGTGAATGAATCCCTTGGAGAGGGATTTTGCTAAAGTTTTCACTGATCAGCCATTGAAATAGTCATGTCAGGTAATATGACTGTGGATGTACCTCCTTGACAGATCTCCTTCTATCCCTGGGTCCCCAGCGTGTTGAGGAGAGAAACATGTGGTGTGGTCTTTAGAGGGGCGATTGTGGATGTGAGAAGGGCCATCTGAGAGAGCATAGCCTTTATTCCAGTGAAAGATTTTAGTTTTTGAGCATTTTCCTTCTCTTAGATCTTTGGTTTCAGTCTCTACAGCTTGAGCAACTAGGGCACCGCCCCTGGTTCATGCTAGCCTCAAGGTACACTCAAGGGATGTAGCTCCTAATCCTAATCATTAGCTGTTGGTTAGTCAAATTAGTCTGGCTGCCCCGGGTCAAATGGTGTTGTACCTTACCCTCTTAAACATCTCAGTTCAAATGACTCAACTAATTGAGATCCCTCCTCGGTGCTGCCTCACCTCCCCTATCCAGTAATAATAAGTAGAAGTAAGTACAGGGAATACAGGAAGTTGTGGGGGGCACAACCACACCATTTTGCACATTAATGCACAGTTGGACGCTGCTGTTAGTGTAGGACCCTTTTTCCGATAGTAGCCACAGGTAGCCCTAGATGGCCTTGGTATCCCCCGATATCCTGTAGAACAACTGGGAGGCAACTGGCGTACTGGCATGCTGACAGAGGTGGATGGGTTTAAACGCAGTCACGCCTTACGTCCTGCACCTGCACCAGCACCAGTACCTTCCACTATCCTCAAGATGGGGGGCTGTGTTGCCAGAGTTGTGGGAGCTCACTGGGGGAGCTGGTTATTCAGTAGCTGGCAGCTCATAGGTCTCCTATGTTTTTTGATGGACCCGCGCTGCACTGCTACTTGCTGCCCCAAGACTCTAGGGCTCATCCATGCACACAGCCAAAGCTCGTCGAGCTCATACTGCCACCTAGGGGGCCAGAAGAGATGTGATCCGGAGACATGTGCTGTAAAAAACCTGTAGAAGACTATGGTGGGCGGCCTGATGTGAATGTCATTATAGTGCTACGGTGACACCAAAAAGTCTACAGTCACTACAATCACTAGGAACAGAAAGGCAGGCAGGCTCTTCTAAGCACAAGCCGCACCCGCAACCATAGGCAAGCCACTTCTGAACCCGCTGGGCATCGCCAGCTGTGCCTAATGGGCACTGCTCACTTCAGCAGCCATCGCAGGACTTTTCACTTCTGCTCTCTGCTTCTGCCTATGGCAGCTTCGGGCTGTCAGTCCATGACTCCTTGACTCTTTACTCTGCTCACGGCTTATCTCGCTCGCCACCACTGCCTTTTGCCTTCCACACCCACTTCGAGTGTCCTAACTAGCTCCCCAGGCTCACGTTGCATCTTCTGCTGCACTTTCCGCTTCCGCCTTAAGGTACCTATAGCTTGTGCCCCCTCCATGCACAGTTTTCTCATTAATAATTTTACTGCAAAAGTTGCATTGATATTAATAATTATTTCATAAAAGATGTCAGCAGTTATGAAATATGTGGGGTAATTAGCTGTGTATGGTTAGTGTTGGATCTGGCCCTTTTGGCAGGTTCACCCCGAAACTTTTGCTTTTTCCTAGCCTGTTTCTGGAACCTGGTGGTGGTGATTTTAGGCCTTGGCGCACTTTTTCACTGTGGTACAGTGTAAAGTGCGTGAGCTCTCTGTGTATGTGTGGTGAGTGACCTGCCCTCCCATAGAAATGAATGGGGAATATGTATGCCCATGGTAGTTCCTGATGTGTGGGGAGTGCAGGGCCGAGTTTGATATGTGCGAACTCGTGAGATTGAATGCTGTGTAATGGTGTATGGGGCATGGTTGTGTCTAGTCTAGAAGTGCCACTTTTAGAAGTTGGCATATTTGTGTAGTCTGTGGCTGGCGTGTGATTGGCTGGTGAGCCTGGCCCAGAGTGCCTGGGCCTGCTTGTGGATTGACTGTCTGGTTTGAGGGTGACAGGGGCTGCAGCGCCCCCAGGAGGTTGTCTGAGTCAGCCCGTGGATGAAAGGCTGCATCTGCTGCCAAGGAAGTGGGAGGAGATGGCACCTAGGAGTGAATGAGGCTGTGCCTGCCTGCCACAATGCTGGCTCCACCTCCCCGCTGGGCGACTGTAACCTCTGTCCCTGATACTGAAAGAAAGAAGGAAGCCAGGAAGCCCAAGGGCTCCAGCAACACCCAAGAACTGGTTTAGACCGGGTTCAGATCCCACTTGCACAAAGACTTCAAAGACTTTTCTCTGTATAAGAAGGGGCTGTGTCCCCTTCCAAAATGTTCTTGTTTTTGGACTTGAATCTGCCAGGGGCATGCTGCTGCTTGGGCCCAGGGGAATCCCTGGGCCCTGCCCAGCCCCTGGACACCTGATGGACTTCCCTGTACTGGGAGCTGCTGGGCTCCACCTTATGTCCTGGACTGCTGAGGTCCTGGACCCCTGAAGGACTTTGCAGGACTTTGTGTGCCTTTAGCGCTGGGAGCGCTTTACTCTCACTGTTAAGTGCTGGGAGCGCTTTATCCCTGCTCTAAGCACCTGGAAGCGCTTCTATTTCCACTGGGACCTTGTTGGTCCTCTAGCGCTGGGTAGCGCTTTTATTTCCCGTTTATTTAGTTAATTTACGGGTGCCACCCCGTTTTTATTTAATTATTTGAAGCCGGTGCCCACCCGGCATTGCCCCGTGTTGATTTCACCGCCGCTGGCCCAGAGATCGAGATAGAGGAGCTGCGCCCGCCCCCCCTGCCAAGGGCCGCACTGCCATTGGCGGCCCTCAGCACAGGAAGCCAGGCAAGCAGTGGCGCGACGTGGGCGGGGCCTCGAGGCGGGCACTTCCGCTTCCCCATGCCCGGGGGAAGCCTGCTCTTGTTTCGTTGCCGGTCTCCCATGTGGAGAGGGAGACCTGAAAGGCTGGCCGCGAGGAGGGAGACCAAGAGGAGCGAAGGAAGCTGTCGGCCGGGTCCCCCTGGGGCTCCCGAGTGAAGGGAGAGCCCCGGGAGAGAGAGAAGTCTGGCGCGAGGGCAGCGAGGCTCCCAGAATGGAGGGAGAGCCTGACAGATGAGGAGCAGCAGCCGCAGTCAGCCGGTGAGTGGGGCCGGGAGAGGGAGTGAGGAGGCACTCTGCCGGTGCCTTCACCCTGAGTGGCCCCACTTGATAACGGGCCACTCCCACGGTTGCGGGGCATTTATTCCTTTGAGTCCCCCAGAGGGGGCGCTCCACCGAAGGCGCCAGTTTGTTCGTTGAGCCCCGAGAGGCTCCCGCAGTCCCCCTTGATGTGTGAAGAGGCCCGTGGGGCCTCGCTTGATGCCGAGTCCCCAGAGGGGGGCTCCAACGATGCCACATGTTTCTGAAGAGCCCCCGAGGCTCAGGGGCATCATTGATCTCAAGCCCAGAGAGGCTCAAAGGGGGCACAGTTGTTTTCAGAGCCTGAGGGGCTCCTATATTTGGGGGTAGTTCTGGTCTAGGGTCAGCGAGGACCCTGTCGCAGTTTTTATTTCCCAGCTGCCCAGTAATTAGTGGGCAGCTGCACCGTTTAGGTCTTGGGATGTTCACAGGTGCCCAGCAAGTAGTGGGCACCTGCACCGTTTAGGCCCCTGACATTGAGACACAGGGCGTCCTAGCCCTAACAAGGCCAGTTGGCCTAGGGACTGCCACAGGTGGTGGCTTATGTAGGTTTTGCGCAATTGAGTGGTTTTTCCTTGCACCTCTGAATGTTTTAGGCATCATGTGGTTTTGCGCTATTGAGATATGTTCTGGCACCTCTGAATGTTTTTGATGCATCATGTGTCTTGTTATTACACCGCTGAATGTTTTATGCATCATGTGTTTTCTTTCCTCACACCTCTGAATGTATTTTTATGCATCATGTGTTTTCTTTCCTTACACCTCTGAATGTTTTATGCATCATGTGTTTTCTTTCCTTAACCGCTGAAAGTGTTTTTATACATCATGTGTTTACCTTTTTCCCTACACCTCTGAATGTTTTAGGCATCATGTGTAATGTGTTCTTGCTGATACCCCTAAATGTATTTTATTCTTAGGTGGTTGTTCTTTCCAGTACAGGTGGTCCTAGTGAGGTCCTGGTCCCCTGCGTGACATTCTCCTAAGGTGTTTAGGGTTGCGTAGGTGGTACTTACCTGTTCCCAGTAGTTACTGGATGTGATTTATAACTGTTATTTTATATCCTTTTATTCTAATTTCTGACAGTATTTCTATTTCTAAAAGTGTTGATTCTGACAGTGGCCTATGTGGCCCTGTCTTGTAAATAATCCCTTATGAATATTGCCCGTGCCAGTTGGCACAATGTACATGTGTGATTTCTATCTGATGTGTTTTGACAATACAAAAGTTATTTTAATATAACCTTGTGTGGAGTTCCTTTTGTGGTGTGCCTAGGATGTTGTTGCTGTTGTGCGCTGGCGCAAATGCTTTACACATTGCCTCCGAATTTAGCCTCACTGCTCGTGCCAAGCTACCAAGGGGGTGAGCAGGGGTTATCTTGGCGTGTGACTCCCTTGCCCTGACTAGAATGGTGGTTTCTGCCTAGCTTTGGCGTCAGCCTTAGCCTACCAGAAATAGCCAGTTCTAACATTGTTGCTCAGCGGTGCGAATTTGGACTTGTGTTTGCGCAGTGCCACAGCGACAACTGGCTACATTACAAAACTCTGCATTTTTCAGATAGTCACATGTTTGGGATTATTGTTTGTGATTTTGTTTTTCCTCAAGAGTGTCATTTTCAGATGGTGTTCCTGCGCTTTATGTTTAGTGGCAGATGAGAAAAAATGACAGGGCGGGACGCCAGTAGAGGAGGAGGTTCCCATAGATTAGGAATCCCTTGCTGGGTCCAGTGTCCAATCCCTGTTCTTGTTCCTGTGTGGGTAGATGTAAGAGAGGGAGTGTGGAGGAGAAATGGCTTGCTTGGGAGGGTCGTTATCCCCTGAGTGTAGTGTGTGTGTGTCTGGATTCCCCAGTATGGTAGGATCCAGTGGTAACAGCTTAAATGTGTCCAGTGCGTGAAGTCCCATTCCCAGTTCCCAGAGTATGGTGCCTGGTGCTCAGTAAGAGGGGTACAGGTTGAGAGTCAGGGGCAGTGAGGAACTGTCTCACCAGTCTAGAGGGGGAGTGTGTGGATGAGTGCTGTGTTGAACTGGAGGAGTTGGTGAGTTTTTTTAAAGGAGCTTGCACAGGAGGTGTACCTCTGGTGGTGTGCAGGAAGTCCTGCAGAGGCACTGGATAAGAAGGTGGATTTCTGGTGGTGTGCTAGATGTCTCGCAGAGGCATTAGGGAGTGATTCTAAAAGTAGTGGCTTGTGTATCTGATGATCCTGTGTAGGGGAAGATGTTCATGTGTAGCCCAGCTAGGTCCCAGTAGGATGGTAGCGGTGTAGGGGCTCACGTCCTGTCTCAGTGGAGGCGGAGTGAGTGTGGGACGGTGTGTCCCACGTTGGCCCGAAACCCTGTCTCAGGGCCTGGAGGGTTCCCTAAGGGAGCGCCAGGTCAGGGGCCTAGGCTGAACTTACTGGTCATTTGAGGAGGATCTTCCTGTGTCTAAAGGACTGGGAGTGTCTGTAACCAGAACTCTGGCGGTCCTGGTGTTTGGCTGGCTTCCAGGGGTACCGCTCCAAGGTGGGAGGGTGCAGAACTCTGGAAGGGGGTGCAGAGGGACGGTGTCCTTACTTCTGACCCCGGTGCAACCTGAGGGTTTAGATCCTAGGTTGGGAGATTAGGAAGCTTCCAGGTCAAGAGGAATCTCTACCAAAGTGGATCAGCTGAAGAGACTGAGGGGGCTGCCCTTGCTGTGTGATCTGGGGCTCACCTGCAGTTTGTTGTTTCCGCTAAGGTGGAGGAAAGGGGACATTGCTGTGTGCTGTGTCCCCCCCCCCACCTGCTTGAAGGGGGACTGTGCTGTGTGCTTTGTACCTCAGAAGTAAAACAGTTTCCAGGTGGTAGACCAGTGATGGAGTGAGATCCTGATCTGGTGGGAGAGTTGTGTTCTGGTGAGTGCTTCCCTGTGAGGGTGCGGAAACCCAGAAGTAGAGGTAGGGTGGGGCATTCTTGCCCGTGACCTCTGGTCAGCCTGGGGGTGTGGACCCTAGGTTGTTGGATCAGTGGTAGTTGTAGCTACCCTGAGAAGGAGAGTGGAGAGTGGCTATTGTGTGCCAGGGGTTACTGCCCCCCGCTCTGTGGATTGGTTAGGACCTGTGATATTTGGATGGCCTAGGGCCAGGTCTTGACTGTGGATGACTAGGGAGTACCAGTGGGGTATCCTGGTTGTGCCAGAGAGCTTTTGTTGAGAGAAATCTATGTAGGTTCAGAGTGGCGAAAAACCGGATGGTGTCCCTGCCGTGCGGGCCCGTGTCCGTGTTTTGTCGCCCAAAGCAGTGAAGCCCATCAGTGGAGTGATTGGTCTACCCTGCGTTTTGGCTGGAAGGGGGTTGTGTTGGACCTGGCCCTTCTGGCAGGTTCACCCGAAACTTTTTGCTTTTTCCTAGCCTGTTTCTGGAACCTGGTGGTGGTGATTTTAGGCCTTGGTGCACTTTTTCACTGTGGTACAGTGTAAAGTGCGTGAGCTCTCTGTGTATGTGTGGTGAGTGACCTGCCCTCCCATAGGAATGAATGGGGAATATGTATGCCCATGGTAGTTCCTGATGTGTGGGGAGTGCAGGGCCGAGTTTGATATGTGCGAACTCGTGAGATTGAATGCTGCGTAATGGTGTATACGGCATGGTTATGTCTAGTCTAGAAGTGCCACTTTTAGAAGTTGGCATATTTGTGTAGTCTGTGGCTGGCTTGTGATTGGCTGATGAGCCTGGCCAAGAGTGCCTGGGCCTGCTTGTGGATTGACTGTCTGGTTTGAGGGTGACAGGGGCTGCAGAGCCCCCAGGAGGTTGTCTGAGTCAGCCCGTGGATGAAAGGCTGCATCTGCTGCCAAGGAAGTGGGAGGAGATGGCACCTAGGAGTGAATGAGGCTGTGCCTGCCTGCCACAATGCTGGCTCCACCTCCCCGCTGGGCGACTGTCACCTCTGTCCCTGATACTGAAAGAAAGAAGGAAGCCAGGAAGCCCAAGGGCTCCAGCAACACCCAAGAACTGGTTTAGACCGGGTTCAGGGCCCACTTGCACAAAGACTTCAAAGTCTTTTCTCTGTATAAGAAGGGGCTGTGTCCCTTTCCAAAATGTTCTTGCTTTTGGACTTGAATCTGCCAGGGGTGTGCTGCTGCTTGGGCCCAGGGGAATCCCTGGGCCCTGCCCAGCCCCGGGACACCTGATGGACTTCCCTGTACTGGGAGCTGCTGGGCTCCACCTTATGTCCTGGACTGCTGAGGTCCTGGACCCCTGAAGGACTTTGCAGGACTTTGTGTGCCTTTAGCACTGGGAGCGCGCTTTACTCTCACTGTTAAGCGCTGGGAGCGCTTTATCCTTGCTCTAAGCGCCTGGAAGCGTTTCTATTTCCACTGGGACCTTGTTGGTCCCCTAGCGCTGGGTAGCGCTTTTATTTCCCGTTTATTTAGTTAATTTATGGGTGCCACCCCGTTTTTATTTAATTATTTGAAGCCGGTGCCCACCCGGCATTGCCCCGTGTTGATTTCACCGCCGCTGGCCCAGAGATCGAGATAGAGGAGCTGCGCCCGCCCCCCCTGCCAAGGGCCGCGCTGCCATTGGCGGCCCTCAGCACAGGAAGCCAGGCAAGCAGTGGCGCGACGTGGGCAGGGACTCGAGGCGGACACTTCCGCTTCCCCCTGCCCGGGGTAAGCCTGCTCTTGTTTCGTTGCCGGTCTCCCGTGTGGAGACGGAGACCGGAAAGGCTGGCCGCGAGGAGGGAGACCGAGAGGAGCGAAGGAAGCTGTCGGCCGGGTCCCCCCGGGGCTCCTGAGAGCCCCGGGGAGAGAGAGAAGTCCGGCGCCAGGGCAGCGAGGCTCCCAGAATGGAGGGAGAGCCAGAGAGATGAGGAGCAGCAGCAGCAGTCAGCCGGTGAGTGGGGCCGGGAGAGGGAGTGAGGAGGCACTCTGCCGGTGCCTTCACCCTGAGTGGCCCCACTTGATAGCGGGCCGCTCCCACGGTTGCGGGACATTTGTTCCTTTGAGTCCCCCACAGGGGGGGCTCCACCGAAGGCTCCAGTTTGTTCGTTGAGCCCCGAGAGGCTCCCGCAGTCCCCCTTGATGTGTGAAGAGGCCCGTGGGGCCTCGCTTGATGCCGAGTCCCCAGAGGGGGGCTCCAACGATGCCACATGTTTCTGAAGAGCTCCCGAGGCTCAGGGGCATCATTGATGTGCAGAGCCCAGAGAGGCTCAAAGGCCCCATTGATCTCGAGCCCAGAGAGGCTCAAAGGGGGCACAGTTGTTTTCAGAGCCTGAGGGGCTCCTATATTTGGGGGCACTTCTGGTCTAGGGTCAGTGAGGACCCTGTCGCAGTTTTTATTTCCCAGCTGCCCAGCAATTAGTGGGCAGCTGCACCGTTTAGGTCTTGGGATGTTCACAGGTGCTCAGCAAGTAGTGGGCACCTGCACCCTTTAAGCCCCTGACATGAGACACAGGGCGTCCTAGCCCTAACAAGGCCAGTTGGCCTAGGGACTGCCACAGGTGGTGGCTTATGTAGGTTTTGCGCAATTGAGTGGTTTTTCCTTGCACCTCTGAATGTTTTAGGCATCATGTGGTTTTGCGCTATTGAGATATGTTCTGGCACCTCTGAATGTTTTTGATGCATCATGTGTCTTGTTATTACACCGCTGAATGTTTTATGCATCATGTGTTTTCTTTCCTCACACCTCTGAATGCATTTTTATGCATCATGTGTTTTCTTTCCTTACACCTCTGAATGTTTTATGCATCATGTGTAATGTGTTCTTGCTGATACCCCGAAATGTATTTTATTCTTAGGTGGTTGTTCTTTCCAGTACAGGTGGTCAATGTGAGGTCCTGGTCCCCTGCGTGACATTCTCCTAAGGTGTTTAGGGTTGCGTAGGTGGTACTTACCTGTTCCCAGTAGTTACTGGATGTGATTTATAACTGTTATTTTATATCCTTTTATTCTAATTTCTGACAGTATTTCTATTTCTAAAAGTGTTGATTCTGACAGTGGCCTATGTGGCCCTGTCTTGTAAATAATCCCTTATGAATATTGCCCGTGCCAGTTGGCACAATGTACATGTGTGATTTCTATCTGATGTGTTTTGACAATACAAAAGTTATTTTAATATAACCTTGTGTGGAGTTCCTTTTGTGGTGTGCCTAGGATGTTGTTGCTGTTGTGCGCTGGTGCAAATGCTTTACACATTGCCTCCGAGTTTAGCCTCACTGCTCGTGCCAAGCTACCAACGGGGTGAGCAGGGGTTATCTTGGCGTGTGACTCCCTTGCCCTGACTAGAATGGTGTTTTCTGCCTGGCTTTGGCGTCAGCCTTAGCCTACCAGAAATAGCCAGTTCTAACAGTTAGGGCACAAGTTATAGTTACCTTAGGGCACCAGTTATAGTTTCTTGAGATAACTCTAATTATAACTGTTAGGTGTGTGGCCAAGCACTACCTTGAAAACCAGGACCGTCTGCAGGGATGATGAGTAGTTCTCCAACCCTTCTGGAACACCACTCAGAGCTGCTGAGGAGAACAGAAACCCTGGCAGGTGTCCCGGGGGAAGGGGATTAGACTGAGAATACAGAGAAACAGAAGACACAGCTCAGCTTCACCACCTGGACCAGCCAAGATCGTTTTTCAGAAATTGCGAAGTCTTTGTTATCTTCTTTACCTTTAAAAAGAGTCAATATTGTAACCACAACCTTCAAACGGTCTCATTGACTAATCACACAATAATGTTATCTAAAAACACCTCTGAAATGGATTGGAAATTAACCATTGAATTTTTGAGAAGTGAATGAATTCTTATTCTTCTATTAAAATTCTTTAACGCAATTAGACAGTCACAACAGGTTCGATAATAGGGCTACAAATAAGAGAATAAACATCTATGAAGATAAGAACACTTCTTGCCCAAACGTAATCATATGCCTCTATGTTGAATTATCTCACCTGTATTTTACATGTGGTAATATCTGGATTCACTCTATGCACTGATGCTTCTCAAGCGCATACTCAAACATTTAAGTGACAATATCAGGGTTCAGTTTATGCACTGATGCTTCTCAAGCACATACCAAAACATGAAGTAGTGATATCCTAATGTGTTCTCAAATGCGCATTCAAAAATATGCTGCTTCTCCAGCGAATACCAAATCATGAAGAAGTAATATCTACATCAGTTCCCAAACACGCATTCACACCTAAAATTGTAAGCAAATAATAAGATTCTGAATATCAACATAAAAGAATACAAACGCTAAGCGTAAAGTGTTCACTTAGCTGACTCAACCCTAAGAATGTACTCCGTAACACTGTCTTTATCATTGGAGCCGGCTCGATAACTTGAATGCAGACTTGGTCTTCATGCAACGGTGCCTGATTCCGGCCAGGATGATGTACTTGGGAAGTTCCTCGAAGAATGCGGCACACCCGGGAGAAGTAATCAAAGCAAATCGATGTGTCAGAGGGGTGTGGCTATTTATAGCCAATGAGCAGGGCGTTGTCTCAGCATCAGTAGCAACGTGTGTTCTGATGTATGACAACGTGATTGGTGAACGACTTCCGAGCCGTATACAAACAAGAATGGTTTCCTTGACGACAGAGAAGCCAAGTCGATGCGAAAACTCAGAACGCATCGGCTTGGTTTACAAATAGTACATTAATGCAAATAAACACCTAGGGGCATTATATAAATAACGCAATCAGTCCTAAAACCATACAAAGGCTCACTAAGCATTGGCAAATGCAAGCAAAAGGCTGCATCATGATTTAAGGGGCAATTAAGGGAGAATACACTGCATGGTGGTGACAAATCAAGCAAACCATTACACCTGTAGTGCAGTTCCTGACAATAACTACTGAATTTCTATGGTTTTGTGTGTGTAAATTCTGAACCTAGCTATAATGTCCCTGTAACCTTTGTTTTTTTTTTTGCAAAGTCTAGGTGTTTTAAATTCTATTTCCTAACTGTAACATCCCCCTAACCTTTGTTTTTTTCAGTGAATTTCTACTGCTTTTTAAATGCAGCTGGGGTTAGCCACAGGGCCTGTGGCCAACCCCGCATGCAGCCAATCCCACGTATGCAGCCGACACCAGAGTCCCCACATGTAGCACATCAGGGGGTTGGCTGTAGGGTCTGGCATGTAGCCAGGACCTGCGGCCAAACCCCAAAGGCAGCCAACCTATGAGGGGGTCCAATTTGGCACTGGGGAACCTTTTCAACCAGGCCTGCCAACTTTTTGTAGGGGAGGGGATACTTGGCCCTCCCTCCCCGGGTCATTTGGCCCAGGGGACCGCATCTCACTGGGCCTTGCCTTATTTTAAATGGGGAGGGGGTACACTTCCCCATCCAGGGTTGATTTCTGACCCTGGATCCCCATCATTCTGGTGCCTGGCCATATTAAACAGGGGAGGAGGGCACACAGCTCCCCTCCCCGGGCCAATATTGGCCCGGGGACCCCATCCCCCACAGCACCATCCATTGTCTGAAGGGGGAGGGGGCACAGAGCTCTCCAGCCTGGGCCACTATTGGACCCCGGGTACCCCATCCCGCAGGACCTGCCCAGTAAATGGTGGGTGCCTTGAAGCCCACCCAGGGACCCCCCAGAATATTTAAAAAAGGAAGAGGGCATGCAGCCTCCCTCCCCAGGCAAATTTTGGCCCGAGGACCCTTTTCCTGGGGCCTTGCCACATTATCAGTGGAGTGGGGGGCACACATTTTTCCTGCTCCTTCCTACTGGGAGCAGAGTTAATGTTAGATCTCGCTTGGTGGGAGCTTTGAAATTGGGCTCCCCCGGACATAGCTGGAGATGGCCCTCAGGGATGGGGTCTCCAGGGCCACTAATGGATGTGCGGTCCCCTCCCATTAGGTTGCACGGCTGGGCCTTGGGGGTTGGGGTCCCCGGGACAAAAACAGCTCAAGAAGGCTAGATATATTTAAAACATTCTTTTAATAACTCCAAAACTACTGAACGGATTTACACCAAGCTACAAAAAGCACATTTTCTGGACCAAGATCTACTTTTCTGCCAAATTTGGTATAATTCTGTTCAGAGGTTTTCCTGTCCCCCTGCTTAATGAATTACTCTGAAACTTTAAAGACAGCAGCTGAAGTGAGTGGCAAACTCGTATTGAATATTTCATGAAGATCTGTCAAATGGCGCCAAAGTTATTAGCAAACAAATAAACGCTTCCTCCATGGAAATATATGTATATATGTCCTACTGGCTGCTGCCAGTAGGTAGTTAAAGTTAGGACCTAGTTTCCATAGGAAAAGTGTTCTTTGTTTGTCTAGTTTCTTTTTCTCTGAAGGGGAGGCAATGAGCAAACACTACTTGGGGCTATGGAATACTACATGCATGTGCCCCATGTTTAGGGGGTCCACGACAGTTGAAAAACAAGTGATTGGCCATGTGATGTACTTACTCCATGTCTGGCCTGAAGTACATTTTTGTCCGTTTTGGCACCATTAAGGCTGCAGTCACTTTACAAGTGCATTTTGTGGCTTGAAATTACCTTATTCTTTTGTGGATGTGTCTTTTTGCATTAGCATGTCTTCCATAAATCCATAATTTTTCCTTAACCGCACCCATTTTAGAGTGACTAGTTGCCAATTTCCCACCACTTCTCCGGTTCCTCCCAAATTTACTAGAAAATAGTACACTTACGCGTTTTGAGATCTCTGTCACAGGAGCAGCTATCCCCACCCAGAAAAGATAGGAGTGGAGGAGATCTCAACTCGTAGGCTTTTGATTGCATTTTGTATTAAGTAGTAGCTCTGGGGTACTACTTTACATACTACAGAATGCAGTTTGTGGATGGTGCCAAAGTAGTATATTCAACTATACCAATGGCCCCCTGGCGGGCCTTGAGCTTTTTACTAATGTTCAAATTATGAACATTTGGAACGCAATTAAAATCTTAAAATAATTCCATTTAAACATCTTTTTTTAAAGGAAGGAAAATACAACAATAGCAAAAAATGTGGCGCTTGAGCTGATGGTTAAAAGAAGATACACTAGCATTCACTTAACTCACTCAGTTAAAACTCTACTGCCATATCGAACATTTGTTCACGTTATTCAGTGCAGCATCTAAATTTTCTATGCTGCATTGTGCAAGGGGGAAAAGACAGCATAGCACCTTGTCTACAAATATTGGCCTGCTGTGGATGTCGTCCCCTGCACTGCCACTCAAAGGAACCTCTCTAGCAAGATGCACATCCTTACACCATGGAGCTGTCTAAAACAGGATTTGCACTTGAGTCATACCCTTCCAGTACAAAGTTCTATGAGTAGACAAGCTCAGGTTTTCACACACTGGATGTGTGCTCTGTATACCAGCGCACAAAAAATGTGTAATTATTTAGAAAATGGACCATATTTTTCCTTGTTTTGATCTGCTCCAATCAGGTATTAGTTTTTGATGATATGGGTAATCTAACTATCATAGTAGAGTGGGCTCTTATGTCCTGTACCATATGAAGCTATGAGCAATGCGGTCTTTCCAGATTTGTTAAGTTTAGCAAAGAAGTAGCGAGGTAGCACTATTGGTATAGTTGCAAACAAGAAGAGGAATCAGGGTACGACTACCATCTTCATGATAGAGTCCCTCCCAATGAGCAACAACGTCAGCCCAATCCAAGTTTCGATATCGTCCTCTAGTTTGGCTACAGCCATTCCATAGTTTTCCCAGAAAACAATTTCCGAATCCATGTGCAATCTAATGCCAAGATACCTAACTGCCTCGGCAGACCACAGTAGCGGGTACTCCATCTCAAATGGTGAAGTGGACGGAGTGAGCGAGAAGGCTATGGATTTAGACCAATTGACCCTTAACCCAGAGAGTGCTCCATAGTGCACCACCTCACGGAGGACCGGGGAGAGACTGTTATTGAGATCCCTCACGTAAAGCAGGGTGTCGTCTGCATACGTTGACACTATGATGTCATAAGTGGGAAAATTGACGCCCCTGTTGAGGTGGTATTCCCGAAGCACACACTCCAAGGGTTTGGCAATTAATGCATACAGTATCTGCGACAAGGGGCAGCCTTAGCGAGTTCCCCTCTCTATAGAAATGGCACCTGTAACCAGGTCTCCTAGGCGAATGCGCGTGGTAGGAGCGTTATATAACACCCCAATCATTTGTAAAAAAAACAGACCAAGCCCCATTCTAGTCAGCATGTGTTGCATAAATGGCCACTCCAGCAAGTCAGAAGCCTTGTCCATATCCAAGAATACGCAATAGATTTCGTGTCCTGCCAGACAAGCTGTATTGTACCAAAAACCGTGCGAAGATTATAAGTGAGGTTTTTGTCTGGGATTAACCCTGCCTGTTCCGGGGCGACTAGTTCCAGCATTAGAAGGGCCAGAAGGTTAGCTAGAATTTTCGCAAACAGCTTAGTGTCCACATTTAGCAAGGAAAGCGGTCGGTAAGACCCACATTTCTCTGGAGGTTTACCTGGTTTGGGGATGGCCACCAGAATGGCTTCCCTCTTTGTGTCTGGCATCTGTCCAGAGACGCACATGCTGTCAAACAACTCTGCTATGTGCAGGAGCAAAAGATCCATGAAGGTCCTATAAAAGTTCACTGTGAGTCCCTCATCCCCGGGGCACTATTCACCCTCATTCCCGTCAGTGCTTCGAGGATCTTTTCTCTTTCTATGGGGATAGATAGGAACTCTCTATGCGTGTTTGATAGGAATGGTAACTTAATGTGCTCTAAGTAATCTAGTATCTCCCCGTCCATGTCCGATAGGCGCGAAGCGTAAAGGTCCATATAGTATTGTTTGAATCTATTAGCAATATCCTCTTCCTCCGTTAACGGCTCGCCCTCCTCCGAATGAATCATAGTGATAATGGTCTTGCCCCATCTTGCTTTCAGCATATTGGCCAATACTGATCCCGGCCTTTCTCCCTCCCCATACACACGCGCTGTGGCAAATTTTCCTAAATGTTGCACCTCACTGTCCACGGCCTCATGGTACTCCTCTAGTAATGCCTTTTTGTTATCTGTGGAGTCCTCGTTCGTCCCGGACTGTTAGTTGACCTCCAACTCCCCCAGGTCACGCTCCAGGGTCGCCAGTCTCTGTCGAATATCGCGAAGCACCCCCGAGTGCTTAGAAATGCCCACCCCTCTAATACATAGTTTGAAGGCCTCCCACACCATCTGGAAACTGTCCACTGACCCAATGTTGGTAGCAAAGAATGTCTCTATAGCTTCTGCTATAGCTTTTTTAAAAAGAGGGTCCAGCAATGAGTAAGGGGGAAACGCCATGCGAATGGTGGGATTGTTTTCTTAGGGGTAGACAAGACCAACAAGATGGGAGAGCGGTCCGAGAGCATGAGCGATAATACCTGACAAGAGCGGATCTGAGACATGAGATGTGATGATACGAGCCAATAATCAATACACGTGTGTAGGTTGTAGTATGCAGAATAGTGAGTGAACCCGTCATCCAATGGATGAAGTTGTCTCCATACATCTGCGAGATCCGCACTAATCATAGCCCTTTCTAAGGCCCTTGCTGCCATCGCCGGCCTTCTTAACGGGCCTCCAGATCTATCTAAGCTCAGGTTCATTACAAGGTTGAAGTCTCCACTCTAAAGTATTTGTGTCGTCCCGTACCCGCTCACCGTGGCTGCCAATGTGGCAAAAAACTCCAGACAGTCATAATTAGGGCTATATACATTAACAAGAAGCAAGTCCAGCCCCCTACCCTGACATCTAGAGATTGCAAACCTGCCGCCAGCATCTGCTGACTGTAGTCGCAGCTTATAGTTAGATCTGGGGTTAACCCATGTCATTACAGCCGCAACCCAGAGATGTAGACCAACAGACTTCATGCATCTCAAAGGGAGCCCCGTGGACTGACGTGGAGGCTATGATAGAGTCTACAGAGTACTGTTAAACTTTTATATGCCTGATTATTGCGGGTAGTCAGCAAGCATTTATACAAATCAGAGTGTCCATAAATGTCCGCCACAGCATTGCAATATTTATTTTTTATATTTCTTTTTATTATCAAATAAACATGAACAAAGAAGGCAATAAAAGTCAGTACAGCTGGATAAGCGCTCAGCGAGGAAGGAAGTGCATACAATTTGATGCAAATCATCAGTGCAAGAGGGGGGCAGCAGGGGGGAAATTCAGAGTCATAAAACATCAAAGCCTAAACATCATTAGGAATGTCAGATCGGGGGGAAGACGGAACACCCGGAGCATCCGCGAGGGGAGGTGTACATATATCGCCCCAGTAGGAGTTCCATTGGCCCCAGATTTGTCCCCACTTTTTAGGCCTGCCGCGCGCAACATACACCGTCTTCTCTCTAAACATACACCAGTCCATATTCTCCTTCCATGCCAGGACCGTGGGCAGTCTCTGGGAGCCCCACAACTGCGCGATATTTCTCTTGGCAACCATATTCCCACGGGTCCCCCACTGAGTCTGCGCCACATCATAATCAGTCGGCTCCCAAACATTCAGCAAACAACGCCTTGCTTCAGGCAACAGCGCGATACCCGTGACCTCCTCCATCACATCATGCACTTGACTCCAGAACAGTACCACTTCCGGACATTCCCAAATTATGTGGAGGAAAGTACCAATTAAACCGCATCCACGCTTACACAACCCATCCACAGAATATCCCATACGAATCAGACGAGGGCCGGTCAAATAAATTTGGTGCAGGATCTTAAGCTGTACGAGTCGGAGACGAGCCGGAATCGCGACCTCCTTCGGTGAGGATATCGCCGACTGCCAGTCCTCGTCGTCCAACTCCAGACCGTCACTAGTCCAAACCTCTCTAAGTTGGACCAACAAATCAACTCGTTCATTAATCAATTTCTTATATATCAAGGAAATAGTGCTGTCGGGAACGTGTCCGTCAAGCACTCGATCTTCAAGTGGGGACGATTCTGGGATAACGATACCTGCGGGAAAAACCGAACTCAGCGCGTGGCGAATCTGCGCATAACGGAAGAACTCCTTATCACTCAACTCATATTCTACTTTCAACTCCTCAAAGGTCTTAACCCTGTATTTGGCCCGGGTATCACTCACCCTGCAGATACCAATCATATCCCACTTCTCGAAACCTTTCGTCTTCCACAGGCTGCCCAATCTTTCAGATGCATAGAGCGGAGTCGCTCGAGTCAGCCGATCCCTCCATCCCATTGCCGCATTAGCACATTGCCACACTCGCACCGCTATCTTAGTGGGTCCCGAAAGTTTCTTCCCAGCAGATTTGGAGTAAAGCGCCCTGTTGTAATCGCCACCCGGCAGCAGCCACCTATCCATTTCAAACGCAGGATTTGACGCAGGACCGTACATTCCATGATTAATCGCTCCCAGCTGGGAAGCCCAAAAGTATCGCCTTATATCCGGAAGTCCAATACCACCATCATACCAGGGAAGCGTCAGCTTAGCGAGGGTGATACGCGAACGGCCGCCCCATATCAATTGTCTCTGCAAACTCTCCACCTCCCAAAAATAGCTCGCCGGAATGACATCAAGTGTGTTCTGCAGCGCGTATAAAAACCACGGCAAAGACATCATTTTAAAGAGAGCTGCACGCCCGAGGGGGGACAATGGTAGTCTGCGCCAGGCCGCAACGTCGGATTTTAATTGTTGAAGCGTACGAAGCAGATTACGAACGTAACAGACCACGGGGTCCAAGGCGATAAAGACCCCCAGATATTTAAATCCCGTTTGCACCACTTTAATGGGACAACCATGCGGCAAAGAAGGAGAGTCACCCGAGAGTACATAGACACAGGACCTAGTCCAATTAATCACAAGGCCGGAGTTTTTTCCGAACGGGTTCCACACATCAAACAATACAATCAGCGACTTTCGAGGTGACGTAAGATACAAGATATCATCCGCGTAAAGTGATACTCGGTCCTCAAAACCCGGGGTCCACCGAATACCCCTCATCGATGGCTCCCACCGCAGCCAAGCAGCCAGGGGTTCTAAGGCGAGGGCAAAAAGAAGCGGGGACAGCGGACACCCCTGTCGTGTGCCCCTACCAAGAATAAAAGACTTAGAAACCCGACCATTCACCACAATCTGAGCCAATGGTTCCTCATACAAAAGTTTCACACAACCGATGAAACCAGGACCAAAACCGAACTTTGCTAGAGCGGCCCAGAGATATGGCCATTCCAATGTATCAAAGGCCCATCGTAGCATCCAAGGAAGCCAAGATGGCCGGTTCACGCAGTGACGCTGCTCTCGCAAGAACGCCGTGCAGGAGCCGCAAATTCAATGCTGTATTACGATGTGTAATGAAACCGGACTGATCCGGATGGATCAGGTCGCTGATCACTTTTATCAAACAGTTTGCCAGCAATTTTGCGAGGATCTTGGGCTCCGCATTTAGAAGCGAAATAGGCCTATAAGATGCGCAGCGATCCCGCGGCTTCCCCTCCTTATGAATCACCACAATGGTCGCAAGTCGCTGATCACGAGGGAGGGAGCCGATGTCTCGTGACTCCAGGAACATAGAACGAAGATACGGCGCCATTTTGTCGGGACGCAGCTTGTAAAGCTTGATGGGGAGACCATTTGGGCCCATAGCTTTTCCCGAGCGTACCGAGCCAATAGCAGTTGCCACCTCGTCAACGGAAAGCACTGAGTCCATCAGTTCCCTATCTGAAACCGACAGGCAAGGCATTGCAATGTCTCGTAACAGCACATGTGAGTCTTCCTCTGGTCTGTCGGAAACTGGGGAATACACTTTTTGAAAATATTCCGCAAAACACTCCACAATCTCGGCAGGATCAATCACTCTCACTCCATCCACTCTCTCAACCACAGGGACCACACGACTCGCCCTCTCCTTTCTATCTAACCAAGCAATCAATTTCCCCGCCTTATCTCCCACATCATATAAACGTCCCTGCTGCTCTCTACTCATAACTTTAGCGGCATCCGTTACCAACGCCCTATAGTTAAGTTGTTTAAGACTGAGGAGATGAATCTTGTCGTGAGTGATACCCAATTCCAAATCCCCTTCAAACTCAGTTATTTCGGTCTCAAGGCGGACTACCACCTCTTTTTTCTTTTTCTTGGCACCAGCAATCAACGACAGCGGCTGGCCACGGATAACCGTCTTGAAAGCCTCCCACAGCGAAACAGAAGAGGACACAGACCCCACATTCTTGGCAAAATAATGATCCAGAGACTTGATCAACTCCGCCTTGACTTTAGGGTCACGGAGATGCCAAGGATTGATCGGGGCCACTCGACCCTCAGCCCCCATCTTCGTATCCATCATAAGCCACAATGGGGAGTGATCTGAGATACCCCTAGCCAGATGTCTGACTTCCCTGACTGAAGAGGCCTGCGCTGCCGGCATCAGGACATAATCGAGTCTAGAGAGACTGCCGTGAGCACCACAGTGGAAGGTGTATTGCGACTGTCCCGGATGCAGTAGCCTCCAACAATCTACCAGTCCCAGCGTTTCCAAGAAGCCACCCAACCAAGATTGTGATCTTGTGAGATCCCTGGGGGGGTAACGGTCCTCCCTACCGGAGACGACAGAATTGAAATCTCCACCCATCACCAGGATGCCTTCCGGAAGCCCCAGAAATACTCTCCCCAAATCAGCAAAGGTCGTAGTCTGCAGACCAGGAGGAACATAAACAGAAAGCAGTGAGACAGTCTTCCCCTCCAATCTACCAGTGAGAGCGGCGTAGCGCCCCCTGTCGTCAAGGATTATGTCGTCGACCTCCAGGGGGAGGGAACCCCTGACTAGGATACCTACCCCCCTAGAACCAGTAGTGAATCCAGAGTGTGCCACAAAAGGATAACCTCGCCGATTCATGGCATGGCATGTATTTCCGATCAGATGTGTCTCTTGCAGTAACACTACATCAGGGGAGAGGCGTCTCAGTAGCTGCAGCACTACACCACGTTTTATCCTATCCCCCAACCCGTTAACATTCCAGCACAATAACTTCAGCCCCCTACCCCCCATCCCAGGAAATAAATGCAGAATCCATACCACAGCGAGCACAGCACCCAGGTCCAGAAGTGAAACAATGCGTTGCCTTGAAACAAAGTGAAACACACACATACCCCCCTCCCCCAACAAATACCCAAAACACCCCCCCCCACCCTGCACCCCTGCGTTAGACTCAAAGGCCACCACAACTTGCAGTGTGCCTGTCACCCTAACATTAAACTAGTCTACAAAAAGAAACCCGGAGGAGGAAAGAGTCTCACCCCCCCGCCACCTCTGGGTATCCCACCACAAATAGTGGCAGTGTAAAAGTCATCAAACCACAGCTGCCAGTTGTGCACAATGTCTAGAAGTCCGAAGCCACTGCTCACTCCTGTGCCAACGGGCCGCCCTCAGCTCCTTCGGAATGTTCCGAGCGATCACGCTTCATGGGCAACGTATCGAGCCAGTAGCATTGCAATATTTACGTTCCTACCACACTCCCCTTCTCCCCCGACCCCCCAATACCACGTAATACTTATCGAGGGCTTGCAACTGGTCCTGTCTCAGTCCTGCTCCTCAAGTGATCCCCCAGCAGCCTCGTCCAGGAGCTGCCTCTCCGGGCTCCTACGTTGTTCCCAGGACCAGTCTTTAAGCGTCTTCTGCAGAGCCTTGGGTCGGTGAAGATATGTGAGCGGCCTTGCCTGTTCACGTGTAACCTGGTCGGGTACAGCATTGCATAGTCCAAGCCCAGCTCCTGTAGTTGTTTCTTCATGGGTCCAAACTGCTGACGCGCATCCTGCACTCGGGCAGTAAAATCTGGATAGAGCGAGATGTTTGACCCCTTGTAAGGAAGTGTCTGCTTGTCTCTTGTCTTGCGCAGTGCCCCATCTTTGTCGCAATAGTTTAGCAGTTTCACTATGATTGTGCGCGGTGGGGCTCCTGGCTGGGGTCGGGCCCCAGGGATCGGTGCACCCTCTCCACCATAAACATGTTCGAGAACACCTCTGCTCCCAGTAGGTCCACCAATAGCTTTTCTACAAAGAGTTCTATGTTGCCAGTTTGTGTTGCCTCTGGCAAGCCCATGATCCGTAGGTTGCAGCATCTTGAGCGGGTTTCCAAGTCCTCAGTTTTGTCCTGCAGCACCTGCATGAGCCTCCCAAGCTGCTTATGATCTGTATCTGTGAGCCGTCGCTCCGACATGTCGAGTCTTTCTGCGTGCTTGTCCAGCCTTTCCCCCATTCGATCCATCCGGTATGAGAGGTCATCGATTTTTGTGCCCAGCGAGGAGATGCCGCTCTGCAAGCCATTTTCCATTGATAGCAGCATGCTGCGGATGTCCGGCTTGGCTTCCGAAGGGGGAATAGGTCTGTCCGCCTCTCTGGTGCGGAGTCATGTGACTTAGAGAGGTTTTGTGAAAAGGACAGCTTGGACTGGGTCTTGTCCGTTCTGCCCATCGCCTTCTCTTGTGTGGGGCCGGTACACTTATGCCGCTGTGCAGCCGTCCACAGGGCCGCGTCCCAGGAGCCAATGTGAAGTCCTATCCTGCGATGCCAGTGAGTGGACCTGCCGTGGGGTGAGGCCGCCCGCCGCCACCCGCGTCGCCCCTATTGCCGTGTCGACTCTTTACCAGCGGCTGTCCTGCTGCGCCACGCCACCCCCGGATTCCTCTCAGGATGACCGGGCGTGTTCCACGCCTGCCGTCGTACCACACTGCGCCCATTCCTGTATACTCATCCAGGGGTTTTTTTTTGCGCCAAAGTAGCACCTGCTAGGGGTGCCGCTTTCGGAGGGAGATTCACCACCTCGACTGTGAGCCCCTTCTGCACACTTTACCTTGTTTTAGCCCGGCCTGCTCTTTCAGGCTGTGTCTTTAGTGCCTCGTCGTCCCCAGGGGTTTGCCTCCTCACACAGTGAATTTCAGGATGTGACTGTGATCGCCAATGTGCTCAGCTCTCCACGAGACCGCAGGCTCCGCACCCCACACAGTCTCCACCCGCCCAGGTTTGTAGAAAGAAGGGTCAAAAGGTTAGAATGAGTCCAGTTTGTGAGTAAACTCCAGGTGAAGGGTGTGCTTGACCGCATGCATTGGCAGCTCACTGTCTGATTAAAACTAAGGCTCGCAATGCTTTCCAGGTACAGCGTAGTCATACAAGAGTCAATGCTGTACACTGTGAGACATCACTTACTTTAACGATTTGAAGTGACATAAGGAGTACTTTTTTTCCGAATGAGCACTATATGTTTATTAAGTGTTTGTTTTTTGCAACATGTGAATTTGTGAGTTCATTAATTAATACAAATGGGACTTTTAGGTTTGATTTAATGGTGCTTGTGTCATTATCAGCCTGATGTAATTTGCAGAGCGAAAGAGCTGCTACAGGGCCAGTCACAAGCGGAGCTGCCGTTTCTCCCTTTAACCATCAACCATGACATATGGAGTTTTCTTCTTCTAACAATGGAATTGGAAGGGCAGTGCCTTACATCCACCTAGTACAAGTACACTCTACTTTCCCTGAACTTCACGCTGTAGATCACCATTGGAAGTCCCCAGTGTGCTATCCTCTCCTGCCTCTGGGAGCTAGGGGGTTCCATAACCCTATCAGAGGTCACAATGTACGTCCATGCAACCACCTGCCAGCAATGCCCGGGTGCACTTCCACACTGCCGCGCCTCCTGTGGCACCTCTGTCAATGCCAGCTATCTCAGTGCTCAGCCGTTCTGCAGAGCATGCTTCCAACACTTGTCCTAACGCCAGCCGACTCACCCAGTCCTCACCGCTGCTGACACAATGGCGGCTGTGCTCAGGGCCTTATTTTTATATCCCCTCGCATGTCGGGCTGTGCGCAGCAGTTCGTTCTCCCTCCAGATGTTCCTCTGCTGGCATCCTCAGCATTATTCTCCCCCTGCTGATCACCAAGTCTTTCTTTCCTGCTGGTACAACCGCGACAAACTCACCGAGGTGGGAAGAGGGGGGGTCCTCCGCCGCCGCATCCTTCGGGTCACACACCAGACCCGGTCGCTCATCTGAAATTAAATCAGCCCGTCCACAGCGATAGCAGCAGCTCCGCTCTAAGCTCCCGCAGTCTGTGCTAGGATCCGCACGGACTCGGCTCCAGTGACCGCGAGGAAAGGTCTGGTGTAGGAGCTCCGCCCCGCACGCATTGGTACGTAGCCCCGCCTCTCTTCTCACCCGAGCTTGGGGATCAGCGGCCTTCCGTTCCGCCTCCTGGCCAGCGCCGTATCTTTGGGCAGGAAGAGTCATGGTGGGACAGGTTTGGCTCCGCGTGTTGCGGTAACGGTCCGGTATCTGGTTGTCAGTCCGCGAACAGCACTGCAGTGGTGGAAAAGTCATATAAATGCAGGATAATTGGTCGGTGTCTTGGAGCTCGAGGCTCAGGCGGCCATTTTAGTTGCAAGCCAAGCTTCGCCCCCATCTCCTGCATAATTTAACATCTACATTACTCCCCTGGTGGACCTCATTCAATCTTTTGGCCACTCTACCATTTTTTATGCTGACGATATACAAATAATTGTATCAATACAGGATGAGGGATGGCGGCTAATATTTTCAACACGTTTTTGACTCAATTCTCAGCTTGGATGCAGGAAACCTGCTTGAAATTCACTACAGAGAAGACGAAGGTCATGTTCTTTGGGAGGAACACAGTGTGCTGGAACAGCACATGGTGGCCTGATAATCCCAGCCCGCTACACACCTCGGTTCAGAAGATTAAAAATCTAAAAATTCTATTTGATGAGCACCTGAATTTCTCATAACTGAACAATAGCATAACTTCCTCCTGTTTTTATTTAATTAAGACGCCTAAAAAGGTTTTTCTGTTCATTCCTCTTGAACTGCAAAAAATAATCATGGTAGCGTTGATCGTGTCTCAGCACCACCTAACTACAGTCCACTTTCATGTTTTAATTGTGTCCAAGGGGAACTTTTTTTTAGGATTTTTGCAGCCCAGCATGTTCACTTGCATACATAATTAGCATGGAACTCGTCACAAGCGCCACGCTGTTAATTATACATAATCAGCACGGCGCTCGTCATGATGCAATTTTATACACAGTCCCTTGTTTAGATATGGTATTACTTTGTTTATTTTTTTCACCATGGTGCCCGATTTACAGGCCGCCAAGTGCAGAAGTTGAATTTTCAATGGGGGCCGCACTGCATGTTATATGTGCTGGTGCCATGTTTCATATAATTATAAACCAAAACGAGCACCACTATTGCCACACTACTTAGACTTGGATCATGGATGATCGCTCGAATTACTGAGCCAAACAGTAACTCTCAGGAGATGTTTTATCCGGAGTTAATCCAACGAATTTTATTAATTTTGCATCACAAATATCATATAAATGAACACTTTTTCTTGTTTAAATACAAACAACACTTATTTGGCTCCACGTCACATATAAAGGGACAATTATTTACAAACAAAGAGACAATTTTAAACAAACTACCAGCTTTCATTCAAACACTCATACACAACAGCACATTGATATATACACACATATAATAGCGCAGTGGCCACTTTCATAACTTGTATTGTACTGGCATGGAAATGTCACACGTAAGCCAAATGAAATCTGACAGTTTTAAAATAATTCACAGAGCCCTACTAAAGCAAAAACCCCGTACCGTGCTTATATTTTAAAAGCTGCACAATAAGCGTTTGCGGTTTCTAAGCGTGTAAACCTTTACTGTCCTCAAAAGAATAACAGGGTAAGTGTCCTCAGCAGATTGCCACATTTGACAGCAGCAAGAGCTCAACTGCCTGAACCATACTCCAATTTTAAACAAGCTTTCAAATGAAATTTGTAGTTGCGTTATAGTAACCCAGCACGAAGTTAGATTATTTTATCCAACTTTATATACATCACTCGTTGCTAAAACTTCCGTCCAATTTCAGATATATTTGTTTCTGTAAAGATTTGGTTTCTGTAGGTCAGTAAGTATTCAGATAGGTTTGACTATATTCTGAGTGTCTCACTGTCACTGATTGTGACATCTTCTCTTCGACGCGACACCTCGGGCTATAAAAACTTTTGACTTTATTTCCAGGCAACAAAATGACATGCCTCCTCCTGCTGGACAAGGGGCCCTGCAGGGCGCTCCTTCCTCACTACTATTACAACAGACACACTCAGAGCTGTGAAGAGTTCTCCCTCAGTGAGCTGCAATGGAAATGACATAAATTTTGAGATGCTTGAGGACTGCGAAAAGTCTTGCTGGATGATCAAGAGTATACGCACCTCCCCCCTGGCACCAGGGCGTGTGCTCGCTGTCGTGCAAACCCTGGCACAAAGACCAAAGTAACGTCCTCTCTGCTCTACACGGGACCACAGGTTTCAGCAGCACAGCCAGAGGCGGTTCGTCCATTGGGGGCGTTGGGGCGTTGCCCCACTAGCCATGGACGACCGCTGCATAAATACATGCCATTTAATTACGAGTCATGATTAATTATTGAGCCTTGAGGTCGCCGTAGGTCGGAGTCACTAACTATAGTGACATCATCGCAGAAAGGGGTGTGGGGGGCGGGCCTGCGGTAGTGAGTGGCAGCCGGCAGGCTGGGCTAGCAGACAGCAGAGCAGCGTGGCAGGGAGGGCAGGGGGCAGCAGAAGTGTGTGCGCATTTAGGACAAGTCCTTTTTTTGACTTGCCCACGCATGCGCACAGACGCAGTAGCCCCTCCCCTCCTCCTCCTCTCCTTGCACTTACACAGGCAGAGACCCGGGGGAGCCGGGTCTCATTATGGGCAGTTTTAGCCCTGCTCTATGAACTCCGTGATTGGTCAGCGCTGCTTCCCTTGCGTTGCGTAGGGGAGGGAAACTGCCTGCTGGCTGCTTCCTGCAGCAGGAACGAGCGTCGCGGACCCACCAGAACAGGCCAGAGCGGAGGTGGCATCCTAGCCCTCAGGCACGTTTACTTTTATAATTTTTAATGCTGGTAAATTAGTATTCGGGTCGCGACTACCCCCCCCCCCCCCCCCCCCCGACCCCCACCCCACCCCCCTCGAGCATTTCGGCCGCCGCTACCTTTAGTTCAAATAAATATGCTCCACTCGCGCGCCTTTTGATCCCGAACCTCCTGCGGCTCAACTGGTGCTCACGCTGAATGAAGATCGTGTAGGCACGGCAATTGCTGTTTGGTTTAGTTCGGTTCTAATCTGACATGTCACATTAGTTAACGAGGTGAAATCTTTGCCCAGAGTGGTGCCTGGTGGGACTAAACAGGTTCAGTTGGGGAGTTTGGGGGCAAAGAGGAGGGTCTGATCTGCAACGCATGTGCCCTGCAGACGAGAACGGGCTGGCATACACTACAGTAACAGGCCCGGGTGTTTGCTGTGGAGGTGTAGGAGAGCACAGGTTTTGAAGTGTGAGGGGCCTGGAGGAAAGAGGGTGGGGGGCTGCCCAGGAAAGCGTGTGCTCTGCAGGTGAGAATGGCCTGGGCTGGGACATCTTGCAGGCCCGGGTGTTTGCCGTGGGTATGTGGGATTGCACAGGCTTGGAGGGAAGGCGAGGGCCTGCTTTGGAAAGCAGTGCGCTGCAGGGGAGAGTGGGCTGGCACTCCCTGCAGGCCCGGGTGTTTGCTGTGGAGATGTGGGAGAGCACAGGCTTGGAGTGTGCTGAGTGATGTGTTTTGTAAAGCCTCTGCCAGAGCAAACGGAAGCGTAGGAGTGACATCAGTCGTGAAACCATTTTTTTAAGGTTGCAAGAAATTAGAATCAGTAAGCGGACCACTAGGCGTACGTTTGCCAAAATGTGTGAATCTTTAGGTGTTTCCAGAATGTTCTGAGGTCACTGTGTACTGGTGTTATAAGTGATTAGTCAAAGTGCTGGGTGACAGCAGGCTCGTAGCGTGGGCTGGTCTGATGGATGCAGGGCTGATGCAGCATTTCATCCTCTCGCTGCCAGGGAATGTGCAGCATTGAAGAGTGTACTGGTGTTAGTGTGTACTCGTGTTAGAAGTGATTAGTCGAAGCGCTGGGTGACAGCAGGATCGTAGTGTGGGCTGGTCTGATGGAGGATGCAGGGCTGATGCTCGCATACGTTCAATCGTTATGCATACGCCCTACCAACTTCAAATTCCACCAGCCGCCACTGAGCACAGCCCAGTAGCATTTTCCTAGGAACGACGAGTGTGCAGAAGCCCCGATGCTCTCTTCTGTGGCCTCGATAAACAGATCTGGGGAGCCAAGGCTCGGGGCACTCTCACCTGCAAAGTGCGTGAGTGCGTATGCAGCGAAGACAGAACCCATTGGCACCCACTCCACGCTGCATGCACACGCAGTGCACTAGAGAAGAGCTGAGGGGCACTCACTTGTTGCACTTAGCTGGCAGACCAACGTGTCGCCCTGCAATACGTGGTGCTTGCACAGAGAGCAGCAGAACTCCTTGACACGTGCACGAGCCAAGGAGTACTGTTAGCAGACCAGTGGTGCATATGCACAGTCTGGGAACAGTGACCTCTGGCGCCTGCCCGTTACATGCACAGATGCTGTGGGCCAGGTACCCATGTGGCACTCTCCTCAGATACCAGCATGCAGACTAGCACCATAAACCCATAAAGCCCTCCCAATTGCCTGCACGAGGTATGTAGGGAGTTATTAACGGGGTTAACCCTAAGAACTCTCTGACCTGGGTCAGCAATATAGGTACAAAAATGGTGGTCAGGGTTTAATGATTATCACATCGGTTACCTCGTAAAAATCTTCACATTAATGAATTATTTAAAGCTTCTTCTGTGCAGTACAAAAAATATTTATTCACACATATTCAGTATTCAATTTCATTATCATAGGAAGTGTTAAAATTAGAAAGTTAACGCGAGCCAATTGCTTCATTGGTTCATACACATACTGAAGAGCATGAGTCTCAATTCTTCAGTGATAACCTTTCTCCAACATTTTTTCACATTATGACATTTTAACGCGCTCAAGGTGACTAAGAAAGGAGACAGTTTAAGTGGGATGGGTGTGATTGGGAAAAGGTGAGGACTGGGTAAAGGATGTTGTGACCATACTACAATCAAGGTAATATTCAGTACAGCCTTTACAGACTAATTTAGTTCATTAGTTCCAATAGATTCTTTAACATAGGGTCCGTATTAATCCATAAGTGGCATCCTATGCTAAGAAGGTAGGTACATTCCTGTCTACGTTTCGACCCCTGGATTAAGGGTTGGTTGAAGCCTCATGCTGGGGTCTTCATCAGGACATTAACGGTGCGGAAGCGCCTGTAATTGATATAGTTATAGTGAGTGGAATGTCTCAAGGCATTCAGCGTGATTGTACTGTGGCTAAGTAATTAAACACAGACTTCTTACTTATTAAATGGCCGTCCAGTTTAAAAGTTGCTCAACACTCAACCCTGTACCATATATGTAATCTCCTAATTTTAAAAAATCCCCTAGGTCATTAACAGCCACCTTGGAACCGACGAGGGTCCAACAGTAAAGGCCACTGGACGGCCATTTAATAAGTAAGAAGTCTGTGTTTAATTACTTAGCCACAGTACAATCACGCTGAATGCCTTGAGACATTCCACTCACTATAACTATATCAATTACAGGCGCTCCCGCACCGTTAATGTCCTGATGAAGACCCCAGCATGAGGCTTCAACCAACCCTTAATCCAGGGGTCGAAACGTAGACCGGAATGTACCTACCTTCTTAGCATAGGATGCCACTTATGGATTAATACGGACCCTATGTTAAAGAATCTATTGGAACTAATGAACTAAATTAGTCTGTAAAGGCTGTACTGAATATTACCTTGATTGTAGTATGGTCACAACATCCTTTACCCAGTCCTCACCTTTTCCCAATCACACCCATCCCACTTAAACTGTCTCCTTTCTTAGTCACCTTGAGCGCGTTAAAATGTCATAATGTGAAAAAATGTTGGAGAAAGGTTATTACTGAAGAATTGAGACTCATGCTCTTCAGTATGTGTATGAACCAATGAAGCAATTGGCTCGCGTTAACTTTCTAATTTTAACACTTCCTATGATAATGAAATTGAGTACTGAATATGTGTGAATAAATATTTTTTGTACTGCACAGAAGAAGCTTTAAATAATTCATTAATGTGAAGATTTTTACGAGGTAACCGATGTGATAATCATTAAACCCTGACCACCATTTTTGTACCTATATTGCACGAGGTATGTGGCGCTATAATATTTAAGGCTCACAGTGTGTGGGTATGCCAGTGGGGGATAATGTATTGCATTGCTAAACACTTATAAGGTCCCAAAGCTGAGACCTATTGGCTATGCGAATGCTTGTTTGATTTCCAGTCTGACATTTGGGTGATCTTGGGTGTAATTGCTCTAGCTGTACGCTGGAGGCGGCTGAGGTAACTTGGAGCCTCACTACTCCATAAAGTGGGTTTGAACTTTTTTCCCCATGCCTGCATCTGAATGTGAGATTGAGACATTGAGATTATGTGTCATTGCTCTTCTAAACTAAGACCTAGAGATCTGGGGGCATCATGCTGTAAGCATCTGTTAGAGCTCCAACCCGTTTTTTCTGCTGCCATATGACATTTTCCTTGTGTGTGGGGTGCTAAATATGTCCTGTTAGACCTGGCATCATCATCGTGAGTCTCCCTTCCATTTTTCTACTGATTGCCTCCTCTGTGTTTGATATGTTTGGCTGGTTAGATGCTTTGGGCACTGTGCCACTGCTATTCAGTGCCACAGTGCAAGTTTTCTCTATGTTAAATTGATGTATTGATTAGTTTCTTATCAGACCCTAGTACAGTGCAGCATGTGTGCCCAGGGCTTGTAAATCAAATGCTGCTGGTGAGCGTGCAGCACTGGTTGTGCCACCCACAGAAGCAGCTTGTAAAGTGTATCTCAGGCCTGCCATTGCAGAGCCTGTGTGCAGTCTAGTACTGCCATGTTGACTTGGCAAGTGCACCCACTTGCCAGTCCCTAAACCTTCCCTTTTCTTCATATCAGACATCTCTAAGGTAGGCCCAAGGGCAGGGTGCATTGTAAGTATAAGGTAGGACATGCTCTGGTGTGTGTGGCATGTCCTAATAGTGAATTACAGCCACTTTCGGTTTTCACTATTGCAAGGCTACCTGCTCCCCATAGGCCAGAATGGGCAGTTTGATTATTGCATCTTATAATCCTAACTGACTCAGGGAACATAGTAGACATTCAAATTTAGTATGCCTGAACTCAGAATGATAAAATACATCTTTTAGTAAAGTTGGTTTTAACATTCTGTTTTTGAAAATACCCCTTTTAGAAAGTAGATATTGTCTTGCCTAACTATCCAAGCCTGCCTCTGCTAGGTTGTGTATTCCTTGTCTGGAGTTTGAGTGGCAGGGGCTGGAGGATTCTAGGAGACAGGGTGAGTCAGCACAAGGCTGAATAGAGAGAGCTGCATGCAGATGGGAGGGAGGAGTTGCACCTGGGACCTGAATAGGTCTGTGCCTTCCCTCCACAATGCTGGCTCCGCCTCCAGTGATATGTCTGATGTCCCTAGCCTACACTGTGAAAGGAAAGAATGAGTCTTCTCAACAAAGTGCTTCAGGACTGACCAGAACTGGTTTTGGCTAGGCAGAGGCCTCTCTGCCTTCAGAGAACAAAGAGAATTTGAGTATATATATGGGGATCCAGACCCCAAGACTTTAGATCACTTCTGGGAAAAGACAAACATTTTGCCAAGGAGAAGAACCAAGGAATCTGCAGGAGTTTGGACTGCCCCTCTGCCAGTGTGCTGTTTGCTGGGTTGGCCTGCAGTGGTTTCTTTATTGCCAAGGAAAGGAGAAGGAACTTTGACAGAACTTACATTATCTTGCAGAATATTACTCCAAGGGCTTGAACTTAGGCTTGCCTCCTGCTGAAATCTCAGGGACAAAAGACTTCACTACCAGCTCTACTCTGAATTTCCTTGCTGGGAATTCTGTCTGCAGAAGCCTGCGTGTCGCTGGGAGCTGGAAGCGCGATGCATCGAGAAGAAGCGCGTTGCAGTCGCAGCTGTTGCTGTTGCATCACCGGAGAAGCATGTCGCCACCGCAGAGGTTGCCGCTGCATCACCAGAGAAGCCTGCCTTCGTCAAAGCTGTTACCCGACGCATCACCGGAGAAGCGTGTCACCGCCGCAAGGTCGCGTAGCATCACCAGAGAAGCGGGTGGCAGGGCCTGTTGCTGCTCCAAAGCTACAGAGTTCAGCGCACGGCCGCCGGGCGTGCACGCATCATCTTCAAGTTGTCGCATCAAGGGCGCCATCTTATTTCCTCGCACCGGATCGTCGCGTCACATTGCATCGAGGTGCCATCTTGCCGCATCGCAACCAGAACGCATCATGAGAATCTACGCATCACCTCCTCTCCGGTAAGGAACAAGACGCATCCCTTACTCTGCGCAAGCAGTGAGGTGTGACACATCGTCTCCGCCGATGCAAGGAACCAATGCATCTCCATCCCTGCAAACCTTTTGTTTATTTTGCGTTACACATCCAGGTACTTTTGTGAGAACTTTGTTGCACTCATCACCAACTTGAATTAGGTAACTTCTACCATCTTTAAGCCAGTTTTAAGTACAGTATTGAGGATTTTTGTTGTTTGTGGTCTTGTGTTAAGTCTATATAAAGAATACTTATTTTTATAAAACCTGCCTCTGAGATAAGCCTGTTTGCTCGTGCCAAGCTACCAAGGGGGTGAGCAGGGGTTATCCAGTAGTGTAATCCCCTTTACCTGACTTAGAAGCAAGGGTCCCTATTTGGTCAAAGGTGTATACCATTGCCAACTAGAGACCCCCAGTTCTAACACTTCCTATTTTTCGAGTTTCTTGTAATACACTTTGGTGCAGACAAAGTCTTTTATATTTGCCTTGTTCCTCCGTTGCATGATATTAGGTGACCCTGTAGCTGACATTTCTGGCCTAACAGAGGGAGGAAACTCTAAAATGGGGAAACGCAAGGCTACTGATGCCTTACCTGGCAAGAAAAATATAAGTCTAAAAGTTTTCTCCAAAGCTCCAATTGACAAGCCCCAGGCCCTGACTACCCTTGAGGACTTTGATTCTTTGATTGAGGAAGTTGAGATGCTTTGGGGGGCAGCAAACTGACTTATTGTGTCCTAAAAAAATAACAAGGAATAGTGGCTCCTATATTCACGAGAAATAAAACTCGCCCTTGAGTTGCCACCCTACCTATTAATTCAGCAGAGAACGCTTTTTGCTTACCTGAGAGAGGGATAGCAGCCCCAGTTTCACCAGTCAAAACCTTAGCCACAGCCTGTCACACAACTGTCATTTTGGCTACCCCAATAGAATTAACAAATAGGTTTGCTGCTTTAGCAGGTCTACTAGATAATCCGGTGGAGGGAGGTGCAGTGTCATCTATCGAGGATAAGCCAAATTCCCATTTTGCGGCTTTTGCTGCCTCATCTGTGAGCAATGTTGCTCTGGATTTGGTTAATGTTCTTGCACTGGTTAACAGTCTCCAGACTGAGGTCACTGATATAAGATTTTAAGTAGCCCTGTGTAGTATCCTGTAGTGTCAGTCATTGTTTGGCTTATGCAGAATGTTAAGGGTGGAATGCAAGGCACGAAATTCCACGGGAAGCCGGAGGGGCTGTGACTCAAGATCCAGGTTGGGGCAAGCAACAGTGAGTGGTGTCTGAAGTGATTTGTATATCTTGTATTAAGACTTGATGCGTGCAGCTACTCCGAGCCTCCCTACATTATTTCATTGGCGACAACTTGGTGCCTAGCGGATCCACAATTGCTGTATGGACACAACACTTCAACTCACAAGCTAACAGAGCCAAGCATTCAACAGACGCACAAAGCACTCAACCGACCGCGGTCACCCCTGAATCTACATTTCTTTCTCAGGTGAGTCGTCAGAAGCCCCTTAAATTTTGTAACTTATAGTTAAGCCACTTTCCTCTATCAAATATTTGGCCAAAAATGTAAATAACCGTTTTTACTCACTTTGATGATTGCGCGATCCCAATGGCTTCGAGGACTGCACAAGCCAAACCCTTGCTTTGCTCCGAAGTAGAGCTGCTGCATGGAATGTTAGTAGGCACCTGACGTCACTGTAGGGTGGCACAAGCATATCGCCTTCAGAAACAGAACTCAGTGTTCACACCTTCACGCATTTTGAAACGTTGGGAAGAATCACAGCTATTTCTAAGCAACATAGGAGTTTCATGCTCGGTGACGGGCACACCTTTTACACTGATGAGCTCTTTTTTATATGAGTGTGTGTTTCAATGATTTCTTGTCCTCGATGATGCGCACACCTTCTCTTTCAGAGCAGACCATTCTGTTGTGATAACTAGGAATTTTTCTTTTGTGCTAAGACAAGAGTTAATATTTGAGTTAAGTGGGCAAGTTTTAGGTATGAAACCCATTTCATACTACTCGCAAGATTGCTTAGTGTGACGTCTGGTAAAGATAGTTGCTCTTAAACCCAGGTGGAGTATCGATCTGTTCTATTTCATCTACATATTTTTCTTTTAACTCAATTCATCACTTTTCAATACTTTTCTTATCATTTCTTATATTACACCTGGGATAATTCCGCAACGTGCCCTCATGCAAACTGTGCCTGCACCACCTTTCTTTTTAATGAACCCTGGTGGTCCTCCAATTCCCCAGAAGAAATAAAAAAACGTTTTTGCAAATTACACCAGAGTTTGTGGACATCTCTAAGTGAGAAACGCAAAGTGTCATTACTGATGCATTGCCTGAGTTCAGTAGGCCAAGAAGGTTTTGAACATCTTCCTAATTTGTCTGCAGACTTAAGTTACAATTTGAATAGGTATGAGATTTCATTGAAAATAATTAGATCTGCATTATCTACCAAAGGTTTCAAAGGTGTTAGAAATATATCATTTTTGCAAATGCATGCAAAGACCAGGAGAATCCGTTGAAGAGTATATGACTGTATTAAGAAAACTGGTTTCATCTTACAGTTTTGGTGCAGTAATGAAAAAAGATTGCTAGATCAGTTTATGTTGGGTTGTTCTATCTAGAAGGCTAAAAAAAGTTTTTGGCAAAAAGATGATTCCTCTCTTTCTGAAGTGGCTACTTTAGCAAAACATCTTGAACATAATCAAGCATGCGTAGATGTGATAAAAAAGGGAAGTACTAGTGAAAAAGAAGAGAAAGCACAACCAGTGTCTCCACACAAAACTCACAATGATAGTAGTACCATGCGGTTGAGTCAGAAGGATGTTGGGAAAGATAGAGAGGTAACTCTAGGGGAGTGTTACAGATGTGTTGAATTTGGTCATTATGCAAATTTTAAAGGATGTGGGGGTTGGAAGGTTGCTTGCAAGAAATGTGGAAAGAAAGGGCATGTGTCAAAATATTGTAGGGTTAATACGCACAGAAATAATGCCACCACCAGAAAGAAGGTTATTGAAGTCAAGTGTGAAGGTTTTGGTGATTCATCAGGTGAAGAGAATATCTTACAGGTTCAGTATGGCGCAGGTGGACCCTGGGAAATGGAACAAGTAGAAGGTGTTTCAGTTTCTATGTTATTTGACTCAGGGGTAAAGATATCATTGGTGCCTCAAGACTTCTTTGAAAAAAATCTTTTAGGAAAAGTTAAGTTGTTGAAACCTGACATTTGTCCGAAAGGATATAGGGGCTAGTCTATAAAGTTCATTGGGTGCTTCACTGGTTCTTTGCAATTTGAAGACAGACTGATGGTGGGAAAGATACAAGGTGTGTATATTGATCCAAATAAAAGTCCACTGGTTAGGTTGAAGCAATTTGAGCAAGTAAATAACGTTGGCTATGTCAAACCTAATTTTGAACAAGAATTTCCTGAAGTATTTTAGACCAAATTGGGCTGTTTATAGGATTACGTACATACAATTAGAGTGAAAAATGGTGCAACACCTATTGTGAGTAACGTTTGAGGTGTACCTTTACTAGTTAAGGATAAGATGAGGGAAGAATTAGGCACATTGTTGGAGAGGGGGATAATTTTACAGGTGGAGGCCACGGAGTGGCTTACTACAGTGGTCATGGCGAAGAAGGCAAATGGGGAAGTTCACCTTTGTGTGGACTTGCGTGAGTGGAACAAGAATGTTGTTATTGATCACTATACTTTGCCAAATATAAAGGAGATGCTTTGAATGTTAAAAGGGGCAAGATGTTTTACGACAGTTGATCTCACGTCAGTGTATAATAAAGTTAAATTACAGCAAGATTCACAGGATTTAACTGCATTTTCTTACCTCATTTGGAACGTATAAATTTGTGCAGAATGATGTCTTAGTTGGCGAGAATGAAGAAGAACAGAATAATCGTGTGCGTGAAGTGTTGTAAAGATTTAGAGACAGCGGTGTGACACTGAAAGCTGGTAAATGCAAGTTAAATCTGAACCAGATTGATTACTTGTGGCACAAGATTACCCTGGACGGTATTGAGCCGAAACAGGAGCTTGTTCAGACTATTAGCAATCTAGGCAGTCTCACATTGAAAGAATAATTGTTCAAGTTCTTGGGGATGACTGAATATTATAATTAGTTTATTGAAAGCTTTGCAGAACAAAAACAATAATATGAGATCGCTATTGAACAAAGGGGTTCAGTTTCTGTGGAGTGTGGAGTGTGAGTGGAAGCTTAGTATTTTGAAGAGTTACCTGAGAAATACTTTGTGTCTACTGAGTTTTGATCCAGGGCAGGAAACTACGATAATGTCTAATGCTAGTTCTAAAGGTCTGGGAGCAGTTCTTATGCAAAAACATAATGGCATAGAAAGACCATCTTGTTCATCTGCAGGAGTTTAAAGGGAGCAGCAGCTGAATTACCCAGTTATTGAAAAAGTGTTTGCTGTGTCTTGGGCTCTCCAGAAATTAAGAAAGTTAGTGTGAGGAAGTAAGTTTTTAGTAAAAACTGATCACAATCCACTTGAAGAAATCTTTGAGAAGAAAGGATTGGATGCACTGTCTACAGGGATAAGGTGCTGGGTGATTGCATTGCAAGAATTTCACTTTGATGTGAAGTATTTTCCAGATGTTAGGAACTGTATGGCAGACTGTTGTTCTAGGTTAATAAGTGAAAGTGAGGGGATGGGACAGGAGAATGAAGGTGGTGAGGAAGAAGAATTTGAAGTGTGTCTTGTCAGAGATGGGATCATTAAAGAAGAGGAATGGTTGTCAGAATTAGGCAAAGATGAGATGTTGCAAGATGTCATACGAAGAATTAAGAGTTGTTGGCCCAACATCAACAAAAGTCATTCACAGTTGCAACCCTTTGGATGAGTCAAAGATGAATTGTCTGTGCAAGGGGAGTTGGTGTTCAGAGGGACCAGATTGATTCCTCCTGTTTTTTTAAGAGAAACTTTAATCTCTCTAGCACACAAAAGTCATCCTGGGAACTCAAAAACAAAGGAGAGGCTTAGACAAATGTATTGGTGGCCCAGTATGTATATTCGAGGGGAGCGATGGGTGAGAGAGTGTTTTGAGTGTATCAATGGTGACAAAATACTAAAGTGTAGAGTTCAACCTATGCTAATTAGGGCATTACCTAAAGAAGCTTGGCAGGAAGTTGCCTTAGATATATTGGGCCCCATTCGTCATTCTAATATTGATAAGTATGTGTTGGTACTTCTCGACGTGTATTCAAGGTGGCGGAGGTTGCAATAACTAATTCCATTGAAGCACAAGATGTGGTAGGGTTTTTTGGAGCACATGTTTGAGAGAGAGTATTTTCCTGTATCATTACTTACCGATAATGGGGTGCAATTGGTTGCATGTGAGATGAAGGAATTTTTGTGTATTAGGGTCATTCAGCACAAAAAGACTGCCTTACATCATCCTGAAACAAATGGTAAGATGGAAAGGTTGAACAAAGTTCTCAAAGAGACTATACACAGGGTGATTGCTGGAAATGTATGGTGGAAGAATGAAGCGTTGTGCAAGATAAGAAATTATAGAATCACTCCACATTTCACCACAGGGTTTTCTCCATTTCAACTATTCAAGAGAAGAAAGGCTAATACCTTGCTACATCCTTCATGGGTTAATGACAAGGTATGTGACAATATGAGTATAAGTAAAAAAAGATCAAAGAAAAGATCAAAGAGAACGTGAGAAAGTGTCTGAAAGGAATGTGTGGTTTGATTCTCGTAAAGCTGTGAAGAAAACAGTGGTTCAAACTGGGGACTTGGTGAAAATGAGGAATACCCATGTAGGAATGTCTAAAATGTTTTCTAAATATTCATCTTCTATGAAAGTTATCTAGGTGTGTTTGGAATGCTTTCAAAACTGAGGACCATAAGATGTGGAATTTGGGACATGTGGTAAAGGTGAAGGAGGAAAATGTCAGAGGAAAAGTGATGGTTGGTGATTTTTTTAACAAACAAGGGTTAAGTAGAAGTTTGAGAGTCTCCAAGAAACCACAATTTCTCAAAGAATTAATTTATTGAGCTGAGTTAACGTTATGGTGCACTGTATGGTTTATTTATCAATTTTGTAAGTGTTTTGTTACAGTTTCTTAATATTGTATAACATAGTAATTTTGTTTGTATTAGAAAGGGGAGGTGTGTAGTATCCTGTAGTGTCAGCCATTGTTTGGTTTATACAGAAAGCTAGGGGTGTAATGCGAGGCACAAGATTCCATGGGAAGCTAAAGGGGCTGTGACTTGAGAGCCAGGTCGAGGCGAGCAATGGCGAGTGGTGGCTGAAGTGTTTTGTATATCTTGAATAAAGACCTGATGCGTGCAACTACTCAGAGCCTCCTTACATCATTTCACCCTGTTGACAGCTGAATTGTGTAAATTGAAACCTCCGGTATCCCCGTTTCATATTATGCCGAAAACAAATATCCCCTCCCCCATTCATATGCATTCCATATTGAGGAAAAAAATTAGCTGGAAAATGATAGCAGAGTAAGGCCCCAATTAGTCCCACGATCACACTACTGCCCGACAGAAATATACATCTTGTTAAAGCCCCCTTTGATCCTGTTTCATTTGATACTGAGCCTAAGGGAAGAGTGAACGATTTACTCCCTCACAGAGATTATCCTCAGCCGGCTTCCGGGGAAACAAGACAGTGCTGCAAAGATACACAAGGGTTGTTTATATGACCAGGGTGTCCCGGTTTGGCACAGCAATATATGAGGATGATTAGTTGATTAATAAGTAAATATACTACATTAGGTCTGTGCGCAGTTGCCATTCGATCATTCGATAAGATATTGTGTATGCTGAACAGGTCCAAGATCTCTCAGCTAATTGTGGGGTTTCGGATATGTTTGTCTGGAATTTGCTTTCGAATCCCTGGTAGAATGCCTAGTAGGCCTGGAGTTATATAGAGAAGTCCATCCTATTCTAATATTCGGTTCAAATGTAACCCACCCTCTGACCATGCCTTACACCCATCAATCGTCCCGACCCAAGCATTGTCTACCCCAACTCTTGGCACATCAATGGTGGAATGACTAAACAATTTGTCCCCTTTGGACTTGCTAAGAGGGGTCGAACACACAGATGCTCTTGAAACCGTGCAAGTGCCCACCGATTCTTGTAGGTCCTTAGCTACCTCCCTTCCTCAAACTACTGTTATATCTGAGGTGTCTTAAAATCTCTTTCCAGATTCCCGTTGTACACAAGAGTCCTGTGGGCTCTTCCTTTACAGATCTTAAATCACTCAGCCTGTTTATCCTAGAATGTAGTGGGCCAAAGATCCAAATTAAATAATACAGCCTTGGGCTCTTTTATCAATCAATTCAATGTATGCCTCTTCCAGGAGACTTGGAGTATTGACCTGGACTACAGATCATGCTTTCCTAACTTTTTTTGTTCCTGCTCATTGTTCTAGGAAGGGACAACTCTCTAGCACCTGGCTAAACAGTGGCGTAACACAGGCCCCCACAGCCCTTGTGGTGCGGGCACCCACAGGCTCTAGGGGGCCCCCTAGGCACAGTAATCTGGCCAGGGAGAACCTAATTGAGTATGGAGGGGGTCCCTCCACGTACCTTGCAGGCTGGACCCCCCAAGTTTCATCACGCCAGTGTGTCTTGCCTAAGGCCGCACATCTTTGAATGTTAGATTAAGCCATTGAGCATCTCCTCCTACAATCTCCAGGAATTCACGATAACAGTGGATGACTCTGGTAGAAAATATATATATATATATGCAACCAAGTCCTGTAGCAAACATCCATATCCCCTCGAAACTCAGAGAAGAAAAGAACAGGTACAGACCACTGTTTGGCTCGTGAAATTACAGTGCTGTTTTATTTACACCACGACCTCCTTTGCATGACGCGTTTCGACCGGGTCACTCGGTCTTGATCACATTATATATATATATATATATATATATATATATATGAAACAAAGGGTCCCAACCGCCACTGGTAGCGGTTTAAGCAGGCGCAGACCTCCTCTCCAAATGATCGATGTTTTTAGATATTAAAACACCAGAAAAGCCATCACACTAATCAAAGTGCCAGCAGTGCATATTTATTTTCGCAAAAGTGTCAGAGCAAGTGCCCTCCCTATATATATATTACCTACTAGCGGTCGCCAGTAGGTAGTTATAGTTAGGATTGGCTACCATAGGAAATCCGCAACATTCTATTGGGAATAACTCTGGCGCCGGTTGAGGAATTTGTGTGTAATTTTCCAAAATGTTGGCCAGCTCCGCTCCACTCCTTCCCTGGAAGTTTCGGGGGGATTCGTGAAGTGGGGGCTGAGAAAAAAGGGGGGTCCCAAAACGCGTTTTCCCTATGTTAATTTCCATAGGACGGTCTGACAAGTCTACAGCCCGAACCGCTGAACGGAATTACACCAAACTTAGCAAAATTGTAGGGACTGGTACGCAGATGTGCCTTTTCTATATTTGGTGAAAATTGCTCCAGTGTTTTTTTTGAAAATGAACTTCAAAAATACATATATATCTATAAGCGCTCTCCGAGCACTCACAGGTGCGCCTTCCCGGGGAGCGCACCCGGCGCGCTACGGGAGTGCGCGAGGGAAAGCTGATTGGCTGTCGGGTGTCTGTCAACATTCTAAACAGTCCGGAGAGTCCGCCATCTTGTGTCTCGGTAGAATCGAGACACAAGAGGTGAAAAATAAAGGGGGAAATAATTAAAAGGGGGCAGAGTAGACACCCCCTGACCCCCTAGGTGTTCTGAGGGGGGCCTAGAAGGACCCTGAAGGGCAAAAAAATGTTTTTTTATTTTTTATTTTCGCGGGGTAAGCGATGGGTGCGTTCCCAGGTACGCGCTCCGGTACGCGCACCCTGAGCGCACCACAGGGAAAAACAGTGTAAAAAATTATAGTAAAAAAATAATTTAGAGTGCTTAGAGGTAGGGTAGCTCTGAAAAGAGCTGTTGTGTTATGTGGGTGTTTTTTGTACCTACAAGTAGGTACCAATGCAGAGTCTTATATTCAAGAGGAAAACTCTATTCCCCTCATTTGTAAAATGCACACCATCTCTCCTATAGATGTCTTGCATGTTGTAACGCAAGTTGTTGTGGTAAATGGAACCCATACCATAGTCTCTGAGGAAAGCAGAAACAGATTTATTTACATGTTTCCTTGCTTTTTCAATCTGTGAACAAAATTGGTTGGACCAGTTCCATTTTTGCCTTTGGCATATATTAGAAAATACCAAGGCAGTTTTTGGAAAAAGTGACATCAATTGCCCAAAGATGTCCTTTAAAAGCATTTCCAGACCTACCCCAGTCAAAGTGCCCAAGTCATTGCCACCACAGTGCACAATTATAAGGTCAAGGTGTGGTAAATGCATAAAGGATTTTACCAATGGTATCAATTGGTGACTTCTCAATCCTCTCTGTCCAATCCATACAATGTCCACATTTGGTAAATCAAGGTTGTAAATACCTCTGTTAGCTGCGTATTTTTTACTCCAGTGGACATAGCTATGACCCACAAACCAGACTTTTTGCATGTTGAAGGTAGATGTGCTTCTAGTCAGATGAATTGTGGAAATGAAATGGCAGTTTGATTATGAAAAAAAGTGCTTGGGAATCAGTGCAGTTGAAAAACCAGAAATGATTGGTGCTTTCTTAAAAATCTCCACTGAAAATTAGGCTGCATGCTTTTTTTTGTAAGAAGTCATTTAAATGGCTGAGAAAAGTCATTTAAAGAAACATTGCATTTCATTAGCTAGTAGATTGAGAGGTCAAACAACCTTGATGGATTTTTTGGAACATAGTATGATGAACTTGTGAACTGTGTGCTAGTTTAAGAGGGAGTTACCATGGTTACTTGGTGAATGAGCACTGGGGGGATGGGTGAATGTTATGTGAGTTTCAAAGTCTTGAAATGTACAACCAATTAAAATGTGCAGTTTGGTTTTGAATTTGTGTGGGAACAATTTTAATCGGTTAGGTACAAGAATATGGGTCTGAAATAAGCATGGGCGGATTTTGCGAATTGGCAATCCGCGAAATTGCGTATTTACGTATTCGCAATCCGCAAAATCCGCGAACTCTCGCGAATTTACGGATTTTTTTTTTTTTTTGTGCTCGCAAGGATTTCTGCCAGTTCGCGAGGATTTTGTACCAGTTCGCAAACGCGAACTTACTTTTCGGGTAGCAACGGTCGCGAACATGTTGTTTCTACATCTGGTTCATCACAGCACCCTCTGTTTCACCACTGCCACCCTCTGTTTCACCACTGCCACCATCTGGCTCACCCATGCCACCCTCTGGCTCACCCATGCCACCCTCTAGTTCATCACTGTAGATTATAGATGGAAAAGCACACCTGCCCTGCCTCAACTGACATAAATGAATTAGGGGCTGATTAATGTGTTTCTGAATTTGAACTTCCTGGCTGGAACCTGCTTCCTTATCTGTAATTGCTTTTTCTGAGCCTGCTGTGAGGGTCAGAGCAGGGTCATAGAATAGTTGCAAGTAGGCAACTGAACTTTGAAGGGGCCCCTCAGGAAGCACTACAGGGAATGATTACTAATGATGATAAGATTGAACTTTTGCACCTGCTGAGTGCTTTCAGTTTTGCAAAAATCCAAATATCCAGCAGCATCCACAAAAAGTAATCCTTCCAGGCACTACAGGGAATGGTTACTAATGATAAGATTGAACTTTTGCACCTGCTGAGTGCTTCCAGGTCAAGATCCAAATCAAAGTGACCAGCACATGAAGAAAGCACTGAGAGGAGCCTACTGGACAGGAACAGGAAGTTGGAGACTGTGGGGCACTTCCTTCCAAAAAAAATGGACTCCTTGCAAAAAAAAGTGCAGGCAAATGTCAACCTGAGGAGTTATTCTGATAAAAATCATAATTTTCAAGGTTTATGCTGCCTGCTGATGGATTTCTTGTGCGAAATTGCAAATTTTGCAATTTCGCAATTGCGAGACTGTCGCTGCCCGCCGCATCTACGTTTTCGCAAGTGTTTACTCCCGCGAAATTGTATAGTATTCTAGTTGGCAAGTGCGACCAAGCAAAAAAATCCGCTTCGCACGGATTTACGAATTTTCGGTAAGTTCGCGAGAGTTCGCGGATTGCGAATTTACCGAAAATCCGCAAAATCCGCGAGCGGAACGGATTTTACGCCCATGCTTAGTCTGAAATGAGAAATAATCTATGCCATTATTCTTTTCTTCCTCTCTCTTCCCATCCTTTGCTCTTTCACTGTTTTCCCTTCCCTTACTTTCCTTACTCCACTTCACTAATTCCTTCTCTTACTCCCTCTGTCCTCTTACTTCTACACTCCTCTTACCTCATTCTCTCTCTGTTAGCCTCATTCTCTCTGACCCCTTAGTCTGTCACTTCTCTTCTATCACACTCACTCCCTATAACACAGCCACACTCCCTCACTTATGTTTCTTTCCTCTCTCACTCAGGGCCTCATTTATGAGAAATGATGCATTGCTGCGTGAAAGCAGCGATGCATCACTTCTCAGTGCGCTCTCCTTGCGACATTCCTGATGCATCATATTTAATGTATGATGCATTATGTCGCAAGGAGTTACAGATACGTCAGTATTTCTGACGTATCTGTAAGCGCAAAAGTGATGCATTGCTAGAGTGTGTCACAAAAGTGACGCAACTCCAAAAATGCATCCTTTTACATGTGGCCAGCCCCATGTGAAAGGGCCTGCGTCAGTCTTACGCCTGCTGTGAGGCAGGCGCAAGATTTTGACGCAACGATGTCCTAAAAGTGACGCAGTGAAATCTCATAGATTTCACTGCGTCACTTCTACGACCCTTCCTTGCGTCAATACCCCCCTTTGCATACATTACACCTGGCGCAGGTATAATGTGGCGCAGGGGTTTACAAACTGACGCATCTACCTAGATACGTCACTTTGTAAATATGACTCAACAAGGTGCATTTTTTACACCACTGGTGCGTCACAAAAAGTGACGCATGGCCTCATAAATGAGGCCTTCAGTCTTCTACTCTCGCTTTTTCTTTCACTTTCTCTGTCTCTTCACTCCCTTACTCACCTTGTCTCACACTCACTTGTCTTTATCCAGTCTCTATCTCCACTCTCGCAAGGAGTTACAGATACGTCAGTATTTCTGACGTATCTGTAAGCGCAAAAGTGATGCATTGCTGGAGTGTGTCACAAAAGTGACGCAACTCCAGCAATGCATCCTTTTACATGGGGTCCGCCCCATGTGAAAGGGCCTGCTTCAGTCTTACGCCTGCTGTGAGGCAGGCACAAGATTTTGATGCAATGGCGTCCTAAAAGTGACGCAGTGAAATCTCATAGATTTCACTGCGTGACTTTTATGACCCTTCCTTGCGTCAATACACCCCCGTTGCATACTTTACACCTGGCACAGGTATAATGTGGCGCAGGGGTTTACAAAGTGACGCATCTACCTAGATGCGTCACTTTGTAAATATGACTCAACAAGGTGCATTTTTTACACCACTGGTGTGTCACAAAAAGTGACGCACCAGCGGCGTAAAAGTGATGCATGGCCTCATAAATGAGGCCCTCAGTCTTCTACTCTCACTTTTTCTTTCACTTTCTCTGTCTCTTCACTCCCTTACTCACCTTGTCTCACACTCACTTGTCTTTATCCAGTCTGTATCTCCATTCTTTCCTAAACATCACTGCTCTTTTCTTACCCTTCCACACCCCCGTTCCTTTACTACATTTTCTTCACTTATCCTCATTCCCCATGTTCACTCTCCTTCTCCTCACTCTCTTTCCCCACACTCACCTTCTTTCAGTCCCCCTACTTCGCTTCCCTTCCCCTGTCGTCCCTTTCTTTGCTTTCTCACCCATTTTCCTCTCCTCTCTCACTGCACTCCACTTCAGTTACTCTTTTTAATTTTTTTAAGAATACAGCTCTTTTTTGAGAAATTGGAGGTAGTTCTGAAAAGAACTTTTTTTTTCTTCTTTTTTCTTTTTTTTCAACAAAAACAAAAACAGGGAATGGCACACTGCTCAACAGGAGCAAAAAAAAAATCAAAATTAGGGCTGGGGACGGCAGCGGTGGTTCTCTATTGCTCAACCAATGATCATAATACTTTGTTCCCCGTAACAAAGTAGAGCATCACAATGTTTGCATTTGATGGAGGCCTCATTAAAAACAGGCTGAATATTTGGGATCAGCTACTCTGGTCGCCCCCTCACCGATGCAGTTGCTCCTCCAGTTGAAGTAGAGGCACCATCTCTTGGAGCCTCTCGTGCCAGAGCCCTGACACTCTCCCGGGCATAGTTCTGGGGATGCCTTCTCTGGACGTGGCGACTCATGGTAGAATTACCAAAACTGTACTTCCTTCTGGGGTCTCCTCGGGAAAGTACAGTATGGCAGATCTTACACTCCACCTTTGGAGCATTTACTTTTTTATGTCCCTCAGGTATATCAAAAAATGTCCAAATTAAATGTTCTTTCACCTTCGGCTGAGGAGGCTCTTCATCTATGAAACCATCTGACTCCTCACTGCTGCTGGATGCTCTGGCAGCCATTCTATCCACAGATTGTTAGCACAGAAAAAAAGAGGTCTTGCTCTAACCAAAGTGAAAGAAGAAGAGAAGGAAAAGGGTGGGGTTTTCATTCTTTGGAAAAAAAATCTGTTATCAACTAGTGAAAATTGTTATTTTAAGGTCACATGAATTGACGCGCTTACGCTACGTGCACCGGAGCGCTTCCGGGGGCGCTTACGCGGCGCGAACGTAGGCGCTTCCGGGGGCGCTTACGCGGCGCGCCTGAGTGATGTTTTGGTAGCTTTACGGAAATGCAAAATCATTTTTATTCGGAAAATCAAAAATACTGCTTTATAAGTATGGTACAGAATGTCTTGCATTATTATTTAGTTTTCATACATATTTTTTTTTACGAACGCAGAAATAGCGCCCTTGCTGCGCTTTCGGGAGAGCTTACCGGTGCGCGCACCCTGAGCGCTCCAAGTCAAAATGATACGGGTAAGCTTACCGGTGCGCGCACCCTGAGCGCACCAAGAGAAAATGATAAAAAAAAGAAAAATACAGTGAACAAATATTAAAAAAATATATATATATATAATTAATAGTTATAAAAAACAGCTAATAAAAAAAAAATCGTAGGTAACAAAGTCGATATACAAAGGAATTAACTTTTAAAAAAACTATGAAATTCACTGAAGAAACCATAGGTTTCACAAACATTATAGTTAGGAATTAGCATTTAAAAAACCTTTGAAATTCACTGAAAAAACCATAGGTTTCACACTCGTTATAGTTAGGAATTAGCATTTAAAAAACCTTTCAAATTCACTGAAAAAACCATAGGTTTCACAATTGTTATAGTTAGGAATTAGCATTTAAAAAACCTTCGAAATTCACTGAAAAAACCATAGGTTTCCCACTCGTTATAGTTAGGAATTAGCATTTAAAAAACCTTTCAAATTCACACCAGTTATAGTTAGCTGAACATTTTACTCATACAAAACCATTGAAATTCCCACGTTATAGTTAGTTGGACTCACTATAACTCGCGCGCCTGCAATCCACTGCTGATGATGTCACATATTACATCATTCATGACATGGTCAGTGACATCACTGATGACATCACTGATGACATCTCAAATGACATCACTGATGACATCACTGATGACATCATCCATGTGATAATACGATGCACCTCCTCACACTCTAATCTAACCTTTGATACACCCAGTGTTAAATACAAACTACCATTCCTGAAATTATTGACACACCAACACCAGTAACTACATACGTACTCACTGATTTCTAGGTCTACACACACATCCACTCATTCACCCATACAATCACTCATACATACGGTCACTCATCAATAGAACACTATCATATATCCTTGTGGATACCCTGCCGGGGTATCTCACAGGGGAATACCAGGACGGGTTCCCTAAGCAAGCGCTTAGATACCGTGTCGGTGATTTGCGCTATATAAATACATGTACATTTACATTTACATATCCACTCATACACCTATACAGACACTTACACGCTGACACTCATCCACAGAGTTGCTCAAACACCTAGTCAGTTATGCAAAGAATAAATCACACTCCCATTTCCTCAACTACACAGTTATACACACTAAACCTTACTTATTCAAACATATACTAACACATACTTACTCTCTTTTACAATCACTGATACAAGTACACATTGATCCATACAGTCACTTACGCAATCACAGGCTCTCATGTATAGTCATTTATATATGCCAACTCTCACATGCACTGTGTTTTACATATGTCCTTACTTGGACATGGAGCACTGAGATAGCCATTCACTCACCAACACATCCATGCAGACAGTCAACCCCCATACAGCTCTTTCCACATGCACTCTTAAACCCATATACCAAGTGAATCAACTGCTCACACATATATGCACAGAGTCACACACCTCCCAGCCACCCACACACACACTCACCCTCACATACAAATACTTGAACAACCAATCAATAACCCATATAGCCACTCATATAGCTACTGATCAACACATGCAGCAGCTTACACAACCACAGACATACTGATGCACTCATTCAGACAGTTTAGTCCCTAACCAATGCATTCAGTAAGACACATTTAATCACTCACTCATACAGTCAGTCACGCACCTACTAAATCCTTCATCCAGACACTCATACATCCACTCATTCTTCAATATGTAAAACATATTTTAACTTTACAGAAACACAAAGTCACTGGATGATGGCATCAGTGATGTCATCAGTGATGTCATTTGAGATGTCATCAGTGATGTCATCAGTGATGTCATTTGAGATGTCATCAGTGATGTCACTGACCATGTCATGAATGATGTATTATGTGACATCATCAGCAGTGGATTGCGGGAGCGCGAGTTATAGTGAGTCCAACTAACTATAACGTGGGAATTTCAATGGTTTTGTATGAGTAAAATGTTCAGCTAACTATAACTGGTGTGAAACCTATGGTTTTTTCAGTGAATTTGAAAGGTTTTTTAAATGCTAATTCCTAACTATAATGAGTGTGAAACCTATGGTTTTTTCAGTGAATATATATATATATATATATATATATATATATATATATATATATATATATATATATATATATATATATATATATATATATAAACACAAAAGGTTACCACCAAATAGAAGAGCCTCAGCACGTAGTTTTTATTCCAAATATTTAATTCACGAAGGCTGCAAACAGGTTTTGGAAAAACGGCATCTTAATCTTGCTGCCAGACGCGTTTCAAGTCTTTTAGACCCTTAATCATTGGCATTCCACACGTACGACAAGACCGGCAGTGTGCAACTGAATTTAAAGTCTGTAAGTCCACTACAGTGGGCGTGGCCACTCTCATGGCCTTCTGGTATTTGTGGTTGCACTCTTTTAAACTCAAGTGAGTTCGCCTTGAAAGTACGAAAATGTCACAGTTCAAAACCATAGTGGGATGATGCGCAATCTTGCTTTCACCATACTGCATTCTTTCTCCTCCGTGCTGGACTACCTCCCAAAATACAGATGACACCAGGTGGCCTCATCACGGGAACACTGCACTAGCAGCGGGGCTTCTTCTGCGGCCAGAGTGAGCCGCACAAAATCCACTCACAAAATGTTACCCCCAAATGGTCGAGCCTCAGCAGGTAGTATTTATTCCAAATATTTAATTCACGAAGGCTGCAAACAGGTTTTGGAAAAAGAGCATCTTAATCTTGCTGTCAGACGTGTTTCAAGTCTTTTAGACCCTTCAACATGGGCATTCCACACGTACGACAAGACCGGCACTGTGCAACTAAATTTAAAGTCTTTAAGTCCGCCCCAGTGGGCGTGGTCACTCCCATGGCCTTCTGGTATTTATGGTGGCACTCTTTTAAAATCAAGTGAGTCCGTCTTGAAAGTACAAACATTTCTCAGTTCAAAACCACAGTGGGATGATGCGCAATCTTGCTTTCACCATGCTACATTCTTTCTCCTGCTTGCTAGACTACCTCCCGAAATACAGATGACACCAGGTGGCTCAAATATGTATATATATATTCACTGAAAAAACCATAGGTTATAGACCATATATAGTTAGGAATTAGCATTTAAAAAACCTTATTTTACTCACACAAAACCATTGAAATTCCATATATAGTTAGTTGTACTAACTATATATCGCGCACCCGCAATCCACTGCTGATCATGTCACATATTACATCATTCATGACATGGTCAGTGACATCACTGATGACATCACTGATGACATCTCAAATGACATCACTGATGACATCACTGATGACATCTCAAATGACATCACTGATGACATCACTGATGACAACATCCAGTGACTGTATGTTTCTGTAAAGTTAAAATATGTCTTACATATTGAAGAATGAGTGGATGTATAAGTGTCTTGATGAAGGATTTAGTAGGTGCATGACTGACTCTATGAGTGAGTGATTAAATGTGTGTCACTGAGTGCATGGGTTAGTGACTAAACTGTCTTAATTTGTGCATCATTATGTCTGTTGTTCTGTAAACTGCTGCATGTGTTAATCAGTAGCTATATGAGTAAGTATATGGGTTATTGATTGGTTGCCCAAGTATTTGTATGGGAGACTAAGTGTGTGTGTGGGTGGCTGGGAGGTGTATGACTCTGTGCATAGATGTGTGAGCAGTTGATTCACTAGATGTATGGGTTCAAAAGTGCATGTGGAAACAGCTGTATGGGCGGTTGACTGAGTGCATTGGTGAGTGAATGGATATCTCAGTGCTACATGTCAAAGTAAGTACATATGTAAAACACAGTACATGTGAGAGTTGACATATATAAATAACTGTGCATAAGAGCCAGTGAATGTGTGAGTGGCTGTATTGATCATTGTGAACTTGTATCAGGGATTGTAAAAGAGAGTAAATATGTGTTAGTATATGTTGGAATAAGTAAGGTGTGTATAACTGTATAGTTGAGGAAATGGAGGTGTGATTGATTCTTTGCATGACTGACTAGGTGTGTGAGTAACTCCATGGATGAGTGACAGTCTGTGAGTGTCTGTTTACACTGAGTGTATCTAAGGTTATATTAGAGTCTGAAGAGGTTCATCGTATTATCACATGAATGATGTCATCAGTGATGTGATCAGTAATGTCAAATGAGATGTCATCAGTGATGTCATCAGTGATGTCATTTGAGATGTCATCAGTAATGTCATCAGTGATGTCATTTGAGATGTCATCAGTGATGTCATCAGTGATGTCACTGAACATGTCATGAATGATGTAATATGTGACATGATCAGCAGTGGATTGCGGGTGCGCGATATATAGTTAGTACAACTAACTATATATGGAATTTCAATGGTTTTGTGTGAGTAAAATAAGGTTTTTTAAATGCTAATTCCTAACTATATATGGTCTATAACCTATGGTTTTTTCAGTGAATTTTCAAGGTTTTGTAAATGCTAATTCCTAACTACATATGGTCTATAACCTATGGTTTTTTCAGTGAATTTCAATGGTTTTTTAATAGCAAATATCAAAACCTTTAAAATGTATTCTTCTTTAAATCAAAAAATATATTTTACATGTTTTTAATACAATTTTTTAAAAAAATTATTTTTATTGTTTCGCTCCCGGTCCGCGAACCGGTTAGCTTCCCGTTAGCTCAATTTGGAGCCGCGACCCGGTCCGCGAACCGGTAAACGTTCCGTTTGCGCAACTGTCACGTTAGAAAACAACATCGTGACGCGTCGCGTCAGCATGACGTTTCGCGTTGTCGCGTGATACGTCATATGACGCGCCACGTTAGCGTACCCGGAAGCGAACCGGTACGCGAAGCGAGGCGCGAAGCAAAGCTTCCCGGAAGCGAACCGGGACGCGGAGCAAAGCGCGTAACGTAAACACAGCAGGTCATGTGACTTGGTAATAACACTTTTCATTGGTTCATTTCACTTTTGGTTTCCTAATGATGTAAGACTAGGTCATATGATCTAAAATTAACACTTTTCATTGGTTTAGAACTATTGTTTTTCCCAAATGATGAAAACCCCTCCTTCTTTCCTCACTCTGACTTTCATCTTTGTGAGAGAAAGACCCTTTGTGATCAGTGAGCAATCGCTTCATTAGTAGCTTCAGCTGGTGCTTCCCCACCACCTCCACCACATCCAAGGAAGAGAGGACCACCTGCTGAAGTTATAATTCAGCAAGAAGAGGAAGAAGAGGAAGAAGAGGAAGAGGAGGAAGAGCAGGAAAAGAGGCAGTTTTTGCCTGAGGAGCCCAGGAAGTCTCATCTGAAAGAAAACTTTATTTGGCAATTTTTTAAATTTCCTCGGGGCCAAAAAAAAGTCAATGCCCGGTACGTAACTTGCCTTATATGTAAAGATAGACTGTCCAGAGGGACCGAGAAGAAGTACAGTTACGGCAATTAAACAATGCATCGCCATATGAGTAGGTGGCATCCTATCAACTACAGTGCTGCGCAGTTACGTGACGAGCAAGATAATCCCCCTTCTATGGCCAGAAGATCAGTTGTACCGGAAGTGACGGGACCAGAGGCGAGGGAGATGGTCCCAAATATACAAATGAGATTCGGGGAAGTGAAACAAGTGTGCGTGCATTGTAATCAGTTCATTTGCTACAGAGAAAGTAGCATCACGCTAATCAACAGAGCTATCGACAATCATGTTTGTCCGAAACGCCCCAGACAATAAATTCTTTTTTTTTGTTGCTCCTGTTGAGCCCTTTACAATGAATCGTTTTCGTTCCCCCCCCCCAAAAAAACCCAAAAAAAATATAAAACTGTTCAAAAAATACAAAAAAAGTAAAAAAATGTTCAGAAAAAAAATAAATATATATATATAAAACAACAAAAACAATAAAAAAAAGTTCTTATCAGAACTACCTCCCCGTTATAAAAAAATTGGTAGAATATTTAGAACTCTGCCAACCTCTATTTCTTTTGATTCGCTTCCCGGTTCGCTCGCCGGTACGCGAACCGGGAGCGAACCAAAAAAAAAGTTTAAAAAAAAAAGAAGAGTAAGTATAAGGGAAGTAAACAGAGAGTTATGTTAAAAGAAAGACAGCTATAGGGAGTAAACTAGAGACACTGTTTAATATATCTATTTACTGAAGAAAAGATTTAAGAGGGTATAATTGTGAAAAACAAAATAGATAAGGAATTGAAAAAAAAAAGGAGAGTAGAAGAATAACAAACAAGAGTTTCTTAGAGAATGTGATTGAATGATCAAATAAAGATTAAAACATTGAAATAACAGAGAGAAAAAACTCAATGCAGAAAAGAGGAAGTAACAGAAAAGGAATGATTGAAACAACAAAGAAATGTAAATAACATAGGGGCATATTATCAACATAGGCGATAAAAATTTTGCTGCTTTTATCGGCAGAAATCTGACGCAAAAGACGCTTTTGCGGCAGTTTTCTGCTGATAATTACTGCTTTTAACGGCAGAAAACTGCTGCTAAAGCCGCTTTTCCGGAAGAGTAGAAGAAGTAGAAGGAGAGTAGAAGAATAACAAAGAAGAGTTTCTTAGAGAATGTGAGTGAATGTTCAAAATAAGATTAAAACATGTGGAATAACAGAGAGAAAAAACAGAAAGCAGAAAAGAAGAAGTAACAGAAAAAGAATAATTGAAACAGCAAAGAAATGTAAATAACATAGGGCCATATTATCAACATAGGCAATAAAATTTTTGCAGCTTTTATCGGCAGAAATGTGTCGCTAAAGCCGCTTTTGCGGCAGTTTTCTGCCGATAAAAACAGCAATAATTTTATTGGCTGTGTTCATAATATGCCCCTTAGTGTGCTTCAACTACACAGAGAAAGCATAATGAACAAGTAGTGACAGATTGATCAGTCAAAGACACTAAGAGTAATAGAGACGGAGTGAGTGAACAAGAGTGAAGAACTATGAGAAGAGAGGGACTGAGAAAAGGAGTGGAAGGAGTAGAGTAAGTAAGTAATAGAGAAAGGAATGAGGGAAGTAGCAAAGGCAGGAAACTGAGGGTTAAAGAAATGAAGCAGTAGAACTAATAGTAGGTGAATGTGATAGAAATGTAATGAAAAGAGTACAAAACATTTACCTTATAATTGTCGTTAACTTACTCACTTGTTATTTTTATACTTTCAATCTGTGAAAGAGATAACAAACATTTGAAAAATATTAAAACATGTATTTAAAAATTAGAAAAGACAAGGGAAAAGATTGAAGGACAAACAGTTTTTCAACAACTTTGACACTTACAGAAGCTTCTGCTTCTCCAGGCCCCCTACACAGTCCTAAAGATATACATTTTAAACTAACAGTATCTTGATGCAGATGAAGTGAGGCCTATCTTGGAACATGGTGCATCTTTTGCACTGCTGTTGTCTCACAAAAGTGACGCAATGGCAGCGCAAAAGAGGTGCACAATCATCATAAAACTGTTCCTAACATTTTAAATGATTGTTTCATGATGGCAATAAGGTGTGTCCTATCCAGACGTTTGTTTCAGGTGAGGCCTACTCAGGGTTGCAGATCAAATTTAGCCTTGTTGAAGAGTACAGAGGAGATAATACATGTGAAGGCCTACCAGTAAAGTGCAGACTTCCTCTGTTTCCCTGGACAGGCCTAAACTTCATCTGCACAATGTGATTCGTAATGTTAGGAAACACAGGTAATGTATTTGAAAAACGTGCAATTTCTTTTGCTCATTTCACAATCACATCACTTGTGTTTCCTTTGGTTAGGTATCTCATTGTGCAGATGTAGTCCAGCATATGAAAGTGTACGCACTGCATGCAACAACTTTGACACTTACTGAAGCCTCAGCTTCTCCATACCCCCTACACAGTCCTAATTATATACATTTTAAACTGACGGTATCTTGCTGGAAATGAACTGAGGCCTATCTTGCAACATGGTGCATCTTTTACACAAAAGTGACGGAACAGCGGCGTAAAAGAGGCACACAGCCTTCATAAAACTGCCCTTAACATTTTAAGTGATTGTTTCTAGATGCTGATAAGGTGTAACCTATCCACAAATTTGTCTCAGGTAAGTCCTACTCAGGGTTGCAGATGAAATTTAGGCTTGTTGTAGAGTATAGAGGAGATAATACATGTGCAGGCCTACTAAGGAAGTGAGTCATGCCCACTGCACTCTTTAACAAATGTCAGACCTCCTCTGTCTCCTGGAACAGGCTTAAACCTCATCTACACAATGTGATGTGTAATGTTAGGAAACACAGGTAATATAATAGGAAAACGTGCAATTTTTTTTGCTCATTCCACAATCACATCACCTGTGTTTCCTTTGCTTAGGTATCTCATTGTGTTAATGTAGTCTATCATATGAAAGACTACGTAGAATGTGAGCACTGTATGCAACAACTTTGACACTTACAGAAGCCTCGCCTTTTCCATGCCTCCTACACAGTTCTAAATGTACATCATAAATACAAACAGTACAGAATTAATTATACATGTTAAATGGTTTATTTTTGCTGTTCTCAGAATGTATCAAATTTCACTAAAAACAGTGACTTGAAGGTATTCATCATATAACAGCGGGGAAAAAAAAACACAATCAAAATGATTGTGTTTAAAAGACCCATACTACATGACAAATCAGAAATCAGAACTCCTTAAAATTAACTTACTTTCCATGACGTCGAATGATGTCCTATGAACAGCTTACACTCTGTTGTGCTGCTATTATTTTCTGCCCGCCACTTTCTGAAAGAAAACCTCCATCGTTTTGACAAATATGTTACATACAATAAATGACTTCTCGCTCTCTACCACACGTTTCCACAAGGCCAAATCATGTAAGAGCCATTTATAACTCTTGGAATTCTTGTAAGCAAATCCCGTCATTTTGTATTTCCGCAACTTTCAGAAAGAAAACGTTCAAGATCACTTTCACAATCCTGGACTAGTAATATCTTACCCTTCTTGCTCACTCATGTTCTACATTTCCTATGACACTGATACTGCTTACTATGAAGCAGACTTACACTACCTCTATGACTACTACAATTATTTAATTCTCTACATCACTTTTAATCACAAAGCAATATAAAACAGTAGATAAAATTATATCAACCCCTAGAATCATTATACGCCAGTTACCTACCCTAAATTCTCTTTTCTGAAAACAGAAAGTAAGAATATTTTTTAGTAAAAAGGCAACATTGTATCGTAGTCAAATGGCAATAATTTCCGAAACAGCAATTTTTTTTACATTTTCAATAACCTGTGTAATAAGCGGATCTTGTCAAATGACCATCATGCAATATAATAGCTGCAGTTACAAATGTTCTTCCTAAAATCAACGACTGTGTAGCCACAACATTTGTACTTAAAGTTGAAGACTTACTTTCATCAGATTTATATAATTGGATTTTTAAAATGACATTATAATCAAAAGTTTGGACCAATAATTTAGACAGCATTGCAGACTTACATTCCCTCTACTCCATGTTTTGATTGGCTGCTTGAATTAGCTTATAAAAAGAAACAGTTTTTCTGAACTCATTCAAAGTGCAGTTATTTTTCCATGACGTCAAGTGTTATGGTAAGAAGACCGTTTGCTTTGGGAAATACTCTGTTGTCCTTCAACTAATCTGTGCCCACCACTTTCTGTAAGAAAATCTTCTTTTTTTCCAGGAACTATTGTCTCTGTACTACACTTATCCTCAAGGCCAAATCGTGTAGGAGCCATTAGAACCTCTTGAAATTCCTCAGAGCACATCCCAAGATTCTTTCCCTAAAATTTTGGTTTTAAAAACACCAGGTAAGAATTTTTAAGGTCATACGGCAATTTTTTTTTGAAAGTTAAAACAGAATCGTTGCAGAATGACCAGCCATTTCTAGACTTTAAATAAGCTGTGTAATGTCCTGATGTTATTGAAGGACCGTCATGATATATAATTGCTGCAGTTACAAAAGTCCTTCCTGATATTGACAACTGCGAAGCTACAACATTTTTAATTAAAGTTGTCAATTTTGTTCCATCAGGCCTACATCGTTGGAACATTAAAATGACATACTGGCCATATGTCCGTATAAATAATGTTGACATCATTTCAGATTTACATTGGCTACACTCCATGTTGTGATCAGCTGCTTTTACTAGCTTATTAAAGGAGACTGATTTACTGTCTGGCAAAGTTAAATATATAAATCTTTCTGAGTCTACACTAGTAGTACTTGATACCCTACAGTTCTCGCAGTCATGCTGCCATTGATAAGAAAGCCCAAACAGGTGATCTACATCTACACCTTCAGCATGCAATACATCAAGCATATACATTAAAAACTCCTGACAATCTTGCTGAATATTTTGAGAGAATTGTGTTTGACCTGAACATCTGTCTAACAGATTTCGAATTTCAGACACACTTTCTATTTTTGTTTTATCAGTGCTACATTTCTCTAACACAGAATTTAACAAACTGCAAAATCTTTGATCAGAATTGACCACAATCTCTTCTTTTACATTTTCTAGAGAAAACAAAACATTAACCACTACATTAGCATAGCAGTTGACACCAGAACTGTTTTCAAATTGAAAACCAACAACATCTTCAACAGAATCCTTTTTGTTTCTGCTTATAATTTCAGGTTCATCGACTTTTCGTCTTTTTGCTACAACCTCCATAGTATTGGTGACATTTCTTCGTTTACAGCCTACCACACGTTTCTCAAACAAAGGATATTGAGGCAAATGTGGCGCATACTCTCTTCTTAACCTATTGTATTCCTTAACACAATCTAGATCCGCACAAATGTTTGTGACATCACACTCAATCAAGTACAATCCCGATAAAGTTCTAACTCGTGACAATGCCACATATGCCATACCCTCCTTGAACACAGAACTGCCAATATTCATCAATGCACTGTCTACACTTAAACCTTGCGATTTATGGATTGTCACCGCATATGCCAAGCAAACAGGAAACTGTTTACGGCGAACATATAAGTCTTTTACAAGCAAAAACCTAGCAGAGCAACGACCAATTAGCTGTACTTCCTCAATGCCATCAAATTTAATTTTTAAAAATTCAATTCCATCTCTATTTCTGTATTTCACAAAATCAACAACATTACCCATTGATCCATTTACCAGACCTCTTTCAACATGTAAATTCCTTCTTAAAATTATACGGCAATTTAAGCACACATTCAGAGTCTTTTCAAAACCTGCAGTTTTAGAGATAGTCTTCTCTAATGAATCCAACTTTGTTTTCAAATTCTCAGACAAAATAATTGTAGATCCCATATGCTCTACTCTGTCAATAGCTTCCAGTTTCACAATCTCTTGGTTTTCTAAATGCAACATTTTGTTGTTGAAGATGGCACATTCTGCAAGAGTTGGCATCAAACATATTCCAGATTTCTTCTCAGTAATTTTCTGAAAAATATTCTCAGGCACAACGTCTTGTTCTGGATATAAATTTGACAGTAATCGTGCATGTAAAGCTTCTTTCCCATGCTCGGTCACTTTTCCAATTCTAACATCTTGTAGAATATTCTTGTAAACTTCATCCTTCGCCTGACGCATATTTTCATGCAGTTCAGCATAATTGAAGTTTAAACATATATTGACGTTGCCAATGCTCCCTAGGCACTTCCTGGTATCTTCATGCGTGAGCATTTTGAACACAGGTTGTCCTTTCACTGGTGTCAGCTGCAGAAGATCTCCGAAAACAATGATGTGTTTGCCACCAAATAACACATCATACTCTGTTTTAAGAACTTCTTGCATTCTCAAATGCACAAAGGCAAGCATGATATTGGAAACCATGCTTACTTCGTCAATGATAAGAAGTTTCATTTTCCTCAAGACTCTTGAAACTTCACAACAAGCATCTCCAGATAACTTGTGGTATTGTAATTTGTTATCATGCTCCACTGGCAGCATCAGTAGACGATGCAAAGTAATACCTGAAAATGTTATGTGCTGCCAGTCCAGTTGGAGTGGTGACAACACAAGACAGCGATGACTCAGTCCTTTCCTTCAAATAACATGAGATTGCTTTAATGAGGAAACTCTTTCCAGTTCCCGCTTCTCCACTCACGTACAGTAGGACAGGCTTCAACGACGTACATGAGCACTCTTTCTTCTCATGACTTAATCCGTGATCAATTTGCTTGGTAACTTCGTCATATATTTTCCTCTGCTCAACATTGAGTTGTCTTTCCAAGTCTACTAAGTTAACCGCATCCTCCTGAGCATGTGCCATGGCTCTTTCCACTTCATTCATGGCAGTGGCAGCTTCATTTTCAATAACAGGGCCTCCTAGTGGATCCTGACTCAATGAAACAGAACTCTGACTGTCCTGAGAACTGTCTCTGGCAATCTCGGCTGCAATCGTTGCTTCCTGCTCGATTTCCGCATTCAACATTTCTACATATTTGGGAAAAGCAGGACATTCTATGGTCTCCTTGGCGGCAGTGAAAGAGTCTTCGTAACAAAGGAAATCTCCAAGCAGTTCCTCTTCTGCACGCCAAGGCTTGAAAAGTTGCAAAAGTGCTAAATAGAAAAACTCCTTTTTTTCAGGAGATTCGCCACTCAATTTTCGATGGTTTACCAAGTGGCATTTTCTTTGCTTTACCAGACATCCCTCACTTCCAATTACAGCATACACTCCTTTATCAATATCTTCTTTGATGTTCCTCTTGAATATATAATGTTGTAGAACCTCATACAGACAAACATTCTCGAGGTGACTGCTTCGATTTGGATAATATTTATCCAACATGTTGGTCTTCAAAATGTCGGTACTGTTTGGCTCCTTTTCCGCCAAATACTCAATTTCCCGCACAGGTTTCAGAACTCGATTACGCGTTGCAGCAAGACCAAGACTCGCCCAAACGATACTCCTAGATTTGGCATAGAGACTTGCTGAAGACAAGCGGTCAGAACATTCGTAAGCTCCGATTTCTCTATGCGACAACATCTTCAGACTGAAACTGTACAACTTCTTACTGAGGCTCTTTTCATGGGAAATGTCCTCCCACATATCCTTCAATTCTGTCTTTTCTTTTTTGGTGATGTAAGATGTCACATACCGAGCCACAGCCATACAGTTATCAGCCACAAACTGTATATCTATGTTAGCATTCCACATGGACAAAATCACTGGGTTGTAGTCGTTGATGTACTTGGACTCTTCGTTCCTCTTCAAATTGTATGTGTTTTTAGGTGTTTTCTTCATCACATTATGTTGCAGCGAAGACATCAAACTGTTTACTCTTCCTTTAGAAATCACCGGTTGTGGAAAGCCAAAACGACATTTGGTGTAGAACTTGTCCTTGTTTCTGAATTTACGACGACAGTACTTTCCACAACGATGGCTTTGGAAACGTAGAACTTTTTCTCTTCTCCTTTGCGTTTGGAACAGCACACGTAGAATACTGTTGTATGAAACTCATCACTGAGTCTTCTGAATCTGTTCCAAATGTAGGTGCATCCTTGATCCACAGCAGCATATGTATATGAGGAGCACCTCTTGCTTGGTACTCCTTTCTCCAGAAGAAATCCAACACCTCTCCAAGAGGTGGATTCTTCTTATTCATGATGAAAGACATCATAGCTTCAAATCTATGATTGAAGTACCTGCATACATTGACTGGATCCAAAGAGCACAGTTCTCCGGGTGTCTTGAATTCGATGTTTTCGATGTTTCCATTTGCCTCTCGTAGAAATTCAAGTAAGTCTTCCCAGCCATACTTGGCACAGCTCAGAGTGAGAAAACATGTGGGAGTTCCTAAGTTCCTCAGCATACATTTTAAATCACCATGACGACGGTACCAGTACTCATTAGTACCACGCTGACACGCCATGAGATTAATCAGGTGAGAATCCAAAATACTGTATTGGACATTGACTTTATCCATAAAGTCACTTGCCGAGATGTTTTGCATCTGTGTACCACTTTTCAAGATGTGGTTCACTGCATATGACAGTCCAGACAGATCGCTTTCAAACAGGAGATGAAACAAATAGGGAATGCATTGTCGAAACCTAGCATCTTCTGCATACAATCGTAAAGTCCGGTATTCAGAAGCAGGAATTTGATGAGGTCGCTCATCATATCTTCCTCCTTGACCTGTTGGAAATAGCTGTGGGAAACACCGAGCTTCCAAACTTTCCTCCCAGACACTAATGGGACTCCCTTTGGCTTGTTTCATTTGAAACAACTCAATAGCATTCCCCATGACTTCCTTGGAATGCAAAGGATGAACACTATAATGTTCATATATTTCTTCACTTTTAGAGGGTTCTACTTTCTCAATTTGACCAGCACACAAATCGCTATCCTCTTCCTCACTTACTTCCTCTTCTGCAACATATACATTCTTATAGTACTTATTTTTTTTTTCAAATACAATGTTGCCTTTTTGACTTTCCTAACATCCACTAAATCTTGCCATATTTTCTTATTCTTTGTCGGAACCCCATTAACTAAGATAACCAGAGGTTCCTCTTCCACTTTTTCTACTCCAATTGTGTTAATGTTTTTCTTCAAATCTAGAGGCAAATAAACAACTCTTCCCTTTAATCCTCTCTGTAAATCTGATGGAGGCAATTTCCCTGTCTTTGGCTCCATTCTTACAATAGCCTGAAAGGGATGGATACTTTGAATCAAAATAGATTCATAAGTATTTAAATCCTTCAATTCAGAAGGAATCTCAACCAATTCCAGATTATTATGAACCGCTCTAGCAGGCATCTGGTTTTGATTTAATTTATTACAACAATAAGTACACACACGTTGATCCAATCCCAAATCAAAACAATTTTCTACCATCAAGTATGTAGCGAAATCCTTCCATTCACTATTATTTTCCCTTTCACTTTTTGCATATAAATCCACTAACTTAGTCTGATTCTTATAATAAGTGCGTCGACAACACACACAAGTGAAACTAGGCCTCTCACTTGATTTCACCTGAAACGTGGCAATTTCCTTCTGAAAATTATCTGTACTGGAAACCTGTACACTATCTTCCACATTACCCTCTTCTTCTGGGTCAATTTCAACATTCTCCTCTTTACTTCCAAAGTAACAAAACTCAATTTCTTCACATCTATTTCAGAACCATGCAAAAGAGCAGCGCATAATTGTTTAAGCATAACTGCTGGACTCTTAGCATAATACAACATTCTAACTAATTTCTTCACTTTATTATGATGCACTGCTAGCATCCTGAAATGATGAAAAACACTCTGGCATACTCTCCTGGAAAGACAAGCCAGTGAATGACCATGCAAACCTGTCACTTCTCTCACTCTGCAAGGGTCTAATTCTTGCAACAACTTCATTTTCTGCTTCAAACTTTTCTTATTAAATGTCCGTACAAAATCACAAAGCAAATTGATAGAATCCTGTCGCACACTGCAAATACTACTACACTTCCAGGTGTACACAGGTCCCTTAGGACGTCTTCCTAAAACCTCATTACCTAACACATCCTCTCCCTCTGTTGTCACAAGTTTTTCTTTTTCAACTGGACAACCATCTTTCACCTCATAAGCTCGACCGCTGGTGTCAACTGCATGCACCAAATCATTATCCTGGAAATAACTCTCCTCATTGAAAAATGCCTCACAACTTGAACTATGCATCCATTCTCCGGAAAAAACTTCACAAAAATTACTACGATTAACTGTTCTCTTCCATCTACTATTTCTTTTGAAATCATAAATTGCCTTGTTTAGCTTCCTAATTCTATTGATTATCAAAATAAATACCTTTCGTTTAATTTCAAACGCCTGATCAATAACTTTCTCAACTTTTTTTTTTCTCTTATAAAAAAACACTTTCTGTTGACCTTTCTTAATATTTTTTAGCAAATTGCCAATTATCCTGTTGCGGAACATTCGTTTACGAATGTCCCTAAACTGTTGTTTCCTTCTACTATCATGCACAGAGTTATCTCTTGCTCTAGCAGTAACATTTTTGATTGGCCTTTCCTTTCCGTTTAAATTGCTTCTCTTTTTCTGGACAAAAACATTTTCTGTAGTACTACTTTTTTTTCTAGAAATGTTTCTTATGAATGTTTTCGTGGTCTTACCCGGTGCTTTCTTGGTGACTTGACGATTTTTTATTGTAGAGGACTGCTGCATTATTTCATGGACCTGCTGTCTTTGACGTTTTGCAGCCTTTCTAATTCTATCTTTGGTTGGCATTCTCAAATTTTGAAATGATCTGCAGTTGAATCTGTGGTAAAATATAATAAAAAATGTTATTAACCACTATTACCAAACAGTAAATCAATAACAGTCATCAAAAACTTAACACACTACTTGACATTTTTACATAGAATATTTTTTAGTGCTTTGGCAAATTTAGAATACACAAATAGCAGAAAAGAAATGGAATTCTTCTTCATTTTACCTGTGCTGTTTTTTATCTGAATCTGATCTAATTTAATGAGCATATTTTAATATTTTATTGAGGACACTACACATAACCTGTTTTTGAAGGTGTGTTTAATTTTGAAACCGTTTACATTTTTACTTTTAATTTCTTCTAACTTTTAAAAATAAATGTTTATAGTTCCATAGGCTCAAGCAGGTCAGCTTCCCAACCTATGTCATACAATTCTGACAAATCAGCATCCTCATCATAGTCTTCTTCATCCTCAGGATTTAAATCATCTAAGGGATCCACTTCCACTGACGTTTCAATCACAAGTTCAACGATAAGATCAAGATCAACTGATTCCTCATTATCACTCATGCTTGATGTTGTTGTTATCTTTAAAAAAAGAGAACAACAATGAGATGTTGCAGAGTAAGGCACAAATGTCAGAGACTATAATAGTAAAATTGTTTAACAAAAGAGTAACATTTTGCAGCTATTATTTAGCCATGTCCACCGACTCTTTTTACCCTGCTCATACTTAAATGTAAAGGGGCAGATTTATGTTAACTGGCGCATCCCCGGGGATGCACCAGTTAACGTGCACCACTGCTCTGCCACCCATGGTGTGCCGCATTTACAATGTGGAGCACCATTGAGTAAAAACAGCACAGATGCGTCATGCATCTGTGCCGCAAAAGCAGCACATTGCACGAATCATGTCGTAAACACGACATGTCTACTGCAATGCACAGGAGGAAGCCACACATTGCATGGTGCTTCACTCCTTATGCCTGTTTCAAACAGGCGTAAGGATTTGATTCAGCAATGCTATAAATCTGACTCAGTGAAATCTTCTAAATTTCACTGTGTTAGTTTTACAGGGCTTTCATGCAAATGAATGCCCACCCTGCAACAAAACACCTATATGAAACCTGACGCAACTTTCCTGTGGCACAGGACTTTACAGCATAACACATCTGCCTAGATGCTTCAACTTGTAAATATGTCACCACATAGCAAATCTTTTGCACCGCCGCTGCGTCACAACAGTGACGCACAGTGACGCAAAAGAGGCATACACCTATCATAAATCTGTCCCTAACATTTTAAATGATTGATTCAGGATGACGATAAGGTGTGGCCTATCCAGAGGTTTGTTTAAGGTGAGGCCTACTCAGGGTTGCAGATGAAATTTACGCTTGTTGAAGAGTACAGAGGAGATAATACATGTGAAGGCCTACCAATGAAGTAAGTTATGTCCACTTCACTCTTCAAGAAAGGCCAGACCTCTTCTGTGTCTGTGGACAGACCTAAACCTCATCTACACAATGTCATTTGTAAACTTAGGAAACACATGTGATGTAATTGAAAAATATGTAGTTTCTTTTCCTCATTTCACAATCACATCACCTGTGTTTCCTTTGCTTAGGTATCTCATAGTGCAGATGGACTCTAGCATATCAAAGACTACACATAAGTTGAGCAGTGTATACAACAATTTTCACATTTACAGAAGATTCAGCTTCTTATCTTGTTGGAGATGAAATGAGGCCTGTCTTGCAACATGGTGCATGTTTGGATCACTGCTGCATCGGTTTCATGTGGCACGGGACTTTACAGCATGACACATCTGCCTAGATGCATCAAGTTGTAAATATGTCACCACATAGGAAATCTTTTGCACCACCGCTGCGTCACAAAAGTGACGCACAGCGGCGCAAAAGAGTCACACACCTATCATAAGTCTGTCCCTAACATTTTAAATGATTGATTCAGGATGACGATAAGGTGTGGCCTATCCAGAGGTTTGTTTAAGGTGAGGCCTACTCAGGGTTGCAGATGAAATTTACGCTTGTTGAAGAGTACAGAGGAGATAATACATGTGAAGGCCTACCAATGAAGTAAGTTATGTCCACTTCACTCTTCAAGAAAGGCCAGACCTCTTCTGTGTCTGTGGACAGACCTAAACCTCATCTACACAATGTCATTTGTAAACTTATGAAACACATGTGATGTAATTGAAAAATATGTAGTTTCTTTTCCTCATTTCACAATCACATCACCTGTGTTTCCTTTGCTTAGGTATCTCATAGTGCAGATGGACTCTAGCATATCAAAGACTACACATAAGTTGAGCAGTGTATACAACAATTTTCACATTTACAGAAGATTCAGCTTCTTATCTTGTTGGAGATGAAATGAGGCCTGTCTTGCAACATGGTGCATGTTTGGATCACTGCTGCATCGGTTTCATGTGGCACGGGACTTTACAGCATGACACATCTGCCTAGATGCATCAAGTTGTAAATATGTCACCACATAGGAAATCTTTTTCACCACCGCTGCGTCACAAAAGGGATGCACAGCGGCGCAAAAGAGTCACACACCTATCATAAATCTGTCCCTAACATTTTAAATGATTGATTCAGGATGACGATAAGGTGTGGCCTATCCAGAGGTTTGTTTAAGGTGAGGCCTACTCAGGGTTGCAGATTAAATTTACGCTTGTTGAAGAGTACAGAGGAGATAATACATGTGAAGGCCTACCAATGAAGTAAGTTATGTCCACTTCACTCTTCAAGAAAGGCCAGACCTCTTCTGTGTATGTGGACAGACCTAAACCTCATCTACACAATGTCATTTGTAAACTTAGGAAACACATGTGATGTAATTGAAAAATATGTAGTTTCTTTTCCTCATTTCACAATCACATCACCTGTGTTTCCTTTGCTTAGGTATCTCATAGTGCAGATGGACTCTAGCATATCAAAGACTACACATAAGTTGAGCAGTGTATACAACAATTTTCACATTTACAGAAGATTCAGCTTCTTATCTTGTTGGAGATGAAATGAGGCCTGTCTTGCAACATGGTGCATGTTTGGATCACTGCTGCATCAATTTCATGTGGCACGGGACTTTACAGCATGACACATCTGCCTAGATGCATCAAGTTGTAAATATGTCACCACATATGAAATCTTTTGCACCACCGCTGCGTCACAAAAGTGACGCACAGCGGCGCAAAAGAGTCACACACCTATCATAAATCTGTCCCTAACATTTTAAATGATTGATTCAGGATGACGATAAGGTGTGGCCTATCCAGAGGTTTGTTTGAGGTGAGGCCTACTCAGGGTTGCAGATGAGATTTACACTTGTTGAAGAGTACAGAGGAGATAATACATGTGAAGACCTACCAATGAAGTAAGTCATATCCACTTCACTCTTGAACAAAGGCCAGACCTCTTCTGTGTCCGTGGACAGACCTAAACCTCATCTGCACAATGTCATTTGTAAATTTTGGGATCACAGGTGATGTAATTGAAAAATATGGAGTTTCTTTTCCTCATTTCACAATCACATTACCTGTGTTTCCTTTGCTTAGGTATCTCATAGTGCAGATGGACTCTAGCATATCAAAGAGTACACATAAGTTGAGCACTGTATACAACAATTTTGACATTTACAGAAGATTCAGCATCTTATCTTGTTGAAAATGAAATGAGGCCTGTCTTGCAACATGGTGCATCTTTTGCATCACTGCAGCATCGGTTTCATGTGGCACGGGACTTTACAGCATGACACATCTGCCTAGATGCATCAAGTTGTAAATATGTCACCACATAGGAAATCTTTTGCACCACCGCTGCGTCACAAAAGTGACGCACAGCGGCGCAAAAGAATCACACAGCTATCATAAATCTGTCCCTAACATTTTAAATGATTGATTCAGGATGACGATAAGGTGTGACCTATCCAGAGGTTTGTTTGAGGTGAGGCCTACTCAGGGTTGCAGATGAGATTTACACTTGTTGAAGAGTATAGAGCAGATAATACATGTGCAGGCCTACTAATGAAGTAAGTCATATCCACTTCACTCTTGAACAAAGGCCAGACCTCTTCTGTGTCCGTGGACAGACCTAAACCTCATCTGCACAATGTCATTTGTAAATTTTGGAAACACAGGTGATGTCATTGAAAAATATGTAGTTTCTTTTCCTCATTTCACAATCACACCACCTGTGTTTCCTTTGCTTAGGTATCTCATAGTGCAGATGGAGTCTAGCATATAGATCTCTCCGCTGCATTTGACACGGTCGATCATGTCACTCTGATCGACCGTGTCTCAGCCATGGGAATAGGAGGTACAGCTAAAGATCTGATTGTATCATTTCTCGCCAACCGCCCCCAGACTATCAAGATGGGCAATTTCACTTCCCAGACCTTTTCACTTCCCTGCGGCGTCCCTCAGGGTTCCTCGCTAAGTCCGACGCTTTTCAATATCTATGTTTCGGACTTAGCGAGGGTGATAAAATCTTATGGAATTGCCCTTACCACATACGCCGATGACACACAACTAGTACTATCGGTGTACAACAACGGAGCCAGTGTTGCAGCCAACTTTCAGGAGGGAATGAGGGCGATAAGCTCCTGGATGTCATCAAACTGCCTCAAACTCAACTCCGACAAAACGGAGGTGATGACGTTCGGGAGCTTACAGCCATCATGGTCCCCGCAGTGGTGGCCAGTTGAGTTGGGCTCCCCCCCCCAACCAGTGGTAAAGGTCCGCAACTTAGGAGTCACCTTTGACAATAAGTTGACCTTCCACCACCACGCCAATGCCATCGTATCATCCGCTTTTTACACCCTCAAAAAAATCAAGAAACTGCTCCCTTACTTACCACAGTCAGCCGGCAAAACTCTTATCAGTACTTTAGTCTTTTCAAGAACAGACTACTGTAACTCACTTCTTTTGAATGCCCAGGAAGGAGTTCTTAACAAACTACAGACCGTGCAAAACGCGGCAGCCAGAACCTTACTGTCCATTCCTAAATTCACATCCATCTCCCACCACATCAAAAAACTCCATTGGCTCCCAATCAGGAGTCGAATCAAATTTAAGGCTCTGTGTATAGCCTATAAGACCTTGAATAACCCTGGACCACGGTTTCTAAAAGAAGCACTCCGCCCTGCGGAGCAACGCAGAACTTTACGATCCTCGGCAGCCTTCTTGCTGAACGTCCCTCGGACAAGAAAGGCCACCTGGGGAGACAGATGCTTCACGACAGCCACAGCCAAACTGTGGAACACCCTCCCACTCCATATCAAATCCGCACCCACGCTTCTTACATTTCGGAAAAACCTTAAAACATGGCTCTTCTCCTCCTCCTAACTCCCCCGTCATACTTTAGTGAGCTCTGAGATCACCAGCGCCGAGACACCCGTATGGGTATTTGTGCGCTTTAAAAATTGCAAAAATAAATAAATAAATAAATAAAAAATAAAGACTACGCAGAAGGTTAGAACTGTATGGAACATGGCTATGTAAGTCAAATAATCAAAATCTAAATTTGCCAAGCACACATAAGGGCGTATTTGCAAGGACCTTGCACCACAGGGAAAGGTCTTAAATTAAAATGGAAAAAATAACATCAGAGAAACTCAAAGGCCTTATAAATATGCCCCAAGCAACCTATGAAGCTCTAGCAGTACATATCAAGAAACCTAATTGTTTTAAAAAATCGTTTTTAAACACATCATCTAAATGAATTATATATCTACATTCAAGGAGAAATGACTTAAAATGGCCTAAGACACATGAAATCGTTTTTTTTAAGGCCCTTGCAACATTTTTGGGTCACTTTTAACATGGCTATGTTAGTCAAAGAATTAAAATCAAATTTGCCAAGCACAGATGGGGGCATATTTACAAGGACCTTAACCACAGTGAAAGGTCTTAAATGAAAATGGGAAAAATTACATCAAAATTAACTCAAAAGCCTTGAAAATATGCCCCAAGCAACCTATGAAACTCTAGCAGTACATATCAAGAAACCTAATTGATTTCAAAAAACGTTTTTAAACACATCTTTTAAAGCAATTATGTTCATACATTCATGAGGAAGTGAGTTAAAAAGCTCTAGCAGTACATATCAAGAAACCTAATTGTTTTAAAAAATCGTTTTTAAACACATTCATGAGGAAGTGAGTTAAAATACCCTAAGACACATGAAAGCATTTTTGTATGACCCTTGCACTTTTTTTGTATCACTTTTAACATGGCTATGTAACACAAAGAAACAAAATCTATTTGTAAAACTCTTGACACCAAGCAACATTTTAAATACACAACTTTCTTCATAATTTTCTCCCAAAACCATACTATTCTCTATCTAAATTAAATGAATCTTTTCTCACCTTAGCAAATACTTTATGAGTTTCAAAACAGTCTCAGAAACACACCAAATTGTCTTTAGCAGAGCAAAAGGTATGCACTCCAGAGTCTGCAGCTATCAAAAGCACAGAAATGCTGTAATTCTTCACACATATCTCTCATGTCACCCAATCAAAACTCTTCCCTCACTTTTTTCAAATCAACACCCTTCCCCCCTCTGCCCTTTCTGCCTTTTTTGCATAGCAACCACCTCCTGAAAGACCTCTGATGGTAGCAAGTTCACACAACAATGTTTCAATTGAACTCTGAACTCTCAGTGCGCCTGCATATCCAGTGCAATCTTTCATAAAATGATTTTTTCTTGACCATTCAAATTACATCTTTCAAAGAACTCATCCATGCACCCTAACTTTCTGTTTTCAGCAATCAAAATCCACCAATCACTGCTACTGCTTCATTAACACAGAAACTCCACAGTTTTTTTCATTTTAAACTCTTATTTTTTCAACTGCCATTTCATTGCCACACTTCATCTGACTGCAGCAGAACCTTCTCTCACCATGTTTTCTGTCTGGATTGTTGGACATAGTTACATCTATTGGGCTCAGAGGTATGCTGAGAACAGAAATTTACCTAACCTCAATTTACAAGATGTGGAAATTAAGTGGTTTGGCCACAGAGGATTAAAATGTCACCAATTGATACCATTGGTGAAAACCTTTATGCATTTGCCTAAACCTGACCTGTTAATTTTGCACTGTGGAGGTAATGACTTGGGCACTTTGACTGGGGTAGGTCTGGAAATGCTTTTAAAGGACACCTTTGAGCAATTGATTGCACTTTTTCCTCAAACTGCCTTGGTATATTCAAATATATGCCAAAGACAGAAATGGAGGTGGTCGAACCAATTTTGTCCACAAATTGAGAAGTCGAGGAAGCATGTAAACAAATCTGTTTCAGCTTACATGAGAGACCATGGAATGGGCTCCATGTACAACAATAACTTGCGTTACTACATGCAAGATATCTACAGAGGTGATGGAGTTCACTTCTCAGATGAGGGCAACAGAGTTTTCATTTTGAATTTAAGACTGTGCATTGGTACCTACTTATAAGTACCTAAATGTACCATAAACCCAAAAGCTCTTCTCAGAGCTACCCTACATCTGATCACTCACAATTATTATTTTACTCTAACTTTTTTCACAAATTTTCAACAAAGTACGCTCCCCGGAGCGCTACCCGGTACGCGAACCGGAAGCTAACTGCGCGAAATTTAAAAAAAAAAAAATTTTTTTCCGCACATATGGGCCTCCTCAGCCACCCTCAGAAAACCTAGGGGGTCAAGATACGTCTACCGTGCCCCCTTCTACCCATTCTCAACATTATTTGCCCTCCATCTTGTATTTTAATTCGACCGAAACACAAAATGGTGGACTCCCGTAACGCTGCAGGTTCGCGTACCGGGGCGCTCACCGGGAAGCGCTCCATTAAAAAAGGTGGGAAAGTAATTTACAGAAGAAACCCTGGAGACACTTTCACCAAATATAGAATTGCTCATACTACATACCAATCCCTACCATTTTCACTAATTTGGTTGGAATTCCATTTACTTATTTAGCCTGTAGACCTCTCTAAATACCCTGAGGTAAATTACTTCACAAAACACATCTGAAGTGTTGGAATTGACAACCAATTAAAATGTTACTTTCATTTTCTACTTTTTTTACCTGACATTTGATTGGTTATGTACCTGAATATATATAAAAAAAGAGAGAGAAACACAGCCATTTTCACTACTACTTCCTGGTGTACATTTCAATAGGATTTTCAGTAATTACTTCAACTTCTTTATAAAGGTAAGTTGTTATTTTAAAAACTGAAGTATATTGTGCACTTTAAGTTAATATGGTAAATTTTTCCTGATAGTTATATACTATCCCTCTGTAGTAGTTATACATTTAGATAGACTTCTCTGTTATAGTTATGGATGGAGTTAGGCTTGTCTTGTATAATTATGAATTTATTTACCTTAAATCACATACACTTTTTTATATTCCTACTTCCACTCTGATACTATACACTGCCCAAAGATAAATTCACTGTTAAAAACTGCCTATCTAAAATTAATCCCAACAGTGCCCTATCTCTACTAATATATATTTTTTTAATGCAAATTTCAGGCAAAATGGAAGGCGAACAGAAAATTTCATTTGAAATTGTCCTTCCAGAGACCAACGAAGAAATCATTGATCCAAATTACATTGATTTTATGGATGAAACTTGGGACGAAGAACTACTGCAATGTGTGCAATCAGTAGATGTCCTCCTTGAAAATGAGGACATTTTACACACTCAAACATTACAAGCTATGTTCAATGAAAATAACGACATTTCAGACAGTGAAATGTTAGACATTTTATTAAATTTTGAAACACAATCACAATAATAAATAATTGCTTAAAAAATAAAGAAATAAAAAAAAATCAACAAAACAAACAATCAATTAACATACAATATTTGAAAAGTCTATCATTCTTTTTTCCTTATAGTACGCTCCCCGGGCCGCTTCCCGGTTCGCGAACCGGGCGCTCCCCACGCAAAAAAACCAAAAAAAGTTTTGTTTTTTTTGCCCCGCGGGGCCCTTTTAAAGCCTCCACATCAAACCTAGGGGGTCAAGGAGGATCTACTATGCCCCCTTATGGTCATTTCCCCCTTTGTTTTGGCCTCCTCTTGTCTCTCGATCCTACCGAGAGACAAGATGGCGGCCGCTCCGGACTGTTTAGAATGTTGACAGACACCGGAGAGCCAATCAGCTTCGCTTCGCGAAGTTCCGTTACGCGTCAAGTACGCGAACCGGAGCGCTGCCCGGAGCGCGCTTACAGATATATATCTTTTTTTTAACGTTAATTTCTCAAAATCCACTGGAGCACATATCTTGAGACCTAGCAAAGGCACATCAGGCTAACAGTCCCTACAATTTTGCCAAGTTTCGTGCAAATCCATTCAGCCGTTCGGGCTAAAAGTGAGGCCAACCGCCCTATGGAAATTAACATGTGAAAAACGTGTTTTGGGACCCCCCTTTTTTCTCGGCCCCCCCTTGACGAAACCCCCCCAAATTTTCAGTGGCTGCTCAGAAACAAAATGTTCCATTTTCCTGAAAATTTCAGCCAATTCCGTCCACAAACGCCAAAGTTATTAGACATAGAATTTTCAAAAATCCCATAGAGAAAAAATCCTAACTATATATACCTACTGGCGACCGCCAGTAGGTAATATATATATATATATATATATATATATATACACTCCACTAGTGCTGGTGAAGGGGTCAGGCTGTCTCGGGCGGTCCTGCTACAGCTACCAGCAGGCTCGTAATTCATCCAGAAAATCTCCAAAATATATTGAAGATAACAGGACACCCAGAGCTCAAGTTTCAGAAGTTTATTTGGCAGATGAAAAATCCACGACGCGTTTCGCCAATACGGCTTGATCACGCTCGTCTCGTGGTAATGTCAGCCATTTTTAAACATACCACCACCCTAAGTGCATAGATTCCATCACAGAGAAGCGGGAGACATCTTTGAATGGGTTTTACAATGAGACAAACCATTGATTCAAAGCATATAAATGCAGTTATTTTTGTCATGAATTTCATGTCGGACAAAATTAACGCTAGTACAAAATAATCCCGATATAAAATATCAAATCATGATTTGGTACTTATCCTTCAAAAATACTTTTCTAAAATGTATAAATTTGTCAAAAACTCAAGACATAAATTGCATTGCACATACTTGTTGTAATATATCAAAATATAATGTTGTTGAGTGTACTATAAATCAATACCGGACATATGTTTCTGCTGTAATTTCATTGGCTCATCAACATCATCTCGCGCCATTCGTTGAAAATTGTCAAGGCAACTGATGTAATGCCACTCATTATCATGATTGAGAAATCATTATCATAACATTCAGACCAATGCGGCTTATCTTGAGTTTCCTCATGTAATAATAGATAGCCGATTTCCCTAAATTGTATAGGCACAATGAATAGTACGAACATGCCATTCATGTAAACGATCTTCCCAATCGATATTGGAATACATGTGACTCGCCCCAGTGGGCACATCGTCATAGCCAGAAAATGTCCACGTCCTGCCCAAGTGGGCAACTGAATCACAAAAAAAATCATCAATAACAAGTAATGCACAAATTATTTTCCCAGTGATCAGATCCACTTTCGTCCGCTACCCCGTGTTGTGTGAAATCTAAAAATAATAGAAATAAAACATTTAAAAGCAAGAAAACTGCAGACATACTGTACAATACACATTCTCATGATGTAATTCATTCATGTAAATGTATGGATAATTCTTCACTAACATTACATCCGTTAGGCGTTAAACATTCAAAGTCTACAATATACTTGGATTCCAGTTTCCTGAGGGACAATTCTCGATTGCCGCCTCGGATCCCTAGATCAACACAGTCGATCACCACCAACCGAACCAATTTTTCATCTTGCACGTGTTCTGTGAAGAAATGTCTTGCTATGGGATATTGTTTGTTGTTCTTATGTTATGTTATGTCAAATTATTCTTCACCAGTCCCAGCAGCAATGTGGATGAAACACCTACAGTTTCCAACATAGGAACGGAGCTAAGTTTGCAATCAAAGCTGAATAAATTGGAAAAGCTATATAAGAAAGAACTATCTAAATGGTGAGAGGCTGAGTCCCTACAAAGATACATCGAGGTAAAGAGGGTACCGAGGGGACTACGAGTCTTCACCATTCCCACTTATGAAGACCCTGATGCCGAAATGTTGCAGGAATGGACAGATAATTCAGCAGCCTGCTCCATGACTATGATGCGCATTTTGGTAAAATATGCCCTGAAGGACAGAGCTAAACTCCTGTTGGAGAATGAACAATTAACATCGGAAATTAGCTCATTGATGTCTAAGGATGCATTAGAAGACCATCTTAAAAAATTACTGTCTAGGATGGAGAAACTAGAAAACGAGATCACTGCTAAAAAACAACGTAAATTCATAAGAGATTATAAGGATTACCAAGCGGGCCGCACCCTTACTTTTCAGAAGAAATACGATCATTTATTTGATAAGAGCACTGGATTAGCTATGATCAAACCCACATCAATGAGTGGACAGGATGTGACAGAGAGTGATATATCAGATGGGAATGTTTCTGATGCCTCCAACCCAGGAACCAATCAGGAAGCAATGATTGATACCACAAAAAATCCTAATTTTTTATTACAGTTCCAAATGATCAGCAAAAATCGGACAGAAATGTTCCCGGATGGGGGCTCACAAAGAGGTCGAGGACGGGGAAACAGAGGAGGAATTACCGCAACAAACAAGTCAAAAAGAGGAGGTGCAGGCGGAAACAGTGCTCCAATGGGAATGGCAACACGGAGCCGAAAACAGAACTAAATATGACGGTTGTCAATTTATCAAAAAGAACACTTACCCAGGATGAAGAAAACATTTTGGGTTTAGGTTTATCATTCTGTCCTTCTATGAACATGAATTTTGCGGAGACTCGAATCGACTTATTTTTGTTTTCAAGAAAGTTAAAACTGAAGAAATGGTTTGCAACGAAACCCAAGACTAGCGAAACTGTAAGTATGTCTACGACCATCAGCAATCTTGATACACATGATGTGGAACTGTTGCATGTTATCAACTCTGATCCGGACAATGTTAACAACACACCTGATTGGGACACATGGGGGACTGATGTAGGGATCAATCCTGGAACTAAGTTTAAACCCAAGTCGGTTTTTCTTCCTCTAATCCAGTGTGATGCAATAGATGTATTTGAAAGGGTGGTTTTAAAGGATCTCACTAAATTGCGTTACCATAAGGTGCCAGGCATGAAAAAGAACTTAACGAATGATCAAATGACAGCTATTGAAAATTTGAAAAGTGATACCAACATTGTCATTAGACAAAGCGACAAGGGAGGGAATGTAGTGGTGTTAGATAAGACTCAATATCTTAATGAAAGTCTACGACAACTCAATGATGTGAATTGCTACTGTAAAAGTAACCAAGAGGAGTTATTGAAATCGAATTTAACATTTAGGGATCTGTTGTTGGAGTGGAGTGATAAGGGATTACTTGAACCTGAAGAATTCCAATACCTATATTGTGCATATCCCAGAGTTCCGATTTTATATCTACTTCCCAAATTGCATAAAAATTCCCTTGAACCTCCAGGGCGTCCAATCGTATCTTCGATTGGATCTCTACTGGAACATACTTCCAAATACATTGACCACTATTTAAGATCTTTTGTGGTCGCTCTTCCATCATACATCAAAGACACCACACACTTCCTCACAGTTGTAAATGGAATTCATTGGGAGGATCAATACATCTTGGTTACACTAGATGTAACCAGCCTCTATACGAGCATCCAACATGAGCAAGGTTTGGAGGCTGTGAATCACTTTCTCAGAACACGCTCTGTCTCCTATTTACAGCATTCTAGAATGATCTTATCGATGATTGACTTTTGTCTCAAGAACAACTTTTTTTTCTTTGACAACATCTTGTATCGACAGTCACAGGGCACAGCCATGGGGACCTGCTTCGCCCCCAGCTATGCAAATATATTCATGGGCTGGTGGGAGGAGCAGGTCGTCAGAGAAATGGCAGAGTTTGACAACGTTGCCCTGTGGCTTCGATACATTGATGATATTTTTTTCATTTGGTGTGGGGATGAATTGTCTGTGAGACTATTCATTGATAAACTCAATATCAATCACCTAAATCTCAAGTTTACAGAACATATCAGTAATCAAATGATTGAGTTTTTAGATGTAATTGTGGAAGTTGGGAGTAATCAGCTTAACACCAAAATATTTCGCAAAAAGACTGCGGGAAACAGCATTCTTAATGCAACCAGCTGTCATCCCCGCAACTTGGTGTATAGCATACCCTATGGCGAATTACTTCGCGCTAAGCGCAATTGCAGTACCCAGGAAGCCTATGAAGAGGAAGAAAAAATTATGTGTCAAAGATTTTGTAGTAGGGGTTACAGTCGAAACATGATTAACATAGCTAAATCAAGAGTTGATCTTAAGAATAGAGAGGAATTGTTGAATCCCAGAATTGAGACAAAGGATGCGAATCTGGTTAGATTCATAACCACTTTCTCGGGGCAAGCTCATGAGGTGCGAAAAATCTTTAAGAAACACTGGCACTTCCTGCAGGCCATTATCCATCTGAAAAAACATCTCAGTGATAATCCACAAATTACATTTCATAAAGGAAGATCACTCAGAGATGAGTTAAGCCAGAATTACGTCACCTCAATACCAATCATGAAAGATCAGGAAATTGGTTTTAAATGCTGTCGTAGATGCAAAGCGTGTAAACACAGCCAGGATTGCAAGACGCTCATTGTTCCTACCACCAGTAGGGAGTTTACAATACGGAAACATCTGACGTGTAATACACCTTACAGTGTATATGTGTTAATCTGCCCTTGCAACAAATGGTACGTGGGTAGCACAAAACATGAAGCTAAGAAAAGAGTGCTGGAACACTTACGTGCCATACATAACAACAACAAACAATTTCCCATAGCAAGACATTTCTTCACAGAACACATGCAAGATGAAAAATTGGTTCGGTTGGTGGTGATCGGCTGTGTTGATCTAGGGATCCGAGGCGGCAATTGAGAATTGTCCCTCAGGAAACTGGAATCCAAGTATATTGTAGACTTTGAATGTTTAACGCCTAACGGATTTAATGTTAGTGAAGAATTATCCATACATTTACATGAATGAATTACATCATGAGAATGTGTATTGTACAGTATGTCTGCAGTTTTCTTGCTTTTAAATGTTTTATTTCTATTATTTTTAGATTTCACACAACACGGGGTAGCGGACGAAAGTGGATCTGATCACTGGGAAAATAATTTGTGCATTACTTGTTATTGATGATTTTTTTGTGATTCAGTTGCCCACTTGGGCATGACGTGGACATTTTCTGGCTATGACGATGTGCCCACTGGGGCGAGTCACATGTATTCCAATATCGATTGGGAAGATCGTTTACATGAATGGCATGTTCGTACTATTCATTGTGCCTATACAATTTAGGGAAATCGGCTATCTATTATTACATGAGGAAACTCAAGATAAGCCGCATTGGTCTGAATGTTATGATAATGATTTCTCATTCATGATAATGAGTGGCATTACATCAGTTGCCTTGACAATTTTCAACGAATGGCGCGAGATGATGTTGATGAGCCAATGAAATTACAGCAGAAAAATATGTCCGGTATTGATTTATAGTACACTCGACAACATTATATTTTGATATATTACAACAAGTATGTGCAATGCAATTTATGCCTTGGGTTTTTGACAAATTTATACATTTTAGAAAAGTATTTTTGAAGGATAAGTACCAAATCATGATTTGATATTTTATATCGGGATTATTTTGTACTAGCGTTAATTTTGTCCGACATGAAATTCATGACAAAAATACCTGCATTTATATGCTTAGAATCAATGGTTTGTCTCATTGTAAAACCCATTCAAAGATGTCTCCCGCTTCTCTGTGATGTAATCTATGCACTTAGGGTGGTGGTATGTTTAAAAATGGCCGACATTACCACGAGACGAGCGTGATCAAGCCGTATTGGCGAAACGCGTCGTGGATTTTTCATCTGCCGAATAAACTTCTGAAACTTGAGCTCTGGGTGTCCTGTTGTCTTCAATATATTTTGGAGATTTTCTGGATGAATATATATATATTCACTGAAAAAACCATAGGTTATAGACCATATATAGTTAGGAATTAGCATTTACAAAACCTTGAAAATTCACTGCAAAAACCATAGGTTAGAGACCATATATAGTTAGCTGGACATTTTATTGACATAAAACCAATGAAATTCCATATATAGTTAGTTGCACTAACTATATATCGCGCACCCGCAATCCACTGCTGATGATGTCACATATTACATCATTCATGACATGGTCAGTGACATCACTGATGACATCACTGATGACATCTCAAATGACATCACTGATGACATCACTGATAACAACATCCAGTGATTTTTTGTTTCTATAAAGTTTAAATATGTCTTACATATTGAAGAATGAGTGGATGTGTAAGTGTCTGGACGAAGGATTTAGTAGGTGCATGACTGACTGTATGAGTGAGTGATTAAATGTGTCTCACTGAGTGCATGGGTTAGTGACTAAACTGTCTTAATTTGTGCATCATTATGTCTGTTGTTCTGTAAACTGCTGCATGTGTTGATCAGTAGCTATATGAGTAACTATATGGGTTATTGATTGATTGCCCAAGTATTTGTATGGGAGACTGAGTGTGTGTGTGGCTAGCTGGGAGGTGTGTGACTCTGTGCAGATCAATCTGTACTTGTATCAATGATTGTATAAGAAGGTAAGTATGTGTTAGTATATGTTTGAAAATGTAAGGTGCTCTATGTTTAACTGTATAGACAAGAAAATGGAAGTGTCATTGATTCTTTCCAGGACTGACTAGGTGTGTGAGTAACTCCATAGATGAGTGGCAGACTGTGAGTGTCTGTATAGGTGTATGAGTGCATATGATAGTGTAAAGATGAGTGATTGTATGTATGAATGATTGTATGGGTGAATGAGTGAAGGTGTGTGTAGACGTAGCAATCAGTGAGTGCGTATGTAGTAACTAGTATTGGTGTGTCAATGGTTTCAAAAATTATACTCTCTTTTTAACACTGGTTATATTAAAATGTGAGGAGATGCATTGTATTGTCACATGAATGATATCATCAGTAATGTGGTCATTGATGTCAAATGAGATGTCATCAGTGATGTCATCAGTGATGTCATTTGAGATGTCATCAGTGATGTCATCAGTGATGTCACTGACCATGTCATGAATGATGTAATATGTGACATCATCAGCAGTGGATTGCGGGTGCGCGATATATAGTTAGTGCAACTAACTATATATGGAATTTCATTGGTTTTATGTCAATAAAATGTCCAGCTAACTATATATGGTCTCTAACCTATGGTTTTTGCAGTGAATTTTCAAGGTTTTGTAAATGCTAATTCCTAACTATATATGGTCTATAACCTATGGTTTTTTCAGTGAATTTTCAAGGTTTTGTAAATGCTAATTCCTAACTATATATGGTCTATAACCTATGGTTTTTTCAGTGAATTTCAATGGTTTTTTAATAGCAAATATCATAAGCTGTCGAATGTCAAGTACGTGGTAAGTAAAAACATTTTCGTGTTTATGCACACTGATCTGCTTTGAATGGTGCCCCCCCCCCCTCATTTCTATTAGGAGTACTCTCTCTTTGCAGATAGTGAAAGGTAGTTAACGCAGGCCTTTGCCCCGGTTGTAATCCGTCATGCCTGCTTCTCTCTCCATTTGATTGATTGTTATCCAAGTATTTACTGTTTTAGAATTAGTTCTCTTTGGTTCATTCTCTATTTACAAACAAACACAGAGTCGCAATACTCTGTTTAGTCTTTGCAGATAACGAAAAATCGTGTAAAAAAAAAGAAAAGGAATCGAGTAAAATCAGTAGGCCACTAATGGGATCTCTTTTTGACCTCGCTAAAATAGAAACATTAGGAACAACCCCTCATGACAAATACAAAACTAGTGAGATGAACTGAACTCCACACAATGATGGCTGCAAAACAGCTCGGCTCCGCCACCCACCCCGCCCAAAATAACGATAAAGAGCGGCTGCCATGATTGGTTGCGGAATGGCCACAACGGAGCTACGAAATGGTGGTGCTAACCCCAGCTTCAGTCTGAAACATCCAGAAACACTGTAGACTACCAATTCGATCAGTTCCGGTAGCGCCCCAATGTAACCCGGTAGAGAAGAACTAGCCCTCCCCTCTTTGACTGATGGTTCTTGTTGCCTGTCCCTTCTGTTGTCATTTAACAGAACTATTTAGCCTGCTGAAAGGGGTTGTGTTTCGACCGCTGGTTGGTGGAGACATTTTGACTATATTCTGGACCTGCGTTGTCGCGTAATGCGTCATATGACGCGCCGCGTTAGCGCATCCGGAAGTCATCCGGGGCGCGCAGCGCGTAACGTAAGCATAACAAGTCATGTGACTTGTTAATAAAACTTTTCATTGGTTCATTTTACTTTTCTTATTCTAATGATGAAAGCCTTGGTCATATCACCTAAAAATTACGCTTTTAATTACTTCCGAACATTATTTTTTCTTAAATATATGTTATAATGTTCCAGGCTAATGTACTTTCCCGGAAATTTTACAACTGTTCTGCAAGTAAAATATATTCTTTTTTCGAGAAAAAGAGCGTTTCTTCGTCCCATGACGGAGCCGTTGAGCAAAAGAGGGTCGACCTGCTGTCTTAGTCGCCGATACGCCTGAATATGAGATTCTTATCGATCACTTTATGTTGCAGGAATAGAAAACACAACAGCCCTTGACCATTTATCTTTACTGCGTTCCTTCGTATTATACCTTTTACCCTTCATGTAATTGGTCTGCTTTATTTCACTTGCCTTTTAATGATTCTAAAACAGTGACTATTATTAAAAACGTTACCAATGTATATACTACTACCATGTTTTCTTTTAAAAACCTTTATTGTGAAAATTTCATTATACAAATACGAGCCTATAACCACGTGGGCCTGCCACGGAGCAAACTGTAATCGTATATGATGAATAGACATTTACACTGTAGAGGAACGTAACGGGCGGGCCATTAGGTTGCAAGAACTAAGGTGTCTAACAGTTACGGAATCGGTGGACGTACATTTTATAATTAAAATACGACAGGGCCAGTTACAATAAAATTATCTAGATATACATTTGCGGGCAAGTACCATGGGTGACGTTAATTCGAATTTTCAACAGTACAGTAATCAATAACACATCAGAACTTAATATCAATAGGGATGTCGAAATATTCAATCAATTCTCGTCCCCGCCCGCCATGTGCTTCAAAACTGCATACGTATCTCGTGATTTCAAGGTTCTGCAACCAGTACACAACAAGGAGTTACGAGTCCCATTTATTCCGGCGCCATTTTGGGCGAGGACGGGCAGGTCCAGGATATAGTCAAAATGTCTCTACCAACCATCGACTATGATGATGTTTATATGCTGTATTTATTAGAGTAACACTCATCTGTCCACATGAAATTAATTTACCACAATCTAAACATGTCATTTTAATCTTTCCAAAGTTCTTCTAAATATTTGGGACCGTTTCCCTTGCCTCTGAAGCTCTCAGTGCCACTTCTTTGATGAATGTACTAGCAGGTCAGGGGTTCTCCTCCAAATCTCTCTTTTATGCAGCACTATAATTAATTGGTGCCACCTCTCCATATGACGATGCATGGTATAGTTACCACAACTATATTTTTTTTCGGTTCCTCTGGAGAGTTCATCGTGGCAGATGAAGCGTGTAACGTACCGGGCATTTACCTTTTTTTGCATGTACAGGAAAGGAAAAAATAATCGAGCGTCCGAGTTCTAAGGTGTCCCAGGGCCATTTTAGTGGACCAGGCCCAAATCCAAAGAACAGGCCGCCATTTTGAGAGTCCTCTTGCAGCCGCCTGTCGCTGTAGCATCAAGAGCAGCCGAAACTCAGCTGAATGGCAACTGAAACGGTAAATGGGCGACCCACTACATTTCAGCATTGTAGGATGACCACACCAGTACAGCAACTTGCTAGACATCACCTCGGTGCCATCCGGATCTCGGCGCCCCACTGCAGATGAAGTGCCTCTCAACTATGAAACCAGCACGGTGACATCCGGATCTTGGCGCGTTGTGCTGCCTTCGGCCTATTCGCACATCGGTCCGCTACTGACGCCATCTCACAGGCTAATGGGGTGACCCACGCCGAGTTTCAGCATTGTAGGATGACCACACCAACTTGCTAGACATCACCTCGGTGCCATCCGAATCTTGGCATCTCAACGCCTAGTGGTATCTTCCATACAGAAAATATTGTTACGCTGCCTTTGGCCCCATTCGCACATCAGTCCGCAACTTAGACATCACCTCGGTGCCATCCGGATCTTGGCATCTCAGCGCCTTGTGGTGTCAGTCAGAAAATATTGTTGCGCTGCCTTTGGCCCCATTCGCACATCAGTCCGCTACTGACACCATCTCACAGGCCAATAGGGCGCCCCACGCCGACTTTTACCACTGTACGATGGCCACACCAGTGGCACAACTTGCTAGACATCACCTCGGTGCCATCCGAATCTTGGCATCTCAACGCCTAGTGGTATCTTCCATACAGAAAATCTTGTTACGCTACCTTTGGCCCCATTCGCACATCGGTCCGCAACTTAGACATCACCTCGGTGCCATCCGGATCTTGGCATCTCAGCGCCTTGTGGTGTATTCTCTTCAGAAAATATTGTTGCGCTGCCTTTGGCCCCATTCGCACATCGGTCCGCAACTTAGACATCACCTCGGTGCCATCCGGATCTTGGCATCTCAGCGCCTTGTGGTGTCTTCTACTCCGAAAATATTGTAGAAAATATTGTTGCGCTGCCTTTGGCCCCATTCACACATCAGTCCGCTACTGACACCATCTCACAGGCCCACAGGGCGCCCCACGCCGACTTTTACCATTGTACGATGGCCACACCAGTGCCACAACTTGCTAGACACCACCTCGGTGCCATCCAGATCTTGGCATCTCAGCGCCTTGTGGTGTCTTCAAATCAGAAAATATTGTTGCGCTGCCTTTGGCCCCATTCGCACATCGGTCCGCTACTGACGCCATCTCACAGGCCAACGGGGCGCCCCACGCCGACTTTCAACATTGTAGGATGGCCACAGAATTACGACAACTTACTAGACACCACCTCGGTGCCATCCGGATCTTGGCGCGTTGTGCTGCCTTCGGCCTATTCGCACATCGGTCCGCTACTGACGCAAACTCACAGGCCAACGGGGCGCCCCACGCCGACTTTCAGCATTGTAGGATGGCCACACCAGTGCGGCAACTTGCTACACACCACCTCGGTGCCATCCGGATCTTGGCATCTCAGCGCCTAGTGGTGTCTTCTATTCCGAAAATATTGTTGCGCTGCCTTCGGCCCCATTCACACATCGGTCCGCTACTGACGCCATCTCACAGGCCAACGGGGCGCCCCACGCCGACTTTCAGCATTGTAGGATGGCCACACCAGTGCGGCAACTTACTAGACACCACCTCGGTGCCATCCGGATCTTGGCGCGTTGTGCTGCCTTCGGCCTATTCGCACATCGGTCTGCTACTGACGCAAACTCACAGGCCAACGGGGCGCCCCACGCCGACTTTCAGCATTGTTGGATGGCCACACCAGTGCGGCAACTTACTAGACACCACCTCGGTGCCATCCGGATCTTGGCGCGTTGTGCTGCCTTCGGCCTATTCGCACATCGGTCCGCTACTGACGCAAACTCACAGGCCAACGGGGCGCCCCACGCCGACTTTCAGCATTGTAGGATGGCCACACCACTGCTGCAACTTGCTGGACACCACCTCGGTGCCATCCGGATCTTGGCGCGTTGTATTGCCTTCGGCCTATTCGCACATCGGTCCGCTAATGACGCCGCCTCACGTGCCAACGTATTTTCTCCGCATTTTACACCCTATGCCGCATAACAGGTCATGTGACTTGTTTATAAAACTTTTCATTGGTTCATTTTACTTTTGGTTTCCTAATGATGGAAGGCTTGATCATGTGACCTAAAAACAACACTTTTCATTGGATGAAAACTTTTTTTTTTTCCCAAACGATGAAAGCCCCACCTTGTTTCTGGATGTTTCAGACTGAAGCTGGCGTCAGCATGAGAGCACCACCATCTCGTAGCTCAGTCGTGGTCATTCCGCGAGCAATCATGGCAGCCGCTCCCCACCAGAAGCCTGCAGGAGTCGGAGCCCCCAAAACTTTTGATGAATTCTCAAGGCGGAGGGGACGCTTTCGAGAATGGGGTCCAAGACCTAGCAGACAAGCGTCCGATTTCCAAGGTGTCCCAGGGCCATTTCAGTGGACCAGGCCCAAAAAGGAAACAGCCTGCCGCCATTTTGAGAGTCCTGTGACAGCCGCCTATCGCTGCACCGCAAGAGTGGGCGCAACTCAGCTGAATTGCGGCTTTTGACACAGTGGACCAAAAACGGACGGAATGGCAACTGAAACGGTAAAGGGGCGCCCCACTACAACAGATGACACTCCACCTGGAGAGGCCCGTTCACGCCGCCTCCCCCGGGGCGCCCCACGCCGTTATTCGGAGCAGCATTGTACGATACCAAAACCAGTGCGGCAACTTACTGGACATCACCTTGGTGCCATCGTTCTGCTGCCTTGGAACTATTCGCGCAACAGTTTGCTACTGATGACCCACCCCCCGCGACGCCCCATGCCGTTATTTGCTGGGTGGCAACTTACTAGACATCACTTTCGTGTCATCTAGATTTCAACGTTCTGCTGCCTTGGAACTATTCGCACAACAGTTTGCTACTGATGACCCACCCCCCCGCGATGCCCCACACCGGAAATCTGGACGTTGTGCTGCGTTGGGACTATTCGCACAGCCGACCGCTACTTCGTTGTTTTTCCCTAAAAATGTTTGTATGTTATTACTATTTTTGTTTTCTTGTATATATTTATAAATTATTAAAGTTTTATAATCTTACTACTTTGTCAGAGTGCTATATATTTTTAATGTGACACATAATTGTAAAAACTTTGATGTACAAAGAGTCATCCCTGGAATCTTCCGCTTCAGGCTCGGTCCCCTCCCCAATCACAATACAGGATGGTTTTCAGATAATAGCAACGCTTCTGCTGTGACGGATCTCATTGAGTGTAGGCCTTGATCTACTATAACTCCTTTGAAGAGGGGTGATTCTTTACAGCTGTGGCCATAAACTACATCTGCAGGGCTAGCTGATACCCTAGGACCAGCCTGGACAATCGGACACAGAGGAAAAGGAGTGTCAGAGGGTGCGGTAGTGAATAGGGCGAAAGGGAGGTGTCGGGCGGGCACAGGGTGTGATTCTCAGGGAAGAGCAGCGCAGATGGGGGGAGGTTTATTACCCATGCATAAGACAGAGAGCGGGGGTGACCACTGCCTGGGGGAGATGCTTGCGAGGGTGGGGAGCCATGCTAAGGATCGACAGCGTGCACAGAGTGGGTCTGGTCAAGGCATCTAAAATGGCTGCCGTGCACGACAAAAGTGTGGCATTTGAAAAAAGACAAGATGGCGCAGACAATGTTTTTCAACACTTCCTGATTTCCTTCGAATCGAACGTTAACAGACGTTGGGGCATATTACCAAAGTTAAGCGATATTTATCCATAACGATGCTTAGCAACGATTTTTTTACCGTCAGAAATTATCGCAGATAAACCTTGCTATTATCAAGGTTTATCGGAAATACGATAAAAAACGACCGCAATGCATTAATATCGCTGAAAACTCAGCGATATTCATGCATTACCGAGCTAATGCTCTTAGCCATGTTATCCACCTCCATTTGGATAACATGGCTAAGAACTGCTCAGGGCAGGTGGTAGCTTTTGGAGATATTCGCGCTTATCTCGAATATTTCCAAAAGTTGATAATAGGAGATAGCGATGTTAGCGACTGTTTCCAGTCGCTAACATCTTGGCATGCCCACTTTGCATGTCATTAGTGATAAATATCACTCACATGCAAAGTGGGGCCCAAGATGGTCGCTATCTTCTACTAGCCGTCGCTAACTGGTGTTAGCAACAGCTAGGTAATACACATATAATTTTATCTCCGCGAAGCGGAGCGCTGTTACAGATATATATCTTGTTTTTGAACGTTAATTTCTCAAAATGCACTGAAGCACATATATTGAGACCTAGCAAAGGCACATCGGGCTACCAGTCCCTACAATTTTGCCAAGTTTCGTGCAAATCCATTCAGCTGTTCGATCCTACCGAGAGACAAGATGGCGGCCGCTACGGACTGTTAGGAATGTTTACAGACACCGGAGAGCCAATCAGCTTCGCTTCGCAAAGCTCCGTAACGCGAAAAGTACGCGAAGCGGTGCGCTGTTACAGATATATATCTTTTTTTTAACGTTAATTTCTCAAAATCCACTGGAGCACATATATTGAGATCTAGCAAAGGCACATCGGGCTACCAGTCCCTACAATTTTGCCAAGTTTCGTGCAAATCCATTCAGCTGTTCGATTATTATTATTTTTATTTTTTTTGCCCCGCGGGGCCCTTTTAAAACCTCCACATCAAACCTAGGGGGTCAGCGACAATGTACTATGCCCCCTTATGGTCATTTGCCCCTTCGCTTTGGCCTCCTCTTGTCTCTCGATCCTACCGAGAGACAAGATGGCGGCCGCTACGGACTGTTTGGAATGTTGACAGACGCCGGAGAACCAATCAGCTTCGCTTCACAAAGCTCCGTTGCGCGAAAAGTACGCGTCCTGGGGCGCTGCCCGGTCCGCTGTTACAGATATATATCTTTTTTTAAACGTTAATTTCTCAAAATCCACTGGAGCACATATATTGAGACCTACAAAAGGCACATCGGGCTACCAGTCCCTACAATTTTGCCAAGTTTCGTGCAAATCCATTCAGCCGTTCGGGCTAAAAGTGAGGCCAACCGCCCTATGGAAATTAACATGGGAAAAACGCGTTTTGTGACCCCCCTTTTTTCTCGGCCCCCCCTTGACGAACCTCCCCAAAATTTTCAGGGGCTGCTCAGAAACAAAATGTGCCATTTTCCTGAAAATTTCAGCCAATTCCGTCCACAAACGCCAAAGTTATTAGACATAGAATTTTCAAAAATCCCATAGGGAAAAAATCCTAACTATATATACCTACTGGCGACCGCCAGTAGGTAATATATATATATATATATATATATATATATATATATATCCAACGCTTTAGTCCCACAGTCCACGGGACTAATTCTCAAAGAAGAGCACTCAAAGTCACTTCAGCGTGGCTAGCCATATTTATTCACAGCTCTGCAGTTTAAACAAGGGTTACAAACGCGTTTCGGCGTTGCCGCCTTCGTCAGTGTGAACCATCGCATTTTTTGGGTGATTTAAATAAACATTCATTGTGACTTCCTGTCACGTGCACTAAAACTAGAAATAAAAAACGGCACATATCATTCAATTCCCTCATTGAGAATGGCGGCCATCTTATAGTGGTAAATAGCGCGCATACATAAACATAGGGTGCATTTTAGGCACAATCATTCATACATTTGAGCGCTTTCACAAGTCATTAAGTAATTATATTGATCAATTCATTGATAATAATAATTCATATGTCAGTATAATACTGTATAACATATTACTGGTCACCTATCATTTCTAAAGGCCGTTATCATTTACAGTTATCATGATCACTCCCGTTATTCAACAGCTATCTTTAGCTTTGGAGGTGAGAACTGCATTAGATGGTTCACGGATATTTTCGCCTGGGAGTTTCCTTAATTATGGGACTCAGTGTGGCCCTTGCAATCAAGCCCTGAATGGGCTTTGATGTATTCTAACTAATGTTCTGTCCAATTTCCGGGTTTCGGAGACAAGTTCCTTTTCCTTATGTCTATGTTGACCTCTCCCCCAAGAAAAGGACAATACATTAGATATGGGTCCACATTTCTTCCTCATTATTCATACCTCCTGGGGTATTGGTCTGGAGTAGGATAATAAATCTTGATTCTAGAGTCCGCAGTTTTCTTACCCAATCTCCACCTCGCTCAGTTCTGACCAATTGGTCTAGTGCAAAGAAGGTAAGTAAGTTGCTATTACTTTTATGCATCTCCTCGAAATGCCGAGCTACTGGGTAGCTCTGGTTTCTCGTTGAGATGGCTCTCAGATGCTCAAGAACCCTTAATTTGGTCTGTTTGATTGTGCTCCCTATGTATTTTCTCCCACATGGGCACATCAAGCAATATACAGTGTACTCAGAATTGCAATTGAGCAATTTAGATATTTGGGTTTTGTCGGTCGTCCAGGTATTTGATAATTTTTAACCTTGTGTGAGTTTTTACAAGCCTTGCATTTCATGCAGGGGTAAAAGCCCACCACTGGTGGTTTCTTCCTGCTCTTACACTCATAGTGACTGCTGACAAGATGGTCCTTAAATGAATTTCCTTTCCTGTATAATATTAGGGGATAGTCTGCTAGTGTCTTTCCTATCACACTGTCTGTCTTCAAGATCTTCCAGTTCTTTTTCATAATATTGAAGACCTCTGCTGATTTCTCTGAGTATCCTGTGATCATTCTGACCTTTGATTCGCCTGATCTTAGTTTATCAATGAGTAGGTCATTCCTCCCCACTGCATTGCTTCTTATTTTGGCCTGATCCAGGACTCCTTTACAGCATCCCCTCTGACTAAATCTCTTCGTAGACTCTCCTCGCGCTTTCTCAAATTCCTTATCTGTCGAGCAGTTTCGCTTCATGCGCAAAAACTCTCCCAGTAGGATGTTGTTGATCACACTTCACGGGTGATAACTCCCTGAATGAAGGATGGTGTTGCCCGAAGTGGGCTTGCGGTATACTGCAGTTTGAATAGCGTTACCCTCAACATAGACTCGTAGGTCTAAATAGAAGACCTCCTTTTTGCTAATGTTGCTTGTAAAGTTGAGGTTAAGGTTGTTTATGTTTAAACCCCTGATGTACTCCTCAGCTTCACCCTGTGGACCCCGCCATACCACGAACAAGTCGTTGATATAGCGGGTCCACAGTATGATTCGATCCATCCATCGCTCATTTCTCCCCGCCCAGGCCACGTGCTTCTCCCACCAGCCCACGAAAAGATTCGCGTAGCTGGGGGCGAAGCACGTGCCCATCGCAGTCCCCTGGAGTTGCAAGTAGAGCTGTCCTGAAAATAGAAAAATGCTATTTCTCAGGCAAAAGTCTGTTAATTCAATTAACATCCTGTTATGTCTACGGAATTTGAGAGCCCTTTTCTTTAGGAAACTTTCCATTGCTAGCAGCCCATCCTCATGTCTAATCGAGGTGTAGAAACTTGTGATGTCAAGTGTAATTAAGATCATATCTTCATCCCATTTCACCCCCTGTATGATACGTAAAAAGTCTTTCGTAGCTCTCAGATATGAGCTGAGATCCTTTACAAATGGAGAAATAAAACTGTCAATATAGGTAGAAGTTTTTTCCAGTAAGCTATTCTTCGCAGACACGATTGGTCTTCCCGGAGGCCATACTTTGCTTTTATGCACCTTCGGTAGGTGATAAAATGTGGCTGTTTGTTAAGGGGATAGACAATTTTGACAACAAGAAAAAAACTTTTCAGAATCTGAGCAGGAAAGAACGCCTAGCGCTAGAGGAACTACAAAATAACGACGCCATAATCATCAAACCAGCGGACAAGGGGGGAGGGGTGGTAATTCTGTCTAAAGATGGATATGACCAACAATGTCTCGCTCTACTATCTGATACCAAATTTTACAAAAACTAGATAGAGACCCGACAGATAGACTGACAAACACTGTTGCTATAATGATCCATGAAGCAGAACTCAATATGTGGATCTCAAAGAAAGAGGCTGACTTTTTAACACCAAAAGAACTGAGAACACCGTTCTTTTATTCACTACCTAAAACTCACAAAAACAAGTCTCCTCCAGGACGCCCGATAGTCTCGGGGATTGGTTATATATTAGTACCATTATCTAAGTTCGCAGATGAATACCTTAAGCCAATTGTACAAAAAACCCCGACGTATCTAAAGGATACTCGAGATCTCTTTACCCAAATTTCAGGAACAGCTTTTGACCCACAAACAATGCTACTAGTTGGATTAGACGTGGAGTCATTGTACACCAGCCACCCTCAAGACGATACCCTACAAATCCTGGAAGACATTCTTTTTATGGAAACCTGGACATATAACACTCCCAGACATTTTGTTCTCGAGTGTTGCCGACTTGCTTTAAAGGAGAACTATTTTGAATACAATGGTGAATTGTTTTTGCAATGCCATGGTACTTCCATGGGCAGTGCCTTTGCCCCTTCAGTAGCTGGACTTTATGTGAGCCAATTTGAAGGACAGTTTGTACTCAATGACAGCAACCCATACGTTTCGAGTATTTTATACTGGAAACGTTATATTGATGATATTCTACTGATCTGGCAGGTTGACAAAGATCTCAACCTTTTTATTGAGTGGCTGAATGGCAGGGACCGTTGGTTAAAATTCACCTTCACTTCAAACAACAAGAAAATAGATTTCTTGGATCTGACCATCTTTAGTGAAAATGGCTCACTGGAGTCAAAAACTTACACAAAACCAACTGCTAAGAACGGCCTTTTGTCTTATAAGAGTTATCACCCTAAACCCCTGCGGGACAATCTTCCCTACAGTCAATTTCTTAGACTGAAACGCAATTGTAGTAAGAACAGTGACTACTTGGAACAAGCATATGAACTGAGTCAGAAATTAAAGGCTAGAGATTACACAGACTCCACTATCTCCAAATGTCGAACACGGGCCAAAAACCAACCTATTGAGTGCCTCCTACAAACCACCCATAAAGAACCAATCAAAGATCTGGTCACATGTGTTACAACTTATTGTCCAGCAACATATGAAGTACAAAAGCTGATTAGAAGAAATTGGAGTATCATCTCATCTGGAAAACACAACTGGCCGAAATCGAGGTTCGAGAACAAACGAACAAAGAACCTTAAAGATGTTTTGGTACACACCCGTCCAAAAAGGAGTAAATCCATCCCACAAATTAGAGACATAAATATGATGCCCATAACAGGACACTATCCCTGTGGAACTTGTGTGGTGTGCAAACTCACAAATACAACTAAGACCCTACAACTAGGTGAAACGTTCCTTTGGACACAACGACAACACACAAATTGTAATTCCACTCACCTGGTTTATCTAGTGAATTGCCCTTGCCAACGGAAATATGTGGGCATGACCTGCAGAAAAACAAAATTGAGAATTGGAGAGCACAAGAGTAATATAAGAATGAAGAAAAATGCCACCAAACTTTGCTCCCATTTTGTTGAAGCAGGCCATGATTGTGAAGAACTCAGATGAACAGTGCTCGAAATGTTGACAGATAAAACTAGAAATGTCGAAAGAATCCTGTTTGAGAAGGAACAAAGATGGGTAAATCGCCTTCAGACACACCTTACAGGCTTGAATGATAATATGCCATGGCATCAATTCACATAGTGTAAAGAGTTATCTCCTTTTGTCGTATATAACCGGACAACATGGAGATACTTTTAAATGATATACATATCTGAATACATCATGTATCTCCAGTGGCCTGAATCATGGTTAGTGTGGGCTTTTCAGATAAATTCACACTTCTTACATATTTCTGTGACTACACTGAACACTACGACAATATAGTCACAAAAATACAGGCACATGAAATTTGGGCCTCTTATCTCTAAACTATGCGATCCATTACTTTCTGTTGAAGATACCGTCTGCAAAATCCACATATCGATCCTTGTCCCGTTAAATATAAAATAATATATCAGGGTATTATGAAAATTCATATTTCTACAAAACGAGGATTTATATTCCCCTTTTTACATAACAACAACGGGAAGATAACAGCCTCGAACCACCCGTTGATGAAATACAAATTACTCTAGTCCTACCTCTACTACACTGTATTTAATCAACAAGAAAGGGGAGTGTCCTTCGTACTTCCGGGGGCAGAGCCAGCATAGGACGGAGAGTTTTCCTAAACACGCGGGTAAGAATGGCGGCCAATTCCAGCGTTTTGACAAACTTTACTAATGCCCTTTAAACCTAATTTCCGAACCCGTGGCTAAAATCTTTAACTAAATTTTCGTTTTCACCCAGCTCAGGCAAAAACGGTACCCAGGCACCCCGAGGACGATTAATATCCTTAGAAACGAGGTAATAACATCTTCTTTTATTGCCCGTTGTGCCGTGAATCTAAAAATAGCTTCTCGTTTGTCCTTATCAATATGTTATAGTCAAGCGCGCATGAAGTTAGATGCCTTCTCTGCATTTTTTAACAAAAGAAATACTAACCGGTGTTTTGACACGCTACACCTTATATAAAAATTTTATGTAAAACATATCAATGTGATTCATGTAAACAGAGTAAAACCAATGTTGCCACGTTTAGTTTAATCCCTGCTGCAAGATACCGAATAAGAATAAAAAGATGAATGTTAAGGCTCTTTTGACAAAGATCTTTAGAGTGATACCCTCCTTACCTTCACGTTTTATGCCGTTTTCCCATGCCTCCGAACTAGACACTATTCTGGCATGCCTTTCCTAACTAAACTTAAACCTTTGAACGAATAAACCCCCTTAACTCCCCACTGATCTGTTTCCTTTGAACAAAAAATTTGAATTGTGATTTGTGACATGCATAATATGGATGTTTGTTTATTTGTTTCTCTATTTTAGGAATTCATTTTATTTCAGTCGAGTGTTAAGAATTCTGACACTTTTGAAAACTACACAAATGGTGTGAGTACTTATATGTTTTGTATGTCCTGACGAATGCTCTATAGACCCGGCTGGGCCCAAAGAGCAGAAACATGTCGACCATTTTGTAATAGATATGAGGTGATCCAGTAACTTGATTGACTACCATATCGACACTTATTTTAAACAACACTACCTCTCCTTTTATATTAAAAATCTTGTTCAGAGAGGCATTGTTTTTTACAAAAGGAAAACCCCTTTTTTTCACTTTTCTGCACCTTCCCTCTGGGAGAGTCCTCCAATTTCTAGACACTGCTACCCAGACCAGAGGTTGCCTCAGGCTGAGGCTGGCATATAGCATGAAATTGAACACCCGATGACTACGCCATAACGCTGATAATGGGTGGATAACAGATATACACCCCATTTAATATCGTAGCGTTTATGAGGGTGCTTCAACTATAACCAATGGTTATGAAGCTACAAGTGTCCATTCTTCCTTTTGATCAATCTGTTTGTGGATGTTCACATCTTAGGTTTTGCCAGTCTTTAACATCCAAGATCCCTTCATCCTTCCATTTTGTAATCAGATCATTGAAAGCTGCAACGCTTTCCACATACTTTTCTCGTTTGATCTTGACATAATGTTCTTTTTTTCCCTAACTGCGAAAAGGCCTCATCCTCATATTGGCTGCGTTTGAGAATGACGATGTTTCCACCCTTATCACTAGGTTTTATTACAATGTTGTCATCTTCTTTTAGGTTCTTGATTACTTCCCATTCATCCTTCTTCAAATTTTTTCTTCTCCAATTAAATTTCTGTTCTTGCAATTTTTTCATTTCTTCTATTACAAGCTCTTGTGGTGTTCTCGGATTTATTTTGGATTTAATCATCATTGTACTTTTGCAGCCTCGTTGGGTGACTCCACTTTCTTCTAACATCTGGGTGGGATGTATCTCCCAATCATGTGCATTATCGTCTTCTACTAGTGTTTGTCCCGTTATAATTGCTCCCAGATCATTTCCTGTTAGTGTCTCCAATAAATCACTCTCATTTATTTCCAATGTCTCGGCATTCTTTGGGTGCATCATATGGATTTTCTGTAACTTGATCTTTCTGATGAAATTGAATAGATCTATTCGTGTCTGCGTGTAATCAAAAGCTGGAGTAGGACAAAACGTTAGTCCTAGTTGCAGGATTCTTTCTTCTTTCTCCGACAGTTCCCTGTCTGATAAATTGATTATTGTGTTTTGTTCTTGGAGTACCTCACTTATTTCCATTTGCTCCCTCGTGTGCTCCTTGTCACCACCGGGGTAGATCGTCCGGGGGATATATATCCAATTTAACTGCCTTCTTTATCTAGGAATAAGGGGGGTGGAGCAACACAAACCATTGGACTGTTGGCCGACCTTAGGGAACAATTTGACAGGCAGGAAAATCAAATTATTGCTGGTGATTTCAATACAACATTCAAATCTCTTTCTAAAGACAATACCACCCTATTTGAAATTGAAAATGTGGCTTGGAGTATTCCATAACTAACTGCTTCAGAAAAGCGCTGGACGGATGCAGCGTACCAACTATTACCATTCACCTTTGCATTGGGGCTACGGGTGTGTAATGGTCATACTCCATCTGACCCTCTGACCCTACTGCTCTACATACTTTTAACCACCCTGACAGCCCCAGTAGGATAGACTGATCGCCCTTCCCCTCTGGAATTCCAGTGTTGATATGAGAATCCTCTTTAGGGAGGACAGTGATCATAACGCGCTTCATTGCACACAGAATAATTTATTCAGACATATTGCAAGTATTCCTTTTCCTCGTACGTTTGATTAGTACCACCTAACAATGGGAGTAGAGTAAAATGGCCTATAGTAGCGGCAAATTCTGATCTTTTATAAAAAATTAATAGGGCGCTTTCTCATGCCATCACGGACCTTGCCAGTTCTGTCTGTTCACATCAAGCTAACTTTGATCTTTTTGCCCTGCTACACAAAAACTTGCATAAGGCCTTAAGTGCATGTTTTACCTGCCACCATTCCACCAAACATAAAACATCTATACCCAAGTTAACTTGGTTTAATAGTGATTGTAGCAAAGCAAAATTCAAATTGAGAGAGGCCCTTTAGAATGGTGAGGCCACTGACATTAGGAGTGGCAATAAAAGAATGTATGCATAATGTTAGCCTCCGGTCTTGTAATGAAATTTGTAGGAAATTGTATAGACTGGCTCAGCTCAAGGCCCAGCAAGATTGGGATAAGAAGACCTGGGTTGACATATATGAGCTGCCATTCAAAAAACATACCATGATGTTCTGACAACTTGTAGACCATATGGGACAAAGCTCCTCAGCATGTTTAACTGATTACATCCACCCTGATGTGTGGCATCCACACTTTTCAGACCTCTATACCATCACTCAGTTAGACACCCCTGATTATTGGGCTCTTCCTGGCCTGGATGGCGCAAATACTACAGTCCAAAATTCCCTGTGCCAACTGACCATCAAACTTAAGATACCCTCTGGGCCATAAAGGCCATGGCTGCATGTACAGCTGCTGGATCTGATGGGGTCCCTGGGAACCTCTTTCTTTCTGATCTAAAAAAGTGGGTAGCATATATAAATAGATTAAGCAACCTAGTTGTAAATGGGATGGCCATACATCCTAGTTGGAAAGTGGCTGAAATAGTGTCTGTGCACATAAAGGGCACCAGGGATTCCCCTCTAAACTTTAGACCTATTGTTCTAATTGATTTGACCCTAAAGATTTTTTGCAGACAGATATTGTACCATCTTGACCACTGGATAGAGGAACATGGTGCATTGTTGCATTTCCAAGCAGGCGTTAGAAGCCAGATCAATACAGTGGATCAGATTTTCTGTTTAATGACTATTTATTGGAAAACTGTCCTTACCGAAATACCCCACTTATATTTAGTGTTTGTGGATCTCAAATCCAATTTCGACTTGGTTCCCGCTCCAACATTTAGGAGGTTCCAAAGAATAACAAGATCCCTTTAGACTTGTTGGGCAAACTCATTCAACTCCATATGCCCAATTCTCCTGGGGGTCCAGGGATAAACTGACCAAGCAAATATTCTCTCAGCCCGACTCTCTGGTCCTCGCAGCCATCTGATTCCTATTTCACGCCAAGTTGGCTTCTTCTGTCTGCTCAGCGCCAAGATGCTCCTTCCGGAGCGATAGACGCGCTTTACAAAAACTAATAAATATCAAATAGGAGTTCACAAGGGCATCCGTCAATGATGCTTGCTTGCACCTAAATACTTTTCCTTATATCTAAATGACGTGGTAACTCCCCTAGAAAACTGTTCCAATGATTCTCCTAGGCTGACTAGCATCAAGAAACCACTGCGACTGTTTGCAGATTATATTTGTTTCATATCAAAAACCCATGTAGGCTTGTCAACTTTGGTAGGCAGATTTCTGTCATTTGGTAACGATTGTGGGTTGGTTATTAATCATCAAAAAACAAATGTGTGTCCATTAGTAGATCCTACAGAGGTTCTATCATGTTAGAGGGAAAATCCTTGGACAGGGTAAATGAGTTCAACTACCTGGGTATGACTAGGGAAATGTCCTGGTCTTTCCAGGTACTAAACAGCTCCTTGAAACTAACACAACAAGCTGTTGTGGTTTTAAGTCTATATAGCTCTTTCAAATGTGAGCGCATCTTCCCTGCCTTAAAAAAGTATAGAGCAAAGGCTGAAGTAGAGCACTCTATGGGGCGGAGCTTCGGGCCTTTCTAATTTAGCCAAGTTAAGCATAGTGGATAGTAATTTTATTAGAGCCCAGGAAGATCTCCCAACTAATATACCCTTGTTACCCTTATGATACGATCTAGATGTCTTGCCTGTAGCCTCCAAGGTAAGCACTGCTGTACTGGCTAAGATTGAACAAGACTCCGGCCATCACCAGTTATAATAAAGCGTTCCTTGAGATTCTGAAATTGGATCTGTCCCACAAGATCAGGTGGATAAGTTATCTAAGAAATTCACTTCATGAGTTAGTTCGTGGGGATTTTTGGTCTAACAAAGACCTACCAACTCAAGGACAGGGCATATCAGCAACAACTGGCGATAATTATCGCTGAGCGCATTTAGCGCTAGGATAAAAATCGCTGGTTATCACTGTATTTTGTTGCTGAGATAGTGCGCTATCAGCTACGCTTATCTCAGAAGCAAAAAAAATACCAGCGATAGCTACAAAATGTGCGATTGTCGCTGGAAATCCAGCGATAATCGCACAAAGACAGGCGATACCTTGCTGATAGGGCAGGGTGGACATTAGCCATTATATCCACCTTCTATTGGCTATAATGGCTAAGTCAGACTGAAAGCAGACGTAAGGAAAGTAGCGATAACCGAGATTAGCGCTACTTTTCTTATCGCTATGCTCTTTAGCATGCAGCTTGTAAATAGGAGAGATGTCGGTTAGCGGCATTTCTCATGTTATTTTGGGACGAACGCCCACTTTGCAACATCAATAGAAAGCTAGGCGTTCAGGGAAAGGGCCCTAAGGCAAGGATTCAAGCGATAGTGTGACCTTGCTGATAATGCGATAAAATTATTGCCATTTTTCACCCGAAAACGGACGCTAAAGCCGCGATCATTTTATCGCCCCCTCTTGATGATATGCCCCATAGTTCTTCAGGAAACCGTAATGGGGGCAAAGTGTGAACAGTAGATTAGAAATGTTAACCATGTCTCTCTCTGTTGCAATTTTATTGACATCAAACTGTACACAGAATCTGAACTTTTTCTTGATCACTCAATCAATCCAGCTGCCAGAAAGTTATTCTTAAATCTAACATATGGCACTCTGCCTTTACTTGCTTTTTCTGCCAAATTAAAATGCAACTCTGCTAGAAGTACCATCTGCCCAGTCAGTCATCAGACAGAAGGGACTGTTTCCCATTTTATCTTTTTCTGTCCAAGTCACTATGTTCAGGTGCTCCAATGTCTGTGCACAGAAACAAGAGAGGTGGTAGTCTGTGCTGTTGTTAAATATGTTCAATAGAGCTGGGCCATAAGAGCTAATATCATTGCCACCTCTGACACGGCACAAGGAAATAATGAGTCCTAAGCCTGTCCTTAAGCTCTTAGGGGCTTATTTACAAGTCACTTGAGCCACTTTTGCATCATTTTTAACATGGGAAAAGTGAAGCAAAAGTGGCGCAAGGGGCTTAAAAATAAGCCCCTTATTCTCTAACACATGCTGTTTTTGTAATCCTTCGGATTATTTTAAAAATTAACCTTGGGATGTACTTACTGGATAAAGTTTTCTTATTATCTGTCTTGATTTTTCTATCATCGTACTTTTATCACAATATTTGGCTTTAAAAAAAAGTTTTTAATCTAGTTGTGGTGTAGCGCTCTAGTAGAGGAGACCACGTGAACGGGGAAGTGATGATGCAAGCAGCCGCGGCGAGTTTGTGCGCATGTGCGCGAGTGTTGCTGCATTGACCCCAGGCGCCGTCCCCTCCAGAATAAAGAGGCTCATTAATATATATATTTGGTCCAGGCTCTTTTATACACGCAGGCCGCCTCCTACAATTGGTGATGAGGCTGGCTCGAGCCACGTGTACGAAAAGGACAACAGCGCGATACAGCACCAGCAGCAGAACGGCCCGCTATACATAGAGAGGGGAATCCACAGCAGAGGGGAGAGCATGGCAGACAGGTCGGGTGGGGCATATGCAGCGCCCCCCCCCCTGAGCTGCAGTGCGGTCATGGGAGTGAGGCCCTGCCCCCCCTTGGGAACAGCCTGCCATACCCCACAACAGTGGGGACAGCAGCTGCACCTGCAGAGTTGGGCACAGCAAACAGGAGCCCTACAGTGTCAGACGACATCCCACTCAGCTCAACACAGCACCAAGGGCCCTGCAGTGTTCCTCGACATGCCACAGAGCTAAGTTCAGCCATCAGGTGCCCAGCAAGGCGATACAGACTGCCAAAGAGCCCAGCACAGCGACCAGGTGCACTACAGCACCACACAAAGTGCCACAGAGCGGAGTACGGTGCCCAGGAGCTCTGCAGTGCCACATCACATGCCAAGAACAGAGGACGCATCCCAAGTTTGTGCCTACAGTGCCTGCTGGACAGCATTGGGAGATGCCACCCAGCAAGCCAAGACCACGAGGATTCAGCCATAAGCCACGGGGCTGATCACGGTAGCCCAGAGCCCTGCTGGGACACAGGGTGCTACAGATGGTTAGCGTCTCCAAGTAAGTGCCTGGTGTGCCATGGCCCAGCATATAGAAGAGCCCTCCTACAGGGATGCTTCCCCTGTACAGCTAACCCTCCCAGTCCGCCGCTGTACAGCTGTCACAAGTCTCTGTGAGCTGATCACGGTCCCGTCGCCCAGTCAGGATGTGTGCACAGACATTTTCCTTCACAAATGCAGTCCCTTCCTGCCAAAACCAGGAAAACCAGCCATGATGTGGGAATACTGGAAGGGGTATTTTTGTAATTATTTGTCAGCTCTAGAGGACGAGGGCCAAGAGGCATTTTCCAGCAAGCGCAGGAAGAAAGTCCTATTGCACAATATGGGGCTGGAAGGTCTTCGAGTGCATGAGAACATGGTAAAAAAGACTAGACTCCCTGATTACGATGATGTCTTTCACTACGCGTTGGAAGATTTGGATAGCCATTACCAACCTGTAGTCTGCACGGCCATAGAACGCTATACTTTCTTCTAGCAGAAACAATCAGAAACGGAATCCGTGGAAGATTAAGGGGCCGCGCTTAGACGGTTAGCAGTCACTTGCAAGTTTGGACATCTCCATGATTAACTAGTACGCGGCCAGATAATAATGCATACAGTCAGCACGAACATACAGGAGAAACTGTGGGTTAGCGGAGACGCACCGCTCAATGAGATCATAGCCCTGGTCAAGAAGGCAGAGCTCTCTAAACGGTGCACCGTTGCGACCAAGAAAGACTGTGCCAGTGCGACTACAGTGAGCAAAGTGACAGACTCCAGAACCCAGCACAGCCAAACCCCAACCACAGCGGGGGCTAAATACAACAGAAAGCCACCATCTAAAGCGACCCGACCCCACAGGACACCCAGTGACCACAAGAGTGGCTGCTACAGATGCGGCAGTCATGCGCATGCAAATAACGAAAGACGGTGCCCAGCCTTTTGAGTTAAATGCTCCTTTTCTGGGGTGATGGGTCATTTTGGGAAAGTGTGTAGACGCAAGCCAAGCAACTCCTCCGTTAAATGAGTACTTCAGGATTCCGACACAGATGGGGTGGAAGGAGAAGTTGAGGAGTACAGTGTTCTTTGCATTGATGACCAAGTTCTGGGTATTGATTTTACTAGCACTAAGAAACCCTCTTGCTTATTAACTATAGGAGGCATACAGGTCTCCATGGTGGCAGACTCAGGGTCGCCATACACTATCATTCAATGCAACATCTGGGAGAGAAACTTTACATGCACCTTGGGCACTCACCTACACCCCACAGATGTTCAACCAGTCACACTCACGGGAGAGAGGATTCCCATGGTACGCTTCCCCCCACTCCGCTTCGAGTTCAAAGGCAGGATCTCAGACGGTAAACTGTATGTAGCGGAAAAAGGTCCCTCAGTATTGGGGTGGGCAGACCAAGGGACATTAGGGATTTAACTAAACCCAGCTGGTGCTATGCAAGTGCTAATGACAGACAACCCCCAGATGTGCGACGGTGGAGCTTGGAAGGACGACTTTCCAGCGGTCTTCGGAGGAATGATAGGCAAACTCGCCAAGTTCATGCACAAAATTTGCCTCAACAAAGGGGCCACTCCTGTATGCCATAGGGTAAGGAACATCCCCTTCAACTATAGGGAGGCCGTGCAGATGGAACAGCAGCGCCTGTAGGACAACGGGGTGATCGAGCCAATCGAGAGCGTGGAATGGTTGGCGCCATTGGTAGTCGCACGCAAGCCAAGTGGGAAGGTATTTCTCTGCATTGACCTGAGAGCACCTCTCCTGCAGGAAACTGACATTGTTCATTACACCATTCGGATGCTACAGGTTCCGGCGGATGCCCTTTGGCCTGGCATCCGTGCAACAGCGTTCCAGAAACTGATGCACAAGCTGTTTAAAGCAGCAGAGTGCAATACTTCCAAGATGACATCCTGATCATGGGAAGGACCAAGCACTCTCCTTGGTATTGCGAATATCATCACAAAACGGCCTCACTGCAATGTGACAAGTGCAAATTTGGCCTCCACACCGTCACATCTCTCCCAAGCGTGCCAACGTGGAAGCAATCAAGGCAGCACTGACGCCGCAAACCAAGGAAGAAGTGCGCTCCTTCCTTGGATTGGCTGAATTTTATAGCAAATTCGTACAAAACTTTGCCACCAAGACTCACCATCTGCATCAGATTCTCATAGAAAAGAACGCATTCAACTGGTCCGTCGACACAAATGCTGAATTTCTACTTATCAAGAACGACATTTGCGATGCCGTTCCTCTACACAGATTTCATCAGTCTGCACTATCCATCCTCACTACGGATGCCAGCGACAAAGGACTGGGTGCAGTCCTGTCACAAATGTCCAAGGAGGGCGCTGTGACCACCATCAGTTTTGCGTCTCACTCCTTGGAAAAATTTGGACAGTTTCTCTGGGGCTCCAGGTTCCTCCTTCGGACAGACCACAAGTCGCTTGTTAAAGTGCTCACGTCCAGCGGACACGCCATTGCCACACCACGCATAGCGAAAATTACTCTTTGGTTGTTGGACTTTGTGTGTGATGTTGAATACATCCCTGGCACCAAGAACAAGGTGGCGGACTACCTTAGCAGATCGGCGGGGACGGAAGAGGCGCCTGGAAAATCCGAATGGGATGAATACATGATCGCGTTCACCGGTGATCAGGAAGAAGTCCTAAGCGCGCAGGAATGGCACACAGCATAGGAAGAAGACCTCCACCTCAAGAGTGTAAAAGGGTTCGTCACGCAGGGGTGGCCAGAGAAGAAGCACTTGGACACCGACCTCCGGAAATTCTGGGAAGTGCGGGAGGAGCTGTCGAGAATGCCATATTCCTCTTACGAGGTGACAAAGTAATTCCACCACAACAACTGTTAGAAAGTTTGCTAACTATCTTGCATGAATGGCCATTTAGGAATCGTGAAAATGAAAAATAGAGTCAAACTTTCTTATTGGTGGCCTGCTGTCAACAGCCATGTGGAAAAGTAGGTACGGGCCTGTGAACAGTGCAGCAACGCAGACAAGACACAAACCATGCTCCGACTACCCCTGGGGAAGTTCGCCACTCCCATTAACCTGTGGGAAGAATTGTCGGTCGACATACTAGGACCCATTCTCGACAAGTGGGGAGTCCCCAAATATGCCATAGGGCTAATGGACCGGTACTCCAAGCGGCCGGAAGTGGAACTGTGTGAAAAAGTGGACACAGACAAAATCCTGGCCTTCCTCACAACCACATTTCTGAGAGAGGGAATTCCGAAAATCATCACGTGTGACAACTGGCTCCAGTTCACTTCTGAAAATGGACTGCATTCATGAAAAGGAACGGCATCAAGACCAGACACAACCGGGTGTACCATCCAGCTGGGAACGGCCTCGCAGAGAGATTTAATCGAGTTATCATGGGGTCGGTACAAGCAGCTATCAGTGCGGGGAAAGATTGGGAGACAGAAATTAAACACACCGTAAGGGCTTTTGCATAACTCCCACAGCCACGGGATACAGCCCATTTAAGATCCTATGGGGCCAAGACCCATTTACTTGAGACACAGCTTGGAAAAACCTGACGCTTCAGTGTAAGTGGTCTCCTGCTGCAGTCCAGAGTAATTTGGAGAAGGCCCAGAAAATGTACACGGACCACTACAACAAAACGCACGGGGTGAAAGACGTCTCGCTCAAAATGGGGGAGTGGGTCAGAGTAAAGCTAGCGCAACTGGGAAGAAAAGGAGACAACAAGTTCAGCGAACCTCTACAAGTCAAAGAAGTCTATACATGGTCGCCCCTGTTGAGTGACGGAAAAATATGGTCCTGCAGCATAATCGCCAGGTGTAAAAAAGTGATCAGATGGGACAAGGGAGAAACCTCGGCAAGTACCAGTAACACCAGCTGGGAATTGGATAATGAAGAGTTCGGTCTACAGACAGACACACAGAGAAACGGCACAACAAGAGACAATGAAGATAGAAGCGACAACACACAAGGACAAAGAAGCATAGAGACCTCACGACAACTTAGGCAACAAGAAGACCAAGACATCAGCGAATCAAGCAACATGCGACAACCCTCCACAGCTCCCAATGGTAACCATTAAGGGAGTCCAAGGGGAACTAGGACACACACAGAGGAGACACATGGGACACAGACACCCACTACACGAACCCGCACAGGCAGAGCAGTAATACTGCCTAAAAGATACAGAGAATACGACATGTAAGATTTTGCTATGTTGGGTATGCCCCCACACCTTTTTGTCCATCCCCCCCTTACAGCTCCCCAGTAAATATGGTATAGTACTATGTCTAGAAAACCCCTGGCACCCCTGATTGTTACAGTCTGTTATTGGGTTATTAAAGGAGGGAGATATGCGGTGTAGTGCTCTAGTAGTGGAGACCACGTGACCGGGGAAGTGATGATGCAGGCGGCCGCGGCGAGTTTGTGGGCATGTGCGCGAGTATTGCGACATTGACCCCGGGCGCTCTCCCCTCTGGAATAAAGAGGCACATTAATATATATATTGTCTCCAGCCTCTTTTATACACGCAGGCCGCCTCCTACACTAGTGGATTTTATACTAACATATGTTTTTAAAGTAGTTTACATATTTTTTCTGCATTTTCTGCAATGTCTTTTTGTACTTTTATGCTTGCAAAAAAAACGAATAAAGCTGATGATGACTAATGTCATGTTTTAAAAAAATAACTTTGGCAGCTAGTTTATTGATCCAGCACTATTACTTGCTAAAATATGTATCGCATTGTCTGGGAAATTTGAGATGGCCACCAATGTTCAACGGAGGGATAATGGAGCAATGAATTGGGCTGAACTTCAGACTACAATTCTTCACGTGGAATGCAAAACTGGAATGAGAGATAAAACTGTGGCTCGCTCTGGGATACTATGTATGAAAAAATATGTCAAACCTCCAAACAGCCCCCAGTTCAGGCGAGGCCACTGATAAACGATACCAGTCTAGGTTACGACATGTAAACAGCGTTTCCATGGTGTTGCTCTGATCACATATGCAGATGGCATAGTGCTATGAAGGAGGTGGAGCTTGAAACAGTGCTCGATGTCTAACCCTAATAATTCCCTAGAAATACCCTGTTGTAGCACAGCATGTGCATTTATGAAGTGCACACTCACCAAGAAGGGTGTCTTGGCACTGACATAAGGGATTTTATTGTTACACAGCTCAATGGCACTCATTTTTTCAACCACAAAGGGATAAAAGGCTGAGTCGACACACCAGGATTAATTTCAAACCATAAGGCTTGACCATGAGGTCAAACACAGATCGCTAAAGTAGATGCATTAATACAGCAAGGCGCCAACCTGGATACACGAGTACGTACATGAGCCTGTTTCTTTAATACCAGTAGGAGATTGTACCTCCCACTTATGTTCGCCTCGGCATCATAGACAGTGATCTTAATGAAAAGAAATGCTTTATCATGAATTCTAGGCCATAAAGCCACCTATATTAGATTGTATTTGATGGTTGGAATTTTCTTAGTTTTTACGGACATACTGCATACATTTGAAGTGAGAAAACCGATGTTATAACATGATAAGGATTTGGGTCTATAATGTTTTTTACTGAAGCAGTTTCTCTTAACATTTGATTTTACGCATAGGTTTGTCGAGTTGGCGATGCAGCAAGCGTAAGTTAAATAGTTTTATTTAATTACTTACTTACTTTACTCCTGGCCGTCGTACGTCTGACTCCACTACCCTCCCAGCCTGCCCCTCCCCGGCCCCACTTCCCGCAGCACTCCCTCTGTGAGCCCCCACTGCCAAATTGTTTTGCTGTAAAAGGTCACTCTATAGGCTCTGCCCCTGCTTCATATAATTGCCATTTACATTTGGCGTGCAGACACACGTCACAGTGCACATGTGTACATGTTTCCAACATGGCGGATGGCTATGTTAGAATGTGAATTAAAAGTACAAAAATTGAAATTGAAGTGTAGACAAAAATAGGACATGAGTGGACCGTAGCATTTTGCCACTGTCATGCCCTAATAAGAATATATAACGAAATAAATAAACATTTAAAATAGGGAGTGGGTGGGGAGAATTGAGGTCTGTCAGAGGGGAGTATGGGGTAAGTGGGAGGGCAGAGGAAAAAGTGGTTTAGAACACAAGGAAACACATGAACTCCATTGGAGTGCTGAATGATGAGCAAAATGGAGTCCCTTCAAGTAAGCAGTGGAAGGATACAACCCACCCAACCAGAAAACTGTGAGACTGAAAATCTTCTGGATGAAACAAACACAAGAATAGAGAGGAAAGGCAGTGAATCATGAGTAGACACATGAGATAGACAACAAACCTACCCAACGAGGAGCAAGGGTTGAAGCAGGGACAACTCTAACTTTAGTGAGAAAAATAGGTCAGCTTAAAGCTAAAGTTGTCTGTAACCTAGGCCTACAAATATTCAAGATCAAATGCGGCTAAGTTGAGACTTGAAGCTTGAAGCTTGAAGCTCTAGGGGACACAGAGGGAAAGATTTATGATAAGTGTCTTTAGACTGTATGTGACAACTCCTGTCAGAGGGCCACGGGGCAACAAGGAGCTACAGGGCCAAACCGTGGTGGTTGAGGCCTTTTACTCCTGATATCCTTGGGCCCAGCCTACTATGGGCTCTGCGTAACTGGACTAAGTACTTCTTCCGCACTTGACTCTCAGTGGTAAGGCAAGCCAAGCAGTCTAAGGCTCCTCAAGGAGAAGGTAGGAGTAGGTCGAACACAGGCTCACATCTCAACATATGTTCAGCAGCTACAATAATTGAATGTCCAATCAAATACTCACTTTTATAAAAACTAGTATTAATACACACATAGAGTAAAATGCGGCACACACTAAATAATAATACACTCTTCTTAATGTCTGTATTCCGAATGTATGACGTTACAACGCATACATTCACAACGCATACCATCACAACGCAACTTTTACAATGCAAGATCCATTACAACGCATGCTATTACAACGCATGCCATTACAATGCAGATGCTATTACAACGTATGCCATCACAACGTAAGTATAGGTAAGATATCATTTTATTAATATTAATGTAATCTTAATTTAATTACACATTTTTAAAATAATTTATTTAAATTAATTTTATTTAATAAAATGTAATTTACTATTCTAACTCCAGGGGGGTGTAATAGTAGGGTAAGTGTTGGATAGTGTAGGGGTTAAAATTACTTGTCTAACTCCAGGGGGGTGTAATAGTAGGGTAAGTGTTGGATAGTGTAGTGGTTAAAATTACTATTCTAACTCCAGGGGGTTTCATTAAAATAAATGTAATTTAAATTACATTTAATTAAAATATTAAAATGTATTTTAATAAATTAAATTATAATTATTTTAAGTAAATTAATTTAAAATTAAATTAATAATATTTTAACTAAATACTTAACCATACTTACGTTGTAATGGCATGCGTTGTAATAGCATCTGCGTTGTAATGGCATGCATTGTAATGGATCTTGCGTTCTAAAAGTTACATTGTATTGGTAGTGCGTTGTAAAAGTTGCATTGTAAAAGTTGCGTTGTTATGGTTGTTTCCCCTGTATTCCAGCATGGTGTCTGCATGTACCAGAGTCCTGATCTTCTAGCAATGGATCAAGTTATTTCCCCATTTACTTGAGGCAACATCTAGGCTAGGCTCCACTAGAGTATATGAGTCTTAGAAGTCCCACAGTGACTATTCAAATTCAAAAGTGTTCCATCACCCTCAGAGCTTCAATCAGAGTAGGTTCCCCCAAAAGGGTCTGCGACTCGATGTGCAGACTTACCCACTCCCACTAGAGACAAGATGGAAGGCCGAACAGCATTCAGCGGTCCTGGGTTGAAGTAAACTTTGGCTGTTGCCAGTGATAAACAGTAGTTGCTGGCAAGGGGTCTAGACATCCACTGCACTCCTTCCTTTTCACAATAGGTAATGCTTGTCTCCAATAGCAGATCTGCGGTGCAATGCGAGTTCCAATTACATATTAGCAGCTCTGAACTCCCAGTGGCACACAGCTGATGGGCAACTGCCCTCTGATTCTTCCCCGGCTCCCATGGGAAAATACGTGGATTACTTGCAGTGCGACTACTGTATGCATTCAGGGCCAAGTACTCCACGTGTTTTCCCTCTACGGGTCACAACATTGCATAGGGCAACACCCCTCTCTTCATCACAGCGCTGTACCAGGGCCACGACCCTTAAGATTCACTGTGGCCCTGATGGAGATAGATTTGGAAATATATTTATTTCAACTCGCAAAGTTAAACTTCCATAATAAGATAATTATACTAAACGTGAATGGTGTGAAAATTGCTAACCAACCTAGAGTAAAATTGCAAATCATTATGATAGAGCGCGCGGGTCACCCGACCAATAATTTCGCCACTTCCGGCTTCGGGCCCATATATTTCAAATCACCATATACATTGATCGGATGACCTCACGGTCTGCTATCAGGTATTTGTGAGTTCCTTTCGTTATTCCTCAGAGTACCCGACTTACCATCCACCGACACGGGTACCTATGACCACAATGGATCAGGGAGCTAGCTGTAAAAGGAAAGGCAGCAAAATACAAACCCCACAATAACATTCAATACTCTTTGTAAAATGACCACGGACAACTGGAAGTTTTAAAGTCTTTATCTAATTTAGTAAAATTCAGAAATCATCAAATTCACAGTAATTAAACAATCGATAATCAGAATAACGGAAAGTACATAGCTGAATAGGAAATAAGTCAGTGCAACCATTTATAAACTAATGGAACCGGGACACATTCAAAATGAAGGGTCAGGAATTAGAACGTTTAAGATGAATCACTACAGATGAGATGGGTTTTGATTAGGACTAGTATTCTAGAATTATCTCAAAAATATGAGACAGGAGTTCGAGACATTTATAGAACTATAGGAGAGTCTATGGAAAGAGAGAGACGCTATGCTTTAAGGCAAAAGTTCTTTAGACAGTTTAAGTAAGGAGGTTCTAGACCATATCATGAAATGACAAACTGCAATGCAAAATATAATTTCTAACAGATAGGGTAACATAGGAACACGTTACGAAATAAATGCAAATAACTTTATGATTCAATGGTTGCGGGAGAAAGCATGGAAAATTAATTCACGTGCAAAGGTATGTCTTTATTGAAGCAAAAGACAGAAAAATAGAAAGGTGCAGTTTCAGGAGATTCAGAGCAATATTTACCTAAACTGGTGTGAAAACCAAACCCTGGCCACGGGTTAGTTACGGACAGGAAACCCTCGAGGAAGGATACCCCTCAATGGACAGCAGGTGCAGAATGGACACCCAGGACAGGACAGGAAGACCAGATTAGGATCAGGACAGGACCGTCAGGACAGGACCCTCAGGACAGGACCCTCAGGACAGGACCCTCAGGACAGGACCGGCACCCGCAGTTCGGAAGCAACGCCTGCGCTCCACCCTCTCTGCAGCTATCGATCAGGACCCCGATTGGGTCAGCGAATTCCCCAGCAAAGTGCTTCGCCAGCACTTAAGGTTCAGTAAAACCTTCAGAGTCTATGGTCAAATTCGGACAGAGAGCTCCGCAGCTCCTCTGTATCAAGTCACCTATTGAGTGCGTTGGGTCAGTGACAGGTCAGCTAAACCAGACAAGTCGGACAATTTCCCTAGGTGAACCCAGGGTAGATATACTGTTTTGGGACGGTGTACCACCCCCCAATGTTGCAAAGTGTCAGAATCCCTCAATTTGGATTGGTCCTAAGGTAGGGTCTGGGTAACACACCAATCAGAATAGACTATTTGGAGGCCTACTTTGCATCTCTGGGTACCGCCTAGCGAGATTGGGGTTCCCATGAGAAAGCCGCACAGAATACAATGAGAAGAACACATTTCGATACAATAGAACATAATCATGATGCTTCTGCTGGGTGAAGGTGCTCTTTCCCAGGGTGGCTCTGGCATCAACCTTCTTTGGCCTGAGTTCAATGCCATGGCAACTTCTAGATTCTGAGCGGAAATACCCTCCAAGATGGACTCCCCAGCCCAGCACCCCTCCGAGTCGAGGATACATGAAAAGTAAGCGAAAACAAATTAAATCATAGAAGTGACGGTATGAAAAACACATCATTGGTTTTGTACTTTAAACTTATGATTATAAAAATATACTATGCAGTTTAAATGTTAGCAACATATACACACTCACAAGAGCATCACCACGTTATTCACGAAAGCTGTATATTACGCATGCGCACCCTTTCCCACCAAACTTATTGATTTTATATATATATATATACAAACATTGGATTGGTGACGGCGTCTTCTCTTTTATTTTCATTTGTTTGTGGCAATTCTGCTTCCTTTACTTCCCTTCCTATCTGACTAGTTCCAGGGCTCGTATCTATTTCTTCTGCCTGGTTATTAAACTGGCCTTGTTCAGGAGAGTTTTGTTTTTGCCTTTCAAATGTCTCTGCTTCTGTTTCCTGAACACGTTCTTCTAACCCTATCTGATCCTGTTCGAGCACTTCGTTCTCTTGACTTTCTTCTGCTCGAATTATTACACTATGTCTAGTCTGTCCCTTTTCGACATCAGGAGTCAGTGGAGGTGTATCAATTACTTGCTCTGTCCCTGTCTGACCTTCTCTTTCCTCAGGTTTGATGTGAATCTCAATAGTCTGAGGTTCTTCGCCTGTGCCTTGCTTTTCCTCTCTATTCCACTCTCTACCTTCCAAAATTCGCTCTCTTGTTCTGATTGGGTCTTCGGTGAGGTCAATCAAGGGTATCCACTCATCTGGCCATATGCTCGGCAGCTCGTCATCAGCTACTTCTGGACCAACTTCTGGGAACCCCTCAGCTGGCTGGACTCTTGGTAGCTCGTTATCAACTACTCCTGGACCAACATCTGCGGACCCTTCAGCTTGACTGGTACTGGGCTGTACGTCGTCAGTTACTTCTGGTCTTGCTTCTGCAGGCCCCTCTGCTGGACGGCCTTCTTCTCCAGGCTCCTCGTCTGGTAGTACCTTCTGGGTGTGGCTGGCGTGAATCCAATGGGGAACACCTGCACACTTCACTGCTGTGGTCGTCACCAGGATTACTTGGCGCTTCTGTCCCCACCGTGGTTCCAGGCAGCTCGACCGAGTATGCTTCTTTATTTTGACCCAGTCCCCTGGAACCAGTTTGTGGAGAGGAGTCGTTGGATTGGTGACGGCGTCTTCTCCGATCTGGCGAGAGATATAACGTACTTGGTCACCTAATCTCTTGCAGTATTCAAGCACCAAATCATCAGTAATACTCAACAGTTTGCTTCCTGGTACCCACGCTTGTCTCATCACTCTTCCCATCAGAATTTCATGGGGGCTCAGGCCTGTCTTTCGGTCTGGAATACTTTGGAGTTCCATCAGAACCAGAGGCAGGGCCTTTACCCAGGTCATGCCAGATGCATCACACAATTTCGCTAGTCTTGTTTTGATAGTCCCGTTTATTTGTTCCACCACTCCAGAAGCCTCTGGATGATATGCACAGTGGAGTTTTTGCGAGATCCCAAACGCCTTACAGAGTTGGTCGATCACATCATTCTGAAAATGTCGGCCTCTATCTTATTCAATAGTGACTGGAACCCCGAATCTAGGTATCAGTTCCTTCAGTAAACACTTTGCTACTGTCAGTGCGTCACTTTGGGGAGTAGGGTAAGCTTCCACCCACTTTGAAAATAGGCAGACAATGACAAGGACATAACGTTTCCCCTCACAACGTGGCATGGTGATGAAATCAACCTGTATTCTCACAAAGGGACCCCCTGACCTCCCAATTTTCCCTAGTTCCACCATTGTTCTCTTGCCTGGATTCATCTGTTGACATGACAGGCACCTCTGGCAGAGGGACTCTGCTACTTTCCTGAACTTTTTGCTGTACCAAGTCTGTTGGAATACCAGAATCATGGCATCCCTACCAATGTGTGATCCCTCATGTATCAATCTCGCCATTGTGCCAAGCAAGTGTCTGGGTAACACAGGCATACCATTTGGGCCCAAGATGACACCATCCTCACGTCTTGGTCTACACCCTTCTTCTTTCCACTTCTCTCTCTCTTGCCAGGGTGCCGCCTGCTGCCATTCTCTCACTTCATCCCATGTAGGCACTTCTTCAAACACTCGAAGTTGGCAGCTGTTTCCAGGCCCCCTCCCCGTTTTGGATTTATGATCAATCGATCCCTGGCGCATAATTGTGCCACTCGATCAGCTAAATCATTTCCCAAAGATACAGGGTCGAATTCCTTCTTATGAGCAACACACTTGACCACTGCCAATTCTTTTGGTAATTGAATTGCCTCTAAAAGGTCTTGTACAACTTTTCCATTTCGAATAGGGGTACCTGATGAAGTCAGGAACTCCCTCTGTAGCCATAATTGGCCAAAGTCATGCACAACTCCAAAACAGTACTGACTGTCAGTATACACTGTTAGGCGTACGTTTTTCCCCAATTTGCAGGCTTTTATCATAGCGACCAATTCGGCTACTTGTGCAGACTTTACTTCAAATAAATAACCTGCTTCTACAATTTTGGTTAAGGAGACTACCGCATAGGCAGCACTCAGGCCTCCTTGTTCATGTCTTAGGCATGAACCATCCACAAACAATTCCATGTCATGTTTAGGCAAAGGCGTTTCTTTAATGTCTGGGCGTGGTTTTGTGCAAAATTCTGTTAAATCAATGCAGTTATGCTCATCTTCCTCCCCATCTTCCATATCCATTGAGTTGGAAAGCAGAGTGGCGGGGTTCAGAATGTTACACCTGACAATTGTTGTATTTGCAGCACCCATGAGAATCCTCTCGTATTTAGTCAGCCGACTAGGGGTGAGGTACTGAGTTTTCGTTCTCGTTAGCAAAATTACCACTCCATGTGGAACATACACAGTTACAGGATGTCCCATGACAATGGATTCACTCTGCTCTAAACTTGTGCAAGTAGCAGCTACTGCTTTCAGACATCCTGGTAATCCAGCAGCCACTGGATCCAGGGTGGCAGAGAAATATGCCACTGGCCTTCTGGTTGTGCCATGCTCTTGTGTTAGGACTGACAACGCGCAATTATCGCGAGTGTCACAGAACAGGGCAAATTCCTTGGAATAGTCTGGCATTCCTAATGCAGGGGCTGTACACAGACAATCTCGCAATTTTGTGAAGGCTGTTAAGCTTTCATCATCCCATTCTACAACATCCGGTGTTCCTCTCTTGGTCATTTTTATCAAAGGCCTAGCTAGGACTGCAAATCCCAGAATCCATTGTCTGCAGTATCCTATCACCCCGAGGAACATTCTGATTTCTTTCTGAGTACGGGGTAACTGCATCTTTTGAATTATTCTCACTCTTTCTGACGTTACTTTCCTGATGCCTTTCTCTATCTGGTGCCCCAGATATTTCACTGATTTTGCACAGAACTGTAATTTTTCAGGGGCCACTTTATGTCCCTTTTCACTCAGGTGATTCAGTAGGGCAATGGTGTCAATCACACAGTCCTTATGACTTTTGGACGCCACCAAGAGGTCGTCAATGTATTGCACCAGAACAGAATTTCCAGGTAAGACCAAAGTTTCCAAACATTTTTTCAAGATCTGATTAAAGATAGAGGGGCTCTCTGTGTACCCCTGGGGACCCTATTCCAGACATACACGTGACTGTTGAAAGCAAATGAGAAAAGAAATTTGCTGTCTGGATGCAAGGGAATGGAAAAGAATGCATGACATAGGTCTATCACAGTGAACCACTCAGCATCCCAGGGAATCTGATACAGAATCACTGCTGGGTTCGGGACAATAGGGCAGCAAGGAACCACTATCTTGTTTACCTTTCTTAGGTCCTGCACTACTCTGTACTTGCCACTAGGCTTTTTGATGCCCATAATCGGTGAGTTGCATGGGCTACTCATTACCTCCTGTATGATGTTTCCTTCTAGCAATTTCTGTATTTCCAGGGCAACACCTGCTCTCACTTCTGCATTCATTCTGTAGGGTTTAGTATTAGGGTATACTGCATTGTCCTTTATTGCTATCTGTATGGGGTCTACGTTTTTCATTAATCCTACATCTTTCCCGGTAAAGTCCCATACTTCTGGCTTCACTGTTTCTTGGAGTTCTTTGGGCAAATCCTGCATAGTCATTCGCTTAATTTCTGAGTCAGGTCTGATTAACATTAATTTATAAATGCCATCTTCATCTGGGGTCTGAATTTCAACACCCTTTGGTGTGCAAAAGATAGTACAGTTCATTTTGCACAGCAAATCACGTCCCAGTAAGTTCACTGGACTGGTGTCACAAACGACAAATCTATGCATTTCCTTAAAGTTTCCAATCGAGATCTCCATGGGCTCGGTAACAGGAGTACTAATCAGTTGATTAGATACCCCCACTACTTGGATTGCTTCTCCCGAGAGGGGTAGGTTTGGAACGTCCACTGTTCTCACAGTAGAACGGGTAGCGCCAGTGTCCAACAGGAAAGTGACATCATTTCCGTCAACCTTTCCTTCAATGTATGGCCCTGACTGGTCTACCGGCAAGGAGGCGCCAAGTACGCACTCCTCGTCCTCCCCTCTCAGGCCCCGTCAGTACTGGTCATCACAAAAGAAGGTATCATTTAGTAAATACTGCGAAGTTGCTGTATTTCTGTTCTCATCGCTTCCCCAGACTTCTACGTCATCACCCTGCGTGGATTTTCCCTTAAACACTTGCTTTGGTGCTCGGGGCAACTGAATCGTTTTTACCTGTTGTTGGGTCTTTCTTGGTCTTTCATTCTGCGTCTGTGGAGTTAAATCAGGTGTTTTGGAGTTATCATCCGGCAAATAGGGACACTCGTCTCGCCAGTGTCCAATTTCTCCGCACTGGTGGCAGAGAAATTTCTTCTTAGCCTCCTCCCTGCTTATTTTGGGCCAGGGCTTTCCTCCACCCCCACCCCCAGGACCTTGGTTCTGAGTAGTTTTGGCCATTTTATTCAATTGTTTTTCCTGCTGTTCTGCGAGCTTCACTTGAGCCCACATAACCTTCTCCTTGAGAGCCTTTTTCTTTTCTGCCATCTCGTCCTCACAGTACTTTGCGTACCGTAGGACCTCATCCATCTTTTTAGTATGCCAACAGATTTTGTTATCTTTTATCCACTGACAAATTTCGGGTCTTAAACCATTTACAAACCTGTAAATAAAATGTGTCATATCCTTCATCTCGATGTTATCTATACCACTGTATGTTTTGAACACCTGCAACAGCCTTTCATAAAAGGAGTGCACTGTCTCATCTCTTTCCTGCGTGGTTCTATCTATTTTGGTCCAATCAGTTTCCTTTGCTGGCACCTTTAGTTTCAGGTGCTGAATTACTTGTTCATATTTTCTCATCACTTCTTTCGATGGTTCCCCTGTTTTGTCATCTCTCGGGTATTCCTCACTAGGCCAAGCTATGGCTATTTTACACTCAGTCCATAGATCTACCGGGACCACAATGTCGAAAAACCCATCCAGGTCTTTCCACAGGCATTTTTGCACCTTTACGAACCTTTCCACCTGCCTGTACCAGTCAACTGGCTTCTCGCGCAATTTCGGGAAATCGTTAGTAAAGGACACAATATCCTGTCTGGACCATGGAACGTGCACATACTTTCCACCTGGTACTTCGCGCATAGGGCATAACTGTTCTGGCTTTTCAGCTTCTTTTAGTAAGAATTCGGGAGTTGCCTGCCTAGACCTGGCCTCATCCTTTTTCTTGACCCATCGGGCTTTCCACCTTTCCACATCTCCCCATTTTTGCAATACGGTCAATAGTTCCTTGACCTGTGCTTTCTTCCCTGAAACATTCAAGTTTTCCAAATCCTTGTCTGAGACATCTGCCCTATATGGTTTCTGCAGTGGTTTCGATCTTGAAATATCTATTCCCATGCTAGCAGCAGTGTCGGTCAGTTTTTCATGAAGTACTCGGGTATTTCGGGTGAGACTCTTGCAGATAAACAGCATTTCGTCTTCGGAGTAGGTATTTAATCTGTCTAATCCTACGTTTCCTGCCATCAATTCCTCTATTTCTATTCTCAGCTTGTAGAGATCTAAAGGTTTCGTTGGGGACGCTTGTTTTTCAAATTCTTGACTCCATCTTTCGATTTCTTCAGGAGTCACCAATGTGACACTCTTAGTACCTGAGGTTGATTCCATCTGAATTTCCCTCGCGTTAAAAGGATTATGTCTTTTCTGTATCTTTTTTCCTGTATTTCTAACGGGCAGATCTAGCAGCGAGACCTCCGACTCGCACTCACTTGTCTGGTCATCTACAATTAATGGTTCTGGTCTGGTCGGTGCAATGACAGGAGTAATTACTGGAGTTTTCGGACTCCCTTGACGGTCCCCGTACAATGGAACCACCGGTCCGATAGTTACTGGGATCGTCAAGGCTTCAGGACTTGCATTTAGCTGTGACATTTTCCGTATTATTTCAGCTCTCTGATTTCCTAACGCTTCTCGTTCCTTTTCATCTAATAACCTGTCCAAATTGTTTCCATGTAACACCTGCGGGGTTAGAATGGGAGCATAACTCGGGGCAGTGGGATGTGTCTCACTTGGTCCTCCACCATAATTAGGTTTCTGAAACAAACTTCCTGTGCCTAGGATTCTCGGATCTTCCTCATCCCGGGGCTGTAATAACGGCATTCCTGAACTCAAGGACCTCACCTCACCTCCGTAGGGGGGGCGAGGGCAAAAATCTCCTTCACGTGAATATCCCATTTCCCCACCAATTGGTCTCCTTGGGTAAATACTTCTGGTTTCTACGGGTCCTAGATTTTCAGTATAAGGAGGAATTAGATAATCCCCTCCTACACTTGCGGACCTGACCTCTTCCCTTTGTAGGGGTCTCCGAGGAATATCTCCTGCACTCGAAGGTCGGTGTCCCTCATTATAAGGAGGCGGACTTCTCATGCATATGTCATCTAACAATTCGTCATCTGATTCTCCTAGGGGCCCCCAGTGTTTGGATTTCTCTGTCCTTTCCCCCCCCCCCCAGGAGGATCTTCTGCTGGCATCATGGGAAACAGTCCCTCAACAATCATGCTCTGTCTCCATTGTTTCATCTTTTTGTCTCGGGATTCTTGTTTCAGTTTTGGGTAATACTTTGTCAGCCCTTTGTCCATTCGGGGCTTCTCTCTTTGGAAAGCCTCGATCTCCCATTCCTCTAATGGCTCATACTGCGTTAGTCTCGGTCTGGGATGTAATTCATTCATTCGGGTTCTTAAATTGAATAAGATCCTACCATTAAAGGTACCTTCTAACGGAAAGGCCATTATTCCGTCATCTTTTGTGTATTTCACCCAATTTTCTAACCACACACATGTATTGTACCCTCTGTCAAACATCATGAAAGAGGCGGGAGTATTTGGTGGTGGAATAACAATGCCCTCTCTAGTTTGAATCGGTTTGTCCTTTTTGAAGTAATTCTTTACCTTATTTACAAGGGACATTTTTCGCTTATTTCCGTACATAATGCCGTATCTATTAGCCTTCCACTGATCCCTTTCGAACCCTAGGTTTCTTGGATCGGGTCTAGTCTCTGGAGTATACGAGTGCCACATACGATTTCTACGCTTAACTTTGTTTACAAAATTACCTCCAATCAGAATGCGCCTTGCAATTCCGTGCGACCAATGGGGTGCACGAGTTCAAATATTTTCGGCCAATGGGTGCGCAGCCTTTTCGCGAGACAGTTCTCACGCTTCGGCGCTCACCCCTCCTTCACAATTCCAGCCCCGCTACCCGCCCGCTGTTTCTACCAATCTCAGCGCGGCACGGAGTGACGTCAGAGACGCTTCGCGACTGACTCCCTCCCTTCGCAAGGTAACGGAAACTTTCTTTCTTTCTAAAGTGCTTAGTGCTTGGTTATTTTACAACGAGTACACATTCGCCACAGTGCTCAAGTGTCTAGACAGGAAAGAGTTGTTTTACTGCAAGTAAACTACTTCCATTTACTTTTCACACATTACGGGTAGATCTCTTCCGCCCACCCTTCACTCTAGCATCAGTCAACCTGTTACTTCCCTAGACCCATCCACTCTTTCCGGGATATATCCGAGTCTAAGGTTTCCCAGCGGACCCCTTTGCTTTCACCCAAGCTCCGATGAACCTGCTACTCTTCCGATGTGACCCTTATTAGGTTACGCCACTATGGGAATTTTGCCAATGAACCTCGTTACTAACATTTATTCACACATGTATTCAGGAAAAGCCCTAGTTAGTGCTTCTGGTTCTACCTAACCTGCACCTAACTTTCCTTGAGCCTGCGACCTCAAGGCAATGGATTCTATTCACCACTTGCCATTCAATTTCCCCGGGGAGTTCCGACAACACTTAACAAAACGTTTTACATACGCATGGATTAATACATATAACAATATAAGAACAAGAATAACAATTTTCAAACAATTCATATATTTCAAAAGCAGCGCATTCTCAAGAGAGTGATCAAGTCCCCCGAAATGGCCGCTCTTATAGCAGCATCAATATACTAGCAGCTACCGACTTGACTTAGCTTAACTAGTCCTACCTAACCTTTAACTATTCCCTAACCATACCTCTGCTACCAGAAAATACTGATAGAGCGCGCGGGTCACCCGACCAATAATTTCGCCACTTCTGGCTTCGGGCTCATATATTTCAAATCACCATATACATTGATCGGATGACCTCACGGTCTGCTATCAGGTATTTGTGAGTTCCTTTCGTTATTCCTCAGAGTACCCGACTTACCATCCACCGACACGGGTACCTATGACCACAATGGATCAGGGAGCTAGCTGTAAAAGGAAAGGCAGCAAAATACAAACCCCACAATAACATTCAATACTCTTTGTAAAATGACCACGGACAACTGGAAGTTTTAAAGTCTTTATCTAATTTAGTAAAATTCAGAAATCATCAAATTCACAGTAATTAAACAATCGATAATCAGAATAACGGAAAGTACATAGCTGAATAGGAAATAAGTCAGTGCAACCATTTATAAACTAATGGAACCGGGACACATTCAAAATGAAGGGTCAGGAATTAGAACGTTTAAGATGAATCACTACAGATGGGATGGGTTTTGATTAGGACTAGTATTCTAGAATTATCTCAAAAATATGAGACAGGAGTTCGAGACATTTATAGAACTATAGGAGAGTCTATGGAGAGAGAGAGACGCTATGCTTTAAGGCAAAAGTTCTTTAGACAGTTTAAGTAAGGAGGTTCTAGACCATATCATGAAATGACAAACTGCAATGCAAAATATAATTTCTAACAGATAGGGTAACATAGGAACACGTTACGAAATAAATGCAAATAACTTTATGATTCAATGGTTGCGGGAGAAAGCATGGAAAATTAATTCACGTGCAAAGGTATGTCTTTATTGAAGCAAAAGACAGAAAAATAGAAAGGTGCAGTTTCAGGAGATTCAGAGCAATATTTACCTAAATTGGTGTGAAAACCAAACCCTGGCCACGGGTTAGTTACGGACAGGAAACCCTCGAGGAAGGATACCCCTCAATGGACAGCAGGTGCAGAATGGACACCCAGGACAGGACAGGAAGACCAGATTAGGATCAGGACAGGACCGTCAGGACAGGACCCTCAGGACAGGACCCTCAGGACAGGACCCTCAGGACAGGACCGGCACCCGCAGTTCGGAAGCAACGCCTGCGCTCCACCCTCTCTGCAGCTATCGATCAGGACCCCGATTGGGTCAGCGAATTCCCCAGCAAAGTGCTTCGCCAGCACTTAAGTTCAGTAAAACCTTCAGAGTCTATGGTCAAATTCGGACAGAGAGCTCCGCAGCTCCTCTGTATCAAGTCACCTATTGAGTGCGTTGGGTCAGTGACAGGTCAGCTAAACCAGACAAGTCGGACAATTTCCCTAGGTGAACCCAGGGTAGATATACTGTTTTGGGACGGTGTACCACCCCCCAATGTTGCAAAGTGTCAGAATCCCTCAATTTGGATTGGTCCTAAGGTAGGGTCTGGGTAACACACCAATCAGAATAGACTATTTGGAGGCCTACTTTGCATCTCTGGGTACCGCCTAGCGAGATTGGGGTTCCCATGAGAAAGCCGCACAGAATACAATGAGAAGAACACATTTCGATACAATAGAACATAATCATGATGCTTCTGCTGGGTGAAGGTGCTCTTTCCCAGGGTGGCTCTGGCATCAACCTTCTTTGGCCTGAGTTCAATGCCATGGCAACTTCTAGATTCTGCGCAGAAATACCCTCCAAGATGGACTCCCCAGCCCAGCACCCCTCCGAGTCGAGGATACATGAAAAGTAAGCGAAAACAAATTAAAACATAGAAGTGACGGTATGAAAAACACATCATTGGTTTTGTACTTTAAACTTATCATTATAAAAATATACTATGCAGTTTAAATGTTAGCAACATATACACACTCACAAGAGCATCATCACGTTATTCACGAAAGCTGTATATTACGCATGCGCACCCTTTCCCACCAAACTTATAACTACGTCAGGTCACGTGAGTGTGACTGACGCATGCGCAGAAGCAATTTACCAAGCGGCGGCCATGTTTAGGAACACGGATTAGTGGTATTAGAAATACACATACGCAAGCTTCCTCTACCTCGTTCGAATATAAAATAAAAGATTAGTAAGACGTACAAATTTTATTAATTGATTACACACGGGCGAGGTTCATGACTCGAGCAAGTCGCTATGCGAAGCTTGCTCTATCAATTACACGCGGGAAACTAATATATGTGCTCATATATGTGCATTATGTTGCAAATGCATGTTTGTGTAAAATAATAAACTAATTTTGTTTATCGACTTTGTCAGAATTAAATGCGGCTGTTTTATCATGGCATGTGCTTATTTCTGTGTGCTCATGTTTTGTTTTTCTGTCTTAAATGTGCACAATTCTGTTCGTTGCTTCATCTGCTTCTACTAGGTAACATAGATTAATAATTAGCAAAGGTGGGTGGGTAACAGAATGAACTTTATTTCTCACATTAATCGGTGTTTTGTGTTTGTTTATACATTAGTTTTGCGAGTGGGCCTAGAAAAATTGCTGCCAGTATTGCAGCCTTCGAGACTTGACCAGAGTGAAACTTTCACCCATGCGCAGAACATTTTGCTGAGCTGACAACGTTTTATGCAGAAGAAATCCTGGTTGAGTTGAATGTGTTCTTGATGACATTTCCAAGGACAGGACGGGATGTTGTAAGGCCTGTCAAGATTATGAAGTAAATGTTTTCCCCGTCAAAAGTATTGTTTTGAGGAAGCAAAGAGGATAGTGAGACTAAGAACAATAAGGGCTATGATGAGGCCCCGGACTTGGTCAGAGGAGCGTGATCTGACAGTGGTCTGACATGGTTTGACCAATCAAAACTTTGGGTTGACAGAAAAAATGTCCGATAATGTTACTTTAGTTAGTTAGAAAGGTATAAACACTGTCCCCGTGGGAGGGAGGGCGCTCTTGCTGCTCATCTTCTCCTGATACCAGTTAGGCGTGACGTGCTGACAGACTTTCTTTGGAGCACGAAAGGATTAATAGGGTTAAATGACTTTTACTTTAATTCTGATGGGAGTTTTAGACAGGGAAGTTAGGATTTAGGTGATGGAAAACTGTTTATTCTTCATTAAATCATGCTAATTGATTTTGCTTGAACTGTTGGTTCTTTTTGCTAATCCTCAAATTATACTGCTTGAATAAAAAGATTCTAATAAAATGCACTTTCCTTGAATAAATAGTTAATAAATAAGATTTTTGGAAAAGACAAGCTGGCCTTGTTATTTCATAAGTCGTTACCATCAGCAGATTCATTAACCTAAGTGACTTAATTAAAAGCAAAGCTTTACATAACCATGGTAAAACCATTATACTGCAGTTGTATATAAATGTGTATATATTTTGTGAATAGGTTTTATTAATTAGGTCACATGATTCAGTTGCTCAAAATATGTCATGTTAGTTTATGGGCCTTGTGAGTGATTTATGATTAATGGTGAGTATTGTGGAGTTGGGTAGTGTTGCCTATGACATATTTTCTATAGGGGCGCTGGATCAATTCTCTGGTAGCAGAGTCTGGTTGCTATGGTAACTGACATGTTACATGGTAATTACATAGGATCGATGTTTAACATATGTTGAGTTTGTTCACTTGCTACATGTAGTCGAAAGGTTTTTTCCTGCAGTGTGAAAAATCCTAGTTGTGCCGGCATATGAGTGGTGTGACAAAGTGAAGTTGCACAGTGCATTTGTTCTGTTTCAAATTAGTGGTATTGTTATCACTAGTGTTGTGGATGTACAGCACAAATTTAGGGATTCTAGGTGTGCTAGGTGGAATGTATAGTGAGGATTGTCTATGAAATCGTAGCTTTCGAGTATAGGGACTTAGAGCCTGTTTTAAAACTCACTGTGAAAAGAGTAGTAGAACGTTATCCAAGCTTGTGTGAAGGGTAAGATAGCGTCATCTATTCTTATTGGCAAATGTTGATTTCTATGGTGGGTTAAAGTCCTACCAAGATTTCATGTATGTATGGTTAGGGAAACTTTCCGTTTGAAAGTGCGTAAATGATTCTGTAAATTAGTTCGAGTCAAACTTTGAATTGCTACTTTATGTGCATTCAGAGGGAAACGAGTTCGTTATTACTTGTTAGAAGGGTAGAGTAGCGATACTTTATTAACGATTGTATATTCTGTGAGAATAGCGTCGTCCATTCCACGCAAAAGAATACTTGAATGACTGTATAAACTATCATCTTATTTTAGTGAAACAGACAAATGGTTTGTTTATTTATTGTTAATAATTGAAATTCATTGAAAAAATTTTCTTGAAATGGTGCTGTGAAAATATTTTGTGAAGGAGGGGTGAGCGCTAGGAGTGAGAGGCGAGAAGCTGCAGCGGCTGTGTACGTCACAGGGTTCGCGCTGTGATTGGCTAACATACGTCACAGCTAGCGCACTGATTTGCTCACGTGACTCTGACAAGCTGTTAGCTGATTGGCTCTTCCAGAAAGCGACAATTCTATTGGTTGAGCAAGGTGGTGACGTAGCTTAACCTAATTGGCTTGTTGGTGTGTTTCGCGCACGGATTGGCTGGTTTTGCGGAACAACCAGGGAACATTTACGATCATTTTAAATTAAACGGATTTGATTAAAACATGAGTTATTATTATAAAAAAGAGGGGAAAAAGCTGACATGGCTTCAGAAATTTAAAAATTTCATTTCACCTGATAAGAAAATTGAAACACGAGGTGGAAAATTACTTCATAAGTATAAAACACCTGCAGCCTATATGGAAGGTGAATATGGTTATCATACTTGTCTTTGGTTTGACGTTTGGATGAATTATACCAAGGACGAAGGTGTTTTAGCTTGGCCAGAGGATGGCTCATTTAATATGAGAATTTTGAAAAACTTGAGAGAAAAAATGACGGCTCTTGTGCCAAAGCCTCGACCAACACAATTTGAGGCTTTAGTTGAATGGGAGGATGAGATGTTTCAACTTCAACGAGAAACAAGTGGTATAATAAGAACTCCAAAATCAACTTTTAAAAGAGAAACCCATGAGGATAGAATGCGTCGATGGAGACAGGCAGACATGTGTGATGGTCTCTACCCAGTAAGAGTAATGATTACTGAAATACCAGGTCAAAAGAATACCCAAAAGAAAAATAACATTGAAGATAGTGATTTAGATGATCCAGTTTTAGAAGAAATATATCTTACAAATAAGAGACAGACTCCTTTAAAACCAGCTTGTTCATGGTCTACCCCAATGGTTTCTACAGGAACCACCCCGAGTGCACCTCCACTTAATGAGGAATCACCCAGATTTTACCCGAATAATACAGAAACTCCTGAAAGATTAGAAACGAGAACTAATTCTAGTGTATATGGTGAAAGTAGAAATTTTCCTAAAACTCCAGTTACAAGAAATGAGACTGCTTCCAGAGGTCTAATGGGTACTGGGAGAGATGAGGAAGTTCCAAATACTTCAGAATATTTACGATCAAAAGAAGAATTAATTCGGCAATTAACAAGAGGAATGGAAGCAGTAACAGTTCCAGTAACTATTGGTCCTGTTCAGCCTGTTTTTGATCAGGGAGAAATTAGACATCCAGGTTTGACTATTCCATTAAATGCAGAAATTCAGAAAGTGGCTGAAAAATTTTACTCAGAGTTAACTGAAATACATTGAGAGAAAACAATGATGCCTGATTTAACTTTTAATCCAGGTTCATTATGCAGAACACCAATGGGTGCAGAGTCAGATACTGAATCTCCAGAAAAGAGTGTTGAGAAAACAGATTCAAGCTCAAAGCTTGATGTCCCAAAACTTAAAGCAGATTTGGAGGAGTTAATTATTGGCACAATTGGCCCTGACAGTTTAAAGCATTATCAAGATGATGAATTGTTATTCATTTGTAAAAGCATACAGTGGAAAACGAAAAATAAATATGAACAATTGGAAGAATTGGCTACAGAATTAGAAATTGATTTGAGCAAGCAGAAACATTTGACAAAACATTACAGATTAGATTTTACTGAAAAAGACATTGAGAATTTTAATACAATGGAAAGAATTATGCATATCAAAGGTTTGATTGTATACATCCAAAAATTAGGTGACCTGAGCAAGTGTAGAGTAAAATGGACAAAAAAGAGAGAGGAAGGAAGGAGAGAAAGGAGTTTGATAACTAATCAGTACCCAATCAGAGAAATAGCAGGAGGTGGTTATGTGCATGTTCCTTGGTCTATACAAGACATTCTGTTGTTCACAAATGATTTTCCTCGGTTGAGAGAAAAGCCAGTGGAATGGTATCGACAGGTAGACAGATTTATAAAAGTCTAGAAAGTTTTGTGGATTGATCTGGATGGATACTTTGACATTGTTGTCCCGTCAGATCTTTGGACAGAATGTAAAGTTTCTGTAAGCTGGCCAAAGGTAGAACCTGCTCGAGATACAGTAACAGGTGCTCCATCATCAGAAGTCATGGGTCTGTATGATAAAGTGATTTACTGGTTAAAAAAACAAGATTTCCCCAAAGGAAGTTGATTGGGTTAAAATTGACAGAACAAACCAGGAGCCAAAAGAGTCAGTGCATTCATTTTATGAAAGGCTACTGTTGGTTTTTAAACAGTACAGTGGCTATGAAAAATTAAGTGAAAAGGATATGAGCCACTTTATATACAGATTTGTTTATGGCCTGAGACCTGAAATTGGAGAGATGATTAGAAACGGGATTGTCGGCTGGCAATCACTCTCAGTTGATGACATATTAAGGAAAGCAAAATACTGTAGTGATGAGATAGATGCCAGACAGAAGAAACTTAAGGAAAAGGCAATGTGGGCACAGGTAAAAGTAGCTGAACAGCAGATTGCAAATTTGGAAAACAAAAATGTAAATCATAACCAGAATCAGGGTCAGGGAAAGTTTAAAGGTAATTTTAATAAACCGAAATTTAATGTTAACATTGAAGAATTGAAACAAAAGCTGCCTTGTTTTAATTGTGGCGAAATTGGACACTGGAAGCGCAAGTGTAAAAATCCGCCCAGAAATTTTAAAAATACATCATTAAATCCACAGATGCAGAATGATGCAAATCTGCAGCAACAGCTACAGCGACAAATAAATGAGCTGAATCTTCAGCAACAGCTACAGCGACAGTTAGCGAATCAGCAGAGTCAAATTCCACAGCCTCCTCTCCCGAATTGTATGAGTGGTCAGAGGTATAATTCGGAAACAGGATTCAGCGGAGGTGATCAGGTAATCAGAACACAGAGAGTGAATGTGCCAAATGTTTCTCAACAATTTTTGATGACAGAAAATAGTGGAAGTGATTCTGAGGATTACTTATGACGGTGCCTGAGAGAGGGGGAAGAGTGTGTGCTTGGAGCCACTCTTGAGGTTGACCAGTCAGGTCCATTTGTAAATGGCAGAGTGAATGATGTAGAAATCACTTTTCTTGTGGACAATGGTGCTACCCGTTCTACTGTTAGATCAGTGGAAATAGAAAACCTGCCTCTCTCTGGTGAAAGCATCCAAGTAGTTGGTGTAGCAAATCAACAGATTAAAACAAGTTTGACAGAGCCTGTAAAAATTGAAATAGGCAAATTTAAGGACAAACACAGATTTGTAGTTTGTAACAGCAGTCCTGTAAACTTGCTAGGGAGAGACATTCTCTGCAACATGAACTGCAAAATATATTGCTCACCGGAAGGTATTGCGCTTCAGACTGTAGAGGAAGATGGGCTTTACAGATTGACAATGCTAATGGTTGAAGCAGAGGAAAGTAAATTATTTCCTGCATTTGATAAAGAAAATTTACCTGAAGAACTGAAAAAGACAGTCAAAGCTGAGATTTGGAATTTGTCAGGAAATGAGATGGGCTTGATGAAAAATGTAGATCCAGTTAAAGTCACAGTGAAACAGGGAATAGATTTTCCAAATATTCCTCAGTATAAGATGAAAGCAGAGACAATTGAAGGTGTCATTCCTGTAATTGACAAATTCATAAAACAAGGTGTTTTAAAAGAAATTGAAAGCAGTCCTTGTAATTCTCCGATTATGGGGATCAAAAAGCCAAACGGTACGTACAGAATAGTTCAAGACCTGAGAAAGGTTAACCAAATAGTTGTTCCATGTTGCCCAGTCGTTCCAAACCCAGCAGTGATTCTTTACCAGATTCCGCATGATGCAGAATGGTATACAGTTATTGACCTTTGCAATGCGTTCTTTACTGTTCCATTGCATCCAGACAGCCAGCAAATTTTTGCGTTCAGATTACAAGGTCGCATACTAGCATGGTGTCGTATCCCTCAAGGGTATACAGAGAGTCCATCTATCTTTAATCAGTTGCTAAAGAAATCATTGGAGAATCTAAATTTACCGGGAAAATCGACATTGGTTAAGTACATAGATGATTTACTAGTGGCAGCAAAAACACGAGAAAACTGTGTTACAGATACAATTACTCTTTTGAATCACTTGGCAGATGAGGGACATAAAGTGTCACCTGCAAAATTACAGTTTTGCAAACAAGAGGTAACATACCTTGGTCACAGAATTGCGAAGGGAATCAGACAAGTGACAATTGAGAGAATTAAAATGATACAGGGAATGCAACCTCCAAAAACACAGAGACAAGTTAGAATGTTTCTAGGGATGGCTGGCTATTGTCGCCAATGGATTAGTGGATTTTCAGTAATTGCAAAACCACTGCAGAGATTAACAAAATCAGATATAGAAGATCCAATTGTTTTGACAGAAATTGAAATGGAAGCTTTCGAGAAATTAAAAAGAAGTTTGTGTGAAGCACCTGCTTTAGGTGTGCCAGACTATGAAAAGAATTTTGAGCTATACTGCAGTGAAAGAGAAGGATGTGCATTGTCTGTTCTAATTCAGAGGCATGGAAAACTGAGAAAGCCAATTGCATATTTCTCAGCAGTGCTTGATCCTGTTGCAAAGGCATTACCAGGCTGCTTAAAAGCAGTAGCTGCAACTAGTGTGAGCCTTGAGCAAAGTGAGGGAATCATAATGGGTTTTCCTGTAAAAGTCTATGTACCTCATTCCGTTGAAATTCTTCTTACCAGAAGTAAAACACAGCACCTGACGAGTAACAGACTTACCAAATATGAGAAAGTTATTCTGGGATCAGATAATGTCTCGATAGCAAGGTGTGTGAATTTAAATCCTTCCACATTATTGCCTGATGGTATCGTTACAGAAATCAGAAATGAAAATGATATTGACCATGAGTGCTTGGATGTTTTGGAATATTGTACCAAGCCTAGGCAGGACATTAAGGATGTTCCCTTGCCTGAGTCAGATTTTGTTTACTTTGTTGATGGCTCATGTCTAAGAACAGAGGAGGGCTTTCTGAGAGCAGCATATTCAGTCTGCAACGGTTGCTGATGTAATTGAAGCATCATGTCTCGAAGGAATTCTTTCAGCTCAAGTGGCAGAATTGATTGCTTTGATTCGTGCATGTGAAAGAGCAAAAGGACTAAAAATCACTATAGTAACTGACAGTCAATACGGATACGGAGTTGTGCATGATTATTGACAGCTCTGGTCTCAAAGGGGTTATTTAACCACTGCAGATTCTCCTATTAAAAATGCAAAATTGATTAAAAGATTAATTGATGGCATCCAATTACCAGAAAAAATTGCTGTCGTGAAATGTGCAGCACACAAAAAGGGAAAAAAATTCTCACAACAAAGGAAATGCCTATGCGGATGAGATTGCTAGGTATTGCGCGAAAAATAATTGTTCAGTTAATAGGGAGAAAATTGATGAACATGTTCTGAGTTCACTTATGCTAACATCAGTAGTTGAAACATGGCAGGGAGTGAAAGATTTACAAGATGAAGCAAGCGATGAGGAGAAAAACACATGGTTGAAAGCAGAATGTAGACAGCGAGAAGAGGATGGAATTTGGACTTACAAAGATGGCAGAATAGTTTTACCAAATAGCATGATTGCTGACATGGCCAGGATGTATCATGGTCAGGGACATATAGGAAGAGATTCCATGATTAGGATTTTAGACAGACTTGGTTCAATATAAAGTTTAGGACTATTGCAGAATCCCTTTGTGAGAGGTGTTTAACTTGCCAACAAATGAACCCTATCAGAAAAATAGTTGTGAGCAGGAGAACCATAGGACGGGAGGGTGGCCCATTCACAAGGTTACAAATGGATTTTATTGAAATGCCAGTACATAACAAATTGCGTTATGTCCTCGTAATAGTCTGTTTGTTTTCAAGGTGGGTTGAGGCATTTCCTACACGCCATAATGATGCAATTACTGTTGCAAAATTACTGCTAAGAGAAATAATGCCAAGGTACGGTTTTCCGGTGACTCTGGAAAGTGATCGTGGAACACATTTTGAAAACAGATTATTACAAATGATTTGTGAAGCTTTACACATAGAACAGAAGCTGCATTGTGCATACAGACCAGAGGCATCAGGTGTTGTTGAGCAAATAAATGGAACGATTAAGAACAGATTAGCCAAAATATGTCTAGCTACAGGTATGAAGTGGACTGATGCACTTCCACTTGTTTTGATGTCTCTGAGAAGTACACCTATTAAAAAGACAGGTTTAAGCCCACATGATATTCTTATGGGCAGGGTCATGAGACAGGCTTTTATACCAGTAGGAAAGTTGATGACTATTAATGATAGCGTCGTTTTGGAGTACTGCAGGAACTTGTCTGACGTCGTGACTTCTGTGTCCCTTCAGGTGGGAACTGAAGTGCAAACAAGAGAAAAAGAGCAAGCACATGATTTGTTACCAGGTGACTGGGTAAGGACAAAGGTTCATCGAAGAAGAAACTGTCTGGTACCCAGGTGGCAGAAAGCAAGGCAAGTCATTCTGGTCACAACAAATGCAGTGAAGTGTAAGGGTCTGAAGAGGTGGATCCATGCAAGTCATACAATTCGTGTGCCTACTCCTGAAAATTCTGACGAAGAAAGTGACACCACAGCTGATTCAGATTCTGAAGAAGAACCTGAGAAAAATCCAGATCCTGAAGATCGACAGGCAGGTCGACATCTGGAGAGTTCAAAAGTGAATGAAGCATTGAATGAAAAAGATTTGGAAATTGTAACACTAGACTCTGAAAATGATGAAGATCTGCTTGAAAAAGAAGCAGAAGAAGAGTCTGATCAAGTTGTGATTCAAGACCAGGAGAGTATTGAAAAGCAAAAGAAAAACTCTGAAAGCAGGAACGGAAATCTTGAAACTGGGATGTTGAAGGTGATTGAAGAAGAAGAAGAAGACGAATTACCAAGTACCAGCTATAAGGATAGAGTTCCTAATGGAGTGAAATTGCTGAGTAAAGAAGTACCTGAGTCCAGAATTCGAATTTCTGAAAGTGAAACTGAAGAGAGTGATGAAGATTCTCAGATAATACATTTCAGAAAAAGGGCTTGGAGAACAGAGTGTAATGTGACCAAGCCAAAGAGGAAATTACCGAGAAAAGGTGATAACTGGCCGAGTGAAAATGAAGGTCTGAAATTCAAATTGATAAAGAAATCAAAGGAGCAAATTAATGAGATTTCAAGCCAAAAGGAGCCTGAAAAGAAAAGTGAAGCAGGAAAGAAAATAGAAGTTATTAGTAGTAGGGCAAAGAGAGTTGTGAAACACAATCAAAAGTATAAGTCCCCTGAGTGGACTTATATAATCATTCCACCTGTAGTGGAGATCAATAGCAGTAGTCAGGAGGAAGTAGAAGACAATAGTGACAACCATTGAAATATTTTCTGTTAAATTTTAAGGTTCTTGTTTTTGGCGTAAGGCTGAAGAAATTGTGTTAGGTGACATAAGGTCGAATAAATCTTGTTAGTTGGAAAACAATTTGTGACGCTAGGTCGAAGAAAAGTTGTTAGAAGGTGGGGTTTTGTTTAAAAAAAAAAATTCAAAAATTTAAATAGGGGGATATTAGAAATTTAGAAAATTTAGACATTTTTAATTTTTGATTTTAGTTTCTTTACAAAGCTTTGTTAAAAGAGTGAAAATGCCTTATGTTTTTGTTAATAACAGTTCAAGGTGTTCCATTCTTAGGAGATGTTGTAAGATGTCTTTGATTTGTGTGGTTCTAATAATTGTACTTTGGTTAGTTTTAGCTGTCATTTTCCCTTTTGGAATTGATAAGGAAATGTATAAGGTCAACATGACAAGCAAAGCTTCAGTTAAACAAGACAAACATAGTGCAACAAGTAAAACTAACAGAGTTATTGATCATAAACCAGAGATTCATCAAGATAGATCTGTTGGTGATTTTTCTAGCAATACTTTTTCAAGACTCCTGGCTGAGTATGTAAAGGTCATGGAAGTCAAAGATTGTTATATTTGTGTGAAATTGCCTGCTTCTGTTTCAGAGGGAGTGACATATAATATGCTTCCTCTTACTTATGGCATAACCTGTAGTGTAATAGCTAGCTTATTTTATCAGCCTGGTCGTTTGGAGTATTATTACTCTAATTATGATGACATTTTTGCAAATCTGAAAATTGAGAAAAGCTTAAATAAGCACAAACAAGCTAAACAGATGAGGGAATTTTTCATTGTGACAAATGAACTTACTTATGAATATGCTTTTAGAAATAATTTGACATGCAAATTGAGAACTGAGGAAAAGTCTTTCCTGAATTTAGTTGAGGAGAGAAGGGCAATTTACAAAAGAAATGAGATGCTCAAGCAGACTAAATCCAAATTCTGCCAGTTAGAGGATGAAAAGTTTAATGGTAAACCATTTGAGAATGTTGCGATACACATAGACAAACCAATTAGTGGTAAATTTTGTATTAGGAGAGATAATACGATGTTTGACAATTATTTTGTGGTTGCGAGTCACTGTGAGGACACTTATCAAATCATGGGGGGTTGGGGATTCAAGGGTGGCAAAGACCCAATTTTTCCTGGAATTTATTTTGTTTGTGGAGACAAAGGTTACTATAACCTCCCAGACCATTGGTATGGGACGTGTTTTGTTGGACTTGTTTTTCCAAAAATATTTCATGTTGACAGAAATGCAGAAGGTTCATTTGAAATTGGCAATCATGTAAATAGGTTTAAAAGAGAAAGTTTCACAGAAATTCTGGGAGACATTTTTGAAGCAGTGATACCTTTAGTAGGTATAACCCTGAATGCAGGTAGAATCAGAAAATTGTCCACAATTGTTGACAGATTGTCAACTGATACTGTTAGTGCTTTCCAATTAGTGGATACTGAGGTCATTGCTATATGGTCCATGGTAATGCAGAATCGTCTTGCTTTAGACATTCTGCTAGCAAAAGAGGGAGGAGTTTGTGGCATTTTGCATGTCCAACACTGCTGTACCTATATTCCTGATGAGAGTAAGAATATTGAAATGTATATCAAAAATATCACTGAGTTGCAATCAGAAATTGTACCCTTAGAAAAGGATGATTTTTCAGAATGTTTATCCAAAAGATTTGCAGCAATCAAAACCTGGTTTCAAGAGATTGGTGGCTCAATTCTTGGCAAAATACTGACACCTTTATTAGTTATAGTTTTTGTGATACTTTTGTTTAAGATCAGTTGCATGTTACACAAGAGAAAGAAATACCTGAGGGAAAAGAAGAGAATATACAAGATCAGAAAGGAACAGGAGAGAGAGATAGAAGAAGAGTTCCATAGAACTCAATATGAGAGTTGCAGACAGACAGCTGAGACAAGTCTTTAGAAATACTAACACAGTGAAATCGAAAAATATTCATCTATAAGATAACATTTTGCTAAATCTTTGGGTGTGGTTTGGTGATTTTGAAATCACCAAATGAGGGAGTTGATGGAGCGAGATTTGGAAATATATTTATTTCAACTCGCAAAGTTAAACTTCCATAATAAGATAAGTATACTAAACGTGAATGGTGTGAAAATTACTAACCAACCTAGAATAAAATTGCAAATCATTACACGCGGGAAACTAATATATGTGCTCATATATGTGCATTATGTTGCAAATGCATGTTTGTGTAAAATAATAAACTAATTTTGTTTATCGACTTTGTCAGAATTAAATGCGGCTGTTTTATAATGGCATGTGCTTATTTCTGTGTGCTCATGTTTTGTTTTTCTGTCTTAAATGTGCACAATTCTGTTCATTGCTTCATCTGCTTCTGCTAGGTAACATAGATTAATGGGTTAGTAATTAGCAAAGGTTGGTGGGTAACAGAATGAACTTTATTTCTCACATTAATCGGTGTTTTGTATTTGATTATACATTAGTTTTGCGAGTGGGCTTAGAAAAATGGCTGCCAGTACTGCAGCCTTCGAGACTTGACCAGAGTGAAACTTTCACCCATGCGCAGAACATTTTGCTGAGCTGACAAGGTTTTATGCAGAAGAAATCCTGGTCGAGTTAAATGTGTTCTTGGTGACATTTCCAAGGACAGGACGGGATGTTGTAAGGCCTGTCAAGATTAGGAAGTAAATGTTTCCCCGTCAAAAGTATCGTTTTGCGGAAGCAAAGAGGATGGTGAGACTAAGAACAATAAGGGCTATGATGAGGCCCCGGACTTGGTCAGAGGAGCGTGATCTGACAGTGGTCTGACATGGTTTGACCAATCAAAACTTTGGGTTGACAGAAAAAATGTCCGATAATGTTACTTTAGTTAGTTAGAAAGGTATAAAAACTGTCCCCGTGGGAGGGAGGGCGCTCTTGCTGCTCCTCTTCTCCTGAAACCAGTTAGGCGTGACGTGCTGGCGGACTTTCTTTGGAGCACGTAAGGATTAATAGGGTTAAATGACTTTTACTTTAATTCTTTTGCTGATGGGAGTTTTAGACAGGGAAGTTAGGATTTAGATGATGGAAAACTGTTTATTCTTCATTAAATCATGCTAATTGATTTTGCTTGAACTGTTGGTTCTTTTTGCTAATCCTCAAATGATACTGCTTGAATAAAAAGATTCTAATAAAATGCACTTTCCTTGAATAAATAGTTAATAAATAAGATTTTTGGAAAAGACAAGCTGGCCTTGTTATTTCATAAGTCGTTACCATCAGCAGATTTATTACCCTAAGTGACTTAATTAAAAGCAAAGCTTTACATAACCATGGTGAAATCATTATACTGCAGTTGTATATAAATGTGTATATATTTTGTGAATAGGTTTTATTAATTAGGTCACATGATTCAGTTGCTCAAAATATGTCATGTTAGTTTATGGGCCTTGTGAGTGATTTATGATTAATGGTGAGTATTGTGGAGTTGGGTAGTGTTGCCTATGACATATTTTCTATAGGGGTGCTGGATCATCCCCCTTTTGACATACAGGGGTTGCAAACAGCTAAAGGGGCATCTTTCTTTCAGTCGCAATGATATACAGGGTGACAGCCCCATTTCCACAGCACTGCACCAGGGTGATGACCTTTAATCTTCACTATGTCCTTCTCCTCGCATACAGGGGTCAGGAACAATGCACACAGGTGGAAGACCTGATTGGTGTGGCACAACTGAAGTGGACCCAAACCTCACACTCTGCTTCAGGGATCCACTAGACAGGATCCCCACTGGATCTCACTCACTCTGGGCAATCTCCTCCTCCTCACAAAGTTCTCAGGTCTTCTATGAAGCACAATCTGGTGCCCCAGGCTTCAGAACGAGTGGTCTTGTTTATCCTGGGTGATGTCCCCTCACCTAGCATGGAGAATGGCACACATGTAGTCCCCAGTCCTTGTCGGAACAAGCAGAACTCGTGCTGAGCTTCCCCATGCTGATGTACAGCTTCCGTTTGACCATGTGGGAGTCTTAAGCACCCCTTTTTATAATTCATTTCCAGACATAAATGTGATTTAATGTCTGTCTTTGAAGTTCTTGTTCTGCGGGTTGCACACTTTGGCGTGCCCATTCCTTTATATATGCTCTTCCTCCAGAGAGTGGTCTGGAACAATGAGGAGCGTTTCCAAAGCTGAAACCCAATCACACAGGTCATGGGAGTAGCCATAGGATCACACCTGGATGTCGGCCTCAGTGATATGTGTCAAAAGGTTACACAAAGGTTACACAGGCCTCCAGTCCTACTCTTAATGATTTCCTTATCAGCCCCTCTGTTTCCTGAGATGCGTTACGACCACTTTAACCAGTGACATCTCTTAGAATCAAAGAGTCCTTTTGAAGTACAAGAAGAACCTGACTCTTCCTTCCTCCAGTGTGTTTCTCAGCCAGAGCTCTGGAATGCAGCAATCCACAAATCTGTCTCGGGGTTCGTCTACCTCTACAAGTCTCCTAAAATGGAACCTAGCGGCTTCCATTTATTGTGCCCTTCACAATCGCACATACATCCCCACACCCACACACAATTACGCACACGTAGACTGTCCTGTACGATACCACTTCACAGGCACACATACACCCAAGTGCGCACACTCAACCATGTGTCTAACTCTCATGAACTCTACCACTTCACAAGCATACATACATCCCCTCAATGATGCGCGCTGTTTGGGACTGCGTACAACCCAATACAGGCGAAGGGTGAGTTAAACATACAGTAGTAGAACTTTACACAAGTGGGCTAGAATGTCCGCACTACGGACATACGTAAAAAGACATGTTCTCTCTACTGATCACTAATACTACTGCACTTATTCTGCCTAACCCCAAGTGGAGGCAGTAGCCTTCCAGCACTTAAGAGTACCGCTTTGGGCTTATCTCCTGGTCCAACCAAGACTCATATCCATGAGACAGGCCTAAGTTAGGACGCTCACTGATTATTTGTGTTCGCCTATGACCAAATATTGTTACCAAGTATTCCGCTATCAGTGTAGCTGGGGCAATCAAGTCAGGGGTACACAGCCATTACCATGCAAGGAACTTTTTGGGCCCAACACTATACTAGAAAAATGGTTCAAGTAAAGAAAATGTATCCTGGCTTTTGGAGCTACATAAATATAACTGGGCCAGGGAAAAGGTAAATGATTGGAAAGATCTGTCACCCAAACTGTATGCACAAAATGGGTTCAAACAAGGGATCATCCTGGTACCCCTTCTCTCTTGTTTGTATCCCTTCGATCTGCCAACAGCACAAGAAGAGGTTAGGAGTCATCTCCTTACACTGGGTAGCTTTTCTATAAGTTTAACAAATGCACACTATCTTGTTTTAATCTAAGCTACCCCAACAGTTTTACTAAGGTTGATTAATAGACTAGAAAATGGCAATTAAATTTATAATTTTATGAGCAATCCTGCTAAGAATAAGATCATTGTCTTTTTCGATTGAAAAAAAAACCTCTGTGTTGGAACTTATGGAGATGGGCTATAGAAGCTGTCAAAAGTTACCACTATATGGTCATACAGGTGGATTTGTTTTTAAAGGAGGCATCAGCTAAAATATTTAAAATTAAATGGTGTTGTAATTGTTGAAAGGTTTCAGTTGTTTAAAGAAAAATACAGAGGTACACATCTTCGGTATTAGGCAAACTGATGTGGATCAAAAAATAAAAGTTTTATCTGGGTCAGAGTAGGAAAAACTGGCACATGAGAACAGTTTTTGAAGAAATTAGCAGGCAGACCTCTTTTTAGGTTTCGAATGCACAGCGATTACGCTGTGCTTGTGAAATCTATTGTATTGAATGTATCTTAAAAGGGCTTACATCCCGCCTTCACTTGTGATTTGTCCTTGTGCTTGTCCCCTTACTTTTCCTTGTTTCTATTGGTTGAAGCGCCCTCCCTTATGTGTTTCTCTCTCATCAGTATCCAGTGGCCAAACTACTTCTTCTCATACGCTCTGCTCTGCTTTGGTGGCTGGAACATCCTTTGTTATTATTTTATTAAGGCTGCACAGCCTTGCTTGCTGTTTACCTTTATTTATCATGCTACGGCTGCATGCATTTACTGCATCTGGCTGCACACATGTACAGCATAGGTGCCAGGGTTATATCATCACACAAACGTACAGAGAGCTGTACAATGATTGTGTAGATCAGCGTTTCCCAAACTGTGGTCCCCGGACCCCCAAGAGTCCGTGAGACATTCCCAGGGGGTCCGCAGGACTCGAGTGCCTGTCGTCGTAGTGAAAAATGAAACTCCCTTGTGTCCTCACAGCACACAAGAGCTGTGAATGTTGGCGCAGGGGCGGCGAGACCACAACAATACAATCGGGAGGTGGGGGCAGCGAATGGGCAGTAGGCAGTCAGGGGTGCGGGGGCACAGCGGCTGGGGAAACAAGTGGAACAGAAGGCAAAAGGGGCACAAAAACAAGGAAAAGAAGGCTGTGGCAAAGAAGGCAAAAGGGCACAAAAATGAGGAGAAAACGAGTAGAAAAGAGGGCAGAAAGGCACAAAAAAACGAGTGGAACAGAGGGCAGAAGGGCAAAAAAAACGAGCGAAAAACGAGTGGAACAGAGGGCAGAAAGGCATAAAAAACAAGGGACAAACAAGTGGCACAGAGGGCAGAAAAGTACAAAAAACGAGTGGAACAGAGGGCAGGAGGGCACAACAAATTACGGAAAAACGAGTGGTACAGGGGGCAGAAGGGCACAAAAAACGAGTGGAACAGAGGGCAGAAAGGCAAAAAAAAACGAGTGGAACAGAGGGCGGAAAGGCAAAAAAACAGAGGGAAAAACAAGTGGAACAGAGGACAGAAAGACACAAAAAATAAGTGGAACAAAGGGCAGAAAGGCACAAAAAATGAGAGAAAAGGAGTGGAACAGAAGGCAAAAGCGGCACAAAAACGAGGGAAGAATGAGTGGCACAGAGGGCAGACGGGCACAAAAAACGAGTGGCACAGAGGCAAAATACAGAATACAGAAATATAGGGTCAGCTAAGAACAGAAGGCCGAACGGGCAGAGAGGTGCGGGGGCAGTGAGGGGAACAGAAGGGAAAACCAGGCAGAGACAAGGGGCAGCGAGGGGGACATAGAGAAGAAAAAGGGGCACGGACCACGTACCGGCAGCAGGGGAAGACAGACAACAGCAGTCACAGACACAACAATGAAAATACAGGCAATACAATAAAAGCAATAAAGCATTGAAAGGCACATTTGTATAGGTTACCGTTACTTGGCAGGCAGGTAAAAATAGATGCAGCCAGGATCAGCAGTAGGATTTTCATGCTGCTGTCTGATTGCTCACTTTTCCACAAGCCCTTGGGTGAAATATGTGTGCTGTCAAGCTTTCATATTCAGACATATCAAGATCTTATTCTGTGTAGCCTTTGCAGTTTGTTGTTGGCAAGAGACAGGGCAGTGGGCATCCTAACAGGAGACCGTCATGACAGGTCCCACGCGAGGCCTCTCTTAAATATGCCTTAACTGCACTGTCACTCCTTGTTGGTAAAATGTTGTTCTGCTGTCTGTGACTAAAGATTATGTCTAACAGGGGTTTATGGTAATTGGCATAGCATTGTTCCATGATCTCGCTGAAACAATATGCCTCCTGTGCAGATACCTTCCTGCCATCTCTTGCACTTCCATGATGAACTCCTAATATAGACCTTGAATTTGCTCTGTACACTGGACTCATCGCTTTGTGCACTATCTTGTTAGAATTTTCACAATATTCGTTGCTCCTTGGGGCATGTCTTTATTATAAAATGCTTCATAATTGTCTAATATTTTAGACCTTCTTAAACGGTGAATAGGTAAAAATGCTAATAATTCACAATCATTTAACCTGTTGCTGTAAGGAAGGGTCACCACTCCAAGGCTCTGGAATGAGAATGTGGAGGTGCTGCTATGGCTGAGAGCAGGAGACTTGTACCACTAAATATTACACTGCTGTATGCATACATGTCCATGCCAATAGACCCAATTCAGGATGTCTCGCTCTTGAAACTTCCTCTGCTTCAAAAGGCGTTTTTAAAAATAAATTTAAATTGTAAAAATTGCTTGGGGTTCCCCGGCTTCCAGTAGTGATTCAGTGGTGGTCCTCAGGAGTCAAACGTTTGGGAACCACTGGTGTAAATGATGGTGCACCAGTAAAGCATCTGCAAGTTTTAAAATTTATATTGTTTAAATTAGAATACGAAACAGTTTAAAACAGGCCGTAGCAGCCACCATTAGACAGGCTGGTTTCATTATGAACAAGAAGGTGCAACACCATTCTAAGATGGTGGTCACATTTGCCTGGTGTCTAAACTGTGCACAACATAGCATTGAAGCTCCTGTGTCCTACCGGAATTTCACAGTCTTTTGGTATAGCTGTTGAATATGCACACGTATTTTGCCATCTACACTGCACACTACTGAAGTACAACAAAAACAATAGGTCCAGGGATCCTAGTTCTAGATATTGATTCCTAATATATTGAACAGTGAAGGAACCGTGCTCGAAGCTCTGGACGGTAGTAGCTTCACAAATTCAAATAGGGTTATGTATTATTGAGCTGATGTTCCTTCGTTATGAGCAAAATGTTGAAACAGTTTGGATGAATCCTCTTTTTCAAATATTACGCTGATTAACAGCTCATACTCCATTTTCAATATTTTATCACTTATTTAATCCATGATACTCGTTATTTGATTCATCAATTTTCTATTTTATTGAAGTGAGGCAGCCAGCTTATGTTGACAATGACAGAAAACAGCCGACATGTGTTTCGCCCTTTGTGGCAAATCGAGCCAAGACTGTAACACAATGAAAGTGCAATCAATACTTTGTCAATAGTAAAAAAGTGAGAAAGTGACCCCAAGAAAGTGATTAGAGTTAACCAACATGCCAGTGATCAACTTCAAAAGAGGAAGAAGACAGGAGCCGAACTTGGCTTCAAGAAATTTGTATTTTACAGGATAAATTTAAAACAGGAGTTTTTAAAGAGAAAAAAGAGAAGAAAACATTTTTTTAAAGAAAAAAGCTATAAACCTAATTTTATCCTACTGTTAGAAACCCTGCGTTACCGTAATTTGTGCAGCAGTGAGCCTGAAAAGCCATGTAATTTAAGACTAAAATGTAACACTTGAGGTAGTATCTTAGAATGAGACATAAAAATTCTATTATTTAAGAAATGTTTAGAAGGTTTGACGAAATTATATGTAAATGGCGGGAAGGTTATCTTCAGTTAATCAGACGAAGTGCACAGGGAATAGAATCGGTGCTTCCATTAGTCAATAAGGTTCATGCTCATATAGTGCATGCAGTGCAAACACAGAGAATATATAACCGATCACAATCCACAGGAAGTCCACCTCTGCCAATTCCATATTACACACAACTAGTAGCCATCCGTGCCATATGATAACAAACATTCCAGCTGGTGAATACCGATGTGCCTGCACAAACTGCAGTTCGAATGAAGAATATACGTTGCAATCTGACAAAATAACACAACGATTAAAACAACGTGGATACAAAGACCATGTTCTCAATACCACCCAGAAACAATTTGCTGACATTGACAGACACTCATTACACAATAACAAAGTCAGGGATCGTAAAGCAGTTATCCGGTTCAACACTCAATACAACAATGGACATTACTATATCCGAAAATCTTTAAATAAACATTTGCACCTCTTGAAAGACAATCCTACTGTTTCAACTGCTCTCCATGAAAAACCACAGTTAAGCTTCTCGAGAAGTAAAAACTTGAGAGACATTCTCTGTCCTTCTTTTTTGGAAATCAAACAAATGCCAACTACTTTCTTGCAACAAACTAATGGCTTCATCACTTAATCGAACTGCTCGATCTGCAAGCTAGGAAATTCAAGAACAAAAGAGGTTGCGGTCAATGGCCAAATTCATAAAATAAATGAGTTTATCAACTGTGAGAGCACCAATGTGATTTACCTCATCTCGTGCCCCAGCGGACAAAATTACATTGGCAGCACCACCCGACCATTGAAACTGCACACCCAAGAGCACTACCGGAATATTCGCAAATCCAATACAAGCAACCACTGGTAGACCATTTTCTAAGACATCATTGTCATCAACGTTCCTTCTCTTTCATTGGCCTAAAAGGATTGAAACAGCAGAAACGAGGTGGGAATTTAGAATTACAGAGTTTGCACACCAGAGACAGTTATACAATGAAAATACTACAAAAGGACACCATTTTAGAAAAACAGCCAATATTTATCTGTGTAAAACAAGACCAAAACAATAAACATCCAATATACAGTAATAAAGATATGAATATTGCAAGAATCAACTTAAAAGGCAGTTCCTTGATGTTGATAGCTCCGTCCAGTGCTATCACAGCATTGTGAACAACAAATCCAACAATTCAGGTCAACCAGGCGGTCACGGGCCAGCTACAGTGTCAGGAAGACCTGCAAACAGTGTCTTTGAAAATGCAGGGTGTCAGTGAACTTGCGATGAGCTCTGAATATATGGCGTCGCCGACGGCTGCAGTCATCAGTTCCAGAGATTGTTGCAGGAGTTGTTGGGCCATTGAAATCACACACATTGCGAATTGCACTCCATGTGGTTGAAGTCAGTGAGCCACAACTCATGGCACACACATCTGCTCCATGACTATGTTCAGCATTGTCAGTGAGACCAGTGTTGCTGTGTGAAGCGGGATGATGCAAAGTGTGGTGTCCACAGGTCATGGTGTAGATAGTGGCCTCGTTGTTGCTGAAGTTCTGTTGACGAGGCTGGAGTGGATGACACTGATGTTAGTGGACCAGGTCTGCGGTGTGGGACAGCGCAATGCTTCGTGTACCTCACGAGCGGTATCCACAGGCCACGGTGCAGGCAGCAGCATTGATGTCAGCGGGGTACAGCAGCATCTGTAAGACCAGGGCTGCGGTGTGAAGTGTGGCGATGCTTTGTGTTCTCCACGACGATGGCACAGGTCATGATGCAGGCAGTGGCTTCAGTGATCAAGTTGCACCGTTGTCTCTAATAACAGAGCGATGTTAAGTGAGGCAATGTGAGGTGTGGTACCCACAGGTCACATTGCAAGCAGCAGCTCCATAACAACGTCAGCGAGGCTAGGGTTGCATTGTGGAGCAAGGCAATGCTTCAGGCAATGCCTTCAGATCACGGAACTGGCAGCAGTGTCGTAGTTTCTCTTCTATTGAAGCACAAAACATGCAGTTCCCAGTGCTCTTGGCAGATGAACCTGAAGTATTTGATGCTCCTGAGACTCCCAACAGGGGACAAGCCCAACTTCAAGCCCTTGGAGAAACTCATGTAGTGAGTTAAGTGCAGTCCTTTCACTGTTCAAGACAGAGGCAACCACTGCAGGCCAACACAGGAGATCACACAGAAAAGTGGTAGTTCCTCCTGACAGCTTCTCCAGCTCCTCTTCCTGACAGGTTCCTTAGTACAAAAGAGTTTTAAAGTTTTGGGGTCAGGGCTCAAATATTTATAATAATTCTGGACTATGAAGGAGGAATCCTACAAAGACAGTCCTTCTTGCTTATGACATCCAGGTCTTTTCTGCTCTGTCCCAGACACTCACTAGGAGGTGGAGACTTATTTGTGCAGGACAGGTCCAGTCATATTCATGTGTCAGTGGCAACTCCTCCCACTACTCATAGCCAAAGAAGACCCATCAGTCTGATGATGAGTCGTCAAGATATGCAATGCACACCTAAGCTTCCTTTATGTGACTCTCAAGAGTGAATGCAGGGGCCCCAGCTGTCAGTGGATTCCACAGGTACGCACAGAATGGTTAAACAATAAAATGCCCACTTTCTGAAAGCAAAAAGAACAATTGATGGACAGAATGCAGAACAGTGTAATACATTCACCCCAGTACAGAGATCTGGGCCTAAACCCATTGTTTCTTTGCTCCCCATTCCATTCCAGTTTGAACACAGCCATATGCAAATCAGTCTTGATACTGCACCCAATAGGAACAGTCCAGCCAGAACTACCAGGCCAGGTCCTCCCTGGACTGGAAACAAGCATCCGAGGACCGGTTTTGGGGTTTCACCCCTCATCAGCCAGGATAGCTTGACTCCAGTGGCATGGAGAGCACTGGACCCATGTCTGGGCATACGTGTTTGGTATCAGTAAACTCACACTGATGCCAGTGTGGGATTTACTGAAGAATGCACTCAGAGGGCCTCTTAGAGATGCCCCCTGAAAAACGAACAGCCTGACGCGGGTTCCTTGACCGGAACAACCCAGCCTGCCACCACCAGACATGTTTCAGAACCCCTGGGGTGGAAACCTTCGCTCCCTGAGCCCAGAAACAAAGCCTTTCCTGGGCAGATGTGGTCACACCTCGCCCAGGCCAGGAAGAGCCATATGTGGCAGGGGAGCATCAAAGGCCTTGCCATTTTTGTAATACGAGCTTCAGCTTCTTCTGCTACCAGCAGCAGGCCCCCTTCCTGTCTTCTCTCATTTTCGGACAGACGGGAAAAATTAGCACAGCCCAGAATGTGTGCCCACCTCTGTCAACCCCACCCCTCAAGTGGGGGTGCGAGGTGAAGCCCACTCTTCAATGACCGCCATCTTGCAGATGGCAGGCACTCTCCAATCAGGACTAGGAATTGTGCCAACTCCCCCACGTGAGGGGAGCACATATAGGGTGTAGTCACCCTAAGGTCAGTATCCCATTGGCTACCAACCTCAAGACCCCTAAAACGCCCCTAAATACAGTATTTAGGGGGCAGCGCTGAGCCAAGGAGGCAGATTCCGGAAACCTAAGTAGAAGAAGGACGAAAGAAGACGCCCAGCAGAGGAGACTGCAGAGAAAAACTAACTTGGCCCAAGGCCTACCGGCCCGTCTGCAGTTTCCAGAGATCATGCACCAAAAGTCGCCTTGTCCTGCAAGCAGCAACCACCAGAACTCAAGGAGAACTGAGTGCCTTCAACAAAGACCGGATCTCCTGTGAAGAGCAGCTATGTTAAAAAAACTCTCAAGACAGACACTCTGAGCCTGCTGAGGACACAGAAACCCGACGCCTGGTACCACCACTGCACCCGACGCCTACGGCCCAAATCTGGGTGGCCAACCAGCGAGGTTCCCCAGCAATCCAGAGCCTGAGTCCACCATGGGTTGACCCCTCCAGGACTTCCCGACGTCACCTGCAGCCTTTGCACAGAGACTCCCACATCCACAAGTCGCCCGGTAATGTGAAATCTGACCTTAAAAGACACCCCTGAATCCAGCCACCCTGCGCCCTGGAGAAAAGAACCCGAGGTGCACCTACGTTCCTGAGCCCTCCCATTTAGCTGCCCAGCTGTTGCTTCCTCCCAGAAGTCCTCCTGGACCGAGCCTGCAGCTAAAATACATAACCGGTAACTCCCACTGAAAACAGCAGGGTACCCAACGCCAAAACACCACCCTGCACCCGGCCGCCCCTGCGCCGTTGCATGTGCACTTTTTGTGCCAAACTGGATCCCCATTTGCCCTGAGCCTAACACCAGGAGCTTTGCCCCAACAACATTAGGGCCACCAACCGGAGGCCACCTATCCCCCTTTGCATAACATTAGGCTTCAGCACTCTGCACCCGACTACCCTGTTGCTGCTGAGGGTGCTTTGAGAGTGCATTCTTGACCCTGGAGGAACCCAGGTTCTAACACCAAAATACCAACTCCCACAAACTTGTACTTACCTGCAAACCCTAAACTTAATTTTTCTCCATAGGAATACATTGACTGTTTTTCCTTGAAAATTGTTTTGTGTGGAGTTGGTTTTGTATGAAACATTGAAAAACTGCAAATAACTAAAAACTGCTTTACTTACCTTTTCCCTAGGAAATGTCCCAGTGTGATATCTAGGCATATCACACTGAGTAGAAAAATTAATCCATAAAGTAATCTGAAAAGTAACCAAAAGTAATCTAACAGTAATTTCCACTGTATTGACAGCATTTACAAACCTGTAATAAAGACATTTTCATTCAGCTTGTTTTTATTATTCAACCTGCCTTGAAAAGTATAATTTACACTTACCTGTGCCAGTTTAGCTTGGTTCTAGAAAATAAATACAACTAAATATTATTTTTATACAAATCAAGTTGTTCTGAGTTCAGTCTTTGAGCGTGTGACATCATTTTCTGATTGAGTGTGTACAACAAATACTTAACAATACCCTTGGATAAAGCCTTTCTGCTCGCCCCCACTACCACAAACAGAGAGTAAGGTGCTTTCTACTTTTACCTCTGCCTACCTTTGGTGTTCCACTGAGCTCTGTACACACTATACCTCATTTTGGTATAGTGTATACAGAGCCAGCTTCCTACAAGAATCCCTCTGGTACTCAGCACCAGAGGGACCTCTATCTGCCTCCCCAGTGTCAGCCAATGGGGGACACTCGCACTGAAGAGGCAGTGCAGCCATTGACCTTACTTAAAAGTTTGGAAAACCTGTTTTTATTCAAAGGTGCAAGAAGTATAAAGTACGAAATTGTACATACTAGACAAAAGAATCAGAATTTATTCCAGGGACTGAGACCCCAGTGGAATGTGTCCGCTGTGACCGTACACTTCCCTTATGGAAACTGTGATGAGTGTCCTATCACAGAAAAAATAACCAGTATTGACCTGGGCTACCAACACCATACATTCCACAGAAATTGCAATGCGAAGAATATTGTCTATTTTATGATGTGCAGTTGTGGGTTGAAATGCGTAGGGATGACCACTAGAAAACTGAGAGTGCGGATTAATGAGCATGTAAGTACATTTGGTTGTACCACGGTTATATAAATTATGTGGAATTACCTTGTAAGGGGCCACCATGAAGATGATTTCAGTTGGTTTGTATTGGAGAAATTACAGCCTGGAGTGAATGATATGATAATTGTCCTTCTGAGATTCGAAAAGAGATGGGTCTACAGACTTCGTACCAACTCTCGGGATCTGTATAGTGACATCCCTTGGTCTCAGGTGGGCTTTTGCTAATAAAAGTATGTGTTGGTCAGGACTGAGTTAACCTTTGCAAGTTGGAGATGGGCACTCAATCTGTGGTTCATATGAAGGCCCATAAATTAAGTCAACAATACTGTCCACATACTTAGGGATTTTATCCTCTACATAGTAAATTATCTGCCCTCTGTGGTGCAATATCAATGAGGATTACAACTTTCTAATAAATTTGTCATACCAATTACAGAAATTGAGGTAAATTTCTTTTGGAAAATGATCAGGAACATAGCACATTACCTAGTAGTGCTGGGGATTATAGAATATTTAGGCAAAGCAGGCAAGGATTCGATGTAGGAATATGCTTGTTCCAAGGTAGGAACATGCTTTTTCCGAGTATTGCCATTCATGCGGTACAGACTCCGGCAGCATGAGGCCCTTAACTCCTGAATTGAAGCAGAATTTATCCCTGGAATGTGAGGACATGATGGGACTACACCTCCCTTCATCCCTTGTTCACGTTCTATAACGTCACTGTGATGAATATGAACTGTATTTATAAAGCGTAAACAAAAGATGTCGGCCAGCGGGAATCAGACAGCTGAAAACCCGCAGCAGTTTAAGTGGCATTGCGGGAATAGCTTTGACTCACCCCATTAATCCTGCATTCCCTTGAATGACTAACTTGTCACCCTCTTGTACACTGACAATTTTTTTTTATTTTTCCTTCTTAAAAATAATGGTGTACACGTGTAGAACAGTCTGTGTGTAGCTGTTAAGGCTGTGGTTCAATGTATGTTTTTTTCTTAGGCACTATTATGTATCATGTTCTATCTGTGCACAAGGGATGGCCTCATAGGAGTGTGGGATCTCAGACAGTATTTGGAACCAGAGAACAGGGGGGATGGGGGTTTTGGTTTATCTTTATATCTTTTGTTTATTGAGGATTAAACATGTTGTGAAAATGTAGTCTACCCTTGTTTACCCTACGATTGCTACTTTCAGTATATGCTGTTATCTTGTGCTTCTTGTTGATTCAAAATTGCCTATTATTTGCACTGTTTAATATATGGCTACATCTTTCTTCCTGGTAAACTGTACAGAAATATCTTCTACGACTATGATGTATTGGTTAACACTGCAAGCATTTACATTGCACGGTTCCTAGTGAGTAACATGTCTGTATTTGGGCGTTGTCCTCCATTATGAAATCAATAAAATGATGTTCTAAAAAAAAAGTGGCATTGCGGGATCTGAGCCTAGATGAAGTAAAGTGTGTGTGGGGGGTGAGGGTGGGGAGCGGGTAGACATTAGAAGTACATTGTCCTGGGTCCCAGGTCATCATAGATCATTACAACGGGTGTATCAGTATTGAGTGGAAGAGTGACAAAGACTGAAGGAATCAGACGATCATCACCGGAACAAGTATATTCGTTCTTTACAATTAGCAGCAATATTATTACTATTGTGGTCATGTAGGAACATTGAAGAGAGAACACACCGCCACCTATGATATAATTTACATGCATGAGCAAGTGGCGATAGAATCTCTCTGTATGTATGTTTGTGAGGGATGGGCACAAGCAGCGCTGTGTCTTGGGCCCACCTTTAAGACGAGTTTCAAACAACGATGGTACAGTCTGCCTATTGTGCACAATGGCATTGTGTCTTGTCATAGAGTGTGAGGATGATAGGGATTCGAGGAGCCAACCCAACATGCCTGAATGAATGGAGTCACGTTGATATACGTTTGCAGTTAGAATCAGTGGTATTACTGCTTTGGCTAGTCTTGAGGAAGAGGAGAACACCCACTGCCACCAAGTAGGTAAGATACATGTTACACTTATGAGGAAGTGGTTGGCAGGAAAAACTCTGTTTGAATGTGCTTATAGAGAAATGATGGCAACACCCATACAGGTCAGGTGAAGATACACATTGGAGCATCAATTTTAGATATAGTATGCATTTTAGAATTGAAATAACCTTCATGGAAAGCAGCACAACGTTTCTCCTATGTGGGTCCCCCTAAAGCAGGCTATCTGGGCATGGAACATTTTGTCAGGTTCTTGACCGACATTTGGGTAGACAAAGAATGCTTGTTTCCTTCGCAACGAAACTCACCTGATTGAGCCCCAATGATTATGTGGTATGCATTCAGGTTTTTTAATTTTAGTAACATGCAAGTTGTCTAGTTTATGACAAAGACATGGACTTAGATAGATAATATTTTACTTATTCCTCCTTTTTCTAAAATAAGTGTGTGACTACAGGAGTGGTACCCCATTAGTATGACCAGTAGGCTTGAACCCTAAAACAATAGGGTAAGTAGATGCACGAGTTGTGCTTGATCACTGTTGTTTGTTCTTGCATGCCATATATGTGACAATTATGTTTTCCACAAGTGGGTCACGAGCTACGCGTCACAACACTGAACATTTTTTGACATTTTGTGACAATTTACTCTGTGACATTTATAGGACTAACACACTCAAATAATTCTTAAAGAATAATGGTAATTTTGGTTTATCAATTGCAATAAGAAACAAGCATTTGCAATGCAATAGGTCTCGCATTATAAATGTTTGAGCAGTTGGCATTGCTAATAATAATGCAACACTGGCACCTGACTACCTCAAACTAACTACACAACATAAAACAGACCACAGTACTTCAAATCAGCAACAATACCTGAATCTGATCACAGTACGTGAAACTAACTGCAGTACGATATCTGAAATGGACCACAACCCTTGAAAGAAGCATATGTGGTACTGAGTGGTATTATGTTGAGTGTAATTACGTTGTATTGAGTAGAGTGTAAATATTTGTTGTGTAATTATGTGGTATTGAGTGTTAATTTGTGGAGAGTATTTATGTTGCATTGATTAGTGTGTAAATATGTCGTTTGTAATTGTATGGTACTGAGTGGTATGAGGGGTGTATTTATGTTGCATTAAGTAAAGTACATAACTACACTCAACATAATACCACTCAGTACCACATATTACACATCACATAATTACACTGTATTCAATACAACATAAATACACTCCACATACCACTCAGCATAACATAATTGCACTCCGCATAATTAGTCTCTACTTAATGCAACATAAATACACTCCACATAATACCAATCTGTGCCACATAACAACACAACACATAATTACACTGAACCCAATGCAACATAAACGCACACCTTTCACTCAAGTTCGTGCTATATAAAAATGAAACAACAAAAAAAAACAATTGCAATGCAAACAGTCTCACATTACTGAATCTTTGAGCTTCTAGTGTTGCATTATTATTAGCAATGCCAACAGCTCAAACTTTTATGGGGGCGTGGTTTAGGCGCTGACCGGGATGGCTGCGTGAGCGAGTTGCTCCGCGCCGAGTCCCGTCTATCTCCTGAAAAAGCTGGCCCCGCGCGACCTGGCAGCTGGAACTGAGCTCCGGTGGGGTCCCTGACCTAACGGGGAGCGTCTGACCCCCGTCGGAGCCCTGGGCGCTGCAGGCGGATGGACCTGACGTCCTGCTCGAGGCGGCTGAAGAACAAAGCCAAGATGGCGGCGTCAAGCGAGCGAGCGCTTGGAGAGCGGCGCACTGTGGGGTGCTGAGCGACCTGAGGCGCCTGAGAGCCCTTGCGAGGCAGTGCGCTGGTGAGGGGCCTGAGGAAGCAGGACCGGAGCGACGGACAGGGACGGCGACGCTGCCTAGGCGCGAGCGGCGCCCCTCCCCCACCTGCTCGCCCGGACGGCAGGAGAGTGGAGCCCTCACTCGCGCTGCACCGGTGGCGGCGCTGCTGGCGATTGTGGCCGTCCCCTTTCAGGGGATACTGAGGCAGAGGCCACCGGGACACGAAGGAGGACGGCGAGTTGGCCGTGTGCGGAGAGGGCGGCTGCCCAGAGCCAGTGGACACTCGGCTGGCCGCAGGAAGGGGTGAAGCAGCAAGAGCAGTGTGTGGACCCCGCAGTGCACTGACACAGCGCAGACCGGTGCCGCCGGGAGCGGGGGGCTCAAATTGCCTGGTGGGGCACCCCTGCCTCTCGGTCCTCCATGGGGGCTCATACCCCTAGCCCCTGCACTTGGATGTCGCACTGAAGATAGTGGTGGGGCTGCACGGCGTCCATCCCTGGGCTGGTGGTTGGCGGCGGAGCGCCGTGGGGGGACATTTGGCGCTGCCTGGAGACCGGGGAGCTGCGCATCTTGTGAACTGCCATTGGGCTGCGCCGGGTGTCCCTGGGACCGGGAAGGACGGAGGAGCGGCAGCAGCAGACCGTCATTGAAGGAGGCGGTTTGGGTGGCACGTTTCCCGTCGTCAAGATGGCCGCGCAGGGGGCTGACCTCGCTGCGCCTCATGAGCGGGGGGATGGGATGTCTGGGGCCGCGGATGGCGATGCCCCGACGGAACCCTCGCCACAGGAGCTGCGGCTGACCCTCCGTCTTGATGCCATTTTGGCCGCGATCACTACCACCAAGGATGAGCTGCACCAGGACATTGCGCAGGTGGCGTCCGGGCTGGGCTTGCTGAGAGCGGATCACACCAAGCTCTCTGACCGTGTGAAATCTAATGAACAACTGCTCCAGGAGCTGAAACCGGCGGTGGTCACGGCGGAGCATAAACTTGATGACGTTCTCCACCGACTGGCGATTCTGGAGCGTCGAGCAGAGGACGCGGAAGGACGCAACCGCCGGAACAACGTGAGGGTGGTGGGGCTTCCGGAGAAAATTGAGAAGGGTGATGCGGTGGCCTACTTGGAGGACTGGTTCCGCACGGTGGTGGCGCCGGAGGGCCTCTCCCCCTTCTTCTCCCTGGAAAGGGCGCACAGGGTGCCCGCGAAGCCCCCTCTGGAGGGCCGACTGCCCCGACCGATGGTGGCCAGACTGTTGCACTACAAGGATCGGGATCTGCTGATCCAAAGGGCGAGAGATCATGGGCCCTTCCAGGTGGACAACAGCAAGGTGACGATCTTTCCGGACTATACGCAGGAGGTACAGCGGAGCAGGGCGTCTTTTTTGTCGGTAAAGAAGGAGTTGAGGGAGGAAGGGATCCAATACTCCTTGCTTTTTCCATCCAAGCTGCGGATCATTGTTGATGACAGGGCTCACTTTTTCCAGACACCCGATGAAGCATGGTCCTGGCTGGAACTGTATCGTGCGGGGACGGATCGAGCGCACAGGCCCGCCAGGGATCGTGAGCAACCGGTCAGGGTCAGGAAGTCGCAGCGCATCCGCTCCCGGAATAGGCGCCAACGGGCCGAGCGAGAGGCGCAAATGCTGGCCGATAGACAGAGTGCGCTGGAGGCCACGGCGACCATCACGGGCTCGCAGCGGGATGACGCCTCCAGCTGTTCAGCTTCGGAGGATGAAGGTGAGAAGTCCGGTGATGACGGCTCGGAGGTGGGGGGAGCGCAGGGGCCGGAGGTTACCCCACAAACGTCTGATGGTATCTTTAATGGCTGAAGCGCATGGCCGCTGAACTTCTTCTCAGGCCTGGACGCTCCTGACTTCTATTGGACTGCCAGGTTTGGGGCTGTTCAGGCAGTATGGGGCTGTGGGCGCGGGGTGGTTGCTCTGTCGTCCTGGTTCGGTGCTCCATTGTCCTCATCAGACCCTTAAGGTCTTCTGTGGTGTCGACCACAGATTAGTGTGATGTGTTGGGTGTTTGAGGTTTGGAACGGGGCTGAAGCTGGGTTATTAGGCCCTGTCCTGGGGAGGGGGGGGTTGGGAGTTACAGGGTTTGTTTTGGAGGGGTTGTGCAATTGCTGCGATGCGGGTCACATTTCTTGGCGTGCGCCATTGTTGGGATTGATGCTCTATGGGGACGTTACCTAATTTGAAATGTGTCACATGGAATGTCCGGGGTATTCGAACTATGGTTAAGCGCCACAAGGTACATGCATACTTGGTGAGGCGGGGTGTTCAGATAGCGATGCTTCAGGAGACTCACTTGACACAGCAGGAATGTGGGGCCTTACAGAGGAGGTGGATGGGTCAGGTGTTTGGCACGACTTACTCAGCGTTTGCCAGAGGGGTATTAATATGGATCAGAGCGGGCACGCCATTCCAGGTCACGAGTCAAAGGATAGATCCGGAGGGTCGTTATGTGGTGGTGGAAGGACGACTGTGTGGTAGGGATGTGGTGCTATGTAACATCTATGCCCCCAACGCTGATCAAGCGCATTTCTTTGAGGATTTATCGCGCTCGTTAGCGTATTATTTGGCGGGCCCTGTATTGCTGGCGGGGGATTTTAACTCCATTTCGGATGTGAGGTTGGACAGGTCACACCCGCCTTTGGTAGACTCCCCAGTGCGCAGACTTGCAACCCACAGGAGGGACTGGCAGGAGCGGTGGGGCTTAGTGGATGTGTGGAGGGCGCAGCACCCTGAGACTCGAGATTATTCCTACTTCTCGGCACTGCATGATCTGCATGTTCGTCTGGATTCAGTGCTGTGCTGCGAGTCTCTAGCGCAGATGGTGATTCACTCTGAATATTTGTCTAGAACCATATCGGACCATAACCCACTGCTGATTTCTGTGCAATGGCAGCTGGCGAGATCGGCGGTCCCTACGTGGAGACTTCGCCCGGAGACGCTGGAAGATCCGGCGTTTTGTGACACAGTCCGACAGGGTATAGACGAATACTTCACGGTCAATGCTGGGTCGACAGAGTCTAGAGCGAATGAATGGGACGCGATGAAAGTGGTGGTGAGGGGGGTGTGTATGGGATGGTTTCTGACTGTGAGAGGTACAGTGTTGAATGACCTCGCGAAGGCGGAGGAAGTGCTGAGAGGGGTGGAACGGCTGCGGCCCGAGCGACCGGAGCTACAAGACAGCTTATTGCGTGCTAAGGAGGCGGTGGCGACAGAGACGGAGAGACTGCGGTGCTATGATTATAAGTTGTATGCGGTGAAAGTGCATGACGAGCGAGATAAAGTGGGCACGCTCCTCGCGAAGTTGGCTGATCCGAACCCTAGAGGATGTCCGGTTATGAGTGTGCGACAGGAGGATGGGGAGGTGGTTTATTCGCAATCGGCGGTCCTGAGGCGCTTTCAGTCCTACTATGCGAGTCTGTACACCAGCCACCTCGAAGTGGAAGCCGCGGACATAGGCGATTATTTAGCTCAGATCCCTCTACCGGTACTGGATGAGGAGGACGCCCGGGACCTGGGGGGCCCTGTAACCCTAGCGGAAATCAGAGGGGCGGTTAGTCACATGGCGCGGAACAAAACCCCTGGGGTGGATGGGCTGCCGATCGAGTTCTACGCCAAATTTATGGAAGTGTTGGCTCCCAGACTGCAGGTTGTGTATGCGGAGGCGAAACAATTGGGGCGGTTGCCTGACTCTATGACGGAGGCGCTGGTTGTGCCCCTGCTGAAGCCGGGCAGGGATGCATTAGATGTTTCTTCTTTTCGTCCGCTGTCTATGTTGACTGTAGATTATAAGATTTTGAGTCGAATCCTAGCCACCCGGCTCCTGCCACTGATGACCTCTTTGGTGCATAGGGATCAGGCGGGATTCATCCCCTCGAGGAGCACTTCGATGAATATCCGCCGGCTGATTGGGGTCATTGATAGTGCTGCCTTGGCGGATCCAGGCCCGGTAGTGCTGACGGTTGATATTGAGAAGGCGTTTGATAGCTTGGAATGGGATTTTTTAGATGGTGTGCTGTTGAAGTTCGGAGTGGGGGAGGGGTTCCGGGGCTGGACGAAAGTGCTCTATTCTTCGGCTAAGGCGAGGGTGCGGTTGGGGACCTTGGTCTCCTCGGTCTATCCGGTCTGCAGGGGCACGAGGCAGGGCTGCTCGCTGTCTCCTCTGCTCTTTGCTCTAGCAATGGAACCGTTGGCGGCGCAGGCGAGACAGGGAGTTGTTTTTGACGGGATTGCGCTGGGACTTGACTCACATTATATTTTGTTGTATGCCGACGACTTGTTACTGTACCTGGCAGACTCTGGAAGGGCTCTTGAGGGCGCGGTGGACATGCTGGACAGGTTCGGGAGGCTCTCGGGCCTCAGGGTGAACTGGACTAAGACTTGTGTGTTTCCGCTGCGGAAGACCACGCTCTGCCCGCAGCTCACGAGGCCGGTGGTGTGGGTACCCTCTTGTTTTGTTTACTTAGGAGTGCGCATCTACCATGACACGGCGGACCTCCTTGAGGGGAATGTGGGGCGCTGCGTTAGGGCGCTGAGAGGCAGTATGGACTTCTGGGCCTCTCTCCCGCTGTCTGTACTGGGCCGTGTGGCGTTGTTGAAAATGGTGGCACTCCCAAGGCTCCTCTACTATTTTAGAACACTGCCGGTGTGGATCCCGCAGGGTGTCTTTCGAGAGCTGAAGATGTTGGTGACCGGCTTTCTCTGGGGCCATGGCCGCAGGCGGGTGGCATTGACCACCCTGATGAGACCCAAGTGTGAGGGAGGGATGGCCGTTCCCGACTATGAGCTATACTATCTGGCAGCGCAGCTCCAGGTCCTGACGCAGAACGTGGCCAGAGAGTTCAGGGGGCCTGAAGATGGCCGGGGGGTTGGCATTCGGAGGTATGTTTTGTCGTCTATCGTGATGCAACAGAGACTGGCCAGTAGGGACCTCACGATGGAGGAATGGACGCTCAGATTATGTTGGAACAGGCACCTGAAGAGGGCTGGGAAGCGCCGGCCATACGCACCGGAGATTCCGCTGGGAATGCTCACTGCCTTACCGCATGGGGGTGATTGGTCCCAATTGTTAGAGTGGGAGGACCTGGGCTTGCAGATGGTAGGTGACCTTTATGTGGACGGGACGCTGGCCCCGTTCCAAACCTTGCAGGAGCAATTTGGCCTGCCGAGTGGTACCTTCCTGTTGCATGCGGCGGTTGTCGCGGCCCTGCAGAGGCATTGGGGGGGCGGATTGGCTGAACCGGAGGTGACGACGGTGTGCCAATATGTAGTGATGGCAGCGGGCACCGTTAAGGCGGTGACCTGCCTCCACAATAGGATGTTAAATGACGGTCTGGCCCCGTTGGCTGAGCTGAAGTCGCGTTGGGAGACCAGCATCGGTAGACAAATCCCGGACTCCTTCCTTTCCCAGCCAAAGTCATCGAGAAAGCTGTCAACAACCAACTCGCCGCTTTCCTCGAAGCCAACAAATCCCTCGACTCCTCACAATCTGGCTTCCGAGCAAAACACAGCACTGAGACCGCCCTCATCGCAGCAACAGACGACATTCGAACCCTACTGGACAATGGAGACACAGTCGCCCTCATCCTCCTCGACCTCTCTGCAGCCTTCGACACAGTCTGCCACAGCACCCTTTTACAACGCCTCAGAAACATCGGAATACAAGGAAAAGCACTCGAATGGATCACCTCATTCCTCACCGGAAGAACCCAGAGAGTCCGACTTCCACCATTCAAGTCCGAAGCCACTGAAGTCATCTGTGGCGTACCACAAGGATCCTCACTCAGTCCCACCCTCTTCAACGTATACATGAGCCCCCTCGCGGCCATCGCTCGCCAACACAACCTCAACATCATCTCCTACGCGGATGACACTCAACTGATCCTTTCTCTCACCAATGACCCCAGCACCGCCAAAACAAACCTACACGAAGGAATGAAAGAAGTTGCCGAATGGATGAAACAAAGCCGTCTGAAACTGAACTCCGATAAAACAGAAGTCCTCATCTTAGGTACATCCCCCTCTGCATGGGACGACTCTTGGTGGCCGGAAGCCCTTGGAAAAGCACCCACCCCGACAGACCACGCACGGAACTTAGGCGTTATCCTGGACTCTTCTCTCTCAATGAACAGACAAGTCAACGCCGTATCCTCATCCTGCTTCAACATTCTTCGCATGCTCAAAAAAAACATTTCGCTGGATCCCCACCGAAACCAGAAAAACAGTCACCCATGCTCTGGTCACGAGCCGACTGGACTACGGAAACACCCTCTACGCAGGTACTACAGCTAAACTCCAGAAGAAACTCCAACGAATCCAAAACGCCTCAGCCAGGATCATATTAGACATCCCGCGTAACGAACACATCTCTGGCCACCTGAAAGACCTCCACTGGCTACCCGTCAATAAGAGGATCACTTTCCGACTGTTAACCCACGCACACAAATCACTCTACGACATCGGACCAGAATGCCTCAACTCACGACTGTCCTTCTACACCCCCTCCCGCCAACTACGTTCTTCCAGCCAAGCCCTCGCCACTGTACCCCGCATCAACAAGACCACCATGGGAGGCAGATCCTTCTCATACCTGGCAGCTAAAACATGGAACTCACTCCCCACCTACCTTCGCCTTACCCAGAACCACCTAGCATTTAGAAAGCAACTTAAAACGTGGATATTTGACAAGTAATCCTCCTCCCCTCCCTAAGCGCCTTGAGACCCTCTGGGTATGTAGTGCGCTATATAAATTCTCTGACTTGACTTGACTTGACTTGACTCCGTATGGGGTCAGGTGCTACACAGGGCCTGGAAGGGGACGCGGAATGCGAGATTTCAACAGGTGCATTATTTTGTGCTCCACAGGGCGTATTTGACCCCGGAGAGGTTACGGCGACACTTTCAGGTGCTTGATGCCATGTGCCCGCGATGTCTAGAACCTGAGGTGGATCTTGACCACATGCTGTGGGGTTGCCCGAAATTGGGGAACTACTGGTCTGAGATAGGGGACCTCCTGAATGCTGTCACGGATCGGGAGGTAGATTTTGACATGGCCGCCTGCCTGCTTCTTTGGTTCCCGCATACCAAAAAGACCAAGGTTACGAGCAAATTCATTGGGTTGGGACTGATACTAGCACAGCATGAGATCACTTGGCATTGGAAGTCTAAAGAGGGGCCGTCTGTACGGAGGTGGAGGAATGAATTGATGAGGTGGTCGAGCTGTGAGAGTGTGTTACGAATGCGCCAGGCGACCAGGGCTGGCAACGAGAAGTGCTTGGAACTGGCACGGTCCTGGGAGCTGGTGGTGCAGGCACTGAGGGACTACCTAACCGAAGGCGAGGACACTGATCAGTTATAACCAGGGATTCCGTGTAGCTACTTGCTTGTCAAAGCTTCCTGATAGTTGACACCCGAGGGCAGGAGGGGGATGGTGGAACCCGCATTAGCAGCAGTTGAGGGGGGGGGAACTGGGTGGGAGGGAGTCGTTGGAGGGAGAGGTTTGCCGGCTAGCGGCAACCTCCCGGAACCGGTTGGCCCGGGATGGTGCTTGTGATGCTTTAGTGACATGACATTAGTGTGGCCTGGGATCAGATGGAGTGAATGGGTTGGTTGTTGTGGGATAAAAGCGGATACGAAGTGTTATACTTGACCTGTGTCCCGCGTAGGGCATGCACCGAGGTACCTCCAGTGAACTGACGTATTGATGCGCCGCCCAGCCTCCGGGATGTGGGCCAATCGGCTGTGTATTGTATTCTTATTGCACTGTATGATGGGGACCGTTGGTGTACGGGTTGGTTTGTTGGATGTTTTTATTCCTGATTCTGCAATAAAAATATATTTCAAAAAAAAAAAAACAGCTCAAACTTTTATAATGCGAGACCTATTGAATTGCAAATGCTTGTATTCAGGAAGTAAGGAGCACCATCAATGTTCTTGAAACTGAGTGAGCTAACATCACAGTGTTCCCCTTCAAAGGGCGGGGTCGGAGGATTCACAAAACAAAATTTTGTAAAACATGGTGTCAAATGGTGAATGTTAAACATTACTCTGCAATATTGGGGATTAAAACAGTTGTACAGATATGTATGTGCATCAAGAAGGGTATGTACCAGATATTTATTTCACTGTGTCAAAAATATGAATGGTTATGCTTTCCAACATCAGTCATCTACCTATCACTATGAGGTAATACTGTTACACAACAAGAGTGTTTGATGTTCCTGAGACTCCCAACAGGAGAGAAGCCCAACTTCAAGCCCTTGGAGCAACTCATGCAGTAAATTGCAGGGAGTTCAGTGCAGTCCTTTCACTGCCCAAGACAGAGGCAACCGCTGCAGGCCAACACAGGAGATCACACAGCAGAGTGGTAGTTCCTCCTGACGGCTTCTCCAGCTCCTCTTCCTGACAGGTTCCTTAGTCCAAAAGAGTTCTAAAGTTTTGGGGTCAGGGCTCAAATAATTATAATAATTCTGGCCTATGAAGAAGGCATGCTACAAAGTCAGTCCTTCTTGCTCATGACATCCAGTTCTTTTCTGCTCTGTCCAGACACTCACTAGGAGATGGAGACTTATTTGTGCAGGACAGCTCCAGTCATATTCATGTGTCAGTGGCAACTCCTCCCACTACTCACAGCCCAACAAGACCCATCAGCCTGATGATGAGTCATCAGGATATGCAAGGCACACCTAAGCTTCCTTTATGTGACTCTCAAGAGTGTATACAGGGGCCCCAGCCGTCAGTGGAATCCACAGGAAGGCACAGAATGGTTAGGGACGAAAATGCCTACTTTCTAAAAGCAAAAAGTACAATTGATGGACAGAATGCAGAACAGTGTAATACATTCACCCCAGTACAGAGATCTGGGCCTAAATCCATCTTTTTTTTGCTCCCCATGCTAATCCAGTTTGAACCCATCCATATGCTAATCAGTCTTGCCACTGCACCCAATGGGAACAGTCTAGCCAGAACTGCCAGGCCGGGTCCTCCCTGGACTGGAAACAAGCATCCGAGGACCGGTTTTGGGGTTTCACCCCTCATCACCCAGGATAGCCTGACTCCAGTGGCATGGAGAGCACTGGACCCACGTCTGGGCATACCTGTTTGGTATCAGTAAACTCACACTGATGCCAGTGTGGGATTTAATGAAAAATGCACTCAGAGGGCATCTTAGAGATGCCCCCTGAAAAACGAGCAGCCTCTGGTGGGTTCCTTGACCGGTGCAACCCAGCCTGCCACCACTAGACATGTTTCTGAACTCCTCGGGCAGAAGCCTTCGCTCCCTGAGCCCAGAAACAAAACCTTTCCTGGGCAGATGTGGTCACACCTCGCCCAGGCCAGGAAGAGCCATCTGTGGCAGGGGAGCGTCAAATACCTTGCCATTTTTATAATGCGAGCCTCAGCCTCTCCTGCTACCAGGAGCAGGCCCCATTCCTGTCTCCTCTCCTTTTTAGACAGGCGGGAAAAATTAGCACAGACCAGCGGGTGTGGCCACCTCTGTCAACCCCACCCCTCAAGTGGGGGAGGCGAGGTGAAGCTCACCCTTCAATGCCCACCATCTTGCAGACGGCAGGCACTCTCCAATCAGGACTAGGAATTGTGCCCACTCCCCACGTCACCCTAAGGTCAGTATCCCTTTGGCTACCAACCTCGAGACCCCTAAAATGCCCCCTAAATACAGTATTTAGGGGTCAGCACTGAACCACGAAGACAGATTCCGGAAACCTAAGTAGAAGGACGAAAGAAGACTCCCAGCAGAGGAGACTGCAGAGAAAAACTGATGCCCCAGCCCTACCAGCCCGTCTGCAGTTTCCAGAGATCATGCACAAAAAGTCACCTTGTCCTGCAACCAGCAACCTCCGGAACCGTGGGAGAACTGACTGCCTACAACAAAGACCTGATCTCCTGTGAAGAGCAGCTATGTTAAAGAAAACTCCCAAAACAGACTCTGAGCCTGCTGAAGAAACAGAAACCCGACGCCTGGTACCACCACTGCACCCGATGTCTACGGCCCGAATCTGGGTGGCCCACCAGTCCCAGAGAGGTTTCCCAGCAATCCAGAGCCTGAGTCCACCGTGGGTTGACCCCTCCAGGACTTACCGACGTCGCCTGCAGCCTTTGCACGGAGACTCCCACAACCACGAGTCGCCCGGTATTGTGAAATCTGACCTCAAAATACACCCCTGAATCCAGCCGCCCTGCGCCCTGGAGAAAAAAACCCAAGGTGCACCTACGTTCCTGAGCGCTCCCACTTACCTGCCCAGCTGTTGCTTCCTCCCAGAAGTCCCCTGGACTGAGCCTGCAGCCAAAATACAAAACCGGCAACTCCCACTGAAAACAACAGGGTACCCAACGCCAAAACAGCACCCTGCACCCAGCCGCCCCTGCGCGGCTGCATGTGCACTTTTTGTGCTGAACTGGAGCCCCCTTTGCCCGAGCCTAACACCAGGAGCTTTGCTCCCACAACCTTGTGGCCACCAACCAGAGGCCACCTATCCCCCTTTGCATAACATTAGGCTTCAGCACTCTTCACGCGGCCTCCCTGTTGCTGCTGAGGGTGCTTTGAGAGTGCATTCTTGACCCTGGAGGAACCCTGGTTCTAACCCCAGAATACCAACTCCCATAAACTTGTACTTACCTGCAAACCCTTAACTTAATTTTTCTCCATAGGAATACATTGACTGTTTTTTCCATGAAAATTGTTGTGTGGAGTTGGTTTTGTATGAAACATTGAAAAACTGCAAATAAATAAAAACTGCTTTACTTACCTTTTCCCTAGGAAATGTCCCAGTGTGATATCTAGGCATATCACACTGAGTAGAAAAAGTAATCTATACAGTAATCTGAAAAGTAACCAAAAGTAATCTAACAGTAATTTCCATTGTATTGAAAGCATTTACAAACCTGTAACAAAGACATTTTCATTCAGCTTGTTTGTATTGTTCAACCTGGCCTGAAAAGTACCATTTACACTCACCTGTGCCAGTCTAGCTTGATTCAAGAAAATAAATACAACTAAATAATATTTTTATACAAATCAAGTTGGTCTGAGTTCAGTCTTTGAGTGTGTGACATCATTTCTGATTGAGTGTGTACAGCAAATACTTAACACTACCCTTTGATAAAACCTTACTGCTCGCCCCCACTACCACAAACAGATAGTAAGGTGCTATCTACTTTTACCTATGCCTACCTTTGGTGTTCCACTGAGCTCTGTGCTCACTATACCTCATGTTGGTATATTGTATACAGAGCCAGCTTCCTACAAGAATTCCTCTGGTACTCAGCACCAAAGGGACCTCTATATGCCTCCCCAGTGTCGGCCAATGGGCGACACTCGCACTGAAGAGGCAGTACAGCCATTGACCTTACTTAAAAATTTAGAAAACCTGTTTTTATTCAAAGGTGCAAGAAGTATAAAGTACGAAATTGTACATACTAGACAAAAGAATCAGAATTTATTCCAGGGACTGAGACCCCGGCGGAATGTGTCCGCTATGACCGTACACTTCCCTTATGGAAACTGCAATGAGTGTCCTATCACAGAAAAAATAACCAGTATTGACCTGGGCTTACCAACACCATAGATTCCACAGAAATTGCAATGCGAAGAATATTGTCTATTTTATGATGTGCAGTTGTGGGTTGAAATGCGTAGGGATGACCACTAGAAAACTGAGAGTGCGGATTAATGAGCATGTAAGTACATTTGGTTGTACCACGGTTATATAAATTATGTGCAATTTCCTTGTAAGGGTCCACCATGAAGATGATTTCAGTTGGTTTGTATTGGAGAAATTACAACCTGGAGTGAATGATATGATAATTGTCCTTCTGAGATTCGAAGAGAGATGGGTCTACAGACTTCGTACCAACTCTCGGGATCTGAATAGTGACATCCCTTGGTCTCAGGTGAGCTTTTGCTAATAAAAGTATGTGTTGGTCAGGATTGAGCTAACCTTTGCAAGTTGGAGATGGGCACTCAATCAGTGGTTCATATGAAGGCCCATAAATTGAGTCAACAATACTGTCCACATACTTAGGGGTTTTGTCCTCTACATAGTAAATGATCTGCCCTCCGTGGTGCAATATCAATAAGGATTACAACTTTCTAGTACATTTGTCATTCCAATTACAGAAATTGAGGTAAATTTCCTTCGGAAAATTATCGGGAACATATCACATTACCTAGTAGTACTGGGGATGGTAGAATATTTAGGCAAAGCAGGCAAGGATTCGATGTAGGAATATGCTTGTTCCGAGGTAGGAAGATGCTTTTTCGGAGTATTGCCGTTCATGCTGTACAGACTCTGGCAGCATGTGGCCCTTAACTCCTGAAATGAAGCAGAATATATCCCTGGAATGTGAGGACATGAAGGGACTACACCTCTTCCTGTACTCTCAGATGACCCTTAAGGGTGCAATGCAGAGTAAAATTCCTACGGAAGGGAATAGAAGAAAGAGAAAGAGAGCGAGAGAGAGACAGACACTGGTTTCCCTAGACTGGGCACTTACTCGCAATCCAGTCCAGGTCATCTGCTGTCTATTGTACGGATGACTGTTTTCAAAAGCCTCAATGTCACCACACAGTGAAATATGTGGCAGGCAAGTGCCCTCGAGAAACTGCCACCTTTTCAGGAAGAAAAAGCCAAAAGTGTAAAAAACCACTTTGCATACAATGATTGAAGAAAACCAGGAATCTGGAATCAGATAGTAAGATTCTTCAGGAACAACGAGTCAGGATCAGCAAGTGGAGAAGTGAAGGAACAAGCACAGGAAAACTGACTAAACTCTCTAACTGAGGACCTGAGATAGAAAAAGAACAGTAAAAGGAAATTACTTCAAACATCACGTCATGAAACCTTTTGGATTGGGAAGGTCAGGAAGAAACCAAATGAGGAACTGGCTTGAAAGGAAAAGAAAAGAAAAACCTGAAGTGCACCAGCAGCGAAATCGGCTGAAAAGTCAGCTACAAACTGTCACAATAAGAATAAAAGTACAGCAGCTTGGTATATATCGTTAATCTTACCTGAAAGAAAGTTTTACTGATGGGAACACAAAAACATAAGATTTGGACGGAAAGACCTCATCCACTTTCTCGTGGCATGCTTCATTATTGGCCAGTCTGTCACATCGTGTTAAGATAATACCACCACAGTGGTCTCAACCTCTCAAAGCGGTAGAACAGAATAAATGGTTCTGGTCAAATAAAAGGTCCTGATATATTTCTTAAAACGAACTCAGCATTAACCGAAGGCATTCTCTTCATTATGTGAATTTGTAGGGTAGGTTTAAAACATAAACCTGAATGTTATTGTAAGATAATGTCTCAGACTCCCATCATAACCATAATCTGCCAACGTGTTTGGGCCACAAAAGGGTCCCTCCAAAAGGGGGTCCAGGACCTTCGTCAGGCCAAAATAGGTACCCCTATAGTCTATCCTACATCAGTGTACGGGCATGCAGGCAAGAGTCAATCTTAGCTCTACCCGTCCAGTCATTTATTTCTACTTGCAATTGATAAAACAAGATTACCATTATTCATGGAAGAATTATTTGAATGTGTTAGTCCTATAAATGACGCAAAGTAAATTGTCACTAAATGTCGAAAAATGTTCAGTGTTGTGACGCGTAGCTCGTGACCCACTTGTGGAAAACATAATTGTCACATATATGGCATGCAAGAACAAACAACAGCGAGCATGTACAACTCGTGCATCTACTTACCCTATTGTTTCAGGGTTCAAGCCTACTGGTCATACCAATGGGGAACCACTCCTGTAGTCACACACTTATTTTAGAAAAAAGAGGAATAAGTAAAATATTATCTGTCTCAGTCCATGTCTTTGTCATAAACTAGACAACTTGCATGTTACTAAAATTAAAAAACCCGAATGCATACCACATAAACATAGGGGATCAACCTGGTGAGGTTCGATGCGAAAGAAACAAACATTCTTTGTCTACCCAAATGTCGGTCAAAAACCTGACAAAATGTTCCATGCCCAGATATCCTGCTGAAAGGGGACCCACATAGGAGAAACGTTTTACTGCTTTGCATGAAGGTTATTTCAATTCTAAAATGCATACTATATCTACAATTGATGGTCCCATGTGTATCTTCAAACACCTGACCTGTATGGATGTTGCCATCATTTCTCTATAACTGCAAACACAACAATGATGGACAGAATGTGGATCAATGTCACACATTCACCCCAGTCCAAAGATCTGGGCCCAAATCCATCGTTTTTCCACTCCACACCACCCTGGGTTAGACAATGGCGATATGCAAATCAGCGCTGACCCTGTGCCCCATGGGAACAGTCCAGTCCGAACTACAAAAGCCATGTCCTTCCCAGAACGGAAACAAGCATCCGAGGACCGGCCCGGAGTCAAGCTAGCCGGGCTGATGAGAGGTGTTACCTCGAAACCGGGCCGGTCCTCGGATGCTTGATTCCGTTCTGGGAAGGACATGGCTTTTGTAGTTCGGACTGGACTGTTCCCATGGGGCACAGGGTCAGCGCTGATTTGCATATCGCCATTGTCTAACCCAGGGTGGTGTGGAGTGGAAAAACGATGGATTTGGGCCCAGATCTTTGGACTGGGGTGAATGTGTGACATTGATCCACATTCTATCCATCACTGTTGTGTTTGCAATTACCGCTCTAAGTGTACTGGGGATGCTCAGACGTGAGTCCCAGGCACTCCACACCACTGGAGTCAAGCTAGCCGGGCTGATGAGAGGTGTTACCTCGAAACCGGGCCGGTCCTCGGATGCTTGATTCCGTTCTGGGAAGGACATGGCTTTTGTAGTTCGGACTGGACTGTTCCCATGGGGCACAGGGTCAGCGCTGATTTGCATATCGCCATTGTCTAACCCAGGGTGGTGTGGAGTGGAAAAACGATGGATTTGGGCCCAGATCTTTGGACTGGGGTGAATGTGTGACATTGATCCACATTCTGTCCATCACTGTTGTGTTTGCAATTACCGCTCTAAGTGTACTGGGGATGCTCAGACGTGAGTCCCAGGCACTCCACACCACTGGAGTCAAGCTAGCTGGGCTGATGAGAGGTGTTACCTCGAAACCGGGCCGGTCCTCAGATGCTTGATTCCGTTCTGGGAAGGACATGGCTTTTGTAGTTCGGACTGGACTGTTCCCATGGGGCACAGGGTCAGCGCTGATTTGCATATCGCCATTGTCTAACCCAGGGTGGTGTGGAGTGGAAAAACGATGGATTTGGGCCCAGATCTTTGGACTGGGGTGAATGTGTGACATTGATCCACATTCTGTCCATCACTGTTGTGTTTGCAATTACCGCTCTAAGTGTACTGGGGATGCTCAGACGTGAGTCCCAGGCACTCCACACCACTGGAGTCAAGCTAGCCGGGCTGATGAGAGGTGTTACCTCGAAACCGGGTCGGTCCTCGGATGCTTGATTCCGTTCTGGGAAGGACATGGCTTTTGTAGTTCGGACTGGACTGTTCCCATGGGGCACAGGTTCAGCGCTGATTTGCATATCGCCATTGTCTAACCCAGGGTGGTGTGGAGTGGAAAAACGATGGATTTGAGCCCAGATCTTTGGACTAGGGTGAATGTTTGACATTGATCCACATTCTGTCCATCACTGTTGTGTTTGCAATTACCGCTCTAAGTGTACTGGGGATGCTCAGACGTGAGTCCCAGGCACTCCACACCACTGGAGTCAAGCTAGCCGGGCTGATGAGAGGTGTTACCTCGAAACCGGGCCGGTCCTCGGATGCTTGATTCCGTTCTGGGAAGGACATGGCTTTTGTAGTTCGGACTGGACTGTTCCCATGGGGCACAGGGTCAGCGCTGATTTGCATATCGCCATTGCTTAACCCAGGGTGGTGTGGAGTGGAAAAACGATGGATTTGGGCCCAGATCTTTGGACTGGGGTGAATGTGTGACATTGATCCACATTCTGTCCATCACTGTTGTGTTTGCAATTACCGCTCTAAGTGTACTGGGGATGCTCAGACGTGAGTCCCAGGCACTCCACACCACTGGAGTCAAGCTAGCCGGGCTGATGAGAGGTGTTACCTCGAAACCGGGCCGGTCCTCGGATGCTTGATTCCGTTCTGGGAAGGACATGGCTTTTGTAGTTCGGACTGGACTGTTCCCATGGGGCACAGGGTCAGCGCTGATTTGCATATCGCCATTGTCTAACCCAGGGTGGTGTGGAGTGGAAAAACGATGGATTTGGGCCCAGATCTTTGGACTGGGGTGAATGTGTGACATTGATCCACATTCTGTCCATCACTGTTGTGTTTGCAATTACCGCTCTAAGTGTACTGGGGATGCTCAGACGTGAGTCCCAGGCACTCCACACCACTGGAGTCAAGCTAGCCGGGCTGATGAGAGGTGTTACCTCGAAACCGGGCCGGTCCTCGGATGCTTGATTCCGTTCTGGGAAGGACATGGCTTTTGTAGTTCGGACTGGACTGTTCCCATGGGGCACAGGGTCAGCGCTGATTTGCATATCGCCATTGTCTAACCCAGGGTGGTGTGGAGTGGAAAAACGATGGATTTGGGCCCAGATCTTTGGACTGGGGTGAATGTGTGACATTGATCCACATTCTGTCCATCACTGTTGTGTTTGCAATTACCGCTCTAAGTGTACTGGGGATGCTCAGACGTGAGTCCCAGGCACTCCACACCACTGGAGTCAAGCTAGCCGGGCTGATGAGAGGTGTTACCTCGAAACCGGGCCGGTCCTCGGATGCTTGATTCCGTTCTGGGAAGGACATGGCTTTTGTAGTACGGACTGGACTGTTCCCATGGGGCACAGGGTCAGCGCTGATTTGCATATCGCCATTGTCTAACCCAGGGTGGTGTGGAGTGGAAAAACGATGGATTTGGGCCCAGATCTTTGGACTGGGGTGAATGTGTGACATTGATCCACATTCTGTCCATCACTGTTGTGTTTGCAATTACCGCTCTAAGTGTACTGGGGATGCTCAGACGTGAGTCCCAGGCACTCCACACCACTGGAGTGAAGCTAGCCGGGCTGATGGGAGGTGTTACCTCGAAACCGGGCCGGTCCTTGGATGCTTGATTCCGTTCTGGGAAGGACATGGCTTTTGTAGTTCGGACTGGACTGTTCCCATGGGGCACAGGGTCAGCGCTGATTTGCATATCGCCATTGTCTAACCCAGGGTGGTGTGGAGTGGAAAAACGATGGATTTGGGCCCAGATCTTTGGACTGGGGTGAATGTGTGACATTGATCCACATTCTGTCCATCACTGTTGTGTTTGCAATCATTTCTCTATAAGCACTTTCAAACAGAGTTTTTCCTGCCAACCACTTCCTCATAAGTGTAACATATATCTTACATACTTGGTGGCAGTGGGTGTTCTCCTCTTCCTCAAGACTATCCCAAAGCAGTAATACCACTGATTCTAACTGCAAACGTATATCAACGTGACTGCATTCATTTAGGCATGTTGGGCTGGCTCCTCGAGTCTCTATCATCCTCACACTCTATGACAAGACACAATGCCATTGTGCACAATGGGCAGACTGTACCATCGTTGTTTGAAACTCGTCTTAAAGGTGGGCCCAAGACAGAGTGCTGCTTGTGCCCACCCCTCACAAACATACATACAGAGTTTGTCTTAAATAGGGACAATGTACTTCTAATGTCTACCCGTTCCACACACCCCCCCCCCACCCCCCACCCCCACACACTTTACTTCATCTAGGCCCAGATCCCGCAAAGCTAGTTTTTTTTTAACATAATTGTATTGATTTTATAATAGAGGACAACGCCTAAATACAGACATGTAAGCACTGGGAACCGTGCAATGTAAATGCTTGCAGTGTTAACCAATACATCATAGTCGTAGAAGATATTTCTGTACAGTTTACCAGGAAGAAAGATGTAGCCATTTATTAAACAGTGCAAATAATAGGCAATGTTGAATCAACAAGAAGCACAGGATAACAGCATATACTGAAAGTAGAAATCGTGGCGTAAACAAAGGTAGACTATACATTGTCACAACATGTCTAATCCTCAATAAACAAAAGATATACAGATAAACCAACACCCCCCACCCCCCCTGTTCTCTTGCTCCAAATGCTGTCTGAGATCCCAAACTCCTATGAGGCCATCCCTTGTGCACAGATAGAACATGATACATAATAGTGCCTAAGAAAAAAAAATACATTGAACCACAGCCTTAACAGCTACACACAGACTGTTCTACACGTGTACACCATTATTTTTAAGAAGGAAAAATAAAAAAACTTGTCAGTGTACAAGAGGGTGACAAGTTAGTCATTCAAGGGAATGCGGGATTAATGGGGTGAGTCAAAGCTATTCCCGCAACGCCACTTAAACTGCCGCAGGTTTGCAGCTGTCTGATTCCTGCTGGCCGACATCTTTTGTTTACGTTTTATAAATACAGTCCATATTCATCACAGTGAAGTTATAGAACTTGAACAAGGGATGAGGGCTTTTTCTTCCTGAAAAGGTGGCAGTTTATCGAGGGCACTTGCCTGCCACATATTTCACTGTGTGGTGACATTGAGGCTTTTGAAAACAGTCATCCGTACAATAGACAGCAGATGACCTGGACTGGATTGCGAGTAAGTGCCCAGTCTAGGGAAACCAGTGTCTGTCTCTCTCTCGCTCTCTTTCTCTTTCTTCTATTCCCTTCCCTAGGAATTTTACTCTGCATTGCACCCTTAAGGGTCATCTGAGAGTACAGGTGAAAGTAGGGACTGGCTTCATAACAAGTCTCTCATCACCTGTACCCTGACATTACTAGGCTCCCTGTATTAGGCCTTCAAGTATCATTAGTTGCAGCCCATCATTTATGGGTCAGTCCACTTTGACATTTGGCCTTCCTTGCGCCAACAATATTGAGGATATTTATAAACGTGCATTGAGCATGGTTTTGTCGAAATTTGTTATGAACATTGGTTGTTTCTTTTTCTGCTGGCTCCATGTTGAAGCTAGCGCTGATTAATCTACAAACTTTAAGCTGACAACCAGCATTGTTTTACTTGTGAAAACCTTGCACGAACCTTCCTTTCACATTCACTCTATCCCACTCTTCCATTTCCTGGGGCACTAATGTTATTTCATCATGAAAAGTAGTAGTTGTATGATATAATGTTACCCTATACACATTGTGATTAAAAAACGGTGTGGTAACTAAGCAGTTACTTTTGTGTATTTTTATATATATGTGTATATGTGTCTGTCTTGTTTTGATAAAATACTGTGTACTGGGACCCCTCTCTCATTGTACCGTATTGCACCCAGGTCCCAGTGACTTAAATGGGTATACCCCTTTACTGTAACGTTCCCTGTAAGCTGGTCTGGCTTCTCACCGGCCTCTACAGGCACTCAATGTTTTTATCAGCCACTCCATTCCAAGTCTGAAGCAACTCCCCTGACTGCCCCTGATATAAGTTCTCCCCTCTTCAGTGGTTGTGTTAATACAAAGCCGATACTCCACTGCCTTCTTGCAGCCTGGGGCCTCCGCTCCATTGCTCTCCTCAGGGAGGGGTGGCCACCATTTTGTCTGCGGTGCAACAGGGCCCAGGGAGTGGAAGGCTTGTCTCACCACAGAGTGGGGTGCATGTGACTATCCACCAACCGGCTCCCATCTTCTTTATCAGGAGCGGCCCGTGCAGGTAAGAGAAGTGCGGTAGTAGGGTGCTGTGGAGGGGGGACTCGACAGAAGACAAAGAGGGAAAATTAATTATTTGTTTAATTTTCCCTTGTTATCTGTCAAGTCCTGTTCTTTATTCAAGAATGTTCCTCACATCAATGGTGACAGATTCTTTAGGCAGTCTTGGGCTGGTTGCAGAGTGAGGAGCAAGCACGTCTACTCAGATGGGCCACCATCACAGACACTCCCCCAAAGTTTTTTTTTTTAATTACATTTTAAGTTGAACCCCCGTCACACATTTATCTTTGGATTTGAGACTAAATCTTCCATACAAGGATTAATTCTTCACAGTTGTTCTAAGGAGGAATTGACATTCCTCATGCACCCCTTCATTACTGTCAGCATCTTGTTTTTGGCAGACTTTTATTCACAACCTGAAAGTAGCAATCACTCAGGTAACCGTATTCCTATTCATTATCGAGTTCGATTGTTCATGGATTTCTTAAAGCACCACGTGGCAGCCAAGGCCACATTCAAAGCCTGACTGCAAACACGTGATACAAGAGAAAAATTGTAAACATTTCACAGAAAATAAATAACACACATAGCCAATATCTTAAAAGTCACAGATCAGGAGGCAGACCAGCTTCAGTTCATTTATAAAAGATGACGTATCTTCAAACAGGATTTATAACATGACATGTTAGGCTGAAGCACAGTTTTCAACTGCAAGGTTATTTCATAAATTGACAGTGTAGATAGATAACTGTGTGTTAAAATCTTTTAAGGGCACAAATCCGTCATTTGAAATTCTCTCTTTAGCATTCCAAATAGTTCTTCCAGATCTGCCAATCTAAGTATCTCAGGCCATTCAGCCTTTGCTTCTTTTGCACAATTACAGGCCAGTCATTGTCTGACCATAAACACCAGAAGATGCACAATGCTGCAACCTTAAACCCTGGCGTTTCTATGAAGGGAGGATTTGTGGCCACCACTAGTCTGAGTAGTAGATTTTCAGACAAAAGGTGTCCTGAGCATTACACTCGCCTGTAGTAATTTTTTTCAAGCAACTAGTGACGTCAGAATGCCTCCTTCCTCAAAAGATGTGTGGGGAAGCGCATAGACACCAAAAACGGCTTCCTGTGTATCAGTAGCATTTAACAGAAAAAACTCCTCCTTACGATGCACAAGTATGTTGTTACAGTACCAAAAGATCATTTGCCATCCCAAACTCTGAGCGAAGGGTTGAGTCAGTCTTGAAATCTGTCTTGTGAGGTCGGAAGCCAGCACTTACACAAACAAAACTATACTAATAAGTACTGACAAAGCCAATAAAGCTGATGTTGTATAGTTCATGCACCCAGAAATAGAACATTTATATACACATTGGCATAGATGTTAAGTAGGAAAAAGTACCCCATGAAGTACGTTTTAGGGATATTGCAAGTCACTGAGGAGTGCCAGGACCATGCAGAGGAACGAGGCCGAAGGCATAATTCTTTTGATAGAGAGCGCGGGACCACTAGCTCAATTTTACCATACTCACCTGGGCCCATATAACATTCACACTCTGAACTAGCAGTACTGGCTTTACTACTTACAGTCTATCAGTGCTTTGAGTGATTTTAGGACGTATATCTGTAAACCATGACTTACCAATCCTAGTCACCTTTGCTATAAGTCCTAGGGATCGCAAAAGGTGTTAGAATAAATAAGCAGTATTTAAAACAATGTTACCTTTCCTGTAATAACCACAGACTCGGGAAAGTTTTAAATGCTTTATCTATGCAAAGTTTTCTGAGCCAAAAGCCACAATATAGTGATCATAAATTTTACAAGCAAGAATATAATCAATAGGACATAGAGTTTGCAAGAAATCACGGTAACACCTTTAGACATTGGTACCTGGGAAGGGTGAGAAAAGGAAATAGCACAAGGACATACCTCATGGATTTATATTTAACTAGAATGGTGCAAGGACCAATCCTGGCCACGGGCGGGGCAAAAGACAAGGCTCCCAACTAATCAGATGCCCATGGGATAAGACAGGTGCAGATCAGGACCGGTGACCTCCGCTAAGTGCAATGCCAGCGTCACACCTCTCTCTCTAAGCCAATTAGTACCCCGACTGGGTAATCGATAATCTCCCACAACACCTCGATTCTTCTGACAGAGTGCTCCGCCAGCACCTTGCTCTCGATCTCTTATAGCATGATTTGGGTCAGTGACAGGTCAGCTACTCGGACAAGTCAGACAATATCTCTAAGTCTACCTTAGTTATACTATTTTGAGGGCAATGTACCACCCCTAAATGTTGCAAATCTATGTGTTCCCCTTCAGTGATTGGTCAGAAAGACGAGGAGAGGACATCACACCATACTGAGATGAGGTAATTCCAATTGACTTGAATTGATCAAGTTCCCGCCCATAATTTATTTTCTCATGATTTTATTCCACCCAGCTATATTGGTATACAATTTATATACTTTGTATTAGAAACGGTCTGTTTGCTTCCTCTTTAGAGGTCAGATGAGCAGGTTCCCAGGAACATTGTGGGTAAGAAGGATGTTGGCAGCCATTTAATGACAATGACTGCATGACTTTCAGGGATTCTTTGCGCAGGCGCAACTTTTCAGCATGGGATTTTGCATCACTCTCAGGCCCAAATACGAGCTAGTAACAAAGTCAAAGAGAAATATATAAGAATGCAAAAATAATTGAATGCACTGTATACCACTTATCTCTACTCTAACACCATTACTTTATTTTATCCTTTGCATTAATAGTTAAGCAGAACGAACAAATTTAGTACAAGCAGCAGCATAAGCATTAGCATGTGAGGTTTGAAGCAGCAATTTCTGGCACTAGTGCACAGAAGCAAGAAGTTCCCACCAAAAAGGCAAAGGACGTCATACCACGTATATGTGGTAGACGCATGCGCAGAAAAGTTCCAGCGTTTATGGCGACCATTTTTAGGACACACGGGTTATTGTTAGTAAAAGCACATAGACAAGCTTCCCCAGCTTGCTAAATATGTTGTGTAATGCAAATATTAATGGACAAAACATGTTGATTAATATATCACAGGTTATTTCGAGAGGGCTGAATACAAGCAAGTTTCTGTAAGTATGAAACCTTGCTCCATCAATCCCCTCTTTGATGATATTTTATATCATCACCAATTACGGAACCAGATGCCAAGTTTAGCATTCTCCCAGTTCAATTTCTTTAATTACTTTGGGAGTTCTCATCCCATTCTCATTCTGGAAAACTTTCATTCTTTTGTATATATCCCCCTTTAATTCTTCCATTTGACTTTCTTCTAACTTTCGTTTCTTCTTTTTCTTCTTGGAGACAAATTTTCGCTTTCTTTTCAAAATCCAGAGACATAGCAGCATGGGTCCTGCCAGTTGCCATATATTCCCCACTTTCAGCCCATTTGGGTATCTGGGTTTTCGGTTCAGTGGCTTTTCTATGTAAATCCTGTCTCCTTTTCTCTACTAAATTAAAAAATACCTTGTCTTGTTCGTATAACTTGCATGTTAGATTTTCGTTATGTGATTCAGCTAAATCCATTGTTTTCATGATTAAGAAAAATTCCCTAAAGAACTGGGCAGTTTTAGCACTGAGAACAGGGTTCATGTTTCCGCAAATAGGGATTTCAGAGAAAATCATAACTATGTTAGAATAATAATACTGTACTTTTCCAGTTCTATAAAACAGACCAGTTAATATGCTACATGAAATACCATAGGTCAGGGGTAAATGGTGGTAAGTAACACCTTCAGCTACTGAGGCCGATATCTTCTTACAAACATGACAATCACTAATTTGCATTGTCTCTACATAATGTACTAATAGATTAGCGAATACATTCATATCAGTTTCGGTTCTATTTCTAAAGTGATGTAATTCTTTCTCATCTGGTGCTTCTAAGTCTATCATGTTTGTGGTGCCCTATCTTTCCGTGTATACTAGTGTGATTCTGTTTAGCAGCCATCAAGTAAGGTATTGCTATTGTCAGTCCTAGCCATACTATGAGCACTATCAATATTCTACAGCAAGTCTTTATACAATTTCTTTTCGAGTTTTCAGTACCTCTTTTATCAGCCATTTTTACTAAGGAGGCTTAACCCCTCTTTGAGAATTTTACACAGAATACACTTGTGATTTTATCTCAAGTTGGCCTCACTTCTTTAATATATTGATCAGCAATCAGTTCTTCATCACTTTCATCACTGATTTCCAGGTTCTCGAAATCTTCAAGGATGATATACTTCCCTTCAGGACCTTTGTATTTATTGTTCAGTCTTTTCAATCGTGGACTTCTCCTTCTTTGAGTGCTTGTAGACGGTTCAGTTGGACTGGTCACTTCGTCCACCTGTTCAGGTTCTTCATCTATTGTGACTAGGCGATATTTCAATCTTTTAACAACACCAGGCCACTTATCGCCTTTTCTGATTCTTTTAGCTGGCACTGTGCTTTCTGATTCTTCAAATGTTCTTTTGTTTTCTTTAAGTTGTGGCACAACTTGATTTTCGCCAACTTCATGTATCCTTGCTAACTGACCTTGTCCAGGGCTTATTATCATAGACGTTTCTGCCTGGATGGGTTCTTCTAGACTAATCTGACCTTGTTCAGGATATGACTTTGTTGGGCCTGGATATTTGTCTTCGTCTTGAACCCGCCTTGCTAATACTGTATGGCCCTGTACAGGTCGTGCAGTTTCTTGATTGTCTTCTGACTGTGCGTTTTGTCTAGTACCTATCTGTCCCTCCTATGACATATGTTCTGGTTGGTGTTTCATAGGTCTGAAGTTATTGCTCTTTCCTTATCTGGTCCTCCTCATGATTACCTTTAGCTTTGATTTCTGTAATCTGAGTATGTTCTTCTGTTCCTGTCTTGTCCTCACTATCAGTCTGACTATCTTGATACGTTTAGCTTCTTGTTCTTATTCTTGCTTCAGGTATATCGACTACTGGAATCCATTCATTCTGACTGGTGCTCGGTTGTTCATTGTCAACTACTTCAGGATCAACTTCTTGAGACCCTTCAGCTGTGCAACCTTCAGCCTCAACTTCGTCAGGTTCTGTTACCCTTTTGGTATGGCTGGCGTGGATCCAGTTTGGAATTCCCTTGCACTTTACAGCTGTGGTGGTAACCAGTATCACTTGATGTGGCCTTCCCCACCTTGGTGCTAGGTAAGATTCTCTGGTGTGTTTTTTTATCACTAGCCAATCTCCAGGGTTCAAATCATGTGCTGGAGTTGAATGTCTGGCTTCAGCGTCTTCCCCAACCTGGTGAGAGATAGAATGCATTTGTTCAGCCAACTCTTTGCAGTACTCTAACACTAAATCATCAGATATAGTTATCAGCTGATGTCCTGGCACACATGCATGCCTCATTGCCCTTCCCATGAGTATTTCATGGGGATACGAGCCTGTTTTCTTGTCTGGAATGCTTCTGAGTCCCATCAGGACAAGAGGTAAAGAATCAGGCCATTTTAATTGGGTAGATTCACACATCTTTCCCAATCTTGCTTTAATTGTGCCATTCAATTGTTCTACCACTCCAAAAGCCTCTGGGCGATATGCACAGTGCAGCTTTTGCTCAATTTTCAATGCTTCACAGATTAGACCAGTGATTTAATCATTAAAATGTTTTCCTTGGTCTGATTCAATCGTTACTGGAAAACCGATCCGAGGAATGAGCTCTCTTAAAAAGAGTTTGGCTACAGTTAAGCTGTCATTCCTACGGGTAGGGTATGCTTCCACCCATTTTGAAAATAGGCAGACAATGACCAATACAATCTTTAATCCTCGACAAGCAGGTAACTAAATGAAATCAATTTGTAGTCTAATAAAGGGGCCTTCTGCTTTCCCAATTCTCCTGGGGTAAACCACAGTTTTCTTACCAGGGTTCATTTGCTGACATGTTAAGCATCTCTGGCAAAGACTCTCTGCTATGTTCCTGAATTTCGCTTTGAACCAGTCCTGTCTGAACAATCGGATCATTGCATCTCTACCTATGTGTGTGTCCCCATGGTACATCCTAGCCATTGGTGCAATTATACAGTCAGGTAACACTGGTCTCCCATCTAGGTAAACTATCACACCATCTTCAGGTCTTGCCTGACACCCTATTTTCTTCTAGTCTACCTTTTCTTTGGACTCTGCTTCACCTTGTAAATCTTTCACTTCCTCCCATGTATTCACTCCTCTTAATAGCATAAGTTGCCTGCTGTTTCCCCATGCTTCAATTTTCTTATTTACTGCCATTTTATATCTGGCACAATGTTGGCCCACTTGGTCAGCATATCAGTTACCAGCTGTCACTTTGTCATTTCCTGATTGATGAGCAGCGCACTTGACCACGGCCAATTCTTTTGGCAATTGAATTGCTTCAAGTAATTCTTTTACAAGTTGTCCATTTTAAAAAGGGGTTCCTTAAGAAGTCATGAACTCCCTTTGCATCCATAGCTGGCCAAAATCATGCACAACCCCGTAACCATACTGGCTATCAGTGTAGATGGTTACTCTCCAATGTTTCCCAATTTTGCACGCCTTTATTAAAGCAATCAATTCAGCAACTTATGCAGACTTGACTCCTGGTAAATAGGATGCTTCGACTATACCAGATAATGTACACACAGCATAAGTGGCGCTTAGTCCTCCTTCCTCATGGCGCATACACGAGCCATCTACAAATAGCTTATGTTCTGGGTCTTTTAAAGGTTCTTTCTGTATGTCTGCGCAACGTTTAGTACTGAATTCAGTTAAGTTGATACAATCATGTTCGACTTCCTGTCTTACTTCCTCAAAATGAGAATCTGGCAATAAGGTTGCTGGAATTAGAACAGTGCACCTCACTATTGTCATGTTTTCTGAACCAATGATAATTCTTTCATATTTAGTCATCCGACTAGGAGTTGAATGCTGAGTATGTTTTCTGGTTAACAGACTCACGACTGAATGATAATGGATTCACTTTGCTCAAGACTCATGCAAATTGCACCTGGCAGTGCTGATGCCACTGGGTCCATTGTGGCAGAAAAGTACACAACAGGACGTCGCATTCACCCATGGGTTTGAGTTAGAACTGAGAGAGCACAATTGTCTCTTGTGTCACAAAATAGTGCAAACTCTTTTTTTGAGTAATCAGGCATTCCTAATGCTGGAGTTTCGCACAGACTGTTATGTAGTTTTAAGAAAGCAGTCATGCTTTCATTATCCCATTCGACTGGGTGTTTTGCTCGTTTCTTTGTCATCTGAATAAATGGTTTTGCTAGCACCGCAAAATCCCACAATCCACTGCCTGCAGTAACCTACAACTCCAAGAAACATTCTGATTTTTTTCTGAGTCTGGGGTAGCTTCATGTTTTGAATTATTTTGATTCTTTCAGACGTCACTCTTCTGACCCCTCATTCTATCTGGTGTCCCAGATACTTGACTGAGGTTGTACAGAATTGCAAGTTTTCTGGTGACACTTTATGTCCACCTTTTGCTAAATGATTGAATAATGCAATGGAAGCAAACACACAGTCATTTCTGGTTCTTGATGCCAGTAATAGGTCATCAATATACTCCACCAGGACTGATTGTCTGGGCAGCACCAGTGATTCAAGACACTTTTTCAAAATCTGATTAAAAATGGATGGACTTTCTCTCTACCCTTGTGGAACACGATTGCAAATGTAAACATGCTCGTCAAATTTTAACAAAAATAAAAACTTGCTGTCTGGATGCACTGGGATGGAAAAGAAGGCAATTACAGTGAACCATCCTGCTCCCTTGGTATTTGATACAGGATTACTGCTGGATTCGGTACTATTGGGCAACATGGGACGACAATTTTATTAACCTTTCGTAGGTCTTGAACCACCTTGTACTTTCCGTTTGGTTTCTTTATGCCAATTATAGGTGAATTGCAAGGACTGCTCATTATTTCTTCTAAAATGCCTTGTTCGACCAAACGCTCTATTTCTTTTGCAACTCCTGCCTTTATTTCTGGACTCATTTTGTATTGTCGAATATTTGGGTAAACTGCACCTTCTTTAACAGTCACTTTTATGGGGTCGATATCTGCCATTAGATGTACTTCTTTTCCAGTAAAATTCCTCACATCAGGATTAACAAAGGTTTTTAGTTTTCCTGGTAAATCTTCTATGCACATCTTTTTACTTCTGTTTCATGTCTATCTAGCATAATTGTGTACACTCCACCCTCATCTGGAGTCTGAATCTCAACACCACGTGGTGTGCAAAAGATTGAGCAGTTCATTTTGCATAATTGATCCCTTCCTAGCAGATTTACAGGGCTAGAATCGCACACTACAAATTTGTGCATTTCTCCAAAGTTACCAATACAGACTTCCATTGGTTCTGTGACAGGGGTCTTTGTTTATTCGAAATGCCCACTACTTGGATTGCTTTTCCCGAGAGGGGTAGGTTTGGGATGTCTGCTGTTTTCACAGTAGAATGGCTAGCACCAGTGTCCAAAAAAAAGGTAACATCATTCCTCCACTCTTCCCTCAATGTAAGGACCTGATTTATCTACTGGTAAGGATGCGCTAAATACGCAATCATTTCCCCCCCCCCTCAGGCACCTTCAGTATTCCTCCGTCTCAAAAAATGTGTCCTGTAAAAGAAACTGTGGTGTTACCGTATTTCTCTTACCACTTCCCTCCGAAATCCGGTGTCCACACTGTATTTGGGTTGACTCACAAAATCTGGCATAGGGGCTTGAGGTAACTGATTCTCTATTACCTGTTGCGGCTGTCTCATTGACACCTCATTCTGCGTCTGTGGATTTAAATTTTAATTTTGGACATTATTATTCTGTATTAATTTACACTCATTTCTCCAATGCCCCAATTTTCCACACCCATGACAAGGAAACTTTTTCTTTGCCTCTTTACTCATTTTCCCCCTAGGTTTGCCCCCATTTCCTTCACCTTTGCCATCCCCTCTTTTCTGATTATTTACTTGCTGACTTAACTGAAGCTCTTGTTGTTCTGCTATTTTTACTTGAGCCCACATCACCTTTTCTTCTCATTTCTTACGTTTATTATCAATTTCATCCTCACAGTATTTTGCATACTTGAACATTTGGTCGACAGGCTTTGCTTGTCAACACAATTTATGTTCTTTAATTGTTTGGGAGATTTCAGGTTTTAGTCCAGACACAAAGCGATGAATAACAAGTGTCATGTCCTTATTATCAATGTTTTCTAAATCACTGTACTGTTTTAATACCTGTAAGAGGCGTTCGTAATATGCATGTACAGATTCATCTTTATTTTGGGTAGTTCTGTCTATTTTAGTCCAATTGGTTTCTTTTAGAGGAATCTTTCGCTTTAAGTAAGTTATTATCTGATTATATTTCTTCATTACATCTTCTGACGGGGCTCCTGTCTTTGGGTCTCTAGGTTATTCATCATTTGGCCAATCTACTGTGATTTTACACTCAGTCCATAAATCAGCTGGAACAACAATGTTGAATAAACCATCTAAATCTTTTAACAGTACCTTCAACACTTTCACAAACCTTTCAACTTGCCGGTACCATTCTACAGGTTTTTCTCTAAGCTTCGGAAAATCATTAGTAAATGATAAAATATCCGGTCGGGACCATGGGACATGTACCTAACCTCCTCCTGGCACTTCTCTCATTTGACACAACCTTTCAACTTTTTCTGCTTTTTCTGCTTCTTTTAGTAAATACTCAGAAGTGGTTTTATTTGCCTGAGCCTATTCCTTTTTCTTTGTCCATCTAGCTTTACATTTGTATAAATCTCCCCATTTTTGCAACAACGACAACAATTCCTTTATCTGCAATTTACGTCCTGACACATTCATCTTTTCCAAATCTTTGTCAGAAAATTCAGCTCTATACGGTTTCTGTAACACCTTTGATTTGCCAATGTCAATTTCCATTTCAGAAGCCAAATGCATTAACTTTTCATGGTATATTTTTGTATTTCGAGTAATACTTCCGCATATAAACAACAATTCATCTTCATTGAAAGAATTTAGTCTGTCCAATTCCACATTTTCATTTCTTCTAATTCTACCCTTAATTTGAATATGTGCAACACCTTTGGCTGTGATTTTGGCTTTTCTATGTCTCGTGTCCATCGATCTAGTTCTTCAGGGCTTACTACAGTTGCACGCCTCGTTCCTGAGGATGTCTCAATCCGTACTTCCTTTGAACATCGGAGAGTATTTCTTCTGATCGAGTCACTTACTGGTTCTCATATAGGTAAATCCATTAGGGAAATTACCGATTCGCATTCACTTGCTTGATCATCAACTATTAGGGTTTCTTTCCTAGGCTGTACTATCGGTGTAGTCAGAACAGGAGCGCTAGGACTAGCTTGTTTATCTCCATATAGAGGAACTACAGTACCTATAGTTACTGGTATTGTCAGTGCTTCAGGACTTGTATTTATTTGGGATATTTTCTGAATTAACTCGCTACGCTGTTTGTTTAATGCTTCCTTTTCTCTCTCTTGTAGTACCTTTTCTAATGAGGTTTCATGTATAACATGTGGAACCAATGTGGTTGTAGGATAAGAGCACTCTTTGCTAATGCTTTTTTAAATGTTTTTTGTAAATCTTTGTTAGAAATGTATAACAAGTGTTAAAATGATAGATAAAAACTGTGGCTTGCAAAGATAGATACGGAGGATTAGATAGATAGATAGATAGATAGATAGATAGATAGATAGATAGATAAATAGATAGATAGATAGATAGATAGATAGATAGATAGATAGATAGATAGATAGATAGATAGATAGATAGATAGATAGATAGATAGATAGATAGATAGATAGATAGATAGATAGACAGACAGACAGACAGACAGACAGACAGACAGACAGACAGACAGACAGACAGACAGACAGACAGACAGACAGACAGACAGACAGACAGACAGACAGATAGATAGATAGATAGATAGATAGATAGATAGATAGATAGATAGATAGATAGATAGATAGATAGATAGATAGATAGATAGATAGATAGATAGATAGATAGATAGATAGATAGATAGATAGATAGATAGATAGATAGATAGATAGATAGATAGATAGATAGATAGATAGATAGATAGATAGATAGATAGATAGATAGATAGATAGATAGATAGATGGATGGATGGATGGATGGATGGATAGATAAGGAAATAGGAATTCACAGCAGAACTAAAATTAGTAAAATAAATGTTAAATGTCTATATAAGCATGGTGTATAACATATGGACTAAACTGGTTTACAAATATAACTCTAGTCCTCAATTAAAATACATGCTATCATGATATACAGAAGTGCAATTAGAAATGCAGATCATTGGGTGCATACTGGAAAAATAAATGATAGCTTCATGAAGAACATTTTCAAATGTGAAATAGCAGCAGTCATACACTAGGGCCACTCCATTAGAAATGTCTTACTCCATCGGCAGTAGGCAGCAACTAATAAAGCTGGAATGTGCCCTGTGATGAATGTGGAGAGCTGGCAGACAGCATCCTGCTATTTCATCTGCCTCTAAACACAAAGGCAACACCAAAGTAATAAAGTACAAATATAAACACTGGCACTAAAGAGAACTACACTGCGTGTGGATGTTGTCCTTGTGAAAGAGAAAAATGCAGTCACTCAAAATTAAGTCATCCAGTGGCTAAAGTGACGTGACCTCCTGCCCCTAGCTGTATGTTGTAGTGGGTAAAAGCAAAATGTGAATGGCATGCCAACAGGCCACTGGGTGAAGACAGCTTGGTGAAAGCCCCTTTAAGTAAGTATATCATACACATATTTTATCATTAAATCAAAAGATCTAAAAAATAGAAAGTCAGTGAGCGCCATCATTCCTGAGAAAGAGTGGAACGGGTGAGGGAAATATTAAGTGAGAACACCCAGTCTTTTGGTATTTAGAGGACAAAGTCTACCACTCTGAAGTAGATTTTTAGCAGATAATCTGTCTAAACTGTTAGTGCCCTAAGGTCCAAACATTGTTTTGGAAAACTCTTCCATTGTCAGTCATGGTCAGCAGTAGGGAGAGTTGCTCTAGTCAAAGGGCTATATTTCCACAACTGCTTTATTTGGTCTCAAACCTCCCACTTCTATTACCCAGGAAGTTCTTCCTGGAATAGGATGTATTGTTGTTCACCGTAATCTGGAATGCCAGGAGACATAGAGTGGCACTGGCTACATTGAAACTGCCTGGGGAACAAGGTTGGCTGGGTGCATCTGACTTCGAATAGTACTGTTTAGCCACGCAAACTCAGTAGGAAGCCCAATGCCTCTGAAGACATTCTTTGGCAGAGACAGGATTAACATTGCTTCAAATTCAGGAGGGGCAGCTTGAATAGGTTCTTCTTTCCATACCCAGGACAGCCAACGATTGCACCACTTCGTACTTGTAGTAATGAGTTGTTTTAAGCAGTGTTTATGAATCAAGAGATAGGATGTACTGTACATACCAGTGATACCTCTACTCACCATCTCTAAATAGAATAGCCATTTCATGAAAAGGGAACTAAGCCACTGGGATGAGGCCATCAATAGATGATTTGCTGCCAGAAAGACAACTTGGCTACTTTCAAGATACTAACCGAATAATGCAAACTGGACAAATTATCACTCTCAGTAGACTAGTGAAAGCACTAACAATGAACTGGAAGAACTTTGCCAGCAAACCTCTGACGCATACACTGATTCACACACAATGGACAACCATAGGACGTTGATCAGCTGGCTTAGTAAGGTCAACCAGAGCCACATGGGAATATCCTGAACTACTATAAGAGAGAAAATGGAGGCCAAAAAGCAAGGGTACTGCACGATAAGGAGTGGGTGCGCAATCTAGTTTACCTACATTCGCTTTCCCGCAATTCCGGTATTAGGTATGTCAATTTAATGTGCTTCACAGGGCCTTTCTCAGACCAGTACAATCAAGAGGCTTCCCTGGAGTAAGTTCTGAATTCCCTAGGTGCAACAAATTACAAGCTTGGTAGACATGATGTGGATCTGCCCAAGATAACAATGCAGTGGAAGGCCAGGACTTCCTCTTCGCTGGCTGTGTAGTGGAAAGCAATTCTTAGCAAGGCAGTAGCAGAAAGTACCACGTTACACCGAAGGGAAGCTAGAGGTCTGAGAAAATACCCTGTCACTTAGTGGTTGATTAAAGTGGCCCATACACTCACGCATGAATATAATGATGTCACTTCATCACCATGATGTTCTGGGCAACAGAATATAGCACCGCTATAAGGTGACCTACTTACAAGATGTTTAAAGTGCACTGTATTATGAAGCATGGATCTTTTACTGTCATTATTCAAACCTGCAACCCACCTACCATACAGTGAACATATATGCCTAGCATGAACATTCTGTAAAACAATGACTGTTAAACCTTAACTTAAACGCCCTCTCAGCCAGTGCTGTTTTTCCTCGCCTTTCAACATTTTCGGTGAGGAAAAAACTGTTGGATGAATTTCCAAAATGTTTGCCTGGAACAATGTATATGTAAGTAATGAAGTCAAACTGCAATGACAAGATAGTCGATAACAAAAAGTCTCATTTGAAATGTTGAGGTCTGTACCAATCCGCAAAGTATGTTAATAACACATAAAACCAGAAAAAAATAAAGACGATTTAAAAAGAAGAAAGGAATTGCTACACATGTTCATTTGAGTTCTTGTTTTACTGTGCTTAACATGTACTTTAAGGGGGATATTCACAAAAGTAAACTTACAAGTGAGTAAATCTACATGTGTATGTTTATATTATGCTTTTGAGTAACTTTACCACTTTGGGCTAGTCATCATTTACAAGTGTAGAACTACTCAAAAGTGTCAACTTACATGTCCCCACAAGGTGAAAAGAGAGCGAAGTCAGTAAAAACTTCACATATGACTTTAAAGTTATTAGTAATGACTTTACTGCTGCATTTGATGTTCAGCACACAGGTCATAGATCTCCCTATAGTACTGTATAGGGAAAAATGTAAAACTTTATTTAAGCTAAAAAAATGAGGGGGGCATGGCTTGAGCCACCACCAAGGTGGCCGCATCCGGCTGAGGCTCTGTGCATCGTGCAGAACCCTTACATGTACAGGAGCCGCTCCTCCGATCCCTGGGAGATGTAAACTGTCGACCGTCGAGGAGCGAGCGCAGGGGCTCAGGGGCTCAGGTAGCCGTTTTTCTTTTTCAAATTCAAGCTACCTATCGCCATGTTCCCGCGGTGCTACGCGTCCCTCAGAAGTTTCGGCAGCCCCCGTCATTTTGTTTTCAGCGGGACGCTGCTTTATTCTTTGGATTCGCCCGCATTGCTGGAGGTGCGGCGCGGGCGCTTTCTGCAATTTGTGCGCTCTCTGCAATTTGTGCCTTTTTCTGCAATTTGTGCCATATGCTGCATATGGAGGAAGAGACAGCTTAAATAGGGATTTCTGCCTTCAAAGTGTCTTAATACCTGAGTAATTCCTCTTTCTTTGGTTCTACACAACCCTGAAGAGTCTCTTTTGCTTCTGTCATACCATATCTCTGGAACTGCATCTTCTAAATACACTTATGCCGTCTGTGTGACTAGCTGTTCAACCTTGCAGGCTTGCATAATCTGAAACACTAAGGCCTGATAGTGGGTATTAATTTGTTTTTTGTTTGGGTGCGAGTAGGGTTCGATGTTCCACTCCATATGTGGTGCGGCGAAGACAGGAGTAGTTTCTTCACTGTTGCTTTTAGCTGCCTCTTACTGGTGTTTTATTTTACTTATATACGTTGATTATGTTCTGCATATTTCAACATACCATTACATATACCCGTATGAATCCCACTTCCTCTTTTGGTCAGAAAACTACTTCATCAAGTATGTCTTCTCTTCACAAGTATTCTAATCCTACTGCCTCTCCTAAACGCCACAAGAAGGAACCTAACTCGCCTACCAAGTCTCCACTACCCATTACACTAGAAGAACTCATGGAAGAGATAAAGCTGATTAAACTTTTTGTGATTGAAACCAACGCCACCCTTCAAAGGCTGGATGAAAAATGGTTGAACTTGGACTCAAGAGTGTCGGTGGTGGAACAGAAGATCAGTAATACCCAAGATGTGATCCCTCAGGTTGCGGCCATGTCTAAAGAGATTGCTCTCCTCAAGACGTAAATGGAGGACATAGAAAATCGTAATAGATGAAACAACCTTCAAATTCATGGCATTCCTGAGGGTGAGAAAGGGTCTGACATGCGCACCTTCTTAAAAATTCACATTCCCAAAATTGTTGGTTTCAAGGATGGTACTATTCTTAATCTGCAACGTGCTCACCGCATTGGTCCTAAAACCAAAGGTTCATCTTATTCATGATCAGTTGCTCGTCCCCGAGGGATAATCATTCTATTTTTGGAATATACTGACTTGTTAATGGCCCTTTCAGCAGGAAAACAAAGAAAGCAGAGGTTATGGTCTGGACACAAAGTTTTCTTCTCTCAGGATATTACCCATGCTACTGCAGCTCGTCGCAAGGAAATTATTTCTCTTCAACCGGCTCTTCACTCCATGAATGCCAGATACGGCCTGGTACATCCTTTCTTCTTCAAAGTTACATATAAGGAGAGGTCCTACTCCTTTGATGGTCCTGAAGATCTAAGACAATTTATTTCTCGCCATAAAGGGGACGAGATGGAATTTGGAGGGACTTGATCAATTTTGCCATTTCTGCTTTGTCTTATGTTCTAGGAGATCATATTTTCTACTCCACTGCTTTGAATATATTGGTCTTCTTTCACCGTTGTTGATTTTGGTTTGTTGCTGTTGTTCTTTTGAGATAAATGTGGCTCGATTGTTATCTAGGTTGGCCATCTCATATTATTGTTTCCCTTCATCTCTCTTCGCAGATGTTCTCTCCTCGTGTACAAACCCATTCCCCAGGTGTTTCCATCTTCTCTGCCTTTCCACCTTCATCCTAATGTTCACGGTTAACCTCATGTATGGTAAGTGTTTAGCATTCCTTCACGTACCCTTGTTTCTTTTGTTTGCCTGTTTTACATTGCTGATTCAGGTTTGATCTGTAGGTAATCTCTCCTGTTGTGTCATCTCCTATCGGCTCCCTGTTTTTGTATTTTTTTTCCTAGTTATTAGTTCCCGCTGTTTTCGGTTGTCCCGGCTGGCTTGGTCATCTGTCTTTCCTCTGCGGCTTCCCGCTTCCTCATGTTATTTTCTTTATTCTGCTTCTTTACCCTGTTTTTCTTGACTGAATCTGCTCGGCTTCTTATCAACCTTTCTTTGTCTATCACTTACTTCCTCCACCTTTCTTTCTCTCCTTTCTTTTCCTTATGGTTTTATTTTTATTTTTTCTTCATTGTCCTCTGACCCTGCATTTTCTCTTACCATCAGTGCATGATTGTTATCCATTTTCATCCCCCTTTAGCTTCTATTTTGTTATCATTTTACTACTCATTTCTCTCAATGCTCTCCATTATTTATCCTTTGGCACTCTGCATTACAAGTTTTCATGTGTTTATTCTACAGTTATACCAATTATAATTTGTCTCAGCTGCTGCTAAAAGTTAACTTTTGCTTATCTTGTAGCTTAATGTTGTTTTTCTCTGGTTATCATGACTGATAATGTTCGCATTGTTTCATGGAATGTTAAGGGACTACGCAACCCTGTTAAACAGAGGATTCTCACTCATTTGTCTAGGCTGCAATGTAAAATAGCAATGCTCCAGGAGACTCATCTTACTGAAAACGAGATTAATTCTCTTAAAAGGCAATGGGCTGGCCATGTTTTCTGCTCCCCGTCCAAGGATAGAAAGAATGAAGTGATTACTTTATTTCATAAGTCTCTTTCTCTTGTTGTGAATGGTGAGGAGAGGGATGTTGATAGTAGATTGCTCTTTTTACATCTTAATATAAATGGTATCCCTATCTCTCTTCTTAACATTTATGGTCCTACTGGCCTTGATGTACAATTTTGGAAAGATATGTCACACACCCTTCATTCATATCCTGACACCAATTTACTAGTGGGTGGGGATTGCAATCAGGTCATGGACTCTTTCACGGATAGGAAGTCCAACGCTAGGAAACTGCAAAAACCTTTATGACTACAATTCATTCAAGGGGTTTGGTTGATTCATGGAGAATATCTCATCTGGACACGTTGGAATACACTTTCTATTCTCCCACCCACAAATCTTCCTCTAGAATATATTTTATTTTTTTGAGTCCTCAGCTCCTTCCTAACCTAATTCATGCCAATATTGGGTCCATTCTTATTTCCGATCATGCCCCAGTCCTGATTAGTTTGGATCTCCCCTCTGAACTCTCCAAGTCACGCAGATGGTGCTTCAATAATTATTTACTCAAGGAACATACATTTCTAGAGCGATTTAAAGAGTTCTTGCCAGAGTTCTTTCTTTCTCCGTTTCTCCAGATATTCCTTTCCCCACATTATGGGATGCCTTCAAGGCATCCCATAGAGGGTTAGAGGATTCATTATTGACTATGTTGTGGCAAAACAGAAACAGTGTAGGAACTAACCCTGGGCATAGGACCATGCTACGCAACTATGCGCCACTCAAATTGCACGTAGCACAGTGCAAAAACGCGTAGCGTAGCGGGAATTTTTTGCTTGCTCATGGTCCTCAACGTCAAGTTAGCGACCGCGAGCAAGCAAAATAGCATCCCGGCGAGATTATTTCCTCGTTCGCGATCAGCAACATCAAGTTGCCGATCACGAGCGTAGAAAATAAATCTCCCGGCGAGATTCTCAACGCGGGGAGGTCAGGTTTCTCATTGCGAGTGGTCGCATTTGCTTGCAACCAATAGCTATGAGAAACTACCAGTCCGCGATTAGAAAGCTGCCGCTCGAGCGGCAGAAAACGACAGCTTGCACTGTGCAAGATGCAGTTTGCTATGATTGCACAGTGCAGACAAGCATCCGGCAGTGTGCAAACAGTGCGAACAGCATTTTCCTTACCGCACTACGCAGTTCGCGTACCTTGCGTAGTGCAAAGTGCACTTCGCATAGCTATGCGTAGCGCTACTATACAAACTACGCCCAGGGTTAGAAGCAACAATTCTGCTTCTCTGTTAGCCTCTATTAAACATCTCAAACACGCCTACTTTACTTCCAAGAATGAGGATACTTTAAAAAATGTAATTCAAGCTAAGTTGTCTTTTAATAAGAAATCAACTGAGGAGGCTTCTGGTACCCTACTCAAAGTTAACTCTAAATTCTATGGGGGTCGCAACACGGCTGGCAAACTACTGCCGAATTATTTTAAGGTGAAAACCCAACTTTCTAAAGTAGTCAAAATTACTGATAACAGTGGCGTTGAACATTTCAAAGACGATTAAATAATAAATTGTTTCACAGATTTTTATAAGACGCTATACACTTCAGAATCTTCTCCTTCCGAAGAGGCATTGGACTCTTTTTTTGAAGCACTCCCCCCACGTCCTTCCTCGCTTCCTGATTGCTCCATATTAGAAGAGGATCTTTCCCTCTCTGAACTTAAGTCCGCCCTAGCCCAATTACCAAAGGATAAATCCCCTGGGCGGACGGCTTCACTGCCGAATTTTATTCGTGTTTCTCCCAATTTTTACTTCCTCACCTCTTATCTTTATTCCAACATTTTTCGTCTTGCAAAGAGGGTCGCAGTTCTTTTCTCGAAGCTATGATTTGTTTAATTCCTAAGAAAGGCAAGAATACTTCTTCTTGTGCTAATTATCACCCTATTTCTTTAATTAATTTAGATTGTAAGATTTTCGCTAAGGTCCTTGCTCTTCGTATTAATAACGTAATTCCCGATTTAATTGGTTATGAGCAATCAGGTTTTGTCAAGGCTAGAACGATTGCAGATAATTCTAGAACTTTTTTGAACATCATACATCTTGCTTCCAAAAGCTCTCCCCCGTTCGCAGCTTTCACCCTAGATGCGGAGAAAGCTTTCAACCGTGTTCATTGGCTTTTTATGATGTGCACTCTTAAGTGGCATGGATTTGGCCCTGTTATTTTATCCCTTATTAGTTTGTTGTATTCCTCCCCTACCACTTCTGTCTTTGTAAATGGTATTCGATCTCCTTATTTTACTCTCCAACAAGGCACTCAACAAGGCTGTTCCCTGTCTCCTTTGCTTTTCATTCTGTCTCTTGAGCCTTTTTTTCACTCCCTTAGGAACTCTCCTGCCTTTCGAGGTTTTACTCATAAATCTATTGAAGTCAAAGTCACAGCTTAGTGCTTGTGCCGACGATATTTTGCTGTATATGTCTGATCCTTCTACCTCTTTACCCGCCTTTATTGATCTTTTGTCTTCGTATGCCGCCATTTCTGGATACAAGTTACATTTTTCCAAGTCTGAAATTCTTCCGTTAAATAAATATTGCGTTAGAAGCATGTTTAAAGGGACGGACTTTAAATGTAATACTAACTGCATTACTTGTCTAGGGATAAAATATTCCTCTTCAATTACTAAGACAGTTCAACTTAACTTGCATGATGTTTTATCAAACATTTCTGACATGGCAGAGAAGTGGTTCCCTTTATTTCTGTCCTGGTGGGGCAGGTTAGATACCTCCAAGATGATGATGCTTCCAGTAATGAATTTTTACCTTTCCATGTTACCAGTACGACTTCCTTTAAAACAAATTAAGTATCTTAATAGTATCTTGAGTAAATTTCTCTGGAATAATCGGAAAGCTTGCATCTCTCTTTCTGCTTTGTCTGCTCCCAAAGATAGGGCAGGGGTTCATTTTCTCAATTTTCGCCAATATCATTACTCATTCCTAATTCAACAAGTTTTACCTCTAACTTTCCTCTTCAGATGACACTCCCTTATCAGTATGGTATAAATTGGAGGAATCTGTTATTCATCCATTCCCCTTCTCCTCGTTAGTAACCCTTGTTCACCCTCCTCAATCGTTTAAATCTCCTACTATCCCATATTTTATATCTACTCTTTATCTGATTCTTACTTAATCGTGTTCTCCACTTCACCTATATTTGGATTCCTCTATTTGGCATAATAAATCCATTAAAATTTCTAATCATACTATCTTCTGGAAGGATTGGATTATCAAAGGGATTATACAGGTTAAACACTTAATGCGTAATAAGCAGCTTTTATCCTTCGAGGAATTCCATTTGAAATATAATTTACCCGTCAAGTCTCTTTCTAAGTTTGACTCTTTGAGACTGATCATAACTCACCAGCTTTCTCTTCCCTCTGATATTACCTCCTCTTCACTTGACTCTTCTATTTAATTGTTACCTATTTCCCTTTCTGTCTGTGCCTCTCATATTTACAAATATCTCTTTTTCTCTCTACCTATTCATCCCAAAAGTAAGATTGAACTTTTATGGGAAACGGACTTCCACCATAATTTTTCTATACACACATGGAACTTCATTGGGGCTCAGATACACCACACTTCATGCAATGCATGTACCACTCAAACAGTTTATTATTTTTTATCAGAGACTATTTTTAACCCCATTAGCTATTTCTAAATTCAGCCCTGCCTCATCTCCCAATTGTTGGTCCTTTAAAAAAACTCCTGGCACATATCTTCACTCCTTTTTTCTCTGCCCCAACGTTTCCATTTGTTGGACAAAAGTATGCAAGTCACTTGCCTCTATTTGTTCCACTAATTTCCCTTTTGATATTCACTCCATATTTTTGGGTAGCAATGCTATACGTTGGTTGGGTGCTCGTAAACTTGGCTCCTTTATAGATGTATCTATTGCCATTGCTTTTCAGGTTATAACTTCAAATTGGAAGGACGCCTCGAAAGTCTCCTTTTCCAAATGGTGGAATCTTTTATGTCACCATCACAGGTTAGATACAGCTTTTGTAACCACCTCTCAGCAGCTTATTTGTAAAAAGGCCTTTTGGTCTCCTCTCACTTATTATATTTCTTCCTCTGCATTGCATGCCAAGGACAGTAACTTTGTCTTTCAGCCACCGTGACTGCTGTGCTTATTCCTTTTTTTTATTTTTTATATAATGTTTATATTCTATGATTGTTTATTGCTAATTGTGTTTTTGTTCTATTAGCCATTGGAAAGTTTTACCATCTCATATGATAGGATTGCTGATACTTTTCTCTTTTCTCTTTTTTTCCTCCCTTTTTCTCTCTTCTCTCCTCCTTTCTTCTCCATTTCTTTCCTCCTCCTTCTCTCTTTCCTCCCTTTTCTGTTCTTGAAACTAAAAATGCTAATTTTATTATGGTACTCTATGATTTTATCTTCCTTTTAATATTGGTTTTTAATCTTACAATTGTACGATGTTTTAGGTGATTCACCATTTGATTTTCACTTTTTATTCCTCATTATCTTATTAATTTGTACTTCATGCTATTTATTATATCTCTGTACCATGTTTTCTCTATCTATTTTAATAAAGCTTTCTAAACTTAAAGTTGAAAAAATGAAAATATTTTAATGCTAAATATTAGTGTTCTATATTTATAAAGTAGTACTTATTTAAAAATGCAGCAGCACTATTAATTTAATTGTGAATTAGATATTTAACGAATGGAAGTATATTAAATCAAATTATAAATAGGTTTAAAGGCTTATTTAAAAAAAATGTAACTAAAAAAATTTATATTTATTTTTATGTAAAAGTTACTTAAAGTTATGTGTACAATTGATTTTAGTGTACTTATTTTTTTTAAACATAAAGGTACATTTTTATTTACATTTAAAAAAGATAATTAGAATATTTTAAAAGTAAAAGAATATTTATTTATAATTTATATTACATGTTTAACATTAGAGTAAATATATATTTCTTTAAATTTTAAATGAATTAATACATTTTAACATTATTTCTTATGGAATTCTATTTTAAGTCTCTAGTTCTTTTATTTCAAATGGGAGGGTCTTGCAGTACCAATAGTTGGCCATATGTGGTGCTGGACTTACTCCAACTCTGGGGTGGAGAACATTTACTAATGTTTTGGGAAGTTTTTGGCTGTAGCAATTTTAGAAGAGCAGTTTGTGAATAGCATTGTTCTTACTATTTTGTTGGTGGGTACACGTCCCTCGCTAAACTCCTTCCTACCCCCCTCCTAGCCTCTTTTTAATACTCTCAACCTCCCTCCTCATTTTTAAACCACATCCTCCTGTCAGGTTCACCAAAGACACAGCAACCTGCACTCTGGCACTTTTGCGCTCAGGCACTCATGCGCACATCCAAGCACTTTTATTCTCAGAAACTCATGTACACATTGAAGCATCATTGCACTCAGAGTCAGACACTCAGGCGCACACCTAGACTCAGACGTTCAGGCAACCATCATCACCAGTGGTGGCTCCTCGCCTAAGGCGGAGGCGTGTCATCCATCTGCTTGCAGTAGTGTGAATAAAGGAAAAATAAAATGATAACTCATTGTTATTAGCATGTTATTTATTCTTACTGCAGGGTCTTTGCGGGGCAGGCAATGCTGCTCTGCTCTCAGAGCAGGGGGGAGGAGTGGTGGGCACTTTGTAAGTGCGCAATGACTGTTTGGTCGTCCCTTTTGGGCCAGCCAAACAGTCATGCGCACTTTACATGTTCTCCACCCAGACTGAGGAGTATGCCCCGGCTCTCATTCCCTGGCTGAGCTACGAATCACAGCACTTAAACCAATCACAACACTGCATTGCAGCATTGTTATTGGTCAGGGGAGACTAGGTGCTTCCTGTTCCGGCCCAGCGGAGGAACGATGCAGAGAGACAATGGAGAAGAGACAAGACACGGTGAGGAGCTATGTTTTTTTTTGCCCCCACCCACACTCCACCTCACCACCTCGATCCGTGCCAGCTGCCACTGATAATCACAGTGTTGACACTATACCCACCCACCCCATTACAGTCAGTCCCCAAAAGGATTTTTTGTTGTCTTCCTGAAAGAATAACAGAAGGATGTATGACATTACAACACATGCTTTTACATTGCATGCTTTTACAACGCTCATTTTACAACGCATACTATTACAACGCATAGTGCTTTTAGGCACTGGATAGTGAATTGTTTAATTTACTATTCCAACTCCAGTCCCCGTGGATAGTAGGGATGGTGTTGGATAGTACATTAAACACATTCCCTATCCTAGAGCGCCCCCCAGCGCAATGCGTTGTAATGGTTTGCGTTGTAAAAGTTGCGTCGTAAAGGCATTGCGTGGTAAAAGTTGCGTTGTAAAGGATGTTTGCCATAACAGAAATAGCCGAAATTCCAGAAGTTCCTTGACTTTTGCACCTGAAGGTGAAAAGAACCTCTGAGCAATACTTTCTGGAATACTGAAACCTGCATTTCCACACAGTCTGGAGCTGGTGGCGAGGAAACAAGAAACAAAGCTTTTCATCCTCATAATTTGAGAAAGACAAAAGTAAACCTTGAACATTCCATTAATAATATTGCCACTTCTCAACATCTTAAAAAGATCAGTGTCATTTACTGTAAGCTCCTGAAGACGTCTGCAGCGGGCTTGTGAGCAGTACACGCGTCTTGTGAACAATAACGAGAGACAAGAGACTTCTAAAGGTGTAATAGACATTAAAAGAGAAAAAGGAAAGGAGTACTAAGACTTTTTGCAAAAGGATTGTTTGATATAATCTTGAAGGTCTCCTTTTGTTCAGGAAGAAATTAATGACGGTGAGAACACTGACTCATAATTTCATAGTTCTGAAAGAAATACGAATCAAATGCACGCATGGTAAACGCTATTGAACACTTTCATAAGTGAAGAGTTGTCAGCTAAACACAGAGATCATAGGAAAGGCAGTGTCTTAGACCACTAAATGCAGGTTAGTGAATATCATTTTGCATTACGTTAGCAGTACTACAGAAGTACTACTAAATATACAACAAAATTTAGTTTGTGAAGAGGCCCCTAAGTGTTTGCGTTATCTTATTTGCATTGTCCTGCTTTCACATTAAGGGCTTCATTTTCTTATATTTGTCATAGGGCAGCGCCTCAAGCTTTCCTGCTGTGCTGCCCTACGTCAAAAGAAAAGGGCAGGAATGTGCCTTATCTATGAAACAGTAACAAACAAAAAAGTAGTCCCTAGCTGGCCTATAATTTAGGCAGAGAAGGAGAATTTCCTCAGTTAAAGGAATGATGAGGTGGGGGTGGGGGGGGAAGGCAATTAGCCAATGGGTGCCATAACCACATGAAAAATAAATCACAATTATTGAGGGAAAATTCCAAAAACACAATTCAAAACACAAGATTTATGTAATTGTACAATTTTTCATTCACGGTATACAAAAATTAATATATAGTGCCAGTTAAAAACAATATAAAAATGTACTTAGAAATGTACATGGGTACAGAGAAATAAATTAAAAACACTTGAACACAAGTTGTCGACGCAGCGTTTCGGTATCTAAGATGTAACCTTCATCAGGACAGGGTTTCTTAAAACGGAGAAGTAAAGATCCTCTCTGTTTGGTTCTATGTTAATGTTGTGACATCAAACCAGGTGGTGGCACATTCCTTTGGGTGATAGGATGATTCTTAAAAATGGTATTCTTGGTGTATACGTGAATATTAACACCGCTGGGATGGTTCAGTTAGATCTTTTGAGAGTTACCTTCATCAATTGGTAATTCTCTAAGAGGGTACTATAGCGTCCTTATTCATTTAGGAAGCAGAGAGGGAGAGTGCAGGTAGCTACCGTTTATTCATTGCTTACTGATAGTCTCAAGACGTATGGACTCAGATGTATTTGTAATGTTAATCCAATCTATGCTGGCTCATCGCAGTTGGCAAATTGCTGCGAGGGACTCTTTTATCTCCACACTGGGTAAGTTACATCACCAGGCTTGCAAGTATGCTGCGGCCTCCCTGCTACCTCGCGTCTCTCCGATCATGAAAGACGCGAGGTAGCAGGGAGGCCGCAGCATACTTGCAAGCCTGGTGATGTAACTTACCCAGTGTGGAGATAAAAGAGTCCCTCGCAGCAATTTGCCAACTGCGATGAGCCAGCATAGATTGGATTAACATTACAAATACATCAGAGTCCATACGTCTTGAGACTATCAGTAAGCAATGAATAAACGGTGGCTACCTGCACTCTCCCTCTCTGCTTCCTAAATGAATAAGGACGCTATAGTACCCTCTTAGAGAATTACCAATTGATGAAGGTAACTCTCAAAAGATCTAACTGAACCATCCCAGCGGTGTTAATATTCACGTATACACCAAGAATACCATTTTTAAGAATCATCCTATCACCCAAAGGAATGTGCCACCACCTGGTTTGATGTCACAACATTAACATAGAACCAAACAGAGAGGATCTTTACTTCTCCGTTTTAAGAAACCCTGTCCTGATGAAGGTTACATCTTAGATACCGAAACGCTGCGTCGACAACTTGTGTTCATGTGTTTTTAATTTATTTCTCTGTACCCATGTACATTTCTAAGTACATTTTTATATTGTTTTTAACTGGCACTATATATTAATTTTTGTATACCGTGAATTAAAAATTGTACAATTACATAAATCTTGTGTTTTGAATTGTGTTTTTGGAATTTTCCCTCAATATTTGTGATTTATTTTTCATGTGGTTATGGCACCCATTGGCTAATTGCCTTCCCCCCCCCACCCCCCACCTCATCATTCCTTTAACTGAGGAAATTCTCCTTCTCTGCCTAAATTATAGGCCAGCTAGGGACTACTTTTTTGTTTGTTACTGTTGCTTTCTCCTCGTCCCCGATCGGATTTGAGAGGAGACCTCCCTTCTACTTATTTGCCTTATCTATGAAATACAGCGCATTCCTTTCCTCCTTTACTGTGCTGGCATACAATGGCTGACTTGCGCTGCATTGCCTTACACCATATCAATGAGGCCATGAAAAGTCATGCACAGTGGCTTTACATGGCCTGAAATATATGGCTCTGCAGTGTGCGTCACCAGAGCATCATTAAAAGTGACGTTCCTGCAGCGCACTGGACTTATTATTTATTTTTGTTTTTTGGCTACAAGAATATCAATTGCAGCTGCTAATTCTATTATCCAGCGCAGCTATCTGTACCTTTTCAATATATTTGCTGATAAATGAGTTAACGTGTGAGATGGGTAAACAATATTCTTGAACACTGATGGTTGCATACTTCTCAGTCCGTTGGAAGCCAGCAATCTCTGCCTACTAAGAATTAAGTCACAATTGGAAGAGTCTAGTTGTTGAGAAAGAGGTTTGTTTCTTAAAATGTTATTTCCCCAGTGTCCCACTACCAATCGGATCAAAATGGGGTTTCTGGTTGGCTATCTTATGCACCTAAGCTAAGCAAAACCCACCAATCTAGTCAAGGTAAGAGAGTTAGACACCCAAGATAACCCCTGCTCCCTCCTCTTGGTAGCTTGACAGAGCGGTCAGGCTTATCCCAGAGGCAATGTATCAAGCGTTTGCCCAACAAATACACACACCAGTGACACAATAAATACACCACAAAAGAGGCTCCACTGACTGTTATATAAAAATGTCTCATATTAGATACAACACATAGACCAAACATGATATAAACTATAAATCACTTTTCCAACTAGGCAATTGTCATAACATCACAGTTAGTGCATTACGATAAGACTTGTTGCACATGTTATAAAAGATCATAAATCCTGCGCATATTATCCCGCCACATTATATATTACTTGTTATCCTGACTATGCAAGGCATAAAATGACATATTCCTGTGAACCACGAAATGCAACTTGTAATGAAATATTGATCATCCCTACTGTTCATCCCTGAAAAATGCAGCCATCCAAATATACGTAATTACATCAGAGCAGGACAATACAGTAGTTAGGTAATGAGTACAAACATAGGAATCACCATAAAAGGTAATGCCCAACACTGTTGGGCTCTTATTACCTATAATACAGTAATTTGCACAACACATGGGTTGCTGGAACACCTGCACACCTACTGCATGAATTATGGTAATTTGAGCAGTTCTTGGGATGTGGCAAAATCCTAATGGAAATCAGAGTCATCTGATTAAAAGGCCCACACAGTGTCTAAAACCATGGAGTCATAGCCCCTGAACTAATACTCAAAATGTCTTTGATCTGGACTTAACTTCAAACAAACTTCAGAAGTGCACAACACTCCCATTCAATCCCCAGCCCTGGCTCCAGACACACTGCAGTGGGGTAGAGACAGCATTGTGAAAGGCAGACACAGCCCTGTTCAGGTGCAGGAGACAACTCCTCCCACCACTCTAGCTAAGGAAGACCCATCAGGATATGCAGGGCACACATCAGCTCCCTTTTTAACTGTCTAGAGTGAATGCAGAAAACATGCCCCTATCAGTCTAAACCAGACATTGATTGGAGTCAGGCTGCAAAACACAATAAGTCATAAGCACAGAGAATTGGGCACTTTCTAAAAATGACATTTCTAAAATAGTAATGAAAAATTCACTTTTACCAATAGGCAGGATTTATCAGTACTATTCCAGAATATACCAAACATGGTAACAATACTCCATTTAGATCAGTAATTACTACTGAAACACATATCAGGGAATTCCCAATACAAACCTATGAGAGGTGCAGCCTCACAGCTGTGAAAAATCAAATTGGCTTTTTGTCACTACCACGACATGCCACACAACAAAGACACATGTCCTACCCTTTACCATACACAGCACCCTGCCTGTAGGTCTACCTAAGGCCTATCTTAGGGGTGACCTATATGTAGCAAAAGAGGTTTTCCAGACTTGGCAAGTAACTGTAAATGCCAAGTCACTGTGGCCGCAAACTGCGCAAGCAGGCCCTGCAGTGCAGAGGACTGAGACAGGTTTGAATGGCTACTTCTGTGGGTGGTGCAACCAGCGCTGCAGGCCCACTAGGAGGATTTAATTTAAAAGCCTTGGGTATATAGTATACCACTGTACAAGGGGCATATAGGTAAATTGAATGTGTCTAACAGGTGTAGACCAATCATACCAAGTTTACAGCAGAGAGAACATGCACTTTTGCCCTGATCACCAGTGGTGAAGTGGGCAGAGTCCTTACACCAACAAAAACAGAAAAATTACAGGAGGAAGGCGAAAAAGTTTGGGAACAACCCTGCAAAAAGGGTCAGGTCCAACAATATCTATATGCAAAACATTTAGATTAATTCTCACAATTCTAGAATAATTCTGAGATTTATAATCTTGTAAAATTAGAGAGTGGCTCAGTTAACTGGCACGAAAATCTAATTAAGAAAGTTGCAAAATGCCTGAAAGTGGAACAGAGGAAAAGTTGTAAAGAAGATGAGGAGGAGGGGCTCAACAAAGCATGCCGCCTGGTTTGACACAACCTGTCAGTCAACAAAAAATGCACTAAAGGTTTTAAGGAAAAGCACTGGCAAAGCCGATGGGTCTGGAGTTGGCCCCAGATTTCTGGCAATTCTGTTTTTGTTTTGTCATGTTTTTGCGAAACTTTATTGTTGGGGAATATCTCAGGCCCTTATCAATCTAAAAAAATAATTAGCTACAGGCAAGAAAGTTTTTTTGGTTTAAAAAAACGCACATTGCCATACAACTCCCTGGCGCTGAAGGGGACTACTTTGTGTGTGGATGTGTTCCTTGTGAAAGGGTGGAATGCCGTAACTCATAGTGAAGTCAGCCAATGGCTAAAGTGGACTCATACATTTCCCCTTAATGCATGGTGGAGTGGATGGAAGACAAGGGTGAATGACACCAACCACAGACTAATAGATGAACTCTGGGTGTACCCCTATATGTGATTATGTTATACACATAATTTTAGTAAAATCTAAAGGTCTTGACTAAAACAGACCTAAAAAAAAGTCAATAAGGCTTGCATTGGCTGCGAGCCTTTTGCCTCTGAGAAAGAAACAAACAAACAAATAAGGCAAGAAAGAAAGAGCGAAAAAGAAGGAAAGAGGGGAAATGGAGAGAAAGGGAAAAGGAAAAAGAAGAAAAGGAAGAAAAAGGAAGAGGAGGAAAGAAAAAGGAAAAAGAGAAGGCAAGAAATTTAAGTAAATATGAAAAGAAGGCAAGAAAAAAAAGATGGAAAGAAAGAGTGAAGAAAAGAGAAAGATAGAGAGAAGAAAAGAAAGACCGGAAGGCAGGAATGAAATAAGGAGAAAGAAAGAAAGAAAAAAGAATGAATGAAAGAAAGTGGAAGAAGGAGAAAGAAAGAGAGAAGGAGGAGGAGAAGCAAAGATACACCAAAGAAGGAAAGAAAGAAAAAGAAAGAATGCAAGAATGAAAAAATGAAAAAGAAAGAAAAATGGAAAAGGAAAGAAAGAAAGAAAAAGAATGAGAGAAGAGAAGAAAGAAAGAAAGAAAGAAGTAGAGAAAGAAGTAGAAAGAAAGGAAGAAAGAAAGAAAGAAAGAAAGAAAGAACGAAAGAAAGAGAAAGAAAAAAGAAAAAAGAGGATAACACAATATAGAACAGTTTCAAATGGGTACAATCTGATCTAATGTGCTGTGAAATAGTAGCAGTCAGAAAAACAAACACTCCAAAAGGAACTTACAATCACATTGGCAGGAGATGGGATCTGTTGATGATAGAATCTGCTTGAGATGTGTCCTGCTATCAAACCAGGCTCTAAATACAAAGGCATAGCTACAGTAGTCAAAAAGGAAAAACAAAAACTCTTGCACTGAAGGCAACTAGCTTGTGTGCGGATGTGCTCATTGTGAAAGAGCAAAATGTAGTCATTGTGAATGAAGTTAACCAGTGGCTCAAGTAGCCTGAACCCCTGCCCCATGTTATATGCTGTAGTGGACAGAAGCAACATGTCAATGATACAACTACAGACCAATGGATAAAAAGAGGTGGCGGAAAGCAACCCATTTTAATAACATCAAAATGCCTTGGTAACTCCAGACCTAAAATGCATAAAGAGACCAACTGACACCCCCCACGTTGTATAAATATTATAAAACCCAGCAGTCTCAGTATAAAGCTTTGTTACATAGGAGAAAACTGGCTGAAAATAATCAACTGCTACTGATTATTTCCTCAAGTGATATAATAACAAAACGCCAATGCTGCCATTCACACTTAACCATCAATTTGCACAGCTCACTTTTGACTTAAACATAAGGTGAGAGGGTCTGATTTTCTTGAATGAATCTGAGTTTTTTATTTTCTTTTTACTTCATATGATTATTTGATCATCTTTTTTTGCAAAACATTTTATCAAGTTCAAAAACAATATATACCATACAATATTTCGAAAACATTCCAATATATTAAAACACTCCCCTTTATTTTCTCATTCACCCAACCACTCATATGTGAATCACTTACATACACTCTCATACACTCAACAATACCATCGAAATATTTACAATAAATCAGAGAATAATAATGCACTGTATTTCAAATGCTGCCATAGATATGTGCTTGATGCATATTTTTAGTTGTTTTAACAGAATCTTATATCTTGAACAGTATTCTTATGGCATAGCAAACACCAGGTCTACGCGTTTCGAACTCTTTTCAATCTCGAGTTCTCATCAGGACCACACTGTGGGATGAAGAAGTGGGAGACCTTCGTTAGAAATGGATTGTCTGCCATATTAGAAGCCACCAGGTAGCTCAACAGCCACTATTGAACATCTTACCTCATTCTTGTATCACAATTAATTGTGACATCAATATCACGACGCTGGACAACCTGAGTAACATTAAAGGACACCGCTTAGTTCAGCCTTACACCATAAACAACCGTCTAATACAATCAACCTAACTTAGTTGATATCACTCACCACTGTGTCTTGAATTCAGTGTTCTCCCTGAAAGCAAAAGCAAAGGCATTCTGGTCTTAGAATGATTTAGACTGAATTTTATCTCTTGGGTCCTATTATTTAACCAATTATGGAAATTGATTAATTCCTCTTCTGGGCCGGTCCACACAAAGAAGACATCATCAATGAAGCGATTCCAATTATTTATCCAGTGGATAAAGGGATTGTTCTCATAGATAAATTTCTCCTCATAGGCTGACATATACAATATCGCCAGTTCCGGGGCAAAGGGGCACCCCATAGCCACACCTCCTGTTTGAAAATAAAAAGCTCCATCAAAGTTGAAGTAGTTACGTTTCAGTGAGAACGTAGCCAGTTGGATAATGAAATCCGTCTGTATTTTTTGTGGTTTGTCTCTTGTGTCCAATAGCTGTCTCAAGACTCCCAACCCTTCATCCTGTGGTATTTGTGTGTACAACAAAACCACAAGACTAAGGTAATTACCTACACCGAGGCTCTGAATTTTGCTAGTGAAAAAGGGGGAAAAAACGCTTTGTGCGCTGCACCGCCGACCTGAAAAACATGTAATGTTTTGTCATTTCAGGTTTCCGAGTCGGCTCCCCACAATGGCGTCCTTCAAACAAGGTATTTACACGCCGATTAGCACAGTTACCCCCAAGAGCTCTGGGCGATCACACCGTAATACACATGGTTTTTGGTTGCTTCCACAGGGACATCATTGAGACATCCCCTAAACTAAAAGAATCCAATAATTCAAAAGAATTTAAATAGGTAAGAAAACAAAAAGGGACCAAGAGCAGGAGACAGGGTTCAAACAAAAGGCTGTCTGATTGACCCATACATCTTTTGCTTTCAGGGAGAACACTGAATTCAAGACACAGTGGTGAGTGATATCAACTAAGTTAGGTTGATTGTATTAGACGGTTGTTTATGGTGTAAGGCTGAACTAAGCGGTGTCCTTTAATGTTACTCAGGTTGTCCAGCGTCGTGATATTGATGTCACAATTAATTGTGATACAAGAATGAGGTAAGATGTTCAATAGTGGCTGTTGAGCTACCTGGTGGCTTCTAATATGGCAGACAATCCATTTCTAACGAAGGTCTCCCACTTCTTCATCCCACAGTGTGGTCCTGATGAGAACTCGAGATTGAAAAGAGTTCGAAACGCGTAGACCTGGTGTTTGCTATGCCATAAGAATACTGTTCAAGATATAAGATTCTGTTAAAACAACTAAAAATATGCATCAAGCACATATCTATGGCAGCATTTGAAATACAGTGCATTATTATTCTCTGATTTATTGTAAATATTTCGATGGTATTGTTGAGTGTATGAGAGTGTATGTAAGTGATTCACATATGAGTGGTTGGGTGAATGAGAAAATAAAGGGGAGTGTTTTAATATATTTGAATGTTTTCGAAATATTGTATGGTATATATTGTTTTTGAACTTGATAAAATGTTTTGCAAAAAAAGATGATCAAATAATCATATGAAGTAAAAAGAAAATAAAAAACTCAGATTCATTCAAGAAAATCAGACCCTCTCACCTTATGTTTAAGTCAAAAGTGAGCTGTGCAAATTGATGGTTAAGTATGAATGGCGGAAAAGTGCCAGGGCTCGATTTTGAAACTACCAAACTTGTTTATTCAGCTGGTGTAAACCTTCATTGTTTAGTTTCTAGAAGGTATGCAATCGTCATTTTTTTCAACATTTCAAAAATATTTACACATTTCGGCAATATACAGAGAGAGAAAAAACATCCCTTCTACTGGGGATACAATGTAAACAACATTTCTTACATTTCCAATATTGCAGTATATTCAAACTGACATAAATAAAGAAAAATCAAAAACAGTTACTTATTCAATATTTCGAGAAAAACAGAATTAAATCGAGTACACCAAATGAGGTTGTGGTATATTAGTTGTGTGATTTACGCTGCCCTATATTATTTTGCGTTTCTTTTCAACAGCCAAATCGCCGACGCGTTTCCAAACCCTTTGTGTAGTCAATGGGGTTCTTCCTCAGGGCTGGGCTGTATACCTATGGTGTGAAGATTAGGGACATTTATTACCTCCTTTTCCTATGATTCAAAATAGCCTCGTATGCAAGCGAAGCTTGTGAGGATATTACCTTATTTCACGCAGTCTCTTTTTTCAAAGATTGGGCATCGAGTGAGCTTGAATTTTACACCAACACCTAAACAAAGGTAAGGTTTGGCGATTATACTCTGTATATCAGTTTTACACTTCCATTTAAAAGGGTAGTTCTCAGTATAAAATGTGGTGGCACTTACGTGGTATTTATAGGTTGTTTTCTTAACTCAGGCTGTTCTTAGAAAGTAGTCAGTTTACGCGTTCCCCGGTCATTCTGTGAAGTTTGAGAGTTAATAATCAGTCCCGGTCTGACATGTCATAATATTTAACTAAGAATTAAACATGTGCGTTGCTTACTTGAAAGGAGCGCGGCGGTCGACCCTAGCTTTTCTTCCAAATCAGTGGGCGGTAATGTTCAATGCTGGTTCTGTGAGAAAATTGAGAACGGTGTCTACCAGTTGTTCTACGATAATATCAATGTTTACTTGAACTTGTGTTGCGCTATGCGTCATACCTTGGTCGTGGGGTCTCTAGCTGCGCTCTGGATCCTATAAAGTCGCGCTGTTCTCGCTCAATGTGGTGATGGTCAAATGAATTCTGCCGACCCGGTGGGACGCGATTTCCTGTTTATGTATGTTGCTAAGTATTGTGGGATTTGTAGTCCTGCAATCTAATTGCATGTTCCACGGCCTGTATTTTGATGCTACAAATTTTAAAGGGGTAAAGTGCCAAACCACAATAACTATGCTCACTTTAAATAATATGTTTCTCAGCGACTGTGGGGTTCACGGGGGACTCATTGATAGGATCTTTGTAGTTCGGACATTTCATTCAGGCCGTCCATCACACAATTGTATTTTAAAATTAGATACGCTTCTTGTTTGAGTAACATGGCATCGATGTTTCCTCCTCTGGGAGGAACTTTCATCGCTTGTAATACAGTCCACTTGAAATCATTTTCATTGTGTTTTTGATCCACATAGTGTTGCACCATTGGTGCAGTCAGAACTTTGTTTTTAATTCTGGATTTGTGTTGGGTTATTCGCTGATTGACTTTTTGGGTGGTTTTGCCTATGTACAGCTTCGGACAAGGGCACATGACTGCATATATTACGTTCGATGTTTTACAATTAGAGAATCCTTTGTGCGTCCATTTTGTGGATTTAAATGTAAACTCATCACCTTCTATTGTGTTGGGGCAGGAGGCACATGAACCACATTTGTGATGGCCAATTACTGGTGGGAGTTTCCATAATGTGCGTAAGTCTGCTTTAACTTGACTTACTCCTAGATCGGCTCTGACAATGCGTTGTCCAATGCTTCTGTTCTTCTTCAGAGCAAACAATGGCTGTTCCATCGGGACTTCCGAATTTTTGATCAAATGCCAGTTTTTTAAAATAATGGATTTGAACTTGTTGGTGTATGGCCCAAAAGTGGTGACACATACAGGCCGTTCTAGGGGTTTGGTTTCCTTCTGAGTTTTCAATAACTCCTCACGTGGTGTGTGCCAGGCTCGGGTGGTAGAGTGTTTCAGTAGCTTGGGGGGATAGCCCCTATGTTGTAATTGATCACTCAGTATTTTTGAATGGATCAAGAAGTCTTCCTTCCTGGAGCAATTTCGTCGGATTCTCAGCATTTGCCCGTAAGGTAGGTTGGATTTTAAACTTTTGGGATGGTAGCTGGCGTAGTGCAAAATGGTATTCTTATCGGTGTCTTTTCGGTGAAGGGTGGTTGTCAACTCGTTTTCATAGGGAAAAACCACCACATCCAAAAAAGTCAATGATGTTCTGCTGGATGTCATTGTGAATTGTATGTCTGGGTGTCTGGTGTTGAGCCACTGATGGAACTGGGTGAGCATTTCTTCAGACCCTTTCCATTGGCACCAGATGTCATCAATAAAACGATACCATTTAGTGATGTTTTGGTAAAATGGGTTATTGTGGAAGATGAAGCGCTCCTCATACAGGGCCATGAAGAGCACCGCCATTTCTGGGGCATAAGGACACCCCATGGCGGTGCCCTTCACCTGCACGAAGAACGCGTCCATGAACCGGAAGTAGTTCCTTTTGAGTGCTATTCTCGCTAAGTCAATGATAAAGTCTGTTGGGACTCTGTGTGGTCTGGGTCTTGTGTCTAAATAGTATTCCATTGCTTCCAAACCCTCTTGTTGGGGGATTTGAGTGTACAAGGAGGCGACATCAAAAGATACCATCAACTCCTGGTTGACATCAAATGGGGTACCTTCGATTTTATTGATGAAGTCCCTGGTATCTTTTAAATATGATCTTACTTCCGACAAAAAAGGCTTTAGGAACACATCCACATATTTGGCCAATGGTTCCAGTATTGAGTCACACCCGGAGACGATGGGTCTCCCCGGTGGTTCGGATAAACTTTTATGAATTTTCGGAAGAAAATAAATTACTGGAATACGTGGACTTTTTTTATCTAGATATTGGAACTCTTTCATTCCTAGTATCCCTTTGTCCCGACCCTCCGTTATTTTGATGAGAATCTCCGCTCTTATTTGTGAAGTGGGGTCCTCTTTCACTTCTCTGTACCATTCGGTATTCTTAATTTGACTGTTGGCTTCAGCAATGTACTTGTTTCGATCCCAGACCACCAGGGCGCCCCCTTTGTCTGCGGGTTTAAGTACTATGGATTCGTCATTGCGTAAACTATTCAAAGCTGTTTCTTGGTCTCTACTGATGTTCCTCTTGAGGAACATCTTCTGTTTGCTTAATTGTGTGATGGAGGATAGAATGATCTGTTCAAAGGCTATTATTTCTTTCGGAATTGCGTATGTTGGGGGTACGAATGTAGATTTATTGGATAGATTAGAGGGTTCGTTCACTCTGGTGTCCTCCCTGTTGTGAAAGAAAGCTTTTAATCGTAATTTGCGGCAAAACTCGAGTGCTTCAATTTTTAGGTGTGTCAGGTCGGTATTGGCTGTAGGTACGAATTTGAGTCCTAGTTCTAATACGGACTTTTCGTGTGTGGTTAGTACTTTGTCAGAAATGTTCACTATGGAGGTGGAACCTACGTTTTGTACTGGGTTCTTCGTGTTCGCATTTCCCATGGTTGGGGCTGCGGTTTGAATCTTACTCTTCCCCTGCCTTCGCCCTTCTCTAAAAAAGGATTTCTTTTGGATGATCCCTCCCTGGGGTCTGAGTCGTTAGCTGATTCGGAGGATGAACTTTCCGAAAAAGTTAAAAATCTATTTTTGGACCTCCCTTGGAATTGTGACAACGCTCTTCGCGATTCAGTTTGGGTGTAATAGTCCTCCTTAAGGTATGGGTAAACTGATTCGATTTTAAAGGACTTGACGTCTTTATCAAATTTGTTGGACCTGAAGTTTATGGTGTTGTCCCTAAATGTTGCAATTTCTTTATTGATCTTTTCCAGTAAAGCTTTAGCTTCATCAACTGTATGGTTATCTTCAATGGCTTTAATTAATCCCTCTATCTCCTCCTTTTCTTTATCGCAAATTCTCTTTGCTGTCTCACCAGTGTGGACCATGAGGTCTCTGCTGCACTTCGTCGCTATATAGCTAAAGCCCTTTTTGTACAAAAAGGGCTTTAGCTATATAGCGACCACACTGTTGAGACAGCAAAGAGAATTTGCGATAAAGAAAAGGAGGAGATAGAGGGATTAATTAAAGCCATTGAAGATAACCATACAGTTGATGAAGCTAAAGCTTTACTGGAAAAGATCAATAAAGAAATTGCAACATTTAGGGACAACACCATAAACTTCAGGTCCAACAAATTTGATAAAGACGTCAAGTCCTTTAAAATCGAATCAGTTTACCCATACCTTAAGGAGGACTATTACACCCAAACTGAATCGCGAAGAGCGTTGTCACAATTCCAAGGGAGGTCCAAAAATAGATTTTTAACTTTTTCGGAAAGTTCATCCTCCGAATCAGCTAACGACTCAGACCCCAGGGAGGGATCATCCAAAAGAAATCCTTTTTTAGAGAAGGGCGAAGGCAGGGGAAGAGTAAGATTCAAACCGCAGCCCCAACCATGGGAAATGCGAACACGAAGAACCCAGTACAAAACGTAGGTTCCACCTCCATAGTGAACATTTCTGACAAAGTACTAACCACACACGAAAAGTCCGTATTAGAACTAGGACTCAAATTCGTACCTACAGCCAATACCGACCTGACACACCTAAAAATTGAAGCACTCGAGTTTTGCCGCAAATTACGATTAAAAGCTTTCTTTCACAACAGGGAGGACACCAGAGTGAACGAACCCTCTAATCTATCCAATAAATCTACATTCGTACCCCCAACATACGCAATTCCGAAAGAAATAATAGCCTTTGAACAGATCATTCTATCCTCCATCACACAATTAAGCAAACAGAAGATGTTCCTCAAGAGGAACATCAGTAGAGACCAAGAAACAGCTTTGAATAGTTTACGCAATGACGAATCCATAGTACTTAAACCCGCAGACAAAGGGGGCGCCCTGGTGGTCTGGGATCGAAACAAGTACATTGCTGAAGCCAACAGTCAAATTAAGAATACCGAATGGTACAGAGAAGTGAAAGAGGACCCCACTTCACAAATAAGAGCGGAGATTCTCATCAAAATAACGGAGGGTCGGGACAAAGGGATACTAGGAATGAAAGAGTTCCAATATCTAGATAAAAAAAGTCCACGTATTCCAGTAATTTATTTTCTTCCGAAAATTCATAAAAGTTTATCCGAACCACCGGGGAGACCCATCGTCTCCGGGTGTGACTCAATACTGGAACCATTGGCCAAATATGTGGATGTGTTCCTAAAGCCTTTTTTGTCGGAAGTAAGATCATATTTAAAAGATACCAGGGACTTCATCAATAAAATCGAAGGTACCCCATTTGATGTCAACCAGGAGTTGATGGTATCTTTTGATGTCGCCTCCTTGTACACTCAAATCCCCCAACAAGAGGGTTTGGAAGCAATGGAATACTATTTAGACACAAGACCCAGACCACACAGAGTCCCAACAGACTTTATCATTGACTTAGCGAGAATAGCACTCAAAAGGAACTACTTCCGGTTCATGGACGCGTTCTTCGTGCAGGTGAAGGGCACCGCCATGGGGTGTCCTTATGCCCCAGAAATGGCGGTGCTCTTCATGGCCCTGTATGAGGAGCGCTTCATCTTCCACAATAACCCATTTTACCAAAACATCACTAAATGGTATCGTTTTATTGATGACATCTGGTGCCAATGGAAAGGGTCTGAAGAAATGCTCACCCAGTTCCATCAGTGGCTCAACACCAGACACCCAGACATACAATTCACAATGACATCCAGCAGAACATCATTGACTTTTTTGGATGTGGTGGTTTTTCCCTATGAAAACGAGTTGACAACCACCCTTCACCGAAAAGACACCGATAAGAATACCATTTTGCACTACGCCAGCTACCATCCAAAAAGTTTAAAATCCAACCTACCTTACGGGCAAATGCTGAGAATCCGACGAAATTGCTCCAGGAAGGAAGACTTCTTGATCCATTCAAAAATACTGAGTGATCAATTACAACATAGGGGCTATCCCCCCAAGCTACTGAAACACTCTACCACCCGAGCCTGGCACACACCACGTGAGGAGTTATTGAAAACTCAGAAGGAAACCAAACCCCTAGAACGGCCTGTATGTGTCACCACTTTTGGGCCATACACCAACAAGTTCAAATCCATTATTTTAAAAAACTGGCATTTGATCAAAAATTCGGAAGTCCCGATGGAACAGCCATTGTTTGCTCTGAAGAAGAACAGAAGCATTGGACAACGCATTGTCAGAGCCGATCTAGGAGTAAGTCAAGTTAAAGCAGACTTACGCACATTATGGAAACTCCCACCAGTAATTGGCCATCACAAATGTGGTTCATGTGCCTCCTGCCCCAACACAATAGAAGGTGATGAGTTTACATTTAAATCCACAAAATGGACGCACAAAGGATTCTCTAATTGTAAAACATCGAACGTAATATATGCAGTCATGTGCCCTTGTCCGAAGCTGTACATAGGCAAAACCACCCAAAAAGTCAATCAGCGAATAACCCAACACAAATCCAGAATTAAAAACAAAGTTCTGACTGCACCAATGGTGCAACACTATGTGGATCAAAAACACAATGAAAATGATTTCAAGTGGACTGTATTACAAGCGATGAAAGTTCCTCCCAGAGGAGGAAACATCGATGCCATGTTACTCAAACAAGAAGCGTATCTAATTTTAAAATACAATTGTGTGATGGACGGCCTGAATGAAATGTCCGAACTACAAAGATCCTATCAATGAGTCCCCCGTGAACCCCACAGTCGCTGAGAAACATATTATTTAAAGTGAGCATAGTTATTGTGGTTTGGCACTTTACCCCTTTAAAATTTGTAGCATCAAAATACAGGCCGTGGAACATGCAATTAGATTGCAGGACTACAAATCCCACAATACTTAGCAACATACATAAACAGGAAATCGCGTCCCACCGGGTCGGCAGAATTCATTTGACCATCACCACATTGAGCGAGAACAGCGCGACTTTATAGGATCCAGAGCGCAGCTAGAGACCCCACGACCAAGGTATGACGCATAGCGCAACACAAGTTCAAGTAAACATTGATATTATCGTAGAACAACTGGTAGACACCGTTCTCAATTTTCTCACAGAACCAGCATTGAACATTACCGCCCACTGATTTGGAAGAAAAGCTAGGGTCGACCGCCGCGCTCCTTTCAAGTAAGCAACGCACATGTTTAATTCTTAGTTAAATATTATGACATGTCAGACCGGGACTGATTATTAACTCTCAAACTTCGCAGAATGACCGGGGAACGCGTAAACTGACTACTTTCTAAGAACAGCCTGAGTTAAGAAAACAACCTATAAATACCACGTAAGTGCCACCACATTTTATACTGAGAACTACCCTTTTAAATGGAAGTGTAAAACTGATATACAGAGTATAATCGCCAAACCTTACCTTTGTTTAGGTGTTGGTGTAAAATTCAAGCTCACTCGATGCCCAATCTTTGAAAAAAGAGACTGCGTGAAATAAGGTAATATCCTCACAAGCTTCGCTTGCATACGAGGCTATTTTGAATCATAGGAAAAGGAGGTAATAAATGTCCCTAATCTTCACACCATAGGTATACAGCCCAGCCCTGAGGAAGAACCCCATTGACTACACAAAGGGTTTGGAAACGCGTCGGCGATTTGGCTGTTGAAAAGAAACGCAAAATAATATAGGGCAGCGTAAATCACACAACTAATATACCACAACCTCATTTGGTGTACTCGATTTAATTCTGTTTTTCTCGAAATATTGAATAAGTAACTGTTTTTGATTTTTCTTTATTTATGTCAGTTTGAATATACTGCAATATTGGAAATGTAAGAAATGTTGTTTACATTGTATCCCCAGTAGAAGGGATGTTTTTTCTCTCTCTGTATATTGCCGAAATGTGTAAATATTTTTGAAATGTTGAAAAAAATGACGATTGCATACCTTCTAGAAACTAAACAATGAAGGTTTACACCAGCTGAATAAACAAGTTTGGTAGTTTCAAAATCGAGCCCTGGCACTTTTCTTCTTTAATAACGTTTACATTGTCCAGCCAGGACCCGTAGGACAAAACCCCTTCATGTATAGACTAAGTATGAATGGCAGCATTGGCGTTTTGTTATTATATTACTTGAGGCTGTGGCTTGGCCTTGCTGCTTGGGAGCCCGGACCCAGTGGTGTTTACTGATTATTTCCTAGCAGAATCTTGATGGTGGTCCGAAATGCAATTGGTTGGAAACCCCTAATCGGTTGTAAGTATAGACACAAAGGTGGTCTGGTTAGAGTACTTAAGAGAAATATATGGAACGGAGTCAACCAAGGAAGCATTTACTGGATATGTATATGATGAAAATGTGTTGCATTTAATAGCTACAAGGATGACAAGAAAGATAATTGTCTCTCTTAGTCGATTGGGAGCAGCAGGTTGCGACAACATACCTACATTTCATATAAAAATTAATATTGATTGGTGGGCAAAGGTTCATGGCTAGGTCTTTCGTTGGGCTACCATTAATTTGGAAAAGAGCAGTGATTAAACCCATTCACAAGAAAGATGATAATGCACCCCTCAAAAACTAAGGCTAATTAGCTCAATTAATGTGGCTGCAAAAGTATACACACAAATCTTACTCCTCGTTGTGAAGAACAGGATTGAAGATCACAACCTAATACCAGTAGGACAGATAGATTTTGAAAAAGGCCATACCACACTGGATCACTGCCATACTCTGCAGTTGATAGCCTAGTAATTGATTGAACAGTGGGGTAAGTTCAATGGCTGATTTGACGATTTCCCTGAAGCATTCGACCTGGTGAGATGTCATCTGTTGTGGGAAAACTTGCATCTGATAGACATCCTGAAAGGCATTTTGTCAGTTCTTATGAAAACTACGTAGGTCCAACTTGATAAAAGGAGGGATAAATGTGGGCGGGTTCTTTGTTCAGAAAAATCCCAGTAATAATGGCCTTAGATATGGTTATGTGCTGGCCCCCACTTTGTGTACCTTTTTCTTTACAGATCTACCACAAATGATGTTGAATACTGATTTGTTTTTTCAGAGCATGGCGCATGTCCAAATCCCATGTGTGCTGTATGGAGAAGATTGGCTGATAATCGATTCTACTCAAATTGGGTTCTATAGATAGCCACAGTTGTTCTACAAATAGTTTAGTAGCCCAATATTAAATATAGGGAAAACGACAATTTTAGCAATTAGTGCCAAATCTAAACTTTTTTGTGGTACATTGATAAAATAAAAGAAGAAAAGGGGCTAATTTAAAATATTTAGCTACGATCCTCCATATAAACCTTAAATGGAATATGCAGGTAGAACAAAATTAAATCCCAAGCTCTTGCTTGTATAGCAGGCCTCAAGAAATTTGACAGAGATCATGGAGGTCCTTCATTGGTGCCATTTATAAAGTGATGGTCTAGCCAAGGCCCTATATGGTGCAGATACCCTTTGTCTCAACCAGAAAAATCATCGGGACCATGTAGAACAATGCTGCATCAAATATTTGCTGGCCCTTTGAAAGTCTTCAGGGGTTCAAGGGATATGGCCGGAATTAAATTTAATATATTGAAAATATACAGCTTCAGACCTTCAGCTACTTGAACAAGTTTCCTGCGAGTATGCAATTGAAAGTTGCCAGCTCTTGCATCAAAGATGAACTACACAGTGAATTAAATGAACACAGAACCTAAGAAAGTAGTATTTTGCAGCGAGGTGGTACTGCTTCACACCTCTGAGAAGATTATCGTACCTCTTAAACCGTATCAAACAGAATTACGAGCTCTACAACTTGTGGAATACAACAAACATGATCTGATTTACCTTGAAACAAAGAAAGCAACACATTTCTGGATCCTTTTGGGAGGTGGTAGGAATGTTTCCTTACATTTAACATTTATCAAATCCAGAGCTCAGCCAAGCCATTTAAAAATTTCAGATAGGTTTACATTATTTTCCTGGAATTCCAGAAACAGCAATGATGCTGCATCAAAATAATCAGAACTTTCTTTGTATCTAAGGTGGAAAAGCTTCCAATACACGTATTTTACTTATTCGGTTTATGATCCTTTTTTCAATTGGTCTTGATTACCAGAAGACACTCGGGGGTATATTCACAAGAACGTGTGATAACTACCTGAAGAGTAGTGTAACGCAACTTTCAACATCACAACCTATTGTGGGAAAATAACCCTGTGTTAACGTGGAATTCACAACGCAGCGATAGCATACGATAGACACCAGATAACGCATCAAATGTTCGTGTGAAAATCAATGCCATGCCGCAAAAATGCGATACGCAACACTAAAAAACATGGGATGACTCCAATTGCGGTACAAAAAGTAGCGAAAACCAGCCACAGGCCTTCAAATCCCACACGTCTGGTGGGACAATGCACAATAAAAAACACAGAAATAACATACCAGAAACAAGCCAAAGTACGTAGCAACATGGATGCACCCTGACCCAGCACAGAGGCCAACTCGAACCCCACAACCCCCACAGACCACCGGCAAGGAACAACGGGGCCAGGGAAGGTGAAGGAGAAGAGGGAGAGGAAGACGGGGCACAGACCTCAGGAAAACAAGACCAGCGTCACAGAGGTGACAGAACACTATCAGCAACTGACCCACAAGCAGGCCACCTGGAATGCAGTCAGAGTGCCGAGGAGGCCAATAGGCACCGGCATGACGTGACAACTTAAACCAGGCACAAAAGGCAGCAATGGCAACAGGAGGTGGCAGTCCAGCTCACCAGGAGGAGCTGGTGGAAACCCAGGCCACAGTCATCAGTGAGGAGACGTTGCAAGGAGTAGGGAGTACAGACACAGCTCAAGAGGACCTGACACAACATCATTAGGGAGTGCAACGAACAGGGACTGGGGGAAACAAGGGGAAATGGGCACAATGGCACACATGTACAATGAGATGTAGCACACTGCACACCCACAGTTACTCAGGATCATGTCCCAGAGCCCCGTGGCACACTGTAGCACACACACATAGCAAGAACAGCACACCCACATTGACGACAACATTGTATAATGCACATAGCCGACACTGCAGAACAGAGGACACAAATGGCTCCGCACATGCACAGAAACATGCCTACTACATCTGACAGAGCCGGAAACTGTGAAATGGAAATGTACGCGTACGACCTCTCATCCGTCAAATAGCCCAAATGTACCCTGTCCCGCAGAAGAATCCAGCACCTCCCAAACAGTCACAATGTACAATGCCATACAGTCTGCATGCAAACCAGCACAATGCGCCAACATACATGTCAACACAATGTCAACATGCATCTCCCCTTCACATTGCAGAGGGGAACACAACACATTCAGCATAGAACAGAATACAAAACATCTGGGATGCCAGAGAGAAACACCACACCCTCGACACCGACGCTCTACAACAGCCCATGGATATCTCACGCAACCCCCCACCAAGCTCCTCAGAGGAGAACACTGAGCCTGCAACAGACCATACAGCAGGAAGCACCCACAAGCACAGATGGCTCACGACACTTCACCCACACATGGCAACCCAGTGTCATGTGTCAGCACGCCAAAAGGAGGTGGCCCAACAGGTGTGGATGGGGGCCGAACCCATGGAATGCGAACAGGAACACATACGTCGGTTTCTATCACCCTTCAGGGACCACCTACACCCCACTATGGAGATCCACACTGCCATAGAGACACATGCAGATACACATTCACAATACAGAAACACCCCCGGGGGCTCTCAAATAGCAGTCTCACACCCATGTTGGCTCTGCGTACGACGGCCATGGCCACTCCCCTTATGAATTGAGTAGGTGACAAAAAAAGCTACATGTTGAAGCTCCAACCCGCTGCCTGCGGTGACATGTCTGCATTCGATGTACACAGCACAATGTAATGTCATAGGGCCCAGGGCCCTCATGCATCCAACAAGACCACAGGGACACACGCATATATCATGTTGAACTGGCTGCGGGCACATGCGCTGAGCCCCTTTGTTGGCAGGGCCACATGTACAGTGACGCCTGTGCTGGATGTGTGTGGGGTGAGTGTAAGCCATTCCGCACAGAATGTCTGGTGCTGGCAACCACTTGAACATTGGACACTAGTGCAACAGAAACAGAAAACACATGCATAACAGAGTCAACTGCTGAGCAACATGGAGTGAGCTGGAGAAAGTCCAGAGGACAGGCAACATGCAAACAGAAGTGTCCAGGAGTTGCAGTGCACTGGGGTTGGGACACTGGCGATGAGCGTGCACATGTGAAGAAAAAGTCTTGGATTGTGTCCCTTCGATATATTCCTGATGCAGATGCAGTGGCGTGTGTTAGACTTGCATCATCTTCCCCATCAATGTCATAGGGCCCCCACAGTGTTTGAGGTGACATGGCTGCGCAACAGCTCCACAGCACAAAACTAAGCATGGGCGTAAAATCCGCTCCGCTCGCGGATTTTTCGGATTTTCGGCAAATCCGCAATCCGCGAACGCTCGCGAATTTGTCGAAAATCCGTGAATCCGCTCGCGGCGGATTTTTTGCTTGGTTGCGGCGCGCGGCGTGGTGCACGGCGTTCACTTTCCGTCATTTTAGCGTTTGCCGAGTTGTTTTTCTTTGCGAGTGACGCGCCATTTTAGATCTTGCTGCGTGTTCCCGCGGGAGTTTGTCGCCCGCGAATACGTACTCGCGGCTTGCCACCTTGCACAGCACACCTCGCGACAGTTCGCAATTGCGAACATGTAGTTGCGGCGGAAAGGAACAATCTCGCACTTGCGAAATAGAGATTTTGCAATTTCGCACAAGAAAATCACCAGCAAACAGGATAAACCTTCAGAAAATTATGATTTTTATCAGAATCACTCCTCAGGTTGACATTTGCATGGCCTTTTTTTTTGCAAGGAGTCCATTTTGGGGGGGGGGGGGAGGAAGGAAGTGCCCCACAGTCTCCAACTTCCTGTTCCTGTCCAGCAGGCTCCTCCCAGTGCTTTGTCCATCTCCTGGTCACTTTCATTTGGATCTGGAGCTGGAAGGATTACTTTTTGTGGGTGCTGCTGGATATTTGGATTTGAGGCCTTTTTGACTGTCTTTGGATCACTTTTGGATTAGAAATCAACTTTCACAAGTAAGTTTGTTTGGGGCATTACAGTTGCTGCAAGTACAATTTTGGAACTTTTTCAGAAAATTAAATAAATTATATTGTGGGTAGCCACAGTATCCAGTAGGACCAGGGTTGGTTATGGGTGCATGATACAACTGTTTTGTTGAATTTAAACACCATTGAGGCCATGGATGGGCTGGGATTGTGCAGATTTTATTGTTTTTTGTCGTTTTTTTGGGCCTGCTGGTGTGGCCCTTTGCCCAGGGGTGGTGAGTGTTGCATGGGCCTAGTCTTTCTGTGGGGTGTCTTCTTGAATTTAAACATAATTGAGGCCATGGATGGGCTGGGATTGTGCTTATTTTATTGTTTTTTGTCGTTTTTGGGGGGCTGCTGGTGTGGCCTTTTGCTTGCCCAGGGGTGGTGGTGGTGCATGGACTGAGTGTGCCTGTGGTGTTGTCTCACTCTCTTTGATGTAAACATCATGGATGGCATTGGATTGTGGTGATTTCTGGCTGTTTTTCTGTTTTTTGGGGGTGTACTGTTGATGTGGTCTGGCCATGTGGGTGGTGGTGGTGGCCATCTTGAGTGCTGGCTGGTACAGGCAACATGTGCTTGGGGTGTAAGGGGGCCATTTTGAGGAGAGGCAGTGTCTGAGGCCTGCACTTATTTTGCCTACTTTTCATCCCTTATGCCCAGGGGTAGTGAGTGTTGCATGGGCCTAGTGTTTCTGAGGGGTGTCTTCTTGAATTTAAACACCATTGAGGCCATGGATGGGCTGGGATTGTGCAGATTTTATTGTTTTTTGTCGTTTTTTTGGGCCTGCTGGTGTGGCCCTTTGCCCAGGGGTGGTGAGTGTTGCATGGGCCTAGTCTTTCTGTGGGGTGTCTTCTTGAATTTAAACACCATTGAGGCCATGGATGGGCTGGGATTGTGCAGATTTTATTGTTTTTTGTCGTTTTTTTGGGCCTGCTGGTGTGGCCCTTTGCCCAGGGGTGGTGAGTGTTGCATGGGCCTAGTCTTTCTGTGGGGTGTCTTCTTGAATTTAAACATAATTGAGGCCATGGATGGGCTGGGATTGTGCTTATTTTATTGTTTTTTGTCGTTTTTGGGGGGCTGCTGGTGTGGCCTTTTGCTTGCCCAGGGGTGGTGGTGGTGCATGGACTGAGTGTGCCTGTGGTGTTGTCTCACTCTCTTTGATGTAAACATCATGGATGGCATTGGATTGTGGTGATTTCTGGCTGTTTTTCTGTTTTTTGGGGGTGTACTGTTGATGTGGACTGGCCATGTGGGTGGTGGTGGTGGCCATCTTGAGTGCTGGCTGGTACAGGCAACATGTGCTTGGGGTGTAAGGGGGCCATTTTGAGGAGAGGCAGTGTCTGAGGCCTGCACTTATTTTGCCTACTTTTCATCCCTTATGCCCAGGGGTAGTGAGTGTTGCATGGGCCTAGTGTTTCTGAGGGGTGTCTTCTTGAATTTAAACACCATTGAGGCCATGGATGGGCTGGGATTGTGCAGATTTTATTGTTTTTTGTTGTTTTTTTGGGCCTGCTGGTGTGGCCCTTTGCCCAGGGGTGGTGAGTGTTGCATGGGCCTAGTCTTTCTGTGGGGTGTCTTCTTGAATTTAAACACCATTGAGGCCATGGATGGGCTGGGATTGTGCAGATTTTATTGTTTTTTGTCGTTTTTTTGGGCCTGCTGGTGTGGCCCTTTGCCCAGGGGTGGTGAGTGTTGCATGGGCCTAGTCTTTCTGTGGGGTGTCTTCTTGAATTTAAACATAATTGAGGCCATGGATGGGCTGGGATTGTGCTTATTTTATTGTTTTTTGTCGTTTTTGGGGGGCTGCTGGTGTGGCCTTTTGCTTGCCCAGGGGTGGTGGTGGTGCATGGACTGAGTGTGCCTGTGGTGTTGTCTCACTCTCTTTGATGTAAACATCATGGATGGCATTGGATTGTGGTGATTTCTGGCTGTTTTTCTGTTTTTTGGGGGTGTACTGTTGATGTGGACTGGCCATGTGGGTGGTGGTGGTGGCCATCTTGAGTGCTGGCTGGTACAGGCAACATGTGCTTGGGGTGTAAGGGGGCCATTTTGAGGAGAGGCAGTGTCTGAGGCCTGCACTTATTTTGCCTACTTTTCATCCCTTATGCCCAGGGGTAGTGAGTGTTGCATGGGCCTAGTGTTTCTGAGGGGTGTCTTCTTGAATTTAAACACCATTGAGGCCATGGATGGGCTGGGATTGTGCAGATTTTATTGTTTTTTGTCGTTTTTTTGGGCCTGCTGGTGTGGCCCTTTGCCCAGGGGTGGTGAGTGTTGCATGGGCCTAGTCTTTCTGTGGGGTGTCTTCTTGAATTTAAACACCATTGAGGCCATGGATGGGCTGGGATTGTGCAGATTTTATTGTTTTTTGTCGTTTTTTTGGGCCTGCTGGTGTGGCCCTTTGCCCAGGGGTGGTGAGTGTTGCATGGGCCTAGTCTTTCTGTGGGGTGTCTTCTTGAATTTAAACATAATTGAGGCCATGGATGGGCTGGGATTGTGCTTATTTTATTGTTTTTTGTCGTTTTTGGGGGGCTGCTGGTGTGGCCTTTTGCTTGCCCAGGGGTGGTGGTGGTGCATGGACTGAGTGTGCCTGTGGTGTTGTCTCACTCTCTTTGATGTAAACATCATGGATGGCATTGGATTGTGGTGATTTCTGGCTGTTTTTCTGTTTTTTGGGGGTGTACTGTTGATGTGGACTGGCCATGTGGGTGGTGGTGGTGGCCATCTTGAGTGCTGGCTGGTACAGGCAACATGTGCTTTGGGTGTAAGGGGGCCATTTTGAGGAGAGGCAGTGTCTGAGGCCTGCACTTATTTTGCCTACTTTTCATCCCTTATGCCCAGGGGTAGTGAGTGTTGCATGGGCCTAGTGTTTCTGAGGGGTGTCTTCTTGAATTTAAACACCATTGAGGCCATGGATGGGCTGGGATTGTGCAGATTTTATTGTTTTTTGTAGTTTTTTTGGGCCTGCTGGTGTGGCCCTTTGCCCAGGGGTGGTGAGTGTTGCATGGGCCTAGTCTTTCTGTGGGGTGTCTTCTTGAATTTAAACACCATTGAGGCCATGGATGGGCTGGGATTGTGCAGATTTTATTGTTTTTTGTCGTTTTTTTGGGCCTGCTGGTGTGGCCCTTTGCCCAGGGGTGGTGAGTGTTGCATGGGCCTAGTCTTTCTGTGGGGTGTCTTCTTGAATTTAAACACCATTGAGGCCATGGATGGGCTGGGATTGTGCAGATTTTATTGTTTTTTGTCGTTTTTTTGGACCTGCTGGTGTGGCCCTTTGCCCAGGGGTGGTGAGTGTTGCATGGGCCTAGTCTTTCTGTGGGGTGTCTTCTTGAATTTAAACATAATTGAGGCCATGGATGGGCTGGGATTGTGCTTATTTTATTGTTTTTTGTCGTTTTTGTGGGGCTGCTGGTGTGGCCTTTTGCTTGCCCAGGGGTGGTGGTGGTGCATGGACTGAGTGTGCCTGTGGTGTTGTCTCACTCTCTTTGATGTAAACATCATGGATGGCATTGGATTGTGGTGATTTCTGGCTGTTTTTCTGTTTTTTGGGGGTGTACTGTTGATGTGGACTGGCCATGTGGGTGGTGGTGGTGGCCATCTTGAGTGCTGGCTGGTACAGGCAGCAACATGTGCTTGGGGTGTAAGGGGGCCATTTTGAGGAGAGGCAGTGTCTGAGGCCTGCACTTATTTTGCCTACTTTTCATCCCTTATGCCCAGGGGTAGTGAGTGTTGCATACTTGCATGTCCCTAGTCTTTCTGTGGGGTGTCTTCAATGTAAACATCATGGATGGCATGGGATTGTGCTCATTTTTCTGTGTTTTGTCGATTTTTTGGGGTGTATAACTGAACTGATGTTCCTCTGTCTTCCATTGCTTTTAGGTGCACAAGAAGACTCAATAGAACCACCAGTGCCAGGAAGAAGTCCTGCAGCGGTGTGTGCAGCATAACGTCACGCGACGTCACGTCTGGACACAGAACCCTCTGCAACTCGTGCAACTGCTGCCTGCTGACCTGCTCTGAAGAAGATGGCCCCAAAAAAAGTAACCCGTAGCTCCTCTAGCAAGAAAGGTGCCAGTAAGGAGCAGAAGAAGCAAGTTACCAAGGACACTGGTGTGCCGCCCGCCCCTTTTTTTGTGAGTAAAAAAAAAAGTATGCCTGCAGCAGCTGCAGCGGGATCTGCTGGGGACCAAGCTGGCAGCAGCACCCCCGCTCCATTGGGCTCAGTGCCACCACCACCACCACGCCAACTTAAGTCCAAGCCCTTGAGTGCTGCAGAGGCAGCCAGTATACTTCTTCAATCACCATCGACCAGTGATGTTGGCTCATCGCAAGAAAGCAGCAGCAATGTCCCTCAATCAACACAGGTTGTTGTAGCTCATCTGACGAGTGTTGAACAACCACAGCGGCAACAACAATCACATGTGCAAGTACAAGCCCAAGTACATGTGGAAGGAGAGGCAGCGCAAGGAGATGCGCATGCAGAGGTGCATGGAGGGTCACAACAAGTGCCCACAATAGTTGTTCCTCCCGAAGTAGGGGCACATCAGGAAATCGACAATCAAGGCGAGGTATCATTTGAGGAAGCCACTCCTCCTGATGATCCTTCATTGTCTTCCACAACCCTAGCAAGGAAGAGATCAAGGGTGGTGTCTACATCCTCTTCAAGCACACCTCCTTCTGATGATACGGATCAAACTTGGGAACCAGCACCACAGCCGTCTGAGAGTGAGGCACACCATGATCCAACAAAGGTACTTAAGCGTAAAAGGAAGCTCGTCCAAAGTCTCAGACTTATGGAGTGTGATGAGGCTCAACAAGAAGTGGCGGATACTGCTGCTGATGAAGACTCTGCCAACGACGACCCAGTCATCATAAAGGTCACTGCAGCCCCAGCGGGCATGCAGCAAACAGACATTTTGACCCTAGCCCGAAGAGCTGCTGCGCGTGATGATGATGATGATGATGTTGTCGATGAGGAGGCAGTGGAAACACCACAATCATTGGAGTTAAGTAGTACACCAACTCGTCCCGCTTCCATATTTCTTTCTGGCAAGAAGAGACCTGCGTCAACCTCGACCTTAATTAGTGGCGGTGAAAGTGGAAAACGTACAAAAGTTGGCCAATCCAGATCCTCCACTTCATCTGGCATTAGCTTCATGACCACCACCACCAGTATCGCCGCCTCCTCCATGTCCCACAGACACTTCAAGTCCCCAGTTTGGGACTTCTTTACTGTTTGTCCAAAAAATCCAAAGTTTGCCATTTGTACCATTTGTAAGCAAGCAGTTAGTCGTGGTAAGCCAGGTACCAACTATGGTACCGGAGGCCAGAGAGGTCATCTTAGGAGACAGCACACTGTCAAATGGTTTGCGCACCTAGATGCGATCAAGAAAGGCCGAATTGAAGGAAACGTTGATGTTTCATCTGATGATGACGAGGAGGAAGAAGACGTGTCAAACACTTCCCTTACACCCAGTACCCCTGTCAGCAGCACACCCAATGTGAGGCACACTAAGAGTGTTGGAGCGACTGAGACACCAACGCACAAAAGTTCACCAGCGAGCAAAATTGGGTCAACGAAGTCATTATCAGCCCGTAAATGCTTGGTCCAGGCCAACATTAGAACAATGCTTACTTCAGACGTGCCATATGAACGCAACCACCCACTGACGCGTCTGTATAACACTAAGCTGGCTAAAATGCTAGCTGTGGACCTTCTACCTTTTTCTTTTGTAGAAGCGGTAGGTTTTCTTGAATTAGTTGCAACGCTCTGCCCTAAATGGAAGGTTCCGAGCCGGTTCTATTTTGCCAGAGTTGCGGTTCCAGCACTACATGAAGATGTGCTGCAGGCGATTGGGGCAGCTTTGCAGAAGAGTGCTGTTCACACAATACATCTGACAACAGACATGTGGACCAGTGGCCCAGGCGATGATTACATGTGCATCACTGCACACTGGGTCTCTTTTTCAGGTGTTATAGCAAAGCTAAACGCAGGTGTTGACCCGGACCAAGTTTTCAAAGCTGCTCGGAAACATGCAACACTAGCCATGTTTGCCTTGGAGAAAAGTCACACAGCAGAAAACCTTTTGGAAGAGTTTGACAAAAAGGTGTTGTCAATGCTATCCCCCCTAAAACGCAAGATTGGTTATGTTTCCACGGATAATGGCGCCAATGTAGTTAAGGCCATGTCACAGGGTCACCATGTTAGAGTGCCGTGTTTGGCGCACTGTATCAACCTGGTAGTTCAAAAATTCTTGAGTGATAAAGAGAGTCCAGCGTTCGAGGTAATGGCCACCTGCCGCAAAATGTGCAACCATTTCAGCCATTCTTTTAAGGCCCGGAAGCATCTGCGGAGACTGCTACTTCAACGTGGAATGCCAGTGAAAGCACTCATCCAGGAGGTGGCAACACGTTGGAACTCAACCTTCTACATGCTTGAGCGTCTGCATGAGCAGTATACGGTACTCGATCACTATTTCTTGACAGAGGCTACATCTCAGAAGGAGGACCTGCGGATGAGTAAGGCGCAATGGGCCATAGTTAAAAGCCTGACAGACATGCTTCGTCCTTTTGAGTTCTTCACGCGTGCAGTCAGCCAGGAGGACTGTAATTTGGGGAAAGCTATCCCATTGTTGTGCATACTGGAGCACCAACTGATGGCGGTTTCTTCTGAGTTTGAAAAAGATGAAAAAAAAAAAAACCATTTAATTTTGTCTGAGAAATTATTACATCGCCTACGTGGTGATGAACGTCTTAAAAACATCAACTCAGATCAGCATTACATTTGTGCTACTATTCTGGATCCACGCTACAAAAAGGCGCTGGCAGACAACGCATTCTTTCCTTTCGCTGATGCAGATGTTCAAAAGTACAAACATTGGTTAGCCTGGTCAGCCAAGAGGTTTGAAAAAGAACGGCAGGTTATTGAAGGAGAAGCCAGTACATCAGCATCAGCATCAGCAGGCCATCCGCAGTCACAAGAATCCACTTCTGCACCTGTGGCTGGGGCACAAGTGACCTCTCAGCCGTTAAAGACACCGGCAACTGGATCATCTGCACCACACACAATGACAACACTAACAGTGGCTGGGGAGGAGGATTGGCTAAGTTTGATGGGGTATGGTTCTCTAAAAAATGTCACAGGCACAGCAAAAAGTAAGCAAAGTGGAGGAACAGTTGATGACCTTGAGTCGATGGTGCAGGACTATCTGAATGACTCAACAGTGGTCTTTCTTAATGAGGAGCCATTGCAGTATTGGCATGGCAAAAAACAATTGTGGCCACAGCTCTACAACCTGGCTATAAACTATTTGTCTTGCCCACTCGCAAGTGTGTCTTCTGAACGTGTTTTCAGTGCTGCTGGTGGCATTGTAACTGCCAAACGGAGCCGCCTATCGCCCAAAAATGTGGAGCGGCTGACAATGATCAAGATGAATCAGCACCTCATACCACCAGATTACAAAGTGCGAGAAAGCACGCCACATGAAGACGATGAGGACAGCAACGTAGATGAGGGGATTTTTTCTCTGTTCGGTGCCACTGACCTCATCCAGCCTGAATTCGCAGAGTATGATGACGAAATCTTGTTCTTATTCCCTGACACCGAGCCCTGAAAATGAGACAATCAATCAAGAACTTTCTTTTTCGTCCTTATTCACTTTTATTCCTGTGTGCTTTGTGTCTCTCTTTCTTTGTTTTGCACAGTTAATTTAATTCAAACTTTAATCACCTAATCCCAAAAAGAAGACCATCATCAGAACTGTCTTCACTTGTTTGCTTATTGATTTGAAGGTGCCGCAGTCTACATTCCTCAGGTTCACAAGTTCTGAAGAACATGCTCCTCTATCCTCCTCCTCCAGACTGCGATTTCCCTCCAAGCAGAGTGCTGGATTACGCACAATGAAGAAAGACTCAGCACTTGTGGGGGTGTTGTACTTCTTTGCGGGTGAGTTGACGGTTTTGGGCCCATTGCTGTGAAGCTCTAATAATGGACAAAAGTGTTTTGGACCAAATATGAGGTGGAAATTTCTTGCCGTTTTTGCTGACTTGCTTGCCTTTGAGGTGCTCTTTGGCGGGGTTCCGGGGGTTTGTGTGTAATTTTTGGTGTCTGTCGAAGCACTGCTGCGACAGTCTAATCTTGATTGCATTTGCTTTTCAGGAAATCCGTGGTGGAAAACAGGAGTTATGATGATTGATGATGACCTAGCTGCACAGCGCGTTACTTTGGACCGAAGGCCGAGAGATATTGTAAGTATGAGATTTAGCTTTTTCGCTGTTTGGGGGTGTTGTCGGGTATTTTTTTGCGGGTGGGTTGGCGCCGGCGGGTCTTGCCTGGGGCATTCCTGGGAAGGTCTAATACCGGATACAAGTGTTTTGGACAAAATCCATAAGGAACAGCCTTTTTTTTGCCATTTCTTCAGACATCTTGCTCAATGTAGCGTTTTGGGGGGCTTCCTGCTGTTCGTGGGTGGGTTGCGGCCGGGGTCTCTGTCGAAGCACTGCTGCGACAGTCTAATCTTGATTGCATTTGCTTTTCAGGAAATCCGTGGTGGAAAACAGGAGTTATGATGATTGATGATGATGACGACCTAGCTGCACAGCGCCGCGTTTGGACCGAAGGCCGAGAGACATTGTAAGTATGAGATTTAGCTTTTTCGCTGTTTGGTGGTGTTGTGTCGGGTGTTTTTTTGCGGGTGGGTTGGCGGGTCTTGCCTGGGGCATTCCTGGGAAGGTCTAATACCGGCTAGAAGTTAGTTGGACAAAATCCATAAGGAAACACCAGTTTTGGCACTTTGTAAGTTAGGGTTCGTTAGGGTTAGCCCTAGCAGCAGGATTGCATGTGTTTAGGGGGGTTCTATTGCAACGCGGTTCTGTTGTTGTAGAGCACTGTTGGAGCGATGCTGGCTATGGATACTTTTGCTTGCAGGCAAGTGGTTTGAATACAATCCACGGTCTGTATTTGGGTCTACTGTTACTTTCAAAGTACGTTTTGTAACCATTTTTCTGCTAGGCATCATCAAAGTGTGACTTTTTGAACCACACAGCGTACATACCTTTTATTTATTTATCAGTGGTATTGTAATAGCACTTCCTGTTTTCCGTTCAATAATTACAGGCCGGGTTTCAGTCAACATCCGCCAGGCAGGCAGTGGACAGGGTGTCTCTTCTGTCAGTGGTCACCACCACATTGATGGACGAAGCGTCAGCTGGAATGGAGGAGTGCCGCCAATAAGAGGAATTGTTTGCTGCATGCAACTTACTTACCAATTTCAACAGGACAACTCCAACAACATACGCAATACAGATACAGTATCCATTGTTGTCTTTTATTCTATGAGTGTGACTGTGTGACTGCATGTGCTTACCTTTACTTTGTAACCAAAGATTGTCTGTAAACTCTGTATCTTCAATTATTGTTTGTCCATGCTCTGCTTTTTTTTTCTTCTCTCAACAAAACCTACCCAAAAAGAAACCCCCATTCCCATCCATTTTACAAACCCTAACCCTCTTCCCCCGGGCTGTGTTGTTTTGCTTGATGTCTGACTAAAATGACATCAATAATTCCACACACTTGCTGGGGAGGATAAGGTGATAGCAGCAACAGGCTGGTGAAGGAATACGAGGATATCTTCTAGACTTACTCAGCTTCAGTACTATATCTTCTAGTAGTAGTAGCCAATGTCAAATAAATGCAACGCAAGTACTAGTTATACTTGCAATACTTTACCATTTGTTAGGCTACATTATGGCACTGTTCTAGTGTACTGTCACCTGCTATTTTCTCGATCGTACCGTAACCGTTGTAATGCTACAGTAAGGAGTACAAACAAGGTTTCGTTTTCTTTTTTTCCATAGGCATGCAACTGCCACTGTGTCACACCACTAGTAACACCGCAATGAGGAAATGTCACCCGCCCAGGAATGACAACGTTAATCCCCATTTAACCTGGAGCCAGCCCTGGGCCTAGCCCTAATTTCTAACACAAATTACAGGTAAGATAAGCGTTTGGTGGGAGGTAGTATAATGGAGTATTATTTCGGAGTAGACAAGAGTTTGACGGTTGTACTACTAAAGTCCTACGACTGTTCAGGAAAACAAAGTTACTGTTACACCCCCGCCCCCCACCCACCAGACTGAAAAGCAGTAAAAAACAGGTATGGTCAGATAAAGTAGTTGAAAAATATATTTATTTATCCCTAACAAAATAATCTCCCTCACCCACCCTAACCCCAACGATTGTCTCTGAAACGTCCCAAAACGATCCCAACTCCCAAATCCCACCCCCCAAAAGTCTATAAAAAAAGGGCAAGGGACACTGCACTACTGGAGGGTGCTGGTGCTGGTGCATGATGCGGCATGGGCATCATACTCCTTGCGGAGGGTGGCAAGCTCGGAGCGGAGGCCCTTAACCAAGGTCTTATACCTCAGGACCTCCTGCTCCAGGTTGGACATGCGGACTCGTAGGCGGTGTTGGCGTTCCTTGCAGCTCCTGTGGGGGGCAGCTGGTGTTTCGGGTGCTTGGCGGTGGCGGTCGGCTTTCTTAGCCCGGCTCGGTCCCGCTGGTTTAGTCACGGAGGAGGATGCAGTCGAAGATGTTGCCCCGCTCGACTGCGTGTCCTCCTCCTCCTCCAGGGCCACCAGCCGCCGATACTCGGCGACTGTGGCCTCCAGCCTCCGTTGCCGGGCCAATCTAGCCTGCTCCCTCCTTGTTGTTGATTTGGAAGAAGGAGCAACTATATGAAGAAAGAAAGACATAGTCTGTAACCAATGCTCCTTATTAATAACACAAAGTGATTGAGCCGAAAGTTGGGTCACAGAGTACAAGTAGCAAATTGAAAGCACAGTACATAACTATTGAGGACAGTATCTATGTAACCCTCCCACTTCTGCATCCTTGCTCTAACAGTAGTGGTAGTTTAATGAACTAATTCTACGACCACTATGGACTTCCATTACAGTCGACTATGACAGTACACCAGTCTTATTCTTCTTCTTCTCTCTTGTTTAGGGAAATGGGTACGTTATCTTATGCAAGCCGGCAGAATGACATGGACACAGCACAGTGAAGTTGCACCCGAGAAAAAAAGTTGCACACCATGATGATGGAGACAGACTTGCGTTACTGTACCGGTCCAGTACATGCAGGTGGTGAAGCTATTACTTTTCTATTACGGGTGGCACTGAGAATACTCTGTTACAAGGGCTACTGCTTAATTAATTTACCTTTCACCCTACAGTGCAAATGAGTACTAGAAAAGGAAACTGAAGAAGCTAACTAATTTGATTATCTATCACTTCACATGGGACGTATTTAATGACAGATGAGATGACTTTAGGTGCTTTGCTTAATATTGAGTGAACACAGTGATACACCCACACATGAATGACGTACTACAAGTAAACTAAAGTTATTAAGAGAGGTACGGAGTGTCCACCGTAATAACCAGATATATGCTGTGAATGCAAACGCAATACAAAGTACTGCTACTATTCATGGTAGTATTGGACACATTTACAATTTCTTTTCCTTGCCTTCCCTGCACTGGGACGGACGTGCGGGTGCGGTGGTACATGCTCTTCAAGGTAACACTTACTTCACCTGGCGACCATCTACTCTCTCTAGATACACATTTGCTATGTAAGAGTCAGAGAATACCATGCTCCAGGCATCCATTCATTCAAAGTATACGCACACATACAGTTTCTGTTTCACCCACCCAGGCTGCTGTCCTTCCACCCATCCTTGCTTCATCATTGACCCAGCCATGCACCATACCATATTCTTTCCTTCCCAGCCACCTCTGGGTCCAAGCAAACACATATCGTTCTTCTTTGCCAGCCATCATACAAGTTCGCGTCCCACTTACTTACACCCTTCTTTCGCTTTTCGTTCATCCCATCCATCACGTTCGTCTAAGAACTTATTGGGATTCTTCTCACCAAAAACTTCACAGCTAAGTCGAAGTACATTTCGAGGAGGCTACTACCTGGTTGATTTGTAATTGTAATACACCCGTGCAGAAAGCACACTATGCAGTCTTCAATCTCAATAAGTAAGGAATATATAGCTTACCTGTTTCCGCCACCACCGTTTGATCCCCCACAGGAACGGCCACCAGCTCTTCTACCGCCGCATCCTCCCCAGAGGCCTCCGAGTCCAAGTCCAACACATCAGCCACCTCCGCGCTGGCCCCGTCACCAGATGTTACACCTACAAAGTACATTTAAGAAAGTTAGAATACACCACTCACTACTATATAATATTTGGTCTAGGAGAAATGTTAAAAAAACAGAATACAATGTAATAATTTGTGACTGTCTACTCCATAGTAAAAATGTCCCATTTTCCAGGGAAGGCTGTTGTCTTGCTGCACTTTTATGCACAACTGATGAATGCTTGCTTTTGATTTTTAACACGCACCACTTTTTCTCCTAACAGACAGAAGCTTGACTCCTGAGTCCTAAGAACACGACCAGGATCAAGTTCAAAGTAGGTGAGAGTTCGGCTCGACCACAAGAAATGTGTCCAATTAATCGTCAGCACTAACCACTTTTCCGTTTACAGTTAAATAGTTTTATGACAAAGTAGATTTCAATAAATGTGTTTACTTTTAATAAAGCTTTTACACTTAAATAGACTCTGTGGTTTTTGTTCCTCTAGACTAGAGTGGATGAGCTAAAGGTTTTGGAATTTTTGCAAGCATGAGTGCCTCTGACACTTCTTGACTGTGCTGTGACTCCGTACTACTCTCTTGTCCTGCGTACGATAATCTAGAGATCATTGGGGATCTATAATCGGTGACTTCGGGAGCTGAATGACTCTGCCACACTATCTAGTCAGTAAGGAGACAGTGCATAGAGGTATTGCTGAATATAATGGGAGTCCAATGGAATTGCCAAATGTCCAATCTTAGTTAGCTACACAGACAGACTAATAAGAATAGTCTAGTAATACCACAGGGAGTCATCATATTCGAGGCAGGATAAGAATTTATATCCAGTCTACAAGAAGATCAAAGACGATTTTGAAAAAATCGAATGAGGAACGCTAGGAAAAAATAGGTACTGTTTAGTAAAATGTAAACTTACTGGGGCCAGCAAAGGAGCCCTCGCCTGCCCGATCCTGGCCTGCATCCTCAGCACCCTCCTCCTGTGTCCTCTTGCCCTTGGGGGGAGCTGATGTACAACATGAAAGAAAGAAAAACCATAAAACATGGATGAGATTTTTCAACCAAATCAAACATTTCAAAAGAACAATAACAACATATTTTGGAAAAATAGCAAATAGATAGACAACTATTCCACGGGATCTATCTCATGTGGTATACTACGTTATTCGTATTGCCTGATTTGCGGAACGTTGACTTAGAAAGTTCCTATGTAACTCAATAAACAGACTACTAAAGAGGTTTGCCTAGGCCTGGCACTGCAGGCAGTAGTGCACAACACGTGACAGACAAAGTCCATCCTGCTTGCAGATCAGTGAATACTCAAACTATCAATCCACCCGCCACCACCGCCACTATTTCTTCTGATAGCCATGTGACTGTCTAAAGGAAGGACACTGGACTTCAGTCTGTTGGGGCTGATTTATAAGTCCCTTGCGGAAGTTGCGGCTGATTTTCCTCCATTGTTGCGTGCCTTTTCTGACGCAGCGGCAGAACAAAAGACTCGCCATGGTGTTGGTGCGGCGTATATATTAAAAAAAAAAAACGCATATGGGCGATGCATCACGTTGTAAAGCCCTGCGCCATCAGGGGGCGTTCCGGCGCAAGGGAGGGCGTACCTGCGCAGGAACGAATCCTAAAAGTGGCTGAGGGAAATCTACAAGATGTCAATCAGTCATTTTTATGACAATGATGCATGACTCAAACCCTGCGCGCTTGAAGCCGACGTACGGCTTGATGCAGCATTGGGGAGATAGGGTACCCCAGAGCATTGCTGGAGCTGCGCCATCGTTGGCACGCAACTCCAGCAATGCGCTGCCTTTACGGCACAGATGCGTAAGGCTTCTGTGACGTTTTGGGCCAATGGGTGGTGGTGGCATGGCACACAATTACTGCCGCATCCCTGCTACTTTGCAGGGATGCGCCGGTAATTGAAAATATGACCCTTACTGTCTAGCATTACGCAGTTCTTTTCTTTACAGTACACTGATACATAATTTCTCAGGCCAATGAAATGCTTCTGAACACAACATACAAAACAAAGAAGCATAGTAGCAAGCAAGGCTACTGAGAAGGAGAGCAGTGCACCTGAAAATGAAATGCATAGAAGATTTTGAAATATAATTTACCTCAATGTAATCGGCAGCATTATTGCTCTTGGTAAAGAACAAAGATTTGCAAATAACAGAGCAGGATAAAACAGAGTAGTAAATGTACTACTACTACTACTCACCAAGCCCGGGGACCTCTACGCCGAGCGCGTCCAGCAAGTCCCGCTCCCGGTCCATGACATCGGTCCAGCGGTGGGTGGCCTGGTTATATGTGCGCCGGACCCCAGAGATCTTGTACATGGCCCGGCACACCTTCTCCCACCGCTGGCGGCGCTCCCGGATGCCATAGCCGGTCGCGATCTTGCCGCCTCCCAGGATCGTCTTGGGGAGGCGGCGCTGGACATGGAAGATCAGTGCCGCCACTTCCTCCGCGCTAAAGATCTCCCTCGGGACCACTTGCTCCCCCCTTAAACGCCCGCACGGGAGCCGGGCACGGGGTGCGGGACCCTTCCCCTTCTCAGGGTGCTTCCCGGCTCCCTTTACCATGGTCTGGGCAGAAATAAACTTAAATGATAAAGAAGAAATAGAATAGTGAAGAAGAAAATAAAAGAGTTTAAAAAAGTAGTTTAAAAGTAACTAAAAGCTGCAGAAAACACAAAAATATAGAGCTAGAAAAATAGAGGGTTAGATAATAAGTAAAATTAGATCAAAAAAACTTCAAACAAGCAAAGGATGGCAGAGATTGAGAGAGGATAGAGAAAGCATGCCCAGAACCATAGCAATGAATGAGAAACAAGATGGCCGCGCCCGTTCACGACCGCGTGGGTAAGTTCGCGCGAGATTTTCCTTGCGAGTACGCGCGAACTTGTACTCGCGAGCAGCACACTTTGCGAGATTACACATAGCGGGCGGAAACGGAATTACGTCACGCCAACAAGATGGCCGCGCCCGTGTACGACCGATAGGGTAACTTGGCAAACGAATAGCTAGAAGCGCCTCGCGAACACGCGCAAGATCACGCGAACATACACGTCGCAACAAAAACAATTTTGTATTCGCACGTATTCGCGGCTTCCGAAATCGATCTCGCACGGATTCGCGCCCCAAATAACGCGCGAAATTGCAAAAAAAACGATTTTAGCTAAAATGAAAGCAATGAGCAGGTGCAAAAGTTCAAACTTAACATTAGTAACATTCAAGGTAGTGCTTCCTGATGGGCCCCTCCAGAGTTTGCAACAATTCTATGACCCTGCTATGACCCAAACAGCAGGCTCATAGAATAGCACCATAAAGGTCCTGTAAAAAAAAAATTTCACTGCAACAAAAAGCAAATTACAGATAAGGAAGGAAGCAGGTGCCAGCCAGACTGGAACTTTCAAAATTACTGACACATTAATGAAACACAAATTAATTGATGGCAGTTGAAGAAGGGCAGGTGTGCTAGCTTTTTTCAACCACCATAATCTACAGTAATAAATAAACCTAATAGGTGCCTGTGAGGATGTACTAGAGGGTGGCATGGGTGTCCCAGAGGGTGGCAGTGGTGAAACAGAGGGTGCTGTGAACCTGTGATGATAAACCAGACGTAGAAACAACATAGTCGCGGCCGTTGCAAGCCGAAAAGTAAGTTCGCAATTGCGAACTTGTCCCAAAATCGGCGCGAACACGCGCCAACACAAAAAACGGAAAAATCCGCAAGTCCGCTAGAGTTCGCGGATCTTCGCGGATTGCGAATCCGTAAATCCGCAATTTCGCGTACGCGAGATCCGCTAGATCCGCCCATGCTTACACAAAACTCAATCAGCAACGGACAATGGCCTGCGGGGCACTGAGTCTTTGGCACCTGGAGTGCTGAGCAGGGTATCATGCCGATGATGGCATCCACGACAGGTCAGAGCAACTCTGTAAGTCTGTCAGGACCACCGTCTCGACTCTGGCAGATGGCGGTTGGAGGTGGTCCTTGCGGCGGTGGTGTGTGCCTCCCGCGGTGATGCGATGTCCAGCCCGGTCAGGACTCGCTTTGGTGTGTGAGCCCTGGCGGGACGCAGTTAGGCCCAGAAGCTGCATACAGTGCAGGGCCACAGAGAAATGGTGCTGATCACCCAAAGGCCAAATCTCTGGGGGGGCAACCAATATCTCAGAAGAAGGGGTCCCGGACTGAACCAGCACAGAGTTAGTGGCGCCGGATGCACTGCGGCTGGCACAGGCACCCAGCCACAGGGCGGTGACTTGCGGTGCAGTCTGATGGGCCATGAGACCTGAGCGGATCTTCATCAATGTCTGAAAAATATGTTGCAGAGGGTTGCGGGGGACAGTGGAAGATGTCCTCCAGGGCATGATGCGGAAGGTCTGATGTTATCCGGAAGCAGCAAATGGAGGAGTGGAAAGCGCAAGTCTCGTTTTCACCACACATTCGGTAACAGCTACATGAGGATGAAAACTAGCCCGTAGTCCATAGACTCAGACACCACCAATGTACGACCAGTGAGTGACCATGAATATTGGGAAACAGACTTAGTGGCACCAGTGCTGAGAGGGGATGCAGTCTGCGATGATGCCTGTACATTGATATGAACTCCGCCATCGCTAAATCAAGACTCATTGACCTACTTGACCGCAGTGTAGGCCAGAGGCAGCGGTCAGCACGGGCCATTCACCGAGTGTCTCCGGCATAGGTTGGTGGCCCCACCGGCCTGCGTAGTTCAGATTCAGTGGCACCACATGTTCGGTCACCTCCGTGAATGTGACCCGGCTTTCGTCCGGACGGATCCGCATCTTCCTCTTACTCCTCTCCGTGCGACCACTGGTGTGGACTCTGCCATTCATGATTTGGGACTAGGTGCTGGATGTGAGACCTACAGGTCCACAGGGTAGTCCTGGTCCCTCATCCACGTGTCACCAGCTGGTGTTGAACAGGGTTTGTGGCACCACGTGTCGCCAGTTGGCGTTGAACAAGGTTAGTGGCACCACGTGTCCCCGGCTGGCATTGAACAGGGTTTGTGGCACCAAGTTTCACCGGCTGCCATTGAACAGGATTCGTGGCACCACGTGTCGCAAGTTGCCCATATGGAACTATGCCTTACTGATCAGAGGGGTCTGGTGCTGTGGTTGCTGGCCCGGATTTGGGGTTACTGCCATTCAGGACCCAGGACACAGTTTCACATATGGGACCTACTGGGCGGAAGAGGACGCCAGTGTAGTATGTGAATGAGGAAGAAGTAATGTGGGCCAGTTTCAGGGGGCCAGTGATGGTATGAGAGGACAGCAGGGTCGCCGGCCTCAGGCTTGGAGCTTGCACAAGCACGTGGTGGGCCCTCCTTGACACACGCCGGTGTTGGCAGGTGATCAGTGTGGCCTGGCTATGCAGCGGCGTGCCTGACGGGTTCATGATCCAGGGGGCCGGGGTACATCAGGCGCACAGGATCACAGGCAACTCTGCTCACGAGGACGGCGTCGGCCTCGTGGTGGGGTGAGGGGTGCCGCCCTGGCAGAGATGTTGGGCTTTCCGGAAGAGGACCACGCCCAGGGCTGCATGCTTTTTATTCACACCCCTACGCTGGCCTGGTGAACGCCGGGGCAGCCCACTCCATACATGCTTACAGGGGGACATAACAGACAACATTTCTGCCTGGCCCCCCACTGGCTGGGGTGACATGGTTGCATCTACTGTCCACTACACTCCATACACCAGAGGTGTATGTCGCCGTGGATATGGGTGTGTTCTCCATACTGCGGTCTGTCCAGCACATCTCCGCCACTCTTGGCATTGTGTACTTTCCCAATCATGGTTCTACTGCATCCTTCACACATGACTAGTTGCCACCTCTCCCCACATTTGGCTATTGTGTGGCTGAGGTGCCATGCTGTTGATGGCTCATGTTCACGGCTTGCCCAGGTTACCATTGTAAGTTGTTCTGTTGTGTCTGGTGGGTGGGCATCTTATTGTGCATGTTGGTTGTGATTTTGTGAAGTATGCATTGCCAGAGTTGTGAATTGCATGGTTGTGGAGTTGAGGTGAGTGGGGTGTTCATTTAGAACTTGCCAAGGTGCTGTGCATTTCCCTTGGTGCCATCCTGGGAACGCTGGTTGATGATGGATTGTCGGAGGATGAAGGAATCATGCACACTGGCTGTGTTTTTGGAGGAGGTCCCACGGTGTTCTGATGTTGACTGCACATTGATGTGTGACGTGTGCTTTATTTTGCGGTAATTGTGTGCTGTGTCACCAGGGGGCACACATAGGACTTGTGTGCTGTGGATTGCCCCCAACACATGCGTGCATCCGGCTATGGCGTTTGGTCCTTTGCTTGGTCTCCAGCGGATCCTGCACAATGTGTGGGACTTATGGGTACTGGGGTGCTAGGGTGATGGTGATGGTGATGTCCAGGACAGGTGTGGAGGACTTGGATTTGGCTGGCTGTGAGACTCCTCCGACTCTGGTGGGTGTTGGTTGGGGTGTGCCAGGGGCCAACAGGTGCAGCACAGACAGCAGCTTGGTGTGGGTTGGAATGTTGGTTGTCCGCTGTGTTGGTGCCGTACGCCTGTTAGGCGATGATAGTCAGGATGCGTAGGATGGTTGTCCCTTTCAGCCTGTAGTGGACGTTGACATTGTCAGATGTTGGGTCTGTGAGCCAGGTGCATTTCCTGGAGGGCCGCTGTCTTTGTCTGCGCTGCCTCTGTGGTGGTCCAGGGTGGGGTGTTCCGGGTAGGGGTTGGGGTCCTGGGGTGGTGGCGGTGGGTGTTGTGGCCCTCTTGAGTATCCGGGCTGCATGATGAGGGCCTCCATGACATCTGTTGCCCTTCCAATGTCACCCAGGGCAGTGCTCCCTTTTGTGGTGCAGGCTGCCATCTGACTTTACACCAGGTCAGAGCAGGTTTTAATTTCCTGCTGCTAACGCGCCTTATCAACTGTTTTTTGTTCTTATCGCCAATCTGGCTGGTCGTTGAGAATGTTGAGGTGTGGTGTTGTCACTGCTTTTTCCACTGGAACGCCTACTCTGCATCTCATTAGCAATAGTTGCCGGGGTCCTCTGTGGTGATGTTTTTTTGCGCCTGCTATCGCGGGTAAACTGGTGATGTGGGCTGTTAACACCAGCTTGTAAATGGGGAGGTAAATTTATCACGACTTTGGTTTTGATAAAGTGCCATTAATTTGGCGATAGCTCCTTGTGAATATGCCCCATAGTTTTTTTTTAACAGTTATGTGTTTTTTAGATGTGGTAACTGCAATACCCCAGTTCTTAAAGAATGTAAAAAGTATAAAGTTTTACTATAATGTATTCTTTTACTTGCCTGCCTGCATGTTTTCATGTAATCGTTTTCATTTAATTGTAGTATTTGTGGTATGTTTGAAAGCTGACGGTCTAAATAAGCTAACTCTGATTCTGATACTGGAAGTCATCTCAGAGTTCTTTGACCTCGCAAAGGCTCTTGTCCTGCAACCTTGTCCTTTATTTGGGTGATTTGGAGTATCTTGATGAAGCACAATAGGGAATAATGTAATCAATATATTATGAGTTTCATTAAAGAGAATGAAGGAATTATTTCTGTATAAATGTATGTGGTTTTAGGGATACAAGGGCAATTCTAATACTCGTGTTATACTATAGATTTATGATCTGCTCTGCTTTCGGCTCAACAGGTGGCCACCTCAACACTTTTCTTGAAGAAGAACTGCAGACATATTTCCACAGATGCATATTCATTCTCACAACCTCCTCTTGTACTTATTGTAATTTCTCCCTCTATTTTGGAGTTAGAACCAGATAAAATTGGGCACATCTGGAGGGTGTGGAATTAACAAATGTTTACTTAGCATCACCCATGATATATGTCTCCATGGGGATTAATACTATACAGAATATTAACATTAATGACAATTCAACTTTTTACTTCTTTTAACTTACTACTCATGAGATATGTTTGAATACAAAATATCTCCCATCGTATGTGCCTTGTTAAGGAACATCAAAACTGTACTCGTCGATTGAGACCATGCAACGGGTAGTTGTATGTCAGAGACTAACGCACATCTAACTTGTTGCTATTTAGGCACAACCAGTGGCATCCATCCTTTGACCTGACAACATCACTCCATGACCCATTTTCAGTCTGTTGAGCATTTATTCGGGGAGAGGAGTTGGCCTAACGGCTAGGGCGCTCGACCTCGGACCTAGGAATCTGGGTTCGAGTCTCGGTAATGACGCCAAAAATAAAAAACCTCCTGTGATTATGGGCAAATCACTTAATCTCCCTGTGCCTAAAATGAATGTGTGTCCGTCCTCATGTAACATAACTGGTGCTATGTAAAGCGCTCTGATACCCGATTCGGTTCGGGTCTAGTTCGCGCTATATAAAACTCTGCAAAAAAAATTATCTAGATCAATCAAGGTATGTCCAGTGCATACATCTGAAACAGTGACCATGATCTTGAATCAGCAAAACAAATACACTTTCAAGAAGGTGGAGAATGGGGCTAAACCTTGTAGCACAACATAATTAATTTAGCCTCTTTTAGATATGAATTCATCAACCTTGGTTTGTTGTCCCTTGTCTGTTACAAAACGTGTAGCCACGTGGTTTCAATTCATCTCGCTTAAAAATAACATTTTCTACTGTCAGAAATCTGATAGACAGTGGTTTTCACTTGTCTGAGTAATTGTCCTGGTGTTTAACAACTTGCCACTTTTTTCACAACCACTAGGATCACAGATCTTAAAAGTTGGCATACCTGTCACAAGGTTACCAGATTTTATAGTGTGGGTTGAGAGCCTCCATTTTAAAACACAGAGGTCTATTTATGGGGAGTCATGTAGTACAGCAGAGCAAGTGACCTTGAGGGTTGCGCTGCACTGCCTAACATGGAAAGGGCAGGACTGTGCTAAATGAATTGCAATACAGGTAATTCCTGTCCTTTCCCCTGCCCTGGCACACTTTGGATGCCTTGCACCTATGCAAGCCCCCTTGCACCATGGTGCAAGGGGGCCTGTGTTACATCCAGAATTGTTTAGGTGCAAGAAGGTGCACCTTCAAGAAATCAAGATATGAATATTGCAAGAATCAACTTAAAATACTGTTCCTTGGAGATGATAGCTCTGTCCGGGGTTTATCATTGCGACGTGAACAAACAAATCCAACAATTTTGTCTGACTGTGGCATCGAAGGCCAGCTACAGGGTCGAAACCGGTGAGTCCAGGGCTACAGTGTGAAGAGGGGTGGTGCTCGTCATGGTGCTGGCAGGTCATGGTGTAAGCAGAGGCATCGTCGTGGCTGAAGCGATGTCCTTGGTAGACGATCTGGAGTTGATGGTGCTGGAGTGCCAAGGCTGCTGTGTGGGAGGGGTGGTGCCTCGAGTAACTAATGAGTGGTCCCTCAGGCAATGGTGCAGGCAGCAGGGTTGATGTCAGCATGGAGCGTCGTCGTCAGGAATACCAGGTCTGCAATGTGAAGCGAGGTGAGGCGAGGTGTGGTGCCTTCAGGTTATTGCGCAAGTTGCGACTCAGTGGTGGCATCGGGCATCGTCATCGGTGAGACCAGGGTTGCAGAACGAAGGGGACGGTGATCTGTACAGGACCAACAGGTCATGGAGCCGGCAGCGTCGTCTTTGATGGCGTTGGGTTGCTTTTTCCTCTGTGGGAGCTGAAACATTCAGTTCCAGATGCGGGTACCCAGAGGATGGTGAAGTCTTTGGTGTGCCTGAGACTTCCTTTCAATGCCAAAGACAGAGGGGCACAAGAATCAAGCTAATTACCGGTCTCAAAGGGACCGTTTCGCAGAATCCGCCACTTTACGACCGGTAATTATCCTTTTGGGATACATCAAGCCAAAAGCCATTAGCAAAATAGGTAAACGCTAAATTTGCGATTACCTATTTTGCAAATGCAGTTAGGGAATCGCAATTTGTGATTTCATAAATGCAATGCAAGAAGCCTTCACAGAATGCAACTTTGCATTAAGGAATCACAAATTAGCATAAACTTCAAGTTGATGTCAATTTGCAATTCCTTCGAAAAATGCAGACAATTGTATTTTTTTAAAGTGCCATGTGTGTGTGCCACATGTGCACACATAGCAATTTTGGGGGTGCACCTTTTGACCCCCTAGCACCCTTGAAATTGCATGCGCAATTTGCGAATGCCTTTTTGGTAATCGCAAATTGCTAATGGTTTCCCATTCATTCCTATGGGCCTCTAGGCTCATAGGAATGAGTGGGAAGGGATTACCTATTAGCGAATTGCACTTTGCCAATCACTAATAGGAAATGTGTAGGAATCGCAATTTATTTTGCGATTCCTACATGCACAAGAAATTGTGATTCCTAAATAGCGATTCCTTAATAATCGCTATTAAGGAATCGCACTTCCGTATGTTGGTGCATGGGCCCCAGAGTCAGCAGCTGCAGGCCAACCCAACAAAGTAACAACAACAAAGGGGCAGTACTCCTCCTGGCAACACTTCCAGCTCTTCCCCTTGGCAGGGTCCTTTGCCCAAAAGTGTTCTAAAGGTCTAGCGTCAGGGCCCCAATATATATACTACTTTTCCCTTTGACGTTTTAGGTTGTAAGTCCCTCTTGGGCAGTAGAAACCAGTTCTGTTCTCTCTAGTCCAGCTTGGCTACAGGAGGTCGAGACACCATTGTGAAGAGCAGATACAGCCTATTCAGGTGCTAGTTAGAACACATCCCCACCACTCTAAATACAAAAAGCTCTATTAAGTCTCGCTGTGAGTTACCCAGATAAGGCAGGATACAGCTCAGTCCCCCATGTAACTGTCTAGTGTGAATGCACATCCCCAGCTCCTGTCACTCTAAAACCAGACAGTTAATCACAAATAGGCAGAGGCGAACAGGATGGTCGAATACAATTTCAAAACCACTTTTACTAAAATATGTCTTATTAAAGTCTGACCTCAAGGAACCTAAATGAAATGCACAGTATTTTCCTATCAGGAAATGTAAAACCCCTCAGCACATGCCCTACCTTTCACATACACTGAACCCTGCTAATGGAGCTACCTTGGACCTACCTTATGGGTGCCTTACATCTAGTAAGAGGGAAGGTTAGGGCCTAGCATGTGGGTGCATTTGTCAGGTCGACATAGCAGTTAAAACTTCAGGTATACGCTGCGGTGGCAGGTCTGAGACACCTTTGAAAGGCTACTTGTGTGGGTGGCACAACAAGCGCTGCACACCTACAAGTAGCATTTTATTTAAAGACCCTGGGCACACACAGTGCACTGTACTAGGGATTTACTAGTAAATCAAATATGCCAATCATGAAAACCCAATCATGCAACAAGTTACAGTAGGAGCACTTGTACTTTTTCACTGAATAGCAGTGAAAGAAAGTGCAGAGACAATAAACCAGCAAAAACAATGTCCAGCATACCACCAAAAAAAAGAGGTAAGAAACCAAAAAGAAAGGGGAAACACACCAAAAGATGCCAGGTCTAACACTTACTTTATAGTTATTTATTTTGATATATTAATAAAGTGACATTTCTCTAAGGAAATTCACAACCATAACTGAGCATTCAAATCTTTGATGCTACTTATTCCCCTTCACACAACCTCCTTTCCGCTAAGTATGACTATTTGTCCATAGCTCAACAGATATCCAGAAAGGCTTGGGAGACCAACTTTCTATTGCACAACCAGCAGTCACTCCTTTGATATAGCTTGTTGTCCCCGTAACTGCAAGGGTCAACGAAAAATCCAAGCAGAAGCATCTCTTTTTAGCAGGGCTGCTAGACATTTATTGGACATATTCAACACGTTTTCTTTGGCTTTTGATGAGGATGGTACCAACTCTTCTCAGCAGGGCTACAATATTTTTATGCAAATTGTAACACTTCTAAGCAGGACTGTTATACGTTTTTATGGAGAGTATAACACTTCTCAACAGGGCTGTCATATTTTTTTATGGACACTGTAACACTTCTCAGCAGGGCTGCTATATTGTTGTGCAATCCAAACCCTTTTAGTAGGACTTTTATTGAACTGAGCAAAAATCTGCCAGCAGGAATGTCATATCTTTATTGAACAGTAACACCATCACTCCACGGGGCTGCTATACTTTTTACTAACAGGAAAAATATGTCTCCGCAACTTGGCATTATATTTCCCAGGCATTCCATAATCATAACTAATAATTGATGTTGCATGGCAGAATGGGGAGAAGAGCAATGCAATTATTGCATAAACTTAACCACATAAAGCTATGTTGGGAGTGAATGAACGGAGGGGAATTAAAAGCCATATTGTGCCTGGCAAACAAGCGATATGCTTGTTCCTCCTGTCTCGTATGTGAGTGTTTACAACAAAGAGCCACTAGATTTAATTATTAACTAACATGTGCGGTATAGGCAGTAATTTGTCGCCGTCCATGTTACTCGCTTTGCATCTATTTTTAAAAAAAATTATTTTATCTGGTGCTTTTATGATCTTTTTTAAGATTGAAGAAAGTTTATTGAATTCAATTCAATAAACTTTATTCAATCTTAAAAAAGATCATAAAAGCACCAGATAAAATAATGCAAAAAATAGATGCATTCATTCATTATCACAATATATTGGTCTCAGTGCAATACAAGAAATAGAATATTAAAACCATATTAATTCATTAAACATTGATAATATAAGACATGATTAAGCAGCTAAAAAGCCCTTTTATGTCCCCTTCATTGTTTTCCTACTGTGGATGGCCATCTTAAGAAAGAAATAGACAGTAAGACAAATTTCTGGACTATCCAACATTTGAAAATAGATTAGTTCAACCCTACATTTTCAAAAGGCTAATTTAATCAGTACCAGTATAAAGTTGAAAAAACACACCGGTAAAATCCACAGAAAAACATAAAATATGGCAAAGACTGGTCTGCCTTGCCGTTACAAGGACATGGGTGTTTCTTACTCCATTCACCTTCCAAATCATAAAAGCACACTTGACGCCAAACCGACCCTGACCTAACTCTAAATACAAGTGATCTCTCCAGAGCTTAATTTGTTGAAAAGTAAGTGCCGGGGCTCTGTCAGGAGGGCACCACAGTTTGCACCACACATTCCCACTGTACGTACTCAACTACTAACCATCACACTGCTACAAGTGTGATGACAAGCGCGAATATCTCCAAAAGTTGTTAATAGGAGATAGCGATGTTAGCGACTGTTTCCAGTCGCTAACATCTTGGCACGCCCACTTTGCATGTCATTAGTGATAAATTTCACTGACATGCAAAGCGGGGCCCAAGATGGTCGCTATCTCCTACTAGCTGTCGCTAACTGGTGTTAGCGACAGCTAGGTAATAGGGAGATAATTGTATCTCTGCTTTCTTGGCTTTAAAAGCCAAAAAAGCGGAGATAATCCGCCTTGATAATATGCCCCTCTATCTTTCCCATCAGGTTAGGTCTAATGTAAAATACAAAGCTATGTCGCCAATAGCATACATAGAAAAATAATGGTAGACAGCATGCTTACTAGAGATCTCCTGTAACCGCAGAGAGAAAATAAATTTGTTCTTCAAAGCTCTGCTTAAGCACCTTTTGGTGGCTTATTAATCGAGCCAGGGGCACTGAACAATTCTGGAAGGCCAACATCAGCTAGTGATTTCCGCATGTAACTCAACCAAGGTATAGAAATTACCCAATCCATATTCATGCAATCGGCTATAACTGTCCTGTTAAAATAGGCCTCCCTATTACTTCAAATATTTACCCAGAGTTTCAGGGAGGGACGGGGGGCAGTCTGATACAATCCTGTATATATTCTAGATTCAATTTGGAGTGATGACTGAAATTTGGGCTGGAGGTAGGGAGGTTCCGCAATCTCCTGCATATTCTGTTTTCTTCCACCTGAACTGGGGTGGTGTTATGAAGTCCCCAAACCCCAGGTAGCAGTGGAAACACATTGCATCTTGTAAATTTTAAGAAAGAGGGAGATTGTAGTTCTGACATCCTCCTAGCCAAGTTAAAAAGTGAACCAAGTTTTAGCCCCTTACAGTTTACTTGTGACTGCCATAAATGATTAGCATCAAACACCAGGACTAAATACCAGAAGTTTGTAATTGCTGTTAGTTGCTTTCTGCACAAATTAATTACGGACAGGGCTTTCTTACCTGGGCCAAATGCCATAATATGAGATTTCTGCTAATTAGTTTTTATATCTAACGTATTCATGAAAGACACAAATGATTCGACTAAACTGCAGAGGGCACGCAGTGTTTTTGCCATCAACACCTCATCGTCAACGTATAAATGAGCCGTCACAGCGAGGTTCGCAATTTTCAGCACATCCTTGGTTGAGTCTGATAAAGGCACACCAAAATTATTATTATACAGGATAAAAAGCAATGGTGCTAACATGCACCATTGGCGCACGCCACTGGCTAGAGGGAAAGAATCAGAAAGTCTTCCTGATTTGCCATATCGTACCTTAGCACTCAGATATTTATGTAAATCATCCAGTACATTAACCAATGCAATGTCTACCCCCATTTTGATTAACATCAACCATAATTTGGTTCTATTGATGCAATTGAAGGCGGTAGAAAGATTCATAAAGGCTAGGTACAGTGGGCAGCGGAGTCATTGATTTCAAACTAGGCATCCAGCATGCGATGACCGTCCCTTCCCTCCCCTCCCTAGACCATCATGGTGCATGTTGCACGTGACCCTCTCTGCAGAATCCCCCGCAAACATTTTTGCCTTCTCACTGCTTGTTTTCTGAACCTGTTTTTGTTGGATTGTAGAACTCTGTGCACTTTACCACTGCTGACTAGTGCTAAAGTGCTTGTGCTTACTCCCTGAAATGTGCTCAAATTTACTTACACCTGATTGACATAATTAATTTACTTATAAGTCCCTAGTAAAGTGGCATGCCATATAAACAGGGCCTGTAAATTAAATGCTACTAGTGCACCTGCAGCACTCTTTGTACCACCCACTTAAGTGGCCTTTCAAAACATGTCTCAGGCCTGTCATTGCAGCCTGTGTGCAGTTTGAAACTGTCAATTTGACCTAAAAAATTAGACCCTTTGCCAGGCACAACCCTCCCTTTTTAATATACATGTCACCCCTAAGGTAGGCCCTAGACACCATGGGACAAGTTGCAGTTTATGTAAAAGGCTGGACATGTACATTTAAGTGTTATATGGCATGGTAGTGAAAACAAAGTCCCAGATTCGTTTTTCACTACTGTGAGGCCAACCTCTTCCATAGGCTAACATTGGGTTACCTTATTACATCTAATAAGTGCTAACTTGTGTTTGGGAGAAGGTAGAGATACAATGCTTGGTCTCAAGAGTGTTGTAATTTTACATTTTCTCTAATGGTAAAGTCGGATTTTAAGTCACAATACTGAAAATGCCACTTTTAGAGAATTGCCATTTTCTTTTCCTAGCTATTTGGTGCCTGTGTCCTGGGTTACATAACTGTGATTAGATTAGCAGTTGGCCTTTCTGTATTTGTCTCGGGCAGGAAGCCAAATGGGGACTAGGTATTGGCAGGATGGGAGGGACGGAGCTGTTCCCTGCCCCACTTACATTCCAAAGGAGCAGCCTCAGCACACATACAAATAACTTCACACCGGTCTTATGTCACTGTAGAGCTCTTGGAGCCTGGGCAGGGAGGCAGGAATTTACAGATCCCACTGTGGGGGGGGGACTCTACAAGTTTTTTCCACTAGAAAGCTGGTATCATGTATAAAAATATGACACTTAGACACACTCTTAAGTTTACTCCTTGACATGTGGAGGACACTCAGAAGGTGTACCTCATACTTCAGAGGACCGACCTACTGTCTGAAGCCTACTTTGTACCTCATAGGACTGCCCTGATGCTTGAAGCCTGCCCTGCTGCTTGAACCCAGGACTACCAGAGTGACTCCAAGGGCTAGTTGACTGGCCTCCTGTTCTTAGCTACATGGACACAAAAAGCTCCAACAACTTGAACCCTGCAACTGGGCCCTGCCAGAAAAAAGTACAACCGTCCAAGTGGTACTCATCCAGTCCTGGTTAGCCCTTTAACCTTTTAGGCGCTAGCTTTTACTAAACATTTACAACATGTATCCTCCAGTTCATCTGATTGTTTTCGTTGTTGTTTTGGTGTCAAATAACTCATTAAAGTTTTCTCTACTTTTCTGAATTGGTGTGGAATTTTTCTTATGTTGTGTTTTGCCTGTATTGCGGTTTGGGTTCTGCATAAATACTTAAAACATTGCTTTTAAATTAAGCCTGATTGATTTTGCTCCGTGCTACCAAAGGGTTCATAATGTGTTAATTTAGTGACTTTTTGTGGTTCACCTTTACAGGCATTGTGGTTTTTACTTGAGAAGGGTTCATACCCCCTTCAACCAAAAACCTAATTCCCTGCAGTGCCCATGTCAAAAGGCCAGGTAAGTGTGCACCACTGGTCTCTTTGAAATGCCCCTGAGCTGAGCCCATTTCTTTTCCTTCTATGGTATCTCTGTATGGAGAGATCAGGTCTGACACAGATGTGTAATGCCCTCTAGGACTGCCCCACCGGTGGCACTAGCAGTGGCACTCTAAGAGTCGAGCAGGCAAGAGGATTCTAGTGTATCTCTCAAGTACTCCCGCTGGCCTGTGTCTGGTGAGTCGCAGGTGCTGTTGGGCAGCAGTTAGTGGTCAGGAAAAACCCCAGGTGCCAGCTTATGGCAAGCAACAACCAGCTTACAGAGCAAGAAAGCTAAACGCATCTCAAATGCCAAACCACTGCACTTTTGCTGCCTAACATTTTTTGGGCATATTCCTTTACTCTGCCTGTAAGGTTGTAAACACGAGCCAGTCAGGGGTGATGGCATGAGGTGCTGGCACAAGGCAATGTGTGGCAGTGACATCCCCTTCATACTTAATAGATGATTTGTGCCCATGCCTTGGCAAATAGAACCTGTCATGGTTAGGCCTACTAGACCACTTTCCCTTGCCATAAAAAATCCCTGAGATTAAAGGAGTTCAATAAAATAGGAACCTCTTTCCCATCAGGGTCACACAGGGGTACCAAAAAACAGGGTCTGTCCTGGCCTCCCCATCCACTTCATTTGATAAGGGCTTTGCGGGTCCCACATCTTAAATAAAATAGGGTGACCATGCCTAAACACTAACTTGCCCACTGAGGTTGATAGCCCCAACAGTGGTGACCAGCCATGTGTTTATCCAAATATTGCCTCAAAGGAATCCATAAAATCAGATTCCCATAGACTCCTCTTCACCTCTTGCACCAGTCTTAAGTCCATTGGTGGCTTGAAATAGCCTACAGGTAGTCTCCACCTGCTTGGTTTCAATAGGTTCTTGGAGGTGTAGGCTAAGCTTGAGAACTTGTCGAAGGAAGGAAAAGAGGAAAGAGGAAATGATGAGGCAGGGCACACTTAGGGGGATATTCTCAAGAACGTGTGCTAATCATCGCCAAAATAGGCTAACGCAATTTTTCATATCGCCGTCTATCACAGGAAAATAACGCCGTATTCTCAACACGGCTGTAACATGTGATAGTCTCCCGATAACGCATCAAATGTCTGTGATAACACTACAGTGACAGCGATAAAAATCCAAAGCAAAACGTGAAAAAAGTGGTGATGGGCCCAACTGCGATAAAAAAAATCAGCGATAAGATGCGCCAGGCTTGTAATTCACTCACGTCAGGTGGGAAAAGTCACTACAAAAGCAGAAAAAAAGCAAACAAAACCAAAAAACTGCGGAGCACAACGGAGATAGACGGAGCAAGTACAGAGGACAACCAGAAACCCACAAGCCCCACAGAGGACCAGCCTCGGACCTCGGGGTCAGGGAAGGGCACGGAGAAGAAGAAGAGGAAGATGTGGTTCAGTCCGCAGGTAAACAGGATCCTGATAATGGAGGTAATAGAGCACTATCAACTACTGTTCAACACCTCCAATATGTCATTGGCAACAAAAAGTGGAAAATGGCAGTCCATCTTGGACAAGTGAATGCAGTCAGAGTGCTGAGGAGGACAACGTAAGAGGTCAAGAGGCACTGGAATAATGTGAAGCACAAAACCAAGCAGAAACTCGGCAGCAATGCAGACTGGAGGTGGGAGTCCAGCGCCACAGGAGGAGTTGGATGAGATGGAGGAAATTGTGTCCACAGTCATCAGTGTGGAGATGGTGGCAGGAGTTGGGGGACTGGACACTACTCAACATGAACTGACACAACTGCAACAGGGCGAGTAACGACCAGGGACTGGGGGGATGGGGGGAGATGGGCACAATGGCAAACATGCACAATTAAGTATAGCACAGTACACACCCACAATGACTGTGGATCATGTCCCTGATCATCTTGGCACACTGCAGCACACCTAGAAACAGCAAGAAAGCCCCATCGACCATATGCCCAGAGGGTCCCGTCCCACACATCACCAATTTCACAACCAACCCATGTGCCAAACCCAGCAAAGCGGCTTGTCTGTGAGTCACACTGACAATGCAAGTGACACTCCATAATGAATAGCATGGCTGCAGTCAATATATCATGACATGTTGCACGCCACAACACTGAGTTGGCTGAGTGTGGACCACATCCGTAAAGGAGCAGGTCACACTCTGACACATCCATATGCACAGACAACCCCTGACATCAACAACACATCTGCGGACAAACCATGCCCCAGACTCCCAACTCTCAACAGGAGCCCAATGTACCCAAGTATGCAACATCTCAGCACGGTATAAGCACATAAGTCAAAGGCACAGCGACCAAAAGGGATAAGAAGCAGCAAAATCAGAGCTGCAGTGGCGACTCTCCCAAAATGCAGCACACACAAATATAACAATCAGAGCACATCAACATTGACAACAATGTGGTACAAACTGCAACACGTTCACAACAGAACAGAGGACACAACTGGTGCCGCTTGTGTGTAGAAACTGGCCATTCACATTTGGTATAGCAGGGAAATGTGAAATGATAATGTACAAGAACAAAGACACATCCGTGATGTTGTCGAAATGTTCACTGTCCCACATCAAAGAGACAGCTCCTCCCAAACAATCACAATGTACATTGTCATGTAGTCTGTATGTAAACTTGTAAAATGCGGAAACATACATGTTAACACAATGTTAAACTGCATCTCCGCTTCACATTGCAGAGGGAAAATCAACACCTCCTGCAGAGCAGACCGAGCATCTCTTCACTGATGACAAAGAGGACCTCCACACCTTCGACAACAACACCCTCCAAGAGCTCATGGCCAGCTTTGGGCACCCCACCTCCAGAAGCAGGGCAGCCCCGCTCCATCGAGGAGATCTCACCCCCTGCACAGACCACACAGCAGACCACACAACAGGAAGCACCCACCACCAAGGCTGCCTCTCAGGACCCCCACGAACAACACATGGCCTGCCAATGCCGTGTGTTGGGGTGCCAGGAGAAGACGGCGGACCAGGTGCGGGGGGGTTTGACCTTATGGCAGCCAAACTAGATGCCATATGTGGGTGTCTAAGTCACATCAGGGGCCACTCACAGTCCCTAACAGACACCCACAGTCCGCTCCACGCTCTCCAATGATCCATGGCTGACATCTCTGGAGTCCTGACTCTAAGACAAGAACAACTGTCTGGTCGGGGGCGCTAGAGGGCGTGTAACCGTAATGGCCGCACTTCTGTGAGGCTCCGGACTCCTGGGAGCACAATCCTTTATTTATCCTTCTTTGCCACGCTGCAGCACGGACCTGGCGATACAAAAGGGGATGATGGACGGAGCGTTTGAACAAATCAAACACTCACCCCCAGTCAACTGATCTGGGTTTAATCCATCACCATTCTTTAGTTCACTCAGCCACCCCAGTTCAGACATTCACTCAGCCACCCCAGTTCAGCACGGACCTGGGCACATAAAACGACTCACGGAGTGATCCTCTACAATCGACGTGAGTTTCAGCAATATCGGCCGAGGAATTTTTCAGATATCGGGCGGGCTTCTACACCCCTGGCCTGCGACCTGAGACGAGCGGACTGCGGGGGCGGAGGCTCTGCCCAGGAAAGACCGTGGTCTCCACAAGGCGTCTAGGCCGCGGAGGAGACTTTATAATGTGGGCGCTGCTGCAATGGTCCTCAGTGCATGAAAAACAACATATTGCCGGTGGTGGACACAATACACCGTTCACGTATACTGCTGTGAGAGAAAATCCGCGAATGAACCTGCAAACTCCTACAGATGCCTGAAATAGACACACGGAGGGCTTGGCACTCATTCTGCGGTGGCCATTGGTGAAAGTCTTTAGGGGAGTATGCAGTCATGACCTTGCAGACGGTCTGAAAGTGGGAATACCGGCTGACTTAATCACGGCCCTGCTACATGAGCCAACAGTGATGAGCTGATATTGACATATTGCGGTTGCACTGGGGTGAGACGTGGATGGCTTGACACACTGCCGGTAAAAAGGCTTTTGGGCTGCACGGAACGGCTGAGAGGTACAGTGCCTATATTGGTGGATGGCGGAGTGACATACAGTGATATGGATGGCGCATGAGCTGATGGCTGGGATCTATGCTGTTTACTCCCTGACCCTGGATTCTGCTTCCCTTGACGGCGCCATTTTGGCACTGGTGAACTTCGCAACGACATATCGCATATAGACCCCAGCGAAGTGCTGAAGGGCAGATGCTGTGGATTTGGCGCTGTTGCACGCTCTGAGATAACGCACAAGACGCCATACTATTGCTCGCATTGACCTCAACGTCCATGGAGTGGCAGACATGACGAGGGCAGTGTGTGAAATACCAACTGTAGGCCAGGGCGGAGCCTGAGAGGCTAATACTGTAGAACCAAAAATACTGCGCGTCCTGGGACCACACTCAACTCGCCTTGCGGCTGCTACTACTGGCCCCGACTTGCATGAGGCGGTCGCATTGTCCAGAATAGGCAGTGCATCGCTGACCCTGAGACCGTGCATGCTGCACTTGGGTGGACTATTGAGACTTGCGGCGACCGCGAAACTTCAGGCCTGAACAGCTGCCGCCACTACTTCGGTGGTGTTCACACTGTCCTACCATCGCCCAGGCACATCCGATACAAGGACCCACAGGTCGAGGTTGACGCCTGGAACGCGACGCTATGGGGAAACCGGATACGAGACAGCCAAAACTCACGTTTGAGGCTGCCAAGAAGGGGCCGAAGCCGGGCTCCGCTGCTGAGGCGCGAGATGACATGGAAGTCCGGGGGGCCAGCGATCCCTCTCAGGAAGGGGACATGAGACAAATACTGCTGGAAATGCGACAAGGTTTCGCGACTGTTGTGGATAAAGTGGACCGCATGTCTTCTAGGATGGACGTTATCGTCCAAAAAGTTGATCAGCAAGAGGAACGCCTCGTGGAGGTGGAACGGCGGATATCAGACTCGGATGACCTCACGGCTAGGCATGCGGCCCAACTGGCAAGGATGGATAAACTGCTGCGCGTCATCGCTGCAAAGAACGAGGATTTGGAAGCCCGCAGTCGGAGGAACAACATATGCGTCACAGGCATTCCAGAGTCCACAGCGACTGGCCGTATGGAGGACTACATCGAGAAATTGCTGGTGACATCTATTGGGGCGGAGGCATTTTCCACGCAGCTGATTGTAGAACGTGCACACAGATCGCTTGGGCCCAGACCCAAACCTGGATGTCCTCCTCGACCAATTATCGCCAGGCTATTGAACTATACAGATAGAGATGTAGCTCTACGTGCAGCAAGATCCAAGCCAGACTTGACTTATAATGGGGTTTCATTCTCCATCTTCCCGGATTTCACCCCGTTAGTACAGGAGGAGAGACGAAAATTTCTGGACGTAAAGAAAAAGCTGCGGGCTGCTAAAATAGACTATGCACTGCTGTATCCAGCCCGGCTTCGTGTAACGCACCAAGGGAAGCAGAAGTTCTTTACAAACCCGCAACAAGTCGACGACTTCCTGAGAGGGCTGAAAAAAGCGCGCCGAGGTGGACAAAATTGCGAGGGCGATCACCATGAGCAGGAGGATGACATTGAAGATGAGAATTGATTCTTGAACGCACAGGATAGTTTGTTGCCCGTGCAGGCACTTCTGGATTGAACTCTGGAGATCTCGCGAACTTTCACGGTTGATGAACTGCGAACGTGTGCCCATGGACGCTTGAGGCTGCAATGGTGGTAATGTATCCCAGGACCCTCCTCTGTCTCTACTACGAGCCATGGGGTGGCACAGGTCCAATGGCTGGAGGGAGTGAGAGGCGGTAGTGCGTGCTCTCTATGGTGTTCCCCTATGGGTGGTCCACACTTTACTGTTCCAATGTTTTGCAAGGGGTGTTGATGTTCTTTGATATGATTCGAGGCGGGTGTTTGTAATGATCTGGCGAGTTGGGGGCGCTTCAGTGGGAGGGGGGTTGGTCTGTGGGTGGGGGTGGCTGAGAGTTTTTTTTGGCTTGTTTTCTCTTATAGTTAACAGAACACTGACAGACAATGATCTTTGTGGATGTTGCAATGTCAAGGCACAACTAGTAACGGTACACAAGAGTAGCGATGAGGTGATTTTCCTATGGTGGATGCTGCAGCTGATGTGGGGATGTCCATTACAATGCAGACATGACTGATGGGAAAAGTAATAAGTTATTGACAATGGTGTCCTGGAATGTCATAGGCCTTAATAATCCAAGAAAATGTAGACAAGTGCTGGCTTACTTGGATAGACATGGAGCACAATTGGTGCTATTGCAGGAAACGCACATTTCCCCACAGACCACTCCCTCCTTCGCAAGCCGATGGGCGGGGAACAGATATTTCTCCTCCTACTCTTCATACGCCCGTGGCGTGGCGATACTGATTAAACTAAATGTCCCATTCTTTTTCCAGGGTACGATAAGTGATGCTGCGGGAAGATATGTAATTGTTTGGGGAAGGTTAGGGGAGGTAACGGTCACAATGGTTAACTGTTATGCACCTAATGTTGATACACCGGAGTTCTTTGTACTGCTGTGGGGCAAGATATTAGACATTGGAGCTACACATATACTCTGGGGGTTGATTTCACTGTGGCACTGGTGCCGGCAGTAGATAGGGCGGATGCACTAGCGCAGTATCACCCTAAAGCGCGAGAGGTGCTTCAGGACATACTGGTGGAGGGGCTGTTGGTAGATGGCTGGAGACACTTGCATCCCCACACATTAGAGGGTACGCACTTTACATCCCATACGGGGACCTGGGCGCGGTTGGATTACTGTCTATTGACGCAACACCTGGCGGGTAGCGTGATATCTGCCAAGCATTTGGCTCGCACGTACTCTGACCACTGACCATTAGGATCTGTTGAAAGTGTTGAGAATGTATGGGAGGCCTTTAAAATCACTGTGCGGGGCTTATGTATAGAGAAAGGGTTCGGAGTGCTGCGGGACATTCAGCGCACAATCACCAAATTGGAGGGAGAGCTGAGGGATTTAAAACGTAAGATGCAGCAAGGAGACAGTCAGGAGGCGCAAGCTGCATTCAGGTTAAAGCTGTCGGAATATGAAACAGAGGCGGAGCGGGAAGCACGGTTCCGCAGTAAATACTGGACTGCTAGGCGATATGGGGAGGGTGAGAGGCCTGGAAAGACACTGGCAACTATTTTACGGAATACTCGGGGGAACAATACTATTTTAGAGGTCGTTGACTGCGATGGTACACTGAAAAGAGATACTGCCCGAATCGGCGAAGTTTTTGCTGCCCATTTTGAAAAACTATATACTTCCCAAGCCATGCCTGATATAGACTTTGACTCATATTTGGGTGATATTGTGCTCTGTTGGTTGAGTGATGTCCACAGAAAGTTCCTTAGTGCCCCTCTGGAGTTGGTTAAAATTAGAGACGCAATTATGTCCCTGAAAAATGGGAAAGCGCCAGGGCTGGATGGTATTCCGGTTGAATTTTATAAGTGGTATATTGATGTCATGGCCCCGGTGCTGCGAGAAGTCTTTGAGGAGTCATTAGAAGTGGGCACCCAGCCTCGAACCATGCGGGAGGTGGTAATTACATCTCTTCTGAAACCCGATAAAGACCCCACACTGTCACTCATCAACTGTGACGCTAAAATACTGGCTAAGGTTTTGGCCACCAAGTTGTCCCTGATCATGACTCGGATAGTGCTACCGGATCAATCGGGGTTCGTTCCGTCACGTGCCACGAGCCATAACCTTAGAACCCTATTCTCTCTTGTTCAAACCGTGGCAGCGGATAAACCGCTGGCTGCTGTGTTTTTGGATGCCTCAAAGGCTTTTGATTCGATTGAGTGGAGTTATTTATTCACGGTGTTGCAAAAAATGGGATTTCCCCCGTTTTTTTTGGCCTGGATTAAACTGTTATATACTGCACCTACAGCACGCATACTTATAAATGGACACCTGTCCCCTGCGATATCACTCACAAGGGGCACCAGACAGGGCTGCCCACTGTCCCCTCTACTATTTGCTATAGCAATAGAGCCGTTGGGATGCAGAATTCGGCAATTGCATAAAGATAGTGCATTCCGGTGTTTTCAGAGGCAGTTATCTGTATCGTTGTATGCGGATTACGTCACTTTGTACGTCAAAGATCCCCAAACGAAGCTTAATGCTCTACTACGGGAATTTCTGGTATTTGGCAGATTATCAGGGGTGAATATAAATTGGAGTAAATCCCAATTCCTCCCGTTGACTGATGCTGTGGTTAGGTTCCCACTAGATTTCCCGATAGAGAGGTGTGATACAGATTTAAAATACCTGGGAGTTCGTGTCTCGAGAGAGATAGAGAAGAAACGCTGCGTATGAATTACGGTACGGCTGTTATGAAATTAAAAGAATCCATCACGAGATGGGTGGCACTTCCCCTGTCCATGGCAGGACTCATATCCCTGATCAAAATGGTTATACTGCCTCGTTTTCTATATTTTTTTCAAAACATTCCTTATTACCTGGGCGCTTATTTCTTCAAAACATTGAGATCTGAACTTATCAGACTGGTATGGGGAGGGCGACAACCTAGACTCCAGTGGAATATTCTAACACAGCCTTATGATAAAGGAGGGTTTGATGTCCCTGATTTTGAGGTATATTACCTGAGTGCTCAGGCACATTTTTTGTATCACTGGCTGCGCCCCACTCCGTATATGCCGCGACTAGCGACGGAAGATTGGCTAGCGCACCCGCTACCTTTAACTGGCATTGCCCATGGGACTGCTGAAGCTCTGGAAACGCCACCTACGATGGTTTCTTGTACGATAGACGCCGGGCACAGAATACTGCGTAGGCTGCAGCTCCCACTGCTGTATGACCCGCGCATGCCCATGACATATCACCCGCAAATGACAGTACTGCATGAAACTGGTTTCCAGCTGCTATGCAGGAAATTGCAGAGGACCACATGGGGGGACATGTTTCATGATGGAGTATTCGGTACTAAGGAGCAATTTTTTGGCGATATTGACCCCACTCCACTTGAAGTGTTTTACTATGTGCGACTCAGGGAGGGGATGAAAACTCTCCTGTCTGAATACCCTACCGAACCTGAGGTGGTCCCTCCCCTGGTCGCGCTGCTTAATAGCACAGACGGCAGACATTTGGGGCCAGATGTAGGAGAGGAAATACCGGTCTGTAACGGCCAATTTCGGCCGTTACCGACCGGTATTTAGGATTCGGCATGTAGGGGCCAGCATTTTACAGAATCGGTAAATTTACCGAATTGGCAAATTTACCGATTCTGTAAAATACCGAATCAGTAATTTTACCGATTCGGTAATTCCACATGTAGGTGACACTCCTGAGAGTGCCACAGGCCCTTAAGAGTCGGTATTTTACCACACAATTCTATTGGGTGGTAAAATACCGAATTCAGGTGTGCATGCACATCTGTGCATGCACAGTGCACACCTGTGCCATGTGACACACAGATATGCCCTTAGGGCATGTATGTGTGCCACATGGCACACATGCCTGTATTTGGGGTGCTAGAGCAGGATTCGGTATTTACCGATTCGGTAAATACCGAATCGGTATTGCCCATTGATTCCTATGGGCTTCAAGGTAAAACGAATCGGTAAATAGGAATTACCTACATCTGGCCCTTGGTGTCTAATATATATGGAAGCATTCGGGCGCACACACCGGAAATTACCGGGAAAGCGCGGGCATACTGGGAGAATGATATAGGGGAAGACATCCCTGATGTGACCTGGGAGTATTGCTGTGAGTTGACAGGACGGATCACTTCCAGTTGTAGGTTTAAGATCATCCACTATAAATTTCTACAACGTGTTTATTATACCCCAGCTCGGAAATATCGCTTCGGGCTAGTAGATTCGGACCGGTGTGAGCAGTATAAGCAACCAGGGGCTGATTTTTCCATCTTGCCTGGCTTTGCCCACAGGTGGGACTATAATGGAACCAGATACATGAGGCATTAATAAGCATGACATCTACTAACTTGGCCAGAGACCCCACGATCTTCTTACTAGGACACACGGCGAATATACCCAGAACACACAGGAAATTTATTGACACCGCATGGCTGTTAGCCAAAAGGCGACTAGCATGTCGATGGGGGAGGGGGAAAGCCCCAAAGTTTAAGGAATGGATGCAAAATATGGTCTATAGTCAAGACCAATATAATTTATTTGCTGAAACACAACCTGTAAAATCAAGACCGACTGATATATGGGGGCCATTCCAATCCTACATGTTACAACAAGATGCAGACAGTGGGGAGGGAGTGATGTAACAACGCAGGCTGATATATGTGTGTACCGTGTTTATTCAGGGGTGATAGTGCAGCATACTGTGGCAAAAGGCTGAGATCTGATTCCTATGACACTGTATTATGAATCCTGAATATCTCTGCATTGACGCTCTACATGCCGTTTGCTTTGTTTGATAGGATGCTTGCTACCTAACCACTATGCAGCAGAAACCAGCATATACAAGAAATGTTAGACTCTTGTTGCCTGACTGTACTGCCTGAATGACTCTATACTGTGTACCCAAAATGTATTATTGATTGCCAATGTTTATGTTCATGGAACTAAAAAACCAAAAATAAACGTTTAAAAAAAAAAAAGAACAACTGTCTGGTCAGAGTGGCTCCAGCAATGTCATCTGGGAGGTGGGACACATGCGGAGGATCATGTAGAACATAGAGCGGACGCAGGCGGAAAGAATGGCTGCCACGGCTGCACACCAGCGATAGGTAGTGGGGTTCTTCCATGCCCTGCAGACCCTCATCATGGCATTGCTGCCACAAGGCCTAGCGCGGATGAATGCAGCTGCTACTACTCCATCCACATCTCCGCCCGAAGTGTCAGTGACACACAGTGCTGCAGATAATCCACCTCCAGCCACTGATGTGTCACTGCCACACAGTGGTGCAGACAAAACAACACCACTCACATGTGAGGCACATATTACATCAGAGAACGAAGATGCGGATGATTCTGCCTTAGTGGTAAGAAGGACGCAGTAGCATTCATCTCTGCCATATACCCTGATTTTCCTTGGTGCTGCCCTCTGCTTCATCATTTCCCACTATTCCCGATACACTCTGCGACACTCACCTTGGACCGCGACATGGACTGCCATATTCTGTTGGGTTACCAATGACACAGCAATCAGACTGTGGACTGAACTCTTCCTCTTACGATGGACTTGTCATTCCCTAAAGGACTCTGGCTGGCCCTCCATGGGGCAACAATGTGAAATGGGTTTTGCATGGCCCTGTACTGCTCCAGCTTCAACCCCCCACTGAATGTGAATAAAACATTCAAATTTGCACAGATGTGTCATGTCTATAATCATTCAAGTTTGAAAGTATGGATGTATGTAGGGTCAGTGATTCCCCCTTACGTCCATGTTACTCATCTTGTGTGACTTGAGTCACAGGGTGCAACATTGCCGATTACGGTCTGGGTGGTGCCGACACTACAACAGAAACACACGCATTAGTTACTTACTTGTCCAGCCCAGAACCATGCCCAGAGCCCCGGGCTCATTGTTCACACCCCTACGCTGGACTGGCATACGCCAGCCCAACCAACTCCGCTCACGCTTACGGGGGATGACAAAGCTACATGTCCCAGGTCTTCCCTGTAGTGATCTGCTGATCACTGGTCTAGTTGTCCGCATGCTACAGCCACTCCCTGAGGGCTGCTTAACACCCACACCACCCCCATCCAGCACAGGTGTCACAGGACATGTAACTCTGCCAATAAAAGGGGCCTACCACATCACATTCTCCACTGCTGTAGGTGACATGATGGGGTCCGCACCACAAGACTCAATCATATAGGGTCCATGACCTGTGGCGCACTGGGTTGGTGGCACCCGATGCACTGTTGACGGCAGGGGCCTACCGCATCGGGACGATGACTTGGTTGCACAGAGTTGGTGGCACCCGATGCACTGCAGCTGTCATGGGCCTACCGCAACGGGATGATGACTAGCGTTGCACAGAGTTGTTGTTCCCTGATGCACTGCGGCTGCCACGGGCCTACCACCACGTTACAATGACTTGCGTTGCACAGAGTTGGTGGCACTCGATGCACTGCGGTCGGCATGGGCCTACCGCCACGGGATGATGACTTGCGTTGCACAGGGTTGGTGGCACCCGAAGCACTGCGGCCGGCATGGGCCTACCACCAAGGAATGGTGATTTGCGGTGCACTGAGGTAGGGGAACCTGAAGAGCTGAGCGGGTGTGCAGCCTGCGATGATATGTAGACCTTGAGAATCCCATCCTGCCAATTGAGATTCGATTTGAATTGAGAGCCCTGCTGGACCGCAGTGCACGCCGAAGGCAGCAGTCAGCACACACATGACACCGCAGGGTGCACTGGGGGCCTGTGGCACGGAATCCAGCGATCAGCTGAGGAGGTTGCACTAGCACGTGGTGGGCCCTCTTGGAGACATGCTGGTGGCGGCAAATGAGCATTGAGACCTGGGTGCGCAGGGGCTGCCAGTCATTGCTGGGTGGCAGATGGGTCTGGGGATGAGGGCTGGGGTGCAGCAGGCACACAGGATTGTGTAGGCACCCCCGGTCACAGTGGCGGCCTCGTGGATGGGTCAGGGGCGCCGCCCTGGCAGACATGACCCTGCATGCGATGACGAGATGTGCTCGAGTTGGCTGGGGACGTAGCCATTTCGTCTCCAGTGTAAAGCTGGCCGTTAAAGGTGGTTAGCCACGTGTGTGTAGGCCTATGGACAAGATATGGCGGACACAGAAACACACGCAGTAGTTACTTTGGTGGCCATCCTGGAACTGAACCATGCCCAGAGCCCCGGGCTATTTACTTACAACATATGCCGGCCAAGGCCACTCCACTCATGCTTACAGGGGGTACAACAAAGCTACATGTCCAAGGTCTTCCACACTGCCTGAGGTGACCTGTGTGTGTCCACTGTCCACAACACTACAAACACCAGCAGTATATGTCCACATGGACATGTCTATGCTCCGCATACTGAAGTCTGTCCAGCTCATCACCGTCACACTCGGCATTGTGTACATTCTCATTGATGGGTCACTTGCCTCCTTAGCACATACTTGGTTCCGACCTCTCCTCACAATCTGCAATTGTGTGGCAGAGGTGCCATGCCGTGGATGGTTTGTCTACATGGCTGGCCACGGTTACCACAGTTACTTGTGTTGTCATGTCTGGTAGTTGTGCATGTTGATTGGCATGTTGCATGTGATTTTGTAATATGTGCATTCCCACAGTTGTGAGTTGTATGATTGTGGAGTTGAGGTGCGTGGTGTGTTCAGGTGGTACTTACAGATGAGCAGTGCATTTCTATAGGTGCCACCCTCAAAGCGCTGGTTGGTAATGGACTTGCGGAAGAGGTAGGAATCATGCTCACTGCCTGGGAAGTTTGCAATATCATTAGTGAAGAAGCCCCGGTGCTCCAGTTTTGCCTGCACATTGATGGAATGCATGTGGTTTCTGTTGCGGTGATTGCGTGTAGAGTCGACAGGGGGCACAAGTGGTCCCTTTGTGCAGTTAATTGCCCCCAACACGTGCAGGAAGCCAGCTATGGCGTAGTTCCCTTGCTTGTTCTCCAGCTGTTCCTATGCAGTGTTGGGGTAGTGAAGGTACAGGGGTATCAAGCTGATACAAACCGTGATGCTTACAGGTATGCTAAATCCTGCACAAAAAGACTGTAACAGAAGTTTGTGTGGTTGTAACCTTCCTTTTCTTTCCTACGAAGGTTACCACCAGACAAACTTCTGTTACAGTCTTTTTGTGCAGGATTAATCATACCTGTAAGTATTCCGTTTTGTCCAAGTGCAATACACTGTAGCAGATTACGTTTGTGACTATACGGATGCTTGACCATTGTCACCATTTATCCAACAGGTTTCTGAATACTGACTTTCGGAATATGGAAATGTATTGGGGAATTCCCGCAGCATATCCACACGTTGCCCTGATGAAGTTCATCGTTGGGAATGGAACGCGGTGGCTGAGCTTTTCGTATTGTTGATTTATGTATTTGTAATAAAGAACTGTTTTTACACTACTGTTGAATACTGGACTTCATGAACTGGCCCACCCCCATTTCAGTGACTACAATCTTGTATCTGGAGCACAGAGGTGTCAAGCAACGGCTGGCGTTGGGGTTGGCTGTGTAGGAACACTACGAATTTGAACTACCGTGTGGTGCAGCTACAGGGCCCTGCTGAAGCTTTTGTGAACATGCATCCAAGAGATGTGTGAGGAAGTTTGATAGGGCTGACTGTGAGACTTCTCAGACTCTGGCAGTCATTTGGTTGGGAGGTACCAGAGGCCAACAGGTGCGGCACAGCCAGCAGAATTGTCTGCAGAGGGATGTTGGTTCTCCGCTGTGTTGGTACCGTCAGCCTGTGGGCAATGTGGGTGAGGATGTGGAGGATGGTTGTCCTTTTGAGCCTGTAGTGGGCAATGACATCCTCTGGTGTTAAGTCTCTGAGGCTGGTGCATTTTAGGAATGTCCGCTGTCTTGTTCTGCGCTGCCTTGGTGGTATTCTAGGGGAGGGGTCTGGGGAGGGTCTTGGGGGGGGAGTGCATGTTTTGGCCCTCTTGGGTCTCCGAGCTGCATGATCAGTAGCTCCATGTGTTGGCCTTCAGATGTGGCTCTGGGCTGGGCTCCCTTTCATAATGCATGTTGTCATCCTGCTTAACACCAGTAAAAGGCAGGTGTTAAATCCCTGCTGCTAACATGCTTTATTGCCTGTTTTTGTATCGCATCTCAGATCTGCCTGGTTGTTGAGAATATCGCAAAGTGGTGTTTTCGTGAGTTTTTGCGCGGGACGCCTACTACGCATATTATTAGCATTAGTTGTCGCTCTCATCAGTGGCGATGTTTTATGCAGCAGCTATCGCTGTAAAACTGGCGATTTTGGCAGTTTGCACCAGCTTGAGAATAGTGCAATAAATCTATCACCACTTTTGTGACGCTAAAGTGCCGCTAAATCAGCGATAAGTCCTTGAGAATATGCCCTTAATGTGAGCAAGGCATGCTTTTTGAATGTGGATAGCACAAGGAAGATACAAGCGGGTGTACACATTAAAAAATACACCTTCCCTCCATCCCACACCTGGATTGGGGAAGGATGGCAGAAGGGCACAGAATAGGCTAGGGAGGTCAGCTTTGTTGGGTGAGAAAAAAAGAGAGGTGGGTTAGTTCTTGTTCATGAAATGTTCCAATTGCAGCTGACTTGAGGTTGACTTGTGATGTTGTTGACATCTTGCATGGCAGTGAAGGGATGGATAGGTTGATTCTGAGTTTTAGCTAAGTATGACTATTAGTATGTTGACTCTGACCTGTTTTGTCAGGGGGCACCTGGTAGGTGCGTTTATAAAGCCCTCACCCACCAACCTAGTTGGTGGCATGCTTCATCATCGGGCCAACCCAGTGACACCTAATGTGTACCGGGTGTGCTTCGACGCCTGATTACAGCGGAGCTGGTATGTTACTGAGTGTGCAGTGTGGGTGTTAGTGACGTGATGGTTAAAACGGGTCCCAGTACCCGAGGGTAAATTAAATTTTAATAACTGGGCTGCCGTCAGCGGTTAAAATAAGGCTATAGGATATTACAGGGAGGCGAGTTACTACCTCCTACATCTGTGGTGTGGTCGACATGTTTCAGCCAGTGCCTTAGAGTAATCTGGCTTTCCTCAGGACCTTTAAAATGGTGTGGGTGCAAGTTAAAAAATGTGGGGAGTGTAATGCAGACTATGTGTTACACTCGCTATGGTGTTTCTCTAGGTGTGAGAGGGGATTCCCTTCTCATGCATACCTGTACAGACAACATATAGGACATAGACAAAACATGTAGGGAAAGAGAGTCAGTTGGCATCTCGCCACATAGTCATATTCAAGAGTAGCCGAAGCTAAAGTGCATGGTGGGTTGACTATAGTCGGCTAAGGTGTAACGGTAGTGGTGGTACCGTTAGGGTGATAGATCGCAGCTAAATAGGCATGGTGTGGCTAAGACACGGGTATCACACAGTGAGGTACATAATGTGATAAGGCGTAAGTAGCAGTTCTTACGCTAGGGATTTGCAGCCAATGCTTCCAGGAGTGAAGCGGCAAGGGGATGACCCTGTTGGGAGATAAGGGTGGCCACTGGGGTTAGGAGACCTGTGGGGAGGAAGAAGCGCTTACCCAAATCGTTGCTTGTTGGTCGTCATACTCACAACCTTTCCGATCAGAGCCTGCCGTGTACCTCTTGCGCCGTCTTCGCACTCCGGTGAACTGGGCTATCGGTCTCTGTTCGTTTTTATCTGCCCGCTAATTAGTTGATGATCGGCACCTGTGGTGGGAAGTAATGGTAGACAGACTTCCCCGGGAGTGCCGGTAGCATGGTGCGCGCGCGCATTTGTCAGATGCTATGCGAGGCAAAAGGTGCATGCGCGGATAGAAGGTGTGTCTGCGCATGCGCAGATCGGTGGGAAGGGCTGCGCACGTGTAGCGCACTGCACGTGAGATAGGGGCATGCGCGATGGCGTGTGCCCCGAGTATGATTGGAAATGAGTTAAAAATTGAGTTAAAAATTGGGATTAAGAGTTAGGAATTAAAGAGGTACAGTTTTCTTACGATAAGAGGTGTGATTATACTGGCTATAGCCAGTGGGCAACAGTAGTATCGTCTCGTAAGGTGTGATGGTGTCAGTATGTCACTGAGTTCCAAGGGATGGCATCGTTCAGGCCGTTGATTTGGGTAGAGAGGCGGTAGAGCCAGCGTTATTTATTTATTTATTTATTTTTTACATTTCTAGAGCGCTCTGTTACCCGGAGGTGTCCTGGCGCTAACCGATTGAAACTGATGTGTGTGGGTAGGAGTTTAATGGGTAAAGAGCCAGGTTTTCAGTGCCTTTCTAAAAGACAGAAGATCAGGCAATTGTCTAATGTGGAGGGGAAGCTTGTTCCAGGCTACTGCCGCTCCTAAGGAAAAGCTCCTGCCTTCCCATCTTGCTCTCTTGACTCTAGGGACAGATACCAATGCCTGCTGACCTGATCTAAGAGATCTTGCCGGTTTGTACCAGCGGAATAGTTCCTTCATGCATCTGGGGCCCAGATCATGAAGTGCTTTGAAGACCACACAGAGTGACTTAAAGGTAATTCGTTTCCGCACTGGCAACCAGTGAAGTTTTGCCAGGTCCTGTGCCACAGATGGGAATTTAGGTGTATCTGTTATCAGGCGAGCGGCAGCATTCTGTAATGTCTGTAGTTTATTTAATATGCCGACTTGGGCGTTCAGCAAAAGGCTGTTACAGTAGTCTAGCCGAGATAGAACTAGACCGGTGACCACTGGTTTTCTATGCTCTTGCTCCAAAAATAGTAGCACTTTCCTAAATGTTTTAAGAACATAATGGGTGGATGATATCAAGGCATTTATCTGAGGTTTAAAGGATAATGAGTCATCCACCAGAATGCCGAGATTTTTCACCTTAGTCACTGGGGCGGGCAGGGTTCCCATTTCTTCAGGCCACCATCTCGGGGACCAGAAGTTATCTTTGGAGCCATAGAGTAGCACCTCTGTCTTCGAAGAATTTAATTTAAGACAGTTTTGAGCCATCCAAGCACCCACTTCTCGCATGCAGCCTTTGAACCTGTCCGCCGTGCTGTCTAAGTCCCCCGGCATCAAAGACACAACTATCTGCGTGTCGTCCGCATAAGCTGTGAGGTTGAAGCCAAAGGTTCGAATTATCGGGGCTAGAGTGGAAACATAGACATTAAAAAGGGTAGGACTCAAGGAGGAGCCCTGGGGCACTCCACAAGGAAGCGAAAAGGGGCATGATTCAAAGTCCCTCAGTGCCACCGCCTGAGTCCTGTTGGAGAGGAAGGCCTGTAAGATCTTCAGCGCCTTATCTTGAACTCCGCAGGCCCTCAACCGGTCCACCAACAGCTTGTGATGGACCGTGTCGAAGGCCGCGGAAAGATCCAGCAGGATCAGGGCAGCTCTACCTCCTCCGTCCAACACTCTTCTAATGTCTTCCACTGATTTGATTAGGGCGTTGTTCTTTACTAAGGAGTCTTTTCTCATTGTCTACTGCCAATTCAGGCAGTTGCTCGATAATGGTCCATGTGAGGTCATTTGGAGTGTGACAATGGGTGATGAAATGGTTGGTAAGTTTACTGATATTATTCTTGCACCTAATGGTGCTTCTGTGCTCTGTGACCCTGGTGCGAATTTTGCGGGTGGTAATGCCTATATAGTGGTGGCCGCAGGTACAGGTGAACAGGTATATGACATTGTGTGAATTACAGTTGGTGCGGCTATGTTGGGTCCACACTTTGTTCGGCTCAAGTTCCAAGGTTTTAGAGTGTGTAGTCAGGTGACACACACTACAGTCATTGCAGGGGTAGTGTCCGGTAACTTTAGGGAGTCCCCAGGCGTTCAGCACAGTGTTTGGTTGTTGTGTGCTCTGTATTTTAGGGCGGGTGTTCACCAATTGGTCCTTAAGGTTATTAGTTCTTTTGTAAGCAAACCTGGGGGTTTCCCATTGTCTTTGGCCGGAATTGAAGATCTTCCAGTTTTTTCTGATGAGTTTCGCTACCTCAGTGCAGGCTGTATTGTATGTGGTGACACAGGTGATGGGCTGCTCCTGTTGTTCTTTATGTGTGGTTTCAAGGAGTGCTTCTCTATTTTGGTTCCTGGCCCTTTTTTTGTTTTGGAGATTATGGCTTGTGGATAGCCACGTGCCTCTCGTTTCTTTGCTAGTTCAGAAGATTGTCTTTTGTAGTCAGCAATGTCACTGCAGTTTCTGCGTATACGTAAAAAATGCCCAAAGGGAAGGTTTTCCCTCAATGAGTGGGGGTGGAAACTGGTGAAATGAAGTAGGGAGTTTCTTGCTGTACGCTTGTAATATGTGGTAGTAACCAATCTGCCATTTTTAACTGCAATGTCTAGGTCTAGGAAGGCAAGTTGAGTGGCACTTGAGGTACTTGTAAACTTTAAGTATGGGTCTCTGCCATTGAGCCAGGTGAGGAATTCCTCCAGGGCTGCTTAAGCTCCTTGCCATACCACAAGGATATCATCTATGTATCAACGCCATTTGATGATGTGGTTGGCATAGGGGTTTGTGTTGTCACTGATGTGTGTCCGCTCGAAGTGGTGGACATAGAGTCCCGCCACACTGGGAGCGAAAACACTGCCCATGGACGTGCCATTGGTTTGGAGGTAAAAGGATCCTTCATATTCGAAGTAGTTTTCCTTGAGTGCTAGGGTGGCACATTGTAGGATGAACTCTCTCGGGGTGCGGTGCGGCCAGGGAGACTCCATGAGTACGTCCCTTAGAACCTGTAGTGTTGCGTCCTGGGGTAGGCTGGTATAAAGACTCTCAATGTCCAGGCCTACCAGAAGTTGTGTCGCAGTGTTGAATTCCATGTTATTGATCACTTGTAATAGATGCTTGGTGTTCTTGATGTAGCTAGGCGTCTGTTGCACTAGCGGGTTAAGGAAAAAATCGCAGTAGCGTGAGAGGGGTTCAAGGAGGGAATTAATGCCTGACACAATGGGTCTACCTGGAGGAGGGGTTGTGCCTTTATGTACTTTCGGTACAGTGTAGAAGTACGGGATTTTTACTTTCTGAGGGCAGAGGTATTCCGCCTCCTGTTTGGAGATATGCTCTGCGTCGCTGGCACTGATGACAAATGTTTTAATGGTGGTTTGGAGTGTGTCGGTGGGGTCTCGTTCCAGTCTTTTGTAATTTCTGGTGTCACTGAGCAGTCTGCGGCATTCAGTGTCGTAGTCTTTCTTGTCTAGCATGACAATGCCTCCCCCTTGTCGGCTGGTTTGATGATGATCGAGGGGTTATTCTGGAGGCGTTGGATGGTGTTCCTGTCTTCATTAGATAGATTGTTGAAGTGGTTGGTGGGGTTCAGTAATTCAACATCGTTGTACACTGCCAGTTCGAAGGTGGTGATCTCAGGGGGTACAGTAGACGGTGGTGGATTGAAGGTTGATTTTGTTCTCAGGCCCGTGATGTTTGGGTTATCATCGGGATGATGGTTGTCCATTGTCGATTTTTCGAAGAAGGCCTTGAGTTTTAGCTTCCTGAAGAATTCTGCCAGTTCCACATGTAGCTTGAATTTGTCGAGTCTAGACGTAGGGACAAACAATAGTCCTTTCTCTAGTACTGTTTGTTCTTTGGGTGTCAAAGGTGTGCTAGATAGATTGAACACCATTAAAGTGTGTGGTTTGTCTATCACTGTTTGCTGGTGCCCGGGTCGTCCTTCGCCTTCTGACGTGTGTTCAAACTCACTGCGTTCCCTTCCTCTGCCCAGTGCACCTGTGGTTGCTGTTGGTATTGTCTTCTTCTTCCTCTTGATCTGTAACATCCTATAGCCTTTTCTTAACCGCTGACGGCGGCCCAGTTATTAAAATTTAATTTACCCTCGGGTACTGGGACCCTCGCCAAGCCGTTTTAACCATCACGTCACTAACACCCCCCACTGCACACTCAGTAACATACCAGCTCCGCTGTAATCAGGCATCGAAGCACACCCGGGACACATTAGGTGTCACTGGGTGGGCCCGATGATGAAGCATGCCACCAACTAGGTTGGTGGGTGAGGGCTTTATAAACGCACCTACCAGGTGCTCCCTGACAAAACAGGTCAGAGTCAACATACTAATAGTCATACTTAGCTAGTCTTCTTTGATGATACATATAGCCCACGGGGACACGGACTAGCTAACTAGTCCTCCCTCTCTCTCTTGATATGTGCATGATTCTGAGTTTTGTCACTAAGGTGGGAGAGTATAGAAGTCAAGGGACAAGAAGATGATAATAAAAGAGTTACCGCATAAGGCCAGATGATAGTGGTATGAGTTGAACAGAGAAAGAAAAGAGGCTAGAGTATCTTGGGTAACTCTCTTTCCAGTGGAGACTCTATGTAACCTTAGATTTTGTACCTTAAAATACTCTTCAGGAGCCAGACTGGATCTGGAAACTTTCTTTGTAAAGCTTGTGAGTCCTGCTAGGTGGTGCTCTGTGGACCCACTCTGGCTCTATACCGTCCAGGAAGTAACGGAGTAAAGCTGTATACAAGCAACACTTCTGCGTACCGACATCAGTTTCTTGCTCAACATTTTCTGCATCCTCAGACACGTAGCGTGAAAAAATTGATAGTACCTGTGTGCTCATTTCCAACCTAGGGCCATTTTTTTATACTAAAAAATAGGCTGCACACAATTACCACCCCTGCATAAGGACATCAGTTTCTTGCTCAACTCTTTAAGCATCCTCGGATGCTTAGTGTCTAATTATTTGTACTAGTGTGTGCTTAGCTCTAACCTGGGACCATTTTAGATACTAAAAAGAGAGCACTTCACAGAACAGGGAGGGGGAGGGTGGTGAGGAATCTGTGGTTAGAGAGTAGTTACCAGAAAGAGATTTGCCAAAGGTAAGTAACTAGTTATTCTGTTGTGTACTTCTAACCACAAATTCCTCTACTCAGAATAGTTACCAAAGTGGAGGATCTATCAAGTGTATTCAGACCAAAAGGCCCTGCAGGACCGAACAGGAGAAATGCCCTTCCCAGTGAGCCTGGTTGTCAAGGCAGTAGTATTTCATGAATGTGTGCACCTATGACCACATCACAGCCTGGCAGATATCAAAGACACACTCCATGCGCCAATGCAGTGATGGCAGACTTGAACTCAGTGGAATGGGCTCTCACCTTCCGGGGTCTGCTTCCTGGCAAGTGCATAGCAGATCTTGATGCAGAGGCCTATCCACATTGACAGTGTCCTCTTTTGCTTAGTCTTTCCTTTCTTTGCCATGGAAAACCCCACAAAAAACTGATTATTATTAAAAGCTTGAAGCACTTTTGGGATCCAGCAGATCAAGGCTCTCCTCCCTTTTTCGGAGTGAGGAGAGGTGAAGAATGCTGAAGGGTGATAGATTGCCCAATGTGAAAGTGGGTCACAACTTTAGGCAAGAAGGCCAACTGAGTTATCAGCACCCGAATGTTATAAAAAAAAAAGATGCTGAATTGATTGCCATAAACCCTTTAGAGTCAGCAGACAACCCTTTCTAATAATGTCATTCCTGGGGGCACTAACCAAATTGAAAGCGATTGACCCTGAGTGGATATAATGGTCCACAATTATTAGAAAGGGTTGCCCTAGACCTATTTTACAAACCACCCACACACTCATTGCACTACCCAGCCCACACACCAGCACACCCCATATAGCTTCATCAAAAAAAGATTTCCGCCAAAGAGTCCCTTTGTGGGTGCCCGTCGGGCATAGCAGCGCCAGCCCCACGAGCAGCAGGCCCAATGAGGAAGCATGACATCCTTTGGGGTGTGTGAGGGCACACTTTGATTAATTGCTCATGAATCCTAAAATGGCTGAAAGGGCAAACAGACAGTCTTTTGTAGTGCCCACTGCAAGGCTATATGGGCAAAGACAAAACAATTAGGAAAACATCCAACCATTTGGCTTGTAAAGGGTCTGTTTTGCAAACTCTACACTAGGGCACAAATGTATCCCAGGCCTTGAAGTGCACTATGTTCAGAGTAGCCCCAGTGAATGGCCACCTCAGCATAGGATTCAGGTGTGACTTTGATTCATTGATCCTGAACCCTAGGTTTGCCGCAGTCTGAAGGCGGTCTACGACTAACTTTGACAAACCTGCCTTTACCAGCCAGTCACAAAGGGAGGGAAAAACTGGTGCCCCCAACTTACAAAGGTGTTTGACAACCACCGCCATCCCTTAGGTGAACAACTGAGGGGCATTGGCAGGGCCAAAAGAGAGCACTGCAAACTGGAAGTGTTCCTGTTCAATCTTAAACTGCAGGTAACACCTATGAGACTGCTAAACATGTGTATGAAAATATATATCCTTCAGGTGCACAGACATGATCCAGTATCTGGGATCCAGAGTTGTGAAGGCCTGGGTCATTGTGAGCATTTTGAATCTGTCCTTCCTCACGAAAACATTCAGAGGTCGAAGATCCAATATAGACAGGAGTCCTCCATCCTTTTTTCGCACAAGGAAACAGAGAAAGCAAGAACCCTCATCTCTTTATGAACCCAGAACCCTTTCTACATCACCTTAAGAAAGCAGCACTAGCACCTTCTCCAGCAGAGCGGAAAGATGTTCCTCTAAAAGTTGATCTGACATTTAGGGGGAAGATGAGATGGCGCATACAGATAAGGGAGATCATATCCATGCTGAATGATCTGTATGACCTATCTTTCACATGTAATGGATCGCCGTCCTGGGAAACAGTACTGGATCCTGCCTATAACAGGATGGGTGTGTGCTGCTAAAGGCAAAATAAAGAGGCTTAGAGACTGTTGCCACAGGGGAGAGGGACTGGAAGAATTGGTGCCCCACTGGCCTATGCAGTGCCTGCCGGACTCCATCCTTGGCCTCAAAAAGGGCTGAGGCGGCTTTCAGTGGTTGAGGAGATTGGCACTATCTATGTGTGTTCACCTCGCCGCTTTTTCTCTTCAGCATTCGTTTGCCCTAGCGCTCCTGCCCCCCTGACCCCCCCACCTCCATTTTGTTGTTGTTGTCGTCGTCCTTTGCCCGCCCCGCCTCCCAGCTGAAGCGCCCTCGCCCCTCCCCCCCACCTTCCATTTATGGCCAATGCCCCCACGCGCAGCGTCCACGCGCTTCGGACACGCCGAAGGTGCGCCAAAGGTAAGCCCGTCTACGCCCGTCCGCGCCTGGACCGCGCCCAGCGCCAGACCCCCTGCCCCTCGCGCTCCCCAGCCCCCCCGCATTACCTACGATGCCGCCGCCCTCCTAGCCCTTAACCCCGGTCGCGCCCCCAACTGCATCCAAGCCGCTCCAGGACGCACCCATGGATCGTTCTCCTGCCTCTCCTGCAAATTCAGCGGCACCGTCAACGTCCCCGCTCCGACCACACCACAGATTCCCGACCCCAACCACCTAGAATGCATCCTTCTCAACACCCGCTCGGTCCACAGACACGCCATTGACCTTTGGAACCTACTAGACACCATCTCTCCAGACGTCGCCTTCCTAACGGAAACATGGATGAACGCCTCCTCCGCACCCGACATCGCCATCGCTATCCCTGACGACTATAAGATTACACGCAAAGACCGCACCGACCAAACAGGAGGAGGAATCGCTATCGTCCACAAGAAATCAATCCGCATCTCAACCAGCTCTGACGCCAACCTCGCCAACTCCGAACACCTCCACTTCCAGATCCACATCGACCCCAAGACCACACTCAGAGGCACCCTCCTCTACAGACCACCAGGACCACGCGCAAAATTCAGTGAAGACATCACGGACTTCATCACTCCACACGCGCTCCCCTCCAAAGAATACATCCTCCTGGGAGATCTGAACTTCCACCTTGAGAAGATCAACGACCACAACACCGCCACCCTCTTAGACAACCTCGCCAACCTCGGACTTAAACAACTGGTCACCTCCCCCACCCACATCGCAGGTCACACACTCGACCCCATCTTCACCTCTAGCAACCATGTCTCTTTCAACCACACTACGGAGCTCCTCTGGACTGACCACAGCTGCGTCCACTTCACCTACAACAAGCCGAAACCCATCATCCACCTCCAACCAACTCTACAAAGAAACTGGAACAAAATCACCACGGAACAGATCTCCTCATCGCTCCTTCAAACCTCCCCAGCCCTCTCTTCTAACGCCAACGAGGCCGCCTCCAACCTCACCCTTTGGTTATCCAACACCGCAGACACCTTAGCACCACTGAAAAAACGCCAACACAAAAGCAAGAAGGCCTCATGGTTCAACGAGGACCTCAAGAAATCCAAGAAACTATGCCGCTCCCTTGAAAAGGCCTGGAAAAAAGACTCATCCACCAGCAACAAAGTCACCTTCAAAAACGCCATCCGTACTCACCACCAACTGATCCGAAAAGCCAAAAAAACAGCATTCAAGGATCGACTCGACAACAACGCCCACAACAGCAAGGAACTTTTCAACATCGTCAAGGAATTCTCCAACCCCTCGGCCAACTCCAACGACATCACCCCCTCTCAAACCCTCTGCGACTCCCTAGCCTCTTTTTTCCACAACAAGATTGCTGACATCCACAACAGCTTTGACAACCAACCCGGAAGCCAACCCACCCCACCATCAGCTGACTCTCTTCCCCCCGTTAACACCCTTAACGCCTGGAACCCAATCACCACTGAGGACACCATCCGCCTGATGAATTCCATCCACTCTGGATCCCCCACAGACCCATGCCCTCACCACATCTTCAACAAAGTAGACTCCGTCATAGCTCCGCACCTCCGAGACGTCATCAACTGCTCCTTCAACTCCGCTACCTTCCCAGAAGACTGGAAACACGCTGAACTCACCGCCCTTCTGAAAAAACCAACAGCAGACCCCACCGAACTCAAAAACTACCGCCCCATCTCACTTCTTCCATTCCCGGCCAAAGTCATCGAGAAAGCTGTCAACAACCAGCTCGCCGCCTTCCTCGAAGCCAACAAATCCCTCGACTCTTCACAATCTGGCTTCCGAGCAAAACACAGCACTGAGACCGCCCTCATCGCAGCAACAGACGACATTCGAACTCTACTGGACAATGGAGACACAGTCGCCCTCATCCTCCTCGACCTCTCTGCAGCCTTCGACACAGTCTGCCACAGCACCCTTTTACAGCGCCTCAGAAACATCGGAATCCAAGGAAAGGCACTGGAATGGATCACCTCGTTCCTCTCCGGAAGAACCCAGAGAGTCCGCCTCCCACCATTCAAGTCCGAGGCCTCTGAAATCATCTGCGGCGTACCACAAGGATCCTCACTTAGCCCCACCCTTTTCAACGTATACATGAGCCCCCTCGCGACCATCGCCCGCCAACACAACCTCAACATCATCTCTTACGCGGATGACACTCAACTGATCCTTTCTCTCACCAAGGACCCCAGCACCGCCAAAACTAACCTACACGAAGGAATGAAAGAAGTCGCCGAATGGATGAAACAAAGCCGTCTGAAACTGAACTCAGACAAAACAGAAGTCCTCATCTTAGGTAAATCCCCCTCTGCATGGGACGACTCCTGGTGGCCGGAAGCCCTCGGAAAAGCACCCATCCCGACAGACCACGCACGGAACCTTGGCGTCATCCTGGACTCTTCACTTTCAATGAACAAACAAGTCAGCGCCGTATCCTCATCCTGCTTCAACATCCTTCGCATGCTCAGAAAAACATTTCGCTGGATCCCCACCGAAACCAGGAAAACAGTCACCCATGCCCTGGTCACGAGCCGACTGGACTACGGAAACACCCTCTACGCAGGTACCACCGCCAAACTCCAGAAGAAACTACAACGAATCCAAAACGCCTCAGCCAGGCTCATACTAGACATCCCACGCAATGAACACATCTCTGGCCACCTTAAAGACCTCCACTGGCTACCCGTCAATAAGAGGATTACTTTCCGACTGCTTACCCACGCACACAAATCACTCTACGACATCGGACCAGATTGCCTCAACTCTCGACTGTCCTTCTACACCCCCTCCCGCCAACTTCGCTCTTCCAGCCAAGCACTCGCCACTGTCCCTCGCATCAACAAAACCACCATGGGAGGCAGATCCTTCTCATACCTGGCTGCCAAAACATGGAACTCACTCCCCGCTTACCTTCGCCTCACCCAGAATCACCTAGCGTTCAGAAAACAACTTAAAACGTGGGTATTTGACAAATAATCCCCCTCCCTAAGGATATCTAGCCCCCCTCCCCTCCCCAAGCGCCTTGAAACCCTCCGGGTATGTAGTGCGCTATATAAATTTTATGACTTGACTTGACTTGACTATCTGAACACCAGCCCCATGGAGTAGCCCCTCGATTTCCTAAACTGATGCCAGAACTGCTTACAGGGGTCAACAGTACTGGGGAGCATGCTGTGGCCCTACCACCCTTAGAATGCTCCAAGTCAGAATCAACTTTCTACAGCTGTCCATTGGACCACAACAACAAATGACAAACTCTCTTCAGTCGGTGGTCCAAGTGGCAAGTCCAGACCCATATCAGGGGGTATCAAGCCCACTCTCATCTTTTGAATCTATATAACATCTACCATCCTTTGTTGAGTCTGTCCAGGACTACTAAGGTCCTAGCATACATAGTCTTACGACACTACACCACCATGAGTAAAAGCAATCTTTACTCACAACAACGTCCACCTAAAGTGCGAAGACGATGGCTTGGGAGACCGAGTGCTTTCTGGAGAAAGAGCTTTAAGCATTTTCGTCCCCACACCGTCATTTTGGTGCAGAAGCCAAAGTCAACAATTCCCTTTTATAGCTTTTATGACAAAATAAAACTCGACGGAGGGGGAGGGGAGTCTCTCATTTCTCAGGCACACACGCAAGCATTTGACGTGAAGCCACACTTACAACAGTTGTTATTCCACACTCAGCGAATGTGGATGTAGAAATCCCTGGATAATCCACAGAGTCAATGGGCTTCTGCAGCTCTGCAGAGATACGGAACTTGCACAGAAGCGTACACTGATGCCAAAAGCAAGGAAGGAAATACAAGGATAAGAGCAGATTTCCGATGTTATGCTGTTTGTAAAGTAAGAAGCTAAAATTGAAAAGATGAGACTAAAGTCAAAGGCAAAATAGTTACTTCTACTGCTGAAGTTGCAAAATAGTGTAAATTTGCCTTTTAAAAAAATGATCTTTATAGACTTGTTTTTTTTTCTCTTGCACATGCACAGTTATTTGCAAGCAAAAAGAGTGTGTTATATATGCTTAGCAAATATTCAGGAATTCGTGCAACATGCATTTCTGCGCAATTTTGCTCCAGCGCAAAGGTCCCCCTTTGCGCTAACATCTCGAGGTAAGAATCACTGTTTAGGAACATATTTACTGATACCCTCCTAAAAGGTCATTTAAGATTTTGATTAAGTTTTGCAGCTTATAAGTCATTGATATGTGCCAAATTACCTATATTTGCCAACGTGGGATGCCATTTCCGATAAAAAAAAATACATGACATATACATATGTAAAAGAGGTATTGTCATCACAAAGCATGTCCATTTTTGAGGCAAGTACATCCAAATCAATATAATTGTAGCTGATAAGGATATGGGATATCTGCTCAGGGAACATCACACGCAATAGGAATGTAATTAATTTCAGAAAGGCGAGAGGTTGTGAAAAACAGACATACACCTCCAGAAGAGCTGAACTGTACATTTCACAAAAGGAATCGCTGGAAAGCGTGAACCATTGTATATCAAGCTCCAGAGGAAAACCAATTCGTTACGCAATCCCTGTCAAGTGGGAACCGTGGCATTCTCATATGTCATGTGGCGAATTCAATTTCAAATGTAACAAGACTTTGGAGTGGGCCTGTCTGCCTGCCATGCACTGACTTCTTGCGCCAGGTTTCTGCGGGTACATGAGGCTTCTCTTACCCTCACTACATTTTCCACCGCAGTCAGACTTGCGTTATATTAGTTGATATGCATTTAGAACGTTTATGTGCATCATTTTTTTTTTAACAAAGATGCTCTAAAAGCGGATAAATAAACATGAAATACCAGCACATTCAGAAGTTTGGGTGCCCAATGTCAGCGATGCCCTGTCAAGCTTAATTTGATTTTAAAATCACACGTCGCTTTAGGCTTGGGTTTTTCCCAATTTACATTTTCTGTTCAAAAGCAGTGTAGCAGCATAATCTTATGCTCCATAATCTTCATTAAGCATGTATTAATCTGTTTGCAAATGTGTGGCAATAAAGGTATACAGAGGTCACAATGTATATAATCGAAGTACAACCGTTTGTTGGATATATGCTGTGTTCACTCTGTGACTAGGCCTCTGAGGCCCGAAGGTTCATTGCTGGTTTAAGGTGTTTTTTAAATTATATCTCCTGATAACCTTGAACAGCTAAAGAAGTAGCGTGCTGTGTTCATTGTAGAGAAGTGAATTGGGAAACATCCATAACAACGCGGGCATGACCCCGCACTGCTATTACAACGCTGCTATTACAACGCAAGTCGTTACAACGACTTGCGCTGGAGGGCGCTGTAGGATAGGGAATAGTTTAATTTTCTATCCAACACCTTCCCTACTCTCAACGTGGGCTGGAGTTGGAATAGAAAATTAAACTATTCCACTATCCAGCGCCCCCCAACGAAAGTCGTTGTAACGACTTGCGTTGTAAAAACTGCGTTGTAATGGCATGCGGGGTAAAAGCCCGCGTTGTAATGCCGTACAACCAGTGAGTTTTAATTGACATTTGGTATGATTTACAGCGTATGTAGAGAACAGGACACACGTCGGTACCAGGCAGGCTGGATTGTTTCTATCCTCAAGGATGTGCAGCTGTCAGAGCCCATGTTTGGCGATGGAAAGATGGGGAGTCTACCTGCTCGCAGAAGACGCCTGAGCCTGATTGGTCCCATCCTTGGGAGTAAAAGAGCGCTGAACAAAAGGCGTTATTTTAACTGTGCCTTAGTTTAGTTAGAGGAGATCCTGTCGTGACTTCGCTGAGGGAATACCTTTCCATAACTCTGCTATTGCAGACTTCACACTTCCAAGTTCGACTCTTGAAGGGTTCTGTCACTTTACTCTGAACCTTAATTTTGCTAATCTCATGCTTACACCTTCTGCTTAGAATTTCCCTTTGCCATTTTCAGATGCTTAATTTAGATTAGGTAAGTTCTTTTACGGACCCAGTCTATCTACTAGTTTGCATTTTGACTGGTACCATAATTTGCATTGTTCTTTACCTGCCATATCGAGAAGGATTGATTAACCATACTGAACTTTATACTTACTTGGTTGACTGGTTTATTAGGTGAATTTAAGTCTGTTACTTTCACAAAAATTTGCTAATAAACCTTTATAATTGGAAACCATCCTCCCTTGTCATTTTTGTGGGGCCATATCGGTTTCACTGCAAATTTAAATTGCTATTCGGTTAGCTTCAAATTACACTTTCAACTAATAACCAATGGTCTGACCAGTGGTGCAACCTCTTCAATGACTATACTACAGTTTGAATGTATGGAAAGTTGCGCTCCATCATTAGTGCCCACCGTAAGTCTGTAAAATGTGCCCAAACGGAGGGGGCTGCATTTCTTGTAGCCTCTATTGAAAGCATCCCACCTGAGGACCGACTGTTATAACACTCCTGACTTCAGTCAGGCCAGCAGGGTTTGGGACATCTGCCCCTACCATGGACTTTGGATTCCTTTTTCCCATTCAAGGCATGGCTGAGAGGTGCAGAAACGTCTACCAATTGAATTGGAGGAGGAACCATGCAATCCACAACCTCTGTAGTTGCCAATCTACAAGACCTTAATACATCTATGTGCATGTGTGGAATAGCTACAAATCGAGAAAAAGCCATGCATCGTGAAGGACCCAGGAACTCCTAGGTTTCTCCAGAAGGAGTGATTGGACTAAAGGGGACTAATTGGTTGAGCAGTATTGGCCTCTAGAGTCAATTAATATAATGACCTTCTTCAATACTAGTGGAGACCATACCTTAGAGTCAAATGAACTTCTGACTTCACTGTAATCTGTAAAGGAGTGTGGAACTGTCAGGAATCTGCAGGGTTTCATGGGTTTTAGAGTGGCTATGAGTACACCAGTGAGGAATATCCCTTTTAGGCTTCAGCCTATGGTGTCTGGGGCAGCAGGTGCAGCTGGTCACCTGGAGTCATGGGTGGGATTACTGAGTCACAAAAGGCAGCATCAGCATTCACAATCATGAAGACATTGGGAAGCTGCCTCACCATTTTGTGTTGTACGGAATCTTCACTGTTGATAATTTGCACACCATTGCCATCCCTTCCCATTGTGATTTTTCCCTTTACAGTTCCTCGGTTTCCTTTGATCTCCTTGCCTGCTTACTCTGTTTGACCTTGCTCTTCAGATTATATTTTGCTTTGGCATTCTACTGTGGTTTTCCCTTTCCAACCATTTGACTTCCTTGTCTGTAATGCTGACTTGCTCTCTGGACTCTGTTTTGAATTAATTGTATTTCTGGAGTTTCCCCTTTTCCTGCTCAGATGAGTCACGATTCCTTTAATCAGTATTCCTGACATTAAGAAAAATGATGGCAGCAGGGTCATCATATATTATTATTGACTGACATCGTTTTGGAGGTCATTTCAGTAAGAGTGAGAAACTCAGGAGCCAGAAAGACTTTCTTCCCCGTCAGCAAAATCAGACACCATGAGAGTCTGTTGGACCAGAGGTTTATTCATTGCAGATAATAAATTCAGGAATGGAGTATGGTCATCTTGTGTCTGAAACCTTCCAGGTACCATTTCAAGGGAACCCATCTCTGTCATTTCCTGTTCACAGAATGTCACAATAATTTAGTTTCTTTTGAACCAGGTGGCCTGCAGAACCCCCCGCCTGGTGCACATGTTATTCAGTTTGAGATTGTTTATATTGATAAATTTTGATGCATAGGTTTTGAATTAATTTCCTGAGTACATACTTGCTGCGTTTACTCACTTTATAATAATTTTTTGGGCAAGTGGCATGTGCTATATCCAGTCATACTGGTACTGGAATCTTCGGGGTTTGACCTTGAGCCTTTATGGTTAGCAAGTTATCTTTTTTAGCAGTTGCAGATAAACCCTAAACTTACACCACAGTTCCCCAGAACCAGCAGGTGAGCTTGCAGATCCATTGTTGCCCCTAACATCATGATCTGTCAACTAAAAACAATTTGTTTTTAGACAACGGGCCCATATGTTTGGTTCCCTAGTAAAGTTAGGACTACTAACTTTAGGACTCCTAAACAGAAAAATCCTAACTTTAAGACTTTTGGTATTCACAGAAGGCATTTAGGAGTCCTTAAGTTAGGACTCCTAACTTCTGTGAATACCGAAAAGAGTAAGTGCCTTCTGTGAATACCAAAATGAGTAAGTGCCTTCTGTGAATACCAAAATGGTAGTAAGTTTAGGATTTTGTCTTAGGTTAGTTCTGTGAATCGGGCCCAATGTGGCTCAAGAATGAAGTTTGAGGTCCTTATTATTTTTTATGGTTTCCAAATCTTCTTATTAACTTTTAACCGAATGCACGTTGTATGAATTTGAGCGCGTAGTAATGGGGGCCTGTATCCATGAATTTAATAGGGGCTGTCTTGGCAAAACCGGAAGTCTGTTTTTATGTGATTTTACTTGGTGGTTTTATGCATTCGTATGTACTTTTATGATCTTCTATAGAACGATCGAATACAGTTTTATGGACCGAACTGCAATTGTTATTTATGCATGCCATTGTACACCCTTCTGATTCGCAATAAATTGGAACAGGCAGTTTGCAAGTAAGAAAGTAATTTCAGACTGACAGTGTGTCCTGTGTATGTTGTGACTTGCTTTATTTCAGTTGCAAAGCTTGTGAATTTTTTTATATCACAGTCTTTGTAATCTCAAAAAGACATTGTACATGTTTATACATGTTTGTAATATAGTGGTCACACATGGTGGATCACCTTTGCCGCAAAAGGAAATGAACCCTTTTGGAAGAAAAGTGAAACTAGCAGGTGTCTCTCAATTCCTCGCCATTGAGCTATGCTCTATTACTCAAGGGATGTTAGGAGTCAGACAAACCCTTCAGTGAATCTCATTCCTTATTTGCTCTGTTATTTTCAATCGTGTAAAAAACATGGAGATTCTAAACAGAAAATATAGCGCTCAAGCTCATTAAGCCACTATTCTAGGCCATGTGCATTTTACACACATTCTTTAGTATTAAATGCAGTTCTAATTATATGTCCCAGTCTGGGAGAACTTCAATCAAGGACAGAAAACTCAGTGTCATTGGTACCCTAAAAGAAAGAATGGATAATCACATTATTTGGGTACTCCAATGCCACACCCCGTCCTTGAGTAAGCCGAGGACTGCTTGACTCTGCTACCCTGAAGGTAAAGTGCAAAGAGGTTGTACTTGGTGCTCAGTTTTGGGTTCAACAGTAAGGTTAATCCCCAGGACACAAGTAGTAAAAGGCTCTCATTGTCATAACTTGAGCTTGGTAGTCACCGATTGCCCTGAAAAAGTTCTCAGGCTTTCACCAGGGTTGCATCCATTGGGGTACAGCGCACCGGCTGTACTAGATGTGTGCTGTCACTCTAACTCCCCCTTCCAGTTTTAACAGACATATTTTCGCCATACCCATCAATCCTATTTACCAATCTCTCCCATAAAAGCATATTAGCAGCCTGGTTTTCCCCAAACTAACAAACACCCATCCCTTCTGAAAAGGAATACTTGTCAGTAACCCATCTTCTTCATTGGGATGCAACTGGGATCTGCAATTCTAGGACTAGTCATGTCCCAAATAATGACCAGTACACTAGTGACCTGGTCAGTATATTAACCAGCTCCCTTACTTTGCACGATGGGACCCCTATCGGTTCGTTGGACAAAATTGCATATAATTCTGTTTCTACCTCTGTAAAATTAACAGAATCTGTACTAAGGTACTCATGATGAGCCGTCGAGAAGAGCTTACAGTGCCATACTATGCTTTTTCTGAACCTTCCTAATAAAAATATCAGAGGGCTCATAACAAACATTTTTGACAGGAACATTAATGCAGTATTGTGAGGAAAATGAATGTGTTGATTGTGTGAAATATCTATTTAGGGTAATAATTGAAATTAGTGGGAAATGGGAGCAATGGTTCAACTACATTAAAGGATTTTGCAGTTGCTCACAAAATTGAAAGCTTTGTGACTTGAAAAATATGATTTACAACATATTCTACATTACGAGTCAAAAATGTCTTTGCCATCAGAATGCACACATCTGCTACTCCTTAAGAACCAGTAAGAACAAGCATTCGCAATATAATAGGTCTCGCATTCACACAAGTTTGAGCTATTGCATTGTAATGACAATGCCTTTTATTTATGTTTTGGGTGTTAAAAGATAAATAAAACGCATTGTCATTTACAATACTAATAGCTTAAACTCTCACAACTGAGAGACCTATTGCATTGCAATAAAGGGCCTTCTCAACCACTTGTTAGATTGTAAATATCAGAGGAAGAGACCGGCCTGCGACGTCTTCAAAGTAGTAATAAATAGTGCAGTGAAGAAGATGTGTAAGTGTTGTAACTTACACAGACACTATGTGTGATGTGAGAGTTACATAGGATCTCAGCTATAAAGACTAACAAAGCACTCCAACACCATTCGTTCAGTGATTACACTGTCACGGCTCAGGAGGAAGAGCGGGAAGGGTATTACCTGCCCTCTACATGATATGAGTGTGCAGTGTTACATTGCATAATGTCATTGCTATCTTTGGTCTAATGGAAAACACTCCAGGCGTAGTAGAGCCCCGGCTTCACCTCTTGGTGCAGGGAGGGCTGTGCTTTATGGCAATCATGGAGAGAGGGAGTGATGGTCTCGGCTGCAGCTCCTGCCTCGTACTGTGCCCCTGCTATTACTAGTGAGCGAGAGGCGCTGAGGTGATGGTATTGGTATTGGTGGTGGTGGTATTGGTATTGGTGCTAGTGGTACTGGTATTGGTGGTGGTAATGGTGGTGGTGGTAGTGGTATTTGTGGTGGTGGTTTGGTGGTAGTGGTATTGGTGGTAGTGGTACTGGTATTGGTGGTGGTTGTATTGGTATTGGTGGTGGTATTGGTGGTGGTGGTGGTGGTATTGGTGGTGCTGGTATTGGTGGAATTGGTGGCAGTATTTATATTGGTGGTGGTGGTATTGGTGGTGATTGTACTGGTATTGGTGGTGGTAGTATTGGTGTTGGTGGTGGTGGTGGTATTGGTGGCGGTGATATTGGTATTAGTAGTATTGGTGGTGGTGTATTGTATTGGTCGTGGTATGGTGGTGGTGTTATTGTGGTATTGGTGGTGGTATTGGTAGTATTGGTGGTATTGGACGTGGTATTGGTGGTGGTATTGGTGGTGGAATTGGTGGTGGTATTGGTGGTGGTGGTGATATTGGTATTGGTGGTGGTAGTATTGGTACTGGTGGTGATATTAGTATTGGTGGCAGTGGTGGTATTGGTGGTGGTGGTGGTATTTGTGGTGGTAGGAGTGGTATTGGCAGTGGTGTTGGTGGTGGTGATATTGTTGGTAGTTGTGATGTATTGGTGATGGTATTGGTGGTGCTGGTGTTGGTATTGGTATTGGTAGTACTGGTGGTATTGGTGGTGGTGGCATTTGTGGTATTGGTGGTGGTGGTATTGGTGGTGGTATTGGTGGTGGTGGTGGTATTGGTATTGGTGGTATTGGTATCGGTGGCCATGGTATTGGTGGTGGTAGTTATATTGGCGGTGGTGGTATTGGTGGTGGTGGAGTTGGTATTTTTGATGGTGGTATTGGTGGTGGTGGTTGTATGGAAAGTGGTGTTGGTGGTATTGGTGGTGGTGGTGGTTGTATTGGTAGTGGTGGTATTGGTGGTGTTGGTATTGATGGTGGTATTGGTGGTGGTGGTATTGATGGTGGTATTGGTGTTGGTGGGATTGGTATTGATGGTGGTGGTTTTGGTGGTGGTATTGGTGGTAGAGTGGTATTGGTATTGGTGGTATTGGTGGTGGTGGTAGTATTGGTGGTGGTGGTACTTGCATTGTTGGTGGGGGTGTTGGTGGTGATGGTATTGGTGGTGGTGGTGGTGGTATTGATAGTATTGGTATTGGTGGTGGTATTGGTGGTGGTGGTAGTGGCATTTGTATTGGTGGTATTGGTGGTGGTGGTATTGGTATTGGGGTGGTGGTATTGGTAGTGTAATGGTGGTGGTGGTATTGGTATTGGTATAATTGGTGGTGGTATTGGTGGTATTGGTGGTGGAATTGGTTGTGGTGGTATTGGTGGTGGTGGTGGTAGTGTTTCTTGTATTGGTTGTATTGGTGGTGGTGGTGTTGGCATTGAGGGGGTATTGGTAGTGGTATTAGTGGTGGTGGTATTGGTGGTGGAATTGGTGGTGGGATTGGTGATGGTGGTATTGGAATTGGTGGTGGTATTAGCATTGATGGTGGTGGTATTGGTGGCATTGGTGGTGGTGGTAATGGTGGTGGTGGTTTTGGTGGTGGTGGTATTGATGGTGATGGTATTGGTATTGGTGGTGGTGATGGTATTGGTGGTGGTGAAATTGGTGTTAGTGGTATTGGTGGGGGTGTTAATGGTGATGGTGGTAATGGTGCTGATGGTATTGGTGGTGGTAGCATTGGTCGTGGTATTGGTGGTGGTGGTACTGCCAACATGACACTCAGAATGTTGGAGCTGTGCTCTTGCCATTGGTGGAGACAGGACAAGTTGAGATCCAATTAGAAATGTCAGGTTGCCAGAGCGGGCTCTCAGGGGGTACAATATTCACTAAGAACCAGCAAGGCGCGCTGCAGTGCACAATTTCCTCGAGTATCTGAAAACAATATGCCGTAGAGAATCTTTAACTCTTTCCTGCAGTCCAAAGCAGCCTGTAAGCAAAAAATACAGCCGGGGAAACGCCATGTTTTCGATGGATACACAAGGCAGTCCGTCACACGTCATCTAAGGCAGCACGCTGCGCAAAAAACAAGCTAACAAAGCACACAACCCAAGTGACTATAATAAAAGCAAAGACTCTAAGAGACAAACGCATGCATAGCTAAATGTAGCAAGCACATAATTAATTAAAGGCACCACGGACAAAGCCAAAGGGAGCGTGTATACAACCGCAAGAATGTTACACACAAATTAAGCATTTGTACAAACAAGGGGGCAAGTGTACACCAAAAGGCAGAAAATATACAACCCAGTGAGAACCAAAGGCAAAACGCAAACAACCAAAGGTAAACCCAAAATAAAAAGTATTTGCAATGCCATAGGTCTCGCATTTAAATGCGAGACCTATGGCATTGCAAGCAAGTGGTTGCCACAGTTACGATAAAGATAAAGTACACGGACAGTGTAACAACCAAGTAAAGGGCCAGTAGCCATGGGAGGATACAAACGACAACATGGCCGTACTAAGGAGGGACTAACAGGCCTATTAAGGAATCAAACTCCACATTTACGAAGGACAAAGACACAAGCCAGTGAAAAATATGGGCGGGGCTTCTCCTCCGTATTCCACCTACAACAGATCGCCAGAGCAGCGCTTGTTCGCTGGCTCAGGCTCGACCTAAAAATTACATGAAATGGGTGTCTCCATATTTTAATGATTTGCAATGAAATGCATCAAAGGTGACCGCAGCTGAATTGTAAGCCAAGACTCTCCCCAATGTCTTTCACATCGTGTAATTTTTGTTTTAATTTCAAACCCTGTCTTCTTAAAGGGAAAAGGTCAGCAATCTCAGCATTTTAAGAATGCCAATTTGGGGTGGGGGGACTTGGCGGGGTTTGATTCCACAACAGGGAGGAAGGGGCATTTGGCTCTTCTTTCTTAGCGCAAAATGCACCTTCACGTCCAAAAATTGATGCGAGGATGCATTGTGCGCTAAGAAAATAGCGCAGCCAAACACCACTCCGCACCCTTACATACTCTGCAGTGATTATACCGCAGAGCATGTAAGGGCACTGCCACCGAGTGGTATGCAGTGGTCTCTAAACTTTACTCTACTGCATATCATTCTGCAGTGCATACCCTTCCGCGCCCTTACGCACTCTTCAGTAATGAAGGAATGAGTGAATAAAAGAATGAATGAAAAGATTTATTCTGAGATTACTTAAAATCCTAAAACAATGTTACCAACCAATACAATCCCAATGTTGGAAAGGTACATGAAGCGGCTCTTTCATACAATTTGTTCATTTAAAATATGCAAATAGTGTAAGAAAACATGCATATGGGATAATGCCATGACACCTTCCAAAAGGTAATTTTGTTTAAACAAAGGTTGTCGGCCAGCTTCTAGTAGACAATGTTCAAGTCCATGAGGTGAGATTCGGAATCTCCCTCATGTGACTTTGCAAAGTGTTGCATAATTCCAGAGGTTACGAGTCTTGCCTAAAACCTTTCATGTCAAATAAACATTCTAAAAACACCAGAATCAACAATTTTAAGAGGAAACAAGGAACAGCTGAGATCCGAATAGGAATGTGCAAGTGCGCTAAATAAGGTGCAGATGAAGCTTACACTGAACTACATCTTGAAGACTTTCTATCTTAAAGACTTTCCAAAAACCTTTCCTGTCATATAGGCATTGTGGAAGCACTCGGGTCAACACTTTTGTACAAAATGAAGGAGTAGCGGAGCTCTAATTAAAAATGTGCAAGTGCGCTGGGTAAAGTGCAGATTCTGCATGGAGCCGAGCGAGATGGACGGAAGTGTTTGCCCGGAAATGTAACTTATAGTTAGAGACAGAAATCGTCCATCCAACAAGTCACTCAGATACAAAAAATCTGTCATTTGAGCATACCAGAGACCAGCTTAAAAATGTGCAAATCGACAGGTTAAAGTGCTATGTCTGTGTGCAACAAAGCAAAATGTGCCAAAGGGTGTTCACAATAAATCTTGGGGCATACGTACAAGCCCCTATCGCCACAGGAACGTCACTTTTTGTGGCTTTCCTGTGGCGATAGGGGCCTTGCCTTATGTACAAGGCAGCCTTAAGCCACTTAACCTGGCTTAACGCTGCCTTGTACATAAAGCACCTTTCACGCGATGTTTAGCGTGAAAGGGCACGCAGGGGGTGTTGTGGTGGGCGTCCCACTGCAAGACCCATTGTATTTGACGCTGCTCCCCCATGTACAAGGGTGGCATACATAGGATGGGGCGCCAAAATTAAGACCAGGAAAATCCTGGTCTTAAGTTGGCAAAATGAGGAGAAATGCATTATTTCTCCTCCTTTTTGCCATTTACAGGTGTGCTGCCTTGTGCAGCACACATGGAAAAAGCCAAGTGCCATGGTTTGTTTATGTACAGGAAGGTGCCCCTTCCTGTACATAAACATAAACAATGCAATGCAATTTTGTAACTTTCATGTGTGCTGCATGAAGCAGCACGCATGAAAGTTGCAAAATGGCATTTTAGGATTGTTTATGTGTAGCAAGGGACACCTTCCTACACATAACCAATCCTTCCCTGCACACAGACACTTTTGCACTCTGGTGCAAGGGTGCCTGTGTTGGCGCTAAGTTGTTGAACTTAGCGCCATCCCAGGGGAAAATGCAAGGCTGCAGCACATTCTTGTAAATATGGTGCAGCCTTGCATTCCCAAAGTGGCGGAGTGTGTCGTTAAGCCCAGGAGGCTAACGACACACTCCGCCAATTCATTGTACATATCCCACTTGACTATTTGTTAAAAATTAAGGTTGACATGGTGCCTTAGAGCAATGTGCAAATCTGCAGGGTATCCCTCATGCGGTTGTACAAAATGTCACACCAGTCATAGGTTTGGTCCCGATTCGGCTAGTGCAGAGAACATAGAGGGAGCTTGACGGCAACGGAGGCGGAATCAATCTCACTGCCGGGAGTAGTCAGCCTGACTAATCCCGGCGCGAGATTGATTCCGCCTCAGTTGCAGTCAAGCTCCAGAATTCCAACCCATTGCGGGTATCCTTGAACTGCCAGTTACCCCCTTCCTTTACTTACCTTGGACATTTCTTGCCCCTTCGGATACAGCCCGGTTCTGATCCATGACACTGTTTCCGTAAAAATGTAACCAAGTCCTGATGATGGCCTAACTTTCCTACTGGCCAGAAACGCCGTCGACTTCCACAGCGGAATTCCTGGCGCTTCTCTATTGTGGATACCCTGTCCTATTTCTTGTATTCAGAAGCAATAACTGTTGGGGTATTTAAAACTGATTAAAGAACTTTTAAAGTTCACTTATTGTTTGCATTGCGCCCACCATGATCACTGGATATACTCACTCACGTGTTACCTGCATCGACACCAGAATTTCTCGAGCACTGCTACACTGTATATTATTGGTTACATGCCATTTAATGTAACACAGTGCTTCCTCTCCATGTGATTTTACATATGAATTACAATATGTCTAACACGAGTAACATTTGAAATACACTGCATTCTTGTTGATTTGTTGTCTCCTTGGCTTCCTTCCCCCTAGATCTATTCCCATGTAAATTAAGTGAACTGTGTATAACTGTTCGCCAATTAGCACCCTTGCTTGAGACACTGTTGTCTGTTACACATTATTGCCCTAGTCTCCATGGGGTTTAAGGGTTACCTCCTGTAGTCCGATATTTATTTTAGCAAAGTCTTTAAAAAGATCTCTAATGTCAAGCTGGTAAGCCATGTCTTTTTCCATTTAAATTGTGGCTAGTCCGATGAGTCTCTCTTGGCTCATGGAACTGCGCAGATAGGTTTTTATTAATTTGAGTTTTGAGAAACTCCTCTCCGTACTTGCCACTAATACCGGTAAAGTCAAAAGGATACGAAGAGCTACGAACAAATTAGGAAACCATTTTCTAACTTGTTTTGGCACAGATAGTTCAGCACACATTCGGGTTTCGCATTTTTTTGTATTCAATGATTTATTCCTGAAAGTTCAGAGCAGAGAGCTGCTGCGTCAATGTCCTTTACAAAAGATAGGGTTTCTACAGGTTTACGTTGGGTTAGAGCTGTTTCCAATTTGATACACAAATCCAGGAGTTCTTTGGAAGTTTTCATCTTGAGGTCACTTATATTGTATAGAAAACCAAATTATCTTGCAATTACATTCAACTGTGTGAATCATTCTTTTACAGAACTAAGGCCCACATGCATCAATATCGGCTTTTGCGAGTTCTAAATTGCGAAAAATAAAGATTCGCAATTTAGAATTCGCAAAAGTCTATGCATGAATATTTTAGCTTTTTTTTTGCAATTCGGTAAAAATCGCTATTTTTACCGAATTGCAAAAAAAATGCAAATTTTCAATTGCGAATTCACGATTCCCATTCATTCCTATGGGCCAAAATGCCCATAGGAATGAATTGGAATTGCGAATTCGCTATTTGAAATCGCAATTCATCAATGCATTTCAAGGGTGGAGAGGGGGGTCCAAATGACCCCCCCCCTGCACCCATGAAATGTACTTTTCAGTATCAGTTACATACACACATGTCCTAAGGACATGTGTGTCTGTAACTTAACAGTTTAAAAAATACATTTTTGTGCATTTTTAAACATTTTCGCAAATTACCACGAGGTTGAACTTCGTGGTAATTTGCACTTCCAATTTGAAAAATCGCTCTTTTTTTTAAAATGATGCATAGCATTTAAGAAATCGCAAAATTGCGATTTCTTAAATGCTAACGCAATTTTAGAAATTGCAAAACCAGTTACGATTTCTAAAATGGCATGATGCATCCCAAACAGCACTTTTGGAATCGCAAACGGCGGATTTTAAGGAATCGCACCGTTTGCGACTCCAAAAATGCTTGATGCATGTGGGCCTAATTGCTGTGTCTAATATTGCAAAATAGTAATTTACTCTGAACTTCTCTTTGGGGTCAGCGATGGGTTCATCTTCTAATTCGTAAGCGAACAATTTCCTTTTCCTTCTTCTTATCTCTGGCTGAAAAATTGGCTCAATATTGATTTCTTCAGCTAGCTCTCGAGCATCAACCAAAACTCTCTCAAATTCCATGTCACTCCTCATGTTTTTTAAATACTCCTCTGTATTTTTAAGCTAATTTACTGTTTTCTCAATTGTAAAGTGCTTCTCTTGCAGCAGTTTACTGGTCAAATTGATTTGAAATAATATACTGTGCCATGTTACAACTACCACAACAAACTGAACATATGCTGTTCAGAAGACCTTCAGCTTCAACTTTAGTCATGGTTCCAGAAGAGTCTTTGAGAGTTGAATCTTCAGTAATTTCAAACAACGCCTCATACACATGAGGTAACGGGTAACTGATGGGAGTTAAGGCATCGATCCTGCTTGACCACCAAGTATCACTCAGAGCTTTTATAGTCAAAGATGGTATATGACGTTTCAGTATATCCCATGGACATGGAGAGGCAGCAAAGAATACAAAACAAATGTGGGTGCGACCCGCACACGTGTTTTCTCAAAGTTCATCGAGTGTAATCGTTTTAGGGCACTGTCCTGGTAAGTGCTATGTTCTAAAGCACTATGGGAAATGTAGTTTTACACATGCTGATATGGTATATCAAGCCCAAGACGCAGCCACCATTGGGATGATAAAAATCATCGTAACTCAAAAAGTAGTCAATCTTACTCCATTTTCATCTTCTTTCAAAGTCTTTTTATTATCCATTTAGTTCAAGTAGATAAAACGTGGTAACTCTGATGTACAAATGTGTGTATAATGCCAAAGCCTTTGATACAGCATGTCGGATTCCCTTGTTTCATAATGCTGTGTTTAACCCAATGCATTTCGGCCATACGGCCTTCGTCAGGGGTATCTCTGAGATAAAGAATAAACATTGTATCAGGAATTGTTTTCAAATAAACATATTCAATTAATAAACTTAACTGTGTAAACATTAAATGCCCTCTCTGAATTAAATAATGCCTCATTACATTTAAAGCACCAAACTTAACTACAAATACAAACTCAACCCGTTAAAACCATTTTGGAATGAAAAAATCATCATTTGTTGTTAAACCCTCGTTAGACACAACGCATATGCTACATAGTATCCTGTTCCTACCTTCCACTTAGAACGAAGATGAAAATGGAGTAAGATTGACTACTTTTTGAATTACGATGATTTTCATCATCCCAATGGTGGCTGTGTCTTGGGCTTGATATACCATATCAGCATGTGTGAGGCAGCAAAGAATACATACAATCATTGTACAACATCAAAAAAGGCTGTTGCTTCAGTGCAACACAAAGCAGCATCGTTTACCACGAGATACGGGGTGTGGGAACTGCAAGGGACACAGAAGACACACAGGTTAATATCCAGAATTTTCTTTTGCAGAACTATTTCATTGGCCTTCATATTGATCCCGTTATCATAACCCTGACCTCGTAGATCTTCAATTGAGAATGACACGCTTTTGAGCTGATGTCTCAGAACATGACTCGTTGATTCAGCTGTGATTTCGGTTAGTGGTACAAGTCCTTAAAAGTGTTCTTTTATTTGCACAAGGCTTTTTTCTTGGAATTCTTCATCAGAGGACCAAAATGACTCTGTCCCTGAAGATTGCACGATGTCCACAAATCTTATGATCATGGTCATTTGTTCCGTGCGGCTGATATCTGGGGTACAATCAAGAATGATTGAAAAATACTTTGCCTTTTTAACCATTGAAATGATTTTCTCTTTGATACCATTTGATAGCACTTGGATCCATTAATTTCGAATAATGTTACCTAAATAGTGAGCATGTCTTCTACCCTTATTTTGTATTCTCCTTAGATGTTCATTCATAATAGGATAAAACATGGCAAGCAATTCCACAATTTTAAGAAAATTGCCATTGTCATGAGCATGAAGTTTATCCCTGCTGCCAATGAAGGCCACATTTTGTGCACCTAGAACTCTTACAAGAGATATTACAATCTCTAAGATCTGATGCCAGTACTTTTCTTTTTCCTTAAGCTTTTTTGTATTAACACTATCTATAGTTGCGTCTTGTTTTAGACTTGTATACAGTCCCTTCCAGTTATGAAAGTTGGTAAAATGTACAACACACTTTTCGCGTGAAGACAGAATTGCTGATGTGTTATGCCAAACAGGACATCCATTCTGAGTGCGACTTGTACTTGAACTGGAATTTCAGCCAAATAAGTTGCAGCAAAAACAGTAAACCTCATCGGTTGATACAGAATACTGGAGGTATTCACGGCAAACTTCTCCATTTGGAAGTTTTCTTTTATAATGTACAGCTGAAAACTTCATTTTTTTCTCATCTAAAGGAAATTTTTTGCTCACTTGTTTTGGCCCATTTTCAACCAAAAAAGTTCTTAATTTATCTCTACTTATTGGTAAGTCTTCCCAGGAAGCAGGATCTGAATAATCTAATTTAACGCTATCTTCAGGTATTTTCGGGCGTTTACTTTGATCACCATCTTCATTTTCAATGTTATCCTTTGTAGTATTAACTAAAGCGTGTTCTTCTTGCTCTCTGAGGTTAACTTCTATCTTCTTGTTTGGTAGGCCTATATTGTCATCTTTTTCTGAGGTTGAAGTTGATGCCCAAGCAACTTCAAGAGAACTCTTTGGCGGACGTAGACATTTTTCAAAAGACCTGTTCAATTTAGATATTTAGCCACTTTTCTTTTTCTGTACTGAGCACCTGAGAGTTTTTTCCTGTCTGCCATTTTTGATCCTTTCTATTCTACCTGAAAAATATAGGGCAATAATAATTCTGAATATTGTATATAATAATTCTGTATATTGCATCAGAAAATTGTTTGTAACAACATTATTACCGAAAAATTTAAGAAGCCAGTAAGATTAATAGAAACGATTTTCGTAAATCTTGTTTAAGATCAATTTCATGATTTCAACTTATTTAAAAATATATTATATCAAATAGAGTGGAGCTCGGAGCAGGAGCGTGGAGCAGTAGGGCAATGGATTTTTACCTGGAGCACGGTGGAAGGAAGGTGGCGATTCAGCGAGCGTTCTATGATGTCATCACAGAGGTGACCTTTGAGAGGTCTGAATGCGATCGGGTCAAGAGCGAAATCGAAAGTCGCATATTTGTATATTATTGTATTGTAATTGCATTTATATAGCGCTTACTACCCCTGACGAGGCGTCAAAACGCTTTTTTGGCGAGCAGCACGCTACTCCGAGACCCATAAATGATTAGTGTTGAATTAGTATAGTGAAATATGAAAGTAATTTAAGTGGTGGATAGGTTAGTCAGTTATTTGCATTCGGAAGGATAGAAGAGGAAAGAAGGTTTGTATTTGTATAGTGCTTGTTACCCCAGATGTTTTCCCAGGTCTAATTTGGCCAGAGGTGAAACGCAGATTTGTTCAGTGCTCACAAACCACTACTACCACTCACTTGCCAAGGCCTATTTTCTGATGGCCAAGAAACAGGCTCTGGTAGTCCCACTCCTCAAGAAACCGTATTTGACTCCTTAGATTCCCAGTAACTATAATCCGGTCTCCTCAGTTCCATTTCAAAACTGCCCCGCTACTTTTAGAGGCTATGTTAACTATATGTTCCCTCTCATGTCCTCGGTTATGCTTCTCACCATCTACTTTGGCTCCCTGCAATTCAGAAAACCTAGATAGGCACACGCTCTTCCACTGCTAACTGGTAGCCAAAAACACTGGAATACTCTCCCACCTTCCCTTAGGTGCAGCACCAACCTTCACTCCTTTCTGTAAATCCTTGAAAAAGTTTCTCTCTTCAGTTTCATGAGTCTATGTTTTACTTATTTGAGTGGTCTGTTTTTCAGTTTTTCTCTGCAGCGCTAGGGCGCCGTTTGGGTAATCTTGAGCATTCCTAAACCTAGAGGGTTCAAACTAACAAATAATCCACAGTCAAGAAATGTGGTGGTCCCTAGCATAACAATACATAGATAAAGCAAAATATATGGCAAGATAGCTTGAAGCCAAAATCAAGAATGACTTTCAACTCAAATGCTTTCCTGGTCTATTCCCAAACTATTACGCAACAGCCAACAGGGAATACGCTTTAAACTCCTAATTCCTGAAAATCAGTTGTCACTCCAATTTCCACCTTTTGCCCTAATCTCCAGTATTTCACACTAGGTTTTAGGATGCCCTCCTAAAAAACTGGGCCTCAGTTTGAATAGGCCCAATAACTGCCATCACTAGACCTGAATGAATGCCCTGGGCAATCAAAATTATGGCTCAAATGGGAGAACTATTACAAAAGACCTACACAAGAGTCACTGACTGTCTAAATCTGCACGTGTTTTTTGGAAGTGCAAACACCAGAGCAACCTCATAAAATATTGGGTCATTTTCTGAAACAACAATACTGATCACCCAATGAAAGATGCACAGACTGCAAATTACCTCTTTCAATCCCAGCAGGGCGCGCCTCGGATGTAATTAGGCACAAAGGCAGGTCTAAACAGCTTAAGTAAGGGGAAGCATAGGCTCCAAACATCTATGAGCAATGCATTTGATGAACGTGCTTAATTCTGTTATCTAAGTGTCAGCTGTCCTGGATGAAGGATTTTTTTTAACAAGGTGTTATATAATGAGTAAGTTGTTTCAATTCGTGAAATACATATATTATAATGACTGCAGTAACACAAACTTCTGGGCACAACCCTCCAGGCATACGGCTGTAGAAAACAGATAAAAACGTGGGCTGCTAATCCCCTAAGAGGGAGGCAGCGGCGGCATCTTTGCAAGAGGACGAGACCAATTAGTGGCCTGACTTGCACATACTCTTTGCCACATAACGGCCGAACTTTCCTTTCCTCGATGTGAAAGACTTGTCCCCATTCATCCATCCCCACTCAAACATGAAGTCACTCAGAGACCACTTCCCTCCACACCAATGGGCATTCTCCCCTCCCCCCTTTTAACTTGGGTCCAAGCCACTGGGATGACCCCAGTTGAAACTCTTCCCTAGGACCTTTAAGCAGGCAGCAGTATACAATGACGACTGTTGATGCACATCTGCAATAATGCGTAATAACTTATAGGTACTGTCGAACATCAGGCATGCCAAGCTTCGCCTCCCATGGCGCCGGCGGTACCACTTCATAATCCGGTCCGATTCCATGTGTAAAGCCTGGGCTCCATTCATCCATCTGATATTCACATTTCACCCACAGCATCAGTCATGACACATCGCAAAAACAACCCCACCCCACGACAAGTAATATCTACCTCCAGGTCATAGGACACTAAGGAATCCACTACCCACACCTGCCCCTTTCTATTAAACTATGGTCTAAATGACTTATACACAGAACCTTACCCACATGGATCAAGCTGTCTATTCTACCTGAAAATCATTGTCCTATGACTCCAGCACATAATTTGACTTTCCACAGAAGCCTAGTATAATTGATGGTCTTGTGACTTAATTCCACACCGACTCCTCCATCAGCTCCTCAACTAACCCACCCACTAGCTCAAATGCACAACCAGCACAACTAGCAGGCCCCACGGCCACTGCTCCACCAAAACCGTTCACGTAAGTCCCTGCTCCAACTCGTGAAGGGCCTCTGACAAATAGCATCTTGCTTTGGGTCCCATCCCAGGGGCGCAACCAATACCCCAAACTCTTCCTCCCAACCTGGTGCCCTAGGTTGAACAAACGTGAAGGTCAAAAACTCCCCCGAAAACCAACTCTCCTCATCCGGGCCACCACTCCAAACCACAGGCCACTAAAGCAAAGCACGCACGTCCCTCCCTGTACCCTTTACAATGAGTGACACACATTCAAAGGATGGATATAGACATGCAATGAATGAGCGACCTTCTATTAGTTAACGTGATCCCATTGAAAGAGATGCTCTTCAAGTGAGTGTGAAAGCCTTTTGGTGAGTGAGATAGCCTTCTAGTGATTTAGATGGCCTCCCTTTGAAAGAGACAACTGACAACCTTTAAGTGAGTGAGATTGACCACTCATTATTAAAACAGGCTTCTATTAAAGAAGAAGACCTTATATTGAGTGAGATGGATGTGTTGAGCAGTAATAGTCCTTTTAAACAGTGTGAATTTCTTTAATAGGATTTTCTCCATCTGAGCAAAACATACTACCAGTGATTGAAATGGCTATCCCTTGAGACCGCTTGCCAACGAGGCATGGAAAGTCAGCGAGAGACGTGACCTTTTACCTTCCTCGGAATTCCTTGTAAAGAGTGAGTTTCATATGGTCCTTGCAGTGGTTTATAATGGTTTGGTTCTCCGTTCTGTTAGAAAAATTCAGATTGAGTGTATGTTTTAGTGCCTGGAATGAGCAGGCCCTGTACGCGCTTCAAACCCCCCTTGGCTCCAGACACGACTGTCGGCGCTCAACATACTGCTTGCTTACTTTACTTATACTTAGCCAGGTTATAACTAACTGACCAGGCCTTTAGTCCCCTATATTTTTATCTACATCTACCTGTCTGCCGCAGCCGACCTGGATCCCACCCGCCTCCCCCGGTACCTGATAGGCCTGCAGGCCTCAGTGAGAACTCTCTCTTTGCCTCTTGCCGGCTGTGTGTGCACAGCCTCCGCCGTAGCGCCGAACGTGACATCACGTCGACGGTTGCTCTACCTAGCCTCAGGGGAACTGCACGGGGATTGCGCAAGATAAAGTCATGGATGCAAGGACCTCCATCAAGGATCGCAGCTAATTTTTGATGGTAGATATGGGGAGAAAGCACACCTGCCCAGCCTCGACCGAGCTCAAGAATTTTTTGTGCTGATTATTGGTGGCCAGGTTGAGAAAGGGGATTGCGCAAGAGAAAGTCATGGATGCAAGGACCTCCATCAAGGATCGCAGCTAATTTTTGATGGTAGATATGGGGAGAAAGCACACCTGCCCAGCCTCGACCGAGCTCAAGAATTTTTTGTGCTGATTATTGGTGGCCAGGTTGAGAAAGTGGTTAATGAGTGTTATGAGTGTGCTTCTTGTGACAAGTCCTGTGTTGTTAACACGCCCCTACTGTCTCTTGTTGAGGTCCCATGGGAACCTTGGGTCGAGTTGAGTTTAGATCTGATGGGTCCCTTTGAGCTGTTGAACCCGGCAGACAGGTTTGTGATCCTTTTGGTGGATTACTCGTCCAAATGGGTCTCCACTAGATGTGTTAGATCGGTCAGTACAAGGGTGGTTATTGACTTTCTCAAAGATGAATTTGCCAATGAAGGTATTCCCAAATTTCTTATCACAGACAATGGGCTACAATTAGTTTCTCAAGAAATGCATGAGTTTTTCAATGATTATGACATTGTTCATCAGAGAACCGCCATTTATGCTCATCAGGCCAATGGTCTGGCGGAGCACATGAACCAAGTGGTCATAGCATGGGTACAAAGAGCAATTGAATTGAGAGTTCCTATTAAGGGAATCTTGAGGGACACCTGGTGGGCTCACCGCACTGCAGTCAATAGTGTTTTGCAGAAATCCCCATTTCAAATGCCAAGAGGGAGAGTTGCGCTATCCAAACTTAATCCTGGGTGGTAACCTCTCATTGAAGGTCCTGTTTTGAGTGAGGAAAAGGTGAGTGATAAAATCAAGTCCTATCAAAATATGTACAAACAGAGGTTTGATTTTAAGAAATCAACCAAGGTCAGGTCTTGGAAGGTTGGCGAGTGGGTACTCATCAAGAGACCACGCTGGCACAGGAAGGTTGCCACTGAATATATGGTACCTTTTGTTATTACTGCAGTAAATAGGAATGTGGTTACTGTACATATGGGTGGAAAATGGAACATGTCTTGTTTAGTTTCAGGGTGACAAGTCTCTGTTTCCTTCATGCCCAGATGTTTCACCTGCTACAAATTTGCCCACCAATTGTGGTTCTTCGTCCCATTCTTCTAGACCTCACCGTCTTCCAAAAACGTATGAAGATTATGGGATGTTTTAAGTTTTCTAAATTTGTTATCAGTTGCTTGGGACAGTTTCATGTTAATTAGAAATGTTTTGCATAACTCAGCTCTATTCTTAACCCCTTCCACGCTCATGACGAGCTGGGCTCGTCATGCAGTAGCCTCCTGCTACACTGATGACGAGCCCAGCTCGTCATGAATAATGGTGTTCCTGTATTTACAGCACAGGGGAAAAATCCCCATAGCGTTCAAGTGGTTAATGCTGTGTTTTGAATTTACAGGTTTTTCTTTTCTTTCTGTTACTTTTTCTTTTTCTTTCTTTTCTCTTTTGATTCCTCTGTAAAGGGGATGTGTTGTAATCTTTTAAAGTTATGTGCATGTGCTAGCCTGTTCCATCTCAATGGTAGTGTCTGTCTGTGACAGTTGTGACTTGGAGAATTTACAGGCTGCCAGCAGAAGTTGATGGCTCTACTCGTAAGCATTAAAATATTCTTACAAACGTACCAGTTGGTATCTTTTCAACACACTTGCACTGCAGTGGTTTGGTTTCTAGACAGGACCGCAAGAGGGAGCTGTCCCTCTACCTTTAAAAAACTCTGCAGATTAAAGTTTCATCTGCAGTGATTTTTAGGTCGAGCGTTGCTCTAGGAGATGACCTTTTGGAATCGGTCTACACCTTTCAGAAAACCCCGTGCATGCCACGGCATCCACCTTGCGGGAGCGAGCAGCGGCGTGCAGGGGCCATCTCTTTGTAATTAGCGTGGCCGCACTTGTTTTCTATGTACTTTACTGCCACTGAAGAGAGAGGCTCTAGTGCACGTAGGGGACATCTGTTTGTAATTGGCATTGCCGCACTTGTTTTCCATGTACTTTACTGCCATTGAAGAAAGAGGCTCTAGTCTTGCTTTCAAACTGAAAACTGCTTTTAACGTGTCTCGTATGCTACAAGTTTGTTGTGCACATCATAATGTTTCTAGTACATAAATGCTTGATGTGCGTAAAATGAAGTAGTTGCTTAAAAAATGTGGATTATTTTTGGAAAGAAATTGTAAACAAATTGCTTGCCTTCTATACATACTGAGTTGAGAAGGTTGCTGCTTGTCCCTACGACCTCGGGACTTACTGCTGTGTTGTGCTGTGTTGCCGCCGCTGCCTCTCGCCGCACCCGCTTCGCGGGTGCCGCTTCGCGGCTTGGGAAGTTGGGAGAGCTGAGTCAAGCGCTGTGCTCTGGGAGGCGCTTTGAAGAATCATCACGTCGGCGCTCTAGCAGGGACTCGGAAGTCCAGGAGTCCCTGCTTCCCCAGGTGCGCAAGCGGACGCGCCCAGCAACAGACACGCCCCCCGCCAGGCCAGAGAGAAAAGGGCGCGTGTTTCCACTCCTCGCTGGGACCCACCTGGGAGTTGAGAAGGTTGCTGCTTGTCCCTACGACCTCAGGACTTACTGCTGTGTTGTGCTGTGTTGCCGCCGCTGCCTCTCGCCGCACCCGCTTCGCGGGTGCCGCTTCGCGGCTTGGGAAGTTTGGAGAGCTGAGTCAAGCGCTGTGCTCTGGGAGGCGCTTTGAAGAATCATCACGTCGGCGCTCTAGCAGGGACTCGGAAGTCCAGGAGTCCCTGCTTCCCCAGGTGCGCAAGCGGACGCGCCCAGCAACAGACACGCCCCCCGCCAGGCCAGAGAGAAAAGGGCGCGTGTTTCCACTCCTCGCTGGGACCCACCTGGGAGTTGAGAAGGTTGCTGCTTGTCCCTACGACCTCAGGACTTACTGCTGTGTTGTGCTGTGTTGCCGCCGCTGCCTCTCGCCGCACCCGCTTCGCGGGTGCCGCTTCGCGGCTTGGGAAGTTGGGAGAGCTGAGTCAAGCGCTGTGCTCTGGGAGGCGCTTTGAAGAATCATCACGTCGGCGCTCTAGCAGGGACTCGGAAGTCCAGGAGTCCCTGCTTCCCCAGGTGCGCAAGCGGACGCGCCCAGCAACAGACACGCCCCCCGCCTGCAACGTTGCCTACTTTACGTCTAGCGTGTCGCTCAGCGGGACGCCGAGCGAAGCCCGAGCAAAGGGCGGGCAGTCTGTGGCAGTCAGGGGCTGTCAGAGGCTGGGCTGGGCCACGTCCCTTTCCACCAGCAGTGAGTACAACCATGTCAACCCGTTCTGGAAAATTGCTCAGGAACGTGGCTGAAAGGGGAGGTGTTGGTGGGAGCCCCGTGATTGGAACTATGGACCGTTTTATCACCAGGGTGGCGGCGGTAATAGATAAGGAGATTGCTATGTCAGAGCGCCGCCTATCTGAGGTCTACCTCCCTTCCAGACGCTCATCCTTGGGTGCCGCTGCACAGGCCCTGACACCGGCTTGTGAGCGGGCTCAACTTGTCTCCCCTGATGACTTCCCGGGCTGCTCCATAGACCCCTCTCAGCTCCTAGATATAGAGCAAAACATAGACAGGTTGGAGCATTTGGCCGCGCGTCTACCTAGTGGCATCGAAGAAGTGGGTGGCTCCAGTACATCTACTCCACCAGTATCACCTATGCCCCAAAATAATGCCATAACACAGTCATTACTGCTAATACCACCAACCCCCGCTATAGTAATTCCAGATGGGGTGCCTTGTGTTTCTGAAATTGCTGCAAGTAGCCAGATTAAGAGGGCTAAAAGCAAAAAGGCAGGTTACCGTAAAAAGGGTAGGTTGGTGAGACAGGCCGCGCTCTATCAAAGAACAAGAAAGCCCTGTCCAGGTGGGAAACATGCAAAGGCCCTGTTTCCAGAAGATAAAGTCGAGGTAGTGGGGGATGCTGTGGTCACTCCCAAGGGATCGCCTACTAGCGATAGTACTGAAAATGTCCCCAATATTACCGACTCAGTGACTATTGAATCCATTTTTGAGAGGATAAATAGTCTCTTGATGCCCTTACTTACCCAGGTTAAGGGCCTCGGGGCTAGAATAGACAAACTTGAGCAATCAACCCTTGACGGGTTTTACTCACTCAAAACCACACTCAAACAGTCAAAAAGAGTGAGTGATAACCAGGACATGGGACCAAAGGGGAGTGCGCCCCCAGTAGTCTCCTTACCATTACAGGTAGATCCCAACCACCCAAAAAGGTCAAATAAGGTTGAAACTAACAGAGCGCAAGCTCCAGCACCCAAAAATCCGTCCCCACCTAAAGCAGGGCCCCAATCCAAGGGAACACCAACACTTATAGAGGCTGCCAAAACTATGTCTAAGTCACTTCCACAAGTACAGCCCTAGGCAAGCAGAGGTAAAGCAAAAGCTCTCCAAACACTTGGCTCAAAAGGTAATGCTCAGGGACCAGTGATAGGGAAGGTCACCAAAATTGCCCCCCAATCAATAGCCCCAGCTACCACCTCAGTGGCCCCTCAAAATTCCATACGACGGATCCCTCCTGTAAATCTCCCGCCAGACTGCCAACCATTTGTAGCTGTTCTGGTGAATGTTCCCCCTTTAAAGGAAGGCCAGTTGGAGAACCACCAATCCCTTAAGAATAAGTGCATCCACTGGCTTAAGTCAAATAAGCCAATTCCTACGAGTGTGGATGGGATTATTCTAGGTGTTCGTAGAGTAGGGTGGGTAGGGCAGGGAAAAAAACCCAGGAGGGGGACTGTATAATAATAAACTTTCAAGACCCCAGAGTAGTGAGCTCCATTTGTACTCCTATAAAAAACATGGATGTACCAGGGGTTAAAGTAGTGGACCTAACCTATTTTTACCCTAGGCAAATTGTCATCTTGCCTCGGGAGAGCCCAAGCATCCCTGATTTTTGTAAAAACTGGGACACACGCTGGGCAGGGGGCCTTGGGGGTAGTGGGCCGAACCCTCTGTGGGTGCCAGGGTGTTGCTGACTGGAGGTGGAGAACCCCAGGGAAAATATAGAGGTAGTTGCAGTTAAAGAAGCAGCGAACAGAATTGACCAATTGGTAGCATCACCCTCCCGATCTACCGCTCCCTCAATTGTAAGTGTTAGTGGGACGGTAGCCTTCATGGACACTCCTCTAGATTACCGTTATTTGCAAGCCCCTTTGGTCAGGGCTACAAGCAGTAGTGTTCTTGCGACCAGTGACACACCAGCTGTGACGGACCTAGTATTTAAGGTTTTCAGCTGGAATGTCGCAGGGATCACAAGAAAGTTGGCTCTCCCGGATTGGAATGCCTGGGTTGATGAACACTCCTTATGCATCTTCCAAGAGACCTGGAGCTTGGAGCCGGTACATAGGGTGGGATTTTCCTCCCACTCTGTACTTGCCCTAACCTCGAAAACAGGGAAGGGACGCCCCTCGGGCGGTCTACTCATATGGGTAGCAGCCTCCCTAGACTGCAGAACAGAGGAGCTACAGACAGGTTGTCCGGATATTCAAAATATCATTTTAAGAGACCAAAGGGGAAGAATAGTTCTAAATGTTTCTAATGTTTACGCCAGAGGGACCAAAGGTGGGAGGAAGTCGCCTGTACTATCCCTCCTTGAGACCCTCCTGAATAAAACCCCACACAAGTCATGTACCCTGGTCGCGGGTGATATGAACTGCACGTTCGAGCCCTTGGGCTCCGACGTTGCCCTTGACCAGGACGAGGAGGATACCAGGATAGGGATTCCTGTATTAGAGATTCCTCCCATTAGGAAATGGTCAGAAGTGGCGTTACAGCTATACTCCCTGAGCCTTGAACTAAATCTTAGGGCAGTAAATGGACGGACAATCTCGGATAGGGGGGGGGCTCACACTTATAATAGACCAGGACACTCCTCTAGAATAGACTACATCTTATTAGATGTATGTCTCTGGAACCATGTGAGGGACATGGTTGTGGTCCCGACGATTGAAAGTGACCATAATTCACTTTCCTTAACCATGGCACAGTGGTGGTGCCCTGTAAAAAAGGGTCCTAGTAACCCCGTATTAGCTCCCCCCGACGAATCTGTTGTCTCACTCTGTGGAAGGCGCATAAAATGGGCTAAATTGGTCCTCTCTGAGGAAAGGGTTGGAGAAATCTCAACCCTTCTAAACCAAGCAGTGACAACCCTGGGGCTTCCCCTGGAAGGGGTGGGAAGGGTGAGTGGACTCTTTGCCTCTCTAGTAGAGGCTTTGACAAACGTGTTTACCATCCCTCCTAGTAAGTCAGGAAATAAGCAAAGTAACAAGCAGGGTGATGGTTGGTATACTCATACGTGTAGGGTAGACAAAACAAGGCTTGTTGAGGCAGTAAAGCATAAATCCCATAGCGGTATACTGGAAGCAAGGAAGGCCTAAAATAGATCCCTTAAAACCGCCAGGATAGAGTGGGAAGAGAAATTCTGGGAAGACCTACTCCATGCCAGCAAAAGTAGGGACTCAAGGGCCTTTTGGAACCTTGTAGGTTCCCAGAATAGGCCCGAGGCAGCTATGAGACCCTGTAATATTCCCCCACAAAGTTGGGTAAAACACTTCGGGGCTTTATACCTCCCGGCAGATGGGGAACTAAATGTTAGGGTGATCTCCCCACTAGTATTCGAACCCCATACCTATGATCTCTTTACTTCTTTAGAGATCGAAAAGGTAATTGGGTGGGTAGCCCCCCGCAAGGCAGCTGGTCCAGATGGCCTTCCGGGGGATCTTATGCGTGCTTATCCAGTGGAGTGGGGAAGGGTCATTGCAGCTCTCCTTAATGACATCATGATGGGAGGGTGAGTGCCAGACTCCTGGAAGGGGGCGGTAGTGGTCCCGATTTATAAAAAAGGATGCAGAGAATCACCGGGGAACTACCGCCCAATAAGCCTGATAGACTCCACCCAAAAGATAGCAGGTAAAGCCATACTTGGTAGGATTTTGCAGTGGGTGGAGGAAAATAAAATATTATCAGACTTCCAGGCAGGTTTCCGGGCAGGTATGGGGACAATTGAGCAGGTGTTCAGGTTGGCTCTTCTGGGGTGGAAGGTGGTGGAGCTAGGCAAGGGCAGTCTATACTTGGCCTTTATTGACCTAAGGACTGCCTTTGACCTAGTCCCCCGAGAGAAGTTATGGAGGGTGCTCCATGAGTTGGTATTGCCTCCATATATTTTGTCTCTCCTCATTAGCCTCCACGCCCATACCTTTGCTCAGGTCCGCTGGGGTAGAAATGGAGAATTAACAGAAAAAATACCAGTGTCTAGGGGTGTGAGGCAGGGATGCGTTTTGGCGCCCACCCTTTTCTCACTATATGTGAATGGGGTGGTGGAACATCTCCAGCAAGAACCAGCCGACGCCCCCTGTCTCGGAGGAGTGCGGATCCCCACCCTGCTTTTTGCGGATGACACGCTCTTGATCTCCAAGACTCCGCAAGGCCTCCAGAAACTGTTAACACGTTTCCAGGATTTCTGTGCTGCAAAGGGTCTAGTAATCAACGTGGATAAAACTAAGTTCCTAGTCCTAAATCCTCCAAAGAAACTGGGCCGCCCGCCTATTCTTAACTCTGTTGCCTTGGAGAAAGTATCCGAATTTGACTACCTCGGAATTCGGATTACAGATAGCATGAACTGGTCACCTCACATTGCTAAGATGGTCCTTAACCACAAGAGAACAGGAGGAGCCCTCCTGAGGGAATTCCGGGCATCACCTAGGAGGTCGCTTACCCCAGTAATTGATATCTACAAGGCTAAGGTAGTAACATCAGCCTTGTATGGGGCTGAACTGTGGGGGCATTGCTGCCTGGACGCCTTGGCAACAGTAGAGAGTAAGCTCTTAAAATCCATAATTGCCATCCCTTCAAGCACCCCGACAGTACCGGTACTGATGGATACAGGCTGTAAAAACATCAAAGACCAAGCCCGGCTTCGCCCTCTCCTTCTATGGACTCGTATCTGGAGGGGTGAAGACTTAAAATCATATGCTGATGGGTTGGCGGAGATAATGAGCTTGGGCGGTTGGGCAAAAATAAGATGGCTGAGTGACACTAAAAAACTTTTGGAGAAAATCGGATTGGGGGACTGTTGGTTATCAAGATCGGCTCCACCTAAAGAGGTGCTGAAGAGACTGTATTGGAACTGGGTTGCGGAACAGCTAGTTATAAACCCGGATCATTGCAAGTCCACTGCTGCAACAGTAAACGATGTTGTAGTGTTTGAGCCCTATCTGGACCTAATTACTCTCCCATATGACCGAGCATTGTATTTTAAATTTAGAGTAGGCTCGCTACCACTAGGGGCTCTGGTATCCAAGTGGAAATCAGGTGCCCACACGTCCCCTTATTGTGCATGTTGCCCTAATAGGATAGAGTCCATTACGCATATCCTATTTGAATGCCCGGACTATGCAAAGCCCAGGAGCTTCTGGCTTAAACCCCTCTGCCGGAATATGGGCACATGTAGTTATCTAGTAGCACTGCGCATTTTAATGACGGACACTTCCCCCCCTATTGTATGTGGCATAGCCACATTTTTAAAACAGTTTTGGTTGATAAGATGCAAGAGATTGTCAGTAGCGGTTTAATGTATTTTTAGCTAATTTATTTATGGCATTATATGTCCTTTTACCTTTTTAATGTGCACCTAATATTTGCCTTTTTAAATGATGTCTTTTTATAGATTTGTATTGGCTGTATTGTGTGTACGCTTATAAGATATCTTGCATATCGAATAAAAGCTTATCAACACAACAACATACTGAAAATATCCGCGACCAGCGGTTATTTAACAAATTTTGTTGTAGCGCATTTTGCTTCCATTTTATCATTTGTATATGACTGCAAATGTGGTATGGCTGTGTTCAAGGCTGACTGTGACACCGTTCACCTGCCTGAATGCGCGGCTGACTCATCACAGAAACAACTGCACAATTGCGCTTTGGCTTTCTAGGAGCTCTTGGCGCTTGCTTGATGCAGGGTTTGTTTTTGCAGTTCTGTCCAGTGTGGAGCGGGTCATTTCAGGCAGCCTTCAGATATGTGCAGGCTGAGCCCCCGACCACGGGGAAAGCGGCTGGCCCAATATACACCCTTGGCAACCTTTGTTGACACATTTCCAGGAGGGCGGGCATCCAATAGGTGTCAGTAAAGAACTGCCGGTTTGTCAAGCCTTAAAAGGGAAAACAATCATTTCTTTAAAAAAAAAAAAAAACGGGGATATTTAATGGGTTCGTTCAGTTTGGGCTGAACGAGAAGTCTCTTTGAAGAGGTAACTGCCTTAAAGGGGAACGCGCAGCTGGTTTCCCTTTACTTTCAGCCACACTGCTATACAACATGGCTAAAACATTTAGACAAAGCCAACAGCTCTCGCGTAGTAATGTGCTGCATGGCTAAACACTTATAAGGTCCCAAAGGCGAGACCTAGTGGCTATGCCAATGCTTGTTAACAGAGGGACTGCTCCTTCTTCCAGCCTTATTTTAAAAACAACAACCACTTCAAATTAATTCCTCTTGGGAGAGCAGGTGAATTTATTAGTAGTTCTGCATGACAAAAGTAACGCTGGATTACTAAATTCCTCTGATTCTGCCAGAGGAATTAAAAATTCCACCCAGGCCTCACGCCAATACAGGAAGAGAAGTCTGCTGTCCTTCATGAGCCTCCATCACAGATTTGTATGGATTTGTAGGATTCCCAAGGGAATCCGGCCTCGTTAGTATGAGCCTGGGAAGATGTTTGTGAATGCTATTGAATGTTTTTTAGGGTGTGCCAGACTAATACATGCTTCCAGGTGCAAAATAATTCTCAGGTTTCAAACCAGTAATTGTGCACAGACTCGGGCGTCTTTGCGTTCCAAGAGTCGGTTTGAGTCTTCATCTATATGTTGAAAATGCTACTTAGCTAGGGAACCTTACTGTAGTTACTTTTGGTTTGCAGCATTCAAACATGAAAACTCTTTTGTAGTTATGAGAACAGGAAAGGAACTAAGGAGGGCATAGAGAATTGGCGGCATTACCATAGGGTGAGCAAGAGAGGAATGGAAGTGCACGCTCCATGAATGGTGTTTAGCTTCCTCAGAATGATAATACATACAGCATGTAATGTTTTATTGTTGACGCTTTATAGAGAAAGCTCATCTTCACAAAACAAACGGAGGCAGTAAGAGACTGTGCGTTTCGGTATTCATGTATCAGAGCAGTGGAACCGCATTGCTAATCCCATAAGACCCAATTACAACAATGTATATTGCATTGAATCTACTGTCCCGTGTGAAATGCAATCGCACAAAGCCTAATGAAAATGCTTGACAGTCCACCAAAGTGAAAGGAAAGAAAGGTTTAATATACTTTATGACAAAAACTGATATTTTCCTTTCAAAGAAATAAAATAAAAAGTACTCAGTTTGTCTTCATACAGACCAAAGAAATGTTTTCTTTTATTTTCTATCCATCAGTGAATGTGTGCTGCCGCTGCTGCGGGTAGCTGACGGAAAGACCACCTTTTAACCTTACAGCACTTTTAATTCTAGGAATTGTTTTGAATTTACCATTACAACTAGAGGTTTACATTTCCAATACTGAAAATGCTTTTGTAAAATGTTTTTGTACAAATACCCAGGACTGGTGGTAAGCGTCACACAGGATATGCAAAATCAGTGCAGCTCCGAGTGTACCTGTGCGTATCCTCGAAGGAATTGCCAATGTACCTGTTTGTCAGCATGCCAGTATTTGCGTTGTCGCTGTGTATGGATTTCTGGATGTGTATTGATCTGTATCTGCATGGAATCTGAAACCTTCTTGCTATGCTGCATGTGTGCATGCCCTTGTATGTCCATGTCTTTGTGTGCACGCACTGTATAGATCCCATTCCCACTGGGTTTTTCAATCACTCTTCCTTCTAATTCCTGTTGATGCAGATAGTGACCTGGGGCCTTATTTATGAAGGCCTTGCGCCGCCGGTGCGCCACTTTTAAAATGGGAAAAAGTGACGCACTGGCGGCGCAAGGCCTTCATAAATAAGGCCCCTGGTTACTTACCAGTAATCTTCATTACTCCGAGTCCAGGTCGTCCTGTCGCAGACCTCACAAACTGAGCAGTCCGTCTGCTCCTAAGAACACAGGGGCATATTACCAACGTTAGGCGATATTTATCGCTAACGATGCTTAGCAACAAATTTTTTAACTCTAAGCATCGTCAGAAATTATCGCAGATAAACCTTGCTATTATCAAGGTTTATCGCAAATGCGATAAAAAACGGCCGCAATGCATGAATATCGCTGAAAAGTCCGTGATATTCATGCATTACCGAGCTAATGCTCTTAGCCATGTTATCCACCTCCCATTGGATAACATGGCTAAGAACTGCTCAGGGCAGGTGTTAGTTTTGGGAGATATTTGCGCTTAGCGCGAATATCTCCAAAAGTTGGTAATAGGAGATAGCGATGTTAGCGACTGTTTCCAGTCGCTAACATCTTGGCACGCCCACTTTGCATGTCATTAGTGATAAATATCACTGACATGCAAAGTGGGCCCCAAGATGGTCGCTATCTCCTACTAGCTGTCGCTAACTGGTGTTAGCGACAGCTTGGTAATAGGGAGATAATTTTATCTCCGCTTTCTTGGCTTTTAAAGCCAAAAAAGCGGAGATAAACCCCCTTGATAATATGCCCCACAATTACCTAGTCCAAGGTGAGAAAGTTCTTCCAAGATGGCCCCACATTTCCCATCATAAAGAAAAGTAGGAACTTGATATGGCCACTTCCTTTTGTATCTAAGCTTAAAATAGGAAAAGATCAATCACCAGAGAGGTGGGAGGGAGGGCTGAAGACAGCATCAGGAAGACCTGGACTCGTCTTCCATCACTGTCCTTATGAAGTGAGTCAATATACAAGCTGGGGAGAATTGAGCATTTTGTTTTTACTTTCAAAAGATATTCCACAACCATGCTTCGGATGCTTAACCCATGAGTTAATAAAGGTATTCACAAAATGAAAGGTCATCAACAGAAGACACCGCCCACCTGAAGTCGGTAATGCAACATAAAAGTAAATGGTAAAGCCCATATTGTGGAAATATAAATGTCTCTCCATGAGGCTCACTTAAACATAGCCCGTGGGGAAGCCATTCCTTGTGTAGCTTTACTCTGAATACTAGAAAGCAAATTAACCTGGGATGTTTTATAGGACTTAATGACTGCTAGTTTTACCCATCATGAAAGAGTGGATGTTGATGGACAAAGGCCCTTTACCTGGCACGCTCGCTGTGATGATGAACAAAAAATCAGCCTTACGGAACAATGTGTTGTCTAAGTCAAGAGAAACTGCTTTGTGCACATCTACTGTGCTGTGCCTTCTTCTAAGAATAAAGGACAGAGGTAAAACACTGGCAAAACAATGTCCCCTTCACAACTGGAATTTAGAAGGAACTAGGGAAAGAAAAACATGAATTGGTCTAAGAATGACCCTATCAGCACACAGCACAGTTTGACAGGCTGGTACCTCACTCCATGGTAGAGCAAACAAAAACAAGGATTTCCGCATATGTTGGCACAAAGCCGCTTCCTCTGAAGGGAGTGGAGGAAGTTGCAGTGCCAAGTGACAGAAGGGCAACAAGAGCACGATTTCACGTTACGGAAGGTAACCCCCTCCCATGTAGCCACGCCCACTCCCGGAAGTACAAAACGCCGCGCTGAGTCTGCAGCCGGTGTTGACCTGCTAGCTACCCTGAGGCGGAAGCCGGGGTGTTTGCTCTTTGACTGAATTTTAATTTTGTATTGCACGCACACTGTTTTATGTTGATTTTAGAACTTGAAACTGTGTAAATCTTTGTAGCACTATCTCGAGCGCTTTAGGGGGAAGATCAATTTCCCTCCTTAGCGTCAACACCCACGTGACTCGGGGCCACGCCCCTCCCATGTAGCCACGCCCACTCCCGGAAGTACAAAACGCCGCGCTGAGTCTGCAGCCGGTGTTGACCTGCTAGCTACCCTGAGGCGGAAGCCGGGGTGTTTGCTCTTTGACTGAATTTTAATTTTGTATTGCACGCACACTGTTTTATGTTGATTTTAGAACTTGAAACTGTGTAAATCTTTGTAGCACTATCTCGAGCGCTTTAGGGGGAAGATCAATTTCCCTCCTTAGCGTCAACACCCACGTGACTCGGGGCCACGCCCCTCCCATGTAGCCACACCCCCTCCTCCTCCTCATTACCATGCTCAGCCCTCGAAAGCGCAGCGGTCGAGCGCAGCGGGCACACCTTCAGCACGCCGAAGACACGCCTAAGACTAGCCCGTCTGTGCCCGTCCGTGACAGGACAGGGCACGAGGCAGAGGCTCTCACTTCCCTTACATCTTCAAGGCTGGTAAGATCGTCATCTGATTTGAAAGCACTGCGCCCCACCCCCAATCCGAGGTGCTCAATATTTAACCTCCACAAACTCGGAATACGCTCTTGCTCGGAATGTAAACTGTCCACCTCAATATGCCAACCCCACCCTGACACTTCCAGGAGACATAGGAAAAGCAAATTACTGCGCAAAACTGAACCTCTAACTTACGTATTTTACAGTACAAATTGCCGATCATTGCCCAAACATAAATATGATATCTTCAACCTCCTAGCTGAAAACGGTCCCAGTGCCCTTTTCCTAACCGAGACCTGGCTGCACGACAGCGCCGGACCGGATGTTGCTATCGCCCTCCCCGACAACTATGCCATTGTCAGAATAGACAGGGATAAACAGCTAGGTGGTGGGATAGCTATTATCTTTAATAGAGAACTAAAATGCACCCTGGAGCCTGTAGCTATTCCAGACTGTGAAGCGGGTCTATTCAAAATTTCCTTGAACCCGAATTTCACAATGTCAGGCCTTCTGATTTATCGTCCCCCAGGCAATTCCTCTCAATGGGCATCCAACTTAGCCAATCTTATCACCCCTTATTACATCACGTTAAGCAATTTTTCCCTGCTGGGTGATTTGAACCTGCACCTAGAGGACCCCACCATCCCCTACTGTTCTAACCTACTTGAAGACCTAAAGGCCCTAAATCTGTCCCTGATAAACTCTAGCCCTACTCATATAGCTGGCCACTTGCTGGACCCTATAATATCCAACATCAGTGAACTAAGTTGTATTGCCACCCTGCCCACAGGCTGGTCTGACCACCATCTTATAAAATTCAACATTAGTTTTCCATCCTCACCCAACCTGCAATATGATGCTCAAGGCTCATGTAGGAAAAATTGGAAGCTAGTAGACCTAGAACTACTAAACTCGGCACTACAACATAACCCACCAAGCTGTAGCTCTAACATGGATTGCCTAGCAACCGAAGCGCAAAATTGGCTCAGCGATGCAGCCAACAAATGTTTGCCCTCTACTTGTATCAAAGGGAGCAGACACCGCCCTCCGGCTCCATGGTATAATGATAGCCTAAAGATCGAAATATCCAAATGCAAAGCGCTCGAACGCAAATGGCGTAAGAATTACGCCCCTGATGCAAAAAGAAGCTACCAGGACGCCAGGAATCTTTATCACTCGGCCTGTGCAAAAGCAAGAGCTGCTTTCGTCTCAAAAACTATCATGGAAGCCACAAATATGCCAAAAACCCTCTTCAACAAAGTTAAAGAACTGGCTGGTGCACACACTACAGCTGCTGCACCCCCATTAAATACTCAACAATGTCAGGAGTTAGGATGCTTTTTTACTGAGAAAATTGATAAAATCATCCTAGATATCAAGGCAAAAAATACAGAACTATCCGCTCCCTCTGACCCTGCACCAACATCCCTTGGTGACAACTTACTGGAATCCTGGCCTGCTCTTTCAGTAGACAAGCTGAAATTAATTCTTAAAACCATAAAATCCGGCTCCCCCAGGGACCCCATTCCTATCAAAATCATTAAACAACTTGGTGAAAACTCATTGGAGATCATTGCTAATCTCCTGAATTCATCCCTTGATTTTGCCACTGTCCCAGCCTTGTGGAAACATGCCATGGTTAGGCCCCTTCTGAAAAAAACGACTGCAAACCCGGAAATCCTCGCTAATTACAGACCCATATCCCTGCTCCCGGCATTTTCCAAATGTTTGGAGAGACACGTTCACTCTGCTTTAGCTACCTTCGCAGAAGAAAACTCTCTACTACATCCATCACAATCTGGCTTTAGGGCTGGCTTCTCTACAGAAACCGCCCTGCTCGGAGTCACTGAACATATCCGAAAGCTACTTGATCAAGGTCAGACGGTCGCGCTCGTGCTATTGGACCTGAGCGCGGCGTTCGACACCATCTCCCACGAAACTCTTATCAAAGAACTGCACAAAAATGGTGTACGAGGAAAGGCACTGGATTGGATCCGGTCCTTCCTGACAAACCGAACCTTCCAGATCACATCTTCACGAGCCGTTTCGGACTCCCTACCTGCATCCCATGGAGTGCCCCAAGGGTCTATTCTAAGCCCTCTGTTTTTTAATTTATATCTCAAACCCCTGGCCGACCTTGTTGAAAAATCGGGTCTCACTCTAATGAACTATGCCGACGACTCCCAAATCATCTTTTCCCTATCCGAATCTTGTCCTCATTCCCCTTCGTTACTCAAAGACGACTCCTAAACATCCTGAACTGGATGACAAAAAACCAGTTAAAACTAAACGGCGACAAGACGGAGATACTGGTCCTGGGAAAAGATCAAGATCTGTGGAATTCCGCACACTGGCCTGATCAGATGGGCGCCCTTCCTACTCCGGTGACCCACGCTCGAAATTTGGGCTTCATTTTGGACAATTCCCTATCATGAACCAACAGGCCAGTAAAGTAACTGGCCTATGCCTCACCATAGTTAAATGGTTGAGGAAGATCCTATGGATGCTGCCTTTGTCCACGCAAAAGACCGTAGTCAATGCCCTCATTACATCAAGGCTTGACTACGGCAACATTCTGTACCTAGGGGCAAACAAATCTGTAATCGGCCGACTGCAGATGGTGCAAAACGCAGCAGTTCGGCTACTATGCAATATTCCCAAGAACTCCGGAGTCTCGAACCATCGTCGGAAACTCCATTGGCTCAGGATTGAAAACAGAATCCGCTTTAAAGCCCTGAACTACATGTTCAGAATTAAAGCAGGTACAGCACCTAAATATCTTCAAACCCTCGCCTATCTTTACAGTCCCAAGCGAAACCTTCGGTCGCAGACGGCAGCCTTTTTCTGCGTACCGAGATTCAAACGGGCGAGAACAGGAGGCAGATCCTTCGCCCATCTGGGACCCTCCCTTTGGAACACGCTCCCTCCCTTCATTCGGAAGGAAGAAAATTACATCAGATTCAGAAAGCTTGTTAAGACCTGGCTATTTGAACAATAATACTCAATAGCCATTTCCCCCCTTTTTTCTGTCCTCAAACTAGCTGTGTCTAGGCGCCGGGAAACCCTTTTTGGGTAGCTGTTGCGCCCTATAAATTGAAAAAATAAAATAAATATAAATAAAGGTGGCACCGGCATGTTGTTAGGTGCCACACAGCAGAAGATCTGGGACTCGCCTTATTTGCCCGACAGATTCAAGAGTCACATGCTGCCCTAAATCATGCTGGAGTTCACACAGATGTTCGAAGCCCCCCCCCCCTCCTCCCCCCACCACACCCCCTGCTCTACACCCCCTCAACCGCCAGGCAGACACTTTCCACCATTGCCAGCATGAACATGCTGAGTGGCGCCGTGCAATAGCCATAGTTCTTGGACTGTGTAATGTTTTCAATGCAAATTTTTCTCGGTGTAAGATTTTCTTAACAGGTTGATCCATTGTCCCCCACCAGATATGCTCTTCTGTTTGTGGATTGAACAGAATCACCCAGTAATTGAAGAATGTCTAAAGGGGGCTGACCCAAAGCCGTTCTGTAGGTGTGAATGACTGTTTATAAAACATTAATACTATTATTTTTGGTGGTTACACATGGCTGACTGACAGCTTAGGTCTCTTGTCAGATCTAAAAACGATAGGAACTAAAACATAAGGAAATGCTTTCAAAATGCTTCTGTGGAAACGGATATCGGAAATGATGTTTACAGAACAAACGTGGCAACCCAGGCTGATATAGTACATTCCAGAAACAGTGACATCAGCTCCCCGACTTCGAGAGTGAAACAAGGCTTTTGTGCTTGTGCGACACATACACGGCTCTCATAGAGAACAGGCCTTTCCTGGAACATGTTGCACTTCTTAATGAAGCAATTTTTCATCCAGTTTGGCAGAGAGATTTATTAAGCTGTCGGACCAGTAACTGCAGACCATTTTCCAAGCGAGCAAGGGCAGACTATGTTTGCATTCGCAACGTTAAACATGTGCCACAGTGTTGCGTGGCAAGTGAAATGTGACTAAAAGGTCTACCCTGGCAATTAGGGCAATGGTAGGCCAATATAATTGGTGAAGAGCAAACAGACATTATGTTTTACATCACATTGCCAGCTGTAGCTTCGTACTTTCCAATGGTCATATGCAAATATGCATGATGTGTTCTTTTAATTCTCTGCAAGCACATTTTGTGGACTGCGCTTAAAGGAAAGTAGCCCAAAAAAAAACCTTGAGCATACCTCTAATCACACGAGCATGTAGAGAGCAAACACATGCAAAAACAGCAATTGATAGATGGAATGTTGCACAATGGCAAAACATTCACCCCCAGTCACAGATCTGGGTTTAATCCTTCGTTATTTTGCTCACCACACCACCCCAGTTCAGACACGGCCATATGCAAAGCAGTCTTGACCCTGTGCCTCATGGGAACAGTCCAGCCCGAGCTGCCAAGCCATGTCTTCCCTGGACCAGAATCAAGCTTCCTAGGACCGGTTTCTGGCCATCAGCCTTCATCAGCCAGGATAGCTTGATTCCAGTGGCATGGAGAGCACGGGACTCACGTCTGAGCATACCCGTCCCACTCGGGGTGACAAATGCAAAAACAACAATTGATGGACGGAATGTTGCACAATGGCAAAACATTCACCCCCAGTCACAGATCTGGGTTTAACCCATCGTTATTTTGCTCATCACACCACCCCAGGTCAGACATGGCCATATGCAAATCAGTCTTGACCCTCTGCCTCATGTGAACAGTCCAGCCCGAACTGCCAAGCCATGTCTTCCCTGCACTGGAATCAAGTATCCTGGCACCGGTTTCTGACTATCAGCCATCATCAGCCAGGATAGCTTGATTCCAGTGGCATGGTGAGCCCGGAACTCACGTCTGAGCATACCCGTCTCACCATCTTACAGGAGTTTTACTTTTGTTTTTTTCACTCTTCAATTCATCCCTTCACCCTTCCATCTAGTTTGTCTTTTCTCCTAACATCCTTTAATACTTCCGGTTGCCCTTTGTTGGAAAATGGGTTATTGGTACTGGTAAATGTATATCTGCCACTGGCAATAAGGCTACTAACACAATATAGCGCTCAGTACAGGTCTTTGAAAATTATTCCCATGCTCAGCCCGTGGTAGCTTGGCTGCGAGCAGATAGGCTTAACTTCAAAGACAGGTATGTAAAGCATTTCAAAACACCAATTCAGTAAATTATTAAGACACAACTCGCAATTAAAATCCAACACCAATTTATAAAAACAGGAAATATTTTTATCTTTAAAATGACACTCAAACAAAAAAATCCAATGAAGGAAACCGGAGACTTAGCGTTATATAGCACATTGAAACCCATAGCCCATATTGGGACATCTGGTCGTGCTAGACTGGATCACAGTCAAACTTTCAGGCCAACTGTATTGGAGCCCTGCACGGCTACGACTCGCGGTATGTCTCGATTAAAGTTTTTACCTTCTGACTTAGAAACTTTAATGGAGCTTTTCTTCCCGAGGACCCTCGAAGCTCTCAGCCAGTCTGGATTCGGTGAGCGTTCACTGACTTGCCTTGTGATGAGCTCCCCGTCAAACTTATGGAAGTCCAACCTCCAGAGCTTTCATCGCTAGACAAAACAGGCATTCCAGCTAGCACGCGGTTGAAGGTGGGCAGCCTGGCTCTTGCGGCTAGTCCTGTCATCTGTTCTAGGATCGTACTTAGAAACCTTTACTGAACTTATTCTTGCAGGGTCCTTTAATGCTCTTCACCAGGCCGGATTCAGTGAGGACTCGTCAGCTTGGGTTTCAGCCTACTCCCTGATAAACTCTGGAAGTTGGACCTCCGGAGCTTTTCAGCATTACAAACCTGGACGGCAGGCCGACTCACAGTTGAGGGTTGCTGGCTTGGCTGGCCTGGTCGAGTCGGTCCACTTGAGTAGCTTTTTTCTAAAGTTGCTCTAAACTTCTCCAAACTTCTGGAACTTCTTCCTGAAGTGCAACAAAGAGTTCCAAAGTGTCCAAAACTTACTCCAAGGGTCTGGAAGCTCCAAGAGGGTCCTTGAAAGTTTGAGTCTTCAGCTCCTACTATCGACTTGGACAAAACCGTAATAAATCCACTGGTAGTACTCCAGGCTGACGATTCTTGGTGGTGATGTTCCAGGTGAGCTTTGTTGATCTTTAGCTTGCAGGGAGTCCACTCTTTAGTCCTTTTGAAGCAAGCTAACGCCACAGGACTGTAGTTTAGATTGTGCAGCAGGCACAATCTTCAGAGTGCAGGGCCTAGTTGGTGCCAATCACAATCCTTAGCATGGACCCTTCCTCTCTCTTAAGTTACAAGCCGCAGATCTGAGAGGCCCTGCCCCTCTCAGATATGTATTCCAAGTTTTCCGAGTCAAGCAGGAGGGCACTCTTTTCCAATGAGGTGCAGGGCAACACCCCAGGGTAGGACCACATCCTCCAAAGTGTGGCGCCATTTTTACCCAGAGAGCACAATTTCTTCAAAATTCAAAATGGCTGATTTTCCATCAGGGAGAGAAGAGCTGGCTAAATACACCCTCAGAATGGTTAATTTCCAAAGTCTCTCCCCGCTTCCATTTGCTCATTCCTTCCTTAATTCCACCATCTGGCTGGGTTCAAAAGAGGAAGTACATTGAAACTGACTTCTTCTGCTTGTCTCCTTCTTCCATTGAAAAATATTGTGTACGACCCCTCCCCCTGCTCTGGCATTCCTATGTAGCAGAACCGTGCACTCCCAGAAGAGCTGGCTAACCCCGGGGTGATTTAACATCTCATCAAAGGAGCCTGGCTAATCCACTTAAATATTACCAATCAGTTACAGATCACTGGAAGGCTGAATTTTGGCTTAACGACAAGAAAGTCTTGTAACTTTTTGTCTGTACATTTTAGTAGAATTTCAACAATACCACATGGTTGGATTTATCAAAACCATTCAGGCATTTGTTGAATGGCATTTTTCATGATTCTCCTAGTGGGAATTGTTAGTTAATAACTTCTTGCCATGTTAACCTATGTGGCAGGGGATTTGCAATAGGCAAAATGACGTGAGCCATTTTTTCAACACCAGGGTTTATAAAACATATTTTATAAGGACCATGCATACCTCTACAGGACCCCACACCCCCTGCAATACCCAGGGGAGACTTTAGAGGTTATGAATATGTAAATATAGTGCAGATCCTCACTCCATAGTGCTCCTAGCACCAAGGTGGATTTTGTGAAGAACTTCATCACAATGTGGGGGAGGGAAATGTGCAATTTCACTTAACTCAGAGCAGATAACATTCATTTCAAAAGGGTCCTCCATAGAAATACCTGAACCCCACCCGCCCCTGGGACACCTAGGGAAGACCCTGAGGGTACCTAATATGCCCAAACATTGTAGTTTATCAATTTGCAAGTACCCCAAACACAAAAGTCGAGTTTGGGCACAATATGCATTTTAAAAGCAGTCCTGCAACACAGGGCTGCTCTTAAACTGACCTTAGGCGTCAGCAGTGCACACATGCAAGTGCAGAAAGGGCTGCTTTCCTCTGAACTGCCATGCCCTATTATATACTAAGAACCTGAAGGTAGTTTCAATCCCCCTGTCCTATTATGTACTAGGGCCTTATAGGGGAGGTCATGCCAAGCATAGGGGTACCATAACCCCTAGAGTACCCTAGTGTAAGTGGGTGCTTTCACTGTATTCTAAGTGTCTCTTTCAGCACAGCCCTGGGCCTGGTTAGGCAGAGCCCAGGGCCAGTCAGAGTCAGTTACCACTAGTACCAGTCAGCAAAAAAGTTAGGGGTGTCCAGGGCACAGGAAGACTTTGCAACACTCTTCCTTCTTTTCACTCATCCATGCTACCTTTTACATTTTCCTCCTTTTGTCTTCTCACCCTTCCCCTCTCCTATTCTTTGTTTCCTCAATCTACTCATCATTTTTCCCATGCTTACGTTTCTTTCTTACCTTTCTCTTACATGTTCATTTGTTCTACTGTTATTATTGTTTTCTCCTTTTTACATAATTCCTATTTTGCTATTCCTTTAAATGTGCATGTCAGTCCATGGACCACATCCCTCTCTCACGGTGTTTTCTAACAGTGCTATCTTAAACATTCTGACTGCAAACCTGCATATGGAAGAGGCCCTTAAATACCTAATTAGTGTTTTAGTGGGCCCCAATTCACCAATTTAGTGGCAGCCCCTGCTTAAGGTGCTAAAAGTCGGAGGACACTATGCCAAGGTACATTTATTTATATCCCTAGGCTCTAGTTCGACTATCTAGCCCTATTCTCTGCAATAAATATGGCATCACCATGGTGGCAGTAGTGAACATTTGTGCCTCCAATTATGCTTAGACCAGATTATGAGTATGTCAGAATAGGGAATGCTTTTTACAGCACCCGGTATGTAACATTGGTCCGTGGTGGGATATTTTACTGGTTCAGTAAATACTTCTAAATCTGATTTTTGGGGACAGGTATGAGGTATAACACATGGAATTAAGATGTATAGCATCAAATTCTGCATATTTTACGGTCATTTTCCCTCAATATATCATCGTGTTTTTGCTGCAGAGATCTTTTAAGTGAAGATTGAAGGGTGGGGGTAAATACCCCATACGGTAAAAACAGCATAACTCTGAATGCCAATCCCTGCGGAACTCGGGTTTAAAGGGAGATGAGATTTTTCCCCACAACTCCTAACTGGAGTCTTAATAGGAGAACTTACGAAGGCAGGAATATATGCACGCTGAGTAGCTGGATTGTATTGTAAAATGTTGATACATTAGCAATTTCCACTAATGTGGCATTGTGGCACTCAAACTGACCAGAACAGTTACACTCATACCTGTATGTTTGGTTGAAGAGTGTAGTCGATGTTCTATATATATGGGAAATTTTAAATGTGGTGCATGTGGTCCTGACACTTGGTGTAGGTTGTGTAGAATCGACTTTGTCAAAACTCTTATGCTTGTCAATTCATATAGAGTACATGATCATAAACCACATTTTAGGCAGGATTTATTTATTTGAATATACCTGGCTGTTTAATCATTGCATGTGGGTTTATTATTCACTCTTCTCTGTCAAATATTAGTATAGCTTGTTAATGATGGTTATAATGGGATGAATATAACTCTGGGATCTGAAACTTGAAGCGTCATATGTTTGTGGCCTTCCAAAGGGTGATATGGATTTGCAATTTCCTTATTTGGATGGACAGAGTGTGTTGTTTTTGAATGAGAAGGGACAACCTCCAATTTAGTTTTATTGAAGTTTGGAGCTATAATTTGTAAGAATGTGTTTGAAGGGAGGCTTCATCTAGGGTGGTGGATTTGGAATCTCTTGAGGCGCCCTGTCCCAATTACTTGGAGTACTTAGTGCATTGAGCAAAGTGCCTTAGAAGCAATCCAGTGAGAGAAAAGAAGCAAGTGTAGAATCAAGAGGGCTGAGGTAAGATTATCCCAGGGTTTATGATGTAGGAGAGGCCCGACCTCTACTGAATTCAGCTCTTTCATCTGCTCTGGCAGCCATGAGTATTTGCTCCAAGTCAAGCATTTGACATCTGAAGGAATCTGAGAGGCAACCATCAATTACTCTGAGACACATGGCCTCTTCATCGTTGACCTCATTGAACTTGCAATGCTTTATGAGCAAATCAAGTCTTTCTACAACTCACCCGTCCTTTTACCAGCTCTCTGCCTTTCCTGACTGAAAATTTACCTTTCATTGTTGACATCCGGCATTGGATTGAACTTGGTGTTTAATGCCTCTTTGACTTGACAGTACTTCACTTCATCAACTTGTAGTATTTTCTTTATGAAGTCTTTCACTTCTTCACTTGCTAAATTCTTTAGATATTTGATGATTTGTTTCGTCATTTACTTCTTCCAGCACATCAATGAATTAATCGGAGGCTCCCATCCAGGCAGTCCATCTATCAACAATATTTAGCTTTTTGGCAGTTTCGAAGGCAAGCCGTGGTTTTAGGAATGCATCAACATCATAACCAAAGGAACTTTCTGCTACTGAGAGCAGAGCTCGCCGTGGCACATGGACCAGCAGCTTCATCAAGCACTAGCCACTTGCTAACATTTGGGTCTTCGTGTCCACTCTCTGGTTGTGAGGCGCTGTCTTATTTTTTGGTGGTGAGTAGTTGCTTTGTTTCTTGTGTGCGTTCTTCACCTTATCACCTCTTTGCATTGTACCTGGTTTCTATTGCCTTCAGTTTTTCATTGCGTCAGAAATGTTTCCACTTTTAGTGCTTTCTTGTACTCAGCTGTAACTGACGTTAGCACTTCTCTCCACCTGGTTATCGCTGCCCTTTGCAATGTCATACTGTATGAATGATGGCTCTGTGTCATGTTGTGGTGCAGTACCTTTTGTCTCGACTTTACCAGCAAATTTCTAGCCGATAACAAACAAATTTTATGTAAGGCCTTCATTTTCTTCACAGGCCTTGCACTAGCAGGAGTAGCATTTTGACTCCATATACGCCAACTGTCGATTGTCACTTCAAATGAGGTACAAGTGGCATGCACAAGCAATTTGCTGGACCACTGCAACCACTTCAGGAAAGCACTCTCAGTGCTTCAGGTCGCAGGGTTTATGTAATCCCCTAGGTCGTTAACAAATGTTGCTGCTTCTGGGCCTGTTTGCATGCAAAAGATCATGCACCACATGGACATTGGTTTTACATGTTTTTATTCCTCAATGTATGACTGTTAAATGAGCATTCTACATCAGGAATTCTATCACCCATGAACTTCAGCCACTGTTCTACAGAGTCCATCAGGAACCAAAAGGATCCTGTCATCTCTAACTAACAAGATTATACAGGCACTAGCAATGTTTAGTGAGGGACAGGGTGGTATAATACCACAGTTAGGTTGAGCAGAATCAGCTACACTCCACATTAGAGTTAGCATCAGTTCGAAGTTCATTTGTTGTGGACATTGGATAGATTCCATCCCTCTACATGGGAAAGAGTGGGACTTTGCAGTGAAAATGGGATTCTTGTTTCTTTGAATTCCAGCATATCAGTGTACAATGCCTTTGCATTGTTTGGCCAAGAAACATCAAATTGCTATCGCTCTTTAATTATCAATGTTAATGGTATCCACACCTGTTTTCTTCAGAAGGGATTTTTTTTAATTCACGTATTAGCTCTTTAGTTATAGTATCAACAGTAAGAAGGCATTCATTGTCACCTGTAGAGCTTCTATGAAGGGCATGCTCAGAGGACTTCTTTCTTGCTTCATCTGGGGTTCCATTTTTTTATTGAGGTATTTTAGTTCTCCACAGGTTTGTACCAACAAAGGGTGTTTGTTGTTTTAGATATGGGAGTCTGAAGATTGGTTGAAAATGTTAATTGCAGACATCCAGGGGAGAAGAGACAATACCAAGTCCCCTGATGATGCTTTACGAAACGGGTCTCATGGCGGCGACATGAAATATAGGCAGGCAATGGGGTCAAAGGAAGTGCTAGAGATAAAGCTGTGAAAAAAGGGATATGGAATTTCTCATTTTGGCATAAAAGTATGTTTATGAACGATGCGGTTGTCCCTAAAATGGGAAAAAATTGTTTTCCATGGAAAACTCACCAGGACTGTTCTAGTAAGACAGTTACACCTGCAGAAAAAAATAGGGGAGTTCCACTAAGATGTAGGGGAAATATACACAATGGAAGACAAAATCGTGCTATTAATTGGAATTTTTTGGGACAAGTGACAAATAAAGGTTACAGTCAATTGTATCTGCGAAAGTTAATATGCACTCATTACTATGTTTAAAAAAACAATCAAATAAATAAAAATGAAAAAGAGAATGTTAGTTGCCCTATGGTATCTTTGATTTCAGGAAAAAGCAACAGTCTTCTTTTTTCCAGGAAATGAGAGAGTGTCCACTCAGCCTTTCATCCTCCTGACGTCAATAAAATGAGGTGAGTAAAATGAGTGCCATGATATAAAAAATAAATAAAACAGGCTCCACCAATTAGAAGGTTTGTTTTTAAATGCTAGTATATTGTTACCACAGAAGCTAGTTTGTTTGTTTTGAGGGCAGTTTAAGTCAAATACAAAATAGAGAAGATGTGGTTTCAGTTAATGCCCTGTGTATCTTATGAAAATGAGGGGAGTAAAATGAGTGCTGTCGAGATAGGAAATGCTAGAAATGGGTTTCTGACAGGCTAGGATATGCAGCTAAGCCAGGCAGAACTTACCACTCTAGTCAGGGTAAGGGAGTTACACACCCAAGTTAATCCCTGCTCACCCCCTTGGGAGCTTGGCAGATGTGTAATATGTTTGCGCAACACACCCACACACACACACACACACACACACACACACACCAGTGACACCATAAATACACCATAAATGAGACTACACACCGGAGTAAGAAAAATAGCCAATATTGTATTTGAGTAAAAGAAGACCAAAACAATAAAAATCCAGCATACACAAGTAAAGATATGAATTGTGTAAGAATCGACTTAAAAATGCAGGGGCATATTACCAAGCAATAGCGATAATTATCGCTATTGCTTGGTTAGAGACAAAATTTTACCGCTGAGCTGCGGTGATTTTTATCGCAAATAAACCTTGGTATTACCAAGGTTTATCGTAAATGCGATAAAAATCGGCCGCAATGCATGAATATCGCTGAAAAGTCAGTCGACACTGAAACTATTTGTTTGAGGTAAATTGGCTTTTGCCTCGACATTCAAAGTGGCGCAGCCCCAAGCCGCAAGCCGGGCTGAAGACGGCTGGAATGCCAGAAACCGGTCCTCGGGAGCTTGTTTCCAGTCCAGGGAAGGCATGGCTTGGCAGTTCGGGCTGGACTGTTCCCATGAGGCACAGGGTCAGACTGATTTGCATATAGCCATGTCTGAACTGGGGTGGCAGAGTGGGCTAAAGAACGGTGATGGATCAAACCCAGAACCTTTGACTGGGTGTGAGGGTTTGATTGTTTCTCATGCTCCGTCCATCACCACCCCCTTTTGTACCGCATGATGACATCACAACCAGGAAGTGATTGACTACCCATGCTGCACCTGAGTTCCTGATTCAGAGGCAGAGTGAAGGTGTGTTTGGGACAGTGCAGTGTGTACCTGGCGAAACATGGCTGAGAGTGGAGACACGCCCAGGCAGGAATCCCAGCAGCAGGAGAGTGAAAGCTCAAGGAAAAGAAAACAAAAGTTTTCTGAGGCAGAACTGGAGGCTCTGATTCATGAAATGGTGTCAAACCATGAATTACTTTTTGGAAAAAAATCCAGGGAGGTGCCAGAGAGCCGCAAAAAGAGAATCAGGGAAGAAATCCAGCACAAGGTGAATGCTGTGGGTGTGACACCCCGGAGTGTGGAGGACCTCAGAAAGCGCTGGTATGAGCTGCGCCTGCGCTCCAAAGAAAAACTAGCTGCCAGGCTGGAGCAGTCAAGGATAACAGGTGGTGGGACCTCATCTGTTTCAGACTCCACACCCCTTGAGGAACTGGTGGAGGGGACCCTGCAACCAGAGAGTGTGGGAGGAGTGGCTGATCTCGACAGCTCTGACCAGCCAGCATCTGGAAAAGGTAAGAACCATGCCCTCACACCCCTTACACCCCCCAACACCCCCCAGCAGTGAGCAAGGGTCAGGAAACAAGATAGTTAGTCCAGAGCAGGCACACAGGCAGACATAGCAATGCATCATGGGAGATGTAGTCACATGTAAATCAAAGTGTTAAAATTGCAGCTAAAATAGTCAAACAAATATTCTGCAGGTCATGACAGAGAAACTAAAGACCAATGTAAATCAAATAGGTGTGAAAAATTTATTTATACGGTGCAAGTTAGTAAAGTCAATTAATGTGTGCTGTTCTGTCCACAGCACCATCTTCAACACAGCCCTCAGGCAGTAGGACAGTCGTTGAGAGTATTGAGTCAGGAGATGCCGGCCAAGATGTGAACACGGATGGGGAGGACAGCCCCGTGACCACTCACAGACAAAGGAGGAGACACATTGTTAGACCACTTGCACCAATACAGGATGATGCAGATGCAAGTGTTGAAAATTTAACCAATGAGGACACACAGCCACAGCAAGAGGGACCTGCAACAGACCAGCATGTCCTACGAAGTGCAGCCAGGCACAGACACCGCACGACCAACAATGTTGAAGGGCGAGGCGAGGATTCAGTTTTTGCTGGACTGGAACTCAACATGTTGCAGGTGCAGCGCCTGCAGGCAAAAAACATTAAACTATTACAAAGGGAGGGAGGTGACCTATTCATAGGACACCCCCGCGCCGCACGGCCACCAGCTGTCGCGTGTGCTCCCCGCCTGCCTGCCGCTGCCCTCAGCCTCGCTGAGCCTGCCGCTGACCACGCCCCCGTCGCTCGGTGTGGTCTGCCGCCTTTACTGTTGTTCCTGCTGAATATTGTGAATCCTTCTGTTTATTGTGTCTCAGTTGGTTTTCTTGCCCCTGTTTCCTGCGTTTGTATCCCCCTGGGCTGCTTCCCCTGTCGCTGACCCACCCGCCCCGCTCCCCGCTTCCCGCCGCCGTGTAAGAGGACACGCCCCTTTTCCTTCTGTGCCCTCCCCGCTCCCGCCTCCCAGCTGCTCCTCCCTCCCTCGCACTTGGCCATATATGGCGACCGTGCGGCACAGGTGAGTGTGACCTATTCATAGGACACCCCCGCACCGCACGGCCACCAGCTGTCGCGTGTGCTCCCCGCCTGCCTGCCGCTGCCCTCAGCCTCGCTGAGCCTGCCGCTGACCACGCTCCCGTCGCTCGGCGTGGTCTGCCGCCTTTACTGTTGTTCCTGCTGAATATTGTGAATCCTTCTGTTTATTGTGTCTCAGTTGGTTTTCTTGCCCCTGTTTCCTGCGTTTGTATCCCCCCCTGGGCTGCTTTCCCTGTTGCTGACCCACCCGCCCCGCTCCCCGCTTCCCGCCGCCGTGTAAGAGGACACGCCCCTTTTCCTTCTGTGCCCTCCCCGCTCCCGCCTCCCAGCTGCTCCTCCCTCCCTCGCACTTGGCCATATATGGCGACCGTGCAAACGCGCAGTGTTGACGCGCAGCGTTGACGCGCAGTGTTGACGCGCAGCGTTGACGCGCAGCGGGCGTGCCGATTGTGCGCCGAAGGCGCGCCAAAGGTAAGCCCGTCTGCGCCCCTCCGCGCCTGGACCACGCCCAGGGCCAGGACCCCTGGCCCCCACCGACGGAAGACGACCCGACTGTCCTACAACACCACTGAACTCATCGCACTCAACACCGGCGGGATCCCTGGATGCTATCGAGCCACCCCTAGACGCACCCACGGACCCTTCAGCTGCCACTCCTGCAAGTTCACCTGCATCCGGACCTGCACCACACGATCACTCACCAGGCCGAGCACCAGCACCAGCAGCAACCATCTGAAGTGCATCCTGCTCAACACTCGCTCCGTCCACAAACACGCCATCGAACTCTGGAACCTCCTCGACACCACATCCCCAGACGTCGCCTTCCTCACGGAAACCTGGATGAACGCCTCCTCAGCGCCCGACATCGCCATCGCCATCCCGGACGGATACAAGATCACCCGGAGGGACCGCGGCAATCAGACCGGAGGAGGCATCGCCATCGTCCACAGGAACACCATCCGCATCACGACCAACACCGACGACACCCTCACAACCGCCGAACACCTGCACTTCCAGATCCACACCGACCCCAAGACCACCCTCAGAGGCACCCTCATCTACAGACCCCCGGGACCACGCACACACTTCAGCGAGGACATCGCCTACTTCATCTGCCCGCACGCCCTCCCCTCCGCTGACTACATCCTCCTTGGGGACCTCAACTTCCACCTGGAGAACAACAACGACCGCAACACCACCACCCTGCTGGACAACCTCGCCAACCTCGGTCTCAAGCAGCTGGTGACCACTCCCACCCACTACGCCGGACACGCACTCGACGCCGTCTTCTCATCCAGCAAGGACATCGCCGTCAGCCACGCCACCGGACTCCACTGGACGGACCACAGCTGCATCCACTTCAGCTTCAGAAGAACCACGATCCACCATCACCAACAACAGGCTGCACGCAGGAGCTGGAACAAGATCACTGCCGATCAGCTCGCCGCATCCCTGAGCCGGCACCCTCCCACCAGCTCAGCGAACCCCAGCCAGGCCGCCGACAACCTCACAAAGTGGATCAGCACCTGCGCAGACGACCTCGCCCCACTGAGGACCCCGCCTAGCAGACCCGGCAGTAAGAAAGCACCATGGTTCACCGACGAACTCAAGAGCTCCAAGAAGAACTGCCGAGCCCTCGAAAGAGCCTGGCGCAGAGACCCAACACCAGACAACATGACCACCCTCAAACTCGCCACCCGAAAACACCATCAACTGATCCACGCCACCAAGAAAACTACATTCAAGGAACGTCTGGACAACAACGCACACAACAGCAAGGAACTCTTCAACATCGTTAAAGAGCTCTCCAACCCCAACGCCGGAAACAACGACATCACCCCATCGCAAGACCTCTGCAACTCCCTCGCCTCCTACTTCCACAACAAGATCGCAGACATACACAACAGCTTCAGCACGCAACCAACGCTCCCCACGACCGCACCAACGACCCCCACCACCTCCATCCGCACCTGGACCCCGATCACCACCGACGACACCATCCGTACGATGAACTCCATCCACTCCGGATCTCCAACCGACCCCTGCCCTCACCACATCTTCAACAAGGCCGGCGCTGTCATCGCCCCACACCTACGAGACGTCATCAACAACTCCTTCGACACCGCCACCTTCCCGGAGAGCTGGAAGCACGCCGAACTCAGCGCTCTACTGAAGAAACCATCAGCGGACCCCACCGAACTCAAAAACTACCACCCCATCTCGCTTCTCCCGTTTCCGGCCAAAGTCATCGAGAAGACCATCAACAAGCAGCTGGCCGCCTTCCTCGATACGAATGGATCCCTCGACCTCTCGCAGTCTGGCTTCCGGGCCAACCACAGCACCGAGACCGCCCTCATCGCAGCCACCGACAACATCCGAGCCCTGCTCGACAACGGAGAAACAGCGGCCCTCATCCTCCTGGACCTCTCCGCGGCTTTCGACACTGTCTGCCACCGCACCCTAGTGCAGCGCCTCAGCAACGTCGGAATCCAGGAGAAGGCACTAGAGTGGATCATCTCCTTCCTCGCCGGAAGGACTCAGCGAGTCCGCCTTCCACCGTTCAGATCAGAAGCCACCGAAGTCATCTGCGGCGTACCACAGGGATCATCGCTCAGCCCCACCCTCTTCAACGTCTACATGAGCCCCCTCGCAGCCATCGCACGCCAACACAACCTCAACATCATCTCCTACGCAGATGATACTCAGCTGATCCTCTCCCTCACCAGCGACCCAGCCACCGCCAGAGCTAACCTACACGAAGGGATGACAGACGTAGCCGAGTGGATGATGACCAGCCGCCTGAAACTGAACTCAGACAAGACGGAAGTTCTCATCCTGGGCTCCTCACCCTCCGCCTGGGACGACTCCTGGTGGCCCCCCGCCCTGGGCAGCGCACCCAAACCGACAGACCACGCACGCAACCTGGGCTTCATCCTGGACTCCTCCCTCTCCATGACCAGACAAGTCAACGCCGTCTCCTCGTCCTGCTTCAATATCCTGCGCATGCTACGTAAGATCATCCGGTGGATCCCCACCGAGACCAGGAAGACGGTCACCCAGGCCCTCATCACCAGCCGACTGGACTACGGCAACGTCCTCTACGCCGGAACCACCGCCAAGCTCCAGAAGAGACTTCAGCGGATCCAGAACGCCTCAGCAAGACTCATCCTCGACATCCCCCGACACAGCCGCATCTCCGGACACCTGAGAGACCTGCACTGGCTCCCGGTCAACAAGAGGATCACCTTCCGCCTCCTCACCCACGCACACAAAACCCTACACAACCAAGGACCAATATACCTCAACAGCCGCCTCAACTTCTACACTCCTACCCGCCAGCTTCAATCAACCAGTCACGCCCTCGCCGCCGTCCCCCGCATCCGAAGAGCCACAGCAGGAGGAAGGTCCTTCTCCTACCTGGCCGCCAAGACGTGGAACTCCCTCCCGATCCACCTCCGCCTGACCCAAGACCACCTCGCCTTCAGGAAGCAGCTCAAGACCTGGCTGTTCGAGCAGTAGCGGACCCCCCCCTCCCCTAGCGCCTTGAGACCCTCCGGGTGAGTAGCACGCTATATAAATGCTTTGATTGATTGATTGATTGAGGGAGGGCTTCTGTGGACTCAGGAATGACCTGAGGGATGGCCTACAGGCGGTATACGAGGAATTGCGTACAGAGGGTGGTGCCAGGCGCAGAGCTTTGCAACGCCAAGATAGGTACACCCGGGCCATCAACCTCTTGGCGGCTACATCAAGCATCCAGGCCAGGCGCAGCATTGAGATGTAGCGGCAATTCACACATGCTGCACAAGACATTGCAAATGCGCTATTGCAAGTGACCACTGCTGTGGATGAGTTGCGCCAAGTACGCACAACAGGGCCGGGAGTACTGACTCCAAGTGAAGAAGATATGCAGTCAGGTCGGAGCAGCACCACCCCACCACCCACCTTAGAGAGCCGCCGTAGTGGCAGGACCAATAGGGCTACACCTTCAAATTAACATTAGGCTGTGCATCATTTCACTTGAAAGTCACTCCTTTATTTATCTGAGCACTGTGATTGAAACATGTGCCAAATATATGTTGTATGACTACTGTACGTTTTCTGTTAATACATATCCTGCTATTAAGGATTAAAAACAACATTCACACTTACATTATTTAGCATTGTGTCGTTTTTCCTTACCTAAAAATAGTTGCGCGTAATCTCATCACGCCTCTAGCGCCCAGCCGCTGCAACAGCTCTACCAGCTACCATACTTCCTGGTCCAGGCCCCTCTACGTCAGAGGATCCTGAGTCACTCAGCTCCACTGGTGTCCCTTTTCTTGTGGCAATATTATGGAGCATGGCACAAGCCACCACTATTTTACAACACGTATTGGGGTTGTATTGGAGTGCACCTCCACTTTTATGGAGGCACCAAAATCTGCTTTTCAGGATCCCAAATGTCCGTTCGATGGTGCCTCTGGTTGCAATGTGTGCCCTGTTGTACCTGCGTTCACTAGCATTGTTGGGATTGAGGCAGGGAGTCAAGATGAAATCTCGTACTGCATAAGCACTGTCACCTGTGGGTTTGAAAAAAATATGTTAGTCTGTGACATGCACATGGTAGTTGGTACTAATGACCCCTATGTCTGAAGGTATTTACCGAGTAGGTATCCCTCGCCAAACTCCCCTCTTGAGAGTCTACGATATATCCCACTGTGTCGGAAGATAAATGCATCATGTGTGCTGCCAGGGTACTTTGCTACAATGTCAGTAATGATGTGTTTGGCATCACACACCACCTGAATGTTCAGTGAGTGGTAGCATTTCCGGTTCCTAAAGATGTATTCATTGCTTGAGGGGGGGATATAGCAACATGTGTGCCATCTATGCATCCTATCACGTGTGGGAAATGCGAGATTTGATAAAAGTCCTACTTTGTCTGTGCTATTGCCTGAGGTGTGCTGGGGAAGTAAATGTGATGTTGCATCCTCTGAACCATGGCATCTAGGAAGGCATGGAAGAATTGCGAAAGGGCACTTTGTGACACCCCTCCAGCTGAAGCAATCACCCCCTGAAAACTTCCAGAGGCCAACAGGTGTAATGAACACAGGACCTGTATTTCAGTGGAGATGGCATTTGTCCTGCGTGTGGTGTGTTTAAGGTAGGGTATGAGTTCTGCAATTAAATCATTAATGATGTCTTCCTCCAGCCTGTAATGGGTGTAGAGCTCCTCCTCAAGACGCTGGGAGATGCTGATGCGCAAACAGAATCTCCTCTCCTGGCGTAGCCTCCTCTGTGCAGCAGCTCTCAAACGCATCCTCCTAGCTATGATGTAAAGCCCCGCCATTGTGGTAAACAGTTTTTTTAATTCTGTTGCTGCTTAAATAGTTTGCACCTGGTTACCACCTGCTCCTACTTGGTGGTAATTGCGATTCTGTATTTTGCGAATTTTCGAAAATCGCTATTTGCGAGTTTTTCATACATATCATTGCGATTCTTTATTTAGCGAAATTTGCAATTCTGCGACTTTTAGGCGATTTCCTACATTTGCGATTTTCCATTTGCGAATTTCGCAAACTGAAATCTCCCAAATGTACAAAATCGCAGATTAATCGCACATTGGCACATTTCGCTAAATGAGGAATCGCATTTTTAGCGATTCCTTAAATTAAATACATTTTGCATTCATACATGCCGTTAAGCAAATTCGCATTCACTAAGGCCGAATTTCGGCCTTTGCGAATGCGAATTTGCTTGATACATATGGCCCTTAGTCAGTTCTGGTTTAATCCACACTTTTGTGCAATGGCAGAAAATCTGTGCCAGTGCTGTGCAATTTGCCACAAACAAAATGTTGGCAAAAAGGTTGTAGTGACATTGAGTCACAAAGGGAAGTCTGAGGACCCCCTTTAACCATCTCCACATTGCTTTTGTGGTGATGCCCGATGCAACCAGTTAAGGTGTATCCTTATGATTGAATGCCTGTTTTTTCGTAGGATGGAGGAGTACCCCACCAGGAGATGGGACAGTCTGACAGTTGCCAAACTACTGTTGCAGGAATTAATTCCACGTTTTGGGATGCAGGTTCAACTGTAATCATAGATTAATCATAAGAGAAACGGACACTAGTTACACCTTATGACCATTGGTACAAGGGGTAGATCAGAGTATCCTCAAAAAACTCAATGTATTTGTTGGTTGATGGTGCGGTATATCTGTTTCATCCGCCCCACATTAGAGTTGTGGCAGTTATCATTGGATACTCCAAAATAGTGATTTTGCCAGCCTCAACCCGAGGCGCCTCTGGTCTAGGGTGCAGTGTCCAGAGAAGTGAATGAAAAAAGTGTGAAAGTAAATTGTAGAAAAAAGGAAAAATTGTTAAAAATGGAAAACAACCCAGTGAATTTTAATGTAAGGTTGATTAACCACAGGAGGTTAAAAATAAGAGATACTACTCATTAGACCAAGTTACTGGATCTAGCAGTATAGTAGGAAAATCGTCGACATGTTTCAGCTCCCTGGACCTGGAAGGGTCTATGGAGCTTTCGTCAGGACTAACAAACATAAATTCGTACTTACACTATTTGTGTAGTAATAATTTCGATATGGTCGTTTTGAGATATATGGTTGAAAACTACTCCTCCAAAATCTGCAATGAAATGAGGAAAATATACAAACAACTACACACTTTATTTTAGAATGCATTACATTCAGGTTAATAAACTAGTGGAATAACATTTTCATCACCAGGATAACGTGACTAAGGGAGGTATTTATTACGTGGATTAGGAGGTGCTAATGGTGGGCAGCCACAATATGGTACATTGTATAGTGGGCACGTATTATCTGTATTTGCGAAGCTGGTACTCACAATTCATATTCATGTTCCCCAAGTTTTAACCTGAGGGCGTCCACATACGTGCTGTTAAAGTATGCGTGTGGGGGATTGTCTATGATGGCGGACACCTCGAGTAAATTATAAATGTGCCGCTCAAAGTCGTCACGACGCCTTGGTTTAAGTCGCTTACAAAAACGGGGTTTCCGTGGGTTAATATGCACAGTACATGAGTAGGGGTAATTACTACGTTGTTCAAGCATTGACATTAAAAACTAGTAAAACAAAAAGGTTTTGTCCTACCTGATTCAGAGGAGCCCTATACTTCATCGAGGTCCCGCTGTATTTCTTAAAAGCCCAGAGCTGTTAGGAGAATGATTTCTGCATTAGACTAACCTGGCTCATGCGTTACCTGAATGTCAAAAGAAAAAAATGCAGCTTGCCTGGCTCCTTTAAAACCTAAGTGTTTGACTAAGAAGCCACACCCGGGGGCAGAGTCAGCACAAGGCAGGAAGCATCCATGCACGCGGGTAATGGCGCCGGCAACTCCAAACCTCGACACATCGGTAAGACGCATGAGCCAGGTTAGTCTAATGCAGAAATCATTCTCCTAACAGCTCTGGGCTTTTAAGAAATACAGCGGGACCTCGATGAAGTATAGGGCTCCTCTGAATCAGGTAGGACAAAACCTTTTTGTTTTACTCGTTTTTAATGTCAATGCTTGAACAACGTAGTAATTACCCCTACTCATGTACTGTGCATATTAACCCACTGAAACCCCGTTTTTGTAAGCGACTTAAACCAAGGCGTCGTGACGACTTTGAACGGCACATTTATAATTTACTCGAGGTGTCCGCCATCATAGACAATCCCCCACACGCATACTTTAACAGCACGTATGTGGACGCCCTCAGGTTAAAACTTGGGGAACATGAATATGAATTGTGAGTACCAGCTTCGCAAACACAGATAATACGTGCCCACTATACAATGTACCATATTGTGGCTGCCCACCATTAGCACCTCCTAATCCACGTAATAAATACCTCCCATAGTCACGTTATCCTGGTGATGAAAATGTTATTCCACTAGTCTATTAACCTGAATGTAATGCATTCTAAAATAAAGTGTGTAGTTGTTTGTATATTTTCCTCATTTCATTGCAGATTTTGGAGGAGTAGTTTTCAACATTATATCTCAAAACGACCATATCGAAATTAATACTACACAAATAGTGTAAGTACGAATTTATGTTTGTTAGTCCTGACGAAAGCTCCATAGACCCTTCCAGGCCCAGGGAGCTGAAACATGTCGACGATTTTCCTACTATACTGCTAGATCCAGTAACTTGGTCTAATGAGTAGTATCTCTTATTTTTAACCTCCTGTGGTTAATCAACCTTACATTAAAATTCACTGGGTTGTTTTCCATTTTTAACAATTTTTTCCTTTTTTCTACAATTTACTTTCACACTTTTTTCATTCACTTCTTTGGACACTGCACCCTAGACCAGAGGCGCCTCGGGTTGAGGCTGGCAAAATCACTATTTTGGAGTATCCAATGATAACTGCCACAACTCTAATGTGGGGCGGATGAAACAGATATACCGCACCATCAACCAACAAATACATTGAGTTTTTTGAGGATACTCTGATCTACGCCTTGTACCAATGGTCATAAGGTGTAACTAGTGTCCGTTTCTCTTCTGATTAATCTATAACTTGCCTTGGGGAATGAAACGGATGTCTCAATCCCTTATCCCTCATTTTGATTAACTACTTCAACTGTAATCATATCAAGGAAGTCACTTCAACAATTATATGATACAGTTGCTATGTACAACATTAGGGATAGATCATTGATTCCATTGTAATCACAGACCTGAGGCTTCAAGCATTGTTGAAAAGCTAAATGGGACTATCAAAGCTAAATTGACCAAAACGTATGCTTTCATATCTCTCAAATGGCCCAATGCACCCCCCCTGGTAACCGATGAGCATTCAAAGCACTCCTTGCAAGCGAACAGGATTGTCTCCTCATGAAGTGTTGATGGGGAGAGCCATGCAAATTTCTTCCGTTCCAGCTGCTGGTCTTGTGAATATCACAGATGAACTGGTTCTCTAATACTGCAAGGGATTGGCTGATGTAGTATGTTTTATCGCTCATCAGATTGATGTTGCTACTCCAGCTGGATGAGAATCTCCATGTAATGACCTGAATCCCAGGTTCACATGAAGAAGGATGTTCGCAAGTCGTGTTTGGAAGAATGCTGGAGAGGTCTGTACCAGGTGATCCAAGTTACCAACACTGCAGTGAAGTGTGCCAGGCTGCCAAACTGGATATATGCCTCACGCACAAAGAGGCTGAGAAGAGAAGAGGAAGAAGGGAGTCAACATCCACTTACTCCTCAAGTCCACCTTGGTTTGAGATTTCCGAGGCATCTGAAGAGGGAGACCAGCCTGAAAATCCGCAGTCCCTTGCTGCACGATCCCAACTGTGGAGAGAGCAGAATGACAATACAACTGAGAAGCCTGACTCCGGGCTAAGGTTGCATCTTCAACAGGACAGAGAGAACTCATGGCGAGCTGAATCAAATTTCCCTGGATAAATTGTGCACGAATCCGAGAGTGATGCAGTAAGAGGAAGTTCTGCCCTTAAGAATGAATCAGTTTCATCTAAACCGGAAATCACAAGTACATACAAAAGTGGGCCTGTAATGGTAGCGGCCAGGCGAAAAACAAGGACTAGACAAAAGAGACTGTTAGCAACTAGTAAGAGACTAGAAATAATAAGAGAAGTTAGTGAGTTCGAGACACAGTAATCTCTAAAACAACAAGACTCTGACAATGAGAACATGGAGTTGACAGTCCTAAAAAGACCCAGAAAAGAGAGAGAAGTTAACCACAACTTAGAAAGAAACTGACATTGAATCTGACAAATCTCTGACTGACGTTCATGAACCACCTTGTGTTCAAGCAGAAAAATAAAAAGGGTTCAACATGCACAAACTTTTGACAAAGTAAAAGGAATGAATAGATAGGGTAACCGTCAGAGGACTACAGAACGATCAGGACTCCAGTCTATGCAGAATAAAAATCACTTTAAATTTCGAGATAGGGTAGTGACAATAGGGGAGTTGTAAAAGGACTAACCTCTTCAAACAACAAAAACGATCTTTTTTTTTATCTGATGTGAGCTGGCATAGTGAAGAAATGATGCTGCAAAATTGTGCTTGTAGCTTTGGCAATTGCCATTTCTGTGTATCCAGTTAGGTGGATGTTAGATGTAAATCTACTGGAGAGAAATATTCCCCACCTGTCAACAAACCTAACTATTGAACCTGTTAGTACTAGGCAAAAGCATGAAGGTATAATTTCACATACCCCTCATTCTGAAAGTAATTATAGCTATAATGTGCATTTTCAAATCTTAGTTGAATATGTCAAAATAATGAATGCATAGAATTGTTTCATATCTTCTCATTGTTCAGCTTCTGCTGCAGAGGGATCAGCATACTCTCTCGTTCCTTTATTCTACTCTTTCTCTTTTAGTGTAGTTTTAATCCTTTCTGTTAGCAGCACTCTATTAAACTCTTTTATACTGATTACGAAAAGCCTTTAGAAAATGTACTCATTGTGATGGGTGCAAACATGTATTTGCAGTCTACTAAACATGCTTATCGTTTCTCTGAGGAATTCAAATGAAAGGATCGGTGTAAGTATTTGATGAAATTCTTTATACCCTTGACTAACTTGAGCGTTACTAACCAAAGCCTGCATGATATAACCAGCAAGATTAGTAAAGACGGGAGAGTTATTTTACGTTCCATTACATTACTTTACGTGATGGTATGTTATGTTACATGGATTTGTAAAGCGTGACTTATCGGCCAAGGGATTTCCAGGCACTGAAGCTGGTGGTTGGTTATCTGCAAGAACGTAGTTGAAGAGCCAGGTCTTCAACTTCTTGTGTAATTCTGGAAGAGATTAAGAGGCCCTTGTGTGTATTGGGAGGTCATTTCATGTTTTGAGTACTAGGTATTGGAAGACTAGCCCTCCTGTTCTGCTTCTGCGGATGCAGGGTGTGTGTGTGAGACTGAGAGACGAAAAGCGCAGGAGTCTGGTGGGCTGGTGGAAGTGGAGGCTGGAGTTGAGGTATGCTGGTCCAAAGTTGTGCATTTCCTTGCATGCATGTGTGAGGAGTTTGAATTGACAGCATTTGTGTTTTGGCAGTCAGTGCAGATCTCTGAGGCGAGGCGTGATGTGGTTACGCCAGGGGTCGTCCAGGATGAATCTGACAACAGTGTTCTGGATAGTCTGAAGACGATGAAGGAGGAAGTTGGGGATTCTGGCATAGTGTGCCTTGCCTACGTAATTCTGCTCGTGATAAGGGCTTCAGTGAAGGTACGTCTAGTGCTCATGGGAATCTATTTTAAGGTTTTTTGAGGATGCGTAGCATGTCGAAGCAGGAGGAGCTGACTGCATTCACTTGAGCTATCATCTTGAGTTTGTCATCTAATATGATCCAAGGTTGCATGCTTGGTTGGTGGTTGATTGTCTTAGCATATTTATTTAGTTAAAGGGAAAATCTTTGCTGAATTAGAATTAAGTATTAACGGCATATACTATTTGTGTGGCAAATCAGCTTACTTTCAGCTGCCGCATAACTGGGTAGGTAGTGGCTATGCACCTTTCCCAGAATCTACCATACAACTGAGATAGCTTTATAGCTCGACTGCTAGATAAAAACAGCAAGCACAGACTTAAGCACATTCTTAGCAACATTTTAAGAGCAAAAATCCAAATGTTTCTACATTTTATTAAGTATTTTCTTGTTCCAAATGATTTTGTAAATTGCTATATCTTTGTTATTTCTCAAATCTCTTTTAACCAATGTAATGTTTTATTACTGTGCCTCCATGCTCAATAAAAATTATTTACAAATAATCCAGTCAGCAGGAGTTACATTAAATAATGTAAAGATCAGGGAATTATTAACCCTAGTAGACAAGCTTGCCTCCATCGGCGCAGGTGCACTAACAGTAATTAGCAAATAATTGCTTGCTGGAAGAGTTATGAATATTCAAAACAGGCATGCATTAGACATGCTACTTGTAAAAGAAGGCAGAGTTTGCAAAGTGATTTATGTTAGAGAATGCTGCACTTACATACCCAATATAGATAACCAACTTAACTGCGATGTTGCGATACTAACATCATCAAAGAATTAACAGAGTTGGAAGTGACAGGTGCCTGGGAAGGAACAGGTTCTGTATTTGGGTCCATTGAAAAAGGATTCACTATGATAGACAAATGGATAGGGTGCGTAGGTGGAGGAATTCTAAAATTGCTTTTGACCCATCTTTTGGTTATACTAATTGGTATCACATGTGGGCTTTTCTTTCTAAACTTTTGCAAATCAATTTAATCAAATGGTGTGTTAAAATGTGGAATCAAGAAACTGTCAGCATTGAGAGGAAGAAAAGGAAATCGAATTGATGTAAAGTTTGAGGAAATGCAGAGTGAACTCTATGATACCACGAAAGATTTTGAGGGATCCAAAGAAAAGAATCCAAAACTGATAAAAGCTTTATTGTAAAAAAGGATGTGTGTGCAATGATGATTTAGAAATCATCAGTAGGGGGTGTAGGAATTCACTTCATTGAAATGTAAAGTTTAACATATTAGAAATCGAGCTTAAGCTAACATAAGCCAATTGTTAGACCTGGCACCATTGACGTGGGTCTCCCCTGCATTTTTGCCATTACCTCCTGTGTTAGTGCTGTGTGTTGGACTCCGTTTTGCTGGTCTAGATGCTTTGGGCACTTTTCCACTGCTGTTCAGTGCCAAAGGGAATGTTCTCCCTTTGTAAATTATTAGTGAATCCAAGATTGGCATATTTGATTTACTTGTCAGACCCTAGTATAGTGCACTGTGTGTGCTCATGTCCTGTAAATCAAATTTTGCTAGTGGGCATGCAGCACTGCTTGTGCCACCCACAGAGGCAGCCGTTAAAATGTAACTCTTGCCTGCCATTGCAGAGCCTGTATGAAGTCTGGGACTGCCATGTCGACTTGGCGAGTGCACACACTTGCCAGTCCCTAAACCTTCCCTTTTTTAGATATTAGTTGTCCCCAAGGTAGGCCCACGGTACCCCTGTGGGCAGGGTGCATTGTATGTGAAAGGTAGGACACATGCCCTGATGTGTGTGGCATGTGCTGATATTGAAATACTGCCAATTTCGTTTTTCACTATTGCAAGGCTACCTGTTCCCATATGACAGAATGGGGAGTTTGTTTATAATATCTTATAAACATAACTGGCCCTGGGAACAAGGTTGAAAAATAAAGTTTAGTATGCCAGAACTCAGAATGTTAAAATGCATTTTTAGTGAGGGTGATTTTTACATTCTGTGTTTGAAAATACCACTTTTAGACAGTAGATATTTTCTTGTCTTACCATCCAGTGTGCCTCTGCTAGGTTTGTGCATTGCATGTCTACAATTTGGATGACAGGGGCTGGGGAAGGGCATCGGCTCCAGACGTCTGATGAGTCAGGGCTGGACTGAATAGACTTGGGCTGCATTTAGAGTAGGGAGAGGAGATTTCCTTTCACCTGAATGGGCCTGGTCTGCCTTCAACAATGCTATCTCTACCTCCTGTCAGGAATCTGCACCAGTGAGGACAGAACCGGTGTTGGCTGGGTACAGACACTCTCTGCCTTCAGAGAACAAAGGATTTTTATGTATATAAAGAGTGGCCCAGACCCCAGACTTTTAGATCACTTCTGAGAATCAAGAGAAACCTTTGCCAAGGAGAAGAGGAGGAATACTGCCCCTGTTCTGTTTGCTGTCTGAGGTTGGCGTGCAGTGGGTACTTGCTGCGAAAGAAAGAAGAAAAGGACTTTGCTGGTTGCTTTGCCATCTTGAGGAAGATCTCCAAGGGCTTGAAACTGAGCTGGCCTCCTGTTCTGAAGTCTCAGGAACACAAAGACGTCACCACCAGCTCCCCTGAACTTCCTTGCTGGGAGTTCTGATCTGCAAGAGGTGCCTGCTGTTGTTTTTAACTTCTAGAGAACTATTTTTCACTGGGAGCTGGAAACTCGACATAACATCGAAGAAGCGTGACGCATCCAAACTTGTTTCTGATGATCCGCCAAAGAAACCCTAGCAGTACCTGCCACGGCTTGAGAAATCGCCGCACGCCGAGTGCAACGACCTCAGAAGCCCGACATCACCGAGCGCGACGCAAGCCCTGCTGTGCGGCTGCAAGAAACCACACATCGTTCCGGATCATCGCATTGCATCGAGGTGTCAAGTCTGTCGCCTCGTTGGGGGACACTGTAAGAAACAGACGCACCAATTCACCACGCAGTAAGAAATCGACACATCAACTCCTCTCCGGTAAGGAACAGACACCTCAACTCTCCTGCGCTGCAGTAAGGAACCAATGCATCACCTCCCCCGGAGCAAGTAACCAACGCATCCACCTTCCCTGAGTGTAAGGAACCAACGCATGACCATCCCTGTGGCCATTTTGTTTGTTTGCGTGATACATCCAAGGTACTTGGTGAGAAAAGTGTTTTAATACTGCATTGTGGATTTTTGTTTTTTGGTCTTGTTTTGATTTAGATAAAGATTACTTATTTTTCTAAACTGGTGTGGTGTCCATTAGTAATGTTATTGCTGTATGCGTTCACAAAAGCATTACACAATGCCACTGAGATAAGCCTGTCTGTTCGTGCCAAGCTACCAGGGGAGTGAGCAGGGGTTATTTTACGAATGTATCCCCCTTACCCTGACTAGAAGCAAGCATCCCTATTTGGACAAAGGTACCTACCTCTGCCAATTAGAGACCTTCCTTTCAATCACCAATGTTATGCTTTCTTCCATCTTGGAATGATGGTGTACTGCACCACGTGATCACTACTGTTGTTGACTTCTTAGCTGTAATAAAGAATTGTGAGTTCGCTTTGACAGACTGAGGCTTTCTCAGTCACAATGAACGCAATGTACCTAATGAAGGATAACCTGGCTGTCCCGTTCCACTTAACATTTTATGTATCAATTCATGTTACCTGAATAAACTGTGAGAATATCTGAATTTATGAGCCGCAATCACAAGCGGCTGCCCGGCAACTGTGCAATCCAACACACGCTGAGCCTAGTACACAAGCTGCTGCCGCCTTTCTTTCTTTTTTTTTAACACACCCTATCTGCCTGCCACGAGCAGTGGCTGATGTGGCTCCAACAGAAAGGTAAAAAGTAATTAGGCAACGCTCTACTTCAAATAAACTGCACCCTAATGTTTCGCATTTGATCTACATTCATTCCAGCCATTTCCTTTAACTTTTCTTAAAAATGAAATTAACACCAGCAACTAACAAACCACCCAGGCTTCCATGAATTAGAAGCTTAGGTTCACACAAACAATTATTATATCTTGCCTACACATATATAAATACTTCTACAATATACTCAAACTTAATACATATACTGGTTGAATAAATCTGTAAGGTACTAATCTCTCCTGGAGCAGCAATTAAAAGAGGAGGAATGTTCAGTGAAGTGGATATTTATGAACAAGTGTTCTGGTTCTAGTGTTTTTAATTGTTATAAGGTTCTTTAAAGGTGCTGCAGGAATAGCAATAAAATATATAATGCATAATACTTGCCTCCGGTCTTGAAATGAAATCTTCAAACACATTTTGTAGTTAAATGTTTCTTCTTGCTTGTTCCACATTGGTGCATATCCTGGGACCCATGAGCTTGTGTTGTGAATGTATGAAATCCTTTGTCTAAAGTCCTATACAAGGACCTGCCTTTTCATTGCTGTTAGATCCCCCTTTTCCTCACCTTTGAAAGGGACTCTATGCTGGATTTTCCATTGAGATTTAGTGAGTTTTTTGTACTTATGATTAATGTACTATTTGATTAACCGATTAATGGCCCAACTTATGTATTTTTGCTTTATATTATTCAAATAAACTCTTAAACTTTAGCCCATGTCAGTCATGATTACGGAGAATGCTACAGCTTGGTTTCAATTCATAGGACCTGACAAATAGAGGCAGGTCCAGTCAGGGAGTACCAAATTCCATATAGGGACTACGCCGCTCCAGGCCAGAAATGTTGTCACGGACTGGGTGAGCAAAGGAGTGACGGATTTGCGTGCCAACACAGGTGGAGGAGGCAAGGGGTCAACGATAGTGTATGATGCAAGTGTTAAATGCAGGGTGAAGTGAGCAAATGGCACAAGAGGTAGAGTGCAGGGAGAAAGGACATAGTGCACATTTCAATGAAAAGTGAAGGCAAGGGACAGTACTGGATGCAAGGAGAAGTGCAAATGGAAGGGGAGCAGATGGTGCAAGAAGGGTGTAGGGTGAAAAGATAAGCACAGATACAAGGTCGAGCATTAGGTGCCAAGGCAGAAACATGTGCAAAGGGACAAGCAGGGTACAAGGAGTGTACATGGTACATGGGATGTGGTGTGCAAAGAAAAGTGCAGGTTACACGAGGACCATTTGTTTCAGCATTTGAGCAGAGGGTAATAATAGGGTGTGCAGACTTTAAAAGAGTAGAGCATATAGTGTAACGAGGTAAGTATAGGTTGCCAGGAGGAGTTGATGCTGCAGGTAATACCAACTGCAAGGGAGAATGGTATGGTGAAAGCACGATTGGAGAGTGCAAAGGAGGAGAGCATAGGGTGATGGGGAGATCCGGGTTCAGGCACCTGCTTAGTTGGAGAGAAAGAGCACAGTCTATGCGGTTAATCACAGGGTTCAAGAGCGATATGAGGGTTGCAGGGCATAAGGGGGGGCAGGGTGCTAGGGGGGTTGTAAGGTAATGTGATATAGACTGTGTAAATGGGCATGTAGGGCGGTGAGTGGGGCTAGAGTACAAGGAAGAGCTCATGGTGCAAGGAAGGGATTTCAGGGTGAAAGGGAAGGGGCTGGGTGCAAGAGGAATGCGGGAGGCAAATTTTAGATAAGAGTGTAACGGGAAGCACGAAGTACAAGAGGTGTGGGGTGACACAAGAGATGAAGAACTGAAGCCAGAAAACAGCATTGAAGTGGTCAAAACAATACGACGTGAGAAAGGACTATGCCGAGACTGCCAGCATAGTGTGCAAGGTGGGGGCAGTGCACATGCAGTTTTGATGCTTTTGAATATGTTAGGCACTGTGTCCAGCAGTGAAAGTCACGTCTCTCACTCGGGATACATTGCAGACTCAAACAGGTGGGTCGAACATTACAGCCACCACTACCTTCGTACTTGGTCTGTAATATCTGAAGTGGATTGGGCCATGACTCACGGAGAAAGGAACAGTTCAATGATCCGAATCCAGAAGCACCCAAGACCTGTTGCCGGATTCACAGAGAGATTTGCCTCTTGACAGGAGGTGCGCCATGGACGCCTGACGGCTTAATGACAACATCCCAACTTCTGTTCACTGATGGGTCACCGAAGCGTGCCTGAGAGATGCATCCCCTTAGGCCAGTTATTACTACCATGTTTTCAGGTACTAACTAAAAGTAGCTAAAACCAGCTACTTTTCAAATAAAATCTTACGGGCAGAGAACCAACCAAGAGAAATCTTCGCCACAGTCTCCGAATTGGCCTCTCCGGACAGGACCACCTCCAAGCCTGTACCCTCCCAGTCCTTGTGCGATTCGTTGAACAACTTTTTTACTAATAAAATTGCTGATATCAAGGCCAATATTCCCTCTCCTTCCTCACTTTTTGTTAACCCTGACTCGCCACCCAATACTTATCAACTTGATCAAATAGCCCCCCTGTCTAGAGAAACCTTTGTGTCTTTACTCCCTTGCGTCAAATCTGGCTCTCCTGCGGACATCTGCCCAGCTTACATCCTACGTGACATTTTTCTTACCTGCCCTCTCCCAGCCCTTTCCTTCCTCAACGACACCCTCAAGTCAGGAATTGTTCCCCCTTGCCACAAATCCGCCACTATCATCCCAATTCTAAAAAAAACGGGCGCAGATCCAACAACGCTAGCTAACTATCGGCCCATTTCCCTCCTCCCCTACCTGGCCAAAATCCCTCAGCTCTTTCATCGAGAACAGCGGATATCTCGCCTCTTGCCAAGCAGGGTTCCATCCTCTCTACTCCACCGAAAAAGTGGTGGTCTCGGTTTTAGACACACTTAGAGAGGGGCTGGATGCTAACCTCCCACAGGCACTGGTTCTTCTTGACTTGTCGGCCGCCTTCGACACGGTGGACCACACCATCCTCCTTTCCCGTGTCGAGGCGGCTGGCATTGGAGGCTCAGCCCTGGCCTGGCTTAGCTCATTCCTGAGCGACCGGGCACAGGCAGTCCATCTGACAAATTTTTCTTCCCAAGCCCGCAAACTGCAGTGTGGTGTCCCTCAGGGTTCTTCTCTTTCTCCTCTTCTTTTTAATTTGTATATCTTCCCGCTTATTTCGGCCTTGCAAAGGATGGAGGTCACGGTGTTTAATTACGCCGATGACCTCCAGCTCATCTTCAACCTCTCGAACTCTTCTGATTCTATCCATAACTTTCAGTCGGTGATGGTCTTTATCAGGGATTGGATGATTTAACCATCTTAAGCTCAACCCTGATAAGACCGAACTTCTTCTCACTGGCGGCAAACTCAACCCCTGGTCTCCTATTTTTTGGCCCCCCTCTTTTGGTTCCCCCCCTTCTCCTTCTCTCTCTGTTAAGACACTGGGAATCACCCTCAATCAACAACTCACTCTACACTCTCAGATTAGCACGGTGGTTTCCTCTTGTTTTTATACTTTGCGCACTATTCGGAAGATCCCACGTTTTCTCTCCTTTTCTGCTCTTAAGTTGATCCTGATGGCTAGACTACGGGAACGTCTTGTATAATGGTGCTCCTGCGTATGCCATTCGACGGCTTCAATTGGTGCAAAACCAAGCTGCCCACTTAGCCTATGGCCTACCTAAATCTAACCATACCACTCCCCTCCTAATATCCCTCCACTGGCTCCCTATTAGACAAAGGTCCTTCTTCAAGATAGGATGCATCACCTTCCAGGCTCTCGCAGGAACAGCCCCTGAGTTCATCAACTCCAAAATTATACCTTACACCCCCAGGAGACAGCTGCGCTCCTCCTCTCTGTCCCTCTTGGTGGTACCCAGATTTAGGAAGAGCAGAATGGGAGGTTCCAATATCTCCGTCCTCGCTCCACAATTTTGGAACTCTCTTCCTCTCTCTATGAGATCTGAAACCTCCTATCTGAAGTTCCGCAGCACTCTGAAAACCCTTCTGTTTTCACAGGCTTTTAAAATCTAAATTATCTCCCCATCCAACCCAGGAACCGTCCTCCTCAATAGCGCCATGAAACCGCCTGGTGTACGCGCGCTCAACAAATACCTTTAAATTCAAATTCAACTATGTGCCAGTCAATTACCCGATGTGCCTGTCAAGGGGCGGCTCCTCCATTAGGGTGGAGGAGCGTTGCCCCAATGCTTTCTCCGCAGTGCGAGAAGCAGAAACATAAAATGGTATTTTAAATACCATTTTATGTTTATGCTCTCGCACTGCAAGAAAGCAGAAGGCAGGGTATGCCTGGTTGGGGGCTGGAGGATGTGCCTGGTTGGGGACGGGAGGGTGGCCGGTCCTGGGAGGAGTGGCTTGCACCACTCTGAGTACCCTGACTGTTTGGCCGGCCCTCTGGGGCCGACCAAACCAGCCATGCGGACTCTACATTTTCTCATTGAGAAAATGGCCTCCCTACAGGTGCCTGGCTAGGCGCTGTCCGCACCAATCACAACGCTACCATTGCAGAGTTGTAATTGGCTTAGGGGAGGAAGGCTGCCTTCTTCCTGTTACTTAGAAAACACTACTGGGTACGGGCTCCCAACAGTAAGGCCAAGCCACTGACCTAACGCTGAACTTAACAATTGCCAATACTGTTATAATTGATTCACTTAAATTTTTCCCAGCACATTGGAATTAAACCAAACATGGGTGTTGAAGACTGATAGTTCAGTCTGAATAAATCATTAATTTTATTGAATCAAACATGAAAACATTTGTCGATTATTTGTGACCATTTGTACAATTTTTTACATCCCTACAAAAACATCACACTGCACTTTTTTTACAATGTACACTAACACTTTTATATACATTCCACGATATTCATCCTCAATCGGTCTCCAAATTCCACATTCAAACACTCACTATCACACCAGAGAAAGCAGCACTTTATATACATAAAAAATATTCATATCTTCTTATATACAAAAACCATAGCATAAAACAGTTTTGTTATTTGTGTTTTTAAGAAAAACAATGAAATCTATTTGGATGTCTTATGGGACCCATAAGACATCCAAATAGATTTAATTGTTTTTCTTTCTTGCAGGGTGGGCTCCGGACTGTTTGGCGTGGCGAGGCAGAAGCAGTGGTGGTTTCTGCTCTACTGCTGCACCGCCCCCTAGGGCGATTGTCCCTCACTGGCAGTCGCTGTCCTGCGATAGCAGGATCCCTCCTGGTGCCACGGGGGTCCAGTGTTTGCCTTCTAACTCGACCGCTGGAACGCCTGCTTTCTTTTTGGGGAACAGCACCGTCGACACTTCGCTCCGGACAGAGCTTTGCCTTCCTTCACAGCGATGCTTCTCCTGTGTAGGTGCTGCTCCCCTTCTCTGCCGTGAACTAGGAGCCTACCTGGGGGAGCAGACCTTATATATTCCCCTATGTCACCTTGCCTGCGTATGTCTCTGCCTATTGGGGGGTTTGTATGTCACCCGCGCCCCCGTTGGCCGGGGGGGCGGGCACCTCTTCGGCGGCCCCCGAGGGGGGGGGCGAGGCATGGTGTTCACTTTGCGCCCGGTCCTTCTGCGCGCCAAACCTGCCCACAAACTGGATTGACCGGGGAGGGGCACGGCTATCGTTATGGCACCGGCTCTCTAGCCCGCTATGTGTGCAGCCTCTGCAAGTACAGCTGGCGCTGTGCGCGGTCAGTGCTTGGAAGGGCACAGACTGGCCTGCCTTTGGCGTGCCTTCCACCTCCTCGAGAAGGACTAGACCGTCTCCCAATATGGCAGCCGATCATGTCACACTCTGACAGACAAGTACAGTACCCCCCCAAGTCAACAAAATACAGTAAAACATACACAGTAAAAGTCTACCACCAGGTTTGAAAGTATTTTTGAAAATCAAGTAGCGACCTGTGCAAAATGAGAGTTTGAGAAGCGTTATTAGCAGCAGAGCCTGGTGAGGCGGTGCAGTCACATCAGCATGGGGAATATATAGTCTCCTCTTCAAGGACCACTAGACTATCACCCAATATGGCGGCCAATAATCTCGCCCTCTGACAGGCGAGTACAGCATGCCCCCAAGTCAACAAATACAGTAAAGCATACACTGTAAAAGTCTACTGACAGGTTTAAAAGTATTTTTAAAAATCAAGTAGCGACCTGTGCAAAATGTGCATTTTTAGCAGCGTTGTTAGCAGCAGAGCCCGGTGAGGCGATGCAGTCGTGTCAGCATCCGCAATATGTAGTCTCCTCGAGGACAACTAGACTGCCACCCAATATGGCAGCCGATAATGTCCCGCTCTAACAGCCGAGTACAGTATGTCCACATGTCAACAAAATACAGTAAAACATACATAGTAAAATCAACCCCAGGTTTAAAAGTATTTTTAAAAATCAAGTAGTGACCTGTGCAAAATGAGTGTTTTTAGCAACGTTGTTAGCAGCAGACCACGGTGAGCCTGTGTGATCACCTCAGCATCATGAATATATAATTGCCTCCTCAAGGACGACTAGACCATCACCCACCATGGAGGTCGATAATATCATGCTCTGACAGGTGAGTGCAGTATGCCTCCAAGTCAACAAAATACAATAAAACATGCACGGTAAAAGTGTACCCCATGTGTAAAAGCATTTTTAAAAGCAAGTAGTGACCTGTGCAAAATTAGTGTTTTTAGCAGCGTTGTTAGCAGCAGCAGAGCGTTGTGAGGTGGCGCAGTCGTGTCAGTATTGTGAATATGTAGTTTACTCCTCGAGGATGACTAGAACATCTCTTAATATAGTGGCCGATAATGTCCCGCTCTGATAAGTGTGTACAATGTACCCCCAAGTCTACAACATATAGTAAAAGATACACAGTAAAAGTCTACTCCCAGGTTTAACAGTATTTCAAAAAATCAAAAAGCAACCTCTGCGAAATGAGCATTGTTAGCAGCATTGTTAGCAGCAGAGCCTGATTTCACGACATCACCCTTCATCAGCCAGGCTAGTTTGAATCAAGTGGTTTAGTAAGCAAGGGACCAACGTCTGGGCATACCCTTACTACTTAGGGTGACATATGAAAAAGAAACAATTGATGGACGTAATGCTGGACAATGCAAACATTCACCCCCAGTCACAAGGATCTGGGTTCAATCCAACATTCTTTTGCTCACCACACCACCCCAGTTTGGACCCAGCCATAGCCAAATCAGTTTTGACCCTGTTCCTCATGGGAACAGTCCATCCCGAACTGACAAGCCAGGTCCTCCCTGGATCAGATCCCAGCATCCTGAGACCGGTTTCAGGGCATCACCCTTCATCAGCCAGGCTACCTTGAATGCAGGGGTGTAGTGAGCAAGGGACCCACGTATGGGCATACCCTTCCACTTAGGGTGACATATGCAAAAGAAACAATTGATGGACGGAATGCTGGACAATGCAAACATTCACCCCCAGTCACAAGGATCAGGGTTTAATCCATCATTCTTTTGCTCACCACACCACCCCATTTTGGACCCAGCCATATGCAAATCAGCCCTGACCCTGTTCTTTATGGGAACAGTCCAGCCCAAACTACCAAGCTAGGTCCTCCCTGGACCGGATACAAGCATCCTTGGCGCGGTTGCAGGGCATCACCCTCCATTAGCCAGGCTAGCTTGTATCCAGTAAACTGCTAATCCCAATGCACTGAGTGATTCTAGTCCGGTATTTGTGACCTGTTGCCAGACGCTGCAAGTGAGAGTTAAAGCAGTGCGAAGAGGTGGAGGAAGCCACGCCGTTCCTCTCTGCTTTACCTTGCTTTCACCCGTCCTCTACCCTGCCGAACCCCTAAAGGAATTGCTCTGCTCTGCCGCGGCTGAGGTTGAGGATTCTGCTCGCCTTGGCCCCCGCGACCTCGCAGCATCACATGGGCATCTTCACAGGCTCTGCATCCTGCCTTGGGTCAGCTGAATCAGCCGGTGCAGCTGGGGGCTTGGAGCAGCTTGTGCCACGGTGCGGGAATGTGACAGGTTCCAAGTGCCAGGAGCTGAGGAGCCAGGAGCTGTATGCACAAGGTGAGGGGGCACCGCAACATTTTCCCCTCTGTATGATTGGTCTTTTGGGCAATCTAGAATGGAATCTCACCTTGTCTTTTGGGCAATCCAGAACAGAATCTCACCCTGTCCAGAGCACAGTTCCGTTTCCGGTTTCAGTTCGCAGAGAGAGTGAGCTGACCACAGAGATCTCTGACTGCAGCAAGGAATGGCAAGGCGCAAGGAGCGCCAAAGAGTGACTAAAGGGCAGCGGCAGCAGTCAGCAATCTGTACCATTACTTCGCCCAACCTTTTACGCGGATCTCACAGGCTCTACAGCCCCGCAAAGGCAGAGCAGCCGGTGAGTCGAGTGACTGTTGTTTCCCTCCCCCCCACCTCTGTTTGCATAGTGTATAGCGCCCCTCATCACCTCTCAGCGGCCAGGTGAACCCCAGCAGTGGGGTTGCAAGGGATGACCGGGCAAGTCTGGTGGTGGGGGAGGGTCTTACAGAGAGGAAGCATCCCAGCACCCCAAGCAACAAAAACCAAACAACCTCAATTTAATCGCAAATCAACCAGCAAAACAAAACCAGCAAACAACAAACTAAAAATCCCCAACAAATCATACTCACAGAACAATATAAGGAGCAATGAGACTTGGCAGGGTTAGGCAGCCCTTACTCAAACCAAAAATCAACTCCAAGTTCCGGAAAAGGAAACTTCAACCCATAATGCCATCACATTCAACCGATTCTCAGAAACATATCCCAATGCACACGGTACACACAAAGAAGGACCCATCACAGCAACTTCAACCTCAAATTCAATTGTAACTGCAATTGTAACCGCAAACGAAAATAAAAAAGGATGACGTATCTGCAAAGCCAATGGTAAATGCTTTCACACCGGACCAGAACACTCCCGCAAGTCCAACTATGGAAGGGCAACTGGCACACAAAGCCCTTGGCTTCGAGACAGCCGACACTATGCCCTTTATTACCCTCAGTATCAATACACAGTTATTGCCCCCTCCACTGGCCTTTCAGTTGTCATCAGGTCCACAGACATCACTCCAGACATCACAGTTATTGCCACAGCTATTACCGCTTTCTACAGCAACACCATCATCAAAAGACTTAAACCATCTTATAACCATTGAAGGAATGCCTGCGAGGAAAATGATATGCACCTACCAACCAAAGATATACACAAAACTTTCCTTTCTGAAGGACCCTGGAACAGCTATTTATTCCAAGACTGGGAACACCACTTCTTTTAAGTAAAACTGATTGCAGCTCTTTTAAGTAAAACTGATTGCAGCTCTATTTTCAGCAAATCCAGCTGACCTATTACGGTTCGTTGGGATTAACAACCACTCTACCGCTGAGGCAACAACTGTATAGCCAACACCCACCCACTCAGCAGGTAAAGAAGACAACAGCCTGAACATGGACAAACTGAGTTCGCCACGCTCTGGAAAAAAGATTACATACAATAGCTCGTGGAGCCCACCAAAGATGGTCAAGTCCGCCGAGATAGCGATCCACTCTAATTCAGCCAGTCGGGTCGAGACATATTCAAGCCAAGTTAGCACACTCCACACAGAAAATCCAGACTTACCAGCCACAACCAAGGCTCAGGTTCACCATGTAGGAAAAGGACCAGCCTTATTCTTCCACCTGAATAATAGTTCCCCAATTCCAACAAAGACAATCCAAGGAATACAGGCAATACAATCAAAAAAGACTAAGAAACAGGACAGATGGGAAGAAAAAAAACACAAAATGTATTCTCCCAACCAACCAAAAGTTCTCCAGTTTTAACCAAGACACCTCAGACACCTGTATGGACATCAATCCTAAACACTCTGCAAGACTCAGCCAGAGCCCTACAATTTCAATCACGTAAAATGGACTTGCAGCTTACTGTCCTACAGACAATGGCCGATTCTATCTCAGGAATTCATACGAAGATATCAGATCTAAATGGTCTCATAAAGAGTGGTCAGGAAGTGGCCTATGTTGTCCAAATGTTGCCTTCATCATGCCCCTGCGCATCAAACATAGACAAGTTATCAACCTTACCATCTATGTTATGTTAACCTAAAATCAACAGTTTCACAGACCTCAGAATCTAGTACTGTATTACCTGCAATGACAGCAACGTCACTGGCACAACCAGCAGCAGAACGGCCAGCAAGTATCAACCCAACACCAGCGGGCCGGGAAGTCTTACCATCACCATCTGTCAGAACCCCAAGTTTCCAGATCGGTGTGTTAGCGCGGTGTGGCGGAAACACTAAACAAAATCATTTTCAGGGAAACCTATGGACTAAGTTAGTCCACCAATGGAGCCTAAGAATGGCCGCTGACACGCTGCGGAGTCAGCGGTCTAGTCTATCACCACAGTAATCATCGAATGCTGGTGAAGCGCGCGAGTATGGAGAACTGCGCACTTCACCTGATTCCCTGCCTGAGGTAGAACGTTTTTGGTGTCCAGAGTCTGAGAGACCCGAGTTTTAGCCTATACCGTTCGGAAATCCCTTAGTATCCGTTCCCCTTTATTAGTTAGTTAATTTTTCCCGTTATCCCTTCCTCCTTGCCCCATTTTTGAAGTCCGCACTCGCTTTCCCTAAACCTGCCAACGAGCCGTGCCGTTCAGTTAGTCGGCATCCTTGAGACCTCTAGTGGCGTTAAATAGAATGTCGCTGAGGTAGTTTTCAACCGGAGACAGCAGAGCCCGGCAAGCTACAGAAACGGAGCTGAGAAGAAAAAAGAAGACGACAAGAGCTAAGTGTTATGCTGGGTTGCTAAACCTAAGTCACAGTTTATTAATGTTATTGAGAAGATAAAGACTTACCTGATACGTAGCTGTCTTAGAGTTCAGAGTGTCTTCTCCTGAGTACTCCTTCTTCGGAAAACTTAGCAAAAGGAGTTCAAGTTAGAAGGACAACACAGACCCAAGTATAAGACAACACAGAAACGAATTAGGTGAGTTTGATAAGACCCATATGTTAGTACAAGAGTTAATGAAAAGAAGGTTAAGACTAATCTTACTACCAATCTCATTCTAGCGCAAAAGAAATCTCACAAGAATAAAAGAAGAAAACTAACAGGCATCACAGAGTTTAAAACACACAGAAGAGAAAATAAAGTAAGTTGAGGAAAACTAAAAAATTAGGGAAAGGACAGGGATAGAGAAGGCACACGATACTAAGTGAGTTTGTGTTTTTACAGAAAGAATAACTGGGTGGAGCCTGTAAGCACATAACATCTTGTGAAGAAAGTAGAAATAAGAAGAGCAGCAGAGTTCTGGAATAGCAATGGTAGGGAAACAAAAAAGTAGACCTGAGTGCTAGAGTACATGGGTAGGTTACAGAAGAGTTATTAAATTATTGTAAAATTCTTGCAGGTAATTCTTCAAACGGAAGTCTGCTGGACGGACGAGAGGAACCACCAGAACTGTCTCTCTTCTCTCTTTTGTTATTTTATCCACTTCCCCCTTCCCGCTGAAGTAGCATACTGGGAGACTTGTTGGTTCAAGCTCCGGGTTGCTGCTTGGCGGGATTTGGGAGCTAGCATCTCTGTTCCTGTGTACTAATATTGAAGTACTTAGGATTCTGACAGAGTGAAGTGCCCAAGTTGCATTTTACACCCGAACAGAGATGGCCGAGGGGATAGATTTGCAGAGCCTTGGAACTATTTTAGATACCATACAGAAGGAGTTGAGCGCAGTCAGGGAGGAAAAGCAAAATCTTAGACTAGAGGTTGTAAACTCGAGAAAAGAGACTGCGGAGCTAGCTCACCGACTAAGACAACCATTTGGTTCTGGGCTTGGTGGGCAAACCTCTGATGCAGAAGGCGCTAATAGAGTGACCTCTCAAGTTATTCACTCCTTGTCGCCAGTCATTCCCTTAGCCGCACCAAAGCGTTTTAGTGGAGACCCACAGAAGGCGCAAATATTTATCACACAATGCTCACTACACTTTATGTGCCGTCCTTCGATTTTTCCAGATGCGCAGTCTAGAGTCGCCTTTGTATTGTCGTATCTGAGTGGTGACGGAGCGTCTTGGTCTTTACCGTTAATCACCAAAGATGACCCGATATTAAGAAATTATGAAAACTTCAAGGAAGAATTCCTTCGAATTTTTGATAGACGTCGAATCTCTCAAGCTGTGGACAATGAACTACTCGACCTGAAACAAGGAAACCGAGACGTGGTCTCATATCTGGCCCAATTCAACAAGCTAGTGGTTGAAACGAACTGGCCAGAGAGCAAGAGAGCGGCGGTTTTCTATCGCGGACTGAAGGATGAGTTAAAGGATGTGTTGGCTGGGATACCTAACAGACCTACAGAAGTATCTGCGCTAGTGGACCTGGTCTTGGAGATAGATTTTCGGCAAGGTGAGAGGAAGGGTGAAAAAAGAAAAGATTATAGACCGACAGTTCCTCGATTTAGTAGGGTCAGATCGGAAGGAGGCAGAAGCTATGAAGGTCAACGGGGAACCGAACCGATGCAAATAGGGACAATACGTGGTCCTCTCACAAAAGAAGAGAAGGAAAAGAGAAGAGCCGGCAATCTGTGCATGTATTGTGGATCAGGCGGTCACTTTGTTAGAAACTGTCCAAAGAAGCCCAAGACAATGTACAAGCCGAAGGAAAACTAGAAGCACCACCCGTTGTCGGAGTTGAACTGGTGGATGCGACTCAGAAGAAAACTCCCGAAGAACATCAAATAGCAAACACCTTACAATCAGCAGCCCCTCATTTAATCTTACCTATGGAGGTGAGATTTCGAGACATCACATTAGTTGGAGTATCTGTAATGATAGATTTTGGAGCGACTGGAAATTTTTGTGATATAAGATTTGCAAGTGAAATGGGAATCCAATCTATTAAAAAATCAAAAAGTGAACCAGTCAGAGCCGTAGATGGGACGAATTTGGCATCCGGTCCCATAGTGAACCACACGGAATCGATCCATTTAATTTCTAGTGATGGACATGAGGAGAGAATTCAGTTTAATTTGATCGATGCTCCCCAATTCCAGCTGATACTAGGACTTTCTTGGCTCACAGAGCATAACCCAACAATTGACTGGAGTACTAGGACCATTCGAATGGAGTCTAGCTATTGTCGGGAAAATTGCTTTGGGGTACCGGAAAAGGAGCAAGAAACAAATCCTGCACACTCGTTGTGTCTCGCCGGAGGGTCGATCTGTGTGATTCACGTCCAGGAGATTCCGGAAGAATATCAGGATTATGAGGAGGTGTTCAATGAAGTTGAGGCGGAACAACTCCCTCCACATCGAACCTACGACTGTAAGATCGAGTTAGAACCAGGCTTGAATTTGCCCTGCAGTCGAGTTTACGCCCTTACGGAGAAGGAACACCATCATCTTCGGGAATATCTCGACAAGTATTTAGCCAACGGGTTTATCCGACCCTCTCAATCCCCAGTCTCTTCGCCTTTGTTCTTTGTACCGAAGAAGGAGGGGGATTTGAGAACCTGTATTGACTATAGAGCCATCAACAAGATCACTAAAAAGAACCGATATCCGTTACCACTCATATCGGTGTTATTGGATCAATTAAAAGGAGCCAAGATTTACACGAAATTGGACCTGAGAGGGGCGTACCATCTGGTGAGAATGAAGGAGGGCGACGAGTGGAAAACAGCTTTTCGGACTAAATTCGGACTATTCGAATATCAAGTCATGCCCTATGGCCTCTGCAACGCCCCGGCTGCTTTCCAGTATTTCATTAACGATGTGTTGAAAGAGTTTATTGATCAGTGCACAATCGTCTACATAGACGACATACTGATTTACTCTGAAGACGAAGGGAGGCATCGAGACCAAGTCAGAGGAGTGTTACAGAAGCTGAGAGAAAACAGATTGTTCGTAAAACTAGAGAAATGTGCCTTCAATGTCAACCAAGTAGAATTCCTGGGTTTCATCATTTCACCAACAGGAATTCACATGGACCAGAAGAAAATCGAAGCGGTGATGGATTGGAAGCCTCCAGAGAGTGTGAAAGAGGTCCAAAGTTTTATTGGATTCGCCAATTTCTACCGAAGGTTCATCAGTGAATTCTCACATAAGATTCTACCTCTTACCCGATTGTTGAAAAAGGGATTCAAGTTTGAGTGGACTGAAGATGCAGAATCTGCCTTCCAGTCACTAAAGAAAAGCTTTACGACAGCCCCGATCCTACAACATGCAGATCCAGCTGAGCCTTTCTATGTGGAGACGGATGCCTCGGATCAAGCTGTTGGAGGAGTCTTGTCTCTGCGAAATAAGTTAACGGGCCAGTTGCACCCGGTAGCCTATAGATCGAGAAAATTAACCTCGGCTGAGGTTAACTACACAATAACCGAGAAAGAACTATTGGCTATAAAAGACGCTTTCAAGGAGTGGCGACATCACCTAATGGGAGCGCAACATCAAGTAACAGTTTTCACCGACCACCGTAATCTGAAGTTTTTGAAAACGGCCAGAACACTCACCCCAAGACAGTTACATGGTCATTGTATTTTGCCAAATACGACTTCGTGATTACTTATCGACCTGGAGCACAAAACGGAAAAGCAGATGCCTTGTCCAGGTTAGACACAGAGAACCAGAAGACTCCCTTCGAGAATCAGTTAATCATTCCAAGCGAGAGAATAATTGGAGCAATCTCATCTATCCACCTTGAACAAGGAATTTTAGAAGCAATGGATTCAGAGGCAATACAGAATAGGGCACGAGAAGGAGAAGACAGAAGGATTCATCATCAGTTGCCTTATTTTCAAGAAAAACTGTATGTTCCCACCAAAGAACTGCAACAACAAGTTATAGAAGAATGCCATGATGCAAAATTAGCAGGTCATAAAGGTGAGGTAAAGACCAAAGAACTGATTAAGTGACATTATTGGTGGCCAAATAGGTCTAAGGATATTGAGGAATATGTGAAAACCTGTGAGATTTGCGCTCAGGGGAAATCAGAACGGCAGGCACCAAAAGGTTTACTCATGCCATTACCAACACCACCATACCCATGGCACACAGTTACCTTAGACCTTATCACTGATCTGCCACTTAGTCAGGGTCACAACACCATACTGGTAATGGTTGATTCCCTTAGTAAAATGGCACACTTTTTGGCGCTAAAAGGGGTACCAACGGCTAAGCAGTTGGCTGCTCATTTTAGCAGTCAGGTAGTGAAAATTCACGGAATTCCAAAAGTGGTGATATCCGACAGAGGTCCACAGTTCATTTCGCATTTCTGGAAATCTTTCATGAAAGGGTTGGGGAGTGAAGCTCGGTTTCCCACTAGTTACCACCTGGAGACTGATGGTCAAACCGAGAGGGTGAACCAGGAGCTAGAACAATATTTGAGGTTATTCCTTCTCAAACAGGAAGGGAATTGGTCAGATTACTTATGGGCAGCAGAGTTTGCACACAATAACGCTAAGAATGTCTCCACAGGTTATTCACCTTTCTACATGAACTATGGGAGACATCCAAACTCCACCATTAGACAAACAGACCTTTCTGTCCCAGCTGTTGAGGAGATAGTTACCCATTTAGATCAGGTACACCAAAGTGCTAAAGAAAATTTAGAATCGGCAAAAAAGAAATACAAGAGTTATGCAGACAAGAAAAGAAGAGTAGGCCCCCTCTTGGAGATAGGAGATCATGTTTGGCTAAGCACAAAGAACTTGAGATTAAAAGGCAACCGGAAGTTTCAACCAAGGTTTATTGGTCCATACCCCGTGGAAGAAAAAATCAATCCAGTAACTTTTCGACTTACCTTGCCACCGAAATTGAAGGTTCACCCGGTCTTTCATATCTCCCTGCTGAAGAAGGCCCCTAAGGAATTACGAGTAAAACTCCCCCCCCAAACCACTTCAACTAGAGACTGGAACCGAATTTGAGGTTAAGGAGATAAAAGACTCCAAAGAGCAAAAAGGGGAACTATATTACCTGGTAGATTGGAAAGGTTATGGACCGGAGGAAAGATCATGGGAGCATGAGACGGACGTTCACGCCCCAAGATTGGTTAAGGTTTTTCACCAACGTTACCCCACCAAGCCAGGGAGGAAAGAATCTATCTTGTTGGGGGGTACTGTCAGAACCCCAAGTTTCCAGATCGGTGTGTTAGCGCGGTCTGGCGGAAACAGTAAACAAAATCATTTTCAGGGAAACCTATGGACTAAGTTAGTCCACCAATGGAGCCTAAGAATGGCCGCTGACGCGCTGCGGAGTCAGCGGTCTAGTCTATCACCACAGTAATCATTGAATGCTGGTGAAGCGCACGAGTACGGAGAACTGCGCACTTCACCTGATTCCCTGCCTGAGGTAGAACGGTTTTGGTGTCCAGAGTCTGAGAGACCCGAGTTTTAGCCTATACCGTTCGGAAATCCCTTAGTATCCGTTCCCCTTTATTAGTTAGTTAATTTTTCCCGTTATCCCTTCCTCCTTGCCCCATTTTTGAAGTCCACACTCGCTTTCCCTAAACCTGCCAACGAGCCGTGCCGTTCAGTTAGTCGGCATCCTTTAGACCTCTAGTGGCGTTAAATAGAATGTCGCTGAGGTAGTTTTCAACCGGAGACAGCAGAGCCCGGCAAGCTACAGAAACGGAGCTGAGAAGAAAAAAGTAGACGACAAGAGCTAAGTGTTATGCTGGGTTGCTAAACCTAAGTCACAGTTTATTAATGTTATTGAGAAGATAAAGACTTACCTGATACATAGCTGTCTTAGAGTTCAGAGTGTCTTCTTCTGAGTACTCCTTCTTCGGAAAACTTAGCAAAAGGAGTTCAAGTTAGAAGGACCACACAGACCCAAGTATAAGACAACACAGAAACGAATTAAGTGAGTTTGATAAGACCCATATGTTAGTACAGGAGTTAATGAAAAGAAGGTTAAGACTAATCTTACTACCCATCTCATTCTAGCGCAAAAGAAATCTCACAAGAATAAAAGAAGAAAACTAACAGGCATCACAGAGTTTAAAACACACAGAAGAGAAAATAAAGTAAGTTGAGGAAAACTAAAAAATTAGGGAAAGGACAGGGATAGAGAAGGCACACGATACTAAGTGAGTTTGTGTTTTTACAGAAAGAATAACTGGGTGGAGCCTGTAAGCACATAACATCTTGTGAAGAAAGTAGAAATAAGAAGAGCAGCAGAGTTCTGGAATAGCAATGGTAGGGAAACAAAAAAGTAGACCTGAGTGCTAGAGTACATGGGTAGGTTACAGGAGAGTTATTAAATTATTGTAAAATTCTTGCAGGTAATTCTTCAAACGGAAGTCTGCTGGACGGACGAGAGGAACCACCAGAACTCTCTCTCTTCTCTCTTTTGTTATTTTATCCACTTCCCCCTTCCCACTGAAGTAGCATACTGGGAGACTTGTTGGTTCAAGCTCCCGGTTGCTGCTTGGCGGTATTTAGGAGCTAGCATCTCTGTTCCTGTGTACTAATATTGAAGTACTTAGGATTCTGACAACCATCAGAGGAAACGGAAGGCGAACCCATGACCCACTCATCAGCAGCCTCTGTAAACATAGCTGACCCGGTATTAGCCAATGCCCAGATCTCCCGCAAAACTCGCAGGAAGAAAAAAAGGAAGGGAAGAAACAGGCTTCTAAATGGCGCAAGAGCTTGCACAGAATTGCAACAATATCCATCCTCAACAACAACCGCCGGTAGCCAAAAAGTCGTAGATGTGAAACAACTGCCACTGTCACATTTGCCTGAGAACCCAGAGAGTCCTTCATCATCGCCCACTGCCGTCTCACCAGCAGCTCTGATAACATCATCTGGAGACCTCACCCGGCAACCTTGCTCCAGTGACAGTAAACGGAGGCTCTTCCAAGCAAAAAACTACTCAACCTGCACATAAGTTGGACTTAACAACGTTTGAACATACCCTAACAACAGAAACTTGGGACAACGCCAAGACCAGTAATGCAGAGTTACCTCAGCTACCTACACAAGGAGTAACGGACATCATCAGAGAACCTGGGAGAGACAGGCAACAAAGCGTGCAACAAACCTGCCCAGTCACTGGCAGCCCAAGCAGTTTCTTCCAGTAAGGTCATCCCGGTCGTAAGGGACCGCAAACAGAACAAACAGTGCATCACCAGAACAGTCCGACCATTATTCTCTTTACTCCAGAATATGCATCCAGAGGACGAGACGAAACATTGAACAGGAGGAACATATTAAGACGTTTACATTCAATCACAAGCCTAGGAAACATTAGTTCCTCTGATCTCCTCCAAATAGAGTTTCTGTCTAACAACGATCCACAACGCTCGGAAATAACTAAAGCAACCTGGAATTCCACCAAGATAGCAAAAGAAATCCTGGCGGAAGAGGCAATGTTCAACAATGGGGGATAAAACTGGGACTTGAAAAGCCACCCCCCTATCCAACACCTTTTCTACCAACCCTGATAGGTAACCTACGCGAACAAACATCAACTCAGTGTTAAAAGGAGCAAGAAGCACTTCCCCAAGAGTGCAACCCCAAGACACAAATGCGTTCTTCTCAGGACAAGAACTAAGGCACCCAGGTCATGCATCGTTGGGCGCTCCACAAAACTGGAGGTCAATCCAACGTACCATCAACATACTTGATCGTCCAAATTGGCAAAGGAGAAGAAACCTTGATCATCCATTGGCTAAGACCGGGCAAATTAGCTTATGCACTTGAAACATCAGCGGTTTAGCCAGCAAAAGCAACAACCCAGAGTTTCTGCAATGCTTAAACTCATTTGATCTGTCACTGCTTCAAGAAACCAGGGAGGAAAAGGCATTTGAGCTGCAAGGGTTCACATCCTGTTGTATTCCAGCAAACAAAAGCTCCACCTTTGGTCATAGATCTGGGGGTCTAATGATTTTTGTATCTATAGAAACGATAGGTGAGATCACGATAATAGAATCTCAAATAGCACTTCCCAGCATAATACAGGTGGCAAAGATCTCACTCAGGTTAAATAATCAACTTCAAGAAGTTATAGTAATCAACACTTACATCCACCCCAAACAGAAATGACAAGCTGAAAAACAAACTGATAAAAGCCTTAGGAAACGTACTGGACAAAGAGGACTCTGACTTAATCATCCTGGCAGGTGACTTCAACATGTTTCTTATCAGTTCAGATCCAGGTGATGGCCTTGACCAAGAACTTAGCGCTGCATAGGGAGTGCCAGGACAGGGCTTCTCAAAAATAAAAAATAAACAAATTGCTCAAAAATGTTACTATGGCAATTAGAGCACTTTAATTTAAGGGCCTTGAATGGGCGCTACCCAGAAGATGATCCACTGGTCGCAACTTTTCATTCAGATAAGCAATCTTCCCACATGGACTGTACATTTACATCTCTAAATATGCTTAGCAATGTAACAGCGTTCAAGATAGGGACGAGCGACTTCAGCAACCACTTGCCTCAGGAAGTCACAATAAAAGTCCATTTGTTTCCTGAAACCGAACCATACACAGGTATAGACATTGAAGTGTCTTCACACGTAAGGCGGCTCCGGTGCAATCCCTGTAACATCAGCCCCACAAGTCTTGCAGAGAAAACTCTTTTTACTCAAGTGGCAAGCTCCACAACAAATGTGTCAGAAGTATGGCAAAACTTCATCCTAGCCACTAGCTTGAAATTAGTAAAAACACCATCGAACAGGACAAGTCATGGAAAGGGAGCATTAACCAAATCACAACTCATTCCAGATATGAAAACGCAAAAACAGATAATAAATCGAACACTGAGACAGATGCGAAAGGATTCAACAAATCATGACTTGCAAATTACCCTACGGAAAGCGAAAAAATTGTTAAAATGGAAGAAATGCTAAGAAAGAAACAAATAAATGACAAGCTATGGGCGAAACTCCTCTGCAAAGTAAAACGGCAAAATAGCTCAAGGTTCTGGCAAATGATAAAGAGAATGAAGAGCCCAGACCATCATGGCCAAAACTCTAATATAACGGAGGAAGCATTGACAAAATACCTCTTCAAGCACTTCAACAACACAAACACTGACAAAGAGGACAGCCTTGAAGAGGTGGGGACAAAGGAGTCCAGCAAAGAAGCTCGGAGGGAAAAAATGGGCAATTACCATATAATGGCCATGACCCAAGAATCCAGGGCTAATCCAGTCAAGCCACCACCTTGACTGGATAAATTAGTGCCCGACCCAAGTTCTTCTTTCTCCAATGAGTCTGTGCATCTGGCTACCTCACCAGCCGACGTCAAAAGGCAAATAGCCAGGAGCAGACCAACAGGTGCCCCTGGCCCAAATGGCATTCCATCAATGCTATACAAATCAGACGCTGAATTCTGGAGCGTAGCACTAACACCAACATATATATAATAATATAAAGAACACCTTGACTCTTCCGGAATCCTGCAATGGGTCAGTAATAAGCCCAATCTTCAAACAATAGGAAACACCAAATATAACTATCAGCTTATTGCCCTTTTAGACGTGGAGGCCAAGTACTTTGCAGGAACTATACTGGAGGAGCTAACATCATGGGCATCTGAAAACTCAGTAATCACGATCAATCAGACTGGTTTCTGCAAGGGTCAAAGGACCACAACTAACATAACAGCCCTGACCCTGCTGATGGATGCAGTAAAAGAAACCAAATCTCTTCTTTTCCTTTCCTTCATTGATTACACTGCCGCATTCGACCACGTGGATCGTAACAAACTCTGTCAGAAACTGGACAACTGGGGAATACCTAAACATCTTCTAGACGTGTTGATATTACTCTACTCAAATACCTGGATTAAGGTTAAATTAGGAGCTACAGGAAAAAAGTATAATTAAATGGCACGTAAACGGAAAAGGGCTGGACTTGGTAACCACATATAAATACTTGGGAGTAGTCCTGGACAACAAGAACTTGTTCAAACCCCAATTAGAGTCCTTATGAGGAAAGGGAACTGTGACTCACCTGGTGATAAAATCCTTAAAAGCCAAACTCCCCGACCTAATGCTCAACCCTCTTCTCCAGGTTTTGCGTGCAAAGTTACAGCCGACTCTCACATATGGGAGTGAACCCCTTCAAGGGAAGGATGCCGCATTACTGAATACAGTAATAGCTAACTCCTATAGGGCTATCTTTAACCTGCCAAGATATGTCTCACTTGAACAAATCCCATTAGAATTTGGTCTTTTGATACAAACACTAGAAAGGCGGAGTGCTTATGCTACCAACTGGCACAAGATTCGCAGTACTGAGGCTGGTTCCTTAAACTCTAACCTATTGGAAGAGCTGCTCCTCAGCCAGAGATTATCTATTTGATTCACTTCAAGTTCTGGGACTATCAGACGTTTGGAGTACTCAAACAGATCTCCTGACTTTCAAAAAAATCGCAAAAAATCAGCACAAATCATCTCCTCTATTGAGGACAAGGATGCATTAAGAAAAAGAGCGCACGGCTGGATCACGCTTGGCGATTACGGAAGAAAGCAGCCACAAGCATATCTTAACATTGGAATGAACTTAAAAACAAAAGAAAAGTTTTTAAAATTACACCTCAGCGTGATCCCGGTAACCCCGCACTTACCACCCTGGGAGAGAAAAAACTTCTTGCAGCAGTGCTGCCTGTGCAAAGCTGACAAGGAAGACATCATCCACGTCATGTGCATCTGTCCTAAAATAATAATTTTGAGGTACAATCTATTACGTTCCTCCTTCAAATCATATGGCGCTTGGACATGCAGGCGGGCTGTCAAATTGTGTTTTAACCCCTTTAAAACAAAATTAAACTGTTGGGTTGTAAAGTTTTTTGAATTAGTAGAAAAAAGACACAAGAGCACACTGGGAACAGACCAAAAAAAGCCAGACATTTGATGACCTGAAACATTTTATGGACAATTATGAACTGAGATTAAGTAAACTTATAAAACTGAGGAAATCGTGAATAACTAATTTTTAACAATTTTTAGCAATGTTTTATTGTTTTGTAAAAAAATTAATTAATCATGTACAAATAAACAAATTACTATTCACAGAACTAACTTAAGACAAAATCCTAAACTTACTACTTTTGGTATTCACAGAAGGCATTTAGTAGTAGTAAAAGTTAGGATTTTGTCTTAAGTTTGACTTAAGACAAACTTAAGACAAACTTAAGACAGACTTAAGACAGACTTAAAAAAGACCTAAGACAGACTTAAGACAGACTTAAAAAAGACCTAAGACAGACCTAAGACAGACTTAAGGCAAGCTTAAGACAAACTTAAGACAGACTTAAGACAGACTTAAGACAAACTTAAGACTTTAGGACAGACTTACGTTAGGATTTTGTCTTAAGTTTGTTTTAAGCATGTCTTAAGTCTGTCTTAAGTCTGTCTTAAGTTTGTCTTAAGCTTGTCTTAAGTCGAACTTAAGACAAAATCATATCTTTACAACTACTAAATGCCTTCTGTGAATACCAAAAGTAGTAAGTTTAGGATTTTGTCTTAAGTTAGTTCTGTGAATCGGGCCCGTAGTGAGCAAAGGACCCACATCTGGGCATACCCTTACCACTTAGGGTGACATATGCAAAATAAACTATTGATGGACAGAATGGGTTTAATCCATCATTCTTTTGCTCACCAACCCACCCCAGTCTGGACCCAGCCATATGCAAATCAGTCTTGACCCTGTTCGTTATGGGAACAGTCCAGCCTGAACTGCCAAGCCAGCTCCTCCCTGGACCGGATACAAGGATCCTGGGTCCGGTTTCAGGGCATCACCCTTCATCAGCAAGGCTAGCTTGAATCCAATGGTGTAGTGAGCAAGGGACCCACGTCTGGGCATACCCTTACCACTTAGGGTGACATATGCAAAAGAAAAAAATTGATGGACAGAATGCTGGACAATGCAAACATTCACCCCCAGTCACAAGGTTCTGGGTTTATTCCATCATTCTTTTGCTCACCACACCACCCCACTTTGGAACCAGCTATACGCAAATCAGTCTTGACCCTGTTCCTTATGGGAACAGTCCAGCCCGAACTGCCAAGCCCGAAACTGGTCCTAGGATGCTTGTTTCTAGTCCAGGGAGGACATGGCCTGGCATTTCGGGCTGGACTGGCAATTTCAGCATGAACGGGTACTATAGACAGTCATAGTGTCTTATCATCTCTTTGGACAGGGCCTCCAGATCAAGGATCCATAAACTTGTACTGCTTTTTCTTGTCTGGGTCCATGACAGAAGAGTTTGCCAGGTTTCTAATGAGTGACGACTGAGTGATATCAGAGGATGTCAGTGGATTCTATTTGTCTTGTTTAAAGTTGCTCTGTCCACCATTGGTAATTACCATACCATGTGGATTTTGGTGCATTAAACACCAAAACCTGCATGGTATTACCCATCATCCCACAATATGTTATATTTATTGCACCCGATAAACAACCTACCCTATGGTATTGTTGTTTATCATATGCGATCAATAGTCCTAAAGTCGTAATCTGCACAAAAGTGTCCTATGTCTTCGGACCAGCCCAGCAGCACAGCCCACAAGGAGCTGTGAGAGGCTGGACGCTGCAGGTGAGACAAAGAAGCAAGGGTGTTTCAAATCTTTCCCACCCATGTTTCCATGCCCTCTCCTCAGTGGCTTAGTCTAATAGTCTGTCTTACTTAGCCAATGGAATGAGGAGGTCGAGGCATGGGACAGTTTTAGATCTGAAGAGGGAACAGACATTCAATGCCCTCTATTCAAATCAATGTGATATCTTGGCTTTGCCCCAAAACTTACATGCACACTACAGAGGTTGATGGTGAATGATTGATCGATGGGCCTTCAAAACACACAGGTGCAGTGTGTATGTAATTCCCAGTAAAGCAATTTAGATAATGATCTGAACAGGGTCCAGCATGATCAAGCCACCTGCTTATAAAAAAGACTTACTAAGGCCATAGAGGTGGAAAGAGGCATGGAAAGTGTTTGGCATCAGTTGCTTCAACAGCTATAGTGGGATGTCGAATTTAAGCCAATCAATAACACCATTCGTTTCACATGCCTATGAAACTATGCCTTCACTTGCTTTTGGCTAAGACTGGATTTACTTTGATTACTTGCAAAGCAATGTAGTCCTTCTTTTGATGTCTAACACAGAAACTTCACCTTAACCAGCCTCATAGCTATTTGTTTCCCAACACACTGAACTTCAATATGAAACTTTCTATCTTCCCATGTTTCAAGTTTCAGGGTTGATCCTTGCTGTTAAATTATAATTCAAATTAATCTGCCAGTCAAATAGTGTCCATAATTCCGGAATGTTCAACAATTTGTAAATTTTGTAAAGCCAGCTTTCATGAGCTTCCCAACAAGGATAGCAATGTTCCATAAGAGGGTTTGAGTTTTTCCCATAGATGTCTTTCTCTTTCACATGACTCTTGCCCTCTGATATTGCCATTACTATTTAGTTAGGCATCTGGCTTACCCACTAAGCCCAGGCGGAGTTCGTGGAGGTCTGCTACGCGGAACTCTGTGAAGTGCAAAAAAATCTCTGCCACGCTACGCGGAGCTCCACAAGCGGCGGAGTGCATTGGATAAATGCTGTTCGCAGGGATTTTTAGTGCCAGGTGCTTGTCGGCACTGTGCAATCATGGCGAACGGCACCATGCACAGTGAAAGCGGGCGCTGCTTACTTTCTGTCGCTTAAGTAGATTTTTACTCGAGCAGCACCTTTCTCAATGCGAACTGAGAGTTTCTCGACGCAAGTGATCGCAAGCATATGCAACCACTCGCAATGAGAAATCTCCCAGGGAGGTTGATTTTCCATGCTCGCTCTCTCCAACTTGATGTTGACGATCGCAAAAGAGGAAAAATCTTGCCTGGAAGTGGATTTTCCTCACTTGCGCTTGACAACTTTTAGTTGACAAATGTGAGCGAGGACAAAAACTCTGCTCCGCACGAGCTCCGGAAATTTCTGCAAACTCCATGTGCAGAGGGGAATTCACTGCCCAGACTTATTACCCACACGATCTACATGGACAAATTGTCAATCTGATCCACCTCTTACCAGCATGGCCCAAGTAATCCAGTGTCACTTTCTTCCGTAGTTTACTTTTATAATGTCCCTTTTCAGAGCTGACTACCCTTTTTTAGTTTGTTGCACAAGCCTATCCATCGATCATGTCATCTGGTGCTGCATGGACAGAGATGGTGGTCACTGAACATTTTCTGCATCTTACAGGTTTGGTTTTTGACCCAACCATTTCTTGCAACATATGTTCTCCATACTTGTGATTTGGCCTCCACTTACTGAAATGTCACAACCTCTCTCATCATATTGGAGATGGGGTTGAAACATGGTGCTGCTTTTGTGATGAAATATAATTTTTTTGAATGCCTGATGCCCATGATGATGATGACATTAGTGTCACGATACAGTCCATCATTGCCACCATTGGCCAAAAAGTATCCCCAAGATCATCCTTCCCAGCATGATAACTGCTGAGGATAATCAGGTTCCTCTGGGCTCAGAGTTTGTGTTGCACCAATATTTAACAGAAAATTCAATGGCCCAACTCAATCATTGTGTGGAGAAGTTATTAATAGCCATGATTTTCATGATTGTTTAAAAACATGTTTTGTTTTTTTCATGGATTTTGTGAATTCCATATCTTGCACAAATACAATTGCCACCTTGTGCCTGGCTGATATATAAACTACACCTATCTGTAATACTCACATTACTTTGCAACTCTACAGCAAGCATCCGTGCATACTGGCTCCTGGAAGTATTATGAAGAACCACAATTTAAAAGCCAGGACTTGCTTGAGAGTTTGACATCTCTTAGCCTGGCACCTTGTAATTCAGGTCTTTACCGTCAGAGGTGTGCTATTCCTGTGAGCCCCAGAAGGTCATACCACTTGGAAATCTGTGTCCCAAGTTTTCCCTCTGAAACAATACAAGTTGGTGGAGTCTGGGTGTGATGTTTCTGAAGTAATAAATGGTGCAGGCCTATAACACCCAGGGTTCCAGTTCCATGACTTCAAGTGGCCCTGGTCTGTGGGCCTCGCTTACACCACCACTACTATAATCTTTGCTTCTTCTCAGGCATGCACCGAGCCTTGGTGTCGAATGGGAGTGTTTTAAGGTAGTGTTGTCGAGGCACTGACTGGGACCATCAGTGGGTATCCGACGTGAGTTGTAGAGAGACTCCAGAAGTTGCAGCAAGGTCTAAACGAGTGAGATAACAAACTGGAGAGTAGCCAGGGAGCACTTCTGCGATTGCTGGGAATACGCAAACTGTACAATATGGCTTTGGAGCGGCTGTGATGCCACGATTACAAAAGTTGCTTAAACCGAGGGCTTGAGGAGGAGGGACGAATGGGACGGCTCCTTGCTTGGTTGGCACGGTCAGATTGTAGGGGTGCTCCTACTACTCACCTGGTGTCATTGGGGGAAACGCTGTTTTCCCACCAAAATGTAAAAATGAGGCACTCAGGTCTTTTTTATGTGTCCCTCTATTGATTGTCATAGCTAGAGCTTCTGACAGTATTGGAATCCTATTTGGAGGGACTTCCGCTCCAGACTCTCCTGCGGGTGGAACAAGAATTAATAGGTGATCCAGTATCAGACGTAGAGCTGAGGGAAGCTATAAAAGTCATGGCAAAAGGTATGATGCCTGACATGGACAGGCTCCCCATGGCGTTTTACAAGGCGTTTGCAACCGATCTGGTGCCTAAATTGTAGGGAATGTATGCAGAAGCCTATGAAAAGAGTGTCCCTCTGATATACTCTGGAATCGCAAACCTTTAAATATTTGGGCATCAAGGTGTTCCATGTTCTTGAGGACCTGTGTGAGGGGAATCTGAGGGGAGGCATTCAAACACTGAAGTCCTGTGTGTCTTTGTGTCACACGCTCACGCTACCAACCATGGCACGTGCTGCACTTTACAAAATGGTAATGCTCCCAAGGCTACTTTACTTTTTTGTAAACCTCCCTGTGAAATTCCGGGTTCTTGGTTCTGGAGACTTCACTCACTGCTTTGTGAAATGATTTGGGATGGCGGGCGCCCGACAGTTGCATTAGCTACCCTCTGTCGCCACCTACTTAAGGGTGGCCTGGGAGTACCAGACTTTGCAGCTCAGTTTCAGTGGATCACGAGATGGCTTGATGGTGTGAACTAGGCAGAACTTGGTCTGATTAGCAATGAACCCAGCCAGGGACTCCTGCAGGCAAAACGGTTATGTCCGACACTTCGGATTTCCCGCCTATGTATCCTTTTGGCTTCCACTATGCATGGCTGGCGATGTGGGCTGCGATGTACTGGTACGGTGCCTACTTACGCCCCTGAGCTCCCGTTGATGGGCCTTCCTCATGGCGATCCATTGACTTTCTTTAAGTGAAGGCAGATGGATCCCTGGATGGAGGCAGGGTTGGTGATCCTAGGAGACTGTTTTCAAACTAATGTTTTAATTCCCTTTGGAAAACTGATGGAAAAGTCAGGCCTGCCAGTGGGGCAATTCATTACTTATGAAGCCCTTACTCGTGCCATTTGGGATTTGTGGGGGGATGAAGGAGTGGAAAATCCAATACATGTGGTCCTTCAGTTACTTCTCACCCTTGGATCGGGCTCTCACTTGGTCTGTAGATAGAATAGATTGCCCTCCCTGCCCCCTCTCTTCTTTTCCTCTGACTTTGCTGCAATTGATGTTGTTCTTGCACTCTGTAATAAGCCTTAGACATGCATGGGCAGAGGTATTGTTTATATTTCAAATGTGTATTATTATTAGCTTACGGCATATGGTGCTTCTGAAGAGGGAACGTAACCCCTTCCCTAGTAGGTGTTTGCTTGCTGCTGCTGGGACAGTGTGGGCTAAGAATTGTAAACTGAAGAAACTGATTTCGTGTTTATTGTGTACTGCATTGCTAAAGGCTGTAATCTCAGGAAACTGACTCAGTGTTTATGCTGTGCTGCATTGTTGTAATCTTGGAAATACCTATAAACAAAAGTGTTAATGAAGAACAAAGCACTCAAAGGAATAGCTCCAATACAGCAGGAGATTTAACTCAGCTTCTCACATCATCAGCCGGTGGATCAGGGAAAGAAGACCTGCATGCTAAACCCAGGTGTCTTCTGGTAAGAGAAACTACACAAGAGCCACCAGGGGAAGCAGGGAGGTTGGGTTGTTAGCTAATCAGACCCATCAGAACAGGCACATGCTAGGAGCAGAACAGGAGATGGCAAACATACTCACCATTTAGGCAATTTCAATTTCAATTTCAAAAAGCTTTTATTCGATTTGTACATACAAATCATACAAGCAAAAAGATACATAATTAGAATATTTAAAATCACCATATGAACACTTATAAGAAAGGGGGTAGGAAGATGTACAAAGGCTGGAGTGCAACAATTAAAAAAAACTAATCTTGCCATTTTAGGTCAACATACTGTTACAAAAATGCAAGACATTCATGAATAAGCAGACAGGAAATCAGTAGGATTTACTTAGTAGGCCTTTCCTGGCAGCTGTACATAACAATTTAAATAATCATAATATACTGTGGACATAAACAGGTAAAAATAATACCTTAGTTACAAAAATTGATATAAAACTTGGAAACATATATATACAGACAGGAATGTAAAAGGTAGTAGCAGCATAATACAATTCCTGGCAGCTGTATAACATAGGTACAGACAGGTAAGTATAAGAAATATTATAATACAATACTTTTCCTGGCAGCTGTACACTTCAAAATAAAAGTAGCCAGAAAAAAGCAAATCTCCTCATTCTCTAATGAGGATAAAAATATCAGTGCAGTTTCTGTAGTACAAATATTATACTTAATAAAAATCGGTTTAAGGTATTTTAGCCTAAGAGAATGAAAAAATTTACAGAAAAGTAAAAAGTGGCAACTACTCTGGCGAGAAACACTGTCACACGGGCAAGATGTCTCTGAACTGGTTCTTGTGTTTGGAAATGCAACCAGATGGTGGACAATACCCAATCTGACACGTGTTAAAACATACTGATGAGAGGGACGGGTCACGAACACAAGATAGGGTTGGAACCCCGAAGATAAATTCAAATCTTTATAAAATTTCACGGTAATAAGATTACCAGAAATTTTATCTCGCTCTGCCTTTCGAAAGTTTAAAAACGTTGTCTTAATTTCTTTTTTTGAGATAGAAACAACCTCTTCTGGCTCACGGAACACATCGATATTAAAAAGAAGGAGATACCAACGGTGAATGTATCTCAACCACTGTATGCGTAAAGAGTGGTCCAAGCCTATACAGTCAAGAATAATATCCTGAGTAAATCGAGTCTCTGGCTTAGCCCAAATAGAACGCCACAATAAAAGTGGCCGGACTGCTGCTAAGTCAGAAATAAACTCGACCCCGACCTCTTCATGGATCAGTTGAACAGAGGCAGAAGGGGGGACGCATAACAACCTCCTTAGAAACTTATTTTCCTCCTTCTGCAGGGATATACCCTCGCTGTGGCCCCATACACCTGCCCCATACAGTGCAGAGGAGACACAACAAACATTGTATATGTTCATCATGTCTAAAATGCTTCGTGAGCCAAGTTTAGAGGCAAAGCGAAAAATACTGCTAGTAGACCGCAGCATTTTTAGTCTGATAGAATCAAATTCCGAGGTCCAAGACCCGCTATTGTTGTACGTAATTCCTAGATAGCAAAAGGACTTAACATGAGTCAACTTTTCCTTATCCAGGAAAAAAGTATGCTTTGACTGTTTAGCTGCCCGACCGCATGACATAACATACGTCTTGGTTTTGTTCACGCGGAGCCGCCTAACTTGAATAAACTGCATAAAATTATCAATTAGGCGCTGGAGGCCAATCTGTGTTCGGGATAAGAGAACAGCGTCATCCGCATAAAGTAACAACGGGACAGGTTTACCACCAATCAGGGGGGCGTCTGCTGGGATGTCAACCAAGGAACGGTCGACATCATTAATAAAAAGGGAAAATAAAAGCGGGGCCAAAACACATCCCTGGCGTATGCCCCGAGACACTTTGAAAAACGGGGTACATTCGCCAAGGGTGCCATAGCGGACCTTACAGGAGAGTTTTTCATAAAGTCTAGCTAAGAAATGAACAATTTCCCTCGGAGCCCCTGCATCAAGCAAAACCTCCCAAAGAATGGCATGGTTAACCAAATCAAAAGCGCTGCTCAAATCAGCAAAACATAAAAAGAGGTTGCCATTTTTGGCCACAGTATATTTATTGATTAAAAGGTCCAAATTTACACATTGATCCAATGTGCCCAAACCTTTCCGAAAGCCATATTGGACTCTGGTTAAAATATTAAAATCAGTTGCCCAATCTTCCAGCCTTTTGAGCAAAATCCTACTCATTACCTTTACAGAGGCGTCCAATAATGAAATTGGCCGGTAGTTAGAGGCCTCTGATTTGTTACCTTTCTTATGTAAAGGGATAATAACCGATTGACCCCAGGTAGACGGGAAATTAGTTTCTGCCGCGCAATTAAATATCCTAGCCAGGATGGGAGCCCACAGATCTGGTTCATCTTTGTATAAATCCAGCGGGACCCCATCAGGGCCAGGTGCCTTGCCTCCTTTGCTAATAGAAATTGCTTCATGGCTTTCTTCTAATGTTATTCCCAACGGGAGGGGTAGCCAAGGGGTAGACTCAGATGACAATGACTCAGGGGATAAACCTTCTGGATTAAAAATTTTTGAAAAGTGACTGACCCAATCACTGCATGCCACATAAGATGTTAATTCTGGAACATCTTCTTTATTGAGAAAAGGGCTGTTAATTGTTTCCCAATAAAGTTTGCAGTTTTTGGTCTCGGCTGCTTCCTTCAACTTATCCCACACCTCAGTCTGTAATACCCTTTTCCTAGTATTAAGTGCTATTTTATATCTAGCCCTAAAATATTGTATATCCTTCTTATCGCGTGGTTTTGTACCTAAAGCTTTCTTTAGTTCTCGGAGGGCGACTATACAGGTCTTGTCAAACCACCCCTGCTTCGAACCACTATTGGATGACGGGGCCTTAGTAAAAATACCGTCAATAATACTGTTCATGGAGACAAAGTGAGCTAATAAGCAGCCTGAATCACAGTCATTATCTAGACAGGAACTAATTTGGGGGTATATTACCAACAACTAGCGATAATTTTTGTCTCTAACTTGTTTAGAGACAAAAATTATCGCCGCACATCGGCGATTTTTATCGCAGATAAACCTTGCTATTAGCAAGGTTTATCGCAAATGCGATAAAAAACGGCCGCAATGCATGAATATCGCTGAAAAGTCAGCGATATTCATGCATTATCGAGCAAATGCTCTTAGCCATGTTATCCACCTCCCATTGGATAACATGGTGAAGAACTGCTCAGGGCAGGTGTTAGCTTTTGGAGATATTCGCGCTTAGCTCGAATATCTCCAAAAGTTGGTAATAGGAGATAGCGATGTTAGCGACTGTTTCCAGTCGCTAACATCTTGGCACGCCCACTTTGCATGTCATTAGAGATAAATATCACTGACATGCAAAGCGGGGCCCAAGATGGTCGCTATCTCCTATTAGCTGTCACTAACTGGTGTTAGCGACAGCTTGGTAATAGGGAGATAATTTTATCTCCGCTTTCTTGGCTTTTAAAGCCAAAAAAGCGGAGATAAACCCCTTGATAGTATACCCCTTGGTTCTTACAGCTAGTAAGAACCTCCTTCTGCTTAACCTTAGAATTAGATCCAGACCATTTAATCCTAAGACCCTTCGGTCTTATAGGTACTAGGTCAGTTGAGCATTTTTCGCCCGAAACTGTCGAGCTACCATGCCCTAGGAGGGTAACACGAATGCTGTTATGGTCACTGAGACTTTCTTCATTTACATACAAATCAGTAAAGTCTCCACTGCTAGACAGAAGAATATGATCTATAAATGATCCTGCATCTCTGCCTGTAAATGTGGGACATGTTATTGTCTGATTGTTTAAGTTACAGTTTAACAGGGTCATATCTAGTGTGACTAGCATGTTATTTAGTGTAGAACCGTAACTGCAATGTTGGAAGTGAGGAGAATCCTCCCTCACTCCCAAACCCCCCCATTGACTGCTCATAGCTGCTCCAAAGCCACAGATGTTCCCGTTAGACAAATGGCAGGGCTGCAATTTAAAATCCCCTGCCCAGACAACCTCGGCCTTTCTTTTCGAGATACTCAAGGCCTTGGCAATTTCCCTTTCTAGAGGCGGTAGAATATCTCCTCTGGTGGCATCAAAGATATTGTTGTAGAAATTAACTACAACTAAATCAATACTCTTCCTGCACTCCACCCTTATGACTTGACTATGGGTCCCAACTGTCGTGCTGCTTTTGACCGTACAATCACACAACTTAGTGGATAAAAGCATCAAAAGGCCCCCCTTAGCCCTGCCCGAGCTAGATTTGGTGGCTTTAAGACAGTAGGATGCGTACCCTTCGATGTTAATGAGGTCCAGACTCCACGTTTCCTGCAACAAAATCAGGTCCAATCCCTCCCCCATAAAACTGGTCCAGAAGGGTGTACCTAGTTTGCTGGCAAGGCCAGCAATGTTCCAGGAGACAAGAGAAAGCCCTGCTGGTTTACCAGAATCGCCAACAATAGTCGACTCTGGCTGAATTACACGTAATAGAATAGGACCATCTTCCCGGAGATTGATATCTGGGCTTAATCTGGGAGTAACAGAAGGTGTACATGCATCATGGCTATCCCTATTTTCTATATGCAAGAGGGGTATTAGCGATGACACCATTGGGAATTCAGGAGGTGCGGGTAAAGGTGTGACTGGAGAAACACTTTCCATATCTAAATAGGACGTAAAGATGTTTAAATCCAAAGCTTCAGCAGAGCTGAGTCAATCTACCTCGTCTAACGCAGCATATCTATTAGGATGGGCAAATTGTGAGTACAAGGGATCTTGGGGAAGGGGCAAGTCCTGCCAAGTTTGTTGCCGCTGGGATTTAGCTGGTTGTAGGGGCTGAAAAGGTTGCTGCCACTGATGGGCATGCTGAAATAAAGGTGGTGGAAAATGGGGAGGTTGTTGCCATTGAGGATTAACATGATGCGGGGGAAAAGATAGGGCATGTAATGGCTGCTGCTGAAAATTAGCATAGTGTGGAAAAAAAGAAGAGGGGTGTGGTGGTTGCTGCCAGGGTTTGGTAGCATGATACGGGGGATACACAGATCCTCTGTTACTTTGAAAAGTGGGACAAGGAGGATTTGGTCTTAATGGCATCGGAAAAAAATAGGACAATGGAAGTGGATTAATTTGAGTCGCAGGACCACTGTTGGGTGCATTACATATATAACTAGCTGCCCCTATATCCCTAAAATTAACTGTAATTACATCCCCTGCTATTGTTTTCTTACTTCTGCCCACCCAGTCCCCTCTACGCACAGTAAGAATTTCACCGTTCATATTGTTAGGTAGAGGTTTATGTAAGGAACAGGAGATGGCAAACATACTCACCATTTAGGCATTTATCATTTTGGGGCCCACGCTACCCTAAGCACCCAACTGGAGGCTGTGAGTGGAAAGACTTGCGATGTATTTCACCACCACTGTCTTGGAAGGTAAAAAGAATAGGCCATTAATGCTGCACATAGCGTGTGTGGATATTTACAACTATCTTGCACACTGCCTAAAGCACTGTTCCTGCATACCTAAGCAACCATAGTATCAGCATTCAGAAACTATTTTGAGTCTATGATAAACCCGAAATATGAACGCTTGCATTCCACCAGCACGCCCGGGAACCAGAGGAATAAGTAGATGCATTCTACACTATGCTCAAGCAACTGCGAGCAAGTGCACGTTCCTTGATGAGGTAGAGGACATACAGGCTCAAATCATCCAGGTTTACTTCCCAGTAAAACTGAGGGGGCAAATCATGCTGGGTCGCTTGAAAGAACCGTCAAGAACCAGAACATGAAACACATAAAAGGTGATGGGAGGCCGCTTACAGTAAGTCTTGGCAACACCTCAGGGTAGCACTCCTTGCCATTCTTCTCTTGCTCACATGCTACCTCAGTTTGGACCCAGCCATATGCAAATCAGCCTTACCGTGCCTCTTATTAGAACAGTCCATCCTGAAGCCGCCAAGCCAGGCCCTCTCTGAACCGGAACACAAGCAACTGATAAGGAGGTGTCCCTGCATAAAACCATCAGAAGTAAGGCAGTTAACCATTAACTCATGTTAGACCCTCTGAAAAAGGAAACACCCGACAACCGACACAACATCCCTGTGGGTACTGAGGAGGCACAGCCCACCAACAAGGAGACTGCTCGGTGTGAAGGAAAAGATGTGGTTTATGCAGCAGGATTAACCATTCTGCATAAGTCTGTAGCTCCACCCAGATTAAGAAAACAAATTTAGCCACAGCAGTAAAAGTGTTCACCATTTCTCCGAGTGACAGAGGAGAAAGCCACAAGGACAAGGAGAGTTTTGCAGTTGACTACACCCTCTCTGAAACAAGCTCCCCTAGGAAATGTAAAATGATGGTAGGGACCAAGGTAGTGACTGCTATCAGAAACAGAGTGGCTCAATTAATGTAATGTCCAAAGAAGGATGATAAACTCTGGACACCCAACCGGCACTCAGATCAGCAAAAGTCAGAGTATATGCCTGTGACCAGACACAGCAGTTGCCATTGGCTGGCACGTTCAAGACAGACATCTCAAGTGACCAAATTACCGGCCTGGTCAAGTTATATGTCACAGAAGGGGGTGTTGGCATGCTGCTGGGCTGCCAGACAATAGGAAAACTTCAACTGGTGCAGTTCGAATTCAGAGTAGGTGTCACAGAGTTGGCTCACTTGCTGGAGGAATTCCAAGATCTGTTTAAAGGAATAGGGCTATTGATACAAATGAGGGAAAGGGACACTTATAGGTCCAGCATACGGGCCCCAAAATAATTAACGTAGCAACGAAGGAGAATGCAGTTCCTATAGGGGTGGGATTGGAATGGCGGAGTCTGGGTTGGTCATCAACCCCGCTCTGAAATAGAGCCAGGGTGTATCCTAACATGGGAAGTTGGGCCCTCACACACCCGGTTGGGTGTCATGCACTATCAAAGGGCTTGCTCCTAGCCAGGCCGGCACTGCAATGCCTGACAGGCACAAGATGAGGGGCCTGTTGGCGGAGATCTTTTTCACAAGCCTTATGGGTGAAGTGCGGGTGAGGGACCTTGTGGTGTAGCTGTGATAAGAAAATATGTGAGAGGATCAAATGAGGCAAGGTGGTGATTCAAAATGAATTTATTCTGCGAGTCCACTCATCTCAGTTAAAAACCTCAAGGGTGTCACAGCCGATTATAATGATCAGAGGTGTCTAGGTACGCGTACTATTGGTCAACATGTTTCTTGCCGGTCATGTAAAGAATCACTTGGCAATTCGTCAGGACCGAACGTTTTGCACTATCTACACAGTAGTTGGTTTGTAAAAGTGAATCAATCCCTCAGTCAACCTAAAAATAAGGTACCTCATTATATAAAAGAGTAGGACCAACCTGACTTGGGTTTCAATCATGCCTCATCGACTAGCAGGCCGAGGAATGAGCGTTACTGAAAAGTTAACGTCATGAGTTCTTCTGGAATCAGGTGCTCGGAACCTACCTCTCACTCCATCTGGTCCACCCACTACTTCAAAGCGGGGTTGTTGATGAACCCAGCCTCCATCATTCCCATCTCTCCCCTATAGGAACTGCATACTCCTTCATTGCTACGTTAAATAAATAGGGCGCCCTCAAGGAAAGACAATTATGCTGCACATCGACCACTCTGTACAGCCCATTGATCTTGGGCACTGAAGATTGATATTCCATCTGCAGCCAAAACTTGAGGCTCAACTACACAAGAGGGATGAGGCCGATTTCATTGATAAGGTGGAAAGACCCCTCCATTAGGTATCTCCCATTATAATAACAGGGGAAAATAAAAAAGCCATGTGAAGTGCAATTGTACATGGACATGCACATCTCAATCAGGTGGTAGAGACATATTACCGCTAAGCTCATGATATTTTATATAAAGCGAGAATCATCCTGGATAAGAGGGACCTAGGTTGAAGGAGGTGAGAGTGGCATGGAGGAAGGCCCACGAAACCATATCGAAAGCGTTCTCTGCATCTAGTGTTATTGCTCTGGAAGAGTGGTCGAGACGGTGGGCTTTTTCGATAGTGTGACTCAATAGTCTGATGTTGTCTGCACTGAATCTTCCATTGATGAAGCCAGATTGCAAAGGGTGTCTTATTTTTTTTAGGACAGGATACAGCCTGAGTGCCAGGGATTTTGCAAAGATTTTGCCTCACCAGCTGTTTCCCTCGACTGTGCCTGTAGAGGAGAAGTGAGCAAATAGGTTTTTCTAGGGGAGTAATTACTGATGTAGCCTTGGTTTGGTAGGAGGAAGCTGGGAAGCCGTCAAGTCCCAGTGCCTTCCTGGCATTCATTTATTTAAGTGCCTTTATGATTTCATTGCGAGAGAACAGATTTTCTAATCAGTGTTTTGCAGAATCATCTGACTTGGTGATTTTAACTTTGTTGAGGTATTTCAGGCCGGTTTCATATGGAGAATTGTTACTTTTTGAGCAGAGGGTGCAATAGAAGTTTTCAAATGTGAACATAATATCTTTCTCTTTCATCACGGGGATGCCGTGCTTGTTAGTGATGGAAGTTATTCTTGATTTCTGGTGATTCTGTTTTAGATAAGAGGCTAGGAGTCTACCAGCTTTGTTTCGTCCGCATAAGTTAATGTCTTTATATCTCTGGACTATTAGGTGGGCTTTGTTACTTAAAATATTACTGTTTTCATATTTTAACTTGGTTAGCAAATGTAACTGTGTTTTGTCTCTGGTGTGTTTGAGGTCTTATTCCAAAGTTTTTGTTTTCTTTGCGTTGGTCGAGGGCTTTAATGTCTTGTTTATGTTTCCTTGCCGCAAGTTTAATCATGTGTCCCTGGCATTTGAGAGCATCCCATATAATGTGGGGGTTACATATAATTTGGGGGTTAGAGGCAGAGGATCTGTTGAATTCGATGATTTGCCTGTTTCTTTCCCGATTATTTCTTTAAAGGTAGGGTCCTACGTAATGAGGTTGTTCATTCTCCAAGTTTTGGTTTTTGATGTGGTGCAAATGTGTCGTACAGGAGGCAGACACAGGTGTAATCTGACACTAGGATTGGTTCAGTGGTGTAGATGGATGTGGCTGGGATGTGTGATTCATCAACTAGGATGTAATAAATACGGAAGAAAGAATTGTGGTTTGGGAGAAGAGCGAGTTATCCTTGTCCGTGGTGTTGAACAGTCACCAAACATCTTTTAGTTTCAGAGAGTTGCACAGATTCAGCATCTTTTTGTGAGACTTGTTGGATTTGAAGGGACATGCAAAGTTTCTGCCTAGTATACTGTGCCACGGGAGGTTTAAATCCCCATCTACGATGATTCTGCAATGAGGGGGCAGGAGTGATGTTTTGTTGAGGTGCACTCAGAAAGTCAGGTTGTCGTTATTGGGAGGTAAGTGTTCGCCGCTATAATTTCAGTACTATCTACCTACAGTGTAGTGAATAGCCACCTGCATTCAGAATCTGTTTCTGAGGTTATAGGTAGGATAGAGGATATGGAAATAATGGTGATTAAAACATTTTTTGTTAATGGCTGGGGCTGATGATTGGTCAGCAACCCAAGCTTTCTTTAGGAGACTGGCCTCTTTCATAGCACCTTTAGTTTCCAGTAGGCGTATGAGGTCTCCCTTTAGTTTACGCATGTAGGAGCATATTTACAAGCCCCTATTGCTACCACAACGTCACTTTTCAGGATGTTTTTGTGGCGACAGGGGCTTCACCTTATTCACAAGGCACCATTAAGCCACTTAACGTGGCTTTTTCACGCTATACTTAGCGTGAAAGGGGAGGGCAATGGGTGTTGCTGTGGGCGTTCTACCACAACACTCATTGATTTTGATGCTACCCCATATTTATATGGAGCGGCGCCAAAATTAAGACAAGGGAAAACCTGGTCTTACCCTGGCGAAATGAAGAGAAATGTTTAATTTCTCCTCGTTTTTGCTATTTCCATGTGTGCTGCGTTGGGCAGCACACATGGAAACAGCACAACGCCAATGATTGTTTGAGTGCAGGAAGGTGTCCCTTCCTGCACATAAACAATCATTTAAACTAAATTAAGTTTTGTAACTTCTATGTGTGCTGCAGGTGAGAGAGGGTGAGGGTGGGGGTTTACAATGTTTTTCCCGTTTTAGTTTCATTTTTTGGCGCCAGCCAATGCTCTGCTTACGATCTTGGCTTGTTTTTTTAAGCCCTATGTTACGCACTGTGGATGGTGGGCAGCTAAACCTGCATGGTTATATCTGTGTTTGTTGAAATTTCAATAAAGAGATTTAAACCATAAAGATAATTTATGTACAGGAAGGGATACCTTCCTGCACATAAGCAATATTCCTCTGCAGCGCAGACACCCTTGCACTATGGTGCAAGGGTGTCTCTGTTGGCACTAGGCAACCCTGCATTTCTAAAGTGACGGAGCGCATTACTAGCCTTCATGGCTTAACGACACACTTCGCCGCTTTACTAGTAAATATGCCCCATAGTCTATCATTTTTGGGCATATTGTTGGGTGATTTAAAGGAGAGTAACTTTATGTTGGGCATTGAAGGTTGGAAATGACCATAGCAACAGTGTCCTTGGAGAGTTGTCAGCGGTTGTTAGGTGGAGAGACGGTAATGGGGTGAAAGTAGTAGGAGAGGAGGGGAGAGTGATGGGGGAGGGGTTGAGAGGGGGTAAAGGAGGGGTTGAGAGGGGGCAAGGGAGGGGAACCAAAGGAGAGGGTGGTGGGTATGAAGATAACAGAAGGTAGGATACGATATCGAAGAAGACAGAGGCATAGAGAGTGCACAGAGGAAAAAGAATATGTAGCATAGAGTTAGTTTAGTGAGTGTGAGCATGTGTTTGAGTACCTTTAGGGGGTTATGTTATAGTGAATTTATTTAGCGCACACTAATACTCCAGAGTGTCCTGGCGCGACGTATAACAGATACCTGATGGAATAGGGCCATTTAATATGCCAGCTTAAGGAGGAAGGTCTTCAGCTGCTTTTTGAAGAGTAAAAGGCTTTGGGTATTCCGCAGTGACAGGGGAAGCGAATTCCAGAAGGTGGCTGCCTTAACAGACAAAGACTGGCCCCCACCCGCATTCTACGGAAGTGAGGGATCGCCATCCGTCTCATAGAGGTAGAGCGCAGTGGTCTGTTAGGTATATAGAAGGAGAAGCGCTTCCTAAGACACAATGGTCCAAGATCCTGTGAATCTCTGTGAACCAGAACAAGAGCCTTAAATTGCACTCTCTGAGCCACGGGCAGCCAGTGCAGCTCGCGAAGATGCTGTTTTACACTAGACCACCTTCCAAAGATGTTAAACAGGAGTGTAGCCGCGGCGTTCTGCATGATCTGAAGCTTATTAAGTAGGTACCCAGGGATACACATGTACAGAGCATTGGCATAGTCAAAGCGGAAAAGAATAAGCGCCCGCAAAACCATCTCCCTGGCCATCCTTGGAAGCAATGGAAAGAACCTTCTCAGTGCTTTAAGGGTGCTAAAACAGACTCCAGTGAGTTTCTTGATTTGCACCCTGAAATGCAGATCCTCCTCGAACCATACCCCAAGATTTTTAGCTGGGGCGCCCACAGAGTTAGGACTGGGGTAATCCGAGGGCCATAAAGACTCCCTAAAGGCAGGTGGGAACTGGCCAAATAGAAGGATCTCGGACTTGTCCTCTTTGCACTTAAGTTGTGCCTGCGCCAACCAGATAAATACAGCAGAAAGACAGTTACAAGCGAGGTCTGTAGACAGGTCAGAATTCTCCCACATAAAAATAAGCTGCGTATCGTCAGCATATGCAACTATTTTTGCACCAAGTTCCTTAACCAAGGAAATCAAAGGGGTCAGGTAGATATTAAAATGCAGCGGGCTCAAAGTAGAGCCCTGAGGGAACCCTGTGGGTATTTTTTTGGCCGAAGAGGCACAGGGGGCATTAACACCTGTTGGAAGCGATCTTCCAGAAAGGATTTAATCCAATCCCAGGCAGCGCCCACAATGCCTATATTGTAAAGGCGGGCAAGGAGTAGATGGTGAGGCACCGTGTCAAAGGCGGCAGAGAGGTCAAGTAAAATCAAGGCCGCTCTGCCGCCCGCATCCAGGCACTCCCTTATCACCTCCGCCACCTCCACTAGCGCAGTCTCAGTACTATAGGTTGCCCTGAAACCAGACTGCGACGGATGGAGGAGGCAGAAGACTCCACAAAGGCATCAAGCCAACAAAAAACTCCTCCTCACAAACCTTTGCCAGAGCCGGCAAAAGAGATATGTGGCGATAACTGACCAGTTTGGACGGGTCAAGAGAGGGTTTCTTCAAAAGAGGCAGAAGCTTAGCCTGCTTCCAGCTCCCTGGAACCACGGCCGTCTATAAGGATAGATTAATAATCCTATTGACCTCTGGATAAACCACTTCCGCGACCCCAGCCAGCACTCTGGCCGGGCAGGGGTCAGTCGGAGACCTTGATTTGAGGTATTTAAGGATGGTCAAGATATCAGATCCAGCTATAGGCTCAAAGTTCATAAACAGAGGGGCCAGTAACGGAGGTGTAGGGAGGGAAGGGGGGAGATAGACCCTCGCTGCTGCCTCCCCAGTCCCAAACAGTTTTGAATGATCTGTACCTTCTCAACAAAAAAAGTAGACAGCTCCTCACACCATTGATTGGAAACAGGCAGGGCCATTTGTTGTGCGGCTGGTGCCAAAAAGCTACTCACAATATACATATACATAGAAGAACCTATCTGAGGGTGGGCAGCGGAAGCCACAAGCATTCAAGCCTGGGACTAAGAGGCAGGGAGGCCGTGCCCATAGAATAATTTTATGATAAATTATAGATGAGTACGGCTTTGTTCAAGTGTGGTCTGTTTGACTTAGGAAGATGTTGTAACCCGTGTGAGCTCTTTTAAAGGATAAAGCAGGCCAAGTGCCCTAGTTTAGTGAGAATGGTGATTTTCTCGTGAAATAGGCCACATTGGGTGAACTAGGGTGTAAACGAGGTTAAAACACAATTTAATTGAGAGTTGTCGAGGAGTGTTCTTAGTGACAGACAACATTTAAACTAGGAGCATAGACGTATTATGGCCATAAGGAGCCATTTGCATCAATACCCATAATAAGACCTAAGGTCTAAGAATAAATGTTAAACGCTAGCTAAGAGCTGGCCAAGAGTGTCCAAGTGTCAGTCAGGGTGGGTGTAAATTAGGAGTATACCCTTATTATGACCATAAAAAAGATAAACAAATATTTAGCATTAAAACATGTAATAAGGCTGAAATGAGGTATGAAGAGTATGATGTTTATGAAGAGCATGGTAGGTATTTGCATGACTTTAGGGAAATTACTTAGGAGGTGAATGGGCGGCTCCAGATAACGCTGTCCCATTATGACTCAACCCTAGCATAAGTAAAACCCTAGTAAAAACAATTTGCGCACATTTGATCTAGGAAAAAGTTTGATTTGAACTATGTAAAAAGCCTCTCTCATTTAACGAAACTCACTCACAAACCTGTAGTTTACTAAACACTCTTACTGTGTTTAACATTATTTGCCATATATGGCCTGGAATATGCAAATGGCGGTCGAATGTGTAGTGTACTAGATTCCCGAGATTTCTGTCAGGTGATGGGGGGACAGATATTTAAAAAAATACAGCTGGGGGGCTCAACCTAAAAAAGTTTGAAGACCTCTGCCCTAGGAGAAGAGCCAGGTTTTTAACCATTTGAGATGGTTGGGTTTTCCTAAGAAGGTTCAGCGGGAGAGCGTTCCAAAGTCTGGCGGCGTTGTAAGAAAGCAACCGGCTGCCACTTCTGGCCTTCTTAATCTTGGGAACAACTGCTAGGTGGAGCTCATCAGAGCTAAGTTTTCTGTTTGACCTGTAAGGGTGAATCATGGCTTTATTAATGGAAGGTCTGCTCCCTTCCAAAGACTTATGGGCAACGCAAAGAGCCTTAAAGTTCATTTTCTCCTGCACCGGGAGCCAGTGGAAGGAGCGTAGTGCAGACCTTGCACAGCAACGATTCGGGGTCCCTGTCAGTAGTCTCGCTGCACTATTTTGTATAACCTGCAGTTTATCGACCACTGACTTCGGCGCCCCTAAATAGAGGGCATTGCCATAGTCTATCCCTGAGAGGATTAAAGCCTGTATCAGTAGTTTTTTTTTTATTGGACTGGTAACAGGGGGGAGGACTTTACGGATCATTCTAAGTAAGCCATAACATGCTGCAGCCGTCTTCCTGGCCTGTACTTTGAAAGTGAGATCTTGATCCAGCCAGATTCTCAGACTTTTAATCTCAGTTGTTGGGGCTGGCACTGGGCCCATACTTGACGGCCACATAGTACTTGCTTTAAAACTTAGGGGGTTGCTGAGAATCATAAGCTCAGTTTTTTCGCCATTGAGCTTTAGGTGAGACAAGCTTATCCATTTGTCAACTTCCTCAAGGCAGGCGTTGAGATTATTGCACGACTGGTCGGGCTGATTCAATGCTGTGACCAACTGTGTGTCGTCAGCATATGTTACTATGTGGATGCCGAAGGTGGATACAATATCCGCCAATGAGCCATATAGACATTAAAAAGAGTCAGATTCAAGGAAGAATCCTGAGGCACTCCACACTGTAAAGGAATGGGATTTGAGGTGATATTACCTTCAAAAACCTGGAAGACTCGTTCTTCAAGGAAGGGCTGCAGCCATAGAAGGACTGTGCCGTTCACTCCCGCCCTCCTGAGGCGGTGAACCAAAAAATGATGGTTCACCGTATCGAAGGCTGCGATCAAATAAAGGAGGATTATAGCTGCTGACCCTCCTGAATCAAGAATCTTCCTAGATTCTTCCACCACAGCTTATATACCAGTTTCAGTACCATAGACGGGGCGAAAACCTGTTTGAGAGGGGTGGAGCCAGTCATTGGATTATAGGAACGTGGAGAGTGTAGGGTTGACGTGTTTCTCCATGGGGAATTATTATAGTGAAATAAAAAATGTATTTGAGTGGTGGTCCTGTTAGTCTGTTATTTTGCTGAAAAGGATAGTACAAGGATGTTTTGGAGCTCATAGCAGTAGGAGGAGGTTTGGGATGAGTAAACGGGAGGTGTAGGGGGAAGAGTCAGAGAGAAGGATTTAGAAAGACTTGTATTTGAAGGATCAGAATAGTAAAAGAGGTATGAGATGATGCATGGAGGGGTAGAGTAAGGAAGAGTTTACAAAGGGTTGTTTTGGGGATCATAGTAGTGGTATGGGGTTTGGGATGAATGAGAGAGTTGAGGTAGAGATTATATTGATAGAGGTATAGGGTGTGAAATAGGGTAGTACATTGGAAAGAGTAGTAGAAAGAGGTTTGAGATGAGTCAGAGAGTTGAGGTAGAGGACATATTGAGAGACGTACAGGGTGAGAAATAGGGTAGTGCTTTGGATATGCTGAATTGGAAGAAAGGTCACAAACATATAGATCCATAAGTACATGGAAGGTATATAGATGCATAAAGGAAGGCAGTATATGTAGATTAAAGATGCATTAAATAAACTCCGGATTTCAAGTGTTGTTGTACTTAAAATTAATTTTATTTACATATTTATTTATTTATTTATACACATATATATATATATATATATATATATATATATATATCCAACACATTTTTTCCCCATGGAGAGAGGCCACTACACGATAGTAGTTCAAACTTGTTTAATTGCAGCTTGCCAGCAGGGGTTTCAAACAAGCACACAGCAGAAGATTAATCATGCCAGACGCGTTTTCAGAACCAAAATGTCCTTTCCTCAGTGGCAAATGTAAAAGTTACTGCAGTGGCGAAATCGGCAATTTGAATGTTCTTAGTCCTGCCTCAATAGGCGTGGCCAAACACATGGCCTTCTGGATCTTGTAGTAAATGGGCATTATTATCTCAAGTGAGTCCGTTTTTCATTATTTCCCCATTGCAAAATCACAATCCAAGTGGTACTGTAAGCAAAAGTTTGAATAACCTGCCTATGCTTTGTAGATGCAATTGTGAACATTGCGCTGGAAAGCGCCGTGTATCCTCTAAGCAAGCACCCCTTGGTGCCTGCCTGGACCCGCTGGGGCGCGGTGAGCCTCTCTCAACAGCAGCTGGGAATAGCTGCTCATTAAATCCAACACATTTTTTCCCCATGGAGAGAGGCCACTACACGATAGTAGTTCAAACTTGTTTAATTGCAGCTTGCCAGCAGGGGTTTCAAACAAGCACACAGCAGAAGATTAATCATGCCACGCCTATTGAGGCAGGACTAAGAACATTCAAATTGCCGATTTCGCCACTGCAGTAACTTTTACATTTGCCACTGAGGAAAGGACATTTTGGTTCTGAAACGCGTCTGGCATGATTAATCTTTTGCTGTGTGCTTGTTTGAAACCCCTGCTGGCAAGCTGCAATTAAACAAGTTTGAACTACTATCGTGTAGTGGCCTCTCTCCATGGGGAAAAAATGTGTTGGATTTAATGAGCAGCTATTCCCAGCTGCTGTTGAGAGAGGCTCACCGCGCCCCAGCGGGTCCAGGCAGGCACCAAGGGGTGCTTGCTTAGAGGATACACGGCGCTTTCCAGCGCAATGTTCACAATTGCATCTACAAAGCAGAGGCAGGTTATTCAAACTTTTGCTTACAGTACCACTTGGATTGTGATTTTGCAATGGGGAAATAATGAAAAACGGACTCACTTGAGATAATAATGCCCATTTACTACAAGATCCAGAAGGCCATGTGTTTGGCCACGCCTATTGAGGCAGGACTAAGAACATTCAAATTGCCGATTTCGCCACTGCAGTAACTTTTACATTTGCCACTGAGGAAAGGACATTTTGGTTCTGAAACGCGTCTGGCATGATTAATCTTTTGCTGTGTGCTTGTTTGAAACCCCTGCTGGCAAGCTGCAATTAAACAAGTTTGAACTACTATCGTGTAGTGGCCTCTCTCCATGGGGAAAAAATGTGTTGGATTTAATGAGCAGCTATTCCCAGCTGCTGTTGAGAGAGGCTCACCGCGCCCCAGCGGGTCCAGGCAGGCACCAAGGGGTGCTTGCTTAGAGGATACACGGCGCTTTCCAGCGCAATGTTCACAATTGCATCTACAAAGCAGAGGCAGGTTATTCAAACTTTTGCTTACAGTACCACTTGGATTGTGATTTTGCAATGGGGAAATAATGAAAAACGGACTCACTTGAGATAATAATGCCCATTTACTACAAGATCCAGAAGGCCATGTGTTTGGCCACGCCTATTGAGGCAGGACTAAGAACATTCAAATTGCCGATTTCGCCACTGCAGTAACTTTTACATTTGCCACTGAGGAAAGGACATTTTGGTTCTGAAACGCGTCTGGCATGATTAATCTTTTGCTGTGTGCTTGTTTGAAACCCCTGCTGGCAAGCTGCAATTAAACAAGTTTGAACTACTATCGTGTAGTGGCCTCTCTCCATGGGGAAAAAATGTGTTGGATTTAATGAGCAGCTATTCCCAGCTGCTGTTGAGAGAGGCTCACCGCGCCCCAGCGGGTCCAGGCAGGCACCAAGGGGTGCTTGCTTAGAGGATACACGGCGCTTTCCAGCGCAATGTTCACAATTGCATCTACAAAGCAGAGGCAGGTTATTCAAACTTTTGCTTACAGTACCACTTGGATTGTGATTTTGCAATGGGGAAATAATGAAAAACGGACTCACTTGAGATAATAATGCCCATTTACTACAAGATCCAGAAGGCCATGGGTTTGGCCACGCCTATTGAGGCAGGACTAAGAACATTCAAATTGCCGATTTCGCCACTGCAGTAACTTTTACATTTGCCACTGAGGAAAGGACATTTTGGTTCTGAAACGCGTCTGGCATGATTAATCTTTTGCTGTGTGCTTGTTTGAAACCCCTGCTGGCAAGCTGCAATTAAACAAGTTTGAACTACTATCGTGTAGTGGCCTCTCTCCATGGGGAAAAAATGTGTTGGATTTAATGAGCAGCTATTCCCAGCTGCTGTTGAGAGAGGCTCACCGCGCCCCAGCGGGTCCAGGCAGGCACCAAGGGGTGCTTGCTTAGAGGATACACGGCGCTTTCCAGCGCAATGTTCACAATTGCATCTACAAAGCAGAGGCAGGTTATTCAAACTTTTGCTTACAGTACCACTTGGATTGTGATTTTGCAATGGGGAAATAATGAAAAACGGACTCACTTGAGATAATAATGCCCATTTACTACAAGATCCAGAAGGCCATGTGTTTGGCCACGCCTATTGAGGCAGGACTAAGAACATTCAAATTGCCGATTTCGCCACTGCAGTAACTTTTACATTTGCCACTGAGGAAAGGACATTTTGGTTCTGAAACGCGTCTGGCATGATTAATCTTTTGCTGTGTGCTTGTTTGAAACCCCTGCTGGCAAGCTGCAATTAAACAAGTTTGAACTACTATCGTGTAGTGGCCTCTCTCCATGGGGAAAAAATGTGTTGGATTTAATGAGCAGCTATTCCCAGCTGCTGTTGAGAGAGGCTCACCGCGCCCCAGCGGGTCCAGGCAGGCACCAAGGGGTGCTTGCTTAGAGGATACACGGCGCTTTCCAGCGCAATGTTCACAATTGCATCTACAAAGCAGAGGCAGGTTATTCAAACTTTTGCTTACAGTACCACTTGGATTGTGATTTTGCAATGGGGAAATAATGAAAAACGGACTCACTTGAGATAATAATGCCCATTTACTACAAGATCCAGAAGGCCATGTGTTTGGCCACGCCTATTGAGGCAGGACTAAGAACATTCAAATTGCCGATTTCGCCACTGCAGTAACTTTTACATTTGCCACTGAGGAAAGGACATTTTGGTTCTGAAACGCGTCTGGCATGATTAATCTTTTGCTGTGTGCTTGTTTGAAACCCCTGCTGGCAAGCTGCAATTAAACAAGTTTGAACTACTATCGTGTAGTGGCCTCTCTCCATGGGGAAAAATGTGTTGGATTTAATGAGCAGCTATTCCCAGCTGCTGTTGAGAGAGGCTCACCGCGCCCCAGCGGGTCCAGGCAGGCACCAAGGGGTGCTTGCTTAGAGGATACACGGCGCTTTCCAGCGCAATGTTCACAATTGCATCTACAAAGCAGAGGCAGGTTATTCAAACTTTTGCTTACAGTACCACTTGGATTGTGATTTTGCAATGGGGAAATAATGAAAAACGGACTCACTTGAGATAATAATGCCCATTTACTACAAGATCCAGAAGGCCATGTGTTTGGCCACGCCTATTGAGGCAGGACTAAGAACATTCAAATTGCCGATTTCGCCACTGCAGTAACTTTTACATTTGCCACTGAGGAAAGGACATTTTGGTTCTGAAACGCGTCTGGCATGATTAATCTTTTGCTGTGTGCTTGTTTGAAACCCCTGCTGGCAAGCTGCAATTAAACAAGTTTGAACTACTATCGTGTAGTGGCCTCTCTCCATGGGGAAAAAATGTGTTGGATTTAATGAGCAGCTATTCCCAGCTGCTGTTGAGAGAGGCTCACCGCGCCCCAGCGGGTCCAGGCAGGCACCAAGGGGTGCTTGCTTAGAGGATACACGGCGCTTTCCAGCGCAATGTTCACAATTGCATCTACAAAGCAGAGGCAGGTTATTCAAACTTTTGCTTACAGTACCACTTGGATTGTGATTTTGCAATGGGGAAATAATGAAAAACGGACTCACTTGAGATAATAATGCCATTTACTACAAGATCCAGAAGGCCATGTGTTTGGCCACGCCTATTGAGGCAGGACTAAGAACATTCAAATTGCCGATTTCGCCACTGCAGTAACTTTTACATTTGCCACTGAGGAAAGGACATTTTGGTTCTGAAACGCGTCTGGCATGATTAATCTTTTGCTGTGTGCTTGTTTGAAACCCCTGCTGGCAAGCTGCAATTAAACAAGTTTGAACTACTATCGTGTAGTGGCCTCTCTCCATGGGGAAAAAATGTGTTGGATTTAATGAGCAGCTATTCCCAGCTGCTGTTGAGAGAGGCTCACCGCGCCCCAGCGGGTCCAGGCAGGCACCAAGGGGTGCTTGCTTAGAGGATACACGGCGCTTTCCAGCGCAATGTTCACAATTGCATCTACAAAGCAGAGGCAGGTTATTCAAACTTTTGCTTACAGTACCACTTGGATTGTGATTTTGCAATGGGGAAATAATGAAAAACGGACTCACTTGAGATAATAATGCCCATTTACTACAAGATCCAGAAGGCCATGTGTTTGGCCACGCCTATTGAGGCAGGACTAAGAACATTCAAATTGCCGATTTCGCCACTGCAGTAACTTTTACATTTGCCACTGAGGAAAGGACATTTTGGTTCTGAAACGCGTCTGGCATGATTAATCTTTTGCTGTGTGCTTGTTTGAAACCCCTGCTGGCAAGCTGCAATTAAACAAGTTTGAACTACTATCGTGTAGTGGCCTCTCTCCATGGGGAAAAAATTTGTTGGATTTAATGAGCAGCTATTCCCAGCTGCTGTTGAGAGAGGCTCACCGCGCCCCAGCGGGTCCAGGCAGGCACCAAGGGGTGCTTGCTTAGAGGATACACGGCGCTTTCCAGCGCAATGTTCACAATTGCATCTACAAAGCAGAGGCAGGTTATTCAAACTTTTGCTTACAGTACCACTTGGATTGTGATTTTGCAATGGGGAAATAATGAAAAACGGACTCACTTGAGATAATAATGCCCATTTACTACAAGATCCAGAAGGCCATGTGTTTGGCCACGCCTATTGAGGCAGGACTAAGAACATTCAAATTGCCGATTTCGCCACTGCAGTAACTTTTACATTTGCCACTGAGGAAAGGACATTTTGGTTCTGAAACGCGTCTGGCATGATTAATCTTTTGCTGTGTGCTTGTTTGAAACCCCTGCTGGCAAGCTGCAATTAAACAAGTTTGAACTACTATCGTGTAGTGGCCTCTCTCCATGGGAAAAAATGTGTTGGATTTAATGAGCAGCTATTCCCAGCTGCTGTTGAGAGAGGCTCACCGCGCCCCAGCGGGTCCAGGCAGGCACCAAGGGGTGCTTGCTTAGAGGATACACGGCGCTTTCCAGCGCAATGTTCACAATTGCATCTACAAAGCAGAGGCAGGTTATTCAAACTTTTGCTTACAGTACCACTTGGATTGTGATTTTGCAATGGGGAAATAATGAAAAACGGACTCACTTGAGATAATAATGCCCATTTACTACAAGATCCAGAAGGCCATGTGTTTGGCCACGCCTATTGAGGCAGGACTAAGAACATTCAAATTGCCGATTTCGCCACTGCAGTAACTTTTACATTTGCCACTGAGGAAAGGACATTTTGGTTCTGAAACGCGTCTGGCATGATTAATCTTTTGCTGTGTGCTTGTTTGAAACCCCTGCTGGCAAGCTGCAATTAAACAAGTTTGAACTACTATCGTGTAGTGGCCTCTCTCCATGGGGAAAAAATGTGTTGGATTTAATGAGCAGCTATTCCCAGCTGCTGTTGAGAGAGGCTCACCGCGCCCCAGCGGGTCCAGGCAGGCACCAAGGGGTGCTTGCTTAGAGGATACACGGCGCTTTCCAGCGCAATGTTCACAATTGCATCTACAAAGCAGAGGCAGGTTATTCAAACTTTTGCTTACAGTACCACTTGGATTGTGATTTTGCAATGGGGAAATAATGAAAAACTGACTCACTTGAGATAATAATGCCCATTTTCTACAAGATCCAGAAGGCCATGTGTTTGGCCACGCCTATTGAGGCAGGACTAAGAACATTCAAATTGCCGATTTCGCCACTGCAGTAACTTTTACATTTGCCACTGAGGAAAGGACATTTTGGTTCTGAAACGCGTCTGGCATGATTAATCTTTTGCTGTGTGCTTGTTTGAAACCCCTGCTGGCAAGCTGCAATTAAACAAGTTTGAACTACTATCGTGTAGTGGCCTCTCTCCATGGGGAAAAAATTTGTTGGATTTAATGAGCAGCTATTCCCAGCTGCTGTTGAGAGAGGCTCACCGCGCCCCAGCGGGTCCAGGCAGGCACCAAGGGGTGCTTGCTTAGAGGATACACGGCGCTTTCCAGCGCAATGTTCACAATTGCATCTACAAAGCAGAGGCAGGTTATTCAAACTTTTGCTTACAGTACCACTTGGATTGTGATTTTGCAATGGGGAAATAATGAAAAACGGACTCACTTGAGATAATAATGCCCATTTACTACAAGATCCAGAAGGCCATGTGTTTGGCCACGCCTATTGAGGCAGGACTAAGAACATTCAAATTGCCGATTTCGCCACTGCAGTAACTTTTACATTTGCCACTGAGGAAAGGACATTTTGGTTCTGAAACGCGTCTGGCATGATTAATCTTTTGCTGTGTGCTTGTTTGAAACCCCTGCTGGCAAGCTGCAATTAAACAAGTTTGAACTACTATCGTGTAGTGGCCTCTCTCCATGGGAAAAAATGTGTTGGATTTAATGAGCAGCTATTCCCAGCTGCTGTTGAGAGAGGCTCACCGCGCCCCAGCGGGTCCAGGCAGGCACCAAGGGGTGCTTGCTTAGAGGATACACGGCGCTTTCCAGCGCAATGTTCACAATTGCATCTACAAAGCAGAGGCAGGTTATTCAAACTTTTGCTTACAGTACCACTTGGATTGTGATTTTGCAATGGGGAAATAATGAAAAACGGACTCACTTGAGATAATAATGCCCATTTACTACAAGATCCAGAAGGCCATGTGTTTGGCCACGCCTATTGAGGCAGGACTAAGAACATTCAAATTGCCGATTTCGCCACTGCAGTAACTTTTACATTTGCCACTGAGGAAAGGACATTTTGGTTCTGAAACGCGTCTGGCATGATTAATCTTTTGCTGTGTGCTTGTTTGAAACCCCTGCTGGCAAGCTGCAATTAAACAAGTTTGAACTACTATCGTGTAGTGGCCTCTCTCCATGGGGAAAAAATGTGTTGGATTTAATGAGCAGCTATTCCCAGCTGCTGTTGAGAGAGGCTCACCGCGCCCCAGCGGGTCCAGGCAGGCACCAAGGGGTGCTTGCTTAGAGGATACACGGCGCTTTCCAGCGCAATGTTCACAATTGCATCTACAAAGCAGAGGCAGGTTATTCAAACTTTTGCTTACAGTACCACTTGGATTGTGATTTTGCAATGGGGAAATAATGAAAAACTGACTCACTTGAGATAATAATGCCCATTTACTACAAGATCCAGAAGGCCATGTGTTTGGCCACGCCTATTGAGGCAGGACTAAGAACATTCAAATTGCCGATTTCGCCACTGCAGTAACTTTTACATTTGCCACTGAGGAAAGGACATTTTGGTTCTGAAACGCGTCTGGCATGATTAATCTTTTGCTGTGTGCTTGTTTGAAACCCCTGCTGGCAAGCTGCAATTAAACAAGTTTGAACTACTATCGTGTAGTGGCCTCTCTCCATGGGAAAAAATGTGTTGGATTTAATGAGCAGCTATTCCCAGCTGCTGTTGAGAGAGGCTCACCGCGCCCCAGCGGGTCCAGGCAGGCACCAAGGGGTGCTTGCTTAGAGGATACACGGCGCTTTCCAGCGCAATGTTCACAATTGCATCTACAAAGCAGAGGCAGGTTATTCAAACTTTTGCTTACAGTACCACTTGGATTGTGATTTTGCAATGGGGAAATAATGAAAAACGGACTCACTTGAGATAATAATGCCCATTTACTACAAGATCCAGAAGGCCATGTGTTTGGCCACGCCTATTGAGGCAGGACTAAGAACATTCAAATTGCCGATTTCGCCACTGCAGTAACTTTTACATTTGCCACTGAGGAAAGGACATTTTGGTTCTGAAACGCGTCTGGCATGATTAATCTTTTGCTGTGTGCTTGTTTGAAACCCCTGCTGGCAAGCTGCAATTAAACAAGTTTGAACTACTATCGTGTAGTGGCCTCTCTCCATGGGGAAAAAATGTGTTGGATATATATATATATATATATATATATATATATATATATATATATATATATATATATATATATATATATATATATATATATATATATATATATATATATATATATATATATATATATATATATATATATATATATATATATGTATGTATATATATATATATATATTATAATTCAATAGTGAAGCAATTGTAGAGAAATAGTTATGATAAAAGATTTACTTATTTATGCAGTCACTTATATACATGTTAAAAACAGAATACTTTAACTATCAGTAAAATGTACATTTGTTAAGCAGAACTAATAAATATCTATATTTCTTAAAAGCATAATTACTCTACCCATTTATACAAAGCAATACACATATCTAGATACATATCTATAGCACAAATAAAATAATTATATACAGAGAGATATGCTGTATATTTCTGTTTGCGTATAGTGGTTATGTGGGGAAGAGCCAATTCTTTGAGTAGTTTTCCAAAGATAAGGTGGTTATCCGTGGATCTTATGGAAAGAGTTCTGCAGTTTGGCTGCTTGAACAGAGAAGGATGTGCCACCCATGTTTTTTTTCTTGTATCTTGGGATTTTGAGGCGAGGTGCTACTCTAGAGTGGAGGTTACTTTGTTGAATGTGTTTGGTGATTTAGTTCCTGCTGAAGAGCAGTCCTGTTCCATGTATCACTTTGTGGGTGATACAAAGCAGCTTGAACGTAAATCTTTCTGGCAACCGGTAACCAATGCAGGGCTTTCAAGGCAGGGGAGATGTGGTCTTGCGGTTTTATATGTAAGAGTAGTCTGGCAGCCGAGTTCTGAATCCAAGGTAGTCTTTTCATGGCTGTTAAAGATGATCCGTGGTAGAGGTTATTGACGAGTCAAGTTGGGAACAAGGGAGATGGTAGCCTGGACCTTGTGTGGAAATCCTAAATGGGGGAAGATTTGTTGCAGAGTTTTTAAAGTAACAAAGCTTGATCTTGCTAGTTTGTCCACTTGGGCATTCATTGATAGCTTGAAGTCCATGGTCATTCCGAGGTTTCTTACTTCCCTCAATACTTTAGGCGGTGTTACCAGATCATTAGGCCATCATAAATGTTTCCAATCGCCACACGGTTTGTATTTCCATTTTGGAAGCATTCAATTTGAGATGGCTCCACGTCATCCATTGATCCACAGCTCTGAGACAACGGAAAACTGGTGAGTTTCCAATGTCTTTGGGGCATTCCAGTTGAAGGAGTATTCGCATGTCATCTGCATAGTTATAGCACGTGAGGTCAAATTGATTGGTCCATACAGGTATGAGAGCCTTATGCCTTATTACACATATGTATATATGTCTACACACTGCATGAAAGATACACATATTAGCTAGGAATCACTGAAAATCCGAAGCAGGCCTAGAGCCCCCTACTACACTAGATAAGACCAAAATATGCTGGTTAAAAAAGGATGTATGAGCTATTGTTTTGATTGAATATTCAAATACATTCAATTTTTAAATCATACCTTTAGTGTTCAAAGCCCAGCACAGAGGAGATAGTCCAGTAACTCAACCTGACCCCTGAGATGGGTCTAGCATGCATAAGTGGTGACAGCAGCAAACTAAATAGGGAGAAAGTAGAAACTTTTGATCAGAAAATACCCAAAGGGATTGTTGCCAAATATGTTGAGGGTGATGACAGCACATCGTGGTTTACAGCCTTTGAGAGGGCTTGTAAAATGAGAAGTTACACCAGAGGTCCGTTCCATCTCCCTGCTGAGTTAGGAGTTGCCAGGCCTTTCCTGATCTGCCCAGTCCCAATACCCTGGGTACCAGAGTATTTTCTGCAACTAAGGCTTATTAAGGGGCAGATTTATGACGGGAATGCGCCACGTTTGCGTCACGCAACTGCGGCATAAACGTGGCGCATCCCTACGACCCATTTACAACGTGACGCATCTAGGCAGATGCGTCACGTTGTAAAGCCCTGCGCCACTTGTGGGCGTTCCGGCGCAGGGTGGGCGTTCCGGGGCAGGTGCGCCTCGCAAAAGTGGCTGAGTGAAATCTATAAGATTTCACTCAGTCACTTTCAGGCCAATGCTGCGTCAAAACCCTGCGCCTGCTTGAAGCAGGCGTAGGTCTTGACGCTGCATTGTAAAGATGGGGTACCCCCGAGCCTTGCTGGAGCTGCATCGCGCTTGCGACGCAACTCCAGCAATGCGCCACCTTTACGGCACAGATGCGTCACGCATCTGTGCCGTTTTTGCCCCATGGTGCGCCGCATTGTAAATGCGGCGCACCATAGGTGGCGGAGCAGCGGCGCAAAATAACTGGCGCATCCCTGGGGATGCGCCAGTTATCATAAATCTGCCCCTAAGTGTCCAGCCCGGGCACCACCGACGCCAAACCCAAACTGCAGACGAGGGACTTCAGGATTAATGAGGCTTGCACTGATAGTGGCCCTGTTGTCCTGTTTTCTTTCCCTCTGCTGGTGATCCAGCGGCCTATAGAAAATATATCATAAACAACGCTACCCAACTTCATAACCTATAAACAAAATTATATACTAAATTATGGACCCATTTATAAACCTGACATATTTTGGGCCTACTGAATCAGGTGGTCAGATTAAATCTATATACACATTATCTACAAACTATATACAATTTTATACATCTGCGGAAAGAATATTGTCATTAGAATAAAACCTAACCATTTAAACGACCACCATTGGCGACGTGATCTAGCTAATAGTAACCTGCACTTCTGAATAACCAAGACCAGCTTGTTTGTCAAAAGTAAGATTTTATTTACTAAATTATGGTATTTTAATTGATAGTTTTATAAAAGTAATTTATTAGCATTGAAGCAAGCATGATAGTAGAGAAACATAAGAAAAATACAATTTAAGCAAGTGAATCAAAGTTAAAGTAAGTATTTAAAGTTTAGCATTTCTAAAACCTAAGTCCCTAATTGAGCTAAATAGATAGAAATTAAAGTAAAGTTCTTTGAGGATTCTTACGTGCTCCACGCAATGTCCGACAGCACTTCACCCTCATCGGAAAGTCAGAAAGCAGCAGCCAGCCCATCCCTAGGGGCATGACTTTTTATACCTGTCTACGCTAACTAAACTACGCAAAGGAAAGTTTTCAGAAATCTTCGACGTCCCATTGGCTGAGAGTGACAAGTGACATGTCACCCACATTTCAAAAGTTCCATTAGGTCACTTTTCTTAAGGACCATTGTCTTTTCTGTATGCAACCAGGAGCTTCCTAGGTTTGCAACAAATGTCTCATTGCTTCCAATTGACTTCCGCGGATGCCAAGTTAAGGGCTGACAAAATGTTCTTTTTCGACCTTGGCCATGTCCGACAGAATGATGATAGCACGTCAGTTTTTGCTTTGTGAACGCAGCTTTTGACGAACATTTTATTTCAGAATGGGCGTCTCGTGACTTTTGCAGAAGTAAAATTCATCTTTTTGTAGCTCGAGCAAACTAGGCCCAAAAGCAGGCAACTTATGCTTTCTAGTATAAAACAAACACAAGAAAAGTATTAATGTAAGAAATAATGTAGATTCTGTATCCACCCCAAGATTTACTAATTAATTAACCCACCCGATTAATCAAATGTTACCTAGCCAATGCAAACAAATAAAGCAGCGTTTATATCTACCAGTCTTCGTTAATCCATGAGACTTATATGCACCTAGAATAGTGGAAATGACATCACACAGACAAGGAAAAGCAAAACAAGCACATGCTTCTTTTAAGTTTGCAGCAGTTAGTAATGACAAAAACGAAAACAATAAATTATTTTATTATTTTGCACGAACAAAAAGATGCAACAATTATGCACGTTTATGAGCACACATGTTAGTCCCCCCATGTGTAAAGTTTAATCTAAGTTGTATTAGCACGACATATCACAAATCATTAATATTATTATTCATGTTATGGAAATGTGACTTCACGAGTTTAAACAAAATTTTGTTTTCTATCTCGCTCCATCACTGGTCACACAAGTAAAGTGAAAACCTCCAATGTAAGCCACCCGCTCAACAAAACACCTCGGCACCCAAGCCATACAACCAGAGTTCACGTAAACCGACAGTGTCCTCTTGCCCCAGAGCAACCCTCAAGAGCCAAACCCCCTCTTGGGTTTCGCCAGACTTGTCTCCAAGTCCCCACTTGCAGCCTTTCTTTTACCTGTACCCTTCTATTGGCGTTAACACCTACTTTAGAAGGAGGCTACATGGACATTAGCACAGTAGCTGAGCTAGCAGAGACGGTCACCTACAGAGTACTGTCAATCTCTCCTGTGTCCCACGAAGGACCACAGACTCCTTCTAAAGCCATAGGCAAAAGTCTGCACCTAGGACCACGTCAGCTATGAGCTATTAAGCTCACTGATGAAGAAGGGTAAGTCAATCTACACACCATTACTACTTCTTAGGTGCTCTTGAAATAAGACCACCTACTACACGCTGCTGTTCTGTGATCTCAGAGCTAGCAGTTCCATAGCCAGTGTTTACAGGAGCCATGAAAAGCCTCCAGCTCTCTGTGGGACGTGTCAGTTTACAGGGCTTCTAAGGCGCACACACTCCCTTCTGCGTCCTTGCACCATTGTTCTTTTGTTGCCTCCATAGCTTCAGCTGTGAGTGTTGGCCGACGAGAGCAGGCGCTCTGACATCGATGGTAAATTTTGGTGACATTTTCATAGACATTTTCGGGCCACCCTAAGTTGCGGGCCCCGTGTGACCCCATGTTTCTGGCACCCCTAAGGCCGACACTGTTGCAAGTCACCTTAAACTTCCATGACCTTATAAAGGAACTCGGCCGTCTGTATGGTTTTTTAACTACTTGGTGACTTGCAATATCCTTATATTGTAAGATAGAGGGTATTTTATCTATAGAACGGTCTGCACCATTAGCCCCCCCTCTCTTTTTCCTACCTTACTAAAATGCACAAATGTTGCTTTGCCTAGTGTTTTCGGAGGGCAGTTATTTCCTCTGTCGGCTGCTCATACGGTGGGATTGTCTTGGAGAAAAGGGGTGGGGGCTGTAGTGTCCGGCTAGACAAGTTCTAGTGTTTCACCCTGTTCAGCACACACTAACACCCACCCATCCCTGGCGTCACACGTCAGGGGACCCAGTTAATAAAAGAGGCCGGCGCATGTGCCCTGGGCAAGTTACCAGTACTCTACCAATGTGTGTTGTGTGGTTATTCATCTAGCATGTGGCCCTAGGGCCCGAGACACCACAATGTCGACGAGGGGGTCTAACCCTGTGTGTTTGCTGGCTGCCAATCAGCAATAACTCGGGGTAGAAGAGTGTATTCCACGTCTAAGGAACCCACGCATGGTAACGCTAGTGAGACTACTGTTTGTCGGAGCGCTGCTGCCACCGACTGCCCACGAAAGGCATCACCAGTACTTGCGCAAGGAAATAACTTTTGTTCATCGGGGAAGAAACAGACAGATGGTTTACCACAAAACCCTCCCCGTAACTCTTCCCGTCTGCCTATTGTGAAGGAAAAGTGCAAGAAAGTGAGGTTGCATAGTCCTGCAAGGCGTGAGAGTGCCGCAAGTTTAGCAGCCTGACCAGTGACAATGTGTCCGCCTAGTGTATGGTAAGAATAGCGGAGTGGCACAACAACCAGTACAAAAGCGGTGGGTGAAAATTGGGGGCAGCGTGCCTGCAAGTCATGCGGTGTGAAGGGACATTCCCTGAGGGCCTCAAAAAGGCCATAAACCAGCAAGCTATCCCTCAGCCAGACCGTGGACTCAGCAGGAGAGCCCTCCCTCCACCTGCAAGCAAGCCCACCAGTGATACCAGTAGAGTTTGGCGGCTGTCCACCATCATCTCTTCATACCTGATGGGAAAAGGGGCCTCCATGCGCAAATATTGCCGGCCCCATCATGCGTTCAGCTAGTCTTCTCGCCTGCCAGCCCTAAAACAGCCACTTCATTCACTGCTGGGATGACCGATAATGAAAGAGCTAAGCAGGTGAACGCAGCGCCACCTAGTGGGAATTTTGCTGCACCGCGCACAGCCTGGTGAGCTGCTCTGACTGAAGTGTATGCTGCAGCCCAGCCAGAGCAAACCTTTATTTATTTTTTTAATTTATTTATTTGATGCGTTTTTGTATAGCGCGGACTTTACCCAAAGGCGTCAGAGCGCTTCACAATAGGAACAGAACTGATACATGAGGAGAACATTACAAGTGAACAAATTACAAAAGCAAAAGTTGCATGAGGCAAAAATTACAATTGTGAGCAAACAAAATACGAGAGGTAGCAAATGGTGCATTACAGGAGGACATGTGTGCAGGTTACAAAAGCGTACAAAGTACAAGTAGAGGTATAGTCCTGCAATATATGGCAGACACTCAAACACAAGAACACAAGAACAAACGTTACGTAGGCAGTGGTGGCACTTGTGCAAGGATCTAAAGCAAACAAAATGTAAGAGGTAGCAAACAGTGTATTACAAGAGAAAAGTGACGTGTGCATGTTATAAACGAGTTCCAAACACAGGTAGTAGGTTAATACTGCAATAAATGGCAGAACACACTGGGAAGGCACTTCCATAGTCATGGAGAAAAGGATTCTCTATAATGGAGGGTCTTCCTTCAGATAATAGAGAGGGTGTGAATTACATTTGGAAGTGTCTTTGAAGGAGGAGAACTTTGAGGTCAGTTTTGAAGACCTGAGAGGAGGTGGTGGTCCGGAGCTGAGGCGAAAGTGAGTTCCAGATTCTCACCGCATTACCTGAAAAGGATTGGGCCATCGATCTTTCCTTCTTGAAAGTGGAAGGTTCAAGCAGTAATTTTCCGCATTATGTGATAGTCTAGAGCCTCCAGAGAGTTTCAGTTTATTCGCCAGGTAGCAAGGAGAGGCGGAGTGCAAGGCTTTGTGGGTGATAAAGGCAGTCTTGTAGATAGATCTTGCTTCGATGGGAAGCCAGCGGAGGGTGGATAGCATGGGTGTTATGTGGTCGCTTCTTTTGGCCCCATAAATGAAGCGAGCTGCTGAATGGAGAACAGATTTAATGGGGGACAGGTGGGATTTGGGGAGGCCAGTGAGTAGAGAATTGCAGTAGTCTAGTCTGGAGAGGACCAGCGATTGGACTAGGGTTTTAAGGTCTTGCTCCGGAAAGAAGCGACAAATTCCCCAAAGAAGGAGCAGTGGGTAACGAGCAGACTTTGCAATGGAGTTGATGTGGGAGATTAGATTGAGTTTTTTGTTGAGTATGACACCCAGGGATTTTGCGCTGTCGACAATGATGGGTTTATTGTTAAGTAGATTCAGCTGATCCATCCATGATTGAACCGGGGGAGGAGAGAGTGAGGAGGAATTCAGTTTTGGAGGGATTCAGAATCAGGTGATGTGTTCACATCCAGTTTTGAATGGAGTCCAGAGTAGAGCTTAGGGCGGAGTGATTGTGAGTGGAGGCAACCTTGAAGTAGATTTGAGTGTCGTCTGCGTAGAGATGATAGTGGACCCCGGATTTACTTAGGAGCTCTCCCAGTGGTTCTAAATAGAGATTGAACAGCGTGGGTGCAAGTATGGAGCCTTGAGGAACACCTTGACCTACCGCCGAAAGAGGTGAAAGACTGTTTGCTATTTTGATCATTTGGGATCTATCAGAGAGGAAGGAAGCAAACCATTTAAGCACAGTGCCCTCCATGCCCATTCTCTGTTGAAGAGTGTTGAGGAGAGTGTTGTGATTGACAGTGTCAAAGGCTGCAGAAAGGTCAAGGAGAATTAGAAGACAAGACCCTCCCGAATCGAGTATCCGCAGCGCGTCATCAATCACTTGCAGCAGGGCTGTTTCAGTGCTGCAGTTTTGGATGAAGCCGGACTGAAAATTGTCCAGAAGATCATTGTCCTTGATATGACGAGAGAGTTGTTTCTCTACACATCTTTCTGTGATCTTCGCAAGAAAGGGTAGGATAGTGATGGGGTGGAAGTTGTTAAGGTCATTCGCATCAGCAGTGGGTTTTTAAGCAGAGGGGTTACCTGCCCAGTTTTGAAGGGGACAGGAAGGGAGCCTTGACAGAGGGAGAGGTTGACTAGGGTGGTACAATAGGGAAGAGAATGGGTATAGAAGTCAATGGCAATGCACTAGGGATGGGGTCAAGAGAATAGATGGAGGGTTTTGTTTCGCGGATGCAATTGAGGAGGGCATCTTCAGAGATGGGGTCAAAGTTCTACCAAATGACTAGTGATTTGCGCTCCTCTGGAGGGATAGGATGAGCGACTTGATCCACCAGTGATTTCACTTTTTCGTCGAAGAATACAGCAAATTCGCTGATTTCTTTGTAGAATCCTCCAGCTTGGAGGTTGGGGGAGAGCAGTTAGTATTCTTGATGAGATCAAATAGTTTTTTGGGTCTATTTTTGGCTGAATCAAGGAGGGTTCTGAAGTGCGATGCTTTCCCAAGGAAGATGTGCTTGTGGTACTTGGATCTTGCTGAACGAAGCGTGGTCAAATTATCGGTGGAGGGCGCTTGCCTCCATTGTTTCTGCAGGAGTCTTAGGTGCTTCCTTTCTTCATTGAGGGATTTGTTGAACCAAGGTGCTGAGGGAATGGGCCTTTTCTTTTTGCTTTGGAGAGGAGCGACGTTATTGATTTCAACTGCAAGGACTGTGAGGCATTGGGAGGTGAGTTCGTCAACATCTATGTTTGGGTCTAGCCTTGGAAGTGACAGCAAAGCTGAGTCACAGAGGAAAACGGTGTCAATATTTTTAGTGTCACGGAACCAGGAGGTAGACCTCTTAGGTTGGCCAAGAGTTATAGAGTGTGCAAGGTGAAGAGAGAATGGGATGAGGAGGTGGTCAGTCCAGTCTACATGAATAGGGGTAGCGATAGAAAGCATGCCTGCTTTAGAAATAACAAGGTCCAGGATTGAGCCCGTGGAGTGTGTTGATTCTGTGCAGTGTTGGATAAAATCTTTTGCAGAGAGGAAGATGGCCAGTGAATTTGCGGAAGAGTCTTGCGGTAAACCCCAGTGGAGATTGAAGTCACCCACGAAGGTCTGATTGTCACTTTGTGAGTATTGGTCGCTGAAGAAGTAAGTGAGTTCCTCCATAAACGAAGGGCCACTGCCAGGTGGGCGGTAAATGGCATGGAATCTGAGGAGTGAGTGGTGGTGTAGTTGAAGCTCAAGAGATAGGCATTCAAAAGTGCGGAAGGAGCTGATAGGAAAAGCCTTAAGTTGAAGCTAGTTTCTAAAGATGACTGCAACACCTCCCCAAACTTTGTCAGTTCTGTCATTTCTAAAAATAGAATAGCCTGTGGGTAATAGGAGATCAAACAAGGAGTGAGAGGCATAGTTGAACCAGGTCTCTGTGAGGAAGAGCATGTCAATATTATGAAAGGTTTGTGTTTTCTTGCAGATCTGAAGTTGTGGAGCAGACAGCACAGCTCTGTCAAGACTGTTTTGGTGACGGGGGCACTTGGGCTATGAAGAGTGATAGGGATATTGTACTCAGACACGGGCGGGTTTAGGTGGATGCTTGGCTCTGACAGAGGAGATGGTCGGAATAGTGTAGATGGTTGGGTTACTCAGAGATGCAAGTTGAGGAAAGGTGGCGTTCAAGGGTTTGTGTGGATAAACGATGGTTGCAGACGACTGGCTATGCTTGGCTATACTGGGGTGTGGGGGATAGGTGCATCTCGTGGGAAGGTGAGAGTTTTCCAGAGGAGTAGAGGTGTAAGGAAAAGTGGAGATCATGGAGCTTAAAAGTGAAATGGTAGCTACAAGATGGGAGATGGAGGTGTTAGGAGAGCCTAGCTTATTTTCCAGAGAGAGTAGGGCAGAGCATGGAAGGTTGTATGGCTCAATAGAAACAGGAGGGGGTGAAATTGGTGGTGAAGACAGGGCAGGAGGAGGACAGGAGGAGAGTTGAGGTCTAGGGTTCATAGGTGGGGAAAAGTAGAGGTGCAGGGCGGGTTGTCTTTGTTGGCGTTGCAAGAAGGAAAGGAATTAAGGACAAATTTAGGGGGAGATGGGTGCGGCTCAAGGCAGTGGGGTAGAAGGTATGGGGAGAACTGTGTGGAATCATAGGGAAGTGGGAGGTTAGGGCGGAAAGGAGGGGTGGTGGTTGGAGAGGTCCTGTCAGCTAGGCGAGGTGGCTGTGAGGGAACGGGCATCTGGCAGAGCGAGGGGCGTTGGGAGAAGGGGAAGTTGAAGAAAGGAAATGGTTATGCTGGGACCAAGGGAGGGAAATGGAAAGGGTTACCAAGGGGAGAGAGGGGGTAGACATAGAATAAACAAGCCGCCCTGCTGCCCCGCACAATGCCCGCAGTCCCCACTCATACCTCATAAGAAGGGCTGTAGCAGCAACAGTCGCCTCCCATTGGCATGTGAGAGCTGCACGGCTCATAGCATCAAGAAAGACTGCAGAAGCCTGCCACCTCATGGCCATTGCATGTGCCACAGCTGAACACAGAACAGCCTGTACATGAAAGCCCCCAGAACAGAGCCCTCATGCTGCCCAGTGAGCATCACATGGCAACCTCTTGTGCAATATATAAAGGAAGACAGCACCGACAACTACACCTAGCTGCCACACACCCACACCTTGACTGCCCTGAGTAACAAGGAGCCTGTGATGCCACCCTCCCCCCACCATAAGCAGCACCACTGAGAGGCAGTAGAAGAGGTTCCATTGCCCCTAAAACACAGCATCTACAGTGCAGGGATCAAACCGCACCCGGGGTTCAAGGACAATCAGTAATTGAGTGGGCAGAGCGCTGTGTGCCCCCAAGGGGATGTCGCCTAAACATCAAAATGAAACATGCCCAATAGTGCAGTAAAAGGAAGGAACAGCCTCCAATGTCAAAAAGACCTCACCATTCACTGAGGGGAAAGCCAGACTGTAGAGAGCATCCTGTGAAGACTGGGGCCCACCAGCACTGCACATAGCCCCACACATGCATCTTCACCCTTATATGGCTCTGCAGTCGTTGTAAGCCAGCCCAGCACCGGAACAGCAGCCACAGTGCCCCTAGTGATGGTGCACAACACTGCACTTCAACACAGCTTGCACCACGCCCGCAGCATGAGGAAGGCTGCTGTGGCTCGGTGAAGTCATCTGCACTGTCAGCGGAGCCAAGGCGGTGTAGGAGAAGTCCACTCACCCCACGACATAGACTAGCTGCTTTTGCCAGAATGCAACACCCAGTGCAGCAATAAACAAAGCACTGTCCCATCCAAGAAGGCAAGAGGATCAAAAGCTGCCAAGCCCCACGAAGGTGCAAAGAGTATGTGCGCTGCGTGCAAACCCCCCAGGTCTGATACCACCACAAGCGAAGAAAAGGTGCCACAAGCCCCTGGTGGTGAACGGCCACCACCGCAAGAAAGAGGAGCAAGCACGCCAAGCGCCAGAAGAGGCCACCACGAAGGACCAAGAGCGAGGAGTTCCGAGGTGAGCTGATGCAGGCACCTAGAAGCTGACAACACGAGCAGGCACCCAGAAGAGGGAAACCTCTTCAGATGGGGGGAAGCAATGCTGACGGCAGCAGGGAGATCCTCTACATCTCCACCATGGCAACGAAGCCCCGCAGTCGGCTGGAGACAGCACACAGTGTCCTCCCTCACACAGGCAAGAGGAGAGTCGCACACTCCACATGGCAAGCCGCCACCAGGCGACATGTGGCGACATGTGGCCGGACGCCACAGTCACACCGCCAGCATGGAGAACATTACTCGGAGTGACCAACTCCGCCACGCATTCCCGGGAGAAGGCAGGATCAAGTGCCACGATGGTGCAGCCTCGAGACGCAAGCACGGCGCCCTCGAATGAAGAGAAGAGGAGCACCACGAAGTCCCTGAGGCGGGAATGGTGCCTGGGAAAGATCTCCAAGAGGAAGAAGCTAGTCCTACTGACAGGACAAACCTGTGACAGGTCCGCAGAAAAGTGAAGACCATCCCAAGAACTGGACGAGACCGGTGAGATGTCCATGTGGCGCAATCATGAGACATGTGGTGAGACGCCACATCCAAGTGAGGACCTTGTTGGGAGGGAGAAAAGAGAGTGGCATGAAGCTAATCTGCAAAGGAAGGAAGAACAGTGACTCAATGCCACAGGGCAGACAACCACCACAGACGCGCAGGAGAAAAAAGAGCAGAGCGACAGGACAGAGAACACGTGCCACCACAAGATGAGCTCACCCAGAGACACCAGACAGTCATCAAGTCAGACCGATGTCCCTGGAGACAGCCCAATGGGAGAACCAAACGTAAACCGCAGCTAGCGCAAACCGCATCTCTTTCCAACGATTCCCAGTGTGACCGTCCAGTCCCTGAGCCAGACGACATCCCTGGAGACCACCCAATGGGAGAACCAAATGTAAGCCACAGCCAGCAAGAACCGCGTCTCTCCAAGTCGGGCGTTATCCCTGCTCTTCACCGCAGATGCCAAGGTGAAGAACAGCCTCAGCAAGACGAAGACACGGGCTGCGAAGTCCCTCCAGTACTCTTCACTTCAAGAGGTCACCCTAGGCAAGAGATCTCCGCCTGTTGCCCAACTGAAGGAAAATCACTGTTTTGTCATTGTCATCCAGGTGCATCATCACCAAGGAGCATCGCACCACCAGAGTGGATCCCCTACACTCTAGACAACCGGAGTTCAATGAGGCGAGCCACCCAGGAACCTTCTGTGTGCCCCTGTCAATCTGAAGCCTGTCGAGGTAGAGCATACCTGACCATTGGAATATTCACCCTTGGGGTTACACTAGACTTGGCTGTGGCCCTGTGGGGAGTTCCGCAGTAATCCCTCAGCGCGGCCTTCGAAAATGCCCTCACAGCCCATGCGGTCATGTGGCAATCCAGGGGCAAGGGCCTCATTGGAATTCCTGTGAGAGGGGAATCCAAACAGGAGAGATGCGTCAGCAGCAGCTCCACGACAGGCACGGGAAGCATGAAGGTCACAGTCAAAGACTGGTCACCCAAAGACCCTCAGAAGAAGGCACCGAACCTGAGTCCTGACGGCAAGACCGTCTAGACCAGTGGTTCCCAAACTTTTTTGACCTGTGGCTCCCTTGACCCAATCGGCAGTTGGCCGTGGCTCCCCACCATTTTTTTACTGGTCGGTGGGTGGTATGTACCTCCTGTTATCTTCCTTAAAGTAATTGGTACGCAATGAAGGTATTATAATGGTTGGAATGCTTGAATTATCAATCTCATCCCCTGGCAATCACTTTGGCTGCATCCCAATCCATCGTTTTTTCCCCAACAGAGTGCTTGGTCCCAAATCCTTATTTATGCCAGCTGCTGCTTTCAGTAGCTTTTGGTACTGAGACCCGCTCTGAGAAAATGGAACATTGAGTTTGGTCTGTCGTAATCAGTATCCCCAGCCTTATTTTTACACTAAAAAGGTCTGTCCTTCCATATGTGTGCCCATCTATATCCAAACATATTCAACCATTTGCAAACCTATCCACCATATATCCTTCCGTCCATCATTTCACTCATCCATCCCTCCATCCACCCTTTCACTCATCCATCCATTATTCATCTACCCACCCTTTCACCCGATTCCATCCATCCACTCTTCCACCCAGCCACCCATTCACATTCACTTACTCATCCATTCACCCAGTCATTTATCCTTCCACCCGTTCAAGCTTTCAGTCATTCATCCTCCCTTTCTCTCTCCATCCCCCTTTCACTTATCCATCCATCTACCCACCCATTTACTCATCCATTCATGAATCCATCCATTGATCCTAAAACTCATCCATTCTTTCACTCATCCAACCATCCGTTCACTCATCCAGCCATCCGTTCTCTCATCCATCCACCCTTTCACTTCACTCATCTATCCATCTTTTTGTCCATCTACCCCCTTTCACTAACTCATCAATCCTTACATCCACCCTTTCACTCATCCATCCATTCACCATTTCACTTATCAATTCATCCATCCACCCATTCACTTGCCCATCATCTACCCTTTCATTCATCCATCCATCCATCCATCCTTTCACACACCCATCCACCAATTCACTCGCCCATCAGCTGCCCTTTCACTCATCCATCCATCCTTTCACACACCCATCCACACTTTTACCCATCCATCTACCCTTCCACCCATACATCCATCTATTTACCTTTTCTCTCATCCATACTTCCACTCATTCACTCATCCATCCATCCTTTCTTTCATTATCTATCCATTCCCCCCTTTCATTCATGCATTCATCCTTTCAGTAATCCATCCAGCCATTCAGACATTCCTTCACTTATTTACTCACCCACCTTTTCACATTATGAGCTGAGCCTTTGTCTGCAGAGTTGCAGGCAGAAGAGGCCTATCAAGAACGAACTACAGCAAGGGGTAGGGTGGTGGAGAGTTCACTATGCCCCTGCACATAGGCAGACTGAAAACGTAAAAGTCATGCATGATGCTTAGTGCCAGGATGTGAGGTGACTGTAACTTGGTGTTGTTTCCAGGACTTTAAGCGGTGTAAAAAAACTGTGGGGTCTCTTCAAAGGGGGTGTTAGATGTAATTAAGAGCGCAGTTTAAAACACCTAGGCTAAAAATCTGCACTTAGCATAGTGTTGCGCCCGACTGGTATTATGTTGTTTCTGTCATTGCATCCAGATATATAATACAGCAAGTATCATTACACCAACAACAGGCCAGGACTATTGGCTTTGTCAATGGTTGCTAGTTCCTTAAAATAAAAAAGCAGCAACCATGGCTTTGTTGAATATAATATTGAAAATACTTCTGTTCTAAATGACGAGACAGTGAAAGAACGATAACCCGTTTTTTTAACTTGTTTCACAGGCTTCTTTAAATGAAGTGTTCTCTAACGTTGCAGCATGGGCGTTTCACTTTTTATCAAACAGAATGCCCTTCTGTACACTGAAGCAGGAGGAGGCCACCACATGCGTTAACACCCCAGACTGCCCCATTGTCATTGAGTAAGTGGCAATCAGCCCCAGACAGAATTTCAGTGGGCGGGAGGGGCTGCACTTGTGCTCCTGGAGGAGTGCGAGGCGGCTCCATCAGCGGGGCTGAGGCCTCTCACAGGGAGCAGCGCTGCTCCCTGTGATGGCCAAAATTACAGTCAAAAGGCGTAGGGACGGTCCGTGGAATTTACAGACGGTTGGTCACCCTAGTGTCCCCTGGCACCTCATTACGGCGCACTGGGGTGCCACGGCACACAGTTTGGGAGCCACAGGTCTAGACGGCGACACCTCCCTCTGCGCCTACTTAAGCGACTTGGCTGTGAGTCCTGTTGGCAGTTACTCAGTGATGCCTACGCGCGGCTTACACGAAGCCCGCACAGTCCACATGGTCCCATGGCAGCCTGGCAGGAAGGCCCTCCAGGTGGCACCAGTGAGAGAGGAGTCCAGGCAAGAGAGGCAATTCTGAAGTTGCTCGGCTGTCAGGAGCTCGAAAGACCATCAAGCACGTTGCCTCACACACCAAGATCATCCCAAACAGCTGTAGGTTTGTCGTCCACCGTAACGTGAGCGCCTGCGAGATCTCTAGAGTGGACTCCACCACCGCTCCAGATTCACCAATGTTTGAACTTTGTAATAGACTCCAACACCGCAAGACCAGGCCGGTCTGAAGTACATCGCCAAGGCAGACTAAAGCATCTTGACCATGCGGTTTGAAGCTCCAGCGCTGCCTGGCGGAAGGCCTGAAGAGACTTGTTTGGTGCTATGTGTTGTTTATTTGTTTTCTTACAGATTGGACTTCTGTTTGTTTCTTTTCATTAAAGTTTGGGAGGGATGTAGTGTCCGTCTGGACACATTCTAGTGTTTCGCCCTGTTAAGCACACAGTAACACGCACCCACCCATCACAGGCGTCACCAGTCAGGTGCCCCTGTAAATAAAAGGGGCCAGGCGCACGTGCCCTCGGCCACTTACCAGTACTCTATCACTGTGTGTTGTGTGGTTATTCGTCTAGCATGTGGGCCTAGGGCCCAGACACCACAGGGTCGTTCTCAGGAGGAGAGGTTACTTGAACGGTTTTACGTGGTGGGCAGGGCCAGTCTATGGACCTGCTTGTTCACAGGAATGCTGCACGTTTCTCAGTCACATATTTCCGAAAATTATTTACAAGCATTAATTCCAAAATGTATGCAATTAAAGCCCACTGTTTCTTTTCTCTTATTCCTTGGTTGGGGCTATTTCATTTTAAGCTTTTTGTGGTGACGCAGAAGCACGAATATTAATTCAATGCATTTTGTGAAACTCTTCATTTTTTAAATGTCTTCGGAGGACGAACAGGTTGTTTCACCTCTCATGACTTAAATTATAGCCGGCTACGGGAACACATCCTGGAGAGGTCTGGCTGCACTTGCACTCAGAATTGACTTTTTAAAGGCACTTTGGCTTGCAGAGTAATTGTACAAACAGTAGGGAGCATTAAGATTATATAAAGGCTATTAGAGTTGCCTTATAGTGTTGGATAGTTCCCGAATAAAACATTTTCTTAACTACATGACCTGTTTTACAATTTACCGCATAGGATTGTTTTGCAGCCTGTTCATAGACGGCACTGCCTCATTCTGCAGTGTGTAGCGCCACTGTGTGGCAGAAGTAAGCGTTTGCCAAGTAAAAAATAAAACGAAATTGTTGTTTTGTGGTGCAGGAGCCGAGAGGTATAAATGTAACAGCGAAATGTCCTAAATGTTAAATGTATATGTGTGTATCTGTTTTGGAAAAACAAAAATAATAATAAAAATATATTACAAAAAAAAAAAAAGAACCAATGGAATGAAAATAACAAAAACGACAATATTCACAAACATTTACAACATATCCAAAACCTTTTCTACTAACATACTTTTTCCGGGTGCTAGTACATTGTAATGTATGTTTGTGTCATCCGAAAAAGATGGAGTCTAACTGCCAGGGAAAAAAGTCATTTCCTCTCTCTGTGGGAGTTGCTGCTTAGCTTGTGGGCCTTCCTGTGTGTTCCTAATGGTCTTACAGGACACTGCTCGGGTATCACCTGTGGGCTTCATGCCTGGTCTCTCTCCATGCTCTTCACCTGCCTGTGGATGGATGCCCTTATTTTTTAATTTGGGTTCTTGTATCATTTGTTTGTTGGATGTCTACTCCCATGGTGGATTATTAAAAGCCCCTTACGCTGCTGGTGCGTCACTTTTTATGACGCTCCAGCGGCACAGAGTGCAGACCCATAACGACAAGGCCACGCAAAGTCACTTTGCATGGCTTTTCATGGCATCTTAGATATGGTGTAAGACAACCCAGCGCAAATCGCTGCGTCGCCTTACACTGCTTTCGGGGCGTTCCATGGGCATTGCAGTGGGTTTTCCCATATAACCATCATGGGCTTTGACACATTCCCAGATTTACAGGGATCTGAAAACCTGGGAATGCGTCAAAACTGGGCGCCATTTCTCCCAGTTTTTTCCTCTTTACATGTGTGTTCAATCCTGCCAACAAAGAAGACACCTGGAGCTAGGGTGCCTGCCTTGGTGTGACGCACCAAATTGTTCATCGGCGCAGACAGAAAGGATAGGAATGCACTGTATTTTGTAAATACAGTGCATTCCTGCACTTCCTAATTAGCGTACGACTTGCATCGCTGCCCTATGCAATTCATTGTAAATGAGGCCCATGGTGTATTGTGCTCTTGCCTGCTGGTATTGGAGGGGCATATTTATGGAAGGCTTGCATCACGTTTACACCATGCAAAGTGGTCATTGCGTGATGCAAGCATCCAAGTCCGATTTATGAAGCCACTCAAAGCCACATTGCATGGCTTTAAATGGCTTCATAAATCTGGAGTAAGGCAGAGCAGCGCAAATCGATGCATTGCCTTACTCTTCACTATGGATGAATTCCATGGGCATTGCGGTGGGTGTTCCCATGCATCTTCCATGTTTTTTTTTTACACATGCCCAGATTTACAAGGACTTGTAAATCTGGGAATGCTCCAAAATCTTATGCCACCCCAGGAGAGGCGTAACAAGGAGAAACTTTAACACAACAGTCAGGAGACAGAGCTAACCAAGTTCGAGATAAAGTAAACTAACCTACCACATTATTCACCCTCCAATGTCGCATACCATTGTCTTAGGGATTCGGCATCTGTAGTACCACACAAAACAGACTGGGAAGCAATAGTCAGGCAGAACCATTCACTTCCTCCCAAATGCCAAGAAGGCATCACTCTGATTTGGAGGGGCACGAGTGGACAAAAAAAGATTATAAGGTGAGAGGTAAGGGCGAGGTCACATACAAGGCGGATTATCCTGAAATGCTTTCCTAACAGACCCGTTCCAAGTTCTCCAACAAGATGAAAAGGACCAACTGGGAAAGGTAAGAAATAAACCTAATTGTTAAAAACGGTTTGTCTACGTGGGGGTCTAAAAATCTGCATAGTCGCTTACAAAGATATACCCAGCATCTAATGTAGCAAAGAGAAAAGTGAACGGCTCTGCTGGAAGGGGATAGGTCGAGCTTTTTATTCACGGCGACCACCATTGGGAGCTGAGCGTGGGTGGCGACAAAGTACGCTAGCAAATCTTAGCCCGTAACTCTAGAGAGGATCAATAGGGCCTCCCCATTAAATACAGCACTTGCAGTCAGCTTGATTGACTCCGGAGGATCAAGCGTCGCCAAACGAAGCAATCTCAGCCCCGTTCGTTGGTCTACAACCCTCAGCATCAAACACCACCTTACCTACATTAGAGATCTTCGTTCCTCTTGGCCGCCGGTCTGTTCACGTGGGGTCGGTTCTAAACGCCAACAGGAGCCTTTATCACCTTACCAGCCGGAAGATCCGCCACAGCAGCAATCCCATAGGACATTATTTAACAAGTAAAACAAGTGCGGTACAGCAATGTCAGCCGCGTGTTTATTTTTGTATTGCGCTTTCACTTTAAGTGAAAGCGCAATGTGAAAATAAACATGCGGCTGACTTTGCCAAAGCCGAAAGCAGAGAAAAAAGTGCCTACCGACTAATGAAGGAGAGAGTGTTACGCTGCTAGTAAACGATCCAGTCCAGGTGGGCGGGGTCAAAAGGAGACAAGGCGGCGACAAGGAGGGACTAAGAAGCCTCCTTTACAATCAGAAGCTAGCGTTTTGCATGGAATGTGACGCAACCCAATTAAAAAGATAGGCGGGGCTTCAAGTTCCCTTCTGAAACCGGATTCATTTCAAGAAGCTCTCGAATGCCGAGAGCAGCGCATGTGCACTGCTATCGTCAGCCGAGACCTGAAAACAACTGAGTCCATGCTGTCTGAGGCAGTGCCAACATTTTAGAATGTGCTATGAAGGTGGTGAAATTCTAGAGTCCAGGCAGCTGGGTCATGCCACACAGAAATGAGTGCCTCTAACTTGGGAAACGACGTTAGGATCTGTAAGAATATTCAAAGGCATGATGAGTTGGACTGGGCTTGGCAAGGAATTGCTGGGGGGTGCACTACTGGACTGTCTAAAGATAAGCCCTATGGCAAGATGCCATTCTTAGCATGCCTTGCATTTGTGAAGACTGAAATTGCCTAGTTGTCTGACCTTCTCTAAGAATGAGAGTCAGGCCAGGGACTAACAATAATGTTTTTAATTTGCATATTATCTCTTCATCACAGATAGGAAATGTTTACTATGGGCCCAGATCAGGGAGAGGTGGAGCCCTAACACCCTAAAGACAAGCCACCCTTGATCCTGAGAGTGTTTTGTTCATACCCTCTTTGATAGTCCTGCTCTTCCAGGTCTTCGATGCGTGATTGGTCATTGCTGCAAGTAGTGGCTACCTCTGCTGCTCGCTGCGCTCATCTGATGAGTTCTCTCTTTTTGGTTCTGTAGTGACTCTTCTGTGGTCCTGGGTCCTTGTTGGACCTTAGGGCATAGGATGCCATGGGAGTGCTTTTTCTGATTGCTGCACCATTTTTCGTTGAGTGTGGTGGTTCTGGATTCTTTGGTTCCTCCCCATTTGTTCCCTGTTTGGGTGGAAGCTCGAGTTTCCCTGGGCTTATTTTGCCTCCTGTTGCATACCTTGTTGATGCCTTGGGCTGTCTTTCCCTCCTTTGTTTGACAGAGGGCAGGAGCTGCATCTGCTCTTGTCCGATTCTTGCCTCAGGTTCTCCAATACTTCACAGTCCACTTGCTTTGTGTTCTGGAGGTCCTGTACTTGTCTGCCTTCACCTCTGAACTGTGTGTAGGCATACCTTGGTGCATGGCATGTATGTGTTTCGTCTTTTTGGCTTATCTACTTCAGTGGTATGCTAGGTCCTACTCTTTGTGTAGAGTGTAATTCGCCTCAGGTCTTCTTGTTCTTTTTTTTAACCTGATATGTCTCTTCCTTTTGGCTGTGTCTTCTCCTTCTGTGTTGGACATTGATCTGTTGCCTTGTTTGTGACTGTTGGCTGTTTCTGGCTTTCCCCTTGCTTTGCCTTTGGTAAAATGCGTGGACTTGTGTTCTCTTGTATCAGGTTTTGGGTGTGGCATTGTGCCTGTTTGTGATCCTCCCCTGTGAATTTAAAGGTGCTTGTGGTTAGATTTATTTTGGTAGTCTGTCTCCTGTCATGGATCTGGTCCTTCTTGTTTGACGTTACTATGCTTGCCTCCCTCATGGTGGTGGGGTTTTGTGACATTCTCAACTTTGGGCTCTTGCTTCTGCTTCAGCTGGGAAGTGCCTGGTTCGCTGGAGGGTCTTTGTGCTAGTATGCATTGGTCCCTTCTGACCATTTCCAATAATTGCTGGCTGCGTGTTAGTGCAGCTGCCTTTTTCTTCCTTGGCTCTCGTGGTGGCTCTTGTGGGTTGATTTTGTGGGCGTTCTCTAGTTTTAGATCCCTGCTCCACTGAGTGCACAGGTTGCCTCATCTGCCTCTGGAGCTTCTAGTGCTTGTTGGCTTTCTGTGGCACTGGCACTTGGGCTTTGGTGACCTTCTGGGTTTGGGACTTCCCTTCCTGGCTTGCTACCTTGGCGGCTGATCAATACTGGTCCTGCCTGCTTTGGTATATCCTCAAGATGTAAGCACTGGCGTGAGGAAGTGATGAACAGCTAATGCTTCAATTACTTACTGAGAATCCCATGGCTCTGATTCTGCTTCCTCCTCCTGGTCCTTACAACCCTCCCACAGTTCCTTGCTGGTTGTTCAGCTTCAATCACAGTCTGCTTGCCGCTTTTGTAGTCACCTCAGGTTGCTGGTAGTGGTGGTCCGTTGTAGGATGGGAAGAAGTTTTCTTTTTTTAGGTAGGTGACATGATGCCTGTCTCCAGGGTGTGAACATACCTCATGACGTAAGGACTGGGGCAAGGTAGCAGAATCAAAGTAATGTGATTACCAGTAAGTAATCAAAGCCATAACTGAACTGAAATTGGGATGATTCTTGGGAGTTGCTCAATCGAGATTGACCGTTGTGAGTGGTCTTGAAACAAGAACCTATGCCCACACTTCCCTTCGTTGAACCCCAAATGTGTTGCCTGGAGCAGGAGGTAACTTCAAGCCCAGCTCTCTACTTATCATACTGTGTACCCGTGTCCCATGCACACACTGGCGTAACGAAAAGTAAGGGGACCTCCCTGCACGGTACTTAGTGGGGCCCCCTCCGGGCTCAATCAGGAGTTCTCCCGGCCAGAGTTCAGTCCCGAGGGGGGCCCTTGGAGCTAGGGCCCCCACCCCGCACCGCGTGGGCTGCGGGGGCCTGTGTTACGCCCCTGCATGCACAGATCCTGGATATCAGGGCCCATGAATAATGAGAAGTATACAAAAGCAGTGTCTCACGTAGCAACCTTTCCGCATATGTGGCTGCAGAATACCTCCCACGTGTGTAGCATAAAATTACACTTGCGTGTGGAGCCATGAGCATATGACACATTTTTGCCACTTAGAATGAAGGGGCCCAGTGGTGGTTCTGTTGAACTCATACAAATGCCTAAACTACTTCAGCCTTCTTTCAGCAGTCAATATGCTTGTCATCTACATCTATGCTCCAGCTAAATCCGCCCGATTCCATCATCGCAGTGTAACACTAGTGATGATAAGCTGCTATTTCAGGTGACATGCTGGCACAATGACAGTGCCTTGTTAGATTAGACAAATATACAATTACGAATAGTGATGCACTGTCAGGGAGGCCCCCAACATGCTAAATGCTTAGGTGGATATCCACAAAATGTGTATGGCAAGTCATTTCATCAGGTGAGAATGTCGCCTTCTGTGTTCCTTCAGGAGTTGACCGACATCTTCATGCTACTGGCCTTAAACAAATTCACAACACAAAACAGTCACTCCCTGTGAGGGTTCCTACTGTTCCCTGTCACTGACCTTCTTCATTATGGATGCTAAAGGCCTAGTTGCATGGGAGTTTACTGGGGATTACATCCCCAGTAGTTTTCTGCCACTGAAACTTTATTTGGACATGCCTGTCTATGCTCTCATAGCGTGCTGAGTAATGAGACAACTCTTAACAGAGAGCTGCATTTTACAAAGTTCATATTCAGTTGTGTGATACCCTTGTTGTGCTGCGACTGCCTTGAAAATATCTTTCATCCTTTTCCAAGTTGTCTTTTGCTGCTTGCTGAGTATGTTTGTTTGCAGAAATGTGATTACCGGGTTGAATCTCCGTACAATCAGTGGTTCTGCCTTCCTAGTCTGATACTTGAAAGGTCAAGTCAAGTGGATCTGTGTTGGAACCTGTTATGTCTGGCAGAATGACCTGCATTTGTCAGTGGTGATCTTGCAGGATTTCACCAGATCAAGTATTTCCTGAGGACAGTATCACAACTGGTAACAACGAGAACGAGACACCTATGTTATTTTGTCTAGCTCCTGTGTGTGTTTTGTGGAGCACAGATGGCTTTGCTTGTGTTCTGCTGTCTTAGTGTGGGCTTGTATCATCCATAACTGGTTCCATTGCTTGTGTGGATGTTGTAATGTGTCTGGGTAGTCTTGTGTCAAATCCGCATGTGGGTACTTGTGATGTGTTTGGCGTAGATCATGATTCCTGAGCAATTTGTAACCCACTCAGGTTTGATATACTGTTTTGAGATCGATAAATACGATAGCAATGTACATGCATAGCAGCGGCAGTACCAATAAATGCAATATCCATGCACGCACAATGATGTCAATACCAGTAAATGCAATACCTATGTACACCATAATGTATGCAAGCATAGTGAAGTTAATCTCAGTGAATGCAATGTTGATGTAGAATGTAGCTGTACGTATAATAATGAGACTATTGGTAAATATGACATCAATGACCGCCATGTTACACATGCACTCACTCACAAACTCGTATCATTGCTGAAGATTCCTCCGAGATGCCCTCCTCATCAACTCCAAGTCAGAGATTCGTGGTCAGACAGGCCCTGCGACCCAAACCCAAGCCTATCGACTGACAGGTCACAGGTGGGGTTACATTTAGCCCAAAGACAAACACACACCCAGGGAAAACCCTGATCGATCCCACAGATAGGTAGTCACCCCACAAACAGACCTGAGAAGATTAGCCCCAATAAAACACGTTTGGACAAAGGCACGAATTCCCAAATTACCACAGAGTTAGATGTGACATGTAATTAGGAACACTCAGCCAATCAGGACACAACTTGTATTCCACACAGGGGTGATCACGCTCTCCCCACACCGGATATCTGGACACTCACACACTGGCCCACATTAGGTCTCCCCAAGATCGAGAGCCATCTGTGTCCCCTTCATCAGATGGCTGTACCTGTTGTTTATGACTATGATGCTTTTCAAAGAATGCCAAAGTGTTATATTGTACCCACAAAATGTATATATGTGTGGCCAAAACTTCTGTACTCCGAGACCGTCTTCAGACACGTCACTGTCGATACTCTCCCAGCATCTGCGATTAATTAAACCAACTTGTTCCTGTTTTGCTACACACCACTTGTCGTTTCATGGTAAATTTATATTCAAGCAACATTTTGGTGAGCCAGATAGTAGAGATTGGTTTATCGAGCTCAACTGCTGTCAAAGGAAGGACCCTGGCCTGAATGAATTCACATCTGCGCAAGGAGATCGGTGAGCAGATGCCACAATTGATTAGAAGTTCTACTGAATCCATGGGGCAGAGGTCCATTCAGATACAGCAGTCACAGGGTGAGAGACTACATCTGATCCTCAGTCCCAGTATGTGGCGTGTGGTAAAGTAGGGCAAGTGCATAGATCACTTTTGCTTCCCCCCCTCCCCCTCCCCGAGTCAGCACGCTAGAGAAAGCAAAGGTAGCTATAAAAAAAAATTCTCTTGAATCGTTGAGTGTGAGACAATCGGTACACCCACGGCCCTTGGTGGGTTATATAGGGACACTTATTTATTATGTTTAAACCGTTGAGCAATACACAACCGGTACACTCCCGGTTATATAGGGTCATCATCTGAATCTTATTTTTTAGTTAAAGGGAGTTATCTTAAGCAAAAAAGTCCACCCTTCACTTCTTTCAGGGACTGTCAGTGTTTCAGGGACTGTCAGTGTTAAGAAACTGACAGTCCCTGAAAGAAGTGAAGGGTGGACTTTTTTGCTTGGACCATTGGGCTTCCGGCAGTTGGTACGCACAACCCTTAGGTGTGACATACGGTGTAATTTGTACATTAGGGAACAATTCGGACCTTGATGAATAAGGTATAGCTTGTGTCTGGCCACAGACAGCGATGGTCATCAACTGTCCCTTTTTCTTCTGCACAAATCAATGCTATTTGTGTCTGTAGCGCCGATATTGACAGACTATTGAGCTCTCTTAGCTGCTTGTGTTACACGGAGCATCCCACTTTTGTAAATGCGCTGCCCGGGGTCTAAGGTTTCTTGGAAAAAGTAACCATTATTTTCTGACAAATCTTTTATCTTCTAGACTCTTTTAGATGTTTCCATTTAATGCCTTATTGATGTCATTGAGCTGTTGAAATTTTGAAAATTGTGCCTTATCTTTAAATGCTGTGTCATGTTATAGTAAGTTTATTCTTTTCATGAAATAATACCTATTTGTTCCATAAATCAGAATTCCATATTTCCTATTTCACTGCTGAAACTCAACTCGTATTGTTCTGATCTAACCATTATACTTTATTACAGGTTGTTATTATCTCATTGCATTTGTCTTTGTCAAATTGTGAAACATTTGAGCTTGTAAAAAGTAGATTGTTTCTGGTACAATTCCAGGTACAGAGTTTCCCCACAATTAGAGTTGAATTTGTAATAATTTAAAATCCTTAGACAATCAAATGTTTATAAATTCCTTAAAAATAGTTCCCTAATCCACATTGGAGACTCCACTCGACCATATGCAAGCTAGGTTCCACACACAGGCACGAAAACTAGGAAAACATTGCCTCGAGTGGCACACCCCTAACCAAGCATACTAATTTCCCTGGCCTGAGTGGGGAAATTTCAAAACCAACATTGTAGAGCACACAAAGACACACATACAGGCCAGAAGAGGGCTAAATGAGAAGGCCTTCTTGAACTATGGGACAAGGGCAGGGTAACCCCCGGCTTGCAACCCACCCAACCCCAGAGCTGGTGACATCTGAGAAATGGCTCCTCTGGGTCCAATAGCGAGGGCGCAAGTGCAAAGTGGGACCCGCCAATCCAGAGGGAACATGGGGGCACATGTCAGAGACCACCCAGGCACTCATAGCCTTGCTCACCCCATTGTCAGCCCTGGGCTGTCCTTAGGAGGGTCCCATAGTCTTGATGTTAATATGCGAAACACCATACCACTTTCTAGTGGATACAGGGGTGGCAAGTACATGCTTGCAAAAAGAAGCAGGCCCAATATCAAAGACTACTGCCAAAATATAGGGAATTTTGGGTTCTGTGGCCGAAGTCCCCCTCACAGAGCCCCTCGAGTTGGGAATTGGAAACCATGAGGTGTGGGAACAAATGCTGTATTAATCTTTCTCCCTGATCAATATATTAGGACGGGACCTATTGTCTAAGCTAAGAATTTCCATCCAGTTCACTGAGATTGGGACTATATCCCCTGAAAACTCTCCCCTAGTGCACAAGCCAGTTACGGTTCATACATTAAATGGATGCCAGCCAGTGTGGGTATTTAGATAGAATATCAAAAAATATTCCCTTACCAAAATATCGAGTTTTAAATATCAAGATATGGAAATATTGTCAGCAAGTATATCAATGTCAAGAATATTGAAATTAAGGTAAGTAATATCGAATCTTAAAATATTGAAGTCATAAATATCGTTTGCAAAAATATAGTTGTTTAAAGTATCGTTTTTTAATTAGTGTTATGTGTTTTATAATATATTTTAAATGTGAGATGTAATTTTTTTTGTGTAAGTATTGTTTATGCTTATAATATATGTGTTACATTTTTAGTAGTTTATGGCGCTTTTTAAGGAATCCCTAAAGACGTGGCTCTTCATCGAGGCCTACCCATAGACATGCTCTCGGACCTAGGATGATGTTTTCTGACTATGTTTTGGTTAGGCGCCTTGACGCCCGATGGGCTAAGTTGCGCGATATAAGTTTATCTCATCATCATCATCATCATAGTTATTCAATTAAATTAAATTACATTTTGTGATTTTTAGTTCTGTAGCAGGTTGTGGGTTTATAGGGGAATAGGGTGTGAAGTAATTTAATTATAATAAACTAACGATTATTTTTTATTTAATATTATTTATGTAATTGATATTTAATTGTTTTAAATGTGCTTTTAAAGTTTTTTGGGTCAATTTTATGTGTGGGTCTGTGTGGTTTAAATTGGTAAAGCATAGGGAGTAATGTATTTGTAATTATTCAATAATTAGTTGTTCATTAATATTAATGAATTCATTGATGATTAAATATGTTAATTGTGTAATAAATTTCTTTTAGGTGCGGGTTTTGGGTTTATAGGGGTAAAGAGTGGGGAGTAATACATTTTTTTAAATTTATAATTAGTTTAATACTACTAGTAATTTAATTGAAAATACATTTTAATTGTGTTGTTAGTCTAATTTTAGCTGCGGGTTTTGGAAATTATAGCGGTGAAGGGTGGGAAGTTAATTAATTTAAATGAATTATAATTTGGTTTTGAATTAATATTTGTTCAATTGATAATTAATTATGTTAATTGTGCAATGATTTATTTATTTATTTTAGAAGTGGGTTGTGGGTTTTGTAGGGGTATAGGGTGGGAAGAATTATTTTTTTAATCAATTCATATATTTAAAAAATGTATATTGTTAGTTTAATATTTAACTATGTTAATTGTGTGAATGTTTTGTTGAATTTTATGAGTGTGTTGTGTGTTTTGTGCGGGTATAATGTGGGAAGAGCATTAATTACCATCAATAATTAATATTTAATTCATGAAAATGAGTTTGTTGATGAATATTTAAATTAATACTGTAAATTATTTTTTAGGTGGAGTTGTGAGTTTTGTGGTGTTATAGGGTGGGAAGTAACTTAACTAAATGTATGTAATTTAAAAAAAAATGTGGGTAATAAATACATTCAAATTAAAAATATTTATTTGTATGGAAAATATTTTTGTATTTTATTTACAATAATATTTGTAGGTATTTGTGATATGTGTTTAGCATTGTAATATGTTTTTATTTTACCAATTTTTTAATATTAAATATTTCTTTTTATATACTCTGGGGGCCATTACCGCCTGCCACCCTAGCGATGCTGGGACCGCCCGCCAGTGGTGCGGCTGTCCCGCACTGGCGATTAGGATGCCACCGCCACCGTGATTACTCTGAGCCATATATCATCTCAAAATGTTTAGTTCCTCTGTGCCAATGCAAACTGGAACCAATCAGATGCTGTTCAGTTTTGGTCCCACCCCAAAAAAGATGGTACAGCTCAAACAGCTAGGCAACGTCCCTTCTGAATTGGAATGCAAGCAACCCCAGATTGGTTTCTACCTTCTTAGACCTCATCAATGACCGCATCTTGAGTTCTTTAGAGAGACTCACAATTAGTTGTGATCAATGAGATGATTCGTTTCCTTAAGTCTAATGCTGCCGCCAGAGAAGACGATGTGGGTGGACAGATGCAGTCGAACAGATCCTGTAGTTCGGCAGTGCTTAGAGGTGATGTCATAGCTGCTTCATCGGTTCAAGCACTGAAGATGTAGTCAGCTCGAACTGGGAAGTTTGTCTTCATGCAAAACATATTTTACAATCAGTAGATGCATCGCTTTGCAGTAGGACTGGTGCAGTCTCAAAGTTTTTAGCAGCTGTCGCATGTTTATTGATGCCTTGGGGGGCATCTCTAGTGGTAGGTCAAGTACTGTCTCCTACAAGCAGTCATTGCACCAGAAAAGGTGTCTCACTTCGTAAGCACTTAGGGCCATATGTATCAAGCAAAATTGCGATCGCAAATGCCGAAATTTGCTGAATTTCGGCATTTGCGATCGCAATTTTGCTTTGTGGTATGTATGAGACACATCTGCTTGCAAAATAAGGAATCGCAAAATTTGCGATTCCTTATTTTGCAATTGCATTTAAGGAATCGCAAATTTTGTGATTCCTCAAAGTGCAATTTGGCCTTAAGAAATCGCAAATTACCACCCACTTCAAGTTGGTGGTCATTTGCGATTTCTGTGAAAAATGCACTTTTTTGCATTTTTCAAAGTGAAATGTGAAGCACATACATGCCCTTAGGGCATGTATGTGCGACACATGTGCACCCATGCTAATTTCAGGGGTGCAACAGGGTGTCCTTTTGACATCCTTTCATCCTTGAAATTGCATTCACAATTTGCGATTCGCTAATTGCTAATCGTAAATTGAGAATGTTTTCCCATTCATTCCTATGGGCCTCTTGGCCAATAGGAATGAAAGGGGAGGTATTCCTTAATTGTGAATCGCAATTAAGGAATATGTAGGATTCTCAAAATGTATTGCAAATCCTACATACATAGCATTTTGCGATTCTCAAATAGCGATTCGCAAAAAATCGCTATTTGAGAATCGCAAAAAACCTTTTTGATACATATGACCCTTAATTAGCTAACTGATATTGACCTGTATTCGCTAAATACTGATAGTCATTCAAAACCCAAATAGAAGGCTAGGGTTTCTGTGCATTGACTCTCTGTTAGATATGCATATTCCATGTTGTTCTGTTGGTCTGGTTTATTTCTTTACTGGAAGAAAAACAAGAATGCCTCAGCCTATGATCAGAAGATTTAAAGGAAATCCACAAAATAAACTTGAGAACGGGGAATGGAAGAGTGAATGGATAAAGTCCAACCAAAGCTTCGAAACTGGTCATTAGCCCAGATTTGTGAAGAGGTGCAGCCGGAGGCCACGCTGACTTCCGAATTTCCTTGTGCAGAGCGTATCCCGGATGGCTACCGAATCCCCGGGGGTGCTCAGGTCCGAAGATGCGCCACAACGTCAATGCCTCCAAACTCCTCTTTCCACAGTGACAGAAAAGAAGGGCACTCAACGGTAGTGCTACCCAATTATGTATTTTGCAGAAAAGTGCGTAAGTAAAAATATTGTCACTGTATGTTGGCGCTTCAGGATCTGGTTGTAAGATCTCTGTGATGCATTGTGCAAGTAAGCCAGGGCTATTCTTATGTCCAATAGGCAATCGTTTAAACAAGAGTTGAAATTCATTGAATGAAAACACAGTTCGGTACTCACTTTCAGGTGCTATATTTTGACTGCATAACCCAATGGAAATGTCCAGGGTTGTCATATTTTTTAAGCCCTAGGTTTGTCATAAGAGCTGTGCTGTGACCATTTTGAACCACATAGGTATGAGTATGAGAGATTCCATTCCTATAGTCTGAGACTATTCTGTTTGATTTGGCAGGTTTTAAAATGAGAAAAAAGGAGTATTCATGGTTGAACTGCAAGGCGCTATAATGCCCTGATATTGGTACTGTTCTAATATGGCTTTTATGCCAGGCTTTGCTTCTGGCTTCAGAGGATATCGCACTTGTTTTTAAGGTTCACTGTTGAAAGGAATGACCTGTGAAATTAAATTGTTATCCCATCATCCTTAATTTCTATTCAATGCTGATTTTAGTTTCGCAGCCCACTCTCTTGCATAGATGTTACCAATGTCTTCAGGAACTAGGGCGGAAAAGGCTACTTTAATCACCTCCTCGCCGCAAGGCGCTTCCCTAATAAAGACTGGAGGCCAGTCATACTCTACAAGGATGATGTCACAGGAATCAGAGAAACACGTCCAGAATACTCCTTTAATTGTGCACAGTATATCACTGTCGATGTTTATTTTTACATCATAAACCCTATCTGGAGCATTTAGATGCCAATCTGGGTTTCTCGACTTGTATATATTCTTCAGTTGGTTTCACCTGAAGTAACCTCTGCTGTGCTGTCTAGGAGCACTAGTACCCAAGTCCCGTTCTGCATTAGAATCCCTAGATTGCGTGGCTAATCTTCCCGCTAATCCAGTTACTTTTTTCTTTTTAAAGTATGTCTGGGAGTCAGGACCTGTCTCTTCCTTCTTACACTTACCTCGGCTTCTTGCCCTGACTCACCTCTCTGCTTGCAATAGTCGTCTTTTCTGGGGTACTCACTCCATTCACCTTTCTCTGTCCGTTTACTGTCAGTTCTGAAAAAAAGGGAAGACCAGCTACCAGACTACTGATACCAATCTGATTTCGTGACGGTCCACCAAATTGTAACCACACCTGCTGGACTCCTGCTTTGACGGAGATCCAGTCCAGGTTTTCTGCTTCACCATCTGCTTCTTTTTAGATTCAGGTGAAATTATTTCATCGCATTTCACTTTGAGATGTCGGTAAACAGATGTGAATCCAGGGTATCTCGGCCCACAATATATATGTTTCGGATATTTGTTTTGGCAGCACCCATTTGCATTGCTGAATAGGAACTGCCTCCATTCTCTGGTGAATGGCCAAAGCTTTGGCTTCACCAGAGAATGGAGAATGATTGAGGAAACAGTCTCAAATGTCCCTATTCATTGTATTCCTAGATAAAGAGTTGGCCCTCCTCCTTGTTCATTTTGTATTTGTCTTAATACATTTGGGAAAACCGCTCATCAAGGCATACCATGCATACTGTAGTATACATGCAACAATACTTTCTCTGGTGCTGCACTCCTCGATATGTGGCACCATCGCAAGGGGAAGACATAGAGTAAGGATTTTATGTGGTCTTGGGTTGTTATGTGAAGCTACACTGCTTCTCACTGGTTAGTCTTATGAGCAATCAGAAGGCTATTTTGTCCCGTTTCATGGGCACCTTTCCCTTGATGGCGTTTATAGTCGTTTCACGGCAACCTACTTGTGTGCTGTAGGTCCTATGCGAACAACTGTGCTTTGTGTCAAATGTAATACATATTGTATCAGTTGCCTGCATACATTAACTGTATAATTGAATGCATCTACTGCGTCATTTAGGGTCGGACTTTCAGGATTTGAATAACGTGTATTGTATACCCAGCTGATATAGAGCAGTGCCTGTAGGAAAGTGCCCCTTGTTTGCATGGTTGCCCCCTTCTTTTTGCCTGAGTTAATGCTCCTTTGACTAAGTGTGCCCTAGGTTCTTGCCAACCAGGTACCCAGGGCCTACGTTCTGTCCCTAAATCTGTAGTGTTGTGTGGTGTATTTACTATGGGCACTGTATCGATCCTCCTATTTCTGACCCTTGTCTGGTTAATAATTAACTAGCAGCCATTCAACTGCACAGAAACCCGTTATCTGATTAGCCAAACAACGGCACAGAAGCCCGTTATCTGATTAGGTCATAGCGCATGCCATCTCATTAGGCAAACACTATTTCTCCAGCCCCCTAATAGGCATACGGTGTTCTCAAAACAAATCAAACCTACCACGACCTAGGAAATCCCCACAGCCATTGTTTTGATTTAGCCGAGAACTTCAGTAAAGAATGTGCGAACGACCAGTTCGTATGACATCCTTATTGACGTATTTATGTCCATCCTTACGTCAATCCCGGCACCTTTCAGGTATAAATAATACCGACATTGCCTTAAGCAAACACACGAGGTGGTGACAAGATTGGAGCAGCGAGACTAGCCGAGGAGCCCAGCTGACAGCGAAGCCCACAGACGCTGCCCCTCCTTTCTGACGCGCTGAGAGAGAGACGCTGCCTTTTCTCCTGCCGAGAAATCCAGCTCCGGCGCTTCCAAGCCGCCCTCGCAGGCAGCTGGAATATCAAGACCTGAGATAGAGATACCAGCCCTCCAGCCTTCTAAATCCCAGGTACTGAACTGAATCATCCTTTGTAGAGAATTCTTGAAGCAGACCCTTGGCAAAGCAAACTTAACTTAAACTGCTACTTATCTACTCCCGCCCACGTATTAGGCTTAGGTCAGGTACATTGGGGTAGGCGTAGTTAGAAGCACCAGTTGAGTACGATTAGTCAATGTATATATGTATGTATCTATTTTATCCATTTTAAGTATCATATGGCTAAAAAACCATATCAATGCTTTTACAGTATTATTTTATAATTCTGTTATTACTGTATGCACTTTACTTAACTATAAGTATTGCAATAATAGCGATTCATTTCTCTTGTATGAGAAAAGAGACTGATCAATAAATAACATCTTTTTATTGAACACGCCCATCTCTTCTTTTTCTCTACAATCTGGTGAAACTAAGAATGCACTGAACTGACTGAGTAAAATAAGTTGTCTTTTGTTTTCACACGACTCTAGAGATACACTCTTGATTAGGGGAGAGCAAAGTTGTCATGTTCTATGGTTGTCAGAAACTAAATCCCTTCTTGTCTATCCAGGGAGGTTAAACTCCTCCTTGTCTATTCGAGAAAGTTTCTAGTGAACTCTGAGCTAGCTGGCAAACATTAAACTTTAAGTCTAATATCGACAGTAGAAGACCTAGTTAACCTCTGTCCTACGTCTATACTATTGAAGATATTATTCCAATGCGCAGAGCCTATTGGGATAATAGGAACTACACTACATGGCGCCCAACGGTTTGGATAGGCGATAAATCTAACGTGAGACATTAGAGTAACTCAGTCGTGCTTTTTCACACAGACCCCTTTTTCCCCATAATACTCCAAAGACGTCTGGAGTGGGTGAAAGGTTAAATCCGCCAAACTTAGTAGGAGGAGACTCCTATGTATGGTTCTTGGTTTATTCAACGTTGAAGGATACACTGTTCCAAAATATTGTGCATCTAATCTTTGTTTCCATAGAAACCTGATCTGCAAATAAACAAAATCTTCTTGGCAGTAGAATGTCAGAAAATGAAGAAGAAAGGGAGACAGCTAGAATAGCAGCTGAACTCATAGCAGCTGACAATACTCTGCTGCAAACTGACCCGGAGGCAATACTCATCCCGGTCAACATAAGGAAATCTATAACTTTAAAACTTATAGAAAATGGTCTGACACCGAGAGGTGGTACAGTCATACTCGTAATTGAGGCACACGAATATCGGCAGACAGAGGTATTCTATTCATGGATAAACTTTCCAGCAGCAAACGCTGTAACAAAGGACTTCCACTATTACAAAATAGAGGAACCTCCTAATGAGTACACTCCTTTCGAGGAGGTGGAAATACCACTCAAATACCAAGAGCACCTGCTCTGGTTTAATGGCGCCCTAAAATTTAATAATCACATCACCAGGCTCGGTCCACTAGGTAGACCAGGAGCAACGTGGCCGGTCCTATCCGGATACACACCACATCCAGACATTGAAGGAATGTCTGCACCAGAACTTTTAGCACAGCTAAAACAATTAATTAAAATACATAGACAATTACTCCAATATGTAATGCGGACTTCAACAGTCCAACCAGCTATTAAAATTCCACAGCTGATCCCTCATCAGGGGAACACAAATAAAATTACACCACAGAACATCCAGTCCTGTCTAGGTAAAGTACCCGCAAAACGGGAACAAATTCCATTCTGGTTAGCACAAAAAATCACTCAAATAGAGGCGGTATTTCCAGATACCACCCTGGTCGAGAAACACAGGATTCTGACTATCTGTCTTCCAATGGGAATCGCACCACATGTGGAGGACTGTGACACTTGGGGTACAGTCTTTGCTTCCATTTACACAAAAACACATGGTGTTCCATCCATGTCAGTAATACCAGATGTGCTAAAACAAATTCAAGATGAATACGGTCCAGAACCTGCCTTAACTCTTGGTATGAAATTACTAAAAGACTTCAAGCAGGTCTCGGCAATATTATTAGCCAATATAAAGGGAGAAGCAGCAAATGTGGCGATCCGCCAGAGGTTAAAAGAGACAGATATAGCAGACCAACCATTCGAGATTGCCAGAATCATAGAAAAATCCTATGAAGAACTAGGAAGAGATAGTTTGGGTGGAAAACCGGTGAAACCCCAACTTATTGAAAAACCTGAAAAAGTATTTATTAAAAATAATCTAAACACTCAAAAAAAGAGCTGGGATGGAAATAAACAATCCAGTCCTAAAGAAAAAAGATTCCAGTCCAGAGGAAGGTCTCCTCGGCGGAGAGAAAGATCTCCGGACCAAGGACACAAGTCTCCCCAGAGGGAGCCCTCTGAGAAAAAATACAACCTTAGAAATAGGGATAATCTGAAGAAACCTGATAGATATCAAGATATTGATACACGTCCCTCTCAATCTTTTCAGACTTCCTTGCAGAAATCGGAAAGAAGAGGACGATCAGAACACAGGGAAGAGCACGTCAAGTCCAAAGACAAGGAACCTGCTCATCAAAATAAAAAATTACAGTTTCCAAAAAAGAAGGTAGCCAGTATTAAAGTAATCAACCATGCCGAGAATACTGAGGCCACAGCTGAAAAACGGAGAATGGGCTCAGACAATGCTAGACAGCGCAGCAGAAGTGAGCATAGCTCGCAAGATCCTTATGAATCATCTGGAGACAGTGGACACGAATTAATACATTCAGGTGGAAACTGCAGATACCAGAGTTAGCAAACCTCATAAAATATATGAAATAACATTGCGTATAGAGGGGGATAAGACTAGGAAAATAAGGGGTCTCTTTTGGGATAATCTCTCCAAGGGCTATGATATCCTTCTAGCTGAAAGAGACTGGCCACCAGAGTTTGTCAGGGAGTGCCCTCATGGCGAAGAAATAATTATGCCTGCCTTCTCAAATAATATTCCAATTCATAAAAAATATACACTTGCAAGAAAGTGGGCAGTAGCCCACGCTCCTGCATTATATAAAAACCATGTGGGATGGGATGAGGACTCTCCTCCTCACAAAATCCAGTTAAAATCACAACCTACTGCTCAGAGGCAGTACCCAATTAAGCAAGAAGCTAAAAAACGGGTAAAAGAGATCCTAGATCAACTTGAATACCAGGGGGTGATTGAAACTTGCACCTCACAAATGAATAATCCTTTGTTTCCTGTCTCCAAACCAGACAATTCATATCGTCTTGTTTTGGACTACAGACACCTTAACTCATGTTGCAAAACCTTTGCAGTACAAAACTCGCATAGTGCTGCACTAATGAATAACATAGTGCGCACAAAATACAAAACAACATTAGACATCTCTAATGGATTCTTCTGTCAAAACATTGCACCAGAAAGCAGATATTTGACCGCGTTCTCAATAAATGGCGCGCAAAAATGTTTTTGTCGTTTGCCCCAGGGGTTTAAGAACAGCCCAGGATTATTCTCAGCAAGAGTAACAGAGTTACTACAAATATATGATGATGAGGCATTATCTTATGTCGATGACATCTATCTAACAGATGATGACTTGGATACTCACTTGAAGAGAGTGAACACCATAATACTTGGGTTCGCAGCAGAGGGTTACAAATTCAACTTTAAAAAGTCAAGAATTGCCCATCTAACAGTCCTGTTTTTAGGATATGAACTATCAAGTGAAGGCAAAAGCCTGGCTGACAATTTCCGAGAGAAATGTGCTGTAATCCAAGCACCTAGAACACTAAAAAACTTACAATCAATTCTAGGTTTACTAAATTTCGGAAGAACTTACATTATAAATTATGCAGAGAGAGGTAAACCGCTCTATGATCTTATAAAACCAGATTTTAAAAGAATCAATTGGACTCAAAAACACACAGAAATTTTGAGATCTTTACAAACAGATATGTTAGTTAAAACAAAATTACAAACACGTGACAACACACGCAACCTTGTGATTCGAGTCATCCCAGGAAGATGCGGATTCACATACCTGACCTCTAATGAGGGAGAGAAGGTACCAATAGCATACAAATCACATTTGTACACTGAAGCTGAAAAAAGGTTCAGCATCAAGGAAAACATTGTTCATGCGGTTCAAACAGCTGTAGCAAAAGAAAAATACCAAGCAGACGGTAGACAGGTTACAGTCAGAACAGCAGAATCAGCTTTTGAGGCATTAACAACACCATGTAATTTACCGACAACGGCACTGAATCCAGAATGGATACAATGGGTAAATTCTGTTGCTACAGACAAAGTAAAATACTATTTTGACCCGGAAATGAAAGAATTAAAACATCTAGAATATGAGAGAGAATACCCTCTGCCAATCGACATTCTGCCTTTACGACAGTACGCCTGTATAATATATACAGACGGACATGCTCAACCCTCAGTTTGGGGAGAGCTGGCTTACAATGCCACATGCGAAATTGTAAAAGAAGTGTGGCGCGGAGGTAAATTAAGACCTCTACTTACAAAAACACACTCAGTAGAAAATAATTCAGAACAACAAACTGAAATAATAGCGTTAAAAATGGCGCTAGATAATGCCGATCGCGAATTCCCGACACTTATAGTGTGCGATTCGTATTACTGCGTCAAATCATACAATAACGATTTACAGAAATGGATTCAAAACGGTTACAAAGATGACACAGGTGCAACAATAAAGCAAAAAGTGCTTTGGGAACAAGTAGTTCATTTACGGAAAGAACTACCAAAAACTCACGTGATACATTCACTGAGTCATCAACGTGATGGCGTTCACGTTGCAGGGAATTAATTGGCTGAGACAGCCACAGCGGTAGCAACTAAATCGGCTTCCGTAGCTACAAAAAAGCGAGCAGTAAAATACATTGACGGTGAAACTGTGCTGGCAGTAAAAACGTCATCAAAAGGCGACTGCTCAGCATTACCGATCAACTATCCACTCAATTATACATACATAATCGATGCAAACTCAGTCCCTTTTGCTCGAATCCCTGGAGTGGGGGATAGAGTAATTCCAAACGAGGACAGGAGAGGCTTGTTAATAGCAGACGCACATATGGGTGAGGGTCTCAGACACCTTAAGCTAAAAGATTCTCTGGAAGAATTACAATCAGTGTACTGGTGGCCAGGCATGAGCCTGCATCATCACATTTTTGTAAAAAACTGCCCTGACTGCAATAGAGATCGCAGTGGCGAGAGAAACGGTTTAATATCATGGCGTTTCACTCCAGAAAGTATCAAATCGACAAAAAGAATAAAAACCCAGTATGAATAATGTGTCACATTAACATGTAAAGGCTATTTTCACTTATAATGTAGACCCCAACTCTCGACTGACGTCGGAACTGTTATACAAAGATTTGCGAGTCTAAAATGGCATATACGCTAGAAGCATATTACGTTCTGACCAAAATCTTTCCTTTAGCTCTAAAACAGCTTATGGGGGGTGCCTGGCCAGAATGAACATTGCATTGCGGGACTCTTCTCACTTCCTTCCTGAGGGAAACGGGATGGTGTAAAGAAAAAACCAAGGCATAAAGCAATCTATAACAGCAAAGGTATTAGGTTCAGAAGCTGGGTGGGTCAAACATCTAATAAGTGTCCAATGTAGTCTAAATAACCTGCCAAGAAATTCTCTGAAAGGACTCAGTCCGTACAAACTATTGTTTGGGACTAGAATGTTAATCCAGGACTTAGATAGTCAGACTTCAGTGGTTAAAGAAAAATGCTTTGATATCAAAGATCGCTTGGCAATTTTACAGGACTTAAATGAAACAAGAAAAGACCTGAGCAACATAAAGTTGAAACAGCAGCCAACAACCACTGAAGAAAAACCACCTGTCCCAGCAAGGCCTGTCTGGATTCCAAAAGTCGGGGATCTGGTCAGAGAGAAGATCGCGGTAAAGAAGGAATTTGGGCCTTCTTACAGAAAAGCAGTTCCTGTCTTGTCTATCAACGGGACAAGATCAGTAGTGCTACCGCCCCTTGCTGGTACAAAGGAGAACCGAGTCATATCCATCGACCTGGTTAAACCCCAATCATGTGGCCGATAACAAATAGTAGGCCAAGTGGACTCCCAAGAAGTAGCAGAACACCAAAGTTTGCTACATCCACAGAGGTTCAAACTGAAAGACTGACCACATTTGGAAAATCTACAGTGAAACAACAAGGACTATGCAACAAAGCAATGGAACTTGAACCTCTTAAAACCCAAATAAAAACTTTTCATCAAGGAACAACAACCTACGATGATATAACTACAGACTTTGCTAATGAAATAAAGCAAAATCCAAAAACAAAAAGTAATCCAGAAGCAATTGGAACAATTGACAGAACGGCATCCGGCTACTTCATCAATTTCGATGAATTTTCAGAAGAACAAAGCGAACCAGAAGTACAGCCATCAACAAAAACTTTTAAAGACAAAGCAAAGGAACTTTTTCATCAACTAAAGGGAACCTATCTGACTTCTCCATGGATTGAAATTTGGGTGACATTAGGTGCATTTATCCTCATACTTTGGCTCATCATGGTACTATGCTTGGGACATTTCATTGAGGGAAAATATGCTAAAATGGACACAGCAAGCCAGAAAATCAACTTGGTCCTTAAACCACACACATCTTCACACGTCAAGAAAAGAGAACTTTCTTCAGTGAACTTCACAGCCAACCCTATACCAGGCGGTGTAGCATGGGACAATACTGATTATGAAATCTATGGCCCGGTTGAAATCCTGAAGTATCCACACCAATTTAAGATCTCGTTAAGTGACTTTGTAAAACCAAGCACATTTGCTGATGATTGGGACTTTGAAAGTATTAATGATATGATGTCTGACCTAGTAATGTCTGCTAAATTTACAGAACATGATTATTTGCAGGGTTTGTCTAATTATGATCAAATGTTCTGCTATAACCACTATGGTAACCATTATCTCCATAAATCTGCACAACCTAGAAATGTTGTAAATTATAACCAATGGGAACATTGTGCTACTCCACCAAAGGGTAGTTCCAAAACATTTTTTGATAAATATTCATACTTTTCAGGGTTTAACACAAGTAATGCAGAAACATTTTATTTCAAATTGTCAAATAAGACAGGTATGAAGACCATGCTTACAAACACGAAATTGATATATTCAGATTCATTTTTTGAGCAAATGAATACATTTGGTTTTGATTTCTGGAACAATAACATTGAAACAAAAACTGTTTGGGGTACAAAAGATTGGCAAGTACAAGGTATAGAATCATTGTTCAGAGCCTGCATGATCCCAGAACAAATTATATTTTTGAATGAAACCATTCAACAAACTACCTGTCTTGGCTTAGCCAAAATCAAAGACTTAAACAAACCGTCTATTCCAAAGCCAACAACGAACAGTAATAGCTCTATAGATGTTGAGATAGACGTGAACCATATTTTAAACCAAAACAGAACACATCCTGATTGGAAACAATGGTTGATCTGGCCCTCAGACACAAATAACTGTCAAGACAGATTCCTGAACAAAATACAGGGGTTCAAATTGACCAGGCTAGACCCTAGATATTCCCAAAGACAACATCCAGGGATAGTAACTACTTACAGTGTGGGCAAGCTCTGCCTTCAATGGCTACAAACATCCACACAGGCAGAAATTAAGCAACACCTAACTTTACTTCAAGAGGGTGCTGACTTGCGTGATTTCATTATGGGACCACGCAAACAGCGTCAAAAACGTTTCATAGCGGCCTCTATATATGCAGCTTACAATGAAGTTTGGAAAGTAACCCAAATTGAGACAGCAGAAAAAATACGGGAAATTGACCGTATTAATTTGGAAAAATCACTTTCTGTCGTGGACAATGGGTTAATGACTCTGTCCTCCAGAATATATTCACTGGACAGTATTGTGTCTTCAGCAATCGATATAATATCGCAAGACTTACTGATGTTACAACACGGTCAGTCCCAATTGCGTTCTATTGTACAACTTGGCTGGACGTTACAAAATCTGCGTTTAGGCTATGTGCCTTGGCGTTTAATCAACACAACGTCACTATTTAATATCTTTAACCTTACTGATAAACAAATCAGTTTGGCAAAGAAGGGTGCTGACTATACAATTCTGAGCATTGAAAAACTTGAGAGATTACCATTGACAATGTCAGAACGACCTGTCATTGAATGGATAATACATGGGATATTAAATATTCCGATAACTACTTTCCAGTTTCAATACTGCCAAAAATATATACAGGCATGCCAGTATGAAAGGTTGGGTACAGGATACATTAAGTCAACATGGAACTTGCCCTATACACACGCAGCCGTTAGTAATAAAGGACAAAGTGTGTTCCTTAGTGGCAATAATTGTGAAAGGTCACTAAGCGGTACACTTCTGTGTCAGGGTATTAGTTTGCATGGAGCATGTGAAGGGAACTCAAATAACCTTTCATGTCACCAGCTAGGCACACCTGCAACACAAATAGAACCATTCTTTAAGAGACTCTCGAACGGGAGTTACATTCTAATTGTAGATCGCAGATGTTGCAGTCTGCTGCCCGGAAAACCTTATCTCATAACCGTGACTACGAAGGTCATGTGCTGTGAACGAGTATTGTTCCCGAACGATGCCCGAGACAGGGAGGCAAGGTTGTGGCCCAGTTTGAAAATGTCTTCTATTCGAATTGATACTTTAAGCAGAATGAAGACAGTGCTCCTACAGACGCCAACCATGTTAACGTCATCAAAAGAAACGTATGATCTCCAAGTTGCAAGGACAACTGCTGAGATTCATTCACTGTTATCAACCAATTCCCCCATACATTTCGCAGAAATACTAAGCGAAATCTTAAATATTTCTGATACAAGCGGAATTGCGAGTGTATTTAAGACAGTGTTTTCGGGAGCTTTAACCCCATTCAAAGCCATCCTGGGTATTTTTCCTGATTTTGTCCATTCCATCTTTGGCGGACTTCCTCTCCTTTTGGGACTAGTGGCAGGGATCCTATTTTTGATCCTGTTACTTCGCTATGGCAAACCACGTCACAGACAAGACACCAGCGACAATGGAAGAAACAATCCGAGCTATTGGCTACCGGGACCGCATAACTAAAGTCCTTGGACTAGCACGGCTACGAGATTTGAACATGACTTGGTTTCTTTCATTCAGACCGATGTGGCAAAGTTGTGTTATGCCTGTATTAAGGTGCTTGCTATGCGGCGAAGAATGCGTGTTGGACACCTGTCTGACACTACAATCGGATATGCCAATGGACGCAGAGACTTTGTTGGGTCCGGTAACGGCTCATGCATTGTGCTGTCCCCAGCGGCTACCAATCCTGATGACGGCATTCGTGGAGACTTCACCACTACGATTGAAGAGTTGTGAAGTACAAGATGAAAGCAGCATCAATCAGGTACGACCTTCTGTCAGCTATGCTGATCGAAACATCAATGAAGGCAATCATGCTCATGAATGCATGTTACAAAAATTTTCCGAGTTAGTGGAACTCTCGCAGGAAGCAGTTGACAGTTTTTTCGAAAGTCTCAACAATATGATGTTTTCACCAGAGCAGAAAGAATGACTTTGAGCAAACTAGCACACGGCGTTCCCTACACCCTGAATTTGGCCTTCAACTTTGAAAATAAAGCAATAAGAAATTTCCTCACCAGTTTTTACAGAGAGCGAGACATTTTTTTCCCCTTCCATTTCCAAAAATATTTACGATTTTTTGGGACACTTATCTTCTGCTTAATGTAAAACTATTCTTAGAGAACAAAATTTCTATATTTAGCTACTCTAGAGACATTAGCTACCCTCTAGCATGTTCACAAGTATTTATGATTTTTGTTATGAGATGGTCTCGACCTTTTATTCTGTATTAAGAGCCATTTCATGTGTAATTTCCGCATTTCGTTCATGCTGATTTCAATATATGCGTTTAGATTTAGCATTATTATACTGCTTGAAGTGCATATAGTAACTATACTCATCTTTTCGTGTATTTCGCATTTCCAAATTTCAATATGCAAATGATTGTATTTTGGGGTGGTTCGGTATACACATGCACTACTAGTTTTGTTTACTATGCCTAGACTTGTAAATATGGACATAGATTACGTGGAGTGGGTGTGGTGTATTTACTATGGGTACTGTATCGATCCCCCTATTTCTGACCCTTGTCTGGTTAATAATTAACTAGCAGCCATTCAACTGCACAGAAACCCGTTATCTGATTAGCCAAACAACGGCACAGAAGCCCGTTATCTGATTAGGTCATAGCGCATGCCATCTCATTAGGCAAGCACTATTTCTCCAGCCCCCTAATAGGCATACGGTGTTCTCAAAACAAATCAAACCTACCACGACCTGGGAAATCCCCACAGCCATTGTTTTGATTTAGCCGAGAACTTCAGTAAAGAATGTGCGAACGACCAGTTCGTATGACATCCTTATTGACGTATTTATGTCCATCCTTACGTCAATCCCGGCACCTTTCAGGTATAAATAATACCGACATTGCCTTAAGCAAACACACGAGGTGGTGACAAGATTGGAGCAGCGAGACTTGCCGAGGAGCCCAGCTGACAGCGAAGCCCACAGACGCTGCCCCTCCTTTCTGACGCGCTGAGAGAGAGACGCTGCCTTTTCTCCTGCCGAGAAATCCAGCTCCGGCGCTTCCAAGCCGCCCTCGCAGGCAGCTGGAATATCAAGACCTGAGATAGAGATACCAGCCCTCCAGCCTTCTAAATCCCAGGTACTGAACTGAATCATCCTTTGTAGAGAATTCTTGAAGCAGACCCTTGGCAAAGCAAACTTAACTTAAACTGCTACTTATCTACTCCCGCCCACGTATTAGGCTTAGGTCAGGTACATTGGGGTAGGCGTAGTTAGAAGCACCAGTTGAGTACGATTAGTCAATGTATATATGTATGTATCTATTTTATCCATTTTAAGTAGCATATGGCTAAGAAACCATATCAATGCTTTTACAGTATTATTTTATAATTCTGTTATTACTGTATGCACTTTACTTAACTATAAGTATTGCAATAATAGCGATTCATTTCTCTTGTATGAGAAAAGAGACTGATCAATAAATAACATCTTTTTATTGAACACGCCCGTCTCTTCCTTTTCTCTACAATCTGGTGAAACTAAGAATGCACTGAACTGACTGAGTAAAATAAGTTGTCTTTTGTTTTCACACGACTCTAGAGATACACTCTTGATTAGGGGAGAGCAAAGTTGTCATGTTCTATGGTTGTCAGAAACTAAATCCCTTCTTGTCTATCCAGGGAGGTTAAACTCCTCCTTGTCTGAGCTAGCTGGCAAACATTAAACTTTACGTCTAATATCGACAGTAGAAGACCTAGTTAACCTCTGTCCTACGTATATACTATTGAAGATATTATTCCAATGCGCAGAGCCTATTGGGATAATAGGAACTACACTACAGTTGCACACCCACATTGACAAGTCCCTTGTAAACGGTACCAGGGGTACCAAGGGTAGTGTGCCCAAGGAAGGCCTCTAAGGGCTGCAGCACTTATTGTGCCACCCTTAGAGTCTCTGTACCTTTACACACACACATACATTGCAGGCTGAGTGTTTTGGTGCAGAACAAAGTGAAGAGTTGACATGGCACCCATCCTTGTGTGCTATACCTACAATCCACTGCCTTAGCATAGGTAAGCCAACCCTCTAGCTCGGTTCACTACACCACTGGTGAGGGTACAGGTGCATTAGCCCTGTACCCCTACAGTGTCTACGTATATTCTTAGACATTGTAAGTGCAGTAAAGCTATAAAGAGTATATGTTCTGGGAGTTTGTCGTTACGAACTCAACAGCACCACAATTGATTTACTGAAATCTTGGAAGTTTGATATCAAACTTCTCAGCACATTAAACCTACACTGATGCCAGGGTGGGATTTAATGAAAAATGCACTCAGAGTGCCTCTTAGAGATGCCCCCTGAAAAACAACCTGACTCCAGTGTCCTGGCTGAATGGCTGCTTGCCAGCTGCCACCACCAGACAAGTTTCTGGACCCCTGGGTCGAGAGCCTGCTGCTCTTGGGGTCCTGAAACAAAGCGCATGCTGGGTCGAGGTGCCAAGCCTCCTCCTCCAGGATGGGCAGGATTCGCAAGGGGAACCTTTTAAGGTTTGCCGCATTTGTAAGCTGACCTAGCCATTTGATGCTCCCAGCAACTGGCCCCCACTGGTTCTGACCCCCCACTTTGGGCAGGAGAATCGTCGGGAAAACCAAGGTAGGAAGGGAGGTGTGCTCACCTTTGCCAACCCCACCCCTCAGGTGGGGGAGGCGATGCGAAGCACAACTCTCAGTCCCAGCCATCTTGAAAATGGAGGACCCAGCCAACCAGAGTGAGACTTATCCTGCCCTCCTAGTGGAGGGTGGCATAATTGCTGGTGTACCCACCCCAAGGAAGGGACCCATTGGTCCCTATCTTTGCCTACCTAAAATGCCCCTAAATTTAATATTTAGGGTCCACCCTGAACCTTGCCTCCTCAGACAAGAAGAAGGACTGAAGAGCCATGCTGACGTAAGAAGAGGAGGATACCAACTGACTAGGCCCCAGCCCTACCGCCCTGTCCCGACCTAGACCTGCTCCAGCGGAATCCAAGTGTGTTCTACAGCCAGCAGCCCCTGAGAACCTGGAGCATCTGTCCTGCCTTACCCAACCAGACTTTGTCTCCCAGGAGCACCAGATTTTCTCACCAACAGACTCTGGCTCTAATTAAATCCGCCAGTCTGTACCACTCTGCACCTGACGCCCACAGCCCGAGTTTGAGTGGCCGACACCTCTAGGAGGTCTCCCAGGTGATCCTGACCTGGGATATGGTGATCCCTGAACTCCATAAGGATCGAATAAGAGTAGGTTATAGCATAGATATTCAATACGCCCTAGGCGTAGTACCTTAAATCATGCTGAGTTAACATGGGACAGGCTGGTCTTGTAATGATGCAAGAGAAAGATTATGTGTAAAATTGTAATCTTATGTATGTTTATTGTAGGGTGATTTATCAGACCCCCTTTCACGACAGACGACAAGAAAGGTCTTGAAAAAAGGTGGAAATTATCTGTTTTAACCACCGAAACGCGTCGACGCCTAATCTCCAGTACAATTCAAGTCTCCATCACCAATGTTTATATATAAAATTTGTAGCGATAAAACTTAGGTGCCAGCATCTGGGAGCCACGAATGTACAAATTGTATTTTACAATTCTTATGTTTTACAGTTTATGTCTGTCTTCTCAATTGTGCAGGTCATAATTGATTGTGTAATTTGTTTTGCTTTTTAACCATTGACTAGGGAACTAGTATACGTCTAGTAGTATTATTATTTGTTTTTAACCATTGATGCATAATAAATGATTTGTACTCCATACATTTGTGGTTGTAATAGAATTGATTGAATTGTGAATATTTAATCAATCAATCATGCCATTTGTATAGCGCACTACTCACCCGGGAGGGTCTCAAGGCGCTTGGGGGGGAGGGGTATGCTACTGCCCGAACAGCCAGGTCTTGAGTTGTTTCCTGAAGGCGAGATGGTCCTGGGCCAGCCGAAGGTGGATGGGGAGGGAGTTCCAAGTCTTGGCAGCCAGGTAAGAGAAGGATCTTCCTCCGGCGGTGGCTCTTCGGATGCGTGGTACGGCTGCGAGGGCGAGGCTGGTGGACCGTAGTTGGCGGGTGGGCGTGTAGAAGGTCAGGCGGACGTTGAGGTACTTGGGGCCCAGGTCGTGGAGAGACTTGTGTGCGTGGGTGAGGAGCCGGAACGTGATCCTCTTGTCGACGGGGAGCCAGTGCAGGTTCCTCAGGTGGCTGGAGATGTGGCTGCGTCGGGGGACATCCAGGATGAGTCGGGCGGAGGCGTTCTGGATGCGCTGGAGTCTTTTCTGTAGCTTGGCTGTGGTTCCGGCGTAGAGGGCGTTTCCGTAGTCCAGTCGGCTGGTGACGAGTGCCTGGGTGACAGTCTTCCTGGTCTCGGTCGGGATCCAGCGGAAGATCTTGTGAAGCATACGCAGGGTATGTTTTAGCTAAATCCTTTTATACTTTCAAGAGAATACTTTCTTTGTATGGTTAGATAACCTCATTTCCTTTGAGTCTCTTAAGGGGTACCTCTAATTGACATAATTTCTTGCCCGAGTGCATACAATAAATAATTTTTTTTTAAGAACTTTATTTTTTGATTTTTCATAAACAAAGACAATCAAACAGGTGTATCGAGCCACGTGTTCCAGCATATACAATAAATACTTAACACTATGTTCTGATAAAGCCTGACTGCTTGCCCACACTATCCCAAATAGAGAGTAAGGTATTATCTACTTTTACCTTTGCCTACCTTTGGGGATCCACTGGACTCTGTGCACACTATACCTTACTTTGGTATAGTATATACAGAGCTAGCTTCTTACAGTGGCCCCTTGTTTACTCGGGGTACCCAGTCTGACGTTTCTATATGTGTGTGTAGTGGTAAGCCACCAAACTAATTTGAGTGTTCCTGGATGCTCGGAGGAACCTTCAGGTAATGATATCCTCTACGTTGCTGAGTTACATTTGCAGCTCTATATGTGTGAACATGCTTTATTGCACCATATACATGGTCAAATCCTTCCCATGAGTAGAAATTCTCAAAGGCATGTGCATGTACCACAAATGTGACTGTTCCACTTTTATCAAGGACGCCGCCATTTTTAAGATATTGTTTACGTGCCTGTCTGAAGCTTTCTCCTATCACAAAAGGATCCCCCATTTTAAATTAATAGATTACATTTAAGCATTATATCAAAAAGGCAGAAACCACAGAATGAAAAAAACCTCTTATCAAGCTTGACAGAACCTGTGGTCAATAGAGGATTTTTTTTCAACGCGAAGGAGGAACAAATACTATAACAGACGTTTCCATGTATTTTTAACAGTAGGCTTTTGAATGTGTTTTTGCAAACTACTAGAAAAGTCCAGCAGAATCTTTTTGCCACACACCGGGTGAAATGAATTCAAATTCTGGTGATTTCCTCCAAAAGCGCAGAGGTGGGATCTCAAGCCCTCATTGCAGGGACTCACTCAGAGCACACGCTGAGTTTGAGATGCTCAATGAACCTCAACACTAAAATGAACCCTCCAAGCTATTGTTTGCGCAGGCAGCGTTTTCAGGTTAATTATCAGTAGTCCTGTTAAGCGAGTTCAGTGGCATAGTGGTAATCACAACAATTTGTTCGTCTTTCATACAACACACTCAAACATTACTCGGTACTTGTAGTTTTACAAGGTTTTTTTCTTAAGTCTTGATCTTGTTTAAATTAAATAAATGGCAACGACACAGAATGAGAATAAGATTGCAGTAATAATTATTACTATTATTGAGAAAAATACAAATTTACGTAGCAGTCTAGATCCTAATGCTATTTCTAAACCCTACACTAATTTACCAGGCTAAAATATTAGATAGCATCACTGTCAAGAATTTGAAATGGATTGCACAGCATACCCTTTGAAACAGCTAGTCTGGGTGTTTGCTATCAGAGTTCTGTCACGGAAGGACAGGTTTTTGATTCAGTCAAGGACGGGAGTCACAGCACAGCTGCCCCCAGCTCCTGCAGCTGGCTCTCCCGATGCATCTATCCAATTGAGAGTAGAGTTTGAATCGACATGACCTCTGGTGATATACGTAAGCCTCACTCCACATATTTACATTAAAGGGCAGAGCCGTGTTAGCCTTGAGCACTCATAGTAAGCTGTTGGGATGACATGGGCCTAATTAAATATTATGTCAATCTACAATGAAGAGTTCCACTGTAAAAATAAAAATAGACACAAGAATTGTCTGCACTGGAGGCATGCAAGTTTATCAGCAGTTTGAATGGAGAAGTAATCTCGGTTTCAAAATGCTTTATTCGGTTTGTACAAGTACAACCATATAGCAACATTCATGGATACAATTGAAGTCACTTTTGTAAAAGATTAAAGAATGATGAAACTTGCTAAAACAATTACATTAATTCAGCCAATCAAGTTAAAAACCTAAAATAGAAAATAATCACTAAATGTAGCGTCAATTTAAACGTAAGGTGCAAGGCATGCCAAGTGGGGTAGTACTAAACAAGAAGCCTATGCTGGACGTAAAGTGCAGTAATATGTGCAAAATGCAAAAATTGGACATAGTATTTAGCAGCAATTTAGCAAATTAGTGCAAAGCATATCACATTAATATACCGTAGAATAATCACTTATATGTAGCAGCCGTTTTAAACGTTTGATGCAGAGCATGCAAGTAAGATGGTACTAGACAAAAGGCCTATGCTGGGCATAAAGTGCAATAGTATGTGCAAAATATGCAAAAATTGAACGTTGTATTTAGCAGCAATTTTAAAGTCTAGTGCAAAACATGCCAAGTGAGGTAGTACAAGTCGAAGAGAGGCCTAAGCTGGGCAAAAGTGCAATAGTATGTGCAAAAATATGCAAGGGTAACTAAAGTGCAATGTCTATAAAATCTCTTACGTATTTTAGCAGTAATCTCACCGTTTCTAATACAGATATTATTGGGATTGGACACAAATTAAATTTCGATAATAAACGATTCCTGATAGGAACTATTGAAGTATTCTCAACAATGATGGAGGTAGTTTCTTAACCTGGAGCATTTTGGATGCCTTGGTGGGACCATGTCCAAAGCATCCTAGATCTGCTTGATCTCGAAATTATCTGCCAAGATCCCACTGCCTTAGAAGGTGATACACTGAAGAGAATTAAGGAGGCTTATAAGCAACATAACATCCAAAAGATTTGTAAATCTGAAAAGGGTGGATCCCTGGTACATGGATTTCTTAAACATAAAAACCATGTTGACTTTGAATTCTACCTAGACTAAATTTACCCTGAGATGTGGTGTTTGTTATAGATTTAGTTACACCTAGGTATACGTTTATTAAAAACGTATAGAGCCAGATGGAAAAATACTAAGGGTAATGATAAATTATACGAATGTGCCAGGGAGATAAAGACACTACTATGCACTCTGTCCAAAAGCATCGATTACCCATATGAAATGGTCTGTTCCCTTATTTGGTGTTTATAATATATTGAGTGAGGTAGGTGCCCTAGCCCTGTGTTGTAGGATGGATCTGCCTGTGATTTATCATGCAGGCTCTATGTATAGTTGTACTGCTTGGGTCCTGACAGGTAAACTTAAAAAGAAGGGAAAATCATGTTGATTCTAGCTCATTTTCTATCTTTTAGAAACCGAAGAACTACTGTTTTACAGTATGTGATGTATTATGCTTGTTAAACATGAGTTGTAGTCTATGACTGAATATGCAGAGCTGCTAAAATTATTATTGAACTCTATTTTACTTTCTTTGTTATTAGGTGAAAAGATGATGATTTTTTAATGATTTTATTGTTGTTCATTGCTTGTGTTTACATCTGTTTGTATTGCCTAATAAATGTGCATTCCTTTTAAAAATGTATTAATCTTATTTTAATGCTTGTATAATTTGTATAATTTATATGGTTAAGGCTTATGAATTAATAAACAGTAAAGACCAGAGTGCAGGGGAACTGCCTGCAGGGCTGGTGCCTCCATTAGCAAGGTAATGTAGCAGCAATATCACACCACCAGTACATAGTGCCAAATTACAGCAGTAGCCAAGCATAATTTCCTTTTTTTTTTAATTGTCCATACCAGAAAAAATCTACCCCTTCAGAGCAGGTGGTAAATGTATGCATTAAAACACCACGGAATTGGTAATGATGCGTCGTTTTATGACCTGACAAATCTGTCCTACTTAGTTTCCCCATTGCATGGGGTTTTGACTTGCAAGTAAATGATACTGGTGCGGATTTGCAGCACCCATTACTCCAGTACAGTGCAATTTGCAATCGGGTCATTAGTGTTCAAAGAATTTATGAATGACACCCATGTAATACAAGCTGATGTGGATAGGTCCAAACCAAACACAAAAGAAAAAGGTAACCCCTAATTACTTTCAGATCCAAGAGGCGGGGGAAACAGCAAATATAAAAGAAAGGACCTCTTAACTGACCTATATCGCTCTTTGATATGGCCTCCTATGTTGGTGTCATACTACAGAATTAATTAAAAAATATATTTTTATCGTTGATTTGTTCGTATAAAAATATTTTCTGCTTTTTTAAATATATTTTACAATGTTACTACTATTCGTTGTTTGTCAAAGAAATTCATCATTTTCTACACATAGATATAACAATTAAACAAGTAGACAAACAGTTACCAGTGTACCGACAAGGCCTCTAACATTTTGGTATACAATAGTATTTCTGTATTTTAAGCACTTAATATTAACACTTGAACAGTAAATGAATGCTCGAACAGTAGGTTAGATTTACATTGATTCAGATTCTACCAGTGTCTTCATCTGTAGCTGTGTTGGAGGCAAGGTAACCAACATTTCAACTCTAGAATCAAAATACAATTGAAAAATACACAGATAATCCCACCCTCAACCATCAACACTTCACTCTCACCCATCAAACTACCACATTCACACTAACACTCATACACAAAAGAGATACTATCTCAGAGGAGATCCTGTACAGCTTAACAGAGACAGATTATGTCATTCTTTGTGATACAAGTATCACCCATCAGATTCCTCTGGTGTATGTCTCTAAAAGGACTCTCCACATGCATAATAATGGTCTAAACCAAACACCACTTCATTCTTTGGGGGAATATTTGAAATGTTGCCATTATTCTCTGCATCATCCCTGCATTAAGGGCTGGTTGATTTAACACCGCTCTTGCTATCAATATTGGTATGGTGTTCCATAATCTAATATACGCCCGGTCTCAAATATACCCAACAACACTTGAATACTTGAAATACTCTCAAATAAATGAAACCCCCTGAGGAACTGATAATTTCTGAGTGTAATAAGCGATAGTCTGGCAGGACTTGGAGTGCATCACACTGCTACGAATTCTAGTAAACCACTGGCTTCAATGGTAGATGCAGTAACCACTTACGTTTTACTAGATGTTAATTATTAATCTGTATTTTATGGCAAGACCGGAGGCTCCTATTATGCTTTCTTATCTTGCATTTATTATAATAGCAGCCAAGATAAGTGCAAGAACTACATTTCCCAGAGGGCCAGGCAACAACTGGGCCATGGGAATGAGAAAAAACGAGAACATGTCAACCAATGAGCAGTGACCACACAGATAAGAGTACACACTGACTGCGTAGCTTCCTCTTTTCTTGCTGCTCGCAGTCAGATAAGTGTACCCTTATCTTTGCTCGCATTTTACTACTGTTATTTGTTTATTTATATGCATTGCTATTGCTTTTAAATTGTTGTATTTCCTTATTGTTTCCTAGACTCGCGCTTTGGCGCCTCTGTGTTCGCGCTAGTCGCGCTTTTTTCCCTTGGTCCGGTTTTGTTTACCGGCTCCTCTCCCCCCCCCTCCCGCTTGGTATCGCCTGCTCGCGGTCCTCGTGCTGCTCGCGCAGGCTGCTTCTGAGCTTCTGAGCTTCTGTCAGCGGCCCCATTTCACCGCGTTTACTCACCGTTTCTCCACAATTGCTCCTGCGCACGTCGGAGCTCTTCCCTCTGTGTTCCCCTCGCGCTGTGTCCCGGAGTCAGCCCGCCTCCGCACACGCCCCTGTTCACGCCCTTCTCTTCCACTTTTCATTAACCCCTTCCTGCCATTCTTTCTCCATAATGGAAAACGACAGTTCTTCTGAGGAAACACCCTCTAACATTGACAAAGGGTCTCTCAAGCAGGACCTTCACAGGTTTATAAATAATTCTGTCGACCAGGCAGTTGAAGTCTCCATGAAGAGAATGTCTAAGCACATGGAGAACACAATGGTCAGCATGTTGTCCAAGGTTTTGGCCCAATCTGCGGGGGATAGCAGAAAACGCAAGGTGGATAACTCTGCTTCTGTGCAAAAGGCTAAAAAAGCGTCAACTTTGGTTAGCGAGTCCTACTCGCCTATGGATGAGGACGATGTGCCTCCCAGGCCTCCTGTTAAGGAGGGGTTTGTCGGTTCAGAGGGCAAGAGAAAACAAAAAACCAAGCACGCAGAGTCGCCCAAACAGAAATGAGTAATTTCCACCATCTTGGACACTGACGACGACATGCCTGATGCTGACGACTTGTGCGATATCTTTGATGTCACTGACCCACCCCCCCCCAAACTTCCAAAAAATGATTCCTTTAATTTTGATCCAGTCTATGACTCGGAGGGTCTCCCTATGTTTGACCCGGCCTCCATCCGTCATCCCAACTCCACTGAATGGCTTCCTTCCCATCACGTTGGTGAATACATTTCTGCCCGTCTACGTCTCCCTCTTGAGGCAGCTGTGCGTTCCAGATTAAAATCCGAATGCCCCAAACCTGCCCTCCCTGATAAAATCACCCTTGTCCCTGCTATCGATCAACCACTACTTACCTTCTTTTCTAAATTTGGTAAAGACCCTCGAAGGGGGGTTGACAAGGCATGGTCCACATGCCAAGACAAAATGTTGGACATCGTTGGTCCCTTGGCCCGTATTTTTGACATGGCAGAGTCTGCCCGTCTGGAGGGGTCAGAGCTTTCTGCCGAGGACATCTCCATGTGGGTCCAGCGTGCCTTCTGCCTTTTGGGCAATGCCAACGCTTCCATTACCCATGAACGTCGTAAGGGTCTTTTAATCAAGTTAGACCCCAAGTTGGCTAACTTAGCTCCTATGGATCCCGGCGCTAAGGCCAGTGGCCTTCTCTTTGGAGAGAATTTGGTTCGCGACATCAGTCGCTTTGTCTCTACCTTTGCCTCTCTTGACAAGGCTCAACAATCTATAAAAAAGACTTTCGCCCCTCGGGTTTTTGGACGGGCCGGACGAGGCAGGGGTCGCTCTTCCGGCCGTCCCTACAATCAAGGCTCCAAAGGTGTTTACGACAACTCCCAAGAATACAGGCCGCACTTCTACCCACAACGAGGACGTGGTTTCCGCGGCAGGGGGCGCAAAGGTTATCGCCACAACAACAACTCCAATCAACAAGGTAAGCCCTTCTTCTTTCCCTCCCGTTGGAGGTCGGTTAAAACAGTTTCTTCCAAAATGGCAATCCATAAGTGTAGACCCGTGGGTCCTCAACACCGTTCAGGGCTATCTTATAGAATTTTACTCTCCTCCTGTCCAGACCTCTTTCCCTCCTCCTCTTGTATTTTCAACTCACATGGCTCTTCTCATCTCCACGGAGATTCAGTCCTTACTTCAGAAACAAACCATTCAAACTTTTCCCTACGACTCTACAGGCTTTTTAAGTTCCATCTTTCTAGTCCAAAAGAAGAACAAGAAATTACGCACTGTAATAAATCTAAAATGGTTCAACCACTTTGTGGTGTATCGTCATTTCAAAATGGAGACGATCCTTCACCTCAGGGATACCCTTCGCCCACACGATTGGATGGTCCGCTTGGATCTCCAAGATGCCTATCTTACAGTTCCTATCCACCAGTCTCACTGGAAATTCCTTCAATTCCAGTGGTCAGGAGTGACTTATTGTTTCACCTCTCTTCCATTTGGTCTCTCTTCTGCACCATGGTGCTTCACCAAACTTCTGAAGCCGGTGGTCGCCTTTCTTCGTTCTCTGGGTATCAGACTCATAATATACTTGGACGATATTCTAATCCTGAATTTGGACAAACAGGGTCTCCTGGCGGATCTCCAAACCACTCAGTGTCTTCTTCTGGACTTGGGTTTCCTTGTAAACCTCGAGAAGTCTTCTCTAGTTCCCTCTCAAAATATGGAGTTTCTGGGTTTTCTTGTGGACTCGAAAGCGGCGTCTTTACGCCTTCCTCTTTCCAAAATCTCAAAGATAAAGGCAGAGATTGCCTCTGTGCTCCACCTTTCCGTCATCTCCCTCAGATCTCTGGCCAGGATTGTCAGTCTTCTTTCCTCTTCGATCCAAGCGATCTTTCCGGGCCCCTTGCATTACCGGGCCCTTCAGCGTCTAAAAATCAAGCATCTTCGCCAAGGTTTAGCTTATTCAGACGTCCTCGCTCTAGACCAAGAGTCCCGCACAGAGCTACAATGGTGGATAGACCATTTAGATGCGTGGAACGGGCGCACTATCTTCGCCACATCCCCAGATCTTGTTTTAGAATCAGATGCCAGTCTATCGGGCTGGGGCGCCCGATGTGGTCCAGTCTCGACTGGAGGAGCATGGTCAAAAGAGGAGTCCAGACTGCACATAAACTGTTTAGAGATGCTTGCTGGTTCCTTTGCGATCAAAAGTCTTTCAAAAGACAGGATCCGCTGTTCCATACTCCTACGCATGGACAATGTTTCTGCGGTTCGTTACATAAATCATCTGGGTGGAACCAAGTCCAAGCCTCTAGCAGACTTAGCGAAAAGTCTGTGGGAATACTGCCTAGCTCATCATCTCTCCTTGACAGCGGAGTATCTTCCGGGCGACCTCAATTCAGTGGCGGATTGGCACTCGAGGTTCCTGCGCGACTCCAGCGACTGGAGGCTTTGTCCCTCCGTATTTCATTCTCTTTCTCTTTTATGGGGTCCCTTTTCCATCGATCTCTTTGCTTCTCGCCTCAATTCACATTTGCCCCAGTTTTTCAGCTGGCGTCCAGACCCCCTGGCTCCAGCCACGGATGCTTTCCTCCAGGATTGGGCTTGTCATCTCAACTATGCCTTTCCTCCTTTTCTAATGATCAACAGAGTGCTGGCACAAGTCCGCCGTCAAGAGACTTCTCTAGTGCTGGTAGTCCCCTTCTGGCAAGCTCAGGTCTGGTTTCCCGCTCTTCTGGAACTGGCGATGGATTTTCCTGTACTTCTGCCGTCCTTCAACGATCTTCTTCTCAATCCTCAAGGCGAGTGTCACAGTCTGATCCTGGACCACTCTCTCACTCTGTCGGCTTGGAAAGTTTCCGGCCTTCCCCTCCTAACATCTTCATTTCACAAGAGGCTGCTCACTTTATCGACCAAGCCTGGGCTCCAGGCACTTCCAAAGCCTACAAATCCGCCTGGTCTCTATGGACAAGCTGGTGTCTGGAAAGGTCTCTCGATCCCTTTTCAGCCCCTCTAGGTCTTATTATCAATTTCTTGGCTTCTCAAGCCAGTGCTGGTAAGGCCTATCGCACTGTCAACCTCTACCGCTCTGCCATTTCCCTCAATCACGCCCAAATTGATGGAAAGCCTGTAGGCTCTCATCCTCTGATTTGTCGCCTCCTAAAAGGTGTTCGCTGCTCTAAACCACCGTTGGCTAAGTATACCTCTGTATGGGACGTTTCTATTGTACTTAAATTGTTTTTAAGTTGGCCCTCCAATTCTGCTTTGTCTCTCAAAATGTTATCGGCCAAACTGACTATGCTACTTTGCTTGGTATCTATCAAAAGGGTTTCTGATGTTAAGGCTTTGGATGTTTCTGCTCGCCAATTTTCCCCTACAGGTGTGCTGTTCCAGATTCGCAGACGCACGAAGACTCATTTAGACTCTGTTTTTTATCCCTATTTTCCTGATCAGCCCCAACTTTGTGTGGAACAGTGTTTGAAAATGTATGAACAAAGGACAGCTGCTCTCAGAACGCCCTCTTGCTCTCAACTCCTCATTTCTTTTCGTAAACCCCACCTTCCTGTTTCCTCCCCTACCCTCGCCAGGTGGGTTCGCTGGGTTATGTCCCTTGCCGGCATTGATGTCTCTGTTTTCGGAGCTCATTCGGCTAGAGGAGCCATGGCTTCCAAGGCCTTTTGGATTGGCTCCCGCTTAGAGGACATTCTGAGATCAGCTGATTGGTCCAATGACAGTATTTTCCGCATGTTTTACTGTAAGCCTATTCATTCTGTTGCTTCTGATGTTATTGATGTGCTTTAAACAAGCATAATAGGAGCCTCCGGTCTTGCCATAAAATGTAGATTTTCCTAGTTGTTATGAAGGAAAGTCTTAATTTTATTAAAGACACGGAGGCGAGTATTATCCCACCGCTACACTATTAACATGTGTTCTCCCTCCCAACAGCGTCTCCTGCCTTACCACCGGCTTCATCATAGAAGATCTTCCCTTCAAAGGCTCCGTTCATCTCCTGCTGGGATTTCCCCTCCGGTCCTTCCAGCTCCTTCTTCAGTTTCTTTCGTTGGACTTTGGTTCTGGATTTCAGTGATCAAGGATATCTTCTCCTGGACTTTGGCGTTCTTACTGGTTATGACTATTTTTCCTTTATTTTCTGTTGTTATCTGACTGTCTCTCAGCGAAAAGAGGAAGCTACGCAGTCAGTGTGTACTCTTATCTGTGTGGTCACTGCTCATTGGTTGACATGTTCTCGTTTTTTCTCATTCCCATGGCCCAGTTGTTGCCTGGCCCTCTGGGAAATGTAGTTCTTGCACTTATCTTGGCTGCTATTATAATAAATGCAAGATAAGAAAGCATAATACTCGCCTCCGTGTCTTTAATAAAATTAAGACTTTCCGTCATAACAACTAGGAAAATCTACATTATTGAGCATTGTATCTTATTTGCTGGTTCTATACTATTAATCACCTTATATCTGAATCACCTATAATTGGATTCTTTTATGATAATGTTTTTTTTTTTCCTGTTTACTCTTGTTTCTAATGTATGACATGTAAAGCGCTCTGATACCTGCAAGGGTCTTGTTCGCGCTATATAAAACCTTCAAATAAATAAATAAATAAATAAACCAGGATGAGTGTTCACTGCACAAGGAGCTGACACGATTAGACCATTTGTCCAAGAACATGAGGGATCAGTTAATAAAACAGTACTCTACGAGAGGCATGCAAGGTCGCCTTGACTGGGCGTTGGCTATCCAAAGACAGAGATCCATCAGAATAGATTAAGAGAGGGTACAATAGATGCTTAAACACTCTAAGTGAAAAATGAGACCAATAAAGCCAGGGTCATATTGCAAGTAATGAGAGTACATGAAGACATGTTTGAGGATGCAGGCCTAAAAAATGTGCAGTTCATAGCTCAGCCCATGAAAGCTCCCAGAAGGCTGCCCTAAGTCAGCCATAAAGTAGGGCACAAATCTGACTCACGAAGATGGAATGTGATCATATGCCCGTAGAAACTAGTCCAACTAAGGAGGGTATACCTAAGTTCAAAGGTGCAACCATATGCAAGGTGCTTAAAGTGAATCTAGGAGCTGCCTTATATTCATGCTCTATCAATTATGTTCAGCTGAGGTACATGCACATTGGAATACAGTGGATACCACAAGGTTATAGATGGATGCATCAGTCACAGTTTAAACAGCAGCAGCAGACATTCGAGACCTCCATTCTGGGTTTTTCTCCAGGCACTGTACTTTGACAATCCAAATCTACAAGCACTATGCTCCACAAAAATCCCCTAGGCTGTTATAAGTGTATGATTAGTTATTTGATTTTATTTAGAGAGTTTTGTAAAGTGTGAACATGACCCAGAGATATCAGAGCGCCGTGGAGCATATGTTAAAACATGCACAAAATCTAATTAAAAACTACAGGGAAATGTTGTTACCATTCAAATAAACATCCCTTAACAACATAGACAATAATAAGACAGCAATTGAAGTTGTCCTTCTGTGTGTCAACTTTGGGTCTGCTCTTCATGGGAAGAATCTGTTGAATAACATCCCTTTTGAAGAATCAATAAATAAAATGGCCCTGATTCACAAAGGTAAACTTACACTTTTTTGTAAGTTTATGATTGTTTGCTATTCACAAGACCTCTGACCTCCTGGTCAGTGACCTAGCTCTCTGTCCTTGCAGCTCCGCTGGTTGTGCCACCGACACTGCCCCTTCCACCTCTCTGCAAGGTAGGGGTTCGAGGCCCTCCTCCACCTGCAGACTTCTGCCTGCGCCTCATCCCTGGTGGTCCAGTGGGAGAACCTTGCTGTTCTGCTGGTCCGCTGTTGTCTGTCTTTATGTTGTGCCCGTTTTCTGTCTTTGTCTGTATTTTGTGTCTGTCTTTTGTGTCCTTGTATGCTATTCTCAGTTTTTTTCCCCCCTTATTTACTTTCTGCCTCTGTTCCTGTTTGTGCCCTCTGTGCCTGTTTTTGCCACTGCTGCCCCCATGCCCCTCCTCCATGTCGGTTTCTCGCTCCAGCCTCCCAGCTACACTTCCCCCCCCCTTCCCCTATTCAATGGTAGCCGCTGCTCAGCCGAAGAGGGGGCACACCAAAGGTGCACCAAAAGCAAGCCCTTCCCTGACTGCAACCAGCACCAGGGACCCTGGATCCCCGGCCACCCACCTCAGCTGCCCTCCTCGCACTCAACCCCGGAAGGAACAACAACTGCCATCAGTCGACACGAAACACCACCCACGGCCAGTTCTCCTGCGACACTGCCAACATTCCTTCACCATCCTTCGGACCCCCACGGCTGCTGCACCCGCGCCAAACACCAGCACCACCGAAGCCCTAAGGTGCATCCTCCTCAATGTACGCTCCCTGCACAAACACACAGTAGAGATCTGGGACCTCCTAGACACCATCTTGCCTTCTTCACAGAAACCTGGACCAATGCCTCCTCCGCACCCGACATCGCCACTGCCATCCCTTACGGATACAAGATCCAGAGGAAGGACCGCCCAACCGCCATCGCACACAGGAGCTCACATCGACTCTCCACCTCCAGCATGAGCGACTCCCCTCCATCACCGAACACCTCCACATCCAGATCCAGACCAGCCCCATAACAACGCTGCACAGCACTCTCCACTACAGACCTCCAGGACCTTGAACCTCATTCACCACCACCATCACTGACCTCATCGCACCCCACGTCATCGCCTCCATGGAATACATACTCAGTGGTGACCTGAACTTCCACCTCGACAACCCCAGTGACCCCAACTCAACCACCCTCCTCTACAACCTAGCCAACATCGGACAGCAGCAGCTCGTCACCAAGGCGGGGCACACCCGCAACCCCATCTTCGCAGGAGGGAACAACATTTGCTTCAGCCACACCATGCAGTCCCTCTGGACAGACCACCACTGCGTACACATCTCTTTCAACAAGGCCACTGCACACAAACCCACTCCTTGTCCTCCTCAAAGGAACTGGAGCAAGGTCACAGAGGAACACCTCAACTCCACCCTCAACCACGATCCCTCTCCCATCTCGATAGACGCCAACTCTGCAGCCAATGAACTACACAGGTGGATCACCAACTGCGCAGACAAGCTCGCACCTCTCCGGAACCCTGACAGACAGCACCCCACGATGGCCACCTGGTTCACCACCGACCTCCAAGAATCCAGACACACCTGCAGACGTCTCGAAAAACGATGGAGGAGCAGCAAAACCACTGAACGCCATGACAGAATGCCACCAACTCATCAGATCCACCAAAAGACCTTCATCCCGAAAAGGATTCTCGCCAACTCCAGCAACTCTAAGGAACTATTCAGCATCATCCAGCATTTCACCAACCCCCCAGTGAGGCTACGGACATCACTCCCTCCCAGGACCTCTGAAACAAGCTAGGCTCCTACTTCCATCTGAAGATCTAGGCCCTCTACGACAACTTTAACAAACAGTCTCCCAAAACCACTCCTTCCTCCAGGGGTGACAGCCAGCCTACCATCACCGTCTGGACCCCCATCTCCACTGAAGATACCGTCATGACAATGAAGAGCACGCACTCTGGAGCCCCCACTAAACCCTGCCCGCCTCACATGTTCCACAAAGCTGCCACCGCAATTGCATACGAGCTGCGACGCACCATTAATGCCACCTTTGGTACCGGCACCTTCCCTGATGACTGGAAATGCGCAGAAGTCAAGCCGCTCCTCAAGAAACCCTCAGCAGAACCCGATGGACCTGAAAAACTACCGGCCCATCTCTCTTCTCCCCTTTGCAGACATAGTCACTGAGAAGATCGTCAACACCCAGCTGACAAACTTCATTGAAGAGAACACCATTCTCGACCCCTCCCAATCTGGAATACGGAGTGACCACAGCACCAAAACTGCCCTCCTTGCTGCCACATACGGCATCCGAGCACTTCTCGACCAAGGCCACTCCACCGCCCTCATCCTACTAGACATCTCCGCACCCTTCGACACCATCGTCCACTGCACTCTCGCAGCCAGACTCCACAACATCGGCATACAGGGAACCACCCTAGACTAGCTCTGCTCCTTCCTCACTGGCAAAACCCAAAGGATCTGACTCCCACTCTTCCTCTCCAAGCCCACTGAAATCAACTGCGGAGTAGCCCAGTGATCATCGCGCAGCCCCACGCTGTTCAAGATCTACATGGCCCCCCTCGTCACTATCTTCAGACAGCACAGACTCAGCAGAGTATCCTACGCCTACAACACCCAGCTCATCCTCTCCCTCATTCATGAACCCAACACCACCAGACTCAGCTTCCAGGAAGGGATAAAAGACGTTGCATCCTGGATGAGCCACATCTGTCTGAAGCTGGACTCAGAGAAGACTTAAGTTCTCATCCTCGGACCCCCCCTCTCAGCCTGGGACAACACCTGGTGGCTCGCCACCCTCAGCACCCCACCCCCACCCCAACAGACCATGCCTGGAACCTCGGCATCATGCTCGACTCCTCCCTCACCATGACCCGCCAGATCAACGCCGTCACCTTCATCTGCTTTAACACCCTCTGCATCCTTCACAAGACCTTCAAATGGATCCCCTCTGACTCCAGAAAGACCGTCACCCACGCACTCATAACAAGCAGACTGGACTACAGAAATGCCCTCTACGCTGTAATCAACAAAGACCTACTGCCCAAACTCCAGACCATCCAGAACACTGCGGCCAGACTCGTCCTTGGTGTCCCACGACATGAACATATCACCTAACACCTACGAGATCTCCACTGGTTCCCCGTCGAGAAGAGAGTAATCTTCAAGCTACTCACCCACACCTACAAATACCTCCACAACACCGGACCCAAATACTTCAACGAAAGGGTCTCCTTCCACATACCCAAGAGAAACCTCCGCTCTGCCGACCTCGCCCTGGCAGAAACCCTACGCATCTGCATAACAATGCAGGTGAAAGAGCCTTCTCCTATGTCGCAGTAAAAGCCTGGAACGAGCTTGCGTTCAACATATGATGCTTACCCAACGCTGCACACCTTCAGGAAGAGCCACAAGACCTGGCTCTTTGGCTGACTCAGAGCCACACCCCCTCCCCCCAGCGCCTTGAGACCTTCACGGGTGAGTAGTATGCTTCACAATTCCCTGATTGATTGAGTGATTGATTGATTGCTTTTACTAATAGTATCTGTGCCATTGTGGAGTCTCCACTGTCTAATTTTTTTATGGTCAGAGACTCAGCAGTCGTAAAGATACTACTCGTAAAAACCTTTGTGTATAGCAAACAACTGTACACTTATACAAAAGTGTAAGTTTACCTCTGCTGATGTAAGTTTACCTTTGTGAATCAGGCTGAATATGTGTACCATCAACTGTGTACGAGCTTTAGATTGTGGTCTTCTTGATGGTGAACAAATATCCCATATAATGTGTGTTGATACCTGTCACTTACCAACTTAGATAACTAAATATTGACAAAACATTCCGGCTCTCATGGTGTACTCTTTTGAGATAGTAGGTGCATTTTGTTCAGGCTAGCTTTAGTCCCACAATGTACATGAGCTGTAAAAATAGATTGCATTCTACAGTACTGTAGATTTATATAGGACTCATTACCCCTGTTGTGGCATCAAGGGGTTTTGTGTACAGATACCACATAATCCATGGGGCTCAGGGTTAGTTTTTATTGCTAGTTCTATATGTTACATATAGTCCCCATATTAGCAACATTAGTAAAGTTGGTATTGTTATATTGATTAGATGCATGCAGTTACTAGCCAAGAGGACATGTCATTGTTATTGATGCTGTAGTTATGTTTTGATATGCATTCCTCATTGTGCCCCTGTGGTTAAAGGGAATGGAGGGCATACAGTATATAATGTACTTTATATTAGTGCTTGTTGCTCTAATACATTGTGTTATTGGATGTGAGTAGCGCTGTTAGAAAATACAATTAAACATATTTTGGGCCATGCTTACACAGTGTGGGTGGGTGGGTGGCTGAATCTAGTGGTATGAGCTCAGTAGTGTTTAGTTTGGAAAGTCAACATTTTAGGACAGGAGAGTGGGCTGACATGGATTTAGTTTATAGGGGTTTGAATTAAGCCTGCTATGCAAGTCATGCACACTATGGTGATGGCTCACATGAAGCAGTTAGCATTTCATTGGTGCTATTTGGGTGTCTGTAGACGTTCGTGTGATAGAAGCAGGACTTAATTCTTCATTCCAGAAATAACCTGGTATTCCATCTTTGTCCATGATTTATTAGTTACACTTTTCAAGGACATCGTATTTTGTAGGTCATGATCGGGAGCATGTAACCTTGTAGTTTCTCAATGTTATACTATGTCCCCTTGTTGATAGAAGGATCCTTTCTCTATTTTGTACTTTGAGGTTCAACAGGTGAAAGCCACATTTTCAGCATCTTTATAAACTCCAACTGATTTATGTTAGCCTGTATCTTTGGTGGGAATGAAATCCATAGTTTAGTAGGTTGAACAGAGAATGACATCCTACTGACAGTTGTTATCTTATATGGCGGAACGACGAGTTTGGGAATCCATCTGGCTCATAGTGTTCTTTTCTGGGAGTATGTATAGAGTTTCATCTGTAAGAATATGTGTTCTGTTTCATTTATTGTATTGTATGTTATGCATAGGAGTTTGATGGGAGATCTTACAGAAAAAGGTAGCCAGTGCAGAGCATTCACAACGTTTGAGATATGGTCATGAATCTTAAGGTCAGGAATTGTCTTGTCACTGCATTTTTTATTTTATAGATAGTTCTCATTGTAGAGTTTGATACGCGATGGTATCGTTCATTGGAATAGCCCAGAAGTGGAGTGGTTGCTTGGACCTTCAGCGGAAATCCAAGCTGAGGGGAGATGCATCAGAGTGTCTGTGTAATAGTGGATATTAACCCAGTGTAAGTGTGCACAAGCTCCAGAATATCACTTGTGTCCTTTCCTAAAACCTATAGTGAACCAATATGATTACTGAGATGCCAAGTGATCTGCAGGCATTGGTGGCCTCTCTAGGAGCAGAGAATTGAATCAAATACATATACTGAACATTTCTAGTTCAGATCATGGTGCACTATCAGTCTGTGCATTACTTTATGAAGCCCCTGTAGCTACTATACACCAATCCTTGAACAAAGGTGCACGAGAATGGCACAGCACCAGCTGAGGTCAGTTTATAAAGGGCTATAGGCCCTGACAGCCTGCTCTTCCTGCTGTCTTTTGCATTGATTTGGAGGTCCTCAGCAAGGTTCTGTGAATGGCCAGGCTTGAAGAGGGTTTGAAATAGGGAACAAATAATTGATGGTGCTGACATGTTTCTATAGCTTTGTCTCTCAGGCCCCTAGGCGGACTTTCCACTGTGTTATACCTTGTATATCATTTTAGTGAGGTGTCAGGCATCAGGATTAATTGTACAAAGTTGGGAGTATGAAGGTGACAGTAATAAATAAGAACCTAGACCAGATCCCAAAGTAATTAGATAGATCCCATTGAAATGAAACACAACCACATCCTTAGGTATAAGAATTTATTGGACAAGAGATCAGAACATCTGGCATATTTATTACACTGCTATGAAGAATCATACATGAAAGGCTACGAGGTGACACTAACTTCCAATTCGAATAACTGCCACCATTACGAAGGTAAAAATGCTGATACATCCTAAGTTAGTATTTAGCAAGCATTGCATTTATTTCATTTACATTTGTTTGTAATACTTAAAGCCCTAGTGATGTCTGGAATCTGGACAACCAATAGTCATAATGTATATTTCGGCAAAGCCAATTTCACTGACGGCCACTGGTGCCAGACACGAAAGGGCACTTTCTCGCAGGTCACTTGCAATACGTTGTTGATTTAGATACAGCTAACAGTAACTCATGGTACATGGAATAGGTTCTTATTTTGCTTTCCATGAGATGATCAGGGAGCTGCAAACTTGGTTTCAGCACTGGCACCCAGGTTCCTTAATTTTGAGGTGGACATGTTTAAATTGGGAGATCTAAATCCTGGCTCTGGCCTCTTGACCCTGCTTAACCCAAAGAATACGAGTGTGGCTACTCCCATGAATGTTATTGGCGTAAGGGGATGTATTCTGCATCTCTACTCTCCTTGTTGTGGCTTGATGCTGTGTCCTGTCAGAGTACCTCTATTATGTCCTAGTGAACTATCTATAGGCCAGTCTCAGTGGAGTGCTGGCTCATGACCGTGAGTCCCTGACTTGTGTGCTTAACTTCTTGATAATAAACTCTTCCACATATGTACTTACCTTTCTCCAGTGTTTGCTACATGTGGCTACTTATTGACTTTCTTTATCCCATGCCGCTGGACAAACTCCGCATTAATTAACTCCTCGGCAAATAAGAGCTGAATTAGACAGTTCATGATGAACATCTAGGCTTTTAATGTGGAGAAAAGAATTTAAGAAATGAGTGCCTGTGGGCCCCACTGTCAACCAGCAGCTCCAATTAAGAACTGGTTCTTGCTCACTGCGAGCAATTCCCAAGGTTTTGAAGGGAATTTAGAGGGTAATTGAGACCCGTGCCTGAAAGGGTAGGGACTAACACTGAGATCTGGTCTAATTCAGACGACATTTAAGCGATCGTAAACAAGGCCCTGAATGCACCATTTTTGGCTGCATAGTATGACACTGGGACACCACTGTCATACATGCTAACAGACCTGATTCGGCAGGAGACTTCCGATTATTGAAGTAAAAAACTTGCTTTATTTTAGGGGTCTCATCCCTGAAGTTCTTGGCTTCTATAGAAGTCAATGGAAAAAATGCATGTCCCTGATTTTATTTCTACATCTCCTACTTTCCTGTTCTAAAGTGTTGACATGTGTGCGGATGTATACACTGCAACACACATCTGGCACTGTGCTTGTGGTCAGACGCGCAATACCCATTGGGCACACCAGGCTTCAGCCCCGCCGTAGTCTTCTACAGCCCGGGCTAAGATGACACGCTCTGAAATAATGAAAGAAGTCTACGCATCGGATGAATGCTAAGCAACCAAGAATGTGATTTTTATGACCCCTTCTGAGAGGCCCAGACCAGCCAGAGCGAGCTAGCCTCTGAACGGTTTCAGTGACTATCCCTGCCCCCAACTCTTATTTTCTTTTAGACTGGTGCCATTGAGGTGATATCCTTGCCTGAAGGCAGGGATTTCACCTAAGCACTTGATGTGTTGTGAGCATGGGGTGGGAGTGGGAAGATTGCACAGCAGGGGAAAAGGGATGACCAGTGCAGGTGACTCTTTTCCTTTGTAAAGGAAATCCTGCTGGCGTCTTAGCCCAGGGTGTGCTGTCTGTGCACATGTATGGAATACACATCCACGGCGCTGCTCACCAGATAAATGGCGAACAGTGCCATGGATCTGTCTCTTTTTGCATCCAAGTGCACGGACAAAGAAGCAGAGGAGTCCCAGGCAAGGAGAAACCAGGAGACATTTGACCTTATCTACACAGTGAGACCTTCGGGAGGGGCTGGATGCCAGGACGACAGTGCTGCTGATCAGCCCGACTGCAGAGAATAGTATCAGAGCAGGCAGCAGTTTTTAAGTAAGTTCCAGTAACTTTAATGCATTCTACAGCATCACCATTACATGCTGCCTGCATATCTTATATAAATTCAATTACAATACAATACAATATCTAGGTACTCTAAGTGAACAGTGTTCTAGACGTGCATACATGGAAACGTCAAGGAGGCCAGTCCCCTCCGAATATGCAAATGTAGTGTAAGCTTGTAGTGTTCAACTTTTGGGGTGCCGGGGGTAAATTTAGGGTTCAGAGTGGGTATGGGTTTTGGGGTGCCAGGGGGTAATTTTAGGGTACAGAGCAGAGATGGGTTTTGGGGGGGCAGGAGGGTAATTTTAGTGTACAGGGAGGACATGGGTTTCGAGGTGCCAGGGAGTAATTTTAGAGTTCAGGGTGGGCATGGGTTTTGGGGTGCCAGGGGTTAATTTTAGGGTTCATAGCAGAGATGAGTTTTGGGGTCCAGGGGATAATTTTAGTGTACATGGAGGATATGGGTTTTGGGGTGCCAGGGAGTAATTTTAGGGTTCAGTGCGGCCATGGGTTTTGGGGTGCCAGGGGTCATTTTAGGGTTCAGGGCAGGTATGGGCTTTGGGGTGCCAGGAGTCATTTTAGGGATCAGGGTGGGTATGGGTTTTGGGGTACCAGGGGTAACTTTAGGGATCAAGTTAGGTATGGTTTTTGTGGTGCCAGGGGGTAATTTCAGGGTTCAGGGTGGGTATGGGTTTTGGGGTGTCAGGGGGTAATTTTAGGGTTAAGGGCGGGTATGGGTTTTGGGATGTCAGGGGGGTAATTGTAGCCCTGGTCCTATTGATTAACATTAGCAACGCCCCTTCATTTGCCATGTTAGCCTCCCCCGCCCCCGAAATTAAGACCTAGTTGCGCCCCTGCTCGTGGTTATTCTCATCTGCTGTGCCAACTTATTGTGATTAGTTTTAACCGTATAGTCTATGTCCCAAAGGTATCAGTCTACTTTTGAACACTTTTTGTAATCAAATATTTGCTATGCGTATCTTGTTTTTTTTTCATAATCAATCTAAAAAAGAGCATTAAAATCAACATAGCTTTTAGCTATTTCTTTAAATTGTTTGCACCTTTGGACGAACAGTTGTCGTCACCACCCTTTCCTTTAAATCTGCCCACAGTGGTGTTAAAAGACAGGCTCCAGAAGGGATCCACTGAGGGCAGACCTGAAACATCTGACGCTGTCAGTGCCCTTTCAAGAGTAAGCCCTGCCACCCCTGGGAAAAAGCCTTAAACACACTTGGGTTCTTTTCAAAGGAGCTGGAAGTAGTGCATGAATGAAGAGGGTTGCAGCTCGGTTACAAGAGTTCTAGTGCGTGAGAGTGCTAGGGCCAGAAATATTGTTTCCTTAGCACTTGTTAGGAAGCTCTGTTTGAAACACGACCCATTGCTCTCTCAAGTCATTTTTGCGGATTTCCAACAACAGTGTTGAATCAATCTGTGCCGTCTAATAAAGCCAGTTGTGCTGCTCTCGCGGTGACCCCTCTAGACTTTCGGTGTAATTGAAAATGTATATTTTATTGAATCGTGGTGGCCTCGCTCTCTGCGCGGCTGCGATAAAAACACAATCTCCATTTACAGAGAAAGTGCATTCAAGCTTGCCCATGTCCCCCGATGATTCAAACAACATCCCACATGGAAATATAAAATGGACTGTTAACATAGTTCTTGGTCTGTGCTCCATGATTTATGCATGCGCCGGGATGGTCTCCTAATTATATACATAACTGCAAGAAAAAAACATTTAAAAAATTCTAAAAGAGAATTGAGATCATGTGTTCTCATTGATTCTCAAATGGTATCTATTTCGCAGCCAGTGTTGCTCGCTGAAGAGGTCAGATTGGATGCTGTACTTGATAACAGAGCCTCCAGTCAGTGTCCTACTTGGGCGGTGCAGTTATTCTTTCACACAATAAATCACATGGTCTATTAGAATGGAGCAGAATGTCATCTTTATTGTGCCCTGGGGACACCTGCCTATACTCAATCAGGGTTCTGTACAGCACGCTACTCACCTGTGAGGGTCTCAAGGCGCTGATGGGGGGTGGGAGGGGTGAGCAGCTCTGTTGGGGTCATTCGTAGAGCCAGGTCCTTTCAGAATTGGTACAGTGTCGGGCTTAGTCAGAGGTGAAGGAGTTCGTTCCAGGTCCTGGTTGCGAGGTAGGAGAAGGATCTTCTACCTTTAGGTCCTGTAGAAATGAGGGACCGTGGCTAGGGTGAAGTCAACTGAGCGTAGGTTTCTCTAGGGGGCGTGGAAGGAGATTCAATTGTTGAGGTATTGGGATTCGGAGTTGTGGAGGACTTTGTAGGTGTGTGTGAGCAGCTTGATAAAATGTCAGGAGGCCATGCCAACTGTCAGAATAGTTTCTGGGCCACACTATACTCTCCAATATCAGGGTAGAAGAACCAGGTTGAAGCAGTCACTTTCAAAATTACCTTCTCCTTCTGCAGAGCAGACATGGAAGTTGATTAACCAAAATGCTAGGGGTAGTAGAAGTGACATCACACTTTGACCTTAACAACATCAAAGGAAGTGACAGCATATGACCTTTGAGGTAAACAACCTTTACAACGCAACTTTTACCACGCAGTGCCTTTACAACGCAACTTTTACAACGCAAACCATTACAACGCATTGCGCTGGGGGGGCGCTCTAGGATAGGGAATGGGTTTAATGTACTATCCAACACCTTTCCTACTATCCACGGGGACTGGAGTTGGAATAGTAAATTATAACAATTCACTATCCAGCGCCTAAAAGCACTATGCGTTGTAATGGTATGCGTTGTAAAAACCGCGTTGTAAAAGCATGCGATGTAAAAGCATGTGTTGTAATGTCATACATCCGACCTTTGATGCTGAATATTCCCAGGAAGTAAGGTCACACAACTTTAATCCTAATGACATGACAGTAATTAACATCGCGGATGTGTCATAAGAATGGTATGATTAAAATGAAACACAACACATACAAATGTCTCTGTTTGATACCAGCAATATTAGGGTTCTGACAGGATCTTTAAGACGAAACCCTGCCCTGACCGCTAGCGAATGAGTGAAGCAAGTGAACCCGACCCTTTTTATGGGAAGTTTGGGGTCCTCCTCCTGAAAAACTCTGGAAAAATGAAGGCAAATAATGCATCTTATAGCACAATTTTCACATACATTTTCTGAAAAACGTAAGCTCTGAAGGGGTGCTCATTAAATTTTCAAGTCCTTTATTGTATGCAAGCATATGAAAATTGATGCTCCCCATTAGAACCCTGCTTTTTTTTAAATGTGCTATGGGTGCCCCTAGATGTTAAAAATTGACGTAATTGTGCCCTCACGCCAAATATTCCATACAAAATGACAGTGCTAGAATTTTGTGATTAAGGTCATTTAGCCATCTTGGGTAACTCATTTGTCAAAATAATTACCTCTGCATTGTTAGGGACAACGTGCCCTTGTTCCCCCCACCCATATGCCTTGATTGTCCTCCCTTCTTGCTAGAGTTACCTCCAATGTGCTAGTGCCAGTATTTTACAATGGGCGCCCCTCATGCCAAGAATTACCTCCACTATGTCAGTGCCAGTATTTTCTCAAAGTTGCCTGTCATGTTAAGCATTGCCTCCGAAATGTCAGTGCCAGTATTTTACCATGGGTGCCTCTATACAACAAGAATTACCTTTGGTATGCCGGGCCAATGGAAGACTCACCAGCATGAAACCACATTCTCACTCACAATCACTTACATTCACTCACTCATACTCATTCTCACTCACTCGCAATCAGTCTCACTCATGAATTTTCACTCACTTGCACTCGCTTGTTATTTCTCAGTCGCTCTTGCACTCACTCTTATTTTCACTAATGTTCACTCATTTGCACTTATTTACTCTCACTCATTTCCATTTACTCGTACATCCTTACACTTGCTTGCACTCACTCATTCTCAATCCCACATTTTCACTCACTCATTCTCAATTGTTTATTTACATTCACTTTCAATCACATTCACTCTTACTCTGACTCATTCATACTTTTTCTCTTGCTCGCAATTGCTCTTACTCATTCTTACTTATACTCACTCACTCTGACTCCCTCATTGTCGCTCACAGATACACTCACTGTCTTTCAGGGCTAATACTCACTCACACTCCCTAACATTTCACATATAATTCTTATTCATTCTCTGTCACTCAATCACTACTTTTTAGTCACTCTTGCTCACTCACTCATTCGCACTCACTCTGATTCAATCATATACACTGACAATCAATCTCACTCATTCTCACTCACTGGCTGGCACTTAATTACTTCCACTCAAACACACAAATGTTCACATATTGACATGCTCTCACATACAAATGTTATCGCTCACAGAAGCACATTCACAACCGCAAGCGTGGACACAAAATATATTTAAACGCATTTACTTATCTCAGCTGCCAGTAAAGGTCTTGTTCCATATCCGGGTGTTACATTTTTTATTAAAATAAAAGTGAATAATGTAATATCATAACTGTAATAATAATGCCGTGCTTCATTTGTGAAAAAATAATTGCACTGCCCAAAATTGTTCCAGGGATGCTGGCACCCATTTATCCCACTAATGCTACCCACTTCCATCATTGGCACACCTGCTGCCTGATTGGAAAATGTGCACAAAGAAAATTCAGGCTAGTGAGTGAAATGAGAAAGCTGAGCTTCTTCGACTGGGACTAGGGAGGCAGAAGGATCTTAACTGTGAAAAGTTTAACAAATGCTGCCAAATGGAGCATTTTACACTGTAGTGTTCACTGAAATTTGCTAAGAAGCCATAGGTTTTGAAAGGGAGCTCTTGAGCTATTCAAATACTTTGATGGTATGTTTAGGCAAGGGTTGAAATGTGTCAAGTGCTGTTTCATGCTTTATCTTGAACTCAAAACTGTTGAACCGTGTCAGCCTAGATCACATAATTGATCCTACATATTTAATTTAATTATATGATCTAAAATGGTGTAAAAACACACCGACTGACAGACCAGTTTATAGATAGTGTTCCCAGAAGTACAAAAATGACAGCATTTGACAGTAATCAAGCCCTGCGGCTTACTTGACAAAACAGTAAATACGCTCTGATTAGTAATAAACTGTAGTGAAGGTAGGATGACTTGCACTGTAGGAAACATCTGTCTATTTTTTAAACAGTCGAAATCAAAAATTACTAATGCCAGCAAATTATTAAATGATCTATTAACGGCCATTAAGTTGAAAGCAGCAAAATATTTTTGTTAAAAAGTGTAAAATCACACTAAACAGGAACACAAACTCTGGACTCTTGGATTGAAGTGCAATGTTCTATTGATTTAGACATTCAGCCCATAAACGTTTGTTAACTTCATACAGCCAATTGACAAGCAGTATCATGCTGTGATATTTGGCTGGAATCTATCAGTTCAATGGAAATTATTAAATAACACAGACGCTTAAAATGAACATGTCCTTTTTAACCCTTACACCTCCATTTTGGAGAGACAACGAATTATCAGTTCAACAATAAACGACTCAGAGTAATGCAGGGGTGGTCTAGTTTGCAGTGTTACTGCTTAATAAGTTACCTGTTTGATTGTTGGTGAATCTTCAAGACTCCTGCTCGTGGGGACACACTGCAAGAACAAACATGCAGCACTACAATATCTGACATTAAATGAAGTGCTAACATCTTAGGCAACGTTTTCTTTTACAACATATATGGTATATCATAACAAGACTGAGAGCACATACTAAGGAAAACAGAGAAACATAAACATTCATACCAAAAAATGTTTATTATTTAAGGATTATTATATTCAAAAATATATTTTATGTATACATAGATACCTCAAAGTATATAGAGAGAATACATATCATCATCATTACATTCTTCTGCTGACACATTTCCTCTCATACGTCTACATCAAGCACCTAAGACACAATTGTTTCAATACAGAGAATGAATTGTTGTAACATAATATATATCTGTATTGAATTATGTTAAAAAAAGACCTTTTTTCTTTGAATACAACAAGTATTGGTATGATTCAGATGTTGCTGAAAATAAGAATATGCTTTTCTCTATGCGCGTTTCGGCCTACCGCCTTCTTCAGGAAGCCACACAATATATGTATTCATGCTGTATCTGTTAGGACTGTATCTTAGACCTGGGTTCCTTCACAGCTATTAGGAAACTGAGCTCTGCTTATAACAACACTGCCTTTGGGTTATCTTCTTGTATCTTACGGCTTATTAAAGGATGGATAGAATAATTATCTGTGGTGTTGCAACGGTGCAGTCCAAAGACTTTCCAAAATATAAAGTTAACCAGGTGTGGGGCTCAGAGGTGGAATCATGGTATATTAAATGTAGAGTACATGTCAATAAGTGAAAGGCCGGATGTCCTTTATTTTCTCTCCGTGTTGTTGGTCCTACTTCATCCTCATAACGTGACTTTCCGCAACTAGCGAGCGTGGAGGTGGCTATGTAGCCAACATGCAGCATAAAAGGGATCCCTGTAAAAAAACACAAGGGACACCCTACCCACATGAAGCCAGGGCACATTACGATTTAAACAAAAACAGTGGTTCCCGTGGACACTCAATGATTAATATCACAATATAATTCTCATCACAATCTCAGTTAACTGGGAGTCTATCAATGTCAGGGAAAGAATGTTGTGTAGCGTTTTAGGCTCAGAGTGAATTTTCCTAATTCATGCCCTTATATAGGTACAATTCACATTGCCCTAACATAGGCATAGAACTCATTCCATTATTTAGACATAGCCCATGCAAACCAAATACAGGCATGGCTACTTCCACCTGTACCAAACGTCACAGCGATTTCTTGGATTGCTTGAATATTGATTTGTCCAAGAACTCATGTACTTTGCAAAGAACTACTATTCCCTAGGGGTTCTTTACTGACGTTATTATGCCCGACTTTACGTCAAACTAGACACCTTCAAGGTATAAATATGCCTTCACTTGCTCTGGCAAGACACGGTGGTTCGGAGCAGTTCGACTATCTACTTGCCCGACGAAGCTCGCTACAGCAAGTGCCGAAGGAAGCCAACCCTCCAACTGACACACTGATCGAGAGGCTGCATTTCTTCCGGCAAGAATCCAGTTCCAGTGTTTCCAAGCTCCCCTTGCGGGGTGTTGGGAAATCGAGTCCTGAGACTGAGATACCAGACCTCCTTCATTCTAAACTAAGGTATGGATCTGATTAGAACCTAGAGAAATCTTGGATAGATTCTTGGCAAAGAAAAACGAAACCTATGCTACACCACACTTCCTTCTTCCCGCGTACTAGACTTAGGTTAGGTACCTTGGGGTAGGCATATTTTAGAAGCACCAGTTGAGTATTTTTAGCCATTGTTATTTATGTATGTATATGGTTTAGAAACCATACAATGCTCTTACAGTATTATTTTATAATATTGCTCTTGCTGTATGCATTATACTTTACAGTCTGCATTGCGATTGCAGCAGTTCACTTTACTTGCATGAGAAAGAAGACTGTTCAATAAAACCTTTTATTGAAAATGCCCGTCTCTCTATTTCTCTGCACCTCCATAGAAACGAAGCATGCATGAGTGACTGAGTGAAATACTTATCTATTGTTTCCGCGACTCTAGAGATATATTTCTTATTCTTGGGAAACAAAGTTGTCATGTTTATGCGGTTGTCAGAAACTAATCCCTTCTTGTGAATTCGAGAAAGTTTCTAGTGACCTTTGAGCTAGCTGCCATTCACTATTAAGTTTTATATATTCGACAGAGACCTAGTTGACCTCAGTCCTACGGCTAATCTATAGGATATATTATTCCAATGCGCAGAGCCTATTGGAAATATAGGAACTACACTACAAGAAGAACATGTAACACAGGAGGTATAGAGAAACAAGCTTTTTTTAAATATGAAAATTCACACATTTGATATAAATTTATCAGTATAGAACGTCCCAAGTTAAAAAAAGTGTGAATCCTATGATTATCGATTGTGACTTTTGTGACATAAAAACAAGGTTTCAATGTTGTTATAGAAATCGACCATTCAATGGATACACAATCAATGTTAACAGTTTCCTAGTAGGGACTGGGATTGGTTTGTTTTCAAATTGTCAACGACGTTTCGACCCAGCTACCAATGTGGGGTCTCATCAGGACCTATCAATGTAGGGAAACCTGTGAATGACTGACAGTGAGTGAGGGGAACACCTGTGGGAGTGCGGGGTGGTTATGGATACTCATATAGGGCCCAGTCGGGCACCTACGGAGGGACGGGTATTGGCAGTCACAGATATGCGAGATGGTCAAGAATGGAATCCTAAATCCAAGAAGGGTGTCGTATGAATGGACAAGGCCCAAGGATAAAGGGGGCTTTGAATTTCTCAGGGAAACGTCACTCCGTTTCTGTAGTGATTCCGGTATTCATGAAATCAATGTAGAATTCAGACAAAATCTGTAGCGGAAAAATTCCTGCCTTGGATTTCCTGGAGAACTGCTCTTGTCTGTCTCTGCTTGTTGAATGGCAATTTATGAATACCGTTATAACAACTTGCTTAATGAACGAATGCGTACTAAAGACGCATTTGTTCTTTTGCCGGCATTGTAAAGGCACAACGGGATTCTGGCTTCAGTCTAAAGGACGTTTCCCACTGAGGGTAACTATCCGATTAGTTCCTCAGAAAGGTTTGGAATAATGCCCTTTAACATTGTTCCTGTTGATGCCAAAGAGCCAATGCTAACTTCTTATAAGTCTTGAACTACAGTGCAGACTTGTACTTTGGCTATATTATGAGGATGATTATGTTCTTTTATGTTCTAAATAGTTTGTCTATTATAGCAGTGCCTAGTGCACTTCAAGTGGGCTTTTTAGTAGATAATGCTCTCTTTAATGTATGTATAATAATCATTTAAAAACATGCTTTTACCCATTTTTAGTACAAATAAAATTTTACAATAGTAAGTGAAAATGGGTGATTTTGTTTTTAAAATTCTGTTCAAAATTTAATATTTACAAATTAAATCAATATATCTAAAATGATTCTAAAATTGAATGCATATTTAGTTTGAAGAAGAAATGTGCTGAAACATATTATTTTATTATTTCTAGGTTATTGTTTTTTTTTTAAAACATACTGTAGCGGGGTGGTGGGGACAGAGGAAAATAAAGACTGGTGGAAACATACCGACGATAATTCTTCTGTTTCATCGCCCCAGGAGTCATGGGAAACCGAGTCCAATGCGTGGTGGAACCAAGTATACGCGTCTAGGGATGACTGTACCTTTAAGGAAGGCGAGGCTGACGAGGAAAGCACTCCCCCATATGACGCCATGTATGGTCAAGGCCACGGATTGGCAGAGAGAAACCCGCCCTCACAGGAAGGCGGACACAAAAGCACGGAAGTAAACAGGAAGGTGTCTCGACACCTGGAGGGAGTACGGAGGTCGGAGCGGATATACTGCAGAGCCGGAGGAGCCGAGGAAGAACGTCCCCGAGGAGCCAGGACCAAGAGCGTCTACGCCTGGAGGCCAACGTTCCCATGCACCGCCCAGCCACACCCACGGAGGAGTGTGGCTAACACAGGTGCGTGACCGGGTATCGGGGTGGCTGGGGCGGCGTCAGTAGTGTACATAGCCGTGTACATAGACCCTGCTTGTTTGTTCACTTTTCTCCCGTACTCCTCACCGCCCTTCTCCCTTGCCTGTTCCCTCTCCTCACCTGACCCTCACGAGACGTGCACCGACTGTAGCAAGCCACTGGTGACCTCACTTGCACTTGGTTCCCTCCCCGGGGTACGCTCTACGCGAACAGAACGCTAATAGCCTTGTCTTCTCTTCCGCATGTGGCGTTGGGACCCGGCACGAGACCGAAGCGGAGAAGCGCACGAAGAGGAAGAAAGGCGACGTACCAGCCCGCGCAGATTCCGGGCCCTAGCCGACACGTTGGACCCCGCTACCCTAGCGAGAGAAAGACAGTCCCAGAGAAAGAAAAAGACCTTTATCAAAATAAAACCGCGTTTACCCAATCCAGTTGTCTCAGTCCCTCCTTCTGATCCGCCACACATACTTTATTGATTTTTCCGTTATATTCGCGATACTTGGCAGTAACAGAAAGCCTGTACATTATATTCCGTCCAGTGTGTTATCATGCAGTTAAAAGTGTCAAAGTTTTGCAATTAGGTACTAAGTCATTACGGAATCTTATGTCACACTTTTAGGTATAAGTTCTCTGAATTTCACAGATATCATAAGTACAGGTAATCAGTATTTAATACAAACTACCCAGCCATCCTCCCCTCTCCCAACTGTGTTCCAGCAACCTTCATTATGTTGATGTATAGTTTATGTCCGAGTGTAATTTGTATGTCTCTTTGCAGCTACGTGATCGTGTCCCTTAGCCCAATCCTTTGTACAGTATGGTCCTGCGCGCCCGTGCAGCAGAGTTGCCTATTGTGTGTTCGGGGTAACTATCATTTTAATCTATACTTTTAAAGGCTTCTAACATGACACACCATTCCGTGGATATCTGATTCTTCCGAAACCCACGGGTCTCCTCTCGGCGTATAGCTGCGCTTTCTGCACTGCCCCAGCGTAGCGTTTCGCTGCGCCAGGTGTATGTTGTGGGAGGTTTTATTGACTCCCATCTCATAGTTATGGGTCTTTTGGTTATGTTGAGTGCAAGGTAAAGGAATCGTAGGTGTACCTTATGCGTGGCTAGCCATTTGTGGAGGCCTAGTAGACACTCCAACACAGTGTGTGCAACATGGAGGTGTGTTGCTACCTCTAGATGGCGCCGGACCTCTCTCCAAAACCCTCTCAGGCACGGGCATGCCCATACCATATGTATTAGGTCTGCTTCCTCAAGCTGGCATCTAGGGCATTGATGTTGTGTATTTGGGAACAGCCGCTGCAAGTGGCGCGGTGTACGGTAGGCCCTGTGTATTACCATATATTGAATGAATTTAAATTTTGCATTTCGGGTCACTTTTTGGGGTTGTTTCAATATGGCAGCCCATTCTCTGTCCGAAATCTCTTGACCCACGTCTTCCACCCATTTAGCTCGCAGGGCTTCGAGGGGCACCGTCGTGTGCGCTCGGACACCCACGTAAAGCCACCTCATAAGATGACGTCCTTATCCAAAGTAGTACATAGATTTTACTAACTCGTGTGTTTGAGGTCCTCCCTCTGGGGGGTCCAATGTTTCTTAACATATTGCGATATCGTCGCGTGTAGCATGTAGAGATGGTTTGGCACCCCTGTTTCCCGCACGAAGTTCTCATGGTCCATTAAAAGCTTGCTAATAAATAGCGCTTCTACCATGTTCACCCCTTCGTCTCACCATTCTACAGTGGTGCCTTGAACCTGCGTCTCTTAATCCTACCACTTGGTTCCGGGATCCTCAGTAGCAGGATGTTGCCGGCATAGGGGGGTCAGCGGGGCTTATATTGCAGCGCTTTCCTCCAGCACAGTAATGCTGTGCGCAGTAGAGGTGGTGTATCCGGGGGAATTTTAGACTGTGGTAGCAATAATGTGTGTAGAGTTTCCTGGTCAATGTTCTGTGCAATTAAACCGATCTCCTGCAGGTTGCGGCCCACTGTCCAATAGGACAGCCATTGCAGTTGGCATGCATAATAGTGTGCCCGGAGGTCCGGCACCCCCAAACTCCCTCCACCTGTCCCCAGCTGTAGTTTTTTAGGCTCAACCGGCATCGTCCCGCTCCCCAAACAAGATCCAAGAGTACAGTGTCTAGTGTGTGGAAAGTGGATGGGGGCACCACGACCGGCAGATTGGTGTAGTAGTAAAGGAGCCAGGAGAGAACCACCATTTTTGACACTGCCACTCGCCACATAACTTAGAGAGGCAGTGTGGTCCAAAAGGCGGCCTTCGAGCGTATCCCCCTGATTGCCCTATTAAGGTTGCCTACTAGAAAAAAGAAGGTGGTCGACTTTGTCTCCTTAATAGCAAGGCCCGATATACGTGCGAACCATGCAAACATTCTTGGGATAGGGTCTAGATCACTCAGGAGATCTTGCATATATATAATTACACCCTCCGCGTAGGCAGATATTAGATGTGTGGTGTTGCCCGCCGGTATCCCAAGTTGGTTAGCTTCTTGACGCAGCCCTTGTGCCAGTGGCTCCAGTGCCATTACGAACAGCAGTGGGGAAAGGGGACACCCCTGTTGCGTGCCCCTGCATATTTGGTATTCCCGTGAAATGCGTCCACCTGTCCAAACTCTCGCTATGGGGGCCTCGTACAGCAGGTGTAGCCATCGGAGGTATTCGGGGGCAGGCCGAACTTTGCAATGGCCTTGAACATATAATGCCAGGAAAGCGTATTGAACGCCTGTCTCAGGTCGAGCACAATGCAGCCGGCGGGTGGGAGGTGCTCAATGTTCCTTGTCATTATATGGTGTAGTTTTCTAATATTTAAGGAAGTACTGTGTGCTGGTATGAATCCACATTGGTCTATGTGTATTAGCTTGTGCAAGTAAAGAAGAAGCCTATTTGCCAAAATCTTGCTCAAAATTTTATATTCTGTCGCCAAGAGTGATAACAGGTGATATCCTGTCATGTCTGCCGCATCCCTCCCTGGTTTGGGCAATGGGGCCACCAGGGTTTGTGCAGTGGTATGGGGAAGGTGACCTAAGTCGAGCAATGTATTGTAAGGGACTTCTAGATGGGGAATTAAAACCTCAGAATAAGAAGCGAAAAACTCCACCGGCAGACCGTCTAGTCCCGATGCTTTATTACCTGTGAGTCCATTAATAGCAGCCTTTATTTCAGCCCTCGTGATGGGACCTGCTAAATGTGCTTGCGCTTCTACAAGGATCTGAGGATAGGGGAGATTGTCTAAGAAAGTGTCTGTGTGAATGGCGTCTAGTGCAGGCGGTTTATCGTAGAGCGTGGTATAATATGCACAGAAGGCGATGTTGATGTCCTGCTGGGTATATACCGTGTCACACCCAGGTGTGGTGATTTGACCGATTACTTTAGCCGGGGGTCTTCTCTCAAAATCTTCGCTAGAAGTGCCCCGGATTTATCTGCGGCTGTGTGTTTTAACTATGTGTAGGCCCTATATTCTATAACCCTGAGGGTCTCTAATAGCTCGGCGTGTTGAATGTGCACCTCCTGCAGGGGAGCCTGTCCTGCAGGGTCCTCCGTCGCTTCCCGGGACCCGCCCGCCCATAGAATCCTCTACGGATTGCAAACTTTTATGTATCTCTTGTCGTGCACCCACAGTGGTGCTGGTCACGGTTCCCCGTATCACTGCCTTGAGTGCATTCCCCTCAACTAAGGCCAAGGACGCAGTGTTGTCATTCTCAGGAAAGTAATTCATGATTACGGTGGACAGGGTGGAACAGAACATGGCGTCTTCCTGCAATTGGGGCTATAACTTCCATGTGGGGACTGGGGATTTCTAGGTTAATGTTAATTATTTTAAATTAAGTTATATTTATATTTCATCATAAAATATTTGTATTTAATGTTTTTAAAAATAGTAATTTTACCCATATTTCCCTACAGGGAAATCTCAACGGGGAGATCTCCACAAATAGAAAGTTACCAATGGAAATGGTATGGCCGTAAAATGCATTATAAGAGGGTCCAGCCTCTTATTTGAGGGTTAACAGACAAGTAAGTCTACACCTAGGTGTCAATCTCCACTCGGAAATGGTAACTAGCAAAAAAAGAGAGATTAACACCTAGGTATAGGAGTACATCTACACCTGAGTAGTTCTACTTTTATAAATTTGCTTTTATGACTCAAGCTTTTTTCACTTTGTCTTGGTTTAAGCATAGTTTAGAGTTTATTTTGGCACTATAATATTTTTGACTCAATATTTTACCATATAACCCATTGGGGGGGACCAAGCACAAATGTCAATGCATCTCCTGGTGGCATTGCATAGCTTATGGCCAACAGGTGTTCCTGTTTTATTCTTTTGGGACAGTGAAAGTGAGTTGTTAAATGGAGATAAAATTCCTGCGTTGAATATTTGGTACTGCTCTCCTAATTTCTCCAGTGGATTAACTTGTAATAAGGTTATACCGTTTGTGGTGTGAGCTTACTGTTGGACTCCTCTGTTGTTTCTGTCTAATGCTTTTTTCTCCCCCAACAAGCCCAACCCTACACAGATTAGCTAGTGAGAGTTGCCGGCTTCCGCAGTCAATCAGACCATATATCATTGTTCCATTCAAGTTCTTCATTTCCTGTAATGAGAACTTGGCCTTCTCCCTGTTTAACTTAAGAATGTTAAACTAAACCAGAGAAATAACTGCCAACAGACATGATCAGAGTGCAGATGTTTTGAATGGGCTTCTACTTTCAAGTCTGAATTTTTTAAAAGTTTTCTGCATGTGTGAAGATACATAGTTTTCAGGCTGAGAAGAGGTGACCTTATGGACAAACATTCGGGCTGAGAAATCACAGATTTAAGGATGATCATTTTGTGGCCTCAGAACTGATGAGTGTAGTGTCCTAGGCCGAGGGCCTTCAATAAACAGACATGGCACACGTGCGTTGAATTAGTGGCCAGAACCTTACTGAAACCACGCCCAGCTCCCTGGGCTATTTGTTATAATGCTTACGTGCTGGCCGAACGGACGCTGGGCCAGCCTACTGAATGCACGCTCTCGGGGTGGTTTGCCCCCGCACCTCTCACACTGATTGCGAGGTGGGCCCGTCCGCTTGCGGACAACATTCCATTGAGTAGCCGGTAAGGGTGAGACAACTCCATATTGTATTCTGTGTTTTAAAAAGGCCGGATTGTATTCAGTACTGTTTATGGTTTATTATCAGACGTTTCTAGGCGGCAGAGTTAGACGTCCTGGGCAAGAGAATGAAATGCTGCAGACAAGCTGAGAAGACTCAAGCCACTGACAGTGCTGCTCCATGCCCCTTCATGCCGTACGTCCACTTCTATGAACAGCACTGTCTCTTTACCTCAACTATCTATAAACCCAGTCTATAACGAATGGTAGGAGATTGCGTTTATCTGTAAACTGCGGCAGTTATAAAGCAACCGCCTTTCTATTTACTTTCAGGGATAGTAAAGTGTGCAATTAGATGACTGCTGACAATGCCTACTGGTCTAGAATAATGTGTGGCTACATTTATTTTATGTTTATCTGGGAATAAAAGGCAATTAATCCAGTTGGGGGTCACAGACAGGTTCAAAACAAACTGCCCAGTACATCCCGTTAACTCACTGATACAACAAAAGTCCACAACTGTTCCATCTCACAATTTCCTTTACCTTTAGAATGTTGTCTTTATTGTTTTAGAGGCATCTTATCTATGGGACCCCTTGAATACCAGTTCTAGTGCTCCCAGAACACTATTGAGACTTAGAAATCCTAAACGGACGCCCCACCGTTATATCTGGGAGGAGACCCGGTTATTACAGATACTGGATCGGTCAAGCTATGGATGTATGTCGTTACTACGCATGCTTTTACAACGCATGCCTTTACCACGCAACTTTTGCAACGCAAGTCGTTACAACGACTTGCGTTGGGGGGTGCTGGATAGTGAATAGTTTAATTTACTATTCCAACTCCAGTGCCCGTGGATAGTAGGGAAGGTTTTGGATGGTAAATTAAACTATTCCCTATCCTACAGCGCCCCCCAGCGCAAGTCGTTGTAACGACTTGCGTTGTAAAAGTTGCGTGGTAAAGGTAGTGCGTGGTAAAAGTTGCGTTGTAAACGCTGTTTACCCAAGCTATTAATAGCTTTGGAGATGCAGTATTGATACACAGTTGGGAAAACATCAGGTTGGCATGTGCGAATCTAGGTTAGTTCCTGGAACTAGAGCCTTATTTTGTGAAAAATGTGAAAACAAACATTAGAGTCATATGCGCCGAATGCTAGTTTTGAAAACTGGAGCGAGGGAAGACAAGGAATAATCAAATCGCTAGGGTAGGCCATATGTCTGAGTTAGCCATATATGATTGCAAACAACCCTTTGCAAAAAAAGGTGGATCTAAGATATAAGGTGGATGCTGCCATAGAAAGCAACAACTAGACCATCCTCCTTTCAGCCTCTGCCTTCCCATGGATTGTCTGGGCTGGATACACAGAAGCCCTCCTGGAGTATCACCTGGGAAAAGAACAAGCCTGCTCTGCCCGCAACACCCTCTGCTTCTCAGAAGAGAGAAATTGTTCCTCAGCCTGAATGGCTAAGACTACAAAACGCACACTCAAGCTGATCGACAGTGTGCTCACACATGTGGGGACCTAGTGCACGTTTGAAGAAAAGCAAAACTCTGTATAATGCCTTCTCTGAGCACTGTTCCTATCGGGAATTGCCCTGTTGTTGGAATCTTCGTGAAATGTATCGACACCCAATGTCTATATGTTTGCTCTCCACACTGCAGCTTCTCTTGTTTCCCATCTCAGAGACTTCTCTGGGAAATTATTTGCATGTTGCAAATATGTAGTGCCTGGGTTGTTATTGTTATACAATACTGCTTGAGCTCCTCGAAATATGTACTCCACGGAACGACATATATTTCAATATTTATGCATCTATTTATTGCGCATTTACAATTGACTGTACATTATTGGGCAGAAGTTAACCCAAAAATGAATTCTCAATAAACAGATTCAAACACAATAATAGAGACCTAGCACATGGTGGCAGTTAGAAGTTGGTAAGTCAGCAGTACATCACATCGGGCACTATGTGAATGTGGAGACAGGGAAAACTCACCCTGGTAGCATTGGCGAAGTAATAGACTAGACATGGGACTAGACCAATGGAGAAGGCTAATGGTGCATGGTCAAGAGATGCGTTAGTCGTATTTTTGTGTGACATTAAAGCAGTGGTTTCTATAACTTATGCATTTCCAGACCTACCAACAGATGAGGTCACACAATTGTTTAGGATTACCGAGGCCCCATTAACAGCCTGGTACCTGACTGCCACAATCAGAGTGAGTGATCAGAGAACATTTCTACACTGAATGGTGATCTTCGGAGTGGAAGAGTTAGGCAAATTGTAGACACCAACTAGGAAGTATCTGCCTGGTGGTACAGTCCTGTAACAGATGGGTGGGGTTGTGGGCAACACAGTTCCAGACAAGTCAGTAATACTTGCAATTACAGAGGCTCGGACCCCACTCCGCAAACCTGCCTGTCAGTCGCTGAGGAACCAGGAGGGATGTTTTCATCAAAAGGCCAGAATTCAAGTTCACAGACAAGGAGGTGCAGTTGATAGGAAGACCAGCCCTAAATGGATCAAGACATACCCAGTACTGCAAAATTGTGTGCCTTGTCTTAACAAACGGTTGTTATGTTAACAGCAAAGCACTGGGTGAAGTGTTATGCCACGGTGTGGCCTAAATTGAAGAAAGTCCTCTGGCAATGCCAAAGGAGGAAGTGATAGTTACCCACTCTTTAAGCAGATTCTTGACTGCAGGAAACGAATCAAGTGTTACTACTGGTAGACCTGCAGGTAGTTGCATTCCCAAAATTGACAATAACGATTGTTCCTGGCGACCAATTTGTCTGGGTACTGAATATCAAAAATGTGTTCTTTTGTATACTGTTTAAAGAAGACAGCATGTATCTGATGTTAATCCATTAGGAAGCAAAATAAAGCTCTATAATACACGGAGGACATGTTGCTATCTCAAAAGTACTCACTGAATATGCAAGGGTATTAGATTGTGCCCTGAGTCCTACGAGAGGGAGAGATAAAAGTCTACAATGAGAAGGCAGAGATAGCAAAGAAAGAGGTCTAATTGCTAGCCTGGAAATTGACACTTAGTGACAAGTCCATCCATGATGCTAGGATGATGTGAACGATTCCTCTACACACTCAATAGAATATCACAGACCTGCGCAGTGCACTGTGAGTGTAGGTTTTGCTAGGGCCTGATTCCGAGAATTGGTGCTATTTATAGCACCCGATAAACAATGACACCAAGGGATATGTTATACATCGGTGCAATAAGTGGCACCTAATACTTGATTTGGGGTAATACCACACAGATTTTGGTGTTTAACGCACTAAAATCTACATGGTACAGTAAATACACCAGGTTTAGCCTGCTGAAATATCACAGATGGTGAGGTATGTAATGCCCCTGCTAATTACCGGATGTGTTAAATGTCACCCAACTCAGAATTATGACCCCTGAGCTAACAGGTTTGCAGGTTTGGGGGGGGGGGGGTTGGAAAACACCAACCCATTCTCAATGACGCCTAGGTGTTTTATGTACCTTTTCGCCAGTGTTGAGGCTTTATCATATGAGTTGTTGAAGGATTCACTGAGATGGATGAGTTACGAGCACACAAACGTGTTTGGCAGACTGAAAGGGGCCATGCTTCAGGCACTGTCACTAGCAATTCCTAAAGTTACTGTCCTACCTATGGACACTGGTTTCATATTGCTCCATGGCTACCATCCTGTCTCATTTGTATTGGAATGGTGCCTGAGTGGGCAAGGTATTGTCCATGGTTGAAAAATAGAACACCTTTGAATGCACGGTATTAACAGGGCTCTGAAAAATGTCTCCACTTTGGAAGAAAGCAAGAGCACTGTTGGACGAGCATATGATGAAATCCTAGCACATGTTTTGGGGAGAACAAGTAGTTCACATCATAACATTGGGAGGAACAGCAAACTCTTGTCAGTTCACTCCCTCTAACCTCATATACTTGGGGCCTCATTTACGAATTTACGAGAAGTGGCGCATTGCTGCATGAAAGCAACGATGCGCCACTTCTCAGAGCGCCCTCCTTGCAACACCAATGATGTGTCATATTTACAATATGACGCATCATGTCGCAAGGAAGGACAGATACGTCAGTACAACTGACGTATCTGTCTGCGCAAAAAGTGGAGCAATTCTGGAGTTGTGCAACTCCAGCAATGTTCCTTTCACATGGGGCAAGTCCCATGTGAGAGGGCCTGCTTCACACTTACGCCTGCCATGAGGCAGGCATAAGGTTTTGACACATTAGCATCCTAGCAGTGGCGCAGCGAAATCTCATAGATTTCGCTGCGCCACTCTTACAACCCTTTCGTGCAGGGGAACGCCCACCCTGCATAAATTATACATGGCGCAGGTATAATGTAGCACAGGGGTTTATGAAAGGATGCATCTACCTAGATGCGTCACTTCATAAATATGGCGCATTTTTACGCCACTGATGCGTCACAAAAAGTGACGCACCGGTGGCGCCAAAGTGAAGCCCCACAGTGTTTAAGAAAACACCTTCAGATAAGGTCACCTATTGCCCAGTCACCAGATGGAAGGGCTCACTAGTGAGGAGATGTGATGAATTCTGGGCTAGAGTGGTTAACATTTCACAATGGACACAGCAACAAGCACTATTCGGGAATACACATTAAGGTCCATGCTGAGTAGGTGTGTCCAGGTGGTGGCGATAGTAGTAGCTGGCCTGAGGTTGCATATGTTCCTATTCAGAAGGGATGTGGTCTGGCAGCTTGGACTGGTCAGTTGCTATTGGAGCAGAACCAAAGCAGATTTGTATGTGGCTGGTTCCTCTCTGAAGTGCTACAGTGAACAAAAATATTATTGATTGAAATCTAGCCCATAGTTATTACCAGAGGCTGAGATTACTTCAAGCACTCCACTCAACCTCCACTTTTTCTTTGTCTCAAAGAGGTGCTCTAAATATGATGGGATGTGTCCATACTTGGACCCTATAGCTCACTGTGCTAAAGGACTCAATATGTGGTTCACTGATGAAGCTGAAGTAGTCTAAAACCGGTCTGGGATTGCTTGTGTTGTTATTCCAAGGGGAGGTGGACTGGAACTGTGAGTTGGAACCTTTCTATTGGAGCAGGACCCATGCTGATGTGCATATGGTTGGTCTATCTCATTAGTGGCACAGTGAGCAAAAACTAGGGGAGGAGGAGGGGGACAGACATGAGTAATTAGTAGCAACTGGGGTTATTTCAAGCAAGCCATCCTTCACCTTTTCGATTTTCCAGGAGCAACAGTGGCTCTTTGTAGGAAAGTGGATTGTTATATGTGGTATACCTGCCCACCTCGAAAGATACGGCCTCCACCTGCTAGTTGCAAAAAATACAATAAAATTCCACAAACCATTTTAAAATAAAGAGAATAAATATATGAGTAAAATAAGAGCAAATTATAAAAATCCATTAATAAGAATTAGCGAGATTAATTTCTTAAATATTTAAGTCAAAATAGCAGCAAAAAGCAAAAAAAGTCAATGATAGTAGAAGTGATAACCCGGGAACTAGGCGTGATTTGAGGCTGATCGCAATGCAGCCGTGGTTGGATAGAGCAAGTGGATTGGTCCTGGTGAAAGTCTGGAAGTCAAAAAGTTTCTAAGTTGCAACACAGAAAGTGACTTTGTCTCCCCTACTGAAATTGTAGCCATCACTATTCAACAGAAGACAAGATACTTGAAGCAGGTAGATCCCACTGGAGTTTTTGGAGATTTCTTTCTGAAAATATTGTATGCCCTTGATATATAATGGGGTCAGGTTGTTTCTTCAGAGGTGCTGGTAGTTTTGAAAGGGACAAAGCTAAAATGTACTTGATAGATGTGGAACTGCTGGTCATATACTTTTTCCCATGGGTCCCCCTCAAGCTCTCGAGGAAAACAATTTCAAAGTATCCAAACGTCCTTATGGTGCCCAAACAACCACAATAATTCCCTTCCAAGCCCCCTAGGACATCAGGGGAGGCACTTAGCGACTCTTGGGATGTCAGGCATAGGCCAACAGCAAAGTCCAGGTTCAGTTGCCTCTGGTCAGCAGGATACTTCCATTAAAAGGCCTCTTGTAGCTTGCTGTGTCACTGTAGCCACACAAGAGGCCCGCCATTTGATGCTTGGAGTCCACTTCTTTGTCCTGGGTACCTGAGATATAGGTCCACTCCTTTAGGTCGCCTCTCAGGTTATAGACAGTAGGTTCAATCCTCTTCTGTCCTTCCATGGGTCCAGAAGGTGTTCTGAGTAGGTGCTTTGGGGTGCCACATGTATGCCTGGTACCAGCTAGTAGGTGAGGGTAACTCCTGGGCACTCTCTAACTAATGGGATACATGTTCCTAAGGGCAACCCAACCCAATGTTTCCATAGTTCCTGTTTGCCATCCTGCAAACAGTCCCAAAGCGCCCCTCACTCTCAAATCCAAGATGGGGAAATCCTTCTACCCTTGTGCAGAGTCTGTGTTCCTATCCAGAGATGTGGCCAGGGTAATAAACAGTCCCCTGCTCTGTGGTCACTTGATTTTGGGGGTAGTTTTCCTCCAACTGGGTTTGTTACCAGCCTCACTTGGTGGACAAAAGCTGGAGCTTTCCAAGTGTCCACTTGTATTTATTTTTGACATGGAATGCCTCTTTGGAGTAAATTAAGTCCTGGGCCCACCCCAACTGGCCATCCTGCCAGGGAAGAAACACCTCCCAACTCCTAGGTCATTGTTCCTGCTTTGGGGGCAGCTTTCACACCTAATTCAGGTAAAGAACAGGCTGGGCAGTTGCTGTAGAGCTAATGCATATTAGTTTCCAACAGCTTCAAGCATGGTAAAGGCTACCTTCCATTTGTTACATTTCTCATATATTTAATACAAATCTTGCTTTATCATTAGATTACATTTTTTTATTGAATATAAAGTTAGTCTTTGAATGCAGTGTGTAGCTGGTGCAAAGGAAAAGTTATAGAATTTTGGGCCAGATGTAGGTAGGATTGATTTACCGATTCTTAATTACCGAATTTTACCGATTCGGTAATTAAGAATCGGTAAATCTGAGGGGTGGGTATGTAGGTATTCCAGATGTGCTGGAATACCGAATCGGAGAAAAATCGGTATTTACCGATTCGGTAAATACCGATCGGTAATGCCCATTCATTCCTATGGGCTTTGAAGCCCATAGGAATGAATGGGCATTACCGATTTGGTATTTCCCGAATCGGTAAATACCGAATTTCACAAGGGTGCAAGGGGTGTCACTTTGACACCCTCTGGCCCCACCAAAACAGGCTCGGGTGCCATGTGGCAGGCATACATGCCCCAAGGGCAGGTCTGCCTGTCATATGGCAGAGGTGTGCATGCACAGATGTGCATGCACACCGGAATCGGTATTTTACCATCAAATTGGATTTGATGGTAAAATACCGATTCGGTAAGGCTTGTGGGGCTCAGAAGAGTCCCACCTACATCTCAAATTTACCGAATCGGTAAAAATACCGATTCGGTATTTTACAGAATCGGTAAATTTACCGATCGGTAAATTTACCGATTCTGTAAAAATAAGCCCCTACATACCAATTCTTCAATACCGGTCGGTAACGGCCGAAAATACCGATTTTCAGCCGTTACCGACCGACCTACATCTGGCCCAAAGTGTATAATCTTTGACATTTCTTCTGTACCAGTTACAGTCTGATTATTGACATTTTCAATTTGGTCTTCGACTCTGGAAGAACATGCCATTTCTAATGTCACACATGTCCCTCAATATTATGCACCCTACATGGTGGACAGCAGGGTGTGCTTATGAGTGACCTATTTATTATTTAAAATCAGTGGCACCTAAACTTTCAATTCCAGGGGTGTATTTGTGCACCATATACCCTGGCCTTTTTTTTATCTGTTTATTATTGTCACTGCCATACACCTTCATTAAAACATAATGCTGCATCTGCATTTGCAGCTTTTAACACATCATGTTAACAATCATGCCTGTTTCTGCAATGTTCATGCGTATCATGAAATGCAATGCACTACAACGCAACACAGGATTGGCAGTTGTCACAGATCATGATATGCTTTATAACAACATGAATAAAACAATTTATAAATCCCATACCGCCCAACCACTATCACGAGCACTTCAACTGTTAGGACTCTAATAACAATATGCATGTCACTGATAGTGAGGCAACAGTTTATCATCACCCCTCTGCGGATGGTGTGTCTAGTCCCAGCATCTCCAGATGTTCAAAATTCTCTAAGATTTCACTCCATGCCTCTGCGATGGAGTATTTCCAACATCCACCTACTGCCATCCAAGTTCGATGCTATGTGCTCATTCCTTGCCCAGTGGGACATGGTGCAAAACATTCTGAAAACACAACACTGCCCAGTCCCTGTGGGCAATGCCAAAGCACACTGCATGTCCTACAGCTGGCCTTGGAGCCCTAAGGCAGGGTGCATTGTAGTATATGTGAGGGCACCTCTGCATGAGCAGACAAGCCCCTGTGATGCCTAGTTCCATTGCTAGGCATTGCATGTGACCAGGAAGCCATTTCCAAAGTATGTACTGGGCACGGATGTATGACGTTACAACGCATGCTATTACCACGCATGCTGTTACAACGCAAGTATTACAACGAAAACCATTACAACGCATTACACTTGGGGGTGCTGGATAGTAAATAGTTTAATTTACTATTCCAACTCCAGTCCCCGTGGACACTAGGGAAGGTGTTGGATAGTAAATTAAAACTATTCCTTATCCTAGAGCGCCCCCCAGTGTAATGCGTTGTAATGGTTTTCGTTGTAATACATGCGTTGTAACAGCACTGCGTGGTAAAAGTTGCGTTGTAAAGGTTGCATACCACTGGGCACTGGTCATAACAAGTTACTCAGCTACATAAGGCTTCACTGAAAATAATGGTGGTTGGTATCAAACATCTCATCTTTAATGAATCCAAACTGATGCCTGTATCGGTTTTATGAAGACATGCAACCAGAGGGCACCTTAGTGGTGCCCCCCTATAATCCTACTAGTCTACAGTATTGGCTGACTGGTATCCTCCAGCCTGCCACCATAGACACATTTATGACCCCATGCAAGAGAGAGCCTACCCTCAGAGAGGTCAGGAACAATGCCTGTTGGCAGAAGACGTTCCTACCTTTTCCGGTCGGATGGCTAGTAAATCAGCATACCAAGTCCAAAGGCTTCAAAGCCTCTACCGCCTTTGATATGTGACCCCTGATTCCCTCTAGACTTTGGGAAAGCTACCTCCTGCCCTCAGGCCCATTTGGCACCAGAGCAGGCAGGAAATTAGCTATTCAGGAGGTGTGTATCACTCACAGACTAGTCACACCCCTAAGGTGGGCTACCTGAAAAGGACAGACAGAGAAGGGTTTCAGCATCTTGTTTTTGGTGAAAATACAGAATTCTGAGTCAGGGTTATGCCCATTCCCCACAGGAAGTGGTCATATAGGGGGTGTAGTCACCCTAGTGGTAGGTAGCCCATTGGCTACAACCATATTCTCCCCTAACTGACCCTACATTTAGTATTTAGGGTTTGCTCCAATACTAGACAGACAGATTTGACTTCCTGGGAACTGAAGAGGACAAAAGAGGAACGGACCCCTTGAGAACTAAGGACCTGTACCAAATTGGTGCCAAACACTGCCTGGCTGCTTGCTCCTTGACAATTGTAAACATCCAACTCGTCCAGTGGCTGTGCATCATCCCCAACACTTGGAGGACTGCCTAGTACTTCAGAAAACAGTGATCCTCTCCCTTGTGGTGCAGGAGCCATCTCCTTGCATCTGCAGGCACCGACCGCTTCTGCCGAGTTCACCCTGCTGTTGGTCTTTGGGCCCACAGAGCAAGCAATATTTCAGGAGGATGTTTTCATGACTCTCTGAGGTTAGCTCCATCACACTGCTGAGTTTCGAGACTCTAGACCCTCCAGGAGCACCCCTGCATCAATACCCTGAGTAACGGAGCACCTGCACCAGCCAAGTCTTGTTTGTGTCCACCTTGGAAAACCTTCATGCACAACGAGAGACTTCAGGTCCAATGAGATCCGTGAACAGAGTGGCCCTGTTGTATGTTTTTTGCCCTCTCCTCAAACGTCTCCAGAGGCCTCTGGGGTCATCGACTCTCCCCTGTGCTTCTGGTGCCCATTGCTAGCACCGCTGCCAGTGGTACCTTCCTCATTTCCTCCCTTTGCTTCTTTGTTGGCAGTTTGGCACGTCTTTTTCTGCACCACAGGGCCTGTTGTCTCTTATGCGTCCTATGGGGGAGTGAGGGCACCCCAGGCTTCTCGGCCTTATAAACCTCCAACTAGTCCCACCCCGCTGCTGCGTCAGTAAAGAACACGGTTTTGCCATCAAGCATGATTTTCAGGTGGGCTGGTTTGAGCAACACATACTTGATACCTTGCTCTTGCATGGCTCATTTCGTAGCAACAAAGGTCAGTCTTTGTTTTTGCATGGCTAGAGTGTAGTCCAGGTAGATAGACTCCCTTTGATTATCCAGCACAAACAAGCCATTTAACCTGGCTTGTTTCAGGATGATGTCCTTGTGGTGCAATAAACGTGCCACTACTGGTCTCATAAGTGCGCCCGGCTGAGGATGGTACATGCAGACCCAATGCGCTCTGTCCAGGTCAAAGAACTTAGTGAATGCCTGGGGCCACCTTTTCCTGGCCATCTGCCCCCCAGGGACTGCCATGATCCTTAGATTGTTCCTGCGATTATGCTCCTCCATGTCATCCAGCCTCTGTGTTAAAGTGCAGTTGCTGGGACAGGTCCGTAACTGCTGTTTCCACTCTTTGACACGCTGGGCTGTATTTCCGGCAGGTCTGTCCTGCTGTGCTGCACCATTTGCCATGTTTCTCTGATCCTGGTACTTAAATCCCAGGTCGACCATCAATGCATCTATTTTCGCTTCCAAAGTCTCGCTAGAGATTTCAGTAGCAGCCAGGATTTTCTTAACCTTGTCTGGTGGTCTGCATGGGTCTGCCGACTGTTGGACTTGTGGGTTAGGCCTATTCAAAGTATCATCTGGCAGTAAGGGGCCAGGGCCCTGCCCCACCCTGCCTTGCGCAGCCCCGGTCTGTTTCCTCCTCTGGCACACGCTCACTGTGTGCCGAGGGCCAGGGTCTTTATTTTCTCCTGGTCAGCTGTGAGGTAGGCCCTTGTCGCAAATTCATGCCAGCAGTGGAGGGCCCTCATATTCAGAGCAGTATAGGTGCAATCAGAAGGGGGCATACACTGGGGCAGCTGCGCGCTCACATTGGGCAAAATGAAGCACTCCAATTTTCTCACCACTTCACGTGGTCCCTGGCCAGGATGCAATAGGTCTTCAAGTTAGGCCTACTCATTTTCAGGGTAATCTGGGAGTGGGGAGGAAGCTCAGCCTGGGCCACTCTGTCCACTGCACTGCAGCACTCATCAGGGGAGTAGACCTTGTCCCAGTGCCTCACACTGCCCTGCTTCAGCATGTCAGCTCCTCGTCCTTGGTGGCTCTATCAGTGAGCACTCTCAGGCATGGGCTCCACTGCCTCCTCTGGCCACCAGCATCCAAAGCTCCCTGGGTCCAGCCACTGCATTTGGGGATTCCAGCACCACACCACCCCCTCTCTGCTGTGTCTCGCACTGTTTGCCCAACTTCAGCAGCGCGGGCCTCCATTTTGGAGCAGTCCAATGTGATCCCTTGGATGGTTCACACAGCAAATCTATGCCGCTCGTCCCCTCCCCAGAGGCTGGATCTCTTTCCCTTGGCTCCAGACCCTCGAGGTGTCAATAGCTGGCAGTTCTATGCACCGGGCGCAGTTTACAGAGTTTATCAGCAGTTGGGCAGGAGCATGCAGCAACCATGTCCTCACTACATGGCGTGAAATTCACACCCCAATACTCTGGCCTTATAGGAAAGTTACGAGGACCAATCCGATTTTAAGCCAACACGTTTATGGGGCACAGTACATACCCAGGATACTGGATAGCAGTGTCCCAGTGTTAGAGTCCAAGGCTACTAGCAGTTGAGTCCCAAAACAAAATGAAAAATTGGAGGTGACCACCCTAAAAGAGGTCACATTGCAACATTGTTGAACACATAAGAAGGAGGGTCATTGGAGCATGTCTTTAAAACCATGGTGGTATGATACTATATTTACGTCACAGGGCACAGAAGGGTTTTAGATGGTCTAAGGGAAGTATTGCCTGGCAGGAGCTAAAAAAAGTTGGCAAATGAAGTGGAACTTTTTGAAAACAGGAAAAATTGCATGGATTCAGCAAGGTGTGTATGTCAGATCAGTCGTGCAAACCTGGATTTTCCATTAAGAAACAGCAGTGGAGGATGGTCTACACAAAACAGTTCATGATGTAGGATGGATAGAATTCAATTTAAAATGTAATCTTAATGGGCAAAGCCTGATAACTAGGATTATCTCAGAGGTAATCTGGCCGGGAATGACATGAAAAAGTCAGAGCCACCCTAATATAGAGTCTTCCTATCAATGAATGGACACAGACTCTCATATTCTTTAGAGGGCTTTATTTACTCGACTGTTCCCTTTGTGTCCCTACTCTTCCCCTTCCCTTGCTAGCCACCTCCCTTTCCTGTCCTGCCCATGTCTCCACCCCTCAGCCACTAGCATGCTAATTTGCGTTATCACATCTCCCCTCTTCTTTAACAAATGCAAAAGTCACTTGTACTGGCGACTGCCTGTTACCTTAATGATAACATACACATATTTACAGTTCTTCAATCAGCCTTACTGGTCTTCGGATGGTTCGTCGTGGTCTAAGATGAGCTTCTGAACACTCACTTACTAATTCAACGGGACGTACAGGCCCTGATTGAGTGCTGCAAGCTGCTGCATTTTCACTAGCCATGACTGTCCCTGGAGCGGTGAGAGCATCTTTGACTGCAGAAGGACATTTCTGAAAGTGTGACACATTTCTTGTGATCCTCTTGTTCTCGGATTCCGCGGTGATCATAGTTCCTTTTTGCTGAGTGACTATTAACGGCTCAGCTCGATATCGACAGTCCAATTTTATCTGTTGCTCTTGTTTGACCAGTACCCAGTCTCCTTCATGGATGGACGGAGTTCGAGCTCTCCTCCGAGTGTCCGCATATGACTTAATCTTCTCTTTGTTCCTCCGATCAGTTATGGCAAGATCGTCATGATCACGTTCACGTGTCTTAGACTGGAGGGCATCATCCAGAGCAGGTATCCTGGTCCTTAAACATCGCCCAAACATGAGGGTGGCAGGGCACTTGCCAGTGGTAGCATGTGGTGTTGTTCGATATGCTCTTAAGACTTCATTTAAAGCAGCTTGGGGATCCCTCTTGTCAAGCGCCGCTTGTTGGAGTGTCTTCTTCAAGGTGGCTATAAATCTTTTGACCATTCCATTGGCCTGCGGCTATAGAAGAGTAATCTTGCGATGTTTGAAATTAAGATGTTTGGCAAACTCCCCAAACTCCTGCCCGTTGAATGGTTGCCCATTATCTGTTTTGATTGTCTTCGGTATGCCCCATGCAGCAAAGACTTAATCGAGGACAGCTATCGTGATAGTAGCCTTTGTTGATGAGATGAACTGGGCGATGGGAAACCCGGAGTATTCGTCCATGATAACTAGGATGTATTTTCCTGATTGAAGAGGAACAAAGAAGTCCAAGGCAACGTCTTGCCAGACACCATTGGGTAGTGCGGACATCTGAAGGGGGGCTTTCCTTGGCTCACCAGTTGACATTGAAGGCAGTCTTTTAGTGTCAGTTCTACCATTTGATCCAATAACGGGAACCACACTCTCTCTCTGAGAGCTCTCTTTGTCGCCACCACTCCACGATGTCCTTCATGCGCCAGATTGATGACGCCTTGGCGAAGTTGCATGGGGATGACGATTCTCTGGTCTCGGAGCACGAGTCCATCCGTAGCAACAGATAGTTCATCTTTCACATGTTTGAATGCATTCAGTTCCTGTCTTGCACTCGGTTCCTCTAGCTCATTTTCATCTGAGTGCCGCCAGCTATTTGTTCGAATGCGATGTCTCACCTGTTGCAGAAGAGCGTCTTGGTTCGTGGCATCCCAAATGGCTTCTAGTGGAACCGCAGGTGGTCTGGCATGGTCAGCCATAAAATGTATGTACTCTTCCGCTAGGGAGGGCCCCGATGTGATTGTGGCCTTTGGATGCCTTGACATATAGTCAGTGGGATTGGCAGCCTTCCCGGGCTTGTGTATGATGGTGTATGTGTACTCTTGGAGACGGAGGCCACAACGTTCTATCCTGGGAGGCATTTTAGCTTGCGGATTGCCAAAGATGGTGACTAAGGCTTGGTGGTCCGTTACCAATGTAAAGTGTTTGCCATACACAAAGATGTGAAAGTGTTCGCATGCCCATACAACGGCTAGGCTCTCCTTCTCTTTCCGTGTCTGTAAGACTTCTGCTGGCATATGCAACAATGTGTCGTTGGCCAGTGTCGTGATCAAACTGGGCTAGTATGGCTCCTAAGCCAACGGGGCTGGCATGAACCGTGATTTCTGTTTTCCTCTTAGGATTAAAGTAGGCCAAGTTATTGGTAGATTCAACCACCCTTTTGATCTCCTGGAAGGCTTTTTAACATTGCGTTGTCCATTGGAACGGCTGCCCTTGTTTTGTGAGTTTACGCAGTGGATAGCTGATGGTGGCATAGTCTCGTATGTACCTGGCACAGGTACATACGCCATCCCTAGAAAGGATCGCACATCTCCTACATCCTGAGGGCTCATGGTGTCGTTCAAGGCTGCTACTTTTTCAGGGTCAGGCTTCATTCCTGAGCCTGAGAAAATGTGTCCAAAGAATTTCAGCGTGGACCTATGAAATTCGCATATTTCTTTGTTCAGAGTAAGATTAGCATCCAGCAAGGCATGACAAACCCTGTCTGGTGTCATGTCATGTTCCTGCACTGTTGCACAAATCAACCAGGATGTCATCGCTGTAATTTAGGGCATTTGGAATCTGGTGGATAGTCTTTCTTATGGCTTCTTGAAAGATCTCCGCTGCAGAAGAGACCCCAAAGCTAAACCGCTTGTATCTGAAAAGTCCAAGATGAGTAGCAAACGTGGTGATGTACCGTGATTTTTCATGTAATTCAAGTTGATGGTACCCTTTGTTAAGATCCAACTTGGAAAATACTTGAGCTCCATTAAGGGACGCAATCATGTCACTCAGATGCGGCCTAGGATGTCGTTCTCGCTCGATGGCGGTATTGGGTACCCTCATGTCAACACAGAGGCGCACTTTGTCCGGGGTACCCTTTTTTGACACTATCACCACTGGAGAAACCCATGGGGTGGGTCCATCTGTTCGTTCGATGATGTCAGCTTGCAGTACTTCTTGTAATTCCTCTTCGACGGCCCTTTGGAGATTAAATGGGACTCTTCTGTGATGCTGAGCTACGGGAGTTATCAGTTCATTGATATGTAGCCGCACTTGACAGCGAGCCATTTTTCCGAGTCCTGTGAATAGTTTGGAAAATGTGTGAATGATGTCTGGGTCCTCGTTGACACTGTAGAGAATCTCTACCAGTCGGAGTCGTTCAGCTGTGGGAAGGCTGAGGAGGAAATCTGCTTCTGGTCCCTCGATCACATGTATGTGAGCGGGCACAGTGTGATCCTTGTGGGTGAGAGTGGTTGCAAACTTTCCTAGGCAGGGAAGTGGTTTTCTTGACATCAGGTATACACTCTCACGTGTGCCGGGCTCAGTGTAGGGGTTGGATTCATCCTGCAATATTCTGTCACTGGAATGTAGTTTAGGGAGGCGCCACTGTCAAGCACAAACTTAGTCGCATGTTCACCCACACGGATGTCGAGTCGCGGGTATTTCTTGAGATGATCAGGATCTGCCATCATACAGATGTATTCGTCGCTGTCCTGTGACACAGGCGATGGTGACCTCGATTCTTGTGATGGCGATCTCCTGGAGCAATACGATTTGTGGGATGCCCCACTTGAATGTGAGGATCCAGTGGATGATCTTCGGCAATCTTGTACCGCTTTGGCATGATGGCGCGTAGTCGTTGGACGAGATGACCTGCCATGTTCCCTCTGCTTGTCTTTTCGATATTCTCCACAGACGTTTTCAAAATGGTTGTCTCTCCCGTATTTCCGGCACTTTTGTCCAAGGGCGGGACATGCATCAGCGTGAGGGAAGTCATATCCGCATCTATAACACTTGAGCTGACGTTCCCGTCTCTTGTCCGTTTTGCTTGAGCTGTGACGTCTGCGACCCGTGTGCTGATGATGAATTTTAGGTCTAGACGATCTTTGTCTACCATGAGAGGATCTGCGGGTGGTACGAGCTTGAAGCCGGAAGGCTTGTTCACGCTTCTCTGTACGCCCTGCTTCCATCTCCTTGGCGTGTTCTTATGCCTGGTCATGAACTCTAGTCATCTTTTCAATTTCATCTAAGGTATAGCTTTTCTTTAGAAGTCGCCTTCTTAGTGACTCCGATTGACATCCTTCTATGATGCGTAATCTGAGAGCATCCTCAGTGGAGAATGTGTCAAATTCGCAATATCGAGCCAACCGGCGAAGCCGCGTGATGAACGTGCTCATGGGTTCTTCCTTCTCTTGTGAGGCTAGGTTGAAAGTGTACCTTTCATAGTCAACATTCTTTTTGGGTAGAAACTTCCTGTTTAGTGCGTCGCGCACTTTGACGTATGACCCAGCATCCCCCGCGGGCAGTTCTTTTATGAATTGACCAACCACCTTTCCTATGAGTTTACGCAAAGCGATTAATTTCTGATCTTCTTCCGTCACGTGGGACCCTTGCATGAAGTCTTCGAAGTCCTCAAGCCACTCTTGCCAGCGAAGGCCCATTCCTCCTCCAGCTACAAGTGCGAGCAGTTCAGGTGGGCGTAGGAAGGAAACACCCATCATGCCTGGTCGACTGGTGCCGGATGGGGTTTGGGCTTGAGTTTGGCGTGACGGTGATCCTGACATCCTTATAGATAGTTTTGGGACGAAGTAGTGTCCTCAGATAGTCACTTGCGACAGTATCTATTTCGTTCAATCACGCACTTGCTCGCGTCACCGGATATGTTACTGCATACATCCACTGTAGGGATCATGCGCTTGTGGACTGCCTGTCCTCTTTCCCTTTTCCTGGCGTCGCAACAGTATTTCCGCAAATTTGTGGCATTAAACATCAGTTTTCAGGCTTGCATTTGCCAGTGCTTAATTGCAGAACCACTGCTTCCTGACTCTAAAATGGCCACCGGCTATCCCTGACAGGGGATAGGTGCAGATGCATGCCTGACCACAAGATGGCCGCCGCCATCAAAATCAAGCTTCCCGCGAGATTTGGCTCAGCTCCACACACACCGGGGGCCTCAGCATACACAGGGAGGCACTCACCGGACCGACAATCGCGTCGATGCAGAGGTGCAGCGCGACAAATCGGGGTGGGCTCCCGACATCAACAAGGACTCCAGGCGGCAGGTAAGACCGGGGTGGGCTCCCGGCACTAGGCAGCACATCTTGGGCAGCACACGTGGCTAGGGTGGGCACCCAGATCGCAGCGCTCGTCCACGCTCGTAATCACCACTCCTACAGCTCACGAACCGGGAAACCAGGAACCACAGCAAATAACACTCAGCGCGGCCAGCACAGCCAGGGGGGGGGACACCCAGATGACCGCGCACACCGCGGCGGCAACACCTCCCCACGGCGTCACAGGAAATCAGTCGTCCGCTGGATTCAGGGAGTAGCGCGTTCAGACAATGCGCTGACTCACCATCCTCGTCGCCAGTTGTAGAGTCTTCCTAGCAATGACTGGACACAGACTCTCATATTCTTTAGAGGGCTTTATTTACTCGACTGTTCCCTTCGTGTCCCTACTCTACTCTGCCCCTTCCCTTGCTAGCCACCTCCCTTTCCTGTCCTGCCCACGTCTCCACCCCTCAACCACTAGCATGCTAACTTGCGTTATCACACCTAGTAGGACTACAGGAAAGTCAGTCAGAATTTTCATCTGTTCTTCTGAAAGATCCAACTTCATCTACATCATTCTCAATGTAGACTGCTTCCTCCAATAGGCTTTTAGGGCAGCCACAGACTTAGTGATACATGTGTTGGAACTGTGTAAGAATCTGTTACAATTTATCACTACGGCTGCCAAAGCAGACCCAGACATAAGCAAGGCATATGACTCGTAAAGGAGTGTAGGGTAGCAGCAGAGTTCTTCATGAGACAGGCCTTTGCCCCGTAAGGTTGGTGTGGCTAAATTAGACAAATCACAGGTCATCCATGCGCCTCTGAAAGCCTACCACACATGTAGAGGATTTAGTCAAAAGGCAAGCCTTACAGGCTGATTTATAATGTGCGGGTTTAAAGAAATATTTATTTTCATCCCGTTTCTCACATATTTGAAATCTGGACATTTGGTGTGTTTGACACCGGCAGTGGCTAAAAGCCTGTTAATTAATTCTCAGCCACAAGGATTCTGGTGTAAATGCACAACAATTTTTATTCTAAATTACCACTATTGTAACTCTGGCAACTGTTTGTGGTCAGTAGTACAGAGTGCAGATATGGCAGTCAGGAGTTAAGGAAATTGTTTTTGCACTTGCTCCTTAACAATGTTGCATGTACTTTTTAAAATATGCATTTTCTGCAGCTAGTCTCACTCTCAAAGCACATTGGCAATGTATAATATGAACTAACAATGTAATTCAACAATGCTGCTAGACAGTGCTATGAAAATTTGCTGCATAAGATTTTACTGATCTGAAAAGATAAGTGGCAAGGTTACATTTGAATTGTAATAAAAATGGAGTTTAACGTTTGGCAAGTAGTTTTAAATGCCAAGTCGAAGTGGCAGTACACTGAGCACGCAGGCTCTGCAGTGGCAGGCCTGACACATGGTTAGACGGCTACATCTGTGGGTGGCACAATCGGTGCTGCAGGCGCACTATTAACATTTAATTTATAGGCCCTCGGAATGTGATATACCACCATTGCAGAGCCTGTGTGTGCAGTTTTAAACTATTATTTCGACCTGGCAAGTTAACCTACTTGCCAGGCCCAACCCTTCCTTTTTTTGGTTGACCCTAGCACACAGCACATGCGCTGCCCTAGGAAAACGACCTCTTGGAATATCACCCTGGACTTTCCACATGCTCATTCGTGTGTTTTTTTCTGCATTATTTCAATTGATCTTTGCGTGTGTCTTTCTAAAAAGACAGCACGCAATTGGGCAAAGGCGGCTGCATGTCCCACCTTTCCCAGTAAATGTATCCGCCCACGGCCTATGGCTTACGGTTATGAGCAGAGGTGCCATCTGTTCAGGGTCATGTCACCATCTGCTTTTAATTATGTTATGTTATATTATGTAATGTTATGGTAATTCGTTTTCTAACGTGCGCAGCTACTCCAAGGAGTGTCCCAGCGCGAGCACAGAGGGGCTGAAAAGCACTAATATCAAGGTGGAGGGAAGAGGATTCTGAGTCCATTCGGTTCCCCTGGACAGATACGCAATAATCAAAAATAGAATGGACACTAGTTTCTACAAAACCTTTGGTTTGTATTTCGAAAACCCTCATAGACAACCTGATTTTCTATGGTGCGGTATATCTTTTTATCCGCCTCATCAGGGGTCGTGGCGTATTCATAGGGTAATCGATTAACGTGCTGGGTGCCAAGCCTCACCCGAGGCTACCTCCGGTACAGGTAGAAGTGTCCAGAAATAGTGAACAAGGAGGTAAAGAAAATGATAAAAGTAGTGGCTAGTACAAAAATGTGTGAATTTATTAAGAGATAAGTTCTAGACACTATAGATAAAATTATATCGATATGAAGGTAATCAAGTAACTGGATTACCGCATGTCTTTAGGAAAAAATGTCTACATGTTTCAGCTCTCTTAGCCCAGCCGGGTCTATGGAGCTTTCGTCAGGACAAGGACAAATACGAGGATACACATAAATAAAAAACTTCCACAATTTGTGTAGTATTGTTGATAAGTGTCAATGACTTATACTCGGAATTCCAATGCTGTGGAAACAAAAACCAACAATATATATTGTACAATTGGCTAGAGGCACAAGGTTAGGCAGGCACACATGTATCAATGACATGGGGGGGGCACGTAAAGGCTCCGTTTCGGAGTCGCTACCATATAGGTGGTTGTGAAGCTACAACCCAGAGGAAAAGAAATCGGAAAAGAGATAAAGTCTGAGTGTGTAAATACAGTCTGTGATAATGTCTCACACAGCTTAAATGTGTACAGAAATCTAGTTCATACGAATCGTGATATTCTCTCTCCTAAGTGACAACAAAGTCATGAGGGAGCGGTGCTCCCCAGAATGGTAAGACGCACTGTCTACGTTTTAAACTCATGATGTGCTCTCTCTTGAGTGACAACAGAGTAGTGAGGAGACGCTTATTCTCACAATGGTAAAGTGCATTCACAAGATCCTAACCCACGGCAATGTAAGCTATAAATATTACCCCATAGAAACTCCAGAGATTCTAGTAAAGTTACCTGTATTTAGCTTGGTGATAGCTTCAACAGGGAACAGCGAGTCGCTTAGTGGTCTTTTGCTGTCAGGGTTACAAGTGAGTATCGCGTATTAGTCGCGCTGCTTAGTCACTTACCGGATTAAAGGTGATAGAGTACGCTGCCATTCTTACCCACGTGGAACGTCATAGGATCCCCTGGGCTGACTCTGCCCCTGGCTATGGGCGTTGCTGATGTGAGTCTGTTTTTATACAGAGAGGCTCGGACACAAAAAAAGGACTAAAAATAGAGTCGTGAGCTAACACCTAAGATGGCTGTCTCATTAACAAAAAATCGAGGGTGATTTAATAGACATAAAACCCGTGTTTGGCAAATTATATTTTTCTCTAAACGGGGGTTTTTTCAAATGTGTAGCAAAAAGGGAGTGTGAAATACTGTTCGTTCTATTTTTAAAATTACGGACACAAAAGAGGAACTGTAAATTGAACAGCATGTTACATCCAAGATGGATGTCTCAATATCCACCTAGCAGGTTATTTGCCAAGAAATTGAGTTCTGTGTTCAGCAAAAGTGTAAACCTACAGAAAGGGGGAGGGTTTTATCTACTCGAATTGTAGAGCCATGTAAAGTGTCCTTAGCCTAAACAGAAGGTCGACTAAATAACACCATGGGAGCGTCGTTGACGATTTACAGCGCTTCTATCTTTTCAAGAAGTAGAGAGAGAGAGAAAGTGTCACTGTAGAGGTGAGGGACATGGTCGGATTCAGTAGAACTGGTTCCAAGGGATGTGATCGTTCATCCCTACAATGTTCGTTCTGAGGCGGTCCACCCACCTTTGCTCTTTTTCAAAGGGGATCTGTTCAGCATTGTGGTCCTTGTTTTCTAACATTTCAAGGACAGTCCATTTGAGGTCGTCGCACGTGTGGCCTGTTTCCACAAAGTGAGTGCAAAGTTTGGTGGTGTTCTTTTTAAGTCTCACATTGCTCCTGTGTTCTCCTATGCGGAGTTTCACCTTCCGGCAAGTCATCCCTACATATTGTCGTAGGCAGGGGCAGGTTATCAGATAAATTACATGGGAAGAATTGCAATTCGTATGTTGCTTTTGAGTCCATAACAGAGTGTCCGTTAGTTGTAGAGTCTTAGTGGTCTTCGTGAACTTGCAGACCCCACATGTGCCGCAGGGGTAATGACCTGTGACAGGAGCCATCGTTATGTCTCTTATTATGGATTTCGGGAGTCTCTTTTTTGGCCTGGTGTGTACTAGGACATCCTTGATGTTTTTTGTCCTTCTGTTGGCAAATCTTGGTTTTGGCCAATCGAGTTTGCCTGACGTCACAATTTGCCAATTCTTCCTGATTAACTTCTGAACCTCATACGTTGCGGGGCAATAGGTGGTCACACATGTTACTAGATCCTTGATGGGTTCTTTGATAACATTTTGTAGGAGACATTCACGGGGCTGGTGTCTGGCACGTTTTTTACATTTTGAAATTACAGCTGTAGTATAGTGTCTAGATTGTAACTTCTCGCTGAGCTCCTTTTCCTGTTTTTTATAATCACTCGCCTTACTGCAGTTCCGTTTGTGCCTTACTGGTGGGACTAGACGTCGAGTCCCTTTATACCAGCCTACCCCAAGAAGACACATTAAGGATGCTGGAAGACCTTCTCTATATGCAAGAGTGGACACACAAAACCCCACGTCATTTTATTCTCGAGTGTTGCCGGTTAGCACTCCAAGAGAATTATTTCGAATATGACGGACAGCTTTTCCTACAACGACATGGTACATCCATGGGTAGCGCCTTCGCGCCGTCAGTAGCTGGACTTTATGTAAGTCAGTTTGAACAACAATTTGTCCTCAATGATACCAACCCGTACGTTTCCAGTGTATTACACTGGAAACGCTACATTGATGACATTCTGCTAATCTGGGACACCAGATTAGATCTTTCTTTGTTCATGGAATGGCTCAATGGAAGAGACAGGTGGCTAAAATTTACTCATACCTCGAGTAATGACCATATCGATTTCCTGGATCTGACTATCTATGTTGCAAATGGCACTTTAGAGACAAAAACTTTTACAAAACCTACAGCCAAAAACAGCTTACTCTCGTATCAGAGCTTCCACCCACGACCCCTACGAGATAATCTGCCTTACAGTCAGTTTCTAAGGCACAAACGGAACTGCAGTAAGGCGAGTGATTATAAAAAACAGGAAAAGGAGCTCAGCGAGAAGTTACAATCTAGACACTATACTACAGCCGTAATTTCAAAATGTAAAAAACGTGCCAGACACCAGCCCCGTGAATGTCTCCTACAAAATGTTATCAAAGAACCCATCAAGGATCTAGTAACATGTGTGACCACCTATTGCCCCGCAACGTATGAGGTTCAGAAGTTAATCAGGAATAATCGGCAAATTGTGACGTCAGGCAAACTCGATTGGCCAAAACCAAGATTTGCCAACAGAAGGACAAAAAACATCAAGGATGTCCTAGTACACACCAGGCCAAAAAAGAGACTCCCGAAATCCATAATAAGAGACATAACGATGGCTCCTGTCACAGGTCATTACCCCTGCGGCACATGTGGGGTCTGCAAGTTCACGAAGACCACTAAGACTCTACAACTAACGGACACTCTGTTATGGACTCAAAAGCAACATACGAATTGTAATTCTTCCCATGTAATTTATCTGATAACCTGCCCCTGCCTACGACAATATGTAGGGATGACTTGCCGGAAGGTGAAACTCCGCATAGGAGAACACAGGAGCAATGTGAGACTTAAAAAGAACACCACCAAACTTTGCACTCACTTTGTGGAAACAGGCCACACGTGCGACGACCTCAAATGGACTGTCCTTGAAATGTTAGAAAACAAGGACCACAATGCTGAACAGATCCTCTTTGAAAAAGAGCAAAGGTGGGTGGACCGCCTCAGAACGAACATTGTAGGGATGAACGATCACATCCCTTGGAACCAGTTCTACTGAATCCGACCATGTCCCTCACCTCTACAGTGACACTTTCTCTCTCTCTCTACTTCTTGAAAAGATAGAAGCGCTGTAAATCCTGAACGACGCTCCCATGGTGTTATTTAGTCGACCTTCTGTTTAGGCTAAGGACACTTTACATGGCTCTACAATTCGAGTAGATAAAACCCTCCCCTTTTCTGTAGGTTTACACTTTTGCTGAACACAGAACTCAATTTCTTGGCAAATAACCTGCTAGTTGGATATTGAGACATCCATCTTGGATGTAACATGCTGTTCAATTTACAGTTCCTCTTTTGTGTCCGTAATTTTAAAAATAGAACGAACAGTATTTCACACTCCCTTTTTGCTACACATTTGAAAAAAACCCCGTTTAGAGAAAAATATAATTTGCCAAACACGGGTTTTATGTCTATTAAATCACCCTCGATTTTTTGTTAATGAGACAGCCATCTTAGGTGTTAGCTCACGACTCTATTTTTAGTCCTTTTTTTGTGTCCGAGCCTCTCTGTATAAAAACAGACTCACATCAGCAACGCCCATAGCCAGGGGCAGAGTCAGCACAGGGGATCCTATGACGTTCCACGTGGGTAAGGATGGCAGCGTACTCTATCACCTTTAATCCGGTAAGTGACTAAGCAGCGCGACTAATACGCGATACTCACTTGTAACCCTGACAGCAAAAGACCACTAAGCGACTCGCTGTTCCCTGTTGAAGCTATCACCAAGCTAAATACAGGTAACTTTACTAGAATCTCTGGAGTTTCTATGGGGTAATATTTATAGCTTACATTGCCGTGGGTTAGGATCTTGTGAATGCACTTTACCATTGTGAGAATAAGCGTCTCCTCACTACTCTGTTGTCACTCAAGAGAGAGCACATCATGAGTTTAAAACGTAGACAGTGCGTCTTACCATTCTGGGGAGCACCGCTCCCTCATGACTTTGTTGTCACTTAGGAGAGAGAATATCACGATTCGTATGAACTAGATTTCTGTACACATTTAAGCTGTGTGAGACATTATCACAGACTGTATTTACACACTCAGACTTTATCTCTTTTCCGATTTCTTTTCCTCTGGGTTGTAGCTTCACAACCACCTATATGGTAGCGACTCCGAAACGGAGCCTTTACGTGCCCCCCCATGTCATTGATACATGTGTGCCTGCCTAACCTTGTGCCTCTAGCCAATTGTACAATATATATTGTTGGTTTTTGTTTCCACAGCATTGGAATTCCGAGTATAAGTCATTGACACTTATCAACAATACTACACAAATTGTGGAAGTTTTTTATTTATGTGTATCCTCGTATTTGTCCTTGTCCTGACGAAAGCTCCATAGACCCGGCTGGGCTAAGAGAGCTGAAACATGTAGACATTTTTTCCTAAAGACATGCGGTAATCCAGTTACTTGATTACCTTCATATCGATATAATTTTATCTATAGTGTCTAGAACTTATCTCTTAATAAATTCACACATTTTTGTACTAGCCACTACTTTTATCCTTTTCTTTACCTCCTTGTTCACTATTTCTGGACACTTCTACCTGTACCGGAGGTAGCCTCGGGTGAGGCTTGGCACCCAGCACGTTAATCGATTACCCTATGAATACGCCACGACCCCTGATGAGGCGGATAAAAAGATATACCGCACCATAGAAAATCAGGTTGTCTATGAGGGTTTTCGAAATACAAACCAAAGGTTTTGTAGAAACTAGCGGGCTGAAAAGCACACCCATACTAAACAAAGAGATGAGTTTTTAACAATTTTTTTTTTAAATTGCGCGTTCGCATTCGCCATGCTGCCATGCTCACTCTCACCTCTTCTCTCTCGCACCATTCTTTTTAACCAACCCTCCCTTCACATGCCACATGCACACGCACAGCCCTGCCAATGCTCTGTTTGCAATGAGAAACTTGTGCATTCACTGTCATGCTAGGCCTATTGCTGTAGACTTGGAGAAGGAGGAAGGCAATCTTAAATTTAAGGCAAGCACCCTATTAATCTTATGTTTGACCTCACAACCTCAGATTCGAACAGCAGCGTGTCTGCTCAGCCTTCCATCCCACTAGAGGCCGACACACTAATTAACATTTATTTGATTGGCAATAAACATCTGTTACTCGGCACCATGATGCAGCATACTCCAGCCCCACCTTCACTTGCACACTGAGATAACTCACTTTCGCCTCCTTTCAATTAGGTTCCTGATTTTCTCTACTGAGCTCGCTTTCTGATTTGGTACTGGCATTATATAATGCAATCTTAACTTTAAGGCAAGCACCCTACTAATCTTATGTTTCACCTCACAACCGCAGGTTCGAACCCCAGCGCGTCTGCTCAGCCTAGCATCCTACTAGAGGCTGACGAACTAATTAACATTAATTTGGATGGCAATAAACAACTGTTGCTAGGCACCAAGATGCAGCATACTCTAGCCCCGCCTTCACTTGCACACTGGGATAACTCACTTTCGCCTCCTTTCAATTCTGCTCCTGATTTTCTATACTGTGCTCTCTTTTTGATTTAGTACTAATTTGGTACCGGCATTATATAATAGGAGCCAGCAGCGAAGGCGCACAGTCTGCCATCTGTTTTGGGTCAGGTTTCATTTCCAGACCTTGCCGCTTTCATTAGAAGGCACATCCCCTCCACCCCACCTCCACAAGAGTGCGCTTTCATTTTCTCTAAAGCACAAAGGAACAGAAATTAAATCAATTACGGTGACATCTTACTTTTCAGCGGAATCGTCAGCACCGTCTAATGAGTGGGCCTTGGCCAACAAGCCTACCCTGGAAGGCAACAAGCAGCTGCTACAGTAGTTAAAGCTCCTTAAAGGCCACTCATGTCTTGGGGAGGAAGGGAACGATCCTCAAGGGGTTTCAGTAAAATGGGGATTCAGTAAATAGCTACATTGCGATGCTTAACCATTTGTTGACCGGATGATCATGCTTTAGGTTAAACAAAACAGAAGAATGTTAGCAATCAGCATTTTAACCTAACTGTTGTGGAGAAAAACCAAACAACTAAAGCAGGTAGGCACAGCATAACTCTACAGAGTACATATTTTCGCTCCCCCACCTCAGAAATCTGCAAGCACTTCTCCTTTCATTCCTCTTTATTTCTTTGCATAATGTAGCGCAAATTAAGGTATCAAAGCACTTTACATAAGTACTAGTTTCATTACAGAAATCTGCCCAGTGAGTGATAATGTGCTGCATGGCTAAACACTTATAAGGTCCCAAAGGCGAGACATATTGGCTATGCCAATGCTTGTTATTCCATTTAAGTCACGCCTAATGTAGCCCTTGGTAGCCCTATGGGCTGGATGCTGTGCACGTAAAAGGCAGAATATTTACTTTCATGTTTGATATGTCCTGGTAGTGACAAACAACCTATTTCATTTTTCACGACTGTGAAGCCTACTCCTCTCATAGGTTAGCATTGGGAATTCCCTATATACTTTTAAGCAGTAATTCCTGATCAGAAAGGAATAGCTTTGTCATGTTTGGTATGTTTAGAATGGTAATGATAAATCATCCTTATTGGTGATGTTAGACTCCACATTACTATTTTAGAAATTCCACTTTTAGAAAGTGGACATTTCTCTGTCCTTTTACCTTTGGTGCCTGACAACCTGTCTCCAATATAAGTCAGGGCTGGGTGGCAGCTGCCCTTTGTGCATTCCCTCTAGATGGCCACAAACAGAGGAGAGACTGGGTGTGAATAGAGATGCATCTTCATTCATCTGCTCACTGATAGCTTTCCTGGGCAGGAAGGGGTAGAGGTGGCTCACACTTACATCTGAATAGGCTGTGTCCTGTCCTCACACAAATCACTGATTTACCCCCCGGGGTAGGCTAAAAGACAGGACTGGATTGAAAGGGATTCTTGTGCACTTCATAGAGTTCATTCAAAATCAACCCCTACATCAAAAAAAACGTTAGCTATAGGTAATGGGTCTCTGCCCCCTGAAATCAGACACTTCTGGATCTTGAACTGAACCTCTGCAAACTAGGGAACCCGTTTCTAACATTGATGATCAGCAGAGAGGATAGGACTTGTATTTGTGTAATACCTTATAGTAATTCAGTGTTCACTACTACTCTATACATAGACAATAACACGTTTTCTCATGTTCTCTCAGATTGGTCTTTTTCTAAATTAACTCCTTATCTTCATTTACTTAGTACTCTGATTTTGTTGTTTCACCTACCTTGTCAGAATGGAAGTAGATCTTAGCTGCCTGCCATCCTATAATATGAAGGAGTTGAGGAAGGTTCTGCAAGGAGAGGGGGCTGCCAGTGAAGAGAGGTTCCACTAACCCATACCAAAAGTTGGCCCTCCATGCAATTGATCTCAAATGCATGGGGGAATACAGCTGAAGACTCTGAGGAGGATCCAGAGATCAATGAGGACTCAGAGATGGGGGACCCCTTTGGAGTAGTTCTAAAGGATGCAAGGCCTTGAAAACTCATGAATGATGCCAAACCAGAACCCCAAGAAGAGGTTGGTGGCCCTGAGAAAAAGGAGCAGAAAGATGACTGGCCATAGGCTTCAGAAGAGAAAGGGGAGCCAACAGAGAAGAGTCCCCTACTGGATCCTACACCAGGAGCAGAGTCTCCTCCCAAAACCTGTCCCCTGAGGAGTCCATGGACACACAGGCTGAGATGGGCCTGAGACTGCAGCTGGCCCAAGTGAATGCAGTGGAGAGAAGAAATTAGGCTGAAAAAGCCCGGGCTAGGGAGAGGATGGCTGAGGCTGACAGAGCCTTAGCCAGAGAAAGACTTTCTCTCGAAGAGAAGATATTGACCCATGAGCTAAGTTTAAAGGAAACAGACTTACAAGTAAAGCAAGTAGAATCCAGTGGTGGTAGTAAAACTACTGTGTCCAGTCCTGAGGTTACCGTCCACATACCCAGAGGCTTGGTGCCTAATTTCAAGGCTGGAGATGACATACACCAGTGGTTTCAGGCATATTAAATAGCTCTAGAGGTGAACAGGATCAGTGAGGAGGACTGGGGATATGGCACATGGAGTCCTATTCCTGGTGGTGGGAGGGATGCCCTACTGGCCCTAGAAGAGGGGGACAGGTTGAGGTATATCCCCACAAAGGAGGCCCTGGTTAAGACATATGGTTTCATCCCAGAAGAGTGTAGGTTGAGATACAAGGGCAGTCAGAAACTTTCTCACCAGTCTTGGGAGAATTTTGTTGAGTACTTTTGCAAGGTACTGGATGGTTGGGTGAAGGGTTACATGATAACACTTTTGAAAGTCTGTACAAATTGATTGTCAGAAAGCACATGTTCAGCTATAGTTTGTCAGGGCTACGCCAACACCTGGTTGAGTGTAAGTTCTCTGACCCAAGGGAACTTGCAAAGGAGGCAGACCTCTGGGTGAGTACCAGAGTGTCTGATAGGCATTTGCGAGTGATCCTAAAGGGAGTGGCTCAGGTTCCCCTCAAATGAGGGTGGGAAGGTTCACAGTACCTGTACAGGTCCCAGTATAGTTGAGGGGGAGTAAAGGGTCCCATGTCCGTTCTCAGTGTAGAAGGTAAGGTGGGGGTCGGCAGAAGCCCAGGGTTCCCGATTCCCAGCCCCACGGCTTGGATAGTTCCCAGGGGGAGCACCAGCAGGGGAGTCAAGTCTGTACTCGGAGACCATTCATTTAGGGGGGCCCCACAGTGTCAGGGGAATGTGGGGTGACAGGTAACACAAGCGTCCAACCGGTTCTAGTTTCTGACAGTACCACTCCAGAGAGGAGGCTGTAGAAGCCCCGTTAGGGGTTAGGGGTTAGGGGGAGGAAATACTCACCCGTAACTCCTGTTCAACCTAAGGGTACAGACCCTGGGTTAGAAGACCAGCTTCCGGATAGCACCCCTGAACTGGAGGGAGAACCAGGCAGGGTGGCTGCCACGAGCATCCTGATTGTTCAGTTCTATGGGGTACCACTCGAAAAAGGAAGGTACGGAACCCCAGATGGAGGGGCAGGGGAGGAAGGACTCACCCTTGACTTCTGTCCAGTCCAAGGGTACAGACCATGGGCTGGATGAACAGTTGCATGCTACCACCCCTTAACTGGTAGAAGGTGGAGTGAAGAAAGGATATAAAGCACCTCCACTATGAGGAACTACAGGGGACAGAGAGCCCTTAATGGTCTGTGGCCTGGCTCTTAACCCTGACAGCGGGCAGTGGTCTCTGGTGGTTGCTGTTCCTTTAGACAGAATTTTCCCTAAGGATGGGGAACGCAGTCAGACCCCTGGGGAGGAATGGGCCACAACACTTTGTTGGCCATGGTTGTACTCCCTGCCTACTTGGATGCATATGTGAGCACAATAAAGTTAGGTGCTGCACAGATGGGGTCCACAGGTGAGGAGAAGGATTCCCCATGGGTTAGCTTAGTGGCCCATGAAAGCATAGAAAGAGGGACCCAACTGGGTTCAAAGAGGCGTAGAACTGGCAAGTACGCCTGCAGTAGCGGGCCATTGTCCACGTTCTAATGCCCTAAGCAAAGAAGTCCATCAAGGTATACCCTGGCTTTAGGCTAACCTGCCTTTAGGTTGGGGGAGTTGTGTTAGCAATGACCATTTTGCAGTGTTACCTCAAATCTTTTGTCATCCTCCTACTTTTCCGGACCTCGGTTTTGTTGACTTTAGGACTCTGGCCACTTTACCACTGTTAACCAGTGCTAAAGTGCAGGTGCTCTCCTCTAAATGTGATATAATTGATTTATACCAGTTTGGCAAATTTGGTTTATTTCGAAGTCCCTCGTAAAGTGGTACACCCTATACCCATGGACTGTAAATTAAATGCTACTAGTGGGTCTGGACTGTTCCCATGAGGCACAGGGTCAAGACTGATTTTCATATGGCTGGTTCTAAACTGGAGTGGCATGGTGAGCAAAAGAACAATAGATTTACCCAGATCTCTTGACTGGGGGTGAATGTATGATTTATACAGCATTCCGTCCATCATCTGTTTGCGTAGCACTTTTCAGCCTAAGTGGGATGGGTATGCCCAGACGGGGTTCCCTTGCTCATTGTGCCACTGGATTCAAGCTAGCCTGGCTGATGAAATGTAATGCCCAGAAACCGGTCCCAGTATGCCTGTTTCCGGTCCAGGGAGGACCTGGGTTGGCAGTTCGGTCTGCACTGTTCCCATGAGACACAGGGTCAAGACTGATTAGCATATGGCTGGATCTAAACTGGGGTGGCATGGTGAGCAAAAGGACGATGGATTTAACCCAGATCTCTTGACTGGGCGTGAATTTTTGATTTATTCAGCATTTCGTCCATTATATGTTTGCGTAGCACTTTTCACCCTATGTGGGAGGGGTATGCCCAGACATGGGTCCTTTGCTCACTGTACCACTGAATTCAATCTAGCCTGGCTGTAGTACATTTACATTTAAGTGCAGCGTTTGATACAGTAGACCACACAGTGCTAATCCAAAGACTGGAGAATGCCGGAATTAGAGGAGCAGCTAACCAATGGGTTGCATCATTCCTGAGTGACAGATCCTTCCAATGTATGGAGGCCAGATTTAAGTCAGACTCCCTCTCAGCACCTTGGGGAGTCCCTCAGGGATCCTCCCTGAGTCCAACACTTTTTAACATTTATCTCAGTCCATTGGCACATATAATACAGGAATGTGGGCTCTCCATCATGCCATATGCCGATGACACGCAACTAGTGTTCTCAATTTCAGACTCTCTCAACTCGGACCACAGACAACTCGTCCCCTGCCTGGAAAAAAACGGATCTTGGATGGCAGACTGTAGCCTCAAATTGAATGGGGCTAAAACAGAGCTAATGATCTTGGGCAACAACTTTAGTCCTCGTGCAGAGATCTCCAGGCCCACTAATTGGGGGCCGTCTCCTCCCCCCAAAACAGCCATAAAAAACTTAGGTATGTGGCTGGATCAGAACTTGACGATGGAGGTCCAGGCCAAAAAGTTATCAGGCACCTGCTTTGGAATACTCCGCTTGATCAGAAAAATAATGTCCCTTCTCTCAGAGGATTCTAGGAAGACTGTAGTCCAAGCCTGAGTGGTATCAAGGCTGGACTACGGCAATTCTCTCTTTCTTGGCTCTCCTAAATATGTCACAAATGGACCACAATTCATACAGAATGCAGCTGCCCGACTGCTGTTGAACATACCAAGGCACCACTCAGTTAGACCAGCCCTGAGGGAGCTTCACTGGCTTCCAGTCCAAGCCAGAATCAAATTCAAGTCCTTAAGTCTGGCTCACCGAGCCATGTATGGGAGAGGCCTCTTCCTGATCCAAAAGTTGATCTCTCACTACTCTCCCTGTCGACAACTCAGGTCAAGTTCAAAATTCCTGGTTAATTCGACCACATTTAAGAGAGCCAGATGGGGTGAAAGGTCTTTCACCCATCTGGTACCAAAACTATGGAACAGTATGGACCCAGAGCTCCAACTAACTGAAAACGAAGTGTCCTTCAAAAAAAGACTCAGAACATGGCTCTTCCCCTAAACCCAAGTGCTAACAGCTCCCGTCCTGTATCACCTCAGCGCTGAGATGCCCAAGGTTAGTCATGCGCTTTACAAATTCCCTAAACCTAAACCTAAACCTAAACCTGATGAAGGGTAATACCCAGAAACCGGTTCCAGGATGCGTGTTTCCGGTCCAGGGAGGACCTGGCTTGGCAGTCCGGTCTGCACTGTTCCCATGAGGCACAGGGTTAAGAATGATTTGCATATGGCTGGGTCTAAACTGGGGTGGCATGGTGAGTAAAAGAACAATGGATTTAACCCAGATCTCTTGACTGGGGGTGAATGTATGATTTATTCAGCATTCCGTCCATCATTTGTTTGCATAGCACTTTTCCCCCTAAGTGGGATGGGTATGCCCAGACGTGGGTCCCTTGCTCACTGTGCCACTGGATTCAAGCTAGCCTGGCTGATGAAGGGTAATACCCAGAAACCGGTCCCAGGATGCTTGTTTCCAGTCCAGGGAGGACCTGGCTTGGCAGTTCGGTCTGGACTGTTCCCATGAGGCACAGAGTCAAGACTGATTTGCAAATGGCTGGGTCTAAACTGGGGAGGCATGGTGAGCAAAAGAATTATCCCTTTAACCCAGATCTCTTGACTGGGGGTAAATGTATTATTTATTCAGCATTCGGTCCATCATTTGTTTGCGTAGCACTTTTCACCCTAAGGGGAAACACCCATCACAACGCAACTTTTACAACGCACTACCAGTACAACGCAGGATTTACAACGCAAGTCATCACAATGACTTGCGCTGGAGGGCGCTGTAGGATAGGGAATAGTTTAATTTACTATCCAAAACCTTCCCTACTATCCACGAGGATTTGGAGTTGGAAAAGTAAATTAAACTATTCCACTATCCAGCGCCCCCCAACGCAAGTCATTGTAACGAGTTGCATTGTAAAACCTGCGTTGTAAAGGCATGCGTAGTAAAAGCATGCGTTGTGATGACATACATCCACCCTAAGTGGGATTGGTATGCCCAGACATGGGTCCCTTGCTTACTGTGCCACTGGATTCAAGCTAGCCTTGCTGATGAAGGGTAATACCCAGAAACCAGTCCCAGGATGCTTGTTTCCTGTCCAGGGAGGACCTGGCTTGGCAGTTTGGTCTGGACTGTTCCCATGAGGCACAGGGTCAAGACTGATTTGGATATGGCTGGGTCTAAACTGGGGTGGCATGGTGAGCAAACGAACAATGGATTTAACTCGGATGTCTTGACTGGGGGTGAATGTATGATTTATTCAGCATTCCGTCCATCATTTATTTGCATAGCACTTTTCACCCTAAGTGGGATGGGTATGCCCAGATGTGGGTCCCTTGCTCACTGTGCCACTGGATTCAAGCTAGCCTGGCTGATGAAGGGTAATACTCAGAAACCAGCCCCAGGATGCTTGTTTCCAATCCAGGGAGGATCTGGCTTGGCAGACCGGTCTGGACTGTTCCCATGAGGCACAGGGTCAAGACTGATTTGCATATGGCTGGGTCTAAACTGGGGTGGCATGGTGAGCAAAAGAACGATGGATTTAACCCAGATCTCTTGACAGGGGGATTAACTTCTGCAGATATGCTTGGCATTGAAGGCATGCGAGTCACCTACACTCCTCAGGTATTACTACACCTCAGATTTGTACCTACGCAAGTCTGCCATAGCATTGTTTGCCCACAGGTTGAAGGTCCTTTTTCATGTCTACGGTGCCGCTCTCAGTTTGATACCACCTTTAAAGTCCCCAGCGTAGATAATGTTCGATGTCACATGCTACAAAACAAAACTGTTATTCATGACCCTTATGAGCATATTATTCGAACCGGAAGGAAAAATATCCTTTGTAACATCAGGTCGCTCTCGAAACATTCAGCCCAGGTCTGGGATTTGATTTCCTCTACACAACCGAACCTGTGTTTCCTTACTGAAACGTGGTTAAAACCGTATTCTACCCCTGCTATTGCGTTGGGAGTGCCAAGCAATTATAAAATGACTAGGCTAGACCGTCCTATTAAAATGGGCGGAGGAATCGCTATCATATACAAACAAGACATTACAGTAAAAATTTTGGAGGAACTAACGACCACTGAAATCGAATTGCTAGTCTTTAAAATTACATACCCATCTAAGGACTGTCAGACAGGTGCCTTAGTGTATCGCCCTCCTGGCTCCTGTACAGGGTTTTCGAATCTTCTGATTGAGCTGATGGCTCCTCATGTTAACAATGATAGCAATTTTGTACTAATAGGGGATTTTAATGTTCACAGTGAGAAGTCTGACTGTAGCGAAGCACAAACCTTGCTGACAGATCTAGCACTATTGGGCCTGAGTCAACGAAACTTCGGACCCACCCATATAGCTAGCCATACGCTAGATCTGATTTTTTCTAACTCCTCATTGGTCTCCTGTTTGCCGGCGGAGCAGGTCAATTGGACCGACCATTTTGTTCTGGAATTTTACACTCCAATTCCTGGGCCTACGAGGTCGCAGCAGATTTCATTACCCGCTGTCCGCAGACAATGGCATAAAGTCACAGAGAGTTCTTTTGGAGAGAAGTTTACTATGCCTATTATCTCTCCCACTGATAATATTGACATGGCATTAATTAAATTCAGCAAGGCCACTAAAATAGCCATTGATAAAATAGCCCCATTGAGACATTTTAAACCCCGACCAGCTGCTAAACAGGAAGTGTGGTTTTGTGATCACTTAAGAAATTTAAAACTCTCTGCGAGGAAGTTAGAGAAGAGATGAAGAACCACCCATTTGGTAGAAGATAAAAAAAAATACTGGGATTCACTTTCTATCTACCAGAAGGCGATTCGGACAGCTCGAAAGTCCCATATAACAGCGCAAATTGCCGAGGCTGGAAATTCTCCCAGAGTTCTCTACCAGATTCTACAGTCTTTTGTTAAACCTACAGCTTGCGAATCTGTAGAAATAGCATCCCAGCAATTGTGTGATGAGATATCCAATTTCTTCACCACAAAAATAGATAAGATCTATGAAAAAATAACTAATGCTGGTAACGATAAGGTTTCCTTAACAACAGCTCCTTTTCAGGCTGACACAGAGTGGAAACGGGATATACATTCTTTGGAATCTTTTCCCCCCATTTCTAGGGAAGAAACTCTGACATTGATGACTAGTATAAAAAGTGGGAGCTCGGAGGACATTATCCCAGCCAGGATTATACCTGTTCTAGCAGGGCAGCTTTGCCCTGTTTTTGAGCAACTTGTGAATCTTTCTCTCATCTCCGGCCATGTCCCTAAAGATTGGAAACAAGCCCTTGTCAGACCTATTAGGAAGAACACCGCCATTCCCTGGACGGAATTGACCAATTTAAGGCCAATTTCATTGTTACCCTTCCTTGGGAAAATATCTGAAAAACACGTTAATGTCCATATATCCAGATATATTGAACTGGCAGATGTTCTTGACTATTCCCAGTCTGGGTTTAGGCCAAGGCATAGTACTGAATCCACCTTGGTATCTGTGACTGACGACCTGCACATGTACCAAGACAGGGGCTTTTCAGTGATCCTGGTTTTGTTAGATCTATCAGCGGCGTTCGACACCGTGTCGCATTCCATCTTGACAGAACGGTTGTCGAACGCCGGGATCAAAAATAAAGCCCTTGCTTGGCTAAAAAGCTTTCTATCCGAACGCACCCAGAGTGTCACCATGGGTGCTTATCGGTCAGCGGAGGTAGAGATCTCCAAAGGGGTGCCACAGGGCTCTTGTTTGAGCCCTACTCTTTTTAACATCTATGTGGCACCCCTGGCAAGAGTGATGCGTAAGTACGGTTTCATCCCCGTGTCATATGCTGATGACACGCAGCTCCTCTTCCCGTTCAAAACCATCTCCGCTGAAGTGAAGAGCTCTTTTTCAGCTGGCATGAAGGCAGTAGCACAATGGATGTTGGCCAACTGCCTTCAGTGCAACGTCAGTAAAACCGAGGTTATGTTGTTTGGGGAAGCTAAACTGCTTTGGTCTCCGGACTGGTGGCCCAGCGACTTGGGTGTTGTCCCTGATCCCAAGTCGCTTGTGAAGAATCTAGGGGTCCGTCTGGATCAAGATCTGACTCTCAAGCAACTTGTTAACTATATATCAGGTATATGCTTTCACACCATTAGCCTACTACGCAAGGTCTTCCCTCTTTTGCCTGATTCAGTGAGGAGAACGTTAGTCCAGGCACTTGTTCTAAGCAGGATTGACTATTGTAATGGTCTACTGCTTGCTGCCAATGAAGGGGTTTTGGACAAACTACAGGTCGTCCAGAATACGGCGGCCCGCTTGGTTCTCAATGCCCCCCCGAGAACTGCCTCCAAACCCCTCCTTGACCAATTACATTGGCTTTCTGTCCGGCAGAGAACGAAATTCAAAACATGTTGTCTGATTCACAAGTGCCTAAATGGCCAAGGACCTGCCTATCTGGAAAAAAAATTCGTCCCCTACACCCCCACTCGATCTCTTAGGTCCAGCAATGATTCTCTTTTGCAGGTACCACGAGCTAAGAAAACCAGACATGGGAGTAAGGCACTTTCCATAGCAGGACCTACTCTTTGGAACAGACTCCCTCTATCACTCAAACAATGCACAGATCATCTAAAATTCCGAAAACAATTGAAAACAATACTGTTTAAAAATGAAATTTAGTGTCCTTCCACATTTATTTCTGGGTGTTCTACAGGTGTCAAAGCGCAGAGATACTCCAATGAGAGTCGATTCGAGCGCTATACAAACCAATAAATAAATAAATAAATGTATGATTTATTCAACATTCCGTCCATCATTTGTTTGCGTGGCACTTTTCATCCTGAGTGGGATGAGTATGCCCAGACATGGGTCCCTTGCTCACTGTGCCACTGGATTCAAGCTAGCCTGGCTGATGAAGGGTAATACCCAGAAACCAGTCCCAGGATGCTTGTTTCCAGTCCAGGGAGGACCTGGCTTGGCAGTTTGGTCTGGACTGTTCCCATGAGGCACAGGGTCAAGACTGATTTGCATAAGGCTGGGTCTAAACTGGGGTGGCATGGTGAGCAAAAGAACGATGGATTTAACCCAGATCTCTTGACTGGGGGTGAATGTATGATTTATTCCACATTCTGGCAATCATTTGTTTGCGTAGCACCTGTGGGCCTGCAGCACTGATGGTGCCAGCACCAGAAGTAGCGCTCTAACCATGTCTCAGCCGTGCCACTGTAGGACCTGTATGTACAATTTCCAGTCACTTCGACTTGGCATCTAAACCTACTTAACAAGCCTTAAACTTCCCTTTTATTACACATAGGTCACCCCTAAGATAGATCTTAGGTAGCCCTATGCTATGGGTAGGGTGCTGTGTAAGTAAAAGGTAGGATAGGTACTTTTATGTTTGACATGTCCTGGTAGTGTCAAACAGCCTATTTCGTTTCTCACTACTGTGAGGACAACTCATCTCATAGGCTGGCACTGGGGAATTCCTTATATACTTTTAAGTGGTAATTCCTGATAAGAAAGGAGTAGCTTTGTCGTGTTTGGTATGTTTAGAATGGTAATGATAAGTCCTCCTTACTGGTGAAGTTGGATTTCACATTACTATTTTAGAAATGCCACTTTTAGAAGGTCCTTTACCAGAATTTACATTGGGAAAACTACGCAAGAGGTTCATCAACGCGGAGCGCAGCACCAATCAAGGATAAAAGATAAAGTTGTATCAGCACCTATGGTGAACCACTTCATTGACTCCAGTCACCACGAACTTGAGTTTAAATGGACTGTGCTATCAGTCATTAAACCATCACCAAGAGGAGGTGATGCTGAGGCTTTATTGTTAAGAAAAAAGCCTACATGATAGATCGCTTCAATAGCATCACCAAAGAACTGAATAAAATGTCAGAAATGTTTAAAACAGTTCCTGTCCAGGTGTTGCATTTCCAGTTTATACCATGAATCAAATATTTTTGGAAACAGGTATATATTTTTTAATACCAAGCTACACACAAACCTTTAAAAATATATATATGCTCTATTTTTCCCTTAGAATATGATTTTCTCATTGCACAGCTCATTTTTAATCATTTCACAAACTCACTTTACCATAATGCAATGTGATCAGGTCACTCTTTAAGTTCCTGTGACCCACAAGCATTCTCGAGGGAGAAACTGGGAATGAGACACCATTAGATGACCTTCACAGCCGATTGCAAGTAAGACTATGCAAACTTTCACTACAAGGGCACGCTAAATTCTTTTCTGTAGAATAAGACACACGCTGAAACATCCTTTTCTGTTTACACAGAGAGACGTGATGCGGTCCGTTTCAGTGCGAACTTTAAAGGAAGCAACTCTTTTTACCGATTTGTGAAATTGGCAGCAGTACGGCGCTGTTCAAGCTATATGTTGAAACGACTGAAAGCTGAAAGAAATCATTAAAGAAAACATCGCCGGCATGGCAAAGTGAGTGTTGCATTTAGCCCACAAAGCTATAATGTATCTATTTAGATACTCTATTGATGTAGCACTCATTTTTGTTTATAGATCGTCAAACCAACGTACAAATAGGTTTCCATTTATCCGACAGCAGGCATTCTTATACCCTTTGTAAAAGCACCACCCATCTGGCGCAAGTAAGTGCCTTTTCTTGTTCTTCTAGTTACAGAATATTTACATTTACCAAACCATGTTTATGACTGATGGTGGATCCGTTCTCATTTTAGAACGTGCAATCTACTTTTTAACTTGCCTCTTGAATTTATTTCTCCATTCAATCAGGTACTTTTGAGAAATCACCATATAACTTGCATAATTGGAAGGGGGCGTGGCTTAGCACGCAATGGTAGAGGACGTGCTCGGGTAGAGCTCCGGCTTGAGCTCCCCTACACCGGGCCATTTATCCGTTTCCATTGCTCTGTTTGGCCTGAAACTGCTGGCGAGTCTGCCCGCAACCCTTGGCGACGACCAGGCTGACTTTGGGAGAAATCGGCTGCGGGGCTCTGCACCGCGCCTAACGGCGGTGTTGTGGCCGGCTTGCCTGCACTGTGCCCGGGAGCGGAACTACGTGAGGCCCCGGCTCCGCGGGGCCCACTGGACCACACACTGCGGCCCATCGGGGACGGCCCACCTGCTGCTGGGAGCTGACTGAGGCGGATGCGGCGATTACCGCAGAGACGCGGCTGACGACCCCCACTCGGCGGGCCCTGGCGGTAGTGGACGGAGACGACGGCGAGCTGAGGGCGGCGTGCATCAGACGCAGACTGAGGCGGCCCTGCGGTGGCGCAGACGAGTGAGGGCGACCTCCTAACAATTGCGGGACCATCACAAGAGACACGGACGGAGAGACCCGGCTGGCCAGCTCTTGCACGGACGCTGTGAGTACTCTTCCGCCCCCCCCCCCGCACTGAGGGGACTGCTGGCGGAGAGCTGTGGAGCCACTGTGGTGCCCTGGAACCCCCCCCCCCCCCGCAACTGCAACCGCACTGCCCCCGGGGGGCGCTGCTGCAGCACTATTTGCCCTGACGTGGCCCGACTGGTGCTTGGTGCTGCCCGCCGGGTGGGTCACTCTCCCATCGACACCGCCTACGCTGCACTCCACCCTGCCTTGGCGCCACAAGCTTGACGCCCCCGGACCTTGCGGACCCACAAACTGGCCAGAGGCGGCCAGGACCGGTGTGTCTCGGAGGATAGGACTATCCACGCCGGCTGCCCCGGCTCACGCACGCCTGCAACGACACTGGCACGGGGAGCACCCTAGCAACGCGGCCATCTGCCCTGGCGAGTCCCGCAAGGCACTACGTGACCCCAAGCGCTTGACTGGGGAACGCGCTGCGGTGCCACACTGAGGGAGCTGCGTGAGTGGGCGCGCCCGCATAGCTTTCGCGCCACACCGGCGACAGGGGGCATCAGGGACCTGGTGTAATTAAGCTGCTGGCCTGCCGGGCCTGACACACCTTGAACACAGCCTGCGAACTTGTCCCCCCCCACGACCCTCACGCTTGACGGAGAAAGGCGCCCTTGCCACTGCCCACGCATGTGACCTGCCCCATGTCTGGCGGGGTGAAGACGCGCACCGGTACAGGGGGCATGTCGGTGAAGGGAAGAACGGGGAAAACACCTTCCAAAATGGACGCCGACCACGTGGCGACGAAGCTGGACTCTGTACTGGCTGCCATGGAACGGATGGAGGAATCACTTCAGCAGACTCGCACCTCCTTGGAGACCAGGATAGACGGCGTGGCAATTGATCTAACCCATCTCAGAGCTGATCACAAGAAATTGCAAGATCGCACCACTGCACTGGAAGGTGCGGTGACGACCATGGAACCGAAGGTGTCGCAATCGGACAAACACATAAAGGACCTCCTTAACAGGGTGGAATTCCTGGAGGATCGCGCGGAGGATGCGGAAGGGAGGGCGAGGAGGAACAACATCCGCTTGGTGGGCATCCCGGAGAAATGGGAAGGGGTGGACCCCACGCAGCGAGTGGAAGACTGGCTCCGTGACCTGCTGCCGGAGGGAGTACTGTCGCCCCATTTTGTGGTGGAGCGTGCCCACCGAGTGCCCACGAGACCCCTAACCACAGGCTCGAACCCCAGGCCAATAATCCTCCGAGTCCTTAACTACAGGGACCGAGACACTATTTTGCGGGAAGCCAGGAAGCTAGGCGAGATCAGGATCGACAACACCACAGTGATGTTCTTCCCGGACTACACAGTGCAAGTCCAGAGACAAAGACACTCCTTCCTGGAAGTGAAAAGGCGATTGCGACAGGCTGGACTTAAATACTCGCTACTCTTCCCCGCCAGGCTACGGGTGGTGGCGAAAGACAAGACACACTTCTTTATGGATTCTGATGAAGTCGAAGCCTGGCTGGATGAGAACATGCCGGATGCCCCTAGACGGGCGCAAGGGCCTGCGACCACTGACCGCACGCGTGGGGCGCGGGGCGTCGCCGACGAAGAGCGCCCACGCCTCCAGGAGCAAGAGAATCGCCGGCACACTCTCCAACTGCAGATGAGATGATGCAGGAGCAAAGAGACGCCCTTCGTAAGGTAGTTGAAATCAGCAGCTCCCCGGCCCCATCCCCTGCTCCGGACACAACTCCTACGCCTCTCCCGAGTGATGATGAGGCGATTTATGGACTTCAAGACTCCCAACACACCGACGGCCTTCCAGACGTCACACCGCAAACTGCGGACTTGTTTGGCTAAGGGGCCCTTGCAGGATCCAGCTCCCTCGCGCTGAGACTGCTGTGCTTACACGGAGGCTGGGCAGGCCTCCGCTGCGGAAAGAGACCTTAACAGCCCTACACTGCTGGATCCAGTTCGCCCTAGACCAATGAACCATACTCAGGTACTGTGCCCCTCGTGTATACATGTCCTGGTTGATTCCTGTTGAGTGCTGAATGCCGGATGGGCTACTACGCATGTGCTGATTGGGGACATTTGAACTGTTTGGAGAGGGGGCTGCCCCCCCCCCCACTGGAAATCCTGCTTTTCCTGCCCGGTGCGAGGCGAGCCGCTGCAGCTAAGCGGATCTGGGCGACCGCCAGACGGTACTGGCCTCTTGACCCTGCCCGGGAGGGATGCAGCATCCACTATGGACGATCCTATCGATTGTATTGTTACAAGTTGAGCCACAGACCACCCCTTAGAACTGTATAGTTTACGAGCTCATACGAGCGTTTGGACGGCAACATGTTTTGTAGCCGACCTTTTGGCATTTTAGGTTATGCGGCCATGTTGCGGCCATGTGTTTCCATCCCTTTCCCTACCCAACCCCTACCTTGGAGATCACAACACACGACATGGACACCTTGGGGCGCTCTAGTATTGGGGACAGGAGTCTGGGACAAGCCGGGGGCGGTTCTTGGGGGCTATGGGGTGGGGGGGACACGCGGCCAGTGGACCAATGGCTGACACACGATTCTGCACTTGGAACATCAGGGGGATGCACACGCCGGCCCGGCGCTACCAGATATACTCATACTTAAAGAGACACAAGATAGGCATAGCGCTGCTGCAGGAAACACACTTGAATGAGGCAGAAGTTCGGGCACTACACCGCAAATGGCGTGGGCAGCTCTACGCCACGTCCTATTCCTCATATGCCCGCGGTGCACTGATATGGATCCGCCCTGGGGTCCCCTGGACGACCACTGACACTACGATAGATCGGGAGGGTAGGTTCGTTGCACTACAGGGCAGGCTCGATGGGCACCAGATGGTGCTGGTATCACTGTACGCTCCGAACACTGACCAAGGTGACTTCTTGACACGACTCTCTGCGGTACTGTCACCCTGGCATGCGACCCCATGGCTACTGGGTGGGGACTACAATTGCACGCTAGATACTGCACTGGATCGATCCTCCCCGCCCCCCGTGGGCGCTCCGACACGCGGTGCCACGAAGGCGCTGCTGGAGTGGGCCGAGCAGTGGGACCTCCATGATGTTTGGAGGTCACACAATCCTGGGACGCGAATCTACTCCTACTATTCAGGCGCCCACGGCTTACATGTCCGCCTAGACCGATTTATGTCCACTGCTGACCTCCTACCCCTTGTGACTGATGCACTATACATGGGCCGCACACACTCGGACCACAATCCACACTTTCTAACCATGGCGTGGGACCAACCACACCCTCCTGTCCCCACCTGGAGAATGCAACCAGCGATGCTGCTAGATGCGGACTTTCGCGAATCCCTTCTCACGCGCACTGCGCAGTATTTTGAAGACAACGCGGGCACGGCGTCCTCTCCACAGGTGGAGTGGGATGCATTCAAGGTGGTGATTCGGGGCCACTGCTTGAGAACGCAGGGCTGCATGAGACAACAACTAGAGAACGAGCTCACCAAATTGGAGGCTACTCTGCTCGTAAGGGAGGGGGAGGCTGCTGAGGGTGACGCTGACTCACTGCAGGGGGCGCGTGCAGATCATGCGAATCTCATGGAGCGACTCCGTGACATTAACTACGCGGCGCACTCGGCGAGGACACACCACAAGAGCGATAGACCTGGCAGATTACTGGCCTGGCTGATATCCCAAGAGGCGCGTTCCACCCCGGTGGCAGCGATTCAGATGGAAGGGAGAGGCCTCCTATACTCGCAGCGTCAGATCCACGATGCATTCACCACACACTACACCGCGCTGTATCGCTCGAAGCTGCCTCACCCGCGTCCCGACATAGCTGGCTACCTTGCCCCCCTGCCGCTGCCGCAACTGACTGCTGCACAGCAGGATGAACTGGGTGCCCAGCTCGACCCTGAGGAGGTCCGTGACGCGATCTTTAACTTGTCTAATGGCAAATCCCCGGGCCCAGACGGGCTCCCGGCCGAATTCTATAAAGCAGGCTCGGCTATACTCATCCCTGAGCTCTTGAGAATGTATGCTGCGGCCATGGAAGACGCTGCCTTACCCCTGACGTTACACGAAGCAACCCTGATCTCCATCCCCAAACCTGACAAGGACTGCACTCAAGTGGGCTCTTATCGCCCGCTGGCGCTGCTCAATACGGACTACAAGATACTGGCCTCCACTCTGGCTCGGAGATTGGCCCCCTATGTGCCCCGACTGGTACACCAGGATCAAAATGGCTTTGTCCCAACGCGTCACACCTCGCACAACATCCGGCGCCTCTTCCGGGTGCAGGAGTACGCTTCCTTACGGTGGCCTAGAGCAGGGTGCTTGATATTGGACCTAGAAAAAGCTTTTGACTCGGTGGAATGGCTATACCTGGGAGCGGTGCTAGACAAGTTTCAATTGGGAGGCGGATACGAGGCTATGGTAGACCTGCTCTATGACAAGCCGACAGTTAGGGTGCGCACGGGCGCGCTGCTCTCAGACGCTGTCCGAGTCTACAGGGGCACCAGGCAGGGCTGCCCCCTGTCGCCTCTGCTGTTCTCTCTAGCCATGGAGCCCCTGGCCGCGATACTTAGGGCTCAGGGAGCCGACTGGGGCATCCCGCTGGAGGACGGTCTTCATGCGGTGTCGCTGTACGCAGATGATTTACTGCTGTACGTCAGAGATGTGACCAATATCCCGACCTCGCTGGCCGATGCCTTCCGGATTTTTGAGGAGATGCGGGACTGCGAGTCAACTGGTCCAAATCGGGGGCTTACTCCTTCCACCCGGATATGCCTGAGTGTGATGTGCGGCTAGGCGGCGGCAGGTTACAGTGGTATCCCACCACGTTCCGCTATCTGGGGATAAGAATCTACCGGACTCCGCTGGATGTCCTGGAAGGGAATCTCCTAAGAGCAATTGCCTCGATCCGGGCGCAGATTGCGTTCTGGAACACCCTGCCCCTCAACGTCCCGAGTCGGATAGCACTTATCAAAATGATAGTGCTGCCTAGGCTGCTATACTATTTTGCTAATATTCCGACCTATGTTCCGAACAGGATTTTCCGAGACCTGGAAGCCCTGCTGCGAAGCCTCATCTGGAACAAGGGTCGACCCAGGGTGGCGCTGGCTAAACTCTACATGCCAACGGAGATGGGAGGCCTGGCAGTCCCCAACATGGAACTGTACTACCTTGCGGCACAGATGCAGTGGGTGTCGGGGTGGCTTAGCGGCAATCACCTTGAGGATACTACCTCGGATACTGCTGTCTGGACGCAGGTGCAGATCAATACCCTGTTCCACCCGGTATCCCGAACCCCCTGCCCCTCCCAGATATATTTGGCGGTGGCGCGCAAATGTTTTCTACGCTGCTTGAAACTCACCAGGACCACAACACCATACGCCCCGGCCATACCCATCCTGGGCACTCCGAGCCCAACGGGAACGCTGACTGCGACCCGCCTGGCTCACTGGACACGAGCTGCGGTGGACACCCTGGGGGACCTATATGCTGATGGAGCGCTACTTCCCTTTGAGGACCTGGTAGCTGCCACGGAGCTCCCAGCAGGGCAGTTCCTGACGCATGCGTCCTTAATGCGCACGCTCGCTACCTTCTGGGGAGATGTGGTGGAGGAACCATCGATGCACTGCTTTATGCAGTACCTCCACGTCATGGGAACTGGCTCGCACGTCATCCATTGGTTGGCGCAGGCCCTGCAGGCGCACTCGCTGTCATCGGTGCTACGGTTGCGCGATGGGTGGGCTGCTGATGGGGGGCGGGCCTGGACCGACAAAGAATGGGCAATGATACTCGCCGGGCCGACGTATATCCCGCGCAGCCCCCGCTTTAAGATCATACAGTTCTATATTCTTCACCGCGCCTACCTAACGCCTGACAAGATCAATAGATACTTTGCCACCACAGATGCTGCCTGCCCGCGCTGCTCTCAGACGGGTGCTGACCTCATACATATGCTGTGGAGTTGTCCAGAGGTGCACACGTATTGGAACGAGATAGTGACACTCCTTACGCGCAGCGCTAGCGAGCAATTGCCACACACGTGGGAGACATGCATTTTAGGTCTGTACAAACGCACGAAGCTTAACAGGGTACAGACCCGCTTCTGGGACATGGGGCTAATAACGGCCAAACGCTTGCTCACCAAACACTGGAAGGCAGCGGCCCCCCCCCATGCTCGACACTGGCGCGCTTCCTTCACTAACTGGGCCCGGGCGGAGGGTACGGTTCTTCTTCGAGAGGAAACAGCGGGGCTCCGCAAATTCCCCATCGCCCGGCTCTGGAACGACCTCCTGAAGGCCTTCCACCGCACCTGCCAGGAGCGGGGAATACCATGAGACACACGACACCATTGCCATTGTGAGGCTAACTGATACTGGAGGTAGATGCGGCCCTGACCCCCCCCCTTTCTTCCACCCCCCCCCCTCCCTGACTGCCCCTGAGCACTACATGAAGCCTCGCTAGACCCCACCTTACAATAGCTGCCCCGCACCTGAAGCTTACGACGATCTCCCCCAATCCCCCCCCCCCTGCCCCTCACATTCTCCCGACCCCCAGTTTACCCAGCCAGTATATTGGCGTAGGGGACAGTTTGTTTGTTGGTCACGTTCCCTGACCGGACCCATATCCCTTGGTTTACAAGAAGACGCAGAAGGTGGCACGTTACTGAACAGAAGCTATCCCCCTCGGGACCTTGTGACGTCTGCGAATTGCGGAGACACGTCACCGCTCACACACCACAAGGGGTACACGTAGACAATTGGCCACAAACGTGTTGCACATGGATAAGACAATCTGCCCGCTAGACGCTGGCATGTCCCTAGCGCCCTCTCAGTGATGCAACTGGGAGGTCACACAGGCACTCTGTTGTTCAGCGAATTGAAACCCACCCGGCATGACTGCGAACTAACCTTGCCGACTACGCCTGCACACTCCTATGCCTCAGTGAGCTATACTAATGCACGCGCCGTCAATACTAGTGCAGCGGAGCTGACCCGGCACTAGAAACGCATACACGACCGACTCCCCACCCCACTTCTACACTACCCACGAAGACCCACACACGGCCTATGGGGATTGGGGAAGTTGCACACACGAGGCAAATACTGGGCGACCATTGCGACACAGTACCAGAGGATAAAATGTAAAACTGTGAGATCTACCAATAACGTTAATGGCTGCCATATGACTACACAAATTGACATGTGGGACTCGCCGCCGAACCCCCGGGTTGTCGGCTGAATGGCTGTGTCACCCTGTTCAGAATCTATCTGTTGACTACCTGCTTTCACAGTCTATGCGAAGATATCAATTGTGAACTGTAAGATAACCACATGCTGCATAATAAAGATCTTCTTAAAAACCAAAAAAAATAAATAAAAAATAACTTGCATAATTGGAAAGTTTAGAGACCCTCCTCATGTAGATTCATACCCACTTCTTGTTCCTTAGATAAACCAGTCCACGCTCTGTAGAGAATCCCACAAAACACCTTGGGAATCGAAACGCGTCTATATTACACAATGCAGGGACTTTCGCTTTTAATTAAGTTTTCCCCAGTAGAAATGTTATTTGAATTGTCTCACTACTGGGCCTAATGATTTTCATTTCCCGTGGGTAGGAGCTTCTTCGAATTTGTTACACAATGTGGATGCTAAAGGTTGTCCTAGTATCTGCTCCGTTTGTGAACTGACTGGTGTTATAATGTTTAGATAAATGTATAACGCTTCATGTATTGTTTGTTATATCATATTGTTTCATCACATAGTTTGTGTGTCTTTGTTTTATTTGTTGCCTTAATATGTATAATTTGTTCTTGATTGAAAAGTATCCGCACTTACCCGACTCATGATTAAATGTGAAGTAAAGTGCACAGAACGAATTACCAAATAAATGCTCATAGTCCATATCAATTGAATTGATGGACTTGAGTCTGTTGAATTGGTTTAGCAGCATTTTAATGTGATGGCTAGGACAAACCCCCACCTTTCTCTTACTTTTAGAAAGTGGACATTTCTCTCTGCTTATAACTATTTGTTCATGACAGCCTGTCTCCAAAACACATCTGGGCTGGGTGGCAGCTACACTTTGTGCATTCCCTCTAGACAGCCACAAACACAGGAGGGGCTGGGTGTGACAGGAGATTCATCTGCATACGGATAGCTTTTCTGGGCAGAAAGGGCAGAGAGGTGGCTTGCACTCACATCTGAACAAGCTGTGTCCTGTCCTCACTTAAAGCACGGGTTTATTCCCCAGGGTTTGCCTGACAGATAGGACTGGGATGGAAGGGATCCTTGTGCACTTCAGAGTTCCTTTGAAGTCACCCCCTACATCAAAGGCACTTTGGGGTATAAATACTGGGTCTCTTACCCCCTGAAATCAGACTTTCCTGGGTCTTGAACTGAACCTCTGCCAACTAGAGACCCCATTTCTAACATTTATTATCTATCATGATGTTACAATCCTAAGCTCAGTAGATTGCTTAACAACATGCATCATCTACCTTTTAGCCAGGAATTGATGCATTAGCACCTACTTTACTACTCTACTTACCCTAAACCAGCAGGTGGCAAATCGACGAAAAACTATACAAAGGGCAAGATGGGGAGGGACGAATAGATCCTGTTCTTTCAGATCACATTTGTCTCTGAACATCCCTTGCAAAACTCCGTTTCTTTCAGGTTGTATGTAGAACATGGACAGAAACATGGATCCAAACCCAACAATAGGCATAGAGCACATGTGGTGTGAAAGTGGAGATTTATTTTGACTGCTTGTGGAAGTAAAGGTGCAGACATGGGGCAAGGTTAGGGCATTGAAAGACCTCAGGACAAAACTGCAAGCACAAAACTAACAGTATAGCAGGACAGGGCCCTACCACATCCTAACATGTCCACTTGCGTCCTCAGACCAAGTACTCATGCTGCACATTGAATAAGATGGTCATAAACCATTGTCTTATCTACTATGTCACTGTGTATCCATGTCACTGAATAGGTTCCTTAACAATACTGATCATAAAGTTTATTTTGTAGAAAAATAATATGCTGTATCTAAAAAATAATATATTCTTACCTTTCTGTTACACTTTCTTAATTGTAGCTTTTTTTTATTCAGTAAATGCAAAATGACACATTGTCACAAGTTCTGTACCTATAATGAGGAATATTACTGAATAGTGGCCAAAAAAAGGCACCTAACATCGTCTTCCTCATTTTAACTGCCTGCACATTGTAGGATTTCCATCTGTTAAGTATTCGGACAAGAGAATAAAAGTATTTACAAAAGGTATTTGCAAAGCCAAAAAGTTTGGCATTTGACAATGCTTGCTTGTTTTGTTTTTATATATTTTTGGGTAAAACTTTCTTTTTGAGGAAGAGCGGCCCCATCAAATATAAACTAATAAACTTTGGCTAAAAGCAAAAATATTTTTCACGTCAAAAAGCACAGTTTGCTATTGCCGTCCCTGTTTTAGTAGGGGCCTTCTTTGTGTGGATGTGCTGTTTGTGAAAGTGCATAATGCTGTCTCTTAAACTGAAGTTGGCCAAGGCCAGAAGTGGGATGACTCAATTTCCTATGATATATGTTGTAGTGGGTGGAAGAAAATGTGAGTGGTACAGCAAAAGTCCAAAGGATGAAGAGGAATGGATAAAAACCCCTATAAGTAAGTATATTAAAAATATCATTTTAGTAAAATCAACACATCTTGGCTAACGCAAGACCTAAAAATGTGTCCTCAAGCCCAACATTCCCAAATGCCTTTTCCTTGTTACCGAGAGTAGTAGGTGTATTTCTTAGGAGGAACCCAGCGCATCATGTTCTGGACAGCTTTTGCTCTCTATCTCCAAAAATAACTGTACCACACACAGATGTACAAGCAACGTATATAAAGTCACTGCCTCGAGTGTTTTGGCCATAACTTGAAAATCAATTAAATAAGAAGCAGTCCATTAAATTCAATAAATCTTTATTCAGTAAACAAAATCACCATAAAAGAAACTAAGTCAAATGTCAGTAATATTAATTTACAAAAAATAATCTTAAAAACAATCACTTTAAAACAATTAATACAGTTAATCTGGTCTCGACTTCTTGGACACCCAGACAGCTTGTGAAAAAGATAAAACCAAAAAAATCACCTGCTTGGAGGGAAGCATCTGATAGTACATCCGGTCAGGCCTAACTTTTTTAAAATTCAATGATTTCAGCAAAAGGATTAAAAAACACTTCCTAGACACGCTGAAGTAAGGGCAAAACATTATAAAATGGAGCGTATCCTGCGGAGACAAATTGTTGCAGCCGCAGGGTGCCCTTCCTTCTGCCTGAACCAACCCCACATGGGGACACCAGAATTTGATGCAATTGATTAAACCTAAACCTGGCTAATAAAAACCTGTCATGCTGTGATCAAACCAAACCCAAATACGGTTCCATCCCCTGTACTGTTTTAAAAGCATGTAACGCCTAACAGAAGACTCCTGGAGTTCTAAACCTTCTCTCTCCAAACAGGAGCGTTCCAAGAACAAACTTTTGACCCTACCCCATTCCTGGATGGAGAGTGGTGTAGGGATAGTAAAAATGTCTGGCCTGGTCTACCTATAGAAGACAAGGCCGGCTTAACATGCAGCATCCATAAGAAGCAGTCACTTGCTTACACTACAAACATGCAATAAGCTGGTTGTGCTATAAGCATGTTAATATTAGCAAACTTTATTACAGATCATTTATATTAGAAAGCCTGCTTACAATTAGTTATCAAGCCAATGGTGGCTTGAAAGAAAAATAATCAAAATGGTTTATATTGGACAGCTTAACTATTAATGGTCAGCAGGCCAGAGCCTGCAACTATCGCCACTGCCAAATGCACGCCTCACAATCACACAAGTAAATTGAGTTTTTTTTGTTCAGTATAAGTTCTACATAGCACATACCAAGCCAACTCTGGGTCACACAACGCAGGGCAGCATGGAAGGATGCTCTGCAATGTTGTGTGCAAAGGAGATAGCTGAAGGGTGTCACTTCTGCTAAGATATGGGACTCTTCCGCTCTCTACCTGTGCTGTCGCACTTGAGGTTGCCTAGCGCCAATGCAATCACCCTTGCAGCATGGTTCAAGGGTACCTGTGTTACGGGCAGGATTGTTTTTGTGAGGGATACGATTCCTTCCTGCAGAAAAACAATCCTTAGAGGCAATTTCCTCTTTCTATGTGCGATGCAGAATTCAACATGAAAAGAAAGAAGATGCAACGAGGAGAAATAAAATATTTCTCCTCATTACGCCATGGTCGGTTGGCATACTATTACAAGTTTGCTGATTTCAGAAAATCTGGGCTTGTGTCATATTTATAGGTGGATGCACAGGAACGCCCATGCTCCAGCTATGTAACGCCTACCACTACTAAAGGTAACACAATGCAGTGCAAGCCTATGCATTGCAGTACATTTCTTTACAAAGTCACGCAAGGTGGCACAAATACTCCTTTGCGTGGTTTTGTAAATCTTACTTTAGCCTTTGTGTTGCCTTGTGCATGATGCAAGGACAACACAAAGCCTTAGTAAATCTGGGCCTGAGATTTTATGCTCATAAGCCTCTCTCAACTTTACATGATGAAGTCACCACAGTTAAAATGTAAAAGAAATATCTGTAAAATTGACCATCAGATGAAAACAAGAAAACAGTGAAGACAAATCACCTTCATCCATGTTAGAACTGGGGGTCTCTAGTTGGCAGAGGTAGGTACCACTGTCCAAATAGGGACCCTTGCTTCTAGTCAGGGTAAGGAGGAAACACTCTTCAGATAGCCCCTGCTCACCCCCTTGGTAGCTTGGCATGGGCAGTCAGGCTTCTTGAAGGCAATGTGCAAAGTATTTGTACCAACACTCACAATAACACAGTTAAAACACCACACACTGACTCCATAACATTTTAGAAAAATAAACGTATTTAATCTAAACTACACAAGACCAGAACGACAAAAATCCAACATACACAGTTCAAGAATATGGTTTTGAAAGAGTTCTTAAGGTTGCGTTAAATAATCCACAGTTGCGTCACGTTTTAGCCAACAGTACCTTTAGATGCGACAAAACTTCCAAGTGAAAATGGTAGCGTTGAAAAGGAAGCGATGCATCACTCCTGAGACCCTGGGGAGGTGATGCGACAACCCCGCTGGAAGCAGCGGGTGTGTTGCAGTGACTCCGGTGTGTATGGGGAGGGATGCAATACCTTGCGTGGATTCCAGGTACGATGCGATGATCTTCAGGACCGCGACGATCTCCGGTGCGGCGATGATGCACGGTGCAGTGTCGATCTTCTCCTCTCGCGGCCCCTTGATGCGATGGCTCTGCAACGACTCTCGCAGAAACGTAATGCAGTCCGCAAGCAAGCGGTGCGACGATCTCACCCAGTGACGACAGGCTCTGCGGCTATACTCGCAGCGATGATACTCTTCCCGCAGCGGACTGGTGCGTTCCGCAAGCGAAGGATGCGATGACTCTGACAGCAGCAACAGGCGCTGCGACGATCTCGGCCTTCACGGCGGCTGGAGTTTCCTCGCACTGACGAGGATGTGCTCCGCAAGCGAGCGATGAGTGAAACTTTGCAGAAAGTCTTTAGTATCTTGATTTCCAGGTTCCAAACACAGGTACAACTTCCGTAGTCATCACAACTGGCCCAAGCACTCTAAGAAGGACAGAACTCTCTCAGTAGAGTTCAGGGAAGCTGGGGGTGAAGTCCTTTTGTTCCTGGGACTTCTTAACAGGGAGACAGCTCTTCTCAGGCCCTTGGAGATTCCTTCAAGCAAGGGGACACAGCACAAAGCAAAGTCCTTCCCCTCTCCTTGGCAGCAAAGCAACTGCAGGTCAGTCCACAAGCACACAGCAGGACAGTCTTCCTTCTTCAGTCTTCCAGCTTTCTCCTTGGCAGAGGTTCCTTCTTAATTCCAGGATGATCTGATTTTCTGTATTCTGGGGTCCTATATTTATACCCCTAAAAGTCTTTGTTCCCTTTGTGCAGGAGCGCTCTGAGCCCGGTCAAACCAGTTCTGGAGCACTCTGTTTACATGACTCCTTCTTTCCTTTCACAATGCAGAGCAGAGACATCAGGCGCACCACAGGGGGTGGAGCCAGCACTGTGGGGGACAAGCACAGTCCTATTCAGGTCTCAGGTGCAACTCCTCCCTCCCATCTAGATGCAGATCTCTCTATTCACCACTGGGCGGACTCATTCTGTCTCCTGAAATCCCCCAGCCCTGTCACTCACAAACCAGACAGTCAATTCACAAACAGCCAAAGGCACACAGAAAGGTCAGACAAGAAAGCTGCCACTTTCTAAAAGTGCCGCTTTCAAACACAGGATTTAAAAACCATCCTTCCTAAAAGATATGTTATTAAATTCTGAATTCAGGGATACCAGACTTTTATGTCCTATCTTGCTCCTATGGGAAGATATGCAGGTAGCCACTGTAGCCAGCATTCCCCATGATAGCCTATGGGCAAGATAGCCTTACAATAGTGAAAAACGAAAATGGCTGTAATTCACTACCAGAGCATGTCACCTGCACTAGTACATGCTTTACCTTTCACATACACTGCACCCTGCCCAAGGGGGTACCTTGGACCTTCCATAGGGGTGTCCAATGTGTACAGAAAGGGAAGGGTTAGGCCTGGTCAGTGGGGACACTGGCCAGGTTGACATGGCAGTTCACAGACTGCACACAGGCACTGCGGTGGTAGGCCTGAGACACCATTTAAGGGCTACTCATGTGGGTGGCACAATCAGTGCTGCAGGCCCACTAGTAGCATTTGAATCACCAGCCCTGGCACACTCAGTGCACTTTACTAGGGACTTCTTGGTAATACAAATATGCCAATCATGGATAACCAATCACAATAACAATTTACACAGAGAGCATATGCACTTTAGCACTGATAAGCAGTGGTAAAGTGCCCAGAGTCTTATTGCCAACAACCACAGGTCAGGAAAAACAAGGGAGGAATAAGCAAAAAGATTGTGGATAACCCTGCAAAAAGGGCCATTTCCAACAATCCATAAACCAGCAGCAAGGTGAGGCCCTGGAAAAATGTTAAAGTAGACAGAAAATTCTGTACTGTAACATACAATATAGTCAAATATTCCTTGGCAGAAAATGAACCGATGTAGGAAAATCATGACCTTAATTCTATCCCAGCAGCATCTAAAGATTAGGCAGGCAAAACATTCTAAACCTCTAGAATTATTTAAGTGCTCCAATAAATCACAAAACTGATGGGAAATGGTTGGTGGGATTGTTTTAGAGGCAGAAGCAGCTTTCCCACAATGCTGGTAAGTGAACTGCATAGAAAGGCTCCATGAGTTGCCACCTCAGAAATACATTTTATATCGTAGTGTTTACGTAGGGCTTTGGTGCACTTGCATCAGTTTCACCTTGGCATTTACACTCCTGATGCAGAGGGTGTGTCAAGGACTGGACAGGGACAGTTCTATTGCGCCCTCCTCCTCGACTGCGCCAGGAAAGGGTGAGTCCACCCAGTGTTCACAGTGCCACCCTGCACAGAATAGTATAATTAAAAAGTGTCAAGTGTCTCCTTAAGAGGGTTCGAGTTAGAAGGGGAAAACACAAAGAGTAAAAATACCTAATTGGCAGTTTTGAAGTTCTTGATAAGAAATGAAGATTAATATTGAAGTGATTAGCAAAGCATTATCTTCCCCTACACCACCCAGACATCAGGGAAGACAAAACATCCAGACATAATATTCAGAAGTAGAACTACCGGGAAGGTTCCAAATGCTAAAGAATAAACCAGGGACCAAAATAATAGATGACGACCGCGAAGCAAAATCAAGGAATAAATGAGTTCTGCTGCATCTTCCTGCATGATTGCCACCTTTATACATGCGATTCCAACAGGAAATGGCATCACGGGAAAAGACTCCACTTCATATTGAATTCGGAACCTCGGTTAACAATCTATAGACTTTTTTCGTGTCTCTTTCCTGAATGTATTCAGTTAATTTGGTAACTAAGAAGCCCAAGTGTGAGTCCTCGAGCTGAGATGAATTTTGCAATCTGACCACCGCCCATTAGGTCTGGTGCTCCAAGCTGCTCTTGGAACACCTCTCGCGGTGACCTCTGACACTCCAGAGCAAATAAGGTGGTGAGGATGCCCAGCCATGCACTAAGCATGGCGTCCAACAGCCAACATGCTGCCAGGCAGCGCGTGGAGCACTCCTTCGTCCTCTGAACGCTTCTGGTAAGCTCTTGGTACTGCTCTCAGCATATACATTGGCAATATTGGCAACAGGTTGAGCAAGAGGGGGTTGGAAGTACCAATGAACGGTAAAGGATGAAGTAGGTTCGGAAATCTGTATGCAATCCAAAGCACAGATTAAGGAATGCTGAACAAGAAACAATGGGTCACCAGGCAAAGCAGAATGAGTGGACTGGCTTTTTATTGGATTCTATTGGAGTTTCAGGTCATGTGCGTCAGAGCCTGCCAGGCTAGTCAGGCACATCAGAAGAAGGGGTCGGGGCCTTCTCGTGCTCCAGGCCCTGGCACTTTCTTTGGAACCTACGCACATACTACAACAATTATTTGTGGATTTTAAAGCAAGTTTGCTCCATTTATTAATGACAAGGCACCGAATATGGTCATTGCCACTAGATGGTACCAAATGCTATGAGTTGGAGGACTAATACCTCACAAAACTTCTAAAATGCTTGAGTTCGGGTGTTGTGTTCCTAAGTGCAGCTCACTTTATATTTCAACTACAAGTACTTAACTGAGCAGACTGCAGAAAGCTCCAGAAATGCCAACCAAAGGTCTGAGGGCCATGCTGTTAGAGAACAAGCATAAAAGGTTGCACTGTGGACTCTACTGGGTTGTGGGTGTGCAAAAGAATCAGGGGTGCATAATGGAATGGGAAAATAACATGGAGTCAATTGCTACCAGGAGATGGAGATTGAGGGACCATGCATGCAAGTATCGATCTTTTAACCACTCCAAGATGGCGGCAGTTCACTCTGTAGTCAATAGGGCGTCATACCTATTTATTCCCGGACAGTCCAATAGGCTGGGTTTCGAGAACAATCTCACATGGTGATTGACTTTCTCGCTTTTCACACTACTTCGTATCCTGCTTCCCTTCCGTTTCACCTTTGATGTTTTTTTGCATTTCTGCTGGTAGCTCATTTAGGCAATAATCATTATTTGCTGTTGCTTCTTACCTCTCTCTGCTTCTCACTCATCTCCATTCATTTGGGAATCCTTGGATTGGCCCTGTTAGTAGTGTGGACCATCAGCCTTCAGGTGGTGCGTTGCAATACGAATACTGATTGTCTGATACCTGCAAACACATCAAGATTGCTAATTCCTGTAAATCGTATTTACATAATATTGTGCAATGCATTTCGATTACAGGTGGTGAGAAGATTTCAAAGCATCATATGTTCTAGCGTTCTCCCTTCTCAGTACCTTCTTCCCCGTTTCACCAGGGCCTAATTCAGAGAGCTTGTGTTAAATATAAAAGTACCAAGAACTCTAGGATTCCAGAATTCTTTCACCTGTCTAGTTTGGCTCCAGCACTGGTGCCTTGACAAGAGCACCAACCTGTGCAGTGCATCAGTTGATGACTGGCCACAAAAGGCTGAGGGAGAAATCCACACAGATGAGCCGAAGTACAAGCACTGGCGGGTCAAGGAGACATAGAAGACGGGTGTAATGAAATGGGCAAACACAAGGATGGATGTGTGCCATGTGAGTATAAATGTCTACCGATGTGGCAGCTGGACAAACTACCAATCCGTCCATTTGTTTCTTGGGTTATTGTAGTGCCTCATTCTCCAGTTCCATCACTAAGTGTCAGGATCTGTCATCTGGAATTACCTTTCTGCGACTAGAATGTCCGGGAATGCAGCATTGCAAACTTCTGGTCTTCCATGCATTCAGAGGAAGGCAAGATTGGTGTTGCAGGCAGAGTGTTGGTGCCACTTCAAAAGAGCCTTCAGATCTCTGATGGGTGCATCACGCAAATTGCCTGAGTGTAATTCAAGAAACTACATTTCCCATGAAGCCAGAGAGCTCTCGCGATGTTTGCAAATAGGGATTCATTTTGAATATATTGAGTGTAAGTTCACCATGGTCCAGAGTGTCGCTGCTAAGCAGTAGAGATAATTTGTTGCTGCAGTCAGGACCTTGTTAACAGAACGGGTGGAAGAACATTGTAGATTGTTTTTTTTGTTTTTTTTTTGCAAGAGTGCTATAAGTCCAAGTTGAATGCATAGAACTGTTCTTGGATATCCTACCGTATTGTAGAAAGGCACTTCCATTATTACAGTACGACTTCAGAGATAGCCTCATAGGAATGTAAAGATATTTTCTTTTATACATTTTTGATGTTCATCCAGGTGAGGAATGGGAAAGGTCCTTGTCTCTTAAAAAGGCTAGTAGTCATTTTCTACAATAGCAGGTAGTCGAGAGCGTTTGTGTGAGTTAGAGATATATCCAGATCTATCTTCTTATTCGATTTTCTTTTACCCATCCTCATCCTCAGATGCTACACACGGCAAAGGCTTTATTAATTATGTGCATTTGTTACCTGCGAACTAAATACAATTGCCAGCACAAACGTGGTTGCAAAGAAGTTAGTAAATCTCCCCTTACATGTTGGCTTTAATATGTTACATGTTGTCTGTCTCTGAAGCTCCCACACTATTTCAAACTCCAAAATTGATAAATTGAGAACTTAAAAACGCTAACGATATTGCAGAGTAATGCAGATTCAGGCGTTGCATTGCCAATGTGTGCACGCAGCTGCGACCACTGCACGGAAAGTTATTTCACAGAAATATGCAGACTGCACTCAGCCCTGCTAAATTTCCTAAATTCATGTGTGACTGATTGCTCCAGTCTAGGTTTTTTTCCTATGAATTTTGTGTCTTGCAGTCTTGTTTGTTCCATTAGAAAACCACGACTACACAAGTCCCAAAATTGAATGAAAAAACCTGGACCGGAGCTGTTCATCGCGCATGGATCAGGGGCACGTGGCAGCTGCCAGCTATGCGCACTGGGTGTTACTTTATTGTGAGTTACTGTAGTCCTCATTGAATTTTCTATAAAATTAACTAGGTTGTATTGCATCATATTTATGATTGTAGCATGAATATGACGGAGTGCTACGCCGGAGATGCACAGAGTTATTTATACAAATTATCATAATTCAAACTAAACACGTGTTAGTAGATTGACTGAATTCTTTAATTACTAGGGAGTTAAGTGAAGGGAAGGGGCTCTGCCTAAATATACTATCAGCCTGGCAATGAAAGCATCTATTTCCTGTTGCCTTTTTACCAGCCAACAGATAAGAAGAGCTCGATTTGCTGCAGCTCAGACCGGAGTAACGCACAGGACATCTATTCAATAAACAGAGCAGCTCCAATAACGAAAAGCTTCGGTTAAAATGGATCCGATGTATTAGCAACAAGACCTGGTAATCAATGGAACACAAATCGGCCGGCAGACCCACGCTGCTCCGATTAAAGCTGACAGCTGAGTGAAGCTGGCGTTGTCAGCACCTCTGTCCGTGCTGCTGGTTTCATTACCCAATCTCATTTATGGATAGATTCCTGGGCGATGCGCGTGCCGTGCCTCCAGCTGTTTCCCTGATGAACTATTCTCCACCGGGTCGGAGCCCGCATGGTTAACTCTGCCTTGTCTTTGCATTACAACATCCCAGTGGGCTCCGGCGCTGCGCTTGGTGAAATGGCGTACTGTGCTTTAGTTAAGCAAGCCGCGGTTTTTTTGTGGTCACCGGGGTGCAGCCTGTGCCGCTGGTCCCGAGACCATACAAGGAATCGTGTGACTACTGTACAGTAACAAGCATTTGCAATGCAATAGGTCTCGCATTTGCTTGAGTTTAAGCTATTAGCATTGTAAATGACAATGCCTTTGTATTTATCTTTTTTGATAATTAACACAGATAAAAGGCATTGTCATTTACAATACCAATAGCTCCAACTCTTGTAAATGCGAGACGTATTTCATTTTCAATAAGCGTCCGACATTGTCCAGGGCTGCTTGGAAAGTGAAAGCGTGCATGGCTCACTTGATGTTGCAGGAAAGCATGTCTTGCCAGCAGTAGGAGAAACTCATTAAAGAAAATAGTGCCTACAAACTCAATAAGACATACTGTGTAACAACAGAAGAAGTACAAGGGCGGTACAAAGGAGAAACTAACAAGCCTAATAACAAATTAGAAGCCGGCATTTACGAAGGACACTGACACAAGGCAATGACAAATATGGGTGGAGAGTGGGCGGAGCTTCAAGTTGATACTCAAATACAGCATGCCTCGCAGAGCAGCGCATGCACTGCCCAGGCTCGACTTAAAAAAGAGGGGCCATCAATATTTCCTTTTTAAGTAACTATTTCTCAGGATAGCAAGAATTAGGTGCGCCTATTGAACACTGTGGAAGCACATTGATCAGCAATACTGCATATGTGTTATATACGTGAAATACACTTCATTTAGCAGAGTGAGAAAAAGGGTTTATTTCACTTATCCTGAGTGAGGTCTGCAGGTATCATGAGAATTTGAGACAAAGAGTCCTAATTAGAGTTCGGCTGATGGGGGAAATTTTCAAAAATGCGTTAGATGCCGTGCTTGCCATATAAAGAGTGCATTGATATCAATAGCACTATGAATTTGCTAGCAGGAGCCACCACCGTTGTTGGCAGATATCACTCTGTCAAACTCTAAATAAGGCCCAAAGGGGCATATTATCAAGGACCGGTGTTAAAATTATCACCATTTTATAGGCAGGAAACTCCCGATAAAACAGCGATAATGGGCTTGATAATACGCCCTTGCTAATTCCCATAGAAGCCCATGTTAACATCAGAACATGGGCTTCTATGGGAATTAACAAGGGCGTATTATCAAGCCCATTATCTCCATTTTATTGGCAGGAAACTGCCAATAAAACGGTGATAATTTTAACACCGGTCCTTGATAATATGCCCCAAAGTTCTTACTCTTGGAGATGATGAGGAAGAGAAACGAGGAGGCATTACACAAAAGAGAGCATCTTGGGAAGCAACGTAAATCCTACCCTAAAAGGTAAACTGTGCAAATTAAATCATGTCTAGTAAACATCCCACATTTTGTATTCATGTAAATTACCTTATATGATTGCTTATAAATCAGTAACAGTGATTTTCTACTTGTCTAAAGCGTTATTTGCAGAAACAAGTTTTTTTTTTATTAAACATTTTTTTTCTTAGAAACTACAATCCACAATTCCCTTTGATTTTACTCCCTTCAACCATTTTTTGTGGTTTTCCCTGTATAATGAGAATCAAGAAACGTGGTCTAAAACGTAATCTCATTCTGGTACCTTTTGAATCACGACATAACGATTTCCTTTTCATGGTTGTGATGCATAATTTTCAATAAGCGTACATGAGACACGTTTATTTAATGAAAAAAAAATCACTGTTTTAGAATTAGGAATGTTGGAAGGTCAGGGGAGGATTGCCTACCACATGTCTCAGCAGGAATTTACTCAGCCAGTTACCCTCTTCAATGGCACTATTAATGTGAAATACTTTTCCCCACCTGAATGTAATTAGTTTCTTCAGTAAGGCCCACTTAGAAGCTAAACTTGAGGCCTGGTGTTCTTCTGAACTCAAGATCCGTCTTTGCTCTGTTTACACAGTGTATGAGGAGTCACATTTTACAGTCAAGCACTTATGTTCATGGGGATACAGGAAAATGAATTATGTACTGTGTCTGGTCACCATTCTTCAATTAACTTCTAATGTTATTTAAATTCAGGTAGAAACGTCTCCCCCCAACCGTGTCCCAAACGCTACCATGAAATCCTATATCTCTTTAAGCTTCTCAATGAGTAACCACATTCTGCCGAAGTGTGTGAAATACCAAATTGGTCACAATTGGAGCATGTTTAAGGATATTATTCCCAATGTACAACATCCAAGAGAGGAGCAAGGAGACAGCGTTTCTATTGAGTCTGATATGGAGGGTGCATAAGTTGCACATGTCGATGTTGTGCTAATATGGTGATTTACAGCCCACATTCAGTACCACAATGTGAATGGCAGACAATATTGGGGAAAGGTGTGGAAAGCTAATTATGTTATTGCACCCGTTTTCTGCAAAAGAGTTTCGGACATGCAAGCATTGGATTAAACAGGGAGAGTGGGAGACGCGTGCAGCGCATTTCAAGATGGCCGCCTAGTCTGGACCCCCGTGCCACGACTGGGAATACTGCGATGTTTTTCACGGTCCCAGCTCACATTTCGGCCTGAAACGGACTCCTACATGCATCAGAATATCCACTGAGTGGATATTATATTGGTATTGCTTCTTCTCCTCTGCTGTGAGAAATCCAAAGGTTTGTTTTTTCTCTCATATATAGCCGCCATTTTGTTTTTTCTTTACCTGCTACTGCGATGGCGTTTCTCCCCTCAGAGGTCTTTCTTTTCTCTACTCCTGTTGCCTGATTTGAAGGCTCCTACCTTGACACGCAGCGGCTGGGCTTGGCTCCGCCAGAACTCGCAAGACAAACCGACCGGCCGGGCTTGGCTCCCCCGGCCGGACTACAGCCCCCAGCATCCCTAGGGGGGCTACGACGACGACAACAACCAGCGCGCCAGGCGGCGCATCATAAAGCGCCGGCAGGGGCCGAGTTCCCCGTCTTTCTTTTCTCTACTCCTGTTGCCTGATTTGAAGGCTCCTACCTTGACACGCAGCGGCCGGGCTTAGCTCCGCCAGAACTCGCAAGACAAACCGACCGGCCGGGCTTGGCTCCGCCGGCCGGACTACAGCCCCCAGCATCCCTAGGGGGGCTGCGACGACGACAACAACCAGCGCGCCAGGCGGCGCATCATAAAGCGCCGGCAGGGGCCGAGTTCCCCGTCTTTCTTTTCTCTACTCCTGTTGCCTGATTTGAAGGCTCCTACCTTGACCCGCAGCGGCCGGGCTTGGCTCCGCCAGAACTCGCAAGACAAACCGACCGGCCGGGCTTGGCTCCGCCGGCCGGACTACAGCCCCCAGCATCCCTAGGGGGGCTGCGACGACGACAACAACCAGCGCGCCAGGCGGCGCATCATAAAGCGCCGGCAGGTCCCTTGTCCCGCGAGGACGCGCGCGGGACGCGCCGGACGAAGCCCGGACTAAGGGCGGACAGTCTAAGACAGTCCGAGACTGTCAGAGGCTGGGCTGGGCCAGATACTCTGCCCGTTTTGCTTCGTAAAGGTGAGACTCTTGTTTTCCTTGAGCTTCCATCAGCACTCTAACTACTATAGATACTGACGCACTTTGGTCTAAACGCTTTAAGGGATTGCGACACACGTTTTAGTATATCCACAAAGGTTATCTGGAAAGGGTATTGTCTACTGGTGCGTTATGTCTGCTAACAAGTCAACCTCGGCTAAAAATACAATGGACAACTATCTAGTCCAGGTAGTTGCGAAAATCAACAGCGATAGGAGATCCTCACTTGGGTTGGGTGTATCCCCAAAATCATCGACACCAACTCTATTGGCATCAGACTTGACTGAATTTGCCCAGTTAGATAATAGTAGCAGCGCTGCTCCAATACCTGTTTTTGTCGACAATGAGGATACTATTCAGACAAACCTTGTTGCGGAAGTCAGTGTAAATGCTGAGGAGGCTGACTTACTTCATATTGAGGAAAAAGTCCCCACCCCAGTACGACCGTCGCGCATCAATAGAGGTGCCAGAAAGGGTTTCCCTAAACGAGGAGGACTTCGATCAAGTCGGAAAAAGCCTGTTTCCCCTCCTAGTAACATTTTGGTGGAGGAAGATGGAGTAACAGATGAAGATTCAATTTCTCTAACTAATGAGCAACTTAAGACACTGTTGGGCATGATAGACACTAATGTTAAAGGAATTGTAAAACCGTTGGTCGGTATGATAGAAAAGCTTACGAGTGAGGTTCACAGACTGGGGGGTTTACTTAATAAAGCATTAGCCGAGGTAGAAAAGCTGCCTGATGAAGTCGCTAATAGAGTTGAGCTAGGGATGTGTACCTCTACAACTGTGGGTGGCGATGGGGCACTCCCTTTTTTGAATCAACTGACGGCTCCCCAAGTAGCAGCATTAGACAGTGTGCAGGGGGAAGTTGCCCCTCCAGCTGCATTTACAGTTCCAGAACCTATGAAGGGCTCAGTTGAACTTATAGTTGAGGCCTCTCCTCTAGTCCTTGTCCTAGCTAATGTCCCCAAACTGGGTCCAGAACAGAACGAGACCAGTTCATCCTTAATGTCTAATGCATTGCACTGGTTGACAGACAACATGGTGATAACTCCCTGGGGGAAGCAACAATTAGCAGAGGAACTAGTTATGGCCAGGAGGGTGGAGTGGATTGGAAACAGTATAAAAAAATTCCGGGGTGACTGTGTTGTTTTGAACTTTTCAAACCCTGATGTTACATCTAATATACTGCCATATATCCTACCGCCACAGCGTAGATCCACTGAAATTATCCCACTTACTTTGGATTTTTTTTACCATCGGAAAGGGGGGGTTCCGAATCGGTGTACGTTAAGGACAAAATGGAACGTTGTTACAAGAAAGGGGAGGAGGGTAGCCCAATCCAATGAGTGGGGATTAAATGTGGAGAATAGGTACTCAACCCTTTCTAATCTGAACGACTGCGATTGACTTCTTGGGGGCAAAAGTTCAGTATTATCAGGTATAACTGAGCAGACTTTATGTAAATTGCCCGTTCAGAATGATAATTGTTGTAGACATAGAACGATGGCTAAACCAGGGTTTATGCATGACAGGAAGGAACCTCAAATAAATAAGGCCCTACCTTTTAGACATTGTAATCCTGTAGTAGGCTCCTTGGGGGCAGGTAACGATAATGATGGTATAAGTGATTTAGCCCAACTAAGTTTAGTAGTGACAGCAGCAGGCGAACCTAGTTTAACGAATGTAATTTCTGAAGTGCCAGTCGGAGGGAGTATTGGGGGGGCGAATTTAATTTCTTGGAATTTGGCTGGGTTATCCTCCAAATTAGATAGTGGGGATTGGCTTAGCTTTGTTAGTTTATTTGATGTGTGCATATTCCAGGAGACTTGGGCATGTGAACCTGTTTTTATGATAGGATATCTGAATTTTTTTGTACCAGCGACAAAGGGTCCAAAAGGGAGACCAATGGGGGGCCTTACAATCTGGGTCCGACAATCCCTCAAAATTGCAATTAAAAGTATAGGGACGAACCACAAAGATATCCAGTTGATTAGGATAACTAATGATACTGTAGGGTCACTTGACATTTATAATATATATGCCAGAAGTACTAAGGGTGGCCGATCTGATGTCCTAATTGCTTTAGATAATATCCATGAAACCTATTCCCATGACAATAGTACTGTTATAGCAGGCGACCTTAATCGGACGTTTGAGCCTCTGCTCACGGGTGAAGCTTTGCTTGGGGCAGAAGAGGACTTCCATTGGGATATCCCTGAGCTCCAGGTGAAGCCAGTCACGCGCTGGACAGAGGACATAATAGCCCTGAACGCCATGTGTCTCGAGAAAGGGATGAGAGCTTTAAATGGAAGAACACCACGGGATAAGAACGGCTCCATGACCTTTGATAATGGGAGACACAAAAGTCGCATAGACTATGTCATATGCAGCATGATTCTGTGGCCACTTATTAGTGATATGGAAGTTATTGAGAGACCCGAGAGTGATCACAACCCCTTATGCGTGGAGCATAAATGGTGGCCCGCTAGGACTAATTCGATCTGTCCGATTGCTTCTGTTCCACCTTTGACCATCCCAGCAAATAATATGCGCAGGCTCAAATGGGCAAGTATAGAGACAGATCTGCAGGCTAATAATGCTATTAATTATGAAACTGACCAAGCGATACTAGCGATGGAAGCAATTAATGCTTCCTCTTCTAACTTGGGGGATGTTGTCAACATCCATGATTCCCTCTTTGGCAAGATTAAAAACATTTTTTAAAACCTGTTAAGCAAAACAGGGGAGTTGCCTATAAAGGTGCAAGATGGTACAATGCAGTGTAGCGGTTATCAGGGGTACTAGATCCGGAAAGGGACAAACTGCGATGGTCAGACGTTGTGTTACCCGCAACTCGCCACTGGAGGGAGCCTGGCGGTTGCAGAACTACAATCCCCAGAAGCCCCGCAGCCTAGGAAGCGGAAGTGTGGTGTCAACAAAAGCCTTCCGAGGTAACGGCTCGGGGCTTGTCAATCAGGACCGTGAGTGAGGCCGGGACGGAGCCTTGCTTGTTTCTTGGAGTGGATTTTGGTGCTTAGTTGGCCTTGAGCAGAAGGAACTGCTTTTCTGCACTTCGCGTTGACTGCCGTTTGTTTTCCAGATACGCGAGCCCCCCGCATTTGATAAGACGGGTGGCCTCGCGTTGTGTTGAGTGACGTTTGTGAGACCCGCGCAGGAGCGCGTTGTCGTCTCCGTCACTGTGTGCCTTCATTTGGACCTTTTGTGTTTCCTGGCGTGCCGGTACCGGTACGTGCAAGTCCACGAGACTCCTTGCTGATTTTGTTTTTTCTTTGTTTTCATTCCTTGCTGATTTTGCCTACGTTGGGGAACCCTTGCTGTATATTGCATTCACCAACTATCCGGCTACCGCCGAGGAGGCTAGTTACTTTGTCCAGGATATCTACTGTTCGTGGTTTGCTTCATTGAAGGGTTACAGGCGCTCCTGTCCACCACAACAGTTAGTACTTGCTCTTCGAGTTATGTTATATTACTTTCCTGACTGTAAAGTGCTGGGCTTCTAATTGTTTGTTCTTGTTCTTCCCTCACCTGCAGTATACCATCGCGGGTTCTAAGAGACCGGCGAGGGAGTGGGTGGACGGCATACTACATCCCTTCAGAAGCCCCTCTGGACAACCTTTTGTTATTTTATCCACTTCCCTTTTCCCTGGGGGGCATACATACATAGTTGTGTTTTCCTTACGCTGTGTGTTGTGCGTCCTGGAGAGGAGGGGGGATATTCATCTATCCATCGTTCCTGCTGACATCTCTCAGAGGTTAGTGGTATATCACCATTGACGTCGTGACACGCAGAATGTAGGACTGCACGACTCGTTCTGGGTCAAGCCATGAAAAGGAGGGAGCCTGTGACCATCTCCCTAGCAAGAAAGGGTTATAAAGCTTGCATAGTTAAAGCGAAGAGAGCTTGGGACGAGGAACACTGGTGCAAACTGAAAAAAGCTAGCGACAGAAAGGATACTAGAGTCTTTTGGAATATTGTAAAATGGGGTAGTGAGAGAGCACAGGAACCCCCTAACAACAACGTGCCACAAGGGGATTGGGTAGAATTTTTTAGCTCACAATATGCTCTTAATAATCAGTTTATAGGGGAGGACGAGTTTACTATGCCTTTTTCCAAAGAGAATTTTTTTACCTACAACGAAATCATGTCTGCTATTAATTTAGTGAACAGAGGGCGCGCTCCTGGGTAAGACGGCGTCCCTGCTGATATTTTTGTAAATGATAAAGGTAGATGGTGTAAATACATCCATTTACTTACTAATTTTATTGCTAAGGGAGCACAGGTTCCGGCATCATGGAGAGGTGCTGTGATTATTCCTGTGTTCAAAAAGGGGGACAGAGCTCAGCCAGGTAACTACAGGCCAATAAGCTTAATAGACACTGTGCAAAAAATTGTTGGTCGAGTAGTTGTAAATAGGCTCCTTGATTGGGCAGAGGATAATAACATTTTATCCCCCTATCAGGCAGGATTTAGAAGAGCAACAAGCACGGTAGACCAAGTGTTCCGTTTTCAATTGCTACAATGGAAAACTGTGGTGCTGGGTGGAGGCAGTCTTTATGCGGCATTTGTCGATCTGAGGGCTGCCTTCGACCTGGTGCCACGGGCCAAATTGTGGCAAGTCCTAAAGAGTTTGGGTGTACCCGAGGAATTACTTACCTTGATAATGCGCCTCCATGAGTCCACTTACGCTAAAATTCAGTGGGGTGGCTATGGTATGGTCACAGATGACTTCCCTGTAGAGCGAGGTGTTCGACAAGGGTGCTCAATGGCTCCAACCTTGTTCACGTTGTTTATAAATGGTGTTGTCTCCCGTATGGTACCAGCTGCAGTAGATGCTCCCTCCCTTTCAGGTCTAAAAATCCCAATATTGATGTTTGCGGATGACACGCTAATTTGATCTAAAACCCCTAGTGGTCTGCAGCGTGCTCTGTTAATTTTTGAAAATTTTTGTGGGGAACATGGACTAGAGGTAAACGCATCTAAAACTAAACTCATGATTTTTAAACCGCATCGTAGTTTTAAGTCAAATATTGTTATGAGTGGTAGGCCTCTGGAGGTTGTAAATTCATTTACTTATTTAGGTATCCATATTGCAGATAATAATAGGTGGAGTCAGCACATAAACATTGCTACGCTGAGACACAAACAATTAGCGGGTGCCATCAATATAGAACACAAGAAGTCCTTGACCAAACCTGTCAAGCCACGTTTGCTGGTCTATGAAGCAAAGGCAATTGGGTCTGCACTCTATGGAGCGGAGATGTGGGGCTTTGAAAACTTGAATTCTTTGCAAATCTCAGAGAACAAATTTTTACGGCTACTCACTGGTACACCGAAAAGCCCTCCGCTATTGCCCTTAACATACGATCTTGGTAGGAAACAAATTAAGGACTTGGCCAGTTTACGGCCCATTTTGTATTGGCGTAGACTGTGGACTACCCCCGAGCTCTTGCACTATGCGGAAGGCTTTAGCGACGTTATAAAAGCGGATACCTTTCACAAAATTAGTTGGTTAAAATCATTGAAAACTAAATTATACGAGCTTGGGTTAAACTCGATTGGGCTAGATCCAGCTGGTGCTCTATTCCCAACTAAGTTGGTCCTAAAAAACATCTATTGGGAGAACGTTGCCAATAGGAGACTGAGCCGATCTAGCATAGGGTCTATGTCTCTGAGTTTTCTTGAGGCTAAATTGTATCCCGTGTATGAGCTGTATTGCGATATTATTACACAGCCAGGAGACAGAAAGCTCTTATTCCAACTGAGAGCTGGAGCCCTCCCATTAAAATCATTGACTGTTAAATGGGGTACAGGGGGGAGTGACGTGTGCCCAGCCTGTGGCATGGGTAAGGAAACACTTGGTAACTTCTTGTTTTCTTGTAAAGCCTATTGTATTCCAAGGCGTGTATGGTTAGCACCCATGTGCAGGAACCTTGGGACCACATGCAGTTCTGTTGCGCTTCGTATCATATGTTCAAGTTCATCTACATGGATAGTAATAGCCATAGCTAAATTTACAGGTTGGGCATGGGCGATAAGGCAAAGACTGTTAGTTAATTGACTATTTTCTGTTAGCAAAACTTCTTTCTAAGATCCTATTATTATTGTTTCTCAAATTATTTTGTATGTAGATAGAGACTGCTAGTTGTTTAACTATTCTCTGTCTGTAATATTTTCACTTCTTATTATACGTTTAAGCCGACCTGTATGGATAGTAGTAGCAATAGATAAAAATATAGGTTGGACATTGGAGAAAATACAGAGACTGCTAGTTGGTTAACTATTCTCTGACTGCAAAATTTGTTTTTATGACTTTGCCATTACCGTATGTTTTGCATTTAGATAGAGACTGCTAGTTATTTAACTATTCTCTGTCTGTACTAATTGTTTTTATGATTATTGCCATCACTGCTTTTTGGACTCCTAATGTTTTTTTATAATCTCAAGTCTTTTAAACTGTAATTATCTCTTTTTAACTATTCAATGAGCATTGTGAGAAATTTTATAATTATGTGTCTTTTATGAATTCACTAGTGCAGTGTCATTGTTATTGACTGTAAATTTAATTCTGTTTTAATAATTCTGTGTATATTCTGCTTTTATGAGTAATCACTCGAATAAAGCACTATTTGAATTGAATTGTTTCTCCCCTCAGAGACATTCCTTTGAAGGGACTTCCTTCTTGTCCTATGGGCCCTGTTTTCTCCTGCATATAAAGGGGTTGGTTTTAGCCTTCTCCCTTAATTTTTACCCTGTGGGGTACAATGGTCGCTTTTTTTTACGAATTTTACGCAGTTGTATCCTGTGACTGTTGTGAGGTGCTGTGCAGTCTTTCTAAGAGCAAAACTGATATGCTAGCTGCTCCTTGGCACTTTTACCTTTACAAATTTTCTTTTGCTCTTTTCAACATATGGGTAGGAGTAAAAAGCTGCTTTTTATTGGCAAGAAGTCTACAGCACATGCTCCCGGAACTTCTTCACTTCATACTATTTCTGACTCTTCTCTGCACAACCCTGACATGATGGCACAGTATAATTCTTCGTTAACGATGGCTTCGCCAACCTCCTCTATCAAATTGCAAACTCTATATTCAGCTAATAAACGTCTCAAACAGGATCCTCCTTCTCAACCGAAGTCCGCCTCTCCTACATCGTTGGACACTGTTCTGGAAGAGATTTGTGCTCTACGTACATTTATTGAAGAAACATCTGCGTCTCCAAGTCCTGGATACTAAATGGTCGTCTATGGAAGCTCGTATATTTGTGGTGGAACAACAGGTTGGAGAGGTACAAGACATTTCGGTTAAGGTCATTGCCTTAGAAAAGGAGGATCTCCTGTTAAAGAAATCTTCATTTTTTATAACACATCGTGTTACCTTTTGCTTCACAATATTTTTTTTATTTTAACAGAGTTTTATATCGCGCGAACTTGACCCGAATCGGGTATCAGAGCACTTTACATAGCACCAGTTGCATTACACGAGGACACATTCATTTGTCTTAGGCGCGGGGAGATTAAGTGATTTGCCCAGAATCACAGGATGCTCACCGTCATTGACGAGACTCGAACCCAGTTCCCCAGATTCGAGGTCGACTGCCCTAGCCGTTAGGCCAACTCCTCTCCTCTATGCTAATCCTTTTCTCTTTTGCAGGTTGTCTCTTTGCTGGTTGTCTTTAATATTTCTATCATAATATGTTGTCTTTACATCTCTATTTTTCTCTTTTTATACGTTTCATACAGACTCTCTTTTTGAGATTTCTTGTGTATCCATTTCCTGCTTGTTTTTTTACCATTCCCCATTGTGGAATGTTCTCCCTGACTGGACGTGTCATCTTCACCTGTGTGTCGCCACACCTCGTATCCTCTTCCTGTTCCTCTCCGAAGGTACGTATTACAGTTGTCAGTCTTCTCTTTATCCTTATTTGCAGTAATTTTTCCTCATTATGGTTGACATGTACTGTCTTCTCTTAATGTTCTTTCTTTCATCCTCTCCTTTTCTCTCTTTAACTCCCCTACTTACCCATGTTTCTTTACTCTCCTCTCCTCTCTCAGTATTTAATCTCTTCTTGTTTATTTCTGTTGATTGTGTTGTTCTATACGTTGCTCAGTTTATCCACATTCAGAGTTGGATCCTGGAATGTGAAAGGTTTTATTAATCCCATAAAAGGCAGAGAATACTCTCTCATTTAGGCTTCTGTGATCCTGATCTAGTTTTATTACAAGAGACTTACTAGATAGAACTGGAGGCTTTAAAGCTCAAACGGAGTTGGGTTGGTTTAGTTCTTGTTTCTCCTACCTCCAATAAAACAATGGTGTCATTATCCTATGTCATAAAAGGTTAAATTGTTCTGTTATTTCTCAAGACATAGATTTAGAAGGTAGATGGTTATTAGCTAAGTTACTTATTAACAATATCTCATTGACTGTACTCAATGTTTATGGTCCAACTCAACCGGACTATTCATTTTAGCCTAATATTACAAAAAAATGTATTCAACATAAGGATGATTTTTTTGTCTTAGGAGGTGATTGCAGTAAATGCAGTGGGTCTATCCGAAGGCAGACGTCCATTGCACGCTCTCAGGTCATGATCTACAGTAAGCTTTAAAATTTGCGCTGCTGCAGCAGTGCACTTTACCTCCCTACTGCTTTCCATGGCCGGAATATTATTCGCCATATCTTGTTCTTTAAAAAGATTATCAAAGTCCAATATCAGTACGAATTTACAATTGAAGTCGCCATCAACAATTGTCCGCGACATGGGCCCTAATGTATCTAGGAAAGAATTAAGTTGCTCTATTACCAGCGACTCTTTATTAGCTAAACTTGGCCTGTTATAGATATTAATTAGATTTAGTTCTTTGCCATCTTGTGTAACAATTTTTATACCCACCAGATCCTGGGACTGAATATGCAATGGGATGACATCTATTTCAAGAGTAATCCTTATCCAAATTACCAAGCCTCCTGATGGCCTTCCTCGAACAGAGAGGTTGGCATTCACAATAAAAGTTTTGAAACCCAATCTATGGGGGATTTCTAGTGACCAAGTCTCCTGTAAAAGGATTATATCACTCTGTTCTATATAATCACTCCATATAGTATCCACTAAATTCTTATTAAGTCCTGCTATATTCCAAGAGGTGAGCTTCACTTCTGAGTTCCTACACAATTCTGTTTGTTCAGAGCCCACATTCTCCTCCTGATATATCGACACTTTAGTATCTTCTGGGTGCCCTGAATATGATTTTGGGTTAATAGCATATAAGGTCGGGGCAATCTCCAAGCCCCACCCGTTAAAAAGCTCATTTATCCCCAGCGCAGTCGATTTTTTCTGTACATTTTGGGAAAGTTGTAATACCTCGCAATGATTTACCAAGGGTGTTACAGGGGCAAATGTACCATTCAGTCAATCTAGATCATCTAGGGAGGACAATCCTTCATATCTTTTTGTTAGTGAGACCTGAGCGACCAGATTATTGCTGTTATTTCCAACAGATGGTTTATAGAAATAACCCAGTGGAAGGGTGCTTATGCACGTATTCTGGGGGGAAATTTCCTCATGAAACTCTAATATTCTTTTTGCTAACTGTGGGTGTCTAAAGTTTATCACCACACAGTCTCCTCTAATGTTCTTTGAGGAATCCCCCAACCAACCCAACCCTACGGACCATCAAAATGTCACCAATATTTATGGGATGGAATTGTTTCAATTTTGTTAGCCAATCCACTGTTTTATTTTGCAGATTGGTCCAAGTTTCTTTTTGTGCCCTTCAGAAAGTCGGTACTCCGGCTAACACTACTACATAGGGGGAGGATGCGGGCGGTAGCTGTAAAACATCAGTATTAGGTATTAAATCAGTACCTTTAGGACTATGTATCATCATCCTATCGGAATGAGTGGATAGATTATCAGGAGCTATTTGTGTTTGCAATCCTCCTATTATGCCTCCCTCAATACGATGAGTGCTATGATCCCCACCCTCATTTTGTTTCACCATATGCTGAGTGATATTGTTTAATATCCTTGAGCCATTAGCTCCATGCCCAGTGACTTTCCTTCCTGTTGTAACTCTATCAAGTAGAATACGAGCTTCCCCACACGGATTTGATTGGTATTGTGTATAAACATCACCCACATGAGTGGATGGGCAAATGGGGGCATTACCCATCCGAGGTTCCCCAGTAGATTACCCAGCTGCTCAATCTTATTGCCTAACTGGCAAAGGTTTGTCCTTATACGATCTTCTACTTCATTTAATCTAGCCTTAACCCCAGTTTCCAAGGTGAGATTTATCATACTCTCTAACTTCCCAGTTATCTCATCTAGCCATGGAATGTGTGGTACAGAATCTACATCTGTTTGTGTACTCACAGATTTTCTTAACCCTATTTCTGGTACTATCTCACAATCTGAATTTTTCGCTTGAACTGCCCCCCTCCCCTGTTTTCCTAGCCTTAGGGTTCCTCGAAGGATGGTTAGCTTTCTTTTTTGTCCAATAATCTTGACTCTTTTTCCCCAAAGCTGGCCTTTGCTTACGCAACCTTGATGACATTGCTGGACTAATTCTGCTATTCAATTCTTCATGTGTATCTAATGAGAAGATAGTGGGGGTGTTTGATAGCCTTGGTTTACTTGGAACCAATACTGTTGGGCTCAATGGTACTGCGTGCATAGTGTCTATCATTGTTTGTGACTGGCCGGCCACCTGGCCGTTAAAGTCACTCAGGTTTAATACCTCAGTCATGCCCTCCTCTATATTTAAATCAGCAGTGTCAGTATTAGCCAACCCTGAATCCTGTGGGTCAATACTGATATGGTCTATCCCTTGCAGTACTACTGCTGGGGATTTAACTTTGCTAATAGCCCCTAAAGATGACCTTTTATTCCCCATAGATGTACCCAACGCAAGTCTTTTTTCTGTTAGTATTATTTTGTGTTGCAACACTGATTCGGCTCTAATCAGAAAGGCATCCAGTGTACCAACCACACCACCCCAACCCTCTGCCCCGTTATTTTCCTTTTAGCGGCCATTTAAGGGGGGAGAAAGTCAACAGAAAAAAGTGATTTAATCTAAATGTCACTAACCAGGTCCTTAATTGTCCTCACAGCTTCAGGAACACAAACAAAAGGGGGATAGCTCAGCCCGGCCTCATCCGGTCTGTGACGGGCGCGGACGGGCCCGCCCTTGGTCCGGGCTTCGCCAGGGCATGCCCGTGCGCGTCCCACGCCACGGGAGCCCAAGCGTCCTTCTGTGCACCTCCTGGCGCACTGGGGTGTCGTCAACGGAGTGCGCGATGCAAAGGACGCTGGAGGGGTAGTTTACCTCCTCCTCCGGCGTCTGCTCGTGCTAGGATGGCCCCCGGTTACTCTCGGCGGTGGCGGCTGCTCCTGGAATGGTCCCCCCAAGGTGAGGTTACAGCTGACTGACTCTTGGCATTATATATATATATATATATATATATATATATATATATATATATATATATATATATATATATCCCAGAAAAACCTTCCTCCAAAAAAGAAAGACGAGGCCACAGCAGGGGAGCCAATTGGAGCCAGCTTTATTATGGAAGCACCCGACCTGGCGAATGCGTTTCGGCATATGGTAAGCCTTCTTCAAAAAACCATAGGTTTCACACACGTTATAGTTAGGAATTAGGATTTAAAAAACCATGCAAATTCATTGAAAAAACCATAGGTTTCACACGTTATAGTTAGCTGAACATTTCTCTTATACAAAACCTTTGAACTTCCTCCGTTATAGTTAGCTCAGCTAACTATAACTTGCGCGCCCGCAATACACTGCTGATGACGTCACATATTACATCACTCATGACATGGTCAGTGACATCACTGATGACATCACTGATGACAATTCAAATGACATCCCTGATGACATCACTGATGACATCATTCAGTGAATGTGTGTCTTTCTGAAAAATACTTTTTTTTATATATGTATATCTCAAGGCCGATGGAAGAATAAATGGGTAAATAAGTGCCTAAATGGATGTTTTTTTTGGTAAAATGGTTTGCATAACTGACTTATTAAGTATATCTTAGTGAATAGATGTACTAGCGAGTAGCCCTTAAATATTTAAATATCCGTATCAGTGTCTCACTTTGTATATAAGTGGCTGAATGGGTTGGTGAGTAGCTACATGAGTGTGTATATGGGTTATCAGTTGGTTTTTTGAGTATCAAAATGAGTGTTTGTACGGTTCGGTGGGGAGTATTACTTAGCGCACAGATGCATGAATGACTGACTCACTGTTTGTATGTGTTTTGAAGACAGCATGTGTGCAGGACTGTATGGGTGGATGAGTGTGTTTATGGGTGTGTTAGTGAGTGAATGACTGTCTCAATAGTACTTTTATGAGTAACTACATGTTTTAAACTAGTATATGTGAGGATTGATGTATATAAGTGAGTATATCTGAGAGCGAGAGTTTCTAAGACTTCCTGTATAAATAAGTATGTGTTTCTATAAGTGATTGTTTAAGAAAGTAAGTATGTCTACGATTCTGTAGAAGTTAGTGAAGTGGTGGGTGTATAGCTGTATATGCAAGTAAATGGATATTTGATAGTTTATTTGCATGTGTGAGAGTAACTCTATAGATGAGTGTCGGTGTATAACAGGATATATAGGTGTATGAGTACATATGATGAGTGAGTACATGTATGAGTGACTATATAGAACTGTAGGTGAATGAGTGGATGTGTATGTAGATTTTGGGATTACTCAATAGGTTGTTCTGACTGGAATTGGTATCTCCATTTTTTTTGAAAATGTTAGTTTCTATTTTTGATCGTGTGTATCAAAGGTTATATTACAGTAAGAGGAGGTCTGCCACAAGGATGATGTCATCAGTGATGTCATCAGGGATGTCATTGGAGATGTCATCAGTGATGTCATGAGTGATGTCACTGACCATGTCATGAGTGATGTAATATGTGACGTCATCAGCAGTGCATTGCGGGCGCGCAAGTTAGAACGGAGGAAAAGTTATGAAGCAATCAAATCTCTACTTTTAAAGTCACATGGCTTTGCGTACGCTTATGATGCGCTTGCACAGCTCTTTCAATACGAGTACGCATGATGTTCTACCGCGATTTGTGTAATTTCTTTTAAAAAGTAATATATGATTATTACAAGTATTAAAAAGAAATAGTTATCCCAAATGTCTGCCCTTAGTATGTACATTAAATACATACATGTTTTAAACCAAGTAGAAACATTGCCCCCTTTCGCGTACAGAACCCCGTACATGACGTCACACCGAAGCTTTAACCCCTTCCATGCTCATGACGAGCTCAGCTCGTCATGGCATATACCTCTCAGGTGCTCATGACGAGCTGAGCTTGTCATGACCACACCCGTTTTAGTTGCTGTCCAGCACAGGAGGGGAAACTAGCAAGCAGCGATGTGGATAATGGGATGCATAACGTCAAAGCATATTCGTACCGTAAGCGCGGGTACACGCTGAGTATGATAAGCAGTACAAACTATGGTGCGATCACCTTTCTGTGACAAATCAGAGCTCAGGGCGCGCTAAGGAGAATGATTAGAAGTGCTGACTCATTGCAGATCTGATTCTGGGCCTGCCTCTGCGCACATGATAACATCGCCACCATCTCTCTCTCTGTTGTTAATTGTTAGTGCACACACTCATACTTGCACATGCGCAGTGCACGCCCGCCCACACTACCCACATGCCACCACCAAGCATGCTTGCTATCATTTAGCCTGGAAACCAATACATTACCCAATGGCATGTCCCCCAGGGCCATCATTCTTGCAGACTGCGAAAACGCTACCAATGACGGCCCTGGGCTTGGTTTGGTCAGCCCCCGCGGTTCCCATATAATGCGGGCACTGACATGAGCACGCTCTCTTTTGCCTGCCTCTGCTGCGGTGACAGACAGACTGTCGAAAACACCCCAGACTCAGCGAAACCACAGCCTTTCAAGACACGACAAAAGACGACAGAAACAAAAGACATCAGCCTCCACTGTAAATTGTATATGCATAATGCTATTTTTTTATCCTTCATATGGCTTTCCTACCCCTCAATGGTTTTAAATTGTACTTACATAATTGAAATATTTCTTAATAAGTCACAAGGTCCAATACACCTCTAATCTTAAAAATTGTGCGTGCATAGATTTCTGTGTCGTATTTCTGTACTACGCCACATGCTCAGGACTCTATTATTATTAATTGTGCATCCATGATAGTAGTTTTTTTTCTGCGTCACGAGGCCGTCCCAGGCCTCTTTTAACTTATTGATCTTCCTTTGTTTGCTGGAGCTGCAACAGTCTTAACTACGGAATATTAAGCACCTACATTAAAATTCACTTTTGCTAGTAGTTACGCAACTCATTTCAAGCCTGGGCGACAACATTTCTGCCACTTTATCGGCAGAAAAGTGTCACTAAAGTGGCGATAATGGGTTTGATAATATGCTCTATTGAATTCCAATCGAAGCTCATGTTAGATGTGAAGGACATCTAACATGAGCTTCGATTGGAATTCCATAGAGCATATTATCAAACCCATTATCGCCACTTTAGCAACACTTTCCTGCCGATAAAGTGGCAGAAATGTTGTCGCCCAGGCTTGATATTATGGCCCAGAGTTTTAATGTTTTCTCTCTCTCTCACTCTCTGTGACATCATTTCTCTTTCTCTCTTAAACTTAGACACTGCTGTCTGCTTGGACGTGTAGAAGAATTGTTAAAGTGAAGTTGTGAAGTCTAATTCCTTATGTGTTTGGCCGCAAGGTTTATACAACGGTAAGCACAGAGGCCTAGATCTACAAATCCTTCATAGGAATGCATTAGAAATAATTCGGCATAACAGGCGTTAGTAACGCAGTAGGCACTTCCATATAGACACCACTTGAATGCGGCACTATAACAAGTAAAATGTACCAGGTACACTGCACTCATAAAACTGTAGTGTAACTTTTATTTATGAAAGGAGAGAGGGCCATATTATCAAACCTTGGCAACAAAATTATCGCCACTTTATCCGCAGTAAACTGCTGCTAAAGTGGCCGTAATAGGTTTGATAATGTTTGATAATATGCTCTATTGAATTCCAATCGAAGCTCATGTTAGATGTGAAGGACATCTAACATGAGCTTCGATTGGAATTCCGTAGAGCATATTATCACATCCATTATCACCACTTTAGCGACACTTTCCTGCCGATAAAGTGGCAATAATTTTGTCACCCAGGCTTGATATTATGGCCCAGAGTTTTAATGAGTGCAGTGTACCTGGTACATTTTACTTGTTATAGTGCCGCGTTCAAGTGGTGTCTATATGGAAGTGCCTACTGCGTTACTAACGCCCGTTATGCCGAATTATTTCTAATGCATTCCTATGAAGGATTTGTAGATCTAGGCCTCTGTGCTTACCGTTGTATAAACCTTGCGACCAAACCGATAAGGAAGTAGACTTCACAACTTAATTTCAACAATTCTTCTACATGTCCAAGCAGACAGCAGTGTCTAAGTTTAAGAGAGAAAGAGAAATGATGTCACAGAGAGTGAGAGAGAGAGAAAACATTAAAACTCTGGGCCATAATATCAAGCCTGGGCGACACAATTATCGCCACTTTATCGGCAGCAAACTGCTGCTAAAGTGGCCATAATAGGTTTGATAATATGCGCTATTGAATTCCAATCGAAGCTCATGTTAGATGTGAAGGACATCTAACATGAGCTTCGATTTGAATTCCATAGAGCATATTATCAAACCCATTATCGCCACTTTAGCGACACTTTCCTGCCGATAAAGTGGCAGAAATGTTCTCGCCCAGGCTTGATATTATGGCCCAGAGTTTTAATGTTTTCTCTCTCTCTCACTCTCTGTGACATCATTTCTCTTTCTCTCTTAAACTTAGACACTGCTGTCTGCTTGGACGTGTAGAAGAATTGTTAAAGTGAAGTTGTGAAGTCTACTTCCTTATGTGTTTGGCCGCAAGGTTTATACAACGGTAAGCACAGAGGCCTAGATCTACAAATCCTTCATAGGAATGCATTAGAAATAATTCGGCATAACAGGGGTTAGTAAGGCAGTAGGCACTTCCATATAGACACCACTTGAATGCGGCACTATATCAAGTAAAATGTACCAGGTACACTGCACTCGTAAAACTGTAGTGTAACTTTTATTTATGAAAGGAGAGAGGGCCATATTATCAAACCTTGGCAACAAAATAATCGCCACTTTATCCGCAGCAAACTGCCGCTAAAGTGGCCGTAATAGGTTTGATAAGGTTTCATAATATGCTCTATTGAATTCCAATCGAAGCTCATGTTAGATGTGAAGGACATCTAACATGAGCTTCGATTGGAATTCCGTAGAGCATATTATCACATCCATTATCGCCACTTTAGCGACACTTTCCTGCCGATAAAGTGGCAATAATTTTGTCACCCAGGCTTGATATTATGGCCCAGAGTTTTAATGAGTGCAGTGTACCTGGTACATTTTACTTGTTATAGTGCCGCGTTCAAGTGGTGTCTATATGGAAGTGCCTACTGCGTTACTAACGCCCTTTATGCCGAATTATTTCTAATGCATTCCTATGAAGGATTTGTAGATCTAGGCCTCTGTGCTTACCGTTGTATAAACCTTGCGGCCAAACCGATAAGGAAGTAGACTTCACAACTTCATTTCAACAATTCTTCTACATGTCCAAGCAGACAGCAGTGTCTAAGCTTAAGAGAGAAAGAGAAATGATGTCACAGAGAGTGAGAGAGAGAGAAAACATTAAAACTCTGGGCCATAATATCAAGCCTGGGCGACACAATTATCGCCACTTTATCGGCAGCAAACTGCTGCTAAAGTGGCCATAATAGGTTTGATAATATGCGCTATTGAATTCCAATCGAAGCTCATGTTAGATGTGAAGGACATATAACATGAGCTTCGATTTGAATTCCATATAGCCTAATATCAAACCCATTATCGCCACTTTAGCGACACTTTCCTGCCGATAAAGTGGCAGAAATGTTGTCGCCCAGGCTTGATATTATGGCCCAGAGTTTTAATGTTTTCTCTCTCTCTCACTCTCTGTGACATCATTTCTCTTTCTCTCTTAAACTTAGACACTGCTGTCTGCTTGGACGTGTAGAAGAATTGTTAAAGTGAAGTTGTGAAGTCTACTTCCTTATGTGTTTGGCCGCAAGGTTTATACAACGGTAAGCACAGAGGCCTAGATCTACAAATCCTTCATAGGAATGCATTAGAAATAATTCGGCACAACAGGCGTTAGTAAGGCAGTAGGCACTTCCATATAGACACCACTTGAATGCGGCACTATATCAAGTAAAATGTACCAGGTACACTGCACTCGTAAAACTGTAGTGTAACTTTTATTTATAAAAAGGAGAGAGGGCCATATTATCAAACCTTGGCAACAAAATAATCGCCACTTTATCCGCAGCAGACTGCCGCTAAAGTGGCCGTAATAGGTTTGATAAGGTTTGATGATATGCTCTATTGAATTCTAATCGAAGCTCATGTTAGATGTGAAGGACATCTAACATGAGCTTCGATTGGAATTCCGTAGAGCATATTATCACATCCATTATCGCCACTTTAGCGACACTTTCCTGCCGATAAAGTGGCAATAATTTTGTCACCCAGGCTTGATATTATGGCCCAGAGTTTTAATGAGTGCAGTGTACCTGGTACATTTTACTTGTTATAGTGCCGCGTTCAAGTGGTGTCTATATGGAAGTGCCTACTGCGTTACTAACGCCCGTTATGCCGAATTATTTCTAATGCATTCCTATGAAGGATTTGTAGATCTAGGCCTCTGTGCTTACCGTTGTATAAACCTTGCGACCAAACCGATAAGGAAGTAGACTTCACAACTTAATTTCAACAATTCTTCTACATGTCCAAGCAGACAGCAGTGTCTAAGTTTAAGAGAGAAAGAGAAATGATGTCACAGAGAGTGAGAGAGAGAGAAAACATTAAAACTCTGGGCCATAATATCAAGCCTGGGCGACACAATTATCGCCACTTTATCGGCAGCAAACTGCTGCTAAAGTGGCCATAATAGGTTTGATAATATGCGCTATTGAATTCCAATCGAAGCTCATGTTAGATGTGAAGGACATCTAACATGAGCTTCGATTTGAATTCCATAGAGCATATTATCAAACCCATTATCGCCACTTTAGCGACACTTTCCTGCCGATAAAGTGGCAGAAATGTTCTCGCCCAGGCTTGATATTATGGCCCAGAGTTTTAATGTTTTCTCTCTCTCTCACTCTCTGTGACATCATTTCTCTTTCTCTCTTAAACTTAGACACTGCTGTCTGCTTGGACGTGTAGAAGAATTGTTAAAGTGAAGTTGTGAAGTCTACTTCCTTATGTGTTTGGCCGCAAGGTTTATACAACGGTAAGCACAGAGGCCTAGATCTACAAATCCTTCATAGGAATGCATTAGAAATAATTCGGCATAACAGGGGTTAGTAAGGCAGTAGGCACTTCCATATAGACACCACTTGAATGCGGCACTATATCAAGTAAAATGTACCAGGTACACTGCACTCGTAAAACTGTAGTGTAACTTTTATTTATGAAAGGAGAGAGGGCCATATTATCAAACCTTGGCAACAAAATAATCGCCACTTTATCCGCAGCAAACTGCCGCTAAAGTGGCCGTAATAGGTTTGATAAGGTTTCATAATATGCTCTATTGAATTCCAATCGAAGCTCATGTTAGATGTGAAGGACATCTAACATGAGCTTCGATTGGAATTCCGTAGAGCATATTATCACATCCATTATCGCCACTTTAGCGACACTTTCCTGCCGATAAAGTGGCAATAATTTTGTCACCCAGGCTTGATATTATGGCCCAGAGTTTTAATGAGTGCAGTGTACCTGGTACATTTTACTTGTTATAGTGCCGCGTTCAAGTGGTGTCTATATGGAAGTGCCTACTGCGTTACTAACGCCCGTTATGCCGAATTATTTCTAATGCATTCCTATGAAGGATTTGTAGATCTAGGCCTCTGTGCTTACCGTTGTATAAACCTTGCGGCCAAACCGATAAGGAAGTAGACTTCACAACTTCATTTCAACAATTCTTCTACATGTCCAAGCAGACAGCAGTGTCTAAGTTTAAGAGAGAAAGAGAAATGATGTCACAGAGAGTGAGAGAGAGAGAAAACATTAAAACTCTGGGCCATAATATCAAGCCTGGGCGACACAATTATCGCCACTTTATCGGCAGCAAACTGCTGCTAAAGTGGCCATAATAGGTTTGATAATATGCGCTATTGAATTCCAATCGAATCTCATGTTAGATGTGAAGGACATCTAACATGAGCTTCGATTTGAATTCCATATAGCCTAATATCAAACCCATTATCGCCACTTTAGCGACACTTTCCTGCCGATAAAGTGGCAGAAATGTTGTCGCCCAGGCTTGATATTATGGCCCAGAGTTTTAATGTTTTCTCTCTCTCTCACTCTCTGTGACACATTTCTCTTTCTCTCTTAAACTTAGACACTGCTGTCTGCTTGGACGTGTAGAAGAATTGTTAAAGTGAAGTTGTGAAGTCTACTTCCTTATGTGTTTGGCCGCAAGGTTTATACAACGGTAAGCACAGAGGCCTAGATCTACAAATCCTTCATAGGAATGCATTAGAAATAATTCGGCACAACAGGCGTTAGTAAGGCAGTAGGCACTTCCATATAGACACCACTTGAATGCGGCACTATATCAAGTAAAATGTACCAGGTACACTGCACTCGTAAAACTGTAGTGTAACTTTTATTTATAAAAAGGAGAGAGGGCCATAATATCAAACCTTGGCAACAAAATAATCGCCACTTTATCCGCAGCAGACTGCCGCTAAAGTGGCCGTAATAGGTTTGATAAGGTTTGATGATATGCTCTATTGAATTCTAATCGAAGCTCATGTTAGATGTGAAGGACATCTAACATGAGCTTCGATTGGAATTCCGTAGAGCATATTATCACATCCATTATCGACACTTTAGCGACACTTTCCTGCCGATAAAGTGGCAATAATTTTGTCACCCAGGCTTGATATTATGGCCCAGAGTTTTAATGAGTGCATTGTACCTGGTACATTTTACTTGTTATAGTGCCGCGTTCAAGTGGTGTCTATATGGAAGTGCCTGCTGCGTTACTAACACCCGTTATGCCGAATCATTTCGAATGCATTCCTATGAAGGATTTGTAGATCTAGGCCTCTGTGCTTACCGTTGTATAAACCTTGCGGCCAAACCGATAAGGAAGTAGACTTCACAACTTCATTTCAACAATTCTTCTACATGTCCAAGCAGACAGCAGTGTCTAAGTTTAAGAGAGAAAGAGAAATGATGTCACAGAGAGTGAGAGAGAGAGAAAACATTAAAATTCTGGGCCATAATATCAAACCTGGGCGACAAAATTATCGCCACTTTATCGGCAGCAAACTGCTGCTAAAGTGGCCATAATAGGTTTGATAATATGCGCTATTAAATTCCAATCGAAGCTCATGTTAGATGTGAAGGACATGTAAGCACAGAGGCCTAGATCTACAAATCCTTCATAGGAATGCATTAGAAATAATTCGGCATAACGGGCGTTAGTAACGCAGTAGGCACTTCCATATAGACACCACTTGAACGCGGCACTATAACAAGTAAAATGTACCAGGTACACTGCACTCGTAAAATTGTAGTGTTAGCTTTATTTGTGAAACGAGAGAGGGCCATATTATCAAGCCTTGGCGACAAAATATCGCCACTTTATCTGCAGCAAACTGCCGCCAAAGTGGCCATAATAGGTTTGATAATATACTCTATTGAATTCCAATCGAAGCTCATGTTAGATGTGAAGGACATCTAACATGAGCTTCAATTGGAATTTCATAGAGCATATTATCAAACCCATTATCTCCACTTTAGCGACACTTTCCTGCTGAGAAAGTGGCGATAATTTTGTCGCCCAGGCTTGATATTATGGCCCAGAGTGTGTAGTGTACTGCAGCTTCTCTGTAAAATCTATAATTACCTCCAAGCAGTGACAACAGATACGTTACAACAGTCTGACAAACAGATCCACAACCTTATTACGCCACTTTTGATTCACTTTTAACATGAGTAAAGTGACGCAAGGAAAAAATCTCAACTCCGGTGCGACACAGTTTTAATGTTGTTTTCTCTCTTTCTCTCTCTCACTCTCTGTGACATCATTTCTCTTTCTCTCTTAAACTTAGACATTGCTCTCTTGGACGTGTAGACGTGTAGAAGAATTGTTCAGAATAAGTTGTGACATCAACTGCCTGAAATGTTTACCCGCAAGATTTATACAAAACGGTAAGCAGAGAGGCATAGATCTACAAAGCCTTCATAAGAATGCATTAGAAATAAGTCTCCATAACAGGCGTCAGTAACGCAGTAGGCACTTCCATATAGACACCACTTGAACGCGGCACTATAACAAAACTGGAATGTACGAGTCACACTGCACACGTAAAACCGTAGAGTTACCAAAACTTGTAGGGGCATAGTATCAAGAACGGCGATAAAATTATCGCCGTTTCAGCGGCAAGAAACTGCCGCTAAAGCGGCGATAATGGGCTTGATAATATGCCCTTGTGAATTCCCATAGTAGCCCAGGTTAACACCAGAACCTAGACTGCTATGGGAATTCACAACAGCATATTATCAAGCCCATTACCGCCGCTTTAGCTGCAGTTTCCTGCCGCTGAAACGGTGATAATTTTATCGCCGTTCTTGATAATATGACCCGTAATGCTTCAGCTCATTTACTCACATCTACATAATTCTAAACTCTAATTTTCTTTTTTCTTTTGCAGATTACCAATCGGACACCTTTTGGAATCCATTTCACAATTTGTTTATAACATTGTTTAAGTTATTTTTCCAGTTCTAATACAGTTATAATTGAGCTTCGTTTATATGTATTGTTTAATAAAAGTTAATAAAAAAAACTACATACTTCTTTTATTTTGTGGGGGAGGGGTATGAAGGCCCACAATAAAAATAATGTTGAAATACTATAGTAAGATATTCAAGACTAGGATTGAAAACTACTGAGTTCTAACTAACAGATATAATAAAAACAACGGTGGGAAACTACTAAAATGGCGGTGGACGGTGTAAGTAATCAACGTTTGGCTCCTCGGCACTACCTTTCAAATAAATATATAAAAAATATGACTATTAATACTGTACAAAAGTACAGCAGCGGATGACACACGAAGCGGGAAAAGAAAGCGACAGATTTACTAACTGATATAAAGAAAGGTTTGCTTGTTGAACTTGAAGAAAAAGAAAACGTGGGCTTCGAAGCGACGCTGAGCATGCGAAGAGAGTATAACTGCTACACCAAAAAAAAGGAAAGCTTTACATACTATCATAAAAATGAAGGAGCTTATTATCAACAAAAGGCGATACATTATCGCCGCTTTTATCGACAGGAAACTGCAGATAAAGTGGCGATAATGCGCTTGATAATAGGCCCTTGTAACTTCCCATAGCAGCCCAGGTTCTGATGTTAACCTGGGCTGCAATGGTTATTCACAAGGGCACATTATCAAGCCATTATCGCCGCTTTATCGGCAGTTTCCTGCCAATAAAAGCGACGATAATGTATCGCATTTTGTTGATAATATGTCCCATTGCTCTTTTTTTTACCAGTAAACTTAGGTGCATATTATCAAGGCCCGGTGTTAAAATTATCGCTGTTTTATTGGCAGGAAACTGCCGATAAAACGGCGATAATGAGCTACATAATATGGCCTTGTTATTTCCCATAGAAGCCCATGTTAACACCAGAACATAGGCTTCTATGGGAATTTACAAGGACGTATTATCAAGCCCACCCTCCCAACATTAATAAAAAACTCCAGACAATGCAGGTACCAGGAGCGGGAAGGTCATTTTATAAATCACTGCCCCAAAAATGTGGCGTTACCCGCGACGTGTACGGGGAGAGAGAGAGAGAGATTGCTCAAAACATTTTTTTTTTTAAAAAGACCCGAGGGGTGCCGCTCACCAAGACTGCGGGGAGTAGGACCGTAACCCCCCCGCATACTTTAAAATAAAACCAGAGGAGTGCCGTTCCCCAATGCTCGGGGCACCTTACAAGCCCCCATTATGCAGAAAAATTGCCTCTGTAATTTTCCCCCCGGGGACCTAATGAATAAAACGGACTTCTACTTTTTTTTCACCTTTTCCACCGCGTACAAGTACTGCATGAGTACCCCGCCATTTTTTATTTTAAAAAAAATAAAAATTGAGCCTAAAGATCCATGTACCACCCCCTGACCAAGACTATAGGCTCAGAATGTTTCTACCCTGCCCCGTTTCCTTATTTTTTAACTTTGTTTTACTGTTTTCTTGTGACTCTGCTCTCCCGACAAACAAGATGGCTGCCAACACTTCCTGGTTTGGAGTATTGACAGCCAATCAGCATGCAGCTCTTGCTCGTAATTGTACGTATTTCCATACGCGTACGCCGCGATTTTCCTTAAAAAAAATAAAAATAAAAAGCCTAGAGGGCCGGAAGAATGGAGGCAAGATGGCCGCTGAGGGGTTGAGCTGAGCAGTCGCATCACTTTCCTCTCCTGCCCAGAATGACTTTACAGGCTAGGGCGTCGGGCTCCCCCTGAAGTTTATTTGTGGCAAGATGGAGTGAAAGAATGAGAGAGCATTGTCAACTCAGACTGCAGCTCCGATTTAGAAGTGCAGCAGTAAACTGGGTGAAAGCGTGCATCTGTAACTTGGTGAGTGCGATCAAAGCACTAAAAGGCGGAAAGGATCTAGCTATCGTGATGCCTCCCAGACCGCCGCCGCGACAGGATAAGCCCAGAGAGGTGGCAGACCGGGAAATGAAAGGAGCGGGGAATGCCGAGACACCGACGGGGAAGGACCTCGGGGCAATCCGTAAGGTACCTGCTATGCCTACTATGCCGCCAAAAAGGAAAACAGAAGTCCGCGGTAAGGCTGTGGTGCTCACAAAGAAGATACCGGAGAATCACGCAGCGTCGAGAAAGATAAATGCGACTACAGTGGAACAAAGCACAAAAGAAGACAGAGCGTGTAAAAATAAACCCAAAGACAGCGGGATGCGTCAGCCTACCCTAACGGAGGTTTTCTCCATGACAGCTCCTGAACAGCCTGGCGGTTCGCTGGAGACGCAGGTACCGGGGGAGAGCGTCCGCGAGGACGCAGCGGAGGAGATCGACGCCGCTGAGAGCCCGGTTGCCAGGCAACCAATCCAGAGTGCTGAGGCGGCAGCAGCGGGTCGGGCAGCTAGTTCGGTCAATGAGAGCAAAGTAACAGAAGCAGCAATGGAGGATGCTGCTGGAGTGCTTAGACAGCCAAACCTGTCAATGGCAACGACAAATGGTTCCACAGACAAGCGGATGGCGGAGTCTGTAGGTATGACACTGGTAAAAATGACGAGGGAAATAGACACGGGGGGGTCTCTAGGAAACGCCGATATGTTGGGGGCCTTGATGCTGGTAGAGGCAGAGATGAAAGAAGGGAACAAAACAGCCCAACACCAGAGAATCAAATCCTGGGGTAGCGTGGAAGCTATGGCAGATGATAATGAAAAAGGGGAGAGCAATAAGAGTAAGCAACTAACAGAAAAGTTAGAAAGGGGCTCCATAGAAGGCGAGCACTTTTACTCAGTAAACGAGGACTCAGAATCGATAATCTCCTCTGAGGAGAGCCAAGAAGAGGAAGTTGAGGATGAGGCAACAGACTCTGGTTCCAGTACTACGGGTAAAGCATCTACACAAAGAAAAAAACTCTCTAAAATAAGGAGGCGCACCTCAGAGTCCCCCCCCATCAAGATAGTCGATTAATGTGGGATTATTCAGCCACATCCCAGGTCTACCAGGACAGCGGTAGTGGTAATGGAGGAGGTGGGGGCCCTACTCGGGACACTGGACCCCAGCAAAACTCTCTCAAAGCATTATTTGATACCTTAAAAGAGATGCAAGCAGAGGCAAGAACTGAGAGTCAGAGAGCGAGACAAGACTCAAAAAAAATCCAGGGCTCACTGAGAAAAATAAATAAACTATATAAGGAAGTAGAGGTGAGAGTCACCGAAGTAGAAGAACGCACAGGTAGACTGGAGGACAATGTGGGGAATTGGCAGGCCTTCAAGAATGAACAAGAGAAACTGACAGAAGACATGAGCTGGAAGATGGAAGACTTTGAAAACAGGCAGAGGCGAAATAATGTTAGACTTTTGGGTGTGGCAGAGGGGGCGGAAGGGCAGGATGTCAGGCAATTTGTAGTTAATCTGTTGAAAGGAGCCTTTCCAGAGTCCCAGTGGCAGTGGGACAGGGAAGTACAGAGGGCACACAGGTTCCCTTTTACAATAAGGAAGCCACGAGGCACGGGAGGTACAGGAGGTAAGACTGAGGGGAATTTGCCCAGGGCAATCTTGGTAAATATAGGGAACTTTTTACTGAGAGAGGAGATAATTGGCAAGGCAAGACCGGATAGTAGAAGAACGTTTGAAGGTATTACCTTTTTTGCCAGGCCTGACTTCTGCCACGTCACCATAGAGAGGAGGTGGAGGCTTAGACAGATGATTGCCCCATTTCAGGCCCTAGGCTGTGAAGCGTATCTCCTCTTTCCCGCAAGGCTTAAGGTGATCGTAAGGGGGAAGGCCCAGATGTTCTCTTCAGAGATCAAAGCTCAGCAATTTTTAGAAGAGACAAAGAAACAGAAAGGTGGATAACACGAGGAGGTATAGAGTCTTGCTATATAGAGCTCACTCCACAAACTTTTTGAATATAAGCATAAGAAGGGGAGGGTAAACGACACATGAAAGAGAAAAGCAGGAGAGGGATGCGAACAGCTCAACTCAAGGCGGGCACGCATAGGTCGGCTGACCTATTTGCCTGTAAAGGGGAAGGGAGGGTTCAGGGGAGGGGGGGTGGGAGGGGGTTGTAGGGGGAGGGGCAGGGCGGGAGATGGGGGGGAGAAAAAGGACATATTGGATTGTTTTTGTTTTGGTAATTCACACATGTGGAGAAAATGTGATAAAAGTCATACAACATGAAAATAGCAATGCAGCAGAATCAGAATGTATACAGTACAAGAGGGAGATTGCATGGAAACAGCAAAAGTGGAATTTTCTTAAACATTTTGCAGGTTTTCTGAAAGGACAAGGGGTGCTTCGAGATGACGTGTAGAATTGCCACGATAAATGTTTGCGGGCTTAATGAAATAAATAAAAGGCAAAGAGTAGCAGCGTTCCTTAAAACATTGCGCTTGGATTTAGTATGCCTACAGGAGACTCACATAGAGGGTGTTAAAGGCTACTTACTGGAACAATTGGGTTTTTCACTACTAGCGAACTCTAAGCAAGGGGGGACTAAGACCAGAGGAGTGGCGGTTTTAGGGAGAAAGAGTGATGTAATAGTGCGAAGAAAGAAAGAAGATCAGTGGGGGAGATGGGTTATACTGGAAGTAGTTTTTAAAGGGGATACCTTCACGTTGGTCACAATTTACGGGTCAACAGAGGATGACCCAGATGTTTTTCAGTATCTGGATGTTGAGTTAGCTCAATGGCCCGAGCCCATTGTCTGCTGCGGGGATCTCAATATACATGATCTTAGTAGCTCATTTGTACAACCTGAGGAACAATATATAGGGAGGAAAAAAAGAGTCTATAGAGCACTTTCAGACATGGCGTTTCATAACTTCCTGGAGGACCCCTGGATAAGGTGGCACCCACACTTAGACGGTAGTACATTCTACTCAGCCCCATACAAGGTGCTGGTTCGTTTGGACTACTTTTTAATCTCTAAGAATTTGATCGCTGATTCAAAAATTGAGAAACATCCACGACTAGTCTCAGACCATAGTCCACTGGTAGTAACACTTAAGCTAGGCCAGAGTCTAAAAAGAGAGGTTTCATGGACCTTCGAATGTGCATTATTACAAGACCAGGCATATCGGGATTATATGAACACATGGATAAAGGACTTTTGGGACATAAATAGAGGGACAGCACCCTCGGGAGTTGTTTGGGACTCATTTAAAGCAGGGGTAAGGGGGGAGACACTGAGCTTCGTGTTATTTAATAAAAAAAAGAGAAATTAAGAGCTGAGGAAACTCGACAAAATCTTTTAAAACTTGAAGCAGACGTAGCAGCTGCTGTAGTGCAGAACTCCCCGCTCGACCAGTTACTGCTTAGGATTGCTGTAACAAGAGCAGAAGCCCTGGAAGGAATGGCTAAAAAGGTGGTGGAGAAGTATCTGACTCAAAGGGAGAAGGCATACGAGTTTAGCGAAAGAGTGGGGCACATCCTAGCGGCACGGAGTAGACAAAGGGCAGAAAATTCGGATGTCAAGCAAATCGTTGACCCACAGGGTAATTCATTTACAGAGGCTGGGCAGGTAAGGGAAGTTTCCAGACAGTTTTATGCCGATCTTTACTCCTCTGATAACATAGGAGGTGAGGAAGAGATAGAGAGATATCTGAGGAGTGTCTCTCCCCCTGAAATTGAGACACAGGATAAAGAGGAATTAGAAGCCACATTCCAATTGGAAGAATTCTTCATGGCCCTTGGGAGTCTACCCTCCGGGAAAGCAGCGGGCCCGGACCTAATTCCGCTGGAATTCTTTAAAGTATTTCAGACGGTATTAGCAGCTGACATGTTTAATATTATGATACTGGCCCAGAAGGGGGAGTCAATACCTGACTCATGGGGGGCTGCAGACATCATAGTGATAGCCAAAAAGGGTAAACCTGCAACGGCCCCAGGTTCATATAGACCCATCACTTTAATGAATGCCGATGTAAAGGTGTTTTCTAAAATACTGGCTAAAAGATTGTCAAGGGTTATTGAGAGATTGGTTAGTCCCTTCCAGCATGGGTTTATCCCAGGTAAGGGTACAACGCAACATGTCAGGCAAGTAATCACTATGTTCGATGCAGCAGGTACTTCAGGAGACCCTATGGCAGCACTATTCTTAGATGCTGAAAAAGCATTCGATAGGGTCTCCTGGAGTTATTTATGGGCTATCATGAAATGGAGTGGTATAGGGGATGGGTTTATAAAGGCTATACAAACTCTTTATAAAGATCCAAAAGCTAAGATCAGGGTTAACAGAGGGCACTCAGACTGGGTTAAAATTAGTAGGGGGACCCGACAGGGATGCCCCTCCTCCCCCTTACTATTTGCGCTATATCTGGATCCTTTTCTCCGACGATTAGAACAGAATCCAAAGATACCGGCAATGCGGATGAAAGGTGGCTCGATAAAATCTCTGGCGTACGCAGACGATGTGGCCATTATGACACCCAACCCGGTAGGGGCTATTAAGGAGGTGGAGCTGGAAGCCAGAAAGTTTGGTTGGATATCGGGGTATAGTTTAAACGCTGTAAAAACGCAAATTGTAAAGAATAGGTATGTAGATTGCAATGATGAGAGGGTGGTTGATTCTGCAGTATATTTGGGAATTGCGATCTCTGCAAATCTAGGAAATATAATCAAGAATAACATGGATCCCTTAATGGCTCAGGTAAAAGTAGACTTGGACAGATTAAACAATCTACATTTGTCACTAGTCGGATGCACTAATATAATTAAGATGTTGATACTCCCTAAGTTTCTTTTTCTTTTTAGGTCTATCCCATTATTGTTTGAAAGAAATTGGTTTAATGCACTAGAGGCATTGATGAATAGATTTATATGGGCACAAGGAAAGACACGTAGGGCGTATAGGTTCATCTCCCTCCCGAGAGAGAAGGGAGGGTGGGGAGCACCAGATTTTAGACTGTATTACATGGCTGTAGCCCTACAATATATGCAGGGCTTAATTGGAGGGGCAAATCTTGACAGAAGGGTATCTAGCTTCTCTACAGAGGTATATGCAATAATACTAGGGGCAGAAGCGGGAAATTATTTGTTAAATAGCGTTGATTTTGGATATTTTAAAAGGACAAAATATAAAACAATAGCTGCTGCAGTGAATATTTGGAGTGCCTTTTTGAAAAAATATAAATTAGGTAGATACAACAGATATGTTATGATGTATAAAAACAAATCGCTTCCCCCAGAGGTATTCTCAGATATAGTAATGGCAGACTGGGAGTCAAGGGGGATTACACAGATCGGTGATGTTATTAATTCTGATGGAATGATGCAGTTTAGTGATATGAGATATAAATACGGCTTAAGCAATAGGGCATTTTTTAAATATCTTCAAATTAGGAGTTTTTTAGGTAATAAGCAGGGTGGAGCGTCTGGCTTCAGCAGAAATGATATCTTAGAGAAAATAAAGACGTCAGGGGATTGTACAATACGATCCTTTTACGCAATCCTTGTAAAAAGTAAAAATGATGATATGGAAAAACACAGTAATAAGTGGATTGTGAAACTGGGTGGTGACCAGGGTTGGTTTCAGGAATCTCTGGAACTGGGAAGAAACAATTTTGTGCTCATCCCCTTTGCAATCGCAACACTATAAAACCCTTTTCTCGCTATATTTCACGCCAGCAAGGATTGCAAAGTGGGGTGGTACTGCGGGCATTTCTTGTCCTAGATGTAACTCCCTAGAGGCAGATAGTGTCCATATATTCGCCACTTGCCCTCAACTGCACACACTAGTGAGGGATATAGAGATGTTTTACATAGATCACTAGGAATACAAATTGTGCTCACCCCATCTTGGATACTTTTAGGGGTTGGTGCATATGGGGAGGAAACACCACGGAATTTTTTGTTTGTAGCTATGGCAGTGTACAGGCTAACTATAGCCAGGGCATGGCTTGATAAGAATCCCCCGGGAATGCAATCTTGGCTAGCTAATTTATTATCAGTATATAATTTGGAAAAGAATATTTATGCCCGGAAGGGTAAGAGGAAAAAGGCCTTGGGCTTAAAAATATGGGATCCAGTAAACAAGTGGAAAGTAAGAATGAGTAATTACTAAATACTTGGTGTTGCTTTTATTAAAACCGATAAAAGGTTAATATTTTCTTTTGATTATGTATTGTATGTATAATTTGAGTAAGTACTGTGTACAGTCATGTTGAATCGTATAAGTAAAAGTGTGTATAATTTGGAAAATAAAAATATATTTAAAAAAAAAAAAAAGCCTAGAGGGCCTACCCCCTTCCCTTATTTCTCAACTTTGTTTTACTGTTTTCTTGTGACTCGGTTCTAGCGAGGCACAAGATGGCCACCAACACTTCCTGGTTTCGAGTGTTGACAGACAGTTCACAGCCAATCAGCATGCAGCTCGCGCTCGTAATTGAACAGATTTCAGTACGCGTGCTGAACACCGTCTCTAGATATCGCAATGATTTTACTTGCAATTCAGAAACTACTGAAAGAATTTACACCATTTAACAAAAAGCACACTCTGGGAACAGAACTCTACCTCTCTGCCAAATTTTGAGTAATTCCGTTCAGCCGTTCGGGCTGTAGCCTTGACTAAAGGTTCCTTTGGAAAATTGCATGGGGAAAACATGTTTTAGGACCCCCCTTTTTTCTCGCCCCCACTTGACGAATCACCCCCAAACTTTCAGGGAAGGAGCGGAACTGAGCAGGCCATTTTCTTTGAGAAATTCGCGAAGATTTATCCACAGGCGCCAAAGTTATTCCAAATAGAAGGTTGTGGATTTCCTATGGAAAGTAGGTCCTAACTATAACTACCTATTGGCGACTGCCAGTAGGTAATATATATAGCGCTGTAATAGAAATAAATGCGGGTAGACCATTCTTTTTAAATTCATGGATGGTATTTATTTAAGTAGTAATAAAGGAGAGCTCCACCAGGAACAGTCTGTGCTCTGCTCAGCCCATGCTGCAACTGACAAACCATACCAACGTTCTAACCTTCAGCATTCTACAATACACACATCCTGGCGGAGCAGCATACTACATCTTCTCCCTTCTTTGCAATGAGAAAGGAGAACTACAAAGAGGCACAACAAAAGGTTACAAGCAAAGCATTAGGTGAATATGGTTACCCATAATAGCTTGTGAATTAGAGGGCATCTTTCAAAATTACTTCTTTTCTACACACTGTCTTACAATTGGAAGCTACAAAAATGTATAGAAAGACAATTGGTAATAACACTTGTTCTACTATTCTGTGTTTGCCTAAGTCGCCCGATACAAATGTTGTCTCACTTATGTAGGTAAAAAGTGTAACTGCAACAAATGATGGACAGAATGCTGAATTATTCAAACATTCTCCCCCAGTCAAGAGATCTGGGTTAAATCCATTGTTCTTTTGCCCACTACGCCACCCCAGTTTAGACCTGGCCATATGCAAATCAGTCTTGACCCTGTGCCTCATGGGAACAGTCCGGCCAAAACTGCCAAGCCAGGTGCTCCCTGGACAGGAAACAAGCATCCTAAAACCGGTTTCGGGGTTTCACCCCTCATCAGCCAGGATAGCATGAATCCAGTGGCACAGTGAGCCCGGGACCCATGTCTCGGTATACCCGGCGCACTTGGGGCGAGAAAGCAAAAGACCCACAACTAATGGACGGAGTGCAAAACAAATCATTTCATAATCTTTATTTCAATAATATAGTATCATAAAAGATGCATTAAAAGAAACAGTACATGTGTATACAAGAGAGGAATCACAATATTACAACCACCAGATTTAAATACAATTCAATAATTCATAAATATGATGGATGGGCGGTGTCTATCATTATTTTAAAAAACCTTATATAAATAGTTTAAAAAGGCATATAAAAGTTAAATAAAAACATTCAGATTTGAGGACATGGTTATCTAAGAAACTAAAGTGCAAATGATTTAGAAGCACACGTATGCAAACAGTATTAAACATTCAGGTTTAGAACATAATTATTCTAAACATACCAGATATATATCCATTGGTGATGCAATTTATTATATTGTTTCCTAGACAACTCGTGCATCTCAATAACAGTTCTCTAAAATTTCTCACCAGCTTTTGTTCTTACAAAATTTACAGCCAACAAGAACCTGCTAATACCAAAGACAATGACCTGGCTAGTATCAGTTTTTAAAATCCTTTCTGCTTCTCTATACGATCTCAAACCTGTATTTATACAAAGAGGTTTGTTCCATCTTTTTCTAGGGACCGTATAGGCCGGACTCCTTGCTCACTTGTTTTTATCATTAGTACACCATATCTATATTTCAAGTATAGTGTTTTAGCAAGTGGTGGATTTACTTCGTCTAGAAATGATTTGAAGCAAGCACTATCTTTGAACATAAGAAACTTTCTAGTCAAAGATCCATTCATTATATCACTTGATCTGTTATGATCCATAAATGCCCAAAAAGATGCTTTTAAAATCTTTTTCGAGTTTGGGGTTAGGGTAGACGGATTATTCCAAAAGTGTGCTAGGCCGATCTTCTTTAGCCAGATGCTAACGTGTTCAAACCATGTAATGCAATTATTAGTGTACAGATCTTTTATTTCTATTAGAGCCACCTTATAATCCAGCAGCTCGGGTGTTGTCCAGAGTCTGACCCAAAACATCTGGGGTCTCATTATTGCATGGTGGTCAGTGCGTTTCGTATTAAGATCGAGCATGGTTGGTGTTAGCGGAGTACCCACTGGTAATTTTAACAATGCTCTATAAAATGTTTTCTCATTAACCTCAAATGCCTTTTTGAATGGAGACCCCCATAATTCAGCACCATATAGTGCTGCTGATTGGGCTTTGAATCAAAATACCTCGAGTGCTGGCAATACCGCTTTATTGAGGCTGTTTCCATGCCTTTTTAGGATCGGTAGAGTGCTTTGCGTTAATAGCAGCTTGCTCTTTTCTATTTGGGTTTTCCATGATAATTTTGAATCCAAGGACACACCCAAATAACTAAAGTTTTGAACATATTCAAATGTTTGTCCATTTAAAAACACATTTTCTCTAAAAGGCTTGTGGGGATTTATAGCCATGTACTTAGTCTTATTGGTATTAATCTCAAGGCCCTTTTTACTGCAGTATGTTTGGAAAGTACTAAGTAAACATTGTAGGCCCTTCGGTGTTTGTGATATAAGAATAGTGTCATTAGTGAATAATAGGGCAGGTATTGTCTCACCCCCCAATTTCGGTGCGTCATTGTTGCAACCCTTTAGAAAACATGGAATGTCATTAACAAATAGTGAAAACAAGGTTGGTGCCAACACACAGCCTTGGCGAACCCTCTTTTTATGGGGATTGGGCTAGTTAGTTCGCCTCCCGGACCCCACCTCACCTTTGCATAGTTGTTTTCATGCAATCTAATGATCTGTTCCAAGAGGTTGACTGGTAACCCCTGGCTGCTAAGTGACTTCATAACAGGTGTCTGGGGATAAGGGCAAACGCAGGCCTTAAATCAACAAACGCCACATATAAGTGACCCTTCCTTATGTTTACTTACTTCCAACACATACAACAGAACCTGAACACCTGCTCTAAAGTGCTTATTTTGGCTTTAAATCCTGCCTGGAACTTTGAGAGAAGTGCTTTGTCCTCGTTCCAAAAATTAATATGGTTTAAAATATGCCTTGCGTATATCTTCTGTAAAATATCAATTAAACTAATTGGGCGATAGTTCCCAGGATCGCTCCTATCGCCCTTTTTAAAAATACAAATGATTTCTGCCCCCCTCCACGTCTCTGGTAAATCAGCTCCTGCGGCTACGGAGTTACACAAATAGTTAATATAGGGGCCCCAGACGCCGGTATCATGTTTATATAGGTCTCCAGGAATCTTATCTAGAACTGGGGCTTTACTATTTTTAACTGAGTTAATAGCCAAGATCGTTTCTAGTAAATCAAAATTTAAAATTCCTTCACTCGAACTTGATAATAGCTCGTCGTAGACGGAACTTTCAATCTCAGGGGCTGTATACAATTTTGTAAAGTGATCTATCCAGGTAGTCTCATCAAGATAAACGTCTCTAGAGCCCTTTTCATTTTTATTTTCTTTGGCCACAAGTTTCCAATATGCCAATTGGTCCTTGTTTTTTGCTGCTATCAACAATGCAGTCCAAATTTCATCATCCCAAAGTGCTTTAGCATTCTCTAGTACTCTCTTATATTTTAATCTAGTTTCTTTAACTGTCGGACTACTATTACTTTTAATGGCTAGTACTAACTCAGTTTTGGCAGCACGACAGTGCAAAACAAATCAAAACATTCACCTCCCAGTCAAAAGATCTAGACTAAATCCATCATTTGTTTGCTCACCATGCCACCCCAGTTTAGACCTGGCCATATGCAAATCAGTATTGAACCTGTGCCTCAAGGGAACAGTCCAGCCCGAACTGGCAAGCCAGGTCCGCCCTGGACAGGAAACAAGCATCCTAGGACCGGTTTTGGGGTTTTACCCCTGATAAGCCAGGATAGCTTCAATCCAGTGGCACAGTGAGCCAGGGCATACCTGGCGCACTTAGGGCAAGAAAGCAAAAGATACACAACTGATGGACGGAATGCAGAACAAATCAAAACATTCACCCCCAGTCAAAAGATCTCAGTTAAATCCATAATTCTTTTGCTCACCATGCCACCCCAGTTTAGACCTGGCCATATGCAAATCAGTCTTGACCCTGTGCCTCAAGGGAACAGTCTAGCCCAAACTGCCAAGCCAGGTCTGCCCTGGAAAGGAAGAAAGCATCCTAGGACTGGTTTCGTGGTTTCACCCCTTATCATATAGGAAGGCATGAATGCAGTGGCACAGTGTGCCCGGGACCCATGTCTGGGTTTACCCAGCACACTTGGGGCGAGAAAGCAAAAGACACAGAACTGATGGGCGGAACGCAGAACAAATCAAAACATTCACCCCCAGTCAAAAGATCTTGGTTAAATCCATCATTCTTTTGCTCACCATCCAACCCCAGTTCAGACCTGGGCATATGCAAATCATTCTTGACACTGTGCCTCGTGAGAACAGTCCAGCCCAAACTGCCAAGCTAGGTCCTCTCTGGGCAGGAAACAAGCATCCTAGATCCGGTTTTGCGGATTCACTCCTCATCAGCCAGGATAGCTTGAATCCAGTGGCACATTGAGCCATAGACCCATGTCTGGGCATACCCAGCGCACTTAGTGCGAGAAAGCAAAAGACCCACAACTGATGGATGGAATGCAGAACAAATCAAAACATTCACCCCCAGCCAAAAGATCTGGGTTCAATCCATCATTCTTTTGCTCACCATGCCACCCCAGTTTAGACCTGGTCATATGCAAATCAGTCTTGACCTTGTGCCTCATGGGAACAGTCCAGCCTGAACTGCCAAGCCAGGTCCTCCCTGGACAGGAAACAAGCATCCTAGGACAGGTTTTGGGGTTTTACCCCTCATTAGACAGGATAGCTTCAATCCAGTGGCACAGTGAGCCCGGGTCCCAAGTCTGGGCATACGTGGCGCACTTAGGGCAAGAAAGCGAAAGATACACAACTGATGGACGGAATGCAGAACAAATCAAAACATTCACCCCCAGTCAAAAGATCTCAGTTAAATCCATCATTCTTTTGCTCACCATGCCACCCCAGTTTAGACCTGGCCATATGCAAATCAGTCTTGACCATGTGCCTCAAGGGAACAGTCTAGCCCAAACTGCCAAGCCAGGTCTGCCCTGGAAAGGAAGCAAGCATCCTAGGACTGGTTTTGGGGTTTCACCCCTTATCATATAGGAAGGCATGAATCCAGTGGCACAGTGTGCCCGGGACCCATGTCTGGGTTTACCCAGCACACTTGGGGCGAGAAAGCAAAAGATACACAACTGATGGACGGAATGCAGAACAAATCAAAACATTTACCCCAGTCAAAAGATCTGGGTTAAATCCATCATTCTTTTGCTCACCATGCCACTCCAGTTTGGACCTGGCCATATGCAAATCAGTCTTGTCCCTGTGCCTCATGGCAACAGTCCAGCCTGAACTGCCAAGCCAGGTCCTCCCTGGACAGGAAACAAGCATCCTAGGAATGGTTTTGGGGTTTCAACATCATCAGCCAGGATAGCTTGAATTCAGTGGCACAGTGAGCCCGGGACCCACGTCTGGGCATATCCGGCGCACTTAGGGCGAGAAAGCAAAAGACACACAACTGATGGACGAAATGCAGAACAAATAAAAACATTCACCCCCAGTCAAAAGATCTGGTTTAAATCCATCATTCTTTTGCTCACCATGCCACTCCAGATTAGACCTGGCCATATGCAAATCAGTCTTGACCCTGTGCCTCATGTGCCTCATTCTGAACTGCCAAGCCAGGTCCTCCCTGGACAGGAAACAAGCATCCTAGGACCGGTTTTGGGGTTTCACCCCTCATCAGACAGGATAGCTTGAATCCAGTGGCACAGTGAACCCGGGACCCACGTCTGGCACACCTGGCGCACTTAGGGCGAGAAAGCGAAATACACACAACTGATGTACGGATGCAGAACAAATCAAAACATATACCCCCAGTCAAAAGACCTGGGTTAAATCCATCATTCTTTTGTGCACCATGCCACCCCAGTTTAGACCTGGCCATATGCAAATCAGTCTTGACCCTGTGCCTCATGGGAACAGTCCAGCTTGAACTGCCAAGGCAGCTCCTCCCTGGACAGGAAACAAGCATCCTAGGACCGAATTCAGGGTTTCACCGTCATCAGCCAGGATAGATTGAATCCAGTGGCACAGTGAGCCCGGGACCCACGTCTGGGTATAACCAGCGCACTTAGAGCAAGAAAGCAAAAGACAAACAACTAATGGACGAAATGCATAACAAATAAAAAACATTCACCCCCAGTGAAAAGATCTGAGTGAAATTCATCATTCTTTTACTCACCATGCAACCCCAGTTTAGACATGGCCATATGCAAATCAGTCCTGATCCTATTGCTAATGGGAACAGTCCAGCCCGAACTGCCAAGCCAGGTCCTCCCTACACAGAAAACAAGCATCCTAAGACCGGTTCAGGGTTTCACCGCTCATCAGCCAGGATAGCTTGAATCCAGTGGCACAGTGAGCCCAGGACTCACGTCTGGGCATACCCGGCGCACTTGGGGCGAGAAAGCAAAAGAAACACAACTGATGGACAGAATGCAGAACAAATCAAAACAGTCACTCCTAGTCAAAGGTTCTGGGTTAAATCCACCATTCTTTTGCTCACCATGCCACCCCAGTTTAGAGCTGGCCATATGCAAATCAGTTTTGACCCTGTGCCTCATGGGAACAGTCCAGCCTGAACTGCCCCTGCTGCCGCACAGCTCCACCTGCGTGCCAGGGCCTCCCTCGCTGCCACTGCTCCGCCTGTTCCAGAAGCCTGTTCCTGCCGCTGCTCCCCTGTGGCCCTGCCCCTCGCCACCTCGCTCCCGCCTCCCAGCTGCTCCTAAATAACCCTACCTGCCTTAAATGGTGGCCCATGCGCGGGCGCACCAGAGGCAAGCCCGTCTGTGCCTGTACGCGCCTGGACCGCGCCCAGTGCCAGAAACCCTGGAACCCTGACACACCACGATGCCAGACTCCAGTACGACGCCAGCACTCTCCCCGCACTCGACGCCGGCCGTGACAACCGCTGCTTCCAGGCTGCCCAGAAGCGCACCCACGGACCTTTCTCCTGGCGCACCTGCAACTTCACCTGCAACAGAACCTCCAAGCCTCCAAGGAACGGACCCAACCACCTTCGCTGCATCCTCCTCAATACCCGCTCCGCATGCAAACACCCCGTCGAGCTCTGGGACCTGCTCGACACTTCTGCACCAGATGTTGCCTTCCTGACAGAGACCCGGTGGAACAACTCCTCGGCGCCCGACACCGCCATAGCCATCCCGGACGGCTACAAGATCACCCGCAGGGACCACGCCAATGGAACTGGAGGAGGTCTAGCCATCATCCACAAGTCCACCCTCCAGTGCTACACCCAAGCAGACAACACCCTCAACACCGCCGAACACCTGCACTTCTGGATCCATATCGACCCCAAGACCACTCTCAGAGGAACACTCGTCTACAGACCCCCCCGGACCCCGAGCTCAGTTCTGCGACTCCATCGCCGACCTCACCAGCACCTACGCACTCGCCTCCATGGACTACAACCTCCACGGGGACCTGAACTTCTACCTCGAGAACAACAACAACGCCAGCTCCGCCACTCTCATCGACAACCTCACCAACCTCTGCCTCAGACAACTCGTCACCGCACCCATCCATGCCACCGGCCACACGCTTGACTCCGTTGTCGCCACAAGCACCCACGTCGCCTTCAACCACACCACCGAACTCCACTGGACCGACCACCACTGCATCCATTTCACCTTCCAGAAACCTACCCCGCACCACTGCACCCAACAGCTGCCCCACCGCTGCTGGAGCAAAGTCACCGAAGACCAACTGACCTCCACCCTCGCCCAGACCCCCCCACCAACCCCACCGACCCAGACGCCGCTGCGAGCAACCTCAGACAGTGGATCGACGACTTCACCAACACCCTCGCCCCACTCAAGAAACCCCCCAACAACTACACCAGCAAGAAAGCCACATGGTTCACCGAGGAGCTCCACACCTCCAAACGCACATGCCAGAAACTGGAGAAGAAATGGCTTCATGAACGCACACCGGACAGCCACGCAGCCCACGAGGACTCCATCCGCAGACATCACCACCTCATAAGAACAGCCAAAAGATACTCCTTCAAAGCTCGCCTGGACAACAACGCACACGACAGCAAAGAGCTATTCAACATGGTCACGGAACTCTCCAACCCCAGCACCAACACCAACGACATCCCGCCCTCACAAGATCTGTGCGAATCACTGGCCACCTTCTTCCACCGCAAGATAGCCGACATCCCCGACAGCTTCAACACCACGACGACCCCGACAACGCCAGGCTCCAACACCCCCTCGAACACCACCAGCACCAACCACCTGACCTTCTGGTCCAATGTAAACGATAATGAGACGTGCACAGCCATGAACTCCATCCACTCAGGATCACCCTCGAACCCCTGCCCATACCACATATTCAACAAAGCGGATGCAACCATCGCACCCCAACTCAGGAAGGTCATCAACATCTCCTTCGAAACAGCAACATTCTCGGAAAGCTGGAAGCACGGCGAAATCAACGCCCTCCTGAAGAAACCCAAGGTGGACCCCAAGGACCTCAAGAACTTCCGGCCCATCTCCCTGTTCCCCTTCCCGGCGAAGGTCATCGAGAAAACCGCCAACATGCAACTGACCCGCCACCTCGAGGACCACAACATCCTAGACCTGTCTCAGTGCGGATTCAGACGAAACCACAGCACCGAGACAGCCCTCATCGTGGCCACAGACGACATCAGGCGCCAACTCGACAACGGCGAGACATCAGCACTCAGCCTCCTGGACCTGTCAGCCGCCTTCGACACGGTCTGCCACCACACACTAAAGACACACCTTCATGAAGCCGGAATCCGAGAAAAGGCCCTGGGATGGACCACGTCCTTCCTCTCAGGCAGAATCCAGAGAGTCCACCTCCCACCCTTCCGATCTGAAGCCACCGACACCATCTGCGGCGTACCCCAGGGCTCATCCCTCAGCTCAACCCTGTTCAACATCTACATGGCCCCCCTCGCACAAGTGGCCCGCCAGCACAACCTCAACATCATCTCCTACGCTGAAGACACTCAGCTCTTCCTCTCTCTCACCAAGGACCCACACACCACCAAAACCAACCTCCACGATGGAATGAAGGCCGTCGCCGAGTGGACGAGGAGCAGCCATCTGAAACTGAACTCGGACAAGACAGAGGTCCTCATCCTCGGCCCGACCCCCTCTGCCTGGGATGACTCCTGGTGGCCGACCACACTGGGAACAGCACCGACACCCACAGACAACGCATGCAACCTAGAATTCATCCTCGACTCCTCCCTCTCAATGTCGAAGCAGGCCAACGCCATCTCCTCTGCCTGCTACAACACCCTCCGCATGATCCGCAGGATCTACAAATGGATCCCGACCTAAACAAGAAGAACGGTGACTCAAGCCCTCGTCAACAGCAGACTGGACTACGGCAACGCACTCTATGCAGGAATCCCTGCCAAAGCTTGAATCCCGTGGCACAGTGAGCCCTGGACCCACGTCTGGGCATACCCGGAGCACTTAGGGCAAGAAAGCAAAAGACACACAACTGATGGACGGAATGCAGAACAAATCAAAACATTCACCCCCAGTCAAAAGATCAGGGTTAAGTCCATCATTATTTTGCTCACCATACCACCCCAGTTTAGACCTAGCCATATCCAAATTAGTCTCGACCCTGTGCCTCATGGGAACAGTTCAGCCCGAACTGCCTAGCCATGTCCTCCCTGGACAGGAAACAAGCATCCTAGGACTGGTATCGGAGTTTCATCCCTCATCAGTTGGGATAGCTTGAAACCAGTGGCACAGTGAGCCCGGGACACACGTCTGGGCATACCCAGCTTACATAGGGTGAGAGAGCAAAAGACACACAATTGATAGACTGAATGCAGAACAAATCAAAACATTCACCTGTAGTCAAAAGATCTGGGTTAAATCCATCATTCTTTTGCTCACCATGCCACCCCAGTTTAGACCTGGCCATATGCAAATCAGTCTTGGCCCTGTACTTCATGGGAACAGTCCAGCGCGAACTCCCATGCCAGGTCCTCACTGGATAGGAAACAAGCATCCTAGAACTAGTTTCACCCCTCATCAGCCAGGATAGCTTGAATACAGAGGCACAGTGAGCCCGGGAACCACGTTTGGGCAGACCCGGCGTATTTAGGGCAAGAAAGCAAAAGACACACAACTGATGGACTGAATGCAGAACAAATCAAAACATCACCCCCAGTCAAAAGATCTAGATAAAATCAATCATTCTTTTGCTCACCATGTCACGCCAGTTTAGACCTGGCCATATGCAAATCAGTCTTGACCCTGTGCCTCATGGGAACAGTCCAGCCCGAACTGCCAAGCCAGGTCCTCCCTGGACAGGAAACAAGCATCCTAAAACTGTTTTTGGGGTTACACCCCTCATCAGCCAGGATAGCTTGACTTCAGTGGCACAGTGAGCACTGGACCCACGTCTGAGCATACCCAGCGCACTTTGGGCGAGAAAGCAAAAGACACACAACTGATGGACGGAATGCAGAACAAATCAAAACATTCACCCCCAGTCAAAAGATCTGGGTTAAATCTATCATTCTTTTGCTCACCATGCCACCCTAGTTTAGACCTGGTCATATGCAAATCAGTCTTGACCCTGTGCCTCATGGGAACAGTCCAGCCCGAACTGCCAAGCTAGGTCTTCCCTGGACAGGAAACAAGCATCCTAGGACCGGTTTCAACCCCCATCCGGAGCCAGGATAGCTTGAATCCAGTGGCACAGTGAGCCCAAAACCGGTCCTAGGATGCTTGTTTCCAGTCAGGGAGGACCTGGCCTGGCAGTTCGGGCTGGACTGTTCCCATTGGGCGCAGGGTCAAGACTGATTTGCATATGGCTGGGTCCATCTGGAATGGCATGGTGAGCAAACAAATTATGGATTTAGGCCCAGATCTCTGTACTGGGGTGAATGTATGACATTGTTCTGCATTCTGTCCATCAATTGTTCTTTTTGCATCAATACCTATGTAGGCACGCCCCAGACATTGTTTTACTGCAGGAAACACACCTTAAGGGATATACTTGCAAAGCACCAGATAAATACAGCTATAAGCTTCTTGCACATGCAGGACACGTGTCAGGTATTTGAGGGGTAGGGGTATTAATTCAGACTGCACTCCCATTTGTATTAAAGCAGATTTGGCACAATCAGATGGGCTGGTACATGGCTTTGACTGGCAGTTGGGAGGGCAGGGTCCTAAATATATGCTCAGTATACGTACCACCTAGGCTGGAGGCAGTCATTCTGCCTCTGCTGAATGCACTGTTACTAGATTTCCCGATAGGTACGTTGATAATGGTGGGGACATGAATGCCATGATGGACCCTGTAAGGGATAGGGTGTCAACTTCAGAGGGTGGACAGGGAGTAGAACTCCTGGGAGCCTTTGAGGAAGCTCTTGGATTAGCAGATCTAGGGAGAGAACACAACCCAGGGGCCAGACAGTATATGTTTTATTCGGAATCACATGGGAGCTGGTCCCGTTTGGATCATCTGATGACGCACTACACTGAAACACATAGGTTTGTGTAAGCAACTCATATGGCAAGGGGGATATCGGCTCATTAGCCAGTGGAGGTACTCTTACAGAGGCTACTAGAGACACTGCATTGCCACCCAGACTTAACCCGTGGCTATTTAGAGACAGACAAGTCAGAGATAAATTGAGGGAACAGATGGAGCAGAACTATTAAGATAATGTTGGCACTGTGGAATCGGCATGTGAACTGTGGGAGGCTTACAAGACAGTCATGTGAGGGTACGTCTGGGCCATAGCTGGGAGAAAAAGGAAGGAGTAGAGACTCCAATATGATAACCTAGAGAAGACATCACTAGTCTTGAGACAAGAGCGGCGGAGACTGGAGTGTTGGGCGCCCATGTTCGACAGCTCATATGGGTTAAACAGCAGGGAATTAAAACTATAGCAGAAGAGTTAGACAGGGCATAGGCCAGGGCGACCCTGAGAAGATTATATGATGTTGGTGAGAAGGCTAATAAGTTGCTGGCATGGTTGGATAAGAGAGATAGAGAAAGAAACTGGGTGCTGCAGGACCGGACACCCAAGGGACAATTAGTTGGACAGGAGAAGAAATAGCTGCAACATTCGCAGATCACTACAGACAACTATATATGTCCATTTCTAGTAGAACGGGATCAGACTGTGTCGAGCTCCTTAGGGATGATTCAGTGGGTGCAGTTCCTATATTCGAATCTGCTCGCTAGAGTGAGAGTTAATGGGGTGGTCTCAAGGCCAGTAGTGCTATATAAGGGCAAGAGGCAGGGATGCCCCATCTCCCCAATACTATTTATTGTGGCATTGGAACCATTAGTGGCATGGGTCAGAGCTGACCCATTAATACGAGGATTTGTGGGAGGCAGTGGATGGGAAGAGAAAATATTGCTCTATGCCGATGACATATTGCTGTATGCTTTTAATCAAGATATGGGGAGACAGAGGTCAGGAAACAGAGGACTCTGCCTTCTATGTGCTCTGTAACAATCAGAAAGAGCCCGTCCATGTTGTTTGGACTATCTTTCCACTCTTTCTTCCAGATAGAAAATAGAGAGGTTTCTTAAAATAACCCTCACCCAGATTTCCCTTGGTGGCATGCTAAATCATAGGGTTCTTCCCGTCCCAATGGGAAACGGGGTGCTGCGGCCAACGAATACGTGGGAGCACTTTTGGTCATATACTATGAAGAGTTGGGAGGTATAAGAGTGGAGGGGTCTTATCTGACGTTAAAAAAGGGGAATTGAAAGGCATAGGTTTATACATACACATAAATGTATACCTTTCAATTCCCCTTTTTTAACCATACCAGCTAGAGGTCTGAATAAAGCATTATTTCCTACTTAGCCAGGTTTCACATTAGTCATCACATTTCCATCTCGTCTACCTCTGTCCTATGGGACAGAGGTAGCCCACGAATAGCCCTGCATAAATTGCAGAGGGGGATGTTTGAAGGCAGATTGGAGATCCCTGACATTAGGAAATACTAAAGGCTGGCCCAACTGGTGACAATTAATGCATAGGTGTTCATGGAGCGGAATGAACCAGCCTACAGAGATGATCAATACTCAATGGGACAGAGGTGATATCCAGAGACACTATCAGCGGCGGGTTGAACAACAGTTCCCAACGCCCACGCAAACAGCAGTACGTATATGGAGGGAGACAACAAAATTCCTGGGCTGGGAAGGGAAATTAACGGGAAGAACTCCATTATGGGATAGTGACCTACTTCAGGAGGTGGGTGACTGCAAGGTTTTCGGGCATGGGAGGTGCTGGGGATTGACTACCTGGGGGACGTGTGGAGGGGGCATAAGATGATAGACTTTGAAGAATTGAAGAAAGAATAGCAGATGACTGACTCCGAACAGTTCAGATACATTCAACTAAACATGCACTTCGATGCCACATCACTGAAGGGGAACAGTTGGAAGAATGCACTCAACTGTAAGATAGGATCCTACTAGATCCTATGATTGACAAGGCCAGGTCCTTGGTGTAGAAGAAAATAATGAGTAATATGCCTGATTCATTGAGGGTTCTACGAGAAATGTGGGGACTGAGATGGGGATGCTAGAGGACAACGACTGGATGAAGGCGATACAGAGCACTAGGGAGGTTGCAGTTTGGGCATGGTTTTATCTTATACAATTATGTATCCTACACAGGTTGTATACCTCAAGGGCACTTCTGCTGCGAATAGGCCGCATCGACACTGACCAATGCGCAAAACGGTGCAGTGAGGTGTGAACCATTTTCCACATACTATGGACATGCCCCCAAATTCAGCAGTATTGGAGAGAGGTAATGCTCCTGAATTCAGCTTTATTGGAGAAAGGTAACACAGGTAATGTCCAAAGTGGTGGTACAGGAGGTCTCACTGGAGGCTAGATGGCACATTCTGTGTGTGATGGATGAAAACAGAGTGCCCAAGTATTCTAGGATATGGCTTATGCTAGCAGATATAGTGGCCAAAAGAAATGTAGCAAGGACATGGGGGCACACCACTCTCTGGGAGTTGCAAAGTGGATGGAGTATACTGGTGCTGTGCAGCAGAGAAAGTGGGGTTCCAAAGCAGGGGGTGCCTGAGGAAATGGGGCAAGATCTGGGGCAACTGGGATGAATATAGAGGCTTTTGAAGTCAGTGCAGCCAGCGACAATGGGCTGGGGGGATGGGTCTCCAAGGCCTCCAGATGCAAGAGATGGTCATTTATGATCAAAGGTCAATTGTATTCAATTGGTAAACAACACTGTATATGAGGAAAGTCCTGCCCACCCTCATGGAAAATGAATGAAAATACCGTATCGGTAATTGTACTGCCAAGTTTTTGTATAATAAAAAGATTTTTTTTTTTTTTAAAACATTTTGTGGAGACAACAAAATTATTGATAACAAAACAATCTGGTTTTGCAAGCGGGGCACCTGAGTTTTTGCTACGGGCTAAGCGGCCATCTATGGAAACCTACCAAACCCAAATATTTCAGAAAACAAGACACCCGGGGGAGCCCAGGGAGGTGTGACCTGCCTGGACTCCCCACGACAGGGAAGGACCAAAACCGTGTAGAGATTGGGGGGGATATCACAGCGTGTTGATAAGCGGATTTTGTTTTTAATACGTTTTAAGGCTGACTCTGCTTTGGGCACCCACACAAGTGAGGTACCATTTTTATAGGGACACCAAGGGTGACGCTGGGTGGTAGAAAAGTTGTGCAGGCGCAGTGATCCCACACAGAAATGTGAGGAAATGTGGGGGGTTTTGCCAAATTTGAGGTTTGCGGAGGATTCTGGGTAAGAAAACATTGGGGGATCCACGCAAGCCACACCTCCAGCCAAGCAACAGTCCACACACACTGCCAGCCAAGTGCCAGTCCACGCACATGTCATGATCCTCTAGGCTATACACTCTACTCCTGTCAAGATATGGGTGCCCTTTTGCTTGACCAATGGTTTACTGATTCCAGGAACATCGCCACTGATGCCATTTATTTCTGCATTAACGACTATAACCATGTCCTACAACTGGATGTTGTCACCACTGTAGTCAAAACTGAACTGCATTAGTTTGGTGTCAACTCTCGGATAAGGCTATGATGTTATTATTTGGTTATCCATGTGTTTATTTCTTATGAGCATTTTTTCCCTTTTTATTTAAACAAAAGTGCCTTGCTGAACGTTATTTTTATTTTTGGTGAAACGCTCCACTTGTTCGCTATTTAAAGCGACCGTGCCCAGACACACCCAGCAGATTATTCCGGCATCTTTCCTGAGCTGTTCTCTGCTTGCGTCTCCTTCACGGAGTTTGTTTTACAGTAAGATCTTCCCGATTTTATTGCTTGCAGCTGTCATCGTCAGGTAAGGAACGTTGATTCCTTTCAGTATTGGCAGCATTTCTTGGGAGTTTAACTTTGACCTTGATCTCGAATGAGTATGAGTTTTCAGCTCTCATTTAGTCTTTGGATATTTATAAAATGAAAAGAACATTATGAAGCGCAGTCTTGCATGTGCGTGTTTTATCTAATTAGCCCATTAAGCATTACGGAGCGCATTTTCATTTACAAACTCATTTCTGTGGAACTATTGTATCAAGAACTTTTGATTTAAGCATTTTTGAAGAATAACAGACATTTGATATTCATTAAGACTATTGCGCTTTGCAATTTAATGTGTGTTGGTTTATTTTGACCAAATAGCGTGCCCCTTAATTGGGTGACGTCCCCTAGTCACAACATCATCCCTCAGAGGGTTGTTAGGTTCCAAATATCAAAGCTCCAAAAACAACGATGTAAATTCTATAATCCATATATCTTTTATTTTTTATTCCATTAGGTGTAACCCTGTATTCATGGTTCTTAGTTCTTCAAAAGAAAGATAATGTAACATCCATTCCTTTATTCCCAGAGCATTGTCCAATGCATTTCGGCTACGTGGTAGCCTTCATCAGGGACTGGGTTCTACAAATAGAACAGGTTTATCGAACATGAGGATACATAGGAAATTATATCTCTATCAACAAGATAATAACACATTACTCAAAATGGTGTCCATCATTCAATCAGTGTCCGTGATGTCGGTGTACATGAAGTGAAGTCAACATAAGAAGTGCAGGTAAAGGTCTGCCGAAAATATATAAGTGAGGAAAGTGGGATCCTAGAAGATTGTGTATTTCATTTACTTTAGTGCCTAACACACAATGTACTCTTATTACAATGCACAGTGTGCAAGGTCAACGATTTACCAAGAGGCTAATCGATAAGGTGTCCGACTTGTGTGGTGATAATAGGCAAGTTGGCAGAAATAGTTACTGTGACAGATAACGGTGTGCCATATCGAGTGAATTTAAACGAAAAAGACGAAAAACAATGGGCTCTGTAATGACAGGCTGTGCGCGTGTCATGAGGCGATCGAATGTGCTAAAAGCCTCCTGAAAGTGACTATGTTTTCATACTGGTAACGTAAATCAAAGCGTATATGCTTTAAGAGGTATCTACTTACTCGAGGAAAAACTCTTCAATGTGCTAGCATCGGATGTCGGAAAAAGTGTCACCGCGCTCTGCTCCCCGAGGTTTGTGATAACAAAACGCCGTAGCGTGATGTTAATATACTAACATGAAAATAGGACTGACGTGCCACCAGTCTAACGGCGGCCATCTTAAAGTGTGTTAGCGTGTTAAAAAACATAAAACTAGGGGAGAAAATGGAGGAGAGAATGTGAAACTTAAAAAAAGTGATCGGTCCTGATAACATTTTCAAATATTTCAACATTGATATTAGTAGTGACAATTTTGTGAAACTTAAAAAAAGTGATCGGTCCTGATAACATTTTCAAATATTTCAACATTGATATTAGTAGTGACAATGGTGTATATAAAAAGGGCACCAAGAAGAGTTAGCATGCAAGTACATAAGCATGATAAGAACAATAAAGTAAAGTATTGAAAATGAAAAAAATGAAAACATTGAAAAATTGTCAAGAAAAAACAAAGTCTATATAAATAACAACTATATTCAACCCGGTCATTCATTCCGGTTGGTTTCAAGGTTTCTAATTTATAAATCCAAAAGTTCTCATGTTGTAGCAGGCATTTATTATTGCCCAGACCTTCTTTCTTGGCCACAATTTCTAAGATGGTATATCTCAATTGACTTATATTATGTGTGGCTTCACGAAAATGAGTGGCTACTGTGGATTTGAATGATTTATTGCGAATGTTTGATTTATGTTCATTGAGTCTTATCTTAATTTTTCTCTCAGTCTTTCCTACGTACCCTTGACCGCAGGGACATTTCAATAAATAAATGACATTTGACTATTATCACCACACAAGTCGGACACCTTATCGATTGACGTGTTACACGTGGCTGTTACTCGTAATTTGATCTTACATCCCTTACTGGGGTGTGTGACAAAATTCCCTCTGATAACACTATTGCAGTGACTGCAATTGTAACAGGGCAATGTTCCCTGAAATGCTTCAACGGATGTGAGTTCCTTCGGTTTAAGTAGACTTCCCAGGTTCCTTGCCCTCTGGTAAGCAAATAAAGGCATCTCACTGAAAATGTTATTAAATTCCGATTCTTGTGACAGTATCACCCAATGTCTCTTAATGATATTTTTGAACGCTTTACTCTTGGTGGAGTATTTAGACACAACCACTACTCTTGTGGTTTCCTTCTTGGTGATCTTCTTTAAGAGTTCTTTTCTATTCCTTTGTGCACATCGTGTCTTAGCTTCTTCTAAAATTTGTTGGGGATATCCCCTGGCTCTGAATCTATTCTCCATTTCGTTGATTCTGAGCTCAGCTTTTTCAGGTACCGATACTATCCTTTTCACTCTTATCAATTGTGAATACGGGATATGCTTCTTCAGGGAGTCTTGATGAAAACTGTTATGGTGTAACAGGTTATTGCGGTCCGTTGGTTTACGGTAGATATCAGTTTGAAAGGAGGACCCCGTCCTGTGAACCTCCACATCCAAAAAAGTAATTTTCTTGTTGGTTTATTTTACCATAATTTGGCTTCATTATGAGACTAATGATGAATATTGGAATAAAGGTTTTTTTTCCTTTTGAGAAGTCGGACAATGGAGAATCGACTAGTTCGATCTTCTACATCATGAACATACTAAAGAACTTTTAGTTGATCTTTTGAATAGAAAGATATGCAGAACAAATCAACCTGTATCCAGGGCTTAATTTGAGCCGGAGCTTGCCGGTGCTTAGCACCGGCACCTAATTATCAGGGCCGGGTCTACAGTCCTGCTCATTAAGTGCACCATCAGTAATTGATAATGAGTCATGGCACTGGCACAGAGAGCGTGTGCTGTGCTGCGCCTGCTGTAGTACCATTAGTGCTTCTGCTGTAACTTGCTTAGTTTAAGTTCTGTTGTACTGGTAAAACACTTACTTGCGGCTTAAATGGTGACGACGTGATGTCACGTGATTGACTCAGATTCTCTCATCTCCTCACTTTCACTTCTCCGGCCGCGGATCAGTGTTGCTGGCCCACTCGGCTCAGTGGGCGGGACACTGATTTGGGCAGGGCGCCTTTGCCGGTCTTCTTCTGCGGGGGTTGGGGCTGTGCGCGGCAGAGGCAGCAACGCATGCGCAGATTTGAATGCGCGCATTCGCTGCTTTCATTTTGCCATGGCATGCCCGCCCCAGCATACCTGTACGCCCTCACCTCACCGACCACCGAGTATCCACTGGTGGTTGATGAACTACTTCAATGCTGCCCTTCAAAGTAGCGGAAGTCGGGACCTGGTATGTTACTGTTTTTTTACATTGAGAAACAATTCCACTAGATTTCCTGCCGGTTTCACCCCGACTGCAGGTAAAGCAAGCCTGGCTCTTCTTCATGTTTTACAATTCATACTTCTTGAAGCCGGTTGCATCACCGTGAGCCTGGAGACATTAAAACTGTGATCTGATTCAATCAGCTCCCTTCACCCAACGCTGCTTTGCTACACTGAGTTTGCCCTATTTGTATTCAGACGTGTGACCGTCGGCACACTGGGTGGGCTCTCAACCGACTGAGCTGTATTGTGTATTAAGGCAGCATGATATTCAAAGTCTTTCCTTTGAGACCCTGATATTGGATGTGTCACCAGGGTCTGAATGTGAAAATTGTTCTCACCCACCTTGCCTCCAAACCCGTTAGGTGAAATAGGAGTTTACCAATCTGTGGGGAAAAAACACAGAAACTGCTTCGCTTAGCCAGAAGTGGGCATTCTGAATCGGGCAGGTCAGGCATGGATCTGTCCTGAAATAGTAATAATAGCTCGTTTTCTTGAGTGGTGCTTGCTGTGGCAATTTGCACTTTTGCAGAACTGTATACAATTAAAAAGTAATATATCCCACCACACAATGAACTCATAGGGACAAAACGCTGAGTCAAACAGGGGTGCTGGCAAGGAACATGTTGAGCCCAGATCACCGCAGCGAGTACATTAACCGCTGAACTAACGTACGCATGACGCAAGTCTTTCATTTATTTATTTTAGATCTTCCATACATTCGTTTAGTTGAAGTATTTCATATAGCGCAGACTTGGGACCACAAAACAACAGAGTGCCTTAAACGCAGCATTTTATTGCAGCCGGAGAATCTCCAACACGAAAATCAACAGGTAAAGAGTGGTGTGCGAGGCCTATAAATACAGCTGCACAGGTGAGGCAGGGCCTGGCAGGCTGCAGGCACAGTGACGGTGATTACTGTTTTTTTTATTATTATGTTTATTGGTCTGGTCATGATGGCCTGGGGTAGGCGGCGTAGGTCGGCGGCCAAATCGTGATTTAAAAAATATAGCTGCGCAGATGAAGCATGCAGGAGCAGCAGGACACACCAAAGGCTCCAGAGGTGCAGTGATTATATTGCGTATCATCGGGGCCTGACACTAGATGCACACGCAACCAGGGAGCCACTGCTCTCTTGAGGCACTGGGCACTAAAGACCTACTGCCCATTCCACTACTGGCCTCTCTGTCGAGAATTCACCTCCAAGGGGTGAGAGGGATGCCAACTAGGGATCTCTCTGAGGCGCATGGCAGTAGACAAGCAAGTAACATTCTCTTTGCCCATCCAATCAATGGCCTCCCGGGCTAGGGCACTTCTAAAGAAGGGTTTAGCCTACACGCTCGTTCAGCTCTGGACGCTCTTGTGCATACAACTCAGAACATTTCTACTGCGAGGCGAACATCTCCCAGCTGGAAACAAACACGCTACTCTCACAAGCCCCCTTCTTTCCCTGACCCTCACGCACCCTAAAACCTCACACCACCATAGCCTTCTGCTCATGAACACCCTTTAATGCAGGCTTTCGTGCAGCCGGCATCATCAGCAGATTGTAAAATGTCCATTTATTGATGCTAAAGAAGAAAGCTTCTAGAATGTTTTAGGGGAGCTTTGGAAGCCTCTGTCTATGTGCAGGTTTTCATAGCATGACACATTGATGTATGTTAACTGAAGACAAGACAGGTGTGACATCGAATGTCAATGACGTCATGTCTAAGTGATAGTGTGTTACCGAAAGAAGTGAGTGAGACCTGTTATCTACCTAAAGGCCTGTCCATCAGTTGTGGTCTCACATTACTGAACTACTGCAAGGGGTTTATTGGGGTACACTCAGGGTTACTCTCCCAGGGCCTAGGGGGACAGCGGGTACCCTCTGCACAAGGTGGATTGTAAATTACTGAATAAATAAGTGGGCTTTGTGAGCTAAAAACGGTCTTCCTTTAAAGATAGTAGCCCCCCCCCCCTACCAGCCTGGTGGCAGGCTTCATCATAGGATCCTCCTCCCACCTCTTGGGGGTGGGCTACAGCCCTGCTAGGCATGGGGGCTCCAGAAATGTCCATGTGTGGTGTGGTGTGGTGTGGTGGAGTCCTATATCAAACAAGGCCTTGTGGCGTGGGGGAAATATTTGGAAAAAGTGGATAAAATAACCTTGCAGTGCTATGTACAGAGACGCAGAACGACTAAAAAGACCTCTCTGGTGCCCTAATAAACTCTACTCCTGTCCCCTGATGGGCTTAATTAAAAGTGCAGAGGAATGATTCAACCCTTTGGTCAGATGGGCATGTTTCAGCCCACTGTAATGCAACTCCACAGGATGCGTACATAACCTACCCCCTGGTGTTATCCGAAGTGACGAGCGATTCTCTGGGTAGATATGTGGTGGTAGAGGTACCCTTTTGAAGGTTGCCCAATCCATCCCCTCAGAACGTATATTCGTCCCCCTCCAGCTAGAACGAAGTGTGAGATGTGATACTAAAATTACCCTAGAGAATCACCCTCAAAAGGTGTGACTTTAATGATGTGCTGAATCCAGCGGTGGGCTCTACGGGGCCCAGTGGGTCAGGAGGGGGACATTGACAGGTCTGATAAAATGGGTCGTAGGCCTGGTGCATTGTGACGCGTCGAGGACATGGAACCCCCATGACCGGTTTTACACTCACCTGTTGGCAACACACAAGATACGATCCCAAAATAGCCTACCGTTACTCCCTGCTACCGATCTGACTCAATTGTCTGGTTCCCTCATTGTGCCCAGGTGTATCTCTGACAACACCCCACTACACTTTGGCTCTCAGAGTGTGGGACCTAGCCCAGTGTGGAGGCTCAACGTGTGGCACCTCACAGACCGGTGTTTCACACAGGGTCTGGCTCAGGGATTCCAGGATTATTTGATCCTCAACAAACACTCTGTTGCCTCACCTGGTATGATGTGGGAGGCCTGGAAGCCTACTATGATGGGCTGTGCACCACAGTTCACAGTATGTTCACATGGAAGGGTGCAGCCGGGATATGTAAAAGGGTTATTATTATCACCGCCCTGGCTCGGACCCGTTGAAGAGGTGGGTGGAGCTAATATAGTAAGTGGGTGGAGCCAGAAAAAGTGGGTGTGGCCTCCGACAAACATTTGAGCACCTGAACTTCATATTTTACAAATTAAGCACTGCCTGTATCTGATAAATTGCTGCAACAATATGTTTGAGTTTTTTTCTTTACAGGTAATAATTGATTGTAGTACATTTAATATTTGATTCAATAATTGTTGCATGTGTCAGAAATAGAGGCTGAAGAATACCAACTCAACTGCCATCTTACTTCCGTTCCAGATCTCCCTCCCCGCAGTACCCTCCTTAATTTCCTTCCCCTCATCTGACCATCTTGATACTCTGGTGATTTTTGCGTACAGAGTCAAGGCTGCCTGAAGGTGGGCTTCTTGAGGGTACTGCTCCTGAGGAACCTGACCTGACAGAATAATCTGCCCACAAATACATTCCTCCTGAGCAGTATCGCCAAGATGGCCACATTAGACAATTTGTGTAAAATGTTGAGTAACATGCAGAAGGAGTTAACTGCAGCTACGTTGAGTCGGGTATCACAAATACAAAGTCAGCTCCCGGCAAGTCCTATGACTTCTTCCATTTCCAGAGGAACTTCTGCAGGGCCAGCTCCTCATTTCTCTGAAGTATCTGGCAGGAACCGGGTCTGGGTAGTTTTGTAAAGCATACAGAGGCCGGGACAGGGACATCATTTTAAATAACTCTGCCCTACCCAACAGCGAGAGCGGCAGAGTCCTCCAGTCAGCCACAGCACTTTTTAGGCGCTGCAGGGGTGGGGCCAGGTTCCACTTATATCAGAGTTTGGGATCAGCGGTGATAAAGATCCCATGGTAGTGGAAACAGTCCCGCTCAATCTGCATCGGACAGGTTCTGGGTAGTGAGGAAGACTCACCCCCAACACATATATAAGTGACTTGTTCCAGTTAATGGAATAACCCGAACATTTACCGAATGTTGTGAAAATATCCAACACACAGGTTAAAGACTTCTATGGGGAGGTTAGGTAGAGGAACACATCATCAGCATAAAGCGAGATGCGGTCCTCCCAGTCTTTCGACCACTGCATTCTGCGAATTGTCAGATCTGCCCGGATCCAGGCCGCCAGCAGCTCCAGAATAAGGGCAAACAACAGGGGGGACAGTGGGCACCCCTGCCTGGTCCCCCGGTGTAAGCAGAATGGGTCTGAGCGCTTATTATTAACTATCACCTGGGCCATAGGTTCCGTGTAGAGGAGTCTAACCCATGTGATAAAGACAGGCCCAAACCCCATTTTGGCAAGGACTGCCAGCAGATATGGCCACTCTATAATGTCAAAAGCCAGGAAGGCGTCTAATGACACTATCACAGCCGGCTATCTAATGGTTTCAGCCCTCCCCAGCACTCCGTGAACCCTACGCAGATTAAGGACCGTAATGCGGTGGGGCATAAAGACTGGAAACTTTATTGATGTTAACTTCTGTTCTAAGCTGCAAATTCCTACCATCAAAAAGAACAAACCTGAAGCAGTACCTGCAGTTGATGGTACGGTACTAACCTCAGGCATGATTACCCATACCACCGTTACCTTAACCATGATCATTCACTCAGCAGAGCATAAGCATACAGAACGTCTTTGTCTTGATCTGACTGATGCACCACAGTTTGGAGTAATTCTCGGTATGCCCTGGTTAACTCAACATAACCTGACCATAGACTGGGCCAAAAGAAACATTACATTTGATCCCGAGTGGTGTCATCAAGAGTGTCTTTCATCATTAGCACCTCAAACACAGGAAGAACAAATCCAAAAAGAAAAACAAAGTGGAGCACATTTTATAGCCACTGCTGCAGGGCAAGACATTGAGTTGCCTAAGCAATATGCCTCTTTTACAGATTTTTTTGCGATAAGAGTGCAGAAACCTTGCCACCACATCGTGAATACGATATGAAATTGAGCTCCTCCCTGGGGCGAAGATACCTTGCAGTAGCATATACGCTCTTACCGAAATAGAAAATCAACATCTGCGGGATTATGTTATGTTATGTTATTTGTGGCTTTTATAGCGCACGGCTACTCAAAAGAGTGTCCCGGCGCTTTATTAACATCCTGGAGAACAAACACAACACAATAAAGAAAGAAGGGATCGAAGAAAATAAAGTCTATTTATTTGGATAAATACCTGCAAAATGGGTTTATCAGACCATCTAAATCGCCCACAGCCTCTCCTCTTTTCTTCGTACCTAAAGCTAATGGCGAACTTTGCGCTTGTATTGATTATAGAGCACTGAACAACATCACGGTAAAAAACAGGTATCCCCTACCACTTATCCCAGTGCTCCTTGATCAGGTTCGAACAGCTCAAGTATACACCAAATTGGACTTAAGAGGGGCATACCATCTAGTTAGGGTTCGTCCTGGTGATGAATGGAAGACGGCCTTCCATACTCAGTATGGTCTATTAGAATATTGCGTTATGCCATTTGGGTTATGCAATGCCCCAGCGGCTTTTCAATATTTCTTAAATTACATTTTAAGAGAATATTTGGACAGATTCGTCATCGTCTATATTGACAACATCCTTATTTACTCCAACTCACATGCTGAACATGAGCTCCATGTAAAAACCATCTTAACCACGCTAAGGAAACATGGCCTCTATTATAAATTGTCTAAACGTGAATTTCATGTTAACAAAGTAGGATTCCTAGGCTTTATCATCTCCCCTCAAGGAATCATCATGGCAGACCGAAAGGTGCAAGCCATTCAAGATTGGCCCAAACCTCAATCTATTATAGACATACAAAGGTTCTTAGGATTCGCCAATTTTTACCAGCGATGTATCCAAAATGTTTCTGCCAGGGCTACTCCGTTAACGAGATTATTACAAAAGGATCGACCTTTTCAATGGACTCTGGATGCTCAAAAGGCCTTTCAGGATTTAAATAAAGCATTCATGTCAGCCCCAGTACTGATAAATGAATGGTTGGGGGTATTGCACTCTGTTATCCAACTAGACCATTTATACGGTATGTGTGCTGCACTAGATTGGTGCCTGCTGAACTCCTATGAAACAATGAATGTGGCCTGGGATCACTAGATCACCAGGACTCTAGCGCGCACTACTAAATACAAATTTTCAAATTGATACCATTTTTAATGCGTATTCTTTGTTATACAATTTATCACAAGTTGAATGAGAAATATTTGTTTCAATACAATTTATACATGAATGATACACAGTTGCTGTATTTTTTCATACATTTTTTCGTAAATCAATTAGTACAAAACACAGTTATAGATACAACCCAATGCATTTCGGGGTTTGAACCCCTTCGTCAGGGGTCTATAAAGAGGAAAAAAGAAAAGAAACGGACATCTAATTAATCTCGATGCTTAAGGAAAATTATTTTGTGTTATCTAAAATAATGCAAGGTTCTCTTACCTAGATAACTGGTTGTCGAGTAGTTGCATGTACTACAAACTTTTAGAAGTATCTAAATAAATTGAACTGTAGTGTTCTGGGATCTATTGAAACAAGCAGATAGAAGCTGTTTTATGGCCACTTTCAGATGACATCATTAATTTATGTGGATATTACTTTCAAGTTGGATCAAAAAATTACCTGCGAGCCTTTAGTTAGAGTCTCATGGTCTCGCTTAAACTCGACATACTCCCGTTAAGTAGTAAAGAACTCCAGGTGAGCCTTGCGCCTTAGACGTTTTGCATTAATTAGACAGTGAATAAACTCCTCCAGTTTGTTTAAAACTAACAGGCAATATAGTAATAATTTTTTTAAACTCATTATTTTCCAATTTCCTATTATTTACAGATAGGTTTTCTTCTACCGGGAATCAAGGTAATATCATTAAGCACTATGAGATATTTAGTGCTTATTCATGTTTGAATCACGTTACTTACACGCCTATCAATTTATTTAGATACTTCTAAAAGTTTGTAGTACACGCAACTACTCGACAACCAGTTATCTAGGTAAGAGAACCTTGCATTATTTTAGATAACACAAAATAATTTTCCTTAAGCATCGAGATTAATTAGATGTCCGTTTCTTTTCTTTTTTCCTCTTTATAGACCCCTGACGAAGGGGTTCAAACCCCGAAATGCATTGGGTTGTATCTATAACTGTGTTTTGTACTAATTGATTTACGAAAAAATGTATGAAAAAATACAGCAACTGTGTATCATTCGTGTATAAATTGTATTGAAACAAATATTTCTCATTCAACTTGTGATAAATTGTATAACAAAGAATACGCATTAAAAATTGTGTCAATTTGAAAATTTTTATTTAGTAGTGCGCGCTAGAGTCCTGGTGATCTAGTGATCCCAGGCCACATTCATAGCCCCAGTACTGAAACATCCAGATTTGTCAAAACCCTTTACTGTGGAAGCTGATGCTTCCAACACTGCTATAGGGGCCATACTATCACGAAGAGGAGAAGGTACCAATCATCTTCAGATCGACGTGCCAAGGTGCAGAAGTGGTCCGAGGTGTTGTTGGAGACCTCTATAACAACTGGTTGTCCTTGTCTCTGTGGTGTTGGAGGTGGTGTTTGACCGCTGGTGCATTTGAACTGGGCACTGGCCACTGACACTCTTTCTTGTTTGTTGGTCGCGCTTGACCCCCACGATAGCAGCCTCGTCACCCCGGAGTGCCTCTGGACCTCCTTTGAGACGGCGAGCCTGCCATCATGGCCACCGCAAACGGATCCAAACAGACCCACGTGTTAAAGCTGGCAAAATTTGCGCATTCCAAGGCGGATGCCACGGAGGAGAAAGTTGCAGGGCAGGACGCAAGGGAAACAGGCGGAGGACAGAACCCCAACCCTTGTAGATGTTGTGGAAGCCATGCAGGGGCTCCGCTCCATGCTACAACACAAAATGGACACAGTGATGGCCGAGGTCACCCTCATGCATGCCGACCTACGCAAACTGGGGGATAGAGTCAAGGCGACCGAAGACTCAGTGTCAACGCTCCAAATATCCACGAAATCACTAGAAACAACTGTCAATTGGCTCCAGGAGCAAACTTTAGACCCAGAAGCGAAGCTTGAAGATTACGAGTGGCATGCAAGCAGAAACTATGTGCGCATTTTGAGGGTTCCCGAGAGAGCGGAGGGACATGCTACAGACCTCTTTGTAAGGGAATTGATTCAGAAACATCTACGACCTCGGACTCTGTCACAATATTTTTCAGTCGAACGTGTTCATAGAGTACCTGGAGGCCCCTAAAACCGGGCACCCCCGCCCCATGTCCTACCAAGGCGTGAATATTACATTTTCGTGGTAGAGATATTATTCTCCAAACAGCGCGCGCAGCGGCCCCTCACGCACAAGTTCGGAAACTCCATGGTTACGTTTTTTCCAAACTTCACATTGAAAGTGCAGAAGATGCGTAGATCCTTTCTGGAAGTGAAGAGGGCACTCCACAACAAGAACTTGAAATACGCAATGCTTTTTCCTGCCAAGCTGAGGGTGCTGGCGGAGGGGAAGACGTGGTTCTTTCAGAGACTGGCTGGAGGGTTGAAGAGCCCCTGGCGTTCAGAGGCAGAACTCTCCTAGCCGTTTGCAGCAACAAGATAGCCACGAAAGATCCAACCACGCCTGGTGGCTGACCTGCCGACCTTCCATGGACTGCGGAGCGGCATATTATGCTAAAGAAGCGCTGAGAGCTGATCAGTCACAGCGAGGACTGGGTGAATATATTAGGCGAAAGTCTGGACTTATGCTGGTTATACTAAGTATGTATAATTTGTGGGGACAGGGCAGCAGTGACTAGGTTGCGTGGCCTTCCCTCACTTTCTGTGGTTGAAAGTGGGACTATTTAAAGATGTTTTATATGGCAACCAATTGAAATGCTGTGAATTTAGTATCATGTTACATCACAGGCTCGTACAGTTGGGAATAAGGAGGAACCGGGTTCTTTAGCTAGGGAAGTTCTGGCTATGTAGCGTTCCCCTTCACACAGTATACTAGTTTAGGGTACACAGGCACTCTGCAAAATTGGCAGGTGGGCAGTTCTATGTCCACGTTGCACGGAGGCAGGGTTGGGGAGGGATCCATGGTTTTCCAAGGGGTATAGTTCTAGTTTGATTTTGTATTTCTGGTGCAATCTTGCATGCAGTGCTTTTTTTAGTACAGTGTGGTGGAATAGTAATGCAGAAGATCGATTGCCAAGGTTCATGCTCAGAGTGTCTCCAATGTGGTCGAAGGGTGGGGTTGGCACGGTCGATCCTCGATTTGGCTTTCCAACGGCCCCCGTTGGTGGATGTCCCTCTATACAGTGTTTAAATGGGTAACAATCATGAAGAGGCTTTATCGCTGGGCCACTTTAATTTACTCTCTTGGAATGTAAATGGTTTAGGGGATCAAGTTAAACATGGGATAGTCCTGCAATATTTGAAACGGATGTGGCCCTGTTACAAGAAACTCATATACAATGATCCACATACTGTGCTCTTAATAGATGGGGGTACAAACTGGTGGCCCATTCGAGCTACGCAAGAGGGTCCTGAGGAGTGGGTGTTCTAATGCGTAACTCCTTCCCCTTCCAGATTCAAAAGGTCACGCATGATCCAATTGTAAGATTTGTCACCGTTTCGGGCCAATGGGAGGGTAGGTCCCTAAATGTAACATCCCTATATGTGCCACCCAGACTTCACCCCACGACACTAACCGACCTTGGTTCGCACATATTAAACCTGCCTGAGGGTGAACTAATGTTGGGCAGCGATTGTAATGCGGCTCTTAATGGCGACCTTGACCAGCATCCGCCCAGACTTTGAGAAACACCTGGGAAACTGCTGACGGATTTCCTTGGAGCTTTGGGCCTGATAGATGTCTTGAGAGTGTGCAACCCCTCGGCCAAACAATACACTTTTCTGGGGTCCATGGTAGTATGTCCTGAATAGATTTTATCCTTTGTAAAGCCACCAAGCTCCCCAAGTTTGGAGGGCTCTCCTTCCTTCCCGGGGGCATCTCTGATCATTCTCCGCTGGTGGCATATTATGGAGACACGTCACAAAATGGTCCTTAACCCTTGGTATCTCAAGGTGCCGGCTATTAGAGATAATCTCACGGAGACCACTAACTGTTACTTCACCGAGAATGATGGCTCGGTGGATTCAGATGTAGTTTTGTGGGAAGCATACAAAACGGTGGTTCGGGGTTGCGGGTGGCAGCTATAGCGGGATATAGGAAGGAAAAACACAGGCAGCTAGAGGAGATAGAGCACGCAACTACCCTCCTTGAACATGGTCTTGTTACATCAGACACTCCCGACAGCAAACACAAACTGCTCATGAAACAAACCAAATATAGAAACATCGCTGAAGATGCAGCCAGGTCCCAATATCGGGCCACTCAACAACGTGTTTACGACATTGGCGATAAAGGCTAGTAAACTATTAGCCTGGTTAGACACACAGAAAATAGCCAGTAGATGGGTGGCAGAGATTGTATGGCAGGATGGAACGAAGCAGCAGGGCAGGTCTGGGATTGTTGCGGGAGCATTCGCGGTCCACTTTGAGCAGGTGTATACCTCCACTCAGGCCTCCACTCATTTAGATGCAACAGAATTACTAGCTACCCTGAAACTACCCTTTTTTGAGCCCCAGGACGTTAAAGACCTGGACTCTGACTTGACGGTCGAGGAAGTGTCCAAGGCGGTTGGGGCCTTGCAGTCCGGAAAAGCCATGGGCACTAGTGGCCTTCCGATTGAACTTTACAAATCGAATGCTTCCACGACTGCCCCATATGTCATACGAATGTATGAGGAGAGTGTGCACAGGGGTGTTTTGCCCGAAACATAGAGATTGGCCAATATTGTCGTTATACACATAAAGGGTAAACCCCGAGAGCAATGCAGCTCCTACACGCCTATTTCCCTACGAGACATAGAAGTCAAGATACTAGCCAAAATCCTGGCATGCCGTCTCTCCCAGTTTCTCCATAAACTGATCCACCCGGACCAATCCGGCTTTATGCCAACTAGAAACACTACTCTGAACCTTCAACGCCTTTACGCGGTCCTGGGGAGAGCAGTTACAATTCAGGAAGACTCAGTAATTGTGTCTTTGGCACCAAGATGGCATTCAATATGATCGAATGGCCCTTCCTATTTGCCGCACTCGAGAGCTACGAATTTGGAGACAGGTTCTTATCCTGGGTACGACTTCTTTATTCAAAGCCGCTGGCCCGAATCATGGTCGATAGGGAACAATCAACAACGTTTGCATTACAGAAGTGAACGAGGCAGGGATGCCCCTGGTCCCCCTTGCTTTTCGCCTTGGCTCTGTAGCCCCTGGCGATATGGATCAGAGGGGACCCCCTCATCAGAGGCCTCAATTGGTCGGTTGACTGGATGGACAAGATTTGCCTCTATGCTGATGGAAATCTGCTTTATATGGCCAGGCCCCATTTTTCTATTCACCGTGTCCTACATATATTCGCCCCATTCCGGAAATATTCTGGCTATACCATCAACTGGGATAAATCCCTGGTTTATGTTCTGAGCGGAGAACGCCCAGTCCTCCCTACGGGTTACGAGTCCAATATAGTTACAGACGGCTTTGTGTACTTGGGAATATACATTACTGTGAACCCAACAGTATTCTATGACCGCAACCTGGCTTCACCTCTGAGCCGTTTACATGCGGACGTGCAACACTGGAAGACACTACCTCTCACCTTATTGACCAGAGCCACCCTCTGCAAAATGATGGCGCTACCCCGATTCCTCTATGCCCTACAGAATACACCCTATTTGGTCCCACCACAATACTTTAACACACCCTATTTGGTCCCACCACAATACTTTATTGCTATTGAGTCAGAGGTACGCGCCTGGCTTTGGAATAATGGTACCCCTCAAATAGCGTTGGACAAACTCACAAAAAGTTGGTACGATGGTGGCATAGCCCAGCCAGCAATTAAAAGTTATTATTGGGCCTCTCAACTAATAGTTCTCAATCATTGGGTGCATCGACCAGGGACATATCCTGCTTATAGGATGGACAGACACAATATGCTCCCCAGCAATTATCCCAGGGCATTGTATGGAGGGAGGAAGCATGTACCAAAATACACTCCTACCTAAAATCATACAAGTCACCCCATTGCTCGATTCAGGCCAGTTGGGAATGTTATCGACACAACCTGGATTTGACAAATGGGACATGTTAGGCCTCACGAGGGTGGGCAATTTATGGGCGGGAGGCAAGGTGATCTCGTTCAGTGAGCTCAAACGGGATTATAAACTACACAGCGGAGAAACATTTAGATACCTTCAAGACCGCAGTGCATTACAAAGCGCTATACCCAAAGATACAGACCTACCGATCTCCTCGCCCCTAGAGGACAGGTTGCTAGATAATTACCTAAAAAAAAAGCCATTTTGTTTGCATATCGTAAAATACTAAACAACACACAGGACACTCTTGGGAAGTCTCATGCAAAATGGGTGGATGACATTGGGGACAGTAGCGATAAAGATTGGCAGGAGGTTCTGGCATCCCTCTGAGTGGTGGTGATTAGATCCCGTTTTAAATGTATCCAACTTAAATTATTGCATAGAGCCTACTACACCAGCTCGGTACTTGTCAAAATGGGTATCTTGGGCTCCTCAGCCTGTACCAGAGAGTTTGGTCAACCTGTCACCTATCTACACCAGTGGTGGGGTTGCCCGGTTCTTCAGACATACTGGAGAAAGGTCACAGCAGCAATATCATCTGTTTGCCATAAAGCTTTGGAAGTTTCACCCCGCTTATGTCTTCTTAACATTTGGGAGGCCACCGACTTGTCGAGAGCCGAGAGAATTTGGGTCTCCTTATGCTGTATGTGGCGAAGCTGAACATAGCCAGGACTTGGGAAGGAGTGGCTAAGCCACGGTTTAGGGATTGAGAGTCTGATATGGACTGGTGTATGCAAGCGGAGAGTGTCATATATGAAGGCAGAGGCTGCCCACAAAAATGGACGAGAATCTCGGGTCAATGGAATGTGAGCAGGGGGATGATCTGTACACCATTCAGCGACGATCCCCCACTTTTAGCTGACCAGGAGGTAGAGTAATGTGTTGCTTACGATATAATTTACATAACACGTGGCTGGATTGTTAGCCCCATGGACCGTTGCAATAATCGCTGTATTTCTGTAACAAGATTGATGAAAATGATAGAGAATGCAATGCACCACACTTTATTATTCTTTCTTTGTATTGCTTTGATTTTTGTTTCTGTAATAAAAAGATTTATACCAAAACAAAGCTATTGTGCCTGGTGATCTTAATGTATATGCCTTAGCATGATTGCATCTTGATAATTATTTTGCACCTAAGAATGTATGAGTATAACAAGATTTACGTTTTTCCAGAGGAAAAAAGGCAAATCAGAAACTGTGGACCAGCATGTATCTGATCTTAAAAACTCGGCGTTGGATTGTAGATTTGGTATTTTACAGGACGAACTGATCAGGGATCAAGTTGTCATGCATGCCAGTAACCCAGCTATACAAGAGAGGCTTGAGTTAATGGTGATGTATCGTTGGAGAACATCCTTGCCATTGTACGTAAGGCGGAGATTTCTAGCAGATGTGCTAGTGCTCTTAAGCAGGACCATTTTGTCAACGAGGTTGTGAGCAAAAGTGACTGTTCTGCAGATAAAAAAAATCTTTTACACTAGTTAGAAACAATACTAATTTTAAAAGTCTGTCTAAATGTTTTACAGAGTTCCCTTGCCAAAACTCCACCAAAAGGTAACATGATTAAAGAAGGCTAAATGGTTTTCCACAATAAACCTTTCAGCTGCTTATCATCAGATCTCATTGTCACCAGAGTCGATGAAGCTCTCCTCATTCATCCCTCTTTTTGATTGCTTCCAATTTAAGCATATGCCCTTTGGGTTAGCTTCGGCTGCTACTGTTTTTCAGAGTTTAATGTTCTAGCTATTCAGTAAAGAACAAAGTGCCACTTTTTTCAGATTGACATTCTTGTTTTTGGTTCTGATAAAGAAGAGCATGCAGCAAGATTAAATAGAGTTTTAAGTATTTTAGAGAACAAAGGTCTCACTGTGGGACATACTGAGTGCGAATTTGCAGAAAGAAGCGTCACCTACCAGGGTCATGTTATTGATGAGTCTGGCATCAAGCTCAAACCTACCTTGGTGTCTGCAATAGCGGAAGCCCCTAGACCAGGGGTCTTCAAACTGTGGGGCGCGACCCCCAGAGGGGCCGTGGAGCGATGCAAAGGGGGTCGCGCCTTCACAGTGTCACTTCTGCCCTGGCCTCCAGGGCTTCAGGCCCCCTCCTCCCCCATCTTGTGTCTCAGCCCGGACTGCTACAGTGCAGCTCGCGCTCCTGGGGCCTCGGCTGGGTAGTGTCTGGAGTCTTATCTCCGTTTCACAGGTCTTTAACCCCTCCCCTGCTGGTGACGGAACCACTCCGTCATCAGCTGCGGTCGCGCTGTGCTGATGACGGAGCGGTTCCGTCACGGCCCGCTCGGAGCGCCTGCGCGGCGCGGATTCCGCGCCTGCGCTGAGCGTTCCATTGAGCAGGCGGGGCCGTGACGGAACCGCTCTTTCATGAGCACAGCGCAACCGCGGCTTGTGACGGAGCGGCTCCGGCACCAGCATGCGCCCGCCGCGCCCCCTTAGCACTGCGGCGGAATAGCCACCGCAGTGAAGGGGTTAGAGACCATTAGCATATTTACATGCCTTTGTTAACTGATTACCAAAGCTTAGTTGTTTATGGTTCCAGTACCCCCTGGGCCCCCACTCTGCATATTCCTTACATTTGTACATTTACACTTACTGCTGTAGTGTGAGAATGCATTTAATGAAAAGGAATATAAAGTTGGGTTGCCAAAAGAAACATGCCTGCTATGTGTTGTTTAAAGATCCTGCAGAGACCTGCTCGACACTAAATTGAGTTATAAATAAAAAAGTATGTATTAATTAGTTATGTGACTTTTCTGTCTTTATTCTCTTTAATTATCAGTCATGGATCATTGAGGCATCCCTAGAACACAATTAAAAGTGCTTTCTATTTATATTTGCTGTTCTAAGTATTCACAGATAAGTGCAAAAAATACAGCTGTAGGTGACTGCTTATTTCTGGGCCATCAAAATAATGAGCTGGTAACCCTAATCATTAGACTGGAAGTTTGTTGCAGGATCAGCACATTATTTATTTCCTCCACCCTCGAACCCTGATTAATGCCATTATAGCAATAGTTTAACTTATATCTGAAACCCTACGCTTCAAGTTTCTGGGAATGCACCCTGCTTTCAGACTACTCAATTCTCATTCTCGCCTTCACTTTCATGTTCACCCTGCACTCACAATGCACTCACACTGATCACCATGCACTCACACTGATCACCATGCACTCATAGCGATCACCATGCACTCAGAGTGATCACCATGCACTCATTGCGATCATAATGCACTCATAGCGATCACAATGCACTCACACTGATCACAATGCACTCACACTGATCACAATGCACTCACACTGATCACCATGCACTCACAGCGATCACCATGCACTCACACTGATCACCATGCACTCACACTATTCACCAGCTCACCCTGCACTCACTGATCACCTGCACTCACTGATCACCCTGCACTCACTGATCACCCTGCACTCACTGATCACCCTGCACTCACTGATCATCATACACTCACTGATCATCATACACTCACTGATCACCATGCACTCACTGATCACCATGCACTCACTGATCACCATGCACTCACTGATCGCCATGCACTCACACTGATCACCATGCACTCACACTGATCACCATGCACTCACACTGATCACCAAGCACTCACACTGATCACCATGCACTCACACCATTCACCCGCTCACCCTGCACTCACACTGATCACAGTGCACTCACACTGATCACAGTGCACTCACACCATTTACCCGCTCACCCTGCACTCGCAGTGATCCCAATGCACTCACACTGATCACAGTGCACTCACACTGATCGCCATGCACTCACAACATTCACCCACTCACCATGCACTCACACTGATCACCATGCACTCACACCATTCACCCACTCACCCTGCACTCACACTGATCACAGTGCACTCACACTGATCACAATGCACTCACACTGATCACCATGCACTCACAACATTCACCCACTCACACTGCACTCACAGTGATCATAATGTACTCACAGTGATCACAAGGCACTCACAACATTCACCCGCTCACCATGCTCTCACAGTGATCACTCTGCACTAAAAATTTGCTTGCATTGTTCACTCTGAACCTCACCCTGCAGTCACACGACGACACTTCTCACCCTGCACTCATGTGACACTCCACTCACCTGTCCCCACCTTACTGCTCAATCTGTAGCTCACTCAAACAAGGCCATCACTAACCATGCACTAATTCGTCCCACTCTGCACTTACAGCCGAACCCAAATTCATATGGTCACCTCACTCACCCTGCAGTCACTCCTTTTACCCTACTCTCACACTGTTGCATTGCTCACCGTGCAGTCACATGGGCACTCTTGTCACCCACACAGTGCAGAAGGTTAAAGTGCCTGGTACAAAGAAGATGTACCATGCACATCACAGAACTGAGTATGAGTAAACTATGAGTAGCGCTATAAAAAAATGAAATGTTTGTCAGACAGGTGCTATAAAGAGATGAGGTGTATTGTTGGTGAGTGGTAGTGAGGGAATTCATGGAGAAGGTGGAAATACTGTTGCACCGCGTGCGACCAGTGCTTGGACAAGCCCTGGCTGGGAGTGTTAACTCCCCCCCCCGAAGTTCGGGTCTAGTGGATCCCCTGCTTCTGCCTATTATTTACATTTGTAGTGCGCTACTGTTACCAAAAGGTGTCCTGGGGCTAATAACCATCTGCCTGCAATGTGAGAGAGGGATCTGGGGTTGGGAGAGGAGAGAAGAGAGGGATGGAAGGAAGGGGGTGAGAGGAAAGGGGCATGGGTAAACTGCTTAACTCTGCACAAGACCGCCACGGTTTGAATGCACCCTTGCTGCTCCCGGCCATGGCCAGGTGAGCTTCTCATGTGGCAGCGCGTATTCCTGCAGATTGGGAGGCCCTTCACAGAGGTTGACTAGACATCTTTCTGATGTTAATTGCTGTATTTTGGTTATAAACTGGTACTGATGGGGTGAAATCTTTCCTCAGTATTACTGTGTTTAAAAAAATTCTAAATAATAAAGCAATGCTACCCCAAAATACGCAGCATCACAGAACATTATTTACATTTTCTATTCACACAAATTATTCAAGCCTGTCGCATAATTTGGTCCTCACCTTCCTCATAACCTATAGGTTTAGAAATTTTTGTCAGGAGGGGGTCCTTACGTTTGAAAATGTTGACAGGGGGGGTCTCGGCATCCAAAAGTTTGAAGACCTCTGCCCTAGACTAACCAGTAAGGAGGATGTCAGGTCATTCCTGGGGATGGCAGAATTTTGCTCTAAGTATGGTTGGTACGAGCAGGTTGGTACGAGTTCTATTGCTGATTAGGATTCAATTTTTCAACATTCTGTAAGGAAGGATGGCTCCGGGTTGAATAAAGGATTACATTGTTGATAACAACTAGAACAATCCCTTGGTAAAGAGTTGTTCTTTGCAAGTTTTGAGACATCAGTTATGAAATAAGTACTATGGTATTGTTTTGTTGCGTAACTATAGTTGTTGTTTTTATGGTTTTTTTTTTCTTATTTTCGTATAAATTTCATTTTTGGAAAGTAAAGGGGATGTGTTATGTTTTCTTATTACTTAGTTACATGGAATGTTACTAAGCATGATGTTCTTGGGATTTATTCCTATGACATTGTAGAATGTGTATGTTCAAGCGTGTAACTGTTGATGAGCAGTTGGTTGGTGAGCACATTAGGTTATGGATGTGTTTACCTCTGCTCCTCAGCTTCTATAAAGGAACTACAAGTTAGGATTGCAGAGTGTTCCTTTACAACATGAGTCCACACAAAAATGGCTGCTTCCAACACCAAGAAATCAGGTTCATGTTATAATGGTTACTGTAAAGTGCTGCCAAAAACTTGAGCTCAATTAAAAATAAAAAAGATCACTTCTATTTTTCCCGTCAGTGTGCTGACACTATAGATGCTGCTGAGTCGTGTTGCCCAACTGAATATGGCCGCCGCCAGTTCTGTTTTCCCTGTCAGCGCGTTAACGTTATTAATGCTGCTGAATTGTGTTCCTCAATTGAATATGGCCACCGCCGACACTGAGTGCGGTGCGCTGACGTAAGTGTGCTTAGAGTAGAGGGTTGCAGCACTGCATGCCTGGATATTGATCATGCCGTTGCAGGTAAGCGGTTCATGACCAAATATCAATATTCACAGACAGTCTAGCAGCAGGGTTCCTAAATCATGGGAAAAAACGACCTTAGGTTCCTAGCATTCCGAGCGTCAGTAAGGCGGCTATCACAGAATCTCAGCGGTTGAGGTGCTGCATCTGATTCATGTTGTTTCCTCTCCTCGCCAGAGTGAAAGTCAAGGAGTACACAATATTCTTCTTTTCCTACTCCTGGTGTATTTTAAGATTAGAGATAACACTTAATCCAGTTTAGCATAGATCTCCCCCAGCTTCCTCACAGTTCTCAGAACTCAGTTTAATGTATCAAGAATGCTGAGCGCATGCAGAATATTTCTAACAACAAGATACTTTTTTTTAAATGGTTCTCTGCGCACACTTGTTTTTATAACAACATTAACTTAATTTACTCAATGTTCATTTTGTGCTGCTCCATCCGTTGCCCTTGGTCAGGGTGCCAAAAGTATCAATAGGTAATGATCTGGTCAGGAGACCCTTCCCAGGAGAATGTGCGCACTTTTTCAGGGAACTGCTACGGTTCCTTATCTATATTTATAAACATCGTTTACTTCAAAAACGATCATAGATCTTCATATCTGTAATCCGGTGTTTTATTTTCAATGTGTGGACAGGAGTTCACAGAAGAATTTAAATAATCTTGAAAATAAAACACAGATAAATTACAGATATGAAGATTTATGATCGTTTTTTAAGTAAACGATGTTTATAAATATAGATAAGGAACCGTAGCAGCTGCCAGTAATTTATGATCTCTGGAAACTGGTAAAATAATTAGGCAGTCTCCTTAGTTTAGCACGTTAGTTCTGCTGACTCTCCTGCCTGTTCTATATTGGAACTAGGTTATCTTCCACTAGCTGTCATAGTTTCCCAATTCTGACTCTCAACTGAATTATATAATCCAACAGGAGTTTATCATTACTTGGAGACTCTTCCAAACTCTTCTTAGTCATTTACAGCATGTCTCTTGGCTTCCTTCAAACAAAAGCTCAAAAGATGAGTAACACAAACAGGTTTGGACCTGAGATGAGATTGCAGAGATGGCCAAAGGTGGTAGCTTATTCCAGTCTTGACCCTCATAACCAAGCATATTTTTTAGTGAGTTTTATTGAACCATCGCAACTTTCTACCAGGCCATCTGTCTGTAGATGTGGATGATAAGCTGAAGTTTTTACTTGTTGGTTTCCCAATTGTTACCATACTTTGACCGTCATTTTGGATATAAAGCAGGTACCCTGATCCGTTAGTATCACTTTCAGAAACCCAATCTTGAAAAAGATTTCTCCCAAAGAAGAACTGACATGTTTGGTCCAAATTTGCTTCAAGAGTCTGGCCACAGGTTAGCGGGTAACATAATCCACCAATGTGAAGAGATCCATATCACCTTTACTAGATGTTAACAAGAGGCCCTCTAAATCCCTTTCCACCCAGCAAAAGAGACTTTAATTGAAGGCATCCTTTGGAGTAGTACTTTTGGGGGCTCATTAAAATTTGTTGCACTGGCATAAAGTACATTCCTTACAAAATGTCTGTATCCAAGCATAAATACCAGGCAAATCATAATGTCCACATATACTCTCGCCTGTTTTCCCTGCTCCAAAGTGTCCTCTTAACAAATGACTATAGGCCAGGAATAGGACCTGCTGCCTAAAGGGTTCTAGCACTAAGAGTTGAGGTTTCTGATCTTGTCCTCCCACCCGATGCAACAAACTCCCCTTCCATATTGGAGTTTTGTGAACTAAAGGGTGGGTTAAGATTATGATTAGCACAGAGAAACATGAAGGGTCACTATGGGAAGGTTGGGGTGTTTGAATAATGATGATAGTACAGGTGTTAAATCAGAAACACACTTAAGCGATCTATACTGCTGTTTGTTATCGATTGGGATTGCCATGATGTTGTGCCTTTTCTTTATGAAGTGTCACATTATTCGCACAAGATTGTATCAACTTCTGTGTACTGCACAACTGTTCAATAAAAATATAACAATTTAAAAAAAGATTATGATAAGCCATGGCAGGTTGAGTCTTAGGGATGCTGGTAGCTTTAAAGGGCCTTTAGTAGGGATGCAACGGTCTCTTGTCATACTAGACCTGGGACTGTGTTTACTCCCTGAGCCCAAGAATATGCTATGGCCCTTTTAATTGCTTTGGTGAACGTTAAATCATTATGCTCCCTCGGCCACTTTTGGATATGCTCTGGTAATGTTTCCAAAAGCTCATAATTTCATCTTTAGTAGTGTTCTGAGGACACAACTATTTATCAGCCCATTATATCATTTTACAGTTAAGCACTCATGGGGTGTGTTTGTCTCTCTATCAATTCCCAATCATTCCAGGATACATTTTCTAATCTCTGGATAAAGGGTATTCCCAGTTGGGTTGGTAGTTTGCGAAGCAGCTTGTACGTCATCCATGAGTAATGGCCACAGATAGTGTCCCTTTTGCTCATGTAGCCACTTTGTGGCTTGTACAGTTCTCTTATATCAAAATGTATTAAAAAAAAAAAGGAATCAGGTTACTCCCCGGGAGTACATTTCTAAAGTACCACTGAGGGCCTTTTGGTGAAGCCTGACAACTATGTTAGTGCATTATTCTGGTGTTGTAACTGTTTACCCTGGGCTTTTATTAACATTTGTTAGCAATCTTGGTCCATTTGCTAATATATGTTTCCCACACCCACTCTATTTCCCTTAGTTACTTTACGACTGTTACACCTTGGCCTCCATTTAGTTTTTCTTGGAAATATCCCACTTTTGGCACCAACTGTCGTGGTTATGGCCAGGTACAAAAGACTACAACAGGGTATTAGAATTTAAAATGTGTTCTGTTGTTCACCTAACACAACAAGTCTCTTCTATGCCAGGTTTTATAGTTGAGTTTACACAGTTCAGAAGTTTTTCCCCTTTTTTGTCTTTCCCCATTTCCTACCGTTTCCTCAGGTTTCCTGAGTTCCGTTTTTGTTGGCATTAGGACACTGTGCATTTTCCTACTGCTAACCAGTGCTAAAGTTCTTGTGCTCACTCCGTAAAACTTGGTAAAATTGGCTTACACCTGATTTGCATACTTAATTCACGTATAAGTCCCTAGTACCTAGTTGTATATACCCAGAGCTGGAAAATCAAATGCTCCTAGTGGGCTTGCAGCACATTTTGCGCCACCCACTGAACTGGCCCTTTAAAAAATGCCACAGGCTGGTATTGCAGCCTGTGTGCAGTTTTAAACTGCCAATTCAACTTTGCAAAATAAACCTTTTGCCAAGCCTAAACCCCCCTTGTTGATGCATATAAGTCACCCCTGAGGTAGGCCCTAAACAACTCAAAGGGCAGGGTGCATTGTATTTAAAAAGGCTGAGTATGTATGTTAAACATGTTCTGGTAGTGAAAACAAACAAAACTAAAGTTATCACTTTTTAAATGTAATAAGGTAATGTAATGCTATCCTATGGGAGAGGTAGGTCTTACAAGAGTCATCTTTCACTCCTGTGAGGCCTACCTCTCCCATAGGATAGCATTGGGTTACCTTGTTACATTTAAAAAGTGATAACTTTTGTTTAGGAACAGGTTGGAATATAATTTTTGATGTCTATAGAATGGTAATTTAAATCCATCTCTAATGGTAAAGTTTGATTTGAAGTCACAATTCTAAATATGCCACTTGTAGAAAGCTGCATGCTCTTGTCCTCACCATTTGATGCCTTCAGCCTGTATTCTGGGTCACATGACTATGTGTAGTTGGCTTTTTTGTATTCGTCTCAGACAGTCACTTAAAAAGGGGAACGGAAGTTGGCAGGATGGGCTATCCTGACAGCATAGGAGGAGCTGTGCACAGCCCCAATTACACTTCTCAGCTCACACACAAAGAACTTCACAATAGCCTTTTGTGCCCCCAGAGATCCTGGGTTCAGGGAAGGGAGTAAGGAAATTCCAACACAATCTGTGTGGGGGGGGGGAACTCTGGAAGTGTCATCCACTTCAAAGATGGCACTAGGTATACATTTAGGACCATCAGACTTACTCTTCAGTTCACTTTCTGACTTGTGGAGGACTTTCAGAGGACTACCATTCTGTCTGTGTTCTACTGTGTATTTCAGAGGACTGCCCTGCTGCCTGAAGCCTACCTTGTGCCATCAGATAAGTGCCCTGCTGCAGACCTGATTTTCTGCTTGAACCCAGGACTTTTAGAGAGAACAGCTCACTTACAAAGAAAATCTCAAACAGGACATCAAAAAGATTAGAGCAAACCCCTGATGCTAGCTGTCCCCTGACTGTGGCCAGTTGAAAAGTGCTCGTTGAATCATATCTTTCTTTATTTCCTATCATCCTTTGTAGAGCTTTCTGCCGTTGGCTCTCGTTTTCACCTTCCCTCAACGGCTCGGCGGCTCGGCGGCAGCTCTTGCTCCCTCGCTACCTTACTGCTGAGGCTGCTGCGGCTGTGGGGTCCGACTGCGGGACCGGAGGAGCTGCAGCAGTGGAAGCCGCGAAGGACAGGCACAGGATTAGCCGGAACCGCGGGAGGTACCGCCGGTGGTGGTGGGAGCCGCGGGAAACCGCGGGAGGTTCCAGGTGGCGGTGTGAGCCGTGTGAGGCCCTGGAGGCACTCGGAGGCGGCAGGAGCCGCGAGAGGTGCCGCGGTGGCGGCAGAAGCACCCGAAGGAAGCAGGAGGCAGGGGGCAAGAGGCGATTCGAGGGGCAGGAGCCCAGCTAGCATTGCAGCATCGCAATAGCCCCCCAGCAAGGCACTGGTGGTGGCAGAGGCACCCAGAGGAGGCAGGAGCCTCACGAGACATAAGAGGCAATTCGAGGGGCAGGAATTCAGGTAGCACTGCAATAGCCCCCCAGCAGTGGCTCAGTGAGGTGTGATTCCGGTCCGGGTTTTCCTGGAAAAAGTTCAGGGATAGAGCACCCAGTCGGCGTCCTGTGAGGCAAAGGCAGAGGCGTCCCTGCACCAACAGAATTTTGCAGCGCCAGAGCAGTGAGGAGAACACCGGGGTGAGCGCGAGAGGCACCAGCGCTACCCGGCCACGCCCCTACCAAGACGGGCCCTTTAATTCAACCTCGCGTCTCCCGCTCCGCGGGAGTCGCAGCACCAGAGCAGCGAGGAGAACACCGGGGTGAGCGCGAGAGGCACCAGCGCTACCCGGCCACACCCCTACCAAGCCGGGCCCTTTAATTCAACCTCGCGTCGCAGCGCCAGAGCAGCGAGGAGAACACCGGGGTGAGTGCGAGAGGCACCAGCGCTACCCGGCCACGCCCCCACCAAACCGGATATTACCAGCATAAGGTTCCGGCCCGCGGGACGTGCGCGGACGGGCAAAGGGCGGGCCGTCTGTGGCCGTCCGGGGCAGGAGGAGGCAGGGCTGGGCCATCCCCTTTTCAACAACTAACAAAAGGTACTGTACATCTATAGCTTTCCGACTGTTTGGGGCCCTATAGCATTAGAGCTATGGGGAAAAGGAAAAATCCGGAGGATCTTAGTGAGTCTGTAGGAGGGGCTACTAAGGGAGGAAAGCATGCTAAGAGACTGAAATGCAAGCCCGCTAGAAAACGCCAGCTAAATGCCGGGGAAAATTGTGCTATAGCATAGATGGACAGAATTGACGAACTGATCCTCGATTGGACTGATTTGTTAGCAGACACCCCTAATTTAGTGGAAGCTGAAGGGGAGATTGCTAGCCAAGGGGTGGCAAAGGGCAGAAAGAATAAAATAATGGGGCCTGCAGTTATTCCTAAAATGTTCATGGGCAAACTGCCCACTGGGGATAAACCACCAGCAGCTAAGATCACTGGGGATAATTTAAATGAGAATGAATCACATGTGGATCTGAATACAGAAAGTTTTTTAAACTTACCCTGTGCTAATAAGTTCAGTGTCTTAGCCCATATCGAAAATCCCCACTTAGACACCACACCAGATATGACAGATTCTGGATTAAGATCTGCCGAATGTACCCCTGAGATGTTTTCTGAGATAATTCCTGATGTATCTGAACCTCAGATAAACCTTTGTTTGACCTAGTGACCCATTTATGTGCCCTAATTAAGGGAATGCAAGTTAAGATTGATACCTTAACTGCTGCTGTTAACAACTTAAAGGCGGAGCAAATTAAAGCCGTTGTAATACCTAAAGCCCCTAGTTCTAACCAGGCATGTGTATCAACTTATGCAGGAAAGGTTACCGCTATACCTAATAAAAAACCTAGTTTAGACACAGCGGTATCCAAAGGTCTAGGAACAAATGAGACTGTTAAACCAGGGAACTTAAGGCCCATGGAGAAACGCCAATCCCATGAGCACAACCCAATTCCACCAAAGAGCATAACATGCAAACCTGTGGATAATCGAAGATCTAGACCAATTCAAACTGGGCATAGCCTTCTATCTAGTCGGCAGCAAATGGGTCAGCCTGGATCAAACATTGGTCTTTCCACATTTAATTCAAATTCCTCCAAATCTCCACCAGTATATCTGATCAACATACCTAAGCTACCTGTTGGCAGGGAACGTGAAACTCCTGATTCTCTGTCCAACAAAGCTATCCATTGGATCAGATATGTAAGAGGATGTAGGTCAGTGATTAGGGAGGACATTCAATGCGCAACTAGACTAACTTTCCAGGGTGATCCCTATGATTGTATAGAACTCATTTTCAAAAACCCAATGGTAGCTGGCGAATTATTAAATTTAGAATTTAGATCTTGTTCCCCAGATCATTCAAGGATTCAGATGAGAGCAACCCCTCCCCATATCTGGAAACTCACAAGGGGGAAACAGACTGATAGTTTAAATGGATTGACTTTTATCCCCAAGAAACTTAGCTAGTGAAGCAGATAGCAGTGCAACATTAGGTGAAGATATTAGCCCCATCCTTATTAAACCACCTAAAAATCAAATTTTGGTCTGTCCCGCTGACGAATCTATCCCCCCAATACTTGCCAAAAACTTATAGGTGAAGTGTGTCTTGTGCCTTGTGCTAGTAGCCGTGGATCTGTTTTTTCATGGAACATAGCTGGCCTAAAGACTAAGCTAGAGTCGCCGGAGTGGGCATCATTCATCCAAGAACATGAAATATGTCTATTTCAGGAGACATGGGCACTGGAGGAAGTGCATTTCCCTGGATATCTAAATTATAGCATCCCAGCAGTAAAGGAAGGGAGGGGGAGACCATCTGGAGGATTAACTATTTGGATAAGACAAGACTAGGAGTAATAGTAAAACCTATTTGTACTAACCATAGAGATCTCCAGCCCCTAAGTCTTAAGTTTTCGAACCCTGTACCAGTTTATATTTATAATTTGTATGCGAGAAGCACGGGGGGTAGAAAATCTGAGGTCTTTGTTCTTTTAGAAAACTTATTAGAAACCCATTGCTCTCCCTTTAATGTAAGTGTGGGCGGGGATTTTAATGTAAATTTTGAGCCTCTTATGAAGGGGAGCTTTAACGTGTCAGAGGAGGAGGATAGAGAGTGGGGGATTCCCAAATTGGACCTTGAACCAGTTAGTAAATGGTCTGAGGTAGCGGTACAAATGAACTCTATCTGCCTAAACAAAGGTCTAAGAGCTACAAATGGAAGGACCGCTGGCGACAAAGCTGGGGCACTTACATTTAGCAGTGGCATACGTAAAAGTACAATAGACTATATTCTGCTTAACCTGGCTCTGTGGAAATATCTTCAGGATATGATGATCATAGACAGGGTCGAGAGCGACCACAACCCCTTGTCTATGAATCTCTCGTATTGGGAGTCTCCTGATCATCATGGGGTTGAAATGACTCCTATTCCCTCCAGTGACATGGTGTTATCAAACGATATGCGCCACGTACGATGGCCCAAAGTTTCCCTCTATAAAGAGGATTTGGATTTTATAGCTAGTAAGCTCGGACAGGCGAAACTAGATTTATTGCTGTTAACGGAAGGGGACTATGATATTTTAAAATTGCAACAAGGGACTAGGACCCATGAGGTTCTTTTTGGTGAACTTAAAAGCCTATTTGTTAAGCCCTCTAGACGGAAAGGCAGCTGCGCACCAGAACCAATTCGTTGGTACACTGGTGAATGCAGGAAGGCTCGCCTTGATTTGGGAAAAGCTATCAAATCTGAGCCCATTGAGAACATTAGGGCAGCCAGGCTGAAGTATAAAAATGCTGCCTTAAGAGCTAAGCGTGATTGGGATGAAAAAAGGTGGAATGACCTAAAGGAAGCGGGATCCTGTAAAGACATGCGCAGGTTCTGGAATGTTTATAAGTGGGGCGTGGAGGGCAATCCGGATAAGCCTCAGAACTGGGTCCCCAAAGAAAAGTGGGTAGAACATTTTCAGCCACAATATGCCAAGGGTCTGGACTCACAATCAACAGTGGAAGTCACATTTGAGCCCTTAACTGAAGATCTTTTATTCTGAAGGATGTTCAGTGTGCATTAGGCCTAGTGGTCCCTGGTAAAGCGCCAGGTATTGATGGCATACCCGCAGATCTTTTTCTGCAAGACCAGAATTCATGGGGTTGTTACATACTTCTTCTGGCAAATATGATTGCCAGGGGAGCCCCCATACCTAGCTCTTGGAACGGGGCTGAGATCATACCCATTTTTAAAAAAGGTGATAAGACCCAGCCAGGCAATTATCGCCCTATCAGCCTGATAGACACTTCCCCACAAAATATTTGGTAGGCTGGTTTTAAACAAAATTCTTGATTGGGAAAGTAATAACAAGATCTTATCCCACCTACAGGCAGGGTTTAGAACCATGATCAGCACGGTCGACCAAGTGCTGCATTTTGCTATGCTGTACTGGAAGACCGTGCTGATTGGACATGGAAGTCTATATGCTGCTTTTATAGATTTAAGGGCAGCTTTCGACCCGATGACTGTCTTTTAGTCTCAAAAACTCCCAGCGGGCTTCAAAAGGGCTTGAAGCTTTTTGAAGATTTTTGTACCGCTCGGGGTTTAGAAGTAAACGTACAGAAATCAAAGTTTATGACTTTTAATGCTTCCAAATCTTTTAAAGGTACTGTGAACATGAATCAGCGTCCTCTGGAAAGGGTCCAAGCATTTACTTACCTGGGTGTTTGCATTGATAGCAAGTTGACCTGGAAACAGCAAATTGACCTGGCGACATTAAGACATAGGCAGTTAACTGGTGCACTGTGTCTAGAAAATCGGAAGTCTCTCACTAAGCCAATATCTCCAGTACTGGCGGTCTATAAAGGTAAAGCAGTTAGTTCTGCCCTGTATGGGGTTGAGATATGGGGATGTGAAAGCCCCAGGGGGATGTCAATCTCTGAAAATTCCTTTTTAAGGAATTTAATAAAACTTACTCAGAGTACCCCTATGAACCCACTTTTGTATGATCAGGGGTTATCTCCAATAGTGCTTATAGCATCCTTTCGTCCAGTTTTATACTGGAGGAGGATCTGGACTACGCCGGAACTTGAGATCTTCACAAGAGGCTTGCTTGACGTTATTCATAGTGACACTTTCCATAAGATCAAGTGGCTAGACCATGTTCGGGGCATTCTGACTAATTTAGGCCTGCTGAATCTGTGGGAGGATCCTACAAATTCAAGGTTTCCCCCTAAGAAGACTCTAAAGACTTTGTATTGGCAGTTTGTGGCCTCTGGGGCTTATAGGTCTTCTGACCCAGGGTCCCTGACTGGAATGTTTTTAGCCATTAAGGATGTGCCTAAACTGGAAACCTTCTGGGACGTTATCTCAAAACCTCTTGATCGTAAACTATACTTTCAATTGAGGATTGGGAGCCTACCAGTAGGGGCTTTCACTAGTAAGTGGTCTCCGGGGGCTAAAGCTGTTTGTCCATCTTGCTCAGCTCTCCCGGAGACTATTGGACACCTGCTTTTTGAATGCCCGGTATATTCGGAGCCCCGAAGAACGTGGCTTCGTCCAATGTGTAGATTACTGGGTACCAACCGGGGGTCAGTGGCTATACGCATCATATGTTCCTGTACTGATATGATCATTTGTATAGCCGTGGCTAAGTATTTGGGCTGGGCATGGACCATCAGAAGTAGAATGCTCAAAGATTAACATGTAATGACTATACCGGAATCTATTTTTAATTATGTATATAATTGGCTAACTATATAGATGAAATGTTTTAATTGTATAATGAACTTTTGGGTTTTATATGTATATATGCACAGATTTCTCAAGATCAAATTTTAGTTATATGTCCAAACTCTATTTTGTATGTACTGTTTGCTTTTATGACTCTTGTCGAATAAAGCCTGTCTGAACTGAAAAGAGTGACTCCAATTGCTAGTTGTCTGGCCTCCTGACCAGAGCCTCAGAGACAAAAAAAGCTCCAACCATCTTGAACACGCTCCTGGACCAATGCCTATTTGAGCCCTGATCCTCCAAGTGGTGCCCCTCCAGTCCTGGACCCATGGAAGTGGTGCTAGAGGTTCCCAGATACTCCAAGGCTTGGTTTAATTGGTATGCATGTCTAGCAGCCAACCCTGCTTTTTAAACGGGTAGGTGGCACGAAATCAAAGAATAAAGCAGCAGTAATCGTGCACGCCTATGCATTTTAATTACACTTTTTGTTTTTTGTCTTTCACTGCACTTACACTTTGTTTTTTAACACATTCACCTTTGATGACCGCCGATGATGAGAACAGGGCATATCTGGTGAGTACCTATCAGGTATCCCGATGGGGGGTCATCTTGCCTTTGCAAATTTTTTTCACAGTAGTACATACTATTGTTGGGTGTTTTCATTGAGACTGTCGTAATTGGGATTTGGGCTTTTTAAATTGGCAATAAACGTTGTACTCTCTACCCCTATTGCAATTAAAAGAAGGGGAGAATATTGTAAAATTGCGATAAAAGTTATAAGTCTGATTCTATGTATAATTGCCTTGTGAGGACCCGGTCATTGTTGTGTGTATGATTTATTTATTTATTTATTATTTGTGTATTTTATAAAGCGCGCAGCGGCCCCAACGGGGCATCCCGGCGCTGAAGACTCTGACAACCGGCTGAACAGGGTCGGGGTGGCAATCTTAAGAGGAAAAGAGATGGGTTTTCAGGGATTTGCGAAAAGCAGGTTCTGGTTGGCAGCTGCGTAGGGCTAAGGGGAGCTTATTCCAGTGTTGGGTGGCACAGACCTCAAAAGTTTTTCCGCCGGGGGCGTGGCCAAGACGGCGATCATGGCGGACGCAGCTTAAGTGAGCTCCGTCCCGCCGGCACTTTATCCTTCTGTTATCCTGCGTCGCCCCGACCGACCTACACCCAAATTTGTGTGGCGGAGAGCGGTTCCCGCGGGGGTCCCCCGACAGTGATCTCGGAGTCCTGGCAGCCCGGGATCAGTGCTTTACGGCGGCTGGGAGCCCGCCTGGCGACGAGGCCTGCACCACACGCCGCAGCCGGGGCCTCCGCTGCAGAGCGGTCCGACCGGAAGTAGCCGAGAGCCGGGTGGCGCCGGCCGGAAGTGCCGCCTCGCCCGCAACACACCGCGCAACGCTGCGGAGCGGCGGAGAAGATTGGGCAGCCATCCAGAGCAAGGGCGGACGCTGCGGCTGGGGAGGAGAACAGCCGGAGCGTACACGGAGTTCGAGGTGGGGGTAAGGAGCCGTGGTGCTGCGGGGGAGGGGACGTGTCTGCCCCTTCGGCGGCGGCTTCGAGCCGCGGGGCACGGCACTACAGTCAAGGCGGGAGGGCGAACGCTCTGCCAGCTCTCCTGCCTGTTCCCATCTCTATTGAAGCGTGCCCCTGCCGGGCACTGGCGCCACGCGCCTGGGGAGCGCTCGGCGGTTACCTCGGACCGCGGCGGGGCTGAGGAGACCCCCCCTCCCCCCCCCCCCTCTCCCGGACTATTGCAGGCCGCCGAACCGGCAGACAGGCCCATTTTTGGCACCTGAGAGCGTGGTGCGGACTCTGGAACGCCCCGGTCGGGCTGTTTCGTGGGGTGGACGACCCCCCATCGACCGCATACACCGTGGCGCAGCGCCTCTCTGACCGCTGACGAGGCGGTGACCAGTGGCTGCTTCATCAAAGCGTGCGCCACGCCTGATCGCGGACGGGGCCACAATATCCTTGGACGGCCCCGGGGACGCTTGCCGCCTGCAACCACTCCTTCAGCCGGAGGTACCCCTGGTCTGTCGGCCCCCCTCACCTGGGGTCACTATTCCGCCGGCGACATGACGAGAGGGGGCAACAGCGGGACTGCTCCCAAACAGGGACCGATGGACAAGTTCGCGGGCCCCAATGGAAGTGCTGGGGCGTCCGGGGGTCCCCAGGGCTCTGGGCCAGACAACGCGGCGTTGATGGCAGCGATCACACAATCAAGGGACATGCTCGACGCGAAAATCGGAGCAGTTGGGGCCGATGTGACCTTGCTCAGACAGGATCTGCGCAACGCAGTGGCACGAATCACCGAAACAGAAACCCGAATCACTGAAGTTGAAGACGACGTGGTGAATCTCAAAAAGAGAGTTGCCGCCATGGAAGGGATACAGAAGGGACTGGCACTGCGGGTGGAAGACGCGGAAGGGAGAGCCAGAAGGAATAACCTACGCTTCATAGGCTTCCCGGAGAACTGCGAGAAAGGAAATATGGAGGCCTTCCTGACCCAGTGGCTGGAGGGGTGGCTCCCCCCAGACTCCCTGTCGCGCTGCTTTGTGGTGGAGAGGGCACACCGAGCGCTGCTTCCCAAACCGCCCACTGGGGCTCGCCCGCGCTCGGTGATAGCCAAACTGCTCAACTATCATGATAGAGATGTCATCCTACGGCAGGCCCGCGCCCAGGACCCACTGATGTTTGAGAATCATAAGATCCTTGTGTTCCCGGATTACACTAAACTGGTTCAGCAGCAGAGACAGTCCTTCGCTGCGGCAAAAGCACGGCTGCGGGAACTCCAGATTCCCTACGCTCTACTATTTCCGGCTCGCCTGCGCGTGGTCTTTCAATCTCGCACCCAGTTCTTCAACTCCCCGGAAGAAGTGTTTGAGTGGACGGACGAGACGGTGCGAGTCAGGGTGAACACCCCCCCTCGGAGGGGCTCGGACTCGTCAACCACCGACAGACCCCCGAGACCGCCCAGACGATCGCGCAGTAAGAGTAACTGGAGGTCGCGCTCTCGGAAGCGCCCGCCTCCGAGTGCTGCCGCGGCGGACGCTCCGGAGGAAGTGGCTTCTTCTCCTTCAACATCCTGAGACCCCCACGCTTGTACTGGTACACACAGTGGAACTTCGGGGTGGGTGAGCTGCCTTGGTGGCGGGAGCAGCCGCTCCTCTTCGACAAGCCACATGTTGATTGACTTCATGACGATCTGCTCATGGGAGAACGGTTGGCCGGGAGACGCTCGTGCGAGAGCGGGCCTACTCCCGGAGTTCATTCCCAGGTGTTGAGTGGGAAGTAGTTGGGTTCTTTGTGGGTAGTTGGGTGGGATCCATTGGTGCAGTGGGTCTTGGGCCTCCCGTTGGAGGGCTGAGATTGCCTGCATCGCGACAGGTACTTCAATGTTGCTGAGGTATGGGGTGGGGGGTTGGAGGGGAGGCTGTTGGGGTGGTTGGGGTCTGGGGACAGTTCGCAGGGGGAGGGGCGGGGGTTTGGGGGTTTCAGGGACGGTGGGGAGGGGAGTTGGGAAGGGTCTTGGCACGGTGTACATGGGAGGCTGGAGACGACTGAGCATGTGTGTGTGGCCTCAGTGGCCCGACGATTTTGGTATATGGATGATTGATGGCGGCTGAAGCACTGGGGACGAGTCCCCCATTGGCCTCAATGCGAATCTTGAGCTGGAATGTGCGAGGGATGCTCGACAAAATTAAACGGAGTGCAGTTTTACGGCTGGGGAAGACTGAACGAGCGGATGTGTTGCTCCTTCAGGAGACACACCTCTTGGGCACCAAGGTCCTGAGTCTACGCAGATACGGGTATGATCAGGTGTTCCATGCTGGGTTCACACGGGGGTCCAGAGGAGTTGCAATTCTTATTCACCGTAGGGTCTCCTACACGCATGAAACTCAATGGCTGGACGTGCATGGTCGGTATGTCTTTGTTAAGGGGTGTCTGGGGAGTGAGCCGGTGATTTTCGGGAGTGTGTATGCTCCGCCCCCGCTCCAGGATGCTCTGATTGAACGGCTGTTCGGGCTATGGACGACTCTCCCACATGTGATGACAGTAGTGGGTGGTGATTGGAACGATGTGATGGATGGGAGACTTGACCGTTGTAGACCTGGAGGTGGCCAACTGTCGGATGCCTCTACAAGGCTGAGTAGGATGGCGCAGGGGATGGGATGGATTGACACTTGGCGCCACCAGCATGCAGGTGTTCGTGAATATACATTTGTCTCTGCGGTCCACAAATCCTTTTCGCGCCTGGACTACCTATTCGTCCCGCAACCCTGGTTGGGCAGAGTTGACTCCACCTCCATCCTTCCGAGGGGCCTGTCGGACCACTCCCCGGTCGCTCTGACGCTGAGCCTCGGTGTGCGGCGACAACCGTTTCGCTGGCGCCTCTCGGTGTGGCACTTGCAGCGCCACGACTATCAATCGCACATGAGGGAGGCTATCTCGCACTACTGGTCAGAGAATGAGGACCCGAGCATGGATGCTATGACCCTATGGGAGGCCCTCAAGCCAGTCCTTCGGGGCGTAGACATTGCGTGGTGCGCCGCGCATCGTAGGGCCCGCAGACAAGAGGTGGAGGAGGCGGCTGCCCGGGTGCGAAACCAGGAGACCAGATGTCTCACGGGGGAGGATGGAGTGGCGGTGGACCAGCTCCTGCATCTCCAGCGATCATACACCTCGCTATTATTAGATGAAGCCCGACAGGCTTGGCTCGCTACGCAGAGCAGGATCTATCAATGGGGGGACAAGTCTAGCACAATGCTATATAGGCTGTGTCAGAGCACTTATCAGGCCCAGCCCCTGCCGGGTCTCCGGGATGCCGCGGGCGGCCCTGTCTCGGCCCCTGAGGTCCTGGCCCAGATGTTTGCCCAATATTACGAGACCCAGTACGCCCCCCGGGAATCTCTCCCGGCGGCGGAGATTGACAGATTTCTCGCGGACCTTCCACCCCGGGCGCTCTCGGACGAGGCAAGGGCCCGCCTAGACCTCCCGCTGTCGGCAGAGGAGCTTGGGGAAGCTCTGGGTGGCCTGAACACGGGCAAGGCCCCTGGGCCCAATGGGTTCCCCTGCGAATTTATGAAATTGTTTCATCTCCAATTGGGGATGCGCTATAGGAAGGCCCTGGAGGCGGCTCGGGAGCTTGGCAGATTGCCAGCAGACTGGCGACACGCCGAGATTGTAGTGTTCTGCAAACCGGGAAGGCCCCAGGATAGCCCAGACTCTTATCGGCCGATATCATTGCTGAACTTCGAAGCGAAAATATTGGCTAAGGCGTTGGTGAACCGTCTTCTCCCCTACATCACGGACCTGATCCATGCCGACCAGGCGGGCTTCATGCCCCACAGGGCTACAAGACACAACATACGTCGCGCTCACCTGGTGGTGGAAGCGGCACGAGCAGCGGGCATCCCCGCGGCCCTCCTGCTGGCGGACATGGATCGGGCCTTCGATTCCCTGAGTTGGTCATACCTCCGGGCCCTCCTCCTCCGGCTCAATTTGGGCCCACGCTTCCTGTCGTACATTCATCTGCTATATACGGACCTGACGGCGACGGTCAGAATAGCGGGAGCTACCTCTGACACATTCCTCATCGGCCGTGGCACCCGACAGGGATGCCCTCTCTCGCCTTACCTATTCGCCCTGGCGATGGAGCCGCTTGCGGCCTGGGTGAGGATGGATGCTCAGTTGCATGGTGTGGAGTGGGTAGGGGGCCCGACTGACAGGATTGCGCTATACGCGGACGACGTCCTGTTCTTCCTTACGGACCTCAATAAATCGGGGCCGAGGGTTCTTGAAATAATGCGCGTTTTCGGTGACGTGTCGGGCCTCCGGCTTAATCCACAGAAGTCGAAATTGTGGGTCCTGGGCGACAGGGGGACTGTGGGTCCCTGGGCCTCGGTCCTTCAGGAGGCGGCGGGAGGCCTTAAATATCTTGGTGTCTTCCTGACTGATGTGCAGGGAGTGTCATGGTCCCGTAATGTGGTGCCTGTCTGGGACAGGATCCGCTCGGATATGCTGCTGTGGTCCAGGATGCCCCTGAATGTCTATGGCCGTTCGGCCATTTTTAAGATGGTGGCCCTGCCCCGGATTCTGTACCAATTGCAGAACTACCCGTACCCAGTTCCACAGCAGTGGTTCCGTCAGGTGAACTCGGCCCTGGGTCGGTTCCTATGGGCTGGTGGAGCGATAAGAGTGGCGCTCCGCACCTGCTTCTTGTCGACCTACTGTGGGGGACTGGCCACATCTGATGTCCAGTCCTACTATCAAGCATCGCACCTACTTGTTCTTAACGAATGGTGGTACGGGGATCGCAACGACCCGACCTATGCCCTGGAGAGGTATATGATGGACCCACACACGCTCCATACTATTTTATACTCGGCGGCTATCCGGAAGAGACTTCCGAGGGTCACGCAAGTAACCTTCAAAGTGTGGCGCGATGCGCTTCGTCGCATGGGATGGTGGAACACGCTCACGGGCGAGACTCCTCTATGGCATAATGGGAGGTTGCCTGACCTGGCTGCGCTCCGGGGCTTTGAGGGCTGGGATGCCATAGGCATTTCGGCGCTGGGACACGTCCTGAGGGGCACAGTCCTCAAATCGTTCCAGATGTTACAGGATGAATTCGATATGCACCGGTCCCAATTCTTCAGGTACCTACAGCTCCGCCACGCCCTGACCCCTACACTGGCGGACTTGTCGTCCTTGCCGGAGTTTAGTCCTCTAGAAGCAAAAGTCTTTATGGGGGAATTGGAATCGAAAAAAATCTCAACCATATATCAAACGTTAGTTACACATTGCTCCCCCTCTCTTGATAAGCTACGGGCGGTCTGGGAGGGCGATCTGGGAGACTTGGAGGAGGAGGACTGGAGAGAAGCCCTGGAGGCCCCTAGGGGAGCAGCGATAGCGGTGCGCCTGCGCTTTATTCAATTTAAATACCTGCACAGGGCATACTTCACGAGGGAACGATTGTGGAAGGCGGGGCTGGTAGCCTCCCCGGATTGCTTGAGGTGTGGCAGTGAGGTTGGCTCCTTTTTACACACAGTGTGGGGATGTGCACGGCTGCAGAGATTTTGGACCGGTGTGTGGGAATGCTTGGAGGAGGTGCTGGCATGGGAACTCCCTCGCACGCCACAGCTGGGCCTGCTTCACGTTATGGAAAATGTTGGGGGTAATTTGTATAAACGGCACTTGCTCCTTCTAGGTCTTACAATAGCCAAACGGGATATAGCTCAAGCTTGGAAAGCCCCCAAGGCTCCGTTAGTGGGGGTGTGGAAGCGGGGCATGGACTTTAGCATGGGATTGGAACGCCCGATCTTTGAGGCCAGGGGCTGCCCCAAGAAACACTATAGGATCTGGAAGAAATGGGCTGATTATAGAGGCCTACTGCTGGACCCCCCGGCGCCACAAGCCTCTGATATGGATTGTGACTATTCTACCCCGTTGTGAACTGACCACTTGTCGCTACCATGCTGCTTTGGCTCCTGTTTCTGGACAGTATGTACACCGTGCAGGGAGGGGGGTGGGACCCGGGTGGGGATGCGGGGAGGGGGGTGTTGGACGATGTTGACTGAATTTCTTGAACGCTGTTGCTCCTTTATGCTCACTGTCTTTCTGCAATCTTGGAAGCAGTGTTTCTTTTGTATTCTGTCAACTGCCATAACACTAATAAAATTTGTTCTGAAAAAAAAAAAGTTTTTCCGCCAGCACGGGCTCGCTTAAATGGGGGAGTTTCTAGGAAAAGTAGGGAGTTGGAGCGTAGAGCCCTGGTTTTAACGTAAGGACGTAAGGTGTTTGTCAGATGGGCTGATCCGCTGCCTTTGGAAGCACGGAAGGCCAGCGTCATTGCTTTGAAAACGCATCTCTTTGCGATGGGCAGCCAGTGCAATTTGCGGAGGTGAGGAGAGATGTGATGTCTAGCAGGGATTCTTTCCACCAACCGTGCGGCGGCGTTTTGGACTGTCTGTAGTTTGTGACACAGGCCGGCCGTAATGCCAAGGTAGAGGGCATTGGCATAATCGAGGTGGGATATGATTAGTGCCTGGATCACAGTCTTACGGCAGTCCACCGGCAGGTAGTTAATGAGCCGTTTGATTGTTCTAATTTTGGCGAAGCAGGAGGCTGCGACTGTTTGTACCTGGGTGCTGAAACTGAGATGGTTCTCCCAGCGTACTCCCAGGTTTCTCACCGAGTCTTTAGGCGTGGGGGCTTGGCATAGGTCCTCTGGCCACCAAAGGCTGGAGTCCAGGGGAGAAGGTGAGTTAAAAAACAGGATCTCCGTTTTACCTGCGTTAAGACGGAGGGAGTTAGCATCCATCCAATGAGAGATAGCTCTGAGGCAGGATTTCAACGGTTCGAAAGCAGAGGCGGAGGGGGTATCGAACGTGAAAAGTAGCTGAATGTCGTCAGCGTAGGATGTGGATTTAATTCCTGTCTGAGCAATCAGCTTGGCCAGGGGGGTGAAATAAACATTAAACAGAAGCGGGCTTAAAGAGGAGCCCTGTGGGACTCCCCATTTGAGTGGTCTGGCTGAGGAAGTGATGGGAGGGGTGTAAACATGTTGTGTACGGTCGGACAGATAGGATGACAGCCATTTCAGCACAGAGCCGCCCAGCCCTAATTCCTCCAGCCTTCCCAGCAGGATCTTATGAGAGACGGTGTCGAATGCTGCTGAAAGATCCAGCAGCACTAACACCGCCCTCGACCCTCGGTCGAGCGTCCACCTCACAGAGTCGGCCATTTCAATAAGGGCCGACTCCGTGATGTGGCCCGACCTAAAGCCGTGCTGGGAGTCGTGGAGAAGCCCTTTGGACTCGATGAAGTTTGCCAGTTGAGAGTGGACCAGCCTTTCCAAGATCTTAGCTGGGGCGGGCAGGAGGGAGATGGGCCTGTAGTTGCTGGGAAGGTCGGGGTCCAAGTTGGGCTTCTTCAAGATGGGGACTAAGGAGGCATGTTTCCATTTGGTAGGGAAGCTTCCTGTTCGGAGGGAGTCATTCCAGATGTGATTTAGGTAGGGGTTGAGTAGGGGTGCCAGTTTTTTGTATTCCTTGGCTGGCCAAGGATCGTTTGGCGAACCTGATTTACATTTAAGTAATTCTGTCATAGATTCAGCTTCCGATATCACTGCAAATTCAGACATGAGGTGCGGCGGCGGCGGCTGTGACAGAGGGTTGGATCGCTCGTCATCTCCTTCACTAGTGGAGGGGGGAAAAGATGAATAAATGATCTCAATCTTGTCCTCAAAAAATTGAGAAAGTTTATTGCAAAGCGCCTGTGAGGCAGGCTGAGATCGGGTCAGTGCAGTAGGATCTGTGAAAGATCTAACAATGTTGAAGATCTCTCTAGCGCCATTGCTGGCGAGTTTGATTCGGGAGGCCAGGAAATCCCGTTTATGCTCCTCTATCATTCTCCGGTATTGTTTGAGGGCAGTTTTGTAGAGGGTTTTACTCTCTGGAGAGTAATTCTGTCTCCAGTGGCGTTCAAGAGATTTACAGAAAGCCTTTTTCTGCCGAAGTTCATCGGAGTACCAGGGGGCTGATGGTGCCGTCCTGTAGGTTTTAATAGGTTTAATGGGGGCCAGGGCATCTAGGGCCTGTCCAATCCATGTGTCCAGGTGGTTGATAGCTAAGTCAGGGTCAGATGACGGACATGGTTGGGAGTTGTTGAGATGTTTCTGGAGGGTATCCAGGGTGACGTGGCTCCAGTTTCTGCCTGAGGATTTAGGAGTGTTAGAGGGTCTGGTGGGGCGGGGGGAGTCGATCTCAAAGGAGATAAAGAAGTGGTCCGACCAAGTGACCGGAATGGGAGGGTCCACCCGGATGGAGGGGAGATTGGAACAGATTAAATCCAGTGTGTGACCCGCTTTATGTGTGGGTAGGGATATGATTTGGACTAAGTTACAGGCCGCAAGCGTAGAGATAAAGTGGCTGCTATGCGGACAGGATTCATTATTAACATGGAGATTAAAATCTCCCAAAGCGGTAAAGTTGGCATAGCGAGTACTAAGCTGAATGATATTGTCCGTCAAGGCCGGTAAGTGCGATAGATTGGAGTGAGGGGGACGATAGATGAGTATTCCCGAACAGGAGGAGGATGGGGAGGTTTGGATGCTGAAAGGCAAGCCTTCTATACAGTCAATGTGGTTGAAAGGGGGAAAGGTAGCCGTCCATATGGATTTATGGATTAGGGCAACACCACCTCCCGATTTACCATTAGGTCTATTAGCGCAGCTAATACTGTAGCCCTCCGGTAGGGCAAGGGAGATGGCGGGGTTCGTGGTGTCATTCAGCCATGTTTCCGTTAGGAAAAGCAAATCCCAGTTGTTGTCTCGGAGGGACTGCTAGATGTCGATGGCATGTTTGGTCAATGATCTGCAGTTGATAAGTGCAGATCTAAGGGTCAGGGGGGGGTGGGCACCCGAAGTAGTGGCCGAAGTTGGGTTGAAAATTGGATGGGTTGTTAGGCCTGAGGATGAGAGGGTGAAGTGACAAAGCGAGCATACATAGTTCCGGCACTGAGCGTCGGAGAGAGAGCACGGATAGGTTGTGCAGAGGGGGGTCTTATGGACAGCAAATCTGTCCGAGTATAAGACGCGGTAAAATGGCTGGAGGATCGGGTAGGGGGACCGGCCCCGGTCGCGTCCAGATCGCGGACGAGCACAGACGAGCTTGCCTTATGCGCGCCTTCGGCGCGCAATCGTCGCGCCCGCTGCGCTCGTCCGCTGCGCTTCCGGTAACTGCACATTTTTATCGTGGGAGGACGATGGAGGGGGGCGTGGCCATGAAGTGGGCGTGACCCCGTCAGGGCGAGGGGAATAGCGGTGGCAAGCTCGGCGATTTCGCCATTGCTAACGCTCGTTTTTGGTTACAAATGAGTGCCTGCACGCAGCAGTGAGGAGACCAAGTAAGTGAGGGTTGGATTTAAAAATGCAAAGTTTCCAAATTTTAAAACACAAGAAATACAATTTGTCACGCTGCTCCCGGCTGTGCCTCAGGAGTTGTTTAGAATCTGTCAGCGCGCTAGCAATCAGCGCGCCTTTTAAGACCTAGTGGGGGGCGTGGCCACGAAGTGGGCGTGACCCCGTCAGGGCGAGGGGAATGGCGGTGGCAAGCTCGGCGATTTCGCCCTTGCTAACGCTCGTTTTTGGTTACAAATGAGTGCCTGCACGCAGCAGTGAGGAGACCAAGTAAGTGAGGGTTGGATTTAAAAATGCAAAGTTTACAAATTTTAAAACACAAGAAATACAATTTGTCACGCTGCTCCCGGCTGTGCCTCAGGAGTTGTTTAGAATCTGTCAGCGCGCTAGCAATCAGTGCGCCTTTTAAGACCTAGAGGGGGGCATGGCCACGAAGTGGGCGTGACCCCGTCAGGGCGAGGGGAATGGCGGTGGCAAGCTCGGCGATTTCGCCCTTGCTAACGCTCGTTTTTGGTTACAAATGAGTGCCTGCACGCAGCAGTGAGGAGACCAAGTAAGTGAGGGTTGGATTTAAAAATGCAAAGTTTCCAAATTTTAAAACACAAGAAATACAATTTGTCACGCTGCTCCCGGCTGTGCCTCAGGAGTTGTTTAGAATCTGTCAGCGCGCCAGCAATCAGCGCGCCTTTTAAGACCTAGCGGGGGGCGTGGCCATGAAGTGGGCGTGACCCCGTCAGTGCGAGGGGAATGGCAGTGGCAAGCTTGGCGATTTCGCCCTTGCTAACGCTCGTTTTTGGTTACAAATGAGTGCCTGCACGCAGCAGTGAGGAGACCAAGTAAGTGAGGGTTGGATTTAAAAATGCAAAGCTTCCAAATTTTAAAACACAAGAAATACAATTTGTCACGCTGCTCCCGGCTGTGCCTCAGGAGTTGTTTAGAATCTGTCAGCGCGCTAGCAATCAGCGCGCCTTTTAAGACCTAGCGGGGGCGTGGCCACGAAGTGGGCGTGACCCCGTCAGGGCGAGGGGAATGGCGGTGGCAAGCTCGGCGATTTCGCCCTTGCTAACGCTCGTTTTTGGTTACAAATGAGTGCCTGCATGCAGCAGTGAGGAGACCAAGTAAGTGAGGGTTGGATTTAAAAATGCAAAGTTTCCAAATTTTAAAACACAAGAAATACAATTTGTCACGCTGCTCCCGGCTGTGCCTCAGGAGTTGTTTAGAATCTGTCAGCGCGCTAGCAATCAGCGCGCCTTTTAAGACCTAGCGGGGGCATGGCCACGAAGTGGGCGTGACCCCTTCAGGGCGAGGGGAATGGCGGTGGCAAGCTCGGCGATTTCGCCCTTGCTAACGCTCGTTTTTGGTTACAAATGAGTGCCTGCACGCAGCAGTGAGGAGATCCCAGATACTCCAAATCAAAACTTGGGACTCCCAAAATTTTCAGGCAAAAAGTGCCCTGAGAACAGGGAGAGGACCGGGATCTACCTGCTTGCCAATTCGCCCAAGGTGCATCGCCGGTCAGCTTGACTTTGTGGTAATTCCCACTAGGGTCTTCTCCACAGAAGCAAATCCTGTTCAGTGGTTCCACATAGATAGAGTATCTGGTCTCGTGTAGCCCTTGGGGGCTACCGTCTGCATTTTTATCCGCTGGAGATTTTTTACTTCTATAAAAAAAGACTAAGTACAAACATATAAAAGTAGTGGTCCTAGACAAACACTCCAAGCATCAATTAATGTAAATCTTGGTTACTCACAGAACAGATAATCAAATTAAATCTGTAACCAAAAGGGGAGATGTAGTACTTGCATTATAAATGTAATAAGCCCAACAATATTCTTTCAATGAATAACATATGTCTCATAATCACATTTGTGTCACAGTTTATTTACACATTCATAAAATTGATTAATAGAAGAGGGAAAGGAAGGGGGTGCTCAAGTGAAGGAAGGAAGGAAGGCTCAAGGCACAGATTTGAGATAATTATGTACAACAAGGGAACAATTTAAGGTTGCACAAAACACAAGGCCTAACCATACAATTCTATATACATTATTACAAAAGGGACAGGGGAAAAAATGGTATAGGCCACAAATGAAGGGGGCGTAATCGTCGACGTTTCGACCCTGGCGCAATATGGGAAATTAACGACCTCTGCTGCGGGTCTTCTTCAGGACATTGGCAGATGACGGAGAAGGGGGGGGAGGGGGGAACCTTACCACAAGGTTGGTGTGGGGGTGTATCCCGCCAATTCGACTGGGAGGGCCACCTCAAATCAGTGCGTCCGTTCGCAACCAAATGAGAGGGGTAGATTCACATCATTCAAAAAAGGGGGGGTTATTCCGGGTCTGGTCACTAGACAAAGAAGGCTCAATTGGAAGGGGGAAACCACCGTTAGTAGGACCTAATTAAGATGTTCCTCAGGTTGTATAAATTCCACCGGCACAGGCAAAATTGCACTCCGAGTCGGAATATGCAACGAGTTTGTTAATGGCAAGGCAAAATGCGAGCCGAGTCGGGATATACAAACGGTTGTCAGCGCGTCCAGTATCACACGTGAGGTGGTCCCAAGTCACGTGTGACACAATGCATGTGTTATAAACGTTGAACGAGGATAGAGCACGGGATTGGAATCAGTTTGGGAGGCGAATGGAAGGTGATATTGAAGGTAACAATTTTGATCACGTTGTGAAGTTAGAGCGAGAGTATATTTTGCATACACGTTGTTGGGCACTAGTAGACGGATCTTAAAATGTTGGTTGAATTACGGGAGAAGATGAGGGATTGAGTGATGTGGGTTTGGGCACGAATTTAGCAGTAGCGGTTTGGCTACAAATAGCGGGAAAGACGTCAATTATATTTACATGCTATTTGATAAGATAGGACAATGTTTATGAAGGCTTCAACATGTATAAATGGTTTTTACAACAATGTTTTTTTATCGCAGAGTACCCCTGACGAAGGGCTTAGGCCCGAAATGCATTGGGTTATCGGGATGAACTATTGAGGATGACGCATGTACACTCCCAGCTGTCGAAACAAGCCTGGTTAGGCATTTCCGCAGTGTTCAAGGTTACAGTGTTATATACATGCCGCCTCTCGTGTGACACATGGATAAATCATGAAAAGATGAATATATTGGATGAAATATGAATAAACTATTGGTGAAACTTGGATTAATGTTCCGCATCATTGTTATGCTTACACTATCGCTGTGCGCCTGATTTTGGGGTGAGAGGTCGCCCCATTCTTTGGAATTATCTTCATAGCACGTGGTTTCAAGGCAGACCACGGTGTTGGGCTTGCACGCGAACAGAACTTAAAATGGACAAACTTTGGATATAGAAAGAAATTGGTGTGCACTCTGTCACCCTTGTTGAATTATATATTATATATTGCTGCCTTTTGGACGAGTTGCACCCACCAACCACAATTAGGAATGAAGCAAAATACCAGCACGACGTCACATGAGATTTCATTGAAAGAACACCTTTTTGGAAGCGAATCTTTTTGAACTTCATCTCTTCAAGAGAACGTTAACTAACCGTGATTATGTCATTGTATTATACATGTATTTATATTCAAAACATTGTGAAGTGAAGTTTTGTTTCAGACGCCAGCAAATTACAAAAGACATGTTATAATTTACGTCGTGTAAGTCAGCAAAGGGTGGGCGGGGTACTTTGGATTGATGCCTAGGAAGATCAATTGGGAAATGGTAAAGGTTATTGTTTGGTTTACTGGTGTGGTACGCTATGCGGGCAAAACGTGGTGCAGTATGGGAACGGTAGTACTCGATTTTCACTGATGATTGTAAAGATTGATGGAATGAGGTGGGGACTTATGCATCGCATTGGAGTCAACCTTAGAATAAGAGAAGGGGGTGTACAGTAAGATTAAACTTAGACTCACAAGTGACATTATACACATGACACCGAAAATGCTGCGGCAGGATGTAATGGTACGCTAAGGGTTAAGAGTTCAAGGAGGTAGAGGAGGTAACGGTGGGTGGAGACACAATGCATGTGTTATAAACGTTGAACGAGGACAGAGCACGGGATTGGAATCAGTTTGGGAGGCGAATGGAAGGTGATATTGAAGGTAACAATTTTGATCACGTTGTGAAGTTAGAGCGAGAGTATATTTTGCATACACGTTGTTGGCCACTAGTAGACGGATCTTAAAATGTTGGTTGAATTACGGGAGAAGATGAGGGATTGAGTGATGTGGGTTTGGGCACGAATTTAGCAGTAGCGGTTTGGCTACAAATAGCGGGAAAGACGTCAATTATATTTACATGCTATTTAATAAGATCGGACAATGTTTATGAAGGCGTCAACATGTATAAATGGTTTTTACAACAATGTTTTTATATCGCAGAGTACCCCCGACGAAGGGCTTAGGCCCGAAATGCATTGGGTTATCGGGATGAACTATTGAGGATGACGCATGTACACTACCAGCTGTCGAAACAAGCCTGGTTAGGCATTTCCGCAGCGTTCAAGGTTACAGTGTTATATACATGCCGCCTCTCGTGTGACACATGGATAAATCATGAAAAGATGAATATATTGGATGAAATATGAATAAACTATTAGTGAAACTTGGATTAATGTTCCGCATCATTGTTATGCTTACACGATCGCTGTGCGCCTGATTTTGGGGTGAGAGGTCGCCCCATTCTTTGGAAGTCTCTTTAATGTAAACATCATGGAGGGCATGGATGGCATTGGATTGTGGTGATTTCTGTGTGTTTTTCGATTTTTTGGGGTGTTGGTGGGGCATGGCCATGTGGGTGGGGGCCATTTTGAGGACTGGTACAGGCAGGGCCTGGCCATGTGGTGGGGGTCTAGGGGCCATTTTGAATCCAGGCAGTGTGCTTTGTGCCATAGGCCTGCATCCAATGTGCCTTGCTTTCATCCATTATGCCCAGGGTTACTCAGAGGTGCATGGGCCTAGTCTTTCTGTGGGATGTCTTGAATGTAAACATCATTGAGGGCAAGGATGGCATGGGATTGTGGTGATTTTTGTGTGTTTTTCGAATTTTGGGCTGTTGTTGGGGCCTTTTGCCCAGGGGTACTCAGTGGTGCATGGACTGAGTCTTTCTGTGGGGTCTCTTTAATATAAACATCATGGAGGTCATGGATGGCATTGGATTGTGGTGATTTTTGTGTGTTTTTCGATTTTTTGGGGTGTTGGTGGGGCATGGCCATGTGGGTGGGGGCCATTTTGAGGACTGGTACAGGCAGGGCCTGGCCATGTGTTGGGGGTCAAGGGGCCATTTTGAATCTAGGCAGTGTGCTTTGTGCCATAGGCCTGCATCCAATGTGCCTTGCTTTCATCCATTATTGCCCAGGGTTACTCAGTGGTGCATGGGCCTAGTCTTTCTGTGGGGTGTCTTGAATGTAAACATCATTGGGGGCATGGATGGCATGGGATTGTGGTGATTTTTGTGTTTTTCGATTTTTGGGCTGTTGTTGTGGCCTTTTTTTTTTTTTTTTGCAGAGTTTTTATATAGCGCGAACTAGACCCGAACCGAATCAGGTATCAGAGCGCTTTACATATTTTCCAGTTACGTTACATGAGGACACACTTTCATTTTTTAGGCACGGGGAGATTAAGTGATTTGCCCAGAATCACAGGAGGTTTTGGCGTCGTTACCGAGACTCGAACCCAGATCCCTAGGTCCGAGGTCGAGCGCCCTAGCCGTTAGGCCAACTCCTCTCGCCCAGGGGTACTCAGTGGTGCATGGACTGAGTCTTTCTGTGGGGTCTCTTTAATATAAACATCATGGAGGGCATGGATGGCATTGGATTGTGGTGATTTTTGTGTGTTTTTCGATTTTTTGGGGTGTTGGTGAGGCATGGCCATGTGGGTGGGGGCCATTTTGAGGACTGGTACAGGCAGGGCCTGGCCATGTGGTGGGGGTCAAGGGGCCATTTTGAATCCAGGCAGTGTGCTTTGTGCCATAGGCCTGCATCCAATGTGCCTTGCTTTTATCCATTATACCCAGGGTTACTCAGTGGTGCATGGGCCTAGTCTTTCTGTGGGGTGTCTTGAATGTAAACATCATTGAGGGCATGGATGGCATGGGATTGTGATGATTTTTGTGTGTTTTTCAATTTTTGGGCAGTTGTTGGGGCCTTTATCCCAGGGGTACTCAGTGGTGCATGGACTGAGTCTTTCTGTGGGGTCTCTTTAATATAAACATCATGGAGGGCATGGATGGCATTTGATTGTGGTGATTTCTGTGTGTTTTTCGATTTTTTGGGGTGTTGGTGGGGCATGGCCATGTGGGTGTGGGCCATTTTGAGGACTGGTACAGGCAGGGCCTGGCCATGTGGTGGGGGTCAAGGGGCCATTTTGAATCCAGGCAGTGTGCTTTGTGCCATAGGCCTGCATCCAATGTGCCTTGCTTTCATCCATTATGCCCAGGGTTACTCAGTGGTGCATGGACCTAGTCTTTCTGTGGGGTGTCTTGAATGTAAACATCATTGAGGGCATGGATGGCATGGGATTATGGTGATTTTTGTGTGTTTTTCGATTTTTTGGGGTGTTGATGGGGCAGGGCCATGTGGGTGGGGGCCATTTTGAGGACTGGTACAGGCAGAGGTCAAGGGGCCATTTCGAATCCAGGCAGTGTGCTTTGTGCCATAGGCCTGCATCCATTGTGCCTTGCTTTCATCCATTATGCCCAGGGGTACTCAGTGGTGCATGGGCCTAGTCTTTCTGTGGGGTGTCTTGAATGTAAACATCATGGAGGGCATGGATGGCATGGGATTGTGGTGATTTTTGTGTTTTTCGATTTTTGGGCTGTTGTTAGGGCCTTTTGCCCAGGGGTACTCAGTGGTGCATGAGCCTAGTCTTTCTGTGGGCTGTCTTGAATGTAAACATCATGGAGGGCATGGATGGCATTGGATTGTGGTGATTTTTGTGTGTTTTTTGATTTTTTTGGGGTGTTGATGGGGCAGGGCCATGTGGGTGGGGGCCATTTTGAGGACTGGTACAGGCAGAGGTCAAGGGGCCATTTTGAATCCAGGCAGTGTGCTTTGTGCCATAGGCCTGCATCCATTGTGCCTTGCTTTCATCCATTATGCCCAGGGGTACTCAGTGGTGCATGGGCCTAGTCTTTCTGTGGGGTGTCTTGAATGTAAACATCATGGAGGGCATGGATGGCATGGGATTGTGGTGATTTTTGTGTTTTTCGATTTTTGGGCTGTTGTTGGGGCCTTTTGCCCAGGGGTACTCAGTGGTGCATGAGCCTAGTCTTTCTGTGGGCTGTCTTGAATGTAAACATCATGGAGGGCATGGATGGCATTGGATTGTGGTGATTTTTGTGTGTTTTTCGATTTTTTGGGGTGTTGATGGGGCAGGGCCATGTGGGTGGGGGCCATTTTGAGGACTGGTACAGGCAGAGGTCAAGGGGCCATTTTGAATCCAGGCAGTGTGCTTTGTGCCATAGGCCTGCATCCATTGTGCCTTGCTTTCATCCATTATGCCCAGGGGTACTCAGTGGTGCATGGGCCTAGTCTTTCTGTTGGGTGTCTTGAATGTAAACATCATGGAGGGCATGGATGGCATGGGATTGTGGTGATTTTTGTGTTTTTCGATTTTTGGGCTGTTGTTAGGGCCTTTTGCCCAGGGGTACTCAGTGGTGCATGGACTGAGTCTTTCTGTGGGGTCTCTTTAATGTAAACATTATGGAGGGCATGGATGGCATTGGATTGTAGTGATTTTTGTGTGTTTTTCGATTTTTTTGGGGTGTTGGTGGGGCATGGCCATGTGGGTGGGGGCCATTTTGAGGACTGGTACAGGCAGGGCCTGGCCATGTGGTGGGGGTCTAGGGGCCATTTTGAAGCCAGGCACTATGCTTTGTTGTGCCATAGGCCTGCACCCAGTCTGACATGCGTTCATCCATTATGCCCAGGGGTACTCTGTCACTGGTGCATTTTATTGGTCTTTCCATTTTGGGGGGGGGGGTGGGTATAATAAAAATGCTTACTTGCAAACTATTGATTGAAGCGCTACATATGCAACATTTATTTAACTTTTGTTCCTCTGGCTTTGTTTGCTTTTAGGTGCAGAAAGATGAATCATCAGCCTCATCGTTCCTCATCAGTGCCAGGAAGAAGTCCTGCTGCGGTGTGTGCAGCACAACGTCAAGTGTGGCCACAGACAACTCTGCAACTTGTGCAACTGCGGCCTGCTGTTCTGACATCTGAAGAAGATGGCCCCAAAAAAAGTTGCCCGTAGCTCCTCTAGCAAGAAAGTTGCCAGTAAGGAGCAGAAGAAGCAAGTGGCGCCACTAACCAAGGAGACTGATGTGACGACCGCCACATTTTTTGGGGAAAAAAAAGTACGCCTGCAGCAGCAGCAGGGTCTGCTGGGGACCAAGCTGGGAGCAGCACCTCCGCTCCATTGGGCTCAGTGCCACCACCACCATGCCAACTTAGGTCCAAGCCCTTGAGTGCTGCAGAGGCAGCCAGTATAGTTGTTCAATCACCATCGAGTAGTGATGTTGGCTCATCGCAAGAAAGTAGCAGCATCCCTCAATCAACACAGGTTGTTGTAACTCATCTGACGAGTGTTCAACAATCACAGCCGCAACAACCACATGTGCAAGTAGTACAAGCCCAAGTACATGTGGAAGGAGAGGCGGCGCAAGGAGAGGCGCAAGCAGAGGTGCATGGAGCGGCACAAGTGGCCACAATAGTTGTTCCTCCCGAAGTAGGGGCACATCAGGAAATCGACATTCAAGCCAAAGTATCACATGAGGAAGCCACTCCTCCTGATGATTCATTGTCTTCCAGATCCCCAGCAAGGAAAAGATCAAGGATGGTGTCTACTTCTTCTTCAAGCCCCCTTGCTTCTGATGATATGGATGAAAATTGGGAACCACCAGTGCTGCCTGAGAGTGTGGCACACCATGATCTGACAAAGGAAGCTAAGCGTAAAAGGAAGGTCCCCGAAAGTCTCAGAGTTATGTAGTGTGATGATGACGCTGAAGAAGAAGTGGCGTATACTCCTGCTGATGAAGACTCTCACGACGACGACGCAGTCGTCATAGGCGTCACTCCAGCCTCAGCGGGCATGCAGCAAACAGACATTTTTACCCTATCCCGAAATGCTGCTGAGCGTGATGATGGCGACGTGGCAATGGAACCACCACAAATGCAGTTAACTAGTACACCACCACCTACAGCTTCTATATTTTCTCGCCAGAAGGGACCTCCATCCACCTCGACCTCCATTTCCTCAATTAGTGGTGCTGTAAGTGCACAACGTACTAAATTTCAGCAACACACATCCTCCAGTTCATCTGGCATTAGCAGCATTCCCAGTATTGCCTCCTCCGCCCCCCACAGACATTTGAAGTCCGCAGTTTGGGACTTCTTTAGTGTTAGTCCAACAAGGGAAAACATGGCCATTTGTACCATTTGTAAGGTTCGAGTTAGTCGTGGTAAGCTTGGAACCAACTATGGTACCGAACGCCAGAGAGGTCATCTTGAGAGACAGCACACTGTCAAATAGCATGCGCACCTAAGGGAGATCAAGGAAGCCCGAATTGCAAGTCAACAAATTGTATCCGTTGATAATTCATCTGCTGATGACGAGGAGGAAGAAGCGTCAAACATTTCTTCAGTTACACCCAGTACCCCTGTCAGCAGCACACCTCCTGCAAGATATATGAGCCAAACTAAGAGTGTGGGAGAGAGTGAGAAACCAATGCGAAAAAGTTCATCATCACTGAGCGTAACTGGGTCGAAGAAGTCATCCTCATCCCGTACAATGGTCCAGCCCACCATTAGCAGCATGTTGTTTTCAGATGCGCCATTTGAACGCAACCACCCAACGGCGCGTCTGTATAACACTAAGCTGGCTAAAATGCTAGCGCTGGACCTTCTCCCTTTTTCTTTTGTGGAAGGGGTGGGTTTTTTTGAAATGGTGGCAACGCTCTGCCCTAAATGGAAGGTTCCTAGCCGGTTCTATTTTGCCAGAGTTGCGGTTCCAGCACTACATGAAGTTGTGCTGGAGGTGATTGGGGCAGCTTTGCAGAAGAGTGCTGTTCACACTATACATCTGACAACAGACATGTGGACCAGTTGCGCAGCCACTGATCACATGTGCATCACTGCACACTGGGTGTCTTTTTCAGGGGTTAAAGCAAAGATAAACGCAGGTGTTGACGCGGACAAAGTTTATAAACCTGCTCGGAAACATGCAACAATAGCCATGTTTGCCATGGAGAAAAGTCATACAGGAGAAAACATTTTGCATGAGTTTAACACAAAGGTCTTTGAATGGCTGTCCCCAAGAAAATGCAAGATTGGTTATGTTTCCACGGATAACAGCGCCAATGTAGTTAGGGCCATGGATATGGGTAACTATTTCAGAGTGCCGTGTTTGGCGCACTGTATAAACCTAGTTGTTAAAAAATTCTTGAGTGAAGTAAGTCCAGTCTCCGAGTTACTGACCACCTGCCGAAGAATGTGCACACATTTCAACCATTCTTTTAAGGCCCGAAAGCAGCTGAGGTGCCAGCAACATGAATGTAAAGTGCCAGTGAAAACACTCATCCAGGAGGTGGCAACACGTTGGAACTCAACCTTCTACATGCTTGAGCGTCTGTATGAGCAGTATGCGGTAGTCGATCAGTATTTCTTTAAACTGGGTACACCTATGATAGACATGAGGATACAGGTGGAGCAATGGGAGCTAGTTAAAAGCCTGACAGACATGCTTCGTCCTTTTGAGTTCTTCACGCGTGCAGTCAGCAGGGAGGACTGTAATTTGGGAAAAGCTATCCCATTGTTGCGCATGCTAGAGCACCAACTGAAGGCGGTGTGTTCTAAGTTTGAAAAAGATGGAAAGGAAGAAGCATTTGAGTTGGCGGAGAAGTTATTACACCGCCTACTTCGCGATGATCGTCTTGAAATGATCCACACAGAACAGCATTACATTTGTGCTACTATTCTGGATCCACGGTACAAAAAGCAGTCGCAGGCAGAGTATTCTTTCCTTTTGATGACGCAGATGTTACAAAGTACAAACATTGGCTAGCTGTGTCAGCCACTCCGTTTGAAAGAGAACGGCAGGAAATTGAAGGAAAAGGCAGTACATCAGCATCAGCAGGCCATCCGCAGTCAAAAAAATCCACTTCTGCATCTGTGGCTGTGGCAGAAGTGAGTGGTTTTCCCTCTCAGCCGTTAACGACACCAGCAACCGTATCATCTGCACCAGACACAACAGTAATATTGTGTGAAGAAGAGGATTGGATAACTCAGCTTGGGTTTGCTTCTCAAATGGTCCCAGAAAAAAGTAAGCAAAGTGGAGGAACCCTGGAGAACCTTGAATCGATGGTGCAGGCCAATCTGAATGACTCAACAGAGGTCCATGTTCATCATGACCCATTGGCGTATTGGCATGGGAAAACAGATGTGTGGCCAGAGATCACCAACCTGGCTATAAATTACTTGTCTTGCCCACTCGCAAGCGTGTCTTCTGAACGTGTTTTCAGTGCTGCTGGTGGCATTGTAACTTCCAAAAGGACCCGTCTCAAAATGTGGAGAGGTTAACAATGATCAAGATGAATCAGCACTTCATACCATCAAATTACAAAATAAGAGAATGCACGCAGGAAGAAGACGAGGAGGACACCAACTTAGATGAGGGAAGTTCTTCCCTGTTACCTGACCTACTCCCGTCTGAATTAGCAGAGTTTGAGGACGAGCTCTTCTTCCCTGACACAGAGCCCTGAAAATGAGTCAATGAATCACTAACTTTCTTTTTCGTCCTTATTCACTTTTATTCCTGTGTGTCTGTCTTTCTTTGTTTTGCAAAATCTATATAAAAAAACTTTAATCACCTAATCACAAAAACAAGCCCATCAGCAGAACTGTCTTCACTTATTTGCTTATTGATTTGAAGGTGCCGCAGTCTGCATTCCTCAGGTTCACAAGTTCACAAGAACATATCGTGTCATACAGGTGGTGGCAGCTCCTGGGCCTCATTGGGGGCTGTACGATTTTGAAGCGGCATTGTTGGCTAATAATCCTTTTAATCTGCAGTGATTAATACTGCTCATCATTTTAAACCACCCTTTATTGTGGTTTTCACTTTGCTGAAAGCAGTCAGCTTTCTGCTGCTTCGTGTAATTTTAAAACTGTACTGGTGCATTGGAACTTGTATGCAATCACTTACTGTCTTGGCCTCCTCTGCCCCGGTCCCGCGCGGCTCCTAGTGCCGATTGCGTGGAGGGCAGCTCCTTCAGCGTGGCTTCCTGTGCCGGTCAGCTGAAGAGCAGGCGCCATCTTAGTAGCAGCCTGAAGGGCGCGCACATCGCAGGCAGTGGTCTAGCGGCCCGAGGCTGCTCCCTACAAAGCGGCAGACAGCGCAGGGTTCCTGGTGAGTCATACAGGTGGTGGCAGCTCCTGGGGCTCATTGGGGGCTCTACGATTTTGAAGCGGCATTGTTGGCTAATAATCCTTTTAATCTGCAGTGATTAATACTGCTCATCATTTTAAACCACCCTTTATTGTGTTTTTCACTTTGCTGAAAGCAGTCAGCTTTCTGCTGCTTCGTGTAATTTTAAAACTGTACTGGTGCATTGGAACTTGTATGCAATCACTTACTGTCTTGGCCTCCTCTGCCCCGGTCCCGCGCGGCTCCTAGTGCCGATTGCATGGAGGGCAGATCCTTCAGCGCGGCTTCCTGTGCCGGTCAGCTGAAGAGCAGGCGCCAACTTAGTAGCAGCCTGAAGGGCGCGCACATCGCAGGCAGCGGTCTAGCGGCCCGAGGCTGCTCCCTACAAAGCGGCAGACAGCGCAGGGTTCCTGGTGAGTCATACAGGTGGTGGCAGCTCCTGGGGCTCATTGGGGGCTCTACGATTTTGAAGCGGCATTGTTGGCTAATAATCCTTTTAATCTGCAGTGATTAATACTGCTCATCATTTTAAACCACCCTTTATTGTGTTTTTCACTTTGCTGAAAGCAGTCAGCTTTCTGCTGCTTCGTGTAATTTTAAAACTGTACTGGTGCATTGGAACTTGTATGCAATCACTTACTGTCTTGGCCTCCTCTGCCCCGGTCCCGCGCGGCTCCTAGTGCCGATTGCGTGGAGGGCAGCTCCTTCAGCGCGGCTTCCTGTGCCGGTCAGCTGAAGAGCAGGCGCCACCTTAGTAGCAGCCTGAAGGGCGCGCACATCGCAGGCAGCGGTCTAGCGGCCCAAGGCTGCTCCCTACAAAGCGGCAGACAGCGCAGCGTTCCTGGTGAGTCATACAGGTGGTGGCAGCTCCTGGGGCTCATTGGGGGCTCTACGATTTTGAAGCGGCATTGTTGGCTAATAATCCTTTTAATCTGCAGTGATTAATACTGCTCATCATTTTAAACCACCCTTTATTGTGTTTTTCACTTTGCTGAAAGCAGTCAGCATTCTGCTGCTTCGTGTAATTTTAAAACTGTACTGGTGCATTGGAACTTGTATGCAATCACTTACTGTCTTGGCCTCCTCTGCCCCGGTCCTGCGCGGCTCCTAGTGCCGATTGCGTGGAGGGCAGATCCTTCAGCGCGGCTTCCTGTGCCGGTCAGCTGAAGAGCAGGCGCCAACTTAGTAGCAGCCTGAAGGGCGCGCACATCGCAGGCAGCGGTCTAGCGGCCCGAGGCTGCTCCCTACAAAGCGGCAGACAGCGCAGGGTTCCTGGTGAGTCATACAGGTGGTGGCAGCTCCTGGGGCTCATTGGGGGCTCTACGATTTTGAAGCGGCATTGTTGGCTAATAATCCTTTTTATCTGCAGTGATTAATACTGCTCATCATTTTAAACCACCCTTTATTGTGTTTTTCACTTTGCTGAAAGCAGTCAGCATTCTGCTGCTTCGTGTAATTTTAAAACTGTACTGGTGCATTGGAACTTGTATGCAATCACTTACTGTCTTGGCCTCCTCTGTCCCGGTCCCGCGCGGCTCCTAGTGCCGATTGCGTGGAGGGCAGCTCATTCAGCACGGCTTCCTGTGCCGGTCAGCTGAAGAGCAGGCGCCATCTTAGTAGCAGCCTGAAGGGCGCGCACATCGCAGGCAGCGGCCTAGCAGCCCGAGGCTGCTCCCTATAAAACGCGCATGTGCTATCGGAAGCGCAGCGGACGAGCGCAGCGGGCACGCCTTGAGCGCGCCGAAGGTGCGCCTAAGGTAAGCCCGTCTGCGCCCGTCCGCGGCCAGACGGGCCTAGGGGCATGGCGCTATGCCAATTTTTGTTCTTACTCGGTCGACCAACTCTGCGCTCATCAAGGCCCTTGGCATTTAGACCGTGTAACACAGGGCCATGTCTGTGACATGGGCATTGCTAGAGTTCCACCCCTACCGTCCCTCCCTCTTAATATACCCTGTTTGTTGCTATCACCCATCTCCCCACCCTCCGGGGCCACCCCAAACACGGTTACTATATCCCCACCCTCTCCCTCAGGAACTACCACCCCGACCATTTCGGCCTTCTTGTTAAATACTCGATCGGTTGTTAAACATCAGTCAGACCTGTTTATTTTTTTGGATACCCACAAACCGGACCTAATGTTCCTAACGGAAACATGGCTCCGCCCTGATTCCCTGCCTAGCCTATTGGCTGCCCCGCCCACCTCATACTATGTTTTACGAGCGGACCGGCCCCTTGGCAAGGCAGGAGGAGGGGTGGCCATGATTGTCCGCACGGGCATTCAATTCCAACTACTCCCCTTCCCCTCGATTTTAGAGGTTGATTTTCTGGTCGCCCGTTCTGTGTCCTTTAATACTCCTATCACTTGTGTTCTGATGTACCGCCCACCCCAATCTATGCCCCACTTTCTCCCAGCTTTTCAGGAATTATTAGCTACACTTGCAGTAAGCCATTCATCGGTTCTGGTGCTTGGGGACTTTAATTTCTGGCCCTCTGCTCCCGCGGAAAACGCATCTTCCAGAGAGTTCCCAGAACTGCTTGGCAGCTTAAATTTCATTCCACATGTTCATATTCCCACTCATGTTCAGGGTCATACCCTGGACCAAATCTGGTCTCTTAACATTCCTATTTCTGTCCCTGTTGTTACCCCCTGTCTATGGTCTGACCACTTCCTGATCTCTTTTTCCTTGGTTTTGAGGTCAGCTCAGAAGCCACCTCTCCCCAAGAACACCTGGGCGCGTAACTGGGGCAAAGTCGATATTCTATCTTTGTGCTCCTCTCTTTCAACCTCTAGCCCAGTCATCGATAACCTCTCTATTCCATCTCAAGTTGAGGCTATAAACAAATGCCTGTCCAGGACATGTGATCAGGTGGCCCCCCTAGGCGTGTTCAGGTGAAGCGCACTCACCATGCGAACAAGTGGTTCAACCAGGAGCTTAAAGAGAAAAAACTGGCGGCTCGCCAAGCAGATCGCACCTGGAGACGCTCCTACAGTGAGACCTCAAAAATTCGGTATAATTCTATCCAGGCGGAGTACAAGAGAGCTATTCTGAAGGCTAAAACATCTTATTTTTCAGGCAAGATCATCCAAGCGGAGAATAAACCGAGGGAAATTTTTGCCACAGTGTTCGAACTGGCCTCCTCGGACAGAACAACTGCCAAACCGGTTCCCTCCCAAAAGCTGTGTGATTCCCTGAATGATTTCTTCATTAGTAAAATTGAAGACATCAAGTCCAATATCCCTCCCCCTCCACATAATTTTCTGACATTGTCCCGCCAAACAACTCCTGTCACTTTGACCAATTAACCTTGCTATCTGAGGAGACCTTTCTCTCTATCCTCCCTAGTGTTAAATCTGGTTCTCCTGCAGATGTCTGCCCGGCTCACATTATGTGTGACATTTTTCGAAGTTGCCCCCTCCCTCCTCTGACCTTTCTTAATGCGTCCCTCAAAACAGGAACTGTCCCCGATTCCCCACAAGTCAGCCACGATTGTTCCCATTTTAAAAAAGCCTGGCGCCGACCCTACAGTATTGGCAAACCATCCCCCTTCTCCCTCCTCCCCTACCTGCAAAGGTTTTGGAGCGGCACATCACCATTACCCTTAGTTCCTTCATTGAGTCCAGTGGGTTTCTTGCCCCCTCTCAAGCGGGTTTCCGCCCCATCCATTCCACCGAAAAGGTGGTGGTATTCGTTATGGACACACTTAGAGAGGGGCTTGATTCCAACTTCCCCCAAGCGCTGATTCTCCTCGATTTGTCTGCCGCCTTCGACACGGTTGATCACACCATCCTTCTTTCCCGTGTCGAGGTGGCAGGCATCAGGGGCTCCGCCCTGGCTTGGGTGACCTCATTTCTTAGTGGTCGCACCCAAGCCGTCCATCTGGCAGACTTTTCCTCAATGGCTCATAAAGTACGGTGCGGTGTCCCTCAGGGCTCTTCTCTTTCCCCTCTTCTTTTTAATTTGTATATCTTCCCCCTTATTTTTGCTTTACAGCGAATGGAGGTCACAGTGTTTAATTACGCTGATGACCTCCAGCTCATTTTTACTCTGTCAAACTCACCTTATTCTATTCACAACTTCCAGTCAGTGATGGTCTTTATCAGGGATTGGATGAATTCTAACCACCTGAAACTCAACCCTGATAAGACTGAGCTTGTCCTGACTGGAGGTAAACTTAATCCTTGGTCTTCTGCTTTCTGGCCCTCCTCGTTTGGTCCCCCTCCCTTTCCTTCTTCCTCTGTTAAAACTTTGGGGATCACTCTTAATCAACATCTCACTCTTCACTCACACGTCAGCACGGTGGTTTCTTCTTGTTTTTTTGCGTTGCGTACTATTCGCAAGATTTCACGTTTTTTCTCTTCCCCAGCCCTTAAGCTTATTGTCATGGCGATGGTTCTCTCTCGCCTTGACTATGGCAACGCAGTTGTACAATGGCATCCCAAGTTATGCCCTCCGCCGGCTCCAGCTGGTGCAGAACCAAGCTGCCCGATTGGTTCTTAGTTTACCTAGATCCCAGCACATCACTCCGTCTCTTTGTTCCTTGCATTGGCTCCCGATAAAAGAAAGAGCCATGTTCAAACTTGGATGCCTGACTTTCCAGGCTCGTGCCGGGACAGCTCCAGCCTTTATCAAAGCTAACATCCACCATTATATTCCTAGTAGGCAACTACGTTCCTCTTCCCTTTCTCTTTTAGTGGTCCCTCGATTTAAGAAAAGTAGGACAGGAGGCTGTAAGTTCTCTGTCCTTGCCCCGTCCTTTTAGAACTCCTTACCTCTCTCCATTCGAACATCGGTATCTTATATGGAGTTCCTTGGGAGACTGAAAACTTTCCTGTTCTCACAGGCCTTTTCATCTTAATCCAACTCAGTCCGTGTTGCCGAAGTTGAATTGACCCCGCAGCGCCATGAAACCGCTAGGTAAACGCGCGCTATATAAATATTTTAAAATTCAAATTCAAATTCATGCTCCTCTATCCTCCTCCTCCAGACTCCTATTTCCCTCAAAGCAGATGGCTGGATTACGCCCAATGAAGAAAGACTCTGCACTTGTGGGGGTGTTCTACTTCTTTGCGGGTGAGTTGACGGGTCTGGGGCATTGCTGTGAAGGTCTAATACCGGATAAAAGTGGTTTGGAGAAAATCGGAGCAGAAAAAGATTTTGCGCTTTTGATCACTTGCCTGTCTTTGGGGTGCTGTTTGGCGGGCTTTTAGGTTGTTGTGGGTGGGTTTTGGGGTCTGGGAGCACTGCTGGCACAGTCTAATGTTGATTGCATTTGTTTTTCAGGACATCCATGGTGGAAAAGGGGAGTTAGGGCCTAGCTGCACAGCGTATTTGGACAGAATTGAAGGTAGTAGGCCCATTTTTGCTTTTTGCCTGTTTGGGGGTGTTCTGCTTTTTTGAGGGTAGCTGCAGGGGTGTGGGGCCATTGCTGGGAATGTCTAATACCAGATAAAAGTGGTTTGGACAAAATCGGAGGTGAACATTTTTTTGCGTTTTTGCTGACTTGCTTGTCTTTGAGGTGCTGTTTGGGGGGGTTCTGGGTGTTTGTGGGTGGGTTTTGGGGTCTGGGAGCACTGCTGGGTATGGATACTTTTGATTGCAAGAGGTTTGAAGCAAATCCATGGTGGCAAAGGGGAGTTAGGGCCTAGCTGCAGAGCGCGCGCGGAGTGATTTTGGAAATTAGCCTGAAAATGTCAGTCCCCATTTTTGTAGTTTTGCTTTTTGGCTGTTTGGCGGTCTTCTACTTGTTTCCGCCTGGGTTGACGGGTCTGGGGCCATTAATGGGAAGGTCTAATACCGGATAAAAGTGTTTTGGATAAAATACATGGTGAAAAAGTTTTTCACTTTTTATAGTTTTCGCTCTCTTTCGTGTTTCTGGGGGCCTGTTTGGGGGGGTTCCTGGTGTTTGTAGGTGGGTTTTGGGGTCTGGGAGCACTGCTGGGTATGGATACTTTTGATTGCAAGAGGTTTGAAGCAAATCCATGGTGGCAAAGGGGAGTTAGGGCCTAGCTGCAGAGCGCGCGTGGAGTGATTTTGGAAATTTGCCAGAAAATTTCTAAGTCCCCATTTTTGTAGTTTTGCTTTTTGGCTGTTTGGGGGTCTTCTACTTCTCTCCGCCTGGGTTGACGGGTTTGGGGCCATTGCTGGGAATATCTAATACCGGATTAAAGAGGTTTGGACAAAATCGGAGGTGAACATTTTTTGGGGTTTTTGCTGACTTGCTTGTTTTGAGGTGCTGTTTGGGGGGGTTCCCGGTGTTTGTGGGGGGGTTTTGGGGTCTGGGAGCACTGCTGGCACAGTCTAATGTTGATTGCATTTGTTTTTCAGGAAATCCATGGTGGAAAAGGGGAGTTGGGGCCTAGCTGCAGAGCGCATTTGGACTGAATTCCAGGTAGGCCCAAAGTTTTTTAAGTGTGGCTTTTCCCGGGTTTTGCCTTTTGGCTTGTCGGGGGGATTAAACTTGTTTTCGCCCGGGTTGACAGTTCTGGGGCCATTGCTGGGAAGGTCTAATACCCGAAAGAAACTGTTTTGGAGACAATCCCTGGGGAAAAAGTTTTAGCATTTTCTGAGATTTCGCTCACTCTACCGTTTTCGGTGGCTGTTTGTGGGGGTTCCTGGTGTTTGTGGGGGGGTTTGCGAGTCTTGGAGCAATGCTGGATATGGATACTTTTGCTTGCTTGCAAGTGGTTTGAATACAATCCATGGTGGGTAAGGGGGGATTTGGGCCTACTTTACTTTCAAAGTACGTTTTGTCACCATTTTCTACTAGGCCTCGTTTTAGGAGATATGATTGGTTGTCTTCTACATTTTTGCGACTGGGTTTAGTAAGGGTCTGGGAGCACTGCTGGGAAGGTCTAATTTTGTTCTAAAACACAGTTTACAGTACACCTAGCTTGAGGGGAAAGATCCGCTAAATTAATTCACCCATATTTATTTATCCTTCAAAAGGAGACTCAGACAGAGTAGGCACTTTCAAAAATATTGTACTGTCTATTAGGAAACTCAAAGTGTGACTTTTTGCACTACACAGCGTACATACCTTATATTTATTTGTCAGTGGTGTTCTAATATCACTTCCTGTTTTTCCATCAATAATTACAGGCCGGGTTTCAGCCTGTGCAATGGGAAAAAAAGGATGAAGTCAGGCTTCACATTAGCGAGCCGCAATTTAGCATCCGCCAGGCAGGCAGTGGACAGGGTGTCTTCTGGTCACCAACATTGATGGACGGAGCGTCAGATGGAATGGAGGAGTCCCGCTAATAAGAGGAATGGTTGGATGCATGCAACTTACCAAATTCAACAGGACAACTACAACAACATACAGATACAGTATCCGTTCTTTTCTAATTATCTTTTAAGTAATGTTATTGCTGTGAACTTCTATGAGTGTGACTCTGCATTTCTTTGATCTCTGCTTCTAAATTCATCCCTACAGCCATTCTATAGGTTTTACTTCTGCTATTTTTTAAACCTAATTTAATGTAAGAAGTGTTTCTCTGAGTGCAGAGATAGGCAAGTGAAAACGCATAATTATTACTGCAGCCCTGTACTGTCGCATTCTTTCATTCACAGTTGTCGAAAGTACTACTTACTTTTCAGTAACCATGCATGCAGTAGTGCATGGTTACTGAAAAGTAAGTACTTCCTTTATGTCACGTAAAAGATTTATGGATAGCTTTGTACCCAAAGATTTGTTTATCTTCAATTATTGCTTGTCCATGCTGTGCTTTTTATTTCTTCTCTCAGCAAAACTTTCCCAAAACCCCCCATTCCCATCCATTTTCTAAACCCTAACCCTCTTCCCCCGGGCTGTGTGGTTTTGATTGATGTGTGACTAAATGACAGCAATAATTCCACACACTTGCTGGGGAGGATAAGGTCATAGCAACAGGCTGGTGAAGGAATCCGAGGATATATTCTTATTCAGCTTGACACTGAGTCACTATTGGCAAATGAAATCAGATTTTCATGTGCGCCATCAACTTGATTGGTCATCAAGAACATCCTCCTCCTAGAGGTGGCAAATTATTACGCTGCTGTGTCCTTCACCTTCAGTACTATTTCTTGTAGTAGTAGTCAATGTCAAAGAAATTCAACGCAAGTACTAGTTATACTTTCAATACCATTTGTTAGGCTACATTGTGGCACTGTTCTAGTGTACTGTCACCTGCTATATTCTCTATCGTACCGTTCCAATGCTACGGTAAGGACAAACAAGGTTTCATTTTCTTTTTTTTCAGATGCTGCAACTGCCACTGTGTAACACCACAAGTACCACCGCAATGATGACATTTCATCCGCCCAGGATTGCCAACCTTAATCGCCATTTCCCGTGCAGCCAGCCCTGTGCCTAGCCCTATTTCCAAACACAAATTACAGGTAAGATAAGCGTTTGGGGGGAGGTAGTATAATGGAGTATTAGGAGAGACGAGAGACTGACGGTCCTAGGACTATTGAATTCACTTACTCTGTGACAGGCACTTAGTTTTGAAAACATTTGGGCAATTACTAGTACTTACACAACTTGCATCAAGATGCCACTTAAGTTTCAGGAAAACAAACTTACTGTTAAACCCCCACCCACCAGCCTCAAAAGCAGTAAAAAACACGTATGCTAAGATAAAGTTTAAAGTATATTTATATATCCCTAACATAATTAATCTCCCGCAAGACCCAACCCACCCCCCCTCCCGCACCCCAACGTATGTCCGTGAAAACTAAGTCCAAAAAAGTAGAAAACCCAACTCCCAATTCCCACCCCCCAGAAGTCTTTAAAAAAGGGGCAAGGGACAGTCTCCTCCTACTGCTGGCTGCTGTTGACTTTTCGGGCCAGGTCGGCATGCTCCTTGCGGAGGGTCTCGAGCAGGGTTTTGGTGTTGAGGAGCTCCTGCTCGAGGTAGGATACCCTAAGTGAAAGGCGGTGCTCGCGTGCCTTGCACCTGCTGTGGGGGGCAGCTGATTTCTTTGCTGCTCGGCGGTGGCGGGTGGCTGCGGTACCCCAGCTCCGTACCGCTGGAGACCTGCTGCGCTGACTGGCTGACCCAGGGAGCGCAGAGGAGGATGCAGGTGTCGCCGTGGATGTTGTCGACGTACTCTGCGTGTCCCCCTCCTCCTGGGCCAACAGCCGCCGATATTCGGCGACAGTGGCCTCCAGCCTCCGTTGCCAGGCCCTTTTAGCCAGCTCCTTCCGTGTTGGTTTGGAAGGAGCATCTATATGAAGAAAGAAAGACATAGTCTGTAACCAATGCTCTTTAAGATTAACACAAAATGATTCAGCAGAAAGTTGTGTCACAGTAGAACTAGCAACTTGCAAGCGCAGTACATAACTATTGTGGCCAGTATCTATCTAACCTCACACTTCTTCATCCTTGCTCTAACATTAGTGGGAGTTTAAGGAATCAATTCTACGAGCACTATGGACTCACTCCATTAGAGTCGACTATGACAGTACACCAGTCTTATTCTTCTTCTTCTCTCTTGTTTATGAAAATTGGTACGTTAACTTCTGCAAGCCGGCATAATGCCAGCGCAGTCAACTTGCACCCGAGAAAAACAGACGCCCGCCATGATGAGTGAGACAGACTTTCATTACTGTACCAGTCCAGTACATGCAGGTGGTGATGCTCTTACTTTTCTATTACGGGTGGCACTGAGAATACTCTGTTACAAGGGCTACTGCTTAATTAATTTAACTTTCACCCTACAGTGCCAATGAATACTAGAAAAGGAAAATGAAGAAGATAAATAATCTGATTATCTATCACTGCACATGGTATGTATTTGCTTACATATGGGATGACTTTAGGTGCTTTCCTTTTTATTGAGTGAACAGTGATACATCCACACATGAATGACCGAGTTCTACTAAACTTATTAACAGAGGTAGTGACTGGCCATCGTAATAGCCGGATATATGCTGTGCTTGCAATACAAACTACTGCTACTATTCATGGTAGTATTCGGACAAAATTACAACTTCTTTTCCTTGCCTTTCCTACACTGGGACGGACGTGCGGGTGCGGTGTTACATGCTCTTCAAAGTAACACTTAGTTCATCCAGTGACCGTCTACTCTCTCTAGATATACATATGCTATCTAAGAGTCAGATAGTACCATGATCCAGACACGGTCTCTCACCCCATCCTCATCAATACCCTTAAATCATCTGGCATCACCGGCCCAGCCCTCAACTGGCTCATTAGTTTTCTTTCAGACCGCACCTTCCAAGTTTTCTCCACTTCCTCTGTCTCTCAAACATATAAATCGGTGCATGGTGTTCCCCAGGGCTCTATCCTAAGCCCTTTACTTTTTAATCTGTATGTCAGTTCACTGGCCTACATTGCAGAACAAGCAGGGCTAACCATCTACTCATACGCCGATGATACACAGATCATCTATTCTCTCTCAACCGGTTCCCATTCCACCCCTTCCTCTCTCTGTGTCGTCCTTAGTAACATCGCCAAGTGGATGCATGAAAACAAACTCAAGCTTAACGGGGGAAAAACAGAGCTTCTCTTATTTGGCAAAAATACTACTCTGTGGGGCCCCCAACATTGGCCCTCACAAATGGGTAAGCTCCCCACACCATCTAAAACAGCTCGTAATCTGGGCATCACTTTCGATGATCAACTTTCCATGAAACATCATGTGGTAAAAATTTCTTCCACCTGCATTACCATCATTAAGTGGCTTCGTAAGATCATCGGGATGCTCCCCCAGGAGACCCAGAAAACCGTAGTCCAGGCCTTAATCACCTCTAGACTGGACTACGGCAATATTCTTCTACTGGGAGTGTGCAAAGAGGTAACCCGTAAATTACAGACAGTCCAAAACATGGCGGCTCGGATGCTCTGTAAATTACCTAATACATCTTCCACATCCAACTCACTTCGTAAACTGCACTGGTTACGCATTGAAAGCCGCACGAAATTTAAGGCCCTCTGCTACATGCACAGGATAAAATTAGACCAGGCTCCATCATACCTCAGTAATTTAGTGCATCAATACAGCCCTGCTCGTACCCTTCGATCCTCCAATCAGCACAGGTTCCAAATTCCTAGAGTCAAGAGAGCCAGGATGGGTGGTCGCTCCTTCTCCGTCCTGGCGCCATCCCTCTGGAACTCTCTTCCTTTATCCCTTCGCATGGAACCCTGTTATCTTAAATTTCGTAAAGAAGTCAAGACCTGGTTATTCAACCAATAATGCTGCTTCCATTATCAATCTGTTTCTTCCCCTCACTTTTTTGGTCTCTAGCGCCGGGAAACCTCCGGGTAGCTGCGCGCTTTATAAGCTTAAATATAATAATAATAATAATAATAATCCATCCATTCAAACTATATGTCAATCATTCTTCTTCATGTCTCGCATCTGGACAAACCTTACGTTTTCTCACGGGAAAACAACCTTTTCATTTTATTTGGGAAAACCGCAAGCCATACATCCGTGCTTGACTTGCATTTGAATTTCAACCAAAGCATATATTGCGCACACATACAGTTTCTGTTTCACCCACCCAGGCTGTTCTCCTTCCACTCATCCTTGCTTCATCCTTCACCCAGCCATGCATCATATTCCTTCCCTGCCACCTCGGGCACCAATCAAACACGTATCATTCTTCTTTGTCAGTCATCATTACTTTTAACTTGCTCGTCCTTCCACACTTACTTACACCCTTCTTTCGCTTTTCGTTCATCCCATCCATCAAGTTCATCTCAGATCTGATTTGGATTCTCGAAAAAAAATTCACCGCTGAGTTGAAGTAAATTTAGAGGAGGCTACTACCTGGTTGATAAAAACTTTGTTCTAAATTTGAAAGTCTGCTTAACAGTATAGTAACTTAACTGTAGAACATATATACTATACCCGTGCAGAGAGCACACTATGCAGTCTGCAATCTCAATAAGTAAGGAATATGAGCTTACCACTGCCCGCCACTACCGTGGCAGCCCGCACAGCAGTTTCGTCCGGCACTTGCACCGCCTCCTCCCCAGAAGTGTCCTCCTCCACCTCCGCGCTGGGCCCAGCACCAGATGTTCCACCTACAAAGTACATTTAAGAATGTTAGATGTCATAGACATACACCACTCACTAGTATTTTGTCTAGGAATAAAGAAATGTGAATACAGAAACCAATCTAATAATTTGTGACTGTCTACTCTAAAGTAAAAATGTCCCTTTTTCCAGGGAAGGGCGTTGTCTTGCTGCACTTTTTGGCACAACTGATGAATGCTTGCTTTTTAACACGCACCATTGTTCTCATAACAGACAGAAGCTTCACTTCTAAGAACAAATCATCATCACTAGGACAGAGTGACCAACGATTCAGCACCAAAAAGAAAAATTAAAGTTCAAACCAGGTGAGGGCTCGGCTCGCCCACAATAAATGTGTGAAATAAATCACTAAGCGCTTTTCCATTTTTAATCAACCGTTTATGTTTTATGACAAGCTTGATTTTTAATAAATATTTTTACTTTTAATAAAGCTTTAAAACTTAAATAGACTCTGTGGTTTTTGGTCAAGAGTGAATGAGCAAAAGGTTTTGCAATTTGCAAGCATGAGTCCGTGCCTCTGACACTTCTGGCCTCTGACTCCGTACTCTTGTCCTGCGTTTGATAATCATCATTGGGGATCAATCATCGATGAATTCGGGAGCTTAATGACTCTGCCACACTATCTAGTCAGTAAGGAGATTGGGGGTTCTTCAAAGTCTGATATCACTGAGGTATGTGGAAAGTCTACATGCGCCTATTATAATTGATAAACAATGAACTATTTAGTGTCCATAGTTCTGTTTGTGCAGATTTGTCCCTGCAACAGTAGTAGTATGGATTGTCCTCCTATCCAAACCAAAAGTAAAGTAGTATCTTATTCTTTCTTGGTGGTCATTCACCTTTTTATTGTTGGTAATTGTCAAAGCATAACATAAACATTTAGAAGACTTGAAAAGACATTATGGACAATCCCAGAGGACTGCACTCAGTGCATAGAGCTATTGCTAACTAGAATGGGAGTTTCGTTTAACACCTTTTTGCCAAATGTGCAATCTTAGTTAGCTACACAGACAGACTAATAACTAAGAATAATCTAGTAATACCACAGGGAGTCACAGTAGAGGCAGGATAAGAATTCAGATACAGTCTACAAGAAGATCAAAGACGATTTAGAAAAAATTGAATGAGGAACGCTAGGAAAAAATAGGTACTCTATATTAAAATTAAAATTTACCGGGGCCAGCAAAGGAGCCCTCGCCTGACCGATCCTGGCCTTGAACAGCAGCAGCAGCCGATAACCCCTCCTCCTCTGTCCTCTTGCCCCTGGGGGGAGCTGATGTACAACATGAAAGAAAGAAAGACCCGAAAACATGGATGATTGTTGTCAACCAAATCAAACATTTCAAAAGAACAATAACAAAATATTTTGGCGAAATAGCAAATAGACAACTATTCCACGGGATATATTGACCTATCTCATGTGGTCTACTACGATATTAGTATTGCTTGATTTGCGGACCGTCGACTTGGAAAGTTATGTAACTCACTAAACAAGCTACTAAAAAGGTTCGCCTAGGACTGGCAGGCAGCAGTCCGCAGCACGCGAAGTGACAGACAAACTCCATCGTGATTGCAGATCAGCGACAACACTAAAAAGTTTCCTACTACATTAACCAGTCATTAAAATACTCAAACTATCAATCCACCACCACTATTTCTTCTTATTGCCAGGTGTACAAAGGAAGGACAGGACTTGAGTCTGTAGGGGCAGATTTTCAAGCTCCTTGCGGCTCTTTTGCTCCATTGTTGCGTGACTTTTGTGACGCAGCGGCAGAACAAAAGAGGCGCCATGGTGCGGCGTATATCAACAACGTGACGCATATGGGAGATGCATTACGTTGTAAAGCCTGCGCCATCAGGGGGCGTTCCGGCGCAAGGGAGGGCGTTCCTGCGCAGGACCGCATCCTAAAAGTGGCTGAGGGAAATCTATAAGATTTCAATCAGTCACTTTTAGGACAATGATGCGTGACTCAAACCCTGCGCCTGCTTGAAGCAGACGTACGGCTTGACGCAGCATTGGGGAGATAGGGCACCCCAGAGCATTGCTGGAGCTGCGCCATCGTTGCGACGCAACTCCAGCAATGCGCCGCCTTTACGGCACAGATGCGTAACGCTTCGGTGACGTTTTGGGCCCATGGTGCGCCGCATTGTAAATACGGCGCACCATGGGTGGTGGTGGCGTGGGGCACAATTACTGGAGCATCCCTGCTACTTTGCAGGGATGCGCCGGTAATTGAAAATCTGACCCTTAGTGTCTAGCATTACGCAGTTCTTTAAACTACACTCATACATAATTTCTCAGGCCAATGAAATGAACACAAAATCGAAAACAAATAAGCATAGTAGCAACGCTACTGAGAAGGAGAGCTGTGCACCTGAAATGCACAGAAGATTTTGAAATATAATTTACCGACAATGTAATCGGCAGCATTATTGCTCTTGGTAAAAAACAAAAATTTGAAATATAATAACACACAGAGCAGGAGAAAACAGAGTAGTGATGAAATAGCTACTACTACTCACCAAGCCCGGGGATCTCGATGCCGAGCAGGTCGAGCAAGTCCTCCGCGCTAAAGATCTCCCGTGGCATCACTAGCTCCCCCCTCAAACGCCCTGACGGGAGCCGGGTGCGGGACCCTTCCCCTTCTGGGGCTGCTTCCCGACTCCCTTTACTATGGTCTGTGCAGAAAGGAAGGTAAATAATAAAGAAGAAATAGAATAGGGAAGAAGAAAAGAAAAGAGTTTAAAAAAGTAGTTTAAAATTAACCAAAAGTAGCAGAAAACACAAAAATATAGAGCTAGAAAAATAGAGGGATAGATAATAAGTAAAAATGGATTAAAAAAAACTAGCAAAGGATGGCAGAGATTGACAAAGGATACAGAAAGCATGCCCAGAACCATAGCAATGAATGAAAAACAAGATGGCCGCGCCCGTTCACGACCGCGTGGGTAAGTTCGCGCAAGATTTCCCTCGCGATCACACGCGAACTTGTACTAGCGAGCCGCACACTTTGCGAGATTACACATAGCGCCCAGAAACGGAAATACGTCACGCAAACAAGATGGCCGCACCCATGTACGACTGCTAGGGTAACTTCGCAACGTTGCGCTACAAGTGGCTTGCAAAAACGCAAAAAATCACGCGAACTAACACGCCGCAAATAAACAAATCATATATTCGCACAAATTCGCGGCTTCTGAATTCGATCTCGCGCGAATTCGCGCCCCGCGAATCGCACAAAATTGCAGAAAAACGATTTTTGCAAAACTGAAAGCACTCAGCAGGTGCAAAAGTTCAATCTTATCATTAGTAACCATTCCCTGTAGTGCTTCCTGAGGGGCATCTCCAGAGTTCAGTTGCCTACTTGCAACTATTCTATGACCCTGCTCCGACTCTCACAGCAGGCTCAGAGAATAGCTACAAGTATGCCTCAAAGGTCCTGTTAAAAAAAAATTACACTGCAACAGAAAGCAATTACAGATAAGGAAGCAGGTGCCAGACTGGAAGTTCAAATTCAGTGACACATTAATCAGCCCCTAATTCATTTATGTCAGTTGAGGCAGGGCAGGTGTGCTAACGAATTTTACAAAACGGAAAGCACTTAGCAGGTGCAAAAGTTCAAGCTCATCAGTAATGAGGAAGCACTTACAGCTAAGGAAGCAGGTGCCAGCTCAAATTCAGTGACACATTCATCAGCCCCAAATTAATTCATGTCAGTTGAGGCAGGGCAGGTGTGCTTTCCCCCCATGATCTACAGTGATGAACCAGAGGGTGGCATGGGTGAGCCAGAGGGTGGCAGTGGTGAAACAGAGGGTGGCAGTGGTGAAACAGAGGGTGCTGTGATGAACCAGACGTAGAAACAACATGGTCGCGACCGTTGCTACCCGACAAGTAAGTTCGCGTTTGCAAACTGGTTAAAAAACCCTTGCGAAATGGCAGAAACACTTGCGAACACAAAAAAACCCCCACAAAATTCTCGAGAGTTCGCGAATTTTAAGGATTGCGAATCCATAAATACGCAATTTCGCGGATTGCGAATTCGCAAAATTCGCCCATACTTAGTGGTTGGTTCGGAAACCAGATTGGGAGAGGTCCAGGTTGTGGTTAGCTTCGATGCACTCAGAAAGTTGGGTGTTGATGGCCTTCTTAATGACCTTGGCTGAGAAGGGGAACAGAGAGATGGGCCTGAAGTCATTGAGGTCTTTGAGGTAGGCAGAGGTTTTCTTCAGCAAGGGGTTGATCTCTGCATGGTTTCAGTCTTCCGGCAGGTGGCAGAGTTAATGGAGCAGTTGATGGTGTGGCAGAGGTCGGGGGCGATGGAGGTGCCGGCTTTATTGAAGAAGTGGTACGGCCAGGGGTCCGAGGGTGCTCCGGAGTGGATGCTCTTCATGATCTTGAGGGTGTCATCAGCAGTGAGGGGAGTTCAGTGGGCTAGGGTCTGCTAGGCTCTGGTGCCGTTGGGTGCGGTGGTGGTGAGTGGGTTGAGAGGGTCTAGGGAGTCGAGCCAGTTAAAGCTTTTGTAAATCTCCTTAATCTTGTGGAGGAAGAAGGTGCTGAGGTGGTTGCAGAGGTCTTGGAGGGGTATGATGTCTGTTGTCTCTGTGTTGGGTTAGGTGAATTCTTTGACCACGGTGAAAAGTTTTTGGCTATTGAGTGCGTTGGAGTTGATACTTTTTTGTAGGGCTGCTTTCTTGGTTGTTCTAATAAAGAGGTGATGGGCGGTGACATCGGTTTTGAAGGCTGAGTGGTCTTCCGGGGTCTTGCTGCTCTTCCATCTCTTGAGTCATCTACAGGTGTGTCTGGACTCATGAAGGCGAGAGAGAACCAGCTAGCTTTTTTGGAGTGTCACTTGCCTGGTGCTTTCTTAAGGGGAGCCAGTGTGTCGCGCAGTTGGAGACCCATCAGAGGAATTTGTGTGCTGAGGTTTTGGCGTTCGCGGAATTCAGAGGTGGGGTTTTGCTGAGGGACGTGGTCGGCTGTTCTTCGGTGACCTTGTTCCAACTTCCCCAAGGGTAGCTGTAGGCGTGGTGGTGTATGGTGGGTTTGGTGAAGGAGAAGTGGAAGCAGAAGTGGTCAGTCCAAAGCAGCTAGGTGGTGTGGCTGAAGGTGATGTGGGTTGGGTTGGGGAGGTGACCCATTGTTTGAGTCCGACAGTGGCAAAGTTCTCCAGAAGGGAAGATGTGTTCTTGTCATTGGGGTTGTCCAGGTGAAAGTTGAGGTTGCCGAAGAAGATGTAGTCTGAAGATGCAAGAGCGTGGGAAGCAATGAAGTTGATGATGGAGTCGCTGAAGGGTGGACAGGTTCCAGGCGGTCTATAGATGAGGGTGCCGCAGAGGGTCATGTTCGGGTTGGCCTGGACCTGGAAGTGGAGGTGCTCCATGTTGGTCGAGTGGTCCTCTGAGTAGGTTGTGGGATGGAGGGTGCTTTTGTGTACGATGGTGATGCCTCACCCGGCTTATTGATGCGGTCCTTGTGGATGATCTTGTAGCCATCCGGGATGGCTGTGGTGATGTACGGGGCAGCAGTAATGTTTATCCAGATTTCTGTGAGGAAAGTGATCTCGGGATAGACAGAGTTGAATAGGTACCAGATCTCCACGGCATGTTTGTGGAGGGAGCGTGTGTTGAGCAAGATACAGCTGAGGCGGTGTGGTCCGGTGTTTGTGCGGTGGCAGGCGAAGGTGCGGCTTCAGTATTGGCAGGAAAAAGGGCCCTGGGTGTCATTCAGCGATGACCAGCATCAGGCGGTGTGGTGTCCTATGTTGAGGGTGTGGAGGGTGATGGCGTTGTAATGGGGGATGGTCGGATTACCAGGGTCCGTGGTGCTTGGTGCAGTCCAGGCGCCTTCGGTGCACTGTGCAGTGGCCACCATTGAGTAGCAGGAGGTGCAGGGTGGGAAGAGCAGGAAGGCGGCGCTGGAGGGGCCGGGCTGCGGGTGATGAGCAGCGGCAGGGACACAGCAAGGAAAAGGTGCAATAAGTGACCAGAGGAAAAAGTGGAAAAATGCAGACAGTAAAAGTAAGTGACAGAAAAGCAGAAAATATTAAAGGAGGAAAAAGGAGATCAAGAGAGAAGTTAGACAGTGGAGAGACACAGGGCTGAAGATAGAGCAATCAATGGGGGTAATCCTTTCAACCTGTTCAGTGGCTCTACCACTACTGCTCCCTTCTCAGTCTCCTCTAGAGAATACTCACTTCCTCCCCATTGCTCACCTCTCCCTTTTGCTAAGTGAGATCCTGAGTTCCCTGCCCCTGGCTACCAGTGGAAGACTGACCCTGAAGTTGTCAGTAGATCCACTGAACTTGCGGAGCTACTACAGCCAGAGAAGCTGAAATGGCACAGGGAAGCTCGTGGATCGGTGAGAGGGGGAAGGGCTATCTGGTGCCAGGGGTTTCAGGGGGAGCCGGCACAGCCGGCCTGGGATGGGACCGTGTTTGGAAGTAAGGTCATAATTGGGGCTTTACTGTGCTCCCTCACTGTGCTCAGGCTGTCCTCAGGTCGCAGGAGGGTTTTACCACAGGGTGAAACCAGTGCTCGATTTCGAGGCTCCTCACCAAACACGTTGCTCGCCTGACTCCTACGACCCCGGCTCGGCAGCGTCTGACATCACGAGATTTCCTCCTCTGGAGTCACAGCAATCCGGAAGCATTACCAGCAGCCGAATTCTGTTGTGTTGGGTTGCCTTTCCCTTGCAATTGTAAGTTTGTAATTCTCCTAAGAAAACAAATGTCCCAGATAAAATAAACCAAACAATCACTTTATGTTTTTCCTTTCTTGATGTTAACGACCAATTGCAACTCTCTGTCAGTCATCCCATCTCCCTGCTCAGTCGGCCTGGGTTTCAATATGTACCCTTGTAGATTGTGTCTGAGGCTTAGAATCTCAACCTAGACTCCCTTAATTTACCCTCACTCCTTCCTCATCACTCACCTGACTAGAAGTAATGCTTGCTCAGATTGCATTTCCCCTCAGCCCTGAGGGAGCAGGAAGTGACACCAGCGAAATACAAGTTGGCTAACTCGTTTTACAAAAGAGTGGGTTATATGAACAGGTAACCACAGTGTGGATCTGTAGGATTTTTGATCTCAAATCTAACTCTGTATATAGTTGGAAAAAAATGATCTACTGAACAGTTGAAAGTGGGAACAACTAAGATAAACTCAGATTGATTAAATATGGCTCTCACAAAGAACAGTTTAAAAAGTTGATTTAGTAATATAGATACAAAATTACTATCAAGAATAACTTTGCATCTTATAGACAACAACCTTTCCCTTTACATTTAGGAAATTTACAATTGTTTTTGTTTAATTTGTGGGAACATAGCTGTTTATGTGTTCTAAATATATTGCTATTAAAAGATCATCAGGCACATGCATCAATCTTTTTTGCAAACTGTGAAATTCGCAAAAATCGTCGGTTTGCGCCTGCAAAAAGAGATTCTGCGATGCAGCAAACTGTAAGGCTTTCTCAATTAATTGCGATTTCTTAAATTGCGATTGCATTTAAGGAATCGCAAATTGCGATTCCTTAAATGCAATGCATGATGAAATCGCAAATAGCGATTTCGCTAATAAGGGTAGCAAATTACCATCAATTTGAACTTTATGGTAATTTGCAAAAACTTTGAAAAATACACTGAAGTGCATTTTTCTAAGTTGTAGGTTACACACACACATGCCCTTGGGGCATGTGTGTGCGCAACATGTGTGCACAGGTCGATTTCAGGCGTGCAACATAGTGTCCTTTTCACACCCTTGTACCCTTAAATTGCATGTGCAATTTGCGAGACCTATTGGGTATTCGCAAATTGCGCATGCAATTTCCCATTCATTCCTAGGAGCCTGAAGAACCATAGGAATTCAATGGGAAGGCATTCCTTAATTGTGACTCGCAATTTGCGAGTCGCAATTAAGGAATGTTTGTGAATCGCTAATTTTAAAGCGATTCCTACATGCATAGGCTTTTGCAATTCCTTAATTGCGATCCCTTAATAATCGCAATTAAGGAATCGCAAAAGGCTATATTGATGCATGTGCCCCCATATGTTTGATATAAATTTTGCGAGAAAGGAGTTCTTGCCCGAATCATGTACCCAGTTGTATACTTTTCACAATAATGTTGAATATCAATTCAAGTTCTATCAGGAGGACAGACAATATTGCAGACCATTTGGCGGTGCGCAGTGGGGGATGGGCACAGGGCTAGGCCTGCCACTAGGCCCTGTGGCAAACCCTCAGCAGGATGCCAACCCCACACTGTGTGCTGCCTTTGGCATGCACAGCATAGGGTTAGTCTTCAACCACATTACCTGGGGCCAAATATAATAACAAATGGAAAGGGGGCTGTAAGCCCCCCCCCCCCGTCCCAGCCCGAGCCTTCATAGACTACAGGGACCCGATCCTCCGGGACAGAATAATTAATAAAAGAGTGGGGAGTGCAGCCCCACTCCTGGAGCCTAATCATGCCCAGGGACCCCATTTTCCTGGGGCCAAAATGTAAATAAAAGGTGAGGGGGGCCATGCAGCCCCCCTCCCTAAGCCTTTATAGTCCCTGTAGACCCCATCGCCTGGGTTAGTGCCTTATTTAAAAGGGGAGCGAGCCATGCGGCCCCCTCCCCGAGTCTGATTAGGCCTAGAGAATCCTATCCCCCGGGGTCATGTGCTTTTCTAAAGGGGAGGAGGGTTGTGCTGTCCCACTCCACAAGCCTTCCTAGGCCTTGGTGACTCTATCCTCTGGGCCATCTGTTTTTTTTAAAAAGGGAACGGTCCACGAAGCCCCCCTCTGAGCCTGTTTTGGCCTGTGGACCCTGTCTCCAGGAGCTTCTATTTTAATTAGGAGGGTACCCTGGTGCACACCAGGGGCAGCAGTGGGAGACCTGGCAGCCCTAGCCAGCTGCCCATATGTTGTGGGAGCCAACAATGCTCCTGCCCGGAGGGAGCAGATATTTATGTTGTTCCCTCCAGGCAGGAGCAATCTGTTGTTCTGTTTCCCTGAACACAAGTCTGCTGCCACAGGTAGGAGCCTTTTTAAAAGCTCCCATCAGCTGGGAGCAGACTTAGTGTTTGCTCCACTTTGACAGGAGATTTGAAAACGCTCACGTCAGATGGGAGCAAACACATGTTTTCCTGCCTGCACCAGTGCGGGCATGGAAACTACTGTGTCCTGGGGGTGGACTCCCTGGGAAAAAGCAAGTGAGCTGGCCCTAGAGAATGGGGTCACCTGGGCTATTAGAAGCTCAGGGAGGGCGACCTCCTCCCTTTTAGCCTACGTTGCGGCCCTGGGCTCTTTCTAAGGCTCAGGGAGAGGGGCATCGTGGCCCCCTCTCCTTTAGCGTACATTTCAGCTCTGAGGATGGGGTCCCCGGCACCTAAGTTGGCCCAAGGGAGGGAGGGGGCCGCACCTACCTTTTGCTTTTAAAGAAGGTCAGCTCCAGGAGATGGACTCTCTGGGGCCAATATGGCTCGGGCGGGGGGCCGCATGCCCCCTCCCCTTCATAAATGCATAGGGGCCTGCGGGATATGGCCCCTAGGGACATAAAGACCTCAGAGAGGGGAGCTGAGCACCACCCTTCCATTCAGACCTACAGTAGGCCCATTTAATAGGGCCCCCAAGGCCCAAAACGGCTAGGGGAGGGGGCCAAGCACCCCTACCCTTAATTATAGCATTTGGCCCTCGAGAACAGGTAGCCGGGGCCAAAAAGGTGTTGGGGAGGGGGTTGTGCACCCTCCTCCCCTTAAATAATATACACTACCGCAAGGGATAGGATCTTCGGGCCAAAAATGGGCTGTGTACGGTGGCCCTAATCACGCCCTCCTCCCTATATACCTAAAAAAATGGTGGGATCATGGCAAAAACTGGCAATTCTTTTTTTTATTTTTGCTGGGGGGGGAGGTCCCTCTGGGTCTCTCCCATGGGGCCTCAAGGGACACGGTATCCCTCTTCTGCCCCTTATATCATTTCTTTTCGAAATGTTCAGGACAGGGTACTAAGAACAAGCTATCCTGGCTGAAGACGGCTGATAGCCAGAAACCGGTCCTAGGATGCTTGATTCCGGTCCAGGGAAGACATGGCTTGGCAGTTCGGGCTGGACTGTTCCCATGAGGCACAGGGTCAAGACTGATTTGCATATGGCCATGTCTGAACTGGGGTGGCTCGGTGAGCAAAATAACGATGGATTAAACCCAGATCTGTGACTGGGGGTGAATGTTTTGCTTTTGTGCAACATTCCGTCCATCATCTTGTTTGTTTTGCTGTTCACCCTATGTGGGAAGGGTATGCCCAGACGTGGGTCCCTTGCTCACTACGCCACTGGAGTCAAGCTATCCTGGCTGAAGACGGCTGATAGCCAGAAACTGGTCCTAGGATGCTTGATTCCGGTCCAGGGAAGACATGGCTTAGCAGTTCGGGCTGGACTGTTCCCATGAGGCACAGGGTCAAGACTGATTTGCATATGGCCATGTCTGAACTGGGGTGGCTTGGAGAGCAAAATAACAATGGATTAAACCCAGATCTGTCACTGGGGGTGAATGTTTTGCCATTGTGCAACATTCCGTCCTTCATCTTGTTTGTTTTCCTGTTCACCCTATGTGGGAAGGGTATGCCCAGACGTGGGTCCCTTGCTCACTACGCCACTGGAGTCAAGCTATCCTGGCTGAAGACGGCTGATAGCCAGAAACCAGTCCTAGGACGCTTGATTCCGGACCAGGGAAGACATGGCTTGGCAGTTCGGGCTGGACTGTTCTCATGAGGCACAGGGTCAAGACTAATTTGCATATGGCCATGTCTGAACTGGGGTGGCTTGGTGAGCAAAATAACGATGGATTAAACCCAGATCTGTGACTGGGGGTGAATGTTTTGCCATTGCGCAACATTCCGCCCATCATCTTGTTTGTTTTGCTGTTCACCCTATGTGGGAAGGGTATGCCCAGATGTGGGTCCCTTGCTCACTGCGCCACTGGAGTCAAGCTATCCTGGCTGAAGACGGCTGATAGCCAGAAACCGGTCCTAGGATGCTTGATTCCGGTCCAGGGAAGACATGGCTTGGCAGGTCGGGCTGGACTGTTCCCATGAGACACAGGGTCAAGACTGATTTGCATATTGCCATGTCTGAACTGGGGTAGCTTGGTGAGCAAAATAACGATGGATTAAACCCAGATCTGTGACTGGTGTTGAATGTTTTGCCATTGTGCAACATTCCGTCCATCATCTTGTTTGTTTTGCTGTAATGGCTGCCAGCAACATTGTTCTCATGTTCCTGCCAGCCAATCTATTCGCTCGCTTCTCTGGGAGTCTGTCTTCCACAGGTGTGAGATGGGCCAAGGGAAAAAAAGCTCCCATGGCCAATCAGAACACTCTGGCCTTATTTAGATCTCAGTGGACGGGTTACTCCGATCATAATGGTGATGGATATCCCCTCCGCCGAAATATAAATCCCATAAGACATAATGGGATTTATGTCAGTGGACGGGATATCCGTCACAGTTGTGATGGAGTAAGAAGTCCGCCGAGATCTAAATCCGGCCCGTTATTTTTAAATAGGGTCCTGAAAAAAAACCAGGTTAAAATGCAGTAATTGTATTAAAACTAAAACTAAAAAAACGCTGGAATGTCACTTATGGATAAACTAACCACAGCTCAATCCTAGTCATACACTGCTCATAGCCACACATATGGGTGATGACATTAAATAACCTCACAGGGAACATTTTACATTATTGATGACATCATAAACGTTGGCTGTGTGCAGCAGTTGCCACTGGGTAGATATAGTTAGGTCAACTATTGTTATGTTATGTTAGGTGGGATTTGTAAAGCGCACTGACACCATGGGTTTCCTGGCGCTGGAGGACAGAGAAGAGGCTGGGGAAGGGAGAAGCGGGGGATTTAGCAAGGTGGGGGAAACAGGAATGTTTTGAGTAATTTCCTGAAGTGAAAGAGGGAGCTGCTGGATTTAATGGTTAGGGGAAGGGGGTTCCAAAATTTAGGTGCCAGGACGGCAAAGCGACGACCGCCAAATTTGTTGGTTTTGAATTTGGGGACAACAAGCAGATGGAAGTGAGCTGAGCGGAGGTTGCGAGTGGGGCGATATTGGTGGATGAGGGAGGTCAGAAAAGTGGGGCTGGTGCAGTGAAGGGTTTTGAACGTGAGGCAGCCTGACTTGAAGGCCGCCCTTTGTTCAATGGGCAACCAATGCAGCTTATGCAGTAGGGGTTTAGCCGACTGCCATTTGGGGGTTTTGTGGATGAGACGTGCTGCTTGGTTCTGCACAACCTGAAGGCGGTGTAATAGTGATTTTGGAAGTCCGTGATACAGGGTATTGGAAAAATCCAGACGGGATAACACCAGGGCGATGATTACCTGAATCAGAGCCGCTGGTGTGAGTAGATTACTGTTTTTTACGGATTTTCCGAAGCTGGAATGTGCAGGCTGAGACAACGGAGCCAACTTGGGGTCTGAGGGAGAGTTCGGCATCTATGGTCACACCGAGACTCTTTACAGATTTCGCAGGAATTGGGGGAGGGCCTAGTTTGTTGGGCCAGAACTGCGGGCCCCAGTGAGAAGGGCTGGATCCGGGAAGAAGGAGCTCAGTTTTTCCCGGATTTAGTTTTAGCTGATTACAGTTCATCCACTCCTGAATGTGTGTCATGGTAGAATGAAAGTTGGACACAGCATTCGAAGAGTGGAGTGGAAAGATGATCTGCAGATCATCAGCGTAGTTGTACACTGTGATGTCCCATTTTTGAAGTGAGTGGATCAGGTGTCGGAGATAGAGGTTAAACAGTAGGGTTGACAGGGAGGAGCCCTGAGGGACTCCACAGGTGGTAGGGGTTTTGGAAGCTGTGTAAGGGCCCAGACAGACGGTCAAGAAGGATTGAATCCATTTGAGGGCAGAGCCCTGGATGCCGGCCTGCTCGACACGGTGAAGAAGGATGTTGTGATCAACCGTGTCGAACGCGGCCGACAAATCCAGGAGTACGATGGCCTGGGGGATTCCAGTGTCAGCGTTCCTCCTGAGCGTATCGAAGACTGCCAGGATGACCGCCTCAGTGGAATGGGCTGGCCTGAAACCAGCCTGGTTAGGTTACAGGTGGCGGGAGGTCTCGATAAAGTTGGAAAGACACCGGGTGACATGTGCCTCTATTAATTTAGAGAAATATGGCAGGAGAGAGATGGGGCGGTAGTTGGTGAGTTCCGCCGGGTCGGCGCCAGGTTTCTTCAGGAGGGGCACTAGAATGGCCTCCTTGAAGGAGTTGGGGACAATACCCGTGCTAACGGAACCATTCAGCAGAGGTATGATGCAATCGGGCAGGTTAAGGCAGATGGACCGTAAGACTGATGGAGGACAGCAGTCATTTGGAGAGCCTGATTTTACCCGGTTCGCGAGTTCGGCTAGTGAGTTGGGGTTGAGGGAGGGGAAGTGGGAGAAGATCAGTGAGTTAGGCAGAGGAGTGTCTAAGGAAGGTGTCTGGGGAAGGTGGGGAATGGAATCCTTGATTTTATTAATTTTCTCAACAAAGAAGAGGTTCAGAGCATCGCAAGTCTCTTGAGTGGGGGTCTGACCTGGAAGAGTTCTATCGTCTGAGGTGAGTTCGTTCACGATTTTGAAGACCTCTTTTGATTTGTTGTCCGCGGACGAGATTCTTTTAGAGAAGTGTTCTGCTTTAGCTAAGGAGATTGCCTTTTTGTATTCCCTGTGGGCTGTGATATATTGTAGTCTGTTAGATACGGAATAGTTGTGTCTCCATATCCGTTCCAACTGGCGTACCTTCAGTTTGTGTTGCTTAAGGTCGCCAGAAAACCATCTGCGGGAGTTGGGGTGTTGGGTAGGGGGAAATTTGGTGAGGGGAGCGAATTGGTCGCTGGCAGATTTGAGCCACATGCCGATGTCACTTTATTTATTTATTTATTTATTAATGACATTTATTGAGCGCGAACAAATGCCCGTAGGCGTCTCGGCGCTAAGCCTATCGATGTTAGTTGGCAGGTTGATGGTTGGCCGGGTGTCTGATAAGGTCGAAAGGACGCCTTGGGGGTCATAGGAACTCCATTTACGTGAGAGGCCACCGGCCATTAGAGGGCCAGGGGTTCGGCCAATGACAGTAAGGGAGGTGTCGACTAGATGATGGTCTGACCAAACGCAGGGACTTACAGATGGCTGGGAGAGTGTCAGATTCTGGGTCCAGATCTGGTCCAGGATGTGGCCCTTGATGTGGGTGGGCAAGGAGATTTGTTGAGTCATATTAAGACTATTGAGGGCTTCAAAAAGTTCTGTGGCGTGGGGTCCGGCGTTAGCATCGTTGTACCAATAGTTGAGGTCACCAAAAAGGGCTAATCTGGGATGTAGTGTAAGTAGGTCAGACAGCTGTTCGAGCAGGGTGACAGTAAAGGATGGCATAGAGTGAGGGGGCCGATATAGGAGAAGGAGGGTTAGGGCTCCTACGTCCGTTTTCAGGCTAAGAATTAAATTGTCTACTTCCGGGAGGACAAGGGAAGGGATGGAGGTAGAGTTGAGATGTTTTGATATTATGGCGGCCACCCTACCCCCAGGGCGATCTCCAGGGGGATCGGTGTGAAGGATGTAGTAGTCTGGGGGGAGGGCCGCCAAGATGTCAGGGAGAGAATCTGTGGTCAGCCAGGTTTCTGTGAGCAGCAAGATATCAGGCTTCTCGGTGGACAGGAGAATATAGATGTCGGCTTGGTGTTTTACTAGGGAACGGGTGTTCAGATACAGCACCCGGATGATAGTATTACTTCTGGCCGGTGTACCCGGGGCGGTGCACTGACGGGAGTGGCAGAGGTCTGAGCGTGCAAGACCTGCTGTAGTAATACGTCTAGAGGTGGTAGGGGAGGGTGGATGGTGAGGGAGTTGTAATTCTCTGAGCGAGTCAGCTGAGTATGAGATGGAACTGCCAGCGTGACTGGCCCCTGGGCCCGGTCTGGCGCGGACAGACGCAGACGGGCTTACCTTTGGCGCGCCCACTGCGCTCGCCCGCTGCGCGTCCTGGGAATGCACATTGATGTAGGGTGTGGGGGCGTGGCCTCACGTGAGTGGGCGTGGCCAAGGGCTTGGCGCGAAATGGCGGCGAAGGCTTCCTCAACCCGCAGCAGCGCTAAGATCCGCTGCGCGGGGGAATTTTGGCAGGAAATGCTGGGGGAAAGTGCCCAGAAGTAAGTGACAAATCAGATAAAATTTCAGCAAATACAGTGATTTTTAAAAGCAAATAGCGAGCGCTACTCCCGGCTGTGCCTCAGGAGTGTTCTATGTCCTAATGCGCACTAGTTGTCAGCGCGGCTTATGTAGGCTGGGGCGGAGTGGGCGTGGCCTCACGTGAGTGGGCGTGGCCAAGGGCTTGGCGCGAAATGGCGGCGAAGGCTTCCTCAACCCGCAGCAGCGCTAAGATCCGCTGCGCAGGGGAATTTTGGCAGGAAATGCAGGGGGAAAGTGCCCAGAAGTAAGTGACAAATCAGATAAAATTTCAGCAAATTCAGTGATTTTTAAAAGCAAATAGTGAGCGCTACTCCCGGCTGTGCCTCAGGAGTGTTCTATGTCCATATATTCCATAGGAAATATATTTTTGTTTTGCTAATAACTTTGGCTCCATTTGATAAATCCCCACAAAACCTTTCAAAACGTTTCAATTTGTTGTCTAGTTTGTGTATGGTAAGTTTCAGGGTGATTCGTCAAGCGGGGTCTGAGAAAAAAGGGAGGTCCCAAAACACAAAATCACCCAGCATTTTCCATAGACTTGTCAAAAAGCACTACCATAAAACTGGTGAATGGAATTACACAAAATGTGGCTGGAAGGTACGTCTTAGACCATATAGTGCTGTTTTTGTAAGTCTGTTCAGTAGCTTTTGAAAAATGTAAGGGTTCAGAAATAATTGCATATCTGGAGTCTCTTGAGTGCCAATTTAAAAAATGGAGCGTTAATATTGCCCCAGGGAGCTTTTTCTCCTTGGGCCAATTCGCTCACGTGGGATGATGGGGAAAAATGCTGCTGGCAGCCATTATAGGACTCAGGGGATTAGTGCCCTGTCTTGCTGTTTAAAAAAAAATATTAAAATATATATATATATATATATATATATATATATATATATATATATATATATATATAAATATAATCGGGAGCAGGGTAGGGATAGCCTGCCCCTCAGGTTCTGTAGGGAGGACCCAGAGGGAAACCCTTGGAGCAAAAATATATAAAATCTGCAGTTTTTTCATGTTTCTGCAGGAACCCTGTGGGATCCCGGGGAAAAGAAATGGCGGCCAGTCATTTAAAAAAAAAAAAATTGAGAGGGGGCGTCAGTAGGGCCCTCTCTCCGAGTCCATCCCCCCTGGAGCCAAAACGTGCAAAAAAAAAAGGGGAGGTGGGCCGCACAGCCCCCCACCCTGAGCCTTTATAGGCCCCAGGGACCCCATCCCTCAGGGCCAAAATGTGCAAAGAAAATGAGGGGGCATGCGGTTCTCTCTACCCGAGCCTTTGCAGGCCCTAGAAATCCTATTCCCTGGGGCTAAAAGGTGCAAAAAAATGCAATGGGGCCTGAGTGGCTGCCTCCTGAGCCATTATAGGCCCTGGGGAGCCCATCGCCTGTGGCCATATTCCTTAATTAAGGGGAAGGGCGAGCACCCCCCCTCCTCAGCCATTATAGGGCCCACGGAACCCATCCTCAGCGCCAAATTTAATACAATTCGGGAGGAGGCCATGAGGTACCCTTACCGAGCCTTTGTAGGCCCTGGGAGCCCATCCCCAGGGGCCACACTTAACTTTAAAAGGATGGGGCACTCCCTGAGCCTTAAAAGGCCTTGGGGACCCCTTTCCCCAGGGCCGGCTCAAGTACTATGTCTCAGTGATCCCAAGACAGAGTAGTTTCCATGTGCGCACTAGCGCGGGCAGGGAAACATATGTTTTCTCCCACCTTGTGGGAGCATTTTTAAATCTCCTGCAAGAAGGGCAGAGAAACAGAACAGATATTATTCCTGCCCGAGGGAGCATGCATAATTAGCTGCACCCATCATGTAGGAGCAACTCTGGCTCCAACGCAATGCGGGGAGACGGTTGAGGCCTCGGGCTCCCTGTGGCCCCAACTTGTGGTATGTGGGTTCCTTTGGTGAGCACCAAGGGCCCCAACCTTTGGCCCCTGGGAATGGCATCCCCAGGACCCAAGAAGGCTCAGGAGGGGTGCCCCACACACCCCTCCCCTTAATAATGCATTTTAGTCCCAGGGGATGGGATGCTGGGGCCAAATAAGGCTGAGGGAGGAGGGCCATGTGGCCCCCTGCCCCTTTTTAATTACATGTGGCCCCAGGAAATGGTATCCTGGGGCCTATGAAGGCTCATGGAGGGGGGGCCATATGCCCCTCTCTCCTTAATGCAAGTTTTGCTTAGTGGGTGTCGCACTGTTATATTCCTTACATTGTCCTAAAAAATACAATTTCAGCTGTGAACTTTTTGCCACATTTGCATGCCTGACATTGTTGGATTTGTTTCTCTGAAACTACTTTGTTTACACAGCCAGCTTCACACAACATTATCACAATGCCTTAAACATCATGTACTAGGCCTCGCTATGCACCAGGTACGAAAGTCGTCCTATCTTCTTCCACGGGGCGAAAGCGCTATCTACATATCCATTACATCACTAACCTAGCGCGCACATTGTGAAAGCGGCCTTTTATTATAAATAATAGGAATCCCGATAGATTGGTAGAGGAGGCACTTCTGCTGACACTGAAGGTCCCTGCATGCTGAGAAATCACCATGCACTGGTCTGATATTCAGTGAGGGATGCCCAACTCTAGACCAAGATGGGCTCCTTCACTATCTCCTATCAGGTAACGGGGTTGGAATATCGCTTGGGGGGATTTTTGGCTCTACACCCTACACTCTAGGTACACTTAGTGTTGAGCTTGCATCGTAGGAGTACATTAGATTACCATACTGCATATATATATTGCTTCAGCACCATGGTAGAACTGTATCTACTGTTCCCTCTCTTGTTGCTTGTATTCTCCTTGATTTGCTTCTGTCTCCTAATCATTGCAGCACAAGAATAACGTTTCAATAAATATATTGAAAAAGTCTCACTGTGTATTCTGTTTACTTCTCTAGGAGAAAGTAAGCACGAGTGACTGAGCAAAAGATTCTGTACTATTTCCGTGATCCCTGAGTGATCAGGGTTACGTGTTCAGTGGTTGCCAGAACCTGTTTGCTTGCTGGTAGGTTAGGGGGCTTACAGTGGCACTGTGAGCTAGCTGGTGTGTAGGCAACATATTCTACGGGGTGTCCGAAACCAGTCTAGGCACCAAGGGCCAGATGTAGGTGGCCCAATACTGGTCAGTAACGGATGAAATTACCGAATTTTCGGCCGTTACCGGACGGTATTGGGCATTTGGGATGTAGGGGAGTATTCGGTAAATAATAATCGGTATTTACCGAATCATCATTTACCGATTCGGTATTTACCGAATCGGTAAATGACATGTAGGAAGCACTTTGAAGAGTGCTTCTGTGCTTTAAGGATTTGTTATTTACCACCAACTATTAGTTGGTGGTAAATAACGAATACCTCTGTAAATGCAAATCTGTGCATTTACACCTGTGCCATGTGACAGACATACATTTCATTAGGGCATGTATGTGTGCCACATGTGTATGTGTGCCACATGTGCACACAAGCACTATTCAGGGGTGCAACAGGGTGACAAAGTGACACCATGCCACCCTTGACTCTTTCCCTATTTTACTGAATCGGTAATTACCGATTCGGTAATTGACATTTATTCCTATGGGCCTCCAGGCCCATAAGAATGAATGGCAATTACCGAATCGGTAAATACCGATTCGGTAAATACCGAATCTTAACGATTTGGTAATTTTCACCTAATTATTAGCTACATAGGATTTACAGATTCTAAAATACCGAATCGGTAAAATTCGGTATTTTAGAAATCGGTAAATCCTATTTACCTACATCTAGCCCCAAATCCTTAGTTTATGTTGCCCAAACAATGAGCAGATCCTACGGATTAGTATGAACTCCACGACAGCACTGGGACACCCACCTATAATGTAAAGAGTGATGTAATATGTAAAGTCATTAGCAGTGCATGGTGGGGCGCAAGTTATAGTTAACTTAGGTCTGCTAACTATAACTGGTGAATTTCTGTGGTTTATTTTTGGTTTAAAAGGTTATGTTGGCACAGATATATTTATATCTCCATAGGAAGCCTCTATCTTTTACACCAGATTGTTAATCTGGTAACACATTAGTATGCTCTAGCAACAGTTAACAACAAAATTCGTTACCTGCTGTTGCTATGTCATAAAGTCAAGTCAAGTCAAGTTTAACATTTGTATAGCGCACTACTCACCCAGAGGGTCTCAAGGCGCTTGAGGGAGAGGGGGTAATTTATCTATCGAATATCCAAGTTTTTAGTTGTTTTCTGAAGGAGAGGTGGTTCTGTGTAAGGTGGAGGTAGGTGGGGAGAGAATTCCAGGTTTTGGCCGCTAAGTAGGAGAAGGATCTTCCTCCCATGGTGGATCTATGGATGCGCGGAATTGCGGCGAGGGCTTGATTGGACGATCGTAGTTGGCGGGTGGGGGTGTAAAAGGACAGGCGCGTGTTGAGGCATTCGGGTCCTAGGTCGTAGAGGGCTTTATGTGCGTGGGTGAGGAAACGGAACGTTATTCTCTTGTTGACGGGGAGCCAGTGGAGGTCTTTCAGGTGACCGGAAATGTGAGCTTGGCGGGGGATGTCTAGTATGAGTCTGGCTGAGGCGTTTTGGATGCGTTGGAGTTTATTCTGTAGTTTGGCTGTGGTTCCGGCGTAAAGGGTGTTTCCGTAATCCAGTCGGCTTGTGACCAGTGCGTGGGTGACCGTCTTCCTTGTTTCGGTGGGGATCCAACGGAAGATTTTTTTGAGCATGCGTAGGATGTTGAAGCATGATGATGATACGGCGTTGACTTGTCTGGTCATCGGGAGGGAGGAGTCCAGGATGAAGCCCAGGTTACGAGCGTGGTTCGTAGGTATGGGTGTGGTTCCTAGGGCCGGTGGCCACCATGAGTCGTCCCAGCAGAGGGGGATGAACCTAAGATGAGAACTTCCGTTTTGTCCGAGTTTAGTTTTAGACGGCTGTTCTTCATCCAATCGGCTACTTCTTTCATTCCTTCGTGTAGGTTGGTTTTGGCGGTGTTTGGGTCTTTGGTGAGGGAGAGGATCAGCTGGGTGTCGTCTGCGTAGGAGATGATGTTGAGGTTGTGTTGGCCTGCGATGGTTGCGAGGGGACTCATGTATACGTTGAAGAGGGTGGGACTGAGTGATGATCCTTGTGGTACGCCGCAGATGACTTCGGTGGCTTCAGATCTAAAAGGGGGTGCGATAATGGAGTCTGCTTTGTTGAAAATGTTGTGGGGACAAGGGTCGGTTGGTGATCCTGAGTGGATGGAGTTCATAAGGCGGATGGTGTCTTAAGTGGTGATTGGGTTCCAGGCGTAAAGGTTGTTAGAGGGGGGTTTAGGTTTTGAGGTGGGTGGAGTGGACTGGTCTCCGGAATGGTTTCCAAAGCTGTTGTGTATGTCGGCGATTTTGTTGTGGAAGAATGAGGCTAGGGAATCGCAGAGGTCTTGGGAGGGAGTGATGTCATTGGTGCCGGCGGTGGGGTTGGTAAATTCTTTGACGATGTTGAATAGTTCCTTGCTGTTGTGGGCGTTGTTGTCAAATCGATCCTTGAATGCTGATTTCTTGGTGGATCGGATGCGGGTGGCGTTCTTGAAGGTGGTCAGGTTGTCAGTGGTTGGGTTTTTTCTCCAGGTTTTCTCGAGGGTACGACAGAACTTCTTGGATTTCTTAAGGTCATCGTTGAACCAGGGGGCTTTTTTGCTACCTTGCTTGGTTTGATGGTTTTTCAAGGGTGCTAATTCGTCGGCGCTGTGGGTGATCCATTGTGTGAAGTTGGTGGCTGCCTGGCTTGGGTCCGAAGATTTGGCAGGAGGGTTTTGGTGAAGTGATGTGAAGAGCTGGTCGGTGGTAATTTTGTTCCAGTTTCTTCGGGGAATTGGTTGTGGGTGGTTGTGGGTCGTGGTCATTTTTGTAGTTAAAGTGAACGCAGCTGTGGTCCGTCCAATGAAGAGCAGTGGTGTGATTGAAGGAGATGTGCTTGCTAGAGGTGAAGATTGGGTCGAGTGTGTGCCCAGCATAGTGGGTGGGGGTGTCAACAAGTTGTTTGAGTCCGAGGTTGGCGAGGTTGTCCAGAAGGGTGGTGGTGTTGCTGTCGTTGTTCTTTTCCAGGTGGAAGTTGAGGTCTCCCAGTAGAATGTAGTCCTCGGAGGGGAGGGCGTGTGGGCTGATGAAGTCAGTGATGTCTTCGCTGAATTGTGTGCGGGGTCCTGGTGGCCTGTAGATGAGGGTGCCTCTGAGTGTGGTCTTGGGGTCGGTGTGGATCTGGAAGTGAAGGTGTTCGGCGGCTGAGAGGTGATCGTCAGAACTGGTCGTGACGCGGATGGTGTTTTTATGGACGATGGCGATGCCTCCTCCTGTTTGGTTGGTGCGGTCCTTTCGGATAATCTTGTAGCCGTCCGGGATGGCTATGGCGATGTCGGGAGCTGATGAGGCATTCATCCAGGTTTCTGTAAGGAAGGCGACGTCCGGCGATGTGGTGTCGAGTAGGTTCCAAAGGTCAATGGCGTGTTTATGGACCGAGCGGGTGTTGAGCAGAATGCATTTTAGGTGGTTGTTGTCGGAGTTCTGTTTGGAGTTTGTGGATTTGGTGTGGATCTTGATGCATTCGAACTTGCAGGAGTGGCAGGTGAAGGGTCCATGGGTGTGTCCTGGTGCGGCTTGGAAGCAGTCTGGAAGTCCGCCGGGGTTGATTGCTGAGAGGGTTGCGGTGCCGTACGTTATGCGGGCGGAGGGGATTTTGCAGGGACCAGGTGGTTTGGCGCTGGGCGCGGTCCAGGCGTGGACGGGCGTAGACGGGCTTACCTTTGGCGCACCTTTGGGGCACTTCCGCTGCGCGTTAACGCTGCGCTCAAAGGCATCTGTCATAAGTGGATAGTGGAGGGGGCGGAGCGAGGGGGGAGCAGCTGGGAGGCGGGAGCGGGGTGGAGAGGCTGGCTACGAGGCCCAACAAGCAAAATGGCAGCGAGAGCAAAACCGAAACCAGGACGAGATTGGCGCGCACAAAGGCACCGGCACAATCAGGCAATAATTGAAAATATTAAATTACGCAATGCGAGAGCAGAGGGCACAATAATTCTTCTACGCAGCAGTGAACACTAGCAGGCAGCAATTAAAGCGCTACAATATGATGCAGTGAGCACTAGCAGGCAGCAATTAACAAAGCGCTACGATATGATGCAACAAAGCGCTACGATACCCAAGCACAATTCTTAGAGGCAGAGAGGCAGTGCTAGCAAAGCGCTATGAGATCCAGGCAGGGAGCGTGGGGAGCGACCGCTTCACAGAGAGTCAGACGGTCACAGCGCTACAGTAACCAGGACGAACCTTATCAGTCAGTGGGAGGGGGGAGCAGCTGGGAGGCGGGAGCGGGGTGGAGAGGCTGGCTACGAGGCCCAACAAGCAAAATGGCAGCGAGAGCAAAACCGAAACCAGGACGAGATTGGGGCACAAAGGCACCGGCACAATCAGGCAATAATTGAAAATATTAAATTACGCAATGCGAGAGCAGAGGCCACAATAATTCTTCTACGCAGCAGTGAGCACTAGCAGGCAGCAATTAACAAAGCGCTACAATATGATGCAGTGAGCACTAGCAGGCAGCAATTAACAAAGCGCTACGATATGATGCAACAAAGCGCTAGAATACCCAGACACAATTCTTAGAGGCAGAGAGGCAGTGCTAGCAAAGCGCTATGAGATCCAGGCAGGGAGCGTGGGGAGCGACCGCTTCACAGAGAGTCAGACGGTCACAGCGCTACAGTAACCAGGACGAGCCTTATCAGTCAGTGGGAGGGGGGAGCAGCTGGGAGGCGGGAGCGGGGTGGAGAGGCTGGCTACGAGGCCCAACAAGCAAAATGGCAGCGAGAGCAAAACCGAAACCAGGACGAGATTGGGGCACAAAGGCACCGGCACAATCAGGCAATAATTGAAAATATTAAATTACGCAATGCGAGAGCAGAGGGCACAATAATTCTTCTACGCAGCAGTGAGCACTAGCAGGCAGCAATTAACAAAGCGCTACAATGTGATGCAGTGAGCACTAGCAGGCAGCAATTAACAAAGCGCTACGATATGATGCAACAAAGCGCTAAGATACCCAGGCACAATTCTTAGAGGCAGAGAGGCAGTGCTAGCAAAGCGCTATGAGATCCAGGCAGGGAGCGTGGGGAGCGACCGCTTCACAGAGAGTCAGACGGTCACAGAGAGTCAAAGGGCTTCCAGAGCTCTCTGAGAGCCTGGCAGTGCGGCGATGCTGGTCTCCTTTGACTGACAGAAGAAAGCACAGTTACAGTAGGGGGAAGGAATGCGTGGATGATGATGAGGTTTATTTAAAGATTGTCAGGTAAGGTATTTTATTTCATATTTTGGGTCAGGAAGGAGAGGCCATATTATGTATGGCTCTCCCATTACTCCTCTACACCTGCTGAATTTGAGGGACATATATAACATAGAATTGTAGATGGGTAAAAAGTGAATTAGGGGTAGATTTTTTACCTCTGGGTTCTGAGTGGCAACATAGACAACTCTAGTTTTTCTCTCGGTTTGGCTACTTGATATCGCTCAGAAGCCCGGGGGGGGGGAATATTCCCGTAATTCAGAGTTACCTATCTATAATAATTCAATATGTATCAATAGAGTGAAAGACTGGATTCTAAATCCAGAAACTGAATACTATGACGCAGCAACAGTGAGTAACAGAACTGTGGACACCATAAAGGAATTCCAGCACGCTGTGGCTGGGCTCTTTGAGAGTAATATTTTGACACCATACGTAAAGCCAACTGCCCACCGTGCACAGCCAAAGGCCGCATGTGGCGGGGGTTGGGCCCTGCATCTCAGCCATGCAGACAGTCAACCCCATCCCACACATGGCTTTTGGCCAGGCGCAGCATCCAAACCATTAGTGCAGCCCTCTCTAAAATCACTTAGGGCCCAAGGGACCCTATTCCCTGATGCCTTATTTTTAACGGGTTAGGACATGTGGACCATCTCCCTGAGTCACTTCGGACCCAGGGGTCCCCATCCTCCTGGCACAAAATGATATTTTTTAAGGGGAGGGAGCAGGTCTCTCTCCTCCTGAGCCACAAGGGGCCCCTGTGAATCCAACCCCTGGGGCCTGTAAGGAGAGAGGACACACAGCCTCCCTCCCCAAGACAACAGTGGCCCTGAGGAACCCATCAGCTAGGGCAATTACTTAAATACAGGGGAGAAGGGTGCACAACCCACCTTCTAAAGCCTTAATAGGCCCCAGAGACCCCATCCACTGGGGACGAAGTCATAAACAGGGGAGGGGATACACTGTATGGTAAAAAACTTATGTTGCAACTGATATTTTCACCTAACTATAACGTTATTTTAACCTTTGGTTATCATATGTTACCATACGTTAAGCCAACCTTTGGCCGTGTGTGGCGGAGGGTTGGCTGGTGGGGGATTTAAAAATGCTGTGAAATATACAAAGTTTTGAGCCTTAATTGCTCAAAACTAATTCATGGATTCACACCATATCACAAAAAGCATTCTTTCTGGACCAGGATCTAGCTTTCTGCCACATTTGGTGTAAATCAGTTTAGTGGTTTGGGCTATAGCTGTGTCTAAATTACCTATGGATAAATGAATGGGGAAAATATGTGTGTTGGACTCCCTTTTACTCGGCCCCCACCTGACTGATCCCACGGGAGGTTTCCAGTTAGGAAGTAAGGGAAAAAATGTTTCGGAGGGGGGACGTTTTGTGAAAATTCGTTAAATGGCGCCAAAGATATAAGCAAACCAAAAAATACATTTCCTATGGAAATATGATTCTAACTATAACCAGGGCCACTGGAATAATGCGGCACGAGAGGGCCAAGTTATGCAGCTGGGTTGAGTAAATTATGCAGCAAGAAAAGGAAAATTATGCAGCACATTTTGTGATAGGATTTCTTCATTATTTTCTATTTTTTAAACCTGTTAACTGTATGGGCATTAGTTGCACCTCTTTAGTACCAGTATAACACCCAAATATAGCAATAAGCTATAGAAAGGTGACCGTTCAAAGTTTGCAAAGGGCCTTCCAGTGCACAGCAACATGTGTTGTGGCGTTTTTAGTAACATTTGAACAAGTTCAGCTAAAAACCATTTTTTTTGTCAGATTCTGCAGATTATGTAGCAGATTATGGATTATGTGGCAAAAGTGGCAAGTCTATAATGATGTGAAAACTGCTGCGGCCACACCATGCCATAATTCCAGTGCCCCTGACTGTAACTTCCCTGTGGTGGCTTACACTAGGAGCTATATATAGGATAGAAGGTGTCTGGGTAGAGTTATCGTGACCCCATGGACTGATGGAGGGGTCTGTGAGGTACCCCTTATGGGGAAGAATTTGTGGGAAATTCTTTTTTTTTGTTGTTTAAGTGCACAAGCGTTTACTGATCCACTATGGCACTCATCGCGGCCCATGTAAATTGAATCACAGCGGATTTGCAGATCCAGACCCCAATTAAAATAGCACATACTTCCACTCACATACCCACTCACACACACATTCACACATTCATACACCCACTCTCACAAACTCATACAGTCACTCACACACACCCATAGTCACCGATACATCAACTCACAGACCCACAGTCACTTACATACCCACTCACAAACCCACACAGCAATATCACAGACACACCGAGACAGGCACTCACATACCAATCAAAGACCCACACAGCCACCTACACAGCCACTGAAATACCCACCCATCACACACTCACACAGCCACTCACCCCCACTCACATACCCATACAGCCACTCAAACACCCACTCAGAGACCCAGAAAACCCCTCACACACCCAGTCACACATCCATACAGCCACTCACACACCCCGTCACACACCCCTACAGTCATTGATACATCCACTCAGAGAACCACTGATACCTACTCACACACCCCCTTGACCACTCACACACCCACTTAACCACTCACACACCCATACACTCATTCACATGCTCACTCTCAAACCCACTGTATTAAATGTGTTGCTTTGTATTGAATGTCTGCTTTCGGTTGGGGACTGATTCGTTGATCTGTCGATGATCCGCATGCAACATAGCCGGCATAAGAAATTGGAAAAAAGTATTTTAAAACAAAAAGAACCAGTGTTTGGGAAAAGGGTTGGCTCTGAAAAGAGCCTGTGTTTTTATGGTGTGTAGATGATAACTAAACATAGAATAGAATGCAGTCTTTTAAGTTGTTGAGGAACACCCTGTCGCCTGTGAAATGGACTCTTTCTTTTCGATATATTCCGTCCATGTCGAAGCGTAAGTTGTTATGGTACATAGAGCCCATCTAGTGGTCTCAGAGAAATACAGAAACAGCTTAATTGACATGTTTCCTGATTTTCTCTATCTGTTGAGAAAATTCGGTTGACTATTGTTACTTTTGTCTTTGGCAAATGTTGGATAACACCAAGGCAGTATGTGGGAAAAATTTCATTAATTTACAAAAGGTATTCTTTTAAAAAAAAAATTGAGGTTTTTGCTTCATTAAACATAAAAAAAATAACAATTTAGAGAAACAAAGCTGCAATGTTCATATTATTATCATCATTTCAATGCATTGCCAGTCTCACTTTTACAGCGTTATCCAACATTGTAGTTTGGGGAGGGCATCCAGACTTAATTGTACACACCACCTTTTCTATTTTGTCAAAAATTAAATTTTAACTTTACACTTTATCTATCGACATGGGGGGGACCATCCGCTCTCTGTGTAAAACATAGTTCTTCTATATCTCGTCTCTGTCTATGTGCTGAAGCCAGCTTGTGAATGGGACCCATATGTCTTTGGGTCGGGATCTGACTGATAGTACCTCCCAATAGCAGGTCAGCTGGTCCCTGCAGTATGTTATGTCCCTTATCTAGGCCTATATTGATGGGGGGGTTTTGCTCCCTAGTGCAATGCCACCTGCCATTTGGCCAGCAATAATAGTGGTGCTGTTAGCTTTCTCACTGAGGGCGGGATATCGCGGACATAGCCCAGCAGCGTTACTATGGGAATCCTCGGTAGTGTCTGCACAATGATGGACTCAATATGGTTGAGTGTTTTAGTCTAAAAATTGGCCATGGTCTTTCACTCCTAGGCTATATGTATGAAATTCGCCCCCAGGTTTCTGCAGCGCCAGCAAGACGCATCCAACCTCTGTCCCATACGGTGTAATTGTGTAGGAGTACGATACAAACGTTGTATGTATTTAAAGTTTATTAGTTGTAGTCTATAATTTGGGGATAGCTGCGCTAGCTGTCCACAAGAGAACTTCCACTGCTCATCCATGATTGGCTCTCCTATGTCTGCCTCCCACGCTGTGCGGGATACGGGGACAATAATTGGGGATTCTTTCTCTGAGTGATAGTGTATATACGTGTCACCAACTTGCGAGCGGAGTTTACCATTAGCATATGTTCTAATGCAGGCAGTGGTGGGGGGGCTCCAGGTAATGTGGTATATCTAGCACGACATGCTGCACGAATTTGAAAGAACATTAGTGTATCTAGTGCTGATGGTTGTGGTGTATTGCACATTTGTTGAAGCGTTAGAATTGCCCTACTGGGTATAGGTCTGTGCCAGTTACTATCTTGTTTATTCTAGCCCTATGCTGGGCATTCCTGTCCTGCAGCAGGGAGATCAGTGGATTATTAGCTAACGGCATGGCCGGTGCATATAGGCTGGGTATTTTCGCACGTCTGCATAACCTGTGCCAAGCCCACCTCAACGTTTTTGTGGTGTCAATCTCATCCCAGGCGTTTGTACTCCTGATATAGCGAAGTATTTAGGGCAAGGTGTGCTACCTTATCTATTTCAATGGCCACATGCGGTTGGAATGGTATTGGGTACTGCCAGAACTGTAATAAGTGGGCCTGTGTACTATATGCGTAAAGCGCCAAGTCTGGAGCCCTAAACTTCCCTTGTTCCAGAGGTAGTGTGAGTATTTCCCAGGCTATCCTTGGCTGTTTACCAGCCCACACTAGCTCAATCATATTTGACCTGAGACACCTGAAGAAATGTGTGGGTAATGGTATTGGAATGTTAGCAAATAAATATAGTAGTTTGGGGAGGATAATCATTTTGGTGATAGCAATGCAACCCGCCAGGGATAGCTGTAGGTTTTTCCACCTCTTTATCTTGTTCTCGATCCAGACTATCATTCTACCATAGTTCGCAGACCATATTTCTTGAAAATTGCCGCTGATCCAAATCTCCAAATAGCAAATTGGGCCATCAGCCCAGGAGATTGGATAGTCAGTATTGAAAGAAGATGTTCCTGTAGTTAGTGGGATTATGGTGGATTTTTTCCAGTTGACATGAATGCCTGATAAGCCTCCATATCTCACTAGTTCCCTGTTGACGGGTGTGACATTTACAGCCGGATCAGTTAGGTAAAGAGTGTTGTCGTCCGCATACATGGACATGATCAGACCCCTAGTAGTAAAGCAGATACCCCGGTTGGTGTGATGTTGTCTGAGCTTAGCTGCTAATGGCGCAGTTGCTATAGCAAATAATAAAGGCGATAACGGGCACCCCTGGCATGTGCTGTGCGTAATTTTTATAGGCTCTGAGATTAACCCATTCACTTTAATCCTGGCAGTGGGTAAGGTGTAGAACAGCTTTATTTGCTGTATGAAGATGGGCCTTAGACCCAGTCGAGTTAGCAAAGTGCAGAGGAACTTCCATTCTAAAGAATCAAATGCTTTGTAGCATCCAGCAGTGTGTCTATTGCAGGAACTTGGGGGGCTAGGTAGTGCAGCAGTGCGAATAATGTGCGGATATTATGTGAGGTAAACCGTCTTGGCACAAACCTGCATTGATCGGATTACTAGCATTGGCAGCAATGGGCTGTAGCCTATTGACCAATAGTTTTTGCATCAAGATTAATTAAGGCGAGTGGTTTGTTTGAATTGCAGTTTGTGGGTTCTTTACCTGGTTTCAATAATGTAATTATAACAGCTTCCCTTATGGTCTGTGATAGAATCCCATCTAGCAAGGCCTCTTGATGCACCTCAAGAAGGCGAGGCTCCAGGATCTCCGCATATTCCTTGTAAAACTTGGCTGTAAGGACGTCGGCACCTGGAGCCTTCTCCGCTGGGAGGCTCTGAATCACTTGTTTTACCTCTTCAACACTAAACAGTTTGTTGAGGTATTCACGTTGAGCTCTCCCTTGCCATACAGTTCTAGTGTATCTAAATATTCTATTTTTACAGAGTCTTCTGGGTCTGTTTGTGTAGTGTGGAGTTGTGAATAGAAGTTTTTCATGGTGGCTAGGACTTTTGTCGCTGTTCTGGAAGGGGTCGTCCCAGGGTTATTGAGTTCTATAATGTGAGTACCGCTTCTTGGGGTTCTCAGGAGATTCGCGATGTTTTCCCTGGTCTGTCCCCTTCTCCGTACCGTCTTGCTTGTGTGTATTCATTTTAAAATGTTGTTTCCCTCTCTGTCTCTTCCTGAAATACCGTTAATTTGACACAGATCTGTGCTGATAGTCCGGGGCGGGGACATGGACATATTGTTGCTCTAACGCACGAATCTCACCTTCTAGTCTTTCAAGACTGTTTCTAATATCTTTGAGTACCCCGGACTGTAGGGCTATGGAGGTCCAGTGCGTCACCACCTTGAATGCCTCCTATAATGTGCCCATTGAATCGACCGTGCCCATATTCAGTTCAAAATATTCTGTGATCTTAGCCCGGACCTCCTCCCTGAACATCAAATCGTATAGTGCGTTTGGGGGAAGACGCCATGTAAAAGGTTGTATGCATTGTTTTGAAATGTGGAGCTGAATCATGACAGGTGCATGATCAGAGAGTGTGCGCGAGGGATGCGAGACATCAGATGTCCAAGAATGCATATCTCTTGATGTTAACCAGAAATTGAGTCTGACCACGTGTTGTTGGGTGATGCAAGTTCCTTCACGAGCCCTTGGATGTAACACCCACCAGGATTCTAACAAGTAATGGTCTTCGATTATGTTGTGCAATGCCGCAGCCGCCCTAGGGTGGTGTGTGTGTGAAGTGCCTATTCGGTCATCCTGCCGCGACAGGACGAGATTGAAGTCCTGTCCCCACAGTAGCGCAGCTGCCCCCAACACTTGAATCATGTGCCATAACTGGTGAAACAATTCTGGGTCGTCTATATTGGGTCCGTATGTGCTGACAATGGTAACCTGCTGGCCATAGAGTGCGCCGTGTAGTGTTATGTAGCGCCCTTCAAGGTCTATCACAGTCTGCTGTGTTTGCCAGGGAACCCCTTTTCTTATTAAAATCACCACCCCCCCGGGAGTAGTTGAAGTAGTTAGACAGCCATATCTCACCCCATCTATTTGAGGTGAGCCGCGTTCGAGTTGTTTCTGTCAGGTGCATTTCCTGCAAGAGGCAAATATCCGCCCCATGTCCTGCGAAGGAGGAATGTTTTAATCTGTATTTTCTGTGTTTGTTAAGACCGTGCACAAGATACATTTTAATGTGGACATTTTAGTGTGTGTATTTACTGTGCATTGTGTACGCCATACTGATCCCTGTCTAGTGTTGCCCCCCTTGAGTGAGGTGTCTGGCCCCGTGTGAGTGTGGCGTGCAACGAGTTTTAGCTCATGTAGACATTAGCAATATAATAGACGGCAATACATAAAAACAATTAACTTCCCCTTCCACCCCCCACCCATACCAACCCCCAATTCAGGTTATGTATTCATCCCCTTATCCAACCCAACTCTTATTAGAACAACCTAGGCGAGCCTAGAGCTGGTGAGAATTCTCCCAGGGGAAGTGGAGTTGCCGGCATACACCCCTGCCTTGTCTAGCAGGTTGGCCGAGCACATCACAGCTTGACTTCCATGGTGTAGTACTTATATCTGGATCAGTTCTTATGCTGACTTGGTGGACAGGCTTCCCAGTCTTTCAGACGTTGCTGAATGGGAGGGAATAAAGCATGAGCAACAAATATCTATAACAATGGTACATTGATTGTAAGAACGGATCAGGTGATCCTAAGTCCATATCAGCGCACTCAGTCATTTTCGCTCACTCTGCTGCTTGGTGATCCATCCCTGTCGCAAGTCGCCACCTGTCGTTTTTCCAGCTCCTGTTCGGCAAACTTACATGCAGCACTGGCACTGTGAATATGAGGGGTTTGCCATCAGTTTGCACACGCAGCTTTGCAGGGTAGAGTAGTGCATATTTAATGTCAGCCTTTCTTGGCCTGTATGAACTCCTGGCGCGCTGCCTGCACTTGTGTGAAGTCTGGGTATATAGTTATTGTATTGCCCTGATTCTGGAGCACATCCTTCTCTCAGGCAAGCCGCAGAACTGTGTCTCTATCCCAATAATTCAGGAGACGAGCAAGGATTGGGCGTGCTGGCACGCCCGGCGGTGGTCTTGAGCCCAGTGTGTGGTGCGCCCATTCAACTAAAAACATGTCCGAGAGGTCATGCCCAAAAAGGCCCTTCAGCATATTTTCCACATATTTTTCCATGCTGGTAATGTGTGTGGACTCAGGAATTTGAATAACGCGAACGGTATTGTGGCGGGACCTCGCCTACAAATCTTCATTCTTTGTTTTAATTAAATGGAGAACTTTGTTCATGCGCAGCAATTGTTCATGCGTTTCTGTCTGGCGATCATCCGTATCTGACACTCTGGTTTCTAATGAGTCCAATCGGGCTTCGTGCTTGTCGACTTTCTGTGTGACATTATCCAAGCGTGCAGCCAATGAGTCTAACTTGGAGTCAATGGTCTGTAAGCTTGCCTGCACCACATTCAGAATAGACCGCAAATCTTCCTGTGTGGCATCCATGGTGGCCCAAGCCATTTTAATTGGCTGTGTGGAGCAGCCTTTGTGCTGTTTCGTCACCCTTTTGTTGAAGGTTAATTTGGGCTGTTTCCTATCAGGTTTCCCCATTTCTTGGCTCAATGGGGAGCCCGTTGCTTAGCAGCAGCCGTTTGGAACTGTCGCCGCATAAATGTCCTTGCAGGGGGGGGGGGTGTCTTTCCAGAGTGTTAATTTCGTGGCTCACCTTCAGCCTCTGTTTACTGCCCTGGTACACTAGGCCCACATGCTTTGCATGTGTCGTCTGGGGTGTGTTTCTTGAGTGGTCCTCACTGGTCTGGCCCCAAGCACATAATGTTGTACAAGATCTTATGGCTGCATTTCTGGAGGTGCGGTCCACAGGCCTTAAGTAGTGCGCTGCCCTTGTGAGCGCTGCCACCAGCGCAGCATCTAATACCCTCAATATCTTTTCACCCTGTTTGCTATTTCATTTCCTTTGTGTGTCTTGTTTCTGTGGTGTCGCATCGCCTGTCTGCTCCCGGCTCACACACCGATGCCAGCGCTCTGCTAAACCAGGTCAGCCGGTGCTGTGCATAGCAGGGCCCAGGCCGAATGAGAGTTGTCCCCCTGGCAGAGCAGTAAAAACCACACAGCCCTCCGCGTGATTGCAGAAGCCCAGTGCAGGTCCCCCGCTCCAGTGCGCAGCGCCCCCGCCCTAGCCCAGACCCCCACCCGCAACTCACCAATTCCGCTAACACGGTTTCTCGGCTCCCTCCGGCACCGGGGGTTCAGCCAACACGGACGGGTCCTCAGACGCTCTTCTACCCGCTCCTCAGCGCGGGCGCGTCTGATGTCCTCAGGTCGGCATGATCACAGGGTCGGCGTCAGCTCCGCCCACATCAATCCCGGGCTGCCACCAGCGCCCCATGTAGAAGGCCGCATAACCACACAAGCAGGAATCCGAGGCTCCCAGGACTCTGGAATGTCGCGTTTCTTGCTGCCCGGCTGGTAAAATAGCATCTGGTCATTTTTGATGCAGAGAATCAACAGGATGTGCCAGGATAAATGACGGATCAAGGGCTCGGCCGGCAGAGCCCTCTTAGTGAGCTGCCATTTTGCAGCTCAGCTCGGCCACGCCGCCCAGAAAAGGTATCCTTCATGAGGATTTCCCGTCCTACCCCAGTAATTGTGCCAAGGTCATTGCCAGCACTGAGCACAACCATGAGGTCTGTATGATGGCAATCCACAATGCTTTCAACCAAAGGCAGCAATTGACGCCACTATAACCCTCTCTGGTCAGCCCAAGTAATGTCTACATTAGCATAACCTAGTTCCCTGTCATTACCACTCCTTCCAGCATTCTCTCTCACTCAAAACACAAAACTATGGCCCACAATATAGACTCTGATAATTTTGGAGAGAAGCAGGAATAACCCTCTGGAAAAGGCTTCAAAGAATGAGGCAGTTTTGATGATGAAAAGGCAGCTAAAATGGAGGAGAGCAAGTAAAATATAAAATAACATATTTGATTGGATGGTGGAGATGTGCAGGCAACTAAAATAAGGTAGTGACTTGAAGGAAAAAAAGTAACTAACTCTGTGATTGGCTTTGAACAAAATAAAAGAAATGTATGTTGTTTGGGATATGCTTGGAATTATTAACAGTTAATCCAAACCTGCTACAGTTAATGTGAAGCTGGTATGCTGTTGAGAGAATGTCTTGTGAACTTCTGACCTTTTGTTAGACAGAGACTATTGGAAACAAGGGTACTATATAAATGAAGCATACAATTTGTGGGGAAGGGAACAAAATAGACTGCAGTGTGAAACTGAAAAGCAGAGCAGTGTAAAAAAAATTGCTCAGTAGGGAGTGTGTGTGTAGAGTAATTGACAATAAAATAAAATGAAACTCATTAACAGCAGATTGCTGAATGCTCTTAAGGGCTTTCGTGTGGATAGCGGATCTGGTGCAGATTCACATTGGGGCTGTACTGAGCACTGCAGAAGACCCGCGGATCCGTGAAAAACCTACCAAATTGGGCTTCTTTACAGGAAACATGGAAAGAGTTAAAAATGAGTGACCATTTAGAAGTGGTATAACAAAATAAAAGATTAAAGGAAGTCTGTGATTTGCTAAAAGTACAGGAGTATGACTAAGAGCACATTGGGAAGGGTAGCCATTTTACAGACACCCCAGGATATAGCGGCATGAATTAGCAAATTTAGCGGCACAAAAATGGAAATTTATCGGCAATTTTGCGGCATTTTATTTGGCAGTTTTTCCTACAACAAACAGATATCTTAGTGGGCACTTTTGTAAAAATCGCGGCATTTTTACAAAAGTGCAGATTTCGCGGCAAACCGCAAAATCCTGGAGGGTCTGACTAGTTGGGAAGTTACTGACGTCATGCCAGGTGAGCGTTGTGGGGGAGGGAAATCCTTTAAAGAGTCCTTTTGTTTCTGGATTTCCCTTCTCTTCTTGAAATGCAAGAGCAGCAACATTGTGGTGTCACCGGGGCTTTAAGTGGAAGCTTTTTCAATATTATATGTAACAAACCATAGTTGCAAATTATTTATCAACTAATAACCATTGACAAAGCCAATAGTCCTGACTTGCTTTATCACATATCTGGATGAAATGACAGAAACAGCAAAATACAAGTCGGGCGGCATACTATGCTAAGCACAGATTTTTAGCATAAGTGTTTTAAAGCCACGCCCTTAATTACATCGGCCACGCCCCTTTGAGAGACGAGAGGATGAGATTGACGTTCTATATGAAGAAATTAGGTATGATGCACATCTGAGCTCAAATAGTATATTTTGCTTCTGAGGCATGAGTTAATGAGGACGTGTCTGGGGAACCGTTTGTGTTTCGATAAGTACCTCCACTCAAGAATCACTTTTTATTTATTAACTTGTTTAAGGAAATAATAATTATGTAAAATTAAAATATGTTTTTGCTGCAGGTCTATGTTGTCATGGATGTTACTTAGTGGTTGCCAGGGGTCATACCTGCCTCTTGCGACTTCTTGCAATGCCTTTGCGACCTCTGATGCATATTTTATTTAGGATTAGGATCCCAAAGATTGGTGCCTTTTTGCACAGAAGTGATCATAAATTGACAGACAAAGATTGGAGGGATAGTATTCGGATGCGCAAGTAGCAAAACATCGCTACCTTTTGGGCTGCTGTAGGGAGATAGCCAAACCCAGTATGTTATAAAATAACGCCCCACGAGGCATTCCATGTTAAAACTGGTATAGAGAGTCACAAAGGCTTACTTCCTATCCCATTGTTACTGTATGTAATCTTGATACTCTTGGTCATGGAAGTGAATAGGAAGAGGTCAAGAAAAATACTTGCAGGTGGAGATGGAAAGAACACGTAACAACTGATAGTGAAAAAACACAGTATACCCAGAAAAGGTACCACATTTTCTCATGCACAAAGAAACACCAACATTCACGCATAGCTCATGGAGAGTGAGGGACCCAGTTACAAGGCATAGAGATAATTTGCTACAAAGAAACAGTAGTTTTTTGTCACCCGTGATCCCAGATAAAAAGGGCCCTGTCGCAGGGATTCCGTTCTCCTACAGAACTGTGCATAGAGACTTGGAACCTCAGTGAGTTAGGGTGTGCCAAAACTCACCTTAGTACCCAAAATCCCCTACCAGACTAGTTACAGTGTCTCATTGGTCATTAGAAACTCCCAATGCTTAGACAAACCAGAACATGGACTTAGAATACCTCAGGTAACATGGAACACATGAACACTCTTTAGTTATACAATCAGTTCACTCCAGAACAAGGAGTAAAAGAGGACGCGTGCACATTTGAAATGTTTATTTACTAATGCAGTGTTCTCAAACGCAGTATCTTAGCTAATACAAGCAAACATATTATAAGAAACAAAGTAATCAGCATAGTTACTAGTCCATAGAAAACAAAAGGTGAAACCATATTAGAATGCTAAAATGAATAGGTTTAAACAACACCTAATTCTCACCCTCCCCATCTAGCATAATATATTATATCTAAGAAGGTCTCTTTGGGTTTTAGCAGGGCGGGCCCATGCCTCAGATCTTAGTGGTAAGGGATCACATCATCTTCCACCAGCTCTCTGCATGCGAAGCACCATCAAGTGTGTATGTATGCTCTGTGCAAAGCAATATAAAACGTGCCTAGTGCCTGAATTTGGCCGCAGCTACACTTATGTTATGTCTAGGAAGGTGCGAAGATCAGACCTCACAACAACTGTGACGAGATATCCTTGAAGGCTTCAGCACTCACTGTACAGACACGGCTCACTAAGCAAAGCTGATATCAGAGTAATAACATAATATTCGTGTGTGAATCAAAACACTCTACTAGGCTCAAAGCTACAATAACAGTTATGTGTCGTGTGCAGAAGCAGCAGAAAGGAAAAATGGCATTTAAACTCCTAATAAGCTAATGCTAACTTAACACAGCATATAGGCAAAGCATAACTATATGACAGCCCCTACTCCTACAACTCCACTGACTGCCACAGATGATCTGCCTCCTCATAGCCTGGTTAGAGGAATAGCAATCTTCCCTTGAACCCAGGTGCAACTCTTCATTATGAGCTTTGGGGATTCTCCCTCCTTCTTTTCTGCCCCTTCTTCATTATAACGATAATAATGAGTAATTTCGCTGGCACTTTTGTAAAAATCGCGCCTTTTTTTTTTACAAAAGTGCCGATTTCGCGGGCACTTTTGTAAAAATCGTGGCATTTTAACAAAAGTGCCGATTTCGCGGCAAACCGCGAAATCGCGAAATCCCGGAGGGTCTGATTTTAGGTACTTTTCTACTGAGAGTGGAGGAGCATTGCCATATTTCTGACTTGAGATTTGCAGTGGAAAACACATGTTAACAGATATTAAAATAAATGCTGGACAGCAGCAAAGAGATTTTACAGGTATGTTAATTAGGTTGTACTACAGAAAGTATGTAAAAACAGTTAGTGTATATAAGCTGAAAGAAAATGTGTAGCTTCTAGACACTACAGTAAAAGGCAAAATAGAAGGGAGTTTAGATGAGAACATTAACTAAAAATATAGTGAGCAGTAAAGGAAGGAAAGGAATTGCTATACTGAAAATATAGTTATTTTATTTAGCCAGTTTAAATAAATATGTTAGAAATTAGTTGAAGGTGCTTGCTTGTAGTATGTAATTTAATCACTTACACATCCAGTTACACTCCAATAAAAGCAGTTATGTACCCACCACTCATTTAGCCAGACAGTGTCTGACACACCTGGTCACACACCCATAAAACTATTCACACCCATTTACTAATTATACATTCACTTACATAGTAATTCAAGTAATTCACGGTTTTATATAGCGCACTACTCACCCGTCAGGGTCTCAAGGCTCGGGGAGGAGTGGGTGGGGGGGGGCAGGTGCAGCTCCGGATCAGTTGAAGAGCCAGGTCTTGAGGTCCTTCCTGAACGTGTGCAGGGTCGGGGAGCATCTGATGTTCACAGGGAGCTCGTTCCAGGTCTTGGATGCGATGTGGGAGAAGGCTCTGCCGCCTGTTCTGTTTCTGCGGATGCGGGGGACCTCAGCCAGGGCGAGGTCGGCGGACAGAGGGTCCTCTTGGGTGCGTGGAAGGATAATTTCTCGTTCAGGTATTTGGGTCCAATGTTGTTGAGTGATTTGTAGGCGTGGGTGAGGAGTTTGAAGGTGACACTCTTCTCGACTGGGAGCCAGTGGAGGTCTCGTAGGTGTTGGGCCATCTGTTCGTGATGTGGTGTTCCGAGGATGAGTCTGGCTGCGGCGTTCACACATCCATACAGGCGCTGTCACAGCCACTCGCACGCCTATACACCCATTCATGTACCCAGCACTCTGTCAGTTACACACACACACGTACACACTCCTACAAAACTCTTACATACTGACAAAACTGCATAGGTAGCTACTCACTTGCTTATTGTATACAATCTCAGGTTAAAAGTATTCTATATTTTTTCTTCAGATATCTACTTGGGTTGAAAGAGGAATGGAAGATGGAACGGTGTGGTGAATTTTTTTAACGAATTTTGCATCCACAAACTGGGCAACAGACATATTTAGTGCAACTGGCATATGGCATTTGTCACAATGAGGGACAATGTCTTGCAGTTTTGTTGAAACAGCCGGGATCGTAAGTATCTGTTCTGCTGGTAAAAAGCACTTATATACCCACTTCTCATATAGTCACACAGTGACTGACACACTCAGCCACATCAATGGTCCAGTTGCTGATGATGTTGCACCACCTTCCCTTCCTCTTATCATCCTCTGATTTGTCCTAGTATGTATGCTTTTCAGCTGTTTCGAAATAGATGTGCCATGTGAATACTTCTTCTCTGTACCGCTTGAAAGTTTTGTGCTGCATAGATTGCATTGGACAAATTTTATAACAACATTCTTTCCTTCTGAAGGGATAGAGAAATATTTCCAAATGTCGGAGGATTTCTGTGGAGGTAGTAAGTCTTCTTCTTTATCCTGCTCATTCCGTTCTCGTCCATCTCCAGCAGAAGATATCTTAACTTTGAAACTCTTTTCTTTTGAAGGAGAGACAAAAATAAGTTGGAGCTCAGCTTTTGAGACTGTTTCTATAAATATGTGAACCCAAAATAACTGATTTAGGGTACCGTTTGCAATCTGGGTGGATGGAGAGATTTGTGGTGCATCGCAGCAGATACAGAAAATGAATTCAAAAACAAGAAAGAGTTGCTGTATTGCCTTTACATAAGTTACGTTAATTTGTTAATTGTTACTTTTAAAATGTATAATAAGAATAAATATGTTAATAAAATATATTTATAATCTTGTAAAATGTATATTACTAAACTGAAGTTATGAGTGAAATTGTAGTACAAAAAACTATGAAACCGAGTTAAAAAAACACCGGTTACAGGGATGTTATAGTTAGGAAATAGCATAAAAACATAGAAATTCACTGAATAAACCAAAGGCTACAAGGATGTTATAATTAGGAAACAGAAGTGAAAAAACCTTAGAATTTCACAGAAAAAAACAACGGTTACAGGGTCATATAGTTAGGCTCAGATTTTAAAACATAAAACCATAGAAAGTCAGCAGTAATAGTTACCTGAGTTAACTAAAACGTACATCCCCCCACCCAACGCACTGCTTATGACCTCACATATTACAACACTCAAGACATGATCAGTGACATCACTAGTGACATCATCCAGCAAAGTAAAATCAATATATATCATAAAATAAAATTTTTGTTTTAAATAAGTTGACACAGGTGAGAGACGTACAGCACAGAGCTCATTGTAACCTCATCAAATACTACACTCACTTATCACGTAAGAGAGAGTTCTCAGCAGATTGTCCTGTCTTTTCTAAAACACTACTCTAAACACTAATGACCAAAGTAAAACATCTATCTGTATAGGACAGTTCATTGCAAACCACAACACCACCATCAGTGAACCTGGAAAGAGGTTTTAGTGCAAATATCAGATTTACACAAACCACTACAACATACAACCATTACGGAGGTCTTAGTGCACAGGCCACTGTGTGACAAACCACTAGGAATATTATTCTTCACACTGAAGAAAGGTGTGAGCAGTGAGGTGAGTCTGTTGTACATGTCTACAACACGGAGCCATCGCTCTAGAGAAAGGTCTTAGTGAACAGCTGAATTCATTGCAATGTACTAGTACAGTCATTCATCACAAAGGAAAGAGATCTAAGGACACTGGTCAGTATGTCATAAAACAGAACTATACTCAGCCATCAATGTGGAGTGAAGTCTAAAAAAACAGCTTAGACTGTCCCACAGCAGTACCATACACATACATCAGCAAGGAACATGTGTCAGTATAGAGGCTCGTACACTGATAAATAGTACACCCAATTTAAAGATGGGGTTATAGATCAGATGACATATGTTAGCAATAGCAATACTCAGTAGTACAAAAAGAATATTAATTTAACTTAAGAAGTAACTTAGTATATACCTTCAAGTTTCACAAACCTTTATGAAACACTAGGCTGGGAGACCCAAGTACAGACTGTTGGCATAGTCAAGCTGAGACGTTACTAATGCGTGGACCACAGATTTTCTACAGTCCATAGCAGGAAATGTAGGAATCTCCGCAAGGCTTTTAGTTTCCAAAAGCACGATGGGGAGACTTGACAAATCTGGGCCTTGCTTGTAAGGTTGGAATCAAACTTGAACCCCAGGTTTCTAGCTGAGACAACTGGAAGAGGAGAAGGGTTTAACTCGGACGGCCACCATAGTTCTGACCGAGGAGGGGAGACTTATTAAAGAACAGGACCATGGTTTTACCTGAATTCAATTTCAAACAGCTGTCTGACATCCAGGTCCAGCTATTGAGCAGACACTGCTCAAAGTTAGTGAAAGCTGCCTCGGAGTGTTCCCTAGAAGAGAACACCAGCTGAGTATCGTCAGCATACAAGACAACTTTCACCTCACTTTGCTCGACTAGCGAGGCGATGGGGGTGAGGTAAACATTAAAAAGAGTAGGGCTCAAGGCCAAGCCCTGGGGGACTCCGCACATAAGAGGACTAGAGAAGGAAAAATGGGGGCGGAGAAATACTTGCTGCGACCGGCCCTCAAGAATGGAGCGGAATCAAGCTAGTATAGTTCTTGACACTCCCAAGAGCTCTAGTCTTTCTAGAAGAATCCGGTACAACACTGTGTCAAAAGCTGCGGACAAGTCCAACAGCACCAGCATTGCACAGTTACCCTGGTCTAAAGTTTCACGTATAGTCTCTTCCCCTTCTAGCAGAGCTGTTTCCGTTCTATAGCCTGATCTAAAGCCTACCTGGGATTCATGAAGATAGTTATTAGACTCCAGGAGCTCTGATAATTGTTTCTGAACTTCCATCTCAAGGATTTTGGCGGGCGCTGGAAGGAGAGAAATAGTCCTAAAAGTCTTGAGATCTGCCGGGTCCGCGTCCTCTTTCTTGAGGATTGGCTGAACAAATGCCATTTTCCAAATAATTGGATAAGCGCCCGATGTCAGAGAAGAGTTTCAAATAGAGTATAATAAAGAATTGAACCAGGGGGTCAGCAACATATAAAACCTGGCTGGACAGGGGTCAGCTGGAGAGCCAGATTTAATTTGATTCAATTCTGACAGGGACGCATCAGGGCAGAAAAGGCGTAATTCAGCCTACCTGCCACAGTGATAGGGATTATGTGATGGCATAAATTGTGCTCCTGTCACAGGAAAGGAAGAGTAAATAGTCTGAATTTTGTTCTGGAAAAAAAGTAGATAACTCTTTGCAGAAGGTAGCTGAAGGAGCAATAGTACTCTTCAAAGCCTGTGGCTTAATAAAGCCCTGGGACAATCTTAAAAACGTCTTTCGTAGAGTTGTCAGAGGACTTAATTTGATTGGCAACGTAATCCATAATGGTATAACATTTTAGCTTGTGGACTTTTTTTTAGCTCTGCTCTGTATGCGCAGTTAGCCTCTGATTTATAAGTTTTCTGCCAAGCACACTCAACTTCTTCCATAGGCTTTTGTCCAAACGGAGTTCAGTCGTAAACCAAGGGGCAGAGGGTTTATTCCTAGCCAATTTCATGGTCTTGATTGGGGCTATTCTGTCGAGGGCAGAGATGACCCAGCAGTTGAAGACAAAGGCGTCATGGCTGGGTTCTCCTATGAGCAAAGGAGGAGCCTTCTGTAGCTCTGGACCCATGGACCCTAGTGAGACCTTCCTCCAGTTTCTCCTGTCCTCATACACTGACTCAGCCTGGTTATTACAAAGGGTGCTGGTAAAATTGAAAGGAACTAATCGGTGATCCGACCAGGTTAGAGGTAATGGATCCTCCACATTTTAAGTGTGATCATTAGTAAAGATGAGGTCCAGCGTGTGACCAGCCACATGAGTGGGCACAGCTACTTTCTGAATCAGGTTTAACACCTTGAGCGCATCGGCCATTTGGGAGGCTAGGGGGCAATTATCATTGTCCATATGGACATTAAAATCACCAAGGACTATACAATTAGTGTGCCTCAATGAAAGATCTGCAATAATATCATATAACTCCAACAAGTGAGCGGACAAGGAGTCTGGAGGTCTATAGACCAACAATCCGGCAATGGAGGAGACAGGTCAGATTTTAATACAGAACGACAACGTCTCAATCAGCCCTGTACTCTCAATTTTCTTGTATGTAATCTCCCAACCATCTCTCAGGATCACAGCAAGCCTGCCACCAGGCTGTTGTCTGCCCGATTAGCCATAGTTATCCTAAAGCCTTTTGGAATTGCCAGTAGTATAGCAGGGTTAGTACTCTCTCAGATTTCAGTTAGGAACATAAGATCCCAAGAGTTTAACTCGAAAGAGAGCCGGATATCATCCGCATGTCTGGGGAGGGATCTGCAGTAAATTAAACAGGCCCTAATATTGGACCTGGGTGTTTTAATGCCTGCTGCAGGAGATGTTGTCGCAAAGGTGCCATTGTTTCTACCTCCCTCCATCAGCTCTTTATCAAGAGTAAAGGAGCATGATTTACAATGTAACTCCTGACCTTGCCCCTCTTGTCCCCACCAAGCAGAGATCGAGACATGGAGGCCCGGAGCAGCCCAGTGGGGAAAGAGCGAGTAACTGCTCCTTAGACCAGACAATTCTGGCTGAGACGGGCAGCATGGCTGGCACTGGCCACGGCCTGGTCGCAGACAAGCTTGCCTTAGGCGCGCCAATGGCACGCCCGTAGGTCTAATGTAGGAGAGCGGGCAGGAAAGATCCTCTGCCCCCTCCTAGACAGAAAGTGCATCTTGAGTGACCTAGTAGCTGCCTACACCCGCCCTCCACACAAACGTCACTCAGCCGCGATGGACCGAGACGGGTAAACAGGTGAGAATTGTGCAAATCTCGACGATAAAAGTGTAAATTGTGCAAATGCAGCTTAGTGCGACTTAGTATTTCAATTTTAAACAATATCCGTACAGCAAAGTTTTTCAATTTTAAAAACCAGCTTAGTGCAGCTTAGTATTTCACTTTTAAAAAGATTGGAGATTTCTAACGTTAGCAGCGCTAGATGGGAATCAGCACAGCCATCAGTCTTACCAAAATACCACTGCGCGTACGCTGGCACATCGGTCTAATGTAGGATAGCGAGCAGGAAAGATCCTCCGCCGCCTCCTAGACCAGAAGTGCTTCTTGAGTGGCCTAGAAGCTACCTACACCCGCCCTCCACACAAACGGCATTCAGCTGCGATGGGACGGGTAAACAGGTGAGAATTGTGCAAATCTCGCCAATGAAAGTGTAAATTGTGCAACTATCGCCGTTAAAAGTAAAAAAATGCAGCTTAGTGCGACTTAGTATTTCAAATCTAAACAATCTCAGTACCGCAAAGTATTTCAATTTTAAAAACAAGCTAAGTGCAGCTTAGTATTTCACTTTTAAGAAGATTGGCCGCGCTAGATGGTAATCAGCACACCCAGCAGTCTTACCAAAATACAGCTTCTTGTATACATTCCACTTTTTATCACCCTAAACGTTTGTTCAAAACCTGGAACACTCAAATATTGTAAAATACTTCAAAATACTCTAAAATATTCCTGGTTCCAAACATTACCTTTGTTATAAACATTATAACTTGGTGGAATTTGAGGAGAGATGCCCCACCCTAGGGGTGGTGTAGGCTAAATGGGGTCCCTCCCCCAATCAAACTCTTTTTTACACCTTTCCCCCTGCCAAAAGTGGAGCAGCCTGGCCTCACCCACTATCTGGAGGTTCCTGGGTTGGATTTTAAACGCACCATTGCCTTTAAAGCTTCCTGCCCAGGAGGGCCATCCTGTCCTGGAGGAGGTGTGAACCAGCTATGCCCAGAGCAAGCTTGGTCTCTGCCCTCTGAAGTCAGACACATGTTTGGTAGTGGCGGGCTGGTGAAAACAAGTCAGGACCTACACCAATGCTTGGTAGGTCTCAGAGGACCCTCTAAAATTGTCTCTTGGGTGACTTTATTAATAAACCCAGCACTGGCATCAGTGAGGACTTGTTAAGACAAGCTGTTTGGTACCAACCACCTTAGGAATCAGTGAAGCCACCATGGAGCTAGGAAACTCGTGCTGACAGGTATCCAGTCCATGTACTCTTTGTGGCTTCCCTGGGCACTTACAACATCTCAGAAAGGACTGGACATTGTAGAGGCATATCTGCTCATGCTGATATGCCCACACATAGGATATAGTGTACCCTGCCTTAGAGCTAAAGGCGTGTGGTAGAGGTGACATACCTATATCCCATGCAAAATATGGGAAGCATGGCACACAGGTCTGTGTGCCATATCGACTCTTCGGATTTCTCTGCACCAAGACACGTAGCCTGCAATGGCAGGGTGCATAGCCTTGGTGGGGAGTCTTTGGAATGGCAGAACCAGTGCTGCAGCCCTAGAGGACCCTCTTCAGTACCCACTTTCCTACAAAGATATGTAAAAAAATAGGTTTAAGTTATTTAAACCATTTTTGACAAATTAAATGATGCATTAATATCAAAGGCATAACAGACATTTTAAGTATGGTTTAAAAGATGTTGCCTGCACTATTGTAAAAAACCTTCGGGTAATATGGCCAGTCAGCACAAATAGTGCAAATGCATTTGTTCCATTTTTTTTAGCAACTGCTAGTGTGTCGCAATCCGGAGTTTGGGTAATAAAGCCGCTCTTCTCATGCGACCAAATTGTGTGTTTGTGAGAAGACCACTTATCTGCCGGTTTACCGTAGCTGACAAAACAGGGAGTGCCTAGGCTTGAACGCAGCAATGAGCAATGCACATTTTAGGACACTGCACTCTCTTTCTTTTTAACCTAAACGTGCTGATAGGATGTTTAGTTCACAGGGAAGCATTCTAAAACACACCCTTGTCACTCACCATGTAAACCAAAAAGTGAGTTTTGGAATTTCATCTACGCGCTAAATTGTATTCAGAGCTGTTATTGCAATGAGTGTGGTTCAGAGATGCCTCATTGAAAACTCCTTTGTGCACCTCATTGAAAGCCCCAGACCTCCTCCCAATTACAAGCTACCACCCACTCAGCAGGACCATGTATGCTGCTGATGGCTCGCACTTGAGATCTAAGAAGCGGATGTATTGGCTGCAAGCGACATGGCTACCAGCATCAGTCTACATTTACAGAGGTGCAGCTGAGCTGTTATAAACCATTCACACCAGACACACACTGCCACTGGGCCCACAGCAGCAAAACACTCCCTGGGTGGGTTAATTAACTAATTAATACACCCCTAGGACCTGGCTCACCTGGTTAGCATGAACAAAACAAGCACAGGAGAATGTGCTTTACTTTTTTAAAAAACATTTTACTGCGAATTCTCGGCTCCACCTGTGATTTTGTGCCAATGTATTTAACCCTGGGTCCTCACCACCAGACCTAGGAGGTCAGGTCATTCCTACCCTGCCCCCTTTTCTTAATTTTTAGAGTTTTATTTTGGTTGAGTCAGAGTCCAAAAATCAGATTTCAGCACGGGGACTGTTGGATCCACGTCCCTAGATATATAAATTTGTTTTTTCTCTTCTATCACGAAAACAATTGAATGGATTTACAGCAAATAAAAAGGGCTTTCTGGACCAAGAACCTTTCTGCCAAATTTGGTGTTAATTCCATCCAACTGTTTGGTCTGTAGTCATGTTCAAAATCCCTGTGGGAAATGTTATGTTATGTTATGCTATGTTAATTTTAATTTCTATAGCGCACGGCTACTCCATTGGAGTGTCCCGGCGCTTTTATTGGCAGCTCATAAAAAGAAAAACATAACACAATAAAATAAAAGGACATCAGCAGACAGAGAAGAAAGCAAGCTAGAGGGTGAAAAGCCAGGTTTTAAGGCTCTTCCTAAAGGTCAAGAAATTAGAGGTTCTGCGTAATGCCAATTGCAAAGCATTCCAGAGCTGCGGTGCCTTCAGCCTAAAAGAGCGACCCCCGATGCGGGCCCTCTTTACTCGAGGGACCACCGCAAGGAACAGAGATTCGGATCGCAGAGATCGAGCCGGGCGATAAAAAGCAAGCCTACGGTGAAGGTATTTTGCTCCCGAGGCATAGAGAGCCTTATGGGCCAAAGTCAAAGCCTTGAAGACTATCCGCTTCCGGATAGGCAGCCAATGAAGTGACTGCAGAAGGCCGGACGCTCTGGCTCGCCTGTGAAGGCCAAAGATGGCACGTGCGGCTGAGTTCTGCACCACCTGCAGCCGTTGTAAAAGATACTCCGGTAGGCCCAGATATAGGACGTTGGAGTAGTCCAATCTGGAGCCAATTAAGGCCTGCACCGTGATCCTCCTGTGCTCTTCTGAGAGCAGAGGAAGAAACTTCCGGAGCATCTTAAGGAGGCCGAAACATGTTCCCGTCAGACCAAGGATCTGAGATCTCAACGTCAGACCATTGTCGATCTTGATTCCCAGGTTTTTTGCCAGCTGGGACGAGTGCGCTGGAGGGAACATGTTAATCGGCCACCATTCCTGCCAGTCAGGGTCAGAAGTACAGCCGAAAAAGAGTACCTCAGACTTGTCTGAGTTACATTTGAGGCTGTTCAGCTGGAACCATTTAAAAACAGCCCCAAGGCACTCACGAATACTCTCTCCGTCAAAATCCTCTCCTTTCCCACACGTAAAGAGGAGCTGGGTATCGTCGGCATAGGATACGATCTGGACCCCAAAAGACTCCACCAGTGCCGCCAAGGGAGTCATAAAGATGTTGAAGAGAGTCGGGCTCAGCACAGAGCCCTGCGGGACTCCGACTCCCAGAGGCGGCATCACGGCAGAGCTAGGAGAGGCCCAGATCGTTTGTCGACGGTCAGCTAAAAATGATCTAAACCAGCTGAACACCGTCCCCCTCAGACCGATCTCATGGAGTCTGACGAGGAGCCCCTCGTGGGGGACGGTGTCAAAAGCCGCCGACAAATCAAGCATGACAAGCATAGCTTTGCCTCCTGAATCCAGTACCTCCTTAATGGCTTCAGACACCTCCAGAAGCGCCGTCTCGGTGCTTAAGTTGGGGCGGAAGCCAGATTGAGTGGGATGAAGCAGATTGTTGGTTTCCAAAAAATCGGAGAGCACGACATGCACGTGCTTCTCCACGATCTTGGCCAACGCTGGAAGGAGAGAGATAGGCCTATAATTGGCCAACGCCTCAGGATCTAGGCCAGGCTTCTTAAGAAGGGGGATCACCATCCCCTGCTTCCAAGCCTGCGGGACCACCCCCTCACTCAGGGAGAGATTCAAAAGTGGGTTTGCCAACGGATTTACAACAGCCGCCATTTTCGCCAGGAATTTGGCCGGGCATGGGTCAAGAGGTGACCCAGATTTAAGGTTGGCCAAAAGAGCCAATGATGAAGAGATAGAAATAGGCAGAAAGTCTGCCAAGACGGAATCCAGGGGGGCCAGTGGAGCTGACCCGTCCCCAGAACTAGGACAAACTTCGACCATCCTCAAGGGAAAAGAGTCCTGAATCAACTTTATCTTGGCAGTAAAAAAAGTTGGCAAGAGCACAGACCCACGACTCAGAAGGAGCGGCCTGGGTTAAATTAGACCGTGGGGCCGTGAACTCCCTCACAATGGTGAAGATCTCCTTGCATGAATTGGAGGTAGCCTCTATCCTCCTGGCAAAGTAACCTTTTTTCTCAAGGAGGATATCACGATTGTATACTTTAATTGCAGTCCTGTAGGCCAACCTGGCCACCGGGTCATACTGTGAGCGCCACGCCCTCTCGGCCACCTTGCACTGCCGGCGAGAGGCAGACAGTGCTTCCGTAAACCAAGGGGCAGAAACCCGCTTCGATGTTAACCGGGGGGCCCTCACAGGGGCTAATCATTCAGCCTGTCCGTCAGCGACACCTGCAGAGACTCTAAATCCCGATCCAGGTCCCCCGAAAGGGGGCAAGGATGGTCAAGAGATGCCTGAGCTAGCATCTCTGGAGTCACCCGATGGAATGCCCTAGATACAGGTCCCTGCTGTCTGAAAGCAGTGCTAGATGGTTTCTCCGAGCCCAGCACATAAAATTTGGCCAGCCTGTGATCAGACCAGAGCACCGGTAAAAGTTCTAGCCCCTCTAAAGGGGAGGTAGAGAAGACCTGATCCAGGGTGTGGCCCCTGTCCTGTGTAGGGCCAGAGAGGTAAGGGACAAAGCAAAGGGGGGCCGTGATATCGATCAACTTGATCGCATCAGGGTCGTCTCCCTCATCCATATGGAAATTAAAATCCCCAGCCAACACACAGTGTTCCGCTCTCAAGGCCAACCCCGAAATTGCTGACTGCAGCTCATCAAAAAAGGAACCAGCCGGTCCGGGGGGTCTATAGACAAGCAGCCCTTTAAGAGCTTGATGGGGGGCCAATACAATGGAGAAGGCAAGGTTTTCCGAACCTATAATAGTATCCATGGGGATGATAGAACAGGCGGCGAGTTTATTCACCACAAGTGCCACCCCTCCTCCCCTCCCCTCCAATCTATCTTGCCTAAAAATATTGTATTCAGGAGGGATTGCTGAGGCGATATCAGGATTGGACAGATCGCCTAGCCATGTCTCTGTCAGCATCAGACATAATGGTTTTTCCGTAACAAGGAGATCAAAGATCTCCTGAGCATGTCTGCGCACTGATCTGGTGTTTAAAAGCAGGCAGAGATGCTTCACATTGCCCACTCCCCTCTTCAATAGAGTGGCCGGGACATAACCTGGTGACCAGCCACAACCAGGACATTGCCTCTTCCCCCTATAGCGACCAGGAAAGACTGTGTGGCAGGCGCAAGATACCTTTTGCAAAGAGCGAAGTTCCAACGACGAATAATATACCATCCTCACGACAGCAGCTTATAAGCCCATAAAGCCAGCCCCGCTCCGACGCCTCCGGGTCGCTGACGGGCGCAGACAGGCAAGACTCTGGCAAGACTCTGGCAAGACTCTGGCAAGACTCTGGCAAGACTCTGGCAAGACTCTGGCAATACTCTGGCAATACTCTGGCAATACTCTGGCAATACTCCGGCAAGACTCCGGCAAGACTCAGGCAAGACTCTGGCAAGACTCTGGCAAGACTCTGGCAAGACTCTGGCAAGACTCTGGCAAGACTCTGGCAAGACTCTGGCAAGACTCCGGCAAGACTCAGGCAAGACTCAGGCAAAGCGAGGGCGCACCCGCTGCGCGATCCCGCTGCGCGAGGAGGACTGGTTTAAGTAGGGCCGCCAGGTGAAGTGAGATCCGCCCCACTAGGACGCTCAATATGGCGCTGAGAAAGCGTCACTGCCCCTCCAAAGATGGCGCCCAATCAGCAAACGAAGCAGAGCCCCAAAACCCCCAGAACCGGACCCGCTAGAACAGCGGTGGGCAGTACAATTATATGCAGGTATGGGGACAGCTACCGCGCTAAAAACAGGGGAAATGCAAAGAAAAATAAACACAAATGGAAAACGGGTAATTAAAAGCCAAGCGTGCTACACACGCAGCGCAGAAAACAGTGCCGAGCTGCCAAGCAGGGCGAGTGAATCCTGACAAGGCAGAACAGCGAGGGAAAACATGTTTTGGGACCCCCCCCTCCCGTTTTCTAAGCCCTCCCTTGGACAGATCACCCTGAAACTTTAAAGACAGCAGATGAAGTGAGTGGCAAAATAGTTTTTAAAATTTCGTCAAACTGCGCCAAAGTTATTAGAAAACAAAAAAACGTTTCCTCCGGGAACAAGGTCCTAACTATAATGACCTACTGCGATCGCCAGTTGGTAATATATGTATATTTATATATAAATATATATATATATATATTACCTACTGGCGGTCGCCAGTAGGTAGTTATAGTTAGGACCTAGTTTCCATAGGAAATCCGCAACATTCTATTGGGAATAACTTTGGCGTTGATGGACGGAATTGGCTGAATTTCTCCAAGAAAATGGCTAGCTCCGCTCCGCTCCTTCCCTGAAAGTTTGGGGGGGGTTTCGTGAAGCGGGGGCCGAGATAAAAGGGGGGTCCCAAAACATGTTTTCCCCATTTTAATTTCCATAGGGGGTGAATGGATTTCCACCAAACTTGCCAAAATTGTAGGGACTGGTAGCCCGATGTGCCTTTGCTATGTCTCAAGATATGTGCTCCAGTGGATTTTGAGTAATTTAGTTTCAAAAAAATATATATATCTATAAGCGCGCCCCGGTACGTCTCGGTAGGATCGAGACACAAGAGGTGGCAAAAACAAAGGGGGAAATGACCAAAAGGGGGCAGGGTAGACCCCCCTGACCCCGTAGGTTTGATGTGGGGGCCATAAAAGGGCCCCGCGGGGCAAAATATTTTTTTATTTTTTTTCGATTTTCGCGGGGGGGAGCGCCCGGTACGCGCACCGGGGGAACGTTCCATGAAAAAAATAGAATGACAGAGTTTTAAAAAAATGTGAAATCAACAACGTGTGCACACAGCTTGTGTGCACATCCCAGCTGTGGGCACTCCCTTTGGTTTGTCTTATATGACAGACTCCTTTGTATCTGTTGATCAATTCATTCTTTTATTTCTTTAGATTCCAGCCCGAAATGCATTGGAGCATCGTTGTCAACAGCGCATAGTTGTTGAAAAGACTTGAATTATATGCAACTAGAAATGAATGTAATGAACTGAATTGATATTCATTGAAATTCTAAAGAAATAAAAGAATGAATTGATCAACAGATACAAAGGAGTCTGTCATATAAGACGAACCAAAGGGAACCAAAGGGAGTGCCCACAGCTGGGATGTGCACACAAGCTGTGTGCACACGTTGTTGATTTCACATATTGGCGCAAACGGACGGTTACGCTACCAGCAGGAGCACCCGCATAGAAAAGAATTCATACCACACCCTTTACAAACAGATTCTAAGAAACTTACCCGCTGTGCACCGCACTTATTGTTTTTTTTTTTTGTTTTTTTTTTAAATGTAGCATTTTTTTTATAAGTTGGAGGTAGTTCTAAAAAGAACTGTTTTTTTTATTCTTTTTGTTATTTTATATTTTTTTATTGTTTTTTACTTTTTTTAGCTTTTATGAACAATTTTATATTTTTTTTGTATTTGTTATGGGGACAAATAAAAAAAGGGAATTGTAAACGGCTCAACTGGAGCAAAAAAAAAATCAGGAAAAAATTAAGGTTTCTTTTTGCACTTGTGGTTGTCTCCAGCACGGTTGATCAATTTGATGCTTTGCTCTCCATAGGAAATTGTAGTCCCGCAATATATACAAATTATTTTAAAATCTCCAAACCGGGTTTGGATGTTTGGGACCATCTCCCTTGCCTCTTGACCCGATGGAGTGGGTTGTGTGCTTTTGGAGGTGCTGGGAGAAGATTGGGGAGGATTTCTGGTCAGTTCTCTGACCTCTGCCGCAGAATAGTTGTTTGGATGCCTGCGTTGCATGTGGCGAATCATGGTATTATTGCCAAAACAATACTTTTTGGCAGGGTTCCCCCTGGAAAGTACAGTGCCACAGATCAGACATGTCACTTTTGGCGCATTGACTTTCTTTAGGCCCCTTGGGATTTTAAAAAACTCCCACACAATGTGCTCCTTCGGTTTATATGGGGTATTATCTTCAGGCAGGAACTGCCTCTCCTCCTCCTCCTCCTCCTCCTCCTCCTCCTCCTCCTCCTCTTCTTCTTCACCACCAATGTGGTGTTGTGGTGGTCCTTGTGGTGGTGGTGGTGCAGATGCGCCTGCTGCTGCTGCTACTGTAGCCATTTCTCAATGAATAGAAACAGGTCTTCCTCAGTCAAAGAACAAAGTGAGAATGAGGAAAAAAGGTGGGGGCTTTCATCATTTGGAAAACAAAACTGTTCTGAACCAATGAAAAGTGTTATTTTCAGGTCACATGACCCGATGCGCTTACGCTACGCGCCCGGGGGTGCGCAACGGGGCGCTGCCCCGGGGCGCGTAGCGTAAGCGCGTCGGGGAACGCCCGGGGGCGCTTACGCCGTGCGTCATAAGACGCATCACGCGGCTGTCATGAGTGATGTCACTGACCATGTCATGAGTGATGTAATATGTGACGTCATCAGCAGTGCATTGCAGGCGCGCAAGTTATAGTGAGTCCAACTACCTATAGCGTGGGAATTTCAATGGTTTTATGTCAGTAAAATTTCCAGCTAACTATAACTGGTGTCAAACCTATGGTTTTTTCAGTGAATTTAATAGGTTTTTTTAAATGCTAATTCCTAACTATAACTGGTGTGAAACCTATGGTTTTTTCAGTGAATGAATATATATATATATATATATATATATATATATATATATATATATATATATTACACACTGGGGGTCGCCAGTAGGTGGTTATAGTTAGGACCTATTATCCATAGGAAAAGCATTTTTTCTTTTACCAATAACTTTGGCACCGGTTGACGAATCTTCGTAAAATTTTCAAAACGTATGGCCCGCTCCGGTCAGCTCCTATCCTGAAAGTTTCGGGGTGATTCGGAATGCAGGGTGGCGAGAAAGAAGGGGGTACCAAAACGTGTTTTCTTCATGTTAATACCCATAGGAAACTTTATTTAGAATTTTCTTAGTAAACAAAAGCGATGCACTGAGAACGTTCACATTTTGACATTTGCATGAGCACATGGGTAAGTTGACATGATTGACTCATAAACACAGCTAAGGTCTCAAGATAAAACATACATTAATGCAGTAAGTTGTGTACGGCCCGACTCAAGCGCATTTTCCGCATAGATCAGCATATCATCGACAGTCCCCTCAACCCGTCCACCCACCTCGGGATAACCACTCGATTCGGGAGACTTCATAATATATTTAGGGCCTTAATTGGTGCGTTTTTCCCCTAGCCCGTCTACCCTACTCCTGTCGGGACAATGCCTTGCTCTTGTTGTGTGGAGGGATCTGTCTGCTGCGAGGCTAGGAAGGCTCTGAAGGGACCCCAGATGTCTTTAGGTCTCGAGGAGGGAGGGAGGGATGGTATTGGCATATAGCTCACTCTTCATAAAGCAGGATGCCAAGCTATGGAGCCAACTTTTAACCTTAGGAGAATGCCTGCTTCCCCAGTGTAAGGCAACTTCTCTTTTAGACAACAGTAGGCAGATAGCAACAAACCTACGGATTTTACAAGGAAACTGGACTACATATCCCAACAAGGCAATCTCTGGTAAAGGAACTATTGGCATCTTAATCATACTGCTGAGCGTCTCATGTATGCTTGTCCAGAAAGCCTGTATGCCTGGGCATGTCCAAGCGAGGTGGGCAAAGTCGGTATGTGGGGAAGTACATCTCTGACAACGATGTGATCTAGTGGGGTCTATCCAGTGCATTTTGGAAGGGGTGATGTACATTCTTCGTAGGAACTTGAAATGAATCAGTTTGTGGCGGCTGTTAAGGGAGACATTGTCCGTGACTGCGCAACAGGTCGCCCATTGGTCGTCTGTTATAGAGTTGCCCAGATCCGTCTCCCAGGCGCTGCGTATCTTGTCGTCATTTACTGGAATAATATCAGTACACGCCTTGTAGAGTTGGGACATAATAAAGACCCCTTTACTACTGTCTATCACTATCGAGCGGGGAGGGAAGGATGAAGGCTCAAATGGATATTACGGGAGTTTAGCCCATAGTGCGGATCGTAGCCTCAAAAGGACAAATCATGTTAGGAAACATGGACTCATCGTCAGGGTCAAAGATGTGGCCCCCTGGATATAAATCACACATTTTTGCAATGTGACATTTAGTGCAAGTTCTCTGTACCAGTTTTTCAGCAGTGAAGGGGAGCCATCTAGCATTAGGGAGTGGAAGTGCTGAGGAGTAGACTGTCTGAGTGTTTGTGATACGACCCAGCTTAGCCCATGCCCAACTGGTGGTTGAGACCAGCTGAATGTCTTTGGAGTCTCTAGGTATCCTCCGTGGGCAGGACGGTGGTCAACGTGTCCGGGATAACAAAATCCCCCCCAGGGACCCTCAGGATTAAAGCGGAAATAATTCCCCAACCTAAAACGTGCCACAGGGTGTGTTTGCCCACGTCAACAGGCCCTGCTCCTTTCCTTCACCACTGTGCAAACGCGCCCCCTGGCGAGTTGTTAGCTGGGGAATTAATTCCCCTTGAATACCGAGGGTCCCTGGGGGCCAACTAGCCTACCAGGTACCTCCAATATGTGCCAGGGAGCTGCGTTGCAGAGAGGTTTTCAGAGGCCAAGACCCTTTTTACACCTCTCTGCAACACAGCTCTGTGGAGCTTACTAGAGGTACCTGGTGAGCTAGTTGGAACCCACGGACCCTCAGGATTCAAGAGGACTTTATCCCCCAACTCAAAACACACAACGGGGTGCGTTTGCACATTGGTGAAGGGAGTGGGTGGGCATGAGGTGACGTGTGCAAACACACCCTGTGGAGCGTTTTAAGTTGGGGAATTAATTCCTCTTTAATCCTGATGGTCCCTGGGAGCCAACTAGCCCACCACTTACCTCCAGTAAGCGCCACTGCGCTGCAGAGAGTTGGCCCAGGCCATGCCCCTTTTTACACCACACTGCAATGCAGCTCTTTGACGCTTACTGGAGGAAAGTGGTGGGCTAGTTGGCCCCTAGGGACCCTCAGGACTCAAGTGGACTTAATGCCCCAATTTACAACGCACCAGGGGGTGCGTTTGCACAGAGGTGCAGGGAGGGGGCATGGCCTGATGTCACAAGTGTGGAAACGCACCCTGAAGCGCGTTTTAAGTTGGGGAATTAAGTCCCCTTGAATCCTGAGGGTCCCTGGGGGCCAACTAACCTACCACTTACCACGCGCCAAAGAGCTGCGTTGCAGAGTGGTGTAAAAAGGGGCTTGACCATTTAACAAAAAGAGTTCTTTCTGAACCAAGGGCTATCTTTTTGCCAAATTTGGTGTAATTCCGTTTACCAGTGGTGTTGAAGTGTCTACAGTTTTGGGAATGGCAGTCTGTAATTTAGAGTGAGTGTATCAAAAGTTATATTAGGGTGTGAGAAGATGCATCAAATTATCACATGGATGATGTTATTAGTGATGTCATTTGAGATGTCATTTGAGATGTCATCAGTGATGTCACTGACAAGGTCATGAGTGATGTAATATGTGACGTCATCAGCAGTGCATTGCGGGGCCGCGAGTTATAGTTAGCTGAACTAACTATAACGGGGGAATTTCCTTGGTTTTGTATGAGTGAAATGTCCAATTATCTATAAAGCCCCTGAAACCTAGGGTTTTTTCAGTGAATATATATATATATATATATATATATATATATATATATATATATATCTTGAAGCTGGGGAACAGGGTTCGAGTCTCGGCAGGGACGCTCAACATCCTATTACATCCTGTGATTCGCTTAATCTCCCCCTTGCCTAATAAAATTAATGTGTCTGTAATGCTACTGGTGCTCATGTAAAGCGCTCGGATGCCTTCCAAGCGAGTTCGCGCAATATAAAACTCCACAAAAAATAAATAAATATAAATATTTATCTCGTAATATATCGTTTTTTTATTAGCTTATATCTTTAGTATGGCTTACCAAGCGTTCACAAAATTGGACACACATTTAGCATGTTCCGCTGACTCTGAGGCACTCACTTGAGTGGCCTCTTAATTCTGATGGTGCGAATAACAGCAGTTACCAGCTCCAAGTGGAGATTTTGAATGTTGAAAACAACTGTGTGAAAGTATGGGTTAAAATGAGGAATTCCTGTGGGACGCGGACCTGGAATTACTGATTCCGCAGTAATTTCTTGTCTCCAAGGAGACTCTTGGGGTCTAAATTGTAATGGCTTAGATTGTCACCACCTCTGGAACTACTACTGCCCCCAAGATCTGTAACTCTGATGGTGGGCAAAATCCAAGCCATTCATAATGAGGGCCTTGGTATTTTCACATTTGTGCTGAGCCATGGATAATGGGGGGGGGGGGTTCATTTATAAAACACTGGGCTATTGTTTCATGAATCTGCATGAAATGTGAGAAACCTGTAGTGCTGGTATTTTTCTGTTGGCATGTTCAGTTTTGTTTGCAGATCATTCAAGAAGAAGCAAATTTAAAGAGTGAAGGTCAAAAAATATAATTGATTTGCTAAGATCTGGCCCAAATATGGTAAACTCTTAGCTTGCTTACCATGCGCTTAATACCCCGAGTTACATGCCAATCGGTCAAGCTTGGATACAGTTAAGGGGGAGGTGATCTTTTGCTAATAACTTTGGTGATGATTAATGAATCTGCATGGTAAATGGCAAGTTGTTGGAAAGTTAAGGGTGTTACAAGAATCTTGAGTTTCAACAAGTTTTGATAACTGGGGAGAAGGTAAAGGGGCCATGCGCAGCAATAGTTGGCCTCCCCCACGTTTTCAAAGGCTTTGCATAGTTGGGCATAGCCTCGGATGTGGCCTAAAACCAGGCCCTGTGGCTGACCCATTGCCCTTCATCTACCGAAGACCTTTTAACTCACACAGTGCCACCCGGTGTCAGATGATTTTGGCTTCCTTCACACTGACACCCGGTGGGGTGCCAAAATCACACAGTGGCAGGGAAGGTGAGCTGGAACCCACTGCACAAAAAAGGCTTTACTACACATATTTTGTGGCTGTAAGCAGCCGAAGTCCATTAAAAGGTGATAAGCACCCCAGGACATCAGCAACAGCCTCAGCAACTCTTATTATTCTTGGACAGTAGGGGGGGGGGGGGGTAGTGGGCTTGGTGAAGTACAGAGAGCATCCCAGGTGGCTCTGGGAACGAGGATCAGCCCTTTCCAAGGCTCCATCTCCTTCACACACTGTGAAAGATTGGCAGGTCATCTACCCTCTGCAGAAGTTCAAACCCTGCTGTACATGTTCTCTGGCCATGGGTTGAACATAGGACCTAGCGTGTGGCACAGCATTGTATTTAAAAAAATATCTTTAAGGGTTTGCAATCCCTGTTTTAAGGTTCATTGGCACAACGTAGGGACCGTAGACCTGAAATGAACAATGTGTGCCCCTCTCCTTATAGGATCTAAATGAAACCGGAGATCCATGCACTGGTATTAATGTGCTGACAGCCTGCCGTATGTCATTAAAAAAACAACAAGCTTATTATCACTTAAAATATGTTTGGCCCGTTTTTTTACTTTGCACCCCCGTCCCCGAAAGATCAACACAAACCCTACCATACCCAAAAAAAACTAAAAATGCTAATTGTTCACTGTTTATATTATATGATGATGATTTTAGTACACTTTAAAAAATATTTGTAGGATTTAAGTGTCATCCTCAGTTTTATTTTGCATGCTTGAGACTGCAGGAATGCCTGTCAATGTTTTGAGACGGTTTGTTTTTTGGGGGGAATATATAATATGCTGATATTCAAATGTGTTTTATTGAAAGGCTTTGCATGATTATAAGTGAAATTTTAAATGAAAACAAGCATTATAAGCAATTTTCAGTCTTGTAGGTTTAACAAGAATGAAAATGTGGAAATAAAATGCAAATTGGTACAGTTTATATAACTTTTGGATGACAGCATTCTTTACAATGTTCATTTTTATACATGCGGAGAATACATTGGTACATACTTGCATAGAGGTTCAGCCTGCAAGGGTAAGCTTATCATGTGTGCTTAATACTGCTCTGTGAGCAGCACTCTCATTGTCAAGTGTTTTTTTTACCAGCACCGAAAGATAGGAGGAATGCGGTCTAAACCATCAATTTCACTTTATCAAAATGTTTTAGGACAGTCGAATTTCCTACAAATGAAGTCAGCACTGTGAATTAAGGAAAATATTTCCAAGTGAAGACCATTTTTCTGTGAAATACACATGCGCACACACACACACACACACATATATATATCTTGATTTCTGCATTTAGCGGATTAGATTTTCTACCGTATGCATACTTGCAAAGGAATCAAGTAAATAAGCGGCAAGTCACTTTTAAAATATTTGCCAACCAAGATTTGCCTGTACTTACCTTCAGTTACTATCTTACTGGCTGATACACTATCTTCCAGTGGATTCCTCACCTTCTGAATATGCCCAGGCGCCAGACTGGATCCAGAAACTTTTCACAGATCTCCTATGTGGGTAGGGGGCACACGCCCAATTTGCACCACCTGCATGTTGTCGGCATGGTCATACAGCGCACAAGCTGGAGCACTAGTTACCTGTCCATTTTTTCCATGCTGTTAGAACAGACAAAGAAGCAACATGTTAATTGTGACAGTACAGGGCAACCACTAGATTGGAACCTTTTCAAAATGGTTGCCAATAACCATCTTTCAAAAAAGGGTATCCATCAGAAAGATCATTACTGTAGTAAAGTAACTTTTTCTTATGATGGATACTTCTAACTTCATATTCCTCATCTAGTAAATAGATTTCAAAGCAGTACCTCATCCCGCGAGTTGGGTCCATAGGAATAAGAGGACAAGGAAATCCTGGAGCAGAGAATGTGCGAAATGTCCAACCCTTGTCACATCAAAGTCCAAGCAAAAGTACATAGTGAAAGCATAGTGACAGACTGACTAATTGCAGCTACAGCGATACTGTGGTAAGCTCAGATGTTGAAGTCTTTGTCCTGGTGAAATGGGTGCAGATTTCCTCTGGTGATTCCTTATTGGCAAGGGCATAACACATTATGATGCACAAAATGATCTAGCGTGATAACGTCCTCTTCTAGACTACATTGCCCTTCTTGTTCCACTTCAAGCACAACACAAACACTGGTCTTCATACCGGATCTACTTTATGCAGTCAATATAGTGACTGACAGTCCTCCAGTTGCTTAGCCATTGTAGTTTCTCCTACTCACTGTTGGAATGCAGCAGAGGGTAGAAGGAAGAGTGACTGACTGACCCAGATGGAACAGGGTTACCACTTTTGGCAGGAAAGTCACTAAAGTCCTTAAACAAGTTTTTTTCAGTAGCAGCAAGTGAAAAGTGGATAGACACACAGAACCAGCAGCTCACTGATGTGCCTCGGTGAGGTAATGGCCACAAGAAAAACTGTTGAAAGGGGCAAAGAAACGCAACTGGTAACTAGGTAGGGATTCAAAGGGAGCCTCTTTCAAAAAAGTTGAGACCAAAGTCAAATCCACTTGGGACATAACAAAAGATGTACGAGGGCACATATGTCAGTCCACTAAAGAAATCTTGATTAAAGATGACTGGTCAGCGGCATAGATTTCATTTTGTTTGCAATGTAACCCCTGACCAAGATCCCTGCACTATCCTGCTGGACAAGGGAGATGGCAAAGCGCAGTAGATAAGAAAGATCCATATTTGCACAAGTAGTAAAAAGTTCCACTGAGAGGTGCCCACAGGGCAAAGATGGTCTGGACCACCAATTGTTGAAAGCACCCCTTCTGGTTGCCATAGTAAGCAGACTCAGCCTACCCACTCTGGTGTTCAGAGTGGCCAGTCAGGTGGTAGGTCATCAGTCGGAGTCTGTGCTTGAGTGTGGAAGCCCTGGGCTTCAGTGCTTTCAAACAGAGAAGATGAGACCCCACTCCTTGCTTGTTTACATATCACATCGCTTGTCAAGATCTGGGCAGAACGGTCTGCAAAGTGATGGGAGAAGAGGGCGTGGCTAGCCGAGCAGCGACATGGCCGCTTTCTGAGCGAGCTCTGCCGGCTGCGCTATTAATCCTGCCAAAAATCCTGCACAAACTGTAAAGTTCGCCTACATCTCCTGACTGAGGTGGCTGAGGGCGTCGGGCGGCAGTGGAAAAAGTTTGCTGATCCTGGTGCGATCCGCCGTAAAGATACTGGCTCCGTGAGATCTGCCGGTGAGCCGCGGGTGTGGAGCCCGCCTGGTGTGGAGCCCTGATCGGAAGTTGCATCCTACTGCAGCCCGGTGTTGTGCCGGCCCGCCTACGTGGGTCAGTACTCAGCGTTTGTATTCCTGTCATCGTGAAGGTGAGCGAGGTACTCCAACAGATGCGAGATGGGCACATACGTGAGCGGAGGAACTCATCTACGCGAGCAAGTGTGAAGCAGGGGCTATATTTTGAGGTGTTTGCCTAACTTTCGTGAAGCCTGGCGGGCTGCCATTTTAAAATCGGAGTGGCGGTCGGGGAGCCCCGGTAAGCAAGCTCGAACTATACGTGCTCAGGGCGATAATTGCATTGTTCGCCGGGGGAGCCTTGTCGCACAGACACTTCAGGGATTGGGCTGTACCTGGTATACCGTGATCGAGCTATTTGGCTGCATTGCAACACACCGCCATTTCACGCGCTTTCCAATGCGTGCGTTAAGTGACCTGACCCGTGCGGTGCATTGGTAACTGCGCTGACATCCACCTGGTGTGAGCCCTGTACTACCCTCCGTTTGGCTGATGGACCTCTGAGTGGGGGTAGAAACCGCCGTTGATCCGCGCCACCTGCAGCTGCAGAACGAGTTACTCTCGACACATCAGGGGATTTTGCTAGTCACCCTTCTACGACTGGGGCATTTACTCGCCGCTGGTGCTCAGTCTGCGGGATACGCCAAAACGGCCATTTGAAAGGCGGATCTCGCCCCATACTTATTGCGAAGAGAGACTGGCTGAGAAGCACTGACCTCCAGGACGGTAATAAGTAGCGTGCTGTGCGCAGTAAGTCCCGAACCCAGTCTGTTGCAGAGACATTGGAGGAGTGGACATTAGTCTTGCACATTGGTTGACCACAGTTCGTAGGCGCCTGCAGGCGCGACCATACGGCTGCTTGTAGCTCCTCCTCCCACCATACGACTCTCTTGGCCAGTACCCCACTGTATTACTTAAGATGGGTAAGGGCGACCCAAAACAACCTAAGCTCACGTTTGAGCAGAGACGCCACGCAAAGCAACATGAACACGATCGCGTGGCCGAAGAACATTATACGCCGGACGCTGATCAAGACATTGATGTTAGGGCGCTAATGCTGGAAGTGAGATCTAGTCTTCGGAGTATTGACTCTAAGCTCGACAGCATGACGTCTCAACTCGAGTCGGTTAAGACTCAGGTTGGAGCACACGAAACACGCCTCGACTGCCTCGAAAACAGACACACAGAATGCTGCGAGTTCAGGCAGGAGTCCAAACAGCAAATGACCAACTTGGAGAAGGAGGTTGAATTCTTGCGCGTAAAGGCGGATGACTTAGAAGCGCGTTCCCGTAGATGCAATGTGCGCATAACTGGTATTCCGGAAACCACCGCCATTGGCAAGATGGAGACCTTTGTCGCGGACCTCCTGCATGAACTATTTGATCCGAACTTGTCTCCGGTCTTCACAGTTGAACGTGCACATAGGGCGCTGGGCCAGAAACCGCCTGTGGGTGCGCCGCCGAGACCCATTCTTGTTAAGCTACTTAACTATCAGGACAGGGATCTGATACTGCGTCTTGCTCGAGAGAAGGGCAAAATAACACATAAAGGCAATTCCATTTCGTTCTACCCTGATTTTACCCCGCTAGTGCAGGCGGCCAGAAAGGAATTCATCCCAGCTAAAAAGCTCTTGATGCAGGCAGACAAAGTACTCCCTTTTGTACCCAGCGAAACTGCGAGTAGCACATGATGGTACTACCCATTATTTCACAGACGCTAAGTCTGCTTTGAAATTCGCAAAGCATGTTTGCAGTACTAGGCCAAAGAGGAAACATGCACAGCTGGGGGAGGAAGGAGGTCATCTAAGTGACAATGATGGATTCAACTGGACTTGCTTTCAGGGTCGTCTGCTCCGAGGTAGAGGGATTTTGCCTCCGTTCACAGGTTATGCTGTTTACATGTTCCGCTCATGTGCTATGGAGCACTACAAGTTTACAAAGTTTGCTATATTATGCCTTTGGGCTTGCTATGTTCTCATGCTGAACTCCACTGTGCGCCCTGCGCGTTGGCTACTGTATAGATTTGATATATCAAGTTCAGACACTAGCAACTAGGTTGAAATGCACAGCCACCCTGTGCAAACAGGGGTGTATGCTCAGGATACCACGCCCTCAAGGGGTGATTCCCAATGTTTGTACCCTTTTATTATGTTTACGCTATGCGTAGGTTAGGGGAGGCTATGACACAACCTATTCGGGGGGTTGCTGTGGGTGGTGGGAGGGGGGGGGTTGTTGGGTTTGTTGGCGAGTGCTATGTACTTTTCTCGTTTGCGCTGTGCGATCATTGAACTTGGATATGTGACTAGACAATTATTATATAGTGGGAATGCAGCATCAACATTGCAATGGAGATGACCAGGGTTTTAACTTGGAACATCCGCGGGCTTAGTGACGGCAGAAAGGCGAGATTAATGCCTGGGTATCTCACACAAAATAGACATCTGCTTCTTGCAGGAGACACATATCAACTCCACATCGTCCCCCAGACTAAAACACTCAAGATGGGGCTCGATTTATTCTGCCATTTACTTTAATTATTCCCGGGGGTGGCCATCCTTGTACGAAGAGGACTAGATTGGAAGGAATATAATGTGCACTGTGACCCGGAGGGCAGATTTATTGTGGTATACGGCACCCTACTGGGGAAGCCATAGGTATTGGCAGCGGTATATGGCCCAAATGTCGACGACCCAGACTTTTTTAGATCTGTATGGGCACAAATAGCATTGATGGACTGCCCCACTGTCATTTGGGGTGGAGATTTTAACGTTGTACTGAATGATGATTTGGATCGTAAGGGGGCATCGAGGCCGCTGCACGCCAATGCCAGGCAGGCATTGCTAGATATTCTCCAAGAGGGTTTCTTGCTAGACATATGGAGATCTAGGCACCCGACTGTCAGGGAGGGCACCTGTATTTCGAGTCACCATGCTGCTTGGTCGAGGTTAGATTACTGGCTGGTATCGCAGGATGTGGCTACATGGACAGTGCATGTGTGTAATCAGGCCAGATCGCTCTCTGATCATGCTCCGTGCTTGTTGGAAATAAAAGTGCCAGATGCTCCCACTCGTGCCTTCACCTGGCGCTTACTGCCACATGCATTGTTAGATACGGCATTTACTGAAGAAATAAGAGCAGACATAATTCAATACTTTGAAACAAATGCGGGCTCAGTGTCAACGGAGTCTGTCCTGTGGGACGCATTTGAAGTGGTGATCAGGGGGCAGTGTATTGCGCGTAAGGCAGCGGTACTAAAAGCCATTAGAAATACGCTAAGCAAGATTGAGGGAGAGCTGAAGGAGATGGAATCACGCTTTGCGACAATCCCACGCCTGACCTAGCGGTTCAACTGAAGGCTAAGAAGTGAAGTTCTTGGGCAAGCAGGCAGAGGCCCGTAGATACGGGGAGGGGGTTAGACCCAGCAGGACACTGGCTCGCCTCATCTCCACCAGACCGCAGTCCACATACATACACTCCATTATGACCCCAGACGGGGGGGGGGGGTGGCGGTGGGTCAGGAAGCAGTTCTTCACACTTTCACGGAGTTGTACTCTGATCTCTATAAATCCAAACAAAATATGACTCCAGATTCCCTCGATGCCTATTTAGACACCATAGCCTTGGTGTGGTTTAACAACGCACACCGCGAATATATGGACATCCCGATCACAGCTCAAGACATAACCAAGGTAATAAAGAGTATGCCGTTAAACAAGGCCCCTGGTCCTGATGGCCTCACAACTGCCTTTTAGAAGACCTATGCGGATGAACTAGCTCCGCGGTTGCACGCAGTTTTTGCTGAGGCCCTCGAAACTGGAATTCTACCCGAGTCCATGCGCGAAGCCCTGATCATAACGCTTTTAAAACCAGATAAAGACAGCCAGTCATTAGATTCTTATAGACCTCTTTCCCTCCTAAACGTTGATGTGAAAATCTACGCAAAAATAATTGCCGATAGATTACAGCCGTTACTACCGATGGTGGCCCTGCCGGACCAATCCGGCTTCATACCGGGGCGTGCAACATCCCATAACTTAAGAACTATATTTTCGGTATTGCACTACCTTCACCCAACTGTACAAGCAGCAGTCGTGTTTTTAGACGCTACAAAAGCCTTCGACTCGCTAGAATGGCCTTCTTTATTCAGGATTCTAAGCAGGATGGGCTTCAGTCCCTTATTCATTAATCTAATACGCCTATTATATACCTCCCCTAAAGCAAGAGTGCAGGTGAATGGATTGTTATCCGAGCCCATTGACATCTCACGAGGCACGAGACAGGGTTGCCCCGCCTCCGCTGCTCTTCGCCATTGCCATGGAACCCCTTGCTGCAAGAGTTAGACAACACCACATGGCGAGAGGCATAAGTTTTAGCTCCCGTAGCCTATTGATCTCTCTATACGCAGATGATGTTACTCTATATGTCATAAACCCCACCGTAAATCTTAATCCTCTGCTTCGTGAATTTGTACGATTTGAAGGCCTGGCTTGTGTGTCGATTAACTGGACGAAGTCGGTTGCGTTCCCGCTAACAGATACTACCCCTGAAGTGCGGTCTGATTATCCCCTGCGCTGGGAGGCGGACTCTGTTAAATATTTAGGCATCTGGATCAGTCGTAACATACTGGATATATGGGCCCTTAACTTTGGAAAAGCGGCGCACTGGTTGGAAACCAAAGTAGCTATTTGGAACAAACGCCGTCTGTCTTTGGTAGGGAGGATCGCACTGGCAAAAATGGTGGTGTTGCCAAAGTTCCTCTACTTATTTGTGAATATCCCCATCCCATTAACGAAACATTTTTACACTTGTTTAAGATCTACCTTATTATCACTGATATGGGCTGGGGGTCAGGCCAGAGATCTTGGGCACTCTTGACGCTACCGCTCCGATAGGGGGGATTGGGCGCTCCTGATATGCAGCTTTACGCCCTGTGTGCGCAAGCCCAATTTGTTCATTTTTGGGTGTATCCGACGCTATACCAACCACACGTTGCAGTGTAATTAGACTCCGTGGCTCCATTACCACTCAATGTGGCGCTATATGGCGAGGCACCACGACCCTCCCTGGACATCGATACAGCAAACATGCTTCGGTGGGTGTGGCGGGAACTCCAGAAGAGAGCTCGCCTTCCGCTCCTATACGCACCGGCAATCGCTTTAAGATGCAACCCTATGATGCCATGTTTGGCCGTAAGTGGAGGTGATATCTCCATACGTTGCGCGCCATTACGTACATTTGCTGACTTATACCCGAATGGCACGTTTCAGGACCCCCAACCGGGTGGTGATGACGAGCCCCTAACTTTCATTGATCTATTTACCTATCATAAGCTGAAAATGTCCTGTAGGGCGCTCTGGGGTCAGTTTCCTGAAGAACCTCCACAATTGCAGGCGCTCCAAAACGTGCTTGCTAGAGCATCCCCCAAGAAACTAGTATCTAGATTGTACAACGGTATGCAGGAGCAAGCCCCTATCATAGTGCCGAAATCCATGCAGGCGTGGAATGCGGAACTGGAGGAGCCTCTGACAGAAGATCAGTGGTCCTTTTGCTGCAGACAACTAACTGAATTATCGCCTAACTATAAACTCCGGCAAATTCATTTCAAAGTTTTGCACAGGTTTTACCCCACACCGATATCGCTGCATCGCATGGGTCTAAAGGATGACACTAACTGTTGGAAGTGTGGCGTTGAAAAGGCTTCTTTTTTACATGTTGCCTGGAGCTGCCCAATGCTTGCTGAGTATTGGAACGCCATTTTTTCTGCAATTAATCAGATCCTCCTCAGAACAGATGACCCTTCCCCGACCCTTGGGCCATTGGGATATGTGAGGGATACTGCTCCTAATAATCGAAAACTTCATGCCATACTACTTCTTTGGCTATACATTGGGGTCGTAGGGCTTTGCCTAAATTTGATGCATGGTTGGCGGACGTGACATACGCAACTAGGGAACTCATGCCCTCTGCTTCCCGGCCCAAAGACATTTGGGAACCGTTTCTACAGTGGTCACGTGCTGGAGCTAGCACCCCCAGCTCTGTGCAGTCTCCCTCTGGGGCGATAGGCGATGCTGCCAGCTGAGAAGTTGTGATCTTTGTGACGTTGGCTGAATGGGGTAGCCCCTTTTGCTGCTTATTATATAAGACTATATATGACTGAGATGTCTCAGTGTTCTTTTTGTTTCCGAACATTATGTGTATTTCTTCATGTAACTGCCTCCACTTATGCCTAGATATGTGATTGTGTGTCCCTTCGCTTGCTAGATTGGATTAGCGCCACATGCCCTGAAATAATGACAATGTTGGCTGCACATACTGGATATGTAATGATTGCACGCGTGGATTTACCTCCTTGTTACTTACAGCACTGAGTTTTGCCTGTATTGGTTTTGTTTAACTGTTGACATGGGGAGAAGACTGGGGGAGAAAAAAGAAAAGTGCACATCCTATATGTCCTTTGCTACAGTGTAAACTCCTGAATTGGTATGTTTTCCAGCAGTTTCGATTGCATATGCCACTGTAATGTATTTACTGTGCAACTTTGAATAAACACATTTTTTTTTTTTAAAGTGATGGGAGAACGGTCTGCAAAGGGATGGGAGAAAGATTTTCAGTGACAGGTCAATTGCCTGCAGTACGAGCAGATTGATATGAAGTACCTGCTTGACTGCAGACCACAGGTGCCTCATCTCCACTTCCTCCAGATTTGCACTTCACCCTAGGAAGGAAGCATCTTTCACCACTGTGGCTGAAGCAGGGTAATTGGATACACCCTTTCAAAGGTGCCATTCCACCAACAACCAACCCTGTCCACCACAGTGTCCCGAGAGATCAAGATGGTGTCTGTCAGATCACGCCTCTGCAGGAACCAGTACAGATGAAGGCACCACTGGTGAGCCCTTATATGCAAGCAAGTGTGAGTGACCAATAGTATGCAGGAAGCGAGCCATCAACTTGATGGCTGGCTATTGGTGAATAGCCGAGGTGCCGATGTTAGTCCTAACGGGCAGACCGCAAACTGGTAGAGTGTGGATCCTGCAACAAAATGCAGGTACTTCCTGTGCAACTGCAGGATCGGTATATGGAGATATGTGTCACCAAAGGACACCATCCAATTTTCTGTTTCCAGTGCAAGTAAACCAGAACTAGAGACAGCATCATGGCAATTTCCTGTGAAGGAAAAAGTTCAAGACCCTAAGGTCTATGTTGTGACGAAGACACAGAAGTACTGAGAGTAGCACCAGGGCCAATTTTCACGTATGGGACTAACTGCACTGGTTCTTTCTGCAGCACAGTTGCCATTTCCTGCCGCAGAATCAAAATGTAATCCTTCAATTGAATGGACTAGGGAGGAGCCCGTTTAAAGGGTGAAGCATACCCCCTTTCTAATATTTGTAAGACCTGCTGCTTAAAGGTTATGGCCTTGCATGCCTGCAACAAGGAGGATATCCACCCTTCAACCGGCTGCGTGGACTCCTCTAGGATGAGAAGTAGGGCTGCTGGTTCTGACAATCCTTTCCATTAGCTCAGCAGCTGCATCCACTCTTGAACCAGATTTGAGGGCTCACTCTGCCAAAAGGGGAAGCCGTCTGAAAAGCCCCAAAAATGATTCCAGAACTGTTCATAGTTCTAGGCCAGAAATGGGCAGTGGCCTTCACTGTCTTAAACCTAACCAGTGGAAGATTACTGGTGAAGAAACTGGAGCTGAAATTGCTCCAGCCAGCACCAGAGGTATTCTCTGATTGGGATCCTTGGGGGTCAAAAGGCATGGAGAGGAGAGATGCCAGTGGAAATACAAATGGAGTCCCAAACAGACCCATAAGGTATGGAGACAAACAAGATGGGGACCACAGCCGACCTGAACAGTGCCATTATGGAAGTATGTCCAAATAAACCGGAGCTTGTTTATGAACCATGAATGGGAATGGTAGTGGAGGGCCCGGGGATGGGACCTGTGGCAGGCACCAGAGCAGGCAGCACTGCTAGAGAAGGCTCCTCAGGCAGAGTGATGCCTACAAGTTCCAGCTCTGAGGAAGATACAACAGGAGATTGAGTGCTTTAAGGCGGCCTATTTCTTGACTTTTGTCGGCCCCAAGTGGAGTCATCATCTTGCTTTTCTTTCTCCTCTAAGGATGACTTAGATGAGGGAGAGGAGTGTGACTTTAAGGGAGACCTCCGCCTTCATCGGCATGGAGACCCACTCTTGCCAAGGGCACAGCCTAGAGTAATGCTTTGATTCCAAGGACCACAGGCATACTCTGTGTGGGTTTGAAATGAACATTTATCCATTACAAGTACAAAAGGGATTAAAGCCAGACATCTGTAGCAATAACATCCCTACATACAGTACTGATGACATTTTGAAAAAAGTTGAAGCAACACACTAGAAACATGAAAAAAAAATCACAATGAGCAGCTCCAGATCCTAGTTGAAACACACGAAAAAAAGCGAACTGACGGAGTGTTGAGTTGCCACTATCTGGCTCCAGTGACGTCATGCGGGTGCCGCTTCCAGCGCAGGAATGGAGCAAAAGCCCCAACCAGCCTAGAAAAGTAATGAAAAGTTTACAGATCCAGTACACTACCTGGGGATATTCAACAGGTGAGGAATTTGCAAGCAGATGTATCTATTAGAAATACATTTTTAAGAGTAATTCCAGAACGATACCATGAGTTGCAAGGCATCCATTAAATCCTATTAGATGACTGAGGTTTTCAATTTTATTAACTTGGAATATATGTTTTCAATTACAGCGGAAAAAACACAGATTAATCTGTAAATTAGCCCCATTTCTCTAGAAGGCTTTGATGTAATACGGTCACTGAAGTTCACATTTTTCTCATGATTCACAGCAGTAATTGGCTCTAGGGGATTTTGTACATTTTCTTGTTTATACAGGGTATGCAAACTTTATCCATACCTACATTGTGTACCCCTAGGAGTACAACATACATTTGCAAAAGGATAGTCTGGCATAGAAGTTCGAAAATCAAAACAATATAGCCATTTAAAAATAAATTGCAACTCATCTTCTGTACCTTTGTTACAGTAGCCTCATGCAGTTGAGATATTTGAGCATAAATTAGTGAATTTCTTTGTATTATTTCGTTTGACAACTTTTGAGTTTTGTTTTTTAAACAGATGCTAAGGAATTTTGCATTTCTAAATAGCACAGTTACTATTTTGAACAATTAGCAACTGCTCACCAGTATTAAGAAGTGGTTTGTTTTTCCACATCAATCCCACATTCAAATGTTTGCTTTTATGTTCAACTCTAGATCAACTCTATATCTTATTGCTACCATCCACACTTTTTTAAAGCAAAACGTTTATTAGCCATTTCCTCTTCTTATCTTCACTTAGTTGTTCTCTTTATGTTATTCTTTTCAGCTTGTAAAATTGTTTAAAAGCATCATTTAAAATTATAAACAAATATCTTTTAATTCCTATACTATTGTATTGGCTATACGTTAGCCAATAAAACTATGCATTTTGTAATCACTCAGATAATCATTTGAAGGCATTTGGATGTAAATAATAATAAATAATTCACTCAAGTTTGGCTATGAGTGACTGTGCCATTGTCTGAACACGTTTGTGAGTTTTTTTGTGTTGGGAGAGATATGATAGACGGCTGTAACATTTTCCACATTCAGGACATCTGTATGGTTTTTCCCCTGTGTGACATCTTTGGTGGCTTCTTAGAGTTGAACTTTGATTGAAACTCTTCTCGCATTCAGTACATGTGTAAGGTTTCTCTCCTGTGTGAATTCTCATATGTCGGGTTAGATTGGACCTCTGTTGAAAACCTTTTCCACAGTATGTGCATTTATGTTGTAGATTTCGTGCTGGGATTCCCTGGTGTTGAATAATACCTACTTCAGCAGTTCCAATCTTCTTATGGTCAACAAGCAAGTATGGCTTCTCGCCTGACTTTTTTCTAAGTGGCAAGCTTTCTATGCTTTTGAGTTTTCGGTCATAATCCGTGCAAGGATGTGTCTCTTGTCTTATATGAGTCTGATGGAAATGAAACTGCAGTTGTTTAAGAAAACCAAAGCTTTTTTCACAGTCTGTACATTTATATCGTATTTCTCCAAAGTGGACCCTCTGATGTTTGAACAAACTACAAGCGCTGCTGAAATATTTTCCACATTGAGTACATTTTAATGGTCTGTCCCCCGGGTGGCTTCTTTGATGTCTGGAAAAGTTTAAGCTTTTAGCAAAGGTTTTCCCACACTCATCACACTGAAAAGATTTAGGTCCTATACGTATTCGTTGGCGAGGTGTTCCAATTGAATTATCACTTAGTATTTCTCCAATCTCATGTGGGGGAGATTGCCTTGCTTTCATGTGGTACTGATTTTGAAAAATGGGATTTTGTGCTCCACTGGAGCATTGGACATCAATTATAGTTTTATATGGTTTTAAACTATGATTTAATTTGGAATTAATTTGCCGACTACTAATTTGTTTGTCAGAACTCCAGAAGAAACTCTCCCTATGTTTGCCTGATGGCATCATACGTAATGTACGCTTTGCAGTAAGTTCCTTAGTGTACATTTCTTTCTTTTTTGAAATTGCAATGACATCTTCTGTAAAAAAAAAAGCACAATATTCAGTTTAAATGAATACAGCTAGGATTAAATAAGTACATTTGTTAAATAATCAAGTCATTCAAGACCATTAACATTTCAGATGCATTTAAAATTGATATCAATTCACACCCACGATATGGAATGTTAAGTTAACCTCTTTGAAGTCCGTTTCAGATGATATTTAGATATACAGACAATAACAGCTGTATGAGATAAAAATCAGCCCACACAAAAATCTACAAGCAAACCCATATGTCAATACTAATTAGAGGAATCAAATATTCCTTAAGCTTGACTACTATGTTACTTTTTACTCAGGGTCTTATAATCGACCACTAATTCACGTTTTTACTTAGGGCTACATACTGTTGAATTGAATTTCAGACACTGGTTGAAAGATTATCAGAAATTAAAAGATGCCATTTAACACTTGAGAAACACGGATGCTATGTGTCCCACATTTTCTTTTTAGTTTTAGTTTTTACAAACCAGAAACATACACAGATATTACCAAAGGAAACAGAGTATGCGTACACCAGCTTAATGTATTGATAAATAGCGATACAATAGCTTAGCTGTCTCTCCGGTCATAGCCTAGCTAGTCTATTATTTTCAACCCTGAGACGTATGAACACAGATTCTGACTAACTGGTATGCAGAAAATTCAGACATTTGCCAATCGATCTTAATTTACTGATCAGGTTTGCCTTTCTATCCGTCAAAAGCAAGAATTTCACAAGTGTTTTGTTTCTGACATGCCTAGATGGATATATAAACAGTGGTTACTCACTTGTATGGGCAGTTGCCATTTTCCCCCTCTCCAAACCATGGTTACCTCTAGAGTAGGGCTCTTCTTCTTTAACTAGTAATATAACTTCAGGATTGCTGCTTATTGAGTCTACACAAAAACATGAAAAAAAGCAACAATCGTAATGTAAACCAATACAATGATCATATAAACGAAGACTGCGTTTAATTCCTGGGCAAATTTGTAGAACTCAAATAATGCTTCATAAATAGCATAATGCTAACCTAACCCATAACACAACATGTTTAATTATTTCCCTTTTGACAACAAATAGGGACTTGCAATTAAATCAAGCCAGCCTTTTCTTTTCTCTTAACATCCAGTTCATAACTGTTACCAAGTACAACTGTCTCCCTAATTTTGCATCAGAACCTTTTAAAATCATTTACTATTTTTGATTCAGCTACCGTCGCACTAAGGGTGGTTTTAGCTGGCCATGCAAGACCTCTTTTAATGATAAAATGTGTGTTAGTGTTAATCCTGAATGTGTCCCCTTCCAGCCACAAACAAGTATGTTTCATGAACTTTAGGAGCCTTAGCCGGTCATTCAGACCCTGGGGTGGGCCTGTCATCACTTCTGCTTTTACACAAGAAACGAAAATGATAGAAGCTCACTTCTTCCCCCCTGCCCAACTACGGTGGGAAGGTAGTCACTTAAGTGGTTCGTTCACTTAAGATACATGGTTTAAGTTAGGCACGGTTTGGACAAACGTGCCACCCCGTAGCACACTTGGTTTAAAAAAATATATATATATATATATATATATATATTTTTTTAAATTAGAAAGTTAAAAAATATTCACCATATATTCTTTTGCAAAAAACAGGAGGAGTGCTTCTCTAATTTAAATACAAGGTAGTCACTGTGACCTTGTGGTCCTTTGAGAAACGAGCCACAAGGTCAGAGGTTTACACTGGTGTAGTTGGCAGAGATGCCATGATGTAAACATAGCAATTCCTTTGACTCTATGCGGAGCAGAGAAACCACTGATATTCGCAGTTCTACTGCTCAGTCAAACTCTTACTGATGCTCTTAGTCTGCAAAAATGCTTCCCTATAGAAAATCGCAACTAACCTAAATTGTAAAAGTAAACTGAATTCTGTTTGCATTGAGCTCATGCCTTGTAATATGACACAAGGAGACAGTCCTTCTCTAGAGAAAATGCATGTGGTACATCAGGCAAAAGTTCATGATACCATTATAATTATAAAATAAAGAACATAAAAGCTTCAAAGCAATTTAATTTGTGTTAATTTGTAAGTGATGAATTTATATTAAAGTAAATTACCAAGAAAATTAAATAAATCTGATGCAGGAATCAAATGTTCTAGCATAGATAAAATGGGAATACTTATTGGTAATGTCAGTCTCATACAGCGAGATCTGAGTTCCTTCCTAAACAAGCATTTGCAATGCAATAGGTCTCGCATTAGGAAAGTTTGAGCTATTGGTATTGTAAATGACACATTTTTTATTTATGTGTTGGTTTTGAAAATAGCTAAATTAATAGCTTTGTCATTTACAATGCCAATAGTTATAACTTTAGCAAATTTGACACCTATAGCATTTGTAATGCAATATGTGTTGTATTTACGTGACTTACATGTATTGCTATTACAAATAACAATGGCTTTTAATTTTTTTTAAAATAATTAATACTTAAATAAAAGTTATTGTAATTTATAATGGCATTAGCTTCAACTTTTGTAAATAACTTTTGTGAAGATTATGTTCAGTGTATTTTATTGTGACGAAAATCCAAGAACAGAAGTGAAATATTAACATCTTTTTGTGACATTTGTAATAAAGCTTGAAACATTGAGAGAGCATATTTGAACCAGTGATGCTGTGGTTGCGCTGAGTGATGCTGTGGTTGCGCTGAGTGATGCTGTGGTTGCGCTGAGTGATGCTGTGGTGGCGCTGAGTGATGCTGTGGTGGCGCTGAGTGATGCTGTGGTGGCGCTGAGTGATGCTGTGGTGGCGCTGAGTGACGCTGTGGTGGTACTGAGGGATGCATTCTTGGCCCTGAGTGATGATGTGGTGTTGCTGAGTGATGATGTGGTGTTGCTGAGTGAAGCTGTGGTGTTGCTGAGTGATGCTGTGGTGCTGCTGAGTGATGCTGTGGTGTTGCTGAGTGATGCTGTGGTTGTGCTGAGTGATGCATTCTTGGCCCTTAGTGATAATGTGGTGTTGCTGAGTGATACTGTGGTGGTGCTAAGTGATACTGTAGTGGTGCTAAGTGATGCTGTGGTGATGCTGAGTGATGCTGTGGTGGTGCTGAGTGATAATGTGGTAGTGGTGAGTGTTGCTGTGGTGGTGCTGAGTGATGCTGTGGTGGTGCTGAGTGATGCTGTGGTGGTGCTGAGTGATGCTGTGGTGGTGCTGAGTGATGCTGTGGTGGTGCTGAGTGATGCTGTGGTGGCCCTGAGTGATGCTGTGGTGGCCCTGAGTGATGCTGTGGTGGCCCTGAGTGATGCTGTGGTGGCCCTGAGTGATTCTGTGGTGGCCCTGAGTCATATTGTTGCATGCTGAGTAATGCTGTGGTGGTGCTGAGTGATGCTGTGGTGGTGCTGAGTGATGCTGTGGTGGTGTAGGGTGATGCTGTGGTGGTGCCTGTATGTGCCTATGTGAGTAACTACGCTAACAACCAAATGATTATTTATTGCTACCAATATGAACCATTTTTTTCAACTTTAGTATAATGAATGTTTGAGGGGAAAAAACTATTTTCTTCACTTATTGTCTGCAGTTTGTACGCAGCTCTGTGCTTCATTTCTCTCAGCGCGGTCTTATAAGGTTATTAACTTGCGACTTTTGTCAAAGGTGTATCTCTGCTGCAAAGGCAGTTACCCTCTGAGAAAATCTACATAAAGTAAAATCTGTGAACTGCACGTTCCACCTTTTAGTTTACAACTGGCACGTTAATCCTCCGTGATATTTTATGATGAAGCAAAAACCTCGGACTACACTCTACACATATTCTTCAGGAACTTTAGTTACCATCCGAGTTCTCTTTGTTATTACACCCTGGAAATTGCTAGGTACACTTGCAGCAGGTGCCTTACTCGATAAATATTCAAAAGCCATTCTCTGAGCAAATACGTAAACCAGACGGACTTGCCATCACATTTGTCCTTGGGGCAGAGTTTTTATACATTATATTTGTGCAAGTTTTGACCGTCAGACTTCAGTTTTTTGATGAGTCCGCCCGCCTGATTCTACCCTCATTATTCTGTTTGCCGCCGTTTGAAAAAAAAAAACAAAACACACACACACACACACACACACACACACACACACACACACACACACACACACACACACACACACACACAAACCCACAAAAACACACACAAAAACACACACACACACAAACCCACAAAAACACACACAAAAACACACACACACACAAAAACACACACACACACACACACACACACACACACACACACACACACACACACACACACACACACACACACACACACACACACACGCCCCTTAGTAAACTATTTCCAGCGCAGGGTCAGTGTGTCAAGTATTGTCGTGCGGTCGGTGCCAAGTCCTCGCTGTGCCATTTTACAACGATGGGATTTACGTTAGGAATTTTGTGTTACGGGGAGAAACAAAGCGCCAGGAAAGGTATATTTTGCTGTTTATTTAAAGCAAGTTTTAGAATTTTTAAGTGTTGATTCAAATACTAGAGATGTGTCCAGGTGGCAGGTTACCAGTTTGGTCCGCTATTAATCCTTCCGCAAGCGATAAATTGATTACCACGAAACCATTTTTAACATAGCTATTAAAATATAAAATGTCCTTTCCGCCAGTGCGAGCCCTACATCTGCAGTAAACCTCGGGTGAGCTTGGAGGCGACCGGTGCTGTCAGATACTCGCCAGGCTGGGCCTAAATAACCATCTTTCTCTAATAATAACAAGCCTGTTGTGACATCCGCCCATCATCTGTTTGGCGCACGTCCACCCCTATCTTATATGAGGCGCATCACAAAGCACACTGGTTCAGCAGCCACCGCAGCGAACACGGTAGACAGAGAAACAGAAAGCAGCTCAGTACCTAGGCTGTGACTGAGAGGGCGGGGGCTGCCCGCACATGCGCGCTATTTGTTATGAAGAGGGAGCCCCAGCGCTAAAGCAAAGTGCGGCAGCTGAAGTCCCGGGTCCCAGGAGGGGGGCCGGGTGAAGACCAGCGGATAGCAGTGCGGGGCTCCCATGCCGAGACTGACCCGCTGGCTGCCGAGGGAGAGAGGGACACGCGGAAGTGAGGGGGGGTGGGGGAATGTGTGCGCGCGTGTGTCTGTGTGCGAGTGTGTCTGTGTGCGTGTGTCTGTCTGTGCACATGAGTGAGTGAGTGAGTGTGCGTGTGTGTGTGTGTGGGTGTGTGTGTGTGTGTGTGTGTGTGTGTGTGTGTGTGTGTGTGTGTGTGTGTGTGCCTGTGTCTGTGTGTATGTGTTATCCACTTCCTGGCAATGTAGAACAGGAGATGTGCACGACGTGTGGGTGAACGTGCGCGCTCACATGGGAGATTCGCCTGCGCGTGCCCATCCCCTGTCTCACATTCCCAGGAAGTGAGTAACAAAAGATGCTTCGCTGGACGCAGTGCTTCGCACTGCTTACACCAGCTCGACCTAAAAGGCAACAGAGATCAGGATGTTGACTCTAGAAAGCAGTAAGTCCACCAGCAGCTTTTACAATATTGTTCTAAATTCTGCTTACTTGCAGAATCTTTGCAGGAAATGTTCTTACTAAAAGTATATTGATAAAAAAAAGTCTCCAAATATTCAGGAATTGTTTTTTACACGCGATTTTAAGACAGAAGACTTGCCACAATCCTACTTAAGATCCACATCAAAATGTCCACTTCCCACCAGTCCTCTGGATTTCCTTGAAGCAGCAACAGCTTTCTTTAGCGACAGGGTATTCTACATTCTCCAACCACAGGAGAGATGTTGCACATGAACAAGGACATGTCTTAGTGTAATTGGTTCCCTAGTTTTCTTCCACAAAGGAAATCTTACATGACTATGCCTTATGTATCCTCAAGCCACAGGAGGTAAGGTCCATAAAGGCATGCTGGCTTCACTGGCAGGAAAAGGATTTCTTTAGCAGTGTGGGTCTGGAAAGGTCTAGTGACACTAGCCTTGGGAGCATTTCTGGGCCAGGAGATTCAAGACAGCTGTAGGCTTTTATCCACATTCTTCCTGCTGTGGGTCAGGCAGGAACTCCTTGGTGGAGCAAGTTGGTAAATATGTTGTATTCAATGTTTGGTCCACTGTGATAACCTTTCTGACCCCCTTCCCCCAACTCCAAACTTGGTCCTCCAAGTCCAGCATGTTGAACAACAATGGAAAAATCTACTCTTCAGTTCTCATCTATTCCAGGCTGCATGCCCAGTCGGGTTCCCATATTAAATCCCTGCTCTAAAACTTAATCTTCTCTCCCATCATTGCTTTTATGTTGCTTTTCCTTGTTCTATCAGCTGATAGCTCAAGCTGAGCAGAGGGGCGAACTAGCCATTACGTTACAAGAACAGAAGTTAATGCCTTTTCTTAAGTCCTCAACTGAGCTTAGGCAAGTAGTGAAAACAATATAGGTCATAGTAACCCAATCATACAAATGGACTTTTCAAACCTAATTGCTTACAAGCTGTGAATTTGGTTTTGAGGCTACTTTCCAATTTAACATAAGAGAATTAGGGTTATAACTCTTATTATCCATTGAGGACATGTCATTCAGTCTGGATGCAGGTATCAAACATTCCAAAAGCGCATATTGTTTTAAAGTGCAATTGAGAAATTATTTCCTTTACTTTTGCACCTCTATCCATGTAGCGCCTGGTATGCATGCAGCCTAATGAAAGCTGTTATCATTGTGGGGGGAGGTAGCATTTATGTTCCATGATAACCCTCAAGGGAATTCGAGGTTAAAGAACAGATATGCAAACAGTGTAGGATGAAGAAGGAAAAGCACAAAGGTAGATGAATAGTAAAGGCAGAGTTGTTTCTAGCATCATTGACAGGCTGCTGTCCCTTAGTATTCTAGCCATCTACCCAATTTTGATTATGAAGACTAGTACATTTACATGTTTCTTAAACCGGAACTCAAAAGTCTACCTATTCCAATAATTTGGAATTGACAGAAGAAGACTAGCAGATCATAAAGAAAAAGACAAAAGTGAGAGTCATGTATCAGGAAAATACGATTTTGGAAAAATAAACCGAGAGACGTACAGTTTGGGAGGAGAAAACAGAGCAGTATTCTGCATTCTCCATGATCAGAACGTTAGATAAATGACATGTAGAGTGTTCATTTCTGACTTTTGCCTTGGAAGATTTTGGTGAACAACCTGTTACATTAGAAGGAACAAAAAGTTAGTACTGGATCATTTAATACGAAAAACACAGCAACACAATACTTTTGAATAGGACTATGAAAGTGCATAAACTACCTTTACCTCCTTCCAGCTCAGAACTGCTGATGTTATTCACCATTTTACACTGTATCCACAGTACTGATGAGGAGACACCAAACCAAAAGAAATAACATCAAAATTGTTGGAAAAATTGACCAAGATGAGCATGTTACTTGCCTTTAGTAACGCTCTTTCTGGTGGATACTAAATCTAACCACAGATTACTTTCCTTTAGAATACTCTCAGGGGCCAGACTGGATCAGGTGAATTTTTCCAGCTATGCTCCTACGCATTGGTGGGAAAAGCCGCATGGCTTTGCAGTGACTCTGTACTACCCCGGAAATGACAGATGGTGATGGATAGTCCAGAAGAGACTTTCAGAGTTACTGAGCATCACATATCCTTGGGTTCTAACATAGCCAATGAATATAGTAGAACAATATCAATCTATTTTGGTGAAAAAGCAGGAAGAAGATCATGTGAAAGAGAAAGGTAAGTCCAGCACTGACTTGACCACTGTTTAACTTAATTTTCCTCATTATCCACACCAATTATAACAGGATTATTGGCCAATCCATCTACAAAAACAAAGTTAGATACAGATGTAATCAAGTAGTACTACAAGGATTCTTTGATTATACAAGAAAGTAAGAGAGCAGAGTTCAAGTAAGCCAGATCCCCTTGTATGATGGTACAAAATGTAATTTGGTTAATGTAGGAAGCTGGGTCTGTATATGCTATACCAAAAAGAGGTATAGTGTGCAGAGTCTAGTGGGCCTCCAGACGTATAGCAGAGGCTAAATTAGATAATCACTAACAGCTCTCTTCGTGGTAGTGTGGTCGGGCAGTTAGGCTGATCAGGAGGGTGTGTTAAGCATTTATTGCATTCACTCAGGCAAGAAATGATAGCACACACTCAGACAGAATCCAGATCAATTAGGTAAGTATGAAAGAAAAATATACTTCGATTTTATTTCTAAAAATACACAGGACTTTACAAGGAAATGCAATTTTGAATGGAATTGAAGTAGTTACTGGTTTGTATTTACTAAAAAACAGTCCAGAATACATTGAAGATTACTTTTGATTACTTTCTCATTACTTGGACTCGGGGTGATATGCCTAGATATCCCCTTGTGGATCTTACAAAACACAGGTAAGTATAGTTTTTGGTTCAAAGCACTTTTCTTTCATGCAAAAACAGTTTGACAGTTAAAACATTTTTGGGAGGAAAACCATAACATTAGTTCCTATGGGAGAAAAGAAGGTTATCGGTTTACAGGTAAGCCAATGACCTGCAAGGATAGCTTCTGGGGTTTAGAACCAAGGTTCAGTTTGGCTTTAAAATCGTACCACTAGCGACACTATGGCGGCCGGGTGCAGAGAGCAAGGACCCAATGTTAGCCATTGGGGCTAGGGGGCCTTCGATACAGGGCTGCTTATAAGCAGGCCACTCAGTTGTGAGAGCAAAGCTCCTGGGGTTAAGATCAGCACTGCCGGGCCACCAAACAGCACAGGAGCTGCACCACCAGTGGCACAGAGGCCACCGGATGTAGAGTGCCAAGAAGACGTCGGGAGCCCTGTGGTTTTCAATGGGGATCTCCAGTTTGGAAGAAAAGCAGCAGGCTCAGGCAACGTTTGCTGAAGGCGACCACCGGAAGGAGAAGTAGGTTGGGTTCTTGGGGGTTGCCTGGACACCGTCGGTTGGGCCACCCAAGGCCGTGGGGCAACGGGTTAAAGGGGTATCTTTAGGCGTCGGATCTTCTTACAAGCTGCGGTCGTGGTCGGGACGACCTCTCAGGTAGAGGCTACAGGCGTCAGTCTGAAGCTCGAGGTGGATCAGAGATCACCAGATCCCGACGTCGTGACTATAGCGATGTTGTTGCGAATATTGGTGAAATATATTAAAAAATATATATTTACAGACTCGCTGGTCACTGTCACACACCAGTTATACAGCCATTCACATACCCACTCACATACTTTTACATTCAGTCACATGCCCACTCAAATACTCATGCACCCACTCACATACCCATTCAGGTACTCATTCACCCACTTACAGACTCACTCAGAGTCACGCACCCATGTACAGACCCACTCAGACTCATGTTCCTACTTAGAGACTCACTCATAGACTCATGCGTAAAGTCTCATACCCACTTAGAGACTCTTACACCCACTCACAGTTCCACCTGGGCATTCATATACCCACTCACAGACCCACTCAGATACTCCTGCACCCACTTACAGACCCACTCACACTTGCTTATGTCCTCACAGACCCACTGAGCCACTCATACAGCCACTCACAGATACACTCAGACACTCATACACCCACTCACACACCCATACAGCCACTCACACATTCAGTAACAGACCCTCTAAGAGACTAATGGACTCAGTCAGTCACTCACTCATACACCCACTTACAAACTCACTTAGATATATACAGTCACTCACCTAGTCAAGGCGTATGCATCAACTCACAGAGCCAACCAGCCACTCAGCCTCCCAGTCACAGACCCACTCAGACACTCTTGCATGCACCCATTCACTCACCCACTCAGAGTTATGCTCTCACTCACAGACCCAGAGACACTCACACCTACTTGCAGATCCACTGAGACACTCATACATCCACTTGCTGATCAGAGATTCTCCACAGTAAATGAGACAATGTTGTGCCGACTCAAAAACCAGTTAATAATGTACATTCTGATAAACACATACCACATACAAAAATGAGTGGTATATAATATCCATTTAATATACAATATCCAGTTATAGAAAGAAAATACAAAAATGTTTCAGGCTCACTTAAAAAACATGGATGTTACAATTAATAAATAGAATTTTAAAAAACCTTAAACATTTACTGAAAAAAACAATAAGGGACGTTATAGTTAGGCTGACATTTCACTCGTATAAAACCAGAGAAATTCAGCAGTTATATTTAGCTGGGCTAACTATAACTCGCACCACCAGTGCACTGCTCATTATCTCACATATTACATCACTTTGCATTTTCACAACATATCTGCAGGTATCGCGAAGACCGACATCATTGCGATCTCCGGAGTCACAGAAAATAGGCTTTAGAGATGGTTTTCATAGAAACTCGCTAGGAAAACAGGACATTAGACAATACTGTAAGAAACCGCTAATGTGTAAAATACTGTAATATGTGTGGATATATGCGTTTTAGACTTTATGAAAAAGAAGCGATCGTCGCGGTTAATGACGTAATTGCAACATATCTAATAACCGCGAAAAAGGAAAATAGGTATGAAGGAAAATGCTACTTACCCAGTATGCATCTGTTCTTGGCATGTAGAGCTGTAGATTTACACGCGTTGCAGAAGTCTGCCATCTAGTGTTGGGTCCGGATGTTTGCACTTTGTTTTTCTTCAAAGAAGTCTTTTCCAGTCACGAGGTAGGTAACTCCTTCTTTCTGCGATAGTGTGCTTGGGCATCGACTCCACTCTTAGATTGTTTTCCCGCAGATGGTGAGAATGGAATTAGTAAGAGTAGAAAAGAGAGGTCCATGCGTATGTATTTCAGTAAGAAAGTACTGGAACAGGTAAAGGTTCCCAGGGAGGCGGGTGGGCACATGTGAATCTACAGCTCTACATGCCAAGAACAGATGCATACTGGGTAAGTCGCATTTTCTGTTCGAGGCAGGTGAGCTGTAGAGCACATGCTTTGCATATACTATACAGAAAAACCAAAGGTGATGATGGACAGAGCGTTGACAATACAAACACTCACCCCCAGTCAACTGATCTGGGTTTAATGCATCACCGTTCTTTAGCTCACTCCGCCACCCCAGTTCAGACATGGCCATATGCAAATAAGTCTGACCCTGAGCCTCATGGGAACAGTCCAGCCCGAACAGCCAAGCCATGTCTTCCCTGGACCGGAATCAAGCTTCCCAGGACCGGTTTCTGGCATTACAGCCGTCTTCAGCCGGGCTTGCTCGACTCCAGTGGCAAAGTGAGCAAGGGACTCACGTCTGAGCATACCCTGCCAACTTAGGGCGAAGAAAGAAAAACCAAAGGTGATGATGGACGGAGCGTTGACAATACAAACACTCACCCCCAGTCAACTGATCTGGGTTTAATCCATCACCGTTCTTTAGCTCACTCCGCCACCCCAGTTCAGACATGGCCATATGCAAATAAGTCTGACCCTGAGCCTCATGGGAACAGTCCAGCCCAAACTGCCAAGCCATGTCTTCCCTGGACCGGAATCAAGCTTCCCAGGACCGGTTTCTGGCATTACAGCCGTCTTCAGCCGGGCTTGCTTGACTCCAGTGGCAAAGTGAGCAAGGGACTCACGTCGGAGCATACCCTGCCAACTTAGGGCGAAGAAAGAAAAACCAAAGGTGATGATGGACGGAGCGTTGACAATACAAACACTCACCCCCAGTCAACTGATCTGGGTTTAATCCATCACCGTTCTTTAGCTCACTCCGCCACCCCAGTTCAGACATGGCCATATGCAAATAAGTCTGACCCTGAGCCTCATGGGAATAGTCCAGCCCAAACTGCCAAGCCATGTCTTCCCTGGACCGGAATCAAGCTTCCCATGACCGGTTTCTGGCATTACAGCCGTCTTCAGCCGGGCTTGCTTGACTCCAGTGGCAAAGTGAGCAAGGGACTCACGTCGGAGCATACCCTGCCAACTTAGGGCGAAGAAAGAAAAACCAAAGGTGATGATGGACGGAGCGTTGACAATACAAACACTCACCCTCAGTCAACTGGTCTGGGTTTAATCCATCACCGTTCTTTAGCTCACTCCGCTACCCCAGTTCAGACATGGCCATATGCAAATAAGTCTGACCCTGAGCCTCATGGGAACAGTCCAGTCCGAACTGCCAAGCCATGTCTTCCCTGGACCGGAATCAAGCTTCCCAGGACCGGTTTCTGGCATTACAGCCGTCTTCAGCCGGACTTGCTTGACTCCAGTGGCAAAGTGAGCAAGGGACTCACGTCTGAGCATACCCTGCCAACTTAGGGCGAAGAAAGAAAAAACAAAGGTTATAGAAAGAAAATACAAAAATGTTTCAGGCTCACTTAAAAAAATGGGTGTTACAATTAATAAATAGAATTTTAAAAAACCTTAAACATTTACTGAAAAAAACATTAAGGGACGTTATAGTTAGGCTGACCTTTCACTCGTATAAAACCAGAGAAATTCAGCAGTTATATTTAGCTGGGCTAACTATAACTCGCACCCCCAGTGCACTGCTAATCATCTCACATATTACATCACTTTGCATTTTCACAACATATCTGCAGGTATCGCGAAGACCGACATCATTGCGATCTCCGGAGTCACAGAAAATAGGCTTTAGAGATGGTTTTCATAGAAACTCGCTAGAAAAACATGACATTAGACAATACTGTAAGAAACCGCTAATGTGTAAAATACTGTAATATTTGTGGATATATGCGTTTTAGACTTTATAAAAAAGAAGCGATCATTGCGGTTAATGATGTAATTGCAACATATCTAATAACCGCGAAAAAGGAAAATAGGTATGAAGGAAAATGCTACTTACCCAGTATGCATCTGTTCTTGGCATGCAGAGCAGTACATTCACACGCGTTGCATAAGTCTGCCATCTAGTGTTGGGTCCGGATGTTTGCACTTTATTTTTCTTCAAAGAAGTCTTTTCCAGTCACGAGGTAGGTAACTCCTTCTTTCTGTGATAGTGTGCTTGGGCATCGACTCCACTCTTAGATTGTTTTCCCGCAGATGGTGAGAATGGAATTAGTAAGAGTAGAAAAGAGAGGTCCATGCGTATGTATTTAAGTAAGAAGGTACCGGAACAGGTAAAGGTTCCCAGGGAGGCGGGTGGGCACATGTGAATCTACAGCTCTACATGCCAAGAACAGATGCATACTGGGTAAGTCGCATTTTCCGTTCGAGGCAGGTGAGCTGTAGAGCACATGCTTTGCATACACTATACAGCTGTAATCTCCCAAAGCGGTGGCTAACCTGTAGCTGTTGCAGTTGTTTGAAAGAGTACACGTAGAACTACCTGGCCTACATTAGCTTGTTGTCTGGCTAACACATCTAAACAATAGTGTTTTGTAAATGTGTGTGGTATAGATAGACCATGTTGCAGCTTTAAAGATGTCAGTTATGGGAATGTTTCCTAAGAAAGCCATAGAAGCCCCTAGTTTGCAAGTGGAATTCGCTCTAGTGGGGAATTGGTAAAGTCCTCTTTGCTTTTGCATAGCATGTCTGAATACATTTAACTATCCACCTGGAAATACCTGATTTAGAAATGGGATAGCCTTTGTGTGGTAGAGCAAAAAAACAAAGAGTTGGTTAGTTTTACGAAAAGATTTGGTCCTTTCTATGAAATAGAGTAATGCTTGTTTAACATCTAACGTGTGTAGAGCTCGTTCTGCCACTGAATCCGGTTGATGAAAGAAGAGAGGCAAATCAACAGATTTGTTGATGTGGAAGGCAGATACTACTTTGGGTAGACATTTAGGGTTAGTGCGAAGAACCACTTTGTTGTGGTGTGCTTGTAAAAATGGTTCTTCAATGGTTAGTGCCTGAAGCTCACCCACTCTCCTTAGTGATGTGATATCAATGAGGAAAGCAACTTTCCAAGTGAGAAACTGCAGTTCACATGTATGCAGTGGTTCAAAGCGTGGACCCATTAGTCTGCTATGGACAATATTAAGATTCCACGCTGGGGCAGGTGGAAGTCTCGTGAAATAACTCTTTTAAGTCCTTCCATAAAAGCCTTGATAACAGGCACTCTAAAAAGAGACAGATGTTGTCTATTCTGAAGATATGCAACTATTGCAGCGAGATGTAAGCGAATAGATGTATATACTAAATTTGAGCGCTGCAAGTGCAATAAATAACAGATGATATTTTGAACTGAAGCATCAAGTGGTTTGATATGGTTGTTCTTACAACAAATAACAAACCGCTTCCATTTTTGCTGCAGAGCAAGCTCTTGTAGTAGGCCGTCTGGCCTCTTTAATGATATTCATACAATCTGGTGGAAGATTGAGATAACCAAACTCTATGATTTCAGGTGCCATTTCAGGTGCCAGATCGCAAGGTTGAGAGGCTTGGGATCTGGATGTCTTATCTCTCCATGGCTCTGCGTGAGGAGACTGGATGTGAGATGGAGTTTTTGATGAGGAACTACTGAGAGTTCCAACGTGGTGGTGAACCAAGGCTGATGGGCCCATGTGGGAGCTACCAGAATTAGTGTGAGGGATGTTTGCCTGAGTTTCCGAACCACTAGTGGAATGAGTGGGAGAGGGGGAAAAGGGTAGGCAAATATCCCTGACCAATTCATCCATAGAGCATTGCCTTCGAATAATGGGTATGGATACCTAGAGGCGAAGTTTGGGCATATTGCATTTTGGTGTGTGGCGAACAGATCTATGTCTGGGAAGCCCCAGATCTGGAAGAACGGGAGGAGAACTTGAGGGAGAAGTTCCCAATCATGGATCTGTTTTGTTTGTCTGCTGAGCAGCTGTGCAATCTGTTTTTTTACTCCTGGAAGGTGTTCCTCTAGGAGATAAATCTTGCGAGGAATGGTCCACTTCCAAATGGCTTGTGCAAGGTGTGACAGTTGGAGAAAGTGTGTCCCTCCTTGCTTTTGTACGTAATACATGGCTGTCATGTTTTCTGTGCATATCAGTATAGCTTTGCCTACAAAGTGAGGCTGAAAGGCTTTGAGGGCTAATAAGACTGCTAGCAGCTCTAGATGACTTACTTGGAGTTGCTTTTGCTTGTGACTCCACAAACCCTGAATTGTGTAAGTTTGGAGATGAGCTCCCAAACCATTGAGGGATGCTTCCGCTTTTAGCACTATCTGGGGAACTGAGTCAATGAAAGGGCGCCCTTTGGAAAGTCTCTGTAGATTCCACCACTGCAGAGAGCGATAAGTACGGCCATCCACCAACACTAGATCTGTCAATTGACCATGAGACTGAGTCCACTGACGTGCTAAACATTCTTGAAGGGGACCCATTTGAAGTCTTGCATAGGGAATTATCATGATGCAAGATGCCATTATTCCGAGGAGCTGCATAAACACCTGAGCTGGTAATGAGTGGTTGGGTTGAAACTTTGAAATTGGAGCCTGAATATTGTGAGTCTGGCTGGAGTGGGACAGGCTAGAGCTTTTTGTGCATCTAGAGTGGCTCCCAAGTACGTTTGCGTGTTGGAGGATTGGAGATGGGACTTCAACAGATTTACTGTGAATCCGAGGTTGTGCAGTGAGTGTACTGTTCTTTGAGTGTGCTGTAGACACTTTCTGAGAGTGCTGGCTTTGATGAACCAGTCGTCTAAGTATGGGAAGTTGTGAATATGTTGTCTTCGCAGATGTGCAACGACGACTGCCAGGCATTTGGTGAATATTCTGGGAACAGTGGTCACTCCGAATGGGAGCACTTTGAACTGGTAATGCTTACCCACTTCCACAAACATGAGGAATTTGCGGTGAGCAGGATGTATTGGATATTGAAATATGCGTCCTTTAAGTCTAGAGTAGACAGAAAGTCGCTTTGCTGAAGGAGTGGGAGCACTTGATGAAGGGTTAGCATGTGAAAGTGGTCCGATTGAATGTAGAGATTTAGGTCTCTGAGGTCTAATATAGGCCTGAGAGATCAGTCTTTTTTGGGTCTGAGAAAGTATAGGGAGTTCACCCCAAGCTCTTGATATTGTAATGGAATGGGCTCTATAGCTCTCTTTTGCAGTAGAGAGTGAACCTCTTGTTTGAGAAGCTCCAAATGCTCAGGTGACATTTTGTGTGTTTGGGGAGGAATGTTTGGGGGATTGTTGGTAAGCTCCAGGCAATAACCAGATTGGATAATTTGTAGAACACATCTGTCTGAAGTGCTTGTATTCCAGATGGTAAGAAATTAAGAGATGCGTAATCAAGAGAGAGAGGTAGGACCAGAAAGCTAGTCCATGTCCCCGGTTAATATATGATTAAATCAAAAAGAGACTAGCTCAAGTTACTTTAGGGGAGGGGGAAGACTCTGATATGTTTTGTCACGGAGTGTGAACACCCAGCAGGTGTGTTCAAAAAGCCCTCACCCACCAACCTAGTTGGTGGCATGCTTCATCATCGGGCCCACCCAGTGGCACCTAGCGTGCCCCGGGTGTGCTTCAACGCCTGACTACAGCGGAGCTGGTATTTTACTGAGTGTGCGGTGAAGATAGTTAAGGAAGTGATGTTAAAACGGCTGAACGGTGGTCCCAGTACCCGAAGGTAAAATTAGACTTTAATACCTGGGCCTCCGTCAGTGGTTAAAAATAAGGCAAGGGGATGTAAGGGGCGAGTTACGACCTCTCACATCCAATGGGTCAACATGTTTCAGCCAGTGCCTTATGACTAGACTGGCTTTCTTCAGGACCTAAAATAAGTGAGTGCAAATTACCTAGTGGGGGTGTAGGGGAGACTATGTGTCTACACGCCCTAAAGTGTATCTACGTGTGAGAGGGGGATTCCCTTCTCAAGACCACCTGTACACATAACATGGAAGGACAAAACAAAACACACAGGGAGAAGGTAGAGTCATTAGGATGTACAGTTTTACGCACATCTGATGCCGTCACTATAGCGAGTGCTGGTGGGCTATAGGCGGCTATGGTGTGATGGTATTGGTGGTACCATCACAGTGGGAATCGCACTGATAACTCGAGAGTGAGGTGATTTAAGAGACGGAGTAAAACAGGGTGCATTAGTGAAATGCGGCGCAAGGAGGGATTCTTACGCAAGTTATTTGCTCAGTCTGACCTCAAGGTTGGGAGGTGGCAAAGGCTTGACCCTGGGGGGACAAACATTTACCATGCTGATTAGGGAGACCTGTTAGGAAAGAAAATAGCGCTTACCAGGAGTCGTGATGGTGGTTTCTCATACTCACAGTACTTCTGGGTTGAGCCTGCTCTGGACCTGTAGTGCCTCCTTCGCATACCGGTGGGGAATGAGTGTTTTCCCAGGTCTTAAGTAGTCTTGTTAATTGGTCTAATTAAGTGCACCTGTGATGTGGAGGGCAATGGTGAAAAGACTCACAAGCCTGAGTCATGCTGCCTGGAGTAAGTATGGGCGCCTTAGGTGCGCGCGCGCTTTAGCGCCCTGTCGCGCTGGGAGGCATCGTTATGGGCCACTAGTGAACCACCCAGGCGCTCGCGTCTATATTTAGCGCATGCGCAATAGGTCCAAGTGCATGCTCCTCAGGGGAACAGCCTGGAGCGTAGCGTTAGTTGTTCGCGCATGCGCATTGTGACCGGGCTGGTCTGCGCATGTGCGGCGTGTGACGGGTGATCGCCCGCGCATGCGCGGTGTGTTGTTCACCGGGCACATTAGATTTTGTCCATTGAGTGGACCTGAGGCATGTAAATTATTTCGTTTCGTCCATTGAGTGGACGTGGGGCATATAAAAAACATTTAAACAAATGCATTGTGAATAAATGGGGGACAATCTTTAGCAATTTCAGGAGATAGACTGCTTAGAGGACGTAGTCGTTCCAGTGATACTGCGCCCAAACATATGTAGTTTGATGATGGGGGTAGTGTGATCACTGGCGGGTCAGGGAATTCCACGGGATGGCATCATTCAATCCCTGGGTGGATGTGGAAAGGCGGTAGATCCACCGTTGTTCTGCCTGCAGTAGTTTTTGGTCATTGTCCACAGCGCCTGAGGTGATCTGCTCTATCACCGTCCATGATAGGTCATTTGGTGTGTGGCCTTCGGTGATGAAATGGTTGGTCATCTTGCTTATGTTCTTTTTGCATCTGATGGTACTGCGGTGTTCGGTTATGCGGGTTTTTATTTTCCGTGTGGTCATCCCAATGTACCGGAGTCCACATCTACATGTAATTAAGTAGATGACATTACGGGAGTTGCAGTTAGTGTGGCTACGCTGGGTCCACATCTTGTTTGGTTCCAAATCCAAGGTTTTGGTGTGAGAGGTGAGGTGGCACACGCTGCAGTCATTGCACGGATAGTGCCCGCTGACATTGGGGAGGCCCCATATGTTGCGGAGGGTGTTGGTGGCAGGTGGGGGTGGTGGTCTGGGACGGGTATTGACAAGGCGGTCTTTTAGATTGGAGTTTCGCTTGTATGCGAATCTTGGAAGGTCCCATTTCCTCTGTCCTGAAGTGATGATTTTCCAATGTTTTTTTATTATTTTCGACACCTCATTCGATGCTGTGTTATAGGTCGTAACGCAGGTGATGGGTGGGTTATCTTGGACTTTGGTGACAGTCTCAAGGAGGGCCTCCCGATTTTGGTTTCTTGCTCTTTTCTGTGTTTTGTTGATGATTGGTCTTGGATAGCCCCGTTGTGACAGCTTGTTGGTCAAGTCCATAGCCTGTTTTTTATAGTCAGAGATGTTCGTGCAGTTCCTGCGTATACGCAAGAACTGTCCATAGGGCAGGTTCTCTCTGAGGGGGCGTGGGTGGAAACTGGTAAAGTCAAGCAATGAGTTCCTTGCTGTCGGTTTGTAGTACGTGGTAGTGGTCAGAGTGCCATCTTTGGCTCTGATATCCAGGTCTAGGAAGGGGAGATGGCTGTTGCTGGCCGTGCTGGTGAACTTGAGGTAGGGGTCCCTGTTGTTAAGCCATGTCATGAATTCGTCCAGGTCGGAGTGGGAACCTTGCCAGACCACCAGAATATCATCTATATACCTGCGCCAACTCAGGATGTGGTTGATGTAGGGGTTGGTGTCTGTAGTTATATGGCACTCTTCAAAGTGGTGGACGTATAGTCCCGCCACGCTTGGAGCGAAGACACTGCCCATCGATGTCCCGTTGGTCTGTAAGTAGAGAGTGCCGTCGTACTCAAAGAAGTTTTCTTTGAGTGCTAAGGTTGCGCATGACAGTATAAAGGCTCTTGGCGTGTGGTGTTCCCAGTTAGTAGCCATAAGGATGTCATGGAGTACTTGGAGAGTGGCATCTTGTGGGAGGCTGGTGTAGAGGCTCTCCACGTCTAGACCCACCAGCAGTTGCGTGGTAGGGTTGAATTCCTTGTTGTTGAGGACTTGTAAGAGATGCTTGGTGTCCTTGATGTATGTCGGGGTCGACTGTACCAGGGGGTTTAAGAAAAAGTCGCAGTAGCGTGACAGTGGTTCCAATAGGGAGTTGATCCCTGATACTATGGGTCTTCTGGGTGTTCACACTCCGTGACAAAACATATCAGAGTCTTCCCCCTCCCCTAAAGTAACTTGAGCTAGTCTCTTTTTGATTTAATCAAGAAATTAAGAGAGACATGCCCCAAAGGGTGTGGTATGATTGGGGGAAAGTGGAGGCAAGTCACTGTTTGTCTGCTGCAGGGGAAGTATGGGGTGTGTTGCATTTGCCCCCTCCATTGCTATTATTGCCTCGAAATCCTCCTCTAAAGTAACCTCTGGACTGATTGTTACCTTTATAGGAAGAGGAGGTGTCTGTGGAAATATTTTGTGAGCCCCCTCTGTAAAAGGAGCAGCAACAGGAACCCCGACCAGCTGGGGTCTGCAAAGCACCCATGGCTTTTGTGACCTCCGTGTCTTTTTTCATCTTTTCTAAATAAGTATCCACCACAGGACCAAAGAGGTGTTGCTTATCGAATGGCACGTTTAAAATAGAAGTTTGGACTTCGGGTTTAAACCCAGAAATGCGTAGCCAGGCGTGTCGTCCAAAGGACACTGGTGTTGATAGCGCAAGCGGCTCTGTCAGCTGCGTCTAAAGCCCATCAAATGGAAGTGTTGTAAATTAGTTTTCCTTTCCTGAATTAAATCATATGCCTTTGATTTCTGTTAGTCTGGCAAGAACTGGAGCAATTGTTCCAATTCATCGTAATGAATCCTGTCATACCTGGGGGGCGCACGAGCGGAATGGCCGCCATGGAGTGAGGCTCCCGCAGACCGGCAAGAAAATCTGTCATTTATCCAGCTCCTCGTCCACAATATGAGCAGTAAAGTGTGGGGTGACAATCCACTAACTCTAGAGCCATAGCGGTGCTGAAAATTGAGCTGACTGTGGTGTCTGTGGCGACTGAGGAGCGGGAGAAGCGCGAGCCGAGGATTGGTCCTGCTGCCCCATGAGCTGTCAAGCGGTGTGGTCGAGAACGAGAGGTCCCGCCTCTAGGAGATCCTCCGACGACATATGCTGCGCATCGGTTGCACGGTGAGAGCGACGAGGGAAGCGGAAAATATTTTGTGCTCTATTGACTGCGGGCTGGTCCCTGGGGATTAGCAGCAGGAAGGCGCATTTCGCAAACGCACAGGGCTTTGTCTTTGGTGCTGATGTTTTCGGTGCGGAATGTTTCGGTGCCGAAGTGTTCGGATCCAAAGATTCTTTTGGCATCGAAGAAATGGTCATGAGGACATGCTTGGATTTCGGTTTGGTGTCTGAATGGGGCAGACTCGGCCGACTCGGAAGGCTTTGGTTGGTGTTTCGGTGCCAAGCCCGAAGGCGCTGCATTGGAAAAATGTTCAAGGTGCCGACCTTGGCCCGAAGGCACAGAGGGGCCTGGAGCCTTTTTCTTGGGCATGGTTTGGGGCAGGGGAGTATCAGTAATCACGGTCCATTGACCCTGCGGAACATCTTCTTCCATGCCCGATTCAGCATCTCACAAGGAAATGTGTTCCTCTTCTTCCGCTCCTTGGGCGTCGAAGATTTAATTGGAATCTTCTCCAAAAAGATCCGAAGCGAAGCCGCTTCGTTGGCACATTTCGTGACGTCAAGCCCGACAATCACGGTCGTCTTCTTTGATTGAAAAAATCAGCATGTGTCACAGTCCTGTTCGTTGTGTTCCGGGGAGACACACAGGTTGCACACTTCGTGCAAATCGCTGCACGAATATTTAGCACGACACCCGGGACAGAATTTAAATGGAGTCCGTTCCATCGACTGCGAGCTGACCCGACGAGGGTAGGCCCAACGGGCGACCACGAGTTTTCAGATGGAATATTTTGTGAACGATACGCAGAGAATGAGGAAACGTGATTCAGAAAAATACCGTCAAGGGTAGTGGATTGCGCGCCAAGGGGAGCCCAAGAAACGGTGTCAAACCGGAGCGCAGCAATTCTCGTCCAAACCCGATGGTGGAAAAAAAAATCTAACAATGGAGTTGATGCCCATACGCACTATCATCGAAAGGAGGGGTCACCTACCTTGTGACTGGAAAAGACTTCTTTGAAGAAAAACAAAGTGCAAAACTGGAACTAACACCACTTGTGCAAAGCATGTGATCTACAGCTCACATGCCTCAAACAGAGTTTTTAAAGAAACTTAATAAAAATTGATTTTATGCATGCTTTAAAAGAAAAATGTATGTAGTAGTCCATATCCTCGATAATCGCAAAGTCTTAGCGAAGAATGTCAAAAACATTTAGAAAATACCTTTACAATATTTCGGGTACAAGGGTGGCTCTGACAAGAGCTGTTGCATTGATTGTGTGTATATGGCTGCTACACATAAGACTTGATGCAGTCTCAGGTTACTTAGATACATCCAGTTGCCTTCATCTGTAAAGTGCACTTCATAATTTCTATAAATTCCTTGCATGTCAAAACGCAGATTGTTGTTATAGATACAGCCCATGCGATTGTTTGTGAAGAATGCAAAAACAGTTTTATTAACATGTTTCCTGACTTTGTCAATCTGTGGACAGAATTGATTTGACCGCTTCCATTTCTATCTTTGGCATATAGTAGAGTACACCAAGACAGTATGAGGGAAAAGCGACATCAGTTTTGCGAATGTTTCTTTCATTAAGATTACCAGCCCTACCACAGTCAATGTGCCTAGGTCATTGCCACCACAGTGCAGAATCATTGGGTGAGGAGCTTGGGAATCCACAATGGATTTAACCAAAGCCAGCAACTGATGAAACTGAAACCCTCTCTGGCCAAATCAAATAATATACACATTTGGCAAACCCAAGTCCCTGTTAATACCTATATTTTTTGCAGCCTCTTTAGCCCAATAGATATAGCTGTGGCCCACATTCCATACTCGAAGGAGCAACAGTAGTCAGAAGGCTGGAGATGAACGAGATAGTTTTTTTGAGAAAAAATCAGTTAAATTATATATATGTAAATGTAAATGTAAATGTTGGATACTTGTAAAGCACACGGTTACTCTACCCGAGTATCCTGGCGCTGTAGACCGCTGGGGAACCCGTCCTGGTTTTCCCTGTGAGATGGTCCCTTTCTGGGTATCTCCAGGGTGAGACCAGGCATCCCCGGCGTCTGTGGGGGGCCGTTGTAGAGATGAGGCAAGCTTAATGCCCAGAGTTACTGAGTGTGTTCCCTGGTTAGAGTAGGCACTGAGGCGAGAATTATCGAGTCCGTTGACCCTGGTCCAAGACCCTACCGCGTCGGGAATTGAACCCTGGTCCCGGGCCATTCTCTGCTTACAGGTCTACCGCCTCTAACCAGTGAGCCACACCTCTCCACCAATATATATATATATATATATATATATATATATATATATATATATATATATATATATGACCTACTGGCGGTCGCCAGTAGGTAGTTATAGTTAGAACCTGGTTTCCATAGGAAAAGCATTTTTGGATGTTTTTGGCGTCATTTGAGGAATCTTCACGAAATTCTCCCAAACAAAAGTCTATCCAGGTCAGCTCCTATCCTGAAAGTTTGAGTATGATTCGTTAAGTTGGGGGCTGAGAAAAATAGGGGGGTCCCAAAAAGTGTTTTCTCCATGTTCATTTCCATTGGAAATTTTAGCCCAGGCTACAGCCCGAACTGCTGAACGGAATTACACCACATTTTGCAAAAAGGTAGCGCTTGGTTCAGAAAGCGACCTTTTTTATTAAATGGTGTAAATGTGTGAGTAACTCCATGAATGATGTAATATGTGATGTCATCAGCAGTGCTTTGCGGGGCCCGAGTTATAGTTAGCTGAACTAACTATAACAGGGGAATTTCTATGGTTTTGTACGAGTGAAATGTCCAACAAACTATAATGTCCCTGAAACCTCTGTTTTTTTCACGAATTCTTAAGGTTTTTTTAATCCTAATTTCTAACTATAACGTGCCTGAAATCTTTGTTTTTTTCAGTGAATATATATATATATTTATAAGTATATTTCATTGGATGCTGTAATACATACATGGATATGCTTTTGAATGTGTCGAGTAAACCACACCTGCTGTATCTCATTTGGAAGTAGCACGTTCCTTCTAGAATGTGCTGTTAACTTGTGACCTACTGGTTCCACTGGGTTTTAGGTACACTGAGCTAAGAGTGGGGAAGTGTGTTAAAGAGACAGAACATTTTTTTTAAGTTGATGAGTAAAGACAGAATTTGAGTAATGGCAAGCTTTAATTTCCAACTCAGGAATAAATTGTTGTGTAGCATTTAATTTTTTTTTTAATGAAGCTATAGGTTTGAACTCCTTTTTTTCGCAATTACTCAGCGATGATTGCAAAAACACGCCAACAGAAACCTCGTTTTGAAAGACAGGGAAAGGGTTAACAGATGCTAACCATTCACAAGTGGAGCTAGAGTAGTCTGAAATGAAAGACATGATTTAATTTGCTACCTTTCTCCAGATGATAGAGTGGAAAGCTAAAGAGGTTGCCATTTTAAAGTTGCTATGAGAGTGGTGCACCATTCTTGTGGTTAGTTTTTACAAATCTTAAAAGTGTCAAAACTATCAAGGAAGAGCTAAAAGAACAATATAATCTACGAGCTCAATTCACTGGTACAGGCCTAAAAAAATCCACTCGCCCACTAGCAATGTTGTGTGAAAGTTTATCAGGTCGAGCTATTTTTAGCCTTTACGCGACCTTGCTGGCGAGTTAATTTAAACTGGAAGGAACAGGTGTTCTGTTCCTTCAGAAAGTTAAAGAGCAATAAAGAGTCCTTTAAATCTTGTTTTTGTCTTGACACATTTAATGTCTGTTCAAGGACAGTGGTCAAATGTCAGTTTGTCTTTTTACTAGTTGTTGCTATCTGCTCCTGGAAAATGTTTTTTACTTTTCTTGCTCTTACTATAGTTAGTGCTTTGTGTCAAGTGAATTATCTGACAATATTTGTCAAACAAAATGCTGTAAAATGCCAGGTTTTTTTCTAACAATATTTAAACAGCTTGTAAATGAATAGTAGTTATTTAAAAATATATCAGGAACTATGAAAGATTTTTTTTTTTAATTCAGAAGTGTGATGTAAACAAAGATTTACATAGGAGCAAAATAAACACTTAGTAATGTGCAAATGACAAATATTTGCAGAAACTCGATTTCCAGACATTGTGCACTATATAGTTTTAAAACCACATGTCAGTGGAAATTCTTTGGACATTTCAATGTAAAATCTGCTGATTGCAAATGTCAGTGAGCTGCTACTTCATGCTTTTAGTTATGTATGTTTTAAAAGTCACAGGTTTTAAACATGAGTTTAGGAACATTCCTGCACCCTGCAATGAAGACAATGTGGTTAATGAACTGAGGAAAGTCAGCAGTCATGTGTATCCTATATGTGGCTAGATTTGTATGACATGTGGAGCAAAAGTTTAGTCTATTAAACCAAACAAGAGTTTTCTATACAGCAGACATGAGGAACTCACATATTTGAACGTGCTCTTATATGTGATAAAGAAGAAAATGGAGTCTCAGTGAATTAAAATACTTGCCCAGGATCATATAATTTGAAACCAGTTTATGAGTCAGGCACATTATAATTAGGTCGAGTAGATTAATTTAGTCACTAGTCCTGCAGGTCTAGTAACATTTTTAGGATTTTTCGAGACCTGTGGTTTGTATATAACATTTTAATTATCTAAAACATGTAGATTAGAAGTGAAGATGTATATGGGAGCTTGATTAAAAAGAGCATCACAGTGATGTGAAAAATAAAATATCAGATGAAGTGTATCTGGCAGAGGATATGTGTTTAAGATGTTAGTACTGTTGAAAATGACCATGAGCAATACCTTTAACAATGACAATGTTTTAAATGTCTATGCATTCTGTGCAGAATAGATGCATCAATATTATTTGCCTTCTGGAAGTTGTGGTAGTTTTAGTCACATTATTAAACAGGAGTACTGTAGTCGTGAATTATTATTATTATTATTATATGAAATTTGTAGCGCGCTCAGTTACCCAGGGGCATCCCGGCGCAGAACAGAACAAGGAAGGGAAAGCTCAGACTCAGTCACTACACAGGAAACAAATACGTCTTCAGGAGTTTCCTAAAGTGCAGAATGTTAGGCTCCGAACGAATCTTAAAGGGCAGGGAGTTCCACAGTGCCGCCACTTGCACTGAAAAACGCCGGCCCCCAGAGCAAGCTCTTTTTACTCTGGTTAACTGCAGAAGACATCCTTGGTCCGATCGCAGTGGCCGTGTGGGTTTATAGGGGCGTGCCATATTGGACAAGATAGAAGGGCCCCTACCATGCAAGATTTTATGGGCCGTGCATAACGCTTTAAATTTCACCCGCTCCTTAACCGGGAGCCAGTGAAGCGTTTTCAGGGCCGGAGCAGCTGAGTGTCTTCTAGGAACCTCCATCAGCAGTCTAGCGGCTGCATTCTGCACCTGTTGAAGGATCCTAAAGGTCGCTTCCGGAGCGCCAAGGAACAGTGCGTTCCCATAGTCAAGTCTCGACAAGATTAGACCACGAATCAGAAGCTTCCTGGATGGATTGGGAAGCAGTGGTAGCACCTTGCGCGCTGACCGCAACAGGCCAAAACACACCCCTGCGATCTTCTTGGCATGTGTCCTAAAGGACAGGTCTTCCTCCAGCCATACTCCTAGGCTCTTAATCTCCTTCTTAGGAGAAGGTGGGTCACCCAGAGACTGAGGCCAGCAACTGGCGATAAGCGAAGGCCTAGATTTGCCTAGCAACATAAGCTCAGTTTTCTCTCCGTTGAGCTTAAGGGCAGAGTGGGACATCCAACGATGAACGTTGGCAAGGCAGTCATGAAGAACCTCTGGCTGTTCCGCCAGCTGGGTAAGACCTACAACCAGCTGAGTATCATCAGCATAGCTGATGATCTTCACTCCTGAAGGGGAGACCACTCTCTCAAGTGGAGTCATATAGACGTTAAATAAGGTAGGGCTCAATGATGAGCCCTGCGGGACTCCACATTGAAGAGGGAACAGGGTCGACTGATCTGCCCCTTCCCAGACTTGATAGAAGCGGTCAGAAAGGAATGACTCAAGCCATTTGAGGGCCATCCCCGTGACACCCACCTCTGACAGTGGTTGGAGGAGCACCTGATGACTCACGGTGTCAAAGGCAGCACTCAGGTCCAGGAGGATCACTGCCACTGACCCCCCCGTATCAAGAATGCTCCTTGCTTCCTCCACCACTGCCAATAAGGCCGTGTCCGTCCCCTGACCAGGGCGAAAGCCCGTCTGGGAGTCTCCCAGCAAATGATGGGATTCTAGGTGGTACGAGAGCTGGCGATTAACCATTTTTTCTGCGATTTTTGAGAAGCCGGGCAAAAGAGAAATAGGCCTAAAATTGGCCAGATTCGAGGGATCTAAGCCAGGTTTTTTCAGCAGTGCTTTAACAACTGCTTTTTTCCCATCTCTGCGGCACCGTACCCTGGGAGAGGGAAAGGTTGATAAGATCTGTAAGCGGGGCAGAAAGAGTATTTGCCACTTGTTTGAGCCATTTCATGGGCACCGGGTCACTCGGAGACCCACTCTTCATCCCTTTCAGAACTTTTACGACCTCCTCCTCCGAAAACGGGCCAAAAGAGGACAACTCAAAGGGACATATTCCTGGGCTAGAGTCCATCTCCAAATTCTGAGATGTCGCAGGCAATGAAGACAGAATCTTCTCTATTTTGGAATGAAAGAAGTCTGCCAGCTCTTCACATTTTTCTTGGGGGTTGTCGTGCACGACTGGAGGAACCGGAGACTTTAGCAGTTCCTTAAAAATCTTTAAAGATTCCCCTGATGAGTCTCGCCCTATCAATCCTATCACTGAAATAGCTTCTTTTGGCATCTTTCAAGGCAGCTTTATACTTCCTCATCGATGCCTTGTAGTGTTCTCGACTTTCTTCCGTCAGCTTTCTCCTCCATGCCCTTTCTAATCTTTTACAGGGTGTTTTGAGCTCCCTAAGTTCAGGGGTGTACCAGGGAGCGGAACCGGCTCTTCTTTCCCTAATGGGCCTTTTCTTTTCCGGAATTAACAAGTCAAGGGAATTGATCAGCCAATTTCCCACATGCTGATCAGCAGTGATAGGGTCAGGGACCAAAGGAGGACAGGTGCTCGCTAACTCAGCCGCCCAGTTACCCACCGGCAGCCTAGACCAGAGCCGTTCAACTGAATACCGTCTTGGTACAGGATCTCTCCCCTTCCCCAACTGCCATATGAGGGGGACTAGACAATGGTCTGTCCAGGGAAGAGGCAGAGGCTGAAGGGCTTGAAGATTCTCTGAGTTCGTGAAAGCCACATCCAGCTGATGACCTTTAATATGGGTAGCTCCGACGTTAACAAGATGCAAATCAAGTGCACCCAACATACTTTGTAGCTCTCTCGCCACTGTATCACAGGGATCATCGAAATGCAGGTTGAGATCCCCCAACACTATAAATTTGGAGGAGGCGGCCGCTAGTTGTATCACCACCTCAAGGAAGGAGTCTATGAAATTTCCTATCGCTGCAGGAGGTCGATAGACGAGAAGGCCCGAGATTGAGATGGTGGACAATATGCGTAGCGAGAATTGACTGCCTTCAGAGTTATCAATACCGCAATCTACCGCTTTACATACATATTTGTCTCTGTACAAAATGGCCACTCCTCCCCCTCTCCCCTCCGGCCTATCTAGATGAAACATGAGATATCCCGGAGGGAGGGCTTTAACAATATCAGGTCCTGAGCAAGAGGTCAGCCAAGTTTCCGTAAGGAGGAGGGCATCCAAACTATGGTCTACAATCAACGAGTTTATTTCGGTGGCATGACAAGGTAATGACCTGCAATTAGGCAAAGCCATAGAAATCTGGAATCGATCTGTGGGTGGGCTACCAGAGCCACATAGAAGGCAGTGTTTATAAGAGGTACCTTCTGCCCATCGGTAGATACAACTAGGATGTCTGGGTGCGCGTAGCGACAATAAAGTATCACTAGAGTACCTGCAAGTTGAATCCGTAAGTCCAGCAGGGTTGGGCAGAGTGACATGCCCTGTGCCCGTCTGGGCCCAGACGGGCTTGACTCTGGCGAAACTCCGGCGACGTTCCGGCGACGACGCTGCGTGATGACGCTGCGCGTCAGCATAGCTGGCTTAATGTTCGCCCAGCGTCTGCAAACTAGAGCGCTAACCGCGCCGCCGGCAGTATACCCCCTCCCAAAATGGCCACCACAACTAGACAGTGGACAGGGACCCGCGATTACGCGGTGCTCTTAACAATTAGAGTGAGGGTAAGATGGCAGCAGTGCAAGTCTGCGAGTGGCCTGTAATAAAAGCAAGGAAAAAAAGAGTAAATAAAAAGATAAATTAAATCGGCAAAACGGGACGATTCAAAAGCGCATTAAATAAAGCAGCTTGCAATAGAATAGCTGTGAATCAAAGTCTTTCCTGGCGTTCTGAAATTAGGATGTTAATACATCATAAGAAAACGTGTTGTGCCTGTATATAAATTATGAAGTAGTAATACTTCTAAGATAAGCATTAGGATGTGGTTTTTAACTAATATGACCAGTTTACATAGGTTTACATGGTGAAATATGTTTTTTGTGGTTGCAGATAGGTCAATGTACGATGAGACTCGAGTTTACCTAAAGATGCAGAGAACTATATATTTAAGGAAAGATAGCCTGAAGGTGTGTATCTTTTATAAAATCACATATATGTTTAAATGGTGATCTATATTATTCAAGGATGTTGAAAATGTCATGTATATAATGAGAGTGGTGCATTTCTTTCAAAATTTTCTGTTTAAAATTGGGGAGGGGTAATAGTGCAAAATGTCTTTTGAGAGTTTGTGTGATAGCTTCACTTGGCATGTAACTTTTCTTTGAGAGATTCTGACTATATATTTGAAGACACAAGAAATATTTGAGAAATGATGTAGGTATGCCATTAGGTAAAGGTTTTGTGCTTTCAAAAGTTGAGAATGGTTGTTTTCAGTTTTAGAAGCTTACTGATGCTTGTGGATGCTGAGTAACAGAACACTGTATAGTCTTCGAAAGCCATGTATGCAATTATATGTCAAGTGTGATATCTAGACTTATTCATTTACTCAGGTACTACACATACACTCTTCCAATCACCTAGGCACTAATTATGCACTCATTGAACTACGCAGGCAACACCCATGCGTCCATCCAATCACCCAGATAGTAGCAATGTAGTTATGTGAATACACAGGCACTACCTATGCAGACATGGAACCACTGATGTAGTTCCTTTATACTCTGGGAATCATGCAGCCACTACCTATATTCTGAGTGAATTATGTAGGCACTATCAATGCACTCATCCAATCATCCAGGGAGTAGTGTTGTACTCAACCAGAAACACCTGTATTTACAAGTTTTTTGAGGAATATGTACTCCTTTAGAACCATCTGGTGAATTATATATGTAACCTGTCACACACTGTTTGTGTGTTACTTAAGAATTAGTGGGCTATATGCTGTGATAGAGACATTAATGTGCAGATTTGTATGTGGAGTGTTTCTCAAAATGTAAATCTGGCACATATAAGTAGAGAAGTATTGAAACACTAAATGTACCAGTGACACAGTTGTAGAGAGGCACAGAAATAGGTCATGTTGTGTTTTTGTATTTACAGTATTGAGACACTGTATGTACTTTTAAGCTTTGCTTGATATTTATTTTAAAATTAAGTACATACGGGATAAAGTGTTGTTTTCGTGTGTATAAGTGGGAACCGAGATATGGTGCAGCTGTGTTGTAGGAGAAGGTGCTATAATATTAAAAGGTAAGTAATAAATTAAGTTTTGTGTTTTGGTTTGCGATTTGTACATTGAAGTAAATGCTTGTAGTTATGTAGGTAGGTGGATTTGTAGATTTAAAACTGCAACATAACATAAAAAATATTTTTGTAATATGTGTAAGCCAGTACTGAAGTAGATATAGTTTTTTTTTACAGAACACTATATGTGCATAAATACAGACAGATTGCACATAAAAGCTAGGAGGGAAAAGGAACAGAAGCAAGCACAGTATCTGAGACTCAAAAGGGGCAAAATGAAGAAAAAGTGGTGAACGAAAGAAGAGCTATTGTTAAGAGCACAAACTCATTTCCTAAAAATATATGTGGATATTTCCAACGATTATGAAATAATGAAAATAATATTCAAACTATGAAAAAAAATAATGATAGACTAAATCTATATAGCGAGAACAGGAAAGAATGTAACAAAGATGTATACTGGAAAAACAACTGTTATAAAAGGGTCAAGGGGACAATTTTTACCGACCTCTCAAGTCCACACCCCCAACTGAATCATTAGTAACAACAGAGAAAAACTAGGAGGTCTATTGGGTGAAAGAGAAGTGACCAACGAGAAACTGACACACACCACTGTCACGACTAACGGTGAGGGTCCATCAGTGATGAAAGAATCCTATCAGCCCACCCATTTGGCGGAACCTCGTCATCTAGGACCTTATCAGCAGGTGCTCATATGGCCAAGCTCAAATGTACTCGCTTGGTACCAACAGTTCCCATACTGAAAGAAGATGAGTCCTCACTGCGAGTGGTACTGATAGGGTGCAGTGCTCAAGAAAAAGTGCGTGGTTAAAATGGCGGTCAAGGTAGAATTTTTTTTTTTTTATTGGTATCTCCCTGGACGTCAGATTAAAACAGATGTGACAACAGTGTGAAAATATCACTGTCAGGTAAGCATCTAAGAATTAGGCCAACATGTTTCTGCCTTAAGTGTATAATTTTACAGGCATTCGTCAGGGCCAAGCTGTAAAAAACGGCTACTGCAACATCTATTGTATTCACTATGTGAAAAAATTAGGAAATCAAAACAAACTATATGGCATGGTTTTTGAGGTAAGTTGAGTCATGTGGCTAGGTCAGCCACCCTACCGTATCTGGTAGATAAACCATGCAGAGACCAATCCTTTCCTGTGGAAGATAAAGAAAGAAAGAAAAGGCTGATATTGCATACATTGTACAAACTTCTGTATCAAAAAGGTGTGGAGATAAAGTACTCGTGGTGTTGGTACACTTCAAGCGACAGCTCAATGAGAGCCAGTCAGAAACGTGACTTAGATGAAGTCAAAATCAGGTAATCTGAGTGATACAATATTTAAAGAGAAGAACAACTCACCCAGCGCTGTGTGGGAGTCAAGCCTCACCTCACCCGGCAACGGCTCGGATAGAGAGGCCCCGCTCTGTGAGACATACGGAGAAAGACAGATTCAACATTGATAAATGTCAGACTCTGTGTATGTAATGATATCTTAAAGACAATCATAAAACTTGGTTTTTAATTTACAGGCTCCATGTCCCAACTCAGCGAAGGCATGAAGAAGGTAGGGTCACCCTCGACTATGGTATATGATATTCATTACCTCGGATCAACATGCTGGTAGACAGCGACTTAAGATAGAGTTTGTGGACAAGTGTATAATCCAGAACAACGGGGCTAACATATTTCAAAAGATGCTCCTGGCCCTGTTGTGATATCAGCCAAGGGGAGGGAGGGACATGCAGTGCCCTAGACCCTCCGCCTGATAATTATGCAGCGCAAGAAGTATGCTATTCTCAGTCATCTCTAACTGGAAAAAGAGTGTCAATAAAGAAAACGTGACCACATATAGAAAGCACACGAGTAGAGCCCTGCACTAGGAACAGAGCCACAAGGGGATGTCCTTACCTGTCCGTCGGTACCTCCAAGTGTGACCGGAACCGAAGGGGAGGCGCCGACGGACAGGAAACACGGAACTTAAATACCCACGTTAATTGGGGAATAAGACGCTAATACAACACACCTGCGAGACAATCAGAGCGTCGGCGCAGTGCGTATCTGGCGTTGTAACGCATGACGCGAGAGAGGAGTATCACTGACTCGCGCATGCGCCCTAGGATCAAGGGCCGGAACCGTCATGCCCGGAGCACCAAGCTGACGAGGCTTCACGCCTGCGTGAGTATGTATTGAAGCGTACAAACTCTGACGCATGCGTGACGGACGTAATGCACTACACTACGAATCTCTAAAGAGAGGGAAAACCGCGCTTGCGCGAGTCCAGAGACACTGCCAGAACCAGTCTCGGCCGATCTTCGTCTCTTGAAAAACAAATGCAGACTCCCAAACGCCTACGTAAAAAGACTCTAATGTGGCTATTTCTATTTATTTTCTATTTAAAATTATTTATACAGCGCACGTACACCAGCGGTTTCATGGCGCTAGACTGACAACGAGCTAAACATGAGGGGAAAGCTCAGATTATTGGTTAGAAAGATTTAGCAAAGAGATATGCCTTGAGCTGTTTCCGAAACAGTAGGTAGGAGGTAGAAGCTCTGAGCTGCGGAGGTAGTGAGTTCCAAAAGATCGGGGCGAGGGTCGCAAATTTGGAGCCTCCCCATTTCTTTCTCCGGAACCGTGGGACCGTAAGGAGGGATTGGGTGGAAGACCGCAGTTCCCTAGCGGGGACATAGGGCACAATCTCAGATGAGATGAAAGCCGGGGCCGTGCCCAGTCGCGCTTGGAAGGTGATAGAGGCAAGCTTGCTTACTAGATAAGGGAACCAGAGGCGTGATGGTAATAAATTAAATGTATTCCTTCGTACACCCGTTAGGAGTCAAGTGAGTGCAAAAGTAGACTAACACAACCAGTGCTATTATATATACTCTGACCAGGCGTGTAACTGCCTAAAGTGTTGTTATATCTAGGATATATATACACTATTGATCTGTTGGCATTATGTTTCAGATAAAAACCATCTTTAATCTTATTTAGACTGAAGCACCCCAAAATAACTAACCAAGATGATATTTTATGGAGAAATCTCTGTGCAAACTTCTTTAGAATGCACCTACACTTAGTTAGACTCAAAAAAATGGTGTCTACAAGGTGTTGTGTACATCATAACAATGTGCCAATAGGCTCCAGGATTATGCTTAATATGTAGAAGGGTTTATAAGAAAGTAGACAGGGTATATGGGATGGACCCAAGCAGATAGTGTAATTCATCTCCTAATGACCAAATGCCGGTTCAGTATGGTATCTCAACACTGCCATCAGTGTGGCTGGATAGGTGTAATTCATAGTGAGACCCAGGGTATGTTATCATTCAGACCCAAGACATCTGTCTTGAGTTTGTAAATCCAACGTTGCTCTCTGAAGAACAGGAAATGTGACACATCCGTCACGTGTGGTGGAATGAATGGTCGCTCCAGGACAACCCATTTCATTTCATCAGCCTTATGTTTGTGTTCCAGGAAATGATTCGTTAGGCGAGTAGATTGTTTATTGCACCGGATGGTGCTCTTATGCTCACTTATACGGAGCTTGATCTTCCTGGTGGTGTGTCCGATGTAAATCAGTTTACAGGGGCATGTTATCATGTAAATCAATTTATCTGAGTTACAGTTAGTGTGGGTGTTTAAGCGCCACGGTCTTGCTGTCCCTATGTCTACTATCAAAGTTTTGCAAGTTTGGGGACAGACTGCGCATCCTCCGCACGGGTAATGACCTCGTACTGGTTCGGTATTCCACAGAGTATTTGCATCTTTTTTCGGATAGTGCCTAGGCCTCGTATGTACGACGTTATCCCGGATGTTAGAGCCTCGTTTGAAGGCAAAGAGAGGGCGCGGAATGGCCCCCGTTGCTGTATTCAGTATCTTCGAATGTCTGAGGATGATTTTCTTCACTTCATTGGAACGGGTATTGAACGTATGTACCATGGTCATACGGTCGGTGGGTGTCTGTATACTCTTGGGTTCTAACAGCGCCTCTCGATTATTGTTGGCAGCTCTTTTACAGGCACGCCGGACAAGGTGGTTGGGGTAGTGTCGTTCTCTTAGCTGGGCTGTCAGATCCTTAGCATGCTGTTCGTACAAGGTCTTAGAGGAACAGTTCCTCCTGACTCTTAAAAACTGGCCTACTGGGAGGTTGTCTCGGAGTGCCTGAGGGTGGAAACTGTGGTAGGACAGCAAAGAGTTACGTGACATAGGTTTACGGTAAAGTTCACTATGCAGGCCTCCTATTCCTGCCTGGATCAAAATGTCCAAAAATGGAAGTTTTACATTGCTTGAATCCATTGTAAAATTCAGAAATTGATTCCGTGAGTTGAGCCACGTGTGGAAAAGTCCCACTTCATCGGTTGAGCCTCTCCAGATGACTAAAACGTCATCGATGTATCTTTTCCAAAGTAATACATGATGGCGAAAAGGGTTGCTCTGGTGGAGAACATAATCTTGCTCGAACTGGTGCATATATAGGTTGGCTAAACTGGGGGCAAACACACTCCCCATCGAGGTCCCAGAGACCTGTAGAAAAAGTTCATCTTCATATTGGAAAAAAAATTCCGTCATTGCCAACCTGGCGCATTCCATGATAAAACCCACTGGTGTGATTGTGTTCAGTTCTCTCGATTCAAGAAGTGCCCTTATGCAATCTAGTGTCTCCTGCTGCGGGATGCATGTATACAAAGACTCGACATCGAAACTGACTAGGAGGTCAGTCTCAATGTCGAATTCCACTTCTGACAGTAATCTCAAAACGTCACTAGTGTCCTTCAGATAGGTCGGAGTCTCTGCGACGATTGGTTTCAGAAAGAAATCCACAAAGGTGGATAAAGGCTCTAGAAGGGAGCCTATTCCTGATATAATTGTTCGTCCTGGGGGTGGCCTCTTGTCTTTGTGTATTTTCGGTAGGCAGTAGAAATAAGGTATTACAGGATGTGGGGTATTCAAATATCTCGCCTCTAAGGGTGTGACCCAGCCTTCACTCGATGCTTCTTCAATGAGACATTTGATCTCATTGGATAACCTTGTCGTAGGATCCTCAGTGAGTCGGCGGTAAGCTCTTGTATCATTAAGCTGTCTGCGACACTCAGTTCGATAGGCATCTGTGTCCATCAGTACAATTGCCCCACCCTTGTCGGCAGGTTTTACTGTCAAGGATGCATCTTTGGCCAAATCCATCAGGGCAATTTTTTCAGCTTTCGTAACATTCTGATAGATGCTCCGCTTCTGTTGATTAAGGTTATTGATGTCATGAGTTACTGCTTGTTCAAAAGCAATCACTCGTGCTGGAACTTGATGACTCATCGGTGTATATGTGGATTTGGGTCTAAGGCCAGTGTTGCGATCCGAGGGTTCCATGTTCTCCGCCTCTTGATCGGTGTTGAAAAAGAAGTGGAGACGTATCTTCCTGTAGAAGTACTCCAATTCTCGTCTCAATGTAAATGGGTCACAATTGTTGGTGGGAACAAAACCTAACCCTTTGTTGAGGACGGATTTCTCATCGGTTGTTAGGATACAAGTACTCAAATTGACCACTAGGTTGCTGTCCCTGTTCTCGATGTGTTTGTCTGTGGTTGTCCTGTGTGTGCTGGATTGGTTTCTGGTGCCCAATGTACTCCCTGTTGTCCTCTCCTTCTCCCGCGGGTCCTGCCACGGCCCTGCCATAAAAAAGACTGATCTGGGTAGAATTGTGGGAAATTGGGCATGGGATAACCCATTGGGGGTGGACCCATGGGGGGTTGCTGATAACCCCAAGGGGCAGGGGGCCACCATTGGCCGGCATTTGGGACAAACGTGTTCATCCCTCGCCCTCTGTTAGATCTCCTTTGGTTACTCCTTCCTCTCCCTCTACCAGGTGTCCCTGTGTTTGTGTTGTTTGCATCACTCGAATCTGAGTCTGTACCAGAAGAGGAATAGTTGGAGCCATATCTTTTGCCTCTAGGGTTGAAATCTGGAGCCACATAAGAGTCACTAGTATAAGGATAGGCTGCTTCCATGGAGAAACGAGCCAAATCCTTCTTGAATTTATCAATTTTACTCATTAAGATGTTATCTCTGTAATCCTTGTTGGTTTTGTTGGTCTCATCCATGTGCTTCTTGAAAATCACGGGTCTGATTGCGGCATTGATCTGGCCTTCAAGAACTTGGATTTCAATCAGCACCGCATCGGCTGCTTTTTTAGCCGTCTTAATTATTAAGATCAACCAATCTCGCGTGCAGCGCCAGGCTATTAGTGACCAGTTCCGTAGGAACTCTTTGTCAGTGAGAAAAAGTCTCGGTGTGTTGGTCACAATTAAGCCCGACGGTGCACACTTACCCTGCAGGTATTCGTTCATTATCACTCCATGTAGAGAGATGCGGGAGTGGTTCTTTTTCAAATTAAGCATAGTAACCCAGTCATCCTCGGTAGTGGTGGATGTCGTGGGTAAATCATCAAGAATGCTGTTCCTAGTGCAGGGCTCTACTCGTGTGCTTTCTATATGTGGTCACGTTTTCTTTATTGACACTCTTTTTCCAGTTAGAGATGACTGAGAATAGCATACTTCTTGCGCTGCATAATTATCAGGCGGAGGGTCTAGGGCACTGCATGTCCCTCCCTCCCCTTGGCTGATATCACAACAGGGCCAGGAGCATCTTTTGAAATATGTTAGCCCCGTTGTTCTGGATTATACACTTGTCCACAAACTCTATCTTAAGTCGCTGTCTACCAGCATGTTGATCCGAGGTAATGAATATCATATACCATAGTCGAGGGTGACCCTACCTTCTTCATGCCTTCGCTGAGTTGGGACATGGAGCCTGTAAATTAAAAACCAAGTTTTATGATTGTCTTTAAGATATCATTACATACACAGAGTCTGACATTTATCAATGTTGAATCTGTCTTTCTCCGTATGTCTCACAGAGCGGGGCCTCTCTATCCGAGCCGTTGCCGGGTGAGGTGAGGCTTGACTCCCACACAGCGCTGGGTGAGTTGTTCTTCTCTTTAAATATTGTATCACTCAGATTACCTGATTTTTACTTCATCTAAGTCACGTTTCTGACTGGCTCTCATTGAGCTGTCGCTTGAAGTGTACCAACACCACGAGTACTTGATCTCCACACCTTTTTGATACAGAAGTTTGTACAATGTATGCAATATCAGCCTTTTCTTTCTTTCTTTATCTTCCACGGGAAAGGATTGGTCTCTGCATGGTTTATCTACCAGATACGGTAGGGTGGCTGACCTAGCCACATGACTCAACTTACCTCAAAAACCATGCCATATAGTTTGTTTTGATTTCCTAATTTTTTCACATAGTGAATACAATAGATGTTGCAGTAGCCGTTTTTTACAGCTTGGCCCTGACGAATGCCTGTAAAATTATACACTTAAGGCAGAAACATGTTGGCCTAATTCTTAGATGCTTACCTGACAGTGATATTTTCACACTGTTGTCACATCTGTTTTAATCTGACGTCCAGGGAGATACCAATAAAAAAAAAAAATTCTACCTTGACCGCCATTTTAACCACGCACTTTTTCTTGAGCACTGCACCCTATCAGTACCACTCGCAGTGAGGACTCATCTTCTTTCAGTATGGGAACTGTTGGTACCAAGCGAGTACATTTGAGCTTGGCCATATGAGCACCTGCTGATAAGGTCCTAGATGACGAGGTTCCGCCAAATGGGTGGGCTGATAGGACTCTTTCATCACTGATGGACCCTCACCGTTAGTCGTGACAGTGGTGTGTGTCAGTTTCTCGTTGGTCACTTCTCTTTCACCCAATAGACCTCCTAGTTTTTCTCTGTTGTTACTAACAAAGATGTATACACCTTAACCAGGAGACAGAAGCAGTTTAAGGAAATCAAAGCTAGGATGTTTTATAGAGGAGTAGTTAAAAATCTACTGAGAAATATTACAATGTAAAGAAGGAGACATGTAGCGAAACAGAAAGAACTAGTTGAGAGAGTAGTTGATAGGCCTTTGCTCTGAAGTTGAAGGTTATTATTTTGGTTATAAATCGAATGAAGACTATTGACAAAATGGTGTTGTACTTGAGGAGACAAAACCAGAAAAAAAGATTAGTGAATAGAAGTAACTTTTGTACGCTTTTTAGTGGAGAATGCATACATACTTCTAGTACAGAATCTTTCTTTAATGAAGAATGCTATCTTCAGGATAATAGATTAGTTTATGCTATTGATTACAGAGGACAATGCTATGAAATGAAAAATGGCACTCCTATAGAAAAAGAGGTGATGGTACCTACAAATGTACAACAAGTTACTGGAGAACAGGTAGAAGAAAGGCAGAGTTATGCGCCTGTATAGAAATGGAATTGTAGTAATATTTATAGTATTCAACAGCAATTCATTGATATATTAAGGACATTTATATATATCTTACCAATGTGAAGTACTTTTGCAGGGGGACTCATTGGCTTGTTTATGAAACAAAGTGTGCCAAAGCACTTTTCATCATTTCAGGATGTTAGTTGTACACCACTCAACAATGCAAACTTTAGTTAGGAGGCTCTACTATGTGAAAACTCCCACTTTATGTTTAGGAGCAATGAATAGAGCACTTTTGTATGGTATTGTAGCAGATGTAAAACAAGGTGTGTGATGATGTGTTGTTTCTTTGGAGGAGTTGTAGAACAGCACATAGATATTACAGTTGATAGTTTTGAAGAAGAGATTACAACATTTTACATAGTGTGGTCTAAAAAACCAGAGTATGTTTATATATGTTGTCGACGCACGAACTAGAAGGAAGACTTAAACACATTTTTAAAAAGTGAAAAAGTAAATAATGATAACTGGCAAAAGTTAGCTGTGTATTTATTTGTAGAGGAATGCTTTGACTTATCCATATGGCAAGTTATATGTAACTAATGTTAACAACAAACTAGAAGTTAATAAAATGAACAACACAAAAGCATAGCTATTAGATACTCATTTTGTAAGATAATACAATGCCTGCTTATGTAGAAAACCTACGAAGGGCCAACACATTCACATTTATGATTCTTGACAGAATTGTAAATGGCTCGTATGGGCTGCTCTCCAGCACTCACTACAACTCTACAATCCATACAGTATGATTCCATCCGAGAAAACTATGGAGTTAAATCTGAAGTTGAGATTGAACCTCTGAAGGGACTCTGCCCCAGTGTTGTTGTGGCTGGTATTGAAGTTCAGCCTTGAGTTGCCTTCTTGCTGCTTTTACACTATTGCTTTGGTATGTTTTTAGATGGTGAAGCATGCACGTAGCACTGCAAACATTGTTTCATTTGTATCCCCTTGACAATGTCTTGTGACATATTGTGCATTGTGCACATCTGCTCACTATGAACTCCTCTTTAAGAATGTTCAAGGTAGATAAATGGGTGTGCTCTGTCTATTTTTTTTAATTGAAAAGTGTATTATCCAATGATTTTCCTTTTGTTTCCCAGCGACATGATTTTCTGTTTACGTTTTGAATTTTTGTTTGTGGTTTTGTACGTGGCCATTCTTGAAAAGTCTGGAGCCACATCTGTTGCAGTAGTCTGCAACTCTCAAAGGACTTGCAGGGAGGGAATTGTTGCTGGTGCCACTGATGTAGATCGTCATCCAGCTTCCCTCTACTTGATTGCCAGTTAGAGATGTTTTCTATATTAGGTTTTAAGATGATAGTCTATTGACGTCATCCCACATGAATATTTTTTGTTTGTCCGTCTAGAGTGGATCTTTTCACAGATTGTGCATAGTAATAGTTTTGGAGCAGTTTTTGATTCCTGTTGAGTTTGGGTAAGAATGGGTAGTTTTATATGTGTTTTGTAGTTATGTTCTATTGGTGAGTTGAGCTGTTGAAAGTTATTTTCTGAAATTGTTTTTGTTAAATGTGTTGTTAAAATAAAGTTAAACAATTATGTTACTAAACAGCTAGACTCAAACTTTGTGTAAAATATGTTTAAATATCTGTTTACTTTTTGTCATTTGTATTTGTGACTTCTGATGTCATTGCGACATTCAGTGTAGCTGTGAGGAAAGAAAACACATGTATGATGTGGTTATTTCAACAAATGTATAAAAAGGGGAAAGTTAAATTAGTATTTTACTAAATACCTACACTGAAACTTTATATAAAGCACTTTGTCAAAAACACCTGGTATTCAGCGTGTCCTTGGAAATGGCACTCATAGAATCACAAAGGCACTACCTGTGCAATCATGAAGACGGCCTTTCTCCACCACTCTACAAACGTGCCTCCTGGCACAGAAATAGTTGGGGGATGAAGTCTGCTTGGCTATTAAGGGTCATTGGGGCCAACTACCCCTTCTGTTACCTCCAGCAAGTCCGACACAGTATGTTTGCTAAGAGGTCTTCGGAGGCTACGCCCCCTTTCTGCGCCACTCATCAAATGTGTCTCCTGGCATGCTACTGGTAGGGGAATGAAGTTCTCTTGGATGCTAGGGAACCAAGAAGCTCTCCTGGTACTTTTTTGAGTCCTACCCTGCAGGATTCCTGAGAGCTGGTCAGAGGCCCGACCTCTTGCCCCACTACTCTGCAAACAGCTTTGCTACTTTAAAAACCATCGAAATTAATTGAAAAAAAAAACAAATGTTATAGGGATCTTATAGTCAGGAATTAGCATTAAAAACCTTGGAATTCACTGAAAAAAACAAAGGTTGCAGGGACATTATAGTTAGGAAATTGAATTTAAAAAACCTTCAGAAAATCACTGAAAAAAATCAAAGGTTACAGGGACGTTATAGTTAGGCTCAGATTTCATACACACAAAACCAGAAATATTCAGCAGCTAACTAGAACTTGCGCCCCCGCAATGCACTGCTTATGACCTCACATATTACATTAATCATGATATGGTCAGTGACATCACTGATGACATCATCCAGTAACTGTATGTTTTTGTTTACTTCTTGATATTTGCAATATTTTCTTAGTGGTTTGTTTTTCTTTTTCCATTAAGTAATACTATCCTGAATTTGCTAATGCAAACATTCTCCTCAAACACCTTGAAAACATCCCTTGTGTATCAAGGTGTTTTTTGTATTGCATGTGTCCATGTGGACTTATGTGGATGTCATCTTCCAATTAATTCATCCCTACCGATAATATATTAAATTTCTATAAAATGTTGCCTAAGTGGGCTAATTAAATATTGCATCAGAAATAATTGCAGTCCTTAAACAAAGAATTTTTCAATAATGAAAAAAATATCTGAAGTAAATACAACTCAATGAAAATTATTATTAGAACTATTCAGCTGTATCAACAAACTGGCAAACACCTGAAAAGTAAACAAATATATTATTTTATGAATCTACAGTTTGTGTGAAGGCCAGTTCATTAGAACAGATTAAATTAAACTAGATTCAACTAGAAACTGAACTATAAATACTGGTTCCACTATTGAGGGGGGAATGACCCGCTCCTCAACATGCCGACCATTGGATTTCCGAGGATATTTTGGCATTGGGAAAGGAGAAAGGGAAATGAGAGAGACGTTTCTCTCTCTGGACACCGCATTGCAAGTAAACTAAACTGTGCTTGGCAACGAAGGGCATTGTGCCTGTGATGTATTTTTAATTATGTTTGCACTTGAAATTAACATTTGCCACTGAGACATTATTTTTTACATTTTGGTGCATTCTGGGTCCTGCAGTATCGAACTGGGGGCCACATGACCACTGGGAGGCTACAGATCACACTCACCTGTGAGCAAGGCGAGGGCGCCGAAACCGGTCGGGTTTAAAAGAGTGTTTTAATGTTGCTGAGAAAATGACACATTAAAGTCCTCTTGCATGCAATTCGGAGTTGGGCTCTGTCTTTTGCTGATATATTTATATTACAATGTAGTTTTTTATCTTTCACAAAAATTGTCTGGTCCAAAAAGACTACCTCATGTTTACTTACTGTGCTTGTGAAATGTAAGTTCAAATGATTGATATTAATATCATTGATAAACTTTTGAGCACTGGCTTCAGAACATTTCCAAATTATAAACAGGTCATCAATAAACCTAGACCATTAAACCACTTTTTCATTCAAATTTCGGGATATTCATGCCTGAGCACCTGCTCCTCCCACCAGCCCAAATGCATATTAGCATAACTGGGGGCAAAGCAGGTGCCCATAGCTGTACCCCTCTTTTGTTTGTAAAGTTGTTTTTCGAACAAAATGTAATTACTTTCAAGACATGTTTCTGCCATTTCAAGTAACCTGTTACTGTGTTGAAATGAAGACAATGATCTTGTTCCAAGAAAATGTTTTCGAGCTCTTAAGCCACCCCTAGGTCTTATGCTCGTGTACAAGGAGATGACATCCATAGAAATCAGCAAATAACCTTTTTACCATCCAATATCAAAGATTAGTTTTAATAAGTTACCAGGGTCTTGGATGTAAGATGGCAAATTGTTCACATGTTCCTGTAAAAAATAATAATGTACATGTTTTGAAGTATTTTCCATCATGCTGTACTGTGCTGAAATTATTGGGCGACCTGGTGGAACTGTAGGATTCCTGTGAATTTTTGGGATTAAATGCATGACAAGAATCGTCTGATGTTTATTTCTTAAAAAATCATATTATTATTTAGATACTAGACACATTCTTTGCAGGTCCTTAAGTTTGTTTAAATAGTGTTCTTGTGCTTGATTGACTTCAGAGATATTAACTTTGATATAGCAGTCAGTATCATTAGGTTGTTGCAGTGCTTCATTCAAATATAGTTGTATTGGTCATAGACTACATTTCCGCCCTTATCAGCATTGCATACTATTAGATTAATGTCATTCTGTAACTTTTTTTGTCATATAATACTCTTGTGAAATGCCGATAGTTCTTCTGATTTTGCATATTGTATTGGAGTTTTTTTTTAAAATCTGCTGATACTAGATCAAAGAGGGAGGTTTGGTATGAATATATATATTTTCAATGAAAAAAAACACAGGTTTCAGGGACGTTACAGTTAGGAATTAGCATTGAAAACACCTTAAAAATTCCCCGAAAAAACCAAAGGTTAGAGGGACATTTTAGATGTCATCAGTGATGTCACTGACCATGTCATGAGTGATGTAATATTTGACGTCATAAGCAGTGCATTGCGGGAATGAGTTATACTTAGCCCAGCTAGCTATATCGGCTGAATTTCTCTGGGTTTGTACAAGTGAAAGGTCAGACTAACTATAACGTCACTCTAACCTATTTTTTTTCAGTGAATATTTAAGGTTTTTTAAATGCTAACTTATAACTATAACGTCCTTGAAACCTGTGTTTTTTTCAGTGATTGTCTATAGTTTTTAGGTCTCGCGACCTATCGATGCGCGCATGCGCATCGAGCGGAGCGAGAATTCAAGTGGCGAAAACATCATGAAACCACCAGCCTTTTGCTGGCGTTTTCATGCAGTTCATGTGAACCACGTGTTCAAACATGAACGCGCATCAGCCTCCCTCCATTTGCCGCACAGCACATCAAAGGGCTTCGCCCAGCGTGTGCTCTGCGGCTTCTCCTCCCCTAATTGAATCATGGCCGGCCGTACTTTCAGTTTCCCGCTCTGCATTTAGCTTCTCCTCCCCTAATTGAATCATGGCCGGCCGCACTTTCAGTTTCCCGCTCTTTTTTGTTGTTGCTCTCTCGTGTCAGCTTTTAATTGCGTTTTTGTGGGGACTGCCAAAGTGTGCATATATTTATTTTCTTACTTGCCTGTTCTTTCTCCTGTTTCCATTTTCCCAGATTCTTCTTTTTCATCGGTTCCACCTTTTTCTTCTCCTCCTCCCCTTTTAGTTTCATTCTTCTTATTTCAATTTCCATTTCCTTGCTTCTTGGTCTCCTTTTCTTAGTCTCCATGCTTCCCCATGTATTCAATATTCTACCCATCTCTTCTGATTTCTCTAGTTATTCATGTTTGTACTTTATCGTCTATAACACTCTTATTTTCCTTAACACCAGTACTCCCTTTGGTGTATTTTCTCCTTTTCCGTCTGTCTAGATATGTTGTCGTTCCCATGCCTCTTGTTCTCTAACTCTTCACTCTGGCTCTCGTTTGTATGTTAATCTGCGTTCTACCCTCTCACTTACTTGCTCATCCCACACTTTTATCTGGCACCCCCTCTTTACCTCACATCTGTTGCTTTTATTGTCCCCGGTTCTACTTCTCTCTGTGCCATCTTCGTTTCTCCCGCGCGCCTCCTCTTCAGTGTCCTGTCCTGCAGCTGTGTCCTGGTGACGTAACGCTTCGCCGCGCGGAGGAAGTGTCAGCACGAGACCTGTGAGCACATTGTGAAACAGCGCGGTATCCGTAAAAAAGATTTATGCCACCAAGTCCAGGCTGCCTGGGGCGGCTGCCATGGCGAAAAGTCCATAGCCGTAGATGCCTCTCAAAGGCTGTTTTGTAGAGCTTTTTATGTATTTAATTGTTATGTAGCGCGGTCTTAGCCTAAACCTGATCCACGGCGTGAGAGCACTTAATGTATTGGATAAATAACAAGCATTGGCATTGCCAATAGGTCTCGCTTGTGGGACCTTATAAGTATTTAGTTTTGCAGCACAATATCCGATTATGCAACAAGGATATTGTGCTGCAAAACTAAATACTTATAAGGTCCCACAAGCGAGACCTATTGGCCTAACGGCTAAGGCGCTCGACCTCGGACCTGGGGATCTGGGTTCGAGTCTCGGTAACGACGCCAAAAACCCCCTGTGATTCTGGGCAAATCACTTAATCTCCCTGTGCCTAAAAAAAATGAAAGTGTGTCCTCATGTAACGTAACTGGTGCTATGTAAAGCGCTCTGATAACTGATTCGGTTCGGTTCTAGTTCGCGCTATATAAAACTCTGCAAAAAAAAAAAATGCCAATGCTTGTTTAACTAGCAATCGCATTTGTAGAGTGGTGAAGAAAGGGAACTGGGCCTCCAACCAGCCCTCAGGAATTCCGCTGTGTAAGACTTACAGGAAGTAACAGGAGGAGTTCTTGGCCCACAAGGGACGTCAGGAGTAAAGTGGACTTCTTCCCCCAACCAGTAGTGCGCCAGGAGGCGCGTTTGCAGAGTGGTGTAGAAAGGGGGCTGTGGCCTTTGAAGACCTCTTAGCAATCCCACAGTGTGGGACTTACTGGAGGGGTAGTTGTCCCTGCCATCTGCCAGCCTCCTGCGGGAGACGGCATTGCTTTTGTGCAGAGAGAGCTGCAAACATGCAGCTCCCTCTGTACAAAAACAATTCTGTTTTGCTTCATGGAAGCTAGACCAGTTTTTCTGCTCTTTCTTCCATGAAGCAAAGCAGTTTGCTATGGCAAGGCGGGAGCAGTGCTGCCGCCATGACATAGCAAACTGCAATGTCCCGGGGGTGGGCCCCGGGACATTGTTGCTGCTGGCCCTAGGAGGGGGCAGTCCCCAGGGCCATTTACAGCTCCAATAGGGTGGCCCTCTCCAACAAGTCCAAAGCCCCAGGGAGGTGATGGTCCCCGGGGCTGTGGGGGGCTCAAGCCTCCCATACTCTACTCTTTAATATAGCTCCGGGGAGGTGGCGGTCCCCGGGGCTGTGTGGGGAGGCAGGAGCACCCCAACATATTTCTTTAAAAATAAATGCCCCAGGGAGGTGGCGACCCCCAGGGGTTTGGGGCCCCCCCTGGCCCCCTCGCATTAATGAACTTAGCTCCGGGGGGTGTTGGTCCCCGGGCTGCATGGGGAGGCAAGAACCTCAGACGCATTTATTTTAAAAATAAATGCCCTGGGAGACGACAGTCCTCGAGGCTGCGGGGGGGTCAGGAACACCCCGGTGCATTTATTTAAAAGATAAATGCCCCTGGGAGGTAGTGGTCCCCGGGGCTGTGAGGGGCCCACGTTGCCCCCTCGCATTTAATGAACATAGCTTTGGGGAGGTGGCGGTCCCCGGAGCTGCGCGGGCCCACGCATGTATTTTGGCCCCCGGGACTTGGGCCACCTAGGGATCTAATTAAACAAAGCGTGGGAGCCCAATCTTCGGTTTTATCCCGTCCGGGTTTGCGGACCCAACCCGAATCCTGCCGATAACACAAAAAAATACTTTTTTGTGCCCTGGGGGTCCCTGCGGGACACCCTCGGCAGGCCTAGAGGGTCAGGGTGGTCAGTAGGAGATATATATATATAGTATTAACATAGGCATCAGATTACATTACACAGGGTCAGATTCTTTTTTTTTTTTATAAGCACAGGAGGTTAAGTGATTTGCCAACAATAAAAGGATGTTCAGCCAGCTCTGGGACCAGAACCTAGTTCTCCAGATGCAAAGTTGGCAGCTCCGGCCGTTAGGCCACATCCATATTTCTTACTTTTGGTGTGAAAGTCATACACAAGTGGCTGTCTTGCGGATGATCTGTATAGTGAGCACATTCTCTGTTAAAATGGATTTGTGAAATAAAATAACAGCAGCAACAAATATTGGAAGGTACACCTGGAGACTTGCTTGGGAATACTTCCAAGCGGTTGTATTAAAACTGGGCTTTGCGGCATTCTTCAGCACCTTTGCACTTGAGCACCAACAAGGCAAATCATCTTAATTACTTGTGTGTAGACCAGGACATTCACAACCCACCAAAAACCACCTTGCGACCTATCAGAGAGTCCCAACAGCTTTTTGGAACTTTTAAAATCATATGATGATCAGCAATGTTCTCCTTGTATAATATATACACATAAAAATCAATTAATTTGATTTATGCAACAAATAGAATGATGACATGAAGACTATTTGATTTATTCTGTTCAATGTAAACCTCATATAAAGGTTGTAGAGTAGCACATTTAGCAAGAAAGGTTAATGTGGTGACATACAATGGTTATAATGGTAATCACTATTCTCAAAGACCTCTAACTTTTATGTAATATGAAGAGAACACTACGTGTCTACAAGGTCAGGTTCTGTATTGACAGATGATACACATATCCTAGTGTCAGGTATCAATCTAGTAAATTATGCAGGGTGTAGTTATCCTGTGGTAGTATTAGAGGATTTACTTTTTTTTAGCATGAGGATCAGAAGATACGAACCATTATAGCATATTATAACACACAGAGGGGTAGTGCATGGGGAATGAATACTCAAAATGTGTTTTGAATGAATGATTATGGTTAAAAGAAATATTATGGACATCCATGAATGTTAGAACTGGTTGAACAAAAAGTCGTAAAATTAGAAAGTTGATAGTAGTCTGCTAACTAAAGAAGAAAGACAAAACAAAATACCTTGAGCTACTCAGAAAAGCTGTCATGGAGATAGTCCCAGGGGAGAGTTTTCATATTAGAAACTACCCAGGACCCCTTTCACATTAGGTTATGAAAGGGGTCCGAGGTTTCTCAATTTTTGTGCACATGCAGTGAAACCAACCATGAGATTTGAAAAAAGCTGTTGAAATGAGGAGTGATCTATAGGGTCAATGGAGAACCAGCTATATCCCACTATGAGATTAAAGGAAGGTGTATAATCCCTAAACCAGCATGTAGGCCTCCATGACTGTGGGTTAAGGTGTGTGTTGATGTGAGTAGTTAGTGAACTGATTTTTACCTACCCGGTAGGCTGGTAGGAATGTTAATTAGAGAAGTCAGCCTTGACAGAGAGTTGATTTACTAAAGTAAAATAATGGAAATTTATAGGAAAATGTATATCCACTTAAGCAGTGTACATGAGCCAAAAAACTATAATTCCAGGACAAAAAATGGGGGAGGAGGAAGAACAGCAGAACAGAGGAATTGATTTCGCTTCAGGGTCTAATACAGTCTATGCCATTAAAAAACGTTGAATGTGTTTAAAAGGATCCATTTTGCTGGACAGGATTTAGGGCCTCGCCGTAGAGCAGGGTCAGAATTGTATGCAATTGTGATGTAGCTCGCTGAAGAAAGTTATTTAACTCACACTGACACACAGAATTCAGTTCTCATTGAAAAGGTTGAAATGAATGCCCACGGCAGAAGTCATGCCCTCGAATTATCATGACAAATACTTACAGCGAAAAACATGAAAAGGTAAATACTCAGGATCCGACATCCTCAGGATGATGCTGCAGGCTTTTCCACTCAGCTCTTTTGTGGGTGACTTTGTGAAGTAAAGATTTCTCAATTCGGACCGTCTTCCAGGTAATTACCGATATGAAAAAGGAGGTGATGGCCCTAGATCAACATAGTATTATCTGTGTGTTTGAGTGCAAAAAGTCCAGACAGTTTTCACAGGTGTATGAAGTGTCTCATCAAGCACAGTTGTCCCTAGCTAGGCTCCTTGAGAAGCTCTCAGTTGGTGCACAGGGACTTCGTCATGCATTATTGCATGTTATGTTTGAGATCTGCAGTTAAAACATTGAATATGTGCCAGTGGTGTCTTTGCAACAGTGGAAACGTAATGTTTCTATAGTAGTTCTTCTTAAATTCACAAAACACGAGAAGCATGTTTCCTAAGTCAATACAGTTCAGTAAGATACAATGGTAGTTTTCAGAACTACTACATGTCAACTATCGAAGTAAAAACCCTGTAGTCAGATGGAACTTCCTAGTACCAACAAAGGTGGTGGAAGTCCCTGTTCCCTAATACTGTTTCTGGCACATTTTTTCAAGTCTTCACTTCATGGTTTCTGGGACCACTGCACTAACCAAAGACGCACGCTGCCAACTATTCAGACCGTCTTCGACTGAGGTGCCTACTCCTTAGGAACATGTACATATGGTTTGGAAAGGATACATTTTAGACAACATGTAAAGGCATGTCTTCAAGGATGGGAAATCTTGTACTGTAAGGTATAGGTGCCAACCGTGCCTTTTTAGGCACATTCTCAATGCTGGGGGCCTGAAGCCTCTACAGTGCATGTACAAACGCCAGTGATAAATATATTTTCAATGTACAGTGAGATAAACCGCATTAAAAAGGTTTCAATGTCAACCAAGTTGTCGTCATTGGCTAGCCCATAACATTAAAGTATGCCCAGTGGAGAAACCTCTGACCTCTCGAGGTATATTAAAGGTCAACTCCTTGTTGTAGCTACTGCTGCAAAAAACTGAGCAAAAGCCCCATGAGGGACCATGAAGGGCCATTAGGGGGCTAGGTCACAAGGAAATAATTGGCATAGGGTAAGGTCCCTCTCCGAACGTACCTCCTCTACAATCCCTGCCCTTTTTTCCTTAGCCGCACTACACCCTTCCGAACAAGAGAACTTGACGGGGGAAAAAAAAAATAAAAAAAAAAAATCACACAGCAAGAACATAGCACAAAATTATAAAAGATTATAAAGATTACTTACTTACAATATTATAAAATGTCGTCCCCACAAAAGCATGTTTTGTCCTGAGATAACGAGCCATGACCAGATTATAATTTTATCAGAGTGCAAACATAAGTAATAATAGCTGAAAAAACGTTTACAGTTTTTAGCAGAAACAGCAGAAATCAAAATTTAAGTACTATGCTGCCTGCATTACATTAACCAACATTAGTAATAGGGAAATAATTTGCATTAATTCATTATATCTCAAAAGAAGAACCAGAAGCACATCACAGACTTCAGTAGACTGTATAGAAATTGTTTAAATTGCAGACAATAACATGTTTATGATTGTGTATGTTAGAGTGCAGTAGACAGAGATTTAACAATGTTAACACTATAAATGTTTTACTCTTAAAATACCGGTACATACCTGTTAATACGCTTCTTCTTTCCTGGGGGTCCAAGTGATCAATAGGATATGGCAGATCCTCCCGCTTACATCTTGGAGGTTTATCAGCAGATATAACTGGATATCCTGTAATACATTAATGCATGAGGAATAAGATGCAAGTTTCTTAAACGTAAGTCCTACAGTGATTACACAATATGCACAACCTTGTCATCACAAAGAACATCTAACATTTCTTGCTCAGTGTTAGGCTGCAGATTAAAAATCTCTAGGTGGGTCATCCGCAGGACTCTCGAAATACACGATGCCAACAAAGCAATAGAGCTGAATGTAACATTAGGCCAAATCACACATGTCCAATAGACAAATTAGAGAGATGTGGGGGCAAGACAAGTATGTACATGGAGTAAACCATGTATGTGTCTCCCCCGCTTTATCCCTCAATCCAGCGACCCTTCTTGCTCCATCATTCCTGCTCCACTGGCTCTTCTGTGGTTCCAGGGATGGGGAGGCTCCAACCTTAAGACTGTTGTCGGTGCTTTGTACCAGACTGAGACAGCATCTGAAAATCTGGGGGAATGTGGAGACCAGGTTGCTAGTTGCAGGATAATACACCAGGTGCTACAGACAACTACAGATACCAGGGCCTGCCTAGATCCTGCAGAGAGGGAGGGAGAGCCATGGAGGTTACTTCACAGCACAGCAGCAAAGCTTGGGAAGGGTTTACCTGTGATTGTTCAACTGACCTCGTGCAGCTCGAAATATGGGACTTTACCTGTTGGACAACTCTGGCAGTAATGTGTTACAAGCAAAGATCAGACGGGTCTGGAGATGCTGAAGATGAGTAAACACTCGCCGACGCAGGTGTGTTTGCAGCCCTGCTCAGGGATCTTACAAGCAGTAAAGGAAACCTTTCTTTAGAGATACGTTGATGCGATTTTTTGTTCTGAATATTTCAATATAGTGGGCCTCCCTTCTTTACCTGAGGCCTCTGATCCTGAAAAGTGAGAGGTGGCTGAGCTGGAACGAAGACCTGGTAGACTATTCTGGACCATGATATATACAAGTGCTCGCCTCACCATTCCCTGCTGACAGGATGGCACCAGACAATATTAAGCAAAATGTTGGGGGAGGAGCACTCCTCTTTGTCCAAGGGCAGTAATGACTGAAACCATGTAAGCGATCTGTTTCTCAGGAGACTCTTCCTCAATCCCACATGCAAGACGGACAAGGCTCAGGAATCACAAAGGATTTGTGAAAGGATGGTTCTGACCTGTTTAAATATATTCAAGATTATTAAGAAAGATGACCATGGATTGGCAGAACGTGTATTCAGCCTAGAGAAATTCTGTGAGAAGAGGTGTATAGAACAGTAATTTCTTGTTGCTTTAAGAGAATACCTTTAAGAAAAGCTTGAAGATGTAGAGAGCTGCTCACAGTAAATACCATTTAAAAAAAAAAAAAAAAAAAAGATTATATGGCATATGAGAATTAGTTGAACAATAACTCTGCACCCAATATACGAGGACTAGAGGTCTTGTCAAAATTATAATTGTACCCGTAACCAAGTGACGTGGATACATATATACTAACGTATATACTTTGTGAGTAGTGCTTCAACTGTGTATACGATATGTGGAATGTGGAGAAAGAAGTGTATAGACCTCACCTTGACTAAAGTGTACATTGCTGTGTATGTATTACAGAATAAACAAATAAAAAAAAAATGGAGGATAGGTTTCCCAAGAAGGAGCAGGCGGAAAATGAATCGAACGATAATTGAGGAAATTGTTTGGAGCTGTCCTTGGTGCAAACGACCAACAGCAGATTGGCCTTGGCAGAACACATACACTGTATTCATTTGGCACAGAGGAATTCACCCCCTGATGTTCTAACCAAAGTTTATTAATTCTAACTTAAGGAAAAGATAACGGCTTTCACCTGCAATAACTGTCGTCTCCTTTGGAGGACATAAAGTAATTTTCTTTCAGGAACTCTCTGCAATATTCTGGTTTCCTGAGGTTGATCCTACTATAGATCTGAACACAAGGCCTTGTACAAATATTTGTGCATTTGACTCTCAGCGTAACGAGGGCGAACGGTAACAGGATTCTTATTGAGGTAGTGTGGGGGGCAAGAGCTCAGGGCTCAACAGTCAACCGAGTTTCTTTAACACTGATTGTCACATGCTTTGCAAGAGTTACATGGATTTTCTAACACAGTTGGAAATATTTCCTGCTATGGCTTACCATATGCTTGCCCAAGTGGTCATAAGTCCTGGCAAATTTGGTCATACTCAAGAGGCACACTTGGCCACGTTTTCCCTCCCTTCCGATACCCTTCCTCACCCAAATCAAAAAAGTCAGATGCACTTGCCTCGCTCATATCTAAAGCTCAGCATCTTCCAAGGAAATTTAAGCTACACACCCCTACCCACTGTAGCATACATTTCACATGAAAGTAGGCTATTCACTTCAGCTATACTGCTGATGATCAAACTTAGGAACAATCAGGAAATAGACTTCAGTCAGTGGTGAAATCCACTAAACCAGAGACAGAAAGTACACAAACGTCAATAATGATAAGAGGCCATACTAATGACACAATGTCGGCTACACAAGTCTCAATAAGATTTGCTTTTGTCACCTACAACTCACTTTCATGTGCAAGATGCACATTTTCAACAATTAATTCAGCACCCTCCATTTAACAAGCCCTCACATTGATATATTTTCACAAAAACTACTAGAAATGCCCAACATGTGCCATTTACATGTACTATTTGTGCTTGGAAGGGGGTTCTGCACATGAAAAGCACTACAACGGATGATTGCAGGTTCAGCACACTAAAACACTACATGTAACAAACTCATTCTCTTTCTCAGTAATGCATCTTATGCTCAAAGCATGTATTACTAATCAATACTAAGAGTGTTCATGCATCCATGTTAGGTTTTCTACTTACCTCTGTTTGGAATATTGCAACTTAAACTCTCTGCTGAATTTGGACTGCCAGAAACACCACTGTGTTCATCTATGTCAACTCTCAGAAAGATGTCCGGGTAAAAAGCTGGATGACCTGGTAAAAACAAAAAATAACAAATATGAATTTGTTTTCAGTCAGCATGCTGTGTTGTACATCATAATTAGGGCTTCCGGTTTTCAGTTTTTACTGATTTTTACAGATAAATACAGACTGAAAACAATGTATTTCCAGTCTGTATTTATTTTTAACCTCTTCCATGCTCGTGACGGGCCAAGCTCGTCATGAGTCACAGTAGAGCTGTGTTCATGACGAGCTGGGCTCGTCATAACGGCTGCGCGCCGCCCAAGCGCGATTGATTCCCCGCCTGTGCTGGAGAATTAATCAGTGGGCGGGGTTGTGATGAGCCCAGCTCGTCATGAGCAAAGCTCCACTGTGACTCATGACGAGCTGGGCTCGTCACGAGCACCGCAGCGCCGTGCTCACCCCGCACCGTGTGGGAATTACCCCCGCAGCGAAGGGGTTAAAAGCGGAAAAATATTGAAAATGGTGCTTCTTGTGAGAATCTCTCCATGCTGTTTTTCATGAATTCTAGGCAACAGCTGAGCAGGCAGACAGAATGGAGGGTTAAAATACAGGATGAGATTTCCTTAAATACAGGCATATGTATACAGGCATTTGTTGAGATATATTTGTAGTATGATGCTGCTATTTACCTGTGAGTGTAGTCTTTTGTTATGCTTAGTTTGTTAAAACGTGACAGGCATCCATGTTTGAACACAGGCATGCAGAAAAATGTTTCCTATGTCTAGGTCACATTTTTTAGGTCTCGCGACCTATCGATGCGCGCAAGCGCATCGAGCGGAGCGAGAATTTAAGTGGCCAAAATCCTCGTGCAACCACCAGCTTTTTGCTGGCGGTTTTCATGAAGTTCACGTGAACCACGTGATCAAACACGAACGCGCATCAGCCTCCCTCCCTCCTAATTGCATTTGCCGCACAGCACATCAAAGGGCTTCGCCCAGCGTGCGCTCTGCGGCTTCTTGGCTTCTCCTCCCCTAATTAGTCATTTTCGCCGCTCTCCCCACTCGGGCCCCCTCCCCTGCCCGCCGTGTCGCATTTCTCCTCCCCCCTCCCCTTCTCTGCCTTCCTTTCCCGGCGCACGTTCCATGTGTTTTCATTCATGAACCAAGACTGCACTGTAGAATTATTGAAGCTTCACTAAGTTTAAACAACACGTTCCATGTGTTTTCATTCATGAACCAAGACTGCACTGTAGAATTATTGAACCTTCACTAAGTTTAAACAAGACATATGGAACCCCGACGTACTGCTATTCAAAGGTTATAATTATATTATAATTCCTGCTTAGAAAAGGCTCGTTTTCCGAAAAAGGACATTTTACACAATCGTGAAGTGTAATGTAAGAAATACAATGAACATGTTACCCCATTTACGGGCTGAGTAATCAACTATAGCAATTATCGTAATTCTCTTGGCCCCCGGTGCCACTGCTGCATCATTGACCCTGCGTGTATTACGGCAGAGAAGCAAGCTAGCAGCCACTCCTGCCTCACGGGACAATCTGTATGGCAGCCACTAACGTCACTTTATAAATTAAGCGGCGGGGTGTATAGTCGGAACCACCACAGCTTAATAAGTTTGTCGAATTACAGTTACCGCATTGCTCTACCACGGCAAAAAAAAAAAAAAAACGCCGCATACCTCTACAACCCTTTAGGGATTGCGGCAGTGGTGTTAGCAACTAGGTGAGTATCTGGCGAGGAGAACACCTACGCTTGTGCATCAAAATAGAAGTAATCTGTATATTAGACAACAAAAAAACAAAAAGCACTTGATACATGGATTGCCTTATTGCACTATAAGCTAGTCCGACCTCGCGTATGATTCTTCCACCAGGATACATTATAGTAACCACCTCCCCCCCATATCATTACCCACGGTCAGCTAAAATGCTAACCGGCGACAGAATCCACTCTGCACAGGGAAGCCTTACATGGGAGACGGTATTACCTTACTGAATTTTCTACCTACATTGGGGGAGGGGGCAGAGCACCACTCACACCTTAGGTAGGATACATATGTTAAATGTATCGTTTAAGCGGAACTTTTTATAAAACCTATTTTAGCACAATTTCACCACAAGTTAACTTAGCAATACTCCGCCATCCGAACTTCTCAAGTTCGTGTATCCATACTAGACCCTCACAGATGGGAGACTGTTCCAGAGCTCTCCTAAAACAAGCATTGGCATAGCCAATAGGTCTCGCTTGTGGGACCTTATAAGTATTTAGTTTTGCAGCACAATATCCTTGGTGCAACAAGGATATTGTGCTGCAAAACTAAATACTTATAAGGTCCCACAAGCGAGACCTATTGGCAATGCCAATGCTTGTTTTATTCTCCAAGCTTGCGGTGCTGCATTCCACCAGGACTTCAAGCTTGGAAATACATTTTAAAAATCAAGTACTGCAAACTTTTAAACTACAAAACAGGGCACATACATAGCAGACAATGAAAGAGAGTGGCCAGAGAGAAGTGGCACAGATCGCCTGTGCACATTTCTGCATTACTGTGTTTGCATGTGGTATCAAACTAACGACAGAACTATTGGCTCTGCCCGTTCTTGTATCTGCCAGTGCTAGGGGGCATTTTTTAGCAAGAGCCCCACTTTCATTAGATGAAGATTCAATACATACATCCCCTCCAGATTCCTTACATCCTCCTACTCTCAGAAACTCTCCATTCCCAGAATCAAAAGAGATGTCATAAGCGATCGTATATGAATGCTCAAGCTATTTGCGCTCTACTGAAACGGACTTGATATTTCACAAATACATAAAATTTACCCTTTCACTGACCCCATCCACCTTATCCCTCTCTTCTTCTCTGTTCATAGTCTTGACTAGTAGCAAGAATAGCATCACAGTTCCTTGTTTCTGGTTAGTGCTCTTCAAATACTCTAAATAAAAATAATGCTGCAGTTGCCCAAAAAATTCACAAGAGGCTGAAAGTGGTCACACAGAACAAGGAACTACTTAGTCGTGGTTGAGAAGGCACATATCCAAGCAACGAAAAGAAGGGAACTTAATCCAAGCGATAAAGAAAGCCCCTCCCCCACCTTCAAACTGGAAATCTAGTGCCCCAAAAATCTTACTTGTGGGGTTGCCAGAACTGCGTCCTCTTCCTGCCCAGCGTTCATCACTCTGGTAGCATGGCTCAGCCTCTTTTTTTACTCTGAATAAAACATCCGGATTGGTGATTGTGTAACCTGTTAAAAAGAGATTTCGGAGTATTCAATATTAACAGATGCACAGATTATTTCCAGAAATCAGCTTCGGGCAGGTGAAACCATTAACAATGTAAACCTAGCTTGAGCCTGGAGCTCTATAAAGTTGGAATAGCACAGCTCAGTGGACTGACTCCATGCTCTCTTCCGCACTCCAGCCCTCGAGACTCGTTAGAAGTATCTAAGTGGGTTATTTTTAGGGGGGAAGCATTTTGAATACACAGACCTTCGATATCGTTCCAATAAGTCTTGTTCAAAGTTCACACTTTTAAGCAGAGCTGTTCACGTGCAAGCCCAATGACATTTCTCATCACATAGATCAATAAACGAAGGAAGGCTCCTCTGCTTATCTGAGGAGTGTACAGGACGCACATGCAATTCGGGATGGCTTTTATGTCCGTATGAGGATACCAACCCCTGTTCTCCCTCAGAATGAAAGCCTATCATTAATCAGAGCAATAATCAACAAAAGTAAAATCCAGAACTGAATTTACAGGATATGAAACTAATCAACGAGGCGGCAACTGAAGAATTTTGAAGAGGGCTGAGGCAAGGGGTTCTTAATTGTTATGTTACTGTATGAAGACATGTATGGCACAGGTTGGGTTAATTGTGGCTTACTTCTACCTTTAGAAAAAAGTATTATTCGTGTACACATACATGGTTTCCTTTTTTCAATTAAAAGAATTTTGCTTTGTACATTGGTCAGTTATACGTTTTTGGATATTAGCTTATCAATAGGTTTTATTATATGTATACTTTATCTTCCATAAAATATTAGTGACTTTAATTTATTTGTATATATTGTAGGCATGTGGAAAATCAATTATAAAAAATAAGCCCAAAAGAGAGGATACTTATTAAAGAGTGAAGCAGATTCCCTAAACAAAGACTTATGGACTCCAAATAAATTGAGTTAAGGCAGTTTGTGAGTGGCACAGACGGCGAGAAATGTAGGGGTTGATCCAGCGGGCTATAGAAAATATATCATAAACTACGCTACCCAATTTCATAACCTATAAACAAAATTCTAAACTAAACATGGACCCATTTATGAACCTGATATATTTTGGGCCTACTGAATCAGGTGGTCAGAATAAATCTATATACACATTATCTACACACTATATACATATTTATACATTTGCAGAAAGAATATTGTCATTAGAATAAAACCCAACCATTTAAACGACCACCATAGGCGACGTGATCTAGCTAAAGGTAACCTATACTTCTAAATAACCAAGACCAGCTTGTTTGTCAAAAGTAAGATTTTATTTTCTAAATTATGGTATATATGTTGTAAGTCTTATAAATGAAATTTATTTGCAATAAAGCAAGCATGATGGTAAGAAATAAGAAAAATACAATTTAAGCAATTGAATTAACTTCAAAGAATTATATAAAGTTTAGCATTTCTAAAACCTATTTCCCTAACTGAGCTAAATAGACAGAAATTAAAGTAAAGATCTTTGAGGATTCTTACGTGCTCCACGCAAAGTCCAGCAGCACATCACCCTCATCGGAAAGTCAGAAAGCAGCAGCCAGCCCAACCCTAAGGGCATGACTTTTTATACCTTTCTACGCTAACTAAACTAGCAAAGGAAAGTTTTCAGAAATACTCGACGTCTCATTGGCTGAGAGTGACAAGTGACATGTCACCCGATTCTTAAAAAGTTCCACAAAATCATGTCTTACAAAGACCATTGTCTCTTCCACGTGAAGCCAGAGGCTTCCTGCGATTGCAACTTTGTTTTAAGTCATCCTCGCAGCTTCCATAGTCTTACAGTGCAACTTCCGCGGATGCCAAGTTAAGGACTGACAAAAAGTTCACTTTCGACCTTGGCCATGTCCGACAGAATGATGTCAGCTCATCAGTTTTTGCTTTGTGAATGCATCTTCAATAAACGTTTTAATTCAGAATGGGCGTCTCGTGACTTTCTGCAGAATTACAGATCAGCTTTTATTTTGCGGCTCAAATAGCTAGGCCTCAAAAGCAGGCAACTTATGATTTCTAGTATAAAACAAACACAAGAAAAGTATTAATGTAAGAAATAAAGTATATTCTGTATCCACCCCATGGTTTACTAAATAATTAACCCACCCGATTAATCAAAATGTTACCTAGCCATTGCAAACAAATAAAGCAGCGTTTATATTTACCAGTCTCCGTTTTTCTATGAGACCCATATGCACCTAGAATAGTAGAAATGACATCACACAGACAAGGAAAAGCAAAACAAGCACATGCTTATTTTAAATATGCAGCAGTTAGTAATGACAAAAACGAAAACAATAAATTATTTTATTATTTTGCACGAACAAAAAGATGCAACATTTATGCACGTTTATGAGCACACATGTTAGTCCCCCCACGTGTAAAGTTTAATCTAGGTTGTATTAGCACAACATATCACAAATCATTAATAATTTTATTCATGTTATGGAAATGTGACTTTGCGAGTTTAAACAAAATTTTGTTTTCTATCTCGCTCCATCAACTCCCTCATCTGGTGATTAACAAATCACCACACCAGCACTCAAAATGTTGGTAAATTTATTTTATAAGAAATCGATTCAAATTCATTGTATTAGTAAACCTAAAAGTCTGTTTCAGCATAATCCTTGCAATTAACATGACGCTCTCTATGTAACTCCTGCAACTCAATCTCCCTTTCCTCTTCTTTTCTGAGTTTATAAATTCTCTTCTTTTCTCTCAAATGCTTCTTTCTTTTATGCAACAAACAACCTACTTTAGTCAAAATAAAAATGAATATAATTATAATCAAAGGTGCCAGAATCTTGCCAAGAATTGAACTTCCGATATTATGAAACCAGTTTTTAATTGCTTGAAACCTATTTGAAAGTTTCCCAGTAAAATCTTCTTCTTCTAAAGGAATTATTTCAGAATGCATTTGTGTAATATTCTTAATATACATTTCAATATTTTTACTTTCATCCGGTATATATGTACAGCAATGTTGGACATGTAAAATGCCACAGACTCCTCCCTCTTTTGCTAGGAGTATGTCTAAAGCAAGACGGTCTTGAATTACCATGGATCTAATTGCAATAACTTCAACATTCACTAATTGAAACCCATCAGCAGTGTCAGTTGATAATCTATCAACTATAGTGGACAATTTTCTGATTCTCCCTGCATTTAGGGTTATACCAACAAAAGGTATTACAGCTTGAAAAATATCTCCCAGAACTTCAGTAAAAGTTTCTCTTTTAGCTCTATTTACATAATTATGAATTTTAAATAATCCTTCTGAATCTCTGTCAACATGAAACACTTTAGGAAAAACAATTCCCACATAACAAGTTCCATACCAATGGTCTGGAAGGTTGTAGTAGGCTTTGTCACCACAAACAAAATAAATTCCAGGAAAGATAGGATCTTTTCCACCTTTAAATCCCCAACCTCCCAAAATCTGATAAGTATCTTCACAGTTGCTTGCACCTACAAAATAATTATCAAAAAGTGTGTTATCTCTTCTAATGCAAAGCTTTCCACTAACAGGTTTATCTATGTGAATTGCAATATTTTCAAGCATTTTGCCATTTAGTTTCTCATCCTCTTTTTGCCAGAATGATGACTTAGTCTGCTTGACTAATTCATTTCTCTTATAAATTGCTCTTCTCTCCTCAACCATATTCAGAAATTTCTTTCCTTCAGCACTCAATTTACATGTTAGATTATTCTTGTAAGCATACTCATAAGTGAGTTCGTTAGTAACAAGGAAATATTCTCTCAATTGTTTAGCTTTCTTATGCTTATTTAAAGCATTATCAATCTTAACATTAGCAAAAATCTCATCATAATTTGAATAGTAATATTCTAAACGTCCAGTTTGATAAAATAAACTAGTTAATACACTACATGTAACAGCATAAGTGAGAGGAAGCATATTATATGTTACTCCCTCAGAAACAGAAGCGGGCAACTTAACGCATACATAACAATCCTTTGCATCCATTACCTTTACATATTCACTCAAAAGCTTTGTGAAAGTATTGCTTGAAAAATCACCTATTGATTTATCTTGATGAATGTTAGGCTGATGATCGATTACTTTTGCAGATGCACTATGTTTAGTTTGGCTAACCAGAGCTTTGCTTGTTAAATTAACTTTGTGTAATTCTCTATTCATTTCTAAAGGTATAATCACAGCTAGTACCAACCAGAGCAGAACTAAAATGAGCAGACACACCAGAGTCATCTTACAGCATCTTTTAAAAACAGAGCATTTTGAAGTGCTCTCCTTAATGTAAGGCATTTTTAGGTTAGTTTTAGCCTCAAAAATAAAAATAAATTTTACACCCCCCTTTTAAAATATTTTTCTTTTTATAACCCTAAACAAGATTTCTTCGACCTTATGTCATACATAAGTTTTTCTTCTATTAGACAGTTTTCTTCGACCTTGTGTCAACTAACAGGATTTCTTCAGCCTTATGCCAATTTAATAAATTTGTACTTCAATCATTGTCACTAATTTCTTGGATTTCGTTTTCTTCTTCACTACTATCATATATGTCAATAACAGGTGGAATTACTAAGTAAGTCCACTCAGGAGACTTGTATTTTTGGTTTGGTCTAATTATTCTCTTTCCTTTTCTCGATATCACTTCTATTTTCCTTCCAACTCCAACCTCTTTTCCAGGACTCTTTTGACTACTGATTTCTTCAACTTGTTCTATTGGCTTTTTAATCAATCTGACTCTCAATCTTCCACCAGGCCAGTAGTCTGCTTTTCTCACGTACTTTTTCTTTGGTTCAGAATTATTCGATTCAGATTTCCAAGTCCTTTTCTTTCTGCTTTCACTTCCACCTTCCACGTCACTTTCCTCAGTTTCGTAGTCTGAAATTTCAATTGACTCAGGAACTTCTCTATACGGCAATTTCACTCCTTCAGGAACTTCACTTTGTCTTCCATCACTGGTACTCGGTAATTCGTTCTCTTCCTCTTCCTCAATTACCTCTAGCTTCCCAGATTTCGGATTTTTGTTCCTTACTTCAGAGCTTGTTCTCTGCCTTTCGATACTCTCCTGGTCTGAAACTTCTTTTGGTTCAGCTTCTCTGTCTTCAACATAGACAACCGAATCCTCAGTTATCTTTCCTTTTAGCAGATTCTCTTCACCTTCAGAATCTATTTCAATTATTTCTAAGTCTTTTCTTGTCAGATTTCCATTCACTGGCACAGTTTCCAGATGTCGACTTTCTTGTCGATCTTCAGAATCTGGAATTACTTCACCTTCTGTTCTGTCTTCTGCTTCAGAATCAGAGTCATCTGTGGTATCACTTTCAACATCAGAACTCTCAGGAGTTGGTATTGGAATAGTATGACTTGGATGAATCCAGCGCTTCAATCCTCTGCACTTTACAGCATTAGTAGTGATCAAGATTACCTGCCTAGGTTTCTGCCATCTAGGAGATAGACAATTCCTCCTCCGATGTACTTTCGTTCTGACCCAGTCTCCAGGTCTCAGATCATGTGTCAAAACTTTGTCATTTGATTGTGCTTCAGTTCCCACCTGATTAGACACAGAAGTTACCATATCAGATAACCTTTTACAGTAATCCAAAATTGCACTGTCATTTATGCTCAACAGTTTACCTACAGGTACAAAAGCTTGCCTCATAACTCTTCCCATCAAAATTTCATGAGGACTCAAACCTGTCTTTTTATCTGGTGTACTTCTTATTGACATCAAAACAAGTGGAAGAGCATCAGTCCACTTAACTCCTGTCTCTAGACACATTTTTCCAATTCTGTTTTTGATAGTTCCATTTATTTGTTCAACTACACCTGATGCCTCTGGTCTGTATGCACAGTGTATTTTCTGCTCAATACTCATAGCTTCGCAAATTAACTTCAACAGTTTGTTATCAAAATGGCTTCCTCCATCACTCTCAATAGTGACTGGAAAACCGTACCTTGGGATGATTTCTCTGAGCATTAGTTTCGCTACTGTAATTGAATCACAATGTCTTGTAGGAAAAGCCTCTACCCACCTTGAGAATAAGCATACAATTACAAGTACATATTTCAAACAGTTGTGTAAGGGCATTTCAATGAAATCTATTTGTAACCTGGTGAACGGACCACCCTCTCGACCAATTATTCCTGTCCCCACCACTGATTTTCTGTTTGGATTCATTTGTTGGCATGACAAACACCTTTGACAAAAAGATTCTGCAATGGTTCTAAATTTGGTATTGAACCATGTTTCTTTAAACAGTCTGACCATAGAATCTCTTCCTAAATGTGCAGGACCATGATATAATCTGGCCATGTCAGAAATCATGCAATTTGGTAAAACTACTCTCCCATCTTTGTAAACCCACACTCCATCTTCATCACGTTGTCTACAATCTGATCTTAACCACTGGTCTTTTTCTTCATCATCTGCTTCGTTTTGTAAATCTCTAATCTCATTCCATGTTTCTACAATAGTTGTTAGCATTAATGAATTTGAATCAGTTTCTGTACTTCTATTCCGATTGTAAGAATAATTTTTCCTTGCGCAGTACTTTGCTGTTTCATCTGCGAAGGCATTTCCTTTGGAAATATAATCAGTCCCTCTAGTGTGTGCTGCACACTTGACTATGGCAATTTCTTTTGGCAATTGTATTGCTTCAATTAATCTTCTAATGAAAACTGCATTTTTAATTGGTGATCCTGTTGATGTCATGTATCCTCTCTGTGACCAGAGTTGTCCATAATCATGCACAACTCCGTACCCATACTGACTATCAGTAATGATGGTAACTCTTATATCCTTTGATACTTCACATGCACGAATTAAAGCAATCAATTCAGCTACTTGAGCTGAACGAACTCCTTCAAGACATGATGCTTCTTTAATGTTTTCGACTGTACAAACTGAGTATGAAGCTTTCAAGACACCACCTTCGGATCTTAAGCATGAGCCATCTACAAAGTAGACAAAATCCGATTCAGGCAAAGGTCTGTCTTTGATGTCTTTTCTTGGTTTAGTGCAGAATTCCATGACATCTAAACATTCATGTTCTGTCTCAATGTCATTAACGATTTCTGAATCAGGCAGTAATGTAGAAGGATTCAGATTCAAACATCTTGAAATCGAAACATTATCTGCTCCTAGTATGATTTTCTCATACTTTGTCAATCTGCTACTTGTTAAATGTTGAGTCTTACCTCTTGTCAGTAATATTTCAACTGAATGAGGCACAAAAACTTTCACAGGAAATCCCATAATGATTCCTTCACTTTGTTCAAGGCTGATACTAGTAGCTGCAACTGCTTTTAAACAACCTGGTAATGCTTTTGCAATTGGATCAAGAACTGCAGAGAAATATGCAATAGGTTTCTTTAGGTTTCCATGTCTCTGAATTAACACAGATAATGCACATCCTTCTCTCTCACTGCAATACAGTTCAAAATCTTTCTCATAATTTGGCATACCCAAAGCAGGAGCTTTGCATAAGCTCTTTTTCAAGTTTTCAAAAGATTCCATCTCAACATCATTGAGAATAATTGGATCTTTTACATCTGATTTGGTCAGTCTTTGTAGTGGTTTCGCAATTACTGAAAATCCACTTATCCATTGTCGACAGTAACCTACCATTCCCAGGAACATTCTGACCTGTCTTTGTGTTCTTGGCGGTAACATTGCTTGAATCATTTTTATTCTCTCTATTGTTACTTGTCTTTTTCCCTTTGCAATTCTGTGACCAAGATATTTCACTTCCTGTTTGCAAAACTGTAATTTTGCTGGGGACACTTTATGTCCTTCTTCTGCAAGGCGATTTAACAGAATTATTGTGTCTGTTACACAATTTTCTCTTGTCTTTGCAGCTATTAACAAATCATCAATATACTGCACCAACGTAGACCTACCTGGTAAGTCTAAATCTTCTAATGATCTTTTTAACAGTTCGTTAAAGATTGAAGGACTTTCTGTATAGCCCTGAGGGATTCTTGTCCATCCAAGGGTCTTACCTTGGAATCTGAAAGCAAAGATTTCATAACTGTCTGGGTGTAGAGGAACAGTAAAGAATGCATTGCAAAGGTCAATGACTGTGTACCATTCAGCATCATATGGAATCTGAAATAGAATTACTGCTGGATTTGGAACCACAGGACAACATGGAATAACAATTTGATTAACCTTTCTCAAATCTTGTACGATCCTAAATGTTCCGTTAGCCTTTTTAACTCCCATAATCGGTGAATTACAAGAGCTACTCTTCATTTCTTCCAATACACCTTGCTTGATTAATTTTTCAATTACAGGTGTAATACCTTCAATTGTCTCTGTTTTCATTTTATACTGTGGAGTGTTTGGAAATTCTATTCCCTGTTTCAATGCAATTTTTACAGGATCTACGTTTTTCATCAGACCCATCTCATTCCCAGTAAAATCCCATATTTCAGATTTCACTGTTTCTTTTAGCTCTTCAGGTAAATCTTTTTCTTCAAATGCAGGAAACAATTTTGTTTCTTCTGCTTCCATCATCATCATTGTCATTCTGTACAAACCATCTTCCTCCATTGTTTGTAATTCAACTCCTTCAGGAGAACAATATATTCTGCAATTCATTTTACATAGTATGTCTCTACCTAATAGATTTACTGGACTACTATTACAAACCACAAATCTGTGTTTGTCTCTGTAATTTCCAATTTCTACTGGTACTGGATCAGTTAAGTCTGTTTTAATTTGCTGATTACTTACTCCGACAACTTGGATGGTATCCCCAGAGAGAGGTAGGTTTTCAATTTCCACTGATCTAACAGTAGAACGGGTAGCACCAGTGTCCACTAGAAAAGTGATGTCTACATCATTAACTTTCCCATTTACATAAGGACCGGACTGGTCAACCTCAAGAGTGGCTCCAACAACACACTCTTCCTCCTCTCTCGGGCACCGTCAGCAATAATCATCAGAATCACTGTCTTGGCTTTCTGTTAATAAAAACTGTTGTGAAGCATTTTGCATTTGAACCCTTTGCTGTTTTTGCTGTTTTTGTGGTTTTATTACCTGTTCACATCCCTGAAATCCCACGTTTGGATTATATTTTTGAACTCCCCCACAATTCGGAAAAGGTGGTTGTGGCAACTGGTCCTGTCGATTATTCACCTGTTGTTGTTGCTGTTGTTGTAATTGTCGCTGAATATTAAATTCATTTAACCCCTGTTGCATCTGTAGCTGTTGCTGCACGTTAACACCATTCTGCATCTGTGGATTCAATAAGGGATTCTTTAAGTTTCTAGGAGGATGAGGACACTCGTCCCTCCAATGTCCAATTTCGCCACAATTAAAACAAGGTAATCTTTGTTTCAGCTCTTCTATCTTTGGGCTAAATTTCTTTTGGAAATTATTACCTTTAAACTTTCCTTGTATCTGGTTCGTATTTCCAGTTTGAACAAAATTAGTGTTCTTATTTCCCATGCTGGCAATCTGTTGCTCAGCCACCTTTACCTGTGCCCACATGGCTTTCTCCTTCAGCTTCTTCTGTTTTACTTCTAATTCATCGCTACAATATTTTGCTTTTCTCAGAATATCATCAATAGATAGTGCTTGCCATCCGACAATACTAGTTCTGATCATTTCTCCAATTTCAGGCTTTAGTCCATAAACAAATCTATAGATAAAATGACTCATGTCTTTCTCGTCTAATTTTTCATAACCACTGTATTGTTTAAAGATTAACAGTAGTCTTTCATAAAAAGAATGAACTGATTCTTTTGTTTCCTGCTCTGTTCTTTCTATTTTAACCCAATCAACTTCTTTGGGTGGAATTTTGTTTTTCATCCAAACAATTACTTTCTCGTAAAAATCCATTACAAGTGGATTTGGGGCACCTGTTTCTTTAATTCGCTCAGGTTCTGTTTTTGGCCAACTAATAGATATTTTACATTCTGTCCAAAGATCAGATGGAACAACAATGTCAAAAAATCCATCCAAATCAATCCACAGAACTTTTGACACTTTGATAAATCTATCGACTTGCCTGTACCACTCAACAGGTTTCTCTCTTAATTTCGGAAAGTCATTTGTGAATAACAGAATGTCCTGTCTCGACCATGGGACATGAACATATCCTCCACCTGCAACTTCTCTCATTGGAAATTGTTTTGACATTCTTTCTAATCTTTCATCTTCCTTTCTTTTGGTCCATTTAACTCTCCATTTGTTCAATTCTCCTAGCTTTTTGATATAGACAATCAAATCTTTAATGTGAACTATTCTTCCCATTGAGTTCAAACTCTCAATGTCGCTTTCTGAGAAATCTAATCTATAATGTTTTGCAAAATTCTTTTGTTTACTCACATCGATTTCAAGTTCTGCAGCTAGGTCCTCTAATTGATCATATTTATTTTTCGTTTTCCACTGAATACTTTTGCAAATGAATAGTAGTTCATCATCCCGATAGTAATTTAAACTATCTGGGCCAATTGTTCCAATTATTAATTCTTCTATATTTGCTTTTAATTTGGCCACATCAAGCTTTGGTGTAGTTACCCTGACTTCAGGACTCCCTACATCTGACATAGCACCCATTGGTGTTTTTGGAGATAAATCCTCATTAAAGGTTAAATCAGGCATTCTCGATCTAGAAGTGTTTAATTCTGTCAAATCTGAATAAAATTTTTCAGCAGGCTTTTGAATTTCTGTATTTAAAGGAATAGTTAATCCAGTTTTGTTTGTGTTTCTTTGATCAAATACAGGCTGAACAGGACCTATTGTTACTGGAACTGTAACAGCTTCCATGCCTTTTGTCATTCTTTTAATTAATTCTTCTTTAGACCTTAAGTATTCATTATAATCATCATCCTCAACATTTCTTGTTTCTCTTGTATATTCTTTTGGAGGTTCCCTTGCTCTTGGAGTCATTGAAAAATGTCTACCCTCATTTCGAGCATTCTCAAATTCTGATCTTCTAGGAGTTTCAGTGATTTCACAATTATTTGGATAAAGTTTAGGAGCTTCATTAATTGGAGGTGCACTCGGTGAAGTTTCAGTAGAAACCACCGGAGTAGACCATGATCTAGGAGGTCTCAAAGGCTGATTAGGCTGTTTATTTCTAGAAGTTGTATATATTTCTTCCATAATTGCATCCTCAGATTCACTTTCCATAGATTTTCCTGTAGGAGAACCCATTACCATTTCATGAATTAAATACAATCCTTCACTCATGTTTCCCTGTCTCCACATTCGTAATCTATCTTCATGAGTTTCTCTTTTCCATGATGGATTTTTAGAAGGTCTTTTAATTCCACTAGCTTCTCTTTGTAACTGATACATCTCATCTTCCCACTCAACTAAAGCTTCAAATTGAGTTGGTCTCGGTTTTGGAATAAGAGCATTCATTTTCTCTCGTAAGTTTCTTAAAACTCTTACATTAAATGAACCATCATCAGGCCAAGCCAAAACACCATCGTTTTTAGTATAACGTTTCCAACTGTCGAACCATAAGACAGTATGATATCCGTATTCACCTTCCATGTACGCTGCAGGTGTTTTATACTTATGAAGTAGTTTACCACCTCGCGTTTCGATTTTCTTGTCAGGTGAAAATAAATTCTTAAATTTCTGAAATAATGTTGTCTTTTTCTCAACATGTTTAAAATGATAACTCATTTTTAAAAGTTAAATTTAATTCACAAAATCGTTCGTAAAATATTTCCGGGATGTTCCGCAAAACAACCAATCCGTGCGCGAAACACACCAACAAGCCAATGGCAGTTGAGCTGAGTCACTTTTCAGCTCGACCAATAAATTTGGAGATTTTCCTAAGGACCAATCAGCTCACAGGCCGTCAGAGACTCAGGAGCCAATCAGAATACAGCTTGTGACGTAGGTCACCCAATCCCAGCGCGGCTCTGTGACGTACACAGCAGCTGCGGTTTCTCGCTTCTCACTCCTGGCGCTTACCCCTCCTTCACAAAATCTTTTCACAGCGCCATTTTAAGAACACTTTTCAGTGTAAATTAATTCTTAACAATGACTTATAAAGACAACATCTGTTCGTTTCACTAATTAGGATAGTTTACATACATTCAAGTATCCACACTTCGGAATAGACGGCGCTATTCACACTAAGGATAATATTCAATTGTCAGTAGAGTAACCTTACCCCACCCTTCTAACACGTATAATTATGAACTCGCTTTGCTCTGAACCCACCGCGAAGTGAAAGTTCTAAGAGTTCCACTTGAACATAAAATACAATTCAAACTCGCACTTTTACACGGAAAATTCCCTAAATTCAAACACACACGAAATCCGTACAGGACTCTCACCTGTTTATAGAAATCATGCACCGTTAGCAAAATAACGACGTTATCCGTACAGGGCTCTCACCTGTTTATAGATATGAAACATGTACCCGTACAGGACTCTAACCTGTTTATAGATAATCATGCACCGACGTTAAATTTTACCCTTCACTCAAGCTTGGATATAACTAATACTCTCATCACAGTGAGTTTTATGGAAGGCGCTTTGTCCCTATTCTCATGCTGCTTTGATTTCTTAGAAAATCCTCACTATACAAGAATCAGACCTAGCCCTAAAACTGTGCTGCTCGGCGACAACACTATGGTACACGGCGATACCTCTTGTGATACTCGGCGATATCACTACAAACGAACAGATGGCTTGCGTGACTAATTTCTCGCCACACAATCTATACCGGTATAGCTTACAGATAGGCACGAAAAACGAACTTAACGAGTGTTAAAACATTAATCCTATTTGCATACCATGACGCAATCCTTAGCAACCAACATGTTACCTTGGTTACTCCTTAGCAACCATCCTCTGCTACCAGATAATTGATCCAGCGGGCTATAGAAAATATATCATAAACTACGCTACCCAATTTCATAACCTATAAACAAAATTCTAAACTAAACATGGACCCATTTATGAACCTGATATATTTTGGGCCTACTGAATCAGGTGGTCAGAATAAATCTATATACACATTATCTACACACTATATACATATTTATACATTTGCAGAAAGAATATTGTCATTAGAATAAAACCCAACCATTTAAACGACCACCATAGGCGACGTGATCTAGCTAAAGGTAACCTATACTTCTAAATAACCAAGACCAGCTTGTTTGTCAAAAGTAAGATTTTATTTTCTAAATTATGGTATATATGTTGTAAGTCTTATAAATGAAATTTATTTGCAATAAAGCAAGCATGATGGTAAGAAATAAGAAAAATACAATTTAAGCAATTGAATTAACTTCAAAGAATTATATAAAGTTTAGCATTTCTAAAACCTATTTCCCTAACTGAGCTAAATAGACAGAAATTAAAGTAAAGATCTTTGAGGATTCTTACGTGCTCCACGCAAAGTCCAGCAGCACATCACCCTCATCGGAAAGTCAGAAAGCAGCAGCCAGCCCAACCCTAAGGGCATGACTTTTTATACCTTTCTACGCTAACTAAACTAGCAAAGGAAAGTTTTCAGAAATACTCGACGTCTCATTGGCTGAGAGTGACAAGTGACATGTCACCCGATTCTTAAAAAGTTCCACAAAATCATGTCTTACAAAGACCATTGTCTCTTCCACGTGAAGCCAGAGGCTTCCTGCGATTGCAACTTTGTTTTAAGTCATCCTCGCAGCTTCCATAGTCTTACAGTGCAACTTCCGCGGATGCCAAGTTAAGGACTGACAAAAAGTTCACTTTCGACCTTGGCCATGTCCGACAGAATGATGTCAGCTCATCAGTTTTTGCTTTGTGAATGCATCTTCAATAAACGTTTTAATTCAGAATGGGCGTCTCGTGACTTTCTGCAGAATTACAGATCAGCTTTTATTTTGCGGCTCAAATAGCTAGGCCTCAAAAGCAGGCAACTTATGATTTCTAGTATAAAACAAACACAAGAAAAGTATTAATGTAAGAAATAAAGTATATTCTGTATCCACCCCATGGTTTACTAAATAATTAACCCACCCGATTAATCAAAATGTTACCTAGCCATTGCAAACAAATAAAGCAGCGTTTATATTTACCAGTCTCCGTTTTTCTATGAGACCCATATGCACCTAGAATAGTAGAAATGACATCACACAGACAAGGAAAAGCAAAACAAGCACATGCTTATTTTAAATATGCAGCAGTTAGTAATGACAAAAACGAAAACAATAAATTATTTTATTATTTTGCACGAACAAAAAGATGCAACATTTATGCACGTTTATGAGCACACATGTTAGTCCCCCCACGTGTAAAGTTTAATCTAGGTTGTATTAGCACAACATATCACAAATCATTAATAATTTTATTCATGTTATGGAAATGTGACTTTGCGAGTTTAAACAAAATTTTGTTTTCTATCTCGCTCCATCAGGGTCTGCTCTCAATTAATTTATTATGGTAACCTGGAATAAAGCTCTTCCAGGTACTTTAAAGTGTAGCAACAGACTTTTTTAGTAAGTGTGGAAAGGCACAAGTGAGATTGGTTTCATGGTTCTCTAGGTTTATGTAGTTGTTAACCGTTCAGACTACAGCTTAATTTTTGATAGATAAATTACCCACTCATTCTCAGGAGTCATATAATCTAAAAGGACAATTTCTAAACGACATGCAGCAGGATATAAAGGACCTCGGTTCCACAGTCCACAATCTTGAACATACCATGGTTGAGAGGTCAAACGAGGTCCGCCATGTGAATCTAAGCTCTAAAAAATCAATCTGCAAATCTAGCTTTCAGGCAGATTCACCTTAAAAACAGATCTTCTCAGGGCATCAGGATTCGAGGTCTTCCTTTAGGAGGAGAAGGAACCGATATCTAGGCTTACGTTCAGAAATTACACCACCATATCTGGATATGCTTTAGTGACCTGCTCATACGCATATCCCAGTTGTCAGAGTAGAAGCACTCTCACATACCTTAACATGCGTCCATTATTTTGACATAAAAGAAGAGATAATGGCCTGCGTATGCACTTCATATCACATCATCTACCAGGGACAAAAACTGACTTTCTACAGTGACTTGGTGGGGGCTACACTCCTGCGCAGGCGACACATGAAATAGATCGCAGACCACTTTCGAAAGGCCAACATTTCAAGGTAATGGGGTTATCCCATTAGTCTGATTTTTTAGTGAAATTACCCAAAACAGGCCCAAGAGACTCAACGGATTCTAATTCTCCCGAAGGACAATATGCAGGGTAGCAGAGCTCCCAGGGAGGTGGACAGTGCCGACCTGCGCTTTAATTTGCACACAGTGAGGAAGAATCTAAAGGTATGTCTCCCACCCCCTAGTGAGACTGAGAAGGCAAAACAGACAGCCCATAGAGAAGTGGAGAAGATGACGCCTAAGATAGGGGAAAGAGTGGCGAGGGATCCCTCCATGAACGCCCTGGGTGAACATACTGAACAGTGAGTGAATTGGGCACCCAGGGAGGGCGATGGTTGACTATTAGATTCGGGTGGGAGATGAAGTGGCCTTGAGGCTAGAAAACCTGAAACAAGAAGACCACTGTGAGCTCTGGCCCACTATTCTAGAATATACTGGTTGTTCTGCTTTTTTTAATTCAGGGTGGTGTACGAAGTAAGGGTAGAGAGGTGGCCCTAGTTTGTAAGGTGATACTGGGGACCAGCACTAGGAGGGCAGAAACAGAAGGCTTGCTGAGGCTAATGTCTATGGTTATGATAGTGAGTCTTAACGTAAAGGGTTTGAATCCCCCAGTAAAGAGACCAGTGGTCTTAAATGTCCAGACGAGGACTGGAGCAGATATTTGCCTTTTACAGTACATGCTCCTCCTGGTCAAACATTGTCATATAATGCGCTCCAGATTTCTTCCTGGACAATATTGTCCTTGGCAGGTGCAAAGAGGGTGGAGGAGGTGAGTTTGTGTAACCATGTATTTGATGGGGTGGTAACTGAGGTCACCTAGATAAAAGGGGCAGAAGACTGGGCTACAGAAGTACTAGTGCTCTGCCTTGTGGGGCAGAGCACTGGGCCATGGTAGCACAGAGGCATTCGTAAGCTTTTTGGTGGGAGTCAGACTAAGAGGGACATTAACAAACATTAAAATAGGTCAGTTCACCTGTTAATTGCGTTGTCTGATCAGACATAACATAAAAAACACACTTGCTCCCTGACAAGCCCACAACCTGGTGCTTCGATGAGTACTTACTGTACAATATTGAGGTGAAAGAGGAAATAGCAAGATTCTTACAACTCTTACACTTACACTTATGAGTACTGTGCTGAAACTTTCATTGACTGCCTATGCAGAATGGAGAAGCTTGGTGGAATGGAATCGTTGCTTTAAAATGCCATAACTTTGAAGTGACTATTCCAATTTTTGGGCTTATTTACTAATACTTTTTGAATGTACTTAATTGATCCGGGAGCTTTAGTGTGTGGTTTCTTGAGCCAAGTGTTGTGCTGGTACTTCTAACTCTAAGCATACATCTTCCTAGGTGGCCTTCTGCCACGGTTCTGCGCTACAAAGGGGTGGACGAAGCGGTCTGTCATAGAGAAAATGTGTTAGTCTAACTAGGAGCTAGTTTTGCATGGTGGTGAGAACATTTGCCTCACTGAGCAATGCACCTTTCCACATGAATACAAAACAAAAGGCAAAATGCCATACAATAACAGCAAATAAAGTATAAAAGCAATTAACCATCACATTTGTTATGGATAAAAGAATGCTATAAGTATGTTGCAAAGGACAGGACTATACCTAGAGAAATCATGGCATTTGTTTTGTCAAATAAAAACGAAAAGAGCATTCATTCCAGACGGCGAGCTTGGTGACCAGGAGCTCTGCTGTTAATTAAAAATGTCTGGGGTAACAATGGATGATGTGTCATTCGCTCATTAGTTGACATATTATAGAAAAGAAGGTGTATGTATGTTGTACTTGTGTGAGAGCCAACTCAAATTAGTGCAAGAAACTGAAATTTACCCAAAGCAAGCAGAGCTCCATGAATTTCCTTCATTGCAATGCTATACAGCTCCTTCTGCCATTCTTCTAATAGATGCCAAGTGTCTTCGGAGAAATAAATGGCGACGTCCTTGAAAGTCACGGCGATCTGAAACAATGGGTATGAACATCCTCAATACCAGTACTCTCATGGCCGAGTCACTTCCTACTAGCACAGGGGGAGTAGCATATCATCCCTGACTTCCCATAGCTTAGTGAAACAAAGAATGAAGCGCCCATAGAAAGAGACAGAAGGTTGGGTACTAGACGATTTGTATATGACAGAAGATGTTAATTGATCAGCTACAGCCCTTTTTGATATGCAGATTAATTCGGACTTCCCATGACATGCCAATGCAGCTTTGCTACGTGTTAAAGGAGGCAACTGCAGCTAAACAACAAACAATTAGTTAATTGGAAAGAGTCATATAGATTTAAATGTGTCGGTTATCCAACGAAAGAGACAAACCAAATGTCCATTAGTGGCTGCAGCATTTGTGAATGGGTTTAATTCCATTCAGGGCAGGGGAAGACAGTTGAACCGTTAAACACACAATTTTCTAAATATTAGATTAAACCAGCAAGTAGGAGTGTTCATTTAAATTCCAAATTTGATTTCAACGTGAGCATTACAGTTCTTTAGCAAAATAAAAAATCATATTTTGCTAAAATAGAAGGAAAATAATTCATACTCGTAACCATCATTTTGTTTCGCAGTTATCTTTTCATGGAATTATTTTGATGCCAATTAGTGCAAATGAAACAAAAGCAAAAATAATGATAATGTAAGGACTGTTTACGAAACTTTGCGAGTTCAAGTTCTATACAACTTTCCATATCAGCAAATGAAAGAAAAACATTTAAAAATGGATAACGAATATGATTTTTAACAACTGCGTGACAAGAATAAAAGAGATTCTATCTAATATGTTATTTGCATGTCCGTGGTACATTTTTGGGAATCCTACAGGCTCCATCGCTAGAGCAGAGATGGATGATGGATATCTGGCTGTATTGAAATATCTCCAACAGCGTCTTTCTTCTCTGGGGAAGCTATCACAGTTAAAATCAGGAGCATGCATTTGAGGCTTAGTGCTGGATTAGGATATGTCCTTGTAACTTAAATAGCTCATGTCCATCAAGTATTTTTTCTGCGAGGACCACTGCGTACAAAATAGTATTGCTTTCCTCTGCATAAACCGATGAGTCAATGGCATGAGACCTCTGGTCCACATAATGCTGTCTAGTCAGAACAGGAGCCTTGTCTAAGGAACACACTCTTTGCTTGTGAAGGACTATACATAGTGTGACCTTTAGGTGTCTTCACAACAATGAGGCCACCTACCTCATGGAAGGTTATAGTGGTGGCATGGAATGCTTAACCCAGGAACAATGTTCCTCCTTGAAGATAAATCCCCAGGCGCCTTGTTTCTCACCAAAACTTGGCTAAACGAAAGCTCGGCCCCTGACATTGTTATGTCTCTCCCCCAGGGGTACTCTATAACTAGGCTTGATAGGAAAGACAAGAGAGATAGTGGAGTAGCCATTATCTTAAAAAATAAGTGCAAATGCACTGGCACGCCACTTGATATTAGAGATAGTGAATGCCTCCTATTCTCCCGTGAATTATCACCAAATTTCACATTCTCAGAGATTCTCATTTATCACCCCTAGCCCACTGGGGTCAGCAACACAATTTACACTAGCTCTGCGCGAAATTGCAGCATAATGCATTCTAAGTGAGGAGAACTTCACCCTGTTAGGTGACCTCAATCTGTATTTTGAGGACAACAAAGACATCATGGCAACTAGACTAGCACAAGATCTCGCGGTACTACAACTAAAACTAATTACGAGATCTGCAACACATAGTCAGGGCCATTTACTGGACACAATTTTTTCTAACATTACCCAGCTAAACACAGAAAACGCACTTCCCGTCCTATGGTCAGATCGCTTCATGATCCCCTTTTGGTTTTGCCTTCCCACAATAAGCCTGAAAAAAAACCCTTCTGGTCAAGATTAGAAGGTCATGCAAATACTCAATATGAGCAAGTGCCACAGTGCCCTAAAGGAATTCACTCCGATCACAGAGGATTACACAACTGAAATGTACATAAAATTTGAGAAATGGCTAGCAAAGTCATTTGCCTCTTCTATCCCTCACAAATCTGACTTCAATGCAGCGCAGCAGTTGTGCTCCATGGTATACTCCAGAGCTGGTGCAATTTAAGAAAGAGTCAAAGAAAATGAAAAGAATTTGAAGGAAAGGATATGACCCAGGCAACAAAATAATCTATAGACAAGCTATTTAAAAAAAATACCAGCAGCCAATAAGACAGGCCAGAGTCTCCTATTTCAGCATCAAAATTGAAAATGCCAGCAACTCTTCTAGGGAGCTATACAACATAGTCAATACCCTAATGACATCATCCTCTCGTATAGCAGCCCTTCCATCGAACGATGCAACATGTTTGCCACTGCTTTTATAAATAAAGTAAAGAATTTCCTAGACTCTCCCCCAAGAAGCTCATCACTGGGCCCGATTCCCCTCGAATAACCAATAATGACACCTTAACTCTCATTCCTTCCGTCTCTAAATATAGAAGACATTGGAACTATCTTAACTACCATAAAATCTGGCTCTCTATTAGATCAAGCTCCTCCTGATGTCCTACTAAAAGCTGGCAACATTATTCTACCAACTCTTATGAAGATTCTTAACAGTTCCATTCCACTTAGCACGGTTCTCCCTGCATGGAAGCATGCCATAATCAAACCTCTGCTGAAGAAGCCACATGCAGACTCCTTCATAGTCGATAATTTACGGTCCAATCTCTTTGCTTCCAATCGTCAGTAAAATTTTAGAGAAGCACGTTAATATGCATCTCTCTAATTTTCTGGGCTCTATCCTTCATCGTACTCAACCAGGATTTTTGCCAGGAAACATAACTGAGACCGCATTATTAGTGGCTACTGAAGAGCTTTGGGTCATCCTGGATCGAGGTGGCTCTGCTTGATATCAGTGCTGCTTTCGACACTGCCTCCCATGGTACTCTGGTCCAAAGACTGGAAAACGCTGGCATCACAGGTTTCATTCTTAAATGGCTCAAGGCTTTCCTGAACAATAGAAGCTTTCAGGTTTGTGATGAACCATTTCTCTTAGCTACCTATCCCATTAAATGTGGAGTCCCACAGGTCTCCTCTTGAAGCCCAACTCCTTTTAATGTCGATGTCCTTCCGCTGGCAAGAATAGTGCAAGCACACGACTTAGAACTTATCTCTTACACTGACGATACTCAGCTGATCCTTGAACTTACCTCTGATTCTCAGCAGGTATCCAGTGACCTAAATGCCTACCTTAAGGAAGTAACTGAATGAATGTCAGACGGCATCCTCAAGCTCAATGGTGGGAAGATGGATGTGCTGGTTGTAGGAAACAATACATCCAGTTGGAAAGAACCGTTCTGGCCCCAATACTTTGGAGAGCAGCTAGTACCCTCCACAGCAGCAAAAAGCTTTGGATTTTGGATGTATAGCAAACTCACTAAGGAAACGCAAGCCAAAAAACTGTCCGCAACTTGCTTCGGTCAATTGCGCACACTAAGAAAAATCATGCAGTGGCTCACTCCTTCATCTAAAAGGGTAGTCATACAGGGACTGATCAAGTCCCTGCTTGATTACGGCAACGTTCTGTTCCTGGGAAGCCCTCAATACGTCCTAAACGCCTACGGACCATTCAAACTGCTGTAGCACAATCACTCTTCAAGATCCCCAAACACCATTCAGCACCCCCAGCCATTGCTGTGCTACATTGGCTCCCAATACAAAAAAGGATCCATTTTAAGAACCTTTGCATGGCCCACCAAGCAATGCAGTAAAAAGGTCCCCTCCTGATATGAAATTGAATCTGCCCATACGTGCCAAGGAGATCTCTTCGCTCCGAGAGCTCCTCTCGGTTGACCATCCCTAAGGTCAAGAGAGTCAGGTGTGGCGGTCATTCCTTGCCTATTTAACTGCTAAGTTGTGGTATGGCCTCCCTGCCAAACTAAGACTAATGCACCCAGAAATCTACTTCAGGAAACTTGTAAATACCCATCTATTCTAACATCTGCACGACTTGTTAGGTCTTGCAGGTGTGCTATCTCAGCGCCGGGAGGCCTTTTGGGGCAGCTATGCACTTTATAAGTCACTTTGAATAGACTAGAATGGAATGCCTGAATTCCAAAAACTAATAAAAGGAACACCAAGAGAATAATGGGTTAGTTCTAGAAGCAGACCAAAAATGGGCAGGATATATGTACAATGGTCTACTCATTCTATGTCCCTTCTTAAATCAAAACTGGGCAGAAGGGAAATACAAAAAGGCATAAGCAAGATCAGTTTTTCAAAAATATTTTCTCCATGTATATAATAAGTAAAACAATTTTTTCAATAAACAAAAGAATTGTGCCCCCTAATTCCTCTTGCTCCTTCGTGTCCCTGAGCGCCACAGGTATGCGCTTATCCCATGGTATTTGGCTCCAGGACACGAAGGAGCAAGATGAATCAGGAGGTACTAAACCACCCGGGAGGAAGTGAGGAAAAGAAAAAGAATTGAGTGCAGTGGAAGAAATTGAAGTTGAAGCTCTACTTCACACCTTTCAAAAATTCTATGGAAAACACAACCCTGATGAAGTTCTAAGGGACGAAACGCATTGGCTGGGCTGACAGGAAAAAGTTGTTTATCTTGAACACAAATAAAAGTTGGATTCTGAACACATTCGCAAGACTCCTGAAAAATGAATCCTGTTAAGATTATACATATTGGATATATTTCTGAACATTTACTTGTAGTTGTTTAAATTCTGGGCTTGTAGCAGAGCATGAAGATATTTTTGGGATTCAATTGATGTTCCTTTTCAAAACATTTTAGTTGGTTGCTCATTAATTGTGGTTTCTAGGCAGTGGGGCCACTGAAAATTGAGCGTAGGAACACTTATGATATTCATTACGACACACTAGTGCGAAGTCAAGGACCACACTGCTGACGCTTATATTTTATTTTCTCAGTAACTATTTTTTTCTATAAAATAGATTTATGGTGCTTTATTAAGAAATTTACTAAGCAAAAACATAGCACTCATCTACTCCACAAACCCTTCTAAAATCAAAAAACATTTGAAATCATTAACTTTTTGAGTTTTGAGGACCAAAGTCTGGAGCTGATATATCAATTAATGTAACTTATGTGTCATTCCTCTACGAAATTTCTTCCTGTGCTAATCACGTGCATTGCTTTTGCATATATTATCACCTTTATGGATGCAGCATCACAATAAACTACATTAGGAATGACTTTGTATTTTCATCATACAGCCATATATGCCTTTGTAACACACTGAAAGGTGTAATGGAGGGGAGTATGATATCGCTCTATGCTTCTCCATAAATTAACCAATGTCTACAAGATCTTATCAATCTATATATAAACAACCCAGGTGTAAATAAAGTTGTCGCACCTGTTCAGAATGCTGCTCAAACATGGTCGTTTTCTTTTTTCTTTTATCGATGTTCGCTTCCATAAACGTATAAGGCCAATGAAACTGTGATGACAAAGGTGAAATTGTAGATTTGTACCTACGGCCGAATCAACAAACTGAAGAGGAGTTGCAATGCAGGCCCCTGTGTGAGAGTAGAAATCAGCAGTATGTAAATGCAGTTAGTTGTAACCAACCCGGGAAGACAACAAGCATTATTCTTTATAAGGCTAAATGATTTGGTTCATAATTTGTACAATGAGGTGATGATACTTAGTGACTTAAACATTTAGATATAGCGGAGCACATTCCCATGAACACAATAGATAAGAGAAGGGCAGTTAAACTTACAGTTTTATGCTAACAGATAGGTTTATTGAAACTCCTTAAAAGGAGATGTCCTAACAGCCTACATATTCTGTGAACTGAATATTCAACAAGCATTGAAAATACCAATAGATATTGCTTTTTATTTTTGTCACTGCTTTTCCCAATGCTGTTCAGCATCAGTAAAATGCAAAACAAATATTCTTTTTATCAATGCTAAACAACATTGTGCAAAAAAACAACAACAATGCTACCGTCGCCTCAGATGGGTGATATATGAACATGTATGCATTCATGTGCAGGCATCCTGATGGACATTATTTTTTACATTTAGCATTCCAAGATGGCAGACACACATCTTGGGACAATACCGTTTTTTTTAAAAAAGTGTGTGAAAGCATTTTTAGGGAAGGTACGGGTCAGTAGCAAATTGCAGCTGCTGAGCTCTCAAAAAAATTTGAGAAAAATGAATTTAAAATAAATAAGTAACAGGTTGAGGAGGAGTAAAAGAAGAGGGGGAGGAGGAGTGCAAGTCAACACTGCAAATAATCGGTAGTGGAAAGAGAGAGCCTGTGGATAGTTGGAGGAGCCGGGGAGGGCAGGAGAAGAGGTGTATAAAATAGAGCAAGACAGGGATTGATGGGGAAAACAACAGCAGAGCTGGGGGTTGGAGAGCAATACAGAGATCGAGGAGGGGGGGAATGTGAAAGGGGAATCAGCACACAGGGTAGAGAGCATAAAAGCACAAGTATTCTCATGGAGTAATGAAAACAAAGATAATGTAGTTTGTACAAAATGTAATGTACAAGTAGCTGACAAAGTTAATGTGAGCTATAAATTAGCTGGATGTGATCTGGCTTTTCACCTCTCAAGACTTTCCCAAAATCATCTTAGGTTTCAATGATTTGATGTGAGTATCATTAATGGGTTGATGAGTCCATCATCCAGAGGCATCAGTCTATCAGTATTTCCAGTTTCATCTCCATTTGGTAGCTGGTGGTAGGTTTATGGATGATAGATTGTCCTAGCATTAAATCCATCCCTGGTAAGCTCTTGGGTACCAATGGCTAGAGAGGGCACAAAGATTTAAGTTAATACCTGTAGCTGGGAGCATTTGATTGGAAGAGGCAGGGGCTGTGAAGATAATCACCTAGCTAAAAAAGGTATATAAACAATTAGTCTGGAGGGCTAAGAAAATGATACGGAATCACAATGGGTTATTATGTTTGACATGTACAAACTGAAAGCCAAAAAGAAGTTTTAGTCATATATCAACGCTATGAAATGCATAAACTCTACTAGTATTAGACGCACACATTTTCTATAGAGTCCCATTATGCACAATAAAAAACTTTCATTCCAGGGGGCGGGACTAGCCGAGCAACGGAATGGCGGCGCCTTGAGCGAGCTCCTCCGGGACACCAGCATATTCACCCAAATCCTACACACGCGACACGGTGCTGACCCACCAAAAACACCCGGCCTCCGCTGCAAATCTGGGAGCAATAGAACGTGAGGTTGCGCCGGAGATAACACTTTCGCCGCTGAGGCCTGAGGAACGTTGGGCCCGAGTGCGCATCGGCCCACAATGCAGCTCTGGCCGTGACGCACAGCACGTACGCTCGGTCGCGGCTGGCCGGCCTGCCGGAGAAGGGGGAAGGTGGTACTCCGAGCTGTCGACGCGGCTGCGCCGGACGGCCCGCGCTGAGGGAGCCTACCTGGTACGTGAGTGAGGAGAGTGCACTGTCCCCACCCCATAGATGACCTGCTGGCAGGAATTGGCGGGCGGGCTGGCGAGACCGGCCCCACTCGGGCGGCAACTACCTGGAGGCTGGGGACACTGAAAGAAAAAAAACAAAAAGGAGATTAGCCCAGCCTTACAGCAATTCTTTATTAAGCCCACAATAAGTCCCTGATATAAGGCCACTGGACAGTCGCAAGGCCCTGAAATACTGTGTCCTGGTGCAATTGGTTGGCAAGTAATGGGCGGAGGGAGCGGTGCCCCCTGGACCCCACGAAAAAGGGCGTAGATGACAGCAGAAGATTGGGACCACAGCGCGTAGGGGGACTCAACTGGAACTGCTGCCGATATAAAGGTGGAGGAGAAGACAGTGTGGACACCACCTGCTGCGTAGCGGCGGGACCCTCTCCCTCTGCTCAAGAGACCGCGACGGAGGTTACCTAACAAATGATCATCTGCGAGCCGCACTAACCCCCAGGTGAGGAGCGAACAGGGGATGGGAAAACACTGACCTCACATTGCGGGAAGCGACACATATATTACGGCACCACCAAAGCAGGTCCTAGCGAAATTTTTTTTGCAAAGCTGACTGCTGATGCTACGCTAAACTCCAGATCAGAGAAAAATCCTAACTATAAGAACTGTTGGCTCCTGAGGCCTATCGAGACGGGCTGGAGGTTGGGTGACCTAGTAGACCGCGCTGGACCCTCCCCCCCCACCCCGCGAAGTGCCTTACCTAGCCAAACACACACGCAACTCTTTTGGCCACGAAGTTTGACCTCCTACCTGCAACGGGAAAAATCTGGTTAACCTTGGCGGAGAAATGGGGAAACCGGACAAGAACCAACCGAAGCTCACTTTCGACCACTCAAGGAAGCAGGTGGAACAGAACGGAGAAGAGCATCAAGCTAGCCCACCAACGACATCCAAGTCAAGTGGGATTGCGGCAGACAATATTCAGTCTATGTTCCAAACCATTCAGACTGCATTGACAACCATCGACGGCAAAATAGACATTCTCACACACAGAGTGGACCGCATGTCTGAGAGACTGGACAGACACACCGAAAGAATAGACATGGCTGAACGCAGGATCTTAGATGTAGAAGACACCAACTATCAGCTTACGGACAAACAATCAGGGATAGATAAACAACTAGCTGCACTTTCTGCGAAGGCTGAGGACTTAGAAGCCAGATCCCGAAGAAGTAACATCCGCTTGATGGGCATTACAGAGACCACAAACACAGGCCCTATGGAAAAATATGTGGAGCAGCTTCTGATCACGCTAATGGGCAGAGACACCTTCTCAGCCGTTTTCCTGGTTGAAAAAGCACACCGATCCCTTGCTTCCAAACCTCCAATAGGTACCAGACCGAGACCCATCATAGCTAAAATACTAAACTACAGGGATGCGGCACTGCGTAAGGCAAGAGAACTGGGCACATTGCCGCATGAAGGTATGGAGATTGCGATCTATCCGGATTTTACGCAAACAGTGCAAGAAATATGGTCAGGTAAAACAGAAACTTCGCGACCTACAAATCCCCTACGCTATGCTGTATCCAGCTAGACTCAAGATCACAGATGACGGAGCCACGAAAATCTTCAATGAACCAAAAGACGCCATGAAGTATTTGCAGCAGCGTAAGCCGAAAGGAGAATACAGGAGATCACCAAGGAATCGACATGCAGAGCAAGAGACATTGTCGGATGTGGATTGACATACCTCTCCAATGTTGGATACCTTGTAATAAGTAATGAGTGACAGTCTCTCTCAAGCTCGCCTTAGCATCCTGAGTCCTGCATACAGTCTCAGTAGAGCTGTGCCCTCTGAGCAACTTGAAGTGAGACGAACCGCCTGCGGATCAACCACAGACCGCACTGCAGATGAGACTTGAAGGCTGAATTGCAGATGAGCCACACACATAAGTGCCTGATGAAGGGACGGTCTTTATATAAAGGGACTGGGTTACTTTGAAAAGTTGTAATGGACATGTTTAGTTTCCATAAGCTTCATTGAGAAATGCTATGTTATTAAGTGGAAAATACGGAGTCAGTACCTGTTGCGGTGTAAAACCATGTTTAACACGGCCTCCCCCTTTGCTCTAGTCAGCGAAGGGACAGAGCTTGGCACCTCCCGCCCACTTGTGCACTCCACACTTGGTTTTTTTCCTTGGGGTTTGTTGAATTCCGTAGGGGGGGGAGGGAGTGGGGATATGGTGGGGTTGCTGGAAAATGTCTCCGTTGTTACAGAACTGATGGAGTGGGTGGGGGAGGGTAGGGGGGGAATATTGAGAAAACCACCGGGCAGCTGCAGATGGTTATATGGTACATGGTTATGTTTGTCGTTTGCGAACCTCATGCTCACACAAGTGTTCACCAGGTTTTGTTGTCGAGATAAATGGCGTCAGAAGTAAGGAACATTAGAACATTGACTCTTCTATCCTGGAATGTCCGGGGGCTGCAAAACCCACAAAAAATACGCAAAGTAATAGCCTATCTCAACAGACACAAAAATGATGTAGCATGTCTCCAAGAAACACACCTCACGCCGCAGAGAGAGACCAAAATAGGATACAGATGGGCACAATACCAGTTAGCATCCTCTTACTCTAATTATGCACGGGGAGTGCTGGTGCTGGTTAAGCGCACTACTCCGTTTACACTTACACATGCAAGCACTGATGCCCAGGGCAAAAATGCCATTCTAAGGGACTCGTTTGCGGGCACGGATCTCACGATTGTTTCGGTGTATGGTCCCAATGTAGATGACCCGCTTTTCTTTGACGATATTTGGTCTACACTCAGGAACATCCAGCCCACAGCCCTCGTATGGGGTGGAGATTTTAACACATGCTTGGACCCCGCACTGGATAGATCATCAGGTACAGATATGGCCGACGAGCAGCTAACTCCTTGTTGGAGGGAATCAAGGACTGGTCCTTAGTGGATGTATGGCGAGAGAGACACCCTGGGCAACGGGAGGGAACTTGTACCTCAATGACACATAATACATGGTCGCGGTTGGACTATTGGCTGACTACACGAGAGGTTAGCACCTGGGTCACGAGGGTGGAACACTTACCGAAAACGTTATCAGACCACTCCCCTGTTCGACTAGAGTTGGCTATTCCCAATCACACCCCCAAGCAGTTTACATGGTGACTCCAACCCTCTGCATTAAAAGACCAAGTCTTTTGCAGTGAACTGAGGCAAGCAATACTGGAATTCTTCCAAAGTACGTTGGGTCAGTTGAAAGCACTAGATCCCTATGGGAGGCTTTTAAAGTCAGTATATGAGGCCACTGTATTAGCAAACATGCGGGGATACTTAAGGACATCCAACAACAGTTGGACATGATAGAACGAGACATTAAGACCCTAGAAGCAGAATACAATGATACATTGAATACATCTCTCCTAGCAGATATACGAAGTACAGTTGACACATATCATGAGTTTGCGGATTCAGAAATAAAATATCTCTCAAAACGGCACACGGCCAGAACATACGGTGAAGGGGGCAGACCAGGCAAAGCCCTGTCCAATAAGATAAAACCTCCACATGCTATGACACATATAACGCAGATCGCGAATGCACAGGGCAAACTGGAATATGACACACCCTCTATACTGGATAATTTTCGGAAATACTACTCTAGATTATATATACTACACAGACTGTAAATTCCCCGTTGACAATACATGAGTATTTAGATGATATCGGACTGGCATGGCTCTCCGATACACATAAGGAATACCTTAGCCACCATATCCCGGAGGATGAATTCAGGGAGGCGATTAATTCGCTACCGAATAATAAAGCCCCGGGAGTAGATGGTTTGCCGGGCGAATTTTACAAAGAATTTAAAGATCTGTTGATACCGCACCTGGCTCAGATGTATGAAGAAGCGTACGAAGACGGACTTCTTCCAGAGTCGCTGCGAGAGGCGCTGCTGATAGCTCTCCCTAAACCGGGGAAGGATCCCCAGAAATGCGAGTCCTATCGCCCTTTGTCACTCATAAACATGGACGCTAAGATTTTGGCTAAAATCATTGCGACGAGGATACAACCACTATTGGGCTCACTGGTCCTACCAGATCAGGCGGGGTTTATACCCACTAGATCCACGACACAAAACTTACGTACTATCTTTGCCCTATATAATAGCCTTAACCCGGAACTACCTGCTGCAGCTGCACTTTTAGACGCAGCAAAGGCGTTTGATTCCGTGGAGTGTGAATTTAGGTTTACGGTCCTGACACAAATAGGATTTCCACCCCCATTTATGAAATGGATAGCCCTATTATATACTGATCCCAGAGCCAGAGTGCGTATCGACGGTATTACATCACAACCTATTGAAATAAGTCGAGGCACACAACAGGGATGCCATCTGTGCCCTATCCTCTTTGCGCTCACTCTAGAGCCCCTAGCATGCAAGATTAGACAACGGCACCCAGAGGCGGCACTACAATTCAGCCTTCGCCCCGTAGGTATCTCACTCTACGCAGACGACATGGTATTGTACACTAGATATCCGGATGTGAACTTGAATCCACTGATCAGAGAATACATTAAATTTGAGAAGTACTCGGGACTTAGTATTAACTGGGACAAATCCGTGGTGATACCCTTCACTGCTGAGACCCCGCAGCCCAGTTTAGATTACCCTCTACAATGCACGGCTGACCCAGTGAAATACCTAGGGGTCTGGATACATCGGGACCCTGAGGTAGTGATCAGGGAAAATGATGGTGTGGTCATGACCAAACTAGACGAACAAATTGAGAAATGGATCAAGCTGCCCCTATCGCTAGCAGACAGGATTGCCCTTCAAAAAATGGTCATACTGCCCCGTTTTTTATATCTCTTTTGGAATATCCCAATATGGTTCACACAAGCCTTCTTTACTAGACTCCGTACAGCGTTACAACGTCTCACATGGGCTGGGAAGCAGCCAAGAGTAAGTTGGAAGACACTCACGAAACCGTACCACCAGGGTGGTTTTGCGGCCCCCGGCCTACAGCTGTATTTTTACTGCGCACAGGCCCAACATGCACACTATTGGACACAACCGCATTCTCATATACCACACATTGCAGTGGAAACGGACAGGATCCACCCAAAACCCAAAATGCACTACATATCAGACCCCATCAGCTGTTATCCTAACGATACTATACATCCGGTAAAGTGCACATCCAGGGCCTGGCATACTTTGGCATTGAGAGCCTGAAAGCTCCCCCCCTATGCTCCGGCGCTCCCGCTGGCGCACCACCCCAAAATATCGGTGATGCAGGAAACAAAGATGAGATCGGTGCTAGAGACTATGGGATTTACGACACTAGGTACACTATTCCCGAACAATGCTTTCATACTGTTTAACAGCCCTTCCCTATGCGCACACCAAACGCAGCTAAAAATGTTTGTTTATTTAAGTTTAAGTGCAGTGCTTAAAAACATCTATGAGTCATTCCCGGCTGCGCCTGGGGCGTTGCGATCCCTGCAGATACTGCTGACAGCTCCCTCGAGGCAGAATCTGGTTACACGCTTATACATAGCTTCCCAGAATGAACAGAACCTGGGACCTGACCGATCCCAGCGGAGATGGGAAGAGCTTCTGGGGAGGCCATATCGGAAGACGACTGGGGCTACAGCTGCGCACAATTAAATTTACTCACATCAAACTGCAATCTGAAGATCATCCATTTTAAATTTCTGCACCAAACTTATTACACACAGGTCAGGCTACACCGGTACGGCCTAAGAGCTGATGATAAATGCCAACGCTGCTCCACACCAGGAGCCGATTTCCTGCACATGGCGTGGGCTTGTCCTGGCTTGTACACTTACTGGCAAGAGGTAACAGTAGCGCTTACTGCCATGTTAAATGAACAGATCCCGAATACACCCTTAGTATGCTTACTAGGTATTTAGAAACTCAAACTGGCCAAAAGACGAAATCTGCTGGCAGTGGCACTGCTGCTTGCGAAGCGGCGGGTAGCCATTAAATGGGGCAGCAAGCGCCCACCCAGATTCAAGAACTGGATAACTGATCTACTCTATTATAAGGAAACCCTCAGTGCCCTCACAGAGGATATACCTCAAGCCTCCAGACCCAAAGACTTTTGGCAACCGCTAGTTGATTATTTACAGCAAAATGAGCATGATTCATAATTAGAATGCGATGCATTGTTGGGGAGTGGGATTGCTGCCACAAGAGGCCCCGCTGATATAGTACCATAGACGTGATGAGGCAAACTGTTTCTTTTTAAGTGTCCAGAAGGGGTAAAAATGTATGCTTATTTGATTGTATCTGACCTTGTGTAAGATTAATGTCCAGTGCTAATACTCACTATATATCCTTGCATTGTCTATCTGTGCTGTCCATAACAGATATTGTCGACATGGGTTCCCGAATGAGTGATTATATTTCATTTACTATGGTATGTTTTGCCCTGTACTGCTGTCTGGTGAATAAAAACAAACTTAAAAAAAAAAAAAAAAAAAAACAAAACTTTCATTCCTATATAGGGATTGCTGCCACGTGAACACCGGAGCGCTATAGATAAAGTCAATTTGCTCCCCACTGTCATTGACATATGGAGGGTTGAGAACACTTTTGTACGATAAAAACCATATGATGCCACTGGCCCTAATGGTCTATCCACCATATTACGCAAAATTAACATTTGTAGTGGGACATTAGTCCTCACCTTTGTTGAATAACTATTTTAAACAACCATCCATCCCAGATTCATGGAAGGCTCGGTGCTACATCCTCTTTATAAGGAAGGAGACTTAGCAACTTTGGACAATTATCAGCTAAATTATACTTACTGATTCAAAAGATTATGCACGCATACCTATGAGAAAACTTGAAGAATGTGTTAAGACACATAATTGACAATGTGCTAGCAACCTCCATCCTAGCTTACTAGTCTGTGAACATAGTGGGTTTAGACAAACAAGTGTTGGTTTGCTGAGATCAAGAACGAGGTTGCAGCTTATAAATCAATTCAGTTAGTAAGCTAGTGGTTATTTGCTCCAAGAGCAAAAAAGTAATTTTGATAAAGGTCTAGAAAATTAGGGCAACTAGCACTCTGTAATAATGTGATAGACTGTACAACCACTTACAATTAATTAGATTTGATACATGCAACCTTCTGCACAATCATTCTACATTTAAAAACAGATACTCTGTCCTCATCTTTAAAAGATTATATTAAAAGCTGCCAGGCCAGTCTGTTTTGCTAATTCTGGAAAGAATGGAAATAGAACTTCTCCCTTCATTATCTTAGAAATGTATGGCATTTTCGGGGATGGTGTTCTCTTGCCTTAAGTTAGAGCTTTATGCCATTGGTGGGGATGCACTATGCAGAGGGTGGTAAAGAACTTTGCTGCAGGTTTTGGTGCACTGTTCTGCGGGAGGTAGTGAAATATGCCTCAGGTTGTAGTTGAATGTGCTGAGCATGGCAACACACTGTTCTATAAGCCGGAGTGCGTCGTGCTATGTGGGCTTATCCAGTATGCTATTGGTTTGGGAACACGACACAGTGGGTAAGGGTGCACTGTGAAGCACATGGTTGTGCACAGTTTCTCACACTCTTGGTATGATAATCATGGTGAACATGTGTGGGATTTTTTTTTATTGTTGTATGCGCTCTTTTTCTGCATCTCATTCATGTTTTTAAGTTTGACCTGTAATTAGGTCAACATTCTTAAGTCAGTTGCTTTTTTGCCTCAGGAACCTTCAGCTATTGACATAAGACATTTACAATCACATCTTTGATCCTACTACAGGAGTATTTAGTCTTACCTTCCTTTTAATAGCTGCATAGGTGCATCCTACATCTTAAAAAAAAAAAAAAGTAGGAGGGTCACAGGGAATATTTATAGACCTAGCATGGACATATTCCCCAATCTAATACTGTATACCAACGTCAATATCCACGGGTCTCACTCATACAGATGTACATAGACGCCTACTAATAACCTAGAGAAACCGCAAACTGTCTGACGCTAAACAAACCCTAGGAAAATAATTTCAAAAAGGACGGATTCCCTTCACTCACCATTGGTGACATGCTTCATCATCTGGGTCTCCTCCTAGTGACACACTAGTGTCACTAAGGGCTACAACCCTCTCAAAAGGGAAGGGGAGCCTACAGATATTTTTACTGTTTTTCAGTTATGTATGATTCTACAGATGGGAGCAAACAGTTTATGTGGGAACGGAACATGCCGTGCAAGCTAAAGAGTGCTAGTGAGTTAAAATTGGACAATGAGACCTAAAAACTTATTCGGCATCTCTCAATGCACAAGCTTAAAATCAGTGCAAAGGCAGTTTTCAACAAATGACTGCCTATTGGTGGAAACTTAAGTTTGTCACTAGAAGGAGACCCAGATAATGAAGCATGTCACCAATGGTGAGTGCAGAGAATCCGTCCTCTTGAAATTATTTTCCTAGGGTTTTTCTAGCGACAGACAGTTTGCGGTTTCTCTAGGTTATTGGTAGGTGTCTATGTACATCTGTATGAGTGATACTTGTGGATATTGACGTTGATACCCTACTTCTTACCCAGGAATGCATGAGGCACTAGTTTACATCTGAATAGTACATACTATCATTACACACGTAATTCTTTATATCATACACTCATTGTATACATTTAATTGTTTCGCACGATAGCAAGCATTTTTATTGCTTTTGTCAACACTCAAGTGCAAACGTTAAACCTGCCAGTTTTGTCAGTGCTTCTACAAGACCTTGGAGCTACCACATAAGATTGAGTCTAGGGGCTGATGGTTGTAGAAGTACAGTAAATAGCAGAAAAGCTAGCTTTATCAGAAACAGTGACAATGAAATAAACTCACGGTTATGCACTATCACCCTCAAATTTGGTCTAACCACTTATTCAACATTTCACTCCATTCTTTCCTCTGGCAGTAGTACAATAGCCTAAGAGCTAGATGTCGTGTTCATCAATAGAACCCTGCTTCAAACACTATCATTTGTGGTAAGGGGCAGAATCATGTGACAACTGTCCCTCAAGTCGGTTGTCAAATTTAGCTTAGTGTTTACATGTTTGCTAGTTGTTTTAATCTTTAAATACGTCCTGTTACATGATACATTTTGGTCAATACGACTATGCATTAAACAAGTCAAAGAGGTAAAAACTAATGTTGACTTGTACTTGTGTCAGTTGTCTATTTAGCTGAGTTTATATTATTTCTTAACCTACTATGATATGCAGAACACCCCATCAGGAGTAGCAAGCACTATATAAATGCAAACATGTTTCCCTCTTCTATCCCTCCGCTATCCTTTTGAATCCAAATAACTGACCAACATATACACGACTCAAATTACTTCCATATTTCACTATACTAATTCACCACTAATCCTTTCTGGGTTCTGGAGTAGCGTGCTACTCGCCGAAAAAGCATTTTGACGCCTCGTATGGGGTAGTAAGCACTATATAAATGCAATTACAATACCATCAACCTGCACTCAGCCAATGCAAAGACTACCAGTCAAACAACACTTAAAAGATTAAACATGTGGCCGTTGATTATTAGTACACGGCCCAAAGCTCTGTCATACACTCTCTATAAGAACAAGGGGTAAACCAAACTATCTAATCTCCAATAAACTGCTAAAAACGACTATTTAAACCATAACAAGACTGAGATTCCAAGACAAAGCAATACAAGATGTCACATTACTAACATTTACGAATGCTAAAAAAAATGTGTACACCTATTACTCAAATTTTCTCCAATCTATATGCAGACAAGTTGTAAGTTCCAAGTAGTGCCTTTATTAACCGCATGCGCGCTAGCGGTTTTCCCGCTGCGCGCTGAGTTTTGAAAAAAGCCGCGTTACATGACGAACTCAGCTCGTCATCAGCGTGCGAGCGGCGCAACTCATGACGAGCTGAGCTCGTCATGAGCGTCGAAGTGGTTAAGTTGTGACTTTATTAGCTTGCAATCTTCCACTGGCACTCTCACCAAGATCCAGCACTCAAACATTCCGTGACATCATTATACATTCTACAGTCATCCAAGCTGAACAGAAGTAATGATATTGGTGCAAAGAAAGAAGGGGAGAAATCACGCTACAACACTATTGTTTATCTGAACATAACACAGCTCCTGTCAAAAGTATTGCTTATTTTTTTTGCGCAATAAAGCACTAAAATCTCCATGATTTAAAAAGATACTCTTATTGAACATTTTGCAACATGCGCATACATTTGTATCTTGTTATTTTGTCAAGGATCGTTACATTATAGATGTTGTCAGTCATCGTACAATCACAACTATTTTACATATTTATTTTTTTTAAGCAGTAACAAGAAACTTTTGCCAGAGAATTGGGTAGAGGGTCACGTCGTCTGTTCACCAGATTTCACACTGTAATCCGTGAACGCCAGCGGGTGTGAAATCTCCATGCACATAAGTGTTGACATGTAGGCCCGTTTCAGATACGACAGAGGCCTGGAGAAACTGAGATGTGCTTCATCACTGCGCAAGTTACTCAATTCCCTTTCAAACTACATTAGCTATATTTTCTGCATACGTTGCTAAAACCATTTCCGATTAATTTAAACACAGTCTACCTTGCCCATCACTTCAAATGTGAGGATTTAATTGAGGAAAAGACATAAGAAAAGTATGCTCGCCTGAACACTTATGCATTACACCCAGCTGGGACACTTGAGACAAAACTGCAACGAGGACATGGGATGTAACCTACTGTATCATCTTTAAGAAATTAAGCCTGGCGCTTTCTCCTACTATTTGTTTAGCGCTCATTTTAGTTATTCTATATACCAAGTAGCTATAATCGGGAACGGAGTGGAGACCCTCTCTCTTAGAAGCTACGGCGTGAAGATGGATCACCAAGTGTGAAATAGGGTTCAGGCAAGAAGATTTACCCGCTGTCCGGTGGAGCCAGTCTCTTGTCCTCCTCTTGCAGACAGGATAAACGGGCACTTCCCTGTAGGAGCGGCATCAGTCTATAAGCCTGCTGCAAGCCTCCATGTCTGCACCTTCGAGCATGCGCAGAGAAGGGAATGCCTTTGCGCCTGCTCAGACTGTAGCCTTCATCATGACAGCTGGGTTGAGCACACGCTGTAGCCTTCAGCAGTGGTTAATAGCCACAGCACTCTTCAGTCTATATCCCAGCCGCTCTCTAGTCAGCGCGTATCGCTTATGAAAAGTTCCAGGAACATTTAAAAATACAAACGGTGTTACATGTGTGGCCAGCCACTTGTCTCAAAACGAATGAAATGGTGCCGCCTTTATTATTGCTCCCCGTTGCCACAGTGCCACTCGTCCGTTCATGACAGAGGAGCGTATTGGGACAGCTACCGACCCTTGTTCTAATATGGCTCCAGAAAGGGGTACACAAGGCAGTTTTACTGCGCAGATGCAACAGCAAGCCACGGGCTGGTGGGCTGTATCAAGAGGGGGCGACTGTGATCCATCATGGCGGACGTGGCATAGCCGCCAAAGCTGCCCACAACAGGAGAAGACGCAGGGTCGGGAGGCGGTCACTGAGGCGTCTAGACCGCCGCGTTCGGACCAGCAGTGAGCTGGACGAACACAGACCATCCTTCCGTTGAAGCACAAACCGGCGACCATAGCAAAGAGGTCTTAACTACCCTGATGAGCGAAATGCGCGTGCGCAGTTCAGAGAGCACTTCATGACGCGCAGGCGCACAGCAGAGGAGAGCTGTGTCAATCTTCAGACAAGGCAAAGAAAGGACGCTTGCTTCCTGTGATTAAATCCCCTGCAGGGATCTGAACCCTGCGGTCCTGGGGCAGGTGAGAATGCTTCTGTCAGAGCTGTATGGCTGCTGCTGTCTTCTTGGGGTGCAAGAGGGCGCCTTCGGTCCTGGCATTTCAATGCTTGTCCTTTCACGTTCATAGTGCACAGTAGGAGGGTGTTTTCCATTCTCTAGTAGGACCCTCTTTTGTTGTCATATTGATACTGTTGGTGCTTCTTAGCCTTAAGACCTGCAAGTCAGCCACGCAGAGGGAAGTACCTTGTGTATCGGTATTTGTGTTTTTACTACGATCTGATTCAACCCTGAACTGATGGCCAATGTATTTTGTTTACATTGGATATCGATTTTTTGGAAAACGATCTTTGATCTAAAGCTAGATCAATGTTCATATTAAGTTGCACGCAGTTCGAACACAGTTATCTTCTGATGGCTTTCGATGTGTTCCTATAGTGATAAACATGTTTCCTTGAAGTTGTTTCTCAGCACTTGTGGTATATTCACAGGGGTACCAACCGCCCCAGAGTTGCAGGGGTCAGATTCTTGGTCCAAGCACTTGTTCAAAATGCCAATACGAATAAGCAATCCAAATGGACTGCAACCCATAACAACCTACTAAGCAATATTGTTGTAAGAAGTGTTCTGTTCTGCAAGATGAGTTCAGGGACATAGTGGAACTTCAAGCTCTCCTTCGTTAATAAGAAACATACTCAGAGATGGCACTAAGAGATAGGATATGTATTTTAAAATCCTTAGCTAGTGCATAAAGCATGAATGGAAACCACACAAAATATGAAACGTACTGCTGCGAAACATAAAGTGTAAACAACAAAACAACGTCTAGCATAATTATTATTTTGATATTGTCTTTTCTTCCCACTATCGTGTCCTTCTAAAGCTGGTTATACAAAAGCGTGCTTTCTGCGCACCTGTTGTCAAGTAGATATACTAGATAGCTGGTCAGTGGGAGTAAGAAACCTATGATGAGTACCCTCCAGACATATCCACAATTCATCACATTTGGGAGATGTGGACGTTTGTACTGAGTAGAGGGTATGAAGTCCTGTGTTATTTCACAGTCATACATTTGTACTTCATTTCACCATAACAAGTCCCAAAGCATTCTGGTAGAGCTGTGTTGCACACTGAAGTGTCCTTTTTCAGTCAGAAACATTAACTGCGTGATCTACAAGGGTTTATGCTATGTCAGTTACCTCAAATAATATATTCAATTATGGCCAAAGTCTTAATGAATAAAGAGAAAAAACCATAGTAGACACTCTTTCCAGTTTTCACTGAGTTTATGTTGCCACTATTTTATTTAAATAATGAAATTCACATGCCATTGTCCTACAGTTTAAATATATTTTGTTTATCTGGACATCAAAATATTCGTTGTAGTTTTAACAGTGGTGTGTCTCTTTGAGATGAAAATTGTTTATCTAAAGTGTCAACATTATTAAGTTAAATCTAATCCATGTCACAAAATTAAACCATGGTACTAACAGTGAATGCTTTGTTAGAAACACAAAAGACTTCTTATACATAATCTAAATTATCACCTTTTGTGGTTGCTTCAGGAATGAGGATCCAGTGGTTATTTTGTAACATAAGTGCAGTTTCCACCTCGTTTGATCAGTGACATGATCATTATCCTTGAATTTTAAGTTTGCTTAATGCAGAGGTACATGATTTGTTTAGGTAACGAACAGGCATTCAGTGATTGATGTCTCCATTTGTAATAGGTCTTGTATGGTCAACTGTCCATATTCCCAGTGGACACAGCACTCTGTGTGTATCAATGCTGTACACATAATTAATGGGTGTACCTGGGCTTACATATGGGGACAGTCAGTATCAGATCTCTAGTATTGAAAGATTCATCTTTGTCTTTCTCCAAAAAGTATAGCTAGCATTTGTAGTTAACCATATCAATGGTGAAACTGGATTTGTTTTCAGGAAGCTTAAGTTGTGCTTAATGTTTGTTAACCTCGGAGCCCTATAGGAAGGTGATACTGACCCATGTCCCGCTTGTCTGTTATACGTTTTTATCTAAACCTAAAGTGTGCCAAAGCATTTAAGATGTTACTTCTCTGCAGAGATTAATGGTTGATACATCTTACCTGTCTATTTTCTGTTTTTAGCAGATTCTTTAGCTTAAGGAAAGAGTGTAACTATTCTTTAGTAAGCTCGTTGACTTAATTTTTAGCCATCATTAGCACTTCTGGTACTATGTTCCTTGTATGAATTGTGAATCCGATTTGATTACTTCACATTAAAAATTAGATTTTAGACTGCAGTGGATTTTTACTAACCCATTAGCCATTCACTATTTTTTTTGTGTTAAATTATAGAGGTGTACACTAGAAACATATGAACTACCACAGACAGCTGGAGGTTTTCTTTCAAAGTTACTCTATAGCATATTATTTCGAACTAAAAAATACCTGTCAAGAAAGGTGATGGTTTGTGATTTTAATGTATGGGTAGTTTGATGTGAGGAAATGTCATTGAGATGTTTGTTGACACTTCCACTCTAGATTATGAAAAATGTAATTGAGATGTTTGTTGACACTTTCACTCTAGATTATTAAAATGTCATCTTGAAACCACCCTTGATGTCTAATGTATTGGGTTTATTGACTCAAATTCTCTGACCAGGCGTGCTCCCTCTCATACCACCTAATGTTATGTTGGCATAAGAGGAAGCAAGTTGTGTATACATAGCTGTACCTAATTCTTGTTTATATGCTTAGCCTTTAAATGTATAGATTATATTTTAAAAACTGGGCCTGTCATCTTAATGATCATGGTTGTATCCTGAGTCTATGGGTAGCTGGCTGATCAGATGTACACAAAACTAACTTTTACAAACCTGCCAGTATCATGTTTAATACTTGTGTGTACGTTTTTTTACATCACATTATGATTTCATATTGTTTGCTAAGAACATCTAGAGTGCCCTTGATGAATATGACACCTTACTACACATTCTTTCCCCGCATGCAATTACAACGCGGTTGTTAAAACGACCGAGTTGTAACAACGCATACCATTACTCCGCAAGCCGGAACAACGACTTGCTGAGGGGTGAGAAGGTGTTGGATTTAAAATTCAACACCTTCCCTACTGTTACACATACTGGAGTTGGAATAGTAAATTATACTATTCCATCTCCTGTATGTGTAACAGTAGGGAAGGTGTTGGATTTCAAATCCAACACCTTCTCACCCCTCCGCAAGTCATTGTTCCGACTTGCGGAGTAATGGTATGCGTTGTTACAACTCGGTTGTTGTAACAACTGCGTTGTATTTGCCTGCGGGGAAAGGATTTGTGGTGAATGATGTTTACTGCTCTTGATATATCTCACCGATGTTAGAACTAAAGGGATTTAACAGCTCTATGAATGTGGAAATGCATTCAGTCATAGATCCAAACTCGAGATGGATATTTACACTTTCCTAAAACCTTTTCGAAGGACAGTCTGTGATTAGTGCAGCTTGCGTAAACCTTTGTTTTAGCTGTCTCCTCCGCAATTTATTTGTGATGGGGTAAGGTTATATCTGTTTTTCCTCAGTTTACCAAATATTTGGTATTTTTTGATGTGGGAAGGGTTCTACGTTTAATGGTTCAGTGTTTTAAGCTACCATTTATTTATCCATTTTTAAACATTGTAAACTGATACATACATTTGGAATGCAACATTTCACGGAATCGATTCAGGGGCGGTGCAGACAGAGCTAATAGATTCTAATTAATTATATTTCAAAATTTGTCTATGGAAGCTCTTGAGTTCAATGTTAAATTAATGCACTGCACTAGTCGCCTGTTACCCCCCTCTTATCCATTAGCTGTGCAAGAATTCTGGATATAAAAGAAATCCCCCTGTTAAAATGTTGAACCTGTTATTATACAATTGGAAATTTAGAGATTGTCTACCATGTGGAGCATATCCCCAGAATTTTCAGTTTCTCCAGTCTGACCATAACAATCCAGGGACCATTTGTAATGCTTTGGAAAATCTAAGATATTGTTGAAAATAAATCTTATTTTCTGATCTGGATTTAATATAAAGACTTGGTTCTCACGTTTATATATGCTCCTGGACCCTCATGTTTATTTTCTTACATTTTCCTCCCGTTCTACAGATGGTAGTGTTTTACTCGTATCTTTCAGCTCAGGGGACTTAAATAGATAGAAAACTGAGTTACTCTATACCTTGATACCCCACAAGCATCTCTTACTCTGTATTCTTACTGTTTGTGTCATTTGGTGACTCAACTCTATTTATTGGCATCTGTTTGCCTTTGTATTTTGGAACTGGAACTCTATCTCTTTATTCCTGAACCAGAGGAGTCTTAGTGACAAAGGTAAAATGGCGGGGAAAATGAAATTGCACAGGTTGTCAATAACATCCGTCATTACTTATTTTCCTTCCCAGCCTAGATGCTAACCATCGAACGACTCTACTGTTCGTCTAATCTGTTTTTCTTCCTCAAAATTTCCAGCCTAGCGCTCAACAGTAAAGTAAGTTCAAGTTCAAGTTCGGGCATTTATATAGCGCACTACTCACCCAGAGGGTCTCAAGGCGCTAGAGGGAGGGGTTCATTATTTGTCGAATAGCCAGGTTTTCAGTTCTTTTCTGAAGGAGATGTGGTTCTGAGTAAGGCGGAGGTGGGTGGGGAGTGAGTTCCAGGTTTTGGCAGCCAGGAAGGAGAATGATCTGCCACCCATGTTGGTTTTTCGGATGCGCGGGACTGCGGCGAGGGCTTGACTGGATGATCTTAGTTGGCGGGTGGGAATGTAGAAGGACAGTCGGGTGTTGAGGCATTCGGGTCCCAGATTATAAAGGGCCTTGTGTGCATGGGTAAGAAGGCGGAAAGTAATTCTCTTGTTGACGGGAAGCCAGTGGAGATTTTTTAGGTGTCCGGTGATGTGCTCTTGACGCGGGATGTCTAATATGAGTCTTGCTGACGCGTTTTGGATACGCTGGAGCTTTTTCTGCAATTTTGTTGTAATTCCGGCGTAAAGTGTGTTGCCATAGTCTAGTCGACTCGTGACCAGTGCATGGGTGACAGTCTTTCTTGTCTCGAGGGGGATCCAGCGGAAGATCTTTTTGAGAATGCGAAGGACGTTAAAGCAGGAGGATGATATGGCGTTGACTTGTCTGGACATTGAGAGAGAGGAGTCTAGAATGAAGCCAAGGTTACGTGCATGGTCTGTGGGTGTGGGTGCTGATCCCAAAGCGGACGGCCACCATGAGTCGTCCGAAGCTGAGGGGGAGGATCCTAGGATGAGCACCTCCGTTTTGTCTGAGTTGAGTTTTAGGCGGCTCTGTTTCATCCATTCGGCTACTTCTTTCATACATTCGTGAAGATTGGTTTGGGCGGTGTTGGGGTCTTTGGTGAGTGAAAGGATTAGCTGGGTGTCGTCGGCGTAGGAGATGATGTTGAGGTTGTGTTGACGTGCGATGGAGGCGAGAGGACTCATGTAGACGTTGAAGAGGGTGGGACTGAGTGAGGAACCTTGAGGAACGCCGCAGATGACTTCGGTGGGCTCTGAGTAGAATGGGGGGAGTCGGACTCTCTGGGTCCCTGCAATGATATGACCCAGCAGAGCAGTTTGGGAGTATCCATTTCCCTGGCTGTGAGCTTGTATCCTGGTTGGTGAATGTGATGACAAATAAATATGGACAGAGCCTGTTCAATGCCCACACGATCACAAAGTATTGCTTCTTAGTTGCTGCCCAGTTATGTTCTCTAAATAGAACTCACTGGCTAATAAAAGTCCCTAGGCGTTTTCAAGTATCAATAAGTTTGGAATGAATTGCGCAATACCATAACTGGCGGCGTCAGTCTGAGCTAAGAAGGGCTGACAGAATTCTGCCTCTGTAGCCTTTTCTACAAAACCTTCTGCTGTTCAGAGCCCTGCTAACAGTCCACGGTCTAATTAATGTTTTAGCTGCTTCCAGGGCATTAGTGTTGTGAGTGAAGCTACAGTGGAATCATAGTTCTCCAGAAAGTCCCCACAGTAACCAGTAATTTTGAAGAACACCCACATTTGAATGGTTGGAGTTCCTTCTGTAAATACCAGATGTTACTATTATCCAATTTAATGGTACTGAAATTACTGAACTCCAAAAGAGGGAAGGTCAAGAGTCTGCCTTGCCTAGATTCAAGTTCCTGATTTTCAGATCCCTGCAGGCATCCACAAGTGGGGCTAACTCTTTGAGCCATCTTGTCCACAGTAGTTCTCTCAAAATGTGTATACACTTCTAGCTGGGAGTAGTAGAGACTCCCGCTTTGTGGCTATAATGATTTAGGAGCACACCCCAATCTCGCTAAGTGACACAATGTGTGCCAACAGGATACAATTGGCACAGTTGATGATCATTTATCCCCTAATGGATCAGGCTAGGGCTCAAGCCACCTGAGGGTTGGAGCTCTGCCTACAAAGCAGGGTTAGGGGTGTGAAAGGAAAACCAAATTTGGTGAATGGAGGGAGTTTGCTCTTCAGCCGGAGTCACCACTCTGCCTACCTGCACTTGTAACAGTACATTTTTGGGCTGGTTTGGGGTGCTAGCTGGTGGCTTGACAGCAGAAAAGGTTAACAGCAGACCATGGACCATCTCTATTAAGCCAATGCTGTGAGGGGCATTGCGTGTCGAGTAAACAACAGGCACAAGAAATAAAGTATTTTTTTTTAAAAACAAGCATTGGCATAGCCAATAGGTCTCGCCTTTGGGACCTTATAAGTGTTTAGACGTGCAACAGTTGAAGTTGTTGCACCAAGGATATTGTACTGCATAGCTAAATACTTATAAGGTTCCAAATGCGAGACCTATTGGTTATGCCAATGCTTGTTTTGTTTGCAGTGGAGTGATCCTTTTTTTATAGTGCTATTGCCATTTGTATAGCTTTGCGGCGCTCGAGAACCAAAAAATGGATAATAGGTTACAAGGGAGGGGAGGTGGAAAAGAAAAAAATGACACAAATGGAAAAAGGAATTAAAATGACGCATCTGTAATGAATTAAAACATGGAGCTATTGTGTCCTATTGTGAAGTGGGACAAAGTAGGTTATGCTTTAGTTATCAGCAAGTTTTTATTTGCATTTCATGTTGTCCTTATTTTGATGTTTATTGTAAGATGCAGGGTACATTTGTGGTGGTAAATTCACTTTTTATTGTGGTACATGCCCTGGAGCCACCAGCAGTAGGGAATGGTAGAGACAGACGCAGAAACAAGCAGGCCAGAATGTAACAAAACCGGTATTACGGCTGGGGTTCACAGAAGTGTAGTAAGGACTGAACAAGAAATAAAGTCAAAATATACATGTAAGTGAATCTTCTTGGAGGACATGCACATGTTTTAGGTAGTAAAAAAGATAATTCCGCAGTAATTAATTTAAAGGATTGAATAACGCAATGCCCTGCAGCCAAAAGTTTACTTTAGACCAACATTTCCTTTTACTATTTACGAAATTTGTTTCCAACAGCAATGCTGTGTTGCTGAATCAATGGGGGGTGGAGGCAGCTGATGGTGGGGAGGAGTAAGCGTGAGATTTAACCTAAAAGCAACACGAAGAAGGGAATGGAGATTAACCTGAATGCAACATGGAGGAGGGTGTATGTAGGTAGTGGTGCGAAGCACAAGGACGAGCACAACAGGTTGGGAGCCAGGGGACAGAGAGAAAATTAGGAGAGATTTACATTAGGGAGGGTAAAAGAATAAGTAGGGAAGTCAGGACTATCATCTGATTGGCCGCCCCTTCTTCCCCATTACCAAACAAACACTACAGCAAGTTTTCGTCACAGGATCGGCTTCCGAACTCTTGCTCTCTCACACGCGTGAACACTCATTTTTTTTACAACATCACAACAAACAAAATTGCAGCAAGTGGGCAGTATAGGAAGAGATTCCTAGCCATTTTCGTTTGATATTAGTGAAGAGAAAACAAATATACACTTTCTGGGCTCACAGTAGAAAAATCAAATAAGTGTACTGGCAAGAGTGTGGTGACTTCTTTAGCGCTTTGGACTGAATAATTTGTACGTACACGTTATGAGCAGATATATTCAGGTCAGTTGCTCTTCGTGGACCTGATATAGAAGAAGACCTGATGTGCGGGAACAGACTGTGAACAGACAGACAATGCACTCACTCCCCACTGAGGCAGTGCTTCGCCAGTGCTTGAACCACTGGTTTCCTTTTTCCAAGAATCCTGCCATTTCAAAAGCACAAGAAAATATGTTCGACGTTCCAACTGGGTGTCTGACGCAGACTTCAGTATGAAGCGCAGCGTAATAAATAACGTATTAAAAATCTGCTTACAAGGATGTTTGTCCAATTAAACCTTTCCAGTGATGGTTCACATAAAATCGAGGCCATATCCCCTAAGAAAGTGCGCCAGTCACTTATTAAAGGCCCGAGGTGGAATTGTGTCTGTGCAACTGCCAAACAAGCAGAAACCATTTATCACTGAGGTTTTTTTAAGGTCTTGCCTAGCGATGTAGCGCCACGCGGTGCTCGCGTAAGCGAGCCGTATTGTTGCCGGGTAGCTTAGCAAAGTGGGACAGGAGAGGTGCACGAGCTTCTAAAAGACATTGGAGACAATGGCTGTGACTGCGCGCTTTCGGAAACATGGGCTGTGAACGTGCGCTTTTGGTGACGTCATCTGTGAACCGCGTGATTTTGGAGACGTGAGCTGTAAGCGTGTACGGCGGCGCTCCCCTGCGCTTTCAATTTTCGCCAGCGAGGGCGCATGGACAGCCCATGTGCACGCTCACGGCGGGTGACCCAACTAAGAGCCACTCTGGAGAAGGACAGCGCAGAGAGGAGAAGTGCTGTCTCCATAGCAAGCGGCCGCGTGAAGTTGAATGCCTGGAGTACAGCCTTGCTGCTCCTGTTGGAGGCCCCCATATGAGTTGGCTGTGACAGCGAGGTACTAGCAGAGGCTTGTTTTTTTACGTTATCGGGACTCTGGTACTTTGAGGTAAGGCTGTAAAACAGAAGGCCTAAGGGCTCTGTCACAGGGGCCTTCCTCGGGCTGGGTGATGATGCGTGAACGGCTTCCAGGGACGTGATGAGAGGTAACACGAGAAGTCTGGGCCAGGCCTCATAAAGTCCTCCTAAGACAACAAGAAATATTCCTTCGACTTCCTCGAACGAACTAGACGGGCTGGGCCTGGCTCCGCGAGGAAGGAATGTGTGATACTGTTGGTTTTATCTGTTGAGTGTCATTGAGCCAGCTTCACCCAGATGGCCTGCCCCTCTTGAGGCTGCGCAAGTCTATGGGCTGTTGCATATTACCCAGAAGGCCTAGCGGGAATAACTTGGCTTATTGCGAGGGTGAAGGCGTAGGGCAACATACAATGAATGATGCGTCGACCTCGGAGAACGCTGCGCAAGGGAGATATGGTGAGAAGAAAAACAAGGCAGCATGGGCATGATTATTGCCAATATACCACACCATAAACGCACCATAAAATGGCTTACGTGTTTTCAGCGAGCATTGACAACAGGTCCTGACTGGGAACCCAAAGCAGCCCTGTCAACTTGTATCAGACCAGCTACCTCTACGGTGCGTAGAGAGCGAGCCTGACCACTACAATGGATGGACACCGTTTTTAAATATACAGAGACACATATACACCTGGGCGAGTGGTTCATGATGCAAAACACAGAGGAAGTTTACAAGTGTCTTGTTCGTAACGACCAGCCCGTAATCTGAAGGGAGCCTTCTCGAGAGCTGTCCTGGACTCCTGTCATCTCGTCATGCACTCTGTTTCTGGATTCACACCGATATGAACCCCAACTCCAACACACACAACCACACACACACACAGAATCACACACACACAACCACACACACACACAACCACACACACAACCACACACACAACCACACACACAACACAACACACACAACCACACACACAACCACACACCCACAACCACACACACAAGCACAACCATACAACCACACATACAACCACACTCACAACCACCCACACAACCACACACACAACCACACCATCAGTGCACGCTTTCACCGGGCACAAACCCCACCAGCCGTCAGTGCATGCTTTCACCGGGCACAAACACCACCAGCCGTCAGTGCACGCTTCCATCAGGCACATACCACCAGCCGTCAGTGCACGCTTTCACCAGGCACACACACACCACCAGCCGTCCGTGCACGCTTTCACCAGGCACACACACACCACCAGCCGTCAGTGCACGCTTTCACTAGGTACACACCACCAGCCACCAGTGCACGCTTTCACCAGGCACACACACCACCAGCCACACACACCACCAGCCGGCAGTGCACACTTCCACCAGGCACACACAGCACCGGCCATCAGTGCACAATTTCTACAGGCACACACACCACCAGCCATCAGTGCACACATCAATTGTTAATGCATCCACAATTAACTATTAAAGCAATCGCAGTATGGCGCACTTTACTTTTAAACATATTCATCTAAAGCGCAGCATACCACCATTGCTACAAAAATAAATACACATTTTTTTGGCCTACAATTTATAGACTTTTGTTGTAATTTGTGTAGCAATATTTAGCAATGCCAATAGCTCAAACTTAATTAATGCGAGACCTATTGCATTGTAAATGCTTGTTCTTCTTTGGTTTGTTGAAAGACAGTGCAACAGACAAAAGGTTTGAAATGAAGGGCGCATGTGTTTGTTAAAAGCTTTGCTTCTATTTGTAGGAAACCTCATACAGACCACTGGCTGCAATTCTCCAATAATAAGTTCTAGTCAGGATGGAGCCATCGTGCACTGCACTGCCGGGCTTTAAGTGGGATAGTGAAAGATAGGGGGCTCTAAAATGAGTGTCAGATAAAAGGCGTAAAGTGGGTGCTGAGGGAAACAAAACAAGCAGGGGCATGCGGAAAGCAACAATTGAAACAAGCGCGGCCGTGAAAGTGAAAGCCACCCTAATTAAAAACCAGGCGGGAGCGGAGGGGAGTGAGAACCACCGCAACAGGCACTACAGCAACGCATTGCAGCCGATGAGGAGCAAGCTGCAGTGCTGCCTACTGAAAAACAAGCCCGGGAGTGGTGCGTGCATGTGCGCGCAGTCTTCACTTTTCAAGCACTGCACTCGTGGCGTGCCACTGCTCGCTCCCACAAGGTGGATGCCGCCACAAGCACGAGTGCAGTGCTTGAAAAGTGAAGACCGATGGCTAAAGGCCCTCCTAGAGTAGCGTATGTGCGCTGCCTAGGCGAGACCTAAAAAAGGGCTTGTGGGTCAATAATGACGGTTAAAATACAGCATTTTTCTTTCCGAGGTAGCAGCAATAAAAATATAAGAGTGGTGCTGTAATTTTATGCAGTGCCACATGACACACACCAAATTAAAATAATTTCTTCTTGTTAATTTGCTTCTTGTATAGTCTATGAATGCAGTGTTGCTCCTAAATTGTCTAATTTCCTGCTCGGGTTGCAGGGCTACAATTTAAACCGTAATACCTATGTTTTGAACCTTCCTTTAAGTAACCTTTTTTAGAGTTAACAATGGTGATTTCTTTGAAGATATACAAGAAAATATATTTCTGCTCACCATAGTACACTCAACATGGAGCTTGTAAAATAAGTTTGTCTCTTATACGCTATTTTATGTACAACTCATACCATGGTATATCATTTTTCTGATGTTCTTGAGCATGAAATGTTCACTAATCTTGTATGGGCATGAAGTTTGTAAGAATCTGGTCTGGGCACCAAACTTCATTTCATGGCATGTTAAGTGTGAGCTGCATTTAAGCAGAGTTTTAATAGGGAGCTTTTCCAAGGACTGAATGAAACAGCTCTGTTCTTTTCCTCTCCAGGTGAACGGAAGGGTACTAATACCACGCCCGCCTGCATGCTCTTTCCTCATACATGTTGTTGGATCTACTAGCCAACTAGATTTTTTAAAGAAAGTGTCATTCAAAAAATGGCTGAGCCGGATTCTTCTCAGGTAAAGCATTTTATATATCTTTTTTGACTTGTGTACTTGGAGCAGTCTGAAGGAAGCATTCCGAGATTTAATCAAAAGTAAAGTAACCCATTAAGAACGAAGCAACTATGAAAACTTGTACTAGCGCATATGTTTGTTTTACCAAATTCCTTCCCTTGCTCCTACAGAATACAGTATTTTTAGTAACTCTGAGTGATTTGCATGTTTACAGTCTCATTAGTTCGTCTAGGTGGACAACATTTTGAATTTGAATCAGGGGTTCAGACTGTGTCCTTGAGTTTGCCAATTTACCAATCAAGCAATGTGCCAGGGTATATGGAACTAAATGTGTGGTTCCACCGCTGACATTCTATTGTATGAGTAAAGTAGATTAAACATATCAACATAAAAAAAAAAAAAAATTACGTGGAAATACATGAACTCTTTTTCACCGTGGTGTTGTAGGTGATCCGATATAGGATGGACTGCCATTCATCAACTGATTTCTGGTTGAATTCAGAGTAACTAGGTAAAGATTTATTGTTTAAGTTAACTAAAACCACTTACAACAAACTTACTTACAAAGTAATAGTTATCGCAGATTTCACAAACAAACTCAGTAAAATGTTTTTTAATGGGTTACCCATGAGGATATCCAGTTTCAGAAGATGTTTAGAGTATCATGTGTCAACCTTAATGAGTCAAAAATTGAAGGTTGTTTGAACAGTGTCCCCATTCCAAATAATTATTCTATTCACCCTCAAAATGCTTTGCTGAATAATTGTGTAGGGTTGTAATAGAACAGTTGCCACATTAAAGAGATGCAATGAGGATAGTGATAGTAAACTTCCTGGTGGAGTAATCATTTTAAAAACAAGCGTTTATCAAAGTGTTCAGTATGTAAAAAAGAATAATCAATTCTATCTCTGCTTCCTGCTGCATGAAACCTATAATTAGCTGGTTGATCATTCAGAGATCTACCAATAAGTTGTCTAAAACCCATGTTCCTCAGTGACAACAGTAGATTTGACTGTGTTGCAGACCCGTTGAGGAATTTAAGAATGTTAAATTCTTTATTCAAATCCTCAATGTTGGGGGGAACGGGAGGCAAAGATGGCGGCTATTTAAGCTCTCTACTTGGTCAACCCTCCTGACGTTTCTTTGCTCGATGTTAGTACTGGATGTCCGCTTTATGGCTACAGATTCATTTGATATGATTTGGACCGCATTTAGCGTTTTTTCTCAACACCGCCTGTTTCCATTCTTCTGACTCACCTGGTGCCTCCCCGTAGGTCTCCCTGTATATCTGATACTCCCAGAGGCCGGGCGGCCTCCTACGAAGCTCTCATGACGCCAAAGAGCACAAGAGGATCTAAGGTTTGTGGGTCCGCGGATGTTTCCGGATCAACGAAGGCTGAAAGCGGAGGGCTGTGCATTGGAGAACCAGCCATAAGCAAAGCAGAGCCTGCCTCAGAGAAAAGGCTTTGTGCTGGTCCCGGTAAAAGTCTACACTGGTGATCTTTTTTTTCTGTCAAAAATTCATCGAAACAACCGTCTTTAATGGAAAATGGAGCTGCTAATAATGCAATACAATAATAATACCAATACATGTATCGACGAGAATTAGTAGGTGGAGTCAGGCACTACCGTTCAAAGTACCGAGGTGAGCCAACCCACTGGTGATTAATCAAACAAAAGTGCTGGGCTTGGAAGGGCAGTGGAGGGGCTGTGGGGGGGCTCTATTGGTGCAGTATAGGGGCCTGTTTCTGTATCTGCAATAATGCTTGGCAAAGATGTAATTAATGAATGGGAACATTTAGAGGTAGCCATGACCAAGGATACATCCGTTAAAGCAACCTCTACAAAAAGGTTGAAGAAGCCTAGGAAGGGGGATCGCAAAAGCCACAGCTGGGCGGCGCAAGCTGACATTCTTGAAGCCAAGAAGGAGACCATTTCTGGGGAGAAATTCTTCTCCGTTTCGGATCCGTCCAACTCTATAGGGGACGAGGTTTCTTACGTCTCAAAGCGGTGCTCAGGGGGAGATTCACCAGGTAGTGGATGGAGTGAATTGAGTAGCCTACATTTGGAGGAATAGGACATTGGCAAGAACAATGCTCAATCAAGCACTGTACGGAACAAGCATGTGCAATGCAATCAGTCTCGCCTTTGGGACCTTATATGTATTTAGCTATGCAGCACATTAGCCTGGGTGCTGAAACATCTACTGTTCTTTAACATGGAGGGAAAGTAAGCACCAAATTGAGTGACACACCAGGTATGGGAACACATGGAGAGAAATATTGCCTTTCAGCTGGAAACTTAATAGACCAAAACTCAGTTTTTAATATAAAATCAGGGCCTTTAGTGGTCATATCACTGAAAATACAAGATTTGAAAAAAATATTATTGTCTATGGGTGCTCATGGACGACCATTTCTATGGACTGAAATCTAGAGAATGCTAAAGTGATTCTGGTATTTTACTGACCTCTGCTGGTCGTTTTCTATTAAGAAAGTTAAATGGAGGGAGTTGCAAGAAAAATAAAAAAAATAAAGTCCTTTAGCAGAAAGCAATTCTGGTATTTTACTGACCTCTACTGGTCGTTTTCTATCAAGACAGTTAAGTAGAGGCAGTTGAACAACAAATAAAGTCCCTAAGCTGAAGCAGATAAGTCCTAGGGCTGATCTCCAGAGCCCAAAAAGTATTTACACAAATAAGTATATACTTAAGTATATACAAGAGGTCTCGAATGCTCGACCTAAAAAGGGGCAAAGAGAAGACACAGGGGTACTCTCGTGGGGTTATTAATTTTCTTCCGCACTTTGTGCTGATGGGGCTGGTCCCAGTGTGACAACGCAGACTTTTCTAGCTGCACACGAGAGCTCAGAGGAAGTATCACTCGCTGTCGTTTACCAAATCATCATGGCACACAGAGAAAAGACTAGGGCAGGGAGCAAAAGAACTCAAACGGCGTGCCGTAAAATACATTACTCAATCCGGCGTGTTGTCAAGTCGAGCTCCGAATTTTCCAAAAGGATCAATAAACCTGAGACTCGAATTTCGACGTTAGAAGGTGAACTAGCAACTCAGAAAACTTAAACCGATATGCTAAGGTCTCAGAAAAACGGCGCACAATGGAAGCTGACGGACTTGGAGAATTGTCTCCGATGAAACAATCTCAGAGTTCTTGGTGTACCAGATGAGCGGAATGATCAGCTGGCCGAAAAATGGATTGTGGGACTCTTCACAGAAGCTTTGCCCGAGCTTAGGCTATGGTCCTGTGATATTGATGTTCAGAGAGCTCATATGTGGCCATTCAAACAATACTACCACCCAGGACAAGCAACACGTAAACCTAGGGCAATTTAAATTTCTCTGAATAACTTCTTGGCTCAGCAAGCTTTGTATGATTTAGCGCACCCAGATAGAAAAAGGTCCAGGAAGGGAAATTAGTTCTTCGTCAGGCCAAATTACTGTCAAATGATAGTTGAAAAACACTGGCAACTCTGGCAATTTAATCCAATGTTTCAGAGTAAAGGGGCCCAGGTTTTTCTTCTCAATTACGCAAAACTTAAGGTCCTTATATAAAGACAAAGCCCATTTTTTTTTACTTCTGAACAGAAGGCCAATGAATTTTTGCAGTCAATCAATAGTCAAAGTTGAGACTTTACGGTTGGGGTGGGGCATGCCTATGGATATGGCTGCGCGGTGGGCTGGCAGGAATATTTAGACTTTATGATTATCTCCATGTTGTATATTTTTAGCTTGCCTCTCCCTTCCCTCTACCTTTCTTTTCTCTATCTTTGTTTTGTTTGTTAATAGCTTCTAAATAATGGTTCATGGAAGACTGCACAGGGTGGGGGTTGACCGGTGGAGTGGGGGCTATCCGTAACAATGGACCTTGTGGTCCTATTGCCTCGATGGCTGGGTTTGGGGTGGGTGGCCTCACAGAAGGGAGGAGTGAGTGGTGGGTTTAAGGGGGGCAGTGGGCTTGGTGCTGGGGTCATTGGTGGCTGGGGGTGCTGGGTATTTCAAGGGGGGAAAATAAGCCATGTTTTTGTAAGGTTTGAGCAAGACAGCTTTATCTGGTTTTTGCGTTAATTAGGCTACGTTTATCAGCAGTAAGGGTCTACGCTTTGTTAAGCCAGAGGTGGAATGATGCCCATTAGGCACCGCATATGCTCCATCAAAGTTTGTGGTCTTAATAATAGGGACAAAAAATCTGAAAGGCCCCCTGGAATGACTCCCTTACTGGCGTGCATTCCCCCTCTCCCTCTTGGGTAGAGCAGCACTGTTCAAAATGATGGCGCTACCGCAATATTTATACTTTTTGGAAAACACACCATTTCCGGTTCCGTATTCATACTTTAGTTCAATAGTCTGCACTGTCCGTTCCTCTTTATGGGCTGGGGGGCCCCACAAATCGCTCTTAGTAAATTGACTTGTGGTTGGTATGAGGGAGGAATTGCATTGCCCCACATTCAAACTTACTACAAAGCAGCCCAACTAGTAACTATAAATCAGTGGGTTTACCAACCACTATCGGAACCTGCTTATAAGATGGATTGGCATGTTCTCCAGCCAAGAGGGTCTCTCTAAGCGTTCTATACTGAACCACAGCGACTCTCGTTGGAAGGCCCCACAGAATTTACAGTTCGGCTATGGCACTCTACCCTGTCCAAATTAGGATGGAAGAATAAAATCACCAAAGCTGCGACCATATGGGAATCCCAACAACTGGGTGCAATGGGAACCAGAAAGGTCTTTGACAAATGGGACTTAATCGGAATGTCACGACTGGGGCACATGCACACAGGGGTAGATATTATACAGTTCGAACAGTTACAAAAAACCCATGAACTGGCCCGGACAGAGTACTTCCATTATCTACAGATCTGACATGCAATACAGACAGCGGTGCCCCGGGAGTCAGACCTACCTGAGTCGTCGCAATTGGAATGTAGATTGCTTGAAGAACACTTAACATGACGGATAACATCGCTCACATACCAAAAACTCATTAACAACTTACCTGACACTCTTACATCCCTTAGGGACCGTTTGGGTCAGGACATCACAGACCTACTGGACGGAGACTGGCCCGCAGCTCTGGCTTCCCCAAGAGAAGTAGCCATTAGGGCCCACTTCAGACTGGCCCAGCTCAAAATCCTACACAGAGCCTCCATTTCCTGTGTTGCGCTAGTTAAAATGGGTAGAAAGGCGGACACAACCTGTAACAGAAATTGTGGGGAAGAGGGATCGTTCTATCACATACTGTGGACATGATCAAAAATTCCTGATTACTGGGAGGCGGTAGTATCGTACATGTCTAGAATAGTGGGAGAGGAGTTAACACTCTCGCCCAAATGTTCCCTACTAAATGTATGGAAAGATGCGAATCTGGGACGAGCGGATCAAACCTGGAGTACCCTAGGTCTAATGATAGTGAAACATACCCTAGCCCATCACTAGGGGGCAGATAGTCCACCAACGCTTCGGGATTTGAAAAGGGATATGGACTGGTGTATGGTGGTGGAAAAGTCAGTCTATGTGAACAGAGGGCACCCAAGAAAAAGGAGGAAAATATGGGGCACATGGAATGTTTATAGAGGGAACCCATGCATGGCCCCGGTGGGAGAGAGACTACAAACTCTGATAAATCCAGGGGCCGATTGAATGTGATACAAGATTATGAGATGGCTAACAGTGTCAAGGCCAGACAATAGCAAACGAAGGTTACCCAATGACTCACTGTAATAATCTTTGGTCGTGTTTTCAACAACTGTAATGTAAGGCGTGTTTTAATGCTCTGTCATAATAAAAAGATAAATAAAGTTAAAAAAAATAATATGGTAAAGGACTACGAGTGGCTCAGGAGTTAAAAGTAATGCAGCCTGATGTGGTGTGCAATCAAGAAACTAGTATCCCATGGGGGAAGCGCAGAGTAATTTCTGAATTGGGATATACTTTACTAGTTTGCACACAATAGGGTACCTCAGCCTGAGGTGTGGCTATCCTCGCAAAGCACACAAGAAGTATTGCTGGCAGCATACTTGCAGATAAATATAGGCATTGGGCTATCATGGAATGTGTTGCTGGCTTAACTAAATGTTCCGTATAATCAGTGTATGGCCCTAATATTGACGAAGCACAGATTCTCGATTTCCTTAACATGGAACTTGCATCTTAACCAACACCTCTGGTCTAATGTGGGCAAATGTTTGGCAAAACTGATTAGGTGTAAGGAGGTTGAGCGTGGGATGGCCTGTATTCAAGACTCTTCAGGTAGACTAGTTGAGACACCTTCCAAGATTCTCTCAGTGTTCAGGTTATTTTATGAAGAGTTACAAATGGGAACTCTGGCTATGATTCATTGGTACAAGATTTGTGTACAAAGAGAGTTAGTAGCGAGGATCATGACCTCTTGGATGCCCCTATTACACAAGAGGAGCTCTCAGAAGCGATCAACTCATTAACTATAGGCAAGGCTGTTGGTCCCGACGGGCTACCTCTAGAATTTTATAAAACTTTTTTCAGGAATTACATTAAGACATCCTGATAACTTTTCTGGATGCACGTTAGGGGCAGGTTCCATCATCGTGCGATATGGCGAATATTGACATTTAAAAAAAAAGGGGGGGATAAATCATCTATACTTCCAGAGTAGTATAGACCTATTTCCCTATTGAATTGTGGTGACAAAATGTGCACAAAGATTCTGGCCAAGCACTTAGCTAGGGTTATCACCCCTTTGGTCTCGCACCGACAACATGGCTTTATTCCGGGAAGAAGCACAGTAAATCATACAAGCAGGGTGATCACCTTATTCGATTTGGCTAATGACATCAAGCTCCATTGGGGTTGGTGTTACTTGATGCAGAGAAGGCAATTTACTGTGTTTCTTGGGAGTTTTTGTGGACAATCATGAGCCTGCAAAGCTTTGTGTTAGGGTTTATTAAAACAATAAAGGCTATGTATAGAACACCTTCTGCCCGAATTTGCGCTCTGGGCCTATAATCAGATGTAGTACCTATATTCAGGGTGACAAGACAGGGATGCCCTTGCTCACCCCTGTTGTTTGCTCTATATATGAATCCATTTTTAACTGTGCTTGAATGCAGTCCTATTATTAAATATGTTCAGCATGGACAGGGAATGTATCGGGTGTTAGCTTATGCTGATGATGTGGCCATTGTCACTCCAGAATCAGCAGTATTTTTTTCCATAAATCAACGGTTGGCTTATCAATTTGGGCAGTGTTCCAGGTATAAATTAAATATAGCGGAAAAAACAGATTATCTGCTCGAATCAAGCCCTTTTTAATGATCCATGGATTACTGAGGAAGTAGTATACTGTGGTATCAATATTCAAACTTGCTTGGATAAAATGGCAGCTGCCAATTCGGCTCCTCTTCTGGCTAGAATTAAGTGAGCTCAGCAGAATTGAATGTCTACATCTCCCGCTGGTTGGAGGGTGCAATGTCTTAAAAATGGATGTATTGCCTAAAATACTTTATTTTTTTCGGTCTGTACCATTGGAGCTTAGTAAAATTCAGCTGCAGAAATTGCAATCGATCTGTTGCACCTTCCTTTGAAGCCAGGAGAAACCTAGCCGGGCAATGAAATACATGACTTTACCTAGAAACCGGGTTGTGGCGGGTGGAGCTGGGCAATTCCCAATTTTACATTTTATGACTGGGTCTGTCTCTTACAGCATATGAAGATCTTACAGAGACGGAGAATATAAATGTAGCAGAAGCCCCATCTGTGTATCAAATGCTACTTGGCTCTGAGGCAAGGAGGTGCCTATTAAAGAATGTAGAAACAAGTTATTATAAGAAGGCCCGATTTAAGGTTCTCATAGCAGCCTATAAAGTTTGGAAGTAGGTTCGTAGATGTCTTCCACTTGGTAGGATCTGTTATTATACACCTTATATCTGCATCACTATTATTACTTCCTATCTTCTGGGACACCATTATGGTAAGATGGAGACGAAAGGGGATATGGGTATTAGGGGATTTTTTGATAAAGACCATATCATATCATTCTCCGAGCTGGCAGAGAAATACTCGCTGTCAAAGATGGACTTCTTTACGTTTTTACAGATCCGGGACTTTCTGCTGAGATAGCAAAAAAAGTCGCAATATCTAAAAACAGTTTAATTAAGGCAATCAGACAGAGAGATAGAATCAGTAGTTTATAAAACTGGCTTTTAGTATCCCAGACTGATGATTTGGAGTCTCAGAATCTTAAATGGAATGCCAGATTGAGTCAGGACAGGGACATTTTGCAGGAATCTATTGCAATAGGTGAGAAGATTTGAATTTCTTCTAATTTGAAGGCACAGCATTAAAAAAACTTTTTTTAAATTCTTATTATACCCCAGCTAAAATATTGAAATGGAGGACAAATGATGGTTAATGTACTTGTGGGGCTGATCAAGCGGAAATTCTGCACATGTTTTTTATGTGTCCTAAGTTAAGACAGTTAAGTGGGGGAATGGAAGCTTTCCTGACCTAAACAATTGGTATAGACATTGTTATTGCACCCTCAGTGATGCAGTTAGGTCTGCTAGATGAGTCCATGGCTAATCGACCAGCTCCGCATGGCAGGTATTTGATCTTTATTGCAACCGCGATGGCCCGGCTATGCGTAGCCTCACTTTGGCTGCAGAAGGACCCCCGTCCTTTGAGATGTGGAGAGCAAGATTTTAAGCTACTTGGAACTTTGAGTATAGCCTATATTCCATCAAGGGACCAATGAAGCGCAAACTAGGCAAAAGGGTCTGGGACTTGATGCTAGATCAAATGAAATCTTACTATGTGGCCAGTATGGGGATTATTCCGCAAGCATCAAGGCCTATGGCTATGCATGGAATCAGGGCCTTTTCAACCAATTGTCTTGTTTTCTGGATTTTTTTATTTTCTTCTGTATAGATTTGGAAGGTTTGCTATTAATATGTAATGTGATATTCTAGGCAATTCTTTGTTGCTCCTTGTAGAAGGTTTTGTATAACTTTGCGACTTCCTGGCTTAAATAAAAAAAAATCAATGTTTGTTGCTTGACTCCCACACAATCGATTCAAAATCAATTGATCAAACCACTTTTATTTCCTTTATGATTTGTTGTGAGATATAGATGCTAATCACAGTAAATTTGGTTTAATCTTTACATTTGATGGAGATTGTCAGTACTTTTTTTTAAATTGTTTTCGTTTGTTTTGTTTTTTTTCCATAATAACTCTGGTTACGTTAGGTCAAGAAAAGTTTTTAGTAGAATTGCCAGGCCTCCACATGATCTACCCAAAGCGGTCTTTGCTTCTAAGCTTTCAATTACAGTGAAATTAGAACGGTGAAGATTAGTATCTTTCCTTGTTTCTTGACAACATGCATTTTCTGAACTAACATAAAGTAGTGTAAGTCCTAATCGGTCTGCTTAATTTGTCGATCTATATGATATTCCAAGAACATGGGTTTAGAGAGGCCAGATTTGCGTAGGAGTTAAAATCATTTGAGAGTCGGTTTTGAATTATTTTCTTCATCGTCCTATTTGTGTGTCCAAAACAAATTATCATTTGGTACTGTAATGTGTATACTATTTCGTTTATACCTTTAGCAATTTAATTGTCTCTTGATTCAGTTTTATTTCTGGGAGTAGTCGATTGAGTTCTTCTGAATTCCTTTTAATCTACCTCTGGTTCCACTGCATTGGTTTTGTGTTTATTATAGATTGGTTGCTCAGAGTTATTTATTTCTGAATTTGAAGTAGCAGAGGAAATTTCCTCAGTCAAATTTTGTTGTTTCTTACAATATGTATCTTCCTCAAATATTTCTAAATCTGATTTATTGGTCAAGTACTGGTCTTAAATAGGAATTTCGACTTTCTATTTCATTTCCTCCCTTTCTTGAGCCTACATTCACTTCCATATTTTTAAAGACTTCACTCTCTTGTAGTTCCAGTGACATTATTTCATTAGGGTTTTCTAACTTGTCCTTTAATACATTCTGACAATGAATGCTTGTTGATAACATGTGGATTTAGAAGATTCTTGTACTACCAATATATCCTTTGGTAAAGTTGTTTCTTGTGAAATTTGTTGTAATTCTTGTTTCTCCTTCTTTTTAGTTTGGAGGTTATTGCTCATTTAGTTTGCTGTTATGTATTTGTTTGTATAATTTAGCTGAGACTAACACATTTGTACTACTGTTGTTAAAGTTGTAATTTTATTAGATTCATCAGTTGATTTCAGGTTGAATGCGGAGTACATAACTGGGCTACATTTACCCCCAGCCTTAGGGGCACAAAACGAATGACGATCCTACGCTAGTCATCCTGTGGGAATTTGATGATTATCTTGTTGCTTTACTGTTCTGAGGTGACCTAGCCCTATGAAAATCAAATCTGTACCTGTTCAGTGTGCAAGCTGAGGAGATCAAGAACCATGCATTATATTTCATCATTTTTTTCTCTAGGTCAGGTAGTGTACCCAAAGGAGGTAGCAGGGTGTATGATGCTTAGTTACTTCAGGGATGTCACTGGAGACTTGAGTGGTAATATAATACTCCTCACCAGTGATATAGACTGTGTCATTTGCAGTATCAGCCGTGATGTATGGGATAATTCGAAGCACTTTAGGGGTATTTATGGATGCACAGCTTTTCATAACAGAGGAATTGTACATGTGTTGTCCTAAACCCAGCCCTTCTACTTCCAGATGCCACAGTTCACTTGTCCTCCCCTTGTTCAGCCATCATGCGGGCCTACACTTTTCTTTATTCAGAATCTTATCCTGAAGATGTAGATGGCTACAACTTATGGGAAAAGGTGGGCCTCAACCAAATGCATGTGGAGTGCATCAACTGTTTTCCCCCTTTCTCACCAGAATTCTGCCAACTGGTACGACTTTTTTAATGTCCTTTAGAAAAGGATAAATAATTAAAAACATCAGAGAAAATATTACATACTTTAAAAGCTGGGCTTTAAAGGTTGACTTGCAAGTGTGTTTTGCCTCTGAGGTGGGTGTGTTTTAGGAGCTTCTCAATTTGGGTTGTAGTATCACTTTTTATTCTCCCTCTGTATGCTTACCTCAATTTCTCTCTTCTGTCTTCAACTCCTTTACATCCAATTGCTTTTTCCTAAATGTTGTCTCTCTCCCTCATTACTTTCACACACTTTTGAAACCTCCACTGCCTTACTTCTGTGTCTGTTTTGTATTTTTCTCTGCATATCCTCTCCTTTTCATTCTGTTCCACGTCTCCCTTTTCGCTGCCCATTTTGTTACTGTACAGTTTAAGAGTTTCTTGGAAGAAATTCTGGGACCAATGAATTATCTTGAATGTTGCAGTGATATGTTTGCAGTTTTGTTTACCCTTAGGACCTACATTATTATTACTACTTCTTTAAAGGACTAAGGGCCAGATGTAGGAGCCTAAATACCGGTCGGTAACGGCCGATTTCGGCCGTTACTGACCGGTATTTAAGAATCTGCATGTAGGGGCATTTATTTTACAGATTCAGTAAATTTACCGAATCTGTAAAATACCGAATCGGTAATTTTACTGATTCGGTAAATCTAAATGTAGGTGGGACTCTTCTGAGTCCCAAAGGGCATACAGAATCGGTATTTTACCACCCAATTCAATTGGGCGGTATAATACCGAATCCAGGTGTGCATGCACATGTGTGCATGCACACCTATGCCATGTGACAGACAGACGTGCCCTTAGGGCATTTCTGTGTGCCACATGCCTGTCTGTGGGGTGCTAGAGGGTGTCAAAGTGACACCCCCTGCACCCTTGCAAAAATCGGTATTTACTAATTCTGTAATTACAGAATCGGTATTTCCCATTGATTCCTATGGGCTACAGGAATCAATGGGAAATACCGATTCTGTAATTACAGAATCGGTAAATACCGATTTTTGCAAGGGTGCAGGGGGTGTCACTTTGACACCCTCTAGCACCCCACAGACAGGCATGTGTGCCATGTGGCACACAGAAATGTGTGCCACATAGGAATCAATGGGAAATACCGATTCTGTAATTACAGAATCGGTAAATACCGATTTTTACAGAATCGGTATTTCAAATACCGATTTCAGCTACATCTCCCACCTTCTATTTTACCGATTCATAAATACCGAATCGGTAAAATTCGGTATTTATGAGTCGGTAAAATAGAATTACCTACATCTGGCCCTAAGTATAGTAGGGTAGATTTTCTCCAGACCCTATTTTACTGTGGCGAAACTGGATGTTGCTCGCATATTGTATGGTGCAACCTTCAGATTCTGTCTTTTTGGGTCAGTGGTTTGGTGTGTTGTTCCCAGGACCTAACAAAAATCTAGAACTTTTCTTGATTTAATCAATGGTGTTAATAATCTGGAGTAACTCTGCCATTATTAATTCATCCTGATAGCATTGGTCTTGGCCCACAGAGATAGCTCCTTCATTTGAAATGAGAACAGTTCACTACCTAAAATTAAATGATACATGGATGATCAGTAACAGAACATAGGACTTGCAAAAGCCCTGGAAATAATTACATCTTTCAAAATATTTTTAACCTGTTGTCGATTTCTCGTTTACCTTTATTTTAACTTTTTCTTTATATGTTTATAGAACAGTAAGCAGTATTTAAAAAAAATAATATAAACTTTCAGTATTACGTATAACGCTTGTTGTTTATTGCATTATCAACTGGAATGAAGTGGATCATTTATTAGAACATTGGAATGTTGGGAGCTCCATTAAAGACAATGGAGTGCTCCCTGCTTTTACTGGCTGGTAAAGGCCTGCAGAACAACATTCCAATGTTTTACAAAGGCCTCTCGGAGCTCGAGGGGATTTAAATCGAGAAACCTTAGTTTTATTTGTTCAAACATTCTTCCCTCTACTGGCAGAATGTTATAATAGCCTTATAGCACTTCGTAGCAGGGCTATACTGACTATTAAAGTCCCTCACCCTTGTTAAAGTCCCTCGCCTTAGGCTCTGGCCTTTAACGCGGGAGCAGGCCTTTAATAGCCGCTATAGCCCGCTATGGCGGGCTACAAGGCTATATATGTTACATTATTTAAATGATCAGTGCAAAGTCATCCTTGTTCCTTATAGTTTCTCTAGACTCCTCTTAGTGCATTGGAAGGTGCTAGTGAGATTAATGGCCTACAAGTTTCTTTTTTTAGTATAGTCGTTGTGTTTTTCAGGCACTGGTTACCTTCAATGATGTGGCTGTCTATTTCTCTGAAGAGGAGTGGCAGCGATTGGAAGAATGGCAAAAAGAGCTGTACAAGATTGTGTTGAAAGAAATTCACGAAGCCTTGATCTCACTGGGTAAGGAAGCATTTTACAGCACTCATTACTGGGATTAAATTGTAGATTTTGTTTCAGTTGATAACGATCTAATTTATTTTTTTAAATGTGTAGTAGTGAAGTGCAACTTGGTTGTTTACATAGGACACTCTTAATATAAAATAATGGTAATTTCCATTGTCCCATTTTCTTTTAAAAACCTACCTGCACACTAATTGTTGGGTCCCTTCCTGATACTTAGGCATGCGCACCTGGCCCGGGTGACACAGTTGCATTTGGAATTGGTATAACAACTTTTAACCAACCCGCCGAATAAGATAATCGACTCTGCATGCTACATCCTTGTCCATGGTTGCATCAATGCCCAGAACTGATTCGACTGTGCATGCCCTGGGTTGTTGAATAGAGGCGGTGGTGGCAGCATATTGCTTTTTGCGCATTGATAATCCTGAACAGACATTTTTCTGTCACAGGAGTGTTGCCAACTAGCTCTACTCTATAAAGGTTCCCTTCAATGTGGCACCCAGGTAAAGATTCCACTTTGGTGTGGCACCCCGTCCCTTGAGCTGACATTCTTTGTTTGGGTCGAGTGCGTGACTTCACTGTGTATGTGTGGAACATGTATGACATTGAGAATGCAATGTGTGTATGTTTGCTGGACCAGTGGGATCCATTTCTGGATGGTCCGTGGGTTAGTATGGCACAAGATGGAAGAAGGATAAAGCTTCCCAAGACAGGTGAAGTGTATTGCTTGTGTTTGTCTGTCTGGAGGGTACGACCCAGGCACTGAAGTTAGAAAAGATGGCAACAGAGATACCCTAAAAAAAATATGTGAGGATCTGCTAATTAGATTTTCCTGAGCCCTGCCATTTGATGGATGGTAGGGAAGGGTGAGAGTGAGTTTGACAACAATTTCTGTTGTTAAAGATGGGAAAGTTGCTAGGTAAGGTCTGCTCTTTTGTCTGTCCCTGATTGCTTTTCAGGAAGGTTGTTGACAGCCAGGGGCAACAGCTTCACACTTCATGATTCCAATGTTCTGGATACTCCTGTTTGAAGTTAGCATCATGAGTACCTGCTGTGAGAGCCACCACCTAGCACAAAGTAGAAAAAAACATTTGAAAAGGTACCACCCAAAATCGGCTCCAGGGCCTTAGAATATTTCCCAGAAGTAAGAGGGGGGATCACTGAAGTCTGTACAGCTTGCTGGAGAAGCTACGGGTCTGCTTAGTGCCTAGAAGTCTGCTTGCCTTTACAGAAAGTGAAGGTGTGTGTCTGGCCCTGTGGTAGGAAAGACATAGCATATTTTTGAACACCCAGAAGTAGCTAACAACCAGTGGGAGTGGAGCCAAACTGACCAAGTTGTGAGGGCTCTTCCCATCTCTGAGGCAGTTCCTGTATTGAACATTTTAAAGAAGCAATCAGCCAGAACATCATGCTGTCCAGCTAAAGAATGATGATGGATTCAACCCAGATCTGTGACTGGGGGTGAGAGTTAAAAAAGTTTCAGCACTCCGTGCATCATCTCCTTGAGGTTTGCTTTACTCACCCTAAGTTGGCAGGGTATGCCCAGACGTGGGTCCCTTGCTCACTGTGCCACTGGAGTCAAGCTAGCCTGGCTGATGAGGGGTGTTACCCCCAAACCTGTCCCAGGACGCTTGTTTCCAGTCCAGGGAAGACGTAGCTTTGCAGTTCGGGCTGGACTGTTCCCATGAGGCACAGGGTCAAGACTAATTTGCATATAGCTGTGCCTGAACTGGGGTAGCGAAGTGAGCTAAAGAATGATGATGGATTCAACCCAGATCTGTGACTCGGGGTGGGTGTTTGCAAAGTTTCAGCACTCCATCCATCATCTCCTTGTGGTTGCTTTGTACAGCACCCGTTCAGCATCCGAATGACTGGTGCTGCCCACACTACTTCTTTGAGCCATCACTACCCTGAGAGTCAAGTGTGGAAATGTGTTCCTTGGCCCAATTTATGAAGCCATAGTAGGGCAGATGCCAGGACACCCAAGGAAAACAATCCTAACTGCGATGGATGTGGGAAGTAGCTCCTGTCGGTCTGCCTAAGCACGCCCCTATTTCCTAAATAGGGTCTACTATTAATACTTGTGCTAACTGAACCAAATGTTCTACTTTACACCATCCTTCTAGGGTAAACCCAGACTGTAGACCCAGACTGTAGACCTCGCTACCACCTGAAACTCAAGAACTAAAGAAAGAGAATCTTGCATATGTTGATTTAAAAAAAAAACTTTTTGTGTGTGTTATTGTAACAAGTACGTGCATGGGATTTGAATTGGTTTCCAAAGGCTATTTCTTAGTAACTGAAATAATGTAATGGAACTTAACACAGGCATGACAGGAAAATGTAACTTGAAAATCACAGAGTACTAGTTCAAAAAACCAGGACTTCTCCAACATGGCATGTTAAATTTCATTAGGTGGAAAACATTTATTTTCTAAAAAATAATGCTATACATTCACTTGTATGTCTGTCCTTCAACAGGCTATGCAATTGCCAATCCAGACGTTATATTCAGAATTAAAAAAGAAAAAGAGCCGTGCCTAAAATATCGCCCGTGCGTGGAAGGCTATCCAATTCCAAAACCTGATGTTTTGTTAAGGATCAAGCAAGAGGAAACCCCTTATTCAAGTGATCCTAACAACTCTGAAGAGAGTATTACTATCACCAGCACAGGTAAGGAAGAAACACTGGAGACTAATTTATAGTCTGTGTTGTGGAAATGTAAAGCTAAGTCTTTGTCTTTGTAGTTCCGCCGTCTAAGGACATGCTATCATATTACTGAATACACATTTGAAGAACCTACATGTTACTAGTAAACTTGCAAATTTCTAAGCATGTAATTGGGGTTTGTATGGCGCTAACTGCCATCTTGGAAAGTGTGAGAATTCCAGAAACAAGTAAGGAGGCCGTGCTCCATTGAAGGGACAAAAACAATAAGAGGAAGGAAAGCGCACATAAGCTAACATAAAAATGAAGTAAATGAGAGTGAGAAGAAGGCCAACCAATTGTAGCTATCATTGGGCTTTAAGCCCACTATAAGCTGACAATAGGTCTTTTTGCAACCAGACAGCCTGTGCTATCTGTTGAGCGTGACTTACCATGAACATGGAGTAAAACCATCCATTAAGGAAGAGGAAACTGTGATACACTAACCCCCCCAGTCATGAACAAGGGGCTGACCCAAAACCCACTCTATGACCATTCTATAGGTCTAAAACAGCATCCAGCTAAAGGTAAATGTATGATGAGACCCCTAAAAATGTAACCTTTGAGGGCACATAGTAAGTGGGGGCTTCCCTACCCTAATTATCGCGACAGAGACCATATCCTCCAAGTAACAAGGTCTCGGGCCGTGGCAGGTCGACAATGCACAAGTCCACATCTATCCAGATTACACCTTGGAGGTCCAGGAGTACTGATCCTCCTTTCTAGAAGTGAAAATGTGTCTAAGGGAACATGCTGTGATAAACATCCTTCAATTCCCAGCTACCCTGAGAATACAACACACCGGAACTACCACCTTTTGCACCACTTCTGACGAGGCATGGTCTTGGATGGAATGAAACGGTATCCCGCCCTGTGGTGATGCAACAACTATGCCCGTACCCTTCGACAAGCTCAGAGGTGTCGCAGGACGCACACCAACCAGCTTCCACATGGTCCTAATAAAGAGCAGGTTGCAAGGGCGAGAGCCCAAGCGATGAAATAAGCAGAAACATATGCTGAATCTCGACCCCCTTCTGCATCAGGAACGGACGGAGAGAGCTCTAAAGAGGACACCTCATCTCTGATGGACTCCCAGTTGGCAGTGGTTTGATGCGGGCCCCTCCATCACCCCCACAAACATTTGAAGACCTGATGTGAAACTTACTTGCAGGTTTGACAGAGTCTGCATGTCGGGTACTGTGTTGGGCCTGCATTGGTAGTTTGTCAAGTTCTTGCCCTCTCACACCCACATAATGCTGGCCTACCAGGTCTGGCCCTAATACTCATCCAATTTAAAATTACCCCACATCGACAGCAATCTACTTACTAGGGCCACCGCACAGTTTCCAACATGCACCCGGAAGCCTTGGCTGGGAGCCCACCTCTTGTGTATTATAGATCCTCCTTATTTATATGTCTGCACAGGTGCATTACAGTCCGACCCTACCCCACACACACTCACAATCAACATGCACTCTCCCAGCATTATACTGTTATGTTGTGTTATGTTATGTTATATAGTTTTCTATAGCGCACGGCTGCCCCAGCAAAGGGTGACAAATCGTGTATCTGTACTAAAACCTCCACTCTCATTGATATAGTGTTACCAGCTTGAAATGTAAACATCTTGTTCTATTAATGTACACTGAAGTGCGGTGGAGATGATAATGACACTGTTCCCCTTATTATCGATGTAGATCTACTTGCCATGGAACTGATTACATACCAATATGTTGATAAAAACCTGTGTAACTCCCACTGTCATTGGATGTCGCATGTATAATGTTGAAATGCAATAAAGAGTATTTAAAAAAAAAATAAACATTCCAAGATGACTTCCTCCTACAGACGTGCATTACGATTAGGGCTCCCGGTTTTATGGTGTTGATTTTTTCTCATTTCCGTCTGTATTTATCCATTTTTCTTTTTTTATAATTGTATCTGTATTTATCCGCATTTATTTTGGTGGAAAGCAAAAGACGCTGCAGCTAGTATTTTTTCACATTTATTTAAATAGAAAATGCACACTTTTTGCCATTTTTTTTTATAGTGCGAGTTTGCAAAAGGTATTGTAGTGCTTTACATGAGCAATAGTTTGATTACACAAGGTCATTTTAATTTTTCCAGACACTGGGAAAATCATGAGATGGTGAGCCAAACCTGTAACTTGAGACTGGTTATTTATGTTCACATCCATGGATGTTAATTTACCCCAGTGCTATGGGTAGTGTAAGTGACATCACAATCTTTTTGCCATCACAAGGTTACACCCACTCTTAGCCCCACTGAAGTCACTTAATTCCTTCCGTACCGCTAAGAAAATAAAGTTGAGTGAATATCAAGGAACGCAAATAGGGCTCTTAGATTCCTGATTTCTTCCTGTTTCTCCCACAACAGTGATGACAAGGCAAGACGGGTGGCTCACTATCTGTACTCCTCACTAACGCTAATTGACCACAACGTTTAAGTCCCTCCAAATCTACTACTCCCATTCCCTGCACCCACCACTTTCCTGTTTAATGAATACACCCATTGTCATATGATTAATAAAAAGAAATGTAAAGACAGATCCCACAGGTTGACACTTTAGGTCAGCAAGATTCATGCACTTGTAATGGGCTCCAGTTTTCTCAATACAATTAGAGATCGGGCTACAGAAATGTGGAACGCCAATGTTTAGATATGTATGCAGCTTTTACATGCTGAGAGCCACACCGCTGCCTCAAAAGCCAGCTGAGCTGTCCCACTAATTGCCTCCGGATAGGCAGTTCCTGATGGTGAGCCACAGATGAGGAACGCCATGGTGTTAACAGGATGTCTTGGGGGGAAATAGCTGGCACATTAACATGTGGCATGGTCAATGCATGTGTGTTGTCTTGATAAAGGACGATAATCACTCTCGGCCTGCTGCTGTCTGGGAGGTAAAGACTGAGGCTCGCTCATTAACAGATAAGTCTCACTTGGCAGAGTGCTTAACCCAGACTAGGGAGGGTGGGGTGATGTAAAGGGGAGAATAATCTGCAGGACATCCTGGCAGCCGTTTCAGATTTCTTTCCTTTGCCCTTGTGTGCCTCAGACACTGATTTTCCAGAGGAGACACCATAAAGCTGGTTGTACACAAAAAATGTAGCAGCGGACCCTACGATGCCGCACCTTGAACCCAGTTCCAGATATTTGTAAGTTTATGTGCAGCCACCCTCGACGTCAGCTGCTAATTGGCGTCGCTGTGTTTTCCAGATCACGGGTAGTTTGTTAGCTTGTGTGGGTCGCACATATAAAAAGTCTAAGAAAGATGTAGAATTTGATATGTAAGAAAAGTCCTTTATTTAGTATAGTTCATTCTTTTTTTTAAAAACAGTCAAACTGTAATTAGCAAAACAGTCAGCCAACGCGTTTCACTCCCTACCAGGGAGTTTCTTCAGGGCGAGATAAAAGTACATCCGGTAACGCGTAAATGGATTCTCCAAAATTACGAAAAAAGAGAAAGAGATAACCGTGGGCAGTTGTCCGTAGCGTGTGAGGGTTCCTCAGTCGGTGCCCCAGTGGACCAAGCGGTTTCGTAATCCTACTCCTAGTCTCCCTGTTTGTTCAGTAGTATTGTTTCCAATTTTTCATTTCACCTTGAAGTGTCCGTGAAGCTTGGCAACACCTCTTAGTGTAAGTAACAAGGATCCCTTTGTTATAGGTGTCTCGCTCCGGCGCCGTGGATTCGGGTGAGGAAGCCGTATTCATTCCTACTCCCACAATTGTGTATTGGCTCAAAATTGTGAACCTTGAAAGTTTTCTCGTCAGTGCCACAGTGCCACCAGACGTCACCTTCCTCACGAAAACCTGGACGAACACCTCCTCAGCCCCCGACATCGCCATAGCCATACCGGATGGCTACAAAATCACCAGGAAGGACTGCGTCAACCAAACCGGAGGAGGCATCGCCATCGTCCACAGAAACACCATCCGCGTCACGACCAACTCCGACGACACCCTCATCACCGCCGAACACCTTCCCTTCCAGATCCACACCGACCCCAAGACCACCCTCAGAGGCACTCTCATCTACAGACCCCCGGGACCGCGCACACAATTTAGCGAAGCCATCGCCGACTTCGTCAGCCCTCACCTCCACAGACTACATCCTCCTAAGAGACCTCAACTTCCACCTGGAGAACAACAATGACAGCAACACCGCCACCCTGCTGGACAACCTCGCCAACCTCAGACTCAAGCAATTGGTAAACACCCCCACCCACTACGCCGGACACACGCTTGACCCCATCTTCTCCTCCAGCAAGCACATCTCCTTCAGCCACTCCACCGGACTACACTGGACAGATCACAGCTGCGTCCACTTCAACTTCAGGAGAACCACGACGCACCACCACCCGCAACAGGCTCCCCGCAGAAGCTGGAACAAAATCACTGCCGACCAGCTCACCGCCTACCTCAGCCAGAACCTGCCCACAAACACGACGGACCCTGACGAGGCGGCCCGCAACCTCACTCAGTGGCTCACCGACTGCACCGACGAACTCGCACCACTGAAGAAACCTCCCAGCGGACCCGACAACAGGAAAGCCTCGTGGTTTACCAACGACCTCAAAAACTCCAAGAACACCTGCCGCACCCTCGAGAAAGCCTGGCGCCACGACCAGACAGCAGAGAACATGACAGCCCTCAAGGACGCCACCCGCAAACACCACCAGCTGATCCGCACCACCAAGAAGACAACATTCAGAGAAAGACTGGACAACAACACCCACAACAGCAAGGAACTCTTCAGCATCGTCAAAGAGCTCTCCAATCCCAGCGCCTGCAACGACGACATCACACCCTCGCAAGACCTCTGCGACTCACTCGCCTCGTTTTTTCACAGAAAGATCGCCGACATACACAACAGCTTCGGCACACCGACCACCCACCCAACCACCGAATCAGCGCCCCCACCACCACCCTCTGCACCTGGACACCTGTCAGCACCGAAGACACCACCCGCATGATGAACACCATCCACTCCGGATCCCCTACCGACCCCTGCCCGCACCACATCTTCAACAAAGCCGACTCCATCATCGCACCCCAGCTCCGGAACATCATCAACAGCTCCTTCACTTCCGCCACCTTCCCGGAAAGCTGGAAACATGCCGAGCTGAGCGTCCTCCTCAAGAAACCCACCGCGAACCCCACGGACCTGAAGAACTTCCGCCTCATCTCGCTCCTCTCCTTTCCAGCCAAAGTCATCGAGAAGACGTCAACAGACAACTCTCCGCCTTCCTCGAAACCAACGGATCCCTCGACCCCTCACAGTCCGGCTTGCGAGCAAACCACAGCACCGAGACTGCCCTCATCGCAGCCACCGACGACATCAGGTCCCTGCACGACAACGGGGAAACGGCTGCACTCATCCTCCTTGACCTCTCAGCAGCCTTCGACACCGTATGCCACCGCACCCTAACACAACGCCTCAGCAACACCGGAATCCGAGGAGCGGCATTGAAGTGGACCATCTCATTCCTCGCCGGAAGAACCCAGAGAGTCCGCCTCCCCCCGTTCCGATCCGCGGCCACCGAAGTCATCTGCAGCATCCCGCAAGGATCCTCACTCAGCCCCACCCTCTTCAACATCTACATGAGCCCCCTCGCAGCCATCGCCCGCCAACACAACCTCAACATCATCTCCTACGCCGACGACACCCAACTGATCCTCTCCCTCACCAACGACCCAGCCACCGCCAGATCCAACCTCCAGGAAGGAATGAGAGACGTCGCAGATTGGATGAAGAGCAGCCGTCTGAAACTGAACTCGGACAAGACGGAAGTCCTCATCCTCGGACCATCTCCCTCCGCCTGGGACGACTCCTGGTGGCCCCCTGCCCTGGACAGCGCACCCAAGCCTACGGACCACGCACGCAACCTGGGCTTCATCCTGGACTCCTCCCTCACGATGACCAAGCAAGTCAACGCCGTCTCATCATCCTGTTTCAACACCCTGCGCATGCTCTGAAAGATCTTCCGATGGATCCCCACCGAAACCAGGAAGACGGTCACCCAGGCCCTCATCACCAGCCGCCTAGCCTACGGGAACACCCTCTACGCCGGAACTACAGCCAAACTCCAGAGAAGACTCCAGCGCATCCAGAACGCCTCAGCTCGACTCATCCTGGACATCCCTCGCCGCAGCCACATCACTGCGCACCTGAAAGACCTTCACTGGCTCCCCGTCGACAAGAGGATCACGTTCAGACTCCTCACCCACGCACACAAGGCCCTCCACGACATGGGCCCGAAGTACCTCAACAGCCGCCTCACATTCTACACACCCACCCGCCAGCTCCGATCCGCCAGCCTCGCCCTCGCTGCCGTCCCACGTTTTCGGAAATCCACCTTAGGAGGAAGATCCTTCTCCTACCTTGCAGCGAAGACATGGAACTCCCTCCCCACCCCCCTGCGGCTGACCCGGGACCACCTCTCCTTCAGGAAACAACTCAAGACCTGGCTGTTCGAGCAGTAGCGACCGCCCCTCAGCTCCTTGAGACCCTTACGGGTGAGTTGCGCGCTCTACAAATTCCTATGATTTGATTTGATTTGATTTGATTTGAACCAAAAAAGAATGCCACATGTACATGTGAAGGGGGCTGTGGGAGCAGAGAAACTATTGTATTTATGAAGGGTGGCCGGGATTCTTTTCAAGTCACTGTACAGACTATAAAAATGTGTACGACAGAGCGAGAGATGCCGTGTATGGGACAGTATTTGAGAAAGAGACAGAGAATGTCTGTATCCATGAGAAAGAGCAAGATTCTGTGACGATATTTGAAAGTGAATATAAGAGATTGTGCATGTGTGGCTGTGTGTACGATAATCTGATCAACTGGATTATGTAGGGATGTAACTTAGCTCCTACATAAGATGCACAGGTCCATTTTATGTCTGGGGCTGAGGAAAACTGGGGAATGCTGAGAAACTACTCCTGCATGATTTACTTCAACTTTTCACACAAAGTGCGCTTTATGGCCTTACAACTGTAGTCTTAGAGCATTTGAACAGAGCAGTATCTGTTATCTGGGGAAGTGTTGTCCGAGCTATTGAGGCCAGAGACCGTTATTTAGTGCTGCTGTGGGAGTGGGGGTTTGGCTGCGAATGCACTCCCCTTTATCGGCCTTTCCCACTTCAAAAATGCAAACATGCCGGTGCAGTTCCATGTAGCACTCCTTGTCAGAGGCTTGGCTGCAGCTCTGGAGGCAGCAGCATAAGCAAGGGGACTGGGGAGACACCAGTGACTCAGGGTTAGATAGCAGCAGTGTAAAAGATTCACAGATAACCAGGCTATTGAGTGAGGAACAGGCCATGATGAGGATGAGGATAAAGTGAAGCCAAGGCAGAAAAGTAACGTTCAATTCAGCGTCATCAGAAGCTCAACTGTTGTGCATTATGTAAAAAAAACATTGACAAAGCCAATAGAAATTGCATAGGTAAAACCTATAGGTTTTCCCAGTGCTTGTTCTACTTTTTTCTTTGCAAACAAAAGCACACAACCTTTAGTTGGTGGCAGTTTTTTACTTTTTAATGCTTACAGCTTTTTAAAGCTTGTGTTTTCGAAAAGAAAATATATACAGGCCTACCGAGGTCAGACATATTGACATCGCCAGTGCTTGTTTTAATGTTGTTAACTTGTTTATCTTGGCATAGTTATTTAACTGCGTTCCTTCTATGATGAGCTGTAGCTATTTTCAAGAGGGAGCACAGAGGAATTTACACCCTTAAAGACCACTAATATTTTGACTAGGGTTTATAGGTTTTCATAGCACCACTCAAAAGTTCTGGTGTTACTGTAAGAACCTGGTACTGTGCACTAAAGATTCCACAATATGTATTCCTGAATTGGTGCAAACATGTATTCACAATTATGTCATGTGCAAAATTACAAAAACATTGTTTTAAGATCACACATGATGTAATGGCTAAGCAAGCTTTCTGCAAACCAACAGGAAAGTCATGAAAAATACATGCAACCATGAGAGATAACTTGGGGCGAAAGAAAACAAGTATCGATTGCAACTTAATTCGTACATGAACAGTCATCCAATAGGAATCTTTATTTGAGCAACACCATCGCCCTCCTGGACAATCTCGCCAACCTCGGCCTCAAACAACTTGTCAACTCCCCCACTCACCACGCAGGCCACACACTCGACCCTATTTTCACCTCCAGCAAGCACATCTCCTTCAGTCACACCACAGCTCTCCATTGGACGGACCACAGCTGCGTTCACTTTATCTACAAAAAGACCACAACCCACAACCATCCTCAACCTACTCTGCGAAGAAATTGGAACAAAATCACCATCGACCACATCTCTTCATCGCTTCTTCAAAACCACCCTGCCTATTCTTCGAACCCCAACCAAGCAGCCATTAACCTCACTCAATGGCTAACCAACAGCGCCGACAACCTAGCTCCCCTGAAAAAACATCAAATCAAAATAGGCAGCAAAAACGCCCCCTGGTTCAACGATGATCTTAAGAAATCCAAGAAACTCTGTCGCTCCCTTGAGAAGGCCTGGAAAAAAGACCCAAACACCAGCACCAGGGACGCCTTCAAAAACGCTATCCGCATACACCACCAACTGATCCGGACTGCCAAGAAAGCCGCTTTCAAAGACCGACTGGACAACAACGCCCACAACAGCAAAGAATTATTCAACATCGTTAAAGAGTTTACCAACCCCACTGCCAACTCCAACGACATCACCCCCTCTCAAGCCCTCTGCGACTCTCTAGCTTTGTTCTTCCACGACAAAATCGCAGACATCCACAACAGCTTTGACAACCAACCCGGAGGCCAACCCACCCAACCTTATGCCGTACCATCACCCCCCCTGAGCATCCTTAATGACTGGAACACAATCTCCACTGAGGACACCATCCGCCTGATGAACTCCATCCACTCAGGATCCCCCACAGACCCATGCCCACACCACATCTTCAACAAAGCAGACTCCATCATAGCACCACACCTCCGAGACGTCATCAACTGCTCCCTCAACTCCGCCACCTTCCCGGACAGCTGGAAACACGCCGATCTCACCGCTCTTCTGAAAAAACCCACAGCTGACCCCACCGAACTCAAAAACTACCGCCCCATCTCGCTCCTTCCATTCCCGGCCAAAGTCATCGAGAAAGCTATCAACAACCAGCTCGCCGCCTTCCTCGAAACAAACAAATCCCTCGACTCCTCTCAGTCCGGCTTCCGAGCCAAACACAGCACTGAGACCGCACTCATCGCAGCAACAGACGACATACAAACTCTTCTGGACAATGGAGACACAGTCGCCCTAATCCTCCTCGACCTCTCCGCAGCCTTCGACACAGTATGTCATAGCACCCTGCTACAACGCCTCAGAAACATCGGAATCCAAGGAAAAGCACTGGAATGGATCACTTCGTTCCTCACCGGAAGAACCCAGAGAGTCCGCCTCCCACCATTCAAATCCGAGGCCACTGAAGTCATTTGCGGCGTACCACAGGGATCCTCACTCAGCCCTACCCTCTTCAACGTATACATGAGCCCCCTCGCGGCCATCGCCCGCCAACATAACCTCAACATCATCTCCTACGCTGATGACACTCAACTGATCCTCTCACTCACCAAAGACCCTAACACCGCCAAAACCAACCTACATAAAGGAATGAGAGAAGTAGCCGAGTGGATGAAGCAGAGCCGTCTGAAACTGAATTCCGACAAGACAGAGGTCCTTATCTTAGGCACCTCCCCCTCCGCCTGGGACGACTCGTGGTGGCCAGAGTCCCTTGGAAAAGCACCCATCCCGACAGACCACGCACGGAACCTGGGCGTCATTCTGGACTCCTCACTCTCGATGACCGTTTCGTCATCCTGCTTCAACATTCTTCGCATGCTCAAAAAAACATTTCGCTGGATCCCCACCGAAACTAGAAAAACGGTCACCCACGCACTGGTGACAAGCCGCCTGGACTACGGAAACACCATATACGCCTCACTCAGAACCACCTAGCATTCAGAAAGCAACTTAAAACCTGGATATTCGACAAGTAATTCCCCACCCTTCTCCAAGCGCCTTGAGACCCTCTGGGTATGTAGCGCGCTATATAAATTAATTGAATTGAATTGAATTGAAACATTGATCCTTTGACCAAGAGAGATGTGGGTCTATAGAACAGTCTGCAGTGTGAAGAGATTGGGCACACAAGTTGTCAAGATCAATTCTTTGTGACAAAACGTCTTGATCAGGCCCTGTAAGTTGAATATTCCACAGACAAGCATTCCAGCTGAGGAAAAGGCTATATTGTCAAGGGTGCAAACACAAAAGACTAGGCCCATCTGCAGGGCAAAAACATGGACAACATTGTATTGCAAGCCTACTAACTTAACACACATAAACAAGATATCAACACAAACTATGAAAAAAGCACAGTTATCCATCTAAATGTAGGCAGAAGCACACTAAATACTGATGGCAAGAGCACAGCCCAAAACACTGTGAAAATTGAGTTCTTTGGGTTTTTTTCTCGACCGTGCCCTTGCTTTCGAAACCAGCTGCAGAGCTGAGGCTGTTTGGCCCTTCTAACTCTCCTGTCACTGTGTCGAATGCCAATAAAGCATTTGGGTGAGACAGCCCAAGTGCCTTGCGAAGTGAGGGAGAGAGAGCCAGAATATAATGCTACGGCTGAATATGTTTTGCGCCAGTCACACAGCTGCCATGATTGCTGTTTGACCAAGAGCACCTCCAGACAATAATGCTCTCACTGTCTGTAATTACAAAAAAAGTACCTCCAAAAACACGCAGCCAGTGGAAGAACCCTGGCCATCGGAAGCAGTATTTCATCCAAGCTCCACTGCACGATGGCCGAGGCAAGGAGGAGGCGCTGACCAGCAAGGAAACAAGAGTGACGTGGGAGCCAGCCAATCTTAAGTAAGGTTTTAATACAAGAGATTTTACAAGCACCGTGAAGGCGATGTGCAGGCGAAATGTAAAAACGCAGTTCCCTAAAAGTGAGTGGTAGAAGCACTAAAGTAAAGAGGCAATACTCCAGAGGAGGGACAAACAAAATTGACAAGATAAGCCATTGAATAAGAAACAAGCAAATGAAACCTATGTCCTGCTTTTCCTGTAAAGGATAGGGGGGGGGGGTGTGTGTGTGTGCGTGTGTGTGTATAAATTCAATCACACAAACTGTGTAATTCACCTTTTCAGCCCGTTGTGTAGAGCCACCAAAATGAAGAGAGCACGCCACGCCACGGCTCCAATTGCACAAAGTGTGTTTATTTTAAATTATTTTTTCATTTCTTCAGTTATATTTTAAAACGATAAACAACAGCCAGCAATACAGTCAACTTTAGCAGTATTTGTAGCATGCACATATAGAACAATAGCATAGTGGTTGCATACAATAGGATATCATCCAAGGGTAGTGTTTAAGCCCATGACACCTCAGGAAGGGGAACGTGGAATTGCACATCCTCTTGCGTAATCCTTCAGTAGATGAGCAGGCTGCATTAGCCCATCAGGTTCACTCTGCAGACAGGGGTTGGCAGGCCAACAAATATACAACAATCAATCAATCTGTTGGGCCTGACAGAAATCATGTAAAGGCCTCACACTGTTTTGCAGGCTCCGTAAGAGACATGTCCAGCAAGAACTGGATTTGTAATGGAAACCGATAGAATTCTCATGGTAAGATAAAGTCCATGTCACAAGGCGCTTGAAGCAAGCTTTAATGTGGTGAAGGATCCCAGCAAAGCTAAATGTAGATCTTTTTTGCCAATAACAGAACTATTAATACTCATTACAGATGCGTCTAATGGATGGGACCTCACCAGCAAGAACTTTCAACCAGAGGCCTCTGGTCAGATTCAGAGAAGAGGCTCCACATCAATGTGTTGGAACTCCGCACCATACAACTAGGTTTATAAGCTTGGCAGGTGAACCAGTCCTAGTGAGAACAGACAACACAACATCCAAGCAAGGAGGAACACAGTCCAAACTCCTTTCAGAAGAGGTTCAGTTGCTGTGGAACTGGGCCATTTCTCACAGGATAGATATCCCCGTAGAACATCTGCCAGGGGGCCAGAACGATCAAGCGGATGCACTCAGTCAGCAAATGTCATATTGTCACAAGTAGGAACTAGAACAGAAACAGGTGGATGACATTTCCAAATAATGTGGTCACCTCAGAATCCATCTGTTTGCCACTCCGAACCACAAGAAATGCCTGTGCTTTGCATGCAGGTTCTAACATCCATGGGCGATGGGCAATGCTCTTTCGATCAGTTGGTCCAAGATATTTGCCAACACCTGTCCTCCTTTTCCTCGGATCCTCAGGATGTTGAAGAAGGGGAAGATAGACCATTGCACTCTGATCCTCATTGCTCCGGCGTGGCCTCTCCAGTACATGTACAACAAACCACTGCAGTTTTCAGCATGTACAGCCATTCCTCTGAAGGTGCATCCCAGGATACTTTACAACATCATTTAGAGATCCACCCCCACCCCCGCTCACCCAATCCCAAGTCACGGAAGTTGGCAGTATTCTCATGTAGTTCCTACTAATGCCTAGGATCTGCGCATTTGTTTGGACAACATAAACTAGGGGCTTGGTGCCTAGGCTGATTCCCGACAACCCACAGGATTTGTTGGCCTATAGACCAGCAAGCTCACAGTGCCACCATAAGCCCCCCTAACCTTAGCAGGGAGTTAATGATTTCTGGCAATCACTGAACATGACAACCCTGACCCCTCAGGGTTCGTGTAAACAGTACAGAACCTTTTGTCCAGTCACTCGTGCTCACTTATTCTCAGAGAAGTATACAGAGACTACACAGTGGAACATTTTTAATACGTTTTATTGAACGGACATTATTCTTGTATAAAATACGGATGCTACGATGATTAATAGACAGAAGCAGAAAAAGGTGATGGCGAGCACCAAAAGTGTAACTAGTAGATATATTTTGACCATGGTGCTAAAACAGTGAATATATGCAGACATATAAAACAAGGCAGTAATTTAGCGTACTATGATACAAACCCTACTCTAAGTGTACCTAGAGTGTGTGTAGGTGTAGTGTCCAGAATCCCTCCAAGGGACGATCCAACCCCATTACCTGATAGGTGAGGATAAAGTCCCCATCTTGGTCACGAACTGAACACCCCTCACAAGATGTCAGACAGCTGCGTGGTGAAGTCTCAGCATGCAACAACCCTCAGCTGAAGCGCATCCTCTCCTAATATATCTGGATGCTCATCTTTCATAACAGAAAGCAGCCTTGGGATGTGCGTATAGATTAGTGATGGATATGTAGATAGCTCTGTCGCCCCGTGGGTGAATATAGAGATGGTATTTGTACATAGTGCTAAAAGAGACCTTGTACACATCTAGCAGTGTGAAACTAGATGTGTAAACATGTTTAGTTTCGGGGAAACTAATCCAACATTGTTGTGCACGCAAATATGTGAAAACTTTTGCAGCTGAAATGTTATTGTGAGGACAATGTGAGAAACGAACTGCTTTGCTACATGGGCCTAACCCGGGAATGTAACAGCATGGTACCTGACCACCTAGAATTTGGCATTTAGATTTGCCATAGGAATGTTAACATATTTTGGCACAGGCATGAGCTTCAACGACTTGTAAGACTTACAATGTTAAAAGGCAGCATTTCTGTGTTTGGTACGGGAGTAATGTCATCATCCACTTCAAATAAAATCTATTGACTTCATTTAGTATTTGGCCAGGAGTGAACTCAAATATTCTTCAGTCGGCTTCTGCTCTGTTTTTCTAAAGGATCATTAAACAGTTTATGAAAGGTCTCTTTAGAGCATTTACATCTCTTCGACATCCTCCGGTTCCATGGGAACTTAATACAGTTCTCAGTCTGCTGATGTTACTTCCTTTTGAGCCTATATATAAAGCAGTCTTAAAATTTGTTTCTTGGAAAATAGCACTTCTCCTAGCTCTAACATCCACCAGTAAAGTGTTTGATATTCAATCATTCATCATCAGGGAGCATTTTCTCCATTTCATGAAGGACAGGGTAGTTCTCAGACCCAATTAATTCCAAACATTCTTATTGACTTTCACCTTAATGAACCTGTATTCCCACATCTTTCTTTCCAAACCCATCTTTACCAGCAGAAATGTTTTTACATTTTTTGGACTTCGGTTAATTTCTCAAATTCTATATAGACCAGACAAAGAACATACACACATCACACCAGCTTTGTGTTGTTTAGTCAATTATGAAAAGGTCAAGCCCAGTCCAAACAGGGGATACCTCCTTGGCTCTCAGCCTGCATCTCTTTCTGTCATGTTAAAGCTAAGCATCCACTCTGTGGAAAGGTAAGGGAACATTCCAGCAAGTGCCTGGCTTCCACTGTGGCACACTATACTGGTCCTCAGACAATACAATGTAAAGAAATCAAACTGTCCGACACGTTCACCTGGCACCTGAACAAACATACAAACTGTAACAGTCTCCGTTGCATCTACATGCTCATCTGCCCATGTGGAAAACAGTATATCGGCATGACAATGAGGCAGGTCAAGCAAAGAATAATGGAACACAAGAGCAACATCCGGTGTTCCAAAACACACACACGCCTCTATGAACATTACCTGCAACACGACCACCGTGCAGACAGCATCAAGTGGGTAGTACTTGAATCCCATCCCTCGATCACGCAACAGGCCCTATTCAGGATCGAACAACGTTGGGTTCACCGCTTGCAGTTAGATACCCTTGGCCTTAATGACTCGGTCCCATGGTCATCCCTGACGAGGTAGATCTATGTCTGCCATCAATGGATAATTTCTCCACACCATACCCCCCCATGTGACAAGTGCCATTCCACATTAGGCACGAATTCTTAGCATCCAATTTTCCTCGAGGGGTATACTAACTTAATATCCTTTTACCCCTCAGCTCCTACGTGGGTGATGTATGACAACATTTCAATTTAAGGATAACAGGTCCACAATGGTCGTCCGTTCTCGACCTGGGTTTATACCTTTTTGTCACTAATCCCAATATTGTCTTGAGCGTGTTACTACCCGGTCATCCATTCATTTGTAACCGAGCTCCCCTCGAGAGAGATATATTTACTTTTGATTATCACGGAGCCTTATTTTCACCATGCTAAGATGGCCGCCACATTCCCTTTGATTCACATGCAACCCTGAGACCTTGATAGTGCACTCTGCCCACGCATGCGCAGTCGGTCTAGCCTTGTGACCACACCCCTCCCGCCCGGTTGCCGAGGCGGAGCTGCGGACAGCTTTTAATCCCCACACACCGGAACTCCCATGACCAGCTGTTCCGCGCTACCAAGTGAGCGCCTCGCGTGCGGGTAGGTTCGCAAGCCTTAGGCTGCACTGACACAAGGTAAGAGCTGCGCTTGTACTTTACCCGACGGGGGCCCCCTGACGTCACCGACTCTGGCCGCCCATACCGCCAGTGCAGGGTCCACAATGTCCATCGTTCTTCCTGAGCCTACTTTCCGGCCGCGCTGGCCCCTTCTAAGATTGGTGGGGGGTCGTGCGGCCCCGGTGGGGCGGTGCACCGGGGCGTTTTTCATGGTTTCCGATGTGTGTATAGCCCGGATGTTCCTGGTTTCTGCCCCTGACGTTCATTACCCCGGGTGGTCGGAGGCTTAGATACGTTGATATTTTAAACACATGTGCCATGATGAGCTGCTCATGGTTTCCACATGCCTACACTATGGGGCCGCACTGCACGCCACCCTGACGGGGGGGTCTGGTGGGCTGGGTCTGGCTTGGGGTGTTCCGGATGTTGGGTCCCGGTGCTGGCAGTTGTCCTGCCTGACCTCCTGATATCGTGGTGCTCCTTTGGCCATTACCTTCTCACTGGTCTTCTCTCTAGTCCCCCCCCCTTCAACCTTAACCTTGAATCGGGTGTGTGTATTTATTTATTGTTTTCTCTCCAGGTTATTATACCTTTTTTTGTGCTGCCCCACGGGAACAGACTGCGAGGCCCTTTAGGGACTCCTTTAGGGTAAGCATTAGCCTACGCTTTCATTCTTATGTGTTGTCTTCATCGTTATTATTTATTCCTTAATGTTCAAAGGCCTTGCCTTTTACTTTACCCTTTGTTTTTAATATTCCTTGGAGTGTGCATATTCCCTAAGAGATTAAGGGTTACCTCTGACTGGATGAGGTGTTGATGCCATTATAAGTCAAGCGGCTTGTTATCTCATATCTCTTCTAGATCAACCCCTCACCGCAGAACCACTTGGCCTGCACCCTTACAGACCCAGAGAGGTTGTATTGATCTGTTATCTTCACTTGTGGTTTTTCACTGTGTAGTACTGTGTATTTGAGGTCCTGAGGAATTGCGATACTAAGCAAGAAACATGTCGACCTGATTAGAGGGTCGAGGTAGTTCCACTGTGCCCCTTACAGCCTCTATCTCCCCTCCCACCTTTTAACCAAGGGAATCAGTCACGCGAATAAAAACCCTTGTGAATTGGTTCACCTTTTTTAATATCACCTTCCCTACATGACTACACCCCCCATTCTCCCCCTCACACGCACACAACCGTTGGCTTGAACTAAAGATCTCTGACAAAGAGCGCCTTTTAGGCACCCGTCAGGCATTGCAGCGCCAGTCTGACGAGGAGGAAGAGGCCAATGATGAAGCTGTCAGGCCCCCACTCTGCAGGATCCGGTTGTAGAAATAGGGCTCCACCTCCCGACCTCACCAACACACTGATGTGTATAACACAGTGTGTTCGAGTGATAGGGTGAGGGAAAAAAGAAAGAAAACAGGGAGGGAACGGAAGGGGACTGCAGGGAAGGGATAGCTGCAAGAAAAGAAACACACCTGGTTATAAACATCCACAGTATATTACTACTCTCATTTCATTCTCGCTAAATAGCACCTTAAGAATCACCTTTCTATAGTGTGTGTGTTCCACCTCTTCCCTGTCGCAAGGTGTAGAAGATATCTGAACCTCTGGTCCCTAAATGATACAAAAGTCAGGTTATACTCTTGAAACACATTAGCAACATATATATGTGATAACCTATCTAAGGTAACGCACCCCTCCTTATTTATGGTAGGAATCAACACAAGACAATCGAAATTCTCCTCTATCCATGAAGTTCCAGTGTGAATCCAAAACAAAAGAACAGTGCACCGTGTTTCCTTTGCCCTAACAAAATTAATTAGTCACCATCCAGAAACGGCAAGACGTAGCATCCTACTACAGTCTTCCGCTCTTCATGAAATAAAACCAAGTTCCAATCATGTGTGACTCCAAACACGGCAAGGTGTAGAGCCCCACAACCTTCCGCTTTGGCACTTAATAATCCTGGGTCAATGACCTTCGTAACGGTAACGTGTAGGCTTTCCCCCACTACGCTCCGCTCACAAAAGAAACAGTACTCGATATTCCCCAGAAAGGCTTCACGCCTACAACGTTATCAAGTCACATTAAATAGGATTGAAATGCAGATCACAGTTTTGGCGCGTTAAACTCACGCACCTACCAACTCACTGGTACGTAGAAATGGTCCCGGTTGAGTCAGCTCTCAACAAGAAACTGCCCTGCTTCTCTTCTGGATCAACTGCCAGCCGCTCTGCTTTGCCGTCCTGACTTCCAATGAACAGCGGGAAAGGCGCTGCTCCCTCCGGACCTCAAACACACCGGAAACTCAGAATAAACAGCCAGCGCTTCGCCGTGAATAAACTCCTCCCAGCGCTATGGCAAACAAAAGTGCAAAGGTTCAAACTCCCTGTAGTTTCCAAAATCACGAACAATGAGATAAATCCCCACCCTCTTTTATAGTCTACTCCCCCAGCGCTTGCATTCTGGGAGATGTAGTGTATTCATAATATTGGTAGGCGCCTGAAACATGTAAATCCTGACAGTAGGTCCCCGTCCCTAGCGCCTCCTAGGTCCAGGCTTAGCAGGAAACCTCCGGTGAAAAGACCTCACCGCCCTGGGGGCATGTACGTCGGAACAAGCCTCCCACGAATCGTCCTCCGCGGTGTAACCCTTCCAGGACACCAAGTACATAAGCACCCCCCTGCGCCATTTAGAGTCCCGAATGCTCTTGATCTCGTATTCAAGCCCCTCATCACACACCACTGGAGGCGGAACCGCCCTCCTGGCTGTCAACGCAGGCTTCAACAACTGAACATGAAACACAGGGTGTATACGCAAAGAACCCGGCAGCCTCAGTTTGTAGGCCACAGGATTGACCTGTTTCACAATGGGGTAAGGGCCAATGTACCGGCGATGGAAAATACTGCGCAACCTGAAACGGATGTTCCGGGTTGACAGCCACACCTTATCCCCCACAGCATACTGGCGACTCTCCAGTCTGTGACGGTCGTCCCATTTCTTGTACGCCTCTTTAGCCTTATTCAAGTGCACCTGCACCCCCTTGTGCACCCTTCTCAGTAACAACACCCTTTCCTTGACAGAAGGCTGATTTTGGAGATCGACTGGGATATCAATGGGCAAAGTATTAGCATCATACCCATAAGTAGCTTTAAAAGGAGACATTCCGGTGGAACTGTGCCAGGCGTTGTTATAGGCCAACTCGGCCATCCATAGCAGCTCTACCCAGGATTCATGAGCTTCTCTAGAATAACACCTTAAGTATTTTTTCAAAGTCTGATTAAGTCTTTCCGTTTGCCCATCTGTTTGGGGATGGAAGCTGGTAGGCAGATTGGATTCAATGTTCAGGGCGCGACACCAAATGCGCCAAAATCGCGCAATAAACTGAGGCCCCCTATCCGACACGATCACTCTCGGTATCCCATGCAAACAGATGATGTTACTGGCTAGTAATTGTGCTGTTTGGCTTGCAGTGGGGAGGTTTTTACAGGGGATAAAGTGTCCCATTTTGGTGAGGCTGTCTACTACCACCAAGATGGCCGAGAAGCCCTGATCAAGAGGAAGACCTGACACAAAATCTAGACTGATGTTCTGCCACGGTTGATTCGGAGTAGGCATCGGAATGAGCTTCCCCGCTTTTCTAGTGGTTACTCCTTTAGCTCGTGCTCAAACGTCACATCGAGCAACCCACGCTGTTATATCCTTGTTCAAAGTAGGCCACCAAAAATGTCTCTGTACTGTGCAAACGGTCTTACGGATACCAGGGTGACCTGCTAGCACCCCCTCATGGCACCAACTGAACGCCTTTTTCTGTAAAGGGACAGTAGGCAAAAATAGCTGTCTTGATAGATAGGCAACCCCTGTTTCACCTTCCTCTCAGCAAATCCGTTTGCCCATGTCTTCCAGCCTCCAGGAAACTGATGACTCTTAACGTCATCCAGAAAGGATTCAGCCCTTACCACACAAAGAACCTTCCCTGATGGTATAATGGCCTGCTTGTCAACCCCTCCCAACACATTTGGCATGGTCTGTCGGGATAAAGCGTCCGCCTTTCGGTTTTCAGAACCAGGACGAAACGTGACCACGAAGTCATACTCCGCGAAAAAGAGCATCCATCTCATTTGCCTTTGTGTCAAGTGTCTCGCAGAGGACATGTATTGCAGGTTCCTATGGTCTGTGTAGACCGTGATGGTATGAAGAGCTCCCCACAAATACTGCCTCCACTCCTGAAAAGCCCTTTTTATAGAAAGGAGTTCTTTTTCTGCGATAGTATAGTTGAGTTCAGCCGAACTCAACTTCTTAGACAGATATGCCACAGGGTGCAATTGCCCAGTACTTATGTCCCTCTGTGACAACACCGCACCTATAGCTTCATCCGAAGCATCGGCCTCGATCACAAAAGGATGCTCCAAATTAGGGTGAGAGAGTACCTGGGCTGTAATAAACAAGCTCTTTAGGCTCTGGAAAGCCTCTCCGGCTTCCCTTGTCCACTCAAAAGGAACTCCCTTCCTCAATAGCCTGGTGATATGAACTGCTGTTTGAGAAAAATGCAAGATAAAGCGACGATAGTAATTCGCGAAGCCCAGAAAACTCTGGACCTCTCTCACATTTTTAGGGACAGGCCAGTCTTGAACCGCTTTCACCTTCCGCTCTGACATTTGCAAGCCTTGTGGACTGAGCATCACTCCCAGGAACTCTACACTAGACACACCAAACTCACATTTACTGAGTTTCACAAATAAACTGTGCTCCCTTAACTTGGACAGTACCTTGCAAACTTGGTCAACATGACTATCTTCCTCCATAGAATACACCAAAATGTCATCTATGTAGACAACTACAAAAAGATCAATGTATTCCTTCAGAACATCGTTAATCAAGAATTGAAAAGCCGCTGGGGCGTTACACAGCCCGAAAGGCATGACCAAATACTCGTACAGGCCATACCGCGTCTTGAAGGCGGTCTTCCACTCATCCCCCTCACGAACCCTGACCAAGTGATAAGCACCCCGCAAGTCCAAGCGGGTATAGATTACCGCTTCCCTCACTTGGTCTATCAAGACCGTGATGAGGGGTAGAGGGTATCGGTTGCGAATGGTGGCTTTATTAAAGACACGGTAGTCCACACAGGCTCGAAGGTCACCATTGGCTTTCGCTATGAAGAAAAGTGGAGAGGCAGCAGGGGAACGGGATGGTCTGATAAACCCAATACTGACATAATGGTCTATGTAGTCTTTTAGATGATTGGTTTCAGGTACCGACAAGGCGTACACTCTGCATGTTGGAATAGTAGCACCATCAATTAAATCTATACGACAGTCATATTCCCTGTGAGGTGGTAATGTTTCTGCCTTACTTTCGCTAAACACATCCTGATAAGCCTCGTACTCTATGGGAAGAACCACTTCTTTCTCTGCAGCGGTAGCTACCATGAACTGGCAAGCCAATACAGCCACAGAGGAAGCCACATAAGGCACCAGATGTTCCTGACAATATCCCGATAAAAAATGGACTGTTCTGGTTTTCCAATCAATGGAAGGGTTGTGATAAGTCAACCAAGGCATCCCCAATATAATCTCGTATTGAGGAGCATCTATGATGTTCAACTCTAATGTTTCCACATGTCTCCCTTCCGACACCTCGATAGACAACACCACTTCAGCTGTTTTTTCAGTTATAAGACCTGATTTTATGGGCTGTCCGTCAACTGCCAAGACCTCCTCTGGATTATCTCTAGGTACTCTGGGTATAGCCAAACGAGAAACCAAACCATTGTCTATAAAACTACCCGTGGCTCCTGAGTCCAACATTACCAATACTTGATGGGTCTTTTGTTCACACTCCAAAGTCATAGAAAGAACCAAATGAGACTCAGTCTCCCCTATCCCCTTGGAGTATAAGGAAGTTAGTTTCCAGTCGGGTGTTACTACTTCTCCTGTTATAGGCCCCAATGAACTGTCTGACTCTCGAGCTGTTGCTGAAACTGCCACCCTCTTATTACGGTTCCAACTATTGGGAGTATTGGGCTTTGAAGGGCACTCTCTCACATAATGCCCCTTCTTCCCACAGTACATACAAAGGCCTTGCACTCTTCTACTTTCCCTTTCGTCTTTGGTTAACGGGGGTCTGATAGCTCCGATTTCCATTGGTTCTGAGCCTGAATCAGCGGTACCCATATCTTTGGGAGGGTAACTTACATAACGGTTTGAACCTTTGTCCCATTTCCTTCTGTCTCCACCCCTCTCTGTTAACCTACTATCAAGCCTTAACACCAAATTCACCATGTCCACACAGGTAGTAGGTTGGGGATCAATCTGCGCCACTACGTCTTTCAGTTCGTCCTTTAACCCTTGATAAAAAAGGGACATTCTCTTTTCTTCTGGCCACGCAGACTCCGTCACCAGACGATTAAACGCTGTGAGATATGTAATTAACTCACCTCTACCCTGTCTCAATGTTAACAATTCTTTATCAGCGCTAAATGTGGTGGCCCTCCGGTCGAACACCTTTTCAAATTCTGTCCTGAAAGCAGACCAATCAGACAATATAGCATCATTGTTCTTAACCAACGGCACAGCCCAGTTCGCCGCATCCCCCACCAAATAGGAAATAGCAAATGCTACCCTCGAATGGTTAGTAGGGAAGGAAGCAGGTTTACAGGAAAAATGAAGCAACACCTGAGTAAGGAACACCTGTATTTTGCGAGGGTCTCCTGCATACCTTTCTGGGGTGGCCAAAGGAATGGGAGGAGGAACAGTGACTTGTATTTGTGACGAACCTGTCGAGAAAGGGTTTTTTGATAACTGTTCTACTTTGTCCTTGAGCATAGCCGTCTCTGCCTTAGAAGACGCCAGCTCCTGTTGTACCAAAACCAGAGCGTGCAACACATCCTCCATGGTAGCCATATTAACAACAACCGGACCAGGCAGAATGCAATTCGTGGGTTCGTGATTCTGTCAGGCCACCACGCTGCAGGATCCGGTTGTAGAAATAGGGCTCCACCTCCCGACCTCACCAACACACTGATGTGTATAACACAGTGTGTTCGAGTGATAGGGTGAGGGAAAAAAGAAAGAAAACAGGGAGGGAACGGAAGGGGACTGCAGGGAAGGGATAGCTGCAAGAAAAGAAACACACCTGGTTATAAACATCCACAGTATATTACTACTCTCATTTCATTCTCGCTAAATAGCACCTTAAGAATCACCTTTCTATAGTGTGTGTGTTCCACCTCTTCCCTGCGCAAGGTGTAGAAGATATCTGAACCTCTGGTCCCTAAATGATACAAAAGTCAGGTTATACTCTTGAAACACATTAGCAACATATATACGTGATAACCTATCTAAGGTAACGCACCCCTCCTTATTTATGGTAGGAATCAACACAAGACAATCGAAATTCTCCTCTATCCATGAAGTTCCAGTGTGAATCCAAAACAAAAGAACAGTGCACCGTATTTCCTTTGCCCTAACAAAATTAATTAGTCACCATCCAGAAACGGCAAGACGTAGCATCCTACTACAGTCTTCCGCTCTTCATGAAATAAAACCAAGTTCCAATCATGTGTGACTCCAAACACGGCAAGGTGTAGAGCCCCACAACCTTCCGCTTTGGCACTTAATAATCCTGGGTCAATGACCTTCGTAACGGTAACGTGTAGGCTTTCCCCCACTACGCTCCGCTCACAAAAGAAACAGTACTCGATATTCCCCAGAAAGGCTTCACGCCTACAACGTTATCAAGTCACATTAAATAGGATTGAAATGCAGATCACAGTTTTGGCGCGTTAAACTCACGCACCTACCAACTCACTGGTACGTAGAAATGATTCCCATGCGACCTCAATTTTGGATTTTACTCTATCCAACCGTATAGCGGAAAGAATTATAAAGGGCAGAAGCAGAAAGAGAGGAGTCTAACAGTAAGGAAGTGGATTTGCGATCTAGAGGAATATCATTGGTAGGTGGTAAAGATTGGAGATATAGAATTAGAGCTGGATAAAGTGCATCATATTGTGAACGAGCACTAGAGGGTAAGGAGAAGGAGGAGTGAAGTTCCGAAAACGAAAGAGGGACGCCATGTGAGAGCAATTGAGAGATCCAACACAATCCTCTAGAGTGCCCAACCTTCCAAAAAATTGTGCGATTATGAATTTTAAGTAATGAGTTATGCCAGATCGATTGTTCGTGAATGGAAAGAAAGGAAGGATAAGACGACGGGGAAAAAAGGAAGGAAAAGGGTACGAGAATAGGAAATAGTAGGAGTGTGAAGGCGAGTTGGGTGAGACATAAGTTCACGGAAATTGAAAGGGGAGATAAAGGAGGATTCCATGGATAGCCAGACGGGAGGGTAAAAAGGAAGATTAGAAGAAAACCAGCGAGATGACTGTTTCAAAGAAGAAGCTCGATGATATTCTCTAAAATCAGGAAAACGGACACCGCCTGTGCTTTGTCCTCTTGTAAGGAGGTAAGAGCTATCCAAGGGCGTTTACCATTCCATAACAATTTCAATAGTAAAGAGCCAATCTTTTTGAAGAGATAAGTCGGAATAAGCAATGGGAGCATAGAAATAGTATAAAGAAGAAGAGGAGAGAGCATCATCTTTATAGAATTAAGCCGACCCCACCAGGACAAAAAGAGCGGATGCCAACGTGTGATGGCTGTTTCCATTTTCTTAGAAATATAATCAAAGTTCAATTTGAGAGTGTCAGATAGGAGAGGAGCAAACCAAACACCAAAATATTTGATTTTAGAGGGTCGCCATGAGAAACCGGATTGGGAAAAAAGATGTTTCTGACAAAGAGAGTTTAAAGGGAGAATTTCACATTTATCAGCATTTAGACGATAGCCAGATACCGCGGAAAAGGAAGAAACTTGCTGAAGAAAGGAAGGTAAAGAAGAAAGAGGGTCGGAGCAGTAAAAAAGGATATCGTCCACATAAACCGAAAGTTTAACCTGACTTGAACCAAAGTGGAAACCGGATATATTGTCATCCTGACGAATATTAGTAAGAAAGGGCTCTAAGCCTAAAACAAATATTAAGGGGGATAATGGACAGCCTTGTGGAACACCTCTATGAAGAGAGAAATAATCCGAGGACATACCATTAACAAAAATGGATGCCTGGGGGTTAGAATAAAGTAAGGAGATTATAGAAATGAATTTGGGAGGAATGCCTATCCAACGGTGAGCCCGAAACATAAAATTACATCCAATCCTGTCAAAAGCTTTCTCCACATCTAAGGAGATAGCTGCGAAAGGAAGATCTAAAGACGAAGCTCTACTGAGAATGTTAAGAAAGACCCGCGAGTTGTCGGAGGAGAGCCGACCTTTGACAAAACCCGATTGCTCAGGACCAATCAAGTCTGGTAAGAGCAGATCCATTAGTAAGGCTAGAATCTTCGCTAGTATCTTGTAATCTGTATTCACCAGGGAAATCGGGCAATAATTCTTGCAAAGGGAATGGTCTTTATCCTCTTTGGGGAATTAAGCATATTAGAGCCTGTTGGAATGAACCGCTCGAAGATCCCACTGAAAGAAAGGATTGAAATAAAAGTAGGAGTTTTGGAAGGAGGAGAGAGGTAAAATGACTATAAAATTCGATAGTGAAGCCATCAGGACTGGGAGCCTTGCCATGTCGTAATTTAGAGACCGCCTGAGAAATTTCGGAAAGTGATATGTCTAGTTCTAAAGAATTGAAATTGATATGGGACGTCGGGAGAGAAGGAATGGACTGGAAGTAGGAAGAAAGGTCTGTAGAGTCTGGGACCCGTTTTGGGGTATATAGAGTTTCGTAAAATTTGACAAACTCGGTAAGGATTTCTTTGTCTTTAAATCGAGATTCACCGGAGGAAGTTCTTATAGACTCAATCTTTGTACGCTCTTTCCTAATTTTTAGGTAGTTCGCAAGAAGTTTCCCCATTTTATTCTTACCTCCATAATATCGGGAATTGCATTTTAATAAAAGGTTAGACGCAGCGTCAGTCGTAAATTTATTGAAGGAGAGTTTTGCATCAATAAGTTTTTTAAGGGAAGCTTCAGACTTAGAAGAATGATAATCGAGTTCTAAACGCTTAATATCAGCCAGAATTTGATCCGACTTGGCCTCTCTAAGTTTCTTCCGTCTAGCCACAAAATTGATGATAAAACCCCTAGAGGCTGCTTTGAAGGGGTCCCAAACCATAACAAAAGAGGAATCAGGGGTGTGAATAAAAAGAAAAAATTCAGTGGCAAAAGTAATGAATTCAGAACAAACAAGCATTTGCAATGCAATAGGTCTCGCAGCATTAAAGTTTGAGTTATTGGCATTGTGTATGACAATGCGTTGCATAACATTTTTAGCATACTTTGAATTGGTGAGCAGTTTGAGTGTGTGCAAGAGGGCTGTTGCTCACAGACCTAAAACGCCTTTTATATGTTGCTCAGCATCAGATGGAACTGAAGCTAAACAGAAATCAATCCTTCTCGGTATAAATAGCCCCGTCCCCGGCGGGGCCCCTCGGACCGGCTGTTTAGGGCTGGAAGATTTACAACCTACAAATTGACAAGTCCTGCGCCGAGGCCTTTGATCCGGCGGCAAATACGGGGGTCCCGGGGGCCCCCGACTCTGCCGCCGCTCAGACCCAATTTTAACTAACAATTCAATCTTGGGCCGTCAGCAAACAGGCCGGCTCCTGCGAGTTGACAATCTTTATTTAATGCCGTTCCTGACACCCAGTTAAGGCCTGGCGCCCCCCGTGGCCCCCCCGCAGCCCCCCCACTCATTGATCCCTTAGATTCTCTGTAATGAAACCAGCGCGTTAAGTGAGCGGGGCCCCGGCCGGCGCGGCCGCCTCTTTTCCCATTTTCGCCCCATCAGGGCTGGCATTGATGCGGGTTAAGTGGCTCTGGTGCGCCCCCCCGCGCAGCGCTCTGAGCTGTGAAGGGCACGAGGCGCTAGGCGCAGCGGGGCGCCATCAGCCCGTCCATCTCAGCAGCGATCGACCCGGCCTCGCCGGATCACGCACGCGGACCTGGGCTTTTCTCGGTCATAATTATCTCATTTTAGCCCATCAGTGGCCAATTTAGCGCACGGTGTTGCTGGCGGTTCACCGCCCTCCCCCTCCTCCCCATGGGAAGGCTCTGGATCCTCTTGGGGCGGGTCTAGAGAGATTGGTGCAAAACCTCTGGTAACGGTGCACACCAAGGGGCAAGTTTGGTGGGACTTTGCAGTCGTGCAAAGTCACAGAAAGTGGCGCAGAGTCGTGATAAACTGTTTGCTTTCCAACACAAAGCCAAATGGACATACATGTGGATCTCACAAGTACAACAGAAACCCCTACAATAGAAATACATGTACATAAAACTAACCTTTGGTGGGGGCGGGACTTCCGTCTTGTGCACGAAGCCCACTCCTAAGAAGACGTGCGCACGCAAAACGAAACCTATCGTGGGGCGGGACTTCCGTTTTGTGAAGCCCGCGCCCACGGAGTGCCTGGAGGAGCAGTGCTGACGCGGGGCTCCCATGCCCGAGGGAGAGCCCCGCGGTCGGAGGCTGCACAAGTCCGGAGTGCCGGTGAGCGGGGAAGGGGGGGATGCCTGTATGTGTGCGTGTGTGTGTGCGATGGCGGAGGGGTGGGGGGGGAGTCTCTCCGTGCGTGTATGTGTGCTTGTGTATGTGTGTGCGCATGCGTGCAGGGGGAGGTGCGCCTGTCTATGTTTGCGCTTCCCAGGAGACAGCCACGGCGTGCGCGTTCGCGCGCGCGTGGCCTGCGCCGATCGCGTTTTGCGAGATGCGCGCGGCCAGGGGCTGTCTCCTGGGAAGCACAGTCAGTAACAAAAGATCTCTGGCGAGACAGCGCTTACGCGCTGTTATCGCTACGAGACCTAAAAATTGGGTCTAGAAGTAGAGCATTGTTGAATCTCCATCTGCTGGGGTGAGGGGAAAATGGAAGCAGGTCTAAATCCACAAAAACAGGGGCATGGTCAGAGAGTAGAATGGAGCCTATTTTAGAGCGGATGGCATGTTGGGACAGGGATTTACTAAGGAAGATATGATCAATACGGGATTAGGGTTGGTGAGGGGGGGGGGGAAACTATACTCCCTAAGGTCGGGATTGCATAATCTCCAGATATCAACCAATGCGTTGTTCTGAGAGGTCTTGACAAATTGAGAATGCATCTTGGAGGGCATAAACTTAACTTTCGAGTGGCGGTCAAGGAAGGGGTCCATAATTTGATTGCAGTCCCCACCAAAAAGTAAGTACTCCCCGGAGAGGGAGGCTAATTTGTCAGAAACAGAGGGCCAAAAAGATCTGTCAATTCCGGTGGGTGCATACACATTAAAAAGAGTAAGAGGAATATTGTCTATAAGTAATGTAACAATAACCCAACAACCATTAACATCACATTCATGAGAAACTGAAGAAATATTTAACATTTTGTGCAACAAAATCACAACACCATTTTTCTTATCAACAATGGGGGAGCAGAAAACATGCCCCACCCAACAACGCTTAAGCTTTAAAGCCTCTGTTTCTGAGAGATGAGACTCCTGGAGGAGAGCGACATCAGTTTTGAGTCTAGCTAAGTGTGATAACGCCCTTTGCCTTTTAATAGGATTATTTAATCCCTTAACATTCCATGACGTAACACGGAATGGAACTGTAGAGAAAAACAACTAGGGACAATATGCTCATTGAATGCAAATTCAAATGAAAAGAAAAAATAACGAGAAATATGTATGCATAGTGATGAAGAGAAGAGGTTAGAAGTAAGGTAGAAAGAGGAGGAGAAAAAGAAAAAGGAGAGGAGAGAAGGAACTATTACAAAGATGAAACTGAACCAGAAAGGAGAAAAAAATGGAAAGAAGAGGGATGGACAGAAAAGGGAGAACCAGAAGAAAGAAAGAAAACAGAGGGAAGAGAGAAGCTGAAAGAGGTCCAAGAATAATAGAGGAAGAAACAAGACAGAGACAAAAAAGATCAAGAAGACAGTACATGTCCAAAACGAACGACTGAAAGACATACTTACGAAAAAATGCAAAACGAAGACGAGGGTGGTGGCGACGGGAGATGACGCCAACAACATCCAGAGCGAACGTCGAACCTCTAATACCGGAAGGTTCCGGAAGGCCATACAAGCGTAGGTTGTTCCTACGGCTCCTGTTTTCCAAATCTTCTGTCAGCCGCTTAAGTAGAAGTATCTCCGCCTCCATTGAAGGAATATGGGAACAAGTGGATTGCAGAGATTCAGTTGATTGTTCTAGGATTAGAACACGTGAGTCCAAAGACGACCACTTATCCTGCATAGCCTGCATGTTCTTAGTGGTAGCTTCCATAAATGGTTTGAAAGCGCGTAACTCCTCCAAAATGAGATCTATGGAGGAAGGAGAAGAGGCATTCCCAGGAGATGGAGGATCTTTCTTCTGACGTTTAGAGGAGACTAAGGTTGAAGGTGTTTTGCTTCCATTGTGAGCCTTAGGAATAGCTCCATGTGGTGAGTCAGATTTTGACGACATGCTTTCTTCCATATCTAGAGGAGGAGAGTCGGAATCTGAACCAGCAGGCACTTTAGGAGCAGTGGAGAGTGTCAAAGTATGAAGTCTCCCCATGAAGATCTCATAAACGCAATTGAGAGAGACGCAATAATCCAGCAATTAATAAGAAGAAGTCTTAACAAAGAAAGCATAAGGAGTCTTGAAAAAGACGTGCTTCATGATACTCCTATAGGCCAAAGGAGTGAAGTTTACAAAAGAGCACGCTGAGGATAAAATACTGCTACCATATAGCATTAATATGCTAGCCAAAAAGGATGAACATCCTCATAGTGTGACATGGCAGAGCTGGTCACGCAGGAAACAAATGACAAACTGATGGGAGAGAGCCTCTGCGACGTAGTTGTAAAGGAATGAGCTTGAAAAAGAGACCAAGTGGACAGGGTCACTGCATGACCAAAAAGAGGCACAGTGATCCACTCCTGGGCGTCACCTATGCGTAAGGAGAAGAGAAGGGAGGAGAGGAAGAATGAACGTAATGTATGCTCTGAGAAACAATCGCTGGAGTGGTAAATCCTGGTAAATTTAAACAGCAGCCAATGATTGTGAGCCAGGAAGACAACAAAAGAGACAGTACAGGCTTAAATGAAGGTTAGTCACCAAACCGGGAGCTTAAATGTGGAATGCAGGAAAGAGGCTCTTGTGGTGAGGAGCCGGGTTAGTCCACAAAATGGCGGCTTAGTCCGGAAATTCCGGGTACGGTGCTGAATTCATAAAGAAAAAATGACCAGGAACGCATCCAAAGGAAGACGGGAGGTTCACCTCTTGTGTAGGGCTTTGGTCACAACTCTGGGATATCAAGCAGGCATATCAGGCAATGTGCAGGTCGGCCGCCGACAGGAATCGCGGCCGGCGAACAAAATGGCGGTTGAGGTCGCAGGAGCCGGGACCTACGAGCGTCTGTCAGGAAACGTAGCGGAACCGGGAAACAATGAGGGTATTAAGCTCACCCCATGCTCCGGTCCGCAGAGCAGTCTTCAAAACACCAAAGAATCCTCTTAATGCTGCCAAAATTCGCCACTGCATGGAGGTCAGCGTCGGAGCTCCGGGATTACGCCGCCATCTTGGCCGGCGTTGAAGCCACGCCCTCAAATCGCAACTATATTAACGCATATTTATTTTCAGAGACAGTCATTAGCTTTTTAGATTGACAAGACAGAACTAACATTCTGTGAAACCCTACATTGGTAAGAAGCATAGCAGCATTTATATAGCACTGAACACCTCAATGTAGAACACTGAAGCACATTACCACAGCTGGTGGCATGCCATATTGTCTGGGTGTGTACAGTTCAATGGTGTTGTCTTCCCTGTCAGCCCATATGGGAAGTGGCCCTTGAAGTGCTCTGTCTTGTTTTGGGGCATAGCAAAGTGTAAGATATAGGTGCACAAGCTGTGGTTGAAATTAGCTGGCAGATCTTCTTAACAAGTGCTTGCCAACTAATTTACTACTAAGTGTTTAGATATGTTGGACCGTTATGGAGCTTTGATGATAAAAGCCAGTACTGCAGTGGTTCTGTGTGCTACGAAAGTTATGTCTGGACAGCGTGGTATGTATATTTCTTATGCTGTGTGTAATAAATACGTGGCGAGTCACAGATTTATTATGTATCAATTGTTTCTGGGTGTGTAATTGTGTATTACCCCGATTACAAATGCCTGCAACAGTCTAATTGTTGCAGTGGTTGCTAAGGTAGTTTGGACACTATAGATGAAAGGACTACGCCGATTTGTCAGTCTGGAAAGGATCCTAATATGGGTTTCAGGGGATATGTAGCCGTTCTTGAGTAGAGTGAGTTGTAGTGATCAAGGCAAGTCTCATTTTCTTTGGTTATGTATTCAATAATCAAATGGCTCTCATTTGATGCTGACATCAGCAAGTCAAGTAAATTGTGTTTTATCTCCAGAATGGCCGGCTTTTTACATAATTTCTGAATTTTAGGTGTTGTGTATATTGCATTTTTTGTCTGGCAAAGAATTTCAAATGTTTTTGCCGCATGTACTGAGATGGCAGACTAATGGTCTTTTTCTTATACAAAGGCATTGTGACCCTGGGTGATAGTCTTGAACATAAGGTTCTGTTTTGAGAATAGCGTTTGAAATTCAGTTTACTTTGAGTCTTTTTCTTGGATGTCTCTGTGGAGGATGCACAGTGTCTTGAAATCCAATCACCTTGCGACAGGAAGCAATTTTGTAGTTGGAGAACTGGTATTGCGCACTTCCTTGGATGTAAGTGAAGTATTTTTCCTGCTATAATGTTCTGAATTCTTTGTTATTTGCATATTAGGAAGGAAGGAGCACCAAGGTGCAAGTTGTTAGCGTAACCAACCTTCGATATTATGAAGGTGATAATGGTCTTTTTCAGTGGTACACAAGGTAAGGAAAGATGCACATCAGGGTTCCCATTGTATGGAAGGTGCTCACCTTAATCAACATGTGGGATCAGTTGTAGGGCTGAGTCTACTTCAGACAGTGTTAGAGCTTCAAGTTCTTTGAGCCATATTGTTGTGGGCTGGTGTTTGTGCCAGTGTCGGTTGGTCATGATATCCGTTTTTGCGATGTTGAGTTTCAGGTGATTTGTCAACATCCATTTTTCAATAGCACAGATATAGGTGTCTGGTCTAGATGTATTTAAACCATGGGATTTTCTTTTATTAAAATGAATTGCATGTTGTCTGCTTAGTTGTAGCATTTGAGTTTGAAGGATTTGATCGGGTATGGTAGAGGGGTAAAGCAGAGTTTGAAGGGATGCAGAGGTGAATGGTGCCATAGTTGCCAACTTTGTCTGTGAAAGGTAAGAGGCAATTAACATACATATTTTTTTCAGGTACCAAGTTTTCCAAGTCTAAGTACTTGCAGCGAATTGAAATCTTTTAAAGATAGTAGTGGAGTAAGGGTGTCAGCACAGAAAGTTTCAAACCTTTACTAGTGGCCTGCGAGATTTCATGCAAAATTTATAGAAACATTTTTTGGTTTAAAAAATGTAGCTAAATGGGTACTAGTTTGTATTTATTTGTATTAATTGTTATGTGATTTCTACTGCTGTACTTCGTGGTATAATTGCCTTTTTAAAATTCTAGATCATCCAGATGTTGCATCAGTTTTCACTTTGAGCCTTAAACATGAGGAAAATCAATACTACGTACAAGATCAGGAGTTGACTGGGGTAGAAAGTATTGACAGCCCCACAAGTGAGTATTTGCAGCATATTTATCGCACGCATTTTCAAATGTATAAAATGCCTAGTATCACTGCATCACCATTGTGTGTCACTCTCTGTTTCACTTGTTTTCTGGTAAATAGAATACCTCAATTCATTTGTGTTCATTTGTCTTAATGAAATTAAAGTACATGGAATCTTTATTTCATTATTCCATGTCATAAACATGTATTTGAAAGCCAGTGTCACTGTCCTATTTTTTTTTCAAAATCATTTCATAGATTGCACAGCACTCACAGCACTGCAGGAGCACAAATCGTGTGATTGATATCTCTGCAGGTTTTGGTGCAGTCTTGTTAAAGAAATGTCACAACTGCCACAACATTTTTAACAATTTTCACACACTGGTCACTCCCTTATAAAAGTTATGTGCTGATCGTGTTTGCTTTCTGTTATAAACATTGTAACTCCAAAGCTTTTTCACCAGGACAGAATTGATTTGCTGTCTTCATAATTTAGCTGCTGATTTGCTTCTCGTATGAGCTTAAATGTTGACCCTCAAATAAAAGCAAAATATAAAGGGAGCATTGAAAAGCATTTAAGAAAGTTCAGAATTAAGGGCCTATTGTATAAACTGGTGCTTTAATATGTTTGAGCTATGTGCTGAATCTTGAAATAATGTAACAAATCAAGTGTTGGCACCAGAAATACTATCCCTACTACCCAGTCAGCCCATTCAGTAATCTGTGGCATGATGGTTACATAGAGGTTTGGTGAATGTGATTGGCATATTCACATTTGGAATTGCACCCTGAACGCATACCTGACCTCATCTAGGCCTGCAAATAAATGTTGAATGTATAATAGTTACAATGTGGCTCCCCTAAAAACTGTGACTGTCACAGGGCATGACGTGAGACGTATGCAGTGCTTTACCGAATAGCCTATTCCTCTTGGACCCTGGCACTTAAGGACCCTCCCTACCGCATTACATTAATACCACCCGAGGATGGTAATATCATGTGTATAGATTTCACATTTGGGTGGTTAGGCAGAGCAACTCACAGTATGTAATCTTTAGCAGAAAGCATGTTGCACTATTGCATTAGGAATGAGATTAGCCCATGTTAAGTTTACTCAGAGAACCACAGAATATCTCAGTGGCACATATTACAGTTATAGAATCTGCAAGAGAGAAATACAGAACCCTATTTTATATGGAAGCAAATAAAATGGAATACACTTAAATCACGTTCTTGCTATCCAGTTTGCATCACTACTTATACCTGACATCGTGAACACTTATTGATACATTTTAACACCTGCAAAGTATGCCTCCAGACAGTTGTTAGGCTCCTGTATCTCCCCCAGAAAAATTGTGTGGACTGCTCTGATATAGTCCAGCACATCCTTAACATATTTGTTGAATGTTTATGCTCACTTTGATACACATTTTTCTAGTTTTTATTTGACATTGGTCATAAAACTGCACATACTATACCCTAGTCCAGAAAAGTAAAATGAATCTCAACATATTGAATTTACTAGTTTTCATAGTTTTCTTTATTGACACTTAAACGCATAAAGCAAGCCAGTAGTATACTTGCAGGTTTGTTGTTTTCAAAACTAAGTCGTTGGCCATTCTTTAAAATACCATTATGTGTTGTATGTTCCACTGAAACCAACAGTACCCTAAGTAGATAGTAACTAAAGTTATTTGTACTTAAGACATAGGTATGCTGCAACCAGCTAGTAACAAAAGGCCCTTCACCACAGTTTAGATGTGTTTAGCAACTGAGAGAGTCAAGATAGCAAAACAATAGAAGTACGAGCCCTGGTGTCATTTCAACAAATTCATAGGTATAGTAAAGTGATCCCCACATTCACTTTTGTGTCTCCTCCCTTAATGAAATGAAAGTAAGTAACCTGATGAAATCACAGGAAGAAGACACAAAAGATACAAATTTAGTGTAAAACTAGTAAAAATAATTTCAAAATAGCATGAAACTGAAAGGTATTACGTGGGGATCAAAGTTGCAACCTCTGTTGACTTCCAAATTACATCCCTGTCATCAGTTACTGTGCCATAGATGCCTTGATATTAGTTCCCTGCAGGTTCCTATGAGTGTGAGTGGTGTCTAAAAGCAACTGTTGGTCACTCTTCAATGTCCCTTCTGAAAGTTGTCTCTCCACAGAGTTCTGGACAAGTCAGAAGTGTCTAGTAAATGTGTATGAACCACTTTACCTATGTCAGAAATGTGGACCATTTTAAAAGCCATAATTGTATCTTTTCCCATCCTGCAATGAATCTTTCGTTTAAGAGGAAGTGGTATGGTAACCTTGTGGCAGAATATTTGTCTCACTGGCCATTGGTTAAAAAAAAGTTAAACACAAACCCATAATTTTCAAATGCTAGTTCGCTTTTTATAATGCCTAGTTTTTTAATGTGGATGGAACCAGTCCTCACTGTGTTGGTAAACACTCACTGAGTTTTTCAAACACCGTCCGACCACAGCACGTCACATGGACCTGCCCCTGCAGTGCTCTCAACTATTATATAGGTGTATGTGTGAGTGCGTGTTGGAAAATCAAGAAAGTCTAGTAATAAAAAATACTTCCAAAGAAAATGGTACAGAGAAACTGTATGTATTTTCAAAATAATTGCCCCTTTATTTTGGATAGACAGTTTGAAAGTCAGAGGGGCGGAGCCTTCAAAACGGAGAAACACTTGTTAATGCTCATTTTCCCCTTCAATAAAAGAACACACCTTTATGACCCATATTATCTCTTGATAAAATGTGCACCACGATCTTGCATGGGGGCAAGATTATTAAGTGTTTGACTTCATTAGAGATTTCCATGATGGACGCTTTTTACTGTCAATCTTAGCATTGGTCAGCAGATGTGCTCAATAGTCTGTTCCTGAGAGAAATAAATGTAGACTGTTAAGTTTACTGTAAAGTCTTACAGCTTAATGCGGAGTTGGACAACTCACAATTAATCATTTGACTCTCAACTATTTTATAAAATGAGCGTTACTTTATTAGAAGTCAAGCTATATTGAAAACTATTTCAAAATGTCAGTTCTCAGTAGTACATCACCTTTATATCACCAGTTAAGTATTCACCCTCATCACCTACCTTTCCTTTCTGAAACTCTTCAAATTAATTCTCATCTGCTCTGTCAGTTCCTTATGAAAATCTAACTAATAGTATGTATTTGTTTTTTTAAAACCGCGATAAGAATTCCTTTTTTTGGAACTAAGCATATTCTGTGGTATGATAGATAATAAAGCACACTATTTTAAAAGGTAAGCTGGGTGGCGATCCCTTGCGTTATATTAAGTCAAATTTTCATAGCTCGCCCAAAGTGAACATTTGGTTTATTCAGAAATGCATGAATTGGTATTCCGATTTGCGTCTATCCTAACTTTTCACTTAACATCTTCTGATATTTAGCTGCATTTCTTATTTTCTTGTCCATGGGATGCACTTCATCAGCACAGGAGCCCTTTTCGTTTCACTTTGACTCTGCCATGTGATTTGTTATGTCACATCAAGGAACGTGCACTGAACTATCAGATTCAAAAATGGTTGTTCGCAATGATGCAGACATCTAGCTAGTTCCATCTAAATAGAGTTGCTATTTTTTAGAGAGGCGCATACAATGAACCAACTGGATTTTTTGTTGAATTGTAACTGTGGTGTGGACAAATACATCAAAAATAGTCTGAATTTTAACTCAAGTTTGCCATGTTTTTGTTGAGGTCTGTCTTTTTTGTGTTGTTTGCAATTTGTCACAAATTTCCAACTGTACCAAGTGGCCAGGTTTAGAAATGTACTTTTTTTTGTACAGCGGTTTGGGTGTCTGTGTGTGTTTTCCTTATGATCGGAAAACATTGGGTAGGGTAGGTACTTTAAATCAGCCGCAACAGCAAATTTGCATTACGTTGTGTCCATAAGGTGATTTCTGGCATTGGATTGTGGATGAGCTTATATTCAGAAGAGTGAAGAGATCAGTGATCACTGTTGTACCATTCAATACATTTACATTAAGCACATTTAAAATGAATAAATGAATAAAGTGGCTAGTAGTTCTTTTGCGAATGGTAGGGACACCTGGCTTCATGGAGCCAGCCATGTATGACAATATTGAGAGTTAGGGTAGGTAAATGGTAGAAATTGCACAAACTATTTTATATTTGGACCTCAAAGCGTAGGACCTCCAAAGCCAGTATAGAACTCTCTTGGTGGGCTGTGTGTTAAGTACCTCCACCCTCTTACAGAGCTCAGTCGTGAGAAAGCATAAATTATGTTTGTGGCAGAAATGCCCACTAGTTTGTTCTCTACATGGATTTTCAGTTTGAAAAAACTGCAGGCCTGAAACTTTGAAGAAGGAATGACAGCTCTATGAAGCAATGCAGACCAAGAACCTGTACCTTCTTGTCTCCTTGTGGATTGAAGACAGTGAGTCTCTTTGAAGCTGTGATTTTGGCAACCCTTGATTTCATTTTTCAGTTGACAAAGGGTATCACCAGTCAACCCTCAGAAGAGTAACTCTTTACCTGGTAGCTCATCATTTGATCACTCCTTTCACACAGAAGTGTCATGATGTGACAAATGTTGCCACGGAAGGTAAACATGTCTGCATCATTATGGCTGAAAGTTTACGATATCTGCCTGCATCTGCACTATAGTAATTTGATCTTCACAATGCCACTCAAAAAGAAGTTGAGGAAGGGTAGACCAGTGTTCCTTATTTGAGACAAACCACCCTTTTATTCAACACTATTGATATGACAAGTTCTTTCAACTGTGACAAGTTGTTTGTCAAATTAGAGATGCTGCATCAAAAAATGTGTGACCTTTTTCACCGGTCCTCAATACGTTATTGACTTCACAATGCTACCCTGAGTATTGGGTTTTTGGATGAGTCAGTCTGCAGAAGGTTGTATGCATCCTGACCTGTAACTCCATGAGACAAAAATGTTGGTCATTTTGAGCCCAAATAAGGACTGGCTTTTCAATGTTTTGCAATTACAAGCATGAAAAAGTCTCCCAGAGTAAAGGGCATAGCAAGAAAAGATTGGGAATTTTGATAAGAAAAAGTACTGACATATGGTGTTCTTGCAGAAATCCAAATGATTGTTTTGTTAACTAGAATTTATGTTTCAGCACTCTTCCAGAAATTCGTAATCCTGACATTGGTCAGTCACAGCACTGTGTCTTGCGCTGGTGGAAATAGCAGGCACTGTCTGCAAGATGAATAGCCAGCATATACATCACACACTCACACATCAATCACTGCTCGTACCTCTAAATTTCTCTGTCCTTTTCTTTTTTCGCCAAGCAACAGACTAAAATGACCTAAATATGAGCAGCTGCACCATAAGATGCCAGATGTAATACAATTCGTTTAAAAGCGCTGTAATCACTCCAGTCTATCCTCTTAGGTTTTGCACAATAAATCCTTTAAATAAAACATTAGATGTTTGCCAAATCCCAGATGCATTTTAAAAGAAACTATGGGCGGTATATGGGTTAATGGAACATAGTATGCTATGCATAAAACAAATGGTCGGTGGCATAATGGTAGCAAAACTGGCACCACAAGGGTGATGTCACATAATATCAATATATAGGACTGTATAAATTCAACGGTGCTGTAAGGTTGAGTGAGCTACCGGTCTCCCGAAAACTTGTGGCCTAGGCTACAAATAAACTAAAATACAATCCCCAGCACACGTTTTTATTTCAAAGACATGACAGCAGTAACATGCGAAAGCAGATGCAATTACAAAAAACACAGCAATCCGGTTCTTCTTTTCTTTTATTCTTTTCCTCTTTTTTTTCTTTTTTATTCGTACAACATGTGTTTGTTTTGGCGCCACATTGGGAATATAGACCTGTGATTTTTTTCAAGGCTCAATAGTCCCTTGTCGTGATCTTTTTCAATTGTGGTGATAATTCCAACCAACAGGGTATGTAGGCGAAGATATTCGTATGTTACGCTATTCACTTTCAATATTCGTCCAATTTCATAACCGACTTTCCTGGTCTGTTGTCGTGTGAGTTGTTGCAACGTCCATATCAACGTTTCAGTTCCGGTGCCTCGAGTACCATACGAATATGAAACACGTGTTGGCTGGCTTAGAACTTGTATGAATAAAAAGAAAAAAGAGGAAAAGAATAAAAGAAAGGAAGAACCTCAATACTGTGTTTTCTGTAATTGGGTGTACTTTCGCATGTTACTGCTGTCATGTCTTTGAAATAGAAAACGTGTGCTGGGGATTGTAATTTAGTATGCTATGCAGTTGATACATAACTGCTGCACGTTGTAATCAAGGGATAACTTGTGAATTAATTTCAATATGAAAATATCTTTCTGTGTACCTTTATCTTCCTTCCTTTTCCCTCACACTCGTTCTTTTCTTCTACTTTGCTGGCCCTTTTGTATGCCATGGCTATCAGTATTGTCTTCTTCGCTCTCATCCTGTTTGCACTCTGTACTGAATTCACTGTCTCTCCCCATCTTAGATCTCTGCTGGAAAAAAAACCTTAAATAAAAATAAAAAAAAATACACAACTAAAAAGTCCTTGGAGCCTACTCATTACCTGCCATTGGTTGGCACTCTTGTTACTTTTTTTTTTTTCATTTGTTAGCGACAACAACTAGTTTAATTTTGCTAGACACACACTCACCCCTCCCTCCTCGATGCCCCTCCCCCTCTGCCCCCACTTCATCTAACACCCATCCCTCGCTGTTGCTTGTTATTTTGGTGCTGGTATTTAATCAGGCTCAATTAGTCACTCACTTGTGCAGTGCAGCAGTGTTTACTCAAACACCCTGTTTTCTCAGGACACTGGCATTCAAGCCTCATGCCATTCAGGGTGCAATGCCACTCACTGAGAAGAACAATACATGTGAAGAAAGGAATTTGTGAATTAATCATAACAACTATGTTTTGTTTTCCTCAGTCACATTGCATCCCAAGCCTTACTGTTCATTCAGAGGCGATGTTCATGTGTGACCAATTCTGCCCAGCATTGTCAGATTTTCAGATGCCCTAGCTAGGCATGAGACATGCTCTTACCCTGTGTTGTGCAGCCTGCCAGAGGCAATGGTATGTTTTAACTCCCCCCCCCCCCCGCTCTGATTTATTGTGTCAGCTTTGCCCAGTTTTATATCAAATATGGTTGTTGCAAATCGTGTCTTTAAGAGGACAAAATGCCCCAAGCCCGCTCCCATTGGAAATCTTGAGTCTACCATCAGTTAAAGAGTGTCAGGGCCTCAGTTGGCCAAGAGTTACTGCACAGAACCTGGTTGGCCAATTCAACCTGAATGAGAAAGGGATTCATTGGTCTTCCAAGAAATCTTTAATTGAAGTGACTGCCACTGCATTGTTGTGCCTATACACTCCTACTGGTGTGCAACAGAAAATCCCCACCAATACAGCAATACTACAGAAGTCAAGCAAGACCTCGAGGAAACAGTACGTTGTGTTACAGCTATACAAATCATTAGTAGTGCCGTAGCTCTTGTATTGAATGCGGAGTTCTCAAGTTCTCACCTGGAGCATTGTGTCCAAATAAAAAAATTCAGTCACCTTCAACTCCAATCTTTCCTTTGAAACTTAGGTTGATACTGTCAGGAAGAGACCTGTTGTGCATCCTGAGGACTGTTGTCTCTGTACTCCTCTGGCACCAGTGATCGGCTTTTGTCCATGCAGTGATAATGAGTCTCTCGTTTTTGCACCAGCATCAACTGGGCCTTCCCTTAAAAACTGTTAAAACTGGAAGGAGCCCACAACTTTGCAGTCAGATGTGGCCTGAAGTCCTGAGCTGAAAATTGGGGCCTCTGGAACCAGGTTTGAGTCCTGACCTGTGATTCTGGCCAGATCACTTAATCTCCATGTGCTTAAAAAGATACAAGCATTGGTAAAACCAAAAGGTCTGATGTATGTGAGAGCTGTTTGCTTTGACAATATCTTTTAGCCATGTAGTAGAGCAGCGTGACTGCTGGGCAGCATGGTTAAAAGTTATAAAAACGTTATAAAAGTTATAATAAAAGAAAGCGCTATGATGAGAGAAAGTAAAAAAAATATTGCTTATAGCACTTATTTTTAATAATATTTAGCCATGCTGCGTAGAATCCACGCTGCTGGATAACATGTCTAGAAAACATCTGGAAAGCCAATATCTCTCACGTAGATGCATTGCCTTTGCCAATGCTTTTTCCTACTCAACCCGTTCATTCTCTCTAGTCTTCCCTCATTTCACTTCTTTCTCCTGTTTACTAGCCCACCTCTGTCACTAGTACATTTCTCTCCTATTTTTAATCTCTTCCCCCATTCCCATTACGTGATGCCCTTGGGCCACTCTTTTCCTTCCCAGTCTTTGCTTTTCCATCTCTACATTCAGCATTGTTTCTGACATTCTTTTGGTTTTGAAGTCCTTTGCATCCCTCCAAACCTGGTCTATTCCTTTTATTACTGTTCCTTAGGGATTGGCTTAATTGGATTTAACTGCTAAAATTAAAAGCTGAAATGATTCTCTACTGCGAGTGCCTGATTTCCTTAATCTCAAAAGTTTACCGAAAATATAAAATATAAAAGCAGTACCCCAAATTCGGTCTGCATTAAATTAGTGCTTGTAGTAATCTTGGTCAAAGATTTTCAAAGCTGTATTTTTTAACATATTTGGGGTTCTGTTGATCACAATAGAATTTCAACATGATGTAACTGAAGGAGACCTCAACAGAAGGCATTTGTAATATTTAACATCTTTTCAGATGATTAATCTACAGATGCCTTGTTTGCTGATGTCTGAATTAGTCACTACTCTTATGCATGAGTTGGGGTCCTGATCCCATTATTCATGATGACTAGTAAAGGACAGTCCTGTTTAATCTCCCTTTTTATTTAGCTCTACACTGTAAATGTCCAAAAAATAGCTTTCAGACCTTTGCAGTGAAACGTTTAATAATATTGCTTTTTTCACTGGCCACACGCATAGTGACTGTTTCTTTTAGATTGTAACTGAAGCCAGCTTAAACATAAACATTTTCCCAGTGTTTCTTTGTAATTTCTGTTAATTCCCTAATACAGGGAGAAAGAAGATTTGACTGCATATTGGTGAAGGGCAAATAGCACACACTTTGAGTTTTTAGTGATTAAGAAATATGAGTGGCATAATGGAGGCACACTGTGGCTGCCAAAAGCACCAATGAACATGATCTATTGACAGTGAATAATTTATAGTCATGCTGAAAATTTGAAATCAGATGAAGACCCACATTCTGTGACATTGCCCTTGATAAAATGTTGTGGTCAGTACTATTGTGCAGTGCTTTGAGATTAACATGTCACATCACTCACTGTTCTATCTCATCATTGTCTAGGTCCACAGTGACCAGAACGTGTAAGGGAAATGGAAAATGACACATTAGGGAGACATTTTCCTCTTCCCTGCTGACTCAAAACATAAGCAGCTAGAACTCATTATTCAGCATTACTTCATTAAGATCCATAGTTTTGTTTGTGATTTAATTTAGTTTGTGGGCTTTTTCAATTGTTAATGCTGAGTTTGCATGATGGGTTTAGATATTAGCATGTTCTTCATCAATTATTTACATTGTGAGAATTTATGATATTGTCAGTAGGGGCATATTGAGGTTGTCTGTTTCCTGATTACGTTTAGGGGGGATCAATGCGTCATTCTGAAGCTGGCTAGTTAAACCTTTAAATGGAAAGTATCACTTTATTTCATGCGCATGGAATGTGGTTTAGTTTCTGCAGTTCATTTAGGTTTAGAGATTAAAAGACTAAATTGTGCTTTATTAATAAGTCAGTTTATTTTCCATTGAGTAGAATCATCATTGCAATCATTGCAGATATTCAGAGCGCGTGCATGACTTCAGTTCTTCACATCTTCAAACATGCTAAGTTACCAGACGTATGCATTTGACAGCCACAACTTCACTGGATTTCACGAGCCAAATGTTTAAATCATTTGTTTTCTGTAGTGCACGTAATGAATAATGACTGGATTTTCATTCTAATCCAGCAGAGGATGAACCTGTGAATATAATTAAGAGGGAACCATCTATCGAAGAATGCCCAGAAAAACTGAACAGTGATGCACAGTTGGAAAAAGCCAAGAAGGTTCTTCAGGGAAAAATATGTAAAAGTGAAAACTCAAAACGGAAATGGAAAAAGCGTTTTGGACACCCTCTAGATCCATCAAATAGACCTGTAAAATCCTTAAGCAACACATCCCAAGGAAACGAGGGCAAGTACCCATGCACTGAATGTGAAAAATTCTTCAATCAGAAAGAATCTCTTATTAGGCACATGAGAACACACACTGGTGAGAGACCTTATCAGTGCGATGGATGTGAAAAAAGCTTTGGTTACACTTCTGCACTTAACAAGCATAAAAGAATTCACACTGGAGAGAAGCCATATAAATGTGTTATTTGCAGCAAATGCTTCACTCAGAAAGGTGATCTTAGCAGACACCAGAGAATACACACAGGAGAAAGACCTTACAGGTGCTCGTACTGTGATAAAAGCTTCAGCCAAAATGGAGATCTTATTAGGCATCAGAGAATTCATACTGGTGACAGACCACATAAATGTACAGATTGTGAGAGAAGCTTCAATGACCATTCCTCCTTAATTGTGCATCAAAGAACCCATACGGGGGAGAAACCATACACATGTCCTGAATGTGATAAAAGTTTCCCTTTAAGGTCTGCACTTACTGCTCACAGACGAACACACACTGGAGAGAGGCCGTACAAATGTGCGGAGTGTGGCAGAGAATTCAGTTACAAGCAACTTTTAACAAATCATTACAGAGTCCATACTGGTGAAAAGCCCTATCAGTGTACAGAGTGTGGAAAAAAATTCAGGGTGAAAGAAAATCTCAAAATTCACCACAGAATTCATACAGGTGAAAGGCCGTATCATTGCAATGAATGTGGCAAAAGTTTCAAAGACAGCTCGGGTCTCATTCAACATCAAAAGACCCATGTAAGAAAAAAGACTGATGTATTTAATGAATGTGATGAAAACTTCAACAGTTGCCCAGATCTCATCCAGCACCTGTGACAACAGATGGATTAGTTGAAGAAGCTGTGTGGCACACCACATACGCTGAAAATAGCACTTGAAGCTAATATGAGAAATTATTAATGCAAAGCATTATTCTTTCAGACCCTAACTCGAGATACATTTATTTATTATTTGAAATTCTCAAAACAGGGTAACGCATCTCAAAGTAGTATAATATGAATTTTTTTATGTATGAACTACTTCAAAAAAGACCAACAAGATGAAAACTAGTTTTGCACTCCAGCCATGCACTACCCAACCGTCGGAGAATCAACCTTAATGGCAACAAGTTGTAATTATGCACAAAAGGATACTGGATGCTGCAGTCCGAGTTTCAGCAACTGTAGGAAAATATTAAAAAGCTGTGCATGGCATTTTTTAAGGCTCGAACGACTGACTATACATCAGCGTAGCTGTTGTAAAAGACTTTGAAGCATATGGAGAAGAAGAATGGGGACAGAGGAGTGTTGATGATGGACAAAGCATTTCTTTAGTTGACTAGATAACTGGTCATGCCCACCCCTTTAATTGATATCTTCACAATACAACACATACATAAATTATGTATCATCACTACAAGTAGCAAGAAGGATTTTAAGAAACAAATCATTACTCATATTTTTCCGAAGATTTTAGATTTGTATAACTTTTTTCCTTATTACTAGTTACCAACTGGTGTAAGTCGATTTTAAACTTGGATGTATACTCATTGTTCTCATTACCTGGATAGTTGTATTCACAGACGGGTGTTGTGACTGTGCCCTGAAAAACATTATCTGGACAATCATGTTTATTTAACTCTGTGATGAAATCTAATTTTACTAGAAATGTCCAACCGCCTTGTTTCATTGATCTTGATTTGACACTTTTTACATCACAGAATCCCTGCATCTTTTCACATGACATTGGTTTTCTCCTCAAGAACACACATGAAGTAATGTATTCTACCTTAAAGAGTATCCATGCATTTTGCAATAAGTCCTAATAGGATAGAGATTATCCATCTCTTTATTCTAGTTGGGTTATTGAAGGTGTGTTGTAAGTGATCAGTAGTAAGGAAATTACTACCCGTATGCAAGTTGTGGGTCACAGTTTTATAAGTATGTAGTAGCATACATTTGGTTGTTGGGTTTTGTTGAAGTAGGAGCAGTGCTTAATTTGAGCCTGTAGTTGCCGGTGGTGCTCACCAGCACCCATTTATGGGGACCAACACTTATTTTTCCTCATCAAACATTGACCGCAAGCAAGAACAGAGAAAAACACAAAAAGGGTAGAGAAGTAAGAAGAGAAAGGCAGAAGAACAGTTGCAAATGGAGAAAGCAGGGACCTGCATGAGTGAGAGAAAGGGCCAGGGAGTTTCTAATAGTGGATGGATAAGCAATGAGGTTGATTCAAGGCTATGGAACCTTGGTATTCGGTGTGCCAACATTTTAAAGCAGTGGCTTCTGATTTCTGAACAGAGCTTTGGGCATTCATTCTATTACAAATTAAGCACCGACCAAAAGTCTGCAGCCATTTCAGTTTCTCTGTAGCAAAGTAGCACTGTGAGTGCTATTGAAGCATTGCTGTGTTCAGGTCATGTTTTGTGTTTGGTTGATATGTTACAATTATGGTTAAGAAAGTTCAGTTAATGAACACATTTCAGATGTGTTTTATACCAAGACAGGTATTGTGTGCCCTTCAAACGCTGGTTTAATTGTTGGCATTTTGAAATGGCATGAAAACTGCAAATGCCCTACTCAGCACAAACTTGACATTGTGCAATGAAAAGAGAAATGCATCAAACCTGAAAAAGTTAATTTGAAAGATTACCATCTAGGGCAAAGCATCCTTTTCAGGATTTTAAAGTATGGTAAACAACTTACTTGTTGTAGAGCACAGCATTTGTAAAAGCGAGATTGTTAGTTCAAAACACTGAGCGCATTTCTGACGGCTTTTATTTGCTTGCTGTGGCAGTGTATATGGACATGACCATTACTAAACACGCATAGATTGTTTAAATATCCTTTCATGCTTGATCAAGACTAGCGCGAATTTTAAATGAACATTATTTTCAGGCTGAATATAGGTATATTACCTTTACATTGTTTGATGTGCATCTTTGTTTTCCATTGGCAAACTTACAAATAAATGTAGATTCTCATCCCTTTTCACTCACGTCTAGAAAGTTGCTTTTGTTGTGTCAGGGAGCCTTAAAGATTCCACTTATTACTGAGCTGTACACTCTCTCAGATGTAAAATGTGCATATTCATGTTTTTTGGTTTTATCAAAAGTTTGAATCTGCAACTCCGGTGTGGAAATGTCTGTACCATAACCATGTACTGTGCAGGAAGAGATATGCTCATTTTTCTCAAAACCCAAGTTTTATTTAGCCATTTCTATCTTGATTTTAGAAAAGTTGCTAATGAAGAGTTCCCTCTTGGAATAGTATGGGAGCTCCAGGTTGTATCGAGTTTGGTAGCTTGGATTTTAAAAAGGCTGTTTTTAGATTGTCTCACTCTCCTTAATAATCGGTTACTATTCATTCTCTGCATATTCTGTACTTGTCATGGACTTTGGGGACATGTTGACTTGGCATTGCCGATACTTTGCCAGTGATATCACCACTGGCTTCACATCCCTGCTTCTTGCCTCTTACTAGGTTTAAAGATGAACCCTAGCTGATATCCAGCAGATTTTTCTCACTACAAATCTGTTTCTCTTGTTCTACTACTCATTTTACCCCCAACATTAACTCTCTCTTTCTGTTTCCTCGATAACCTTAGTTCACAAGATTAGAATAAGTATCTTTCCGAGGAGTCATATTTAGACTGAAATTGTTCTCACATCCTGTGTTCTAATTGTGTGTGTGTTTGTGTGTGTTTTACAAGCACAACATTGTGCTATTTCACTTCTATTCCTAACTTTAGATCCACTGACTTAGTATATCTGTTGAATATTAATATCCCAAGATGCCATACAAAAAACAGGGAAACTGAAGTCTTTTGATGCTGCCACTTTGGGGATAAGACTATGCAAACTCTTAAAGAGAACTTCCTCAACTAACATATATCCAGCCAACTGGACACTTGTATTCAAAATTGACTTCAACCTTTTGGAGAGAGGAAATCATTCCAAAGTGCCTATGGCTCCATGGCAACTACTTACTAAGTAGAGTTGTCACTCAAGAGATTGTGGATAGGGAAATAGATGACCTGCCCAGTCAGAGACTGTTGCTGGTCTCTTGCTTCTTCAGCAAGTCTGTTCACTGGGTGCGGAGGATGGGCAGGGAGCCCATCTCTTTGTGTAGGCGTGCATCTCTTGGCATGCCCTAGGCCACAGACTGTTAATATGTTTCTTCTATCTGGTCACATGTTGACCCTCGAGAACTGGCTTAAGACCAGTGAAGTTGAATGTAAAATTTCAGACTTCATTGAAGAGGATATTATTTCCAACCATACAACTTGACTTTGCCTTTACCATAGATGCCATTCTGTACCTTATTCTGTATACATTTTCATTACCATTGTGAAGTACTCCAGCTACCTTCACAGATGCATGGCAAAAGTGATTTATTTGCCAAGAAACCAATATGAAATGTGGTAATGACAACTGCTTTATTTCAGATGAACACCCATGACTACAAAGCTGAGTCTGGCATTGTGCAATACTATTTTTTTAAGCATTGCTGACTTGTCGCAGAAAATGACACATATTCTCTTAGATGCCCAGGCCATTTCCTACTCTCCTTGAATATGGGGCTTACCCTCCTTTCCGATTAGCAAGTACAGTGCCAAGATTTGAAATTCTCCAATTTAATCCTCTCCCCTTTCCCCCGACATCAGTTGTGTCTTGTATAGCTAGTTGTGGAAGAAAGCTTTATTTTTTCCCACCCTTGGTTGTACTTACATTGTTTTATTCCCTGTGCCACAAATGTAAATTGTATTTGTGTTGTAAGTTATATTGTTTCCCTTGTTGATGGAGCTGCTTATTGTACAAATAAAGTGGTTATTCTGTTCTTCTGCATAAGCTGAGTTTGTCAGTGCCTCCCCATTTGTAAGCATAATTTGCCTCAGACCCTGCTTCCGGCATGGAATATTATCTTGATGAGTAAGTGATAGTAAGTGTTTTAGCGGGTGTTAAATTGACCAATGCACCTTGTAAAAAATGGAATAGTCCCGATCTTTGCTGACCTAAAGAAACATGAAGCTTGGTGGCACATTATTGCCTTTTCTACGGACCGCAAACTAAAAGCCCAAACAAACAGAGAATTTACTATTGAATTTTAATTTCGTCAAAGAAAAATGAAACACAAAAAGATGTTATGTTATGGGTATGATTCTCTTTGTAAAAATGTTGTACTGTGATACACTCAAGACTTAAGGAGGTTCTGAGATCATTGGCACAGAAATAACTAAAGACAAAGCAAGTAGAGTAGAATTATCAAGTAGCTTTGTCTTCAGAGTCTCCCATGATCCACCAGAGTATATACGCGTAACTTAAGTACAGTACGGTTGCAAAAAGAATACCTTTCAACTTTTCATTGTGATGAGAAGACTATCTTCAAACTGTTGCCTGTACCACTTTCATACATGGCCATGTTAGCTTAGTGACCCATTATTTGTTGGTCTGTTGTTCACTTCCTGCCTGTTCTGTTTTTGTGCTGTGTTGTTCAATGAAGTAAACAGTATTTTAATGATTATTTCAGATGCTTTGTATTTTGTTGTTGCAGCTAAATTTTTTATAACAGTTAGGCAATTGCCAACTGAATAACATATAGATATACATATAAATATTTCCTGGAATAGGACATCTAGTTCACAGGATATGAGAAGAGTGCTGGAAGACCTAAGATAGTTGAGTGATATGACATTATCAATATGATTGCTGGCGATTTCTTAGTCCAGGCCGGTACGACTTATTTGCCCAAGAATCGGGTCACCTGTTCTCAGTTTGATTCCAAATGAATTTTAATTGAAGAAATGTACTTTTATTTTAAGCATTTTAATTATTCAGTTCCATAGTAAATGCTATGCATGCACTCAAGTCATACATAAACAATGTCTACCTAGACCTTTCTACAAAATGTGGTTAGAAAATGGGAAGTGGATATTGCCAGAAAAGCTCATTGGAGGTGGCAGTACGACTGTTGTAATCACATGCAAAATATGACCCATGAGCATTAACAAGTATTTACCATGCCTTTTCTCACACTCTTTGAACTTCTTAAATGTATGCTGACTTCAAAGGGACTTAAGAAGTGTAATGAGTAAAGGACTTTCCTCAAACAGCTTCCAGATTTCATGTGGGCTAGGGGAAGGATAGAAAATCGGATGAATTAATGTGCTTTTGCCTATTCATATTAATCATATAATTTTTAATTCTGTACGCCACACACTCATACTGGCATAGGGTCCGGATTAACAGGTTTCTAGATGTTTACCCATTAGTTATGAGAACTGCAAGCAGTGTGTAGAACTATGTTTAATTCTTTATGGGCCTTGCGTAACTCTTTTTCTTAATTGTGAGCCCACTCTTAAGCAGTTTTTTTTTTAACTTCAGTGTATGAAAAAGGCGCATGCCTAAAAAAACAAAACGGCTGCAACTTAAGGCCTGAAAACCATTTTATCCACTTTTCATTATTAGTTAATGTGACTCCAATGTGTACAGAACGGTTTGGAAAAAAAAAATACTGACCGGTTGCATTCACAAGAATTTGGTCTTTTACATATGTATTTTACACATTCGAGTTTTGCTTTAGTGAAGATGCTAAAGTTGAACTTAGAAGTGTTTCCTTAAAAAGTAGGTAAGCATAGACAAAGCAAATCAGCCTGCCTTTAATGTGCCAACCCATGTAAATACAGGCATCCGCATCACCTTAAAGCCTTCCTTATTGGCTTTACCAGTGCTTGGGAAAAAAAGTAGCAAAAATAGTTACTTCCTGTATAAAAAGTGACAAACCGATTAATGAATGAATGTACTTTTCAGGTGTAAAACATTCTCTCCTTCATTGGTAAGTAGGCACTTTCTAGGAGGCAGAATGATAAGCCAAATAGCTAATACCATAAGGGGAGAAAGTGATACTCACCTGGATGTACCCACTTTGTATATTTTAAAGAACTGGTAAAAAATGAATCTTTCAAACTAGCTGCACTTTCAAAACAGTCCTAAAATCAAAATGAGAAAGTGTTTCTAGTTTCATAGTATTTCAGGCTACCGGCTGACTGCCAGACCAGGCTCCGGTTTAGTAACATAGGACACAAAATGTATCTTGAGGTTTCACTTAAGTGAATGTTATTTCCAACCTGAAACATACTGTTCGCTTTACAGTGGATTCTGTGGGTTAGGCAGAAAGGGAAGAGCAGCAGAGGACAACAAGAATGAAGAAAGTCGACAGCTTCTCTGACTAACCACTAAGCTCCTCAATGCAGACCTATATGCTTTAGAACAGTGGTGTTCTGAATCTGTGGTTCAGGGGCCCCTGGAGTCTTGGATGCCTACTCAGGGTTGTCCGCGTCTGCTTAGAAAACTAAATAATGTCAATAGAGAAGTAAAATGTAAAGCTGAAAATGTTTAAAGGTTCTGTGAAAAATGAAGGAATTAGAATTTAGAGGCTAAAATGAAGTTGATATTCTCAGATGATTCATGTGAGCAGTGCAAGTTTATTGAACAGAATATAGTATGGATGATTTTTGTGTTTTGTTTTGCCTTTCAAATAATCAAAATTGCTTATGCCTCGGTACCTGGATTCCAACAATCTCTCAGTGGGGGTTCTCATATTCCAACAATCATTTGCAATGCAATAGGTCTTGCATTTACGCGAGTTTGAGCTATTGGCATTGTAAATGACAATGCCTTTTATTTATGTTTTAAAAACGAAAACAAAAATAAAGGTCATTGTTATTTGTAATGTTATTAGCTCAAACTTGCATAAATGCAAGACCTATTGCATCGCAAATGTTTTTGCTTCATTTGACTACCAGATGGGAGTCACAGCACACACACAAAAAAATTTCGTTTCTAGGTTGAAACGAAACGCAAATGGAATTGGTGCAAGATAATTGATGTTCTTGAAAACGGGTCCCTTCCTCCCTGTAAATATCGGCAGCAAAACGCCGTCTTTTAGTGCTCACGAGCCGATGTCCTTTTTAGGGAAAATATGTGGAGCCTGAACCTTAACACCAGGCATTTCACGAGCCTAACTGCACGCTCTGCAGACGGACATGCGTTGCTGATATATGAATTTCACATAGAAGCCAGCGTACAAATACTGATCTATAAACGAGCTGCCGTGCTGCCATGCAATGAAGGCATGTTTATTAACTGAGAGATCGTCACAGAGTGCAGGTACGCAAGACCACCACAGGCGCTCTCCAGCCCTCCCAGAAGTCTGGGGTGTAAACATTCTTCAAAGTTTGTTAAAGATTAGCTAGGAGCATTCTCTTAAGTTTTGTATTGCAACTTCAGTGGCATAATAAAACCATTATCTGATTATAACAAGATGTCGCCATTGCTAAAGCAGAACGAAAAAAAATAGAACGAAAAAAAATAGTGCTTAAAGACTAATGAAGGGGACAGTGTAATGCCGCAAGTAAAAGATCCAGTCCTTATGGGCAGTCACAAAAGGAGACAGGGCGGTAACAAGGAGGGACTAAGATGACTCATTATCAATCGGAGGCCAGCATTTACCTTGGACGATGACGCCAGCCAATGAAAAAGATGGGCGGGGCTTCCACTCCACTTCTAAAAACATACCCTACTACAGCATGCCTCGCAGAGCAAGCAACGCATGTGCTGCAATGCTAGGCGCGACCTAAAAATGATTCAGCAGTGGTCTCCGGACTTCTGTAATGATTATGGGCATCCTGAGAAGTCAAAAGGTTAAGAACCACTTCTTTAATATGTTCTATTCTTCTGTTTTGCAATTTAAAACTTACCATTAAACTGTCCGTGGTCCGTCCACATGCTGATTATGTGCTAGCTAGCTGAAGAGACTATTGATCATATATTGTGCATATACGCAGCCCTTCTTGATCAGAGAGTTAATTATTTAAACCGCATGTCTAGAGAAAGGGGAATAAGAACCATCAATTGAGTATTTATGTCCTGCTTTGGAGGAATGATATTAAGAAAACCCCCCCCCACACACACACACACCCATTAAAACAAGCATTTACAATGCAATGGTTTCGCCTTTCGAAAAATTTGAGCTATTGGCATTGTAAATGACAACATTTTTATTTATGTGTTGGTTTTGAAAACAGATAAATAAATGGCATTGTCATTTACAATGCCAATAGTTTAATCTCTGGCAAATGACACACAAAAACACACAGACCCACACACACACAGACACACACAAACAGAGCCCCCCCCACACACACACACACACACACACACACACACAGAGCCGATTTGCCAATAGGGGGAGTTTTGAACTTGTAAAGATACGCCTTGCAAATCTTTACAAGGTAACGATGGCTACATGGATTTAAGCTTGACACCGGCAAGGTTTGTTTTAATAATCAGGAAAATCAACAGTTAAAACCAACCCAGTAGACCATAAAACAGGCCCATAAACAGCAAAAATAACCTATATGCTGACCAGTCACACCAGCCCTTCGGGCGCTGCCCGATTGCCCAAATAGGCCAGTCTGATCGTGGCCAAAACTACGCTCAGTCCACCCAGTGGCGTAATGAAACTTGAGGGACCCACCTGCAAAGTACATGGTGGAAGGCCCCCTCCCCCTGAACCCAGTCAGGAAGTTCCAGGCCAGGGGCCTGGAACTTCCACGCACAGTGCCTGAGCACCGAGCCCACCTCTACAAACGTCCAAAAGCTTTTCTGAGTGGGATGAATGTTTAAAAGAATTCACAGAAAAAATATGAAGGTTGAAGTGACCTTATAGTTTGGTATGGTAATATGTTACCTTACATAAAAAATAAATTAAAAAACACTTGAAATTCGAAAAACAAATACCAAAATGACGTTCTAGTTAGGTGTTTGAAATGTCATCATTTAGGTCTTCAAGAATATCCTTTAACATGTCAAGTGTGATGCTTTCCATGCACAAACTGCACTGCAGAATTCAGTATACCTTTCTAGAACCACTTTGAGAATGAGAGGATATGTGGAACAAATTGTCACAAAAGTCCAGAGTTTCACGCGGACATTTTGGCGTGTAACATTTTGCAAACTATATAAAGCTGCAAAAATTCCTGAAAGACTTTCACAATGGTGGGGAAAAAAACAAAAATAAATCTTCAACTTTGCCTAAAGGTGTACCACGCAGATCTGGTCGAGGAAGACATGGGGAGGCAGGGAAGGCTACACAGGAGCACCGTGCTCAGGGTCGCTCTGGAGCCGGATGCTGCAGGGATACTGAAGTGCGCCGAGGCTGCTGCCTGGGCGTGAGCTGGTCCCAACACCGCAGGCCGGATGGCTGCTTGAGATGCCCTCGACGGATGGCTTCTCAGGACACGTGGCTGGAGCCGCAGTGGGAGATGCCGGCGTAGTCTCAGACTAGCCGCGTGCCGCACCCGGTGCCCTGTGGGCGGGCACCGGCCTCAGGAGGATGGACTGCACCACTGTTGACTGGGTCCGACTGCTCGTGCACTGCCCAGGTGCGCTGGATACCCCATCTCCCAGCCACCGCAGAGTGTACTGTGCGGGCTGTGCACAAGGGGTGTGACACGTGCACCTTCGGGGTAGGGCGGCTGTCCATGTGCATGTCTTTCAACACTTCTTGCACATTACCAGTACAGTCAGGGTGTGTCCTACTCTCTGTACCGCCCTCCAGTGCACCGGGGCAGTACTGCTTCGGTGCCGGGCACTTCGGCTCACCATATAGCGGAGGGGCTGTGCATAAGGACAGAATAGTCGATGCGTTGTTCCCATCACCAGCCCCCACCCACCCCCAATCCTCCACGGACTGCATGGTCTGTGCACAGGGTCAGCACGGCCAGTACCTATACGACCGGCGCAGGACAAACCCTTCGTGAGTAGCCTTGTGTGTGACTTTTGAACCTTTTCTAAGATAGTCTGTCACCTTCTAGCAAACTTTCCGGCAGAAGCCACAGTAGTTGCTGTAGGCAGTTGTGTGGAGGAGGGAGCATCGGGTAAGGAGGGGGAGGGGGCGCCGCCGGGGGATCTTATCAGGCAAAACCACTTAAAGAGTAACCAGGGTTATCAGCAAAGCCGTTCCTTCAAGGACAAGCAACAGCCAGAGGAGGATGAAGAGGGCGTGCAGTGCTGCGAGGCGAAGAGTAGGAGAGGCGCAACCAGGGGGCACAACAGAGGTGGGCATAGTCATGTGGCCGATCCCGAGACAGAGGGGCACCGCGGAACTTTACCGACCCCCGCATAGACAGACTACCGGGGTCACAAGGATCTTACCCAAACAGAGCTCCTTAAAGGTGGGACGGAATGAATACTCGTGGGGAACTCACCGACCCGGGGCCAGAGTTCCAGGGAGCAAACGCTGACCATGTTTACCGCTAGTGTCGTGTGGTGTGTGGGGGCGGGAACGGGCACAGGACAGCGAGGGGGGGATAGGGCGGGAATGGCGCACGGACAGCGGGGGGGTGGGCCGGGAACGGGCACAGGACAAAATGCATAAACTTACAAAGTGAAAACACATTTATAAACAAAATGCTCCTTACCTGATCGCCTCGTGGGAACTCGAATCTTGCAGCCAACTCCAACAACAGACACTTGTAAAAAGACGAAAACAGGCCGACTCGGAAAAAAAAAATAACACACACCCACCGCCGCGATGACGATCAGAAGTGGGTGGAGAGCGAAAAAATCGCGGGAACGCCCCCGAATCTGGTCCGGCCTTGACGGACAGATCTGGCTTCCAATGGCTAGCCTCCATTTATGGAGCTAGCCAATGGGAGCCGGGGGACGTTCCTGAAGCACATATAGTAAACAATAGATTTCTCTGGGGGCGGAGCTAAAGCTCCGTGCCCCAGGCGAAACCTAAAAAAGTACTTCAGATTTCTGTGACCGAAAGTTCCAGAATGTATAGGGGACAGCAAAAATACCATTGCCCACCTGTGCTCACCCTCTGGTAGTTCGGCACTGAGCAAGTTTAACTTAAGAGACAATGTGTAAAGTATTTGTGCAACACATCAAACAGTAACACAGTGAAAACACTACAAAAAGGCTGCACATCGATCTAGAAAAATAGATTATTATTTTATCAATAAAACTAGACCAAAACAACGACAATCCAATAAGTAGAAGTCAAGATCTGATTTTTTTTATAAAGATTAAAAGTAAAAATAGTGCTTACAAGCAATAGGCGCCTATGGGGGTGATTTGGTAGTGCTGGACCGGGGCTAAGTCAAGAGTTCTGGCCGATCGCGGGCAAGGATACAGGAGCCAAGCAAGGCATGCTGAACTAAAGTACCTTAATCCTAGTGGCAAGCAAGATGCGGGATGCAGCCGAGTGGTGTCGATCCTGCAGACAAGGTGATACGTCAATTTTCTCCGCTCAACAAAGGCGATGCCCATGTTCTGAATATGAAGCGCCCGTTCCGAGATGCGTTTATTCCGAGTGCGATGTGCCAGGTTTCTCCTCGCAGTCGAGGGGATGCAGGGGTCATCTCTCCTGCAGCGGCGGAGATGCAGTGGTTCCAATGCGCCGGTTCCGATGACGATGTGCTGTTTCCAAGTGTGATATGCTGGTTCTGTTCCTGCAACAGTGGTAGTGCGTTGATTCTGCTCATGCAGCAGCGTATTCATCAGATTCACTGTAGCAAGCACCTGGATCTACTTCCAATGGACCAGGAACAGGAGCAGGGGGTAACACTTTGATATCCCTGAGTCTTGGACCAGCAGGCAACCCAGCAGGCCTTTGGAGATCACTCTGGGTTCAAGCAAGAGTCCAGTTCTTCCTCAGCAGGGCAGAGGGTAGCAGGCAGCAGGACAGCACAGCGGAAAAGCAATTATTTCAAAGCAATAGTCCAGCAGAGTGGTAGTTCTATAGCAGCACAGCAGTATTTCCTCCTGGCAGAGTTTCTTCACAGGTCCAGTAGTGTCCGATCTGGTGGGGTCTGTGATTCAGTAATTATGCCGAGATTTGAAGGGCACATAGGTCCTCTCTCCCAGGTCTGGCGCTCAACTTACTACAGAGGGGTGTGCAGTCCTTTTTGTGGGGACAGGATACTGCCTAATCCTGCCCAGGATGACCCATCAGGATGTGGATGGCCACTCAGTCACACCTATTGTTCCTTTGTGTGTGGCTGTCTAGAGGGAATGCGCAAAGTCCAGCTGTCACCCGCCCTAGGCGTGTATTGGAGATGGGCTGCATGCCCACAGAGCTAAGATCAGAGAAGTGCCATCTTTCTTAAAGTATAATTTCTAAAATAAAATAAGTACAACTTTGCCAGCAAAGAGGATTTATCATTACCATTCCAATTATATGAAACGCGTCAGAGCTACTCTTACTCGATCAGAAATTACAGCCTATAAGTGTAATTAGCAAATCCCAATGTTAACCCATGAGAGGTAGCCCTTACAGTAGTGAAAAACAAATGTGGGTGTTTTTCACTACAAGCAGACCTTAACCGTACATGTCCTACCTTTTAACTACACAGCTCCCTGCCCTATGGGCTACCTAGGGCCTACCTTAGGGGTGACTTAGATGTAATAAGTGGGGATTTTTAGGGCTGGCAAGGGGTTTCAAATGCCAAGTCTACGTGGCAGTAAATCTGCACACACAGGCTCTGCAGCCACAAGCCTGAGGCATGTTTAAAGTGCTATTTATGTGGGTGGCACAATCAGTGCTGCAGGCATACTAGTAGCATTTCATGTACTGGCTCTGGGCACATGTAGCACACTCTACTAGGAACTACCAGATAAATCAGATATGCCAATTGTGGATAAGTCAATCAAACCATGTTTTAGGGGAGAAGAACATGCACTTTAGCACTGGTTGGCAGTGGTAAAGTGCAAAGAGTCATAAGGTCAACAAAAACAATGCAGCAAAAGGGTAAGGCAAACAGGAAAAATGTGTGGGGAAGACCACCCTATGGCTGTTGAGTTTAACATCAATAAAAACAGTACTTTACTTATGGGTGGGCCTATTATAACTGACAGGAATAGGTCAGTGTGTGACCATGTGTAGTCAAAATAGTGTCAATGTTGTCTTCACACAGTTAACATTTTGATATTATTCCTGTCCCAGGCGAAAGCCCAAGCTATATATCTTGCCTTTGGGGTAAGTGTGTGAACGTTGGACGGTAGGATGTTTGCTGGAGTTTTCTGTCACAGAAATTTTATGAATTTTGGGGTTTCTTTTACCCATACTTTGTCATTTGCAGGAGATTCTGGGTAATATGTGTTTGAATTCAGCAAGCCAAATTCCACTGCGTCTCTGGTTTTTGGAAATATATGAGGTTGGTAGCTTACTCTGGGTGTTCCCAGCCCTGCACACAATTACTTTAGACATTCCCAGTGGAATCTCCTACATCAGAACATTCCCTGGTGTCTAGTTTGGTGATCCATGCTCAAGCAAATGGAAAACCTACCCAACCATACTACACTCAAAAGCCCTAATGGATTTTGTTTCGCCCCATTGTACCTTCTCCACCCAGGCTGCTGCCCTCTGTCCTGCATGTCAGTCAATGATATGTCTACATATGCTGATTTGATGCCGATTTGTTGGTTTGATATTTGTACTGTGCGGTGTAAACTGAAAAATTAAGTTTATAAAAAAAAAATGTTAAACCCTAATGGAACACCGATTTGGGTCAAGCCTTGGAAAGTATTTGTTCCTGTGTGAAGAAGACTAAATGACATAGCCATGTATCGGGGGTAAAATGTTAACCAACAGACAATTGTGAAGTCGTGCACCCAGCTATGAACACCTTACAATGTATAGTTGTTAAAAATCACATGCTTGTGGCATGTTTCCGTGCTGCTCAGGGGTGATGCCTGCAAACAGTAGACATAGCATAAACTGCCATTTTCCTTGCAGCTCCTTGCCAAGTTTTCATAATGCACTACACCTAGTTTATTTTATGTAGGCAACCTGAAAACATTGGAAACTCATACATGTCAGGGACCCCCATGGTCAGTAGAGCCCGAGGACAAAGGGTCATGCAATGGCTGGCTATGTTCCTGATCAAAGCGATCTTTTTGGAGGTTTTACGCCATGCATAAAGTGGGTATGGTATTCAAAACAGGGGTTTCAGCAGTGTTATTACCGATTCATTGCAGTGTGCCCAGTGCTTTCATATGTTCATGCATAATGCCATGCAGTACAGGTTTAAGGACTACCATAACCAACCGTAAGAAAAAAAAACCTGTGTCATGCAGTACCCGGTATAGTATGCCCGCAGTCTATCTGCAGCATGGGGTATGTGCATCATTGCTGAGTATGCAACACAGATGTATATGTGGGGGGAGACCCCCCACACTCCCAACTTACTTTAAGTGTGTGGTAAAGGCATGTGTTGTGAAGGCATATACCTGGTTAAAAAACAAGTGGTAAAGGCACAGCATGGTAAAAACCTAATTGTAAAGCTGTTTCCCAGTAAATGTGTCCGCAATCCAACTATAAATATATTCCCTATCCCAAAAGCAGAAAAGTAGCTTGCATTGATCATGTTAGCTAGTCAGTTGCTTTTTCCACAGCCAATAGGAGCACTTTTTTCAACAGCAAATGCAAAGATTTTAATGTCTTGATTAAAATGGTCCATCGTGTACCATCCACACACAAGCCCATGTTTGCCTGCAGAGAATGCACTTTGGATCAGTGGATCTTAGTAGACATTTTAGTAACTTTATGTAGTCATGAGTGACCAGTAGAATCTGCTCTCTGAAGGTAGTTTCACTTTTTGTGGCAATACCAGAGTGTTAATTCTATTCTAGTGTTCGGTATGGATCCACCTTTCTTAACATATTTTATCTTTTCAAGGAGTATTGTGGCAACTTCAGTATCTCAGTCTCTGTATAATTCTAATGATAGCGCTCCTTTTAAAGCTGACTTGTTATTCCACAAAGATTAAGTAGCAACACCTATCTCCCCTAGTTTTAAAGCTGATGTCAGTGTTGAAAATACATCTCGAATTAAACATGGGCTGTAAACTCGTCAGTTTTTGGCCTGCGAATGATTAATCACTTCTGCTTGAAGTGACTCAAAATTAGGGAAGATTTAGTATAAACATTCTGCCTCTCCTTGAACGCAACCGTTTCTGCTTATTTATCAATATTCCTTGTATCTGTGACCTAACTAAAGATATTTGAGAAATAGTAATTACTATGTGTACCGCTTGACCAGTGTATAAAGCTACTACATGCTCCGGCTTAACCCCTTCCATGCTGATGACAGCCCCTGTCCGTCATGCAACACGGTGGGCGTGTGCTGATGACGGCTGGGGGCCGTCATGAACCCACCCACTCTTCAGAAGTGCCGCACAGGCGCAGATTTGCGGCCGCGCCCAAGGGGTTAAAACAGTCCAAATTGGATTGGGAGGGAATTGATGTAGTTAACTTGTTGACTGGTCAGACGAGTAGTGTATGTGGTAATTTGTCCCTGCGCCTAAGCATGATTATACTATTACCAAACGCATAGCCTCAACAGTGGCACTGTCTTTAATAAACCTAATTTGAGTTTAGCAATACATTAGTGCTGTTTCAAGACAGTCCACTCTGATGACCACAGATCAATATTTTTTTTTAATTGATTTAGAATCAGTTTCCCATGATTCGGGTGTGTGATCAGGATACATGGAGGGTTGAGCGCCAGATAGTAATTTCTAATGAGTTGTATCATATCAATTCTGTAATAAAGAGTTTGTGGAAAAGAAGAGTATGTTTAAAATATCAGAGTGCAAACGTCTCTATTATTTAACTAGCCAAAGGAGTCTATACCATTAATAGCCACCTTTCTACTCTGAATTGTCCTCGCCCAAGATGTACAACAGGTGGAATTTACTGTGTGGTCTAGAAGTACATTAAAGTCCTCAAAGACTAAATAGGCATGACTGCATTTAGGAAGCTGTAAAAGAAACTCATGTATCAGTGAGGCGATGTCAATATAAGGCCCACACAAATAATCTTAGAGTCCCTTGTTAGGTCGTGCCTGGGCAGTGCATGCTCTGCTTTGTGAGGCATGCTGCAGTCAGTTAGGGACTTGAAGCTCTGCTGACTTCCCCACCCCCCCTCAACCCCCCCCCCCCCCCATATTTTTTATTGGCTTATGTAATCATCCCCTGTAAAACTATGGCTGTTCATTGGTTAATAGGCTTAGTAGTCCCTCCTTAGTACCGCCTTTTCTCATTTTGTAACCTCCCTTGGCGACACCCCCTCTTACGAGTGTTGTTACTCGGTGGGCTTTAATTATAGCCTTTGAACACTATTTTCTCAAATAGCAATAGGTCTGACATTTGCGAGAGTTGAAACTATTGTAAATTACAATGCCTTTTATCTTTTATTTATATGTTCTAAAAACACCACATAGAAAAGGCACTGTCATTTACAATGTCACTAGCTCAAACTCTCGTAAATGCGAGACCTATTGCATTGCAGATACTTGTTAAGTCAGGCACTAGCCAAGTAGTACCAGGCACACACTGTTTTTTGGTAATTGCCCACTCAGTCCTTCTGATAAGGATTGCAACCACCCACATTGCGCCAGTCTGATTTATAAACACAGGTTATACAGTAAATATTCCAAACGCTGGTTTTTGACAGAGGTGTATCTTTTGAATATATGTGATAGCAGCTTTAAAGTGTCAGAGCTCCTCTTTAATTCTAGGGTTTATGACTCCATTTAACTCTTTAGTGTGCCAAGCTGTAACGCGTAGATTATTGTGCATCACTGTTGTTTTTTTCACACACCCCCCCCCCCCATCATTTCTTACTCTCATTATCTGCCATCAATAGATCTTCCCAGATGGTCTGTCTCAAACACCTTAATTACCATGTTTGTATTTTTTGACTCCTCTCTTTTACCCTTCCAATGTTTTCCAACTGCCACAGTGGCCCTAACTTAGCAAGCCTCCCACTTCAGGGAGAATTTTCCTTTAAACTAGCCACTGATAGCAACCATTTAAGCTAACCTCCTCAGCACCCCAAGCATGCACACCTACTTTTATCTCCTTCAACCCAGTTGTCAAATACTATATGAAAGCATAATGTCAAAAACAATAGAACAACACAAAAGAACTGAGTACCACAGTATATCGGAAGAGATGACCGATTGAATTCTTTGGGAAGGTATTATGTTATATTTTTAGGTCGAAGCCTACCAAACAGCGCAGCTTTCTGGTTTGCTAAAGACATCTTAAGGACATTCAGAAATCTGACCTAGGAATACATTCAGCCTGTTGCTTACCATTGGCTTTGTAGTTTGTGACTCACATTTTATGCCTTTCTTTTTTCCGGCTTTATTTGCTTTAAGCTGTCCAGTTCAGTTCGTCCCTCCCTTTGCTCGACCTTGTTTACTGTCTTCTTCCACAAACTCGTTTTCTGTAAACATGCCTTTGTCTTTGAATGCACAACAAATGTGAACAGATAAGAACACGATTCAGAGGTCAAGTGTCAAGCTCTCTCTTCGAAGGGGCTCAGTGTTTGCTTTTCTTTTTTTGACCTCCAATTGAGAGAATTTGTGACAATTCTGGTCAGTATCCATGTAAGAGCAAAAGGTGTAGGATGTTTTTTTTTCTAGCAGACAGCAGAAAACCAAGCATTGGCATAAACACTAGGTCTCGCCTTTCTGACCTTTATAATTACTTAGCCATGCAGCACATAAGCTGCTGGTTTACATCGGTTAGAAAATAGACGGAGCAACCGGTCGCATTTTGCATAACAGAGGTAGTTTGCTGGACATTTTAAGTGTGTGTGCTTGAAGCTTTGTGCTTATAAATTGATTTAAAAATAATTATGAACTATTTAGCCTGTTCTAAGGCTAACGTTGTTTGTCTCCTCAAAGACATTGGTAGCCTCTGAAGGTGACGCCAGTAAAAGGCAAAGGTGCACTATATTTCTGTCATTTATGTGGAAGTATAGTCTCTTGGAAGCAGGTACCATGTGTAGCAGAACAGCAATGTATCTAAATGTTAATACTAGGTCTTCCAATTCCATGCGTAGCCCCTACGTGCTTTGATTTGAAAGCACTGAGAAATCCACTACACCAAAATGTTTTGACACAAATTAGTGGCTTACAGCATAAACATAGGTTTCAACAGCAAGTAGTATTTCTGTATATTATGTCTCCTTATTGGGTTTTGAAAAGACAAATACGTTAGCAAAATAGTGAAACTGGTAGGTTTTCGTTTTAGACTGATAAGCATGCTGATGCTGAGTTGTGTCCATGACATAGCTAGTGACTACTTGTGATGTACTAGGAAAGGAGGCTGCCTCTATAACGCTTAAGCAGCACCGGCATGCGCCAGAAATTGAGCATACTTGCAGAGAAGACAATAGATTTGTATGTAAAGAGCCCCAAATGTCCAAAAATTACCCAAATAGTCTTGCATTGATCCAAAATAACAGGCCTTCACAATCACATATGTAACCGATCACCATTTAGTTTAAAATTGATTTCTGTATGCCAAAGCGTCCATGCAACGTAAATTGCAGACAAGCTGAAGAATCTGAATGTACACATAAAACAAACCTGCAACACCTCTATTATGTACGTTTGAAGTAATTTAGCAGTGACCGAATAAACAGAATGGACAAAACAAAATCACAACCCTAAAGCAAAATTTCTTTACAGCTAAACATAATACCGGTTGCCATTTATGTTTCAAACAGTTTGAGTAAGCGAAAGCACCAAAGAGAAGCTAGCCAAACTGACAGAATGTCATGTGTCAAGCATTTATTTATAATATCATTAGTAATCATGGGGGATAACAAAGTGCACATGCGAGCTATATACACAACTTCTCGCCTGGGCTCGGATTTGCATTATGCCGCTGGAGGAGCCTGCTTGCATTTGGAGAGAGACACCTAAACAGCAGCAGTGACTCAAGGGTCTCCTAACACCCATGGCTTGCTGTGGCTGGGATTCGCTTTTTTCCACTGGAGGAGCCTACTTGTAGGCAGGGAGACGCGCCTGAGCAGCAGCATACGAGGGAAAGTAAGAAATGCCTCAGACTGAAGGTGTATGCACGTTGCAGGGAGGTCGCGGGTCACCTGATGTTTTTTATGCACAGCGGCTGTTGATCCATCTTGGTGTGAGTGTGTATGTAAGGAGTGGGAAGTGTGTTGTTCTTGTGGTTCGCAAACAAGATGCGAAAAGTTACCAAAAAAAGAGTGCTCTGAAAGTATCATAAATAATATGAAGAGTAAGTACCCATGTAACAGTCAGTCAGTATGGGATGTTATAAACGTTCAAAAAAGGGACTAGTATGCTATTTCATCAAACAATAGCCAAAATGTACGACAGACTGTAAGTTGAACACTTTAAAAATGATGGGCGGTGCTCAATGCCGTATTGTAGATACAGCATGTCTCAAAGAGACCGCACATGTATTTCCCAGGCTAGATCTGAATGAACTGTGCTGATGTTTCAGAATATATCAGAATTAGTACAAATGGAGTACACTCCAATCTACCCCACTTCAATCCACCTAGTCTAACCCACTCCACTCTACCACATGCTACCAAACCTACCCCACTTCACTTTACCCCAGTCTACCGTACTTCACTCAAATCTGCTCCAATCCAGTCTAACCCACTTTACCCAATTTACCCCAATCCAATCTAGCCCACTCCAGTCCAAAGTACCCTACTCTAATCCACCCAACCTACCCACTCTACTCTAATCCACCCCACTACACTCTTCCCCAATCTATCTCACTTCACTCCATTCTCGACTCCACTCCAATCTACCTCACTCCACTCTACCCCAGTTAATCAGAATCCATTCCATTCAACCCAATCTACTCCACTCCACTGCACTCCAGTCTACCACATGCCACCCAAATCTACCCTACTCCAGTCCGGTCTAACCCAATCCACCCCACTCCAATCTATCCTACCCCACTCCACCCCAAACTACCCTATCCCAGTCTACCCTACCCTTGTTTACTCCAATCTACCCTACCATAATCCACCCCAAACTATCCCACTCTAATCTACCTCACTTCACTCCTATCTAATCCTCTCCTCTCCACCCCACTCCATCACAATCTACCCTACACCCCTCCAATCTATCTCACACCACTCTGTCTAATCTGCCCACAACAAACTACCCCAATCTACCCCACTCAATTCCATTCAACCCTACTATATTCCACCCCATCTACCCAATTCTGCTCCAGTCTACCCCACTCCACTGTAATCTACCCCACTACACTCCAATCTACCCCAATCCACTACACTCCTTCCCAACCTACCCCACTCCAATCTACCCTACTCTTATCTAACCCCAGTCTGATCTACTGCACTCCAATCTACCCCCCTCCACCCCAATGCAATCTAGCCCACTCCAATCTTATCACAGTAATCTACCCAACTGCCCCACTCTAATCCACCCCACTCCATTCTACCCCACTCTACCCTATGCCACGCTAATCTACCACACTCCAGTCTACTCTACCCCATTCCACTCTACCCTAATTTACTACCTCCAATGTATCCCACTTCATGCCACTAACTTTTAGCCATGCTTAACACCAGCCAAACTGGTGTGCATAATGGCTAAAACACATTGCCAAAGCCAATAGCTCTCACATAGGTAAGACCTATTGTCTTTGCATATGCTTGTTATTCCCTCTCCCTAGCAACATTAAGTTCTTCAATCAGCTTGTCAGTCTATATCAGAGGCAGAATGCCCCTAGACTCAGACCACAGATTACGCAACTCCTCTGCATTGACCTTCAAAGTGTGGAAGAGTGTTTGGTTGCACCACACTAATTTGAGCTTTCTGGACTCCAGAAACAAAACTTGCACCAGCAGGTGTTAAAGAATTGACAAAAATCAGAACAAACAAAGAAAGTAGGCTCATTACATGGAACTGACGTATTAGACTTTACCTTGTCATACTAGGTATTTTCCTGATGGGCCGGAATGGTCGGGGCGATTTTTGACCCGTGGAGGCAGTTTTTGTAGCACTGCTGCAATATTGGCCCCCTGTAACAAAAGTGGCAGCGGTGCTTGACACTAGCAAACATGGGCAACATCAAATCAAGATGATTGCCGACCCCGATTTCCTCTAACAAAGTGTTGGTCCAACCCGACTTCTGTATCTGAACCATGTTTCCTAGTATCGTTCACCATACATCACTAGGGTAAAACATCATTACACCATACCCACATTTTCCCCGATTTTTTTTCAAGCACCCACATCTGTATTATACTATTCCATGTTGACACACCAATACACCTCCTTTTCCAAGTGTACATAGAAATTACAAACCCAGGTTCTGCCCCAATCAACGGCAAGACTATTCGAACTACCATTAGATCAATTGTAAGTTGAATCAGTTATTTCGGGCAGGTCAGCCTTGCCCCATATTGCTAACACGACGATATGATGAGCCCACCTTATATCCTATAGATATGTTGCAAGCTTTTTCTTTACTGTCTCCAAATACAGTGTGGATATAACATATCCCCTGATTGTATGGTTGAAGGTACCTTCCTTGGTATGGCAGTGGATACAGATAATATACTCTATGAGTCAGTCCCTTGTTGAACAATTTTGCTGTCTGGAAAAATACCTTGTGTAAAATCTTAATCTGTATAAGCTTTTCCATGGCCACTTTCCGAAGGGAGTCTCTCATTCTCTGTCCTCGATCGTACCTGTGCAGACCACCCAGTTCGGGCTGGATTGTTCCCATGAGGCACAGGGTCAAGGCTGATTTGCATATGGCCATGTCTGAACTGGGGTGGTGTGTTGAGCAAAATAACGATGGATTAAGCCCAGATCTGTGACTGGGGTGAATGTTTTGCCAATGTGCAACATTCCGTCCATCATCTTGTGTGTTTTGCTGTTCGCCCTATGTGGGAAGGGTATGCCCAGACGTGGGTCCCGTGCTCACTACGCCATTGGAGTCAAGCTATCCTGACTGATGACAGCTGATAGCCTGAAACCAGTCCTAGGATGCTTGATTCCGGTCCAGGGAAGACTTGGCTTGGCAGTTCGAGCTGGACTGTACCCATGAGGCACAGGGTCAAGGCTGATTTGCATATGGCCATGTCTGAACTGGGGTGGCGTGATGAGCAGAATAACAATGGATTAAACCCAGATCTGTGACTGGGGGTGAATGTTTTGCCAATGTGCGACATTCCGTACATCATCTTGTGTGTTTTGCAGACCACCCAGTTTATCATCCAACTATGTAGGGAGGTAGGCATATTAGTCCAAACACCAGTTTGCTCTTTGGCCCAGACTTTCACCCACCACAAGTATCTGAGACATGAAAAAGTCTTTAGACGTTTGCTTAACAATGTGTTAAATATTTGACTTTATTCTCCTCAATTAAAAAAAAACTTTTCACCCAGTTCTTTTAGTAATCTGTCATCTAAATTCACTATCCAATGACAGTTTCAGAAAGGATAATATCAATGTGTCATGGCCAATCTGTGTTTGGAAAATCACAGTTCCAATCTAAAATACCAATAACCACAATAATTATTTGTTTTATGACATGGGAAGCAGTTCATTTACCTTTCAGTTTTCAATCCATGACAAACTCAGTTGTTCCATTTGAAGGTTTCAGGTTTCTACATCATGTCCCTTTTAACAGTTTTTGCTGCATTACCAATGTTTACAGCGTCAGAATCTGATTTGTCAAAGGCAAATACTAATGCGGATCCTATGTCATTTTTTAAAGCTATCAGGAGATCTCTTGCTTAATTGTATGCCTTCCAACCTCTTGTATTTTTGAGAATTCTCTCTTTTAGTTTTGTTGAGTTAACCTTAACTGCAGTGGAATCGAGCTTCCTTACTCTGCTTTTGTAAAGGTTTACTAATCAAATCAAAAAGGAAGAGAGAGGTAAGGTTCTAATGTGGACTCAACCTCCTTTCTTATATAAGTAAGCAAAAAAGAGTCCTCCTGTACGCAAAGACAAACTAGCTATCTTGCCAGGGAAATTTATAGTATTTAAGAAAAGCGATATGTTTTCTTAAAATAACCTTCACCCACCAAAATGTCACTTGATGGCATGCTTCATCCTCTGGTCCTTCCCGCCCGCTGCGGGACGGGGTCTGCTGCGACCAATGGAGACGTGGGAGCTCTTTGTAGGGTGTGGACTATAAAGTGATTAGTGATAAGAGTGGAAGGGTCATACTTGTGAGTTAAAAAAATATCTGGCTATGTGGAAAATAGCTTTTATTGATTCCTGTAGCTGATATTATTAAAAAGGGGGAGAGAGGAGTAACACACTGTGATGGGTGTGTGTCTCCTGGTCTACATGTTTCAAGCCTACCCTTAAGGCTTTTTATCAGGACCAAATTGAATAATCCAAAAATCCGCTCCTAGAACAAAACTTTATTGGTCTTCTTAATTATTATTGCAGCTATGTCTTAAATGCATATTTGCTTTGACAGAGCTTGTTTTAACACGCCTTGCATCTGTTCATGGACACAATTGTATTTTCCACTACTTTAAGACTCACCTAGCGGTCTTCTATGTTCTTGAATGTATTACATGAGCAAGAACATTTAAAATACACCTAAAAAAGCACAGATCTGCCTTTCAGACCGTTATCAAAAGGTTTCCATCAGCACTCCGTGTGAAAGAATAGTCCAAACACATATTTATGTTGGCCAGCAGAGGACTCCCAGATCAGTTACCAGTTAACATTCAACAATGCATACAAATCAATCCTGTCCCTATATATTTAGAGATGGCTTTGCCCCAACAGACCCCGTTAGACAGATCTTCTGGCACTTTCATGCAGGCGTGGCCCCAAGCCACACTCAGCACACATCACTTTCCTCACTCTAACATACATCTTGGTACCCACCTGGTCACAAGCATAACTAGACCACAACCACACAGCATTGCATCAAAGCTGTATAATTTACAAACCATGATCTCTCTCAAGAAAACAGCCTTCTCAGGTGAGGTAGTGCACCTGTGTGGATGAATTGATTAGCACTGTACTGTGGCACATGCACCCATAGACATAATGCACTACAACAATCCCAAACAGGTTTGGACATATCCTATGTTTTCCTTTTAAATAATATGAATCATGTCTAAACAGTACATTGGACAGACTGGTTTTCATTGATCAAATTGAGTGATGCCAGCCCACCATGAGCCCTGTCAATAAGAAATCCTGGTAAAGTACAGAAAGGCCAGAGTTGCTGGGCAATAAATAGTGGTAAAGTAGACAGTCTTTTAAAATCCTTCTTGGACCTCTGTAGTCGCGCTGTAATCCCTTTTAGATGAATCTAAGAGGACCCTCCTGAGATACTGCCTTTGTGCACAATCTGTGAATATATATGAAATGTATAGGAATATGCCAAATCATTTGGTCACATTGGTATATTCTAAATACAGAGAGAGAAAAGGATTAATAAATACCAGGACCCATGTTTGCCCACTGGAGGAACAAGAACTTGAGGGATCATATAGTATAGTCCAGAATGACAGCACAGAGGTTTCATAAAAAGAACATCAATGGCAGCAGTCCCATAATTGGCATCTTTAAGTGCACATCGTGCAAAGCAAGTGACATTGCTTTGGAAACAGCTAAATTTAGCTTCAATAGATACGATCTTAGCTTAACCCGTTGACCGCGGTGCAAATTCCGCCGCGGTGTGGGCAAAATAATGAGTGGGCAGAGTTCGGCCTCCCCCGGCTGTCCTCCGCACACGCCCACTGTGACGTCGGACGGCAGGGGACCGTCCGCATGGAAAGGGTTAACAAGCTTCACTAATTCAAAACCTGAAACGTGATACATCTTCTTATTTGTCCTTGCTACATGGACTATGTTGGTTAAACCTCAGTCATTTTCAACCAAACTTACTGACCATTGGTCAGTTATATGCACCAAGAAACCTACAGCACCTCTGGTAAAACACTTATTAGAACTTGACCATAAAGTAGAAGACATAAGATGGATAATCTTGGGGAAAGTAAAATCAAGATCAGGCATTAGTACTGATGACATCTGGAAAAGTAGACCCGTTTTTGTGATTTTTTTCTCTCCATCCATTCACGCAAGGTGTGAATAATGATATCCCTTGGGATCAGGCTATACGGTTCAACAGTTGACTCTTCCCTGTCAAATCAGGCTGCTCCCCAGATCACTGTCCATTTTGCCCGCAGAAAAAGGCAGCGGTAGACCATTTCTGTTTTTCCCCAGCTATTCACTCCCGTGTAAGAAATTTATAATTGCAGTTTGTAGGCTGGAAGAGATAAGGCACCACTGGAAGGCTTTAAGAATTATAAAAAGGGATCCACAGAGATCGATAGTCTTCACAGTGGCACTTTTCCTACAGTGGGCATGGAACATTGGATCGAAAAGGTTGCCTTCGGGGAACCCCTAAATCCTTGTGAACATCCAACCCCTAAAGTGTATGCATGTATTTATTTCAAATTCCTGTGCACAACTGGGATGTGGTGGTTGATTGAGTAGACGTTCACATTTAGGAGTCACAGAATAATCTATCCCCTTCAGGAGATTAAAATTCATAAGACAAATTTGTACCTTTACAATTAATCATCCAAAAATGTGCTGCAATGTATGCATAATGTTGCTACGGGGATTTCCAAATTCTGATATTTACTGTCCTTCCACAAGCTAGTAATGATTGTATTATGTTTTACTTTTTGTAACAAGCTTATAACGAGATATATATATATATATATATATATATATATATATATATATATTACCTACTGGCGGTCGCCAGTAGGTATATATAGTTAGGATTTTTTCTCTATGGGTTTTTTGAAAATTCTATGTCTAATAACTTTGGCGTTTGTGGACGGAATTGGCTGAAATTTTCAGGAAAATGGCACATTTTGTTTCTGAGCAGCCCCTGAAAATTGGGGGGGGTTCGTCCAGGGGGGGTCGAGAAAAAAGGGGGGTCCCAAAACGTGTTTTTAACATTGAGTTTTCCATAGGGCGGTTGGCCTCACTTTTAGCCCGAACGGCTGAATGGATTTGCACGAAACTTGGCAAAATTGTAGGGACTGGTAGCCCGATGTGCCTTTTGTAGGTCTCTATATATGTGCTACAGTGGATTTTGAGAAATTAACGTTTAAAAAAAGATATATATCTGTAACAGCGGACCGGGCAGCGCTCCAGGACGCGTACTTTTCGCGCAACGGAGCTTTGTGAAGCGAAGCTGATTGGTTCTCCGGCGTCTGTCAACATTCCAAACAGTCCGTAGCGGCCGCCATCTTGTCTCTCGGTAGGATCGAGAGACAAGAGGAGGCCAATGCGAAGGGGCAAATGACCATAAGGGGGAATAGTAGATCCTCGCTGACCCCCTAGGTTTGATGTGGAGGTTTTAAAAGGGCCCCGCGGGGCAAAAAAAAAAATAATAATAATAATCGAACGGCTGAATGGATTTGCACGAAACTTGGCAAAATTGTAGGGACTGGTAGCCCGATGTGCCTTTGCTAGGTCTCAATATATGTGCTTCAGTGGATTTTGAGAAATTAACGTTCAAAAAAAGATATATATCTGTAACAGCGCACCGCTTCGCGTACTTTTCGCGTTACGGAGCTTTGCGAAGCGAAGCTGATTGGCTCTCCGGTGTCTGTAAACATTCCAAACAGTACATAGCGGCCGCCATCTTGTCCCTCGGTAGGATCGAGAGACAAGAGGAGGCCAAAGCGAAGGGGCAAATGACCATAAGGGGGCATAGTAGATCCTCGCTGACCCCCTAGGTTTGATGTGGAGGTTTTAAAAGGGCCCCGCGGGGCAAAAAAAAAAATATAATAATAATAATCGAAAGGCTGAATGGATTTGCACGAAACTTGGTAAAATATTAGGGACTGGTAGCCCGATGTGCCTTTGCTAGGTCTCAATATATGTGCTTCAGTGCATTTTGAGAAATTAACGTTCAAAAACAAGATATATATCTGTAACAGCGCTCCGCTTCGCGGAGATAAAATTATATCTGTATTACCTAGCTGTTGCTAACACCAGTTAGCGACGGCTAGTAGGAGATAGCGACCATCTTGGGCCCCACTTTGCATGTGAGTGATATTTATCACTAATGACATGCAAAGTGGGCATGCCAAGATGTTAGCGACTGGAAACAGTCGCTAACATCGCTATCTCCTATTATCAACTTTTGGAAATATTCGAGATAAGCGCGAATATCTCCAAAAAGTAACAGCTGCCCTGAGCAGTTCTTAGCCATGTTATCCAATGGGAGGTGGATAACATGGCTAAGAGCATTAGCTCGGTAATGCATGAATATCGCTGAGTTTTCAGCGATATTAATGCATTGCGGTCGTTTTTTATCGTATTTGCGATAAACCTTGATAATAGCAAGGTTTATCTGCGATAATTTCTGACGGTAAAAAAATCTTTGCAATGCATCGTTAGGGATAAATATCGCTTAACTTTGGTAATATGCCCCAACGTCTGTTAACGTTCGATTCGAAGGAAATCAGGAAGTGTTGAAAAACATTGTCTGCGCCATCTTGTCTTTTTTCAAATGCCACACTTTTGTCGTGCACGGCAGCCATTTTAGATGCCTTGACCAGACCCACTCTGTGCACGCTGTCGATCCTTAGCATGGCTCCCCACCCTCGCAAGCATCTCACCCAGGCAGTGGTCACCCCCGCTCTCTGTCTTATGCATGGGTAATAAACCTCCCCCCATCTGCGCTGCTCTTCCCTGAGAATCACACCCTGTGCCCGCCCGACACCTCCCTTTCGCCCTATTCACTACCGCACCCTCTGACACTCCTTTTCCTCTGTGTCCGATTGTCCAGGCCGGTCCTAGGCTATCAGCTAGCCCTGCAGATGTAGTTTATGGCCACAGCTGTAAAGAATCACCCCTCTTCAAAGGAGTTATAGTAGATCAAGGCCCACACTCGATGAGATCCGTCACAGCAGAAGCGTTGCTATTATCTGAAACCCATCCTGTATTGTGATTGGGGAGGGGACCGAGCGTGAAGCGGAAGATTCCAGGGATGACTCTTTGTACATCAAAGTTTTTACAATTATGTGTCACATTAAAAATATATAGCACTCCGACAAAGTAGTAAGATTATAAAACTTTAATAATTTATAAATATATACAAGAAAACAAAAATAGTAATAACATATAAACATTTTTAGGGAAAAACAACGAAGTAGCGGTCGGCTGTGCGAATAGTCCCAACGCAGCACAACGTCCAGATTTCCGGCGTGGGGCGTCGCGGGGGGTGGGTCATCAGTAGCAAACTGTTGTGCGAATAGTTCCAAGGCAGCAGAACGCGCCGAAATCTAGATGACACGAAAGTGATGTCTAGTAAGTTGCCACCCAGCAAATAACGGCGTGGGGCGTCGCGGGGGTGGGTCATCAGTAGCAAACTGTTGTGCGAATAGTTCCAAGGCAGCAGAACGATGGCACCAAGGTGATGTCCAGTAAGTTGCCGCACTGGTTTTGGTATCCTACAATGCTGCTCCGAATAACGGCGTGGGGCGCCCCGGGGGAGGCGGCGTGAACGGGCCTCTCCAGGTGGAGTGTCATCTGTTGTAGTGGGGCGCCCCTTTACCGTTTCAGTTGCCATTCCGTCCGTTTTTGGTCCACTGTGTCAAAAGCCGCAATTCAGCTGAGTTGCGCCCACTCTTGCGGTGCAGCGATAGGCGGCTGTCACAGGACTCTCAAAATGGCGGCAGGCTCTTTCCTTTTTGGGCCTGGTCCACTGAAATGGCCCTGGGACACCTTGGAAATCGGACGCTTGTCTGCTAGGTCTTGGACCCCATTCTCGAAAGCGTCCCCTCCGCCTTGAGAATTCATCAAAAGTTTTGGGGGCCCCGACTCCTGCAGGCTTCTGGTGGGGAGCGGCTGCCATGATTGCTCGCGGAATGACCACGACGGAGCTACGAGATGGTGGTGCTCTCATGCTGACGCCAGTTTAGTCTGAAACATCCAGAAACAAGGTGGGGCTTTCATCGTTTGGGAAAAAAAAAAAGTTTTCATCCAATGAAAAGTGTTGTTTTTAGGTCATATGATCAAGCCTTCCATCATTAGGAAACCAAAAGTAAAATGAACCAATGAAAAGTTTTATAAACAAGTCACATGACCTGTTATGCGGCATAGGGTATAAAATGCGGAGAAAATACGTTGGCACGTGAGGCGGCGTCAGTAGCGGACCGATGTGCGAATAGGCCGAAGGCAATACAACGCGCCAAGATCCGGATGGCACCGAGGTGGTGTCCAGCAAGTTGCAGCACTGGTGTGGCCATCCTACAATGCTGAAAGTCGGCGTGGGGCGCCCCGTTGGCCTGTGAGTTTGCGTCAGTAGCGGACCGATGTGCGAATAGGCCGAAGGCAGCACAACGCGTCAAGATCCGGATGGCACCGAGGTGGTGTCTAGTAAGTTGCCGCACTGGTGTGGCCATCCAACAATGCTGAAAGTCGGCGTGGGGCGCCCCGTTGGCCTGTGAGATGGCGTCAGTAGCGGACCGATGTGCGAATAGGCCGAAGGCAGCACAACGCGCCAAGATCCGGATGGCACCGAGGTGGTGTCTAGTAAGGTGCACTGGTGTGGCCATCCTACAATGCTGAAAGTCGGCGTGGGGCGCCCCGTTGGCCTGTGAGTTTGCGTCAGTAGCGGACCGATGTGCGAATAGGCCGAAGGCAGCACAACGCGCCAAGATCCGGATGGCACCGAGGTGGTGTCTAGTAAGTTGTCGCACTTCTGTGGCCATCCTACAATGTTGAAAGTCGGCGTGGGGCGCCCCGTTGGCCTGTGAGATGGCGTCAGTAGCGGACCGATGTGCGAATGGGGCCAAAGGCAGCGCAACAATATTTTCTGACTGACACCACAAGGCGCTGAGATGCCAAGATCCGGATGGCACCGAGGTGATGTCTAAGTTGCGGACTGATGTGCGAATGGGGCCAAAGGCAGCGTAACAATATTTTTTGTATGGAAGATACCACTAGGCGTTGAGATGCCAAGATTCGGATGGCACCGAGGTGATGTCTAGCAAGTTGCTGTACTGGTGTGGTCATCCTACAATGCTGAAACTCGGCGTGGGTCGCCCCATTAGCCTGTGAGATGGCGTCAGTAGCGGACCGATGTGCGAATAGGCCGAAGGCAGCACAACGCGCCAAGATCCGGATGTCACCGTGGTGGTTTCACAGTTGAGAGGCACTTCATCTGCAGTGGGGCGCCGAGATCCGGATGGCACCGAGGTGATGTCTAGCAAGTTGCTGTACTGGTGTGGTCATTCTACAATGCTGAAAGTCGGCGTGGGGCGCCCCATTAGCCTGTGAGATGGCGTCAGTAGCGGACTGATGTGCGAATGGGGCCAAAGGCAGCGCAACAATATTTTCTGAAGAGAAGACACCAAAAGGTGCTGACATTCCAAGATCCGGATGGCACCGAGGTGGTGTCTAGCAAGCTATGCAGTTGAGTTGTGTGCGCACTTGCGGCGAATAGGTCGAAGGCAGCATAACAATGTTTTTTGAATAGAAGACACCACAAGGCGTTGAGATTCGGTTACCACCGAGGTGATGTCTAGCAAGTTGCCGCACTGGTGTGGCCATCCTACAATACTGCTCCGAATAACGGCGTGGGGTGCCCGAAGGGGGGGGAGCCGGCGTGAATGGGCCTTCCTAGGTGGAGGCTCGTCTGCTGTAGTGGGGCGCCCCTTTACCGTTTCAGTTGCCATTCAGCTGAGTTTCGGCTGCTCTTGATGCTACAGCGACAGGCGGCTGCAAGAGGACTCTCAAAATGGCGGCCTGTTCTTTGGATTTGGGCCTGGTCCACTAAAATGGCCCTGGGACACCTTAGAACTCGGACGCTCGATTTTTTTTTCCTTTCCTGTACATGCAAAAAAAGGTAAATGCCCGGTACGTTACACGCTTCATCTGCCACGATGGACTCTCCAGAGGAACCGAAAAAAAATATAGTTGTGGTAACTATACCATGCATCGTCATATGGAGAGGTGGCACCAATTAATTATAGTGCTGCATAAAAGAGAGATTTGGAGGAGAACCCCTGACCTGCTAGTACATTCATCAAAGAAGTGGCACTGAGAGCTTCAGAGGCAAGGGAAACGGTCCCAAATATTTAGAAGAACTTTGGAAAGATTAAAATGACATGTTTAGATTGTGGCAAATTAATTTCATGTGGACAGATGAGTGTTACTCTAATAAATACAGCATATGAACATCATCATAGTCGATGGTTGGTAGAGACATTTTGACTATATCCTGGACCTGCCCGTCCTCGCCCAAAATGGCGCCGGAATAAATGGGACTCGTAACTCCTTGTTGTGTACTGGTTGCAGAACCTTGAAATCACGAGATACGTATGCAGTTTTGAAGCACATGGCGGGCGGGGACGAGAATTGATTGAATATTTCGACATCCCTATTGATATTAAGTTCTGATGTGTTATTGATTACTGTACTGTTGAAAGTTCGAATTAACGTCACCCATGGTACTTGCCCGCAAATGTATATCTAGATAATTTTATTGTAACTGGCCCTGTCGTATTTTAATTATAAAATGTACGTCCACCGATTCCGTAACTGTTAGACACCTTAGTTCTTGCAACCTAATGGCCCGCCCGTTACGTTCCTCTACAGTGTAAATGTCTATTCATCATATACGATTACAGTTTGCTCTGTGGCAGGCCCACGTGGTTATAGGCTCGTATTTGTATAATGAAATTTTCACAATAAAGGTTTTTAAAAGAAAACATGGTAGTAGTATATACATTGGTAAAGTTTTTAATAATAGTGACTGTTTTAGAATCATTAAAAGGCAAGTGAAATAAAGCAGACCAATTACATGAAGGGTAAAAGGTATAATACGAAGGAACGCAGTAAAGATAAATGGTCAAGGGCTGTTGTGTTTTCTATTCCTGCAACATAAAGTGATCGATAAGAATCTCATATTCAGGCGTATCGGCGACTAAGACAGCAGGTCGACCCTCTTTTGCTCAACGGCTCCGTCATGGGACGAAGAAACGCTCTTTTTCTCGAAAAAAGAATATATTTTACTTGCAGGACAGTTGTAAAATTTCCGGGAAAGTACATTAGCCTGGAACATTATAACATATATTTAAGAAAAAATAATGTTCGGAAGTAATGAAAAGCGTAATTTTTAGGTCATATGAGCAAGCCTTTCATCATTACAATAAGAAAAGTAAAATGAACCAATGAAAAGTTTTATTAACAAGTCACATGGCTTGTTATGCTTACGTTACACGCTGCGCGCCCCGGATGACTTCCGGATGCGCTAACGCGGCGCGTCATATGACGCATTACGCGACAACGCAGGTACAGAATATAGTCAAAATGTCTCCACCAACCAGCGGTCGGAACACAACCCCTTTCAGCAGGCTAAATAGTTCTGTTAAATGACAACAGAAGGGACAGGCAACAAGAACCATCAGTCAAAGAGGGGAGGGCTAGTTCTTCTCTACCGGGTTACATTGGGGCGCTACCGGAACTGATCGAATTGGTAGTCTACAGTGTTTCTGGATGTTTCAGACTGAAGCTGGGGTTAGCATGAGAGCAGCACCATTTCGTAGCTCCGTCGTGGTCATTCCGCAACCAATCATGGCAGCCGTTCTTTATCGTTATTTTGGGCGGGGTGGGTGGCGGAGCCGAGCTGTTTTGCAGCCATCATTGTGTGGAGTTCAGTTCATCTCACTAGTTTTGTATTTGTCATGAGGGGTTGTTCCTAATGTTTCTATTTTAGCGAGGTCAAAAAGAGATCCCATTAGTGGCCTACTGATTTTGCTCGATTCCTTTTCTTTTTTTTTACACGATTTTTCGTTATCTGCAAAGACTAAACAGAGTATTGCGACTCTGTGTTTGTTTGTAAATAGAGAATGAACCAAAGAGAACTAATTCTAAAACAGTAAATACTTGGATAACAATCAATCAAATGGAGAGAGAAACAGGCACGACGGATTACAACGGGGGCAAAGGCCTGCGTTAACTACCTTTCACTATCTGCAAAGAGAGAGTACTCCTAATAGAAATGAGGGGGGGGGGGGCACCATTCAAAGCAGATCAGTGTGCATAAACACGAAAATGTTTTCACTTACCACGTACTTGACATTCGACAGCTTATGATATTTGCTATTAAAAAACCATTGAAATTCACTGAAAAAACCATAGGTTATAGACCATATATAGTTAGGAATTAGCATTTACAAAACCTTGAAAATTCACTGAAAAAACCATAGGTTATAGACCATATATAGTTAGGAATTAGCATTTAAAAAGCCTTATTTTACTCACACAAAACCATTGAAATTCCATATATAGTTAGTTGCACTAACTATATATCGCGCACCCGCAATCCACTGCTGATCATGTCACATATTACATCATTCATGACATGGTCAGTGACATCACTGATGACATCACTGATGACATCTCAAATGACATCACTGATGACATCACTGATGACATCTCATTTGACATCATTCTTGTGCTAATACGATAAACCTCTTCAGACTCTAATATAACCTTAGATACACTCAGTGTATACAGACACTCACACACTGCCACTCATCCATGGAGTTACTCACACACCCAGTCAGTCATGCAAAGAAACAATTTCACCTCCATTTCTTCAACTATACAGTTAAACACACCTTACTTATTGAAACATATACTAACACATATTTACTCTCTTATACAATCCCTGATACAAGTTCACAATGATCGATACAACCACTCACTCATTCAGTGGCTCTCATGCACAGTTATTTATATATGCCAACTCTCACATGTACTGTGTTTTAGATATGTACTTACTATGACATGTAGCATTGAGATATCCCTTCACTCATCAATACACTCATGCACACAGTCAACTGCCCATGTAGCTGTTTCCACATGCACTCTTGAACTCATACACCTAGTGAATAAACTGCTCACACATCTATGCATAGAGTCACACACCTTCCAGCCACCCCCACACAAACTCAATCTCCCATAGAAATACTTGGGCAACCAATTAATAACACATATAGCCTCTCGTATAGCTAATGATCAACACATGCAGCAGTTTACAGAACAACAGACATAATGATGCACAAATTAAGACAGTTTAGTCACTAACCCATGCATTCAGTGAGACACATTTAATCACTCACTCATACAGTCAGTCACGCACCTACTAAATCCTTCATCCAGACACTTATACATCCACTCATTCTTCAATATGTAAGACATATTTTAACTTTACAGAAACATACAGTCACTGGATGTTGTCATCAGTGATGTCATCAGTGATGTCATTTGAGATGTCATCAGTGATGTCATCAGTGATGTCACTGACCATGTCATGAATGATGTAATATGTGACATGATCAGCAGTGGATTGCGGGTGCGCGATATATAGTTAGTGCAACTAACTATATATGGAATTTCAATGGTTTTGTGTGAGTAAAATAAGGTTTTTTAAATGCTAATTCCTAACTATATATGGTCTATAACCTATGGTTTTTTCAGTGAATATATATATATATATATATATATATATATATATATATATATATATGATATTAGGGTCCATTTTATCTACAGCTGGACTGGGGAACCTTTTTAGCCCACTATTAGGGCTTTTTAGAGGTTTTTACTGCTATTGGTTTTACTTGTCCAATTAGGAGGGAGGATTGAAACTTAATACTTGATAATTGTTCTTGTGTTTTGTAACATACACATTGTATTATGTTTTTTAACTCATCCTTATTATGTAACATGTAAATATGTATTCTATTAGACATTTTAACTTTTTTTTATCATGTACAGTACTGTATTGCAAGTTGCACTTTTATGGTCATTCGACTGAAATAAAGACCATTGATGGGATTCATTGACACTTCCCTGTCTTATTCTGATATTCAAACTAGATGTGATATTACCTCATGTTTCTGTGTTCGACATTTACATACAAGACCCCACAACTAATTTTAATACCTCTGTGATCCCCTATTTTAGTTAAGGTTTCCATCGATTTCTTCTATACAGTTAGTCTGTTTTCACCCATCACTCTGCCTTGCTCTAGATCGTCGTCGTATTTAGAGAAGCCTTCTACAGCACTTCTTTGCCTGATAACATCTTTGCTCGACCACTTCCCTCTCTTTTTTATTGCCTTGATATTGTTGAACACACCTATCAGTTCGTTCTGTCAGGTCCTGAAATATTGACCATATGCCACTACATTGAAGTTCTTTGAACAACAGTCAATCAGGACACATATATATTAACACTCCAGCTTATACGTCAAAGCTGCCTCCCTTACCCATCCTTCAACCATGAACACCATGTTTATGCTACGAAGCTTTGGACCGGGGTTGCTTGCCTAGAAACAGCATTTCATCAATTACTGTAATGTACAAAAGTGTTCTGTAATGGTTATCTTACATGTTTTGGAACTCTGTAGTTCCAAATACTTAGATTTTAAATTAGCTTCTGATTGGCAGGATTTGTCATTTATTGGTTTGCACCAACCCTGGATAGTTTGCTATATATCCCATTGCTAGTGTGTTCTCCTAGCCCCGTCATGACCTTCTATAACCTTTGGGTCACTGTCCATGAGCTTTAACCACATCTTGGGTTACTCATTTTGTTTCTAGGTTTATACAGTTTTATTATTTTTTGCCAACAAACAAATATAGTTATAGTCTTTTTCCATATTCCGTTCCAACATGGCACCTGTTTAATCTTTATGTAAACCGTGCCGCACGCTGTGTTATGTTCTGTAACCATACTTAGTTCATTTCCTGTGACAGGATCCCTTTACTTCCACGCTGGCCTCGATAAAGCGGGAACTCGTCCCTCACGAGTGTTGATATTCTCCGGCGGCGGCTTCTTATTTTGCATCCATTTCCCGCGGCCTTCATCGAGAGAGCAATAGACCAAGCAGGATGTGATATACAGATCATATTGAGGCAAAGGTGCAGAACACATATGTTCATTTTATGGACACATATTTTATCTTGGTTTGTCGCTTATAACCTGTTTTTCTTTTTTTCTAAATGTACAGTATTTCGACTTTGGACAAACTTAATAAAATCTAATGCTAAGTCGGACACTTGAGAATTTCATCACATTAGGGTGAGCGCATTTTTTCTGTCATTCATAGTCTTCTGTATTAAGTATTTGTCTCAGGGAGAGATGTGGCGCCACGGCCAGGGCGACTGACGCTGGAATCTGGTGATCACGGTTCGATCCCCGGCGCCGGCTGCAGATTAGCCCAGCACCATGTCCCCACAGCGCCTAGAGACCCTTACGAGTGATTGTTCACGCTTTACAAATGTAGATTATTATTATTTTTCACTTTCTATAGATTCTTCTAGAACATAAGCATCAATAGACAGGCTCTCATTATTATATTGAAGATGTACAGCCCTTTCTAGCCTCACCAGCTTGAGTGTTAAGCACATGTTAGGATATTCATGTCTCTAATCCAACTATTCTTTTGCGTAATTTTTTCTCAATTTTTCATTTTTTCAACACCTGACACATAAAGAGTAAAAAAAAAAAGTGTTCTTTTCATCGCCAGGACTCAGAATATGAAACACCACCAGGTATATAATAGGATAGACCCAGATAATTTTTTAGATCATATTTATATACGCCATGGTGATGGACTCAGTACTGGAACTGCACGACTATCACTTTTTAGGTCTTGCCTAGTGATGTAGTGCACGCGCTGCTCGCCTTGGCGAGACCTATAGTCGTCGGTTTTGATAGCGAAGTGGGACAGGAGATGGCATGCGCACGGACAGGAGATGTGCACTCTGTTCGCGAGCTCATCTCCTGTCACCACGTAGGGCTGGCGTTTGAAGCTGCGCGCTCATTGGCGCGCTTTCATTTTCACTTCCCCCCCCCCCGTCCTCATAGTTAGTTTGTGTACTGCAGGTGAGGCACGCGCTATGCCTTCAAGTGAGGGAAATGCTTTATTGATTCCTGCGCAAGGCCTGTGCTCTCTCTTTGAAGAGGCCGCAAGGCAGAGGGAGCAATGAAAGTGCCCCGTTTCCCGCCCACACCTTTCACACCCAGAGACAGCCTGACTGAGGGAAGCCTGCTGGCACCCGTCGTGTTATTGCAAAACGCACTTTATGATGGAGATATAGTTTTCTGAATGCAGATGGGGGAGGGGGCGGCTCAGCAGATCAATGACGAAGAGTAGTGAATCCCACGCCCCTGCATCATGTTTTGGATCATGGCCAGTGCGACACAAACTCCGGAGAGCACCGCATTGGCGTGTGGAGTTGTCCTGTCTCCATGCTCCCCGGCCTGTTATCACTTCTGCGCGTCAACCGACTAATGGTCATTTCAATTGTTTCGCTGGGGGTGTTTTCTATGCTTTCTGCAGCTTTCAGTCAGAACAAAAAAAAGTTATGTTTTTGCGAGTAAAATAACAAAACCAGCAGTTAAACTGCTCCCCGCGAATAGTTAAGACAGATGTGGCCATGTGTGAGGATCAAAGGGATGTTTACTACTTGAGGGGAATTGAGAAAGAATGCAAGGGGGTTGGGGACTACAGCTTTATTTTTAAAATAAATAAAGGCCCAAAGTTTTTTAGGAGGCCATCCCAACTCTCCACTGCTGAATACAGGGATGTCCGAAAAACAGGGCTTCCTTATCATGCTTCTTTCCTCCAGGACTCTACATTTCCTGTCACTTTACCTCAGTCTTGTAGGTTCTTTTTAGTTCTTGCCTATGAGACGCACTAGCTGCCTGGTTGAGAAAGACCTATTGTCCTTCACCCCTGCCTCCGTGTTGCTCTCTCCTTTGTGTGCTGCTTTTCACCTCTCCCCCCTCCAATCGGATAGTTTTTTGTTTTATTCCCCCAAAACCTGCACCTCTGCCAAATTGGCTCATCAAACAAGAACACTTTTGCACTACTTCTGTTAAATTGTTTATTTAATTATCCACCTCAGATTTGTAAATAAAAATGGCACTTGCGCATTACGTGGTCACATGCTTAAGCAGATAGTAGCTGCCCGCATTGCACCTTTTTATCCCTTTGGCCATGCTGCAGAGCATCGCCAAGGAATACTTTTTGTCAACCACTTTTTTGTTGGCATCACCAAGAGGCATTGGTAAAGCCAATAGGCCTGAAAGGTGATAAGCCAAGCAGCAAAGTGTTGCCTGCCGTGTTAATGCGAGCTTCCTGTATCATGGGATAGCACCAGTGCAGGCTTATTTTATAGGGCACATTTCAGTGGTACTGCAGGCTTCTTTTACAGAGGTACATTGCAGCTGCATTGCGAGCATCATTCCTTATCATGTGACAGCGTCAGAGAAACATTCATTCTCATTCGCAAAACAGTAGCACAAGTGCAAACTTATTTCACAGTGGCACATGGGAAGGACATGTGCATGTTTCCTTCAGTGTCACGTGAGCAGCACTAGTGCAAGCATCTATCATATTGTCAGATGGCCATCGCAAACTCCACCCAAAGGTATTGGAGCGCTTTACATGAGCATCAGTTACGTTACACAAGGACACATTCATTTTTTTTGTAGGCACGGGGAGATTAAGTGATTTGCCCAGAATCACAGGATGTGGACGCGACCCCGAGGCTCGAGCCATGAGCCTTGGTTTCCCAGCTCCAAAGTCGGCAATCTAGCCATGAGACCACATCCTCTGACCACCCCGCCTTCACTGTGGCACATGGGCAGCACCAGTGCAAGCTTCTCACTATCGGACATGGGTAGCACCAGTGCGTGGATTATTTCACTATATAAAATGGACAGAGTCAGTACAAGTGTTCTTCACAATGGCGCACGAGGGACCAGCTTATGTAACTGTGCCAAGTGGATAGCACAGAAGCAAGATTCTTTAACAAAGTAATTCGTAGAGGCTCCCCCAATTTGGGGGAGACTTACATATGGTCAGGGCACAAGTCCGGAATGAAGAAGTGGGGGGACTAACCTAGTGAGGCAGTATGCAAGTGAGATCACGGAGAATGACATCACAGCGCACAACATCACGGCGCATGATATCACACATGGCATCACAGGAATTGACATCATAGAAACTGGTATCACACCCATGACTTTACAGGAAGTGGCATCACACGAAGTGACATCAGATCGAAAGCCCTCACATATATGTTTAGCAGTTCTATCATGTGTACGTTTGAGCGCATTGCGAGAATAAAAGCACAGTGAGCTATGGAAGATGATATGTGACTTCTGCACCTTGCAATCCCCCGGTTTTATGGAACATATCCTGTACATTCATTTACAAACATAATTTATTGTACATGTAATATGCACGTGTTGATATAAAGTGCTCTGATACCCTGCATTGGAATGAGTAGGGCTGTACAAGAAAAAATAGTGGTACTTAAATTATTTCAACGCCTCCTCAGGTGAAGTAAGCTTGCTATAAATGAAATTTGCTTGGTGTAAATACTGGGAAAGACCAACACACCCGATATTCTTACAGTGCAGGCATATCTCCTAAACAGGGACTGAAGAAAGTGAAAAGCTGCCTCTCTTAAGTATGTGTGAAGTGCTCATAAGGTGTGAGCCTTTGTTTTCCCTCCGCTACATTTACATCAGGTGTGAGGTTCCTGACTGCTCCCAGCCTAGAGAGTCGAACAAAAGGAGGCCTGATGGCCCCTCAAATTAGGCCTTCGTAATGACCCCAGCAGGAGGGTTAAATAAGAAAGCCCCGTCCCCTCCTGCACGTTGTTGCTTGTTGCAGATGGAAAGCAGACAAGGTGCAGGCACTTCTGAAAGTGTCCCGGTATTTGGAAATTACACCGGGACGAGTTCAGCACAATATTCAGTGGGGCCAAAATTCTTGGCAGGGTGGGCGACGTTCACCCTGTGATAAAAGTGGATGGACGCCCTCCACCCACGTATACCCCCGACTCGTGCCCTGCATATAGTTATAACTCATAGCCTGAGCCAGAGGTGCGGCGTGAGTCGCCGTGACACTTGATTGAGATCGTGGAGGGATTGGCTGGCAGGGACGCAACTCCCAAAGTACTAGAGCAGTCGTCATTTCAGGAGTGTGATGGCCCCACCAATAAAACAAGCATTGAAAATGCAATAGGCCTCGCCTTTTATTAAGTTAAAGCCATTTGCTTTGCTATATAATACCATTAGCAAAGCAAATGGCTTTAACTTAATCAAAGGCGAGACCTATTGCATTTTCAATGCTTGTTAATATGAGCATACAGTACACCATTGCACATTATGCATGTTTATACATGGGTGTTCTGTTTAACAACTTTTCGGCATGGTGTGATCTTTTGCCCACAGGACTGCTTGCCACCTAGTTCACTGGGCAATATTCTTGATTGAACACTATCTGGCAGGGTTTGGCGGTTGTCCTGTGCACAAACCGGTTTTAACTATTGCTTCAACTTTTCATTCTTATTAGGTTAGATATTTATAGGTGTATAGGCACCTACTAGAATTAAAGATTGTTTTATTATTTACAGATTTTATTCTGATTTATTCATTCTGTGGCTTCCTGAAGAAGGTGACCAGCCGGAATGCGCATACAAAGAAATCTCTACGTTGGTTAGGCCACAAATGTGCTCAGGCCGTCATTGTACAAGAAAAACTATTTTTGTTTAGCATATGATTATAATTTATTTCACCTTTATTATTTTATATGAGAGAAGTGCAAAGTGGAAGAATGTATGAGTATGTATGAGTATTTCATATGGATGAATTGCATTTATGCTATCCTGTCCGGAAGTGGTTCGAGGTCTCTTTCAGCAGTGGAGAGAGGCTTGATTAGATCTGTTCGCCACCTCACAGAGCGCGCAATGTCAGCGGGTTTGCGTGCTGGAGTTTAAATGGCAGCTCTTGCACGGAGACTCCTTTCATGTCATGTGGATCTCCGGCCTCCTGTATGTCTTTCCACCCATACCACTACTGTGCAGAGTCCACAAGAAGATCAGAAACAACTTGGGCCAAATCATCCTTGTAGCTCCGAACTGGTCTAGACTGTTGAGCATTACCATCAGATGAAGCTGCCCCCTTGGGAGATTCTTCTGTCACAGCAGCGAGGGAGGGTTTTCCACCCAAACTTATCAAAGCTTCACCTTCATGCATGGAGATTGATCAGTAACAGTTTACCGCTTTCAACCTTCCGTCCAATGTCTGCATTGTTATCTTGGCAGCCAGGCATCCCTTTACCAAGACTGTATACGCCTGCTGTTGGGGCAAGTTTGTGGAATAGTATGCAGAGAAACAGGTGGACTCTCTTTTTGCTTCCCTCTCTCAGGTCCTTCTCCTTATCAGTTCTCTCGACCAGCAGGGCTCTACTTTGGGCACCTTAAAGGGCTATGTTTCTGCCATCTCAGCCTTTCTGTGGTTGCCAGATCAGCCATCTTTGGTCAAATCTACTGTAGTGGATAGGTTTTTGAAAAGTTTGCAACACATTTCCACGTTCGCCCTTCATTATGCCACATGAGACCTCAATCTCATCCTTACATTTCTGATGTGCGCTCTCTTTGAGCCACTGCTCGGAGGGACAGTGAGCTTGATGCATTTTCATCCAAGCCTCCTTACAGAACCTCTATCCAGACAAGCTGGTTCTTCAGACTAGAGCTTCCTTTCTGCCGAAAGTTGTCACTCCTTTTTGTGTCAGCCAGTCCATCACCCTGCCTACCTATTATACTCTGCCACATATCTCTAAGGATAAGGAGTGACTTAACCGACTGGACTCAAAAAGAGCATTGTGGTTCTACCTTGACCACACGGAAGAAATCTGGGTGGACGACCTACTCTTTGTGGAGTATGTCGGAACGAAGAAGGGAAAGACCCTGCAGAAATAGACCATCTCCCAATAGGTCATGCTCTGCATTAAGATCTGCTATGCGATGGCCAGAAAGCTACCCCATGTGGGTTTGTGTGCTCATTCCACCAGAGCATAGGCTGCGACTACGGCGTGAGCATGCGGCGTTCCGGTCCTGGAGATCTGCGAGGCAGCAACGTGAGATTCTCTATACACGTTCAGGAAACATTACTGTCTGGACAGTAGGGTCCGTCGGGGCAGGCACTTTACCAGTTTGGTCCTGCAAGACTTACTAGTGTGAAACAGTTTCGCGGACCCACCTCCAGGAAGGTATTGCTTCTGTATTCTATTTTACGTTAAGAAATCTGTGGTTAGAAGTCCCTATCAGATGAACAAGTTACCTACCTTAGCTAACACCTTATGTGTTAGAGACTCTATCTAGCTGCAGACTCCCTACAGGCCCACCCATCCTCCCAGCTATACAAACGTATTCTAGGGACAGAGCTGTTCCCCTTTTTAGGTCTCTACTTTACCACACCAGTGGCCAGTATTCTTCATGGCTCAGCTTGTGTGGAAAGTCACGAAAAGAAACTGACATCAGCCAGCTGGGATGGAACCTAAATAGGCACTGCACACGTCACATGTTGCTGATAAATATTCAAATGCTCTGGTAAAGTTAACTCCACCATGCAAGTGTATAGCTAAGTGAATACACAGAAACATTAAGCAGAGAGTTTGCACAGGGAATCCGGGGTACATGATGAGTCCATGGCGTAGTGGTCATGTGCCGTCATGCTCCTCATGTCAAAATTTCTGACTCGTTTGGTTATCCTGCCCAGGTGACTTGTGCCACAAACGTCCTGCCACATTTGTTTTCTTTTTTTAGAATAAGTGGCTTATTGGGAGTGTATGTAAATGTGCTGAAAATGGGTATCACTCAGTTTTGACTGCCTTTTAACATGAGTAGCTACTGGCTACATATCCTGCCCATGACATTGACATGTCCAGTGCAGAAATGTATGAGCTCTATTTCCATCTGGATGTCAGCCAACTGTCTAAAGCTCAATTCAGCTAAAACAGAGGTGATAAAGTTCTGCAATAATCCCCGGGTTTAGACACCGGACTGGTGGCCGGAAGAGCTGGGGGCCTGCCCAACACCTTCCAGGAAAGCCAAGAATCTGGAAGTCCTAGTGGATAATAAACTCACCATGGGGGACCAAGTGAACCAGGTGACTTCATCCTGTTTCATGGTCCTCAGAATAATTTAAAAAATCAAGCTCTTCCTCTCAGCCAGCAACCTTAGGACGGTCGTTACGGCCCTGATTTTGTCCCGTCTGGACTATTGCAACAGTCTTTATCTTAATGTACAGAAACAACACATGTACAAGCTGCAACTGGCCCAGAATGCGGCAGTCAGATTGCTGTCGGAAACGGCTAGGTTTGCTTCGGTTAGCGGTGAGCTGAGGAAACTACACTGGCTCCCAATCCCACTGTGATCTCGGTTCAAGGCCCTTTGTGTGGTCTTCAAAGCAGTGAATGGTATTGGCCTGGAGTTTCTCAAGCATAGACTCACGTGATATGTCCCTAGCAGAACCTTGCGCTCCTCTGGTTCCAAACTAGTTCAAACATCTATGTTTAAGAAGACTAATTGGGGAGGCAGAAGTTTCTTTCACTATGCCTCCAAAGCATGGAACGAACTTCCGTTCCAACTAAGAAATGCTCCTGATTTAGTCTCCTTCCGCAAGGGTCTGAAAACTTGGCTGTTCTCTGAATAACAGCTCACAGATGTCGCTGGTAATCCAGTACTCAGCGCCAGGACACCCCAGGGTAGCAGTGCGCTTTATAAGTACAGATAACATAACATAACATAACATAGACATTTGATATATAGTTGTAAAGTACAAGCCTTTTTACCTGCACTCACATTTCAAGAGGATATCGATTGAGGTGCGTGTCTCTTCCAGAATGTGGCTTACAATGTTAGACTCTGTAGGCCTACTTGTTAGTTGTATTCTCCTTCATGGCCATGTGTTGCTTATTCATCTCACGCCTCCCTTGAAATGTCATTGTATCCAGAAAGTGTGGTTTTGATTACTTACAATTATGGAGCAAGGAAGGACGCTGCTCATCTCTTGGAATCAGACACGTTTAGACAGGACAACCTGTATTCTGCAAATAAGAAATTATGTAATAAAGATTGCAGTGAATGGCATACACTACTTCTGACCAAAAGACCTCTCTCCCTCATGTCCACAACAAGATGTGATGAGTGATGTAACATGTGAGGTCATATGCAGTTCGTTGCTGGGGCATAAGTTACAGTTAGTTTAGGTAACTATAACTACTGAAGTTCACTGGTTTTCTATGAGTGAAATCTGAGCTTAACTATAAAGTCCCTGTTATGTTTGGTTTGTTCAGTGAATTTCCAAGGTTTTTTTCAATTCTATTTCCTAACTATAACTTCCCTGTAACCTATGTTTTTTTGAGTGAATTTCTAAGATTTTTAAATTTTATTTCCAAACTGTAATCTGTAACCTTGTGAGTAATTGCATGAGTGTCTCAATGGGTGTGTGATTGGGTGTGTAGAGTGTCTGAGTGGGCCTGGGAATGGCTGCATAAGTGTCTCACTGGGTATGTGAATGGGTGTGTAAGTGTCTGAGATAGTGCATACGTTTCTGAGTAAGTGTTTGAGAGTGTCTGAGTGGGATTGTACCTGCCTGCATGTGTGTGTGTGTGAGTCAGTCTATGAGTGAATGAGTGAGTATCTGTGTATGTCTGTGAATGGGTGCGTAAGACTCTGAGTGGGTGTGGCCTAAGTGGGTCTGTGAGTGGGTGATGTGTGAGTGTCTCTGAGTGGATAAGTGTCTCAGTGAGTGTCCAGATCAAAATTTAATGGGGATGGGGGACTGTGCGGCCCCACTCCGGGGATTATTTCACCCTCTGGAAACCCATCCCCCAGGGCCCAGCCTTGACTGAATGGGGAGGGAGGGCCACCCCCCCCCCCTCCTGGACCGATTTTGGCCCCCTGGTCTCTCTCTCATCCTGGGTCGAGCTACATTTGAATGGGGATGGGGGCCATGTGGCTCCCCCTCCGTGCACTGTTTTAGCCCAGGGACCACATCCCCTGGAGTCCGGCCTTAACGAGCTAGAGGAAGGGGGCCTTGCCTCCCCCCCCCCCCGGCGATTTTTGATCCAGGGACCCCTTCTCCTAGGGCCTGTCCTTAATTGATTTGAGGAAGGGGGTGCATGTCCCTCTCCCCGGGCCTATGTCGGCCCTAGGGACCCTGTACCCTGGGACCCAGCCTCACTATATATGTACTTAAAAGGGTGGGAGGGGGTCAATAATAGCTCCAACCTGATGGAACCAGAGTGTTTGCTTTTGCTTGACGGGAGCGGTCAGATGTGAGTGTGCCGGCCTTGGGGGTGGTGGTCCCTGGGGCTATAAATGGCATGGGAGGGGGCCGCGTGGCCTCCCTCCAACTTCAAAATCTGATTTTGGCCCCGGGTGTCCATGCAGCCCCCGCACTATAGTCACATTAGCACCGGGAGGTGGTGGTCCCCGGGGCACGAGTATCCAGGGGACCTTTTTAGTTCGAGCCTAGCGCAGCACGCATGCGCTGCTTTAGTAATACGACCTCTTGGAATAACTCAGGACTTTTCACACTTTTTTTTTTGTATTTTTTCTATAGGTCTTTGCGTGCGTCTTTCTAACAAACACAGCACGCAATTTGGTGCAAAGGCGGGTGCATGTCCACCTTCCCCAGAAAATGTATCCACCCACTGCCTATGGCTGGCGGTTACGAGCAGGGGCGCCATCTTTTTTTAATTAATGTGTTCGCCGCGCTTGTTTCTTCCGCTCTCACCCTAGCCACCATCTGTTTTTGATTACCACGTTCCTCACGCTGGTTTCCATTCATGTTTTGGGAGCGAGCCTAGTTCCCTTCACATGCCGCACCGTCAGTTTAATGGATCAGGTTTTGCGATTGCATAGTGGTGTCATGTGCAGCCCTTCATTGACCTGCGCAATGCCTTATTCACATGAACAATTTGTTGTGCCTCTAACCTAACCTGAGGAATGGCACTTTATTTCACGAGCGTTTATTCTGCTAACCTTCCCGCTGTCTGTTCTTCGAGGTGAGGCTCCCATGACGGTGCAATTCTTTTACTATTTAACTATAATTGATGTCTGAATGGACTAGTAGTTTTACAACCAGACTTAAACCTGTAGTCCTCTCGCACGTGCTCTCTGCTGCCTGCTGGGATGTTGAGACCTGGGCTTGCCCGGGCAGCTTCTCTCAAGCGACGTTAGTTTTTGCCCTGCAGTATTCATTGTTTCCTTGTCCCATTATTGACGCCCAGTGGGAAGCTATTTGTGATTAAGAAGGGGCGATGGACCACTCTGATAACCAAACAGCCCTAGAGTCTTGTTCAGCATTTAGAGTGGATGGCTAAATTTTAGGTTTTTTTCCAGTTTTATATGCCCCTAGGAATTGGAACTTCGATATGGTCACCATTTACTTTAAACAAGGGGAAGTTAATAATGTTTTTTAGGTATGGGGAGATTGAGTGATTTGCACAGAATCTCAGGATGTTCAGGTGGGGCTGTACATATTTTTAATGCATCCCAGTCTACCCCAGAGGCGAAGTGATTCATTTTCCTATCCCTCCTAAGTACCTTTTGTGCACCAGGATGAGTGTCATTGCACTTTATTTTTACATGCTTGTCAGCCACGGGTTGGGGTGCACAGCGAGTCAATTTGTGCTCCAGGAAAGATCCCTTCGCCACCCTTCTTTTGCCCTCTCTTTGTGTAGCTACCCTCTTGCCCAGCAGGGCTTCAGGCCCCCCCCCCGTTGTATGTGTCAGTCCGGGCTGAGACAGCTTCCCTGGCACACACTAAGCCGCACCCGAGCACTTCACAGGTCTTTAAAATACCATTTGCTTATTAATGAGGCTTTGTTGTTTTTCACTCCTTCTTAGGGCCCCTGCATCTCCACTCTGCCTTTTGCTGGAAGAATAAGACCCCCCCCCGAACTTTTGTGTGGCCAACCCCCACCCCCCTGTAATGTGGCTCCAGTTGGGCCTCTGTGCCCTACTGTACAGCATCCATGCCCCCCTCCTTTGGTGAGTGCCAGCTGTGGTGCTCAAAGAATGGGATGCGAAAGCTGCAGGGAACGCCGGCACTCCTTGTACTCTGTTAGTGTCAGTCTAGAAGAGGATGCTCTTTGTGAGTGGTGTGCGTGGCTTGCTGCTTGGCTACAGGATGATGCCTGATAACGGTGCTGAGGCTTAATTTCCCGTATTGGTGGGTGCATTTGTGTTACATGTGCACCTGTTTTGCAGCGCCACAAACCCCATTTAGGATTGCTTTCTGGTGTAAACCCTTGTTCCCCACGCCTAGAAGCCTCTGTAGTGCGGGCCCCATCATGCATGATGGTATCCTCCATTGACACTGACCAGTGTATAGGAGAGGGCTCACCTACCTAATTTCGATTTATATAGACTCTATCCCAGGACATCACTACCTCAAAACATAATACAGCACCACCTCTTACAGCCTTGAAATTCATTATGCTTATGAACTCAAGACTCCCACAAGACTGGTTGCTTGTGTGAACGACAAAGGATCCACTTCATTAGAATCAGTTTAACACTGAAATGCTGAAACAGGTAATTGAACGGTGACAATTCGAGTTTTGCATACGGCCTTCCAATGACCGGCAAGTGTCACTGTAGATAAATATCAACACTTAGTAGGATCAGTTTCGTGTGAGGATTTTCACATGTAGTCCGCAAACTTTTTAAAGTGTATATGTTGCATTGTATCTATATTTGCTAATAATATATATCCGGACTAATTGCTATGCACTACCTACGTATCACAAGATTGCCCTGATGCACGTGTGACCATTAGTTTTGGGAACCATGTTTTCAACCCTTCCCACCCCCCCATTGTTGTTTTATAATACCCCACCCACCCATTGGTACTTTCAATTTCCCTCATCCTCCCAGCGTTGCTTTCAGTTCTCTTCCACCCTCTCTTAGTTGCTTTCCATTCAGCCCCCCGTTGTTGCTTTTAATTCCCAAATGCCACCAAAGAAAAAGAAGCTCACAGCAGAGGCAAGTGTGTAGTACTTGTATGGCTATTCCATCACTGGCAGCACAGCACCCAGGAAAGATAATGTGCTGCATGGCTAAACACTTATAAGGTCCCAAAGGCGAGACCTATTGGCTATGCCAATGCTTGTTCTATTATTTATTTTTTAAATTGCCCTAGGGAGTTGGTGGTGGTCCCCGGAATGTGGGTGGTCTGTGCGGTCCCCCTCTCTCTCATTGTATTAGCCAAGGGGAGGAGGTGGTCTCCGGGCCTTGCAACAGCCCATGAGGGAGAGGTCTGTGGCCCGCTACATTAATTTCTTTTAAGTCGGTGGTGGTCCCTGGAGGGTGGCCCCTGTGCGCCCCCTCCTTTGTTTTTAAATGCCCCACTGACCCTTTATCAAACAAGTGCAAGAGCCAGAGCTAGTTTATAAAAAAACGGTTTTATTTATTTTTGCCACAAATTTGCGAGTTTTGCTAATTGTAGGCAGTTTTTTTTTTTTTTTATGCTTTTTGTGCAATGATCGGGTCCCTCTGGGACCCGAAGACCAAGGCTTGGGGAACAAAGTATTCCAACCCTGCCCCCTTTTCTATTTTTTTTCCACTTTTTGGGGGGGACTCAGCTGAAGCAGAGTCCCAAGATGACTGGCAACACTTCCTGGTTGAAGTGTTGGCAGCCAATCAGAGTGCTGCAGATCTCTGCACAAGCTCTTTATTATTTTCAAATTCGCCGCGATCGCAGATAAGCACATTTGAATTTCCATAAATTTCTCCACAACTACTGAATGGATTTACATTAAATACCAAAAAACTCAAACCGCACCCCAAAAGCTAGTTTTCTGGCAAATTTGGTGTAATTCTATTCAGCGGTTCGGATTTCAGGCGTGTCTAAAGAGTCTATGGAAATTAACATGGTAAATGCACTTTTTTGACCTCACCCCCCTTTCCCAGCCCCCACTTGACGGATCACCCCAAAACTGTCCATGCACAGCAAGACTCACTATAACACTATTTCCTGGGAAATTTCATGATAATTTGTGAAGACGCGAAAGATATAGGCAAGTCAAGAAACGTTTTTTTTCTAAGGAAACATGGTCCTAACTATAACTACCTACTGGTGACCGCCAGTAGGTGTAATATTTTTTTTATGTATTCACAGAAAAAACAAAGGTTACAGGGACGTTATAGTTAGACTCAGGTTTCACTCGCACAAAACCAGTGAAATTCAGCCGCTCTAGTTATCTGAGCTAACTAGAACTTGCGCCCCCACAATGCACTGCTTATGACCTCACATATTGCATCACTCGTGACATGGTCTGTGACATCACTGAATACATCTCAAATGACATCACTGATGACATCATCCAGTGACTGTGAGTGTTTTTAAAACGTTTATAAGTGTTAAATATATAAAGCAAGGTGTACTGGTAAATCAGTGAGTGTATGAGTGCCTGTATGGATGACTCAGTGGGTGCATAACTGACTGTATAAGTGAGTGATTAGGTGTCTTAGTGAATGTACGGGTGAGTGACTGCTTATGTGAATATCTCTATCAGTTAGTGTCTTAAGTGGCTGTATGGGTGTGTGAGTGGGTACGCGAGTGGCTGTATGGGTGAATGATTGGTTGTCTGAGTATGTGTATGGGTGTCTGTAAGGATGAGTGAGTCAGTGGCTGTATGGGTTAGTAAGTGCATGTGTGAGGGGCTCTATGGGTGAGTGAGCATGTTCTGCTCTTGCTTACTAGAAGGGGAGCAGTGTGTGCTAGGGCTTGGCAGGAGCACCGGCGGCTGGTGGACTATGAAAGTGGTAAGGGCGTAAGAGCAATGAATGAGTTTTTGCATGTGAGCGAGCCCACATTTATTATGAGAGGGGGTCTTCTGTTGAGAAACTTTTTTTAAAACTTGGTGTATTTTGGGGGTAATTTTCAGCACTATTTATGTGATAAAGGACCAAAAATACAGGCATTTATAAAGGAATTGTGTACAAGGCTGTGTCCTTTTTTTTCGTCGTCATCCTACTAGTTTGAGAGAATCAATCAATCATTGCCAATATTCAAAATGTGTAGAATGGTAATTTCACTATGTTTTTCCTACCATCGAAGAACGTAAGTCTGGTGCTATTTAATGATCCTGCGTCATACAGCATGCTTTCTATTTTTCTATTAAAATATCCAGCTCTTTGTTTTCATTTGGTCGCTGTAGTTCTGCAGGCATTTAAGTGGGCCAGGTCCCTATGGGTCTCAGGCCCAAGAGAAATTAAAAACGAACAGTGAAATGGGTCCCTGTTGGAACCTATATTCATGTGCTTAACTTTACAGTCAAAAAACACTAATTGATTTTTGAACAAGGAATAAAAAAGTTAAGGCAATACATGTCAGGGATTTAGTTCCTGTTTCTAATTCACGTTTTACCTAATCTATATTCTCTAAGAGTGTTAGCTATTTTCAAGATGGGGTGTTTTTGTGCTTTTTTCGTGTAGCACATTGCTTGTGTGTGTATATATAGTGCATATTTTGGACGGAGTCACCGCAAGGTTTTTTTTAATTGGCCATGATATACAGCTCTGGAGTTCATGCTACACGTAGTGCACTTTTCTCACAGTGCATGTCCTAGGTCAAAATAGTGTAGACTATGTGGACATCCGATCTTTGGCCTCTCAGCAGAGCGGACAGAGCAGTGATCACGCTAGCAGGCAGCCTTCCAAATTCTGCCAAACTGAGAAGAAAGAAATCCGAGGTTTCTGAAAAGTAGTAACATAGCCAATACGTAAGTTCTAATTAGGCAACTTGTAAAACATTTGGGATAAATTATTACATTTCGGAAACCTCGCTTCCAGACTTGCATTCTGAGTCTAGAAATAAAGTTGGCCAATTTAATTAGGCAAGTTGATTTCTAGACACAGAACATGCCTAATATATATATATAGTCTTGGGGCCATATGTATCATCAACCTGATTTGCGATTCTCAAATAACGATTTTTTAGAAATCGCTATTTGAGAATCGCAAATAGGGATGTATGTACAAAATCGCAATTTTTTTTGCGATTTCTTAGTATTCGTTAATTGCGATTAGCAAATTGCGAATCGTAATTAAGGAATACTTTCCCATTCATTTCTATGGGTCAGGAGGCCCATAGGAATGAATGGGAAGTTATTCTCAAATTGCGATTCGCAATTTGAGAATCGCAAATTGAGAATAATATCAAGGGTGCAGGTACACCCCTGAAATCAGCATGGGTGCACATGTGGCGCAAATACTGGCGCACATACATGCCTTAAAGGCATGTATGTGCCTCACATTGCACTTTGAAAAATGCAAAAAAGTGCATTTTTCAAGGAATTTGCAAATTACCACCAACTTGAAGTTGGTGGTAATTTGCGATTCCTTAAGGCCAATTTGATTTTTTTTTTATGCTTCATACATTGCATTTAAAGAATCGCAAAATTTGTGATTCCTTAAATGCAATCGCAAAATAAGGAATCGCAAATTTAGTGATTCCTTATTTTGCACGCAGATTTCTTTGATACATACCATTTTGCACTAATGCGTTCGCAAACGCCAAAATTCTGCAAATTTCGGCGTTTGCGAACGCATTAGTGCTTGATACATATGGCCCTTTGTTTCTTCTCAGCCAGGTAGAATTGGCAAGTCTGCCAAATGCCAAGTGCTTGTATTGCCTGCTGCTGAAACAGAAAGAGGGAAATAGAAATGAAGGAGAATGGAGAGGAAGGGGGGTAAAGAGGCAGTAAGGGAGGGGTGAACCGCGGCATAGAGGATTTAAAACGAGGATATAGAGAGAAAAAAGCAAGAGAAATGTGAAGAGACAAGCATGCTACTAACTTACCCAACAGTCTTGTCCTGAAATGCCATCAGCTTCGTCTGTTGGTGTTGACGAAGGTCCGATTTCTTTCCTTTTCTTTCCACAAGTAAGCTGCTTCAGCCTGCCCTGGCATCACGGGTTTCACGCGGCCTGCAAGGCTTTTTGCAAAGGCTGCAAGTCAGGTTTCCTTCAAAAGGAAAAAAACTCAAATGTAATTACCAGTTTCACTTAAGAGCCGTTAATTATTAGTATTCAACAGATGCTCCTCTTAACATTAGTATTCAATAGATGCCTGTCGGAACTGTAAGAAACCCAGTGGAAATTTCTCTCATAATCTTTGAGTGGCAGTCTATCCATTCATTATGAATTGAAATCACCAACTGCATAAAAGAAATGTTTAATCTGACCGTTCACCTAACCCTAAGGTGGCCGGCTTAGACCACTATGCCATACTCAACCTCACCTCCCTCGGGATAGATTTAATTTTACTGGGCCTCTACTTGGCTTTAGGAGTGAAAATCATACTTTTGGTATTCAAGTCCACAGGTAAGATCTTTATACGTGCTTGATGGGTCTTTCTACAACTAAAACTCATTAAAAGTGCAGATTAATTTTGCTGTGTGTATTCTTGGAAAGGAGGTAAAATTACCCCCAGTTTACTGAACCCCATTACACTAAGAGGTAAAATGACCCCCAGTTTACTGAACCCCATTACACTAAGAGGTAAAATTACCCCCAATTTACTGAACCCCATTACACTATTCTAGGTACATCGTCCTCTGTTCCAGTAATTGCCCATCTTTCTCTCCCTTTGTTGGATCTCTGACCCCCTTAGTAAATTCCTCTTTCCTCTAATATTATCAAATACTCTGCGTGCGCACTCTAGGTCTTCATACTTATCATTACAATACCTGTTATATCGCATCACAGCTTTCCTTTAACTTGCTCAATCATACAAAAAGTGTTTTAAGCAAGTATGATGTTTTTTCTTACTTTGTGTATCCGACTGCAAGGCGTTTATTATAACCAGGACACACATGCTCATCATTCTACATATTGTTGTGCTTATTTTTTTGTTATAGTTCCCTGTGCAGTGATATTGTTTGTATGGCCAATGATGGGACTGAGAGATTTGTGTTCTGTTATGTCCTTACTTTCTCGTTTATATAGCTTTCCTTGTGCTTTATGTTTCCCAAAATTGTAATAAAATGTCTGAATATAAAAAAGTATCCTACAGATCCCACTCTTGCAGTTGGGGCAAATTCAGTTTCAATGCATTTTCACATTAACACTAAGTGCATAGGGTATTCTAACAGCCATACAACCAAGTGAGAAAGAATAATAAACTACTTTAACACAGTAAAGGAAGATTTTCCATTCTTCAGTATTAGAGTGGGCTGTGATTCATTTCTATTTCATGTTAGCCCCACTCAGGATATCTAATGTGGACTCAGTTTTCACCCTGAATGGTAGTGATGCTAGCTATGAGAGCTTGTAATTTCAGTACAAATATACTTTGGGATCTACACTAGAACATTAAGTTATTAGCAGTGACTCAGCATGCTAAATAGAAATTGTTTTCTCAAGAAGCACAATGAATGAATGGCTAAAGCATGTGTGTTGTGGGTAACCTACTCCTGAATTATCTGTTTGAACCATGCTTAATATAACCAACCTATTATCCACCATATACATCTAAATTTCACCTCTGAATTTAATGTTCTTTCTTCCACTACAACTTATTTTCTAAAATGTTATATGAAAGCACTCTGACAACTTTCAATTGGTGAGGTGGGAAAAGGGATGATTACAACAGAAAGCAGGATTCACTCGCTTTTAAAGCTTGTCCTCTCTCAGAAGTGTGAACAATTAATTATATGTGACGTGCAAACACGTATAATCTGACTCCTCAGACTAATCATTTACAACCACTTTCCTTACCACAAGAAGCAAAATTAATTAGTAGTCATAAAATATATAGTATGGTTAAACTACTCCTGAAAGAATTGTTTTTCTTTGTTTTGCATAAACAACCTGGTGTCCACTCTAGTCATCTAAAGTAAATCTCTAATTTTAACGAGCCTTCTTCCACAACTTATGTCCTATAATTTTATGTTAAATCACTCCTAAAATGTCCAAATGTTGAGAAGATGGAAGGGAATTGGTAAAGCAGGTAAAAGTCTTCATCCACTTTTAATGCTTGCCCTCGTTCCGAAGAGTTAAAGATTAATTATATGGATGTACTTAAGCAGAAAGTTCAATCCAGCTCATTGGGTAAGTTATAGGCTCCCAGTCTATCTCCTTCCCCCTAATTCTAGGATTTTCAACTTGCAGTTTTTTTTTTTTCTGAAGGAAAGTCCATCCTTTGTGATCTGGATTAAAACAAGAATGACTGACATATCAGCACATCAAGTGAGAGTATTAAGAGTTGAGTGGAACACTATCTTGCAGCAGTGAAATATTTATTGCATTGCTATTGCACAGGCCTAAAATGCTTTTGTAGTAATTTAATTATCTTTTAAATCAAACAGATGACAGACCTATCACCCAGTATCATGACTGGTATTATGGAGCCGTGATGGAAGGCTATAATGAAGCTCAAGAGCAACTGAAGCAGTTTACAAAAAATGTAAAAGGGGATTTTGTCAAAGTATCTGATGATAAAAGCCACAGTAGAGGGCATAATTCAGCTTACAAACAGAAAGCCCCTTCAAGAGATGGAGTGGGCGATTCCAAAGATAGTGATTCTGAAGAACAGGAAAATGGCCAGTCATGGGAGAAACCATGCAAAGGAAATGATTCAAAGAAAAACTCAAGCAAGAAAGGCGAAAGCATCACTACAGTTGCATCACCTGGAGCAGTAGAATATTTTTCATGCCCTGAATGTCTCAAGTGTTTCAATAAGAAATCAAATCTAATAAGACATCGTACTACACACACTGGGGACAGGCCTTATGGTTGTAATCTGTGTGATAAAACCTTCAATAAGAAGTCTAATCTTGTTCGACACCAAAGAACACACTCAACAGAGAGAGTATTTAAATGCTGTGAATGTGAGTCAAGATTTGATAGGTTAGCAGATCTTCACAAACATCAGAAAATACATGTAGGAGACCAGACATATTCTTGTGATGAATGTAAGAAAATATTCAGTCGGAAATCCAATCTGGTAAGACACCAGATACAGTATCATTCCAGTGATGACGTAAAACCCAATCTGGAGACATTAACACAGCATGAGAATAAGTATGACTGCAATATTTGTGATAAAAGCTTCTGCCAGATGTCGGATCTTAATGCTCATCTACAAACGCACACAGGAGGTAGTCCACGCCCAAGTAAAGAATGTGACATCGCCTTCTGTGACAACTCAGATAATCTCTACAATAAAAGCCTCCCTCAAAATCTGCAAAGCACAATGCCGAGCAGTTGCAGTACAATGCAGTTACAAAACTCAAACGTATCTGTTCTGTAATTGCCATATTTTTTTTTGTATGTGTCATTATGTGTATTTAGCATTCTACTATTGATTGAATACCATTATCCTGGCTGAGGACAAGGGGAAATGACTACAGCTAACGTTAAATAACAGTTCCCTCCTTGTCATTTTTGGGCTATTATATTTTAGCAATACACTATTATCGAGGGTTAATCTACTTGCTCCAGGTGTCAATTTTGGATAAGGAAAGAATTTACTTTACTTTAAAAAAAGAAGAAGAAGAAAAGAATAATAGTTAACCCTCCATGTTTTTATGGCCTTATGAAGCATGGCTGGTAGACTCTCAGTTTGCTATGAGAAGAAAGATTTACTCAGTGGACCCCTATTCCTCTTTCTATTACAGTATACAAGGATAGAACTAACCAGGAGCTCAGAACTGATTTGCTCTTCCGTCTGGCATAGAAACCTGGTCTTCTTCACAGATGCTGCTATCATGAGCCACATTATGTTTCTGTAACTGTTGCCATGCAGATTTGCCCATTCAACATCTTTTATCATTTTTGTATTGACTGTTTAGGCTGATGGGCCTTGATCATGTTTGTCTTGTGATTTGATTTTGGTTTCCCAGTTTAGAGAACATGTGTTGTATAATGATACATGCAGATGCCTACTGGCAGGATTGCTTTTCGACTCCCTTTTTAGAAAGAATCATGCATGGCAGTTATACACTCAATCAGTTTGTTACTACTTTGTTCGAAGAACTGGTGGAGACAAACTTATTTTGAATATCTTTCTCTATACATCATTTCTTGATGCATTATGTGTAAGATATTCAAAGTAAATGTGTCACTGGCTGTGTATGTATGACAGAATGGAAATATAGAGCTTTGCGTGTGCTACTTGTGGTAGCTAGAGTTTTTACAAAGTGTCCCAGATCCTCATTTTACCAGAATAGTTACTGTCCCTTAAAGTTTTGTGCCATTGTAAGCTAGTGTTCATGAAATCTCGCCTTAAATCTATATTATGGAACTCTGTAAAATGAAATAAAAATGAACAACTGCTGCAGTTACCTTGTGGTAAAATTGGAAGAACATGAAGATCAGACTGAGCATTTCCAGGGGACTTGGCTCCAATGTTAGTATCAAAAATGCTATACAAATATTCGCTAGAAATATGTTTCCATGTGCATAATTAGTGGTACAATTGTTTCCGTTGTATAGGCTTGTGGCTGCTGACATTTAAACTCAAGTTAGTTTTCTCTGACAGCCATGCCTCATTATTCATAATAGCAGATAAAGATCCCTTCCATCATAATTCCCTGGCTTCACTTTACAAACTAGCCAAAGTCCCTCTTGTAAACCGATGTTAGTACACTATTAATAGCACTATTTCATAACTACCTACTCCTACTGAAATTGTCCCGATAGTGGGGCATAGACTCATTTAAAAAATGCCCCTCTTAAAAATTCTAATGTTGAAGTGTATGCTATTGGGCCAGCACATAAAGATGGAAAAAAGTAAATACACAAAAAAAATTCAATACAACACAACTGAAAAATTGTCTTTGGTTAGGTAATCAATCGTATTATGAATCTTAATTAGTTTTCTGTACGGTCCAAAAACCACCATATGCTTCGTAAACACATTTTCATTGTGTGTTTCTCTCCTTCACTCCACAACTTCCATAACTCAAAATTGTATGGGGAGCAACGTTCCCAATGATCTATTGACTGGCAGTGATGCTAAAACTACCCTTTTTGTTAAAGTAATTTTTAGTTGCCTCCAAAAGGTTCTCAAATGCCACTGAAATGATCTTCTTGCAAGAGGTTTCATATTGGATTCTTAAACTGCAGTGGGTATTAGAATTCATTATAATATCCATACTAAAAGTGTGATCAAGTTTTGAGTGGACTTTAAAATATTCACCAACTATAATCCACACTTACACAAAGGTTTTGAGTCGAACAAAGTTATGCATTCCAGAGCTTGAATACTTTTGCCATCTAGTGGTTAGGCATAAATGTACTTTTTCAATGAGTTTACTCTGTCTCCATCCATCTTTTTGCCAATGCTCCCAATGACCCATGAACCTGCTCCCTCTTTTCCACCATTGAAGACGTGTGGAAAATCTTTGGACAAAGAGCCAGTGACTGGTCTCGGCATTGCCCTTTGGAAATATTTCCTCATTAATTGGGCTATGTTATGAGAAAATGTTTATTAATTTTGATCAAATCTAATTTCTACAAGTTGATTGGTCGTAGATTTATGGAATACAATCCATTTATGTTTTGCCCAGGTGTTCTAAGTGGGTCCTGTGAATAGTATGTATTTGTTGCCCAGCTCTTGACATCTGTAAGTTTAGGTGTCTGGCTTGAGGAGACTTGAACTGCATATGGCTCTGAAAAAAGAAGTGCTGGCTCTTCTGTTCAGAGACGGAAAATATGAATTGTTTTGCTTACCATGAAGATCTCTAAAGGGTGCCCAATACACTTTTAGGAGCCTCACGAAAAAGCACTTTTAATTGAAAACCAGCTGCTAATGTGCATTTAAGAAAAACACACCTTCAGATGCTAAAAGATATGATTCTGATATAACACGAAAGTCCTATACCTCTAAGCAAGTCATATCCTATTCAGGGGTTTCCGTATTGGGAAGTGATTGCAATGATGCAATTAAAGGATGAGGCAGTTGCACATTGGGAGACATTTTGGCTCATAGAAGCGGTGAATTCACCCTCCAAGTGTAGCATCTCCATTTAGAGCAGACATGGGGATTTAACACACAACAGGTGGCTACTAAATACAGTGTTCCCAATAACACCACCACATCGAAGATAACTCGAGAAGGACCAACTGTTGGCTGCTAATTTTAAACGAGCATTTGCAATACAATAGATCTCGCATTTACGAGAGTTTGAGCTATTGACATTTACAATGCCAATGGCTTAAACTCTGCAAATGCGAGACCTATTGCATTGCAAATATTTTTTTGTTTCAAAGCACCCCATGCTGTGCTTTCACGTCAATAGAGGCTGCGCCCCTTTCTTTAGACAAGCTGTGTCTAAAGAAAGAGGGTAATGGCCGACATTAAAGTGAAACCGCAGCATGGGGGCTTTCACAAAAAAAGTATCTGTTTGTCAAGTTGTCAAACAATTGTGTTTATTTTGTAAAAGCGCCTTATGCCCCGCTTTCACTTTAATTGCGGCTCTGCCTCTTTCTTTAGACAAGCCGTGTCGAATTAAAGTGGCATGGCTGACATTAAAGTGAAACCGCGGCATGGGGGCTTTTACAAAAAAAAGAATCTGTTTGTCAAGTTGACAAACAAATGCTTTTTTTTGGTAGAAGCGCCTTACTTTAATTGCGCCTGCTCACCTTTCTCTAGACGAGACTTGCCCAAAGAAAGGGGGAGGCTACCATTAATATGATAGCATCGCATGGGCGCTAGTAAACAAAAAACTTTTTTAAATAAATGAGCACCGCGGCTATACTTGAAGAGGACCGCACTGCTAAAATAAATAAAGAAAGAAAGAAACTTGCCTGCCATAGTAAAAGCAGGCGCCGTGCTGCTACGTGGTGGGTGGAATAGGGGAAAATCAGGGGCACCAAATAGTGCTCAAAGCCAAGATAAAGCAGACCGTGTAACAAGACAAGTGAAATGTCCAGTCGTTATGGGAGGTTACAAATACAGACAAGGAAAGACTAACAAGCCTATTCAGGAACAAAAAGCGATTTTGCAAAGACGGTAACAGGAGTAAATTGAAAAGATGGGCGGGACATGGGCAGAGCTTCAAGGCCCTACCTCAATCAACTTGCCTAGCAGAGCAGCAAATGCACTGCCCAGGCTCAACCTAAAAGGTGATTGAGGCTTTGTCAAAGAGAGTAGTCAAAGAATTGCAACAATGAAGTGCGGGCAAAGAGTATTCTTTTTTGTACACAAAGGGATAGGATATTCACACCTATATTAGGCTTCAGATCTCTATTTAGATGGCTCATGGTACGAAACAAAACTTTACATGATTCAATGTCAAGACATCATACCTCTCGTCTTGGAATACAGCTTCATAGTAATGATAGATGGCACAAATACTAATGCTATGCAATAGGCCAAAAGAATCATCAGTTCATTGTTCTACCTTCTGGGCTGGAATCTGCTCCACAAGAGTAGACAAAGTATCTCTCAGTGTGAGCTATTTATCTCAGGAGAGATTGCATGTTTGTATCCCTAACTACTCAACAGGCATTTCCCCCCCAAAAAGTCGCTCTTGCCAGCCAAAATTTTACAGACTGAAAAGTGAAATTATTGCTTCATCTGGACTTAATTTCAACATGAATAAATCTTACCAGCACAGATAAATAGCTTTCTGGGAGCCATTATGGACATTCAGAAGGTAGATTAGTTTGCTGTACATGACAGGCTATTCTTGAAGAGACTCCCACCCCTCCCCACCCCATCCAAACTGTCGTCAAACTCTGTTACAATGATGAGAGAAGATATAGAATCTTCAGGGATAATGGCACACTGTGTGTAAGTAGTTCTCAATACCAGCTTACATACAAGACTACTAGAGGAGTGATTACACAGGCAATGGTCACAGTCAAATGGAGATTGTCATTGTTTCACTGAAGGTGATCACCTCCTTAAAAGGGTGCCACACACAAACGTCCTGGCAAATGAGTCAATCACAAACTGCAAATTATCACCAGTGCAGATACAATCCTGAAAGGATTTGGGTGTTCACATGTGGGGGATTGAATTGTTCAGAAGCACAGTTGCACATAAATATGTTAGTGCTACGGACAGTGCATCTAGCAGAGAAACATTTTGATTTTCATACAGAAATTGATGGTACAAATTACAACAAACAATTAAATCTACAGATGAACAATATATTTTGCAAATATACAAGGGGGATGCGGTGTTGAACATTACATAACTGAAGCAGCCTGGAATCATTACCAAGAGGAATCTGTGTGGCAGATTCTTTTAGGCTGAACCATTACCAAGGCAGACTATTGTGTCAGTGACCAGTATGTCAAAATTACACAGGTGTGGTTACCAGTGAATGCCCTGAAAATAAACTTTTAAAAGGTATTTGCTAATGCTTTTCCTCCAAATCTACTGTTCCAACGAGTCATTTGAAGATACAGAAATCCAGGATGACTGAATTTGACAACATCAATGTGGACACCTCAGACCTAGTCCATCGCATCACGTAAGGAGTTCACATGAAATGACCAACAATAAAGGAGCAATTATACATACCTAGAGTCAATTAGCTTAGTAGCATTACTCCTGAAGAATAGATACCCAACTCACTAAATCGATATGAAAAATGAATAGTGTGCATCACAAAAAGCATTAAAAATTGCTACATGCTGAATTGAAAGCAGTTGGTACTTTTTCAGCAAGCTATGACGTCACCCAGGAATGTCATGGTGAATGCTGCCAATAAGCAATATTACATTGAAAGATCTTACTCTGACATATGACTCTGGGCTTTCTTCTTCAATGGCCTAAAAACACTACAAACTGTGAGAAATCCATCCATAACAACACAGGATTTAAATAGTGTACTATCTCAACTATCGGGGCTACCTTTTGAACGAATGTGTGTGTGTGTGTGTTCGCGCTTTGGCTCACTCATCATGAAAAGTTGAGTGAATTCCAAGTCCTGAGAATAGGTCATATATTCATTCAGATATGATGTTACATATTCATCCAATATGTGTACCAGAAGTGATTTCCTTTTTTTATATTAAACCAGTCAATTGCTGATCCTCCTCAAAAGATTAGAGCGGGGGGGCCTGGCCTAGCCGGGCATGTGCTGAGAGAGCTCTGCTCCTTCGCGGCCTCAAAAGCCCCTGCCAAGCAACCATGCATGGAGACACCCAATCTTGGACACAGTCCTCAAAAGTCGGTGAGCCCCGTAGAGAATCCCAGGTGCTGAAGCGAGCCCTGATTGCTGGTGGAGGGCCGTGGGGAAGCTGACGGGGCTCCGGCAGTGCTCCGGACTGCCATCTTGTGTGCAGGGTTGGCCGGGACGATTGTTGATTGGTAGCTCCCTGTGGTGGGGAAGTGCACCCGCCCCGGAGGGCCCAGTGTGGGCAAGTTCTGAGGCAGCCCCCTGGTCAGGGCTACAGATCCCCAGAGGACTTTCTCCGCTGAGGAGTGGGGACCCAGGCCCTGCCTAGCGACTTGCAGACAGCGCAGCCCAGGCTGCAGCTGTGACCACCCAGCAAGAGTGGAAAGAGCTGCCAACAACCTACCTCGACCACTGCTCACCATGTTCGAGGAGAACATCCTTATCACCGCACCAGCAGGGGTAAGCACACTTCGTGAGGGCATCATACTCCCCCGCTTGAGATAGCAAATAGAAAAGGGCCCCAGGGACTGTGCGGCGGGAACCGCCGGGGCCATTGAGGCACACCACCCAAAGCACAGGTCCTGAGGACTATAGGGTCTAGACCCCCAAGACAGTACCAGATATACTGCATGTCCCCAGGCATGGGGGGAGAGCATGGTCACTAACAGAAGGATGGAAACCCAGCAGGAGGACACAAAGCAGAGATACTGACCACAGCCTTACTCCCCCAACAGACAGCACAAATGGACAGTTGGGCATAGCCCATTCTCTCCATGTCTCTTACCCCACACCGATTTAGCCCAACCACATAAAGCAGCTCAGAAGTGGGTCAGGCCGGGTCGGACTGGCAAGCAGGAGATTGGACTGCAGCTATCTCCAGAGTAAGAACCCCCCTGCTCCTCAGCGGTTTTCACCACCGGCCCTTATCAGGCCCCTCAGGCCAACACGATGGTCAAGGGAAAACACCTTCAAGAGAATTTTGTGGCTTACATGTAGAACCGCGCCATAAAAGGAGCTCAAAATCAAGACATCCTCCCTACGCAAACGGCTTTACCCTCAACGGCCCAAATCACACAAGACTACATAGAACACTTCCTCACAGAGATCAGGTCAGAAATCGTTCTCATGCACACGGACTTCGAAAATTGTATACAGGAGCTGAAAAAGGAAATAGCGCCAGTTGGGCAACGAGTTGACTACTTAGAATGCTCAGCAGACACGAGGACTGAAGAGCAGGAGATGCTGTGGTGGCGAGTTCAAACGATACAAGAACACACAGTGAACCTGTAGATAAAGCAAGAAGATCTGGAATAACGCAGCAGGCACAACAATATACGTATCGGGGGTACTGGAGGGGCCAGAGGGCTTAGCCATAATGACCTTCACTAAGGAGTATTGCGGGTGATAGCGTGTAACCCAGAACTACCAGCACCTAGACTCAATAGAGCTCACAGAGTCTCCAGTAGCACTAATAGGAAGGAATTGACCCCAGAGTGCACTTCTTCGAAGAAAAGGAGGATATAACATGGAAAGCTAAGGGAAAAGCAGATCTGGTGTTTAGAGGTCACATTAATTCAGGACTTAGCGGCCACAGATACTTTTGCCAATCACAGACGGTAAAGAGAAGCCCCGGCTGGCGACCACTCAATAACACAAACACAAAAAAGGCAAAAGTGGTCAGTATTTCTAAGTCCTCAGATTGAAGCAGGAGCCCTCCCTTTCACCTCCAAATAAACAAAGGGCCCCCTAGTGCAAAGAAGGATCACAGACCTAAGCTTTTCCAGGGAAGGGCATACTGGTCTGGCTGGATGGGCATACTGGTCTGGCTGGATGGGCACACCGACGAACAAGACCAGAGACCGTGACTATCACCCCTATTATTTCTCCTGTCCTGTACTCTCCCTGATACAGGACTGCTCATCAAGTGAGATCTAATGGACAAAGAGACCACGGTATCGAGGGTCACATCTCAGGTGGGTATTTTTCATCCTACTCACTATCCAGATAGACTCCCCCATGAGAGGCTGACCCTGTTGGCCCATAGTTGTTTGAGACTCAGGTTGTTGTTTCACTTCTACCCCACAACTGCCTCACTCCCATGAGTCCTACCAAACTTGAGCTCACCACATTGGCCCGCAGTCAGTGTCATCCATATCACCATAGGCTGTTATGACCCACCCAACACCTAAAAGGACCACCCCACCACAGAGTCTGGCCCACGCTCCCTGTAACTCCTCTAACTCAATGTATGGGGCCTGAATTCACCCGAGAAGTGTCAGTAGATTTGGAAATATCTTCTATAAGAATCAGACATACTTTTTTTTTTTGCAGGGAATGCAATTACTTAGAAGAGACCTAAAGCAAATGTGGCACCCAACTTAACCCACCAATACTGGGTTGCACTCTTCGCCAAAACAGCAGGAGTAGCTCTATTATGCAAAGCACACTTGGATGAGCTTCCCTTATAGGTCACAAGATGCACGGAAGACTGTTATTTAAAACTGGTACAACCCTTGGGTGCAACAACTGTAACTCTCCTAACAAGATGCACGGAAGACTGTTATTTAAAACTCGTACAACCCAGGGCTGCAACAACTGCAACTTTCCTGTATATTTACACACCTAGCATGGCCCAAGATCCTTTTCTCCACACACTCCCCTCAAGCCACCTCTGCATAGGGTAATTTCAGTCTAGCATGGGACCCTGAACATGACAGACAGTCCATTGTTTATCAAGGCATGGGCACGATGTCTACATTTAAAAAAAAAAAGAGATCGCTGAACTGTGTCTGACAGATGCCTGGTGGCATCTGCATCCCGATGAGAACTATTTTTTCTGCTCTCATGTCCACTCCACTTACTCCCACTTTGACTACATCCTAATCACAGAGCCCGAGAAGGTTATGAAAAACTCCCTCCAGAACCACTAAACGCAAATTTGCCAACCTTAGGGGCCAACTAAGAACAAATAGGACCAATCATGCAGAAAGAATGCTTTTGGGGAGTTAAAGTAGGCTCTTTACTTGCCCCAAGATCAGGCTTGATAGGGCTAAAACACTTATCCCACAGATCCAATTCCCAGATGGTACGTACACTAAAGAAGAGGTAGGGGAAAAGGGAAACTTTTCATGCCTTCTATCAAAAGCTATAAAATCAAGACCCTAAAAGGCAGTTAGAAATACAGGCGTACTTAGAAGCCTGTAATTGACCCCCAATTGACCGACTACATTGGGAAAACCTGGAGACCCCTATCTCTGAGACAGAGGTGGGTCAGGCCAAAGCCTAGACCCAGACGGCTTACCACCAATCTTCCACAAGATGTTCCTGTCAGATCTACGGAAGCACTTGGCTTGTTTAACTCCTTCGCACATAACACTATCTTAACACCCACAATGTGCAAAGCAGAAATAACCTTGATCCCGAAAGCTGGGAAGGACCCGGCGGTCGGCAAGCCATATCACCCTTTTCTCTTTTAAACACAAATGCAAAACATTACACTGAAATTCTGGCAATGTGTCTGGACCACCTACTTCCAGGGTTAAAAGACCCTGATCACGTGGGGTTTATTTGTGATGGACAAGGGACAGACAGTATATGGCAACTTGCTCATCTCATAGAGAAAGTCCACATACGGAACATACTGGCCCTTTTTATTTCATTAGATGCCGAAAAAGAATTTGATTGGGTCAGTTGGGCCTTTCTGAAAGCAATATGGATAGAGATGGGTCCACGGATGAAGGACAAAGTTATGGCAGCCTACGCGTCCCCAACATGAGTCATCAGGGTCAACCGGCAAACCACCCCTCCAATCCATCTCACTATGGGGACTAGACAGGGCTGCCCACCCTCTTTTTGCCTTTATTCTAGAACCCTTAGCAATATAGCAATAGCCATACGACAGAACGGCCCCATCACAGGTATCCCATTTGGGGGCAAAGAACATCAAATCAGTTTGTTTGTTGATGACATCCCCATTCTCCACACTCACCCAGCTCCCTACCAGCAGTAATTCAGGCTCTAGACCAGATTTAGAGCAGTACAAGGATTCAAAATAAACAGTGACAAATCAAGCATCCTCAATCTCATTAACCCTCAGGACAGGCTGGCTGTGAGAACAGCGTCACCCTTTCAGTGGGCTTCAACTTTTATACAATATCTTTGCCTCCAGATCAGCCCCTACCTGGAGGACTGGACCAGGATAAACTGGGCCTCTTGCCTCAAAGGCGTCCTAAAGGACCTGAGGAGATGGAGAACCCATATTGATCATGGCTGGGAAGGAATAAACATCCTACAATGACTTCACTACCTCTTCCGGTCAGTCCTCACACCCGTCCCCACGGCAGACATTACTAGTCTGCAAGCAAAAATATGTTGCTTTGTGTGGAATGGGAAACAGGGCATATCGACCAAACTTCTCATGCTTCCTAGGGACAAAGTTAGTGTCAAGTACCTGAACCTCCTTAACTATTACTGGGCCGCCACCTACATTTTATCTCCGAGAGTACTCTGGTTCCACTTCAGACGTGTGCCAACCCCTGTAGGATCTTGCCTGGCTCCCTTCATCGGCACGGCCAAAGATCAGTTATGCAGCCATCCTTGATATGAGGCATCATTTGACTACTAAGAGTGGCTTCAAAACCTTCCCATCCCCTAACACCCTGATCACACAATATACCATGCCTTTAACCCGGCCCTGAATCCTAGTTCCTTCCCCATCTAGGCAGCTGACTAATGTAAAACACTAAAAGATCTATTCCAGGGCAGCAATATTAAGTCATTTTAGGGGTGCAGACAGTCCTCTAGACTCCAATATTATCAGCTCAGATACTAGACCTTACATCTCACCAACGCCCAGCTGGCGGTTCGCAAACTGTTGCCTTTTGAAGCCATGATACATAACTATTCCGGCACAAAGTGGTTAATCTCTAGAACCTACAAGGATTTACAGGCCTCAAAACCGCTAACCCCGTGCCCTTACCAAGTCCGCTGGGAAATAGACCTAAAGAAAATCATACCCACCAAGGACTGGGACCGATTGGCACAAGATACCTAGATCCTTACGAAGCATACCACAGAGAGAATCTGCTTATAAAATCATGCTCCAATGGTATCTTAACCCAGTCGGGCTCCATAAAAAGTTCCCCACGGTCTCAACAAGATGTTGGAAATGTGGGCAGGGAGAAGGAAAGTTCTTGCACATAAGGTAAGCTTACGCACTCATACAGACATTCTGGAATGGGATCCTTGGTCATATCAAAGACACATTGAGGTATCCTATTCCGGCACAACCACTTGCAAACCTCCTAGAAATCATGCTCTCCAACATGAAAGGATTAATCAGTGCAGAGAAAACAGTTATTTGACTCACGATGTGGGGGCTAAACAACTTATCGCACTTTTCTGGAAAAAGAAAGAAACTCTGTCTGTGCTGCTCTGGTTTAAAAAAAAAATGTAGCAAGTGCTTGCACACTAACAGAAAGAAAATGCATATTTAAATGGCAACCCCTTTTGGACCGTATGGCGAAGCTAGAATTAAATTATTTGTTTCATGCCACACTAGTTGCTTGCTCTGCAGCTCTTCAACTGAGGTCAAGGGGGGTCAAGCACTCCAAACACATCCAGACTGCCATATACACTGGACCAGGGTGAAAGTGTAGACTTCCCCTGGCTACTGCTGATATAGAGGTGAACAACCGACATCTCGGGTGCCTTTGCACCGGCCCCCACTCTCTACTGGTCACACAACACAAGTTCAGATTTGCTGCCACCACCGCTTGGCAGCTACAAACATCGACTTCACGGGCCATACCGATTGTCCACCCAATCCCCCACCATCACAATACCTGTACAAAAACCCCATCTGCGGCCTTTTCTTTTCATGTACCTTCTTTCCAGTTTCTATGTCCCCAGTTGGGTGTTTACCCCTGTTTCCTGTTAAGGCAAGGTCTGAGGGGGCATTACTATGTACTCTTTCTTTTGTGCATGTACTGACAGCTAGTGCTGGTCCATACATTGTATTGTTCTCGTATGCCAATGTTTCTATACTTTTGAAAAACAATAAAAAGAATTCTATCAAAAATACTGACGTATAGATCAATGTATTACATGTCATCAGGCAGCTATTTACTCCCTATATACATTCACAGAGTATACAAACTGTAAACAATTCTTTATATCAGAAGGGAAGAAAACTCGATCAACAGCAATCAATTTGGTTTAGTCAGTTAGATTGTTTTATTCAATCAAACATCAAGGCAGTCATTACAGACCCTCCTAAGCTCCTCAAGGGCTCAGAGGGCTAGCAACCGTGTTATGGAGTTTCATGTACTCATTAGCAAATATTGCAAAAATGACACAGTAACCAGACAAGATACGCAGGTGGGCTACACTGCTTTGAAGAATATATCTTGTCTTCTACCTCTTACATAACACTTACATCTGTGTTGGACCTGGACCTCTGCCCAGGTTCACCCCTAACTTTTTTGCCTTCACTCCCTTCCTTTGCTCTACTTGTTTTTGTTGGCTGTTGAACTCTGTCATTTTTCCACTGCTAACTAGTACTAAAGTATTTGAGCACCCCGTCTAAAAATGATAACATTTTCCTATTCCTGAAAGGTACATTGATTTACTTGTAAGCCCCTAGTATATGGTACTATGGGTACTTCGGCCTGTAAATTAAAGGCTGCAAGTAGGACTGCAGAACTCATTGTGCCACCCACTCAAGTAGCACTTTAAAACATGTCTCAGGCATGCCGTTGATGTGCAATTTTGAAACTGCCTTTTCGACCCAGCATAGGAAACCTTTTGCTAGGCCTAAACCTTCCTTTTTATTACATGTAAGTCACCCCTAAGATGGGCCCATAGGGCAGGGTGCATTGTATTTAAAAAGTAGGACATGTTCTTAAGTTGCACTTGTCCTGGTATTGAAAAACTAAATCTGTTATTCAATACCATAAGGGCTATTTCTTCCATTGATTACATTTTTAACATTCAGGTCTTATTTTATTTATTACATTTCTCTCTATTATTTTAAATTAGTTTGGGATTTTCTTCTTTTGTTTTTCACCTTATTACAGTTTGTGTGCTGCACAAATACGTAACACAGTGCCTCTAAGTTATGCCTGACTTCTTTCGTGTTTAGCTACCAGAGGGTTAACTAAAGGTTAATTTAATGACTTTTGTGGTTCACCCTGACCAGGATTGTCCTTGTTGCTTGAGTAGGGATTCACCCCCCCCTCAACCAATAACCCAATTTCTTACAGCCTATCACTCTGGAATATAAAAATATAAAAATGAAACCCTCTGTGTACTTCCTCACACTTCTTAATGGAAAAGCGGTGTCCTCTACTGCACCAAAGTGATACATCATACTAGTGAGTTCAGTCATGAAAGCAAAAGACTGTGAACGCAAAATTCTAATATGGTGTCTAGTTTTGTGGTATTGTGGCACAACAGATGACTTCAAATCGGGGTTACATTACACAAATATCCATTTTGGATGCACACAATAACGTTTTTCGATGAAAAAAAACGCACTAGAAACATGTGAATGTATAATGTCTTTAAGCTGATGCTGTAAACCTCTCTTTAAAAACACAATCATTTATTAAGGGTTATTAGTAAAGTGTGAAATACATGGGAGCTGTCCGTAAGCTAAACTTCCAACAAACCACTGTGTGAGTCTTTGTTAAAACCGGACTTGTGACAATCTAATGGTAACCGAATGACATCAGCACATTTAAGTGTGTTATTTCAGAAATATAAATGACCTGTAATAAAAAACACATTATTTATAGAAGATTTTCAAGTAATACAGCATAAAAAATGTTATGTTTTGGAACAAATTAAGGGGGCATTCCCTACAGACTAGGAGTGGTGGGAGTCCAAATGCTCTTGCAGGCATTATAGTATAGCAGGTTCCCAGCAATTACACCTCATGTTTGCTTATTGGGGTAACTTGCTCAGTGGTAGTGATTATTTTTTAAGACAGAAAATTGCCCTTTAACTTGTGACTTCCGTGTGTACTTGAATCTCCACACGCTAAGTACAGGATAAAATACCAAGCGTCAGTTAGGAACCCTCGAGTATTCCTGAACTACATTCATATAACGGTGTGAGAAGTAAAGATGCTTACCCTTGTGCCGCTTGTTACTTGGAAACAGAGCAACATTATAAGGAAATGGCATGTGCTACTAGATTTTTAAGTTTAAGATTGAGACATGACAAGGTATTTTGATGGGTGTATCCCACAGTAGAAATAATACTATAGTTGATTTTCCTTTTTGCAAATTTGGGGTCCATTAAGAGCTATCTGATGAATGGAAGTTTGCAACTGAGGCTGATCAACACTAAATACATTTAAATAAAATGAAGGACGAAACGCTCCACAAGAAAGTCAGAGAATGATTAAATTTTTAAACCATTAAGATTTATTAAAGTTTAAAGGTTTTCATAAAAAGTAATCGTTTGTGTCCCTCAACAAGTAAATTAATACATGAGTTAATTTGAGGTTCACATCAAAGTCATGTAAGTAATGGTTCAATTTATCATAAAGTTGTCTCAGAGGAAAAATTATGTTAATGAGTTAGCCCTTAAAAAGAGTACCCTAGTCTACTCTAAGCTGTCTCAAAAGTGGACTAAATTTCTGAAACGTCTGGAAAAGTTCTGCCTCTTAATCTACATTACACTAGCTTAAATCACTCAATTTTAACATTTGCTAAATTTTCAAATACTTCCCATAAAGCGATCCAATCAGGGTAGAGTGAAAATGTACTGTCTTGAGTTCATTAGCTTCCCAGGCTCCTTCACAGTACAGCTTCTGTTAGTGCCCTTCAAACATACATTTATCTGCAACACAGCAAGAGAAATTGGACCAGACTGTACTTTGCAGGTGATTTCTCAGATGCAATATAAATTATCACATTCCACAATGGTTACAACAAAAATATTGTATTTTCATGAGCAAGTAAGAAACAGAAAAGCATGTTCAACATAATTGAAACTCTGCTTGTTTAGAAATAAAAGTTCCCATTTCCTGAAACAAGATGGCAACTAACTTTAGACATTTTAAACACTGGCCTACATTTGCTATGGCCAAGTTAACGTGAAACATACACAATAACAATTGTGTGTTTACATGTTAATGTCAATATAATGCAAAACATTAATCTGAAAGTCACTTCACTATTATAGATAAACTGCAGATTGCTTCTGTGTCCGACAGTGGAGAACATTTTTGTTCGCATTCTGTCAATGACAAAATATGGCAACCCACTCTAAAAAAAAGTGCATTATCGGCCGCAACTGCACTTCCAAACTCATTTTGGAAGAAAATTAAACTAATTCTTAAGGAGCAGCTTCCTTCTCTGGAGAAGAGATTGAAATTTCCCATGCACTAACCCACACAGGGCACGTATTTAAGCTCTGTAAATTAGGCATGCATGCAAACTGTCGGGCTTTTACTCTCTCTTTATTCTGTATAATAACTTTTTATTCGTTTTAGATTACTGTTACAAATAAACTGACAGTCATCCATCATAATGAATATATGTCAACAATTCTACTGTGCCATTAGCAATATTACTGAGGGAAGAGTCTTTAAACAAAGAGCACCATTATCATCAACTGCCATTATCAGAACAAAAAAAAGTGTCTGTCCCACATTCAGTAAAGCAACCTCCCTTTTCTTTTACCCCTTCTCCCTCCCCTCCTCTCTAATAGCAATAAACATGGGTAATATAGTAACTGATATCAGCAATTTTTCTGACTAGACATCCGTATACTTTATGGAACCATTTAAGTATGTCTCCTTTCAGGCCTGAGAGACCAATGGTAGTTTGCACTCTCTTTTGTGTACTCCCATCCAGTTAAGGAAAAATTTGGAACTCAAGCATATACTTAATGATTTTTACGTATAGTTGCACAGACTAGAAGAAAAATTCAAAATGATAAGCATCAATGAAAAATAGATGTTGTCTAGAATATTAAAACATTTGTTTTAATTTTGTATGTTTGTTGTGTCACCACAGAGCTTGTACAGTAAAAAACGTGGATGTTCATTTACCAAGCATCACATTTTTACTTGTAATTACTGTTTCTGCTAATTTAATTTGAGTATTTCTCTTTTGACAAACTTAAGAGCCTGCAAGAAATACATCTCTGCTGGCAGTTTGTGTGTATTTAACAACTCGCACATTTTGCAATTCTTTATTTCGAAAGAATATATTCTCCCAGATAACATTTGTATATGGGCTACTTGCTGACAGCAGCTACTGGAAAATTCCTCATATCACTGGATGGATGAGTCTGTTTTAAAACTTGGGACATGTCTCAATTTAGGTAAAACTGAGTGTATAGTAATGTATAAAATAAAATTAAAATGTTCTAGATTGTAAGACAAATATTGTTGCTGTTATGATTTACAACCATATCTCATATACCTTCTTGTCTATCAGAGTACCTGATTATCTGGCCACTTTGTCTGAACAAGTCAGTTTTTTGCCCTATTTTTTCAAATTTTAATTTATAAGTATAGGAAGATCAGTTTCTTAGTAGTTATGAACATTGGATGTTAGTTCCAATATTTCTGCTACCTTCGAGTGACTGTATGAGTCTATAGAACATATGAGTAGAAAGAGATATTGTTGTACTGTCCAGAAAGAGAATCCTTTCACACGGTAAGAGGCAGGGAGCTTTTTTTTTCTTTTCTGTCAAATATAAAAAATCACAAATAAAATTGCAAGTTTGTGTTTTTTTAAACATTGATGTTTTATCTCTGATGTATTTTTTATCACATTCAATTAGTATAATTTGAATTTCTCTGAGGTACTTTAAAGGTTGGAGCTATTGAAACCCAACTTTACACAAAGTTTCTGAAGAAGTTATAAAAGTCCTAAGCATGTACAATCCCTACTCTACATGTATGGGATTGATTGTTTCTCTTTCACCAGCACTTATGTGTAAAATGAATTCCAGGCATTCTCTGATGTTATTGCGTTTCGGGTGGGGACTGAAATGTTGATATTCAAAGACTCCACTTGAGATTAACAATGCAAATTTCATCTGGAGAGGAACTATGCATCTAAGAAAGATTGCTCCCAATGTCTGTCAAGAAACCCTATAACAGAGATAGGGAAAGAGATTACTTGAATAAAGTAAACAGGAAGGCAGACCGATCTAGGTGCATCGCCCATTGCTGTAGTTTTAATGTACAGATGTTATATTTGCTCTATAATCTGTCTTGTATATTTTCAGTTTGTATATACATGTTTACAGTGGGCAATATGACATTTTTAATATGAATTATTTTTACTATTTTTAGTTTAAGTTTGTGCTTCTCAAGCAGCAAAGGCATTCATATACACATGTCCTTGTGTTATGGTGGGGTTGGAAAGGTTTGCAATATCAAGTTAACCAAACGGGGGCACACAGTTTCTTATTTTCAAACCATAGAAAAGGAGATTAACATAAGAAGTTCTAAGTCAAAAATCCTGAAATTAACACCAATTCTTAGTTAAATGTGCATCATGCGTGATCAAGGAGGAGTTGAATAGTGAGCATATAATTTTGTGTAAGCTTATGACAACGTGCAGCATACAAAATGGGAGACTGAGTGTCCAGATATGTCACTCTAAAAAAAACATTTAGCCAGTGTTGTGTTTAGAGATTCTTTTGATTGAATCAGGTATGTTATATGTTATTTTGTCATATGCAAACCCTTCTTGCTTCAGGCGCTGTCACAGAAATGTCTGTGAAAGTGATGGGGTACACATATGAATGTGAATTGTGTAATGTAACTGGTGCTCATGAAAAATGCGTCAATATTTTGGGGGTCGAGTTTTCGCTCTATGGAACAGCACAAAAAAATGGTTGGCCCTTTCTAAAATACGGTTAGTGGTAGCATCTATAAGGGTCATAATCACAAAGTGAATCATTAAATGTTACTAGAAAGTTCCACAGTTGAATTTAGTCCACTGATGATGCATAGCCAAAAAAGGATGTATTCCTAAACTAAGTGCCATTAGCATCTGTCGGGACTGAGAACTTACGGTTTGTGTCTTAGTTTAAAATTAGTTTATTTGTTTACTGTTGTAGGTCTTAAATCATGGAGGAAAGTTAATTTTTTATTGAAAATATCATTTACTTTGATTTCACAAGCATAGCAACCTAATGTGTTTCTTTTTTACTGAGCAGATGTTCATAGAGTACATTGTGGCTGCCTTTTCAGGTGCTCATGAAAGCTGCAGATGGAAGCAGCTAACGATGACATGTTCTTCTCATAGCTATGTTGTAAATGGGAATATAGAACAATTTCTTATGTGAGTACGAATACCACCACATTTAAAATGTTATGCAATGTAAAAGAATCCGTTGGAAGAAGCTGTTCTGCCATATCAGAGATTCAAATGTTAAATGGTGGACCCTTTTATAGGTGCAGAGATTATCCTTCAAGAGGTGTCTTGAAGATATGGTAATGCGGTAAATTCTGTTGCCTCTGATTTATTGATGTTCTAAATAAACCATACCTGTTCTCCAAAATCTATTTTTGCAAACTTGAAGGTAAAGCTAAAACTAAGTTATAAATTGTCAAATATTAAATGTATACTTGTTTACTTGTCATATGGATTATTTGTCAAGGAGTGTTTGTTTATGTGAATAAATCAAATTGGTGGGAATACAGCAATACTTAAAATCAAACCACAGATTTGATGAATGATGAAGAACATGGGGCAGTACTTTGGACTACGATTGGTGAATCAAACAACACAGTAAACTTACACTCTTTTCTGAGAAAGTCCACAGTACTCTGAGAACACATTCTTGCAGCAAGTGGCATACATTGTAACTACCTCAACTAGTCTTGGATTGTTCATCATTTTCTGCAGGATAATGGTCTCTAGTGAAGACACTAAAAAATACAGTTTTTTTTTATCTTTGGTAGACCCCTTATTGTCTTTTATCAGAGCCCAATACTTTTTATTTCTGATTTGCTTTCTTGATACTTTTAATAAACTGGTTTTTCATCTAAACCAAAAAATAAGTGGTCAAAGGTGATTTTGCTTTGTGTGTGGTTATTGCCAGGATTATAAGCTCTGTTTAGATCTGCTACTGTAATCAAAGACTTACAGCTCCTTAAATAATAATGTCTGCTACCGAAATCTGTGCTGTGTGGTTGCAATGAATCTGAATTTTGTTTAGTGCAATCCTTATGGAACTTGAAGTCGATTGGAATGTCTATAGATTCAAGCTCATAGTTGTGCCCTTTATTTGATACATTAATTATGATTTTTCCTTCACAACTCTAAGGTTTTAATTGGGGTAAAATTGCTTTAAGTCCACATTGTAAACATGTTTTTTCACAACTTGAGAGCACATCTAAATACTCTGTTCGAAGAATCATCCTTTCAGAAATTTGGTGATATGAACACTTGTAAGCAGTGTAGGGCTCTTCTTTACAGCAACAGGTAGAAAGTTCCATGTTTTTACAGTCCCTATCAGAAAGCTTCTTCCACCCCAGTGTGCTTTCTTGAACCTGGGTACTTGTAGGTACTTGTAGGAGATTACCATGTGCAGATCTTAAACTTCTCGCCGGGTCATACCAATTCAAATGAGTCCTCAAGAATAGAGGCCTGGCACTGTGTAGTGGTTTGAAGGCTAAGCATTGGGATTTTAACTTAATCCTATTGTCCACTCGGAGCTAGTGAAGGGCTCCTAGGCCCTGGAAAACAGGCTGGAACCTAGGGAGTGTTTTGAAGACGCTGCAACCTTTGTAAGTGCTGTGTTTGGATCCCCATGTACAGGGCATTACCATAGTCCAACCTGGACAAGGCTAATGCTGTCACCAGTGTTTTAGGGAGTATGGTGGGATAAAAGGACGAACTTTCCTGATCAATTTTAGGATGAACCAAATGGGTGAGGTGAGGTTATTGACCTAATTTTCAAATGTCCGCTATCATCAAAAATGAAACCTAAGTTTTTGACCTTATGCACTGGAGCTGAGAAGTCACCCAGACCCAAGCGTCACCATCTAGGTGACCAAAAAGATGTATCTGAGCCCAGCAGCAAGACCTCCGTCTTCCCACAGTTAGACTGGATCCACAGGTTTACCTGCGTCATCCAGCTGTTAAAGCGATCAGCTTTCTCATCAACGTTACTTGAGACTGACACAACTAACTGGGTGTCGTCGGCGTATGAGACCACTGAAAAGCCAAACTGTCTGATGATTGTGGCCAGCGGGGTCACATATACATTGAAGAGCATTGGGCTCAGAGATGACCCGTGTGGCATGCCGCAGGTGAGTGTAAAAATGCTCAGATGAAAAGGCTCCAGATTCTACTGAAAGGGTCCTATTGTGAAGAAAGGATGTCAACAGCATAAGAGCGTTATCTGATCCCCAGCTCAAATAGCCTGTCTTCCTTTACGATTTGGCGTAAAGGAAGACCATTTTCAAGTGAGACCTGTGCCCAGTTCTTACTGACCTATTTAGTGTTTATCTCATAGAAACTGTGTACAGCACTTGCTATTATTCATATGGCATTGTATCATTGTGTGAATTTGGGTGCTCTTTCATGCAGACCTCTGAGTGTCATAAAATGTTGGTGTTTCGTTGTGTGACAGTAGCAAAGTTTGATCAATGTTTGTTTTAGAGGTGGCTAGTGTGAACGTAAAATGAGTTTGACATTTTAAAATCTCTGTAGTGTCTAATGTGTATAGATGGATGTGCCAAACGACGTTTTTTGGTTACTTTTTTCTTTATTTTGGGCGGTTGGTTGTCCATTGCTCTCCCAGAGTAAAGTGAATTCTATTTGTGCATCACAGTCACCATTCATTTGATCATTGCAATGCTATGTTGCACATACGAAGGTGTTGTATAATTATTCTGCTTTTATTTGAGTGGTTTAGTAAGTGTGTTGGTGTGGTATATATCAATGCTCTTGGTTTGCTAAATTTTTGCCAACGATGTGACTGGTGCTGTGTTGTGCACATGAGTGTGTACAAGTTCTGTCTACTTTGTGGCATCTGAAGATGGCATTTGTAGAGATGCCTGGAACTGTGTACCCCAACTACATTGGATATATACATCATCAGGAGTGTTTAGATCACAGGTGGAGTTTCAGAAATGTGTTATTTAGGTTTTAACAAGTGATAGGAAAAGAGGCCGTAAAAAAGATCTAAACAATAAGTAATCCTTCACAGCTGGCCCAGCCCCCTCCTAGGTGACAATCAACATTTGCCCTTCTCTGTAGCAGTAAACTTTACTCACACACCTCAACTATAGAGCTGTTCTATCCTGATATTAAGAAAAAGCGGGTCCTCGGTCACCTCTGCATCTCTGATGCTTCCCAGCTCAGAGTGTTTCAGAATACCCAATACCCTCAGTTTCTGTGGGCGCTCAGCTCTTTCAACCCTCTGGTTAAGATAGACATATGGACCTTTATTTTTGGAGACTTTGCTCCCTTCCCTTGGCATCTTCTTAATTTTTCCATCTGCAGAACGACCAAATATTTTGTCACTATGCCTCCTTCCATGCCATGACCACCATGCCCAATCTTGCAAATATAACTCCTTTAGCCTGCAGCAGCATGTGCAACACAATCTTCCCCCGTGTAGAATGTAGCATATATTCTGCCTCAGAGGGGAAGCCCAGCAGAATTACCTTAAGACAGGGGGGCAGTTTGCTGGCAAATTTAATAACCTTTACATAAGGTGTCACTGCATCCCAGGTACTCTACTTTTCAGGTTTGTTATTTATTTATATATTTACAGATGTACTCAGACAAGTGAACATAAATATTGCCCAACAACATATTTAGAGCAAGTACATCAATAAACACATTACAGCAGCACAGTGTTTTGACATGTGAAAACACTGCTTACTGTCTTACAGAATGCTTGCTATAATGAAGAGATGAAGGAAAAAATGTGGTAACAAACATGCTATCAGGGCATAAACTGTATATGCAAATAGCAGTGTTAAATGCTGACTACTACCATTGTTGAGAGAGGTGAGGGACAACATGATCCCCTTGAGGCTGCACCTCTCATGAGTCATGGCCCATCTCCACACTCAACAAAAATAATAAGTAGTGTATTATACTCTGAGACCATCATCCTATATTAAGTGTATATATATATATATATATTACCTACTGGCGGTCGCCAGTAGGTAGTTATAGTTAGGACCTAGCTACCATAGGAAATCCGCAACATTCTATTGGGAATAACTCTGGCGCCGGTTGAGGAATTTGCGTGTAATTTTCCCAAATTTTGGCCAGCTCCGCTCCTTCCCTGAAAGTTTTGGGGGGATTCGTGAAGTGGGGGCTGAGAAAAAAAGGGGGGTCCCAAAACGTGTTTTCCCCATGTTAATTTCCATAGGACGGTCTGACAAGTCTATAGCCCGAACGGCTGAACGGAATTCCGAGAAATTTGGCAAAATTGTAGGGACTGGTACGCAGATGTGCCTTTGCTATATTTGGTGAAAATTGCTCCAGTGGTTTTTTTGAAAATTAACTTCAAAAACACATATATATCTATAGGCGCGCTCCGAGCGCTCACCGGTACGCGTACCGGGGAGCGCACCCGGCGCGCTACGGGAGTGCGCGAGCGGAAAGCTGATTGGTTGTCGGGTGTCTGTCAACATTCTAAACAGTCCGGAGAGTCCGCCATCTTGTGTCTCGGTAGAATCGGGACACAAGAGGTGAAAAAGAAAGGGGCAAATAATTAAAAGGGGTCAGAGTAGACACCCCCTGATCCCCTAGGTTTTCTGAGGGGGGCCTAGAAGGACCCTGAAGGGCAAAAAAACGTTTTTCTTATTTTTTTTGTTTTTCGCGGGGTAAGCGCTGGGTGCGTTCCCAGGTGCGCTCTCCGGTACGCGCACCCTGAGCGCACCACGGGGGAAAACAGTGTAAGAAAATAGAGTAAAAAAATTATTTTGAGTGCTTAGAAGTAGGGTAGCTCCGAAAAGAGCTGTTGTGTTATGTGGGTGTTTTTTGTACCTACAAGTAGGTACCAATGCAGAGTCTTATATTCAAGAGGAAAACTCTATTCCCCTCATCTGTAAAATGCACACCATCTCTCCTATAGATGCCTTGCATGTTGTAACACAAGTTGTTGTGGTAAATGGAACCCATACCATAGTCTCTGAGGAAAGCAGAAACAGATTTATTTACATGTTTCCTTGCTTTCTCAATCTGTGGACAAAATTGGTTGGACCAGTTCCATTTTTGCCTTTGGCATATGTTAGAAAATACCAAGGCAGTTTTTGGAAAAAGTGACATCAATTGCCCAAAAATGTCCTTTAAAAGCGTTTCCAGACCTACCCCAGTCAAAGTGCATAGGTCATTTCCACCATAGTGCACAATTATAAGGTCAGGGTGTGGAAGATGCATAAAGGATTTTACCAATGGTATCAATTGGTGGCATTTTAATCCTCTCTGTCCAATCCATACAATGTCCACATTTGGTAAATCAAGGTTGTAAATACCTCTGTTAGCTGCGTATTGTGGACAAAGCTATGACCCACAAACCAGACTTTTGGCATCTTGAAGGTAGATGTGCTTGTATTCAGATGAGTTGTGGAAATGAAATGGCAGTTTGAAAGTAGGAGTTATGTAAAAAAGTGGTTGAGATTCAGTGCACTTGAGAAACAAAAAATGATTGGTGCTTTCTTAAAATTCAGCACTGAAAATTAGGGTGCATGCTTTTTTTGAAAGAAGTCATTTCAATGGTTGAGGAAAAGTCATTTCAAGAAACATTACACATGATTAGCTGGTACATTGAGAGGTCAAACACCCTTGCTGCATTTTTTTGCAACATAGTATGATGAACTTTTGAACAGTGTGCTGGGTGAGGAGGGAGTTACCATGGTAACAGGGGAATGAACACTGGGGGGACGGGTGAATGTTATGTGACTTTCAAAGTGTTCAACTGTACAACCAATTAAAATGTGCAGTTTCTTACTCCACTTCATTAACTCCTTCTCTTTCTTCCTCTGTCCTCTTTGTTCTACACTCCCCTTCTCTCAATCTCTCTCTGTTAGCCTCATTCTCTCCTTCCCTTTAGTCTCTCACTCCCCTTCTGTCACGCTCACTCCCTATAACTCAGCCATACTCCCACACTCACCTTCTTTCAGACCTTATCCTTTACTTTCCTTCCTCTCTCTTCTCTTACTTCATTCCTTTACTCTTTTCCCTTCCCTTACTCTCCTTACTCCACTTCACTAACTCCTTCCCTCTCTCCTCTTACTTCTACACTCCCCTTCCCTCATTCTCTCTCTGCTACCCTCATTCTCTCCGTCACTTTAGTCTCTCACTCCTCTTCTATCACGCTCACTCCCTATAACACAGCAATACTCCAACATTCTCCTTCTTACAGACCTTCTCCTTTACTTTCCTTCCTCTCCCTTCCCTTGTTTCGCTCTTTCACTCTTTTCCCTTTCCTTACTCTCCTTACTCTACTTTACTAACTCCTTCTCTTACTCCCTCTGTCCTTTTAGTTCTACACTCCTCTTCCCTCATTCTCTCTCTGTTAGCCTCATTCTCTCCATCCCCTTAATCTCTCACTCCTCTTCTATCACGCTCAGTGCGTTTAACTCAGCCATACTCTCACACTCACCTTCTTTCTAACCTTCTTCTTTACTTTCCTTCCTCTCTCTTCCCTTACTTCATTCCTTTACTCTTTTCATTTACACTACTCTCCTTAGTCCACTACACTAACTCCTTCTTTAACTACCTCTGTCCTCTTACTTCTACACTCCTCTTCCCTCATTCTCTCTCTGTTAGCCTCATTCTCTCCATTCCCTTAGTCTCTCACTCCTCTTCTATCACGCTCACTCCTTATAACTCAGCCATACTCCCACACTCACCTTCTTTCAAACCTTCTCCTTTAGTTTTCTAGTACTCTCTTCCCTTTTTTCACTCCTTAACTCTTTTCTCTTCCCCTACTCTGCTTACTCTACTTCACTAACTCCTTCTCTTACTCCGTCTGTCCTCTTAGTTCTACACTCTCCTTCCCTCATTCTCTCTCTGTTAACCTTATTGTCTGCGTCTCCTTAGTCCTCTTCTGTCACGCTCACTCCCTACAACTCAGCCACACTCCCACACTCACCTTCTTTCAGACTTTCTCCTTTAGTTTCCTTCCTCTCTCTTCACTTACTTCATTCCTTTACTCTTTTCCCTTCACTTACTCTCCTTACTCCACTTTACTAACTCCTTCCCTCTCTCCTCTTACTTCTACACTCCACTTCCCTCATTCTCTCTCTGTTAGCCTCATTCTATCCGTCCCCTTAGTCTCTCACACCTGTTCTGTCACGCTCACTCCCTATAACGCAGCCATACTCCCACACTCACCTTCTTTCAGACCTTAACCTTTACTTTCCTTCCTGTCTCTTTCCTTCTTTTGCTCCTTCACTCTTTTCTCTTCCCTTACTCTCCTTACTCCACTTCACTAACTCCTTCTCTTACTCCCTCTGTCCTCTTACTTCTACACTCCCCTTCCCTCATTCTCTCTCTGTTAGCCTCATTCTCTCCGACCCCTTAGTCTGTCACTCCTCTTCTATCACGCTCACTCCCTATAACACAGCCACACTCCCTCACTTATGTTTCTTTCCTCCCTCACTCAGTCCTCTACTCTCACTTTTTCTTTCACTTTCTCTGTCTCTTCACTCCCTTACTCCCCTTGTCTCACACTCAATTGCCTTTATCCAGTCTGTATCTCCACTCTTTCCTCAACATCACGGCTCTTTTCTTACCCTTCCACACCCCCGTTCCTTTACTAAATTTTCTTCACTTATCCTCATTCCCCATGTTCACTCTCCTTCTCCTCACTCACCTCCCACACTCACCTTCTTTCAGTCCCCCTACTTCACTTCCCTTCCCCTCTCGTCCCTTTCTTTGCTTTCTCACTCATTTTCCTTTCCTCTCTCACTGCACTCCACTTCAGTTACTCTTTTTGAATTTGTTAAGAATACAGCTCTTTTTTGAGAATTGGAGGTAGTTCTAAAAATAACTTTTTTTTTCTTCTTTTTTCGTTCTTTTCTCAACAAAAACAAAAACAGGGAATGCAAAACTGCTCAACAGGAGCAAAAAAAGGGGAAAAAGTAGGGCTGGGTAGGGCAGCGGTGTTCTTGCCTCCTGCGTATAATGATCTTGATGCTCTGCTCACCATAGCAGAGCAATTCATCGCATTGCCTGCATTTTATAGTAATGTCATTAAAAACAGGTTGAATGTTCGGAATCATCTCTAATTCCGCTGCACGTCCTCTCCCTGAAGTTGTGGCTCCTCCTGTTGATGTAGAGGCACCATCCCTTGGGGGATTACGTGCCAGGTCTCGGACACACTCCCGGGCATAGTTCTGAGGATGCCTGCGTTGAACGTGGCGAAAACTGTACTTCCTTCTGGGGTCTCCTCGGGAAAGCACAGTTTGGCAGATTTTACATTCAACTTTGGGAGCATTCACCTTTTTTAATCCTTCAGGTATTGAATAAAATGTTCCATGACCTTGGGCTGAGGAGGCTCTTCATCAATGAAACCATCTGACTCCTCACTGCTGCTGGGTGCTCTGGCAGCCATTCTTTCCACAAAATGGTAGGACAGAAAAAAACAGGTCTTGCTGTCTCCAAAGTGAAAGAAGAAGTGAAGGAAAAGGGTGGGGTTTTCATTAGTTGTAAAAAAAATTGTTAACAACCAATGAAAAGAGTTATTTTAGGGTCACATGACTTGACGCGCTTACGCTGCGCGCACCGGAGCGCTTCCGGGGGCGCTTACGCGGCGCGAACGTAGGCGCTTCCGGGGGCGCTTACGCGGCGCGCCTGAATGACGTTTTGGTAGCTTTACGGAAATGCAAAATCATTTTCATTCGGAAAATCAAAAATACTACTTTTATAAGTATGGTACTGAATGTCTTGCATTATTATTTAGTTTTCAGACATATTGAATACTGAAAAAACCATAGGTTTCAGCCACGTTATAGTTAGGAATTAGCATTTAAAAAACCTTAGAAATTCACTGAAGAAACCCTAGGTTTTACCCATGTTATAGTTAGCTGGACATTTCTCTCATACAAAACCATTGAAATGTCCCCGTTATAGTTAGTTCAGCTAACTATAACTCGCGCGCCCGCAATGCACTGCTGATGACGTCACATATTACATCACTCATCACATGGTCAGTGACATCACTGATGACATCTCAAATGACATCACTGAGTCTTTCTGAAAAATAAATATTTTTATATATGTATATCTAAAGGTCGATGGAAGAATAAATAGGTAAATAAGTGTTTAAATGGATGTTTTTTTTCGTAAATTTCATTGTATAACGGACTTATTAAGTGTATGTTAGTGAATATATGTATTAGCGAGTAATGTTTAAATATGTAAATATCTGTATCAGTGTCTTACTTTGTGTATAAGTGGCTGCATGGGTTGGTGAGTAGCTACACGACTGTCTATATGGGTTATTAGTTGCTTTTTAGAGTATCAGTATGAGTGTGCATGAATGACTGACTCACTGTATGTGTTTTGAAGACAGCATGTGTGCAGGACTGTACGGGTGGATGAATGTGTGTATGGGTGTGCTAGTGAGTGATTGACCGCCTCAATAGTGTCTTTATGAGTAAGTACATGTTTTAAACTAGTGTATGTGAGTATTGATGTATATAAGTAAGGATATATGACAGTGACAGATTGAAAAAGTTCCTGCATAAATAAGTATGTCTTTCTATAACTGATTGTTTAAGAGAGTAAGTATGTGTACGTTTCTGTAAAAGTAAGTGTACTGGTGTGTGTATACCTGTATATGCAAACAAATGGATGTTTGATAGTTTATTTGCATGTGTGAGTATGTGTGTGAGTAACTGTATGGATGAGTATCGGTGTGTAACAGGATGTATAGGTGTATGAGTACATATGAGTGAGTACATGTTTAAGTGACTATATAGAACTGTTAGTGGATCAGTGGATGTGGATGTAGATGTTGGAATTACTGAATAGGTTGTTGTAACTGGTATTGGTATCTCGAAAATTTTAGTATCTATTTTTGAATGTGTGTATTATAGGTTATATTAGGGTAAGAGGATTTCACATGGATGATTTCATCAGTGATGTCATCAGTGATGTCATTTGAGAGGTCATCAGTGATGTCATCAGTGATGTCATTTGAGTTGTCATCAGTGATAAGTATGGGCGAAATTTGCGAATTCGCGGTCCGCGAAATCGAATTCGCGATCTGCATAATCCGCGAAAATCATGCGAATTTGCGGATTTGGTTTTTTTGCGTGTTCGCGGGGTTTTTTGTGTATTCGCGGGCCGCTTGCAGTGCACCGACCGCGAAGTTACCCATGCGGTCGTACATGGGCGCGGCCATCTTGTGCGCGTTGCATATTTCCGTTTCCGCGTTGTGTGCGGCGCGCTATTATGAGTTTGCGTGTGTTTTTGCGTTATCGCGGTCGAAATATCGCGCAAACTTACCCACGCGGTCCTCAATGGGCGCGGCCATCTTGTTTTTCATTCATTGCTATGGTTCTGGGCCTGGCTTTTCTATCCTCTTTTAATCTTTGCAATCTTTTGTTTCTTTGAACTTTTTTTTGCTCTTTTTTGCTCATTATCTATCTCTCTATTTGTCTAGATCTATATTTTGTGTTTTTTTCAACTTTTTGTTACTTTAATAACTACTTTTTTTGTTTAGCTCTCTCTTTTATTTCATTTATTTTTTTCCCCCTATTCTTTTCTTCTTTCGCCCAGGACCATGGCAAAGGGAGCCGGCAAGTCAAAGGGGAAGGGTCCCGCACCCTGTAGCCGGCTCCCTTGCGGGCGATTGAGGGGAGCGGATGTAGTGGCCAGGGAGGTTTTTACCGCAGTGAAGGTGGCCACCCTTATAATTTTTGTTCTGTGCCACCTCCCTAAGACCGTGGCAGCAGGGGGCAGGCTCGGTCAAGGGTATGGCCTCCGGGAGCGTCGCCAGCGGTGAGATAAGGTGTGCCGTGCCATGCGGAGGGAGTCGGGGGCCCGGCGCACCTATGACCAAGCGACGCACCGGTGGGCCGATGTCCTCGACCGGGAGCAGGACCTGCTCCACCTGCTAGGTGTGGAGATCCCTAGCCTTGGTGAGTAGCTATTTAACAACTACTTTGTATTCTTCTGCTCTGTGGTATATTGCTAATATATGTTTTTCCCGAAGAGCAAGAATGCTGCCTATTCGATTAAATTGCAAGTAAAATAGTGTTTAAATAGCTTCTGTGATTGCAGGTGCTCGCCTCCTCAGTGGCGTTGCTACTATGCTTACTTGTTTGCAACTTTGTGCTCATTTGGCCAGAATATGTATGAGTGTAGTACTTTACAGAACTGCGTAATGCTAGAGAGACTAGAGACTCAAGTTTAGTCCTTCCTTTGTACTCCTGCTGCCACTAAGAAGAAGAGATAGTGATGGATTGATAGGTTGAGTATATTATGACTTGTTATTAGTAGTAGGACATTTTTTAGTGCTCTGCAATCATGATGACGGACTGTATTTGTCACGTCGCGTGCTGCTGAGTGCTGGCAGTCGTAGTAGAACCTTTTTGTTGTTGGTTTAGTTAGTGATTTACATAACTTTCCAAATAGACGGTCTGCGAATCCAGCAATACTGTACTAGTATCCTCCTAGTTGACCAGATCAGATAGGTCAATACATGTAGTGCAATTGTTGCTAATTTGTTTCCCCGAGATAATTTTAGATTGTGGTCAAAGAAATCAAATATTTCCAAAAAACAATCATCCATGTTTGTGTTTATTTCATGATCATCAGCACCTCCCAGGGGCAAGGCAGCAACATCCCAGACTCCGGCGGAACAGAGTGGACAGGAACGGTCCTCGGCAGGCTCTTCTGCTGGCCCCAGTAAGTTGTTCTGTTGTTAATATAATTATACTTCCCTAGCTTTTACAGCTCCTATTCATTCCAAACTGTTTCCTAATTCTATTTTTTCTACAAAATAGTCTTTGCTCTTCTTGTAGACTGTTTCTACTTTCTTATCCTGCATCTCTACCATCACTCTCTGTGTTACTACTATTTACTATTATTTCTGAGTTGGTCTGTGTAGGTAGCTAAGCTTGCCCAGTCAGCAAACGGTGTTAAACAAAACTCTGATCCAGCCATAGCTCTAGAGGCACTCAGTGCAGTCCTCTGGGTTGCCATTGCTGTCTATTCAGGTCTTCTTAATGTTAGTGCTTTGACAATTTCCAACAATAAAATGTCAATGTCCACCAAGAATAAGCTTGTAGTTGGCTTTTTGATTTGATAGTAGCACATACCATACCGCTAGTGTTTCGGGGACTATTCTGCACTTACAGAAGTATGGACAAGAGAAATAGGACCTTGTTGATGATAGGTGGAGTTCGACTTTCCACATACCTCAGTCAGAAGTAACTGTTCGGGACTCGGGAGCCCTCACCTTGTTGGAACTTCAAGTCCTCCTGGTGGTAAAGAGGAGTAGTTGGTTCTGTCTGTAATTATAAAAATGTTGCAGGTTAAAGAGCAAGCATTCATCAGTTGTGCTAAAAAGAGTTGCATGTTATGGCTAAGCATATAAGTTAACACCCTCCCCAAAACCGTGACTTCTTTTCAGTCCCAATAATTCAAAATTGTTTAACATTTTCTCTTCCATTACGAGACGATGTAGGGGGTTGTGTATGTCATCTAAAAATATGACATGTTTTTTCTAGGTGTCACAACATCAGATGCAGCACTTGCCACCACCAGTGCCGGGGCCAGCAGCGCGGAGGGGTCCACTCAAGCGGCGGATGCGGCGGCGCCACCAGGAGGAGCTGAGGGGGATGGCTCAGCAGCGGCGGACGGTGGTAAGTTATTATTATACTCCTTACTTATTGACATTTTAGAGTAGGCTTATGGAGTGTATGATGTACTGTACAGTAGGCAGTGCACTACTACAAGTACACTGTACTGTTAAGAACAGTTACTGATTTAGAACAAAAAAATGTTAGCCAATCACGGAGAAGACAGTCACCCTTGACTTAGCAATAGCATTAGCGGCGGTAGTTCTCGAGTAAGCAATGGCCCCCTTTATTTGACTTCAAATCAGCTGGGAAACTTTTATCGTGAAGCCAAGTCATATCAGATGAACTTGAGGGATGTGATGAACGAAAAGGGAAAGAACTGAGGGTCAATGGAAGGACGAGCGAGTCGTAACATTTATGACTAAAGAATGATACGTGTTTCTGAATGCAGGCAGAGGTGGCTGATAGGAAGGAATCAGATGCATGGCTGCTTGAAGCAAGGATGGTTGGAGGAGAAACAAAAAATTACTGCCTGTGTGGGTCAATCAGAAAATTCATGTGTGGTGTGCATTGCAATATATCATTTTGGTGAAACTCAAATGCAAGTCAAGATGGTGGTTTACCTAATAAAATGAAAAGGGTGTTATTTGGTTGTTGTGAAAACGTAAAGTTGTTACAGTTGAGACATTAAGAAGCATGATAGACGTTTACTTTAGAAGCCTGGACGGTATCTTCTTCCTCATACATAGCAGAGGTGTATGTGTAGAGCAGACGCTCAGTGCATGAAGAGTGTTACTTTGTTCGAATAGCCTGTCCGTGCCAGATTAGCAAAGCAGAGGAAATCCAAATACTACAAGTTGTGATTGTTCAGAAACTCTCCCTTGCCTAAAGTAACAGTACAGTAGTTTACTTTGCAAGCACAGCATATATTGTGTATGTATTGTATAGTTGACAATTATATCAAATCAAGTCCCTTCCTCCGGCAATTATGGTTACCACACTCACTCCCTATGTACATAATTTTCTTTCTGCTGTGTTAATCATGGGTGGACTAACACTGTTGTTCACTCAATCTATCACAACAAAGCACCTAAAGTCATCCATCATGTAAGCAAAGAGATCATGTGATCGGCTGGATACATGATCAGAAATGAATAATCTTAATTTTCCTTTTGTAGTACTGAAGGCCCAGGGGGGGCAGTGCGAAATATAAATTACATTGAGCAGTAGCCCTTGATGTAACAGAGTATGGCCAGTGCCACCCCTATACAAAAGTACGAGCTTCCCTATCCCCACCTGCATGTACTGCTTAAAGTAATGCATGTAAGTCTTTTTCTTGGGTGCAAGCTGACTGAGCTGGCATTATGCCGGCAACCACAAGTTCACGTACAAGTAATTTCTTTCGCAAAACTAGAGAAAAAAAGAAGAATACTGGTGTACTCTCTGACTATGTATTGAGTCCATACTGCTGCCTGGTAGTAGAATTCCTAAAACTCCCACTGTTACAGGCCTACAAAGACGGTGGAAAGATACATGCCAAAATGTTATACTGTGCTTGCAAATTGCTAGTGTTACTGTGAGACAACTTTCTGTTGAATTATTTTGTGTTATTGTTAAAGAGTATTGGTTACATTATTTTTCTTTCTTTCTTCATATAGATGCTCCAAAAAGCTCACCAGAAGGGAGATGGCTGTCTGGGCCAGGGCCCAGAAGCTGGAGGCCATTCGGGTGAAATATTGCCGGCTGTGGGCTCGGGAACAGGAGTAGGGGGCGTCAACAACCTCCTCCAGCACTGCGCCCCGTGTCCAGCAGCCAGCAGCCTCCAGCACGGCACCGTGCTCGGACAGCCCCCCGCTGCCGCTCAGCTGCAAGGACATCAGCAGCTGGCCCTCCCAGAGCCTGGAAGGCACTCATGCGCCGCCTAAGCCTAAGAGTGGACTACCTGGAGCGCAAAGCAGACGACCTTGAAAAACAGCTCCGGGACCTCCGCAAGGAGCGGCGGGACCGCCTGTCCAAACACCGCCGGAAGTGACTGTGTCTCTTGCCCCTTTTTTAAAGACTGTTGGGGGGGTGGGAATCAGGAGTTGGGGATTATTTGGGACTAGTGGACTATTTGAAATGGACAATTATTTGGGTTAGGGAGGGGTGGGACTAGTTTATTTTTGTTAGAGGAAATATATAATTATTCTTTTTACATACTTCAACATAGTGTATGCGTTGATCTTATTTTGTGGGGTGGTGGGCGGGGGTTACGGCACGTTTGGTTTCATCAAACTTACCAGCATGCATTATCTAAAACGTACAAAAATTTTCAAAAGTGCCACTAACAGAGTTAGTGAATTCAATTGGCCTACTAGTAATTTACTAGTACTACTGTCAGTCTCTCCTCCGAGTCCTAGCCCATTATTCTACCTCTCCAAAATGCGTATCTTACCTTTGATTCATGTTTGACAATAGAGCTAGGCACAGCGCTGGCTGCATGGCAAATGACGATTACGCCACCCCGGACCGAAATTCCGTTGTTGTGGTGTTAGTAGGAGTGGTACCACACTAGCAGTAGAAGCATATGAAAAAAAGTAAAAAAATGAGACTTTGAGTGGCCTGAGAGGAGTATTAGAAGGAAAAGTAGCCTAAGCAATGCTGAAGATAAGTATGGGGAAAAAGAATTGCATGGATGAGAATGGATGATTATGGCTACAACAAGAACAGTGACACAGCAGCGTAACAACAAGTCTTCTTGACATGTAGGAGGATGATGTTGACGATGGATCCAATTGATGGTGGGCATGAAATTCAGAATTTATTTTAAAATACTCATTGTTGTTTTTTTAACCAGAATTACAATATCCTAGGATTCATCTAGCTGCCTTAAAATTGATTTGAGGAGGTTGCTTTCACCTTATCCTCCCCAGCAAGTGTGTGGAATAATTGTTGTAATTTACTCACACCTCAATGAAAACCACACAGCCCGGGGGAAGAGGGTTAGGGTTTGAAACTTGGATGGGAATGGGGTTTGTGGGGAAAGTTTTGTGGAGAGAGGAAAAAAAAACAGCATGGACAAACAACAAATGAAGATAAACAAATCTTTGGATTCAAAGCTATCCATGAATCTTTTAAGGGACATAAAGGAAGTGCATGCACTACTGCATGCATGAAGTTGTTGGCTAAATGATAGGTTACTGAAAAGTAAGTAGTAGTTTCTACAATGTACTAACTATGAAGAAACAATGTGACAGTACAGGGCTGCAGTAATTACGCAATTTCACTTGCCTATCTACCCTCAGAGAGAAGAACCACTTAGTACATTAAATTAGTTAAAAAAAATAGCAAAGAAAAAAGTATACGATGGCTGGGGGGATGAATTGAAGCAGAGAGCAAACAAATGCAAAGAGTCACACTCATAGAAGTTCAAAGCAATAATATTACTTAAAAGATAAGTAGAAATGAAGATGGATACTGTAACTGTATGTTGTTGTAGTTGTCCTGTTGAATTTGGGAAATTGCATGCATCCAGCCATTCTTCTCTTTCGCGTTACTCCTCCATTCCATCTGACGCTCTGTCGATCAATGTTGGGGACCAGAAGACACCTTGTCCACTGCCTGCCTGGCGGATGCTGAATTGCGGGTCGCTAATTGTAAGCCTGAGTTCATCCTTTTTTCCATTGCACAGGGTAAAAGCCGGCCTGTAATTGTCCATGGAAAAACAGGAGGTGATATTAAAACACCATGGAGAAAAAAATATAAGGTACGCTGAGTATTGCAAAAATAACACTTTCAGTTTCAGAGTCGACAGTATTACAATACATATAAGCATCATTTCTAAAGTGCGTACGCTGAGTTTCCTTTTCAAGGATAAATAACTTGTGTGGGCGAAATTTGCGGATCTTTCCCCTCAAGCTAGGTGTAAAGCGTAAACTGCGATTTAAGAACAAAATTAGACCTTCCCAGCAGTGCTCCCAGACCCCTCAACCCACCCCCAAACATCTAGAACGCCAAGCAGCCCCCCAAAAACATGCGATACTACTAGGCCTAACTTTTAACCGTGCCAAAACGCTCTATGCAACTAGGGCTAGGCCCAAACCCCCCTTTTCCACCATGGATTTTCTCCAAACCACTTGCATCTGATATTAGACCTTCCCAGCATTGCCCCCAGACCCCTCAACACACCCACAAAAAAGTAGAACACCCCCAAACAGGCCAAAAGCAAAAATGGAAAATCCCCCACTTAGAAAATTTGAAGCCTACCAGTCAAAATCACCCCAAACGCGCTCTGCAGCTAGGCCCTAACCCCCCTTTTCCACCATGGATTTTCTTCAAACCACTTGCAATCAAAATGAGACCTTCCCAGCAGTGCTCCCAGACCCCCCGGCCCACCCCCAAAAACCTCGAACCCCCCCAAACAGCCTCCCAAAAACACGCAAGTGAGCTAGTAAGGAAAAACTTGTTCACCATGGATTTTCTCCAAACCACTTGCATCCGATATTAGACCTTCCCAGCATTGCCCCCAGACCCCTCAACCGACCCGCAAAAAAGTAGAACACCCCCAAACAGGCCAAAAGCAAAAATGTAAAATCCCACACTTAGAAAATTTGAGGACTACCAGTCAAAATCACTCCAAATGCGCTCTGCAGCTAGGCCCTAACGCCCCTTTTCCACCATGGATTTTCTTCAAACCACTTGCAATCAAAATTAGACTTTCCCAGCAGTGCTCCCAGACCCCCCAACCCACCCCCAAAAACCTAGAACCCCCCAAAACAGCCCCCCAAAAACATGCAATACTGCTAGGCCTCAGTTTATTGTGCCAAAACGCTGCCTGCAACTAGGCCCAAACCCCCCTTTTCCACCATGGATTTTCTTCAAACCACTTGCAATCAAAATTATACCTTCCCAGCAGTGTTTCAAGACCCCCGACCCACCCTCACAAATTTAGAACACCCCCAAACAGCCCCCCAAAAACATGCAATACTGGTATAACCAAAACATGGCAAATTGCGCTGTTCACAAAAAATTGCTGTTTTCAGCACTGCCACTACTTCGATCCTCTTGAAACTTACCTGGACACTTGTTCCAGCGATTCCCGAGAATCTCAGCAAGGCAGGACAAAATCGAACCACTGCGCCCTTTGAAGAAGAAGAAGAAGAAGGTCTACGACTAGTTTACACTTTTCACCCAAACACACGCGCACGCAAAACACCAAAAGAGGCCAAAATTCTGCAAATTCTGGACCAAAGAACGCCAAACCCCTAAAACCTTGCCAACATCATTATGAACGAGCCTGCATCGGGCCCTGAGCCCTAGACTCACCGGGAACCCTACCAACTTAAACCCAAAAACCCTAGTAAATCGCACTGAACCCTAAACCCTAGATATGCTTTGTCTGTCTGTGTCAAAGAGCCTAGGTATGCTACATCAGGATGCTTCACTCAGCGGTACCTGCCTTCACCGTCTGCATGGCCCTGCCGCAAGCATGGGCCAAAAATCCGTTCCGCTCAAGAATTTGCAAATTTTCCGTAATTTCGCGAGATTCGCGAAAAAACCGAAAAACAGCAACTTTCGCAAACATAACGGATGTTTGGCCCAAGCCTGAGGCAGGGCCATGCAGACGGTCAAGGCAGGCACCACTGAGTGAAGCAACCTGATGTAGCATACCTAGGCTCTTTGTCAGACAGACAAAGCATATCTAATTGTATGCAGCAAGCCACATAGCCCCAATTTTACATGAACTGCTGTCTGGAGCGGAGTGGACTCTGCCTGGCATAACAACAACAGTACACTGCCTTGCCCTCGACCACTACATACCACGAATAGACAAACATGTAGTTCTGCTGTAGTAGTTGTTGTAGACTGGTTTACCTGTTTGCCACTGACGAATTGGCCATAGTTCTTCCGTAAACCAACGCTGATGATCCATCCATCCCAGTGAGTGACTGTAAAGAAAAAATATATATTATTTAATCAATCATCATGGTATATTGGCAAGTGAGTCCACTCCAAGGACAAACATTTTGCATATTCGAAAATGCAACATAGTGGCCCCTGAACTTGAAGTACAAATTGAATTAAACAAGGTAAAAAAAAACAGAGTAGTAGACATGATTAACAATTACTGTGTAAAAGATTAAATAATAACTAAGACAAGACATATGATTCATTTCATGCACAAAAAACAAACAGCAATTGGTTTCATCAGAGACAGACAGCCATTGCTGTCCACTGCATACCATCTTCTCATTATTCATTACCTGTTCTACTTTTTGTCCGCATCTTCTTCGGAAAGTGAGGGCCCACAGGGCAGCCACTCCTGTCAATTTTAGAAGTAACTCTGTCAGCAATCAGCAAGCATGTAGTCAGTCAGTAATTTCAGTCCCACTTGAGGGGACTCGTCTACGAAGACAAAGTTTCTTTATTCTTCGTAATCCATCCATCTGCCTTGAGGGAAATGAATAGGGGGAGTCTGAAGGAGGAGGATAGAGGAGCATGATTGAGTTGTAAACTTGTGAACCTCAGGAATGCAGACTGCGGCACCTTCAAATCAATAAGGAAAATAAGATGAAGACAGTGCTGCTGATGGACTTGTTGTGATTAGGTGATTAGAGTTTTGTTGTGGTAAAAGTTGCAAAACAAGGAAAGACACACAGGAATAAAAGTGAATAAGGATGAAAAAAAGGAAGTCATTTTCAGGCCTCGTTGTCAGGGAAGTAGAGCTCGTCCTCAAACTCTATGAATTGAGACGGGAGCAGGTCAGCTAACAGAGAAGAACTTCCGTCACCTAAGTCGGTGTCCTCTTCTTCCTGCGTGCATTCACGTATTTTGTAATCTGGTGGTATGAAGTGCTGATTCATCTTGATCAGTGTTAACCTCTCAACATTTTTGGGCGAGAGGCGGGTCCTTTTTGAAGTTACAATGGCACCAGCAGCACTGAAAACACGTTCAGAAGACACGCTTGCGAGTGGGCAAGACAAAGAATTTAGAGCCAGGTTGGTGATCAGTGGCCATAGAGGCCTTTTCCTATACCAATACAGCAATGGGTTCTGATTAACAAAGACCTCTGTTGGGTCATCCAGATAGGCCTGCACCATCGGCTCAAGGTTCTCCATGGTTGCTCCACTTTGCGTAGCATCTGTGGCCTTTGCAGCACTGGAACGAGCAAACCCCTGATGAGTTAGCCAATCCGCTTCCAACAATATTATGGCTGGGCCTGGTGCAGGTGAGGATGATGATACGGTTGCTGGTGTCGTTAATGTCTGTGAGGGAAAGTGATTCCCTTCGGCCACAGATTCAGAAGTGGAACTTGATGCCCGATGGCCTGCTGATTCAGTTCTTCTGCCGGCTCCTTGAATTTTCTGCTGCTCTTTTTCGAACCGAGTGGCTGACACAGCTAGCCAATGTCTGTAATTTGAAACATCTGCTTCATCAAAAGGAATAAATGCTTTGCTGGCCACTGCCTTTTTGTACCGTGGATCCAAAATAGTGGCACAAATGTAATGTTCTGCATGTATGTTTTTAAGCCTTTAATTGTCAACTAGGCGGCTTAATAACCTCTCCGCCAACTGATATGCGTCTTGCTTTTCAGCATCATCTCGGAACGTTGAAGACACCGCCTTCAGTTGGTGCTCTAGCATGACCAACAACGGGATAGCTTTGCCCAAAGAACAGTCCTCCCTGCTGACTTCACGCGTGAAGACCTCAAAAGGACGAAGCATGTCTGTCAGGCTTGCAACGAGCTTCCATTCCTCCAACTCTAGAATCATTTCTTTCATAGTACAACCCAGTTTATAGACATAATCATTTATTACCCCCCACTGCTCAGACAGACGCTCAAGCATGTAAAAGGTTGAGTTCCAACGTGTTGCCACCTCCTGGATGAGTCCTTTTACTGGCAGTCTACGTTCATGTTGAATGCACCTCAGCTGCTTCCAGGCCTTAAAAGAATGGATGAAATGTGTGCAGATTCTTCGGCAGGTGGTCAGTAACTTGCTGACTGTGTTTTCTTTTTTCAAGAAATCTTGCACCACGATGTTAATACTGTGCGCCAAACACGGCACTCTGAAGTACTCATTATCCGTAGAAACATCACCAACTATGCGATTTCTTGGATGCAGCCATTCAGAGACCTTCCTATCAAACTCCTCCAAAAGGTTAGGTGCAGTATGAGTTTTCTCCATGGCAAACATGGCTACTGTTGCATGTTTCTGAGTAGCTTGAAAAACTGTGTCCGGGTCAACACCTGCATTTATCTTGTCTCTAACCCCTGCAAAAGAGACCCAGTGTGCAGTGATGCACATGTAATCAAGGGCTTGGCAACTGGTCCACATGTCTGTTGTCAGGTGGATAGTGTGAACAGCACTCTTCTTCAAAGCTGCCCCAATCACCTCCAGCACATCTTGATGTAGTGCTGGAACCGCAACTCTGGCAAAATAGGACCGGCTAGGAACCTTCCATTTAGGGCAGACTGTTGCCACAAATTCTAGAAAACCCACCCCTTCCACGAAAGAAAAAGGGAAAAGGTCCAGCGCTAGCATTTTAGCCAGCTTTGCGTTATACAGACGTGCGTGATGATGATGATGCAGACTTCTTCAAACCAGTTAGGCTCATTGATGTACTTTTTCGCATTGGTGTCTCTCCCAGACTCTTAGTGTGCCTCATACATGTTGCATGGGTAGAGGGTGTGGGCACTACCACTGCAGTGCTGCTGCCAGGGGTACTGGGTGCTACCAGACAAAATGTTGGTCGGTTCTTGACTTCCCCCCTGCACGATCAGCCCCTCGTCATCATCCGATGCAATATCAATGGATACATTTGAATTTGTTTTTCTTTTGGCTTCCTGGATCTTCTTAAGGTGTGGCTCCCACTCGATAGTGTGGTGTTTTTTGAGATTACCTCTCTGGCCTCCGGTGCCATAGTTGGTACCAAGCTTACCTCGACTAACTGCTTGTCTACAAATCGAACAAATGACCATGTTTTCCGCCTTTTGGCTAACAGTAAAGAGTCCCAAACTGGGGACAGGAGAAGTCTGCTGGTGGTGGAGGTGCTACTTTGAGTTTAAATGCCAGATGAAGTGGAGGATGGGCGTGGCTGAATTTGTTTCTGTTGTTCACTTACAGCACCACTACTTGAGGTAATGGAGGTCGAGCTGGATGGAGGTCCCTGCTGGCCCTTCTGACTAAAACATATGGAAGCTGTAGGTCGTGTTGGTGTTGTAGTTAACTGCGTTGGTGGTGGTACCAGTGCCACGCCGCCCACATCCCGCTCAGCAGCCATTCAGGATATGGTGAAAATGTCTGTCTGCTACATGCCCGCTGGGGCTGGAGTGACGTCTGTGATGACGGGGTCGTTGTCAGACTGTTCATCAGCAGCGGAAGACACCACTTCTTGTTCGTCGTCATCACCCATAAGTGGAAGCCTTGCTGGAACCTTCCTTTTAGGCTTAGCTACCTTTGTCGGCTCATGGCGTGCCTCACTCTCAGACTGCATTTGCGGGTTCCAATCAAGATCAAGGTCATCAGAATGAAGGGAGCTTGAAGAAGAACTTGTAGTAGTAGTAGTAGCAACCCTCCTTGACCTTTTTCTTGCTGGGGATCTGGAAGACAATGGATCATCATCAGGAAGAGTGGCTTCCTCGGATGATACCTCCGCTTGAAAATCAATTTCCTGATGTGCCCCTACTTCTGGAGGAACAAGCGTTGTAGGCAGTTGTGCCGCTCCATGAACCTCTAGTTGCACCTCTCCATGCGCCTCTCCTTGCGCCTCTACTTGCGCCTCTCCTTGCGCATGTACTTGCGCTTGTACTAGTTGCACCTGTGGTTGTCGTTGCGGCTGTGGTTGTTGAACACTCGTCAGCTGAGTTACACCCGTCGTTGATTGGATGATACTTTCTTGTGATGAGCCAACATCACTGGTCGATGGTGATTGAGAAAGTAAAGTGGCTGCCTCAGCAGCACTCATGGTCTTGGACCTAACTTGGCGTGGTGGCACTGAGCCCAATGAAGCGGAAGTGCTGCTTCGAGCTTGGTCCCCGGCGGACACCGCTGCTGCTGCAGCCGAAGTTTTTTTTCCCAAAAAAGGTGTCCGTGGGCCCACCAGTGTCCTTGGTAGGTGGTGCCACTTGCTTCTTCTTCTCCTTCTTACTAGCAGTGGCACTGGCAACTTTTTTCGCTGAGGCGCTACGGCCACCTTTCTTTGGGCCCATCTTCTTCAGATGTCAGAACAGCAGGCTGCAGTTGCACGAGTTGCAGAGTTGTCTTGTCTGTGGCCACACGTGACGTCACGTGACGTTGTGCTGCACACACCGCTGCAGGACTTCTTCCTGGCCCTGGTGGTTCTCTTGTGCACCTAAAAGCAATGGAAGCCAGAGGAACATCAGTTAAACACCCCAAAAAGTCAAAAAACATACAAAAATCACCACAATCCAATGCCATCCATGCCCTCAATGATGTTTAAATTCAAGACACCCCACAGAAAGACTTGGTCCATGCACCACTGAGTACCTCTGGGCCTACTGGAAGAAAGCAAGGCAAACTGGGTGCAGGCCTGAGCACACTGCCTGGCTTCAAAATGGGCCCTTGACCCCCAGCCATATGGCCAGGCCCTGCCTGGACCAGGCCTCACAATGGCCCCCACCCACATGGCCAGGCCCCATCAACACCCCAAAAAGTCGAAAAAAACACAAAAATCACCACAATCCAATGCCATCCATGCCCTCAATGATGTTTAAATTCAAGACCCCACAGAAAGACTTGGTCCATGCACCACTGAGTACCCATGGGCCTAATGGAAGAAAGCAAGGCAACCTGGGTGCAGGCCTGAGCACACTGCCTGGCTTCAAAATGGGCCCTTGACCCCCAGCCACATGGCCTGGCCCTGCCTGGACCAGGCCTCAAAATGGCCCCCACCCACTTGGCCAGGCCCCAACAATACCCCAAAAAGTCGAAAAACACACAAAAATCACCACAATCCAATGCCATCCATGCCCTCAATGATGTTTAAATTCAAGACACCCCATAGAAAGACTTGGTACATGCACCACTGAGTACCCCTGGGCCTAATGAAAGAAAGCAAGGCAAACTGGGTGCAGGCCTGAGCACACTGCCTGGCTTCAAAATGGGCCCTTGACACCCAGCCACATGGCCAGACCCTGCCTGGACCAGGCCTCAAAATGGCCCACACCCACATGGCCAGGCCCCAACAACACCCCAAGAAATTGAAAAACGCACAAAAATCACAATCCAACGCCATCCATGCCCTCAACGATGTCTAAATTAAAGACACCCCACAGAAAGACTCGGTCCATGCACCACTCACTACCCCTGGCCCTACTGGCTAGTGAGGCTTTACAGGCACCCCAAAATAAAAAAAAAATCAACATATAACAGTAAGCTAAAATTCCATGACATAAATGAGAATTAAGTTAAAAAAAAATCACAGAAACAGTTGTATCATGCACCCATGACTAACCCTGGGCCTACTGGATACTGTGGCTACCCACAATATATATATTTTTTAAAGTTGTGAAAAAAGTTTTCAAACTGTAGTTGCAGCAACTGCAATGCCCCAAAAAAACAACACCAACTTACTTGTAAAATCTCTAGTCCAAAAGTGATCCAAACTCCAAAGTCCAAAAAGTCCTCAAATACAAATATGCAGCAGCAGCCACATAAAGTATTCCTTCCAGCTCCAGATCCAAATCAATAGTGACCAGGACATGAACAAAGCACTGGGAGGAGCCTGCTGGACAGGAACAGGAAGTTGGAGACTCTGGGGCACTTCCTTCCTCCCACCCCCCCCCCCAAAATGGACTCCTTGCACCAAAAAGTGCAGTCAAATGTCAATCTGAGGAGTTATTCTGATCAAAATCATCATTTTCAGATGGTTTATGCTGCCTGCGGTGGATTTCTTGTGCAGAATTGCAATTTTTGCAATTTCGGGAAAGCGAGCTGTTCAAATCTCCCGCCGGAAGTCAGCTGCGCGCCGCATCTACGTGTTCAGCATTGTTTACTCCCGCAATGCGTGATCGCGGGCCCTTATGACGTACTCGCGTTGTCAAACTCTCGCTGTGCAAGATGGCGGACCGCGATGACGTAATCGCGGTCGAAAAACTCTCGCGCGATCACGCAGCAAGATCCAAAATGGCGCAGCACACGCAAACCGGGAGAAAAAGAAATCGGCGGACTCAGAATCACGGTAAGTCAACGCAGCGCGCGCGATATTGTATTTTTCAAGCGTGACCAAGCAAAAAAATCCGCAGCTTGCGAATTTGCGGATTTTAGGGCAAATTCGCGGGATTCGCAGATCGCGAAATTGCCAAAAAAACGCAAATTCCGTGAACGAAACGGATTTTACGCCCACGCTTAATCAGTGATGTCACTGACCATGTGATGAGTGATGTAATATGTGACGTCATCAGCAGTGCATTGCGGGCGCACAAGTTATAGTTAGCTGAACTAACTATAAGGGGGGAATTTCAATGGTTTTGTACGAGAGAAATGTCCAGCTAACTATAACATGGGTGAAACCTATGTTTTTTTCAGTGAATTTCTAAGGTTTTTTAAATGCTAATTCCTAACTATAACGTGGCGGAAACCTACGTTTTTTTTTGTGAATTTCTAAGGTTTTTTAAATGCTAATTCTTAACTATAACTTGCCTGATACCTATGTTTTTTCCAGTGAATATATATATGCACTGGAAAACTTAACACCTACTTCCTTTACAAAGAAATGGAAAGTTAGCATCTCTGCAACCTCTCTAATTTTTCACCTTAGTCATCTTCCACTCAATGAACACAACAACCACAAATACACACACCTACTTGCTACCATTCTTGCCTAAGCTTATCAATTATTCTACTTTAATTCAAATTCAAAGTGCAGGCCCTTTATTCAGCCTTCTTGGTAACTACTACCCGTGAATAGCAGTGGGTAATTTGCACACTTCTGTCCTTTCTTGCGTCTTTTCTACCTCACACTGCAACAGGTTTACACGCCCCTTGCGCCACTTTTGCATCATTTTTCCCACAACCTTGTAAATCTGCCCAACTGTGTGTACTTTATGCACTAGCTTTCTTCCTTAGTTGTTGTACTAGTTTCTCTCTTTCCCACTGCAGAATCAAACACCCTATCTGTGTAATGACCTGGAAATCCAAAGATCCACTTCACTGACAATGCAGTGGGTAGTTTGCGTCTCTCCCACATCTTCCACTCAATCTACACATCATCCACACATACACACATCAAATTTCTGCATTCCTTAGCTGTGATTATCAACTATTCTTCTATTTTATATTCATATTCAAAGTGCAAGCCCTTTATCGAGCCTTTTTGTTGTAACTACTGTTCCAGGAATTCTGCTCATACACAGAACTGTGCATAGAGACTTAGGACCTCAGTGAATTACGGTGTTCCAAACCCCACCTTACTACACAAACCCTCTACCAAACCAGCAATCAGTGACTCATTAGTTCTTCGCCCTAGAGCAAATACACCAATGACTAATCAACCCAGAACATGCGATTTAGATTACATGAAGTAAAGTGGATAACAAAAACACTCTTTCAATATAGTCTAACACCAGTCCATAACAAGATGTAAATAAAGACACGTGCAACTTTGAAATGTTTATTTCTAACGCCATAATGTCATGCACAGTACCTTAGAAAATACAACCAAACATATTATCAGAAACAAGGTTGTCAGCATTGTTACTATTCTATGAAATACAAACGGAAAAAGCATCCTATAATGCTAAAGGTAAAGAAATTTAAAATATACCTACATTTCACCCTCCCTACCTAGCAGATTAGTTTATAACTACAGAAAGTCTCATAGGATTACATGGGCAGACCCATACCTCTGGTACTCAGCAGTAGTGGATCACATTCAGTGCTCCACAAACTGTCAAGATACGAATGTTCTCCAACTGTGTGTAACTTTACCTCCACAATGGATTATGAAACGCGCAAGTATCAGAGGTGGCCACAGCTCCATATGTATTATGGCTCGAACGTGCGAGGATCATTCTGAATAACAGACACAGTATTCAAGATAACCTTGATGTTCCATGCTCTCACTATACACACAAAACTAGCGAGGCATAATCCCGCCACCAGAACAGAGCACGTCATGAACCAGTAAGGGGCTCATCAGCTGGTCATAATCCACGTTGGGAGACACCGTACTGCAGAGACACAAATCCAGGGCCCAGTCGAAATCACAGCTCAGGCAATGGAAGACAGGTTGAACGCATGTGAAAAAGGAGACTCGAAACGATAATCCATAAACTGCACTCAACGTTGCAAGAGGCAGCGCTCCATAGTTACTAATCATTCGGTTGCGAAGCAGCAACAGCCAGGACATATTATCGTCTGTTGCAGGATGTGCATCCATATTTATGTAAACAACTTAATAAAAGCACAACGGCAACTAATGCGAGTATTAAGCGCAAACCACCAAAGATGCTGGAAAAATTCGAATGAAAAAATCCCGAAAAGACACCAAATATACTTTCTACAGAAGTCACAAGGCCACTGCTTCTAATTTAAAAAAAGTAAGGTAACCCCGTAGTCAAGGACACATTAAAGATACTCTAAATTAACTCCCCAAAATTCAAGAGCACATCTGTATTTAATAAAGCATGCACTTCTGCGCGGGTGTTCGCTACATGAAGGAAAACATTTTCTGTACCAGATATAAGAGCGACCTCTTTTTGAGACAGTAGCGCTCTTATACGACTCATTTGGTTGACTCTGCTTTCAAGGTCGAAATCGACAGCCAGATGGAAACATCCAGCTTCCCATACAGAGGAGTTAACACACCTTTTTTTTTTACAAACCACACGCTCAGTTATCGTAATCTTGTAAGCGATGCCTGCTAACATTGCACAACAATCTCCATTATTTCAAAGTTAATAACTGCCGTTTCCAGTAAAGTGAACGTTGTTATGATAGCAGGTGTCGGACTACCTTTCAAAACTCAATCCAAATTTGGCGCATCTTGTATACAAGAGCCATGCAATTGTATGTGTCTACAAATTAAGTAGTGATCTGGTACTATTGTGCAATCCTCGCCATTCACATAGACTTCTTTTCCCTCACTTAGACACCTATATGTAAATGGTAATAACCAAGCTTCATGCAGATAAGCGCTCCCTAAACATCCATATCTGCCTATAGCATAGTATTTCATGCAAACCTCAAACTTAACCAGGTTAAAAAAAAACGTTATGATATTCTGGATAAGCCACACACCTGAATTGGATCTCCAATGAGTGACCACTTCTAACCATTCTCATAGCGTGCCGTGTGCTCTGATTTCACAGTGAGAGAGTGATCACACCATAGTTTGTACTGGTAATCATTCTCAGCATACGCTACGAATACCCTTTGACGTTACACGTCGCGTCAAAGCTTCTGTGTGACGTCATGTACGGCGCCCCGTACAAAAAAGATGCAGATGTTTTTAATTGTTTAAAAACATATATTCATGTATTTAATGAACATACTAACAGAATACTTAATATAGGATAATTATGGAATAATTTTTTTTTAAGTTTTAAAAATCCTATATTACTTCTATAAGTAATGCGTGCCCCTCCGCCTCATACCCTCGACTCCAACACGCCCAGACCCGGTTCATAAGCATGCGTGATCGTCACCACAAAACCATTAGCACGTATATCGCTTTTCCACACATGCTTTTACAATTAGTATGCATTTACCACACATGATAAATGCATAATCTTAATAATGTTTTTTTGTTGACCAACACGTGTTGTAATGCCTGTGCCTTACGTCCTTCAAATTAGTTTCTAGCTATACGTGTGACCAAGTCTGATAAGATCGGAGACCAAGGACAAACACCGTGGTATCTGTGGCACGAAATCTCATCGATCACAGAGAAAATATGCACAGGGTAAAATGAAAGTAACAGGTATAAATACAAATAACGGAGAAAAACTACTAAAATGGCGGTTGGATGGAGTATGTAATCAACGTTTGGCGCCTCAACACTACATTTCAAATAAATATACATACAATATGTTTATTAATATATTACAAAAGTATAGCACCGGATGACAAACATGACCCAGGAAAAGAAAGCGGCAAATTTAATACCTAGAATCAGGAGAGGTCTGCTTGGCGAACTTGAAGAAAAAGAAAAAAAAAGTGCACTTGCAAACAAGGCTGCGCATGCGTAGAGAGTACAACTGATGCAGGGGAAAAAAACGGAAAGTTTTACATACTGTCATAGAAATATAGCTCTAAAAATTGCCCCCGTAATTCCCCCCCCCCCCCGGGACCTAATAAACAAAACGGACTTCTAGTTTTTTTTCACCTTTTCCACCGCGTACAAGTACTGCACGAGTACCCCGCCATTTTTTATTTTTTTTTTAAATAAAAATTGAGCCTAAAGATCCATGTACCATCCCCCTGACCAAGACTATAAGGTCAGAATGTTTCTACCCTGCCTCCTTTCCTTATTTCTCAACTTTCTTTTACTGTTTTCTTGTGACTCTGCTCTCGCGACAAACAAGATGGCTGCCAACATTTCCTGTTTTGGAGTATTGACAACCAATCAGCATGCAGCTCTTGCTCGTAATTGTACGTATTTCCATACGCGTACGCCGCGATTTTCCTTTAAAAAATAGAAATAAAAAATAGGGCCTTAACATCCATGTACGACCCCCTGAACAAGCCTAGAGGGTCAGAATGATTGTAGCCTACCCCCTTCCCTTATTTCTCAACTTTGCTTTACTGTTTTCGTGTGACTCAGTTCTAGCGAGGCACAAGATGGCCGCCAACACTTCCTGGTTTCGAGTGTTGACAGACAGTTCACAGCCAATCAGCATGCAGCTCCCGCTCGTAATTGAACAGATTTCCGTACGCGTGCTGAACTCCGTCTCTAGATATCGCTATGATTTTACTTACAATTTTCTCAGAAACTACAAAACGGATTTACACCATTTAACAAAAAGCACAGTCTGCGAACAGAACTCTACCTGTCTGCCAAATTTTGTGTAATTCCGTTCAACCGTTCGGGCTGTAGCCCTAGCTAAAGGTCCCTATGGAAAATTGCATAGGGAAAACACGTTTTGGGACCCCCCTTTTTTCTCGTCCCCCACTTGACGAATCACCCCCAAACTTTCAGGGAAGGAGCGGAACCGAGCAGGCCATTTTCTTGGAGAAATTCACGAAGATTCGTCCACCGGCGCCAAAGTTATTCCAAATAGAATGTTGTGGATTTCCTATGGAAACTAGGTCCTAACTATAACTACCTACTGGCGACTGCCAGTAGTTAATATATATATATATGTCAGTCTGTAGATATAGTTACTTCAATTTCCATTAAAATGACTTTTTTGATTTCTTAATAATGTTGGTGCCATTTAATGAATCTATACCAAGCTTTTCAAAAAAGTACATCCACTTTGGGTTCGGCATGGCAGGTTTTGTATAGATTCATCAAATGTGGTCAGTTGAACCTCAAGGCAAAATCGGCCTTACGGTTGATTTCATTGTTTTTTTCTTTTCTAGAAGCAGGTATTTAATCCCCACTTTCAGTAATGGCGGCAGCAAAAGGTTTTACCAAGACGCGGCCAGCCATCAGATCATTCGAGGTTTACAGACCAGATGTGGGTTCATGGCCCTGACATCTTAAAGGAATTGAGGCTTATCCACATTATCCAATTTCCATAACTGTGGTCTTTATTTTATTTTATCAAATAACCCAGAAACCCTCCTTTAATCATCAATAGGTTATTGAAGTTGATGTGTGCATCAGCAGAATTGTGAAATCCTAAGCCAGGATCTGATACAAGCATGTAAAGTAGATGCCGATATAGATTGAAGAGCATGGACCTCCATTATGAAATGTATCCAATGATGCCCTCTCAAGACCTGCCACCACTGTAGCTTTCCTAGCACAGAGAAATTATTCTAAACAATTGCCAGCTGGGTCTGTAATCCCCATAGTTTTTCTTGTCCTATTCAACAGTATTGAACAGGGTGTATCCAGAAGCATACATAAGGCTGGGCCAACTGTGTCCATTATATCAAAGATACAATTTTGAATGTCCCCTCATGCTTTCTTAGTGCCTGGTTCAGGACAGAGGCCTGAATGGTCTACTAATAACTTGTCATTCTCTTCCAACACTTTCGGCAGCCAAGGGACTTTAGGAATAGGTGTACAACTTTTAGGGTCAAACCTATCAAAAGTGTAATTATGAAGAGTGTAACCCATGCCTCTTCAAAGCCTCAGAAATGTGTCCGGTCCGAAAACTGTAGTTTATGGTATCGGGTAAATGAGGAAACATGTTTGAGGCATTCTTTTATAATGTTAGCAGGCCATTGATCAGGGGGTGGGCTTGCTTTCTACGAGCCTAAATCTGTCCCAGGCTGATATATTTAAAAGATAAATTATGATTTCAACCCATTTTACTCAAGCTGTGATGGATTCCTACCACGAAGAGTAATATTTTACCATAATATCTAACTGCAGATTAAAATATTTTTGAGTACTCTCACACCTGCCTCTGCAAATCACAACATTGTTATTGAAGAATATTGATTATGGCAATTTGTAAACTCTCTTTACCCTGTGTTCCCAAATGCAAGCTTTTGAATTTGCTCAGTTAAAACAGTGTTGCTGACAGCGGAATCCACAGAGGGGTTTTTAATTTATATAGACTGTTTCTTACTGCTCGAAAGGGCGTCGCCAACTCAGCACGTAGGGCATTGGCCACTGACCAGACACTTTCTCAAAGAAACCCTAGAAATTCTGTTGTTTCCAAACTGAACATGTTTTCTTTCATTACAGACTTCTATTGCAACATGGTTTATCTTGGATGAACTTTACCCCCACCCCACTTGCACAGATTTGACCATACCCTAAGCATGGCCTGTCATAGATGTCCTTGCACACTTGCTAATTTTATTCACTTGGCCTGACCCCGCCCTCTACCCATTCCCCACCCTCGCCCCCAATAGTTCAGATGTGTTGGAGAGAGGTCAATGAAAAAATAAAAACTGTTCAAGTCCAGATTGAATACTCCCCCCTTGGCAGCTTTGTTGGGTTCTGTGGCTGATGTACCAACTCAAATCAGGTGACTAATAGCAATCCAACTACTACAAAATGGTGCAGGCATACTGCTGTCTCTCACAGAGAGGCTTACTTTCAGCTCAGACTCCGAGATTTGTCATCATTAAAAATAGTGTTGCCATAAAAAAAATGGCAAGGAAATAATGTTTCTTCTGCTTTCATTCAGATCTCAGCTGAGCTAAGCTTACTACTACCATCTTTTCCTTCCTAACCGTGGTATTACCAGACTGGCTAGACCCCATAGACCAGGAGGTGGCATCTCTTGCATACACAAACTCAACCTCTGTCATATGCACACAAACTCCTGTCTTACCTACCTGTGAATACCTCTGCCTTGATATTGCATTCAACAACAGAAACCTGTGTAAGCTGCATATGTTATACCACCACCCAGGTGACAGCCTAGAATGTATTGAACAAATCATGGAAACCATTGGAACAAACGCCAATCAGCATTGCCCTCAAATCTTCCTCAGAGATTTCAATCTGCATTGGAATGACCTGAATGATCCAGCAGTCAACAGCTTCAAAACCTTTCTTGCAAACCTGAACCTGACTCACTTCTGCCACAAGCCCATGCACAATAAAGGAGCAACATTATATCTTAAAATTGCAAAGTTCAACTCAATTCAGATGCAATGTATCCTACCTTGTGAATGGACCGTCCACCACCATATCACATTCATCATCACGGAAGTTCTGATAAACAACACTGCTCAATGAACAAAGCCCAAAGACTGGAAAAGGAACATGCACAACATCGACAGGAATGCTCTAACCTCTCTCAGTCACAGCATCCTTAACCCCCCTGAAAAGCTCACAGATGTCCTTCATCTCACAAATCACTACACTCAATCCATGTAGTCTGTTTTTGACCCATTCGCTTCATTCCAACTAAAAAGAACCTCAACTAAAATATCTAAAATTGGTACGATGGTAGTCTCAACACAGAAAGACAGATCCTGAGACTAGCAGAACGTCAATGGATATCTGACCTGTCCATTGATCACCTCAAACACCTTATGTCACTGAGGAGCATATACTACAAAAATACCAGGACCTCTAAAGCTAATTTCTTCAGAAATTAAAATAGATCTAGCCAGTAACCGACCCAAAAAAACTTGTTACCCTCATAAAAGCACAATCCAACTGCGAACCCATTCAACCACTGGTTGGACTCAACTTGTTACCAAATTGTGACGATTTTGCCTCCTTTCTACAGAAGGCAGAAACTATGAGAAACAGTCTACAGGCCTTGGCACAACATCCTATTCCCCCTCAATCCTGCCCCTCTCCTCCCAAGCTTCCTGTTCCAGTGTGCTCTCCTAGCCTTTTCCCCAAAAACAATCCCTCATGGAACTCCTTTAGAACCTTTGATGAAGACACGATTCACAAAATCCTGATTAGGCTGAAACCCTCAAACCATTTCAATGACCCACTTCCCTCCAAATTCTTCAAGGAACTCATTCCCACATTACTCCCAATCTGGACCAAAATTGTTAGTGCCTCCCTCCTTCAAGGGTCCATCCCTGACTGCCTAAAATCCGGTCAAGTTACCCCCATTCTGAAAAAAGCAAAAGCGGACCAAACTGACCTTAACAACTACCAACCTATTTTCAATATCCCTACCCTGGCAAAACTCCTTTAAAAATATGTTCACATGCAACTCTGTAACCACATCAACCATTTTCATCTATAGACCAATTTCAATCTGATTTCTATCCAGGACACAGCACTGTATCTGCTACAACACACATTGTGGCTGATGCACTAAAAATGCCAATCTGAACCAAGCTTGCCTATTAATCCTCTTTGATTTATCTTCGGCATTTGACATGGTTTAGCACACAAGTCTCCTAGACCTTTTGGAACATCATATGGGCCTAACAGGACCAGTCCTTAACTGGTTCTCTTCCCATTTCATTAACTGGTCTCAAAGAGTAAAACGTAATCACTCTTTATCTCAGATCACACCGATCTCTCTAGGGGTCCCTCAGGGATCATCTCGTTCGCCCACCCTCTTCAACCTATTCATGGAACCCCTAACAGAAATTCTAAACTCATCCAACATCCGCTACCACATGTACGCCAATGATACCCAGCTATACCTAAAAAATCTCCTCCCCAGAAGACATCAGTTCGCTCAAAACAACACTAATGGATACTCAATACTGGCTAGCAACCAATCACCTCAAGCTAAACACTCAAAAACTGAGCTCCTTCTAATCGCCCCACCTTGGCAGACAATGGTCATCGAAGAATGGGTGAAACAGCTGACAGCCCTCAACTACACTCCACAAATCATTGACTCTGCTAAATCTCTGGGCATAACTCTCGACAAGAACCTCAACATGCAAAAGCACATCAGTACCTCCACCAAAGCAGCAAACCATCGAATTAGTATTTTAAGAAAACTAAAACCTTTCCTACCACCCAATGACTTCAAGCATGCAGTACAAGCCCTTGTGATTGCCAGGTTCGATTATGGACGTACAACACTATCCAGACTATCCAGTTCCTTAATTTCTCCTCTAAGGGCCACACTCAATTCTGCCGCTAGACTCGACACTGGCTCAAAAAGATACAACCACTTCACCTCGGATCTTAAATCCTTTAACCTTACGAAGCAAGAATCCAACTAAAAATCACCTGCAAGACTCACAAAGCCCTCCATCACAATACCCCCAACTATCTCACTCAGAAGCTCAAGCTCTGGCGGTTCCAGAACATCCAGAAGCTTCAACACCTTTCTTCTGAAACCTCAAAGATTCCACAAGAAGAAAACCTACAACCGTGCCTTCTCTGGGATTGCCCCAAGAATATGGAAATCTGAAAGAAACGCGTTAGTGTTAGATTCCTTACATTACAATATCCCCAGGCGTCAGACTGGATCCGGAAGTTTTCGTCAACAATACCCCTCCGCGTCGGTCGGTGTCATCTGCGGCTCCGCATCCGTCATCGGCGTCGTGATCGCCAGAATGAAGTCGCTGGAGTACTTAGATGCCGCCCTCGCGTGCTGACGTCAGTTTTTCTTTTTTCCGCGCCAGCAAGTGCAGATCCGGGTAGAGCGAACACTTAGTCATGTTTTGACTAACTTTTTAGACATTTTTGTCTATCTTTTTCGAGCCAACTCAACTCCTGGTGCCAGTATGGATGCCCGGGTTCAAGCCGTGTGACGCCTGTCACCGACTGATGTCAGTTACCGACCCTCACCGCCGGTGTCTCTACTGTTTGGGGGCCGACCATGATGACAAGTCGTGCCCCGACTGCCGGGCCTTGACGTCAAAGGGCTAGGCGGGAGCGTTCCTGCAAGCTCCTCGAGCTCCGGCAGTCGGCTCCGTGCTGCTCGAGGTCCCGGTCGTGGAGCCACAGTCATCACCGATCGTCTGGATAAGTCACTCGGGTAAGTCGAGACATGGCAAAAAGAAGTCGAAGAAACACCATCATTCTTCGACCTCCCCTCGCCGGTCGCGCAACTCGGCCTAGGGTTCAGGTGGCGCCTCCCTCGCGGGTCCGGCGGAGCCCGCAAAGTTGCATCCAGCCCCACACACTCCGGTCCCTGGGCTCAACGAGACTCCGGAGCAGATTCGAAACTTCCTTGTGGCCATGAGGACTCTCCGCCGCCGGGCCCCGCCAGCGCGCCTTCAGGACCCACGGGTCTGACTGGGGGTCCTAGTCCTGTGTTGCCGCCAGTTTCGGCGCCGCCGGCGGCTTCTGTCCCGGCACCGCAGGACCCCGTGGGATCCAGGCCTGGATCCCGATTGATGCCAGTTAACCTTACGACTCCTCCGCTGGTACCGACCCCCTCAGTGCCACCTCCGGTGCTGTCCTCGGACGACGCCGTCCCCGGTTTCAGCCCCAGCCCAGGCTCGGCGTCGGAGCGGCGCCGCCTCCGACGCCGACTGGTGAGCTTTTCACCTATGCCCGGCTCCATCATTTTTGCCTTTTTATCAGGACATGGATGAAGGGGAGGACTGGGAGGGGTCTGAGGACCCTCTGGCACATCAGTGCCAGTTAATTCAGGTCTGGGCAGATGAGCTAGGGGAGGCCAGTGGTCTAGACACATCACCTGACACTGGTTTTCTCTCTCCTCCTTCCGTGGCTACGGAGGAGGGAGCAACTTATGCTGTGGTGCTGCGCAAGGCGGCCAAGGCCTTGGGCCTTGAGCTCCCTGTAGTGGCCATGAGGACTCACCAAGGTTCTTCAACCGCCAGTAAGCTCTTCGGAGCCTCTGCTGCAGTTTAATGAGGCCCGCCCTGACGTTCTGATGTGCACTCCAAGCCCACCACAGTCCTCCCTGTGGATCGTAACGTGGCCCGGCGCCACCACCCAACTCCAGGTGACCCCTGCTTTCTGTCCACCCACCCCAACCCTGAGAGTCTGGTTATCCAGGCCTCCACGTCCCAAACCGCCTTCCCGACCGCACCACCGGACCGGGAATCCAAAAGGCTGGAACAGTTTGGCAAGAAACTGTTTTCCTCTGTCAGTCTAGGGTTGCGGTCCATTAATCCGGAGGAGGCCAGGGCACGGCTCGCCCAGGCTCTTGCTGCGGGGCAGGATGCAGCACGGTACTCCATTCGATGTGGACGTGACACCACGGACTCGCTGGGCAGAGCGATTGTAATGACGGTGGCGATCCGTCGTCACGCCTGGCTGAGGTCCACTAACTTTTCAGGGGATGTCCAGAGCACTCTCATGGACATGCCTTTTCATGGCAGTCGCCTCTTTGGCAACAAGGCAGATTGCGCACTGGAGTGCTTTAAGGACCCCAGGGCTACGGCCAAGTCCTTGGGCCTGTCAGCCCAGCGCCAGCAAACTTATGCTTTTCGCTCCTTTTGTGGCCACGGAAGGGGCACCCCCGCACGTTCATCCAGCCACAGGCTGTAGAACCAACCTCAACGAGGTTGCGGACGTGCTTTCCGCCGTGGCGGAGCAGGGGGACAGAGAACCAGTCAGTCCACATCCCTCCCGCAGCATCTGCCTCAAAGCCTTCCTAGTCCGAGCTTTCTGGCCCATTCTGCGCCAGTGGGAGGCAGAGTTCGCCATCACCTGCTCCACTGGCGTACCATCACTTCGGACAGGTGGGTGCTGCAAATCGTCCGAAGGGGCTACTCCCTCCCCTTCGAGACGACCCCTCCAGCCATGCCACTGCAGTACCACCGCATGTCGGGGGATCACTTGCAACTTCTGCAGGAGGAAGTTACGGCCCTCTTGACCAAGGGGGCCATCGAGCGCGTTCCTGGCCCAGAAGTAGGGCGGGGCTGTTACTCCCACTACTTTCTGGTTCCCAAAAGGGCAAAGGGGGCCTGCGCCCTATCGTGGACCTCAGTAACTTCAACGTCTTCCTCTGGAAGGAGAAGTTCAAGATGCTGACATTAGCGCATGTTCTGGCTGCCCTAGACCCTGGAGACTGGATGGTAGCGTTGGACTTGCAGGGTGCTTATTTCCATATTCCCGTCCTGCCAGCCCATCGGCGTTACCTGCGGTTCACGGTAGGCCACAAGAACTTTCAGTTTACCTTGCTCCCCTTCGCCCTCACCAGTGCCCCTCGGATGTTCACGAAAGGGATGGCGGTGGTCGCAGCTCATCTGCGCAGATTAGGGGTTCCTGTCTTCCCCTATCTCCACAACTGGTTGTTGAAGGCAGGCTGGCCCCAAACAGTCATCTCCCACCTCCAGCCTATGGCAGACCTCCTGCATTCGCTGGGTTTCTCCATCAACGTGCCGAAGTCACACCTTATTCCTTCTCAGAAGCTCCTCTTCATAGGAGCGGTTCTGGACTCGGCGCAGTTTCGGGTTTATCCTCCAGAGCAGCGGGTTCGGCATATTCAGACTCTGATTCCTACCTTTCAGCCTTTATCCTGAGTTTCAGTCAGGATGGCCCTATGGCTGCTGGGTCTGATGGCCTCCTGCATACTGCTGGTACATCACGCCAGGTGGGGGATGAGGGCTCTGCAGTGGGACCTGAAGTTCCAGTGGGCACAACATCAGGGCAACCTGTCCGACCACATCCTGATCTCAGAGGGCACTGTAAGACAGTTGCAGTGGTGGCTCATGGACCGCGATTGGGTCAGTGGCAGATCCCTCTCCCTACCCCAACCGGAGCACACAGTGGTGACGGATGCGTCCCTCCTGGGATGGGGTGGCCACATTGGAGAGGCGGAGATCAGAGGCCTCTGGTCTCTGGGGTAGTCCTGGCTCTATATCAACCTTCTGAAGCTGCAGGCAATCCGACTTGCACTGAAGGCATCCCTTCTCTCTGTCCGGGGAAGTGTAGTGCAGGTGTTCACGGACAACACCACCGCCATGTGGTATTGCAACAAATAGGGTGGGGTGGCGTTGTGGACCATTTGTCAGGAGGCTCTGTGCCTCTGGACATGGCTGGAACATCAGGGCATCACCCTGTAACCTGCCAGGGAGGACAAACTCACCTGTCGGTGCATGATGGATCACGAGTGGCGTCTGAACTTGGACTTGGCGCAAGGTCTCTTTCAGCAGTGGGGAGAGCCTTGGTTAGAGCTATTCGTCACCGAAGAGAACGCGCAATGTCATCAGTCCTGCGTGTTGGAATTTCCAAGGCGGCACTCGCTCGGAGACACTTTTTGTCGTGAGTGGATCTGCGGTCTGTGATACGCCTTTCCGCCTATACCACTTCTGCCCAGAGTGCTGAAGAAGATCAGGCGCGACCGGGCCCAAGTTATCCTTGTGGTTCTGGATTGGGCACGAATATACTGGTATCCCGAGCTACTCAGTCTGTCAATCGATCCCCCGATTCGACTGCCTCTTCCGGAGGATCTTCTGTCACAGCAACAGGAGACGGTCCTCCACCCAAACCTGTCCAGCCTCCACCTACATGCATGAAGATTGAGCGGCGACAGTTGATGCCATTTGACTTGCCTCCTGAAGTTTGTGATGTCATTTTGGCAGCCAGGCGTCCCTCCACAAAAACGGTACACACCTGCAGGTGGAACAAATTTGTGGCATGGTGCACAGCAAAGGCTGTGGATCCCCTTTCTGCTCCTCTTTCTGAGGTTCTCCTCTTTCTTCTTTCCCTGGCCCAGCAGGGCTCTGCTCAGGGCACTATCAAGAGATATCTTTCTGCTGTTTCAGCCTTCTTGAGGCTTCCTGATCAGCCTTCTCTTTTCAAGTCCCCTGTTGTAAATAGATTCTTGAAAGGCACTACTCACATGGTTCCTCCTGTTCCCTTTGTAATGCCTCAGTGGGACTTGAATCTAGTGATAACCTATCTGATGTGTGCTCCCTTTGAGCCGCTCCATAACTGTCCTCTACGTCTTCTGACTCTCAAGACTGCTTTCCTGGTTGCCATCACCTCTGCCAGAAGAGTGAGTGAGCTCCAGGCTCTTTCTTCTAAGCCTCCTTTCCTCTCAGTCCATCCGGACAAAGTTGTTCTGAGGACTCGTCCTTCTTTTCTACCCATGGTGGTTACTGCCTTTCACATCGGCCAGACCATTACCTTGCCCACCTTCTTTCCGACTCCACATCCCTCGAAAGAGGAAGAGAGGCTCAACCATCTGGACCCAAAATGTGCGCTTTCTTTTTACCTGAACTGCGCACAACAGTTCCGGGTGTACAACCAACTTTTTGTTGGCTATGTGGGCGCTAAGAAATGACGGGTGGTGCACAAACGGACCATCTCTCGGTGGGTTGTTTTGTACATCAAGATCTGTTATTCCTTGGCTAAAAAGGATCCTCCTGATACCCTGAAGGATCACGTTCACGCTATATAAAACTATTAAAATAAATAAAACTAGCCATCCATTGTAAGGTGACTTGAACTTGCATATCTCTGCTGAAAGACAGCGGTTTTTGGAGACAGTGTAGAAGACATTAATAAGTATTGGAGGTTAAAAGAAATATTTGAAGACTGTGGTGTAATAGTTATCAACTATGGTTGTGGCCTTTGGGATACAGTTTCACACATGAATTGCAAAAGGCAGCACTGCAGTCTCATCAAGAGGTTTACTTTCAACTCAGAGACTTATTGAAAAAGTTTTGTGTCCATGTGCCAAGGAGAGGGTGAGTCTCTTCTGTAATGCTTTGGTTTATGTTGTTTAAGGAAAGAGGATGTTTCTATCCTGCTTTTTTTTATTGAGGGCTTATTAACTCAACACCGTTTTTATTTTATCTGCGCATAGGTGTTCTGCGTACTGTTACAATCCTAAAAAAAATATGCAATTGCTTTATTAACCTTCTTGCCTTCTCAAGTTTGCTTTAAAATACACCACTTACACACACACTTTTTCCCCAATTTTTTAAAAACATTTTCTCAGTGGTGAACACCACCCTCCCATCCCTCTGGCTCACGGCACTCCTCCCCCAACTTTTATGCTGCACCACTTTCAAATGTCACCAGCCGACACTGGACATCCGGAAGTTTTCTGTTTTTCTTCCAAGTGTGGCGTTGCTGCTCATGACTTCTTTTTATGTATGATGGAGCCAGTCTTGAAGATGACTCACATTTCAATGGTGCAGTGTGTAGGGTTTGCAGGGTGGACAGTACATGTTTTTTGTAACCAAGATACGTGGCTCCTAAAAGAACATTTACTTGTTTTGTGTGGGTTTTTCCTCTTGGATATTGTGTTTTATGTGTTCCGTTTGATGGTTTCAAAAACGTCTGAGGCAATAGGCTACTTTAAAATAGAAACTAGAATATGTCACTACCTCCAAATTATTGATGGAATTTGGGGTCAAAAAACTTAAGCCCAAGCATCCCTGTAAAACAAATTTTAAGGTAGAATGATTATGTTGACATATATAGCATTGCAATTGCGTTTGTATTACACTTCATTTCTCCGAAGAGGAACCAAAGTGCATTCGGTGGATGGGTAATATGTCAATCAGAACAGTTAAGACCATCAGTGAGAGTTCACTGAGATGAATCTCTGTCCCAGGCAAATAAGTAAATGCTACTGCAGACATCACCTTGCCAAGGAACATACAGGTATATATAGGTACAATCCTTGTTTCTGTGTGTGAAGTCCCACAGCCAGGTCTCAATGCCCCTGATCCAATAACTAGGACGAGCCACCACCCACCCATATGCCATGTCATCAGGCTGTCCAATAACTCTGTATGGTCTTCTAGATAATGTTACTGGTTCCTAGATGTAAGTATTATTCTTCCCTAAAAATAGTGTAATTGCTCTAATTTTGAACCACTAGAGTGGGTTAATCACTATTCAGTTGATTTTCTGTGGTAAGGTCCCCCATCTTGAGTTCCAGATTTTTCTATCTCTTCCTGTTGATTTTCAGCTGGAAAGGAAATGGCTGCATCTGTAAATACCACAACAATCTAATCTCAGCCAGGTCCCGGTCACTATGGAGAGTGTGATTGAGAGGTAATGAATAATAGAGTTGAAGAAATTAAAAAGTCATCCACCAAATTCATTGTGCAAAACTTTTTTTTCCATTCTGGAGGGTGAGGAATGGTAAGGTTACAATCTGAGATGTCACTTCCGTTCTTTGTGACCAAAGTCTGTAATACAATTTTAGTACTTCAAGGATGCACAGGCACCTCAAAGCAAAAAGTGAACATGCTTTTCAAGCTCAACGGTAGAAAAGAAGACTGATGGACAGTTGCCTTCAACCCCTACAGCTGAACTACTCATGGCATCAGTGGATGACATTGTGCCACCAAGTACATGGGAAAAAGATTAAGCAAATGGGGACAAATGCTTCCATTTGAGCGAGGAGCTGTTGACAGCTGGGTGAGCCTCAGCTATGCAACAGCCAATGGTCCCCATTCCCGGTGAATAATGCGCAGATACAGAGTGGGTATTTGTGTCAGTAAACATCGAGAACACTCCGCTGCAGCCCAAGGAACTGTCCTCCCCTCTGCCCTGGAGACGGGCTAGCGAGGGGTGCTGTAGAGGTGGGCAGCTCCACTTCTAGACCCCGACCAGGGTGGGGGTGCACAGGCGGGCGTGGTCCGTCTCCAGTGAGACACTGATTGGCACGAAATCGGTTTACAAACAGAACTCTTCTTATAATGTGCGCACACATTACTCAGCACATTTATTGCAAATTAGGCTTAGTCCAACAAGTTTTGGGGAGAGGATGTAGCCTTACGCCTAGAGCGGTCAACCTCAAAGCTGGGTAAACAGGTTTGAGTCTCGGCAACGTCAACATCCTGTGATTCTGGGCAAATCATTTAATTTCCCCGTGCCAAACAAAAATGAATGTGTACGTCTGTACTGAAACTGGTGCTCATGTAAAGCACTCTGATACCCGATTTCTCAGGTCTAGTTAGCGCTATATAAAACTCTAAAAAAGAAAAAAAAAGTTTCCCACAACATCCCCCTGAGTTTGGAATATTAAATACGGATGGACATATTGACTGCATAACAAATGGTTTGCCGTCGGGGCCGAGAGGATCTCGGCTGCTTGTCGGATAGAGGAAAGGTCACTCGATGGCTCCAAATTATAAAGCTCATATTATTCCAGTCCGGTCCAACAGTTTAAAGTGAGTTGTATCAAGAATACAACTCCCAGAATGCACTGGGTTGTTGAACACAAAAACGCAGTGACCTGGATAAGACAAACTGACCCAGGAACAGCACCAGTACCAGAGCAAAAGACAAAGCGATAGCATTGCATCCTGGTACGTGATACGATAAAGGTATGTCACATAACTGAATTAGTGTACTAAGTGTAGCACATATGACCCAGAAGCATTTAATCTACACCCTTAAGGATGTTAGGGTGGTCAACTAACCAGCTACTGCTGAGGCAGGCAGTGCCTCAGCAGTAGCTGTGCGTCAGGGATCCGTTTTAAACGCAAATTGCATACTATTTTAGTGTCTTTGCTTCCGATCAGGCCCTGATCTGCAGCAAAGACACTAAGACAGTGTACTGTCCCAGAGCGGTGTAGCTCTGAGTCAAAGAGCAGGGAAGACTTTACAGTAGGCTGCGATGGTAGGTAAACAATTCATATGCCATTCATAGGCTGTGGCTATGCAGAAGCAGAATACGCTTAGTTGTCCTTTACTTTCTATTTAATGTTTTAGTTTTTTGTGTATAACTATTTGTTCATGTTAATGTGCTCTTTATTATATCTAGTGCTTTTGAAAAAAAAACTGAATAAATACTTTTGTAAAATAAGTAAACTTTTACAGCTTTGTGGCTCCTAATACAAACAGTTGAATTGTTTTATTAAACTTCTTGCTTTGTCAAATTTTCTTGAAAATGCACCATTTGCCCACTCTTTTTTAAAACAAATCTCAGGGGGAGAAGCCCCCTGGACTCCTCTTAGGTTGTTTGGGCTCACTTGCTACGCTCGCTCGCCACTGTGCACAACACTACAAATTTTACGCCCTACCACTTTCACGTGTCACCAGCCGCCACTGTTAACGAGATTACAATTCAAGTGGAGAGAACAACTTGAGCCCTGGAGGATAGCATGCAGCTGAATGACAATCATGAGGAGGCCACTGAGACAGCAGAGAAGAGCACGGACACGAACCCGAGGAACAACAGACCCAGGAAAGAGCAGTTGACACAGTATCAAAGGGCCAGATGGACAGACCTGCCGAAACAAAAGGGGGCACTATGGAAGACAATGCTCGACTTGCTTAAAGCACAGTGAGCATGATGCTGTTCTCACAACATAGACGGAAATAACAAACCTAAAGAAGTCGAAGTGACCATTGAGTTGTGTCTGGCAGGAGACGAGGGACGCAGGCAGCAAGAGGACTCATTCGAACGAAAGCAGACTGTGGTGTTAATGGGACAGGTCCATTCACTCTTGGGTGAGGGAGGAATAAGGAGGATCATTACCGACATTCCTCCTGACTAGCTTGTAACCTGCCACTAGATATGAATGCAACAGACATGCGTTATATATGTGATCGCGCATGCCTTGTGTGTTCCTTCGTTCAGTATCTGTCAGTAGATCCAACATCATGCATGTATATCGTACACTGTGCTCTCTTGAGGTTTTCGCTATTGCTTATGCATGTATGCTTTATACTTTTGTGTGCTTATAGTGTTCACGCATCGACTCTTTGATTAGTGTGTACGAATATCTGTAGTGGTGTGAAGAAGGCAGAGGTGAGACCCTGCGCATCATCACCAGGTAACGAGATGACGGCCCAAGATACATGCAAAGTTACTGCAGAAATAATAGTGTGTTTTGCGGCAGTTATGATTCACCAGTTAGAATGTTACACTAGATGTATTAGAACTATGGGGCATGGATGTGGCCTAATGGCCAGAACTGCCTACCGGGGAACCGGGTTCCAGTCTCCACGTTGGCTAAACATCCTGTTACTCTGCTCAAATCACTTACTCTCAGGTGCCTACCAAAATGAATGCCTATTACCTATTTGAACATTAGCAACAGGAAAAAAAATCCACAGAATGAAACAATATCGGCTAAAAGTGTTAGCCCAATATTAATTTCCAAAATGTCCCAATTTTTACTGTCCCATATGCATGAAGACTTCTAAATGCTAAAAGTCATGTCATGTTACCCATACCTCTCTCGTTGGTTAGTAATAGGTGAATAGTATACCAGACTAATTATCCTATATTAGCAGTGAGAAGTTCCTCAATGTTCATAAGCACGATTTGAGAATAAATACATCTTTGAAATTGCTGAAGGCTTTGCCTTACTGCCATACGTACAGGAAGCACCTTCTGAGATATTTGGTCACAGTTGCATAATCAGCTCAGGTCACTGGAGGTGGGATCAGTAGAATAGCACCCTTGGCGTCAACGCCTGTTATCTCAGTGGCGTCTGTAGCTGAACATACCTGTTCTCTGCATCTGTAACAGTGAAAGACTCCCTAGTGAACGAGAAGCGTAATATCCAAAAGGTTACTAGCACAAAACTGGATCATACTACCTTTCATTCTGACTCCTCACCCAACTATGACTCCTACTCACTTTTGAAATCCAGCCAAAATGATCCCATCTCTACCTGAAATAAACGTGATGAATAATTCAATATTTCCGTTAGCCTTGAAGTGTGACGGACAGGCCTAGAACTTGTAATAAAGATAGAGTCTCAACAGGGACATCTAAAGTGATAGAACAATTTGTTTTTTAGTTTTGGTATACTGGCACTTTGGTGATGAACCTATTCCATTGGTATTAGAATTAGAAATGAGAGACAGAAACAAAGCTACAATCTGCAACACATTTTATTCCTTTATAAAATGTAGTCTGTTGCTGTGCATCCATTCATCCATTTGTTTCAAAGAGAATAGCAGTTCAAACATGTTACACCTATCATGTTCTATGCAAAAGAATGCGCTTTTATAATAGAACAGGAGTCACTTGTTTCTCTCAAAAGGAATTGACGCAGCTCTCATTTCAGTTCATTTTATTATTTTTACAAGAAATTTATTGTAAGTCTTGAAAGGAATGCATTTTCATTCTTAACAGAGAATGGGCAAACCAAGAAAACCATTCAGTAACTCTGGCAGAGTGTTTTCTTCACCTTGCACCTCTTTCTTTGTCCTGCTGATTGTTTTGGGGTGTTACTTCTCCCACTTCTGCATGAAGTTAGAAGTTGCTGCAAAGTCCCATTGATGGAATTGCTTAGCGCTCTGTGAAACTTTCAATTGACAAATAGATATGCAGTTCCTAAGGGGGAAGAAAGGTAACAAGCATTTACAATGCAATGGTCTTGTCTTTGTTAAAGTTAGAGCTATTGGCATTGCAAATGGCATTTTTTCCTTTTTTGTTTTTTTAAAACATAAATAAATGGTATTGTCATTTACAATGGCAATAGGTGAGTATTAGGGATTAGTAGAGAGTATTAGCAGACACAGAGCCCAACACACACACACACACACACACACACACACACACACACAGCCCAACACACACACAGAGAGAGCCACACACACAAAGAGAGCCACACACACACGCAGAGCCACATACACACACAAACAGAGCCACCCACACAGAGCCACACACACACAGAGCCACACACACACACAGAGCCACACACACACACAGAGCCACACACACACACACAGAGAGCCACACACACACAGACAGACACACACATAGAGCCACACACACACACAGATAGCCACACACACAGAGAGAGCCACACACACAGAGCTACACACACACACACACACAGACACACACACAATCACACAGAGCCACACACACACACAGAGAGCCACACACACACACAGAGAGCCACACACACACACACACAGACACACACACAATCACACAGATCCACACACACACACAGAGAGCCACACACACACACACACAGAGCCACACACACACACACAGAGCCACACACACACAGAGACACACACACACACCCACAGAGTCACACACACACACAGAGAGAGCCACACACACACAGATAGCTACACATACACACACACACAGAGAGACACACACACACACACACAGCCACACACACACACAGAGCCACACACACACACATAGAGCCACACACAGAGCCACACACACACCCAGAGCCACACACACACACAGAGCCACACACACACAGAGACACAGGTCAGCCGGTGCACTGGCGTCCATGCCCTGGGCACCCACTGCCCCTCACCACACGCCCACCACTGCCCAGTAACGCCCCAGGGAACAGAGGCAAGAAAAAAGATCACAACCAGGGAAGAGAGGCAAGAACAAACGATCACAACCAGGGAAGAGAGGCAAGAACAAACGATCACAACCAGGGAAGAGAGGCAAGAAAAAACGATCACAACCAGGGAACAGAGGCAAGTAAAAATGAACACAAAAAGGGAACAGAGACAAGAAAAGCGAGCACAACCAAGGGGGCAGAGGCAAGAAAAAACGATCGCAACCAGGGAAGAGAGGCCGATTAAATAGGGCGGAGAAGTAGAGTCAACCTGCAGTAAGTACAATGAGTTCTCATGGGCTAACGGTCAGTCGATGTAGAGTATCAGTGGCAAAAAAGAGTTTGTACTTTAACGTAAACATAACCCCATAGTTCCAGGGAACACTCTTCGCGGGAACCGAAATTCTAAACGCCTATTGGTTAGTGCGTGAACAGTGTTCTCGTTTTAGCAGGTGGGGTCCCGTCGCTTTGAAAGTGATCATATGAAGGGGGTCAATGCTCCCTGGGAGTCTAGATGAAAAGGCTCTTGTAAGAAAGTATATTGATCAGCGCGGGAGGGGCTACTGAGGATATTGAGGACACTAAGCCATTAAGGAAGCGAAAAGAAGGGGGTAATGCATGTGGCTATAAAGATGAAAACTTACAAATAGAGAGGGGGGCTTGTGAGTTAGGCTGTCATAGGAATGGGGAAGTCGAATCACTAGAGGAAATTTACACGGGTGTGAGAGGGTGGTAACTGGATGGAGAATAAGACGGGTGTGTAAGAGGATACGACGAAGAGCAGGAGTGGGTCGCTGGGTCAGCACGTGAAGTGCGAGAAGTAATTTCAGAGTGTCCACCAGGTAGTCCGGTACACCTAAGCATCAGGTAGCCGTATGAAGAGGGTTGCATGAATGGCTCTCTAAGCAGCTTCTGGAGTACAAAGGGTATGAGGGCGGCGGGGCGTGAAGTTATGCACACAGAAGGTGGTCAAAGGGGTTTAACAACGGTAACGGGCACTTAGAAAAAAGAAAGACAAAACAAGGAGGGGCATATGGAAGATAGGTGGCATTAAAAGATATCCTGGAACTACCAGATTTTGACGGTTTGAATAAACCTCTTCTCCCTTCCTCAGTCCCCTCAAACCCTCTAGCAATGCCCCTAATTACCTGCCGGGCTCCCCGCTTCTCCCGCCTGCTCATGTGGGTCCGGGCCCCAGGCTGTTATCCGCAGGTTGGGCTCTCGCTGCTAACGGTATCCTGTAGGGTGTGGAAGGCGCTAGGTCCGTCCTTTAAAGGTGGGCTTCGGTCTTCAGGAATAATGGAAAACAGCAGCGTCCTGTCCTCAAAGTTGTGCGGTTTCGGTTCTCAAGGTTGCAGCAGGTCTCGGGGAAGTCTGATTTGATTGCCCTTGGAAGTTCCGGGTTGTTGCTCCCAATGATACTCTTTTGGGTGTTTTTTGTCCTTAGTGGTTTGGGCTTCCTTTCGCTTTTTGCTGGTCCGTGGCCTAGAATGTCCTTGTGTATCAATGCTGTCGCCGACCCACTCTCCCACAGGTAAGCCCATTGCAGCCTGTGGGCCCCTGACCTCCTTAGGAGCTTCACTGAAGAAAAGGGCAGCTTTCTCGGGCCCCCATGGATCTCCTCTCGCTGGAGCATACTCCCAGGGGCCCCGCTCTCCTGGGCATTCTTCTGCCGATCCTTCCGTGGCCTGCCATGTCCATCGGGCGCCCCCCTCTCCCGTTCCCAGCGCTTCTTGTCAACCCGGGAGAGGTGCTCGAAAAGAGCGAGCTCCTTGGGTGAGGTGTGCCGCCATCGCTCGGCGCAGGCCTCGGACAGGACGGCCGGGCTCACCTCCACTTCCGGGCGACGCGTCTCAGCTCCGCCCAGCAAGCCTGCACAAAGAAAGCGAGAGGAACAGAGAAGCTTCTGGTCCTCAAGGGGGGGCGTGGGCGACCTCCGGTCCTCAAACCTTTCCTTCCCCTCAGCGCGCGCGCTCCGCAAAAGCCTCACCTCCTTACAGCTGCCAGGCCGCCGCGGCCTCCCGAGGAGCCGGGCCCGCCGGTGTCCATGCTGCCGAGTATTTCAGGCACCGTCGGTGAGGTAGGAGACGGCCGCCGGAGAGGAGTGGGCTCGAATGGCGGGAGGCGAGGAAGATGGCTATTGGGGAGAGACGTTGGTTGTGCAGGGAGAGGGCTGGAAGTAGGGCGGGGCCAGACAGACCCAACCGCGGAGAAGGGGCAACGCGAGGAGGGCTGGTTGCAGAGTGTGGAGAGAGGACTGGCGGACGGATTAAAGGACGCATGCTCACTGGAACGGAGAGGTCTGGGGGGACTGCTGAGGGAGCAGTGCGGGGGGCGGCGCGTGCTGCTGGGCAGTGGGGATGGCTCCGAGGCTGTAAGAGGAGGGGGCATGGGAAGTGGCAGGTTTGGCGGGTGGGCTCAGATATGGAGCGGAGCACGCTCAGCAGCAGTGGCTGCTGAAGAGGGTGTATATATGGATGAAGAAGGGTTCTGCACTCGTATGTTTATGCGTTTTTTTATGTATTTGAAACGATAGGTGTGCTGTACTAGATTAGTGCCTGCCCACTGATAAATATGTATAAAGCCCAGTGTGGTGAAACACTGGGGCTCTAGTACGCACAACAAAAGCAGTATTCCATTAAACCATTTTAATTATTTTTTCATTTCATGATACCAACAATTTCTGAATTAGTTCTGATATTTATCAAACATATCATTAATAAACTGATGTAATATTTTTTCACAATAACATAAATTTCATGATACGATATTATGACAACACAGGATTACAAACATAAGATTAAGAAAAAACAACCCAATGCATTTCGGGGCGTGATAGCCCCTTCGTCAGGGGTCTATAAAAAAGAAAATAAACAAGGAGAATGTTATTCATGTAAGCTGAACTATATTGGAATCTAAGTCGTCACAAATATAAGTTGATCACTCTTACCTAAATCATAGGGGACAATGTTTATCCTGCGGTCTATTTACTTAGATGTTTTGAACAATTTGTCTAGGGAAGAAACCGAATAGCAGCATGTAAGATGGGCCAGTGTTATGCTCAGTAATAACCTGTTTAATATCTTATTGAGTTCGTAAGTGATAGTGAAGCTTTACCTGCAAGAGCGTATTCTGGTAGCGGTTCTGCATTTTAAAGAACAAAAGATGAATAAATAAACAAACGATCGACGAAATTAAGCCAACCGTTACAAAAATGCATGTTAGTTTGTTTAAATCAGAGAAACAAACGGAGAGGCAAATGGCTCACCTGTGTGAAATGCGAGTCTTGTTATCACAGGGAAACAACCTGTACCGAACAAATTGTTGGTGTCAGTACTCGTTTATATTTGTATGCTTCCGCATAGTAGTAGAAAAAATAGAGGCTTGTTTACCTGCGAGTCTACCGAACGGGCTTCGATCTCGCTGACGTTTTTCCCACAGCAATACTAAAAAACGAAAGAATACCAAAACTAATAAATTCCCTCTCACGTTTCAACGAGAATCCAAAGATTCTACTTAGAACGAACGTCAAGCTGAAGCTTACCGTCTTTAAAGTATAGGGTTCTTATCTGGTATTTCCTCCGTCGCCTTGCTTACAAGCTAAAAACCTCCGGCGGGCGTCTGAGTCCTACCTCACTTTTTCATACTCTCAAAATAATAGAGAGTGAAGATAGACAATGGCTTGTGTTTGTTATCTAAAACAAACTCTAGACGCAAACTTATGATCCACGTTCACTAAAGTCATATCGTCATTTTTTATGACAAGCGATTGAATAATTTACATTTTAAGTGGATGGACGCGAAAGTCACAAAAGCGGTTGTTATAAACGTGCCTACTCTATGAACTGTGTCTCCCTCAATAAAGCATTTGTTCAGAAAAAACGAAAAACAGGAAGATATTGTTTCTAGTTTCTGTTTGTAAATTGTTTCAGAGTTAAAGTGTTGTGTGAAAATACGTGAACCTATGTGTGTTTAATCAGCCTGACCTACATCATTACGAGCATATAACATGAAGTGATTTTGTACAACTTCAACATAATGCGAGCATTAAATTTTTCAATTCCCTACCTATTTACAATCTATATGACAATAATCTTTTGAACTTTATTATCAAACCATAAAAACAAAGCCTGTCTGGACATTCCCATGATCGTTTTATTTGCATATAGTGTGTGTATCAAATGTATTAAATGACTATAAGACTTCCATGCGCATACAAATATTTTCGATGATAATCTTATAGGAAACACGACATCTCCATTTTATCATTTAATCCTAACGGGACCATCGTTTGTAATTTCCGGATCAAAAAAGCTTCTCTTTGTAAAAGTATCTTTGCATTATCCATGCCAAGTCTCTGGGGTACTATTTCAATGATTTGGAAACGTAGTTGTGCAATGTTATGATTTTTTTCAATCCAATGTTGTGTGAGAGGTGACGTTAAGTTTTTGTTGCGAATCCGGCTTTTATGCTCACTGAGCCTTGTTTTCATTTTTCTGTCAGTTTTGCCGATGTATAACAGCCCGCATGGGCACTTGATCGAATAAACAACGTGCTCCGAGTCACAACTGGAGGTATGTCTAAGTGAAATCTTTTCGCCAGTCCTGGGATGTAATAAGATGTTGCCTGTGATCATGTTATTGCAGTTCTTACAATTAAAGCATCTCGATGTTCCTTTATGGACCGATTCTTGTTGTGGTAAAGTTGATGTGTTAAGAAGTTCTTTAAGATTTTGCGCTCTCCTGTATGCAAATAGTGGTCGTTCTTCAAATAGCGTTCCAAAATCTTTTTCGGCCAATAAAATTTCCCATCTCTTTGAGATTGTTCTTTTTATGTCTCTAGATGCAGTAGAGTACTTTGAAACAAAGACCATTTTAGTGTTGGCGGTTTTAATTTTCCTTTGTAGTAGTTCTATCCTGGGTGTAGTTTTGAGTTTTTCTAAATGTGCTTCCAATAGTTTTTTTGGATAACCCCTGTCGAGGTATTTTTGCTTTTGTTCTTGTAAACTCTTTTCACATTGTTCTGGATCAGATGAAATGCGTTTGATCCGCATAAATTGCGACACTGGCAAATTGTTTATCAAACTAGCTGGGTGAAAGCTGGAATACAGTAAAGCTGTGTTTTTATCCGTGGCCTTTTTGTATAGTCTGGTCTCAATGGAATTATTCTTAATTTCAACTAGAACGTCCAGAAATGGTAATGCGGTATTACTTACATTGTGGGTGAATTGTATTCTTGGGTCGACAAGATTTAGACTGCTGATGTTGTTGAGAAGTTCAGTTGTAGGACGCTTCCAGATTAGAAATATGTCATCTATGTAACGTCGGTAATAGATTAAACCTTGCTGCCATGTGGAATCCTCTAGAATATAGTCCGATTCGAATTTTGCCATGTATATATTCGCATATATACATGCCCCTGGGAAGCCCATGGCTGTCCCCGTCAATTGGTTGTAATACTCATCTTTCCATGAGAAATAACTGTTTAGTAAACAGAATTCCAAAAGTTGAAGTATCAGAATTTTTTGCTCATTCGACTTCTCTGTTCTCAATAGAGCCCACTCCATGGCTTCTAGCCCTTGTTTATGCGGTATAGACGTGTATAACGCTGTTACGTCTATTGTACATAGAGTCCATTCCATACATCCTGTTGTATCAAGCTCCGTTAAACTTCTGAGAAAATCTGATGTGTCCTGCAGATAAGTGGGCCAATTTCGAATGAACGGTTGCATGTGTGTGTCAATATAAATGCCTGGATTTTCAAATATCGATGAACAACCAGATACTATTGGCCTGAATGGTGGGTCATTGATGTCTTTGTGTATTTTGGGGAGAAAATAGATCTTTGGTCTCCTGGGGTATTTTTGTCTTAGGTATCGCTTGGTGGTATTATCAATCCATTGTAGTTCTTCCGCCTTATCCAAGACTTCATCCAGTCCTTGAATAATCATCGGTGTTGGATCTTGTCTTAATTTGACATAGGTGTTAATGTCATTTACGTGTTCATCTCCCTTTCTTCTGTAAAACGTTGCATCCATGATAACCAGGCCTCCGCCCTTGTCTGCTTTTTGGATCATTATTTCTTTGTTCGTTGACAACCGTTTAAGAGTGCTTTGTTCTGCTCTAGTCAAGTTGTTCAATTTACGTTTGTAGTTGATTTTATTCAGATCAGCCTTTACCAGAACTTCAAACGTGTCCAAACTTTTATGTGATATAGGTGCCATGAATTGACTTTTTGGTTTTAGGGATCTGTCTATTTCGTCAGTTTTTTCCATGGGATTTATCACTGTGAAGAAATATTTCAATCTGAGGACTCTCATAAATTTAAAAAAGGAAATTTCTGTTTCCAGCTCATTTGATTTATATGTCCTTACGAATGAAATACCTTTGTTGAGAAGTCTTTCTTCAAAGTCAGAGAGTGGATAGTTTGAAATATTAACTACAAGTTTTTTGTCTGGCTCCGCAATCCTGTTTTCTTCAATTGTTCTCTCTCTTTCTCCCTCTCTCCTTCCTTCTCCATCTCCCTTTCTTTTGCCTTTTCCTCTTCTTGTCTTATTTCTTGTTGTACAAGATATATATCCGGTGGTTTGTGTGCTGCTTGGTCCTTTTCTAAAAAAGAAATAGAGGAAGTTGATGATGTACCTGCCGTACTCTCAGTGCTACTGAATGGTTGAACTGTTGGTTGTAGTGGTTGCGGTACTATCGTTTTGCGTGCTGTATTTAAATCACTATCTGATACTACACTCTCTTCAGAGGAAGTTGGCTGTTGTTTTCTGCCGGTAAACCTCCTTTTTGCGTAGACTTCTGCCCACGTATATGTTTCATTAAGTTTATAATCGATAGTATCGCGTTTAAACTTTCTCAATTTTGTTTCTTGCAGTTCTTTGCCGTATTTGTCTAGCCGTATATTGATGTCATCCAAAATTCTTTTCCATTGGTCCTCCTCCAATCTTTCAGATAATTCTTGTTTGGTAGTAAAAATTTCTTCCTCTAGTTCTCGAATTGTTTTGGCCAGTTCTTCCACCAATAATAAAATCAAGTCCAGAGAACATTTATTCAAGATCTCAAACCACTTTTCCATGAATTTTGGATTGTTGTTAAGTCTATATAACATAGGCCTGATGGCCAATCGTAATCCTCTGGGAATCCTCCTAACCCTGTGAGATTGGATCAGGGTTGTCGCATGCAGGCGTTGGTTCAACTCACGTCTGGTTAGATATTCAAGTTGTTTTAACTTTTGTTCAACTGATCCTCCTTGTGTATCAAAAGTTTTTGATTCTTTGATGAGTTTATAGATTTGACTTGCCTCATCTGCTGTATAGGCCTTAATGTTAGCTCGATTGTCAGTGATTGAAGCAATTGAATCGAACGACATTTTAATTTTGGTGCTAGTACCCTTTGTGGCAGTGGAGCGAGATCGAAGCCCGTTCGGTAGACTCGCAGGTAAACAAGCCTCTATTTTTTCTACTACTATGCGGAAGCATACAAATATAAACGAGTACTGACACCAACAATTTGTTCGGTACAGGTTGTTTCCCTGTGATAACAAGACTCGCATTTCACACAGGTGAGCCATTTGCCTCTCCGTTTGTTTCTCTGATTTAAACAAACTAACATGCATTTTTGTAACGGTTGGCTTAATTTCGTCGATTGTTTGTTTATTTATTCATCTTTTGTTCTTTAAAATGCAGAACCGCTACCAGAATACGCTCTTGCAGGTAAAGCTTCACTATCACTTACGAACTCAATAAGATATTAAACAGGTTATTACTGAGCATAACACTGGCCCATCTTACATGCTGCTATTCGGTTTCTTCCCTAGACAAATTGTTCAAAACATCTAAGTAAATAGACCGCAGGATAAACATTGTCCCCTATGATTTAGGTAAGAGTGATCAACTTATATTTGTGACGACTTAGATTCCAATATAGTTCAGCTTACATGAATAACATTCTCCTTGTTTATTTTCTTTTTTATAGACCCCTGACGAAGGGGCTATCACGCCCCGAAATGCATTGGGTTGTTTTTTCTTAATCTTATGTTTGTAATCCTGTGCTGTCATAATATCGTATCATGAAATTTATGTTATTGTGAAAAAATATTACATCAGTTTATTAATGATATGTTTGATAAATATCAGAACTAATTCAGAAATTGTTGGTATCATGAAATGAAAAAATAATTAAAATGGTTTAATGGAATACTGCTTTTGTTGTGCGTACTAGAGCCCCAGTGTTTCACCACACTGGGCTTTATACATATTTATCAGTGGGCAGGCACTAATCTAGTACAGCACACCTATCGTTTCAAATACATAAAAAAACGCATAAACATACGAGTACAGAACCCTTCTTCATCCATATTTTACTTCCACTGCCACAAAGGGTACTAGCACCAAAATTAAAATGTCGTTCGATTCAATTGCTTCAATCACTGACAATCGAGCTAACATTAAGGCCTATACAGCAGATGAGGCAAGTCAAATCTATAAACTCATCAAAGAATCAAAAACTTTTGATACACAAGGAGGATCAGTTGAACAAAAGTTAAAACAACTTGAATATCTAACCAGACGTGAGTTGAACCAACGCCTGCATGCGACAACCCTGATCCAATATCACAGGGTTAGGAGGATTCCCAGAGGATTACGATTGGCCATCAGGCCTATGTTATATAGACTTAACAACAATCCAAAATTCATGGAAAAGTGGTTTGAGATCTTGAATAAATGTTCTCTGGACTTGATTTTATTATTGGTGGAAGAACTGGCCAAAACAATTCGAGAACTAGAGGAAGAAATTTTTACTACCAAACAAGAATTATCTGAAAGATTGGAGGAGGACCAATGGAAAAGAATTTTGGATGACATCAATATACGGCTAGACAAATACGGCAAAGAACTGCAAGAAACAAAATTGAGAAAGTTTAAACGCGATACTATCGATTATAAACTTAATGAAACATATACGTGGGCAGAAGTCTACGCAAAAAGGAGGTTTACCGGCAGAAAACAACAGCCAACTTCCTCTGAAGAGAGTGTAGTATCAGATAGTGATTTAAATACAGCACGCAAAACGATAGTACCGCAACCACTACAACCAACAGTTCAACCATTCAGTAGCACTGAGAGTACGGCAGGTACATCATCAACTTCCTCTATTTCTTTTTTAGAAAAGGACCAAGCAGCACACAAACCACCGGATATATATCTTGTACAACAAGAAATAAGACAAGAAGAGGAAAAGGCAAAAGAAAGGGAGATGGAGAAGGAAGGAGAGAGGGAGAAAGAGAGAGAACAATTGAAGAAAACAGGATTGCGGAGCCAGACAAAAAACTTGTAGTTAATATTTCAAACTATCCACTCTCTGACTTTGAAGAAAGACTTCTCAACAAAGGTATTTCATTTGTAAGGACATATAAATCAAATGAGCTGGAAACAGAAATTTCCTTTTTTAAATTTATGAGAGTCCTCAGATTGAAATATTTCTTCACAGTGATAAATCCCATGGAAAAAACTGACGAAATAGACAGATCCCTAAAACCAAAAAGTCAATTCATGGCACCTATATCACATAAAAGTTTGGACACGTTTGAAGTTCTGGTAAAGGCTGACCTGAATAAAATCAACTACAAACGTAAATTGAACAACTTGACTAGAGCAGAACAAAGCACTCTTAAACGGTTGTCAACGAACAAAGAAATAATGATCCAAAAAGCAGACAAGGGCGGAGGCCTGGTTATCATGGATGCAACGTTTTACAGAAGAAAGGGAGATGAACACGTAAATGACATTAACACCTATGTCAAATTAAGACAAGATCCAACACCGATGATTATTCAAGGACTGGATGAAGTCTTGGATAAGGCGGAAGAACTACAATGGATTGATAATACCACCAAGCGATACCTAAGACAAAAATACCCCAGGAGACCAAAGATCTATTTTCTCCCCAAAATACACAAAGACATCAATGACCCACCATTCAGGCCAATAGTATCTGGTTGTTCATCGATATTTGAAAATCCAGGCATTTATATTGACACACACATGCAACCGTTCATTCGAAATTGGCCCACTTATCTGCAGGACACATCAGATTTTCTCAGAAGTTTAACGGAGCTTGATACAACAGGATGTATGGAATGGACTCTATGTACAATAGACGTAACAGCGTTATACACGTCTATACCGCATAAACAAGGGCTAGAAGCCATGGAGTGGGCTCTATTGAGAACAGAGAAGTCGAATGAGCAAAAAATTCTGATACTTCAACTTTTGGAATTCTGTTTACTAAACAGTTATTTCTCATGGAAAGATGAGTATTACAACCAATTGACGGGGACAGCCATGGGCTTCCCAGGGGCATGTATATATGCGAATATATACATGGCAAAATTCGAATCGGACTATATTCTAGAGGATTCCACATGGCAGCAAGGTTTAATCTATTACCGACGTTACATAGATGACATATTTCTAATCTGGAAGCGTCCTACAACTGAACTTCTCAACAACATCAGCAGTCTAAATCTTGTCGACCCAAGAATACAATTCACCCACAATGTAAGTAATACCGCATTACCATTTCTGGACGTTCTAGTTGAAATTAAGAATAATTCCATTGAGACCAGACTATACAAAAAGGCCACGGATAAAAACACAGCTTTACTGTATTCCAGCTTTCACCCAGCTAGTTTGATAAACAATTTGCCAGTGTCGCAATTTATGCGGATCAAACGCATTTCATCTGATCCAGAACAATGTGAAAAGAGTTTACAAGAACAAAAGCAAAAATACCTCGACAGGGGTTATCCAAAAAAACTATTGGAAGCACATTTAGAAAAACTCAAAACTACACCCAGGATAGAACTACTACAAAGGAAAATTAAAACCGCCAACACTAAAATGGTCTTTGTTTCAAAGTACTCTACTGCATCTAGAGACATAAAAAGAACAATCTCAAAGAGATGGGAAATTTTATTGGCCGAAAAAGATTTTGGAACGCTATTTGAAGAACGACCACTATTTGCATACAGGAGAGCGCAAAATCTTAAAGAACTTCTTAACACATCAACTTTACCACAACAAGAATCGGTCCATAAAGGAACATCGAGATGCTTTAATTGTAAGAACTGCAATAACGTGATCACAGGCAACATCTTATTACATCCCAGGACTGGCGAAAAGATTTCACTTAGACATTCCTCCAGTTGTGACTCGGAGCACGTTGTTTATTCAATCAAGTGCCCATGCGGGCTGTTATACATCGGCAAAACTGACAGAAAAATGAAAACAAGGCTCAGTGAGCATAAAAGCCGGATTCGCAACAAAAACTTAACGTCACCTCTCACACAACATTGGATTGAAAAAAATCATAACATTGCACAACTACGTTTCCAAATCATTGAAATAGTACCCCAGAGACTTGGCATGGATAATGCAAAGATACTTTTACAAAGAGAAGCTTTTTGGATCCGGAAATTACAAACGATGGTCCCGTTAGGATTAAATGATAAAATGGAGATGTCGTGTTTCCTATAAGATTATCATCGAAAATATTTGTATGCGCATGGAAGTCTTATAGTCATTTAATACATTTGATACACACACTATATGCAAATAAAACGATCATGGGAATGTCCAGACAGGCTTTGTTTTTATGGTTTGATATTAAAGTTCAAAAGATTATTGTCATATAGATTGTAAATAGGTAGGGTATTGAAAAATTTAATGCTCGCATTATGTTGAAGTTGTACAAAATCACTTCATGTTATATGCTCGTAATGATGTAGGTCAGGCTGATTAAACACACATAGGTTCACGTATTTTCACACAACACTTTAACTCTGAAACAATTTACAAACAGAAACTAGAAACAATATCTTCCTGTTTTTCGTTTTTTCTGAACAAATGCTTTATTGAGGGAGACACAGTTCATAGAGTAGGCACGTTTATAACAACCGCTTTTGTGACTTTCGCGTCCATCCACTTAAAATGTAAATTATTCAATCGCTTGTCATAAAAAATGACGATATGACTTTAGTGAACGTGGATCATAAGTTTGCGTCTAGAGTTTGTTTTAGATAACAAACACAAGCCATTGTCTATCTTCACTCTCTATTATTTTGAGAGTATGAAAAAGTGAGGTAGGACTCAGACGCCCGCCGGAGGTTTTTAGCTTGTAAGCAAGGCGACGGAGGAAATACCAGATAAGAACCCTATACTTTAAAGACGGTAAGCTTCAGCTTGACGTTCGTTCTAAGTAGAATCTTTGGATTCTCGTTGAAACGTGAGAGGGAATTTATTAGTTTTGGTATTCTTTCGTTTTTTAGTATTGCTGTGGGAAAAACGTCAGCGAGATCGAAGCCCGTTCGGTAGACTCGCAGGTAAACAAGCCTCTATTTTTTCTACTACTATGCGGAAGCATACAAATATAAACGAGTACTGACACCAACAATTTGTTCGGTACAGGTTGTTTCCCTGTGATAACAAGACTCGCATTTCACACAGGTGAGCCATTTGCCTCTCCGTTTGTTTCTCTGATTTAAACAAACTAACATGCATTTTTGTAACGGTTGGCTTAATTTCGTCGATCGTTTGTTTATTTATTCATCTTTTGTTCTTTAAAATGCAGAACCGCTACCAGAATACGCTCTTGCAGGTAAAGCTTCACTATCACTTACGAACTCAATAAGATATTAAACAGGTTATTACTGAGCATAACACTGGCCCATCTTACATGCTGCTATTCGGTTTCTTCCCTAGACAAATTGTTCAAAACATCTAAGTAAATAGACCGCAGGATAAACATTGTCCCCTATGATTTAGGTAAGAGTGATCAACTTATATTTGTGACGACTTAGATTCCAATATAGTTCAGCTTACATGAATAACATTCTCCTTGTTTATTTTCTTTTTTATAGACCCCTGACGAAGGGGCTATCACGCCCCGAAATGCATTGGGTTGTTTTTTCTTAATCTTATGTTTGTAATCCTGTGTTGTCATAATATCGTATCATGAAATTTATGTTATTGTGAAAAAATATTACATCAGTTTATTAATGATATGTTTGATAAATATCAGAACTAATTCAGAAATTGTTGGTATCATGAAATGAAAAAATAATTAAAATGGTTTAATGGAATACTGCTTTTGTTGTGCGTACTAGAGCCCCAGTGTTTCACCACACTGGGCTTTATACATGCTGAAGAGGGTGTGGCACAGGGTACTGCCTACTGCCAGTGCTGGAAGAGGGCTCCAGTTCTGCCCGGTGCTGCCTGACTTTTTCCGGCAGCGGTCAAGCGGAAACGACTCTCCGAAAAGCCCTGTCATTTTCCGACTGTGGGGCGTGTTTTTCTTTCTCTCCTCTTCCCATTGGCTGGAATGTAAAATTCCAGCCAATGGGAAGAGGAGAGAAAGAGCATGAAAAAACACACTTAAACGGACAGACGCCCCTCTTCTCCAATGGCTGGCCTCCGCTGAGGAAGTCAGCCAATGGAGAAGAGGGGCGGGTTCAAGCCCCACACTCTAAAACATAAGATCTCACCGGCGAGACTGCACAAGCGCAGCCTACACAGGCCAAGACCTAAAAAGGCGAGATCCTAAGCAGGTTTCTAACGAAAGGAGGGAAGGGAAATCCATTCTTTCAGAATGAGGACCCTCACACACCCAGCCCGCTGGGTGTCATGCTTCATCATCAGGCATGCTCCTCATCCGGTCGGCCCTGCAATACCCGACAGGCAACCTATACAAGGGCTCTTTGGCGGAGATCTTTTATTCCTTGCCGTTTGGTGCAGTGGGTGTAAGGGGCCTAGGGAGTGTAGAAGTGCAGATAAGTAAGTCAAGTAGACCTTTTGAGTTAAAATAGGGAAGTGGAAGAGTCAGGCAAAATAATTTAAATGACCCTGATTACAAAATGGAGTGGCAACTCTCTGCAATGATGTTGCAGTGTGTTGTGCTCAATCTCGTGCGGTTGACATGTTTCTTGCCAATTAGTCAGGTGGATCTGGCAATTCCTCAGGACCTAGTGAAAATGTGATATGTCTACACTAAAAACAATGGTAGTGTGGTGTGTTAACCTAATTTTACCATCAGTTGCACCAGAAAGGTGCGGTACCTATCGATGCTACGGCCAACCTTTAAAGACAAACAAGAAAATTATTTTGTTCAAAAAGACATTATTGCTTAATGGATCTCGCTATCATACTCCCCTATGATACACCACTATGTGTACACACGTAATAATGGAGAGCCTCACTTTGTGAAGGTGACTGAGACCTAGCATGAATCAGCCATGCTCAAACCACATTGGTCAAACACAATTAGTGCAGCTATAGTGCCAAGTGGAGTAGGTAAAATGTGTTTAAAAAGTAGTAGCAGAGTGGTGAGATCGAACAACTCACCTATAAAATAATCACGACTGGCCCCATCAAATCACTGCATGTATTGGACACGTTAAGGTAACAAGTGTCCTAGGGAGGGGGCCAAAAGATGTGAACAGTTAATAAAAATTAAGGTGGAGGCAGGGGTCCTCATCCTGAGTACAGAATAGAAGTCACAGCTGTGGCAAGGGCAGTGACTGGGGTGGCTTGTAGTCAGGCCCCACCTCTGGGTCTGTCAAACACGGGCTGGGTGGCACTAAGCCCACAGGCACCCACCAACCGAACGCGTGGCAGCCCCGAGAAACCATCCACACAGTACGGACTGCCAGGTAACGAGCCGGCAAAGCGCCTTTGTTGGACTTGGGCCTTCTGGCAGGGTCACCCCTGAACTTTTTGCCTCGAAGTATAGTGATTTCTGGCCTTTGCGCACTTTAGCACTGTGGCGCAGTGTAAAGTGCGTGCTCTCCCTGAGTGCGTGTGTGAGATTGGCCTGCCCTCCCATAGGAATGCATGGGGAATGTCGGTGTCCCTGGTAGTTCCTGATGAGTGAGGTGTGCATGGTCAAGTTTGGTATGTGTGAACTCGGGGGAGTGAATGCTGCGGGATGGTGTCGGCGGCTTGTATGTGTCTAGAAGGGAAGTGCTACTTCTGGACATTGAGATATGTGTGCAGTGAGGGTGCTGGAGCGTGATTGGCTGGAGCTGGCTGGCATGCCAGGCTCCAGGAAGTCTGGATGGGTTTGCCCGGTGGTGAGTGTGAGATTAGCATGAGTGATGTGTGGGAGGAGTGTACCTGTGTCCTGGATGGGCTGGGTTTTCCCCACACAATGCTGGCTCCGCCCCCCTGTGGTGTGTCTAACGACCCTAGCCTCCCCAGTGAATGAAATGGGTGGTTGGGCCATCAAGAGTGCTCCAGAACCAGCTGCGACTGGTTTCTCCCCCCACCCTGCACCTACAGACAAAGGATTGCTCTGTATAAAAAGAGGCTGTGACCTCTTGAAAAATGTTCTTGTTTGCCAACTTGAAACTACCAGGGGCGTGTTGCTGCTTGGGCCCAGGGGGAAGGCTTGCCTCCCCTGGGCCCTGCCCAGCCCCTGGATGCCTTCTCCCTCTGGGGTCTTTGTGCCTTGCCTTGATGCCCTGGAGGACTTTTCTCTGCTGTGCTTGTCCCTGGACTTGTGGGGCTTCTTTGCCCTGCCCAGCTCCTGGATGCCAGCGGGACTTTTGCTGGACTTCTGGGCTTCCAAGTGCCTGGAAGCGCTTGATTTCTCCTGCAGCGCTGGGAGCGCTTTATTTTGACATATAGCGCTAGGAGCGCTTCACTTTTCACCTAGCGCCTGGAAGCGCTGTAATTCCTGCTAAAGCGCTGGGAGCGCTTTCCTTTTCCTTAGCGGCTGCCCACGCCGCAAATTACCGTTTATTTTGCCCCTAGCGCACCTTGGCGCTTTGTCGCCCTTGTCGCGCCCTGAGCACTTCATGCTCGTCAGCCGGTGCCCACCCGGTATGGTCCCCGGATCACCGCCGCAGCCGTGGGTCGAGGAGAAGCCGGGGAAAGCAGCCACCCGCCCGGGCCGCGCTGTGATTGGTCCAGCCGGCCGAGCCTCCTGATGATGCCTTCCCGGGGCCGCGCCGTGATTGGCTGGCCGGCCCGGGATTCCCTGATGACGATTTCCCCAGGCCGCGCCGTGATTGGCTGCCGGCCCGAGGGGATTCCCCTGTCCCGCCCCCGCCGGGGAGCGAGGCGGAAGCAGGCAGTGGTGCGAGCGTTGCGGGGCTCCCGTGACCAGGAGGGAGCCCCGGATACTGATTTATCCAGGAGCCACGAAGGCTCCATGTCGAGGCCCGGTCCCGAGATGGGGGACCGGGTGAGGCAGAGACCGGCGCGTCTAAAGCCCCGGTGGAGGAGGAGAACCGCCGCCAAGCGCCAGAGTCCGGTGAGTGCCTTACAGGGGAGGAGGGGCGTCGGGGCACATTGTCGGTGCCCGCCCCCCCCTCCAGAGCGAGCCTTGTGGTGTGGAGAGGCCCGTGAGGCCTCCGGTGATGCTAAGTCCCCCGAGAGGGACTCCGCCCGTTTTGCCCACGAGCCCCGAGAGGCTCCCCTGGCCCCACATTGTTACCCGAGCCCTGAGAGGTTCTTGACCCATTTGGCCATATCGAGTCCCCAGAGGGGGGACTCCAGCGAAGGCCCCCCACCCTATTCACGAGCCCTGAGAGGCTCAGGGGGCATATTCGTTCTCGGGTCCCCCGTGAGGGACCCCAACAGCCCAGTGAGGCTGCATCTTTTTGTTTTAGAGCCAGAGGGCTCAGTTGGGCACAGTCCTTGTCCTGAGGGGCCAGTGAGGGCCCCTGTCGCAGTTCTGTTTCCAGCTGCCCAGCAATTAGTGGGCAGCTGCACCGTGTAGGTCTTTCTTCCTCCCTAGGGACATGTTCTGGACTGTAGGAGTGAGGCGCACTCCTTCATCCCTGGCCTTTCCCCAGCTGCGCAGCACTTACTGCCAGCTGCAGCGTTTAGGCCCCCCTGTCCTGTCCCTCAGCTGCCCAGCAAGTAGTGGGCAGCTGCTACGTTTAGGTTCTGGCACAAGTGGCGCAACCTGGACCCTGGACTTTGATGTAAGTTCATGTTAATGTGATTTCTGCAAAGTGCTCTTTGCTGCACCGCTGAATGTGTTGTTGATACATCATGTGCCTTGTTTCTCTTACACCTCTGAATGAATGTTATGCATTGCATCATGTGTTTTGTCCCCAGGTCTATGCCCCTACTTGTATTGTGATACTGAGGTGGTTGTTCTTGCTAGTGCAGGTAGTGCTAGTAAGGTCCTGGTTCCCTGCGTGACCTGTTCCTAGGGTGGTTAGGATTGCGTAGGGGGGACTTACCAGTTACCAGTGGGTACTGGTTGGATGCTTTATGTCCTATTTTTGTATTACAGTGATCTTCTGTTACAAGTGATCCCAAGGGCTTGATACTAAGCTTGCCCCCTGACCAGAGTCCCAGGACCAGTGGACTCTATTGTGCCTTCCCTGCCAAAATTGATGGGACTTGTCTGATCTCCCTGGGCCCCTGGGGCCTCGCTGAAGTGTGCCTCGCTCGTTCCCCTCGGCAGCTCGTGCCGGCAGCCCGTCCAAGCCTCGAGCAGCGCCGCTCTCCCCTGAGCCGCGCCGCTTCGCTGGGTCGCCCGCATCCTGCCTTCCCCTCCTCTTCTGAGCCGCACACATTGGTCGCCCCAGAGAAACGCTTGTACCTTGCCGGCCGCCCGTCCAAGCCTCGAGCCGCGCCGCTCTCCCCTGAGCCGCGCCGCTTCGCTGGGCCGCCCGCTCAAGTTTACTGAGGAGATCACTCGCATTATCCCGTGCAACCAGGACGGAAGGTACTGTCTGATAGGCTATGTTCTAAGTTCTAGGCCTACAAGTATTGTATTGTTACTTCTAAAAGTGCTGATTCCTGACAGTGGTCCAGGTGGCCCTGTCTTGTAAATATCCCCTGTAAATTCTGCCCGTGCCTCTGGCACATTGTAAAATGTGTGTTTTATCTAAATGTGTTTTGGTGTAATACAAAGGCTATTTTTATATAACCTTGTGTGGAGTTTCCTTTGTGGTGGGCCTTTGGGTGTTGTTGCTGGGGTGCGTGCGCAAATACTTAACTTACATCGCCTCCAAGTTTAGCCTTGCTGCTCGCGCCACGTTACCTAGAGGGTGAGTAGGGGTTATCTTGGCGTGTAACTCCCTTGCCCTGACTTGGGAGTGGTGGTCTCTGACTGACTTTGGCGAAAGCCCTGGCCAGCCAGGGATCCCATTTCCAACATTGGTGGCAGCGGTGGGATAAGGATTTGTGTTTGCGTTGTACCTTAGTAGCAGCTGGCTGCACCACAAAACTCTGCATTTTAGATAAAAACATTTTGGGGATTATTGTATGGAGTTTGCTAAAAATTTCATTTCTGTGGAAATGTGCTTCTTGTGCACTTTGAGTCAGGTGTCCCTAGCTCGGGAGGGTAGATCATCCCCCTATGTGCAGTGTGTTTTCTGGATTCACCAGGAGGGTGGGATCCAGTGGTGGCAGCATAAGTGTGTCCAGTGCATGTGTCCCCCGTCCCTGCCCTGGAGTAATGGTACCTGTGTCAAGTGTGGTCAGGTTGAGAAGTCAGGGGTGGTAGAAACTGCCTTACCAGTCTGGGGAGGGGTGTGTGTGGATGAATGGTGTGTGGCACTGGACGTGTTTGTGAGTTCTCTGGATGGGGAGCTTGCTGAATGCTAGTTTTGCTCAGATATTTAAGTCCTGTGTGTTGAACTTTTCCCAAGAACGTCTGCAGATAGTGGAGCCTGCTTTTTGATTTCTGTGGTCTGTTGAGAGACAGAATTTTGGAGTTGGTAATGTTCTGGGAGGAGAGAGGCATAGGGGATGGAGTGATTCCAAAAGGAGTGTCTGAGGTGTCTTCCAGCCCAGCGTGGTGGAAGAGGTTCAGTGTAGCCCAGCTAGGTCTCGGTGTAGGGGCTCACGTCCTGTCTCAAGAGGAGAAGGAGTGGGTGGGACTGCATGTCTCCAGGTGCCCGAAACCCAGTGTCAGGGCCTGGAATGTTTCTGAAGGGAACATCAGGTCGGGGACCTAGGCTGTACCAATAGGTCATTTGAGGAGGATCTTCCAGAGTGTCTGGAGAACGTGGAACCTCTGTAACCAGGGTTCCAGGGGTTCTGGTGTCTGGCAGTACCGCTCCAGTTGGGAGGGTGCAGAAGTCCAGATGGAGGGGTGCGAGGGGGATAGGTTCCCCAGTGGAACAGCCAGTGGGTCAGGGGCCAGCCAGAAGGGTTGTGTCGCCAGGTAGTGACCATGGTGATGCCACTTCTGTCCTGAGTGTCAGGCAGACTTGTACACGACCCATTAGTTATGTGTCACCCTCAAGGAAGTCCTGGTGCGCCAGGCATCTGACCAAAGGGTACGTCCCTCGGTTGGGGAGCCAGTAGCCGGTGTTTCCGGATCTGGACGTAAGGGCAACTGTATGTAGTGTCCTGAAGTTACAAGAGGGAACTCCTGCCTGAAGAGAAGGAACCGGGTAAGCTGTATGGGGTATTGACCTGCAGTGGTTGCCTTGCTGCTGAAGGAGGAGAGAAAGTCTTAGATTTTTGTTTTCAACTTGTAGAAGTCCTGGTGCGCCAGGCATCTAACCAAAGGGTAGCGTCCCTAGGTTAGGGAGCCAGGTTCAGGTGTTGCCTGTCCTGGACGGCAGGGCGACTGTAGCCAGTGTCCTGGCCGGTTTGTCTTCTAGGGGTACCCCTGTGAACACAGGTGGGGCTCATCTTAAGTGAAGAGACCCTGTGTTACCCAGAAGGGGTGGTACAGGCCTAGCAGGGATCTTTAGGGTTCTTGGCTGAGTGTTGTGGTACTACCCTGAGAGCAGGTGGGGCCTAGCTTAAGTGGAGGGACCCTGTTCTACAGTGGGAGGGTGCAGAACTCTGGAAGGGGGTCAGAGGAAGTCTGACCCCTGTGCATCCGGTGAATTTGAATCCCAGGTGGTAGACCAGTTAAGGGAGCTGTGACTCTGTCATGACCAGCCTGGTGTCCTGTAGGCACCGCACTGAGCCGCGTCTGCCTTCGGCCGCGCAGTCTATGCCACTCGCCGTCCCCGTCTCGACGCGGTCCGCGAGCCGCCGCCTGCGCCGCATCTGGCAACCCGCAAAGTGCAACGCCTTACTACACCGTTCTTGTGCTGGTCTGACTGTGGTCACTGCTGCTGAGGAAGTCAGGTCCTAAACTGGTGGGAGAGTTGTGTTCTGGAGGGTGCTTCAGAAGTAGAGGTAGGGTGGGGCATTCTTGCCCGTGACCTCTGGTCAGCCTGAGGGTGCGGACCCTAGGTTGAAGGATCAGTGGTAGTTTGGAACTACACTGAGAGGGAGTGGAGAATGGCTAGTGCAGGCCAGGGGTTACTACCCCCCACTCTGTGGATTGGCAAGGACCAGTGGTATCTAGGTGGCCTAGGGCCTGGTCCTAGCCGTGGACAACTAAGGAGTACCAGTGGGGTAGCCTAGTTGGGCCTGTCTTTTTAAAGTATGTGCTTGTCTTATGGATTAACTTGGCGTAGAACCGGAGGGTGTCCCTGCAGTGCGGGCCCACATCCGTGTTCTATCGCCCCAAGCAGGGAAGTCCATCACGGTGGTGATTGGCCTACCCTGCGTTTTGGCTGGAAGGGGATTGTGTTGGACTTGGGCCTTCTGGCAGGGTCACCCCTGAACTTTTTGCCTCGAAGTATAGTGATTTCTGGCCTTTGCGCACTTTAGCACTGTGGCGCAGTGTAAAGTGCGTGCTCTCCCTGAGTGCGTGTGTGAGATTGGCCTGCCCTCCCATAGGAATGCATGGGGAATGTCGGTGTCCCTGGTAGTTCCTGATGCGTGAGGTGTGCATGGTCAAGTTTGGTATGTGTGAACTCGGGGGAGTGAATGCTGCGGGATGGTGTCGGCGGCTTGTATGTGTCTAGAAGGGAAGTGCTACTTCTGGACATTGAGATATGTGTGCAGTGAGGGTGCTGGAGCGTGATTGGCTGGAGCTGGCTGGCATGCCAGGCTCCAGGAAGTCTGGATGGGTTTGCCCGGTGGTGAGTGTGAGATTAGCATGAGTGATGTGTGGGAGGAGTGTACCTGTGTCCTGGATGGGCTGGGTTTTCCCCACACAATGCTGGCTCCGCCCCCCTGTGGTGTGTCTAACGACCCTAGCCTCCCCAGTGAATGAGATGGGTGGTTGGGCCATCAAGAGTGCTCCAGAACCAGCTGCGACTGGTTTCTCCCCCCACCCTGCACCTACAGACAAAGGATTGCTCTGTATAAAAAGAGGCTGTGACCTCTTGAAAAATGTTCTTGTTTGCCAACTTGAAACTACCAGGGGCGTGTTGCTGCTTGGGCCCAGGGGGAAGGCTTGCCTCCCCTGGGCCCTGCCCAGCCCCTGGATGCCTTCTCCCTCTGGGGTCTTTCTGCCTTGCCTTGATGCCCTGGAGGACTTTTCTCTGCTGTGCTTGTCCTTGGACTTGTGGGGCTTCTTTGCCCTGCCCAGCTCCTGGATGCCAGAGGGACTTTTGCTGGACTTCTGGGCTTCCAAGTGCCTGGAAGCGCTTGATTTCTCCTGCAGCGCTGGGAGCGCTTTATTTTGACATATAGCGCTAGGAGCGCTTCACTTTTCACCTAGCGCCTGGAAGCGCTGTAATTCCTGCTAAAGCGCTGGGAGCGCTTTCCTTTTCCTTAGCGGCTGCCCACGCCGCAAATTACCGTTTATTTTGCCCCTAGCGCACCTTGGCGCTTTGTCGCCCTTGTCGCGCCCTGAGCACTTCATGCTCGTCAGCCAGTGCCCACCCGGTATGGTCGCCGGATCACCGCCGCAGCCGTGGGTCGAGGAGAAGCCGGGGAAAGCAGCCACCCGCCCGGGCCGCGCTGTGATTGGTCCAGCCGGCCGAGCCTCCTGATGATGCCTTCCCGGGGCCGCGCCGTGATTGGCTGGCCGGCCCGGGATTCCCTGATGACGATTTCCCCAGGCCGCGCCGTGATTGGCTGCCGGCCCGAGGGGATTCCCCTGTCCCGCCCCCGCCGGGGAGCGAGGCGGAAGCAGGCAGTGGTGCGAGCGTTGCGGGGCTCCCGTGACCAGGAGGGAGCCCCGGATACTGATTTATCCAGGAGCCACGAAGGCTCCATGTCGAGGCCCGGTCCCGAGATGGGGGACCGGGTGAGGCAGAGACCGGCGCGTCTAAAGCCCCGGTGGAGGAGGAGAACCGCCGCCAAGCGCCAGAGTCCGGTGAGTGCCTTACAGGGGAGGAGGGGCGTCGGGGCACATTGTCGGTGCCCGCCCCCCCCCCCCCTCCAGAGCGAGCCTTGTGGTGTGGAGAGGCCCGTGAGGCCTCCGGTGATGCTAAGTCCCCCGAGAGGGACTCCGCCCGTTTTGCCCACGAGCCCCGAGAGGCTCCCCTGGCCCCACATTGTTACCCGAGCCCTGAGAGGTTCTTGACCCATTTGGCCATATCGAGTCCCCAGAGGGGGGACTCCAGCGAAGGCCCCCCCACCCTATTCACGAGCCCTGAGAGGCTCAGGGGGCATATTCGTTCTCGGGTCCCCCGTGAGGGACCCCAACAGGCCAGTGAGGCTGCATCTTTTTGTTTTAGAGCCAGAGGGCTCAGTTGGGCACAGTCCTTGTCCTGAGGGGCCAGTGAGGGCCCCTGTCGCAGTTCTGTTTCCAGCTGCCCAGCAATTAGTGGGCAGCTGCACCGTGTAGGTCTTTCTTCCTCCCTAGGGACATGTTCTGGACTGTAGGAGTGAGGCGCACTCCTTCATCCCTGGCCTTTCCCCAGCTGCGCAGCACTTAGTGCCAGCTGCAGCGTTTAGGCTCCCCTGTCCTGTCCCTCAGCTGCCCAGCAAGTAGTGGGCAGCTGCTACGTTTAGGTTCTGGCGCAAGTGGCGCAACCTGGACCCTGGACTTTGATGTAAGTTCATGTTAATGTGATTTCTGCAAAGTGCTCTTTGCTGCACCGCTGAATGTGTTGTTGATACATCATGTGCCTTGTTTCTCTTACACCTCTGAATGAATGTTATGCATTGCATCATGTGTTTTGTCCCCAGGTCTATGCCCCTACTTGTATTGTGATACTGAGGTGGTTGTTCTTGCTAGTGCAGGTAGTGCTAGTAAGGTCCTGGTTCCCTGCGTGACCTGTTCCTAGGGTGGTTAGGATTGCGTAGGGGGGACTTACCAGTTACCAGTGGGTACTGGTTGGGTGCTTTATGTCCTATTTTTGTATTACAGTGATCTTCTGTTACAAGTGATCCCAAGGGCTTGATACTAAGCTTGCCCCCTGACCAGAGTCCCAGGACCAGTGGACTCTATTGTGCCTTCCCTGCCAAAATTGATGGGACTTGTCTGATCTCCCTGGGCCCCTGGGGCCTCGCTGAAGTGTGCCTCGCTCGTTCCCCTCGGCAGCTCATGCCGGCAGCCTGTCCAAGCCTCGAGCAGCGCCGCTCTCCCCTGAGCCGCGCCGCTTCGCTGGGTCGCCCGCATCCTTCCTTCCCCTCCTCTTCTGAGCCGCACACATTGGTCGCCCCAGAGAAACGCTTGTACCTTGCCGGCCGCCCGTCCAAGCCTCGAGCCGCGCCGCTCTCCCCTGAGCCGCGCCGCTTCGCTGGGCCGCCCGCTCAAGTTTACTGAGGAGATCACTCGCATTATCCCGTGCAACCAGGACGGAAGGTACTGTCTGATAGGCTATGTTCTAAGTTCTAGGCCTACAAGTATTGTATTGTTACTTCTAAAAGTGCTGATTCCTGACAGTGGTCCAGGTGGCCCTGTCTTGTAAATATCCCCTGTAAATTCTGCCCGTGCCTCTGGCACATTGTAAAATGTGTGTTTTATCTAAATGTGTTTTGGTGTAATACAAAGGCTATTTTTATATAACCTTGTGTGGAGTTTCCTTTGTGGTGGGCTTTTGGGTGTTGTTGCTGGGGTGCGTGCGCAAATACTTAACTTACATCGCCTCCAAGTTTAGCCTTGCTGCTCGCGCCACGTTACCTAGAGGGTGAGTAGGGGTTATCTTGGCGTGTAACTCCCTTGCCCTGACTTGGGAGTGGTGGTCTCTGACTGACTTTGGCGAAAGCCCTGGCCAGCCAGGGATCCCATTTCCAACAGCCTTCAAAGTTAAAGACTTGTGACGCTCATGCCCCGGGTCGATGGTGTACTGCTGATATCGGGCAATATCAAAGCCTAGGACCTCAAAGGCTCACCTTGTACAAAGCACTGTAGGACGTCCTAAGGGGGAGAAGGCAAGGTACTCTTGTTAGTGTTGCGCCCATTTGGTGAAAGACCTACCCCGCAATCCCGGATCCGGGAGGTAAATGCACACCCAATTCTGGTAGCTAAATACTCACTGAAGTGCCGAGCATTGTGGGGCGTCTCCCTAGATGGCAGGACACTAGAAAGTCACCCGCCTAGAAGAGAGAGAAAGTGTAGTGGCGGCCATATTTTAAGTACATGTAAGATGAGAACAGATATGGGCGCCATCTTGTAAGGTGCAAATAGGCGTGGACGGTCATTTAAGTACTAGGTAGAAACCGCCATAGAACCCAAATGGAACAATAGTACTAGTGACAGGATGAGGCGAGATAAAGTCTTCAAAGTGGTGTCTTGTTAAAGCAGGTTAGTCCTCAATAGGACACAAGTGCGGTTGGGCGGAGCCTAACCAAGGAGTCAATATTCTGCCCAGAGAGTAAATTTCAGGGATCAAGGTAGGGGTTCAAATCTCAAGGTAACGTATCGATAAGTGCCGAACCTATGGGGCAAGGTCGGATGCGGCCTAATGGATAGAGCCAAAACAAACCCTGTGTGATAAAATGCCCTGAACTAAGTAGTATGTGTGCTGTAGGTAGGATCTGTTCAGGGTACTCCAGGGAATGTCTTTGTTGAAGCCATGCTTATCTGTGGCCAAACGATGAACCCATCTTTGTTTAATCTTGAACACTGTCCCGGGGGTAATCAATGTATGTGCTTCCAATATCACCCATCTCAGGGTGTCGCAGGCGTGTTTAGATGTCCCAAAATGTGTGTACAGTCTTGTGGTTACTCTGTGGCATCTAATGTTACTTTTGTGTTCAGTGAGGCGTGTCTTGACTGTTCTGGTGGTCATGCCTATGTAGTAGAAGTTGCATGGGCAGGATATCAGGTAAATGCAATTAGTGGTATTGCAATTTGTATGTTTGGTCAGTTTCACGGTGAAATTATTGGCAAAGGTCACCTCTTTGGTTTGTCTGGTCAGTGGACAAACAGCACAGGAGCCACAAGGATAGTGACCGGTGGAAGGTCACACAGAAGTCTCTGTGTGGCTGAAGTTTTGGTTTTAGGTCTTGTATGTATTAGTATGTCCTTCAGGTTGTTGGTGCGTTTGAACGCAAACCTGGGTATGGGGAGTTGTAGATCACCTGTGTTGAGGATACCCCAGTGTTTGTGTATGATGTTTCTGATCCTGTTAGAATCAGGTGTGTAGGAGGTAACACATGTTATTGCCTTTGTAGGTTCTTTATGGTTGTTTTCTAACAAGGCCTCTTTGTTGTTAATCCTTGCTCTCTTCATCGCCTGTGTTATTGTTTGCCATGGATACTCTCGTTTTTGCAGGTTGGCTGCTAGTTTCTCCTGATGCGGAGGAATGGGCCAAATGGTAGGTTCTCTTTGAGGGCCATGGGGTGGTAGTTACTCAACAGTAAGAGACTATTGCTGTCAGTGTTTTTTTGTATAGTGTAGTACTCAAATGACCTTCTGCAAGTTTGATAGAAAATGGATAATTGAATCAGAGATTGTGTGGGTGAATTTGAGGTAGGGATTTAAGGTGTTAATCCACAAACAAAAATCATCACAACTAGTTCTGTCTCCCTTCCAAAAAATCTGAATCTCGTCGATGTACCTCTTTCACAAAATCAGGTTGGCTAAGTAGGGATTGTTGGAGTTAAAGATTAATCTTGTCTCAAAAGCAGCCATATACAAACAGGCCACACTCGGAGCGAATGTGCTTCCCATGAATGTTCCCTGTGTTTGATGATAGAGTTTGTTATTATACTCGAAAAAGTTCTCAGTGAGGGCAAGGGTTGCACACTCCATGATGAATGGGACTGGTGTAGGTGAATCCCATTCTGAGGAGTCGAGGGCATCCTCAATCACCTCTAGAGTGGTTCTCTGAGGGATATTCGTGTAGAATGCCTCCACGTCCAGGGTCACCAAAAAATTGATCTCATCCTGGCTTAGGAACCCCTCTATTAACCCGTTTACTGCGGCAGCAATTCCGCCGCGGTTTAGGCGTTCTAAAGAGTGGGTTCATCGTTTGGCAACAGATAAGCATGGCCTCAACGAAGACATTCCCTGGAGTACCCTGAACAGATCCTAACTGCAGCACACATACTACTTAGTTCAGGGCATTTTACCACATATGGTTTGTTTTGGCTCTATCCATTAGGCCGCATCTGATCTTGCCCCATAGGTTGGGCACTTATCGATACGTTACCTTGGGATTTGAACCCCTACCTTGACCCCTGAAATGTACTCTCCGGGCAGAATATTTAATGCTTGGTTAGGCTCCGCCCAACCGCACTTGTGTCCTATTGTGCGCTAACCTGCTTTAAGAAGACACCACTTTCGAGACTTTATCTCGCCTCATCCTGTCACTAGTACTATTGTTCCATTTGGGTTCTCTGGCGGTTTCTACCGAGTACTTAACTGACCGTCCTTGCCTATTAGCACTTTACTAGATGGCGCCCATATCAGTTCTCATCTTACATGTACTTTCAATATGGCCGCCGCTACACTTTCTCTCTCTTCTAGGCGGGTGACTTTCTAGTGTCCTTCCGCCTATGGAGAAGCACCACAATGTGCGCCACTTCTGTGAATATTTAGCTGCCAGAATCGGGTGTGAATTTACCTCCCGGATCCGGCATTGCGGGGTAGATCTTCCGGGAAATGGTCACAACACTAACGTGAGTACCTTGCCTTCTCCGCCCTTAGGACGTCCTACAGAGCTTTGTCTGTACAAGGTGAGCCTAGGTTTTGATATCGCCCGCTGATATCAGCAGTTCACCATCGACCCGGGGCATGATCTTCACAAGTCTTTGCCTTTGATGGCGCTTTGCCGGTCGTTACCTGGCGGTCCGTACTGTGTGGATGGCCTACCGGGCCACCACGTGTGCCTGTGGGCTTAGTGCCACCCAGACCGTGTTTGACAGACCCCAAGTGGGGCCCGACGACAAGCCACCTCAGTCACTACCCTTGCCACATCAGATGCTGTGACTTCTATTCTTTACTCCGTGTGAGCACCCCTCCCGCCGCCTTAATTTGTATTAACTGTACACATCATTTGGTCCCCTCCCAAGGACACTCATTACCTTAATGTGTCCAGTACATGCCGTGATTTGATGGGGCCCATCGTGATTATATTATAGGCGAGTTGTTCAATCTCACCACTCTGCTACTACTTTTTGAACACATATTACCTACTCCACTTGGCACTATAGCTTCACTAATTGTGTTTCACCAATGTGGTCCGAGCATGGCTGATTCATGCTAGGTCTCAGCCACCTTCACAATGTGAGCCTCACCATTGTTACGTGTGTACACATAGTGGTGTATTATAGGGGAGTAAGATGGCGCGATCCATTAAGCAATCATGTCTTCTTGAATTAAATGATTTTCTCATTTGTCTTTATAGATTAGCCGCTGCATCGACAGGTACCACACCTTTCTGGGGCAACTGATGGTAAAATTAGGTTAACACACCACATTACCGTTGTTTTTCGTTTAGACATATCACATTTTCACTTGATCTTGAGGAATTGGCCCCAGATCCACCTGACTAATAGGCAAGAAACATGTCGACCACATGAGATTGAGCGCAACACACTGCAACATCATTGCAGAGAGTCACCACTCCATTTTTTAATCAGGGTTGAAGGCAGGATCATTAAAATTATTTTGCTTGACTCTTCCACTTCCCTGTTTTAACTCACAAGGTCTACTTACTTACACATCTGCACTTCTACACTCCCTAGGCCGCTTACACCCACTTCACCAAATGGGAAGGAATAAAAGATCTCCGCCAAAGAGCCCCTGCATAGGGCGCCCGTCGGGTATTGCAGCGTCGACCCAACGAGGAGCATGCCCGATGATGAAGCATGACACCCAGTGGGCTGGGTGTGTGAGGGCCCTCATTCCGAAAGGAAGGATTTCCCTTCCCACCTTTCGTTAGATACCTGTTTTCTTCCTGCTTAGGATCTCACCTTTTTACCTTTCTTCCCCCTTAGGTACTGCATACCTATTTGTTTTGTACTTTGACTAGGGCATGTATCCTGGACCTTTCAAAAGCCCGAAGTCCCCCTTCCTGTATTGCAAACTTTTAATTGAGCCACGCACAAAATTTAAGCCTAAGCTTCTAAGTTTCAAAGTAGTCTCCTGTTGGGCTCTAATTCCTTCCTTCTCCTTCGCTGATTTCATAAAATAGAAATATCCATTCAGAATTAAGGAACAGCTTTTTGTTACTCCATGCTCTGATCGGGACCTTTCTCCGTCGATACGTAATCACTAACGTGGGCCATGATTGTCATGTCTGTGCTTTCTTTCCTTGGCCCCTCAACCCCAGATCTAATTCAGTGATAGCTTATGACTAGGGCTTAGCGTAGTTTGCGTAGCGCCACTACGCACACTATGCAGAATTTTAGAGAAAAAAATGTGGAAAACGGGGGCGCGTCCTGAGGGTCCGTGTGCCCAGGACAGGGGTCCCTCGTGCCTGGGCAGACTCCCTGATCTCCCCGGCCTGGTTGGAGCCCGGGAGCCCTGCAGCCCTGGAGCCCAGGATCCCGGGAGCCCTGAAGCCCCCGAGCCCTGCAGCCTGGAGCCCGGAGCCCTGTAGCCCTGGAGCCATGGATCCCGAGAGCCCTGGAGCCCCGGGAGCCCTGGAGCCGCAGAGCCCTGCAGCCCCTGGAGCCCTGTGGCCCCCGAGCCCTGCAGCCCCCGGAGCCCTACAGCCCCCGAGCCCTGGAGTCCCGAAGCCCTGCAGCCAGGGAGCCCCGCAGCCCCCGAGCCCTGGAGCCCCGGAGCCCTGCTGTCCCGGAGCCCTGGAGCCTCAGAGCCCTGCAGACTCCCGGAGCCCTGCAGCCCTGCAGCCCCGGAGCCCTGCAGCCCCGGATCCCTGGAGCCTCGGAGCCCTGCGGCCCCCGAGCCCTGCAGCCCCGGAAGGGCAGACGGGAACCCTCCCGCAGAGGCTCTGGCAGGCAGATTGGCGTCATGTCGGTCCCGGCCATCTGGTCGCACCTTTCCACTCGACCATCTGGTCACACCCAATGTTTTCCAATGGGGCGACCAGATGGCCGGGCTTCCCTGGAAGTACCGGTGAGGTGCCATTTGCCTCACGGATCCCAGCCAGGACTCCAGGAGGTCAGGCACGTTGGCGCCTTGGGTCTCCTCCGTCACTCGGCACGCACGGGTTCCCAGAAAGAGGGGTAGCCTTCCTCCGGATTACTAGGGGCAAGGGTATGCCTGGACACCCTTCCGGGGCTGGCGGTTCCCTGCCGGGGACCAGATGGGCGGTGCCCGGGCAACACCTCCCAGGCCTCCGGGGCTCACCCCTCCAGCCCGCGGCATGGCAAACTACCCAGGACGGGCTCCATGGGTCCCGGGCAGTCCTCCCCCGGGTGCCCGGGCCAGAGAGCTCAGGTGGTCCTCCCCGTGCCTGAGGCCCAGCGTGGGGTGTCAGAACCCCCCTGAGCCCTGAGGCCCCGGAGCCCTGCAGCTCCCGGAGCCCTGCGGCCCCCGGAGCCCTCAGAGCCCTGCGGCCCCTTCAGCCCCCGGAGCCCCGCAGCCATGCAGCCCTGGAGCCCTACAGCCCCGGAGCCCTGGAGCCCCTGAGCCTGAGCCCTGCAGCCCTGCTGCCCCGGAGCCCTGGAGCCCCGAGCCCTGCAGCCCCCGAGCCCTGCAGCCCCCGAGCCCTGCAGCCCCCGAGCCCTGCAAGGGCAGGTGGGAGCCCTCCAGCGGAGACTTGGGGCAGGCAGATTGGTGTCATTTTGGTCCCGGCCATCTGGTCGCACCTTTCCCCTCGGCCATCTGGTCGCGCACAATGCTTTCCAATGGGGCGACCAGATGGCCGGGCTTCCCTGGACGTCCCGATGAGGGGCCATTCGCCTCCCGGATCCCAGCCAGGGCTCCAGGAGGTCGGGCGCCTCCGTGCCCTAGGTCCCCTCCGTCACTCGGTGCGCGCGGGTTCCCAGAAAGAGGGGTAGCCTTCCTCCGGATTACTAGGGGCAGGGTACACCCGGACACCCTTCCGGGGCTGTTGGTTCCCTGCCAGAGACCAGATGGGCAATGCCTGGGCAACACCTCCCAGGCGTCCGGGGCGCCCACCTCTCCGCGGCGTGGCAAAGCACCCTTCTCTCTGCCTTGCACCCTTCTCCTCTCTGCCTTGCACCCTTCTCCCATCTGCATTGTACCTTTCTCCCCTCTGCCTTGCACCTTTCTCCCCTCTGCCTTGCACCTTTCTCCCCTCTGCCTTGCACCCTTCTCCCCTCTGCCTTGCACCCTTCTCCTCTCTGCCTTGCACCCTTCTCCCCTCTGCATTGCACCCTTCTCCCCTCTGCCTTGCACCCTTCTCCCCTCTGCCTTGCACCCTTCTCCCCTCTGCCTTGCACCCTTCTCCTCTCTGCCTTGCACCCTTCTCCTCTCTGCCTTGCATCCTTCTCCCCCTCCACCTTGCACCCTTCTCCCCCTCCGCCTTGCACCCTTCTCCCCCTCCGCCTTGCACCCTTCTCCCCCTCTGCCTTGCACCCTTCTTCCCTTCTACCTTGCACCCTTCTCCACCTTGCACCCTTCCACCCTCTGCCTTGCACCCTTCTCCCCCTCCACCTTGCACCCTACTCCACGTCCGCCTTGCACCCTTTTCTACCTTGCACCCTTCTCCCCTCTGCCCTGCACCCTTCTCCCCTCTGCATTGTACCCATCTCCCCTCTGCCTTGTACTCTTCTCCCCTCTGCCTTGTACCCTTCTCCCCTCTGCCTTGTACCCTTCTCCCCTCTGCCTTGCACCCTTCTCCTCTCTGCCTTGCACCCTTCTCCCCTCTACCTTGCACCCTTCTCACCTCTGCCTTGCACTCTTCTCCCGCTCCCCCTTGCACCCTACTCCACTTCACCTCCGCCTTGCACCCTTTTCTACCTTGCACCATTCTCCCCTCTGCCTTGCATCTTTCTCCCCTCTGCCTTGCACTGTTCTCCCCTCTGCCTTGCACCCTACTCCTCGCTGCTGTCACAACCGCGCTGGAGCGGTGCCGGTTCTTCCGCTAGCTGTGTCAGTAAGAAGGCATTCAGGACAGCTCACGTGCGATGCGTGAGATACGGCATCGCAAAACTCGGAAATAACTACACATCCCAGGGAGCTTAGCGCGAGTCGCGCTAGAAACCCAGGTGGACATAATCAAGGCGTCGCACACACACACCCAAGGGCTATAAGAAGGCAGGGACGCTAGGAGCGCTGCCGATAATTGTTTCATAGTGCCGAGGGTCCACAGCGGCGAATCCATAGTTCCCAGCACACGTCCGTGAGGAGAAGAGACGGCAGTTCGGGGGATTCCGGAACAGGCTTCAGCGTCTATCTTCATCGAGGTCAGGTAACAGGAGGCATTCAGGTATTCTTCTCTGTTGGCAGAGACGCATTTCGGTGTACTCGTGCAGAGGAGGAGTGCGCACCTAGTGGCGCTTAGGCAGTTGTTCTCTCTGTTGGAGGAGACCGGCCGGTCTCATGCAGAGAGGTTAAAACGCCTGCATTCTCCTCTGTTGGAGGAGTCGCCTTTTCCGGCGAACTCGTGCAGAGGAGGAGTGCGCACATAGTGGCGCTTGGGAAGTTGTTCTCTCTGTTGGAGGAGACAGGCAGTCTCGTGCAGTGAGGGTAAAACACCCTATTACCTAGCCTATCGTCTTCACTTCGCTTTCTGTTCTAAATTTGATTTCGTTTGACTATTGTGTACTAAGGCTTATTAGTGACACAAAACATACCCTTATTGACTTTGCTGCATTTTGGGAGAACCTTGCTGAGGGGTCCTGCTGTAAAAGGATTCCTGGATATTATTCAGGGACAACGTGCATTACCAGGATTGTAATAGTCACGAGTCACTCTCGTTGGATTTCTTTCCTTTAAACAGTGGTCAAGAGATATTGAACTCATTGCTTGATTCTATCTCTGATGATGGCTAACTGATATAGATCGAGATAACGTAATTTCGAACAGGTAATAGAACAGAACAATTCTTATAGCGAGTGAGCTAAATAGAAGAGGGAAGATTCAGGTGTTGATCTTTGGTTGTTTGCTGTTGTGTCCTTTGCAGGTCAACATCCCCGCAGCCCCCTTCCCTGGTTCCTGTTTTTCCCCCGCTCAATCGCGCCCAAAAGTCTGTGCTGGTTGCAAACCGGACTTGGGTCGATTCAGAGGTGGGCCCCCATATAGCATCACACAACCCTGAGGAAAGGATAACGGACGGCCACGACAGCTGCCTTGCACCCTTCTCCTCTCTGCCTTGCACCCTTCTCCCCTCTGCCTTGCACCCTTCTCCCCTCTGCCTTGCACCATTCTCCCACTCCCCCTTGCACCCTATTCCACCTCCGCCTTGCACCCTTTTCTACCTTGCTCCATTCTCCCCTCTGCCTTGCATTCTTCTCCCCTCTGCCTTGCACCATTCTTCCCTCTGCCTTGCACCTTTCTCTCATCTGCCTTGCACCCTTCTCCCCTCTGCCTTGCACCCTTCTCCTCTCTGCCGTGCACCCTTCTCCTCTCTGCCTTGCACCCTTCTCCTCTCTACCTTGCACCCTTCTCCTTTCTGCCTTGCACCCTTCTCGGCCACCCCCTTGCACCCTTCCCACCCAATGGACGGGGCTGCCACCTGGAACAATGGCACCATTTCAAAAGCATGATGGACTAGGACCGGCCCTGACTGGGCCCACACCGGACGCACTGGCGATCCGGGGGGAGGGGGGCAAGTGCCCCTCCTTGCCCCCCCACAGCACTTATTTGTTTCCATTTAAAGCACTGGGCAGACGCTATGAGAAGTGAGCAGTGCACCACATAAAACCCCCTTCCACCAATTCCTGCAGCCCCCATGAAGGGTGGCATGTCTGCAGTGTTAGGAAGCTGTTGCAGCGCAGAGCGCCTTGCATGCGGAGGCGCTGGCCGGGGAAGTGCAGACCGGCCACCCCTGAGCAATGCCGGGGACCCAGCAGATTAGCCTCTGCCTGCATACAGGCTGACCACCATTATCAAAGCTGCTGCAACATCCCCAGGCAGTTGACTAGCACCGGTCTCCATACTGTAGTATCCGTCTGGATACGTTCTAGTGTTTCAGCATGTTATAACACACACTGAACTCACCACAGGCGTCATCGGTCAGATGACCCTGAGAATAAAAGGGGCCGAGCGCACGTGCTCTGGGCCAGTTCTCGAACCACACTACCTGCCTGAGGCCCAAATACCACATTGGCGACGAGGGGGCTGCGCCCCTGTGTGCAGCAGCCCAGAAGCTGTGGGAAAAGGGGAGAGAGCTGCCCGTGTGCAGGGCACCCTTGGAGAAGGCGTGAGCAGCGCTTGATCGCTGCGGGGCGTGCAACGAGCCCCGAGTGTGAAATGGCTAATCGCTCGCGGGGCATGAGGAGATCCCAGGTGTGAAGACGGTGACCGGGAGCCCACCCGCACCGACGCAAAGACAAGTGGGCGTGTGAAGTGCCCCGGGTGAAAGTGAGGAGGTCGGGAGCTTAACCCGCACCTCATGTGCCTGCAGGAGATCCGCATCCCTGTACAGAGGCGCCCAGTACCCTGCGCAGCGTGTGCAGAGCCCCAGGGTGCACTTAAGCTGAGCGGAGCACACCCGCATCGGGCGCGACAGAGTGCCCCCCCGTAAAGTGGAGAACCACGCGGAGCCCACCCGCGTGGAAGAAAAGGCCCGCCGGCCGGAGGTGAGACACAACAATGAAATGCTCATTGACCCAAGCGCGTCTGAGGCCAACGGGAGCCCACCCCGCATCAGTGACAAAACGTGAACGCTAGCCGGCAGCAAGGCTGCGAAGTGCACAGGCCTGTAGCTCCAACCCCCACGCCGCGCAGCGTGTGAACTGAGAGGCTGCAGCGGGCGGGGAGAGCAAGGAGGAGACAGCACAGCTTGCAGCCCATAAGCCGAGTGGAGCAGCACCCCCCAGTGGGAGGTTTTAAAAGTGACACTCATCGTAGTGAAGCTGGAGCTCTCGTGTCCCGAAGGAGCAGCTGTCGGTGGTAGTGCCCAGTCCCCAGGGACAGGCGCGTGTGGCTGGCAGCAGCGAGAAAGGCAGAGCGTGCTGAGAGGCCTGTGGCCGATCAGTGCGGCGCCAACACCCCCCTCCCTGCGCAGCCCGTGGAGGAAAAGGACCTGCTGCGAGGAGCGGAGCAGGAGAGGAGAACTGTGTGCGGCTGAGACGTGAGCCACTTAGGTGGAATGAAAAGAGGTCCCCAAGCACTGAACGTGCATTGTGGCCCCCCAGCATGGCCCCGGGAAACGAAAATAATAATAAAAGACTCACCACAAAGGAAGATGGGTCCTGCTGCAGGGCGGCCGTCTGACGATGTGCCCGCTCATAGGGTGATTGCAAGACCATCAGGAGTCCGGGGGCATGCCTGAATGAGCCCGGTGCACGGTCTGCCCGAAAGTGAAAGCACATGAAGCCTGCAACGCTGTGGAAGCTGCCGAAGACAGCAAAAGGAAGTCGGATCAAGGCAGCACTGCCACCTAGTGGCCATCTCACGGAAACGCACCCGCCGGTCAAAGGAGGTGCATTAGGTAAATAAACTAAGGTCCGCACTAAATGGCATGAGCTAGCAGGCAACAGTGTGCCAGGAAGAAAGTAATGCAGCACAGGGGTATCTGCTGCAGCCAACTAGTGCCAGGTGAAAGAGGCGCAGAAAAGGACCGACTGTTGCAGCACATGATTGAAGGACAAAGAGCACTAACAGAAACAAACAGAAAGGCAACCCTGGACAGTGAGTACTGCCAAGTACAGAAAAGAGTGCGCAAGAGACTTGCAATGCTACAGTGGCGCCAAACCACTGCAAAGGGACGGCGTAGGAACGCGACAGGAGTGCAGGAACTCCACACAGAAGCAGTTGTGGGTACGTTACCCAAAGCAGATGAGGACAGCGAACAGGATTTGACTGACATTGTCATTCCGTTGGGAAGGAAGTAAGCAAGCCCCCCTTCGGCAAGGGAAAACCGGAGACATCTGGGGATATCCAATGGAAGTGTAAAAGCTAACTCACAGCTGAACAGAGACTGCCAGAGCCAAAGACGGAGACTGCGGTGATGCCTAGTGGCCACAGGTAATCACTGCAGAGGCAAGACTACAAGACAACCGCCCAAAGCAGCAAGTCACTGGAGGGACAGGAGAGTTCAGTCAGAAGCGCACCAAAGCAATGCGACTGCGTAGAGAAGGAGGAGTGGTTGCGCAGACCACCAGCAGCATGAACACTCACAAGAAGGAAGAAGCCGACCACCCAGTTGGTCACAAGGAAGAAGAAGCCGGCTCGCCTGTTTGGTCGCAAGGAAGAAGAAGGCGACCTGCCATTTGGTACCAAGGAGGAAGAAGCCGACCCCCCAGTTTGGTCGCAAGGAGGAAGAAGCCGACCCCCCAGTTTGGTCACGCAAGGAGGAAGAAGCCGACCTGCCAGTTTGGTCGCAAGGAGGAAGAAGCTGACCTGCTAGTTTGGTCGCAAGGATGATGCTGACCTGCAAGAAATCAGCGAGCGAAGTGATCTGACAAGAGGTCTGCGAAGAGGAAAGGGGAAGAGAAGTCTAACGACATCAACTAAAAGTCAGAAGTAATCAAGCGTGAGAAGGTCGCGACAACAGGTCCAGTCACAGAGCGAAGTGAAGACAGTGTCCTAGTGCTTGGACAAGACCAGGGGGAAACGCGTGAAGTGCACGCTATACGGAGAAGCCTGGTTAGAGCGAACAGGCATGAGAGAAGACCCGACAGCGTCGCGAAAGAAAGCGAAGACAGAACTTGAGGGGCAAGACGCCATGGCGAAAGATGAAAATGAGAGAAGAGTGAAGAGGTGTGCATGACAGATCAACACACACACTAGAAGGGGAACACCTGAAGAAGAAAGTGCAAAGGTTCAAGAACATTGGAACACGGTGCCTAGAAAACATCAGTATCACTGGAAATACACATCTACTTGCCAATCCCAAGATCACCCGATGACGACAGAGGCGAGCAAGCAGGTCCATTGGCAACAACCACCTCTGGGATGGCACGGGCACAGGACCGCGGAAATCCAAGGGGCAGAGGTCTCTGGGACACCGGTGGCAGCGGTTCCCAACACGAGAGATGGACTGTTGAAGCTCGCTCTGGAAATCCTGGGAGAACAAAGTTGGCATGCAAAGGAACAAGTGCCAACAACACCCTTTTCAGTAGAGCTTCGGACACGGAGAAGGGGCCCGTAGCAACTCCTCCAAAGCGTTTGGCGCTACAATGCGGCAGCCCACCGGTCCAGTGGAAGCCTGGCAGTGAAGGGCTTCCCGGTCGTCCAGTGAGAGGGGACACCCACGAGAGAGGGGTATCCGTGAGAGGGATATCCTGCAACTGCAAATCCTGTTGGAAATCATCACCAATTGGAGAAAGTACTTCACCCAGGACTGTACAGTGGAAATAAAACGTAACGTATCCACCATCATTCCATCTGCACTTTCACTGGATGTGGAACAGAAAGAGAGGGACTGTAGATCCCACCTCCAGGTTGCAAGTCTGCAAATCCAAGAAAAGACTACATCCACAGAGCACCCTGACATCATGCCAAGGAGAACTAGTGGTCCTGGGGGCAAAGACACCATCGTCAGTGGTTGACCAGCAGCGAAAGAGACTACGTGGGAGTTGTCATTATTGTGTTATGGTTTTGTTTACAAATTGTATTCTCTCCCACAGGTTCGGACTTCATTTGTTTGGACCTTCATTAAAGTTTGAGAGGGATGTAGTATCCGGCTGGATACATTCTAGTGTTTCAGCATGCTGTTACACACACTGAACACCCACCCACCACTGGCGTCAACGGTCAGATGACCCGGAGAATAAAAGGGGCCGAGCACATGTGCTCTGGATCAGTTATCGAACCACACTACCTGTGTCAGTGTCCATCATTTATTAGTATGAGTGCCTGAGGCCTAAATACCACACGTACCAGATAGTAAGAGGAGCCTCTATAGATTTATGCTTCCGCCTTCAGCCACTCTGCCCATCCTGCGTGCGCTCCACCAGCCACTCCCAGAGGCGCCAGAATAGTGAGCGGCCTTACTATGTAAACAGCTTTAGACCGAAGCTCCGCCAGGCAGTATTTCTCTGCATCACGCCCAGCCCTGGGGACCGTACGACGAAAAGAGAGAACACCCCACTCGCTGATTACACTGCCTGCAGTGGCAGAACACCCACAACACATGCTCCCCGAAGGGCTCCTGCCTTTTTGATAGCTTCTTGTAGCTAGCACGAGGAGTACCGCGCTTCATGGCGGCCGTCTGCCATCACTAACAAGAGGGGAAGAAGAATACCATTCTACATGGCTGTTGCTCCCCTGCAATAAAGGAAGAAGGATTACAAGCAATGCTACGCCGAGGCACAACCATGTGTGCATGCATTTTTTCTGCATTTTTGTGGTGTATCTGCCAAATTACCTCCCCGTTAAGCAATCCGCACCCCAGGCCGCAGTGAGTAGAGAATCCTCTTTATGCTTCCCTTTGAAGTCGAAGCAAACAGCCTGACCGCAGTCCACATGCATGATTGAGAAGCTGCAGTTCTGCCAGAGCGCCGCTAGAGGGCGCCATTGCATAAACAACAAAATAAGAACTAAAATGAAACTCAGGCTCACAAACAAGCAGCAGGAAGGCCAACCGCTGGCTGGATTTCTAATGCCTTTTTTTGCACATTATACAGCACGAACTTGACCCAAAGGTATCAGAGCGCTTTACACGAGCATCAATTGCATTACACATTCATTTTTGGTATGCGCAGGGACATTAAGTGATTTGCTCAGAATAACATGGTGCTGAGCCGATGCCGAGACTCGAATCTGGTTCCGCAGCACCAAGGCCGGTAGCTTTGGCCTTTAGCTAACATCACCTCCTTCAGCTCAGCGTACATAGAGATTTCAAGACTAAAACCGATAACCAGTGAATTAACCACCAACACCAGGTGCCAGAGTAGATAGCTACTCCCTAGCCCCTTGATGTGTTGCCGGGGACAGAAGGTGCTAAATACACGGCAATCCAATACTGTGCAGTTTCAACCCGCAGCATCAGCTGTTTGGGGTTTCTTTTTTGGCGCAGTTTGTAAACTGGTAGTATAAAGTGATTTATGTTTTTGCGCTGCATTGACCTAACCCCGCCACTCTTGATGCCCGGAGAGCTGGGGGAGATCTGCCTCTGATTCGCCCGTAGCCTCCCTCTGTGGGGCGAGCTAGGAAGCCCTACTCTGCCCCTGCAGGCCTCAGTCGTATCCTTTAACTGTGGCTCTGATGCCAGGTGATCCGAGGGGTCAGGGAAGCTCGCCCAGCCATCGCCACTGAGGTTGGTGGCTGGTCGGTGGCAGGGGCTAAGGGTTTGGTTGGTGGTCTGCAGCAGAGGTTTAGAGAGGTTGGTGGTTGGTCTGTGGAAGGCGCTGAGGGGTTGGCTGGTGATCTGCGGCAGGAGTTGTTTGGTGGTCTGCAGCAGGGGTTTAGAGAGGTTGGTGGCTGGTCTGTGGCAGGCGCTGAGGGGTTGGCTGGTGATCTGCGGCAGGAGTTGGTTGTTGGTCTGCAGCAGGGGTTTCGAGTGGTTGGTGGCTGGTCTGTGGCAGGCGCTGAGGGGTTGGATGGTGGTCTGCGGCAGGGGTTGGTCCCTGGTGGTCTGCGGCAGGGGTTTAGAGCAGTTGGTGGCTGGTCTGTGGCAGGCGCTGAGGGGTTGGTTGCTGGTGGTCTGCGGCAGGGGTTAGAGAGGTTGGTGAGCGCACAGGGACGCAGTTGTTATGGACTGTAATGAAACCAAAGCCTTTTGCCCCTTCTAACCCCCAAACCCCATCTCCTGACCACTCAAAAAGAGTGACGAGAAACCCTGTGTCCCACTGAGGGGAGTGCAGATGGGTGAGGGGTGTGTTTATCTGTGTGGATGTGGTTTGTACCCACACACTCTAGAGGGGATCGTCTCACAGGGCTGTATGAATGGGAGCTCAGTGTGGGGGGCAGGAAGGAGGGAGGTGGGAGAGAGCGCAGCACCACGAGCGATCAGTCCGTGGTTCACGCAGGGGCTGCAGCGGAGGCTCGAATATACTGGACTTAAAACCCCACATGTTACAAATCATCTCAAGGAGGAAAGAAGCCGCCTTGGAAAGTTACTTGCCCAAGATCACAGAAGTCTGGCTAAATAAAGGCGCTGGGATTACACAGGTGACCTGTTACCCAGTGCTTTAAATAGGAAAAAATAAGTGCAGGTACTCATCAATTTAAGCAGTGATTGGGGAGGGGCAATTGTGGGAGGGGCTAGAGGCGGAGCTTGGAGGCAGGCATTTAATGGGAGCCATACTTTCTTAGTGCCAATTGTGCTTGATAATACAGAAATATTTCTGCTATCTGTAGAGTATTTGGCTTTTCCTCCCATGTGCAAAAGGTTACGTTTATTATTGTGGGAATGTCATACCAATGCAGATTGTCTCTGAGCCTAGGAACTAGGGGCTCTGTGGAGGCACTTTGCGAGGGGCATTAGTTGGATTTACACCTACCTGAACGGCTGCTGGATAGTGGGGACATCTGCTGCTGGTCTCCCCTGCCGCCGCTGCCTGTTACAACTGCGCAGCCGCCGAGGAGGGCGACTACAGCTCCCAGGACTCCCTGCGGCCGGACGTGGCCCACGCCCACTTCCGCGCCCCGTGGCGCTTAAAACAAAGGCAGTGCTTCGGTGGAGCGAGGGCTCTGCGGAGGCACTTTGCGTAGGGCATTTGTTGGATCTACACCTACCTGACCAGCTGCTGGATAGTGGGGACATCTGCTGCTGGTCTCCCCTGCCGCCGCTGCCTGTTACAACTGCGCAGCTGCCGAGGAGGGAGACTACAGCTCCCAGGACTCCCTGCGGCCGGACGCGGCCCACGCCCACTTCCGCGCCCGGTGGCGCTTAAAACAAAGGCAGTGCTTCGGTGGAGCGGGGCTCTGTGGAGGCACTTTGCATGGGGCATTCGTTGGATCTACACCTACCTGACCGGCTGCTGGATAGCGGGGACATCTGCTGCTGGTCTCCCCTGCCACCGCTGCCTGTTACAACTGCGCGGCCGCCGAGGGGGGAGACTTCAGCTCCCAGGACTCCCTGTGGCCGAACGCGGCCCACGCCCATTTCCGCGCCCGGTGGCGCTTAAAACAAAGGCAGTGCTTCGGTGGAGCGAGGGCTCTGCGGAGGGACTTTGCGTGGGGCATTCGTTGGATCTACACCTACCTGACTGGCTGCTGGATAGCGGGGACATCTGCTGCTGGTCTCCCCTGCCGCCGCTGCCTGTTACAACTGCGCGGTTGCCGAGCGGGGAGACTACAGCTCCCAGGACTCCCTGCAGCCGGACGTGGCCCACGCCCACTTCCGCGCCCAGTGGCGCCTAAAACAAAGGCAGTGTTCCGCGCCGCGGGACGCGCGCGGGAGAAGCCCGGGACAAGTTCGGGGCTGTCTTAGGCCATCAGAGGCCGAAGGAGGCTGGGCTGGGCAGGGCTGGGCCACCCCCCTAATATCAGGATTTTAAGTTAAGTTATCCGGGTTTTTAAGCACCAGTTTCATTTTACTGTGGTAGAAGACTTTGAGAACTGAGTTATATTTACCCCTTCAGTATGGTGAGACGACGAGTAAAACCCCTGCAGGAGAAAACCCGTTCCACTATAGACACCTATTTGACTAAAGCAGTTAGTGTTTTGTCTGAAGAAATCAATCGCATGGAAAGACGTCTATCCGGGGTGTCCAGCATTATGTTTGGAGACCAGGCTAGTTTAAGTGAAGAGCTCCTTTTAACCAGCAAGGACAGATTGACCACTTCAGTACTAGTTACCACCCCTTCTGATATCATAGGTGTAATAGATGATGTAACTTATACTGAGGTGGAGCATTCACGTATTTCGGTTACACCCGAATTATCTAACTTGGCCCCTTCCCCTGCCTCTCCAATAAGAACAAAATGATACAGAAAGATTATGGGTCAGGGAAATACAAAGGTCAAAAAGGATTAAAAAGTTACCACACGGGGGGATTTGGTAATTCCAAGCAGTAAATTAGGTCATGATGATGCTAGTGGTATATCAAATATAGAAGCCATTTTTGGGAAAATAACTGAGCTAGTTAGGCCATTACATGAGAAGGTTGATAACCTAGCTAGGGAAGTACACAAGTTAAGTGGCCACCTTGATAAATGTTGCATGAGAGACCAATTAGGTAACCCAAGGGTATCTGCCACTACAATTACGATTAGTGACACGATTAACTTTGATTATAATGGTAGTAGGACCCCATCAGCATCTAACATGATTAACCCCTCCCACGCTTATGACGGAAACGCTCCGTCATGGCCCTCGGGTGGGCTGTGCTGGTGACGGAGCGGTTCCGTCATGGTCCGCTCGCCGCGCCTGCGCGGCGCTGATTTCGCACCTGCGCTGACGTTCTAAAGCACGGGCGGGGCCATGACAGAACCGCTCCGTCACAAGCACAGCCCACCGAGGGCCATGACGGAGCAGTTCCGTCATAAGCGTCGGAGCACCGCACGGCCGCCCCACTCCCTTAGCGCTACGGCGGAATAGCCGCCGCAGCGAAAGGGTTAATGAACATGGAACAGGAAAGACAACTGCTAATTGCTTAGACCATAGAACGAAATCTAAGGAAACTACTACGCTATTTAGGGTATTACCAGTTACGCTGTCAAATAATACACAGAATCTAAGAGAAGATACTATAATAGGGATAAGAAAGTTACCAGCAGGAGAAACCCCTATTGTAGGACCAACAGATTCTCTGACACCTAATGTAAATAAGACACCGGCGTTTATCAACTTACCTCCTGAATGTGGGGCTTGTGTAGCAGTCCTTACATATGTACCAAAATTACGGGAAGACCAGTTAGAAACACATGACACACTTAAAAATAAAACACTATACTGGCTGTCTAAAAACTGTGGCTTCCCAATGGTAGGGGCAGATCAGATATTATTAACCCAAATGGTGGGGTGGATTGGTCTCCTTACCAAAAGGATTGAAGGTGATTGTATAATTATCAATTTTAGGTCCCCCAGATGGGCACAGAACACCTTATCAAGTACCCCCCTTCCATCATGATGGGACTATAATACAAACCTTTTGCAGGCTTTGTATCAACTAATGATACTCCTTCACTTGGACTGACACTTTGGTGGCGCTAGAGAGCAGAGCATAGAGAGTACTGGGAGCATCGCAGAGAGCAGCTGCGCGCGGAGTAGAGGTGCAGAGGAGTAGCGCCGAGCAGAGCAGAGCAGACCCGGTCCGTACCGAGCGGGGGGGTCAAGCGGCGTGGAGAACGCAGGAGAGCGCCGCCGTAGCAGACCCCCAGGACCACAAACCGGCAAATCTGCTGATGGCCGAAGACTGCTCCACCTCGCACCCTCGTAGGCACACACGGCCCAGAAAGCAGGAGCGCTGTGTTCCGTGTGTCCGCAGTGCCTCAGAGCTCCATGCATCAGAAGCAGCGGACCGCTGTTACTAGCGGTCCAACAAGCCGCCTCCCCAAGACTGCAGAATCGGTGAGTGTGACTACGGGGGGAATACCGGCCCGACTTTTGCCCGAGCAGCATTTGTACCGCACGAAAACTGCGAATTATATGGCCTGAGGCCGGAGGCGTGGCAGGCACACCTCCCACTGTCCTGCATCCCTGCATCACCCAATAGAAAAACATAACCCGCCCATAGACTGCCGACAAGACAGAAACCCACCTGGCAAGGGTCCCTCTAAGCACCCCCCCAGGAGCGAGAGGGGGTCAGGCACCAGAGGGTGGTGAAAACAGGCAGGGGAGACAGAGAGACAGAGAGACATTCATTGCAGGATTAAGGCTGGAGATTGAAGGACGGCCTAAGCGGAGGGAGCCAAGCTGGCTCGAGACTAGCTTAGTTCAGCCCAGCCCAGCTCAGAGCAACAAAGCCTGCTCTACTGTATTTTGGTAGCCAACTGGGAAACCTACAAATAACAATAAAACACAGAAAAAAACACACAAATAAAGTGAAGCGAAGCAACAGGCGGACACCAACTGACCAAGGCCGGCTCGCTAGAAAGGCAGTGGCCTAACTCTAAGCTAAAGGCACCACCTATTACCCTGTTCCGGGCAAAGCAGCCCCATATACCCGCTACAAAGTAAGCGAGAGCAGCCACAGTGCCCAGCACCTTCCTCCGCCCCCGTCCCCGCTCTCTCCCTGACGGCAGCTGTCCATTCCACAGGGCAGACGGGCTTGGGAGGGTGAGCGAGAGCGTGAGGGCGAGTGTGAGGGTGAGCATGAAGCAAAGTCGTGTGGCCATCACTGGGGGCACACAACCTCCCTACGCAACCTTTGATCTTGGGAGTACAGCCTGTGACCGGTCTGCTGGCGGGCGACCCTGAGCCCAGAGAAGAGCTGCGGCGGCTTGCTGCAAGCAGGTAGCATGCTAGCGTGACCACGGAGATCCGCACTGTAATACCAACGCCACCTAGGCAATACCGAGCCCGCAAGCACACAGCATCAGTGGAGGCGGTAGGCAAAACGCAGATTGCAAGCAGGCGTGAGCGCGGTGACCCGCGCTGTGATAACCACGCCGCTGCAACCCAAAGCCCGCAAGACCACAACACTAGGGGGAACTCATAACCCCGAAAAATAAAAAACCAGAGCGCGAGCAGCTGTAACCTAGCTGCAGGGACTTGGCGTCCGGGGGGCCTGAGCAGCAGTAGCTCTAGCCCAAAAATGAGGTCCGGCAAAGTAAGAATAGCACCTAGTGAGAAACCGACAACTCGGAAGGGCTCAGCCAAACGGAGAAGACTTGAAAAATCATCCGCAAATAAGGCCAATAGCACCCTAAAAAACCCTTTAGTATCACCAATTGCGACCCTCTTTGAAAAATCAATAGCGAACAAAAACTCCTTACAGGATCTACGATTGAACTTCCTAAAAGACCCAGGCGCGGCACTGTTTTCTTCCACGACAGACGTAGTGGGCCTACAAACCCCACTGGATCCAGCGAAAGAATCAGAAGACAACAATCAGTCGGCAGACGAAGCTTGTATGCCCTCAGCTTCGCCTGCGAAACTACCTGCTCAATTCACCGAAGACGGTACTGTTAATAAAAGTCAAGATCACAAAAAAAATTCGCCAAACAGACAAATAAGCGTAACCACATCTGCATTAATCCACACTGCTCACAAGGAGGTCTTAGATGCCTCCGAACGAAATAAAGCACAAGACAACCATAGTATTAAAACTTAGAACCTATGTCTGGTAACAAGGGATTTAACGCAACAAACGCAAACCTTTACACTCCACTCAAGTTTTAATAATCTGTCGCAACAATGGCCTACCTCTAGCCAACTACTTGACAAAATTAAAGAGAGAGAGCTATCACCTGAAAAAGTCCCTGACCAACGGTTGAACCAGAAAAAAGCCAACACAGAGCTCGAAAAGCTCGAGGCAAACGAGGCCCCATACCTACAAGTTCCGAGCCATAACAATGTCGCACCCGGTTCACTGGTCTCCGCTGGGCAACAAGCTCCATCTAATAACGTGAAGGAACATAACAATTCCCTAAGACATGACGAAGATACAAATTCACCTAAAGGCGACGAGCCTCTGACCCTCGTAGCACCCTTCCTGCAAGCCCTACAAACAGCTACGGCGACGCTAACAATGCAATCCGCCAAGTTGGACATCCAAATTGATTTGATGAATATAATTGCATCCTACATAGCAGGAATAAATACAAAACTGGATAACCTTAACACCTTAATTAAAAGAGCCCAAGCCAACTCTACCGAACAACATCAAACTTGCCCTTGTGGCCCAATTCTTGACAAATTGAGCACTTTACCAACGGTCCTTGACCAGATCTTTAATTTAAACAAACGCGCAATAAGCCGTGATAGAGACACCGATAGCCTAAACAGCGTCAAATCCGAAGTCCAACAACCAATAAGCAATATATGTCCCGATGATAAAACACCTGAATTATAGACATCAAGGCACGAGATCAATATAATCAGCGATAACAGAACTGAAAAACCAATGACGGAATCCACCACTGCCAAGCAAATGAAACAAAGATTAACAAAAAGACAAAAGAAAGAAAAAAGAAAGAAAAGCAAGAAACAAAAAATGGAAGATGATTTGCTCCGATGCCACAGCATTTATCCAATATTTTTAAACCAACATATACAAAATACGACAGAGGCAGGCACAAGGGACACTATTAAAGATCCTACAGCAGGAGCCAACGGACAACCTACACACACAACGTCGCTAACTGCGGAACCCAAGCCTCAAAGCTCACTGGGAACTCAGCAAATCCGCCAATTGACGCAAACATCTGATCAAAATCCCGCCGCAAAACAGACCAGCTTGCCAGCAAAAGGGTCAGAACACAAAATACCCCCGGCGACTGACAAAAACAAAACCATCGTCCAAGGGGACAATGAGCAGTCAAGGAGCTCTTCAAATGGGCGGTCACCCAATGACCCGATGCCAGCCATGGTGGAAGCATTTGCCCAACACAACACCATTATTAAAACCCCAAAATGCTCAACTACGAGCACATTATGAGGGAAATAAAGCTGTTCAAGAATGCGTTACTAGTCAACTACAGAAGGAGAGAGAGAGCAAAGCTGAAAAGCACTGCTTCAAAGCCAACAACACAGAATTAGTCCACCGAGAGGGAATACACGGCACCACCCAATACCCTTGGCCATTCCCCCACATTTCAACATCAGATACCCAGCGCAACTCGACCATGACAAAGCTGAGCTTCGTTGTTACCAACAACGAAATGTCACAATCAAGTGATGAGGCAGCAATGAAGCAGATATCAGATACCATCAATTCAACATCTGATACCCAGCGCAATCTGATCAAGACAAAGCTGAGCTTCTACGTTACTAACAACGAAACGCCACGGCCAAGCGAAGCAGCAGTAACAAAGCCAATATCAGATACCATCAAAGCAGACAACGTGGGCTGCCAAATTATTTTTACCCCAGAGTACGTGACCCAAGGCAGACACGATATCCTAAACAGGAACAACATCTTAAAATTAATGAAAGAAATTAAGGATCTAAGCGCCATCAAAACGTCCGACTTAGACCGGGTTGAATTTTTAACCAGCACTAATACAACAACGCACGAACAAACAATGACAACATGGAAATCCGCTGCCATAGTGCAATCTATTCTAGGAAAACGGAGATATTCCAAGCATGGGGCATTCAACTATCACAGCCAATCGCCCCAAGATACCCACTTCCTCTACAGATAAATAGCGTCATGCAACTCACAAGGAGACTGGCGGACCTTGCCCCGAAAAAAACAGTCTATTCTATATTACATAACGCCAAAGGCAGAAGCGAGGCAGAACTTACATGCAAAGAGCCGGAATTAGTTAAAGCAAGGGAACCGTTAACTACAACTGACTCCTGGAAATGGCCTCCCAGTTTATTAAACAATAAATGGTCTAATTGACCGATCGGCCCCGAAAGAAACAAAGCAGCAAATAATAACATACATATTATTTCATGGAACATAGCGGGTGCAAAAAGACTGCTGGATGACGGTCTTGCCTTGGATGAATGGGACAACGCCGACATAATTGCCCTGCAAGAGACATGGCTGCAGGAAGAAATTGCACTATCAGGCTATATCCACTACACTGTGCCAGCGAAAAAATGTAAAACCTACGGGAGAGCAATCGGAGTAAAATCAGTATATGTGTCTACTGCACTTAAAACCAAGACAGAACAACTCCAATCGCCGGATTCAAGCTTACAGATAATTAAATTCTCAGGCCATAAAAAGTACGGTCAGAAAACGACAATACTGATCAATTATTACACCCAACCAAATCTTCAAGTAAAAAAGACAAAAAGCGATATATTATGCAAGGAAATATTAAATCTTCGAAGTTCCGAACCAACTTGGAACATTATCCTAACGGGAGATTTTAATTCCAATCTCATTTATACACCAGAGGAAGACGATATACTAACCTCAGAGAACATACACTGGAACGTCCCTCAGCAGGCAACAGGCGCAACAAAGAGCCGAAAGGACAGCCTAGCTACTCACTTAGTAACAGACCTAGAGTACCTAGGCATGCGAGTACTGAATGGTAGGACAGAGAAAGACAACCCACCAAAGAAAACGTTCAATGGTCCTTATAGTGAATCTACATTGGTTTTTACTATAGTAAGTCTTCCATCGATCCCTCCAGTACTCACCTTTAACATCGAATATACAACAATGAGCGATCATAGCATGCAACACCTGAAACGTAACTTTTTTGCAGATACATTGCAACCGGTTTATTCCCTGGAGGGCCAACTAGGAACAATTAATCAGAAGCGAATACACTGGAACAGTTCAAACAAACAGAAATGGACTTCAATAATAAAGGACACTCTGCAAGAGACAAACAGAACCACAATGGATAAGATACAAGCCTGGTCTCTTTTTCTTGCGAAATTAAAGTTAAAAATTAAACCAACTAAAACAGCGGCAAAAAATAAGGACCCGACAAAGAAACTGCCCTTGGCACTATATGAACAAAGAAGGGCTCTACGGAGAAGCCAAAAAAACCTGCAATCAAAAGCGAACGACCCAAGCTACTTGAATACTTTTCTTGTCCAAAGAAAATTATATAAAAAAAGGATTTGGGAGCAGAAAAAGAAGGCGAACGACGAGTTCTGGATTAATTTACTGGCCAGCTCTAAGCTACAGGATTCAAATCAATTTTGGAACATAATAAACAAGCTGACAAGGCCACGAAACGTACTGACCTCGAATATTCAAGAAACGGTATGGTCAACCTTCCTGTCGACAAAATTAGAAGAAAACCAAAGGAATGCTCCTGGGCAGCTAGTGGGACCAGTGGAACCGTATTTAAACAGTTGCGAAGAACATTATCATTCCAACCGCACAACAATGGCACAAAGGACAACTCCACCTACCGAAGCCACAGGTGGCTGGTACACGGCTGATGAGATTATCACCATCATCAGAAAGGGAAAAAGCAATGGAGCGCCGGGCCCGTATGGCATCCCGCAAATTGCCTTTAAGGAAGCACCAGACTTTTGGGGCTCACATCTCGAATAACTTTTTGTCGATGTTCAAATTTATAACCGTATTCCAGAAAGCTGGAAAGGTTCTATCATCACCACAATATATAAAGGAGGAGGGAGAGCTAACCCTTTAAATTATCGCCTAATAACACTCCAGGACATCGAAGCTAAATATTTTGCCTCTCTCCTTTTAAAAGACCTGGTAAATTGGGCAGATGATAAAGCAATAATTCTGATAAACCAAACTGGATTTAGAGCAGGCATCGGAACTACGTCAAATATATTAACAATAACCATGATAGCAGAAAAATGCCAGCGATCGAAACAGGACCTGAACCTCTGTTTTATCGACCTGAAGGCGGCCTTCGATAGCGTTGATCGCAAGCTATTATGGGCGAAGCTGAGAGCTTGGGCCATACCCGAGAAAATACTGAGGGGGCTACTCCTATTCTACACCGATACTTGGACACAAATCAAGCTAGGGGACGGATCACACCTATCAAGAAAGGTATACACATCGATCGGATTAAAACAGGGCTGCGTATTAGCACCACAGCTTTTTAACCTATTTATCTCAGACCTTTCGGGAAATTTAAACATCTGCAATGCGCACGCACCGAAACTTGGTAATTTTCATCTTACCCATTTGGCTTACGCAGACGACATTGTGCTTCTGAGCCTAACTAAAGTGGGCCTGTCCAGACTACTGGCAGTAACGTCAGAATTTTTGACGGTAAATAACCTTGCTCTGAATCTATCCAAGACAAAAATGATGTCAATAACCAACCGTCGTACAGTGCAACTTAACATCTCACTTGAGGGAAAATCACTGGAAAGTGTACCAAACTATAAATACCTAGGATACTACATTGATGACAAACTCACTCTAAACGCCCCAAAAAAATACATGAAGCAGAGAGCCGGAGCATTAATATTCGCACTTAGCTCACTGGCAAAAAAATTGGAAGTCAATCAACAACAAGATCCCTATACCTGGGGCGATTATTACATTTCAGAGACATGAGTACACATCACTCAGGTTGTATTCTTTGTTTACATACCGAGGTAGACTCCTGCAATCTATCGCAGTGAGGTATCACTCCTCTAATGTCTGATTGTCCCCACCCAATTTATTGTTCCGAACAGTTAATTAAATACTACGGTCTCAATTCACAAAGTGTCCAGTGTGATGTCCAACAAATGTCTGCCTTCTAAACTGACAGTACATCTATCCACACTTCACCACATGTGTACACACCTTAAGAGGAAAAAATGTGTGGTGGAAAGGAAGGCACCTCACGGGCGAACACCCTCGGGGATGTTGGCAGATGTTACCAACTCAATGCCCCTTTCTCATCATCGGTTGCCTTCCAATCCAGAAAGAAAACAGAATAGATACAACACATAAACTGAAATGCGTGTAAAGGTGCAACATAAAGAGTATAACAACATTAACTCATAAAGGACAGAGTGACATAAAATCAACAGCCACACCCACTCAATCACTTTATTCTTCGTATCAGTGTGAGCTGAAGAATTAAAACAGAGGTTGGTAGCTTAGTATCGCCTACCAGTACCTGATACCGACATGTTTCACTGCCCCATTGGTTTCGGCAGATTCATCAGGGTATTAAACACTCGGTCACTGCACCAATTTTTTGAACATCCTTTCTGGACACTATTGCATTGAGACAAAGATAAAAACCAAAGACATGCCCAGTAGTCAATATAGATTCATAGGTTTCCACACTGGAGTAGTGGTTGAGAGCATATAATTATACACGTATGATTATAATTACCCCTGACCAGCATGGACAACTCATACCGGCTGGCCGAATCACGCTTTGACTCGTTTAAAAACGATTGAAGTAGCAATCTATAAGAAATGAAAAGAGACATTCTAGAGCTGCCACGCCTTAGACACCGACACTGCACATCAGCGTCAACTTCAATCCTTTTGAGGGCATGAAAGCCGTGACAACCCTACTCGCACTTTTTGACAAATAATCAATGGCGCATTGCAACTCTCGACACGATAAACCTGCCAAGCCTTCTAATACAGAATTGCGCGTCAATGTCGATTTTTGTCGTTTGACAGCCCCACTCGCACTTTTTGACAAACAATCAATGGCGCGTTGCAACTCAGGACATAGTAGAACTGCCAAGCCTTATAATACAGAATTGCACGTCAATATCGATTTTTATCGTTTAAAGGGTATGAGGACCATGAAGGCCATGGCACCCCTACTCCCGCATTTAGACAAAAGAGCGGGGGCACTTTGACCCCCCGACCACATACATCGTAATGCCTGGTTCCCCACTGCCAGTACACGAGGTATTGGACCACTAAAAATGGTGTGCATCGTTATGTATAGTTGCCCGCTGAGTGACAGCGTGTCGCTCAAAGTGACTGCTCGTCAGCAAAGCTTAAAGCTTAATGCAGCCGCCTATTCGCCCCCACTCCTCACCGTACGGTTGGAAACCGGGGCTGTGTCTCGTCCCAGGAACGCCGCGCCCAAGCCGGCGTTTGTTTTTAACTGCCTGGCGGAGTCCGGTCAGGTGGAAGACCGCGCATGCGCCTAAGCAGACGCTTCAGCCCGGGACGGTGGCGCCATATTGGAACGGTCAAAAACCAGTATCTAATGCTGGAATTCAATTACCCTGGTGTCAACAAATATCTCCACAATGCCGGGAATTACTTATGCACCATCGCTGTGCTGACTGACATATTTTGTACATGTCAAAAAAATATTTTATATTTTATTCGTTTATTTTTGATTTTCACCACAGATACTTCGAGGAGGTCATCTGTGGAACCATAACAACTGATAGTGGCGCACCCTTTAGAATGCACCCGCATCCGCGGTAAACATTAGCGCTAAATACGCAATGTACAACATCCAGCAAATGGTCAACAGATTGAAATCTCTGGCGGGAATGTACCAATTACCGCAAGTATCCACCGTGGGTGTCTACCAGTACATCCAGGCACATATATTAGCCAATCAGCTGGGATTTTAGATGTAACTAGAACTCATCAGATAAGGGGTGTCGTCAGGCACGGTCTAGATGGTATCCCACTATATCTCATACCAACAGATTGAAATCTATGGCGGGAATGTACCGATTACCGCAAGTATTCACCGTGGGTGTCTACCAGTACATCCAGGCACATATATTAGCCACTCAGCTGGGATTTTAGATGTAACTAGATGTAAGGGGTGTCGTGAGGCACGGTCTAGATGGTATCCCACTATCTCTCATAACAACAGATTGAAATCTATGGCGGGAATGTACCAATTACCGCAAGTATCCACCGTGGGTGTCTACCAGTACATCCAGGCACATATATTAGCCAATCAGCTGGAATTTTAGATGTAACTAGAACTCATCGGATAAGAGGTGTCGTGAGGCACGGTCTAGATGGTATCCCACTATCTCTCATAACCCCTTTACATGACCAAGTACCGAGCAAGTTTACTCATGACAGAGCACACCAGGCACATTATTTGGGCAGCCTCAAAAGACCTCAAGGTTGACGGTTGATCAACAAGGAGCACTTACCAAAAAATGTAAATCATTTACAGCTAGCTCACCCTTAAGTGTCTATTTCACTCGGTTCCACTCCAGGATTTCGTTTAGGCCTACACTGTCACTGCGTTCTCTGTATATCCATCTGGCTTCTTTACTGAGCAACGCTGTTTCCATGTTCTGTGGATTGCCTTTTATTACTTCCAACACAGTCCACGTGAAATCATGTTTTTCTTTGTGGCAATGTTGTACCAACTTTGTGGTCAGTTTACCCGCCTTGATGGTACTAAGGTGTTCCTGAATGCGCACCTTGATTTTTCGTGTAGTCAGGCCAAAGTATTGGAGACCACAACAACATAGCAATCTATATACCACATGCGTGGTGTTGCAGTTGCTAAAGTGGTTAAAGAACCACATTCTCCCTGTACTCAAGGTCACACTGTTGCTTTTTGTAGTGAGGGCGCAAACTGAACATGTCCCACAAGGGTAATGTCCTTTGGGCAAAGTGGACCGATCTCTTTTATGTGGTGCCGGGGTGCGGGTATGGACTAGTTTGTCTTTAAGGTTAGTTGCTCTCTTAAAGGCAAACCTTGGTGGTGGCATCCGGAAGTCTTTGGTAGATAGTAAGTCCCAGTGTTTTCTGATAGACTGCCTGATTTTTGTAGCCATGGGGTCGAATGTCATAACCACCGGGAGGCAGTCTCTTTTTTCTTTCCTTGTATGTTCCAACAAGGCACTCCTCGGTGTATTCAGTGCCCTTTTTCTAGCGTTCTTCACGACTCTACTCGGGTAACTGCGCTGCATGAGTTTTTTCGTAAGGTCTTGGGATTGCTCCAGGAAACCACTCGTACTGGAGCAATTCCTCCTGTACCTCAAGAATTGGCCCACAGGGAGGTTGTCACGGAGGGCTCTAGGATGATACGAATTGTACAATAGGAGTGAATTCCTATCGGTAGGTTTCTGGTGTACTCTGGTGCTCAGACCACCCTCCAGTCCAGCCTCAATATCAAGGTCCAAATAGACCGCACTGGTGCGGCTGTAGGTCCACGTGAATTTCAGGCTCTCATCTTGACGATTGAGCCATCCCAGGAACTCCCCTAGGGATTCTTCAGTGCCCGCCCAGATGCAGAGCACATCGTCTATATATCGCTTCCAGAGGCAAATGTGCCGCTGGAAGGGGTTGGTATCAGAATAGACGATGTGCTCCTCAAATCTACCGACATAAATGCATGCCAGGCTGGGGGCCATTGTGGCCCCCATCGATGTTCCAGAGGTTTGTAGGTAGATCTGGTCCTTGTATCCAAAATAGTTCCTTGTGAGTGCGAGCTCAACGCACTCCATGATGAATGATTGGGGCGCATCATAGGGCCATTCGAGGTCCCCCAGTGCGCGTGCTGCTGCCACCAGCGTTGCGTCCTGGGGGATACTCGTGTACAAGGACTCAATATCGATGGTTACAAGGAACTGGTTGTTTGAGTCATAAGGGGTATTTCCCAAAATATTCAGCACCTCGGTGGTATCCTTAACAAAGGACAGTTGATTGATCACCGACTCCCGCAGGAAGAAGTCCGCAAATTGAGACAGCGGCTCCAGCACCGATTGGATCCCCGACACGATGGGCCTACCGGGCGGGGGGCGGGTCGGCTTGTGAATCTTTGGTAAGATATAGAAGGCTGGAGTCCTGGGGGTGTTGTTCACCAGGAACTCCGCTTCTTTTACCGAGATCCATTTGATGATTTTGGCTTTGTTGACCATTTCCCTTATGATAACAAGAGTCCTTAGTGATATTGAGAACTTTGAAAAATCCCAGGAACATTCTCGACATTCAAATATGACTAAGGAGGACTGGGAGGCAATAAGAGGTCTGGAAAAAAATCTTGCGTTGACAATCAAATCAGCCGACAAAGGGGGTGAGGTGGTGGTACTCAATACCCAGGACTACGAGACAGAGGTGCTCCGCCTTTTGAGTGTCCGCACCAATTACAAACCCTTGAGTAAAGACCCGGTAGATCAATTGCTTGTTATCATAAGGGAAATGGTCAACAAAGCCAAAATCAACAAATGGATCTCGGTAAAAGAAGCGGAGTTCCTGGTGAACAACACCCCCAGGACTCCAGCCTTCTATATCTTACCAAAGATTCACAAGCCGACCCGCCCCCCGCCCGGTAGGCCCATTGTGTCGGGGATCCAATCGGTGCTGGAGCCGCTGTCTCAATTTGCGGACTTCTTCCTGCGGGAGTCGGTGATCAATCAACTGTCCTTTGTTAAGGATACCACTGAGGTGCTGAATATTTTGGGAAATACCCCTTATGACTCAAACAACCAGTTCCTTGTAACCATCGATATTGAGTCCTTGTACACGAGTATCCCCCAGGACGCAACGCTGGTGGCAGCAGCACGCGCACTGGGGGACCTCGAATGGCCCTATGAAGCGCCCCAATCATTCATCATGGAGTGCGTTGAGCTCGCACTCACAAGGAACTATTTTGGATACAAGGACCAGCTCTACCTACAAACCTCTGGAACATCGATGGGGGCCACAATGGCCCCCAGCCTGGCATGCATTTATGTCGGTAGATTTGAGGAGCACATCGTCTATTCTGATACCAACCCCTTCCAGCGGCACATTTGCCTCTGGAAGCGATATATAGACGATGTGCTCTGCATCTGGGCGGGCACTGAAGAATCCCTAGGGGAGTTCCTGGGATGGCTCAATCGTCAAGATGAGAGCCTGAAATTCACGTGGACCTACAGCCGCACCAGTGCGGTCTATTTGGACCTTGATATTGAGGCTGCACTGGAGGGTGGTCTGAGCACCAGAGTACACCAGAAACCTACCGATAGGAATTCACTCCTATTGTACAATTCGTATCATCCTAGAGCCCTCCGTGACAACCTCCCTGTGGGCCAATTCTTGAGGTACAGGAGGAATTGCTCCAGTACGAGTGGTTTCCTGGAGCAATCACAAGACCTTACGAAAAAACTCATGCAGCGCAGTTACCCGAGTAGAGTCGTGAAGAACGCTAGAAAAAGGGCACTGAATACACCGAGGAGTGCCTTGTTGGAACATACAAGGAAAGAAAAAAGAGACTGCCTCCCGGTGGTTATGACATTCGACCCCATGGCTACAAAAATCAGGCATTCTATCAGAAAACACTGGGACTTACTATCTACCAAAGACTTCCGGATGCCACCACCAAGGTTTGCCTTTAAGAGAGCAACTAACCTTAAAGACAAACTAGTCCATACCCGCACCCCGGCACCACATAAAAGAGATCGGTCCACTTTGCCCAAAGGACATTACCCTTGTGGGACATGTTCAGTTTGCGCCCTCACTACAAAAAGCAACAGTGTGACCTTGAGTACAGGGAGAATGTGGTTCTTTAACCACTTTAGCAACTGCAACACCACGCATGTGGTATATAGATTGCTATGTTGTTGTGGTCTCCAATACTTTGGCCTGACTACACGAAAAATCAAGGTGCGCATTCAGGAACACCTTAGTACCATCAAGGCGGGTAAACTGACCACAAAGTTGGTACAACATTGCCACAAAGAAAAACATGATTTCACGTGGACTGTGTTGGAAGTAATAAAAGGCAATCCACAGAACATGGAAACAGCGTTGCTCAGTAAAGAAGCCAGATGGATATACAGAGAACGCAGTGACAGTGCAGGCCTAAACGAAATCCTGGAGTGGAACCGAGTGAAATCGACACTTAAGGGTGAGCTAGCTGTAAATGATTTACATTTTTTGGTAAGTGCTCCTTGTTGATCAACCGTCAACCTTGAGGTCTTTTGAGGCTGCCCAAATAATGTGCCTGGTGTGCTCTGTCATGAGTGAACTTGCTCGGTACTTGGTCATGTAAAGGGGTTATGAGAGATAGTGGGATACCATCTAGACCGTGCCTCACGACACCTCTTATCCGATGAGTTCTAGTTACATCTAAAATTCCAGCTGATTGGCTAATATATGTGCCTGGATGTACTGGTATGATTCATAAAGGGGGTGGTGATGGACAGAGTATCTGAATTAAGCAGAACACTCCTACCCAGTCAAAAGATCAGGGCTTGATCCATCACCGTTTTTTAGCTCACTGCACCATCCCAGCTCAGAACCTGGCTACATGCAAATTAGTCTGACCCTGGCCCAGTGCATCATGGGAACAGGGCAGACCAAACTACCAAGCCAATTCTTTACTGGAAAGGAAACAAGCTTCCGGGGACCGGTTTCTGGCATTACAGCCGTCTTCGGCCCGGCTTGCTTGAATCCTGATGGTGCAGTGAGCATGATGCACTGGGCCAGGGACAGACTAATTTGCATATAGCCAGGTTCTGAACTGGGATGGTGCAGTGAGCTAAAAAACGGTGATGGATCAAGCCCTGATCTGTTGACTGGGTAGGAGTGTTCTGATTAACTCAGATACTCTGTCCATCACCACCCCCTTTTTGTAATTATTTTGGCCACCATGAGTGTGGAAGGGTATGCTCAGACATGAGTCCCTTGCTCATTGCACCATTAGGATTCAAGCAAGCCGGGCCGAAGACGGCTGTAATGCCAGAAACCGGTCCCCGGAAGCTTGTTTCCTTTCCAGTGAAGAATTGGCTTGGTAGTTTGGTCTGCCCTGTTCCCATGATGCACTGGGCCAGGGACAGACTAATTTGCATATAGCCAGGTTCTGAACTGGGATGGTGCAGTGAGCTAAAAAACGGTGATGGATCAAGCCCTGATCTGTTGACTGGGTAGGAGTGTTCTGATTAACTCAGATACTCTGTCCATCACCACCCCCTTTTTGTAATTATTTTGGCCACCATGAGTGTGGAAGGGTATGCTCAGACATGAGTCCCTTGCTCATTGCACCATTAGGATTCAAGCAAGCCGGGCCGAAGACGGCTGTAATGCCAGAAACCGGTCCCCGGAAGCTTGTTTCCTTTCCAGTGAAGAATTGGCTTGGTAGTTTGGTCTGCCCTGTTCCCATGATGCACTGGGCCAGGGACAGACTAATTTGCATATAGCCAGGTTCTGAACTGGGATGGTGCAGTGAGCTAAAAAACGGTGATGGATCAAGCCCTGATCTGTTGACTGGGTAGGAGTGTTCTGATTAACTCAGATACTCTGTCCATCACCACCCCCTTTTTGTAATTATTTTGGCCACCATGAGTGTGGAAGGGTATGCTCAGACATGAGTCCCTTGCTCATTGCACCATTAGGATTCAAGCAAGCCGGGCCGAAGACGGCTGTAATGCCAGAAACCGGTCCCCGGAAGCTTGTTTCCTTTCCAGTGAAGAATTGGCTTGGTAGTTTGGTCTGCCCTGTTCCCATGATGCACTGGGACAGGGACAGACTAATTTGCATATAGCCAGGTTCTGAACTGGGATGGTGCAGTGAGCTAAAAAACGGTGATGGATCAAGCCCTGATCTGTTGACTGGGTAGGAGTGTTCTGATTAACTCAGATACTCTGTCCATCACCACCCCCTTTTTGTAATTATTTTGGCCACCATGAGTGTGGAAGGGTATGCTCAGACATGAGTCCCTTGCTCATTGCACCATTAGGATTCAAGCAAGCCGGGCCGAAGACGGCTGTAATGCCAGAAACCGGTCCCCGGAAGCTTGTTTCCTTTCCAGTGAAGAATTGGCTTGGTAGTTTGGTCTGCCCTGTTCCCATGATGCACTGGGCCAGGGACAGACTAATTTGCATATAGCCAGGTTCTGAACTGGGATGGTGCAGTGAGCTAAAAAACGGTGATGGATCAAGCCCTGATCTGTTGACTGGGTAGGAGTGTTCTGATTAACTCAGATACTCTGTCCATCACCACCCCCTTTTTGTAATTATTTTGGCCACCATGATTGTGGAAGGGTATGCTCAGACATGAGTCCCTTGCTCATTGCACCATTAGGATTCAAGCAAGCCGGGCCGAAGACGGCTGTAATGCCAGAAACCGGTCCCCGGAAGCTTGTTTCCTTTCCAGTGAAAAATTGGCTTGGTAGTTTGGTCTGCCCTGTTCCCATGATGCACTGGGCCAGGGACAGACTAATTTGCATATAGCCAGGTTCTGAACTGGGATGGTGCAGTGAGCTAAAAAACGGTGATGGATCAAGCCCTGATCTGTTGGCTGGGTAGGAGTGTTCTGATTAACTCAGATACTCTGTCCATCACCACCCCCTTTTTGTAATTATTTTGGCCACCATGAGTGTGGAAGGGTATGCTCAGACATGAGTCCCTTGCTCATTGCACCATTAGGATTCAAGCAAGCCGGGCCGAAGACGGCTGTAATGCCAGAAACCGGTCCCCGGAAGCTTGTTTCCTTTCCAGTGAAGAATTGGCTTGGTAGTTTGGTCTGCCCTGTTCCCATGATGCACTGGGCCAGGGACAGACTAATTTGCATATAGCCAGGTTCTGAACTGGGATGGTGCAGTGAGCTAAAAAACGCTGATGGATCAAGCCCTGATCTGTTGACTGGGTAGGAGTGTTCTGATTAACTCAGATACTCTGTCCATCACCACCCCCTTTTTGTAATTATTTTGGCCACCATGAGTGTGGAAGGGTATGCTCAGACATGAGTCCCTTGCTCATTGCACCATTAGGATTCAAGCAAGCCGGGCCGAAGACGGCTGTAATGCCAGAAACCGGTCCCCGGAAGCTTGTTTCCTTTCCAGTGAAGAATTGGCTTGGTAGTTTGGTCTGCCCTGTTCCCATGATGCACTGGGCCAGGGACAGACTAATTTGCATATAGCCAGGTTCTGAACTGGGATGGTGCAGTGAGCTAAAAAACGGTGATGGATCAAGCCCTGATCTGTTGACTGGGTAGGAGTGTTCTGATTAACTCAGATACTCTGTCCATCACCACCCCCTTTTTGTAATTAATTTGGATGTACTGGTAGACACCCACGGTGGATACTTGCGGTAATTGGTACATTCCCGCCATAGATTTCAATCTGTTGTTATGAGAGATAGTGGGATACCATCTAGACCGTGCCTCACGACACCCCTTACATCTAGTTACATCTAAAATCCCAGCTGAGTGGCTAATATATGTGCCTGGATGTACTGGTAGACACCCACGGTGAATACTTGCGGTAATCGGTACATTCCCGCCATAGATTTCAATCTGTTGGTATGAGATATAGTGGGATACCATCTAGACCGTGCCTGACGACACCCCTTATCCGATGAGTTCTAGTTACATCTAAAATCCCAGCTGATTGGCTAATATATGTGCCTGGATGTACTGGTAGACACCCACGGTGGATACTTGCGGTAATTGGTACATTCCCGCCAGAGATTTCAATCTGTTGACCATTTGCTGGATGTTGTACATTTCGTGTTTAGCGCTAATGTTTACCGCGGATGCGGGTGCATTCTAAAGGGTGCGCCACTATCAGTTGTTATGGTTCCACAGATGACCTCCTCGAAGTATCTGTGGTGAAAATCAAAAATAAACGAATAAAATATAAAATATTTTTTTGACATGTACAAAATATGTCAGTCAGCACAGCGATGGTGCATAAGTAATTCCCGGCATTGTGGAGATATTTGTTGACACCAGGGTAATTGAATTCCAGCATTAGATACTGGTTTTTGACCGTTCCAATATGGCGCCACCGTCCCGGGCTGGAGCGTCTGCTTAGGCGCATGCGCGGTCTTCCACCTGACCGGACTCCGCCAGGCAGTTAAAAACAAACGCCGGCTTGGGCGCGGCGTTTTTGGGACGAGACACAGCCCCGGTTTCCAACCGTACGGTGAGGAGTGGGGGCGAATAGGCGGCTGCATTAAGCTTTAAGCTTTGCTGACGAGCAGTCACTTTGAGCGACACGCTGTCACTCAGCGGGCAACTATACATAACGATGCACACCATTTTTAGTGGTCCAATACCTTGTGTACTGGCAGTGGGGAACCAGGCATTACGATGTATGTGGTCGGGGGGTCAAAGTGCCCCCGCTCTTTTGTCTAAATGCGGGAGTAGGGGTGCCATGGCCCTCATGGTCCTCATACCCTTTAAACGATAAAAATCGATATTGACGTGCAATTCTGTATTATAAGGCTTGGCAGTTCTACTATGTCCTGAGTTGCAAAGCGCCATTGATTGTTTGTCAAAAAGTGCGAGTGGGGCTGTCAAACGACAAAAATCGACATTGACGCGCAATTCTGTATTAGAAGGCTTGGCAGGTTTATCGTGTCCAGAGTTGCAATGCGCCATTGATTATTTGTCAAAAAGTGCGAGTAGGGTTGTCACGGCTTTCATGCCCTCAAAAGGATTGAAGTTGACGCTGATGTGCAGTGTCGGTGTCTAAGGCGTGGCAGCTCTAGAATGTCTCTTTTCATTTCTTATAGATTGCTACTTCAATCGTTTTTAAACGAGTCAAAGCGTGATTCGGCCAGCCGGTATGAGTTGTCCATGCTGGTCAGGGGTAATTATAATCATACGTGTATAATTATATGCTCTCAACCACTACTCCAGTGTGGAAACCTATGAATCTATATTGACTACTGGGCATGTCTTTGGTTTTTATCTTTGTCTCAATGCAATAGTGTCCAGAAAGGATGTTCAAAAAATTGGTGCAGTGACCGAGTGTTTAATACCCTGATGAATCTGCCGAAACCAATGGGGCAGTGAAACATGTCGGTATCAGGTACTGGTAGGCGATACTAAGCTACCAACCTCTGTTTTAATTCTTCAGCTCACACTGATACGAAGAATAAAGTGATTGAGTGGGTGTGGCTGTTGATTTTATGTCACTCTGTCCTTTATGAGTTAATGTTTTTATACTCTTTATGTTGCACCTTTACACGCATTTCAGTTTATGTGTTGTATCTATTCTGTTTTCTTTCTGGATTGGAAGGCAACCGATGATGAGAAAGGGGCATTGAGTTGGTAACATCTGCCAACATCCCCGAGGGTGTTCGCCCGTGAGGTGCCTTCCTTTCCACCACACATTTTTTCCTCTTAAGGTGTGTACACATGTGGTGAAGTGTGGATAGATGTACTGTCAGTTTAGAAGGCAGACATTTGTTGGACATCACACTGGACACTTTGTGAATTGAGACCGTAGTATTTAATTAACTGTTCGGAACAATAAATTGGGTGGGGACAATCAGACATTAGAGGAGTGATACCTCACTGCGATAGATAGCAGGAGTCTACCTCGGTATGTAAACAAAGAATACAACCTGAGTGATGTGTACTCATGTCTCTGAAATGTAATAATCGCCCCAGGTATAGGGATCTTGTTGTTGATTGACTGTCTAGAGTGGAGGGCGATCCCTTTTATACCTTTCCAAATCCCTCTTGGCTCCTTTTGTTAGTAAAAAAATTGGAAGGCCCGTCGCTGAAACCTCTACTAACAGTGATGGCAACCAAAGTACTTCCAACTCTATCTTATGCTAGTATAGCCATGCAGGGCAAGGATGATATCATCTTAAACAGCCTTATCACAAAAATCCACAAGAAGGTCTTACAACTCCCACGCTCAGCTGCACCCGCCCAGATGCGTTTAGAATTTGGACTGATGAATGAGTCACTGGGAAGTCTCTACACAAGTATTAGAGTATGGTATAGAATTAAAACGAACTCCACAAATAACACCTTGGACAGCTTGTTATGGCAGGAATTAGAAAACCAACAAAACTCTGCAGCAAACAAATACCTGACTGGCGCTCTGGAGCAAACATGCACTGAAAACCTGTGGAAAAAAAACCTGCCATTTGCGTCCTTTAAACAGGTTCTAAACAAAGCGTCAAAATTTCACTCACTAATTACTGATAAAGCTGTCTTTGCCGTCCGCTCCCATTCTTGGACCGTTATTAACAGTTACAACAATCTCATCTCTGCTACCTACCTAACATCAACGTATTCTGTGTTTATAAAAAAAAGGCTGATGGCAGTGAGATTCGGCAAACTACCAACTCTGGCTGACGAACCTGTCTGGAAACTCTCAGATGCAAACGCCTGTCGACTATGTGGCACTACAAAGAAAAGAAAATGTAATCCATATTATATGCCACTGTAAAGCATTGAACCGGGAGCGCACGCTCTTTTTAAAGAACATTTTTAGGGCCAAAGGTCTACGCACCTGTAGATCGGCCATTATTGGTGCTCTAGACTCAACTGACCCTATAATTAATTGCAAACTCATAAAGTTATTGATAGCCTTTGAAAAGCGTCTGAAAGCTCTTGAAACTTTAAAATAAGATTTTCAGTATTAATAACTATTTTAATGATGAGCAATCTGATAAAGCTCCTACCAGCATCATTTTAAATTTTGTGCTTTAAATTGTACTACGAAGAATTTTATTGATTTTACTGTAATGTTCAATTTTCTTCCATTTTTGGCTTTGTTATGGTTTTAATTAACTAAACAATAACGTTTATATATATATATATGTATATAGATATATATATATATATATATATATATATATAACACACTTGATTTTGGCTTGCTTGAGCCACTTGCAACGGCGGGCTCCCGGCAGAATCGCCACTTCCTCAATATTATACCTCTCCTGGTATGTCACCACGTTTTTTGGCAAAAAAAAAACAGTACCGAGGCCCAAATGGTGCTTGATGTTGTATTTATTGGCACACGAACAAACCCTACGCGTTTCGAAGTATAACTTCTTGCTCACGGGTACATTTGCTTATGGCGGCCATTCTATTTAAAGTGATATGGTTACAAAGTAACGTGCACGTGATACAAGGACATAAAGAAAATACTATGTTGCAATGCGATTTCAATATTCAAACCATAAAGTTACATTGACAACGTGGTTTTTGCAATTGTGAACAAATAACTCATTCAATATACCAGGATTGTCCTTGCTGGCATAATTAAACTGAAATCATATTTGCGAAATACCCAAGTGGGTAACAGCTCCAACAAAAGTTCAGTTGTAATGCCTCAATGTTAGTGAAAAATGTCACTCAAGATAGATGAACTATTCCCATCCGCTTGATGATGTTATTGAATGACAATCCTTAGATTTACTGCGTACTGCCCATGTGGGCACCAAATTTCAAACAACAAAACCACGTTTCACAGTTCCATCTGTAAAAAAAGGAAAAACACATGCAGTAATCTATCGTTAAAAGACCTTGAATCAATGTGAATTTTAAAACATTTTGAAACTTATCAGAATGGTAAATGATTGAGAAACTAGACAGCTAATTACACATATTACGTTTGTAAATGGACAGCTAACTCTTCCCCCAAATTATGCCCATTGGGGTATGTGGTATTATAGCGTATGATGTAACGGGACTCGAGCTTGCGCAATGCCAACAACCTATTGCCCCCTCTCTCTTTCTTGTCTACACAATCAATCACAGTGAATCTTAACAAATCTGGATTTTGATTATGTATTGAAGCAAAATGCCTAGCCACAGGATATTGTGGATTGACATTTTTGATGGCCCTCAAATGCTCCAATACTCGCAATTTGGCTTTTTTCGTGGTCATCCCTATGTAACATTTGTTACAAGGACAATGTAACGCATATACTGCGTATTCAGTGTTACACCCCAGTTGTTTCATGATTTTGTGTTCCTCTTGATCTTGTGAGATTTTTAAGCTTTTACATTTGTGGCTGTTTTTGCACGCCTTGCAGTTTCTGCACGGAAAAAATCCCGCAGTCTGCAAGGTTTTGGTTTTCTCCTTTATTAAGGCATTGCTTAAAGTATCTCGAAGGGACTTCGCCTTTCTAAAGGTGACTGCAGGACGATCACTAATCACTTCTTTTAAATCTTGATCAAGCTTGAGAATGTCCCAATATTTATCTAGACTTTTCCTTACTCTCCATGACTGGCTATCAATACCGGTGATGAATCTGATCTGCTCAGAATTCATCCGAACCTTGGGAACCAGTAAATCTTTCCTTTCCATAAGTTCTACTTTGGTTTCTGCTTGCTTGATTGTGCGATTACTGTATCCTCTTTCACCAAATCTCTCTCGCATAACACTTTTCTCAGCCTCATAAGTCCTCTGTACACTAGTTTCGTTTCGCCCTGATAAGCTCACCTAAGGGGATACTGCGTTTTAAATTTGGTGGATGGCAACTTTCAGCATGCAATAAGCTGTTGCCAGCTGTGGGCTTGCGAAAGAGAGAACTGGTTAACACTCCACAGTCTACAGACAAATTGACATCCAAAAATTCCAAGTGACTCTTGTGCATGTGACTGGTGAATTGTAAGTTCAACGAGTTGTCATTTAAGATGACTTCAAAAATGTTACATAGGGATGACCACAAAAAAAGCCAAATTGCGAGTATTGGAGCATTTGAGGGCCATCAAAAATGTCAATCCACAATATCCTGTGGCTAGGCATTTTGCTTCAATACATAATCAAAATCCAGATTTGTTAAGATTCACTGTGATTGATTGTGTAGACAAGAAAGAGAGAGGGGGCAATAGGTTGTTGGCATTGCTCAAGCTCGAGTCCCGTTACATCATACGCTATAATACCACATACCCCAATGGGCATAATTTGAGGGAAGAGTTAGCTGTCCATTTACAAACGTAATATGTGTAATTAGCTGTCTAGTTTCTCAATCATTTACCATTCTGATAAGTTTCAAAATGTTTTAAAATTCACATTGATTCAAGGTCTTTTAACGATAGATTATTGCATGTGTTTTTCCTTTTTTTACAGATGGAACTGTGAAACGTGGTTTTGTTGTTTGAAATTTGGTGCCCACATGGGCAGTACGCAGTAAATCTAAGGATTGTCATTCAATAACATCATCAAGCGGATGGGAATAGTTCATCTATCTTGAGTGACATTTTTCACTAACATTGAGGCATTACAACTGAACTTTTGTTGGAGCTGTTACCCACTTGGGTATTTCGCAAATATGATTTCAGTTTAATTATGCCAGCAAGGACAATCCTGGTATATTGAATGAGTTATTTGTTCACAATTGCAAAAACCACGTTGTCAATGTAACTTTATGGTTTGAATATTGAAATCGCATTGCAACATAGTATTTTCTTTATGTCCTTGTATCACGTGCACGTTACTTTGTAACCATATCACTTTAAATAGAATGGCCGCCATAAGCAAATTTACCCGTGAGCAAGAAGTTATACTTCGAAACGCGTAGGGTTTGTTCGTGTGCCTATAAATACAACATCAAGCACCATTTGGGCCTCGGTACTGTTTTTTTTTGCGAAAAAACGCGGTGACATACCAGGAGAGGTATAATATATATATATATATATATATATATATATATATATATATATATATATATATATATATATATATATTTGAGCAAAATGCCTGAGCATTTAAGGGGCACTCTGCAGGGCTCTGCTCTCCGGGCTGTTAGTTTCCACTACACGTCCTCACACTGTTAAGGTTCTGAAATGCCCGACGCGTTTCTGGGGGAACCTCCCCCCTCCCCCCTTCCTCAGGGGCTGCTTCCTTTGGACCCTCGATGCTGTACCACGTGATTTTGTGACCTTTTGTAGATACAAGCCCCCCAGGTAGGCGTGTGTTTTCATCCACCGTCAAACCCAGCATTGTGGGACTTGGAGTCACTCTAGTGATGCATTCAAGTTCATAAGCTTGTAAGTAAAGTCGAGGGATAGGATCCATTTTGCATGCGATTAGTACCTTTAGTAGGCTGTGTGTGCGTTTCAGTGCGCTATCTTTTCAGCAGGATGAAGCTCGGGTTTCCAAACCTAATTGGAAGCACTAAGAGTGCAGGACTTTTCATCCAAAAGATAGCGCACTGAAACGCACAGACAGCCTACTAAAGGTACTAATCGCATGCAAAATGGATCCTAAACCCTCGACTTTACTTAAAAGCTTATGAACTTGAATGCATCACTAGAGTGACTCCAAGTCCCACAATGCTGGGTTTGACGGTGGATGAAAACACATGCCTACCTGGGGGGCTTGTATCTACAAAAGGTCACGAAATCACGTGGTACAGCATCGAGCGTCCAAAGGAAGCAGCCCCTGAGGAGGGGGGGAGGTTCCCCCAGAAACGCGTCGGGCATTTCAGAACCTTGACAGTGTGAGGACGTGTGCTGGAAACTAACAGCCCGGAGGGCAGAGCCCTGCAGAGTGCCCCTTAAATGCTCAGGCATTTTGCTCAACTATATATATATATATATATATATATATATATATATATATATATATATATATATATATATATATATATATATATATATATATATATATATATATATATATATTATATATATATATATATATTATATATATATATATATATTCACTGAAAAAACCATAGGTTATAGACCATATATAGTTAGGAATTAGCATTTACAAAACCTTGAAAATTCACTGAAAAAACCATAGGTTATAGACCATATATAGTTAGGAATTAGCATTTAAAAAACCTTATTTTACTCACACAAAACCATTGAAATTCCATATATAGTTAGTTGTACTAACTATATATCGCGCACCCGCAATCCACTGCTGATCATGTCACATATTACATCATTCATGACATGGTCAGTGACATCACTGATGACATCACTGATGACATCTCAAATGACATCACTGATGACATCGCTGATGACATCTCAAATGACATCACTGATGACATCACTGATGACAACATCCAGTGACTGTATTTTTCTGTAAAGTTAAAATATGTCTTACATATTGAAGAATGAGTGGATGTATAAGTGTCTTGATGAAGGATTTAGTAGGGGCATGACTGACTGTATGAGTGACTGATTAAATGTGTCTCACTGAGTGCATGGGTTAGTGACTAAACTGTCTTAATTTGTGCATCATTATGTCTGTTGTTCTGTAAACTGCTGCATGTGTTGATCAGTAGCTATATGATTAACTATATGGGTTATTGATTGGTTGCCCAAGCATTTGTATGGGAGACTGAGTGTGTGTGTGGGTGGCTGGGAGGTGTATGACTCTCTGCATAGATGTGTGAGCAGTTGATTCACTAGATGTATGGGTTCAAAAGTGCATGTGGAAACAGCTGTATGGGCGGTTGACTGTGTGCATGAGTGTATTGGTGAGTGAATGGATATCTCAGTGCTACATGTCAAAGTAAGTACATATGTAAAATACAGTACATGTGAGAGTTGATATATATAAATAAATGTGCATAAGAGCCAGTGAATGTGTGAGTGGCTGTATGGATCATTGTGAACTTGTATCCAGGATTGTATAAGTGAGTAAATATGTTTTAGTATATGTTTGAATAAGTAAGGTGTGTATAACTGTATAGTTGAGGAAATGGAGGTGTGATTGATTCTTTGCATGACTGACTAGGTGTGTGAGTAACTCCATGGATGAGTGACAGTCTGTGAGTGTATGTTTATACTGAGTGTATCTAAGATTATATAAGAGTCTGAAGAGGTTCATCATAATATCACATGAATGATGTCATCAGTGATGTGATCAGTAATGTCAAATGAGATGTCATCAGTGATGTCATCAGTGATGTCATTTGAGATGTCATCAGTGATGTCATCAGTGATGTCAAATGAGATGTCATCAGTGATGTCATTTGAGATGTCATTTGAGATGTCATCAGTGATGTCATTAGTGATGTCATTTGAGATGACATCAGTGATGTCATCAGTGATGTCATCAGTGATGTCATTTGAGATGACATCAGTGATGTCATCAGTGATGTCATTTGAGATGTCATCAGTGATGTCATCAGTGATGTCATTTGAGATGTCATCAGTGATGTCATCAGTGATGTCACTGACCATGTCATGAATGATGTAATATGTGACATGATCAGCAGTGGATTGCGGGTGCGCGATATATAGTTAGTACAACTAACTATATATGGAATTTCAATGGTTTTGTGTGAGTAAAATAAGGTTTTTTAAATGCTAATTCCTAACTATATATGGTCTATAACCTATGGTTTTTTCAGTGAATTTTCAAGGTTTTGTAAATGCTAATTCCTAACTATATATGGTCTATAACCTATGGTTTTTTCAGTGAATTTCATTGGTTTTTTAAAAGCTAATATCTGTAGCTGTAAAATGTATTCTTCTTTAAATCCAAAAATATATGTTATATGTTTATTAATAATTTTTTTTAAATATTTTTTTTTCTTCGCTCCCGGTTCGCGTACCGGGAAGCTTCCCGTTAGCTCAATTTGATGCCGCGACCCGGTCCGCGAACCGGTAAACGTTCCGTTTGCGCAGCTGCCGCGTTAGAAATCAACATCGTGACGCGTCGCGGAAGCGCGACATATCACGTTGTCGCGTAATGCGTCTTATGACGGGCCGCGTTAGCGCACCCGGAAGTGCTCCGGTACGCGAACTGAGACGCGAAGCGCAGCTCCCCGGAAGCGATCAGGGGCGCGTCGCGAAAGCGTGACGTATCGCGTTGCCACGTAATGCGTCTTATGACGCGCCGCGTTAGCGCAACCGGAAGTGCTCCGGAGCGCGAACCGAGGCGCGAAGGGCAGCGACCCGGAAGCGATCCGGGGCGCGTTCCGCAGCGCGTAACATAAGCGTAACAGGTCATGTGACTTGTTAATAAAACTTTTCATTGGTTCATTTCACTTTTGGTTTCATAATGATGTAAGGCTAGGTCAGGTGACCTAAAAATAACACTTTTCATTGGTTTAGAACTATTGTTTTTCCCAAATGATGAAAACCCCTCCTTCTTTCCTCACTCTGACTTTCATCTTTGTGAGAGGAAGACCTTTTTTGATAGTTCAGCAATGGCTTCATTGGTAGCTTCAGCTGGTGGACCCCCACCACCACCACCACCACCTCCTCATGGGAAGAGAGGACCACCTCCCCAGTTCATCAGCAACACAGAGGAGGAAGAGGATGAGCAAGAGGAAGAGGAGACAGAAGGACCACAGTTTTTAGAAGAGCAGCCCCGGGTTTCTCATCGGAAAACCAGTTTTATTTGGCAGTTTTTTTCGATCCCTGAAGGGCAGAAGAAAGTAAATGCCAGATATGTCACCTGCCTCATATGTAAGGAGAAGTTATCTAGAGGCACCTTAAAAAAATACAGCTTCGGTAACTACACCATGCATCGTCATATGAGCAGGTGGCATCCATTAAACTACAGCCGGGCAGAGATGCGTGACCAGCAGGACAACCCAACAACTCCTGTGGCCAGGTCATCATCACAGATATCTTTGACAGCAGCAGAGGCACGGGAAACCGTGCCAAACATTCAGGACAACTTTGTCCATATGAAGTTTACCTGCGTGTATTGTGGTGCATTACTGTCTTGTGGCAATATGAGTATTACCTTAATCAACCGAGCTTATGAAAATCACAATTGCCCTAAACGCCGCAGACAGTAATTTTTTTTTTTGCTCCTGTTGAGCCCTTTCCAATGCCTGTTTTTTGTTGTTTCCCCTCCATCAAAAACCAAAAAAAACATAAAACTGTTCAAAAAATACAAAAAAAACAAAAAATGTTCAGAAAAAAAAAATATATAAAACAACAAAAACATTAAAAAAAAAGTTCTTTTCAGAACTACCTCCCCTTTCAAAAAAATTGCTAGAATGTTTAGCACTCTGGCAAGCTCTATTTCTTTTGGTTCGCTTCCCCGTTCTCTTCCCGGTTCGCGAACCGGGAGCGAACCAAAAAATAAAAAAAAATAAAAAAAGAAGAGTTAGTATAAGGGAAGTAAACAGAGAGTAATGTTAAAAGAAAGACAGCTATAGGGAGTAAACCAGAGATACTGTTTAATAGATCTATTTACCGAAGAAAAGATGGAAGGGGGTATAATTGTGAAAAACAAAATAAAAAAGGAAGTGAAAGAAAAAAAAGAGAGTAGAACAATAACAAAGAAGAGTTTCTTGGAGAATGTGAGTGAATGTTCAAAATAAGATTAAAACATGTGGAATAACAGAGAGAAAAAACAGAAAACAGAAAAGAAAAAATAACAGAAAAAGATTAATTGAAACAGCAAAGAAATGTAAATAACATAGAGCCATATCATCAACATAGCCAATAAAAGTTTTGCAGCTTTTATCGGCAGAAATGTGTCGCTAAAGCCGCTTTTGCGGCAGAAAACTGCCGCTAAAACCACTTTTGCAGCAGTTTTCTGCCAATAAAAACAGCAATAATTTTATTGGCTGTGTTCATAATATGCCCCTTAGTGTGCTTCAACTACACAGAGAAAGCATTATGAACAAGTAGTGAAAGAGTGATCAGTCAAAGACACTAAGAGTAATAGAGACGGAGTGAGTGAACAAGAGTGAGGAACTATGAGAAGTGAGGGACTGAGAAAAAGAGTGGAAGGAGTTGAGTAAGTAGGTAATAGAGAAAGGAATGAGGAAAGTAGCAAAGGCAGGAAACTGAGGGTTAAAGAAATGAAGCTGTGGAACTAATAGTAGGTGAATGTGATAGAAAAGTAACGAAAAGAGTACACAACATTTACCTTATAATTGTCGTTAATTTACTCACTTTTTATTTTTATACTTTCAATCTGTGAAAGAGAGAACAAACATTTGAAAAATATTAAAACATGTATTTAAAAATTAGAAAAGACAAGGGAAAAGATTGAAGGACAAACAGTTTTTCAACAACTTTGACACTTACAGAAGCTTCTGCTTCTCCAGGCCCCCTACACAGTCCTAAAGATATACATTTTAAACTAACAGTATCTTGATGCAGATGAAGTGAGGCCTATCTTAAAACATGGTGCATCTTTTGCACTGCTGTTGTCTCACAAAAGTGTCGCAAGACACTAACATTTTAAATGATTGTTTCAGGATTCCAATAAGATGTGTCCTATCCAGAGGTTTGTTTGAGGTGAGGCCTACTCAGGGTTCCAAATGAAATTTTGAGTTGTTGAAGAGAACAGAGGACATAATACATGTGAAGGCCTACCAATGAAGTAAGTCATGTCCACTTCACTCTTGAACAAAGGCCAGACCTCTTCTGTGTCCGTGGACAGACCTAAAGTTCATCTGCACAATGTCATTCGTAAACTTAGGAAACACTGGTGATGTAATTGAAAAATTTGGAGTTTCTTTTCCTCATTTCACAATCACATCACCTGTGTTGCCTTTGGTTAGGTATCTCATGGTGCAGAGGGAGTCTAGCATATCAAAGAGTACATAGAAGTTGAGCAGTATATACAACAATTTTGACATTTACAGAAGACTTAGCTTCTTATCTTGTTGGAGATTAAGTCAGGCCTGTCTTGCAACATGGTGCATCTTTTGCATCACTGCTGCATCGGTTTCATGTGGCACGGGTTTTTTACAGCATGACACATCTGCCTAGATGCATCAATTTGTAATTTTGTCGCCTCATAGCAAATCTTTTGCACCGCCGCTGCATCACAAAAGTGACGCACAGTGGCGCAAAAGAGGCATACACCTATCATAAATCTGTCCCTAACATTTGAAATGATTGATTCAGGATGACAATAAGGTGTGGCCTCTCCAGAGGTTTGTTTAAGGTGAGGCCTACTCAGGATTGCATATCAAATTTATGCTTGTTGAAGAATACAGAGGAGATAATACATGTGAAGGCCTACCAATGAAGTAAGTCATGTCCACTTCACTCTTGAACAAAGGCCAGACCTCTTCTGTGTCCGTGGACAGACCTAAACTTCATCTGCACAATGTCATTCGTAAACTTAGGAAACACAGGTGATGTAATTGAAAAATGTGGAGTTTCTTTTCCTCATTTCACAATCACATCACCTGTGTTGCCTTTGCTTAGGTATCTCATAGTGCAGATGTAGTCCAGCATATGAAACAGTACCCAGAAGTGCAGCACTGCATGCAACAACTTTGACACTTTCAAAAGCTTCAGCTTCTGCATGCCCCCTACACAGTGCTAATTATATACATTTTAAACTGATGGTATCTTGCTGGAGATGAACTGAAACCTATCTTGCAACATGGTGCATCTTTTACACAAAAGTGACCCACAGCGGAGCAAAAGAGGCGCACGGCCATCATAAATCTGACCCTAACATTTTAAATGATTGTTTCAAGATGCCGATAAGGTGTAACCTATCCACAGATTTGTTTCAGGTAAGTCCTACTCAGAGTTGCAGATGAAATTTAGGTTTGTTGAAGAATACAGAGGAGATAATACATGTGCAGGCCTACCAACGAAGTGAGTCATGTCCACTGCACTCTTGAACAAATGTCAGACCTCCTCTGTCTCCAGGAACAGGCCTAAACCTCATCTACACAATGTGATGTGTAATGTTAGAAAACACAGGTAATATAATTGAAAAACGTGCAATTTTTTTTGCTCATTCCACAATCATATCACCTGTGTTTCCTTTGCTTAGGTATCTCATTGTGGAAATGTAGTCTATCATATGAAAGACTACGTAGAATATGAGCACTGTATGCAACAACTTTGACACTTACAGAAGCCTCACCTTCTCCGTGCCTCCTACACAGTTCTACATGTACATCATAAATGCAAACAGTACAGAATTAATTATACATGTTAAATGGTTTATTTTTGCTGTTCTCAGAATGTATCAAATTTCACTAAAAACAGTGACTTGAAGGTATTCATCATATAACAGCGGGGGGAAAAAAACACAATCAAAATGATTGTGTTTAAAAAACCCATACAACATAACAAATCAGAATTCAGAACTCCTTAAAGTTAACTTACTTTCCATGACATCGAAGGATGTCCTATGAACAGCTTACACTCTGTTGTGCTGTTATTACTTTCAGCCCGCCACTTTCTGAAAGAAAACTCCATCGTTTTGAAAAATATGTTACATACAATAAATGACTTCTCGCTCTCTACCACACGTTTCCACAAGGCCAAATCATGTCAGAGCCATTTATAACTCTTGGAATTCTTGTAAGCCAATCCCGTCATGTTGTATTTCCGCAACTTTCAGAATTAAAATGTTGAAGATCATTTTCACAATCCTGGACTACTAATATCTTACCCTTCTTGCTCACTCATGTTCTACATTTCCTATGACACTGATACTGCTTACTATGAAGCAGACTTACACTACCTCTATGACTACTACAATTATTTAATTCTCTACATCACTTTTAATCACAAAGCAATATAAAACAGTAGACAGCATTCGAGACTTACATTCCCTCTACTCCATGTTTTGATTGGCTGCTTGAATTAGCTTATAAAAAGAAATAGTTTTTCTGAACTCATTCAAAGTGCACTTATTTTTCCATGACGTCCAGTGTTATGGTAAGAAGTTATGTCTCTGTACTACACTTATCCTCAAGGCCAAATCGTGTAGGAGCCATTAGAACTTCTTGAAATTCCTCAGAGCACATCCCGAGATTCTTTCCCTAAAATTTTGGTTTTAAAAACACCAGGTAAGAATTTTTAAGGTCATACGGCAATTTTTTTTTGAAAATTAAAACAGAATCGTTGCAGAATGACCAGCCATTTCTAGACTTTAAATAAGCTGTGTAATGTCCTGATGTTATTGAAGGACCGTCATGATATATAATTGCTACAGTTACAAAAGTCCTTCCTGATATTGACAACTGTGAAGCCACAACATTTTTAATTAAAGTTGTCAATTTTGTTCCATCAGGCCTACATCGTTGGAACATTAAAATGACATACTGGCCATATGTTCGTATAAATAATGTGGACATCATTTCAGATTTACATTGGCTACATTCCATGTTGTGATCAGCTGCTTTTACTAGCTTATTAAAGGAGACTGATTTACTGTCTGGCAAAGTTAAATATATAAATCTTTCTGGGTCTACACTAGTAGTACTTGATACCCTACAGTTCTCACAGTCATGCTGCCATTGATAAGAAAGCCCAAACAGGTGATCTACATCTACACCTTCAGCATGCAATACATCAAGCATATACATTAAAAACTCCTGACAATCTTGCTGAATATTTTGAGAGAATTGTGTTTGGCCTGAACATCTGTCTAACAGATTTCGAATTTCAGACACACTTTCTATTTTTCTTCTATCAGTGCTACATTTCTCTAACACAGAATTTAACAAACTGCATAATCTTTGATCAGAATTGACCACAATCTCTTCTTTTACATTTTCTAGAGAAAACAAAACATTAACCACTACATTAGCATAGCAGTTGACACCAGAAGTGTTTTCAAATTGAAAACCAACAACATCTTCAACAGAATCCTTTTTGTTTCTGCTTATAATTTCAGGTTCATCGACTTTTCGTCTTTTTGCTACAACCTCCCCAGTATTGGTCACATTTCTTCGTTTCCGGCCTACCACACGTTTCTCAAACAAAGGATATTGAGGCAAATGTGGCGCATACTCTCTTCTCAACCTATTGTATTCCTTAACACAATCTAGATCCGCACAAATGTTTGTGACATCACACTCAATCAAGTACAATCCCGATAAAGTTCTAACTCTTGACAATGCCACATATGCCATACCCTCCTTGAACACAGAACTGCCAATATTCACCAATGCACTGTCTACACTTAAACCTTGCGATTTATGGATTGTCACCGCATATGCCAAGCAAACAGGAAACTGCTTACGGCGAACATATAAGTCTTTTACAAGCAAAAATCTAGCAGAACAACGACCAATTAGCTGTACTTCCTCAATGCCATCAAATTTAATTTTTAAAAATTCAATTCCATCTCTATTTCTGTATTTCACAAAATCAACAACATTACCCATTGATCCATTTACCAGACCTCTTTCAACATGTAAATTCCTTCTTAAAATTATACGGCAGTTCAAGCACACATTCAGACTCTTTTCAAAACCTGCAGTTTTAGATATAGTCTTCTCTAATGAATCCAATTTTGATTTCAAATTCTCAGACAAAATAATTGTTGCTCCCATATGCTCTATTCTGTCAATAGCTTTCAGTTTCACAATCTCTTGGTTTTGTTGTTGAAGATGGCACATTCTGCAAGAGTTGGCATCAAACATATTCCAGATTTCTTCTCAGTAATTTTCCGAAAAATATTCTCTGGCACAACGTCTTCTTCTGGATACAAATTTGACAGTAATCGTGCATGTAAAGCTTCTTTCCCATGCTCGGTCACTTTTCCGATTCTAACATTTTGTAGAATATTCTTATAATCTTCATCTTTCGTCTGACGCATATTTTCACGCAGTTCAGCATAATTGAAGTTTAACCATATATTAACGTTGCCAATGCTCCCTAGGCACTTCCTGGTATCTTCATGTGTAAGTAGTTTAAACACTGGTTGTCCTTTCACTGGTGTCAGCTGCAGAAGATCTCCGAAAACAATGATGTGTTTGCCACCAAATAACACATCATACTCTGTTTTGAGAACTTCTTGCATTCTCAAATGCACAAAGGCAAGCATGACATTGGAAACCATGCTTACTTCGTCAATGATAAGAAGTTTCATTTTCCTCAAGATTCTTGAAACTTCACAACAAGCATCTCCAGATAGCTTGTGATATTGTAATTTGTTGTCATGCTCCACTGGCAGCATCAGTAAACGATGTAAAGTAATCCCTTTAATGTTATGTGCTGCCAGTCCAGTTGGAGCGGTGACAACACAAGACAGCGATGACTCAGTCCTTTCCTGCAAATAACATGAAATTGCTTTAATAAGGAAACTTTTTCCAGTTCCCGCTTCTCCACTCACGTAGAGTCGGACAGGCTTCAACAACGTACATGAGCACTCTTTCTTCTCATGACTTAATCCATGATCAATTTGCATGGTAACTTCGTCATATATTTTCCTCTGCTCAACGTTGAGTTGTCTTTCCAACTCTTCTAAGTTAACCGCATCCTCCTGAGCATGTGCCATGGCTCTTTCCACTTCATTCATAGCAGTGGCAGCTTCATTTTCGATAACAGGTCCTCCTAGTGGATCCTGACTCAATGAAGCAGAACTCTGACTGTCCTGAGAACTGTCTCTGGCAATCTCGGCTGCAATCGTTGCTTCCTGTTCGATTTCCACATTCCACATTTCTACATATTTGGGAAAAGCAGGACATTCTATGGTCTCCTTGGCGGCAGTGAAAGAGTCTTCGTAACAGAGGAAATCTCCAAGCAGTTCCTCTTCTGCACGCCAAGGCTTGAAAAGTTGCAAAAGTGCTAAATAGAAAAACTCCTTTTTTTCAGGAGATTCGCCACTCAATTTTCGATGGTTTACCAAGTGGCATTTTCTTTGCTTGACCAGACATCCCTCACTTCCAATTACAGCATACACTCCTTTCTCAGTATCTTCTTTGATGTTCCTCTTGAATATGTAATTTTGAAGAACCTCATACAGACAAACATTCTCGAGGTGACTGCTTCGATTTGGATAATATGTATCCAACATGTTGCTCTTCAAAATGTCGGTACTGTTTGGCTCCTTTTCCGCCAAATACTCAATTTCCCGCACAGGTTTCAGAACTCGATTACGCGTTGCAGCAAGACCAAGACTCGCCCAAACGATACTCCTAGATTTGGCATAGAGACTTGCTGAAGACAACCGGTCAGAACATTCGTAAGCTCCGATTTCTCGATGCGACAACATCTTCAGACTGAAACTGTACAACTTCTTACTGAGGCTCTTTTCATGGGAAATGTCCTCCCACATATCCTTCAATCCTGTCTTCTCTTTTTTGGTGATGTAAGATGTCACATACCGAGCCACAGCCATACAGTTATCAGCCACAAACTGTATATCCATGTTAGCATTCCACATGGACAAAATCACCGGGTTGTAGTCGTTGATGTACTTGGACTCTTCGTTCCTCTTCAAATTGTATGTGTTTTTAGGTGATTTCTTCATCACAATATGTCGCAGCGAAGACATCAAACTGTTTACTCTTCCTTTAGAAATCACCGGTCGCGGAAAGCCGAAACGACATTTGGTGTAGAACTTGTCCTTGTTTCGGAATTTACGACGACAGTACTTTCCACAACGATGGCTTTGGAAACGTAGAACTTTTTCTCTTAGGCTTTTCTTCTCCTTTGCGTTTGGAACAGCACACGTAGAATACTGTTGTATGAAACTCATCACTGAGTCTTCTGGATCTGTTCCAAATTTAGGTGCATCCTTGATCCACAACAGCATATGTATGTGAGGAGCACCTATTGCTTGGTACTCCTTTCTCCAGAAGAAATCCAACACCTCTCCAAGAGGTGGATTCTTCTTATTCATGATGAAAGACATCATAGCTTCAAATCTATGATTGAAGTACCGGCATACATTGACTGGATCCAAAGAGCACAGTTCTCCGGGTGTCTTGAATTCGATGTTTTCGATGTTTCCATTTGCCTCTCGTAGAAATTCAAGTAAGTCTTCCCAGCCATACTCGGCACAGCTCAGAGTGAGGAACCATGTGGGAGTTCCTAAGTTCCTCAGCATACATTTTAAATCACCATGACGACGGTACCAGTACTCATTAGTACCACGCTGACACGCCATGAGATTAATCAGGTGAGAATCCAAAATACTGTCTTGGACATTGACTTTATCCATAAAGTCACTTGCCGAGATGTTTTGCATGTGTATACCACTTTTCAAGATGTGGTTCACTGCATATGACAGTCCAGACAGATCGCTTTCAAACAGGAGATGAAACAAATAGGGAATACATTGTCGAAACCTAGCATCTCCTGCATACAATCGCAAAGTCCGGTTTTCAGAAGCAGGAATTTGATGAGGTCGCTCATCATATCTTCCTCCCTGACCTGTTGGAAAAAGCTGTGGGAAACACCGAGCTTCCAAACTTTCCTCCCAAACACTAATGGGACTCCCTTTGACTTGTTTCATTTGAAACAACTCAATAGCATTCCCCATGACTTCCTTGGAATGCAAAGGATGAACACTATAATGTTCATATATTTCTTCACTAGTAGAGGGTTCTACTTTCTCAATTTGACCAGCACACAAATCGCTATCCTCTTCCTCACTTACTTCCTCTTCTGCAACATATATATTCTTATAGTACTTATTATTTTTTTTCAAGTACAATGTTGCCTTTTTGACTTTCCTAACATTCACTAAATCTTGCCATATTTTCTTATTCTTTGTCGGAACCCCATTAACTAAGATAACCAGAGGGTCCTCTTCCACTTTTTCTACTCCAATTGTGTTAATGTTTTTCTTCAAATCTAGAGGCAAATAAACAACTCTTCCCTTTAATCCTCTCTGTAAATCTGATGGAGGCAATTTCCCTGTCTTTGGCTCCATTCTTACAATAGCCTGAAAGGGATGGATACTTTGAATCAAAATAGATTCATAAGTATTTAAATCCTTCAACCAATTCCACATTATTATGAACTGCTCTAGCAGGCATCTGGTTTTAATTTAATTTGCTACAACAATAAGTACACACACGTTGATCCGATCCCAAATCAAAACAATTTTCTACCATCAAATATGTTGTGAAATCCTTCCATTCACTATTATTTTCCCTTTCACTTTTTGCATATAAATCCACTAACTTAGTCTGATTCTTATAATAAGTGCGTCGACAACACACACAAGTGAAATTAGGCCTCTCACTTGATTTCACCTGAAACGTCGCAATTTCCCTCTGAAAATTATCTGTACTGGAAACCTGTACACTATCTTCCACATTACCCTCTTCTTCTTGGTCAATTTCAACATTCTCCTCTTTACTTCCAAAGTAACAAAACTCAATTTCTGCACAAATATTCTTCACATCTATTTCAGAACCATGCAAAAGAGCAGCGCATAATTGTTTAAGCATAATTGCTGGACTCTTAGCATAATACAACATTCTAACTAATTTCCTCACTTTATTATGATGCACTGCTAGCATCCTGAAATGATGAAAAACACTCTGGCATACTCTCCTGGAAAGACAAGCCAGTGAATGACCATGCAAACCTGTCACTTCTCTCACTCTGCAAGGATCTAATTCTTGCAACAACTTCATTTTCTGCTTCAAACTTTTCTTATTAAATGTCCGTACAAAATCACAAAGCAAATTGATGGAATTCTGTCGCACACTGCAAATACTACTACACTTCCAGGTGTACACAGGACCCTTAGGACGTCTTCCTAAAACCTCATTATCTAACACCTCTTCTGTCTCTGTTGTCACAAGTTTTTCTTTTTCAACTGGACAACCATCTTCCACTTCATAAGCTCGACCACTGGTGTCAACTGCATGCACCAAATCATTATCCTGGAAATAACTCTCCTCATTAAAAAATGCCTCACAACTTGAACTATGCATCCATTCTCCGGAAAAAACTTCACAAAAATTACTACGATTAACTATTCTCTTCCATCTACTATTTCTTTTGAAATCATAAATTGCTTTGTTTAGCTTCCTAATTCTATTGATTATCAAAATAAATAACTTACGTTTAATTTCAAATGCATGATCAATAACTTTCTCAACTTTTTTTTTTCTCTTATAAAAAACCACTTTCTGTTGACCTTTCTTAATATTTTTTAACAAATTGCCAATTATCCTGTTGCGGAACATTCGTTTACGAATGTCCCTAAACTGTTGTTTCCTTCTACTATCATGCACAGAGTTATCTCTTGCTCTAGCAGTAACATTTTTGATTGGCCTTTCCTTTCCGTTTAAAATGCTTCTCTTTTTCTGGACTGAAACATTTTCTGTAGTAATATTTTTTTTACTACAAATATTTCTTATAAATGTTTTTGTGCTCTTACCCGGTGCTTTCTTGGTGACTTGACAAGTTTTTTTGTTAGAGGACTGCTGCATTATATCATGTACCTGCTGTCTTTGACGTTTTGCAGCCTTTCTAAGTCTTTCTTTAGTTGGCATGCTGAAATCTTGAAATGGTCTGCAGTTGAATCTGTGGTAAAATATAATAAAAAATGTTATTAACCACTATTACCAAACAGTAAATCAATAACAGTCATCAAAAACTTAACACACTACTTGACATTTTTAGTGCTTGGCAAATTTAGAATACAGAAATAGCAGAAAAGAAATGGAATTCATATTCATTTTACCTGTGCTGTTTTATATGTGAATCTGATCTAATTTTATGAGCATATTTTAATATTTTATTGAAGACACTACACATAACCTGTTTTTGAAGGTGTCTTTATTTTTAAATGAAACGGTTTACATTTTTACTTTTCATTTATTATAAATTTTTAAAAATAAATGTTTATAGTTCCATAGGCTCAAGCACGTCAGCTTCCCACCCTATGTCATACAATTCTGACAAATCTGCATCCTCATCATGTTCTTCTTCATCCTCAGGATTTAAATCATCCAAGGGATCTACTTCCACTGATGTTTCAATTACGAGTTCAATTATGAGGTCGAGATCAACTGATTGCTGATTGTCGCTCATGTTGATGTTGTCGTTATCTTTAAAGAAAGAGAACAACAATGAGATGTTGCAGAGTAAGGCACAAATCTCAGAGACTATAATAGTAAAATTGTTTAACAAGAGTAACATTTTGCAGCTATTATTTAGCCATGACCAGCGATGCTGAGGAGGTAAGGCCTATGTCCAAGTTTTCAGTGAACAGGACTCATCTCTTCTTAACCTTGGATAAGCCTCACCAACTCTGTGTCCCCTGCTCATACTTAAATGTAAAGTGGCAGATTTATGTTAACTGACGCATTCCCAGGGATGCACCAGTTAATGTGCACCGCTGCTCTGCCACCCATGGTGTGCCGCATTTACAATGTGGAGCACCATTGAGTGAAAACAGCACAGATGCGTCACGCATCTGTGCCGCAAAAGCAGCACATTGCAGGAATCACGTCGTAAGCGCAACATGTCTACTGCAATGCACAGGAGCAAGCCACACATTGCATGGTGCATCACTCCTTATGCCTGTTTCAAACAGGCGTAATGATTTGATTCAGCAATGCTATAAAGCTGAGTCAGTGAAATCTTCTAAATTTCACTGTGTTAGTTTTACAGGGCTTTCTTGCAAATTAATGCATACCTTGCAACAAAACACCTATATGAAAACTGACGCAGGTTTCATGTGGCACAGGACTTTACAGCATGACACATCTTCCTAGATGCATCAATTTTTAAATATGTCACCACATAGCAAATCTTTTGCACCGCCGCTGCGTCACAAAAGTGACGCACAGTGGCGCAAAAGAGGCATACACCTATCATAAATCTGTCCCTAGCATTTTAAATGATTAATTCAGGATGACGATAAGGTGTGGCCTATCCAGAGGTTTGTTTAAGGTGAGGCCTACCTACATTCATGGGGAAATGAATTAAAATGTCCTTAAGACACATGAAAGCATTTTTTTAAAGCCTTTGCAGCATTTTTGGGTCACTTTTAACATGGCTATGTAACTTAAACAATCAAAATCTAAATTTGCCAAGCACAGGTGGGAGCATATTTACAAGGAATTTGCACCACGGGGAAAGGTCTTACATTAAAATGGAAAAATCACATCAGAGACACTCAAATGCCTTATAAAGAAGCATACACCATTATGTCCTTGTCATAAATGTTAAAAGCATTCCTTTTCCTCAAAAACGATTTTCAAGTCTTAATTTGAAAACACTGCACATGGGGAAATGACTTAAAATGTCCTTAAGACACATGAAAGCGTTTTTTGATTGCCTTTGCAACATTTTTGGGTCACTTTTAACATGGCTATGTAACTCAAACTATCAAAATGTAAATTTGCCAAGCACAGGTGGGAGCATATTTACAAGGAATTTGCACCACGGGGAAAGGTCTTACATTAAAATGGAAAAACAACATCAGAGACACTCAAATGCCTTATAAAGAAGCATACACCATTATGTCCTTGTCATAAATGTTAAAAGCATTCCTTTTCCTCAAAAACGATTTTCAAGTCTTAATTTGAAAACACTGCACATGGGGAAATGACTTAAAATGTCCTTAAGACACATGAAAGCGTTTTTTGATTGCCTTTGCAGCATTTTTGGGTCACTTTTAACATGGCTATGTAACTCAAACTATCAAAATGTAAATTTGCCAAGCACAGGTGGGAGCATATTTACAAGGAATTTGCACCACGGGGAAAGGTCTTACATTAAAATGGGAAAAATAACATCAGAGACACTCCAATGCCTTATAAAGAAGCAGACACCATTATGTCCTTGTCATAAATGTTAAAAGCATTCCTTTACCTCAAAAACGATTTTCAAGTCATAATTTGAAAACACTGCACATGGGGAAATGACTGAAAATGTCCGTAAGACACATGGAAGCGTTTTTTGATTGCCTTTGCAGCATTTTAGGGTCACTTTTAACATGGCTATGTAACTCAAACATTCAAAATCTAAATTTGCCAAGCACAGGTGCGAGCATATTTACAAGGAATTTGCACCACGGGGAAAGGTCTTACATTAAAGTGGGAAAAATAACATCAGAGACACTCAAATGCCTTATCAAGAAGCATACACCATTATGTCCTTGTCATAAATGTTAAAAGCATTCCTTTTCCTCAAAAACGATTTTCAAGTCATAATTTGAAAACACTGCACAGCTCCTATGCACAAAAACACCCTGTCAGTACTAATACTTCACATTTTCTCCAATTACAATTTCTCAAAGAAACAAAATCTATTTGTAAAACACTTGAGGCAAAGCAACATTTTAAAAACACAACTTTCTTCATAATTTTCTCCTTAAAGCACACTATTCTCTATCTAAATTAAATAAATCTTTTCTCACCTTAGCAAATACTTTATGAGTTTCAAAACAGTCTCAGAAACACACCACTTTGTCTTTAGCAGAGCAAAAGGTATGCACTCCAGAGTCTGCAGCTATCAAAAGCACAGAAATGCTGTAATTCTTCACACATATCTCTCATGTCACCCAATCAAAACTCTTCCCTCACTTTTTTCAAATCAAAACCCTTCCCCCCTCTGCCCTCTCTGCCTTTTTTGCATAGCAACCACCTCCTGGAAGACCTCTGGTGTTTGCAAGTTCACACAACAATGTTTCAATTGAACTCTGAACTCTCAGTGCACCTGCATATCCAGTGCAATCTTTCATTTAATGATTTTTTTATTGACCATTCAAAATACATCTTTCAAAGAACTCATCCATGCACCCTAACTTTCTGTTTTCAGCAATCAAAATCCACCAATCACTGTTACTGCTTCATTAACACAGAAACTCCACAGTTTTTTTCATTTTAAACTCTTATTTTTTCAACTGCCATTTCATTGCCACACTTCATCTGACTGCAGCAGAACCTTCTCTCACCATGTTTTCTGTCTGGATTGTTGGACATAGTTACATCTATTGGGCTCAGAGGTATGCTGAGAACAGAAATTTACCTAACCTCAATTTACAAGATGTGGAAATTAAGTGGTTTGGCCACAGAGGATTAAAATGTCACCAATTGATACCATTGGTGAAAACCTTTATGCATTTGCCAAAACCTGACCTGTTAATTGTGCACTGTGGAGGTAATGATTTGGGCACTTTGACTGGGGTAGGTCTGGAAATGCTTTTAAAGGACACCTTTGAGCAATTAATGGCACTTTTTCCTCAAACTGCCTTGGTATATTCAAATATATGCCAAAGACAGAAATGGAGGTGGTCGAACCAATTTTGTCCACAAATTGAGAAGTCGAAGAAGCATGTAAACAAATCTGTTTCAGCTTACATGAGAGACCATGGAATGGGCTCCATGTACAACAATAACTTGCGTTACTACATGCAAGATATCTACAGAGGAGATGGAGTTCACTTCTCAGATGAGGGCAACAGAGTTTTCATTCTGAATTTAAGACTGTGCATTGGTACCTACTTATAAGTAACTAAATGTACCATAAACCCAAAAGCTCTTCTCAGAGCTACCCTACATCTGATCACTCACAATTATTATTTTACTCTAACTTTTTTCACTAATTTTCAACAAAGTACGCTCCCCGGGGCGCTACCCGGTACGCGGACCGGAAGCTAACCTCGCGAAATTTTTTTAAAAAATGTGTTTTTTTCGCACATATGGGCCTCCTCAGCCACCCTCAGAAAACCTAGGGGGTCAAGATAAGTCTACCGTGCCCCCTTCTACCCATTCTGAACATTAGTTGCCCTCCATCTTGTATCTCAATTATACCGAAACACAAAATGGAGGACTCCCGTAACGCTTCAGGTTCGCGTACCGGGGCGCTCGCAAGTTCGCGTACCGGGGCGCTCCCCGGGAAGCGCTCCATCAAAAAAGGTGGGAAAGTAATTTACAGAAAAACGACTGGAGACACTTTCACCAAATATAGATTAGCTCATACTACATACCAATCCCTATCATTTTCACAAATTTGATTGAAATTCCATTTAGCCATTTAGCCTGTAGACCTCTCTAAATACCGTGAGGTAAATTACTTCACAAAACACATCTGAAGTGTTGAAATTGACAACCAATGAAAATGTTACTTTCATTTTCTACTTTTTTTACCTGACATTTGATTGGTTATATACCTGAATATATATAAAGGAAGAGAAGGAAACACAGCCATTTTGACTACTACTTCCTGGTGTACATTTCAATTGGATTTTCACTAATCACTTCAACTTCTTTGTAAAGGTAAGTTGTTATTTTAAAAACTGAAGTATATTGTGCACTCTCAGTTAATATGGTAAACTTTTTCTGATAGTTATATACTATCCCTCTGTAGTAGTTATAGATTTAGATAGACTTCTCTGTTATAGTTATGGATGGAGTTAGGTTTCTCTTGTATAATTATGAATTTACTTACGTTAAATCACATACACTTTTTTATATTCCTACTTCCACTCTGATACTATACACTGCCCAAAGATAAATTCACTGATAAAAACTGCCTATCTAAAATTAATCCCAACAGTGCCCTATCTCTACTAATATATTTTTTTTTTATCCAAATTTCAGGCAACATGGAAGGCGAACAGAAAGTTTCATTTCAAATTGTCCTGCAAGAGAGCAGCCAAGAATTAATTGATCCAAATTATATAGAATTTATGGATGAAACTTGGGACCAAGAACTACTGCAATGTGTGCAAGCAGTAGATGACCTCCTTCAAAATGAGGACATTTTACACACTCAGAGATTACAAGCTATGTTCAATGAAAATGACGACATTTCAGACAGTGAAATGTTAGAAATGTTATTAAATTTTGAAACACAATCACAATAATAAATAATTGCTTAAAAAATAAAGAAATTAAAAAATAATCAACAAAACCAACAATCAATTAACATACAGTATTTTAAAAGTCTATCATTCTTTTTGCCTTATAGTACGCTCCCCAGAGCGCTTCCCGGTTCGCGGACCGGGCGCTCCCCACGCAAAAAAACAAAAAAATATTTTTATTTTTTTTGCACTGCGGGGCCCTTTTAAAGCCTCCACATCAAGCCTAGGGGGTCAGGGAGGATCTACTATGCCCCCTTATGGTCATTTCCCCCTTTGTTTTGGCCTCCTCTTGTCTCTCGATCCTACCGAGAGACAAGATGGCGGCCGCTCCGGACTGTTTAGAATGTTGACAGACACCGGAGAGCCAATCAGCTTCGCCACGCGAAGTTCCGTTACGCGTCAGGTACGCGAACCAGAGCGCTGCCTGGAGCGCGCTTACAGATATATATCTTTTTTTGAACGTTAATTTCTCAAAATCCACTGGAGCACATATATTGAGACCTAGCAAAGGCACATCGGGCTAACAGTCCCTACAATTTTGCCAAGTTTCGTGCAAATCCATTCAGCCGTTCGGCCTAAAAATGAGGCCAACCGCCCTATGGAAATTAACATGGGAAAAACACGTTTTGGGACCCCCCTTTTTTCTCGGCCACCCCTTGACGAACCCCCCCCCAGGGGCTGCTCAGAAACAAAATGTCCCATTTTCCTGAAAATTTCAGCCAATTCCGTCCACAAACGCCAAAGTTATTAGACATAGAATTTTCAAAAATCCCATAGGGAAAAAATCCTAACTATATATACCTACTGGCGACCGCCAGTAGGTAACATATATATATAAATATATATATATATATATATATATATATATATATATATATATATATATATATATATATATATATATATATATGCCTCCAACTGGTTTCGGTGCAAAAGAAACCTCCCGAGCACTTTCTCCAGCGCACAGACACAAAATGAAGTTCCAAACCCAGTCTTCAGATCATCGTAGTTTATTCAATCATAAAGTGCAGGGGTGCAAATAAAGAGCATCGAACAGACGCGTTTCGGGCGTGGACGCCCTTGCTCACTGTTAGCGGTAAGATGGACAAACTAACGTTTTTATAATACACAGTACATTTTGAAAAAAAGCGCGGTTAAATGAAAACTGCTCGTCATAGCGAAATTAGGAGACATAGTGTAAGGACTTATACAAATCACCTGGTCAGGGATGTAATTTAACATATGTCAGCCACCTTAGCTTAGTCAAAAAAACATTTGCAAATCAATGAATCTAATGCATAACAGTTCATACAGGCAAATAAGGGTATTTCAGTGGCGAAAACTTAAAGCAATTACATTTGCAAATACATCCACTATTTTCAAGCCACTTGCCGTGATGATGATCAACAAAAAGAGTTTTTTGAGTGCATACAAATCTGTGTTTAACTGAGCACAAATGTCCCAAATGTCCTTACCATTTTTTTATATATGGCATTTCAAAATGTTTATGAACTGGTAAATCAATACAGCTGTTGTCCATCTTATAATTAAAACATAATATTTACGAAAGTGGGGGAGTGACAAAATGTCAGCGATCAGGCTCGTTTTGACAAATTGTGTGCGAGGTTAAATCCAACACCAAAATCAAAACAGACAAATACTGTGTCAAAAATAAGTATTATCAACTAAGGTGTACATCTCTATAGTTGATATTTGTTATATTCTCGGATGTTGACGCCACATCCTCTTTGCTCCAAAAGTCACACAATGGGAAACCTATCCAAATCATTTTTTTCTTTTTTCTATACCAAATAATTACATTGGTGGCTCCAATTGCACACCTTAGCTTCTACTGTGAGCATTCTGGATCTAAACGGAAACATATTACCTGAAAAAAGGTAATGTACGGAGAATTATAGAAAATTCCTTAAATCCTCTCCCATATTAAGACCTGCAGGGGCTTTACTATTGAGTCTTATGATATACATTGACTCCAGTTGTCTTAATTTCTTTTCGTAATCCCCTCCTTTTTTAGATGTTCTTACAGCATCTATTACAAAATAGTTTAGCTGAGATAGGTTTCTATTGTGAAATTGGTCAAAATGTCGAGCTACAGGGTAGCTTTGATCACAATTCACAATAGCCCGGAGATGCTGGAGAATACGCTGGTATACAGGTAGTTTGGTGCTCCCTATATATCTCAAATTGCAAGTGCAGGTTAAGACATACACTGCTAGCTCTGTTCTGCAAATGTAGTGAGCTTTAATTGCAATGGGTTTTGGATCAAAGGGAGTTGTGTAGGTCCTGGTATTAATGCCAAAATGGCATGCACGGCAAGAAATGCAGCGGTAGAAACCCTTACGGGGTGACAACCAATCATCATTCTTGATAGTTTCTGGTGCACTGGATACCAAATCATTACGCATGCTGTAAGCCCTTCTATATGTTATTGTTGGTTTATCTGGTAGGATATCATTTAGTACAGAGTCAGTAAGGATTACTGGCCACTGTTTTCTCAGCAGGTTGGATATGTAGCGGGCTTGTCTGCTATAGCTGGTAATTAGTCTGATTTCATTGCTATTGTCTGTCGAGTTTGTTGCATCCTTATTTATTGAGGTTTCTGCTAATAAACTCATCCTGTCAACTTTATTGGCCTTGGTTCTGGCTTTGTTAAGTTCAGTTCTTTTGTAACCCCTTGCTTCCAACCGTGCACTTGCCTCTTTTTGGTGCTGATCACGAAGTTCTACCGTACTACAAGTCCTATGTATTCTATATATATATACAAACCTTTTGCCTTTGGGCTATTTCTATAGACACATGCTGGAGAGAAATAATGTTGATAGCCCAAATTTATACTATCGTCATCTCAACAAAATGTCATTGCCACTAATACCACCCCCACTTTACAGTTCCACTATATAATAGATTTCAGGCATTAAGTCCCCTGGAGGATAATGACTGACATCCTTCCCCCCTCTCCAACAACTGCAAGATTGTAGGCAGGATGATACAGGAATAGTTATTGCTGAGAATAGCAAATTAAACTATACATCCCCTGGGGGGGTACCTATTATTGGGTTAACATTAGCCGAGGAGTTGATTGCCCCCATTGACAATGAGGACTACGTTACATTACTAAGGAGTTAGACACACCTTTCTGGAGGGATTTTCTCTCCTCAGGCTATGATATAATTTGCCTGCAGGAAACCTGGTGTAAAGAATCGATTTCTGTGGAGGGCTACACCTCGCATTGGCTGAGTGCGGTTACTTCCCCAGCGGGAAGAGCGAAGGGTGGCCTCTTGCTACTTGTGTCAAATAAACTAACTGGGTTTAAAATTAAAAAGCTGCTCCTCAATAGATACCCATAGCCAGGTAATGAGGCTAGATTTTCATAGGGGTAAAGATCTTGTCCTAATTAACTATTATAATAAAAATGTTAACAGTAGTAGGGGAATTATACTACAGGCCCTAGAAAAGGAGATTGATAGGGTATTGGCATTTTCCAGCAAATTGGCTATTATTGTATGGGCTGGTGACTTCAATATTCAAGTGTGCCCACTGGCGCAGACCAAGACATGTGGGTTTATGAAGGGTCACTGCATCGCCAATGATAACAATGCTGATTACTTACACTTCCTTCATTGTGACTATGGTTTAGTCCTAAATACGATGATGGCAAAATTTGATTTAGAACTACTTAACTGCTCCATGAGAAGGGGCAATATTAAATTCCCAACCTTCACAGGTAGGAATGCTGATAGCAATATTGATCACATCCTTATTTCATGCAATAGCATCTATTCAAATTTATGGATCTCCGAACAGGTTGTAAGCGATCAGAATAGTATCTCCATTTCATTGTTATGTTGGGGAAACAAACCACATAACACTGATGAGTGTATTTCTAACATCATCCCAATAGGACCCAATGGCATGAGGATTAAATGGGATGGAGTGGACCCTGTAAAGATTCAAAGAGAGGTGGTAACTAAATGCCGGAAAGAAATTGACCACTGCCTTAGTATTGAGGTCTATCCACATATATTGCTTAATGATTTTTATGAGATAAATAAAACAATTAAAAGAAAGTATATTAACAAGGAGCATTAAATGTGCCAAACAGGTTAATGCAGGATGGTTTGATATAAAGTGTACCCAGGCTCTACGTAATCTGAAATTTGCCTTAGGTACCAAACCCCGTAATCAAATACATATCCATGGTTTACGCCTCACCTATAGGCTAGTTATTGAGGCACGGAAAAGGGAGCTTCAAGCGGAAGCGTGGGAAAAATTAAGTTTGGCAGCAGACACAAACAATAGTAAACTGTTTTGGGAAATTGTAAACAGACCCTTTTTACAAAATGACTGCACGCCTGAATTAACTTCATGTGTAAACTGTAATGCATGGATCGAACCTTTCTCCAATAATTTTAACCCAGATAGGGAGGTCTTAACTTTATCACCAAACTATGATTTTACATGGCCCACATTACCCTTGCTAATTAGCGTAGAAGAAGTACACGAGGGGTTAGCTAAAGCACCAGGCCCCGACGGGGTTCCGGTAGAACTATATAAAAATTAAATGGACTTGTGGGCCCCGATTTTAGCAAGGATTTTTAATGTTGCAGCATCGGGTGACTTCCCCATGTCCTGGGGTCAGTCATTAATTATTCCCCTTTTTAAAAAAGTGTCTCGTTCCGAAGCATGTAATTATCGCCCAATATCCCTGCTAGATTCATCTATAAAGGTTATGAGCAGGATTTTATTAAAAAGGTTGGAAACCTGGGCCTCAGATAATAAGATTCTATCCCCAGTACAATATGGATTTAGAAAGGGCCTAGGAACCCTAGAACAATGTGTTAACCTTGACCTGCTCATTAGTAAATACACATCAGTGAAGGGGGGCACCTTGTTTTTATGCTTTCCAGATTTGAGCAGTGCTTTCGACCTTGTGGACCACTCTCTTTTGTGGTCCACACTGCTCGAATCTGGGGCCCCAAGAGAGATTTTGTATTTCCTGGCAAGAGTATATGAGAGACGATCTAGCGGTGTACGATATGGGCCTACCGGTGAACGCACTCCCTTCTTTGATGTAAGGCGGGGCATCCGGCAGGGTTGTATCTTGGCCCCTCTTTTATTTTCACTATTTATTAATCAAATTGATATGATTTTCAGCCAGATACCTGCGGATGCCCCAATGATAGACAGGAAGGTTGTACCAATTTTGTTATACGCTGACGATGCTGTTTTACTTTCACGTACTCCTATAGGCCTTCAGCAGCTCATTGATAATTTTACAGTGTTTATTAATGGTAGAAAACTTTTAATTAACAAATCCAAAACATTTTTTAATGTCATGTGGTAAGAAAGCTAACCTAACAAGATCCTTTTATTTGGATAACACTAAAGTACAAATGGAAATCCAAAACATTTTTTAATGTCATGTGGTAAGAAAGCTAACCTAACATGATCCTTTTATTTGGATAACACTAAAGTACAAATGGTTAAGTCATTTTGCTACTTAGGCATAACATTTGCTGGGAATGGGAAATGGTTAGGTGAACATGAGAACGTACGCTACAAGATGAGTAGGAATACCAACAGCATCTTTAGATTTGCTAAAAAACTTGGGGATCGTAGGCTAAAAGATATGGTAGCGATATACAATGCTAGGTGTGTTTCATCCGCCTTGTATGGGGCTGGAGTATTGGGCCATTGTTGTGACAAATCACTCCAGCAAGACAAAAATAATTTCCTTAAACGGCTGTTGAGTGTCCCATCGTCAGCCTCTACTGAATTAATACATCAGGAAGTTGGCATTAACTATATTTCAGATTTAGCCGCCCTTCACCCCCTACTCCTATGGCGTTCCATTTGGTCCAAAAATGAAACAGTATTTACTCAGTCCATAATTAATGATTATATAAAGTTGGACCATTGTTCCCGCATTCCCTGGTTAAGTTATATTTACCACTGGTTTAGCCTTTTATTTAATTGTAATATTTATGTGGAGCCAGAATATGTAGTACAGATATCAAAAAAGGAGTTAAAAGGAACTTTTTTGGCTTACAAAAAGGAGGCCCGCAGTAAATTGATTGGAGAACAACCTACTCTAGTGTTTTACCAGCAATTGGATCTTAGAACTGGTTTTCAGGCTTATTTGGCAGGAGCGACAAGACGTTCACATTTTTTTGTTTTGATACGTCTTAGGTTAGGGATAGCTCATCATCTTGTGGCCTTTCCCATTATGAAAAAAAGTTCCAACTCCAAATGTCCATGTGATAATACATCCAAACAAAGTTGCTGCCACTTTTTACTATTTTGTAAATGTTACTTATTTTTAAGGAAATTTTATCTGAAGCCTATCCTTTTAAAGTATAACATTTGATCCACTACAAATGCAATGAAGTTAATGTGTTCATTGGAAAGTCCAGATATCTACTTCCATGTAGCAATTTATATCCTGAAATGTATAGCTGCTAGGAAATCCATAGTTTTATGAGCTTTCCTTCTGCTGGCTCTATTGATTTAATAGCACAATAGCACTTTTTGAGCGTTTGCGGCATTATGCAAGGGGACTGTATTTACTATGTTTAGAATGTTATTAATGCAAACAAACAAACATTCCAATTTTAATGCACTTGACACTGAGGGCCAGATGTAGATAATCCCAGTTTACCGATTCATAAATGCCGAATCATACCGATTCGGTATTTCTGAATCGGAAAACGGGATGTAGCTAAAAAATCTGTAAAAATTACTGATTCAGTAACATTCGGATATCCCAATCAGTATTTACTGAATCGATAAATACCGATTCGGTAAATACCAATTCGATAATACCCATTCAACCCTATCGTCCTCCATGCCCATAGGAATGAATGAGATATACCGAATCGGTAAATACCGATTCGGTAAAACAAAAAGAACCCATGTGAGCCAGTCAACCAATCAGGAACACCCACCACACCCCACAACAAAGCAACAGAGGAACCAACCAATCAGACGCAACTACCCCTCCCCAGTACCTGGAAGTGGCCACACCCATGCAGGTGCAGAGCAACTCAACTGTTTGGAGAGCTGGAGGAAAAAGAGGAGCAGGCTGCCCTGAGCATAGCTGAGCTGCATGATGGAGTCACAGGATAGCCAGAAGGATGGAGCTGAGCATAAGAGGAAGATGAAATTCTGCCCAGTAGAACTGCAGGTGCTGGTGGAGGAGGTGGTCAAACACCACACCCAGCTCTTTGGCAAGCAGTTTCTGCATGTTGCAGAGTCTGTAAAACATAACACCTGGCTGGAGATCCAGTCCAAGGTCAATGCCATTGGGGTCATACACAGGGACATAGATGACCTAAAGAAAAGGTGGTATGATCTGCAGATCATTACCAAAAAAAAACTTGCCACACAGAGGAAAGAAGCCGGAGCCACAGGTGGAGGGAGGAGCCGTGCACCACAGACTGACAGACCTGGAGCAGCTGGTGTAATCCACCCTGGAGCCAGACAGTATCCATGGGATCGGGGATGCTGACAGCTCAGCCAGAGCTGCAAGAAAACAAGCTAAGATGCATGTTCCAGAGAGTCATTGCGCAGTACAGCGCAGGAGAGGGAGGAGAGGGCACCGGCAACGGAGATGAGGGAGAAAACATCCGACAGATCAGGACCAAGCACTGTTCTTGAAAAAACATCCACAGCGCAGGCAGCCACTACACCGGAGCGACCCACCACACCACAGCCACTGTCACCTCTGCTGTTTGGGTCACAACATTTGGAAGCACCTGCACTTTCCCCAACACCAACCTCAGAGTCATCTGTGCTGGGAAGGCCAAGGAGGCATGATGTGCCCCCTCTCAGGATCCTCGAAACATCAGATGAGGAAGATGTGGAGGCTCCCACACCAACTAATCCACCTCTGGCTGACAACGATGGGCAGCAGAGTTCATCTGGAGCTGTGCTTGCTGGTGTCCGAGGCCGTAGGGTACGGGAGAAAGGCGAAGGCCAGGATGGAGAGGGGGTCTTCTGTGGTCTTGAGGCCACCATGGTGAAGGTCCAGCGCCTGCAGGCAAAGGGCATTTTAGCGGTGCATAGACAGGTGCGCATATTAAACAGCAGGATGTCCAACATTGACAGGGGGATTGGCTCCATGACAGAAAGCATGCACTCCATGGCAGAGGGCATGAGGGAAATGACACAGTGCATGAGTGCCCTCTGTGAGAAACTAGAGCGTGACAACTCTGAGAGGCGCAGGAATCGTCAGTGCATGCGGTTTTGCCAGTGCAACATCCCTGCTATGCCGGCGCTCTGTTGCCATGCAGGATGACATTGTGCACTGCTGCACCGATTTGTCGAGGGGGATGGGGAGAGTCACCTCTGCCATGGAGGTTTTGCTGACGCACCAGGCAGCCGCTGCTGGAGACACAGGTGTCGGGGACACAGAAGACTCCACCAGCAGGAGTGGGTCTAGCACTCTTGTTCCTGACATTTGTAGGAGCAGCAGGCGCCAATCTGCTGACCCAGGCACCACTGCGCCTGTTGACACCCAGCCTCGTACATCCCGCACTGTAGTGCGTGGGCGCAAACATTGACGATGCCCTCAACCCACAGGACAGGTCACGGTGAGGTCAACTGTGGCCCCCCAGTGTGGAATACAGACATTGTAGTACCATGGTGTGGTATCAATAAAGTGCCCTAGTGACTATTAAACTACGTACTTCAAATACTAAGCATGCCTGTGTCTCCTTACTTACTTAGAAATAGCTGCATGTGATCTCTGCCCGTCTCAGTCTACCATCTGTTGCTGGTGCTGCTTCTGCTGCATAGGGCTCTGCCTGTTCTGTCCCATCATCAATGTCCTCATGATGTTTGATCTCAACCTCTGTCTTCCTTGGTGGCAAGATTGTGCAGCATGGCACAGTTCGCTAATATTTTGCAGCAGATGATTGGAGTGTACTGCCGTGCACCTCCACTCTTATGGAGGCAGCGAAACCTGCTTTTTAGTAGTCCAAATGTGCGTTCTACAATGCTGCGTGTTGCTCTGTGTGCCACATTGTAACGCCTCTCACTCCTGGTAGATGGATTCATGTAGGGGGTGAGAACAAAGGACCGCAGAGCATATGCGCTATCACCTAGTTGGAAAAGAGAATGCCATTAGTTACATACTCATGATTGATCCATCTGCATTGACTATCAGGGTGTGTCACAGTTATTTACCTAGCAGGTATCCATCCCCGAAATCACCAGCAACAAGGCGTGTGTATATCCCACTGTTCTGGAAGATGTACGAGTCGTGGGTACTCCCTTGGAATTTGGCCACAATGTCTGTTATGATGTTGCCAGCGTTGCATATCACCTGCACATTGATTGAGTGCGTTGACTTCCGGTTCCTGTAAATGTGTTCTGTGGCTGCAGGTGGGCAGAGTGGGATGTGGGTGCCATCCATACAGCCTATCACGTGAGGGAAGTGTGCCAGTTGATAGAAATCTGTTTTGGTCCTAGCAAGTTCCGCAGGTGTGTCAGGGAACCTAATATAATGATGCATTCTCTGCATCATGGCCTCCGGGAACTTCCTGAAGAAATGGGACAGGCAGCTCTGGGACACCCCACCTACTGCAGCAATCACACTCTGGTAACTCCCAGAGGCAAGCAGGTGTAGGCTACACAGCACCTGCACATGGGGTGGGATGGCGTGTGCCCTTGTTGGGTGATCCAGGAGTGGGTGCAGGTCCTTGATCAAGTCCAGGATGGTTTGGGGGTGTAGCCTGTACCTTTGCAGTATCTCTGGCTCAGTCAGTTGGAAGAGCGTTATCCTCTGCCTGTAGACTTGCTCCTCCCTTCTCCATACCCTCTCTCCTGCTGCCTGTAGCCGTAGCCGCCTTGCTAGGATGTAGAATGGCGCCATTCTTGTTGCACTGTTGCATTTTGGGACCTTATTTTATAGTCTGCCACCTTACCACCTGCTTTCAATCCATGGTATTTACCGACTCTTAAATACCGAAGTTCATGAAATTCTGTATTTTTTAGGTTTCCTACATCTCAAATGTCATTTTTTACCATTTCTTAATTACCGATTCGGTAATTAAGAATTCGGTAAATAAGGATTCGGAATATCCCGATTCGGTATTTACCGATTCGGCAGTATTTTGACTCCTACAAATACCGGTCGGTAATGGCCGAAATTACCGAATTTCGGCCGTTGCCGACTGGTATTTGGATACCTAAATCTGGCCCTGAATCTTTATAAATTCTATATGAATTATAAAATTGTGGCATAAGGCACTTTACTGTAAAAAGTCGTACACTCCCTTGCAGATCGCTTGTCATTTCAGGAAATTTGTACGAAATGCAAACTATTTAGTAAAGGTACTGTATAGCGATATTTGCACATTATGTAGTCTAGAGTGCACAGGGCACTTTATTGCGAAATTTGCACATACTGTACCATCTTATAGCACTATTTGCACATTTTGTAGTCCAGATCGCACAAGGCACTTTTTTTGTAAGTTTGCACTATAGTATTTATCAAAAGTGTGTACAAATTTATTTTGCAGACAAGTATTACTGATGTATTTAACGAGAACTGGTAATAATAATGATATCTATGTATTTTATGATTGCTTGTATGGTTGTGCTTTGCAAACCGAATAAAGCTTTTGAAATTGAAACTGAATACAGAAATATTTCTGCTATCTGTAGAGTATTTGGCTTTTCCTCCCATGTGCAAAAGGTTACGTTTATTATTGTGGGAATGTCATACCAATACAGATTGTCTCTGAGCCTAGGAACATATGAAACATAAAAGTCATTTGCCCAGAATCACAGGATGTTGAGCTGAAGCTGGGACTCAAACCTATTTACATATTTTCTTATTAGGCAGCTCTGACCCTAACATTACATCCTCTCAATCTTCCTATCTTGGAAAGATGCCTCACAGTCTATGCAAACATACCCCCCCCACCCCCACCAAGGCCTGAAAGACACTGGGGCGAAGGTGCTAAGAACAGGCACACAGCAAGGCCAATTCACTAACTCTCCCGCTTTCCCAGCAAACTATAGCTTCAGGGCGCTAGCCTGGACAAGCAGGGAAGAAAAGCAGAGAGACCCTTAGGCACCATCCCATCGCCCACTGTCTGCCTTCCCAATCTGATGCTGGGTAGTGTGTGAAATCTCCCCCACCCCCACCCCTCCTCGCAGATTTGTGCTGAGAGGTGCATTGATCTTGGGTGTCAAGCTGTAATTAGATTTGTGGGGTAGGGGATAGGCTCAGAGTCCCACACCTACAGTGTGATTGACTGGCCAGGGTCTGATTGGACCCTTCACTTTTATTCACGGAGGGGCACAGGGCATCCACAACCCTAAACAGCCCTTAATTGATGCAATTGAGCCGCTGCGGGATGCTCAGCAGCGGCTCCATTCAGAGGTGTACACAGCCCCTCCCTCCATTCTGCCTTCTCTTTTTCAGCAGCAGCTGAGCAGAGCACTTTCACAGCCCCCAATGCCATCGAGTCTGCCCTGCCTGACTTTCCCCTAAGAGTACCGGTACTGTCCTTGGCGAAGGAAAAGTGCCGGTACTCAAAGGGAGAAAAATAAAAAGTGCCGGTACTCCGTACCAGTGAGTACCGTCCCATTTAAAGCACTGCTGTTACTCGATTCCAAAGCAAGTGATTCTGCACCGAGTGCAGAGACGGGTGGTCAGGGAGACACTGCAAGAGCTGCGGGGTGAAGGGACCTATCCTCCTAGTGCCAGGAAGCTGCAGAGGGGACGGCTGTGGATGAGCGCCTTTGAGGCCTGTTAGTACACAGCACATGTGGGAGGTCCTGGCCTTGAGGGGGCTGGTACGAGGGGGGGGCTTACCCCGGACCACAGTCCCCGAGGCACATGACAGGGTCAGTCACGCAGCTCGGGCCTCAGACCCTTTAACACCCCCCAGGGGCCAGAACAAAGGAGAGCAAAACGGTCAGAAGGAATCAAACATAACCCGAATCCATAGAAAAAGAAATAGCGAAACATGACAGGAGGCCCTGGCCAGGAGCATGTGAGCCAAGACTGGGGCTTGAGGGAGAAGGGTCGAGGGGTCATGCAGGACTGGACCCCACACAGCACCAAAGATAAACAGGGAGGACTGTACTTGGTCTCCGTGGTTCCGAGGGATGCAAGAAGCTGCCACAGGAAGACAGCTGGCGACCAACAGGAGCCCAGGTGCAACCATGTTGAGGTGACTCCTCTGCCGACAGATCGGCAGGTTTCAGTAAGGCGAACTCCAGCGTCGAGAAGTCCAGAGAAGCGCTTTGAGGGATGTTCCTAACAATGAATGTTATACAACCCCCTGCCCAGCAGCACCTGAATCCCTTCTCAGCAGCGCGTCACAGACGTATCCCTCAGAGCCGCTTCTAGGCGCGCCTCTATGAAGGGCCTAGACACCCGCCCCGCAGCGCCCAGAGAGGCCCTCGTTGGCGCTAGGCCCTGCACCCGGTGACTGCTGGGGGTGAATGACTAAAGCTCCTCGACGCAGAGGCCGAGAGGCAAAAACAGCCTGGTGATGGGGCCCCGGCCCCGCTCTCACCACAGGGTTGAAGCATGGCCCCTGCAGCTTCAGGCCTCGCTGTTATATTTTGCAGAGTTCATTTCTGTCTCTTTGTCCAAGGGAGGCATTAATGAAACTGCCGATTGCTCAGACGGAAAGTGTTTGTATGTATATATATTTTTTTTATCTCTGGCGGACTGTTCTGGCACTGGAGGGCAGGGGCTTAACAAACACCCCCGCAGCCCCCGCGGTGCGGGGCGCCCCCAGTGTCCAGTACGTGAAGGGGGCCCCCTCATCTCATCTGCAGAGTGCTGTGACAGAGACAGGCTCTACAGCAGCAGCTGCAGTCTGCTCTGAGCTCCTAGTGGCGCCCAGGACTCCGACTGAAGAGAAACAAAGTATCAACTTGCATTGTTTCTCTTCAGTCAGAGCCAGGCCGGAACAAGGATGGGGTGGGGGTCCTCAAAGGGTTACAGAAACTTCATCAGCCAATTTGCCACACATGGTAAAGAAATTCAGCCGTGCGTTAAAAGCCCCTCAAACACACTCTCACTGGGGATCTTGTAATTAGAAATTTCCATTTTTCAGGGGAAATACAGAATTCCTCCAATTATGGATTCCAACATATTAAAGGGCTTGAATGTGTTTTCTTCCTTAAAATGAAAGATATGGAAGGGGCTGTTCTTGCTGCAAGCCGGCCACCCACTCCCCTGCCTGGGTCTGCAGTGACTCGTTTACAGGGACAGTGACGATGATGGCATAATGATATGCCCCACCTCCTTTGTAAATAAATGTACAACTTCTATTTTATTTGGATGGGATGGGGCAGCAGGGTCAAGCCCAGCAGTGATTAGACTAGGGACAGGCTAACTCACTGAGTCATATGACTTGGGACCATACAACAGACATGGAGAGGGAGGTGAGTGTGCACAAGGCCTGTGTTTCATATCTGGTGATGTCTGTGGTGTGCACAAGGTGTGTGTTTCATTTCTGGTGATGTCTGAGGTGTGTGATAGGGGCTGGGCACACCTTATATTCAAAATAATTACACTATATTACACTTATTTGTGTTATGCGTGCTGCGTAGGTTGGCACGATGTCCCTCTCGTGCATAAACTATACTCGCAACGATTCAAGCGTTGAACGCTTGACCTACCGCGCACTGTTGCACTTCCAGCTGGAGTGCATTTCTTTTAGTAAAGTACTTATGATTCAATTTAATTAAACAATATTGAAGATAGATATTCAACAAACCATCATCATATGGTGACTTTCATGGTTATTTACTTTGCATACTTAGAAATTCAACATTCAGTAAAACAATTATCAGTTTCATTGAGTTACATCATGGACTTTTCATATTTTGTGATTATAACATTCATATCAGAATCAGTTTACAATGCCCGCCCTATGCATTTCGGGCCACCTGGCCCTTCTTCAGGGGCTGTATCTAAAAGAAAAATAAGAATAAACTTTGTTGTGGATTGCGGTCCTTCATTCATGCAGAGTGAGCAATTTTACTAAAATTACCACTTTCAATCAGTGCATAATTCCTTTAAAGCATATGGTACAGAAAACACTAAGAATATCATGACAACCTTGTTATGAGTCTAATGAACCGTGTGTTTGATATATGTGAAAATTAGAGTGAAGAGTAAAGGGTTACAGGGTAAACGAAAATGAAAAAAAAACAAGAGAAAGAGTGGGAGGTCAAGAAAAAAACCTTAAGTGTTCCGCTACATCGCTTCGATGCCTTAATGCCAGTTGTCGATAAATATGCACCCATGTGTAGCACTCGTGATAAAATATGTAACCGTTTTCTTCTGTACTGACCTTACTGTCAGGGTTAATCATATCGTGCTGGGTCGGAATGAAATTAAGGACTACTCCTGAAAGGTAAACACCGGTATATCATAAATACTCCACGAATTCATCGTGCTGTGTGCGTTAACAACCATTTTAACAGAACGAATCATACCTATGTGTTCACTGGATGTTAGTGAACGTGTAGAATGAGTTTAACCGCTGTCTCAAACGCAACCGCGGCAAGTAATATTCCTCGTGCTGTAAAGAGTAGAGGACTTCGGTTAGCATTCTATGTGGGTTACAAGAACAGACTAAGGCTATTACGGAGTAGGAGTATCACTTACCAAGAGTCCTGTTGTTTAATATCATAAATTGTCAGACGCCTGAATTCTGATTGACTTCCGAGTGAGAAGTCGCGCATGCGCTTACTATACATGTGAAGGCGTTACTAAAAACGGACTACGGCAGTGTGTAGTGTTGTGAAATGATAGTGCTCGCCATCTTGGACTAGCTAACAGTTCACTGAGGGAATGAGGGGGAAGTGGTGGAAATAAAGATAAAAGAAAAAGTGGACAGGAATGCGGAAAAATGCAATGAATAAATGTGTCAACTAGGAGTGTTAAGCAAAAACATATAGAAAGAATAAGCGGGAAAAAACATTAAACGTAGTCATTAAACAGGTTTCATTTGTGTTTTCAACTATATGACTGTACTTAGAAACAACCATCGCACGCAGGCGACTCATGAGCAATAACTATAGATAACATCCTAGATCTACTCTGTCATTGATCCCTTTCGGATCCTGAGAATCTAATTTCCTTATCCAGAAGATTTCCCTTTGTAATAATGTTTCAATTAAGTTTCTCGAATTTCACTTCCATCAATTTTTACTAACACATCCAAGAAAGGGATCATCTTGCTTTCTATAGTTTGAGTAAACTGCAAATTCTCATCCAGTCTGTTAAGTTGTGTGATCTTCTGTTCAAGAAGTTCTTTGCTGTTGTGCCATATCAAGAAAATGTCGTCTATATAGTGACTATATAAAGTTAAATTATCCATCCATTCGTCATCTGCTAATAAAAAGGTTTCTTCGAATCTTGCCATGTAAGTATTAGCGTATGCAGGCGCTCCAGAAAGCTCATGCTTGAAATATCAATTTTTGTCTCCATCATGGATATTTCAAGCATGAGAATGAGTTCTTTTTACAGAACAAAGGTACATCCATGGGATTTTCTGGAGCGCCTGCATACGCTAATACTTACATGGAACTGAAATTCAAACAGAGGTATATCACAAAACTACTGACAAAAACACAGCACTGATGTACAACAGTTTTCATCCGAGAAACTTAATTGAAAATTTACTATATTCACAGATGTTAAGAGCTAAAAGGATATGCACAGATACTCAATCACTCAAGAACAACATAGAAATCATCACAGAGAAATATCTGGATAAAAAATACCCTGAAACCCTATTGGTGGACACTAAACTCAAAGTAGCAAACAAAACCAGAGAATCATTATTGTCATCAATAAAAAAGCCACAAACAAACCGTCAAGTCTTTGTTTCTAAATATTCCACCAGTTCTCGAGAGATCAAAAAGAGCATAAATCAACACTGGGATCTACTAACCAACGAAAATGATTTTCAAGGAGAATTCAAAGAAAAACCGATCTTTGCATATAAACGATCCAGGAATATCAAAGAAATGTTGAAATCAGCATTAATGAATTCAGAGGAAAATTTCAGAGGAACTAAGAAATGCCAAAATTGCGTACAGTGCAACAACGTTATAGTAAGTGACAATGTCAAGCACCCCTATACAGGTGAAACAATCAAAACCAAACATAATGCAGATTGTAACACCATGAATCTGATATATGCTATAAAATGTCCCTGCGGGCTTATGTACGTTGGAAAGACAGAACGTAAAATTAAAACACGTATATCAGAACATAAAAGCACTATACGTAATAACAATCCTAACAGCAGCCTAGCTGTACATTGGGCCAACCACAGGCACACCATAGCACAGTTAAAATTCCAGGTGCTCGAGGTAGTCAAGCCCACCCCAGGAAAGGACCTAACCAAAACATTATTACAAAGGGAAATCTTCTGGATAAGGAAACTAGATTCTCAGGATCCGAAAGGGATCAATGACAGAGTAGATCTAGGATGTTATCTATAGTTATTGCTCATGAGTCGCCTGCGTGCGATGGTTGTTTCTAAGTACAGTCATATAGTTGAAAACACAAATGAAACCTGTTTAATGACTACGTTTAATGTTTTTTCCCGCTTATTCTTTCTATATGTTTTTGCTTAACACTCCTAGTTGACACATTTATTCACTGCATTTTTCCGCATTCCTGTCCACTTTTTCTTTTATCTTTATTTCCAAAACTTCCCCCTCATTCCCTCAGTGAACTGTTAGCTAGTCCAAGATGGCGAGCACTATCATTTCACAACACTACACACCGCCATAGTCCGTTTTTAGTAACGCCTTCACATGTATAGTAAGCGCATGCGCGACTTCTCACTCGGAAGTCAATCAGAATTCAGGCGTCTGACAATTTATGATATTAAACAACAGGACTCTTGGTAAGTGATACTCCGACTCCGTAATAGCCTTAGTCCGTTCTTGTAACCCACATAGAATGCTAACCGAAGTCCTCTACTCTTTACAGCACGAGGAATATTACTTGCCGCGGTTGCGTTTGAGACAGCGGTTAAACTCATTCTACACGTTCACTAACATCCAGTGAACACATAGGTATGATTCGTTCTGTTAAAATGGTTGTTAACGCACACAGCACGATGAATTCGTGGAGTATTTATGATATACCGGTGTTTACCTTTCAGGAGTAGTCCTTAATTTCATTCCGACCCAGCACGGTATGATTAACCCTGACAGTAAGGTCAGTACAGAAGAAAACGGTTACATATTTTATCACGAGTGCTACACATGGGTGCATATTTATCGACAACTGGCATTAAGGCATCGAAGTGATGTAGCGGAACACTTAAGGTTTTTTTCTTGACCTCCCACTCTTTCTCTTGACTTTTTTTCATTTTCGTTTACCCTGTAACCCTTTACTCTTCACTCTAATTTTCACATATATCAAACACACGGTTCATTAGACTCATAACAAGGTTGTCATGATATTCTTAGTGTTTTCTGTACCATATGCTTTAAAGGAATTATGCACAGATTGAAAGTGGTAATTTTAGTAAGATTGCTCACTCTGCATGAATGAAGGACCGCAATCCACAACAAAGTTTATTCTTATTTTTCTTTTAGATACAGCCCCTGAAGAAGGGCCAGGTGGCCCGAAATGCATAGGGCGGGCATTGTAAACTGATTCTGATATGAATGTTATAATCACAAAATATGAAAAGTCCATGATGTAACTCAATGAAACTGATAATTGTTTTACTGAATGTTGAATTTCTAAGTATGCAAAGTAAATAACCATGAAAGTCACCATATGATGATGGTTTGTTGAATATCTATCTTCAATATTGTTTAATTAAATTGAATCATAAGTACTTTACTAAAAGAAATGCACTCCAGCTGGAAGTGCAACAGTGCGCGGTAGGTCAAGCGGTCAACGCTTGAATCGTTGCGATGTCTGAGGTGTGCCCAAGGCCTGTGTTTCATATCTGGTGATATCTGCGGTGTGCACAAGACCTGTGTTTAATTTCTGGCAATATCTGGGGTGTGCACCCGGTCTGTGTTTCATTTCTGGTGATGTCTGTGGTGTTCACAAGGTGTGTGTTTCATTTCTGGTGATGCCTGGGGTTTGCACAAGACCTGTGTTTCATATCTGGTGACGTCTGCGGTGTGCACAAGGCCTGTGTTTTATTTCTGGTGATGGATGGGTGTGCACCAGGTCTGTGTTTCATTTCTGGTGATGTCTGGGGGGGTGAATAAGGTGTGTGTTTCATTTCTGGTGATGTCTGGGGTGTATCTGTCGGGTCATCTTCAGGTGTGCTCAGAGTTACAGCAGGACTGAGACTGGCATCTGACCTCTCTCGGCCAGCCCTGGCCTCTAGCCGCCTTCAATTCAGCTCTGACGCTTGTAGTACATTGTAAGTTATCTTTCTAGTCTTTGTAGAACTCATCTGTTTGATGTTCCATATTCTGTATTCTTTGTGTGTTTGTACTGTGGATTCTATACTGTGGCAGTTTACCGGTTGCTGCTGCAGTAGAGGGTCTGCTCTTACTCTACCGCTTATCCTGAATAAAAGAACTCTATCAATTATATCTACTTGACCACTGGATTTATTTACTACAACTTTTTGGCGACTTGAAACCGAACCCTGCATTTTGCTGCCAAACCAAAGAGCCAAGAACGGACCAATTCGAGGTGAACCTTCTTCGACATTGTTCCTGTTGGTCTAACCCTTCCACATATCTAAAGACGTCTGGAGAGAACCACCCCATCCGGGATCCTTACTTCCGCTTCAGTATCTGGCAAGTTCACAAATCCAAGGTGAATTTTTTATCCTTTTCTACCGTCTCGTTTCTGAACGAAGTCTACTTCTTCAGCCTTAATTAGACTATTGACTTTGCCATCTAAAGATACTTATTCTGTCCCAGTCGGATGTTTTCTCTCTCCTCCGTTTACCTACCTCACTCTTCACTTCACCGTTTCCTTTGAACTGCGGTGCTCTACTCTCGTCTCTTCCTTCTGCCTACTGATGACGTGGTAGAATGTTGTGGGGGAGTTGGTGAATGCCTTGATGACGTATGGCTGCTTGTCGAATCCACACGTCCTTCGAGCTCCAGTCCTCCCTACGCGACGCAACGTGAGAAGCGTCTACACGACGCAATGTGAGAAGTGTCTACGCAGCGTCACTACGTATTGGGAAGCCATTTTGGTTGCCCCGGTAACCAGTTCACCTCCAGCAACGCAACCTTCTCCGACGATGCGCACGTCTTTTGCGCATTCATTTCAAGTTGGTGATATTTAATTTGGATCTTACGGCTATAATTTCGTCATACGCCGTTTTCCTATCAGCGCCTTGAAGACTCTTCACACATGCTGTTATTTTGGACACAGTAACTATTTTGGACACGTCAAGCTTATTTTTGCTCAGGTACTTTATTGAAACTGGTTAGAGCGTGTCTCCTCTCAGAACACTTTTGGGACAGGTCACCTTGTTTTTTTTAATTACATTATGTCTGACCAAGTTTCTTTACAAAATTGCACTGTTGTCTTGTAAGCATGGGCGGATTTTGCGGATCCACGATTCGCGGATTTGCGTATTTACGGATCGTGGATCCGCAAAATCGGCGGATTTTGCGGATTTGCGGATCCGCGGATTTGGGGCGGGGCTTCCATGCGAGTGCACATGCCTCTTGTGTGTATAAAAGGTCAGAGACCGATCAGAGCAGCAGATGAAGATACAGAAGCTCCTGGGCACAGGAACAGCACGAGGATTGCGCTCGTGAAAGTCAAGGATGCAAAGGCCTCTGTCCAGCATCACAGCTGATTTTCGATGGTATATTTGGGAAGAAGGCACATCTGCCCAGCCTTGACAACGCTCACGATTGTTTTTGGGCTGATGAATGAGTCACTGAATTTAAGCTTCAACTAGGGCACATGCTTAATTGATTTCTGTAAGTGCCTCCGGTTGAGGTTTAATTTTTGTGCCAGGACCATCGTGCCAGAATGAACCCTGCCCTTCATATTTATTCAAGAAGACGCCACCGTTTTGTGCCATACCTCTACTCAACTGGAGTACTTTGTACTGGATAATCAGTAAGTGCTACCTCGTTGGGTAGATGTATAGTGCTTTTACTACACTACAGCTGCCTAAAGTGCCAGAGAGTTGTCTACAGCGACCAGGTGTGTGTTACTATGCAATCGCGCCGAAGGGCGCAGGGGTCCCTTGAGTGAGCTGTCCATCATAGTGGGTAAATGGCGGGAAGACGGTGCACACCGCGAGTGTGTGGGTGGGGCCAAACGGACGGGGCTTCCATGCGAGTGCACATGCCTCTTGTGTGTATAAAAGGTCAGAGACCGATCAGAGCAGCAGATGAAGATACAGAAGCTCCTGGCCACAGGAACAGCACGAGGATTGCGCTCATGAAAGTCAAGGATGCAAAAGCCTCTGTCCAGCATCACAGCTGATTTTCGATGGTATATTTGGGAAGAAGGCACATCTGCCCAGCCTTGACAACGCTCACAATTGTTTTTGGGCTGATGAATGAGTCACTGAATTTAAGCTTCAACTAGGGCACATGCTTAATTGATATCTGTAAGTGCCTCCGGTTGAGGTTTAATTTTTGTGCCAGGACCATCGTGCCAGAATGAACCCTGCCCTTCATATTTATTCAAGAAGACGCCACCGTTTTGTGCCATACCTCTACTCAACTGGAGTACTTTGTACTGGATAATCAGTAAGTGCTACCTCGTTGGGTAGATGTATAGTGCTTTTACTACACTACAGCTGCCTAAAGTGCCAGAGAGTTGTCTACAGCGACCAGGTGTGTGTTACTATGCAATCGCGCCGAAGGGCGCAGGGGTCCCTTGAGTGAGCTGTCCATCATAGTGGGTAAATGGCGGGAAGACGGTGCACACCGCGAGTGTGTGGGCGGGGCCAAACGGACGGGGCTTCCATGCGAGTGCACATGCCTCTTGTGTGTATAAAAGGTCAGAGACCGATCAGAGCAGCAGATGAAGATACAGAAGCTCCTGGCCACAGGAACAGCACGAGGATTGCGCTCGTGAAAGTCAAGGATGCAAAGGCCTCTCTATCCAGCATCACAGCTGATTTTCGACGGTAGATTTGGGAAGAAGGCACACCTTCCTGGCCTGTTGTAACTATTTTACGATAGCGCCGGCAAGCTGCCAGCGCCATCCTAAAATAGTTACTAAGTTAGCTTCAACAGGAAGCTCTAATAGATAAAATAAAGCAGGTGCTCGAGCACCTGCTTTATTTTATCTATTAGAGCTTCCTGTTGAAGCTAATTTAGTAACTATTTTAGGATGGGGCTGACAGCTTGCCGGCGCCATCGTAAAATAGTTACAACAGGCCAGCAAGGCTTGAACTTTTGCCCCCGGAATCCGCCGCTCGCGGATTTGCGAATTCGCGGTAAATTCGCGGGAGTTCGCGGATCGCGAATTTACCGAAAATTCGCAAAATCCGCGAGCGTAACGGATTTTCCGCCCATGCTTATTGTCTTGCCACCTAGCTTTCTTCCCATTCCAGGTCAACCTAGCATATCATGGGAAGATTGGTTTCCCATGTTCGATAATTATCTGGATGCATTAGATGCACAAGAATACTCTGCTAAACGTAAAAAGGCTCTTCTTTTGAGCTCACTGGGTAAAGAGGGTCAGCGCGTTTTTAAATTCTTACCACAGGTTCTTCAAGCTGGTGCGCAAGCTCCTTTAGACGAATATAAAGAAGCTGTTTCTCGTTTAGAAGTAAGATATGCTAAGGAAGGAAACCTTGTTATGAATAGGTACAAGTTTTACATTAAAAGTCAAAGAGTGGGTGAATCTATAGATGATTTTGTGTCCAGATTGCGTGAAATGTCTGTCAAGTGCAAGTTTGGTAATATGACCGATGAGTTGATTAGAGACCAACTCATAGTCCAGTGCAACAACAAGAAAATTCAAGAGCGTTTGTGGGCAGCAAAGAATCCGAATCTTCAGACAGCTATTGAATTAGCTAAGATTGTAGAACAATCTGAGGGATGTATGAAGGAACTTGAAAAGAGCAATTGGATCTTAGAACTGGTTTTCAGGCTTATTTGGCACGAGCGACAAGACGTTCACATCTTTTTGTTTTGATACGTCTTAGGTTAGGGATAGCTCATCATCCTGTGGCCTTTACCATTATGAAAAAAAGTTCCAACTCCAAATGTCCATGTGATAATACATCCAAACAAAGTTGCTGCCACTTTTTACTATTTTGTAAATGTTACTTATTTTTAAGGAAATTTTATCTGAAGCCTATCCTTTTAAAGTATAACTTTCGATCCACTACAAATTCAATGAAGTTAATGTGTTCATTGGAAAGTCCAGATATCTACTTCCATGTAGCAATTTATATCCTGAAATGTATAGCTGTTAGGAAATCCATAGTTTTATGAGCTTTCCTTCTGCTGTCTCTATTAATTTAATAGCACGATAGCACTTTTTGAGCGTTTACGGCATTATGCAAGGGGACTGTTTTACTATGTTTAGAATGTTATTAATGCAAAGTAACAAACATTCTAATTTTAATGCACTTGACACTGAGGGCTAGATGTAGGTAATCCCAGTTTACCGATTCTTAAATGCCGAATCATACCGATTCGGTATTTCTGAATCGGAAAACGGGATGTAGCTAAAAAATCAGTAAAAATTACCAATTCGGTAACATTCGGTTATCCCAATCAGTATTAACCGAATCGGTAAATACCGATTTGGTAATACCCATTCAACCCTATCGTCCTCCAGGCCCATAGGAATGAATGAGATATACCGAATCGGTATTTACCGAATCGGTAAATACCGATTCGGTAAATACCGATTAGGTAAAACAAAAAGAACCCATGTGCGCCAGTCAACCAATCAGGAACACCCACCACACCCCACAACAAAGCAACAGAGGAACCAACCAATCAGACGCAACTACCCCTCCCCAGTACCTGGAAGTGGCCACACCCATGCAGGTGCAGAGCAACTGAACTGTTTGGAGAGCTGGAGGAAAAAGAGGAGCAGGCTGCCCTGAGCATAGCTGAGCTGCATGATGGAGTCACGGGATAGCCAGAAGGATGGAGATGAGCATAAGAGGAAGATGAAATTCAGCCCAGTATAACTGCAGGTGCTGGTGGAGGAGGTGGTCAAACACCACACCCAGCTCTTTGGCAAGCAGTTTCTGCATGTTGCAGAGTCTGTAAAACATAACACCTGGCTGGAGATCCAGTCCAAGGTCAATGCCATTGGGGTCATACACAGGGACATAGATGACCTAAAAAAAGGTGGTATGATCTGCGGATCACTATCAAAAAAAAACTTGCCACACAGAGGAAAGAAGCCGGAGCCACAGGTGTAGGGAGGAGCCGTGCACCAAGACTGACAGACCTGGAGCAGCTGGTGGAATCCACCCTGGAGCCAGACAGTATCCATGGGATCGGGGATGCTGACAGCTCAGCCAGAGCTGTAAGAAAACAAGGTAAGATTCATGTTCAGGAGAGTCATCGCGCAGTACAGCGCAGGAGAGGGAGGAGAGGGCACCGGCAACGGAGATGAGGGAGAAAACATCCCACAGATCAGGACCAAGCACTGTTCTTGAAAAAACATCCACAGCACAGGCAGCCACTACACCGGAGCGACCCACCACACCACAGCCACTGTCACCTCTGCTGTTTGGGTCACAACATTCGGAAGCACCTGCACTTTCCCCAACACCAACCTCAGAGTCATCTGTGCTGGGAAGACCAAGGAGGCATGATGTGCCCCCTCTCAGGATCCTCGAAACATCAGATGAGGAAGATGTGGAGGCTCCCACACCAACTAATCCACCTCTGGCTGACAACGATGGGCAGCAGAGTTCATCTGGAGCTGTGCGTGCTGGTGTCCGAGGCCATAGGGTATGGGAGAAAGGCGAAGGCCAGGATGGAGAGGGGGTCTTCTGTGGTCTTGAGGCCACAATGATGAAGGTCCATCGCCTGCAGGCAAAGGGAATTTTAGCGGTGCATAGACAGGTGCGCATATTAAACAGCAGGATGTCCAACATTGACAGGGGGATTGTCTCCATGACAGAAAGCATGCACTCCATGGCAGAGGGCATGAGGGAAATGACACAGTGCATGAGTGCCCTCTGTGAGAAACTAGAGAGTGACCACTCTGAGAGGCGCAGGGATCGTCAGTGCATGCGGTTTGCCACTACAACATCCATCAACATCCCTGGTATGCCGGCGCTCTGTTGCCATGCAGGATGACATTGCGCACTGCTGCACCGATTTGTCGAGGGGGATGGGGAGAGTCACCTCTGCCATGGAGGTTTTGCTGACGCACCAGACAGCCACTGCTGGAGACACAGGTGTCGGGGACACAGAAGACTCCACCAGCAGGAGTGGGTCTAGCACTCCTGTTCCTGACATTTGTAGGAGCAGCAGGCGCCAATCTGCTGACCCAGGCACCACTGCGCCTTTTGACACCCAGCCTACTACATCCCACACTGTAGTGCGTGGGCGCAAACATTGACGATGCCCTCAACCCACAGGACAGGTCACGGTGAGGTCAACTGTGGCCACCCAGTGTGGAATACAGACATTGTAGTACCATGGTGTGGTATCAATAAAGTGCCTTAGTGACTATTAAACTACGTACTTCAAATACTAAGCATGCCTGTGTCTCCTTACTTACTTAGAAATAGCTGTGTGTGCTCTCTGCCCGTCTCAGTCTCCCATCTGTTGCTGGCGCTGCTCCTGCTGCATAGGGCGCTGCCTGTTCTGTTCCATCATCAATGTCCTCATGATGTGTGATCTCAACCTCTGTGCCTTCCTTAGTGGCAAGATTGTGCAGCATGGCACAGGTCGCTATTATTTTGCAGCAGATGATTGGAGTGTACTGCCGTGCACCTCCAGTCTTATGGAGGTAGCGGAACCTGCTTTTTAAGAATCCAAATGTGTGTTCTACAACGCTGCGTGTTGCTCTGTGTGCCACATTGTAACGCCTCTCACTCCTGGTAGATGGATTCCTGTAGGGGGCGAGAATAAAGGACCGCAGAGCATATGCACTATCACCTAGTTGGAAAAGAGAATGCCATTAGTTACATACTCATGATTGATCCATCTGCATTGACTATCAGGGTGTGTCACAGTTATTTACCTAGCAGGTATCCATCCCCGAAATCACCAGCAACAAGGCGTGTGTATATCCCACTGTTCTGGAAGATGTACGAGTCGTGGGTACTCCCTGGGAATTTGGCCACAATGGCTGTTATGATGTTGCCAGCGTTGCATATCACCTGCACATTGATTGAGTGCGTTGACTTCCGGTTCCTGTAAATGTGTTCTGTGGCTGCAGGTGGGCAGAGTGGGATGTGGGTGCCATCCATACAGCCTATCACGTGAGGGAAGTGTGCCAGTTGATAGAAATCTGTTTTGGTCTTAGCAAGTTCCGGCGGTGTGTCAGGGAACCTAATATAATGATGCATTCTCTGCATCATGGCCTCCGGGAACTTCCTGAAGAAATGGGACAGGCAGCTCTGGGACAGCCCACCTACTGCAGCAATCACACTCTGGTAACTCCCAGAGGCAAGCAGGTGCAGGCTACACAGCACCTGCACATGGGGTGGGATGGCATGTGCCCTTGGTGTTGGGTGATCCAGGAGTGGGTGCAGGTCCTTGATCAAGTCCTGGATGGTGTGGGGGTGTAGCCTGCACCTTTGCAGTATCTTTGGCTCAGTCAGTTGGAAGAGCGTTATCCTCTGCCTGTAGACTTGCTCCTCCCTTCTCCATACCCTCTCTCCTGCTGCCTGTAGCCGTAGCCGCCTTGCTATGACGTAGAATGCCGCCATTCTTGTTGCACTGTTGCATTTTGGGACCTTATTTTATAGCCTGCCACCATACCACCTGCTTTCAATCCATGGTATTTAACGACTCTTAAATACCGAATTTCATGAAATTCTGTATTTTTTAGGTTTCCTACATCTCGAAAGTCATTTTTTACCATTTCTTAATTACCGATTCGGTAATTAAGAATTCGATAAATAAGGATTCGGAATATCCCGATTCGGTATTTACCGACTTGTATTTACTGATTCTGCAGTATTTTGACTCCTACAAATACCGGTCGGTAACGGCTGAAATTACCGAATTTCAGCCGTTACCGACAGGTATTTGGCTACCTACATCTGGCCCTGAATCTTTATAAATTCTATATGAATTATAAAATTGTGGCATAAGGCACTTTACTGTAAAAAGTCGTACACTCCCTTCCAGATCGCTTGTCACTTTAGGAAATTTGTACGAAATGCAAACTATTTAGTAAAGGTACTATATAGCGATATTTGCACATTATGTAGTCTAGAGTGCACAGGGCACTTTATTGCGAAATTTGCACATACTGTACCATCTTATAGCACTATTTGCACATTTTGTAGTCCAGATCGCACAAGGCACTTTTTTTGTAAGTTTGCACTATAGTATTTATCAAAAGTGTGTACAAATTTATTTTGCAGACAAGTATTACTGATGTATTTAACGAGGACTGGTAATAATAATGATGTCTATGTATTTTATGATTGCTTGTATGGTTGTGCTTTGCAAACCGAATAAAGCTTTTGAAACTTAAACTGAATACAGAAATATTCCTGCTATCTGTAGAGTATTTGGCTTTTCCTCCCATGTGCAAAAGGTTACGTTTATTATTGTGGGAATGTCATACCAATACAGATTGTCTCTGAGCCTAGGAACATATGAAACATAAAAGTCATTTGCCCAGAATCACAGGATGTTGAGCTGAAGCTGGGACTCAAACCTATTTACATATTTTCTTATTAGGCAGCTCTGACCCTAACATTACATCCTCTCAATTTTCCTATCTTGGAAAGATGCCTCACAGTCTATGCAAACATAACCCCCCCACCCCCACCCACCCCACACCAAGGCCTGAAAGACACTGGGGCGAAGGTGCTAAGAACAGGCACACAGCAAGGCCAATTCACTAACTCTCCCGCTTTCCCAGCAAACTATAGCTTCAGGGCGCTAGCCTGGACAAGCAGGGAAGAAAAGCAGAGAGACCCTTAGGCACCATCCCATCGCCCACTGTCTGCCTTCCCAATCTGATGCTGGGTAGTGTGTGAAATCTCCCCCACCCCCACCCCTCCTCGCAGATTTGTGCTGAGAGGTGGAGAAGTGTGGCTCACTGGTTAGAGGAGGCAGACCTGGAAGCAGAGGTCAGCCCGGGACCAGGGTTCAATTCCCGGCTCGGCGGGGTCTTGAGTCCTAAAATGTCCATGGACTCGACAATTCTCGCTCCGGTGCCTACTCGATTCACGGGTTCACACTCTGCGACTCTGGTCAATAGCTTGCTTAATCTCCACAACGGCCCCTCGCAGTGGGATGCCTGGCTTTCACCTTGCGGATACCCTGCCGGGGTTATCTCACAGAGGAATACCAGGACGGGTTCCCTAAGCAAGCGCTTAGAAACCGCTTGGTGATTTGCGCTATATAAATTCCTGTACATTTACAAATTCCTGTACACATTGATCTTGGGTGTCAAGCTGTAATTAGATTTGTGGGGTAGGGGATAGGCTCAGAGTCCCACACCTACAGTGTGATTGACTGGGCAGGGTCTGATTGGACCCTTCACTTTTATTCACGGAGGGGCACAGGGTATCCACAACCCTAAACAGCCCTTAATTGAGCCGCTGCGGGATGCTCAGCAGCGACTCCATTCAGAGGTGTACACTGCCCCTCCCTCCATTCTGCCTTCTCTTTTTCAGCAGCAGCTGAGCAGAGCACTTTCACAGCCCCCAATGCCATTGAGTCTGCCCTGCCTGACTTTCCCCTAAAAGTACCGGTACTGTCCTTGGCGAAGGAAAAGTGCCGGTACTCAAAGGGAGAAAAATAAAAAGTGCCAGTACTCCGTACCAGTGAGTACCGGCCCATTTAAAGCACTGCTGTTACCTGATTCCAAAGCAAGTGATTCTGCACCGAGTGCAGAGACGGGTGGTCAGGAAGACATTGCAAGAGCTGCGGGGTGAAGGGACCTATCCTCCTGGTGCCAGGAAGCTGCAGAGGGGACGGCTGTGGATGAGCGCCTTTGAGGCCTGTTAGTACACAGCACATGTGGGAGGTCCTGGCCTTGAGGGGGCTGGTACAAGGGGGGGGGGCTTACCCCGGACCACAGTCCCCGAGGCACATGACAGGGTCAGTCACGCAGCTCGGGCCTCAGACCCTTTAACACCCCCCAGAGGCCAGAACAAAGGAGAGCAAAACGGTCAGAAGGAATCAAACATAACCCGAATCCATAGAAAAAGAAATAGCGAAACATGACAGGAGGCTCTGGCCAGGAGCATGTGAGCCAAGACTGGGGCTTGTGGGAGAAGGGTCGAGGGGTCATGCAGGACTGGACCCCACACAGCACCAAAGATAAACAGGGAGGACTGTACTTGGTCTCCGTGGTTCCGAGGGATGCAACAAGCTGCCACAGGAAGACAGCTGGCGACCAACAGGAGCCCAGGTGCAACCATGTTGAGGTGACTCCTCTGCCGACAGATCGGCAGGTTTCAGTCAGGCGAACTCCAGCGTCGAGAAGTCCAGAGAAGCACTTTGAGGGATGTTCCTAACAATGAATGTTATACAACTCCCTGCCCAGCAGCACCTGAATCCCTTCTCAGCAGCACTTCACAGAAGTATCCCTCAGAGCCACTTCTAGGCGCGCCTCTATGAAGGGCCTAGACACCCGCCCCGCAGCGCCCAGAGAGGCCCTCGTTGGCGCTAGGCCCTGCACTCGGTGACTGCTGGGGGTGAATGACTAAAGCTCCTCGACGCAGATGCCGAGAGGCAAAAACAGCCTGGTGATGGGGCCCCGGCCCCGCTCTCACCACAGGGTTGAAGCATGGCCCCTGCAGCTTCAGGCCTCGCTGTTATATTTTGCCGAGTTCATTTCTGTCTCTTTGTCCAAGGGAGGCATTAATGAAACTGCCGATTGCTCAGCCGGAAATTGCTTGTATGTATATATTTTTTTTTTATCTCTGTCAGACTGTTCTGGCACTGGAGGGCAGGGGCTTAACAAACACCCCCGCAGCCCCCGCGGTGCAGGGCGCCCCCAGTGTCCAGTACGTGAAGGGGGCCTCCTCAACTCATCTGCAGAGTGCTGTGATAGAGACAGGCTCTACAGCAGCAGCTGCAGTCTGCTCTGAGCTCCTCGTGGTGCCCAGGACTCCGACTGAAGAGAAACAAAGTATCAACTTGCATTGTTTCTCTTCAGTCAGAGCCGGGCCGGAACAAGGATGGGGTGGGGGCCCTCAAAGGGTTACAGAAACTTCATCAGCCAATTTGCCACACATGGTAAAGAAATTCAGCCGTGCATTAAAAGCCCCTCAAACTCTCTCTCACTGGGGATCTTGTAATTAGAAATTTTCATTTTTCAGTGGAAATACAGAATTCCTCCAATTATGGATTCCAACATATTGGAGGGCTTGAATGTGTTTTCTTCCTTAAAATGAAAGATATGGAAGGGGCTGTTCTTGCTGCAAGCCGGCCACCCACCCCCCTGCCTGGGTCTGCAGTGACTCGTTTACAGGGACAGTGACGATGATGGCATAATGATATGCCCCACCTCCTTTGTAAATAAATGTACAACTTCTATTTTATTTGGATGGGATTGTGGTACTGAAAATTCTGGACTCGTGTAATAAACTTTGTCGTAGCATGACGATTTTGGTATCAAAAGACCGAGAATGGCTAGTACACTATGTACAAGCATTTTCGTCATATTCCAGTAACGATTTCACCTCGAAATCGTCATTTTCGTCCTGGTACCCTTGGCTTTCATTTTGTGAACGGCAGCCATTTTGTGGATTGCCCTTACAGTAGGCCCTCACTGTGGCAGAACAAGTATTTAAGGACATAACCTTAGCATGGGTTTGTGCTGACTCCTGCATGACCTGGCGAAAGCTGACTCCCTTGCCCGAGGCTGACCTCGTTGAGCCAGTTCCTTGTTAGGCAGCTGGTCAGATAGAGATCAAAGAGCAGGACATTGCAATGTTTATTGTACACGCACACACCCCTTTATCTTGCTCCTATCTGTTTCTGTTCCTTCTTTATGGTCTATTTATGATGTGGGCTGCGGGCCTTTTCATTATGGGTCTTGTCCAGCTTGTCTAAAGAAGAATGTTTATTATGGGTTTGTTTGATGATTAATTTTGGGCTGGACAAACTGAAAAGTGTGTTTGTTATCATACAGTGCTTTGTGTGCACGTCCTGGGAGTGACCAACAATAATGTACTTCAAAGAGAAAATGTGTGCCTAGGGCATAATAAATGGTATAAAAGGTCTGTGCTGAGACCATTCAGCAGACTGCCTCATTCAATTGCTAAGGCAGTTGGGTGACGTAGCCTCACTTAATTGTATTTAATAAAGATGTCTTTTTCATATTTCAGCTTCTGTGCCAAGTTCTTTGTTATATTAGTAAGTATTCCCTGAGAGCGAAATTTACAAAGTTCTTCAGTTGGCGCCCTAACGCGGGGATCATCAGAGAAGTGACTTTCTGTGGGAGTGATCGTGCCAGGAGACTGAAATAAACTGAGGAGGACAGAGCAAGATTCTACTAAGAAGGTACTCCGTGCACGGGGATTCTGGAGATTCTTTGATTCTGCAGCCCAGTATATTTTCTGACCTTCCTGATTTTTGATCCTCCACATGATGTCACTCCTGACTGATAACCTTTTTTTTTTGCGTGAGTATTCTTAAAAAGACCATTAGGTCATGTAGAACTTGACAGTTAGAATCTGGATAACATTTTGATTAGTAAAAGTAAGAGTTAAGTATAAGTGGGTCGCTCCCAGTCCTTTGTTCTTTGATTTTTGGATTTTGATTGGTTTTTAGTTTGATTTGTCCTTAGTTTTATTTGAATATTGCAATTTTCAAAAACCGAGGGTCTTGTAAATTTACGAGTGTATCGATAGAGATAGCCCCTTGAAGTTTGAAGCTAGATTAGTGAGCTATAAGATGCCTGATCTTAGCGAATTTGGAGATTTGTGTTGGCCAACTTTGTATACGTTTGGATTAGCCGGCTTCCCCTAAAGGGGATATCTAAATAGGTTTAGATTTAAAAACATATTTCTTCCTTGGTGATTTTGTATCCCCAGGGAATTAAAATATGACATAATACAAAACAAGGATCCTTTGTTCTGCGCAGTTTTATTGAATGGAGATATGCAGAACGATTTTTGGTGTCCTGCCAGCCAAAGCTAGTGAATTAAGTGTATTGTGGCTTCGTGCACATACAGCAGTCTGTTGGGCTAAGTTTTTTTTGCAGTCTTTTGGAACCCTATTGCGACGTGCTTCTTGTAAATATGACTCACAGCTAGTATTTACAAATGGCTTTGTTTTCGTCCTGAGTGTCGATTTGTGGGTTCAATGTGTGTTTCAATGTCTATGTGGTTTTTCTCATTAGTGTAACTTCAGTAATAGCTTACAGCGCTGTATTATGTGTCCTGAGTGTTTAAATCTTTTCTCTTTATGTCTGCAATGAGCTCAATATGTTTGTAGGTTTCTTGATGTTTTCAGTCTGTTAAGTAAAATGTCAGATTAATTAAATATTAAGTAGAAAATTAAATAACACTCCAGCAATTTTCTATGTCACATGCTAAAAATCGCTGTGTTGCTTTTTAATTTACAGACTAAGCAAAAACGCATATGTGCAAACTGTTAAATGCTTAAAATAGATAAAGTTAAGATTCACATTCACTAGGAATACAAAGGGCCTCAAAAATAATTTTGTAGCAAAACGAATTTATAGCATTTTTTACGTACATGCATGTAGTACATGAAAAAGACAAACACTTCAGCTAAAGTGGATTTTTGCTAGATTTAAATGCATCTTTTTGCACGCGCATTTTTAAAAACTTGAAATGTCTGTTTTCAGTAAAACTGAAAGCGTGCTCAGGTTTCAGCACTCTTTCAGGTTTCAGCCTTTCCTGCCTTAAGGCAGCAGATGTTGTTTTTCGAAGGCCATAAATAGCATTGGAATGTTTCTTTAGCCCAGGACTTAGCACAGTTGGATTTTTTTCATTTCAGAATAGTGTTTTAGAGGGTTACAAAAATAAGGTTCATCACTTTGTATCACTGGAAGACATTCCAAATGGGGTTTTCTTCTCTTTAAGCAATTTTTTTAAAGTATATTTTTGGTTCTTTTGCTAAATGGCGTGAAAAATGTCATGTTTTAAGTTAGGCTTTTTGTGCGTAGGCGCATAAATGAATGCATCTAAAAATGATAGGAAAGGGATGCAGCTTACCTTTATATGTAGAGTTATCATAAAAACAGATAATTGGTATCATTGACCGAAAAAGTATTAATTATAGAAAAATTATTTGAGAAAAAAATAAGTGCTTTTTAAAATCGTTTTTTGATATTTATAAAGCTTAATACTCATACTATGACCTCCTAGTATTAAAATTTGATTTAAGTTATGTGTTACGGTGTAATTAGGTAATTTGCATGTTTGTTTTCACTTGGCGCAGGCGTAAAAAACTCATTTTTCCAAGGATTTACATGAGATATGACTAATGTCAAATATCTGTAACGTGTAAAGAACATCCTGAGGATGATTAATATGTAAAACAATTATAGGGTATTTATTTTTAAGTGCCCCAAAGATAAAAGTCGAAATTGAGGTAAATGGGTTTTTAACACAGATTCTTGTCATTTACCATAGATTGAAAGTGTCTTTGGCTTCAGTAAATGCATACATTTGTGCATAATACAAACTTGTGGGTTGTTAGGTTGTGTTTCATAGCTCGGTCAGCCAATGTGCCCGGTGCAGAGGTTTGTGTTTAATATCAGGGTTGAAGGTTCTAAATTTAGCGGGCCCATTTCAGACGTTCATCAATGTTAGGTTGCTAAAATAAGTACCATTGTATAGGGTGGTAGCAAACATTTGTTCTAAAAACTGGTATGTGTGAACCCTTCACAGTAAATGTAGTAGGCCTTCTGTCTCTGTCATGTTGGCATTGTGACCTTTTAAATTTGAGCCTTGTCTCTGTGAAATGCAGAATAACATTGCTAAACAGGCCTCTGAAAGGTGGAATTTCTGGTTTAAAGTTAAAGACTTAATTCTAAAGGGAAATATAAAAAAGGTTTCTTGAGAGGTTTCTTTAAAAGTCCCAACATCATGACATTTGTATTTCTGCTCTAAAAAATAATGTCTGCTAGTCGTTTTTATTTTGACAGAAAACGAAGTGTTGCATTACATCTTAGACAAAAAAATAGGATGCAGCCTTTTACTAAAATTTTGAAGCCTACATGAATAAGAAAGAACGATTTGCCAATTAAGAAGTTTTTTTTATCATAGAGATTGTGGCACAAGGCTAATTTTAGGTGTCAGGGAAACGATTTTACCTTTGGAAAAGTCGAAAGGGCTTCATGTTGCAAGGTGACTGACAAGATGGTAACAGTTAAGTAATGGAAATTTATTTTTGTGTTTCTTAATGTGTATCATGTTTTGTCTTCTGATTAAAAGTTATAATTGAAATTCGCTTGTTGTCAGAAATGTCTCTCTTGTGCGTTGTGTATGTTTTTTTGTTGCTTCTGCCTACAGACCATTCATGGATTGTTCTGGGTGATTTAAAGCAGACAAGACACGTGAGTTTGGTTGGTTAGACGAAGATGTGTACAGCGAGTATATCTGATGGCTTGACGTCCGTTTTGTGCGTTTTTGCATGTTTTATGTTGTATGTTGCCGCTTAAGAAATTATAACAAATTCACCCGTGTTGTTGTGAGGGACATGTATGACGATACGTGTCGCTGTCAACAGTTGGGTAAAATTTTCGCTGACACTAAAATTCACAGATATGATTTCTTTACATATTGTGAACCAGACAGACAACACTTCACCAGTGTATGTCAAATTTGGCTATAAGTATTGAAGAAAAATAAACAGCAAATTGTGTCATTTGTAGTCACGATACTGCCCTTTTCTGTAAGGAACAGGCAGCCCTAAAATTATATATCCTGATTGGACGTAAGGATAAATTATAGATTTGTGACTCTTGTACATGGTGACCTAATTTCTATATCACATTAGTCACTTTTATTCTGCTTCCTAAGTGGCCTTCCTATGTCTCTGGACCATAAAAGAAACCAGGTTTCATTTTTTTGTCACATGCCTGACTATCACCCAAGCACATCAGGCCTAGTTATTGGGGATTTTAGCTGTGTCCTATTCTCTTTTCCGTATTCCTTTCACCAGTCAACTTTTATTTATTATTAGTGTGTTCAGGTTCGCACTTTCAGATTGCAGTAATGTACCATGGACCCCCATTTTATGTATAATTCCCTGTTGCATAACTAGACTGGTTTCTAAGAATTTTCTTTAGGCCTATTCTGATGTTTTTCCAGTCTAACTGTTAGGACTGTTAGGACTGATTAACTGACTCAATACTATAGTAAGATAAGCTTTCCACCTCAATAGGAGACACATTACGTTTTTTTTAATATGACAAATTCAATGCCTATTCTAATTTGGTCTTTAGTTCCTTTTTCTGCTGCTTTAATTTTAATGAACCAGATGTATTTTAAATAATGGAAATACCAGGACTCTCTAGTTCTTGTCTTTTGTTTCCACATCTTGATAATTAGCTTTTGTATTGCATAGTCCCACCTGATGCACAATTATTATGATAATATGTATGTGATCCCGCTTTTGAGATGTTCTAGATGAGGATTTTAGGAACACTTATATGTAATAATTGAGATAAAATGTGTTTACCCAATTAGACGATGCCACAATGTGTGAGGACATCCATTCAGATAGAATTCCCATGTCGCTATGATGATGAAAGATATGCTCTCACACGGAAACCCAATTGAAGAGCCTAGAGGCACTGTTTTGCCTATTTCCTTTGTTTTTGTATTGCCTTTAAGAATGACAGTGTATTTCAACGCAGAATTGTCCCATGGCGTGTGGCCACTCCTTTGAAGACCGCAGGCCACCTGTTTGCAGTCCCCTTGTTGTACAATGAACTGTTTAAAGCATCGCACTTGCTTCATCAGAAGGCGTTCAACATCAGAAAAGAAGAAGGAGCTGGTTTTGCCACAGTCCCTTGAGATTTCAGTGCAAAAGAGCGCCTGTTATGTGCTGGTTAACCTCTGACAGTGTGCAGTCCCCTGAGCAGTGCAAAAGAGCACCTGTTATGTGCTGGTTAACCTCTGACAGTGTGCAGTCCCTTGAGCCCCTTGGCCTGAGTTTTTGGCCACACACGCACCCCTTTTTCCTTTGCTTCAACAGTAGTGCAGTGCACCGGAGGATCCAAGAGTGGCATAAGGCACTCCATTCTGGTGCCCATGAAAGAGCGGCCTGAGCGTCCTCTGACACTGAATGATGAGTGTTGGAGTATGAGAATGGTCCCGGGTCTGCACGAGATGATCTGTGCCCATTGACCAATGAAGCACACAATATCTGTAGTGTCTGCCGCAGAGGAGAGATACGGTGCACTGCCTTGAGACATTGAGACTTTGTGAATGAGCTATGAGTGTTTGCCAGGAGGGCACTCCAACAGATACTGAACATCAAGAGCATGGGAGGCCTGAATCCAAAGGCCCATGCAACAACGGGAGCAGACTTGATTGGACAATAGAAGTCTGCCAGAGAGGCTTTTTGAACAGACTCTGGGCATAGTTGGTTTCACAAGAGGTTTCAGTGTGATTGTATAGACAGAGTGTTAGGAGAATGATTTTATTGTTCTGCTGGCATTATTTTAAAGTAGTATTCTGTTTAGTAAAAGCAAAATAAAGTCCATTTTCTGTGAAAGAGTATCCCCTTTTCACCTCAGAGCATTAATGAGGGTCACCACTGTTTCACTTGAACATATAATGAATTACAGAAAGGCATAGGAAGACCTAAAATGTTACTAGATAATTTTAGGATTTACCTTTTGCTTAGGGTTGTGGAAAATTATGATTCATTTGTAATAGCGGTCAATACTTTGTCTATATGTTCTTAATGACGTGTTTTCTAGTGTTTTTTAAACATGGCATTGTCTTTTATGGGTGGGATTGTTTTTGCTGCCCAATTCACATCTGTACCCACCTCCCAACCTATGTCTCTTCCTACTTCTACTTCTTTGCATACTTTCCAGATTTTACCTGAACATGGACTAGTTAGGAGGTCAGAGTTTACTGATAATTCTTGTTGTACAGTTTCTGCATCGACACCAGTTAGTAGTGAACATCACTAATTGTTGGGTGTGTGGTCTTGTACCGCATACTACAGATAGAGGCATTCCCTATTTGGTCCTGCCATATATGGCCTTTGTGCTACTGCGTGTGTAAGGAGACCTGTCCCGAGAGAGTCGCTAAGTAATAGGATTATGCTTCAGCAACATCTTGATGATTTGATAAATATAGACCTGGACTCAGACTAGCGTGAGTATAGGTTATTGCCTAAGTAAGGGCAAAAGGAGCGTCTATGGTACTGAAAATTCTGGACTCGTGTAATAAACTTTGTCGTAGCAGGACGATTTTGGTATCAAAAGACCGAGAATGGCTAGTACACTATGTACAAGCATTTTCGTCATATTCCAGTAACGATTTCACCTCGAAATCGTCATTTTCATCCTGGTACCCTTGGCTTCCATTTTGTGAACGGCAGCCATTTTGTGGATTGCCCTTACAGTAGGCCCTCACTGTGGCAGAACAAGTATTTAAGGACATAACCTTAGCATGGGTTTGTGCTGACTCCTGCATGACCTGGCGAAAGCTGACTCCTTGCCCGAGGCTGACCTCGTTGAGCCAGTTCCTTGTTAGGCAGCTGGTCAGATAGAGATCAAAGAGCAGGACATTGCAATGTTTATTGTACACGCACACACCCCTTTATCTTGCTCCTATCTGTTTCTGTTCCTTCTTTATGGTCTATTTATGATGAGGGCTGCGGGCCTTTTCATTATGGGTCTTGTCCAGCTTGTCTAAAGAAGAATGTTTATTATGGGTTTGTTTGATGATTAATTTTTGGCTGGACAAACTGAAAAGTGGGTTTGTCATCATACAGTGCTTTGTGTGCACGTCCTGGGAGTGACCAACAATAATGTACTTCAAAGAGAAAATGTGTGCCTAGGGCATAATAAATGGTATAAAAGGTCTGTGCTGAGACCATTCAGCAGACTGCCTCATTCAATTGCTAAGGCAGTTGGGTGACGTAGCCTCACTTAATTGTATTTAATAAAGATGTATTTTTCATATTTCAGCTTCTGTGCCAAGTTCTTTGTTATATTAGTAAGTATTCCCTGAGAGAGAAATGGGTCAAGCCCAGCAGTGATTAGACTAGGGACAGGAGGCTAACTCACTGAGTCATATGACTTGGGACCATACAACAGACATGGAGAGGGAGGTGAGTGTGCACAAGGCCTGTGTTTCATATCTGGTGATGTCTGTGGTGTGCATAAGGTGTGTGTTTCATTTCTGGTGATGTCTGAGGTGTGCCCAAGACCTGTGTTTCATATCTGGTGATATCTGCGGTGTGCACAAGGCCTGTGTTTCATTTCTGGCAATGTCTTGGGTGTGCACCAGGTCTGTGTTTCATTTCTGGTGATGTCTGTGGTGTGCACAAGGTGTGTGTTTCATTTCTGGTGATGCCTGGGGTGTGCACAAGGCCCGTGTTTCATATCTGGTGATGTCTGCGGTGTGCACAAGGCCTGTGTTTCATTTCTGGTGATGGATGGGTGTGCACCAGGTCTGTGTTTCATTTCTGGTGATGTCTGGGGGGGTGAATAAGGTGTGTGTTTCATTTCTGGTGATGTCTGGGGTGTATCTGTTGTGTCATCTTCAGGTGTGCTCAGAGTTACAGCAGGACTGAGACTGGCATCTGACCGCTCTCGGCCAGCCCTGGCCTCTAGCCGCCTTCAATTCAGCTCTGACGCTTGTAGTACATTGTAAGTTATCTTTCTAGTCTTTGTAGAATTCATCTGCTTGATGTTCCATATTCTGTATTCTTTGTGTGTTTGTACTGTGTATTCTATACTGTGGCAGTTTACCGGTTGCTGCTGCAGTAGAGGGTCTGCTCTTACTCTACCGCTTATCCTGAATAAAAGAACTCTATCAATTATATCTACTTGACCACTGGACTTATTTACTACAACTTTTTGGCGACTTGAAACCGAACCCTGCATTTTGCTGCCAAACCAAAGAGCCAAGAGCGGACCAATTCGAGGTGAACCTTCTTCGACATTGTTCCTGTTGGTCTAACCCTTCCACATATCTAAAGACGTCTGGAGAGAACCACCACATCCGGAATCCTTACTTCCGCTTCAGTATCTGGCAAGTTCACAAATCCAAGGTGAATTTTTTATCCTTTTCTACCGTCTCGTTTCTGAACGAAGTCTACTATACTATTGACTTTGCCATCTAAAGATACTTATTCTGTCCCAGTCGGATGTTTTCTCTCTCCTCCGTTCACCTACCTCACTCTTCACTTCACCGTTTCCTTTGAACTGCGGTGCTCTACTCTTCCTTCTGCCTACTGATGACGTGGTAGAATGTTGTGGGGGAGTTGGTGAATGCCTTGATTACGTCTGGCTGCTTGTCGAATCCACACGTCCTTCGAGCTCCAGTCCTCCCTACGCGACGCAACGTGAGAAGCGTTTACGCGACGCAACGTGAGAAGCATCTACGCAGCGTCACTACGTATTTGGAAGCCATTTTGGTTGCCCCGATAACCAGTTCACCTCCAGCAACGCAACCTTCTCCGACGATGCGCACGTCTTTTGCGCATTCATTTCAAGTTGGTGATATTTAATTTGGATCTTACGGCTATAATTTCGTCATACGCCGTTTTCCTATCAGCGCCTTGAAGACTCTTCACACATGCTGTTATTTTGGACACAGTAACTATTTTGGACACGTCAAGCTTATTTTTGCTCAGGTACTTTATTGAAACTGGTTAGAGCGTGTCTCCTCTCATAACACTTTTGGGACAGGTCACCTTGTTTTTTTTAATTACATTATGTCTGACCAAGTTTCTTTACAAAATTGCACTGTTGTCTTGCCACCTAGCTTTCTTCCCATTCCAGGTCAACCTAGCATATCATGGGAAGATTGGTTTCCCATGTTCGATAATTATCTGGATGCATTAGATGCACAAGAATACTCTGCTAAACGTAAAAAGGCTCTTCTTTTGAGCTCACTGGGTAAAGAGGATCAGCGCGTTTTTAAATTCTTACCACAGGTTCTTCAAGCTGGTGCGCACGCTCCTTTAGACGAATATAAAGAAGCTGTTTCTCGTTTAGAAGTAAGATATGCTAAGGAAGAAAACCTTGTTATGAATAGGTACAAGTTTTACACTAAAAGTCAAAGAGTGGGTGAATCTATAGATGATTTTGTGTCCAGATTGCGTGAAATGTCTATCAAGTGCAAGTTTGGTAATATGACCGATGAGTTGATTAGATACCAACTCATAGTCCAGTGTAACAACAAAAAACTTCAAGAGCGTTTGTGGGCAGAAAAGAATCCGAATCTTCAGACAGCTATTGAATTAGCTAAGATTGTAGAACAATCTGAGGGATGTATGAAGGAACTTGAAAAGAGGGTAGTTTCAAGCGATGTTAGTGAAGTATCTTGTCATTCTCAAATGGTATGTCCACAAGAAGACGATGATCAAGAAGATATCGCCCTTGTTAAGCACAAAACGTTTTTTAATAAAAAAACTGTTAATGTCAAAAGTCAAAACCCATCTAACCTGTCATTACTAAGCAATGTTTAAGATGTGGTAGTTATGGTCACGCTTCTGACTCCAAAATTTGTTTTGCTGCCAAACAAGAATGTATGAAGTGTGGCAAATTAGGGCACCATGCTAGAGTGTGTAGAGGTAAAGGTCGTTCTTCAGTGTCGTATGTGGGTGACGTTCCAAGGGTCACAGATGATACAAATAAGATTTTGGTGGTGGGGCAGGATGACTGTCTTACAAACGGAAAAACAGACCGAAAGCGTTGTTTACTATTAATGATAAGGATGTTCATTTAATGGTGGACACTGGTTCACGCTACACCATCATTCCTAACTGTGTTTTCATGGAGGTGTGGGGCATGGGTCCACTTCTCCCAAAGGACATTTCTCCGGGTGGGTACCAGGGGGATCCTTTGGACATTCTTGGTTACTTTGAAGCGAACATCAAGTTCTCTTCTAGACAAATTCATGGAAAGGTCTATGTTTCAGTATCTGGTCCTGCCATCCTGGGGTGGGTTCACCAGTATGACCTTTCTATCATTGTCAATCCTGCTGATCCTCAAGTTATGATTGTTGAAGACATTGAGTTGCACTCTATTCTTTCTAATTTCAAAACTGTTTTTGGTGAGATCTTAGGCCGTCTCAAAGGCTACTCTCATAAGATTATACTGAGGAAAGACGCAATTCCTGTCCAGCATAAAGTAAGACAAATTCCCATTGTCATCAGGGATGAGGTGAAACGCCTTCTTGATGATATGTTAACTTCTGGTGTGATTGAACCCGTGGAGGCCTCTCCTTGGGTTTCGCCCATTGTCGTCACAAAAAAATCGGACGGCAAGCTCCGCTTCTCTGTGGATCTCAGGTCTCTTAATCAATGTGTTGTGGCTGATACCTTTCCTTTGCCCAACATAGCTGAACTTGTTACCACACTTAACGGAGCCAGGTTTTTTTCAAAACTTGATCTTAGAAGTGCGTACCACCAAATTGATTTACATAAGGACTCAAAGAGTTTAACAGCCTTCATCACTCCGTGGGGGACTTATCAATTTACTCGACTCCCTTTTGGCCTTAATTCAGCTGCGTTTTTTAACGGATGGTTTCTAGCATCTTTGAAGGGGTACAAAATGTTGTTTACTTTCAAGATGACATTCTAATTTTTGGTCAAACTGAACATCAACATAATTCCATACTCAAAGTTGTTTTGGAGAAATTATCCATTGCTGGTCTTACCTTGCGTAAGTATAAATGCTTGTTTGGTGTGGATCAAGTGGATTATTTGGGTTATACCATCACTCCTTCTGGAATCAAACCCAAGAAAGATTTGTGTCAGGCTATTCGGTCTGCTCCTCGACCTGTTGATAAGGATCAATTACGTTCCTTTATGGGACTGATCGAATACTATTCGAAGTTTGTCAAAAAAAATTCAGATAAGACTGTTTGTATTTGGTCGTTGCTCAAACGTGGTGTGAGTTTCACTTGGGGTGTCCAACAGCAAGAGTGTTTTGACAATATCAAGAAAGAGATATGTGACGCTAAAGTGTTGTCTTCTTTTGATGTCAATAACAAGTCCATAGTCACAGTGGATGCCAGTGTGCATGGTTTGGGGGCCATGCTCTCACAGTTAAAGGGCACATCTGAGGCTACTGTTGCTTTTGCCTCGAGGACTCTTACCGAGTCCGAGAAGAACTATTCGGTCATTGAAAGGGAGGCGCTGGCCGCTTCCTGGGCTGTTGAGTATTTCCGGACGTATCTTTGGGGCATGAAATTAATTATAAGGACAGATCACAAGCCTCTCATCAAACTTCTTTCCCCAGGAGGCGCAGGTAAGGGTTCTGCCAGGCTTATGAAATTGGCAGCCAGGCTGCAAGAATTTCAGTACTCTGTGGAGTACATCCAAGGGTGGAGGAATGTTCAGGCAGACTGCCTTTCGAGATTGTCCGTAGACTGGCGTACATTTCACGATTCGGGAGTGTCCTCTGACATGGATGATGTGGCTGTTGCTTCGGTTGAGGATGCTGTTTTTGTTGGCGAGGGAGTTTTTTCAGCTTGTGATTGGTTGAAAGAGATGGCCATCGACCAAACTCTTCTGGAGGTAGTTAAACTTATCAATATGGGTTCTAGGCGTGAAAGTTCTGTCTCTGTCTCTGTTAGGCCTTTCATTAAGGTTTTGGATGAACTTTCTGTAGTGAACAACATCTTACTCAAGGGAGAGAGATTTATACCTCTGTAGTGTGTTTATCTAGGAACCTATATTGATACTCCTATTTCTGACCCTTGTCCGGTTATTAATTCACTAATGTCCATACACCGGCACAGACACCCGTCTTCGGATTAGGTCATAGCGCATGCTATCACATTAAGCAAGCACTATCCCTTCAGCCCCCTAGAGAAGCACACGAGTTCTCAAAACAAATCAAACCTCCAACAGACCTGGGAAATCCCCCGCAGCTATTGTTTTGATTTCGCTCGAGAACTCCTGCAAAGATTGTAAGAACGACCAGTCCTTATGACATTCTTGCTGACGTCTTATGTCCATCCTTACGTCAAACACGGCACCTTTCAGGTATAAATATACCGACGCTGCCCTAAGCTAAGACACGGTGGTGACGAGCTTGGAGCAGCGCTACTTGCCGGAGAGCCCAGCTGATGCAGAAAAGTCCACGGACGCTGCCCCTCCCTTTTGACGCGCTGAGCGAGACGCTGCCTTTTCTCCTGCCGAGAAATCCAGCCTCCGGCGTTTCCAGCCGCCCTCGCGGGTAACTGGGATATCGAGTCCTGTGACAGAGATACCAACCCTCCAGCCTTCTAAATCCCAGGTACTGAACTGACTAACCCCTTACAGAGAATTCTTGAGTCAGATTCTTGGCAAAACAAACTTAACTTAAACTGCTACTTACTTACTCCCTCCCAAGTATTAGGCTTAGGTCAGGTACACCGGGGTAGGCGTAGTTAGAAGCACCAGTTGAGTACGATTAGTCAATGTATATATGTATGTATATCTTTTATCCATTTTAAGTATCATATGGCTAAGAAACCATATAAATGCTTTTACAGTATTATTTTATAATTCTGTTTTTACTGTATGCACTTTACTTAACTATAAGTATTGCAATAATAGCGATTCATTTCTCTTGTATGAGAAAAGAGACTGATCAATAAATAACATCTTTTTATTGAAGCACGCCCATCTGTTATTTCTCTACAAACTGGTGAAACTAAGAATGCACGTACTGACTGAGTAAAATAGTTGTCTTTTGTTTTCACACTACTCTAGAGATATACTCTTGATTAGGGGAGAGCAAAGTTGTCATGTTCTATGGTTGTCAGAAACTAAATCCCTTCTTGTCTATCCAGGGAGGTTAAACTCCTCCTTGCCTATTCGAGAAAGTTTCTAGTGAACTCTGAGCTAGCTGGCACACATAACTTTAAGTCTAATATCGTCAGTAGAAGACCTAGTTAACCACAGTCCTACGTCTATACTATTGAAGATATTATTCCAATGCGCAGAGCCTATTGGGATAATAGGAACTACACTACATGACGCCCAACGGTTTGGATAGGCGATAAATCTAACGCAAGACATTAGAGTAACTCAGTCGTGCTTTTTCACACAGACCCTTTTTTCCATAAAACTCCAAAGACGTCTGGAGTGGGTGAAAGGTTAAATCCGCCAAACTTAGTAGGAGGAGACTCCTATGTATGGTTTTTGGTTTATTCAACATTGAAGGATACAGTGTTCCAAAATATTGTGCATCTAATCTTTGTTTCCTTGAAAACCTGATCTGCAACAAAAAACCCTTTCTGACAGTAAAATGTCAGAAACTGAGTAAGAAAGGGAGACAGCTAGAATAGCAGCTCAACTCCTAGAGGAAGACACAAGTCTCCTACAGCAGGACCCGGGTGCAATACTCATCCCGGTCAGCATAAGAAAAACTATAACTTTAAAACTTATAGAAAATGGACTAACACCGAGAGGTGGTACAGTCATATTCGTAATTGAGGCACACGAATATCGGCAGACAGAGGTATTCTATTCATGGATAAATTTTCCAGCAGCAAACGCTGTAACAAAGGAGTTCCATTATTACAAGATAGAGGAACCTCCGGATGAGTACACCCCTTTCGAGGAGGTGGAAATACCACTCAAATACCAAGAGCACCTGCTCTGGTTTAAAGGCGCCCTAAAACATAATGATCACATCACCAGGCTCGGTCCACTAGGTGGACCAGGAGCGACGTGGCCGGTTCTAGCCGGATACACACCACATCCAGACATTGGAAAAATGTCAATACCAGAACTTTTAACACAGTTAAAACAACTGATTAAAATACACAGACAACTAGTCCAATATGTAATGCGGACCTCAACAGTCCAACCAGCTATTAAAATTCCACAGCTGACCCCTCATCAGGGGAACACAAATAAAATCACACCACAGAACATACAGTCCTGTCTAGGTAAAGTACCCATTAAACGGGAACAAATTCCATTCTGGTTAGCACAGAAAATCACTCAAATAGAGGCGGTATTTCCAGATACCACACCTGTGGAGAAACACAGAATTCTGACTATCTGTCTCCCAATGGGGATCGCACCACATGTGGAGGACTGTGACACTTGGGGGACAGTCTTTGCTTCCATTTACACAAAAACACATGGTGTTCCGTCCATGGCGGTAATACCAGAAGTGCTAAAACAGATTCAAAATGAATACGGTCCAGAACCTGCTTTAACTCTGGGTATGAAATTACTGAAAGACTTCAAGCAGGTCTCGGCAATATTACTAGCAAACATAAAAGGGGAAGCAGCAAATGTGGCGATCCGCCAAAGATTGAATGAAACAGATATAGCAGACCAACCATTTGAACTTGCCAGAATCATAGAAAAATCCTATGAAGAACTAGGAAGAGATAGTTTGGGTGGGAAACCAGTGAAACCCCAACTAATTGAAAATCCTGAAAAAGTATTTATTAAAAATAATCTAAACACTTCAAAAAAGAACTGGGATGGAAATAAACAATCCACTCCCAAAGAAAAAAGATTCCAGTCCAGAGGAAGGTCTCCTCGGCGGAGAGAAAGATCTCCGGACCAAGGAAACAAGTCTCCCCAGAGGGAGCCCTCTGAGAAAAAATACAACCTTAGAAATAGGGATAATTTGAAGAAACCTGATAGATATCAAGATATTGATACACGTCCCTCTCGATCTTTTCAGACTTCCTCGCAGAAATCGGAAAGAAGAGGACGGTCAGAACACAGGGAAGAGCTCGTCAAGTCCAAAGACAAAGAACCTGCTCATCAAAGTAAAAAGTTAAAATTTCCAAAGAAGAAGGTAGCCAGCATTAAAATAATCAAACATGCCGAGGATCCTGAGGACTCAGCTGAAAAACGGAGAGTGGGCTCAGACAATGCTAGACAGTGCAGCAGAAGTGAGCATAGCTCGCAAGATCCTGATGAATCATCTGGAGACAGTGGACACGAATGAGTACATTCAGGTGGAAACTGCAGATACCAGAGTTAGCAAACTTCATAAAATATATGAAATAACTTTACGTATAGAGGGAGATAAGACTAGGAAAATAAGGGGTCTATTTTGGGATAATCTCTCCAAGGGCTATGACATCCTTCTAGCTGAAAAAGACTGGCCACCAGAGTTTGTCAGGGAGTGCCCTCATGGCGAAGAAATGATTATGCCTGCCTTCTCAAATCATATTCCAATTCATAAAAAATATACACTTGCAAGAAAGTGGGCAGTAGCCCAGGCTCCTGCACTATATAAAAATCATGTGGGATGGGATGAGGACTCTCCTCCTCACAAAATCCAGTTAAAATCTCAAACGACTGCACAGAGGCAGTACCCAATTAAGCAAGAAGCTAAAAAACAGGTCAGGGAGATCTTAGATCAACTTGAATACCAGGGGGTGATTGAAACATGCACCTCACAAATGAACAATCCTTTGTTTCCTGTCTCCAAACCAGATGATTCATATCGTCTAGTTTTGGACTACAGACACCTTAACTCATGCTGCAAAACGTTTGCAGTACAAAACTCACACAGTGCAGCGCTAATGAATAGCATAGTGCGCAAAAAATACAAAACAACATTAGACACCTCTAATGGATTCTTTTGTCAAAATATAGCACCTGAAAGCAGATATTTGACCGCTTTCTCAATAAATGGCTCGCAGAAAAATTTCTGTTGTTTGCCCCAAGGGTTCAAGAACAGCCCAGGATTATTCTCAGCAAGAGTAACAGAGTTACTACAAATATATGATGATGAGGCATTATCTTATGTCGATGACATCTATCTAACAGACGATGACTTGGATACTCACTTGAAAAGAGTGAACACCATAATACTTGGGTTCGCAGCAGAGGGTTACAAATTCAACTTCAAGAAGTCAAGAATTGCCCATCTGACTGTCCTATTTTTAGGATATGAATTATCAAGTGAAGGCAAAAGCCTGGCTAAAGATTTCCTAGAGAAATGTGCTGTAATCCAAGCACCTAGGACACTGAAAAACTTGCAATTAATTCTAGGTTTCCTGAATTTCGGAAGAACTTACATTATAAATTATGCAGAGAGGGTTAAACCTCTCTATGATCTAATAAAACCAGATTTTAAAAGAATCAATTGGACTCAAAAACACACAGAAATTTTGAGATCTTTACAAACAGACATGTTAGTTAAAACAAAACTACAAACACGCGATAACACACGCAACCTTGTGATTCGAGTCATCCCAGGAAGATGCGGATTCACATACCTAACCTCTAATGAGGGAGAAAAGATACCAATAACATACAAATCACATTTGTACACAGAAGCTGAAAAAACATTCAGCATTAAGGAAAACATTGTTCACGCGGTTCAAACAGCTGTAGCAAGAGAAAGATACCATGCTGACGGCAGACAGATTACAGTCAGAACAGCAGAATCTGCCTTTGAGGCATTAACAAGCCCAAGTAATTTACCTACAATGGCACTAAATCCAAAATGGATACAATGGGAAGATACTCTTGCTACAGACAGAGTGAAATACTATTTTGATCCAGAGATGACAAAATTAAAAAATCTAGAATATGAAAGAGAATATCCTCTGCCAATCGACATTCTGCCCATACGACAGTACGCCTGTGTAATACATACAGACGGACATGCTCAACCCTCAGTTTGGGGAGAACAAGCTTATAACGCCACATGCGAGATTACGAAAGACGTGTGGCGCGGAGGTAAATTAAAACCTCTGTTTTCAAAAACACACTCAGTGGAAAATAATTCAGAACAACAAACTGAAATAATAGCATTAAAAATGGCGCTAGATAATGCGGATCGCGAATTCCCAACACTTTTAGTGTGCGATTCATATTACTGCGTCAAATCATACAATAACGACTTGCAGAAATGGGTTGAAAACGGGTACAAAGATAACACAGGTGCCACAATAAAGCAAAAATCGCTTTGGGAACAAATAGTTCTTTTAAAGAAAGAACTACCAAAGACTCACGTGATACACTCACTGAGTCATCAGCGTGATGGCGTTCACGTTGCAGGGAATTCATTGGCTGAGACAGCCACAGCGGAAACAACTAAATCGGCTTCCGTAGCTACAAAAAAGCGTTCAGTAAAATACATTGACGGGGAAACAATGCTGGCGGTAAAAACGTCATCAAAAGGCGACTGCTCAGCGCTACCCCTCATGTATCCACTCAATTATACACACATAATCGATGCAAACTCCGTTCCTTTTGCTCGAATCCCTGGAGTGGGGGATAGAGTGATTCCAAACATGGACAGGAGAGGCTTGTTAATAGCAGACGCACATATGGGTGAGGGTCTTAGACACCTTACACTTAAGGATTCTCTAGAAGAATTACAATCAACATACTGGTGGCCAGGAATGAGCCTGCAACATCACATATTTGCAAAAAACTGCCCAAACTGCAACAGAGATCGCAGTGGTGACCGAGACGGTGTATTGCCATGGCGTTTCGCTCAATAAAGGATTAGGCTATCGACATAAAATACCCAGTATGAATAATGCGTCATATTAACATGGAGAGACTATTTTCACTTAAAAATGTAGACCCCAGCTCTCGGCTGACGTCTGAACTGTTATAAAAGATTTGTGAGTCTTTATCGGCACATACGCAATTGGCATGCTACATTCTGACCGGGGTCCTGCGTTTAGCTCTCGGGCTTACAAGGAGGCCATGACCAGCATGGGCATTGCATTGCGGTACTCTTGTCCCTTTCATCCTGAGGGAAACAGAATTGTGGAAATAAAAAACCATGACTTAAAGCAATCTATAACAGCAAAGGTATTAGGTTCAGGAGCTGGGTGGGTCAAACATTTGATAAGTGTCCAACGTAGTCTTAATAATCTGCCAAGAAATTCTCTGAGAGGTCTCAGTCCGTACGAACTATTGTTTGGGACTAGAATGTTAATCCAGGACCTTGATAGTCAAACTTCAGTGGTTAAAGAAAAATGCTTTGATATCAAAGATCGTTTGGCTATTTTACAGGACTTAAACAAAACAAGAAAAGACCTGAGCAACATAAAATTGAAACAGCAGCCAATAACCACTGAAGAGAAACCACCTGTCCCAGCAAGGCCTGTCTAGATTCCAAACATCGGGGATCTGGTCAGAGAAAAGATCGCGGTGAAGAAGGAATTTGGGCCTTCTTACAGAAAAGCAGCTCCTGTCTTGTCTGTCAACGGGACAAGATCAGTAGTACTACCGCCCCTTGCTGGTAAAAAGGAGAACCGAGTTGTATCCATCGACCTGGTTAAACCACAATCATGTGGCCGATAACAAGTAGTAGGCCAAGTGGACTCCCAAGAAGTAGCAGAACACCAAAGTTTGCTACAAACACAGAGGTTCAAACTGAAAGACTAATCACAATTGATAAACCTACAGTAAAACAACAAGGACTATGCAACAAAGCCATGGAACTTAAACCTCTTGAAACCCAAATTAAAATATTAAATCAAGAAACACCAGTCTATAATGATGTAACCACAGACTATGCTAATGAAACAAAGAAAATTCCAAAAACGAAAAGGAATCCAGAAGCAATTGAAACAATTGACAGAACAGCATCAGGCTACTTCATCAACTTCGATGAACAGCGGACAACAAAAACTTTTAAAGATAAAGCAAAAGAACTCTTTCATCAACTAAAAGAAACCTATCTGATTTCTCCATGGATTGAACTTTGGGTGCCACTAGGAGTATTCATCCTCATACTTTGGCTCATCATGGTACTATGCTTGGGACATTTCATTGAGGGAAAATATGTTACAATGGACACAGCAAGTCAGAACATCAACTTGGTCCTGAAACCACACAAGTCTTCACACATAGAGAAAAGAGAACTTTCTTCAGTAAACTTCACAGCCAATCCTGTACCCGGTGGGGTAGCATGGGACAAAACTGATTACGAAATATATGGTCCGGTTGAACTCCTGAAGTATCCTCATCAATTCAAGATTTCATTAAGTGATTTTGTAAAACCAAGCACATTTGCTGATGATTGGGAATTTGAAAGTATTAATGATATGATGTCTGATCTAGTAATGTCAGCTAAATTTACAGAACATGATTATTTGCAAGGTTCATCTAATTACGTTCAAATGTTTTGCTATAACCATTATGGTAACCATTATCTGCATAAATCTACTCAACCTAGAAATGCTTTAAATTTTAACCAATGGGAACATTGTGCAACTCCACCAAAAGGCAGTTCAAAGACATTTTTTGATAAATATTCATATTTTTCAGGGTTCAACACAACTAATGCAGAATAATTTTATTTCAAATTGTTAAATAAGACAGGAGTGAAAACCATGCTTACAAACACAAAATTGATATATTCGGACTCATTTTTTGAAAAAATGAATACATTCGGTTTTGATTTCTGGAACAATAACATTGAAACGAAAACGATCTGGGGCACAAAAGATTGGCAAGTGCAAGGTATAGAATCATTATTTAGAGCCTGCATGATCCCAGAACAAATTATATTTTTGAATGATACAATTCAACAGACATCCTGTCTTGGCCTAGCCAAAATTAAAGACTTAAATAAACCGTCTATTCCAAAACCAACACCTACTAGTAATAGCACTACGGATGTTGAGATAGACATATCCCATATTTTAAACCAAAACAGAACACATGCTGATTGGAAACAATGGTTGATCTGGCCCACAGACACAAATAACTGTCAAGACAGATTCCTGAACAAAATACAGGGGTTCACATTGACCAGGCCAGACCCAAGATACTGCTAGAGACAACATCCAGGTATTGTAACTACTTATAGTGTGGGGAAACTCTGCCTTCAATGGCTACATACATCCACACTGTCAGAAATTAAGCAACACTTAACTTTACTTAAAGAAGGTGCTGACTTGCGTGATTTCATCATGGGACCACGCAAACAGCGTCTAAAATGTTTCATAGCGGCCTCTATATATGCAGCTTACAACGAAGCTTGGAAAGTAACTCAAATTGAGACAGCAGAAAAAATACGGGAAATTGACCGTGTTAATTTGGAAAAATCACTTTCTGTTGTGGACAATGGGTTAATGACTCTGTCTTCCAGAATATATTCACTGGACAGTATTGTATCTTCTGCAATCGATATAATAGAACAAGACTTACTGATGTTGCAACACGGTCAGTCTCAATTACGTTCTATTGTACAGCTTGGCTGGACGTTACAAAATCTGCGTTCAGGCTATGTGCCTTGGCGTCTAATCAACACAACGTCACTATTTAATATCTTTAACCTTACCGATAAACAAATCAGTTTGGCACAAAAGGGTGCTGACTATACAATTCTGAGCATTGAAAAACTTGAGAGATTACCATTGACAATGTCAGAACGACCTGTCATTGAATGGATAATACATGGGATAATAAATATTCCGATAACGACTTTCCAGTTTCAATACTGCCAAAAATATATACAGGCAGGCCAGTATGAAAGGTTGGGTAAAGGATACATTAAGTCCACATGGAACTTGCCCTATACACACACATGTGTCAGTAATAACGGACAGAGTGTATTTCTTAGTGGTAATAATTGTGAAAAATCACTAAGTGGCATACTTCTGTGTCAGGGTATTAGTTTGCATGGGGCCTGTGAAGGACTTCAAATAACCTTTCATGTCACCAGTTAGGCACACCACCTGCAACACAAATAGAACCATTCTTTAGAAGACTTTCGAACGGGAGTTACATTCTAATTGTAGATCACAGATGTTGTGGCTTGCTGCCAGGAAAACCTTATCTCGTAAGCGTGACTTCCAGGGTCATGTGCTGTGAAAGAGTATTGTTCCCGAATGATGCTCCAGACAGGGAGGAAAGGTTATGGCCCAGTTTAAAAATCTCTTCTATTCGAATTGATACTTTAAGCAGAATGAAGACTGTGCTCCTACAGACGCCAACCCAGTTGACGTCATCAAAAGAAACGTATGATCTCCAAGTTGCAAGGACAACGGCAGAGATTCATTCAATGTTATCAACAAATTGCCCCCTACACTTCGCAGAAATGCTGAACGAAATCTTAAATATTTCTGATACAAGTGGTATCGCAAGTGTATTTAAGACAGTTTTTTCAGGCGCTTTAACCCCATTCAAAGCGATCCTGGGTATTTTTCCAAATTTCGTCCATTCCATCTTTGGCGGACTTCCACTCCTGTTGGGACTCGTAGCAGGCATTTTATTCTTGCTACTCTTGCTTCGTTATGGCAAGCCATGTCACAGACAAGACTCCAGCTACAATGGAAGAAACGATCCTAGCTATCCGCTACCGGGACCGCATAACTAAAGTCCTTGGCTTAGCCCGGCTACGAGATCTGAATATGACCTGGTTTCTTTCATTCAGACCCATCTGGCAGAATTGTGTTATGCCTGTATTAAGATGCATGCTATGCGGCGAAGAATGCGTGTTGGACACCTGTCTTACACTACAATCAGACGTACCATTGGATGCAGATACTTTGTTGGGTCCAGTAAAGGCTCATGCATTGTGCTGTCCCCAGCGGCTACCTATCCTGATGACGGCATTCGTGGAAACTTCACCACTACGATTGAAGGGTAGTGAAGTACAAGATGAAGGCAGCATCGACCAGGTACGACCTTCTGTAAGCAGTTCTGATCAAACCATCAGTGAAAGCAATCATGCGCGTGACTGCATGGTAGCGACATTTTCTAACCTAGTCGAACTTTCACCAGAAGCTGTAGACTGTTTTTTCGAGAATCTGTCTGAAATGATGTTTTCACCGGAACAGAGAGAATGATTTTAAACAAACTTGCACACGGCGTTCCCTGAACTCTGAATTTGGCCTTCAGTCTTTTGAAAACAAAGTGACTGTGAACTATTTTTTCTCTTCTCCCCTGAATAGCGAAACCTTTTTTCCAATTCCAAAATATTTACCTTTTTGGCACTTATCTTCTGCTTAAAGTAAAACTATTCTTAGAGAACAGAACTTCTATTCTTAGGAATACTAGAGACATTACGTTACCTCAACCTCTAGTTTATATGCAATTCATTGTGTTTATATGTGATGAGATGGTCTCGCAATTTTTTTCTGTATCAAGAGCCATTTCATGTGTAATTTCGCAAATCATTCATGCCAATATAAAATGTGCATCTCCTTATTGAATTTCGTGCATTTCGCATACACCATTTTTCAAATACGAAAATGTTTTTGGGGTGGTCCGGTATACACATGCACTGTTAGTTATGTTTACTATTGCTTAGGTTAGTAAATATGTACATAAATTCGTGGAGTGGGTGTAGTGTGTTTATCTAGGTACCTATATTGATACTCCTATTTCTGACCCTTGTCCGGTTATTAATTCACTAATGTCCATACACCGGCACAGAAACCCGTCTTCGGATTAGGTCATAGCGCATGCTGTCACATTAAGCAAGCACTATCCCTTCAGCCCCCTAGAGAAGCACACTGAGTTCTCAAAACAAATCAAACCTCCAACAGACCTGGGAAATCCCCCGCAGCTATTGTTTTGATTTCGCTCGAGAACTCCTGCAAAGAATGTAAGAACGACCAGTCCTTATGACATTCTTGCTGACGTCTTATGTCCATCCTTACGTCAAACACGGCACCTTTCAGGTATAAATATACCGACGCTGCCCTAAGCTAAGACACGGTGGTGACGAGCTTGGAGCAGCGCTACTTGCCGGAGAGCCCAGCTGATGCAGAAAAGCCCACGGACGCTGCCCCTCCCTTTTGACGCGCTGAGAGAGACGCTGCCTTTTCTCCTGCCGAGAAATCCAGCCTCCGGCGTTTCCAGCCGCCCTCGCGGGTAACTGGGATATCGAGTCCTGTGACAGAGATACCAACCCTCCAGCCTTCTAAATCCCAGGTACTGAACTGACTAACCCCTTACAGAGAATTCTTGAGTCAGATTCTTGGCAAAACAAACTTAACTTAAACTGCTACTTACTTACTCCCTCCCAAGTATTAGGCTTAGGTCAGGTACACCGGGGTAGGCGTAGTTAGAAGCACCAGTTGAGTACGATTAGTCAATGTATATATGTATGTATATCTTTTATCCATTTTAAGTATCATATGGCTAAGAAACCATATAAATGCTTTTACAGTATTATTTTATAATTCTGTTTTTACTGTATGCACTTTACTTAACTATAAGTATTGCAATAATAGCGATTCATTTCTCTTGTATGAGAAAAGAGACTGATCAATAAATAACATCTTTTTATTGAAGCACGCCCATCTCTTATTTCTCTACAAACTGGTGAAACTAAGAATGCACGTACTGACTGAGTAAAATAGTTGTCTTTTATTTTCACACGACTCTAGAGATATACTCTTGATTAGGGGAGAGCAAAGTTGTCATGTTCTATGGTTGTCAGAAACTAAATCCCTTCTTGTCTATCCAGGGAGGTTAAACTCCTCCTTGCCTATTCGAGAAAGTTTCTAGTGAACTCTGAGCTAGCTGGCACACACAACCTTAAGTCTAATATCGTCAGTAGAAGACCTAGTTAACCACAGTCCTACGTCTATACTATTGAAGATATTATTCCAATGCACAGAGCCTATTGGGATAATAGGAACTACACTACACCTCCTTTTGGTTTGAGAAACAAGTTGCTGGCTTTGGCTCATGAGGGTCACGTGGGTCAGACTCTCACTCAGCGCCGTATTAAGGATCACTTCTGGTGGCCAGGCATCGATTCTCAGGTGGTGGAGTGGATTGAGAATTGTCCAATGTGCAGAGAGGGTGAAAAACGCTTGAAAACAGGTCCCAAAACCGCTCCTGATGCCCATATACAGAGTCCTGATTTACCCTGGCACACTATTTGCCTTGACTTTATTGGCCCAATGGGTGAGTTGAGTGAGAGGGACAGGTTCACAATAGTTGTAATTGATGTCTTTACTAACTTGTTGGTTGTGCATTTCTCTAACGACGTCACCACATCAAGTACCATTAGGTTTTTGGGGAACCTTTTTAAGGATGAGGGTCTACCCTCTGTCATCATCACTGACAACGGAACTCAACTTACATCTAGAGATATGCAAGTATTTTTCAAGGAATGTGGTATCTCACACCATCGCACTTCCTTATATAATCCCCAGGGTAATGCGATTTGTGAGAGAGCCAACAAGGTTGTGAAGGGCATCATTCAAATGGCTTCTAGCAGTGGGGGTATTGTTAGGAAAATGGTCAATGAAATGTTGTGGGCCTACCGCACTACTCCTTTGGCTCTTGGAGACCAATCTCCTTTTCAATTAATGAGGGGACGTAATCCTGGTTTAAAGTTGTTTCCTTCGTGGATGAAAGATGTCGTCACTTTGCAAACAAAGGAGGGTGTTTTTGAAGGAAAACAGGCTTACCGGTTGCTGCTGCAGTAGAGGGTCTGCTCTTACTCTACCGCTTATTCTGAATAAAAGAACTCTATCAATTATATCTACTAGGCCACTGGACTTATTTACTACAACGCTCTAAGCCAACTCGGACCTCTAGCCGCTGTCATCCACCTTGGGCCACTAGGCGCCCTTGACCAGCTCTGGCCTCTAGCCGCTATCAGCCAAACCTGTTCTCTAGCCCTCTCAGACAGCTCTGGCCTCTAGCCGCTCTCAGACAGATCGGGCCTCAAGGCGCTCTCAGACATCTCTTTCTCGCTAGCAGGAACATTATTCACAAGAGTTATCTTGACATTTTTATTGCTGCCCAAAGCTGACGCACAAGGAACTTTGCAGCAGGCGTTTTTAAATCGTAAGAAGCTGCTCAGCACAACGCTCCTCCTGAGTACAGCACCCCTCTCCAGGTCAGCGTGAAGTGCGGCCGCATCACTCGCACTGCCCTAAAGCGGGCCCTGCTCACAACTCCCAAGCTCAATTTTTATATGCATATTTTCCCCTAAAAGCTAGAAGAATTTATAAAAATGAACCAGTAGTGGAAAGCTGAAATAAACAGATATAAGGAAGAGAGTGATTTTCCAGGGTGAGCGAAGGTGAGTGCTTCTGTTCTTGTTCTCAAAACTTAAACGCTTACTTGACATTAAACTAAAGTTTGGTGCCTGTACATAAGTCCCTCCTGGGGTGCAAAGTCTTTTCCGTTTTTTGGGGGATGCCAGAGCTCATAAACACACTGTCCATTTAGGGACAGCACTGGTGCTGGAGAAAGGTTCCTTTCTCCATGGTGAACACTACAAAGGATCCTAGAACACAAAGCACCGGCCAGTGCATATTTGACCGTGGGGGCAAAAATGCTGTAATTTTAATTTCAGATGGCATTATGCTGTTAAAACCTATATGCAGTGTTATATTAGAATGCTGCCTATCCATGAGGTGATGCAGCCCTTGGAGTTATTTAACATATTACTTCGGTATGGGATTCTAACCTTATTTTATAGATTCATTCTCAAGTGCAAAGTGAGACATCTACACATAAAGAAGACTGAACTCTCAGAGAGCAATATAAGGGACAGAGTGGAAGATGAAATTAGAGCTGAGAGTGCATCCATCAGAGCAAGAAAATGAGAGAAGGGAAACCTGTGATTGAGAAGTGTAACAATATGAGGGGAAACACATGTGAGAAGCAAGAGAACAAATTAGGTGGCAGATGAAGCAGAGCATAAGGGGCGAAGAACGAGACAGGGTGGTAAAACAGAGATGAGGAGAAAGATAATGAGAAGGCAATAAATGGAAATAATGAGAGTAAGTGAGGCAGAGAGAGAAAGAGATTAAGGGTGCAAGAACTAAGAAGAGAAGATATAGATTTTGAGAGATAGAGAAAGTGAGAGAGTAGATACAGTGAGATCAAAAGAGAAAACATGTTTTGTGATCTGCTGTTCATGAATTTTAATCTCAACTAGGCAGTGGCGTAGCGAAACTTGAGGGGGCCCCCCTGCAAACTACTTGGAGGGGGCCCCCCTCCCATCCTCCGTGCCAGTCTAGAGCTCTCAGGCCAGTGACCTGCCATCCTGCAGGGGATGCAGGGCGATTGTTACGCCACTGTCACCAATGCAGCCGTTATAAGTAACACTGGATGGTGGAGTTAAAGGTTGGGCTTAGTCTGCCAGCAGGCTATCATAGGTGGTGGTCCATTCATTACAGGGTCCCTGCCATCAGTACACCGGGGAAGTTTGCCCAAGTTTAGGTGGGTTTCCTGATGTAGACTCCTGTCATGATATACAACATCGGGCCCACTCATCGTTCAGTTTTGACAAAAGTGCATCCACTGCTCCTTCTGGTTTCCGTTTAAAAACATTAGACAAAGCGACAAAGCAGTATTTCAAAAGCAGATGTAACTACAAAGAGCACATTTTGATAATACATTTTTATTAGTAGACAATAGCAATCTTAAGAGGCATTGCATAGCTTCATACACAATGTGACCCCAATTCCATCACAGTCTCTCTCTCTCTCTCTCTCTCTCAATGATTCAGTCTCTCTCGCTCAGTCAGTCAGTCTCTCTCTCTCTCTCTGTCATTCAGTCTCTCTCAGTCAGTCAGTCTGTCAGTCTCTCTCTCTCTCTGTCAGTCAGTCAGTCATTCGGTCTCTTTCTCTCTCTCTGTCAGTCTCTCTATCTCTCTCTCTCTCTGTCAGTTTCTCAGCCAGTCTGTCTCTCCGTCAGTCAGTATTCAGACTCTGTGTCAGTCAGTCTCCACTCTCTCTCCACTCTCTCTCCACTCTCTCTCCACTCTCTCTCTCCACTCTCTCTCCACTCTCTCCACTCTCTCTCTCCACTCTCTCTCTCTCTCCACTCACTCTCTCCCCTCTCACTCTCCACTCTCTCTCCACTGTCTCTCTACTCTCTCTTCACTCTCTCTCCACTCTCCCTCTCCACTCTCTCTCCACTCTCTCTCTCCACTCTCTCTCTCCATTCTCTCTCTCACTCCACTCTCTCCACTCTCTCTCTCCACTCTCTCTCTCTCTCTCTACTCACTCTCTCCACTCTCTCTCTCCACTCTCTCTCCACTGTCTCTCTACTCTCTCTTCACTCTCTCTTTCCACTCTCTCTCTCCACTCTCTCTCTCCACTCTCTCTCTCCACTCTTTCTCTACTGTCTTCCTCTCCACTGTCTCTCTCTCCACTGTCTCTCACTCTCTCTACTCTCTCTCTAATCTCTCTCCACTCTCTCTCCACTCTCTCTCCACTCTCTCCCTCCACTCTCCACTCTCCCTCCACTCCCTCTCCACTCTCTCTCTCTCCCTTCTCTCTCTCTACTCTCCCTTCTCTCTCTCTACACTCACTCCACTCTATCTACTCTCTCCACTCTCTCCACTCTCTCTACTCTCTCTCCACTCTCTCTACTCTCTCTCCACTCTCTCTACTCTCTCTACTCTCCACTCTCTCTACTCTTTCTCTCTCCACTCTCTCTCTCTCTCTACTCTCTCTCTCCACTCTCTCTCTCCACTCTCTCCACTCTCTCTCTCCACTCTCCCTCTCTCTCCACTCGCTCTCTCTCCACTCTTTCTCTCTCCACTCTCTCTCTCTCTCTCTCTCTCCACTCTCTCTCTCTCCACTCTCTCTCTCCACTGTCTCTCCACTGTCTCTACTCTCTCCCCACTCTCTCTCTCTCCACACTCTCCACTCTCTCCCCACTCTCTCCCCACTCTCTCCCCACTCTGTCCACTCCCTCTCCACTCTCTCTCTCTCCACTCTCTCTCCACTCTCTCTCTCCACTCTCTCTCTCTCCACTGTCGCTCTCCACTCTCTCCCTCCACTCTCTCTCCACTCTCTCTCCAATCTCTCTCTCTCTTCACTGTCTCTCTCCACTGTCTCTCTCTTCTCTCTCTCCACTCTCTCTCTCTACTCTCTACTCTCTCCTCTCTCTCTCTCCACTCTCTCTCTCTCCACTCTCTCTCTCCACTCTCTCCACTCTCTCTCTCTACTCTCGCTCTTCCCTCTCGCTCTCCACTCTTGCTCTCCACTCTCTCTCCACTCTCTCCACTCTCTCTTGCTCCACTCTCTCTTGCTCCACTCTCTCTCTTGCTCCACTCTCTCTCACTCCACTCCCTCTCTCACTCCACTCTCTCTCTCACTCCACTCTCTCTCTCACTCGACTCTCTCTCCACTCTCTCTCACAAAGTAGTGTGCATTGCCATGGGCGTCCGCAGAAATGTTTCCGGGGGGGGGGGCACATTTTTTACTTCATCACCACCCCCCTTGCACTCTCCTCCCCTCTGCCTTGCACCCTTCTCGCCCTCTGCCTTGCACCCTTCTCGCCCTCTACCTTGCACCCTTCTCCCCTCTGCCTTGCACCCTTCTCCCCTCTGCCTTGCACCCTTCTCCCCTCTGTCTTGCACCCTTCTTCTCTCTGCCTTGCACCCTTCTCCCCTCTGCCTTGCACCCTTCTCCCCTCTGCCTTGCACCCATCTCCTCTCTGCCTTGCACCCATCTCCTCTCCGCCTTGCACCCTTCTCCTCTCTACCTTGCACCCTTCTCCCCTCTACCTTGCACCCTTCTCCCCTCTGCCTTGCACCCTTCTCCTCTCTGCCTTGCACCCTTCTCCCCTCTACCTTGCACCCTTCTCCCCTCTGCCTTGCACCCTTCTCCCCTCTGCCTTGCACCCTTCTCCTCTCTACCTTGCACCCTCTCCTCTCCGCCTTGCACCCTTCTCCTCTCTACCTTGCACCCTTCTCCCCTCTACCTTGCACCCTTCTCCCCTCTGCCTTGCACCCTTCTCCTCTCTGCCTTGCACCCTTCTCCCCTCTGCCTTGCACCCTTCTCCCCTCTGCCTTGCACTCTTCTCCTCTCTGCCTTGCACCCATCTCCTCTCCATCTTGCACCCATCTCCTCTCCGCCTTGCACCCATCTCCTATCTACCTTGCACCCTTCTCCTCTCTACCTTGCACCCTTCTCTCCTCTGCCTTGCACCCTTTTCGGCCCCCCCTATTCCCCTCCTGCGGATGCCCACATGGTGCTTCTAACGAGAGTGCTTACCTGAGGGCACCATTCTGCTGCCTCATCCCTTCTCATATGAGCTTTGCCCTGGAGAATGCTATCTCTGGGGGCTCCCACTCCCATCCTTGTCAGGGTCCCGAGCAGTGCTCTATGCTGCCTCCTGCTCTCTCTCTGGGGCCCCCACCCCCGTCCTTGTCAGGGTCTCGAGCAGTTCTCTGTGCTGCCTCCTCTCTCTCTGGGGCCCCCAGGCCCCCGTCCTTGTCAGGGTCCTGAGCATTGCTCTGTGCTGCCTCCTCTCTCTCTGGGCCCCCCAGCCCCCGTCCTTGTCAGGGTCCCGAGCAGTACTCTGTGCTGCCTCCTCTCTCTCTGGGGCCCCCAGCCCCCGTCCTTGTCTGGGTCCCGAGCAGTGCTCTGTGCTGCCTCCTGCTCTCTGGAGCCCCCAGCACCCCCCTCTCTCCTTGTCAGGATCCCTGCTCTGTGCTGCCTCCTGCTCTCTGGGGCCCCAAGCCTCCCCCCTCTCCTTGTCAGGGTCCCTGCTCTGTGCTGCCTCCTGCTTTCTGGGGCCCCCACCCCCCTCTCCTTGTCAGAGTCCCTGCTCTGTGCTGCCTCCTGCTCTCTGGGGCCCCTAGCCCCCCTCCCTCTCATTGTCAGGGTCCCTGCTCTGTGCTGCCTCCTGCTCTCTGGGGGCCCCAGCCCCCCCCTCCTTGTCAGGGTCCCTGCTCTGTGCTGCCTCAGAGGAGCAGTGGAGACTGCTGTCTCTGGGGCCCCCACCCTTGTCCCGGGCCTGCCTCTGGCTCTGACTGAAGAGAAACAATGTTGATACTTTGTTTCTCTTCAGTCAGAGGGAGTGGGGCGAGGGGCTCAGAGCAGGCTGCAAAAAAAGTGGTCGGTTACATAACACATTCATAGCGTTCATTTCATCAGTTGAAGGTTAAAGGGTACACAAAAAACAAGTAAATGTAGAACTGAATTTAATTCAGCTATAAGCAGTGATATCCAGTACTTACACAGGTATATTGTATTTTAGTTCATACAGTACATAGCAATGGATGAAATCATTATTCAAAATAGTGCTCGGTGGGTGTCAAAAAGAGGGGTTCCAGATTCAGTAGGGTAGGGAGTGGTTGGAATAGATGGAGGGACAAAGAAAAGGAATTGTGTCCTGTAGACAATTCAAAATCACTCTTAAAACATTTCCAGTCTATAATAACCCTGGGCGAAGAACTACGCTCCGTTCGCGGAGCTTGCGGAGTTTCGGCAGCTCCGCGTTCCGCGGAGAACGCGTAGCTGTCGATAACTCCGCGATCCGGTGCGTAGCGTAGTTCTCGCGCGCTGAATAACATTATCGCGTGCGCGGCAATGGCTTACCTTCGTTCTGCGTTCGTTTTTTCCTGGTCGCTTGTGCCACCATGTTTGGAAACACTCTCGCACAGTCCCGTGCGACTGTGCGAACGCGATAACGTCATTTTGATGCGAGATAGCGTCATAAGGATGCGCGAGGATGCTTTTTGGTAAGATCGAGTTGCCGAACACGCAGAAACTGCATTCTTGCACAGAATAACTCGCGAGCATGTTAAAACCATAATAAATTACCATTTTGGTTAGGAAAAAAAAGCAAAAAACCTTAAAGTTGTACCTTTGGCTTTATTTTTAGGGGGGAAGGACCCCTCTTTTTGTTTCTACTCTTGTTTTGCAGAGTAAGGAGGAAGGGCTCTTGAGTTTACAACTTCCTGTTCCTGTCCACCAGGCTCCTCCCAGTGCTTTGTCCATGTGGTGCTCACTTTCCTTTGGATTTTGAGCTGGAAGGATCACTTTCTGTCTGTGTTGGCTGCATTACTGATTTACCTTGGATTTAATGAGGACTTTTTGAATTGGAATTCTCTTTTTCAAGTAAGTTTGTGTAATGTATGAGTGATGTAGACTTGTGCTTGTTTGATTTGATTTTTTTTTTAACAACAGTATTCAATCCTGGAATGAAATTATTGATGGAGGCCTGTACTTTCATGAGGTCCCAAATTGTAATTTTTTTCTAACATTGCATTTTGTGGAATTTAAAATGTTTCTAATTTTTAAGCCAATATCTGACCCTAGTACCCCATGTAGTTAGTGTGTAGGCATGCATGAGTTCATTGTATTAACTTTCTGTGGTTGGCCTGGCCATGTGTTGGCGGCCATTTAATGTTTCCAGCCACTTTGCTCTTGCCATAGGCCTCCAACCTTGTGGCCTACTCTGGCAGTAGGCCATAGGTACTACTCATAGGGTCATGAAAGTTAATCAACTGTTTTTGTGGTGTACCCTTAATGTGAAAATCATGGATGGCTTGGATTGATATAGAAAATCTTATTTTTATGTGTGGGGTATTTCTGGTTTTGGGTGTGTTTAAATTTTAAATACTCTGTCAATTTCTGCCATTAGGTAACCCTAGGAATACAGCTTGGGTAGTTTTGGTAACTTCGCACCATGTGAGCACGTGAACTTACATTTTTTGTCTTGTTCGCGCACTCAATGTACTTGCTCGGGAACGCGAACACGACTTTTTATTCCGTTCGCGCTGCCGAACATGCCGATTTAGCATTCTCGCGGACAATATGTCCCGAGTTGCATAAAAGTTTCTCAAAAATGTTGCAGGTCTTTCTTGTGCACCTAAAAAGTCCTCATTTATGTTATGTTCTCATTTTGGTAGTAGTTTTCTCTTTTTGGAGCATGGACCACTTCCATTTTCTCTCCTCTATGTTATTTTTTTTTTTTTTTTGGGGTGGGGTGACCAATTTGGGCGGTGGTGTGGTGTGTCCATTTTCTGAAGCAAAGCATTGTCCCTTTGCCATAGGCATTATTGTCTGTCTTCTCTTTCTTGTCATGTTGTTGTTGGTGGCCAGGCCATGTGGTGGCGGCCATTTTGTGTATGCTTCCTTTGTGATTTATTTTGCCATGTTGTTGTTGGTGGCCAGGCCATGTGGTGGAGGCCATTTTGTAAAGTTGTCCATGTTGTTGTTGGTGGCCAGGCCCTATGGTGGTGATCTTTTTGTGTATGCTTCCTTTGTGATTTATTTTGCCATGTTGTTGTTGGTGGCCAGGCCATGTGGTGGAGGCCATTTTGTGTATACATCCTTTGTGATTTTGCCATGTTGTTGTTGGTGGCCAGGCCATGTGGTGGCGGCCATTTTGTGTATGCTTCCTTTGTGATATATTTTGCCATGTTGTTGTTGGTGGCCAGGCCATGTGGTGGAGGCCATTTTGTAAAGTTGTCCATGTTGTTGTTGGTGGCCAGGCCCTATGGTGGTGATCTTTTTGTGTATGCTTCCTTTGTGATTTATTTTGCCATGTTGTTGTTGGTGGCCAGGCCATGTGGTGGAGGCCATTTTGTGTATACATCCTTTGTGATTTTGCCATGTTGTTGTTGGTGGCCAGGCCCTATGTCGGCGGCCATTTTGTGTGTCCTTCCTTTGTGCTTTTGCCATAGGCATAGGCCTCCAACCTTGTGGCCTACTCTGGCAGTAGGCCATAGGTACTACTCATAGTAGGGTCATGAAAGTTAATCAACTGTTTTTGTGGTGTACCCTTAATGTGAAAATCATGGATGTCTTGGATTGATATAGAAAATCTTATTTTTATGTGTGGGGTATTTCTGGTTTTGGGTGTGTTTAAACTTTAAATACTCTGTCAATTTCTGCCATTAGGTAACCCTAGGAATACAGCTTGGGTAGTTTTGGTAACTTCGCACCATGTGAGCACGTGAACTTACATTTTTTGTCTTGTTCGCGCACTCAATGTACTTGCTCGGGAACGCGAACACGACTTTTTATTCCGTTCGCGCTGCCGAACATGCCGATTTAGCATTCTCGCGGACAATATGTCCCGAGTTGCATAAAAGTTTCTCAAAAATGTTGCAGGTCTTTCTTGTGCACCCAAAAAAACAGAATTTGTCATTTGGTTGTTGTTTTGGGAGCCTGGGCAGGGGTTTCTTTGTATGTGTTTTTGCGGTGTTATGTTTACAACCTCTGTCTTAGCCATGGGCTATTTATTCCTTGCACATTAACCTGTCATGTGCAGCAGGCATCCTCGTTTTTCTGTCCATATTGGTATCTATAGGCCTGCTTGACTTTATTGGTTCTTTCTGGACTTCATGTGGCCTTTGAGCTGTGGTGCTGCTGGACTGGTATTATTAGTCTTCTGTTTTGTCTTTTATACATTGACCTGTGTGTCTTTCAATTGTTCATGTTGCCTTACTGCTTGTTTGACTGATGTTGTTCTGCCTTCTTTACTTGTAGGTGCACAAAAAAGACTGAGGAGGTGCTGGTTGTTTTTTCATCCATCGCTCGTTCTACTGCCAGACGGACGTCCTTCAGTTGTACGCCACGTGTGGTGTGTGACTCATCTGACCAGACATCTCTGCAATTTGTGCTGCTGTGAGCTGACTGATATCAGAAGAAGATGGGCCCTAAGAAAGCTACCAGGTCCTCCACCACAAAGAAAGTTGCTGCGAAGAAGGAACAGCAGAAGGAAGTGTCACTTAAGTCTGGTATGGACCCCAAAACCTTTTTTGGCACCCCAAAAGGTACGCCTGCAGCAGCGGGGTCTGGGGTGCAAGCTGGGACCAGCACATCTGCATTAGTGGGGGCAAGCCAGCATCCCAGGGCCAAGCACATGATGAGGGTCGAAGAGGTAGCCAGCCTTCTGCTTGCGAGCAGTGATACTGAGCCAGAACTAAACTTATCGCTGTCTCAAAGTAGTACACAATCCACGCAAGATGGAAGTGCTCAACAACCACCGCCAGCAGTAGATGTTCAACAACCACAAACACCGCCCGCAATAGGAGTTGTTCACCCACAACCACAACCACTTCCCGCAACAGTTGTTGAACAACCACAACCACCGCCCGCAACAGTTGTTGTTGAAAAACCCCAGCCCGCAATAGTACTTCCTCAAGAACAACAACCACCATCTCCGCACCAAATAGTAGTAGTTGTTCCTCCCGAAGTCGGGGCAGTTCAGGAAGTAGAGCCTCCTTCCGAGCAAGAAGAAGAGGAAGCCACTTCTGTAGGTGATCTATTTCCTTTGAATTCACCAAGGGAAAGGAGGGTTAGTGCATCGAGTTCTTCGCAAAGCATCCCTTCCGATGACCTTGATACGGATTGGCAGCCACAACTATCTGCGCATTCAAAGGAGAGACATCCCAAGAAGACCATGCTAGGAAAAAGGAAGTTTCCAGGCAGGCTTGAACTTATGGAGGTCGATGTAGGTGAGCAGGATACTGCTGGTGATAAAGACGGGTCTGACACTGTCATCATCACAAGCGTTATTCCTGGTGCAGAGGATGTAGAGACAAACATTTTCACCCTATCCAGAAATGCTGCAATGACTGATGAGCAGGTACCACGCATAACTCCTACACACTCAACACCCACAGTAACACCAGCTCCAATTTTTTCAACAGCGAAGGCCCGACAGCATCCGACATCCAGCAGAAGCGCCACTTCAACAGAAGGAGGTAGTGGCAGTACTAGGACTGAGCTGTCCCATAGTGAAATTCCACAATCCTCCAGTCCATCCGGCATTGGCAGTGGGTCCTCCTCTTCCTATGGCAGGAGACAAAAGTTTACCTCCCCAGTGTGGGACTTCTTTACGGTTCACCCAGTTCAGGAGAACATTGCTGTATGCACCATTTGTCATGCCAATGTTAGTCGTGGTAAGCTTGGTACAAACTATGGGACTGGAGGCCAAACGACCCATTTGAAAAAAACACACGTGATCAGGTGGGAGAACCACCTTGCAAGCTTAAAAAATGTTAGCACTCGTGTTGGTGGGGATACAGTGGTACAAGGTCCACTCATGGTTGATCAGGAGGTAGAAGAAGAGGGAGACGATGACCTTCTATCTAGGAGTGGTACACAATCGACCCCTGTCGCCAGCACTGGAGTGGTAAAGTCCACATCCTCCGCATCTGCAACTTCTCAGTGGCACCAGAGTCAGCTGGAAACACCAAGGAGTGCAAAGTCTGCGATGCAAGGTGGTCCGTCTAGCACAACTCAAAGACATGCAAAGCAGCTTACCATTCCTAGCATGTTAAGGCAGGAGGGAAAGTACGAGCGGAACCACCCAGTAGCACGTTTATACAATGCCAAACTTGCGAAAATGTTAGCACTGGACCTTCTCCCATTTTCATTTGTTGAGGCTGTTGGATTTCTGGAATTAGTGGCAACCCTCTGCCCAAAATGGAACGTTCCCAGTCGCTACTATTTTGCCCGAGTGGCTGTTCCAGCACTACACCACGATGTGCTGGAATTGATTGGGAAAGCCTTACAACAGAGTGTTGTCCATTGTATCCACCTGACAACAGACATGTGGAGCAGTTGCGATGCTACAGATTTCATGTGCATCACCGCACACTGGATCTCTTTTGCAGGTGTTAAAGACAAGTTAACTTCAGGCCTCCGTGACGTTGCTGGAATTTTTAATGATACGCGCAGACATGCAACTATAGCCATGTTTGGTATGGACAAAAGTCATACTGCTGAAAACATTTTGTCTGACTTTAATGACAAGGTCTTTGAATGGCTGAAACCAAGAGGCCTTAAGATTGGTTTTGTTTCCACCGACAATGGCAGTAATGTAGTGAAGGCAATGAGAGAAGGACATTATTTCAGGGTACCCTGTTTGGCACACTGCATAAACTTAGTCGTGCAAGACTTTCTGAAAAATGAAGCCAAAGTCAGCAACATAATGGCCATCTGCAGAAGAATATGCACGCACTTTAACCATTCTTTCAAAGGACGGAAGCTGCTACGGGTCATTCAGCAAGAGCATAGGTTGCCAGTCAAAGCACTGATACAGGAGGTCCCAACACGTTGGAACTCAACTTATTTCATGCTTGAGCGTCTCTTTGAGCAGTACATCCCACTGAATGCTTATGTCATGTCAAGAAGATTAGGGGATCCTACTGTTAATCTTAAAGCCCTGACCATTGAGATGTGGCAGTGGGACCTCATTAAATGCATCACAGAGATGCTACAACCCTTTGAGGTCTTCACACGTGCAGTTAGCAGGGAGGACTGTACTATGGGCCAAGCCATCCCATTGTTGTACATGCTTGAGCAACAGGTGAAGGAGGTCTGTGAAACATACGAAGGTGACGAACAAAAAGTTGATGCATATACCTTAGCCAAGGGCTTAGTCAACCGCTTGTGTGAAAATGTAAGGCTCAACAATATTGTGTCAGGTGAACATTACATAACTGCAACAATCTTGGATCCACGGTACAAATTATTTGTCAGCAGTAACAAAGTAATTCCATTTTCAGATGAGGATGTTGACAAGTACAAAACTTCCATAGCTGCGGAAGCTAATGAGTTAGAAACTGAACGGCTGTTACTTAAAGGCCTGCCACTGCCAGCCCAGGCCAGTCCAAGTACTCCCGACGCAAGTTCTTCACAGCGTGAGAGCAGTGCGTCTGCTTTCCAGCAGGCACCAACAGTACCAAAAGCAGCACCTACACGATCTGATTCAGCAGACCCAACCAAAAGCATAACTGCTTTTTTTCTACAGAAAGGGATGGGTAAGTCCGTTGCTGTTGCAAAGGGAAAAGAGGACCAGCAAAGCCGAGCACCAATGAACATTGAGCGGATGGTTCAGGCCTATCTGGATGACACAACAGAGGTGTTCATGGAGCAAAGCCCATTGGTCTATTGGTATGAAAGAAGGAGACAGTGGCCAGTGCTGAGCAGGCTGGCGATAAAGTATCTGGCTTGTCCTGTAGCCAGTGTCTCCTCTGAGCGGGTTTTCAGTGCTGCTGGTGCCATTGTCACATCGAAAAGGACTAGTCTCTCCCCCAAAAGCGTGGAGCGGCTGACAATGATAAAAATGAATCAACGCTTCATACCACCAGACTATCAAGTACGTGAATCACCGCCGGATGAAGAAAGCGAGTGTGAAGAAGACGTCCTCACTACTGGGTTACATGACCTACTTCTGTCTGAACGCACAGAGTTTGAGGACGAGCTCCTCTTCCCTGACAACTAGGACAGGTATATTAAAGGAATGATGCAATGCATTGCATAGGATTGTTTAGCCGACTCTGAGCAAATGTGCATGGAATTAAAGTATACTAGTAGTAACTTCAGACTCACGTGATGGGCAATTTTCCCATGTTATTTAATAATATAAATTATTTATGCACTTGTGACCCTACTACTACAGGTGCAGTCAGTACTTAATTTATCGTTCGTAGTTCATGTTCATGTTGCACAACGTACATTATTTGGTGAAACAGTCCCCCCTCCACCCCCCCAACAAACACAAATGAACTTCAAATGTTTTCTTGTGAAAATATCTTTGTTTTATTTTTATATTTTCATAATGATAATAGAAAAATAAAATATATAACAAATGTAACCCCCTGACCCAGAGCTGTCCCTACCCTCCCCTAACCCCAACCAAATTTCAACCCAAATGTACACCCCAACTCCCACATCCCACCCACCAACAAAAGGATTAAAAAAGGGGCAAAAAACAGGGTCCATTTCAAAGCCGGCGGGCTTTCAGGTGTTTGTCCACCAGTATCTTCACACGCTCCTCTAGACCGTCCTCCAGCTTCTTCTGCTCCTCCTCCAACTTCGCTACCCGGCGGAGAATCTTTGCTTTGAAATCATGGCACCTACACTTGCATGCATGTTGTTGTTGTTGTTGTTGTGGGGGGGCCGCCGAAGATGTAACAATGCGGCGGCGGGCGGCTGCCTGACCACGGCGACGTAGTCCTGCAGGCTTGGGGCCCGGGGCATTGGAAGAGGCAGCAGCTGCTGCCGCCGCCTCCTCCTCCTCCTCCTCGGCCTGATCCACCAGCCGGCGGTAGGCCTCTACAATTGCCTGCAGTTTCCGCTGCCGGGCCCGGACTGCCAACTCCTTCCTTGTTGGTTTTTGGGAAGGAGTAACTATAAAGAAAGAAACAGAATTGTTGTAATCCAAACTCCCCGCAAATCAAGAACACAACATTGATTCAACACATAGTGGGCGGCACAGTAGCACTAGCAAGCAAGCTGAGTACCAGAAATTGTGTTGCGTCTATCTTGAACATTCTACAGCCTCTATTAATTTTTCGGACTTTTTGTCACGGCATTATGCCTGCCCTATTAGCATGGGTGTACTTCAACGGTCACACACATTAGAACGAACACCTGTCTTTTTCATATCTCCTTTTGTTCCGGGAAGGCGGGAACACTCTCAAAGTAACATTAATTAACAGGGGGCAGCTAGTAGCACATGTCTAGTAAAGACTATAATACTTTATACCGCGCAACAAACCTTATTTGGTTTGTGTTTCACCAGCAACGACCCATGCACCCAGTCGTCCCCTCCTTCCCTTGCCTTTGGGTTTGCCCAAAACACCGCTGCTGCTGAGACTATCCACTAACCACCGGTATTGGGTGTGTCTCCCAACCACGCTGGCAGCTGTGTTTTCCCCTTTACATGCTTTAACAACAACCCATGCATCCGACTGCTATCAGGCACTTGCATTACTGTAGTGGTAATGCTTAGCATGCTAATGACAAGTAAAGGTAACATCATATATTTTCCAGTAGAGTACAGTGAGAAAGTTTTCCCCTCCCACCAAGTAATGCAGATCACTATTGAATGTAACTTACCATCGCCCGCCGCTGTTGGCTCCCCCCCCACTGCTGCTGGTGTAGGTGCCTCTGTTCCTCCTGTCCCCGCCGGGATCGCTGAAGCTGCGCCGCTGTCCCCGTCGGCACTGGTCGATGGTAAGGGTTCTGCACCTATAAAAATAAGTACACCTTTTTAGATGGATGCACAGCCCCCTTTGTACTTGTTCACCAAGAATGGAGTTCTTCAAAACAGTTAAGTCCAACGTACGTAATCAGTATGAGTCCACATTGCATAGTACAGCAGAGTCACTACACATATTATTAGCATTCATTGTTATGGTATGGTACCCAAGCTCATCTCATCTGTCCTGCTACTCTAGTCCTTGGAAATTGGAAGTGAACTATGTAACCTTTGTACATCAATGTATCCAGTTTTGCGCATGTGTTAACTCGCAGCTTGTTGCGCAGTACGAGAAGACGCTCTGGGGCAACACATCATTGTTCAATGCATACACCTGAAGAGGTGGGAAAGTAAAAGGGCCCGTATTTAAGTTTTCTATGTGGATTGTGGAATAGAGTTTGCTTACAGGTTACAACTTCTTTTTAGCATGGCTGCATAAAACTGGCATAAATGTATTTAATACTGTCTAACGTGCACCACTTTTGTCATTATTTTTCGGCAGGTGAGAAGATTGCCTTCTACGAAGCGGACATTTCCATAGCTTACAAAAAAAGAGGAATATCTGACCAGTATACGTTGGTGAGAGGTCTCCGATAGTTGCCACATTTCCCTATTGTGCACTAGTAGCTGTACAAATGTTGATTACTTTATTATGCCTATTTTAACTCTGGATTTTTTCTGGTGGGCCCTTCAACGTATTGGACGGAACAACTTAAAAACATTGATGTTACTTACTTACTTCTAACAAAATAAAGCTTTTGAATGACCACTTTGACTCTGAAGTTTATTTTCAGTGTCTGTTGTCTTAGAGACTCACACGAGTGAGTGAGCAAAAGGGGGTTTCTTAGGTAACGGTTTGTGTCCTAAAAGCATTCGGCATCTTGGTATTGGGGTTCAGGAGTGTGATTTGAACAATAGACCAATGACGTTCAGTGAATTGTGCGTTCCTCAGAGTTCTGTGACTGAGGTGTAAGTAAGGTCCAACCTGCCTATCAGTACCAACAACATCCAATTTTCGTGTGCATAGTTACATAGTTGTGTAATATGTATATAACTCCATAGGAGATAGAAGAATACCCACAAGACTAGTAGTGGTATACTAACGTTTACAAAAATACTAGACAAACATCATTCTGGATGCATACTTGGTTGCTGTCAATTGACAAAGCACTGCAGACACATTACAGAGGAAAAAACAAGCACTGTTGGACTTACTGGGGACAGCAGCAGGATCCTCAGTAGAGGAGCTCTGTGTAACTGGTGGTTCACCCGCCGACTCGGTCCCTGTATTCTGCTTGCCCCTGGGTTCTGTGGTTCATGTAAAAATTAAAATAATAAACAAAGATAAAAACATTGAGTGCTGTGAAACATAGACATCATTGCAAATCACACTGCTACAGTGGAACAGAGCCGGAGGCAACAAATCCATGCCAGGGGCCGCAACGCAAATATGTATCCATCCTTAGAGTATTATTAAATTAAGGATATCTATTGGTGCGGTGGCCCCTGAAGTTTGGTGCCCCTGTGCAGTTGCACAGCTTCCACATGCCCCCTAGAGCCGGCCCTGGCTGAGGTAAGAAGAACAAAGTAACGTTAGCATTCTTTGCAAGAAAAGGATTCCATTCATGCAGAAGAGAAGGCCGTGAAAAAAATGCTACAATATGCAAACAACGTACAATTATCCATCCACCGCTATTTCACTGACGGACAAAGGAAGGACAAGACTCTATTAATAGCATTAACTAACTTCAGTTCTCAACAATAAAGAAAATCTCACATCAATAAACAGCAACAGCTAGCGCCAAGTTGAAACAACACGCAAGAGCCAGTGAAGAAGAAGAACACTGTCATACAATGACAGTAGATATACCGGAATACATCGCAAATGTAACTAGGGGCAACAGTCATCGCGTTACTTATTCAGCCAATATTTACAAAGATACAATAACAATATTTATACAACTATATATATATATATATATATATATATATATATATATCTATATGTATATAAATATATATATATATATATATATATATATATATATATATATATATATATATATATATATATATATATATATATATATATACACACTTTATTTTTGGGGTAGCCACTCACCAAGACCCACAACCTCCACACCAAGCAGGTCCAACAGGTCCTGCTCCCGGTCCAAAATGTCGGCCCAGCGGTGGGACAGCTGATGGTGGGTACGCCGGATACCGGAGCAGCGGAAGACTGCACGGCGCACCTTCGCCCACCGCCGGAGACGCTCTTCAATGCGCTGGTATCCGGAGCCGGGCCTGCCGCCTGCTGCCAAAGTCAAGGGGAGGTGACGTTGGATAAAAAAGACCAGGGCGGCCACCTCCTCCTCCCCAAAAAGTTGGCGGGGCGTCACTCCTGCCGGGCGCATTCTGCCGCAAGGCAGCCGGGTTTTTTTAGGCACAGCCGCCTTGCCCTTTGAGCCGCCGATTCTGCTGGCACCCTTCACCATGGTTCTGGGTGGAGGGGAGAAGGAAAGTTGAAGACAAAAAGGTTAGGGGAAGAAAGAAGAAAGATAAAAGAAGGAAGTAATATAAAACAAGAGAAAAGTTGCAAAAAAAGTGGTAAAAGTAAAAATAAAATGAGAAATATAAACCTAGGCACAGACAGAAATAGGTAAGAAGTAAAGAAAGTTAGAAAAACTGAGGGAAAAGACCAGGATGGAAGAGATAGGAGTGAGATGCTGAAGTAGGCCCAAAACCATAGCCAGAGTGTGAAATCGAAGATGGCTCTGCCCGTCGCGACCGCCGCGGTAAGTTCGCGCGATATTTGACGCGATCACGCACTTTGGCAGTGCGAACGAGAAGATGAGTTCCCGAACATGTCTAACACAACGCGAACACGTTACTTGTGACCCGGAACCGGAAATAAGGGAACGCAAGCGGGCGGGACAAACCTCATTGAGTAACTTAGCGCGCTAGCTATTGCGAGCATGCAGGCAGCGCCCCGAACACGCGCACCGCGCTCCCGAAGACGAAAAACGGCGCGCGAACGGGTCTAGCAAGCTACTACGCATGTCCGCGGAGCTACGCGTAGCTCGCGGAGTGCAAGTGCGTCTTCGCGTAGCTTCGCGGAGTGCGGCTACGCGAACTACGCCCAGGGTTAGTCTATAATAGATCACACTGTTCCCTATATAAACAATACACGGGGCCATGTATGGCAAATTCTATTATGGCGTGTATGTTGGAAAGTAATGTTGTCGACGTTTCGACCCCGATATTAAGGGCGGGTGGTTCCTCAGTTTAGGGTCTTCATCAGGACGGTAGAGATAGTGATTGTGAGCACCGACGGAAATAGATATGTATATCACTCAGTGGGATGAATTAATAACTGTAAAAAGGCATCATTCAATGGCCCTTCAACTAGTGTACCTACATTGGTTCTGGCGTGTAGAGTAGTCCCACCTCAGTTGGAGACTTGCGCCGTTGGTAGTGTTCTGTGAAGGAACAATTTACATTTAGGAAGGTTTACGTCGGGCAGGTTAGGGAGGAGTCAACCCACAATGGAGGCGCCCCTACTTACTAGATTCTTCTATGGATGCGAATCTTAGGTGGATGTATGAAGTCCAAGATTAGTTGAAGGAAGGTGTGGAATCTGTGGATACAAAATATATGTATCTATGTATCTCTATACCATTGGGCGGATTACACCAAACCTAGGATGTGCAGGCGGGGTCACCTTACTTGGAGAGATCTTTTCTTCTTTTTCAGTAGTTAGTGTGGTCCCTGATTTCTGATTGTTGATAATGTTGTCTACACTGAAGAGGGTATACTGCGATATGCTCACTATACAGAATTATTTAATCACTGAGCTAGATGTGTTAATGTTGAATCATTTACTCTAGGAGACATCTAACATTACCATCTAAGAATACTATGTTACATTGTTGTGGATATGTGACTTACGCAGAACTAGTGGGTTTGACATCTGATCCCTGTTTTTCTGCTTCATTATACAGAATGGTTCAGTCACGTAGTCATCTGGACCAATGTTAGACTGTCTGTTTAGATAACAACGAACAATGTCATCTTAGACTACTGGGTAGCGGGACTGTACTTAATAGCAGAACCTACATCTTTCCTTTCTGATCGTGAAGGGATGCTAGGTTTACTTTACAATGCTTACTAATATCAGAAACTGAACCAACATGTCACGAATTGAGTATGCCATGCACAGTAATAGAGGGCATTTTTTGAAACTTTTTCTAAGAATTGCGAGGCTGGCGCACCGCGATTCTTGCCTTCATAAGTGTGCGTACACGCTTGCACGTCAGTAATTATTAATCGGCAATTGGCCTAGATCGTTACTATCCAATGTGAAGAGATCTGTATACAAGCGAGTGCCTTTGACACTCGCGCACTCGGACAGGAGTGGTGACTCTGCTAGCACGCATGCGCGTTAAAACCGCATTCGCGGTACTAGCATCAAGCGGCGGCACCGCGAGGGGCTCTGACACGCCCCCTTAGACACACCCCCACCACAAGCGTATCTAAGTGACTCCGAGGATGCGCTTTCGGTTCGCGCCGAGGAATAACTGCAGCAGAGCGCAAGGTAGGTCGGAGAGAGAGGCTGGGTATACCGCGCTGCCTTTGTTTGAGCTTAACAGCGTTGTAAACATCTCCCCGTACTTCCCATGAGCCTAATAGCGCGGGAAGTCTGTCCTATTTTGGAATACACGATCTCGATCTATCTAGAGACCTGGGTGTCTCAAGTTACCAAGCCACTTTATGCTTCTTTGCCCACTAAAGCGCAGTAATTATGCCCCCAGGATCGAGGCTCCACTTTGGAATAAGAGATCCCGATCGATCCACGGGGACAATGAACCCCCCCTGGTTATTTATTTATTATTTTTTAGTTAATTAACCATCACTGCCTTAATGCCTCACTGCCAATCACAGCGCTATTAGCATACCCCCGAGCCTCATGCCCTTCTATGTAATAAGAGATCTCGATCTATCTACCATTACCACTTGTAACAATTGTGCGAGTTAGCTAAGATTTTCTGGGAAATAATTGAATGCCTAGAACTCCACCTTGTTGGAATGTCAAGCTAAACACATAGTGACTCTAGATAACATCGTCCTATTGGCTCTGGTTTTTGCAGATGGTGTGAGAGAGCCTCTTCCTGACTAACCCTTCCAGTTGGTGTTTGATTAATACCACACTAACTACTGAAAAAGAAGAAAAGATCTCTCCAAGTAAGTTGACCCCGCCTGCACATCCTAGGTTTGGTGTAATCCGCCCAATGGTATAGAGATACATAGATACATATATTTTGTATCCACAGATTCCACACCTTCCCTCAACTAATCTTGGACTTCATACATCCACCTAAGATTCGCATCCATAGAAGAATCTAGTAAGTAGGGGCGCCTCCATTGTGGGTTGACTCCTCCCTAACCTGCCCGACGTAAACCTTCCTAAATGTAAATTGTTCCTTCACAGAACACTACCAACGGCGCAAGTCTCCAACTGAGGTGGGACTACTCTACACGCCAGAACCAATGTAGGTACACTAGTTGAAGGGCCTTTGAATGATGCCTTTTTACAGTTATTAATTCATCCCACTGAGTGATATACGTATCTATTTCCGTAGGTGCTCACAATCACTATCTCTACCGTCCTGATGAAGACCCTAAACTGAGGAACCACCCGCCCTTAATATCGGGGTCGAAACGTCGACAACATTACTTTCCAACATACACGCCATAATAGAATTTGCCATACATGGCCCCCGTGTATTGTTTATATAGGGAACAGTGTGATCTATTATAGACTGGAAATGTTTTAAGAGTGATTTTGAATTGTCTACAGGAGACAATTCCTTTTCTTTGTCCCTCCATCTATTCCAACCACTCCCTACCCTACTGAATCTGGAACCCCTCTTTTTGACACCCACCGAGCACTATTTTGAATAATGATTTCATCCATTGCTATGTACTGTATGAACTAAAATACAATATACCTGTGTAAGTACTGGATATCACTGCTTATAGCTGAATTAAATTCAGTTCTACATTTACTTGTTTTTTGTGTACCGTTTAACCTTCAACTGATGAAATGAACGCTATGAATGTGTTATGTAACCGACCACTTTTTTTTTGTAACTACATGCTGACCCAGGTCGGTGAACAAAGGGTTTACCCCGTTATCACCTACCACAGAGCAGGCTGCAGCCTGCACCTGCTTTCGAGGGAGAGAGGCTTGCAAGCCTCTCTCACAGCTCTCAGAAGAGCTGAGGTAGGGGGCCGGGGCACCCTTCATTAACTGAGGAGAGAGGGGCCTCCCCCGCACCGCGGGGCCTGCGGGGGCGTTTGTTACGCATAGTTTCAACTTTTTGAGGTTGGTAAATTTGTACAGTAACACATTTGGAACTGTAGAAATACAGAACAAAGAAACACTTTATTATAAGAGGTGCCTTGATGTGAAGAGGGTTATCAGAGAGTTCCGCAGACCAAAGGAGAGTGAGATAAGTTTGCAGTGTTTGAGAGTAACATCAAAATATAAGACCACTAATCTGAGAAACCTTAAGCAACCTGAGATGTGAAAAGAGATAAACAGAGAGAAAAAAGTAATCTTTAAAGAGCACAAATGTGTGCATGTGAGAAAGAAAACAGGATTAGAGCTATGGAAAATGTGTTAATTTGCACTTTGGAAAAAGACACTCTGGCATATGAAAGAATATAAGATCAAAAGGTGAACGAAAGCCCCAAAGAGAAAGTATAAAAAGGAGCCTGAGAAACCCAGGGAGTCACATAAATAGTGAAAGAGACCCACAAGAGCAAACAAGACACCCTTGAGAATGAAGGAGAAAGTTAGCTAAACCATGAGAGAGAGAGCATATGAATGTTTTGTTTTGAAAGGATCACTGATAAACAATACGTTCTATTTCTGTTGAACATCATCAAAATATGTTGAGCAGAGAAAATTAAAGAAGTCATAGTTGGTAGATTGTGTTGCGTGGACTTGTGTCAGGGAATAGATAAAGAGAAGATGAGCAAAGAGAGAAAGGTAATGTTAGACAACCTAGGAGAGAGTGAAAGAAATCCCTTCAAATAGATCGAGAGATGGGGCGAAGATGGATGAAGTAAGGCCTCAGGGAGCAATAGTATGGGCCCCAGGGAGACAGAAAGGGTTAAAGAAACAAGCACATAGGGAGGTGATAACATTTTTTGAAAGAAATAGCTCCATAAATGTAGGGTAAAAATATCCCAAATAGGAAAAGGGGTGGAAGAGACCCGGAACCCACAAAGAGAGTGCAAAGGTAAAAGAGAGAGCCAGTGAAAAGGTAAAAGAGAGCCAGTGAAAGACAAAGGGAAAAGGGAGAAGGGAGAAGGCTTCTGAAAAGTATTAAGACTTTGCAAAAGAGAGAAATCCACTGAAACAATGGGTAAAGGAGAAAATTAGATAAAGGAAACACCGAAGGGAGAGGACAACAGTATTCCTTTTACATGAGTTGGTTGTCAGTGTTCAGTGCATGTGTGATGTGCTGGATTGCGAGCACCAAGTTTGAAGCTCTCTAGTTAAGTGTAAATAGCTCACAGTGTTTTGATCAGCCACTGCCGTATCCCCCGACAGTGCTTCCTTCTCAGACTGCTCAGCGGGATCAAGGTTCATTCATTAAGGCTCATGGACCACTTCTGCATATTCCATAATTAAAATCCAACTCTGTGTGAGGAATTAAACTTCCCGAGCTGATAACTCTTAATACATTGATTATCTAACATTTAAGGCTCACATTTACCATCTCGCTAATAAAACCTGAATGTACTTTTCAACAATCTTGGTGCAGTTAAAACATCTTTGTTTATAAAATATCTAAGTATTTGGTGGCACATCCTATTCTGCTTGATGTAATTAGGTCTTGGCTTTTTCCCTAACACTTTTTAATTTGCTTTATTCTCCTTGTAAATAGTGTTTGTTATTGACAATATAATATTCCATCAACACAAGTAAAATTCAATGTTAAAATTTAAATATTTTGAAAACCCATTGATCTTTTATGGCCCAGATCTTTTTTATTAATGTATCCAGGAACAAATACTCTTACCTAAATCCAAGGATGATGAGGTGGAACAGTGGGACATTACAGTGGGAGAACAGAAGAAGGAGGCAAAAAGGTAGTTGGACAATTTAATGTGTGTTGCAAGGTGCGGTGTTTTTTCTGTTTTGTCACCCAATACATTGAGCAGCTGTGGTGGTGGGCTCTACGGGAGCCAGGACAAAAAAGCACTGGGGAACTGGCACCATCTGGCCTCTCTAGAGACACCAGTGAAGACGCTGGATTAAACAAATACAACCTTTCAGGCTAGCGGTTCTGGGAGAGTATGAGGAAGAAGAAGGGCAATAAGAGCTCAAGACGAGCGACCCAAGTTCCAGGTTTGTACGGGATTGATGAAGAGCATAGTGATAGATAAGAATGCACTGGAAGCGCCAATCAAGGGACACAGTGAGAAAGTATGAAGGAAAGAAATCATGAGGGGCTATAAGGACAAGGTCAGCTGGAAAGCTGATTAGGAAGAGAGGGTGGGGTATAAAAGAGAAAATGAGAAAGGAGAATTAGGTAATAGAGAGGGTGAGAAAATGGACGAAGGAAATGCAAAGCAGATAGCTGAAAAAGAGCAGAAAAGGGGAGAGAAATACTGCACAGGAGATAGGAAAATCATAGTGGAATGATTTTGACGGGATGGAAGAGAAAAAGTTGGAGATAAACAGAGTAACATAATAGAAAGAAAAAGGATAGGATGAGAATGAGGAAAGATAGGATGCTTAGAAATAATGGAAGGGAAGAGACAGAAAACAAGAGGGAGGAAGGAGGTGTGAAAGAGAAGGAGCAGTAGATGCACTTTTGACAAAACTGAACGATGAGTAGGCCCGATGTATATCATGACAGGAGTCTGCATCAGGAAACCCCCCTAAAATAGGGCAAACTTTCCCGGCATACTGATGGTAGGGACCCTGTAGTGGATAGAACAGAACCTATGATAGGCTGCCAGCAAACTAAGCCCAATTATTAACCCCACCATCCAGGGGTATTTATAACGGCTGTATTCATAACAGTGGTGTAACAAAAGCCCCGCAGGCCCTGCAGTATGGCGAGTCACTAGCCTGAGAGCTCCTGACCGGCGTGGGTAATAGGGGGGGCCCCCTCCATGTACTTTGCAGGGGGGCCCCCTCAAGTTTCGTTATGCCACTGCTGGAGGGGGGCTCGGAGTTCACCCGAGTCCCTTTATGCACACATCTTCGGAAAGCGCCTCACTTGATCCTGAGAATGGGCTGTGGTGCCTTGAGGGGAATGTTTGGAAACAAGTGCTCCATGACAGGGGCCGATCTATTTTTTTATTCAGCCCAGATTCCTCCATCAGCCACCCTACCAGCCACTTTGTATTTATTTCATTTGTTATACCGCGAACATGACCAAAGGGCATCAGTTCGCTTTACAATTAGGAGGAAGACATAAGAAGGTCAAAGTCAAGTTAAGAAAAATAAAATAAAATAAAAAGAAGATTGTGAAAACAACCCGTCTTGTAGTACAGCTTTGGAAGATGCAAATGCTAGAGGTCAGTGACGCGGATGGCTATTGAGAGAGAGGAACGGGGGAAAGACTTCGGATATAGATAAACCATAGTTCAAGGGCGACTGCAGCAATGGCTCGCTTTCTAGTAGGGGGGGTTGGATTTGTCACGTTTTCATTTCTATCTCCTACACTGTTCTGCTTTCCTCCCTGGCCCACGCCTTCCTTGCTCTCTTCCCACCTCCATTTTGTCACCTCGGTTAATGCTGTACTATTCCACCAACTAATGAGACACAAGCATTTTAGGCAAGAACATGCTTTAGCCAGGAAATCTTCACTGATGTGTTGATCAGAAATTGATACCTATAACATCCTTTCTCCGTCGTGGGTATGTCAATGTCTATAACCAATGAAGAAAAAACACTAGTAAATAAACTCACACTACCATTAGCAGGCAGGCAGTCCTTAATATAGAGGACACCTCAGCGCAGGCGCACGAGTGCGCATGAACACCGCCCCCCCTCCTTCCCTCCGAGATAGAAAAAAACAGATACCCGCAGGGAGAGGGAGAGAGACGGGTGGCCTTCGTCGAACAATGGCTGTAATAACGAGTGGTTCTCATCCCTGGAGCATTGCTAGCGCGGGGGGTTGCAAGGAAAACAAGCACTCGCCATGACGCCAAGTTTTCTCTTTTTCTGCCGTCCCACTTGGATGGCCTCGGCCTGCTATCCTTTGGTTTGTTATCTTTATGGGGCCATCTGTTTGACCCCATAAAGATAACAAAGCTTTTACGGTAGAAGGAAGTCAGGCCAGTCCGTCCAAGTGGGACGACAGAAATAGAGAAAAGTGTACGTCACCACAAGCTCTCTCCCAATTTCTGCACACCGTTTAGCATAAACGGTGGCGCCAGCCAATGGGAAAGAGGGGCGGGTCTTAATGCTTGTTACTGAAGCCTCCTGAAAACACTAAATCTCGCCAGTGAAACTGCGCATGTGCGCAGCTCTAGGCTTCGACCTAAAAAGTGCAGCATGTACCCTGACTCATGTGGTGACTTCCAATGCTGCCAGGGATCAGCAACAACAGGAACCCCAGCATCTCACCTCACCACAGCGCTGAGGCTACTGCGCACACTGGCGAAAGTGACTGGCTAGCTAGCATGACACTTAGTGAGGCAAGCCCTCAAAGAAGCAAACCTCAGCTTGACACACCCCCTGGTGCTGAACGGCCGCTGCCACACGCTGCCTTGACTGGACTGAACAGAGAAATTTTGGTCTGGCCAAAAACGCGCTGTCTGCCACCACCGTGCTTGTGAAAATAGCACTGCACGCCTCTAGTGGCTGCCTGTCTTTTAGAGGGGAGAGACTGCTAAACCTCACAAAGAACTCCTGAGCCCAAGGCTGCCTCAGCCAAGAAAGCTACCTTGGCAGTGAAGAGAGAAAAGCATTTATGCCCCCTGGTGGCAGGATGCCATCACTGCAAGAAAGAGCAAATACACAGGGCGCCAGCAGACGGCACCCATGTGGACTAGCCACTAGCCCCACCACTGCCTGAGCAGTGACAATGCAAAGAGGGCATCAAGACAATGCATCAGCACTTCATGGCCACCGTTGGCCTGTCAGTGAAAATTTCCCACCGAGTGACCAACCCTGCTAAGCAAGCACACACCTAGGCAGGACCCAGCGCTGCAACGGCTTGGCTTTGAGGAGCAAGCACGATGCCCTTGAGTCAAGAGGAGGCGGAAGGGAGTTTACCCGCCAACAAAGAAGCAAAACATGAAGAACATCCAAGAGGAGGGGCCTGTGTGGCCCGAACGCAGGAAGGAGAAAGATCGTGTTCACCCTACCTGCACTAGCACTGCCCATAAGTGGGACAGAGACTATTCAGGGAGAGCCACCAACAGTGCCATAAGACTGTGTCACAAATTGACCCGTTACAGGCAAGTGCAGAATCGCATGCTCCCTAGTGGCAAGCTGCCAACATAGCAAAAGAAAGGAGAACCTCACCTCCCACTTTGATCCTGAGTTGCAGCCGGAATATCTTGTCGAGGAGAGGAAAGGTATGGAAGGGGCTTCAGAAATGATCCATCAAAGCACACCTACCTCTAAGGCCATCCATGAAATGGCTGACACACCTGAAAAGACATCCAGTCCTACAGACAGGACCAGAACAGTGAGTTGTCTGTGACAGGAGAAGATGCGCAGCCCATTGGACATGACTATGCTGGCAGGAAGTCTCCATGGGAAGAGCTGACAACACGTAGCCTGTCGCCACTTCGCAGCATGTGAAGAAAAGATATGCAATATGCAGTTTGTCACCACTTTGCAGCATGTGCAGTGAAGCCATGTGGTTGGACGCCACATCACACTGCAAGCAAGTAAGAAGAAGAAGAAGAAAAGGAGTGGAGAGAAAGGAGTGTAACAATCCTGTCACACAGAAGAAAGGACGACTACAGGTGCACAGGAGAAGTTAACAAGGGGACAAGGATGAGTACTTGTCCCACTATCTGAGTGCACCTAATAACACAAGCCAGCCACTGGGGTGCAGTGACGTCAAGGGAGATCACTCACCTGCATGCACAAACTGTGTATCTGCCCGACGCTTCACAGTGTGACTGTCCAGCTATCTGTCACTGACTGCTTAGAGAAAACGGAATCCCTGCTTGCAAACACATATGCCGAAGAAGATCTGCACTAAGCACAAGCTACATGGCCGCAAAGTCCCTCCAGTCACCCTCCCTCCATACAAGTCATTGCCACCTGTTGTACAAGTCGTCTAATGGCGACCACTCCATCATTTGACATGTGCAGCACCACCACCCCTGGAGTGTCAAGAAACAAGACTGGAGTCCTGCACCTTTGCCATACACATTAACGAGAAGCACCAGTGATGAACTTAAGATCTAGTGACCACCTGCTCAACTGGCTTGCATCCTGATAGAGCATATTCTGATCAGGACACATTCACCCCTGCCGTTGCACGAGTAACTAGGCAGTGGCTCCAAATGGTCTTGCAGCTGTCCAAAAGCAGACACATATGTCCCAGGATGCTTGTTTCAGGTTCTGGCTTGGCAGTTCGGGCTGGACTGTTCCCATGAGGCACAGGGTCAAGACTGATTTGCATATAGCTGGGTCTGAACTGAGGTGGCGAAGTGAGCTAAAGAACGATGAAGGATTCAACCCAGATCTGTGACTGGGGATGAGTGTCTGAAAAGCTTCAGCGCGCCGTCCATCATCTCTTTGTGTTGACACATATCCAGCCCCAGTGCAGCCCACAGGCAGTCCGATGGCAACTCAACCAAGGGGCCTCCCCCAAGCGGGAACAATGGACTTGACTTTGCCCCACTGATGGATTTCCAGAGGTAGCCAGGTCGTGTAACTGAGATTTCAACAGGTCACAGCATGCCAAGACTGTAGCAGTGGATCAAGCAACACCATCGTCAATCATTCACAATGGACTCCATCAATGCTGCTGATGCACCAAGTTTTAACTGTAAAACACCAACTGCATCACTGCAAGAGCACGCTGGACTGATCAACTTCACACAGGTGGACTGTCACTCAACTAACGTGATGCCGAAGGGTACGGACTTCATCAGCATCGTGTTCATAGGTACCTGGTTCAACTGTGAATGCGTGCTGAGATGTCCGGGTGCTCACAGCTGCACAAGTCCACTGCTGTCCTGCGGACTGCCTCTTGAAGCTGATAGACTTAATTTGTTTCAGTTATTTTTCATTCCCTCCCACAGGTTGGATTTAAAAAAATATATAATTTGGGAGGAATATTGTATCCTGCTGAACACAGTCTAGTGCATAGGTCTTCAAACTGTGGGGGGGGCGCGCACTTCACCCCACCACTTCACCTTCGCGAGCCGAGTGTCTCAGCCCGGGCTGCTGCAGCTCTACCTGCTGGGGGCTGAGCTGAGAGTGTCTGTAGTCACACAGGTCAGAGGCCAGAGGCGCACCAGTTGGGGAGGGGGGATCATTCTTCCAGCAATAGGAAGAGTAGACATTCAGGGGCTCTAAGAAGGGGTGAAAAAAATAAAGCCTCGTTAACGCAAAATGGTCTTTTAAAGACCTGTGAAGTACTCGGTGCGGCTGTTTTAAAGTGCTAAATTCGATTGAACAGATGTAAATTGCAATTTACGACTGAGTTAAATTATTACAGTAACTCGATCCTGGTGTATTTGGAAGCACGTGCTTCATGGTGAAGTAGGTTGCGGTTGTTGTTTGTGTAGGTGGAATTGTAGTAAGGTCGAAACTTGGGTATCTTATCTTTCGGAGTTTATTTTTCGTGAATAATGCTTTTGCCGTTTATGTTTCTGCATGCTACGAAGACCACTCCTCTCTGATTAGGCCATGCAGCAATCTAGGTTCTGGCCCACCTTTGGATCATGACTTTAAATCCCAGTCACAAAGGTAGAGCAGAATTTAATAACAGAGTAAAACTTTGCTTTTATACTTTTAACAGACTTTCTCAAGATGAGGGGCACCATGACGGATAAGGATGGGAGCAGACCAGAATAATTAGTACAGGTAGATGTTGAGTACAGAATTTATTGAAATGGAGACTTTTACATTATTTGCTTAGCTTGAGTAGATGGCTTTCTGTCGGACCTTGGGTCAGTCTTACTATAGGACCCTGTTCTTCACAAAGTGTGTGATAACAGTACATCCATGTGCCTTAACAGGGTACAGCAAGATCTAAACAGCCTGTGCAAAATTTGTATAAACGCCGCTGTAATTTTATGCAACTTGAGTTATCGAGTGTATATTATCTAATTTCTGTTTTTCCTACGCTTACACTGATCTCACAATTTACAATGGTAGGATACTTGTTTTGAGCAGAAAATGTCTTGCGAGAAATGTGTAGCTGCATGTCTGCTGTATCCACATGTTCTGTGCTGGTAATGTTCACCATGTGAATTTAAAATCTATACGGAAAATACATTAAGCAGGTTTCTCGGATGACTTCTGTACCGAATTACATACCTCCGGGCATATTTATGAAATTAGTGGTGCAGGGCAACGCAGCAAGCCACCTTGCTGCGCTGCCCTGCGTCACTGGGAAAGTGCAGTTTTTACCCAGCATGGTGCATTTTTATCCTTTTCTTTGGCGCTGGTGCCAATTTATCAGCCTAGCGCCAACACAGGTACCCGTGTAAGGATTGTTTATGTGTAGGAAGGGGCACCTTCCTGCACAAAAACAATACTGAGAGGCTTTTTCCTCTTTCTATGTATGCTGCAAAATTCAGCACATATAGAAAGAGGTCTCATCATTACGCCTCTCTGTGGGAGCATATTTTTGAATCATTACCATGTTTAGAAGTCCTTGTAAATCTGGGAATGTGTCAAAAACCATGTGAGCTGTGTGGGAACACTCACAGCAATGCCTATAGAACATAGGTCTTCAAACTGTGGGGGGGGCCGCCCTGGGGGACAGCATCCCTTCAGGGGGGGGCGTGGCTAGCAGCCGATGATGGTGGCTGCTTGAACTTGGGGCTCCGTACCCGAGCCGGAATTTATCCTGAAAACGGGGTGTCCAGAACTCCCCAATGACCCCTGAAGTGTGGGAAAACGATACCCCCCTCTGAGCTACGAGCGCGAGGGCAGCAGTGTCCAGGAAGACACCCTACGTGACTCTCGCTGGAGTGCCGGGGGCTCCGACGGCTCAAGGAAAGATGGCGGCCGTAAAGTGCGAAAGGATCGCTCTGTTCCTGAACCGAAACTGAAGAGTGTGCGGGGCGAGACAGAAGGAGAACCTGCTGTGGGAGATCACCGGGTTAGGCGAACCGGAGACCTGAGGAACGGCGATGCCGGTAGAATAAGGCTGAGCGGTAGAGGCGAGCTTACCAAGGCGGCCACGATGAATCTCCGGGACCTGCCACCATCGGAGCATTACCTGTGACTGTGTGGCGGCTGGAGGACCTGGCTGACCAGCGGAGGTCGGAACCGGCATGCGATCAGAAGTGGACCTGAGTGAGTAGCGGTGGGGCGTCCGGCGGAACTGCTGGGAAAAGTTGTGCTGCGAGAACCCGAGGCGCTTCCCTGAACACCCGTCTGGAGCGCCCCGGGACGCGCGTGGCCGAGAACAAGAGTGCCGCCTGTGGCGATCCCCTGGGGGAAATCAGCAGGGTGAAACAACGGCCGCGAAGGCACAGGCTGGTAGACCCTCTTTGGGGGGGCCCCCTCCTTTCCTCCCCCATAAGCAGGAACGCAACGACACCACCGGAGACAGCCTCGTAATACCCCAGAAGCTATTTAAGGGGCGAGAGACAAAACACACAATGCGCGCTGCAGCGGCGGCTTAGAGAACCACGGGGAAAGCCAATTACAATGGATTGCACACAGTGGCGCGTCTGAATCATGCTTGGGGCGGAGGGGAACCACCTCAATGGAAGTAGGCTGCGGGCGACCAAATGGAGTCTAGAGTCCTAGCTGGGGCCTGGACAGATTGAGAGAGCCCACAGAGTAGCTGCCTGCTGCATGAGAGGGAGGACAGTGTACTGCCAGCTCTCTGAACACACCCAAAGCCCCTGCTGTGCATTGGAACTACATGGAATGCTAGGTATGAATGGGGGGTGAGAGCACTTCCTAAAAGACAATCGGGGACAACCCCCAACGCGCTGTGGACCCCGTAGACAATAGAGATAAAGCTTATTCGGAGGATGAGAGCTGCCAGACGGAGGCGTTGATATTGACGTCTCCCCGCACCCGGGATCAGAAAAGACGACCTGGCTCCAGAGACACTGTAGACTAGAGACCACACTGCCCTACAATTGGTGCGATCTGTGATTCTCTGGGGACAACGCGCAGAGAGGGGAAGCCCAATTTTAATGGCGACAGTAAGTCCAGAGCCCAGACACTGACAACCTGCGAAACGGCCGCAAGGAGTGCCGGTCTACACCCGAACCACACCGAAAGGCTGAAGCTGATCGCTTATGACTGGCAGGGAGCGCGCGCAGGGTGCCAGCAATCAGAGAGGTCAACCCCAGGGAGGGATAGCTGGGTGCCCGCCCCTGTGGCGTTCATCCGGCTGGGCGGAGCGACCTAGATCACCGCACTACCACCCAAGGATGGGGAAACCAAAAGGGCTGAAGAGCGGATCTCAGCAACCCACAGACAATGAGCCACCTGAAAAAGAAGTCCAGGGTGAGGGCGAGCCGGTGAGAGATCCCCAATTGCAGCAACAATTGGACAAAATCCTATTAGCAATATCAGACTCCCGCACCGCGCTCCAGCAGGACATTGTGCAAGTGGCTACGAGGTTGTGCCTGCTCCGAGCCGACCATGGAAAACTGAACGACAGAGTCACGGAAGTGGCGAGCACGCTCCAAACCATAGAGCCGGCACAGCAAAACCTCAGGGCTGCCCTGGACAATGTACTGGAACGAGTAGGGGCACTGGAAAAAAGAGATGAAGATGCCGAAGGCCGCAATAGACGGAACAACATACGGGTGGTAGGCCTGCCTGAGAAAATTGAAGGATCGGATATCGTGCATTACCTAGAATCCTGGCTCCAAACTGTGGTAGCGCCGGAAGGTTTATCTACTTTCTACACACTGGAATGAGCACACAGAGTGCCGGCTCGCCCACCGCAGCAGGGCCGACCCCCGAGGCCGGTGGTGGCCTGGTTGTTACATTTCCGAGACCGGGACTTGCTCCTCCAGAAAGCGAGAGAAAACGGCCCCTTTCAGGTAGAAAATAGCAAGGTCAACATTTTCCCTGATTACACCTATGAAACCCAGCGCCGCCGGACTTCCTTTTTAGCGGTCAAAAGAGAGCTGCGAACTATTACTCACTCCTCTTCCTGGCCAAGTTGAGAGTTATCGTCGATGGTAAGACTTGGTTCTTTGACGCCCCGGAGGATGCCTGCGCCTGGCTGGAAACCTATAGGGCAGGTAAAGACGGCGATGCACAGGAACTAGAAACTGCCACAGGAGGCCTGCCACAACGAAAATCAAGACGACTGCGGAACAGGCAGCGGGGACTGAGGAGACCGTCCCCATTTCAGGCAGCGGCAGAGCGGCAGGGGGCTTTGGCAGCAGTGTCCACACTATCGGCTACATTGAAGAATCCATTTATGGACGGTACGGGGTCAGAGAGAGAGAACGCTGGATCAGACTCAGAACATTCGGAACATTCCGGAGCAGATAGTGTACAGCTACCGAAGGTTACCACAAAGACGGCAGAAGGCATGCTCGATGAAGGATAGACAGAGGAGGGAAACACCACCGCTATGGACTTGGAACTGGGAAGGCTCCAGATGTCGGCTAAACGCGGGGGATCGACTGCTAACTGTGAATGGGGGGGAGTGCACTTGAGGGAATTCTTTTTATTAGGGCTCGGGAGCCGGAGAGATCTTCCGGAACGCGCGACCACCCAGCGGCTGCCGGCCCCCCCTTTCGTTGCCCTTAAGGCATGCCCGTAGTTGCCACTGTCAGGCTTAAGGATATGTTGAATGTTGTGATAGTTTGGATGGGAACTAGATGTTTGTTACTAAGTCCTGTTCTGGGGGGGATGGGTACTGAGGGATGTTTGAAGTATGGGGCGAGAGGGAATTTCACTGACGCTGATGCACAGAAGAGATGTGGAGGGACACTAGGAAAATTATGCGGGAATCTGAGTGAACATGGGTGATTTTACCAACTTACGATGCATACCCTGGAATGTGCGGGGTCTACACACCATGATAAGAAGACATAAAGTTCATGCCTATTTAGTTAGGAGGGGAGTGCATATCGCAATGCTTCAGGAAACACACTTAACGAAGGCTGAAGGGACGGCGCTGCAGCGCAGGTGGAGAGGCCAAATTTATAACACCACATATTCGGCGTACACTAGGGGCGCGCTTATATGGATTAGAGCAGGGGTCCCTTTCCAGCTACTTAAGCAGACGATAGATCCAGACAGCAGGTTTGTGGCCATCGAGGGGAGGTTGAGGGGTAGGGAGGTTGCCTTCTGCCGTATATATGCACCTAACACTGATCAACTGAGTTTTTTGTCGAAGATGTCGGGATCACTAGCGCACTCTCTGGCAGGTCCATTGGTGATGGGGGGTGACTTTAATTCTTTAACGGACATCTCATTAGATAGATCACACCCACCCCTTGCTGATTCCCCGATACATCGTCTAACGAAAGGGAGACTAGACTGGCAGACGCGATGGGGACTGATCGATGCCTGGCGTGCACATCACCCACAGGGCAGAGATTACTCCTACTTCTCAGGCATGCACGAACTCCACGTGCGTCTGGATGCTGTTTTATGCTCCCCAGGAGTGATGCCCACGGTAGCCCACTCTGAGTATCTCACCAGAACACTATCAGATCATAACCCTTTAGTGGTCATGATGCAATGGGTGCCCGAGGTCTCATGCATCCCTACCTGGAAGCTACGCCCCAAGATACTGGAAGACCCAATATTTCAGGCTGCGGTAGAGGAAGGGATTAATCATTATTTTGCAGAGAACACTGGGACGACAGAGACGAGGGCGTAAGAATGGGATGCCTTCAAGGTGGTTGTCAGGGGGCTCTGCATAGGGAAGTATGCGGGAGTGCGGAAAACGTTATTAAACGATTTGAACAAAGCTGATAGTGCACTACGAGAGGTAGAGCTTTTACGACCTGGTCGCCCAGAGCTTCAGGAACAAGTTAGTGCGGCAAGGGAAGCAGTAGCAGCAGAAGTAGAACGCTTGTGCTGCTTTGACCTCAAAGCGTACACAGTGAGGGCCCATGCAGAGGGCGATAAAGCAGGAACTCTGCTGGCTTGGCTGGCCAACCCGAGGAAAAGAAGCTCCCCCATCATAGCTTTAGACACGGCAGAAGGACAAGAAGTGCATACCCAACACGATATACTGCAATGCTTCGAGCGATATTATGGGGATCTTTATAAAAGTAGGTTAGAGACCGGAGACCCGACCATAGGTATATTCCTCAGAGACCTACAGCTACCAATATTAGAGCAGGAACAAGCAGAGATGCTGGGGAAAGATATTGAAATAGAGGAAATACGAAGCGCCATCAAAAAAATGGCCCACAATAAAACCCCAGGACTAGACGGCCTACCCATAGAATTCTATGCCAAATACGTTGACTTACTCGCACCCAGACTCCACGCAGTCTACAAAGAGGCAAAGACATTAGGGCGGCTTCCGCAATCAATGCGAGAGTCGCTAGTAATACCACTGCTGAAACCAGGGAGAGAAGGCAGGAACACGGCCTCTTACAGGCCGCTGTCGATGCTGACTACAGATTATAACATTTTGAGCAGCATTTTAGCGACCCGCTTATTACAACACATGACCACACTAGTCCACGATGACCAGACGGGTTTCATACCATTACGGAATACGACTGCAAATGTCCGGCAATTAGTGCGCCTCCTCGGGGAAGTTCACCCAGAGGCTGCACAACCGATGATATTATCAGTAGACATCGAAAAAGCCTTCGATAGCTTGGAATGGGAATACCTATACAAAGTGTTGAGCCGTTTCGGCATGGGAGACGGATACTTACAGTGGACGAAAGTATTATACACTTCTGCGATGGCCAGAGTAAAGGTAGGGACACTAGTATCCTCGCAATACCCTGTAGAGAGAGGGACGAGGCAGGGGTGCTCGTTGTCCCCTTTGTTATTCGCCTTAGCAGTAGAACCGCTGGCGAACGCGATAAGGAAGGGGGACCACTACAAGGGATTGAGGGTTTAAAATGACCAGCAGTATATCTCTCTATATGCAGATGATCTGCTACTTTTCCTAGAAGATGCTGACACAGCGATGTCGGGAGCTGAACGACTGCTCTCGAATTTCGGAGAACTCTCGGGACTGAGAGTGAACTGGTCCAAAACATGCTTGTTCCCAGCACGACAGGGGGAGACACAGCCCATTACATCACGTACGGTACGATGGGAACCCACTTGCCTGAAATACTTGGGAGTTCACATATACCAAGAGGCGGCAGTCCTGCTGGACGGAAATATAGGACGAGGTGTGCGAGCCCTGAAGAGCAGTATGTCCTTTTGGTCCACTCTCCCCTTATCAGTAACGGGTCGTATAGCGCTGCTAAAAATGATAGCGCTTCCCAGGTTTCTGTATTATTTCAGAACACTGCCAGTGTGGATACCTAACTCTATCTTTAGGCAGTTGAAATCTATGATAGTGTCCTTCCTGTGGGGCTCGGGACGTCGCAGAGTAGCGCAATCAACACTCACGAGAACCAAAATCGAAGGAGGGCTGGCGGTACCAGATTTTGAAATGTATTACTTGGCGGCCCAACTGCAGATTTTCACACAAGAGATAGCGAGAGTGTTTAGAGGGCCAGAACACAAGCGGATGGGGGGAACCCCACGCCATATTTTATCATTTATAGCTCTCCAGCAGAAACTGAATCTCAGAGACTTGACATTAGAAGAGAACACACTTAGACTGTGCTGGAATCGATCTCAACGCAAAGCGGGTGTACTACACACATATGCGCCCGAAATCCCCCTAGGAATGGTGACGGCCTTGCCACATGGAGGCGACTGGTCGCACCTGCAAGATTGGGAGGAGGCGGGAGTCCAAATGTTGGGAGACTTGTTCGAAGACGGAAAAATGTTGCCCTACCAGACGCTCCAAGAAAGATTTGAATTATCGAGAGGTGACTTCCTGCTGCACACAGCAGTGATGAGAGCGGTGCAGGCACATTGGCAAGAAGGATTAACGGAACCTAAGACAACGAGGGCCTGCCAATATGTCATGATGGCGGCAGGCACCTTCAAAGCGGTTATGTGCTTGTACTCTAGAATGCTTAATGAAATGTTATTACCATTAGACGCTTTGAAGGGAAAATGGGAGGAGGATCTGGGGAAAGCCATCCCTGAAGCGGCATGGGCGCATATAATCCGAAGGGCCTGGAAAGGCACGAGGAATGCTAGATTCCAATTAGTGCATTTCTATATTCTTCACCGAGCGTACTTGACACCAGGGAGGGTGAAGAAATTCTTCAAAGTGGAGGAGACAGCATGCCCTAGATGCACGAATACAGGGGCGGAACTGGCACATATGCTATGGTCTTGTCCATAGATAAGTAAATACTGGAAGGAGGTGGGAGACACACTAAATGCTATCACAGAAAGACGGCTCAATTTTGATATGGCCGTCAGTATCCTACACTGGTTCCCTCACACACCAAAGAATAAAAACACTAGCAAATTTGTGGACATGGGACTCATACTAGCAAAGCGGGAGATTACCAAGCATTAGAAAGCAACAGCGGGTCCCAGCATACATAGATGGAAGAATAAATTGCTTAAGTGGGCCAGTAGCGAAAGCACACTAAGATATCAACAGGCGCGTAGGCACAAGAACGACAAGATGCTAGAAGCAGCGACAGTATGGGAGGTGCTAGTACAGGCTTTACGGGACCACAAGACGCAAGATGGCAAAGTGGAACAGCTCTCTGACTGAGGTAGGACCCTAGTCCATAACAGGGCATCAAGTGTGAGAACTCACGTATTCTTCTGCAAGCACCTACACAAGAGACAGGGCACATCTGCAGGCGTCAGTGACGGGTTTGGGGAAGGGGGAGGAGGATAGGATTTAGATAAAAACACGTTGAAGGAAAAGTTTTCGAAACTTTGTTTAAATAGGATGCTGAGTGTCAGAACTATTGTATTCAGCGGTATGTCATTATAGGATGGGAGCAATGTGTGTTATGTACCAATTTAGTGCGTTTTGTGTATAAAACCTAATAAACTATGTTTTGAAAAAAAAATCCCTTCAGGGGGGCGCGCACTTCACCCCACCACTTCACCTTTGCGAGCCATGTGTCTCAGCCCAGGCTGCTGAAGCTCCAGCTGCTGGGGGCTCAGCTGAGAGTGTCTGGAGTCACAGGTCACAGGCACAACAGTTGGGGAGGGGTGCTAATTCTTCGAACAATAGGAAAAGTAGACATTCAGGGGCTCTAAGAAGGGGTGAAAAAAACAAAGCCTCGTTAACGCGAAATGGTCTTTTAAAGACCTGTGAAGTACTCAGGTGTGGCTTGTAGCTTCAAAACTGTCTCTGTGTGTGCCCGGGAAGCTGTCTCATACCGGGCTGACACACATGATGAAGCCCTTTGAGCCCTATGGGCCTTGCACATCTAATGTGAAGGCATTTGTATCCCCCAGGTCTTAGTCAGAAGCCCCTTTATGGGTGGCACCCTTATCTGGTAAAAATACAACACTGGGCCCAGCAGCTACCTCATCCCTCTGGTCTTCGCAACTGAAACTTGTCAAAACAGTATGCCTTTGTTCCAGATTTCTCTTATCTCTCACCCACACTTTGGGGACCCTCCTGCACCCAGAGGGTGTGTCCGAACTGCGACCCTTTGCAAGTCAAAACTGGTCAGACAGGAGGTCCTGTATGTTTTTGTAAGGCCTTTGACATGGCTGCCGCCACCGATTCAGATACTGTCAATTCTCTGATAAAATCCGTGTCCATAACATATCTCACTGTTTTGACCTGCCTCATGTACCCATGCTCTTCAGCCATGTCTGCGTGTAGGTGAGTGACAAAGGGGGACTACGGATTATCAGTGTTTAGCAATGCAATCAGACCCCACAGCCCTAGCTGCTGTTGGAACTTGCAGGGAGGGCAGAGATTGAAATGGGACAGCTCACAGGAGAGACTGCCCACTGGAGCTCTCCTCGAGCCATGTGACGTCTAAAACCAGAAGCATGACAACACCTGGCCGTACTCCACATAATCAATTTTTCAATTGTGTCAGAAAGCATGTTATGTGGAACTTCTTTTTCTGATATCTTGTTTAGGGGTAAGGATGTGGCACAACAGCCAGAGCTGATGACTGTAGAGCTGGGAAACCAGGTTCAATTCTTGATGTCTGCTCAACATCCTGTGATTCTGGGCAACTCATTTAATTTCCCTGTGCTTACAAAAAATTAATGTGTGCTTGTGTAATTGAAAAGATGCTCCTGTAAAGCACTCTAATACCTTTGGGTCATGTTCGCACTATATAAAACTGCAAAAAATATATTACAAAATGTTGTGAGCACTCCTGTTTCAAGGCACTGCTCAAGACTGGAAATGGCGCTCAACCCAAGTATGGCAGAAGCAAGAATCCATCCACACATTGTCTCTGTGGAGAAAAACGTGCACTCCCACACCTGTGTTTTGGGAGTGTTTTTGCTAATCTATCCTACATTTTAGGTTTTATGTGAAAAATAAAGCACCAATGTAATTTTTTGTGCTCATTTTTTCTTGGAGACTTTTCATTTGAACTTTAGAATAAGCACATGGACTACCAAAACTTCAGTTTACTAAACACTCTACCTTTATTTAATATTATTTGCCCTATACGACCTGGGCTCTGCAGGAGGGAATGGCCATCAATGATTCAGAGTGCCAGCTTCCAGAACTTTTTTTGTCACGTGGTGGTAGGGGGGGGGGGGAGCGGGGGGGAGTCGACGTGTAAAAAGGTTTAGATGGGGTGGCTCGGCCGACAAGAGTTTGAAGACCTCTGGTCTAGTGTTTTAACAGCCTCTCCCACGAGGGCTGGTTCATACACCCACCCCACATCCATCCAACACAGGCATCACCGGTCAAGTGACTCTGCCAATAAAATGGCCAGAGTGCACATGCTCGTGTCCAGTTCAGTACAGCAACTAATGTGTGTCTGTGTCATCATTCATTAAGTATGTGGGCCTAGGGCCCACAACGTAACACAGTCTTAGGTCTTCTTGTGGCCAAGTCTCTGTGGTTGGGCGAAGCGGACATCTATTTAATTTAAGCAATGCGACTTGAGCAGGTAGACGGATCCTGCCCATATGCCACATATGTTATGATCCTGGCGTGCCTTTCTTTGTGAACCTTTGTGACGCTCACAAATTGTGTCCACGAACCACAGGGGACCCTGTATCACAGGATATGAACACACAAAGTATGCCAAGTCTCTGTGGTTGGGCGAAGCGGACATCTATTTAATTTAAGCAATGCGACTTGAGCAGGTAGACGGATCCTGCCCATATGCCACATATGTTATGATCCTGGCGTGCCTTTCTTTGTGAACCTTTGTGACGCTCACAAATTGTGTCCACGAACCACAGGGGACCCTGTATCACAGGATATGAACACACAAAGTATGCCCGGAGTGTGCAACACACCACTGGCCTCCTGCACCAAGAGCTGTGACTCGAACACACTTTGCGAAGCCTGGTTTGTGTGCACGCCCCAAAGGGCATCCAGTAGCATTGGCTGTGATGTGAAAACACAAGAGCGCACTATTCCTTCGCACAGCTACAGGTGCACCTTCCCTAACACATATAGCACAGCACGCAGATCAGATGCTGTGTATAACAATGCACTATTGAATGAAATAATAGAAGCATTATTTTGATTTGTCTTGACACAGGCTGAGATGACGGACGGTGAGAGACTGGGAGAGGTGGGGGTCATGGAGGACCAGGACCACTATCATAGGGTGAAACAAGCTGCTGGGAGAGGAAAAGGAATGGGAGGAGGACGGGCAGGGAGGGCTCAACAGGCAGTCTGTTTGGAAGCTGCATGGAGAGAGCTCTGTGAAGGGTGGGACGGAGCTTGTAAAAGCACAAGCACTCATGTAAAGAGCTCAAACAGAAAGAAAAAGGTTGCTCCTAAAATGGGAGCAGTGGATGGACGCACGTACTTGGTGCATACTCTGAGGAAGGGCTAAACAAAGAAGAGGCATGGCGTATGCATGCCATTGACAAATGGGGGAAAGAATATCAGATCGACGATGAAGGAAGCGAATGGTAGGCCTGTGGGTAGGCTGAAGCCCACAGATTTAAAAAACTAGTCTCTTCGGGACAGTACTTGTGCTGTCTAGCCGAGGCCTAACAATATAGGAGTCCACAGCTTCTGGACCAAACCTGATTCATTGCCCACACACAGCATAAAGATAATCAAAAGGCCCACCTGGAGTATACCACAGCATAGTGGCTCCAGACGACGGACTATTTATCAAACGCTTACCTCGCTACTAGATTGTCATTTGTCTTTGAGCTGTATTTAAGCACATTAGTCCCAGTAGAAAAACGAATGTAGGAAGCTGGTATGTTTTATGTCGTGGGCAAATGTAGGGGCACACCATGCAAAAAGTCCAGACGACCATTATTGTTTTTAGGGCTTACTTTAATAATCCCAAGTACTCTATTTGTGGTACTGTGGTGGAGCAGTTTAGGCTTATCAGAGGGTAGTGTTAAATATTTGTTGCATACACAGAGTTAATAAATGAGATACCCCTAAAGAAGAAATTTTAGACCAATTTAGAAAAAAATAATACCGTTTTTAAAAATCATTTTAGACACCAAGGTTACAGAATCAGGTAAGTACTTTTGGATTATAGATTTTACAGTAAAATGTTCAAATAACGTTTTTTAAGGTATGAGCCTCGCATGTGGTAATGTTATCCTATGGGAGAAACATGCACTGCATACATATACTTGCCAACTGTTGGAGAAGGTGCTTTTAAGGTGCTTAGAGGCCAAGGACCAAAGAACCATCAGCAGTTCAGTTTTCCCTGCCCTGGTGTGTCCGGGTGCAGAGGTGCTGGTCGCATTGGTAGCCTCGAGTTTTCATTACAACCTGCTCCCGGATCATCTCATTCATGTCCTTCAATGAGCGAGTACTGACCAAAATGTTTAATGTCACTACACGTGCCTCAATGGGATCTACAGGTGCTTGATAACAGTAATAAAAATGGTATCTTTGAATTATAATAGTCATGTTGGTGTCAAAATAGGATTGCATTCTTTTCTTAGCCTCTATGAAAACGTCCAATTTCACTTCATTCTCTCTTTTTATATAGGTGTGTTATAATCAAAAAATATCCTCCCTGTATTCCCAAGCAATTGTAAAGGATTCTTGTTTTCTGAATGGAGTGACACACTCTCCATCAATAGCTTCTAAATGCTTTTCGAAGCTCTTCATCCATTTGCACTAGCCTTGTGTTGGAGTGCCAGGAGCATCAAATCAAATCAGTCAAATCAAAATATCTTTATTCAGTTTTACATAAAAATCATAAAAGTACACATTAAAAACATTGAATTATTATCTTGCATTGAAAATTGATAACATTTGGTACTTGAAAGACAAAATCATGTGAGTCAATGCCCTCCTCTTGTGGAGAAACAGAGTTGACTTGAATATTGTAACCCAGGCACTATAGTTCCGTCAATACTGCAGGGCCGTTTCTGCCATTAGGCAGGACTAGGCGGTCGCCTAGGGCGGCAAAATGGGGAGGGCGTCAAAAATCATGCAGGCAGTAGCACTGAGTGGAGTGCACTGTGCAAGCGCACCTGCTGCTTGTACATGCTGCTGCGCATCGCAGCTTAGAGCGCACCATAGAGTAGTGGCCAGTCGGGAACAGCAAATGTCTCTTGCCTCCTTAATCACCGTGGGCATCACCGTGGGCCAGATCGTCGAGGGCAAAGTCGGTATGCTGCCTCTCATTGTCCGCACAAGAACACACACCCAAGTCAATGCCTCGTGTACTGAAGAAAAATAACTGTTAGCAAACATAGAGAATATGACCACGACCTCCCCTCCTGTCTTCACCCCCAAAACTGAGGGGCCCTGCGGGTCACCCCTTCATGTGCTTCAGAGCGAAACAAACAAGCATTTACAATGCAATAGGTCTCGCAATGACATTATTTTGAGCTATTGACATTGTAAATGACATTGTGTTTTGGTTTTGTTTTTCTTTTGTAAAACATAAATAAAATGCAATGTAATTTAAAATGGCAAGAGCTAAAATGTTTGTAAATGTGAAAACTATTACATTGCATTGCATTTACACTAGTGAGGAGAAAATATCATGCAGTGGGTGAAAGAGAAGGGAGACTCCGAAGGGGACATGATCCTGGCAGTGTCTGCCATGATCCCCACAGCGGTCACCATTGTGCTGTCTTTGCTTCAACTTGCACTGGGGTCAGGCGCCTGCTGTCACAACCATTGTTGCCATTGGGCACTGAAGGGTTAACCCTGTGGCAGGGCTGCTCCTCCTTTCACTTTTGTTGCATGGTGAACTGATCCAGTCGCTGGGTTGGTATTCGAGAGACAGACTCAGCACACGAAATTTAAACTCTCTACCTCAAGTAGACTGTGACAAGACAGGGATATACATATACTCACTGAGACACTCACTCAACTTGCTGAGACGACACTTGCATTTTGGGTACCCACTGACACTATGAAGCACGCACTCGTACCTCACTGAAGAATGCTGCTCCTGAGGCACACTCTCACACCCCCATCAGGCACACTCTCTCAGCCACCTGAGGCACACACTCGCACATCCGAGTTGCACTCTTACAAATCAGTGAGGTGCACTCTCACACCCCCTGAGGCGCACCCCCTTGAGGCGAACTCTAGCACCCCCCACCCCCCAGACACACGCTTGCAGGCCCCGCCCCATTTCTCTCGCACCCCCTGAGGCACATAACCCTCCATGAAGCGCGCACTACTACCTCACTGAATAATGCTGCTCCCGAAGCACAGTCTCGCACCCCCCAAGGTGCACTCTCACACCCCCCTGAGACACACTCTAGCAACCTCCAGAGGCACACTCTCGCACATGGTACTCCCAATTCCTGAGAGACAGACTCACGACCGTCCTGAGACCGCCACATTAACTGTCACAAAACAAAGACGCCAGCAGAGAGAGTCAGTGGACACACACATACCCACTGGGGCATAGTCACATCAGGGCCACAAGAACCCCCGCCCCACAAATGCCCAAACCCGCAAATAACACAAAGACACAAGTGTTAGGTTTGGGAAAAATTTGCTGCAGGTTTATTACATACAACATATGTAATGACGGTGGGTTAACTTACGGGCGATCCTAGGGCAGGCCGCATTCTCGCCACCTGCCCGCCTGTTGAGCCAAACAACACAGTGGCGAACCACCCAACTGTTGCACAATTACCATAATTATACTGACACGCCCATTGCTGGGCGTGACTAGGCAAACCCCCGGTTGCACAGGCCCACAACCGCCCGAAGGACTACTGGGGCGCCGACACGAATTCCTGCACCTCCCATGAGGTTACAGGTTAGGCTCTGAGGTTATGCTCTGGCACCCCTATGTGCCCGCTGACGTCCAGCGTTTGCACCTCTCTTCTTCCGGATCGCCCAGTAACTCTGCCTGCAACGAAAAAAAGGAACACATTAAAAGCTCCCCCCGGAGCCCCCTCAAGCAGACACTCTGGGTTAGAGGAAGGGCGGGAAAAGAGTGTCCCAACATGGAACTGCGACGTCCGGAGCGGCAAAGAGGCCTCCCCAGCGGGGCAGAGGTCTGATGTACTCCAGACGGCTCCTCCCAGCCGCCCCGGACGTGCATCACTTACCAGTCTCCACCAACCAGGGGAGACTGCCTCAGGTGAGGAAACAACTGCGTCATGCGGGGGCGGGACAGCCCTCCGTGACTAGGGGCCCGCCCTCCTTATGGCCACTGTGTGGCCTCGGGCAGGCGCATAGTCACATCAGGGCCACAAGAACCCCCGCCCCACAAATGCCCAAACCCGCAAATAACACAAAGACACAAGTGTTAGGTTTGGGAAAAATTTGCTGCAGGTTTATTACATACAACATATGTAATGACGGTGGGTTAACTTACGGGCGATCCTAGGGCAGGCCGCATTCTCGCCACCTGCCCGCCTGTTGAGCCAAACAACACAGTGGCGAACCACCCAACTGTTGCACAATTACCATAATTATACTGACACGCCCATTGCTGGGCGTGACTAGGCAAACCCCCGGTTGCACAGGCCCACAACCGCCCGAAGGACTACTGGGGCGCCGACACGAATTCCTGCACCTCCCATGAGGTTACAGGTTAGGCTCTGAGGTTATGCTCTGGCACCCCTATGTGCCCGCTGACGTCCAGCGTTTGCACCTCTCTTCTTCCGGATCGCCCAGTAACTCCGCCACAGCCCGTGCGGTGGTACCCGCTGCCGCACGGGCCCCCCCACCATTGCTACTATTTTTTACCTGCAAACTTTGCTCAGGAAAGCTTCCTCCGATCGCGGAGGGAACGGGTCTATGCCCACAAGCGAGATGAACACCATCTGCCTAAATTAACCCCTGACCTACAACCTTAGCTCTGCAGAGCTTCTAGCCAGTCCAAGGACCGGACCAATGACAGGGGGCACTTTCCAACTCCAAGCGACCTTAGCTCCTGACATGAACAGTACATGCAACAAGGAACCAAGACCCCACTGGATCTAATCTGTCGACCCCCGTGGGACCTAGACATAGATAGACCATCCCCGGTTCGAGAGGCCATACTAACAGGAAGGACCTCGGGGGAGGAGGGGCCCCTACTGCTGAACGCCCTCCTTATCATAAATAGGCGTTCCAGCACATACCACTGGAACTCAAAACACCACCTTACACCAAGCGATAGAAGACTACACCCAGGTGAAGTTACAGCAACTGCTGCAACGCCGTCCTCTGCATCACCTTTGGGAAGGTGTGCTTACGTAGCACGCTTGTGCTGCTGTACTCAAAAAGAGCACAGGGGCATTGGCGGGATCGGTACAGAATATACTATGTAACTTGGGTGAAGTCCCAACCTATGCTAAATCCAGGATATATATCAAGTATTACAGCAGACATCACCTGCCCTCTTGGGTTAAGTCTGGAAGCAGCTTAGGCCATGCTACCACTAAGATAGCTTGTCTGTAGGTTGACTTACAACCACCCACCAGGGTATGCTGAATGAGACCAAGTGTCCCAATGAGATCCTGACCTGCATCAAGACACGCTGCAGAAACCAATGCCCCTCTGACACTAATCAGCCTATACCCCCGAATGCAATCCCACTACAACCATAGTGTAGACTATCTCAGGTTCGTGAGGCCATACCCCTGGCAAAGACCAGGTGACGAGGGTGCCACCCCTGCTAGCATCTCTCCCTAAAAATTCAATAGGAGAACCGGCACTTGTCACTGAGATCCACTACACACCTTCGCACAAAGCAACAGCAGACCACACCCAGTGATGTGCGGCTATTGCCGAAGCGCCGTTCTCCAAATTCTATTGTAAAGTTGTGCTTAGTTCACTCTTGTGCAACTATATTCACGAGGAGTACAGAGGGATATTTCAGTGCGCCATGCAAAAATTGGCATAAAAACTTGCGTGGCGGACTTAGATAGATATACTGGATTGCCACAGAAAACATCTGGTATCACATGCCCACCAGCACATTCTGGAGGCATCGTAGTCCATGCTATCTCCATGGTAGCTTGTCTTAAGGTGGACTTCCGACCCCGAAAAGTGATAAGTTCCACCGAACCAAGGGGGGGGGGCGGCAAATAGAAGACCAGAAATGTCAGGCCAGCTTCTCCCTTCGGGAGGGGCAAAAAGGGGGGAACAAAGGTTACTCTGGTTCATTCATGCGGCAGTTCCACGCAAGTCAAGGGAGCCCCACCCTACTACCAGTGATAGAAAGGCCGCGTGACCACCCTGATAGGAGCCCCTCGAGCAAAGCCACCATCCCTAATAGAAAAGAGCAAAGGGGGTAAAGGGATACCAGGTGGAACATTCTATCTTGAGTCTACTAGGGGCCCACCTCCTAGGTATACTTGACAGTCAATGCGCAGGCTGGGCTGAGGCTGCAACTGATGTTACACTTACACGTAAAATGGGTGTGACACTGCAGTCTGTAGACTCTGCATTCTACCGGGAGGCAGCAAACTGTAACATGTATGATATTAAGGAGCCCAAATACAATTATCCACACCGCCATATATGAGCCACGTGACGCGGCCCGGGGATCCCCCTAGCGCACTGGACGTGAAAACCTATGGATTGCCCGTTCGACTGTATTAGAACAGACCCTATAGACGCCAAATGCATAACAATAACTGAAAATTAACACCTATGGCACACTGATTCCACACTGACATGGACTCCATACATACTGTTCTGACAGTCGCAGCATTATCTAGTTCTGAGGTAATGTCAGATGGAGTCCCGATATCGCTACAGATGGCCTACGGGTGTATGCTGGCAGGAGTCCATTCCCATACGTGTACACTGAGCGCACCCTGACGCGCTACACTGAGCGCACCCTGACGCGCTTCTCTTGGACCGTGCAATCATACCTACGTCTGATGTGAACCCATGACCCAATACTCGGGCCCCTCACAATGCGGGTGACAGGCGCTCATTCACATGCGTGCTGCGCACCACATCTCCTATACACCAGCAATCGTGTGCATATTGTCCACACTATGCAGTAGCATTTGCTTGGCTGGTGTGCGCATATCCTAGAACTGGATACTCAGTCGCCTATACATACTGGTCCCTCGTGCATAGCTGGCTTCCCGATTGTCTAAGAAACACAAATCTCTACCATGGGCACACAGTTGCAAGTACACATAAGTCACCTCATACCATCCGAGCAAGCTGCAAGCCTAATGTAACACACCTCTAGCTTGCTGCATGCCTGATGTATCACACCTTTTTGCGCAGGGGCAGCCAATCACACGTCCACATCGGCGGCCTAATGCAGTGCACGCTAGCTGAAGGCCCGGTGTGCCGCACCACAAAATGCAGGTACTCAAACCCATAACTATACTGCGTATATCATCTCAGCACATATGCAGGCACCCAGGTATGCGATCCTGAGGGGACAAGGCCCTAAATGCCGCACACAACATGGTCAAGTCAGATGACTGACTAGAAGCAGGTCGACCACCACATTCGCAAACAAGGGGCAGGAGGAAGCTAAATTACATGTTCTGAGAGTAGGGCAGGAAGACTGCTGCATTGTTACTTTTCTGCCAATCGAAATGCCCCAGCTCTGGACTGAAAGGAATACCCATTGTAGGATAATAACTTCCCCTGGCTCCGGAGGTCTTCCCAAGGAGTACAGATGGGATGCAAGTCCGCCCCCACAACATGTTACGCAGCATGTTACCTTCTCTCTGAGCTGGGGCCACTACTGAAAGCACACACTACACTCTTGAACACCCCACTACCTGTGCAAAATACTCTCGTAGCATGCATCCAACCCTTTCCACCTGTAAGGTATTCTCTAGCAGAGGAAAAGCAAGGCTTTTTTCACATTGCTGCCTCAGGGAACCTTATCTATAGCTGCATTTTGCCTTGTTATCTTTGAGCAGGGATCGCAAGGTTTGGGTGCGCGGTGCATGCCTAATAGAGTAGTTGGTGTATCATAGGCACTGTTACAAGAAGAATATGGGCCCCAGGATGGTGATAGAATGGTAAAATTGCAGACATGATCAACTACAGCAATAAGGAGGATTCAAGTGTCCTGGGTGCCACTGCACCCGCTGCAGCTACGCTCTTGTTTATGCCTGTCTCAGAGAGGGAGTTTCTTCATATAAGAAACAGGTGTAGGGTTTATTCTCAATTCCTGTCCAGCATCCAGCTATAATATTACCAGACCAGTTCTATCACATGCTATGCTGATGACATACTCCCACCCACACCATTGTAGATAACTACCTGCCATGCTGATCTATAGCTTGATAAGGGAGTACCGGGGCTACATTAGAGTAGAGTTATGGCTATAGTATAAAGCTGTAGAAGAAAACCCGATACATGTACGATATGACGACCAATGTCACTACCGCTTCCAGAATTTACAAGTGGCAAAACCAGCCATTAAACCTCTGTTCCTAGTACGAATGAGCAGGTCATACTTGGATCTCTTCGGTAACTCGTGCTAGAAACCTAAATGAAAGATCCGATAAAACGATGGGCAGAAAGCGGGCGGGGCATCATGCCCTTATCGTGCCTGTACCATGCCTCGATGAGACAGCGCAAGTGCTGCCTAGGAGAGACCTAAGGCCTATGCACTGCATGTATCAAAACTAAGTATAACCAACTGTTATAATCTGCAGGAAACATAGCTCCAGATTTGCTAATCACAAGAAAGACATGTTTTAGTAATATGCGAAATCAAAGACTATATTGGACCGTGATCTAACACAATGAATAACAAAGTTCTTGGTAGACACACACCAAATGCAAGCAAACAATGCAGTTTAGAGTAACTCGCTGGTTGGATTCAAGTACTGAACAGGGTAGGAGTAACTACAGTAAGATCTTAATGTAGAACCGGCCACCTATCCACTATAGTCCTCTTCTATCAATAATTGGGTCGCGTGATATATCCGATTAAGACCTCTGCAAGAACTTGTCGTTGCCTGTTAGGGTATCATTTAGGACTCTACTGGTACTGCGAACTCTGGCACCAGGGGGTCTGCTTCCGGGAGCAGCAATACCAGGTGGGCAGTTAGCTCACATCCGAAATATTCCCTGGGCAGCTTTTGCTAGCAAAACCTGGCATCCTTGAGTTCTTATACTCTAAGTTACATAAGTCAATCAGGAAACAAGGTGTGCTAATGAAATGCATCCATAGCAGTATACAGTAGATCTTTAGAGTGTTTATGGAAAGCACAAACTCCAGACTCTGAACATACAACACTGGTTGGAATTGGCATTACTAATAATAGTGCATTCCTAACCAAACAAACGCTTTTTGGAACATTTAGGATAATGAGACTGGTGAAAACATAAGGCTCCAAACCAATAACTTGCAGTTCGCAGGCAAATCTGTGATGACATTTAATAGCTCACAGTACTACATTAGGATTGTAACCTATAAACTGAAGTAACAAGAGTATCTGTTACAAAAGCGGAAACACACTGAGCTTATCCAACTAGCAAGAAAAGAAATTATTTTCCGGTATCTAATGGCACGAGCGAGGCGCGGCTTAGGCAACGCGGCGCAATACCTAGTTCCAGTTTGTATTACATGGCGCGTACATTTTGACACGGAAGAAATGCATCGCGTACAAATCTCAGGAAGTTCGGGAGCATCGCCGAGGCTCAAAACCAGGGACCCATAAAACCCCTCTCGGGCGCAGGATGGAAGCATCCCCGAGCTGAGTCAGACCCACGCCGTGGCACGCACCCGGGTTCCTAAAGTCCCCTCGCGGGCACAGGGTAGAAGCATCCTTGAGCAATCCTTACGCCACATACCAGGCATATTACCTCGAAATGTTCAGACATGAGGGAGGATTTAAACCCAACAAGTGGCCCCCAATCCGAGACGAACCCGCTGCGGCTGCGCTCCCACGAGGCCACGAGGTCAACCACCGGAGCTTCGCCGAGCCCCTAGCCCAGCGTTGCACAGAAGCCTTGGATCAAGAAATAGCACAGCGGCCTCCCACCTACGCCTGGCGTGATAGAGCTGCCCTATAACTACACTGCAGCCCCGCACAAGCTTAGCGACCTGATACTACACACATGACATCAAAACAAGCGATAATATGCTGAAATTATCGAGCATGTTGCCCCGGGTGAACTCACCATACACCCCAACACTGCAGATGCAAAGAAGCGTTGGCATGCTAACGATAGTATTGATCCTAGAGATACTAGGCCCAATGATACTGTGCTCCCCTCGAAATTACGGTCGCACCATACATGCACACGCGTGGTGGGCTGCACCCTCGCGCAGTTATCTAATAACCCCGAACATACATGTGGGCCCGACGTAACCTAACCCGCCTTCTGGGTAACAGAGGGGGGGGGGACCCAATACCTAGCTCCCATGACCGGAAGTAAGCAATAAAGGCAAACCAGAACGCCGCCCCCCGATCGCCATAGCCCACGTGCACTGCAAATGCTGGGAAATGGCTAAGGGGACACTACCGCACCAAACGACACAGGTTGCCCGCCCACCCCGGGCGCTAGCCCAGTTGCACCCATTACCGCTAAACATCTCTGACCTTGGCTGGGGGACGGTGGGGGTTCCGCCCACGCCCCAAGGGCATCGCAAAACAGCCTCAGTGCCAAGCGTTTTGGTGACCGACTGGGCGACACACAGCCTTCTAACTAAACACGACTGAGGCTCACATGTCTATATACTGTGTACACCAACCAAAACCACAGAATGTACGAACAAGGACCGAGAGAATCAGTTCGCGGAGCGTCCGAGGACCTCGGGAGTAACGAAAGCGGAAGAGAGAGCGATCTCGGGCCACACATAGGGAAACTGGTATCTGGGCGCTTAGCAAGTCATGAAAGCACGGCAGCCGCCCCCCCGATATAAACCAAGCCTAATAAACGTGCGCATTGCTACGAGGTTACATTTTCCTTAATTAATCGTAACCAAGCTAGGCAATAATCCGACCAGCCGAGGGACGTACCGCTGGGGGGTCTGTGCATCAGGGCACTATGCAAGTTAAAGAAGCACGGCACCCCCCAACGATTGAGCAATAAAGAAATAAACAAACGTGCTTAAATGTTACCCGGGTTACATATACGATAATCAAACATGACAGATAGGTAAATGCGGCCGGCCGAGGGAACGTACATCACATTATACCTGTCCAAGCATTCCCAATAGATAAAAGATAATGCCAGCTCCGCTTACCAATTATCTTTCCCTGCTCGCTGAGCACCGCCTATGCTTCATGGATTTCTGGCCTACAAGCCCGGAACAATACTTGCTCACATGTCCCTAATTACTGGACAACTGGGAATCGGACCTCGGACCACATGCTTCCTACTCTAAAATCTACAAACGTAGCTACATGAGCTTCGGTGCATGGCCTGCTAATCGCTGGCTCAAGACGCTTTCAAGACCACTGCGGGAGAGCAGCCGGCAGATCCTTTTAACCGACGGACACCCTAAGTGGCCAACTACAAGCTAAATGGCCTCCGCCCGCCCTGCCACGTGGCAATCTTATCTAACGATCTCCGTCTGCCCGGCCACGTTGCACACTACCGCGACCCCGAAGCAGGCTGCACCACCCCTCGCCCGAGACCCCTGTAACGCAGTGCCGCCAATCACTAAAACAAACTCGATATTCTCGTCAGTGGCCATCTCAAACTCCCCCCCCGTGGTATCCACCACAGGGCCCCGATCGACCTGGAACAATACCTGCAACAGGGCGGGGGGGGATGCAGGAGAGGGGCACACGTACCTGTCGGGTGAAGATACACCACATCGACCCGCAATGAGCGCACAGCAGCACAGCGGGGGGAGAGGGCGGACGGCGCAGCCCGCAAACGGAGGCCGAACACAAGACCGGGACGAGCGATCGAAAAGAGTGTCCCAACATGGAACTGCGACGTCCAGAGCGGCAAAGAGGCCTCCCCAGCGGGGCAGAGGTCTGATGTACTCCAGACGGCTCCTCCCAGCCGCCCCGGACGTGCATCACTTACCAGTCTCCACCAACCAGGGGAGACTGCCTCAGGTGAGGAAACAACTGCGTCATGCGGGGGCGGGACAGCCCTCCGTGACTAGGGGCCCGCCCTCCTTATGGCCACTGCGTGGCCTCGGGCAGGCGCAGAGTCAGAATTGCGCCCTCGTCCACATAAACGGACATCCCCGCAGCACTCTTAGCTGGCGGAGATCAGTCCCGTCCCACGATATTAACCAAAAGAGACAGAGACAGATCCACCGAGAGAGAATGAGGCTGGGCGAGACGCCCAGACTGAGGGAGGCCGGTGGTGTGGAAGAGACGCCTGTGCCCTGCAGCATATGTACTTTTGCGTCAGGCTGTAGGCTCCGGACACGTCTCAGCTGTCCTTTGTGTACTTTGGGACAAGCTACGGGGGCGCAGCCTCTCTTACTTCAGTGATGTGACTGACGGGCCCCCCTCACTCCAGCACTCCTTCAACTCCGCCACTGTTTCGTCGCCTGGCCCTTTACAGGAGTGTGTTAGTCTGGGAGGGTGGGGGTGCAGGGAGAGGGAGTAAAGGATACAGGGTGATAGGATAGGGGGCAGGGCGAGATACAGGCGGTTTGGTGGAAAATGAGGCAGGCAATGCAGGCTGAGAGGGGTCTTGGGAATTGAGAGACTCGTTCAAGAGTAAGATGCGAGCTGAGGAAAAGCGAGAGTGCGAAGCGCGAGAAACAAAGAATAACAAGACAGCGCTATAAACAAGCTCAGTATCCGGGCTGGGAGGAGTGGGAGGGCGGGGGCTGCCTGCGCATGCGCAACATTTTTAAGTTTCGTTTTGAGGTCGGAGCGCGAGCCCGGAGCGACAGCGAAGTGCCGTACCGTACCTGAAGTCCCGGGACCCAGGAGGGGGCCCGGCCGAAGACCAGCGGGGAGACTGCGGGACCCCCAAGCCTAAGGGGAGAGCCCCGCTTCTTGCTGGAATGACAAAGGAGCTCGAGTGCTCTGCGAGGCTCCCGAGAAGCCCGAAGCCCAGTTAGGTAAGAGAGGGGAGGGGAGAGGGGGTTGCCTGTATGTGTGTGCCTGCGTCTGGGTGCCTGCGTGTGTGTGCATGTGTGTGTGTGTGTGTGTGTGTGTAAGTGTAAGTGCAAGTGCGTGTGCGCGCGTGTGTGTCTGTGTGCATGCACGCGCGTTAGGCTGACTTGCTGGGAATGTGGACGGAGCCGGAGGCAAATCCAGCAGCAGAAGCGCGTGGCACCCTCTTGTCCCTAATTCCCCCCGAGACGGCTGACTAAAGTTGTCGAACTGGAGCATCCTTCGGATACATCTCCAGCTCGACCTAAAAAGGGAAGGAGGGGCTATCAGAACTCTAGAACTCCTCGTTCGGAACAGATTAGCACTTGCTGACGTCATATATAATATACTCCCCACCCCCCCCACCGCAAAACAGCAACGTTCAGAATGCAGGCATACATGTAAACAGGCAACGCAGATATTGCTTCAGGCAATTTAAGCTATCATAGCAAATGTGGCATCCTCCAATCCAACCACCCTGATCCCAGAACGAGGATCTACGTTGTCAGTATCATCTCAGAATTCCTCTCTATTAGACATATTGTTTATTTGTTTAAAGTAACTGTCAGAATAACAAAACATAATAATAATAATCCACATTTGTAAAGCGCACAATCACCCATAAGGGTCTCTAGGCGCTGGGGGCCGTCGGGAAGATTAAGCAAGCTATTGCCCAGAGTCACATGGTGCTGGGCTAATCTGCCGCCGGAGCCGGGGATCGAACCGTGACCCCCAGATTCCAGCGTCAGTCGCCCTGGCCGCGGCGCCACACCTCTTCCACTATGTACATATAAATCGTAGAATCGTAGAAATCTTCACAACATAGGGATGCTATTAAATAGTAATGTATCAAATTGCATCCACGCCGCGTCTTAGTACAGCATACAAAAGAAAAGACACGCCTCAGCAACGCAGAGCTGTAGGCTCCCCAACTTCTGGCGATCCAAGATAGCACAGTGAGTGCATCCGGAAAGAGGCAGGAGGTATGTGTCTTGCTAGTGAATACAGGAAGTACTGGGGATTTTCCGTACATAAGGGATTTTCGGAGCTGACCATCTGTGACCGCCAGACATAAGGCCATGCACTGAGAGAGAATTCATATTTTGAGGTAACACCAGCGCAGGGCATTTACAGGGGGACATTCCACCAATTGTGATTGCACCCTCTCTTAGGTGAGTGAATGGAATAACTACTAGAGGACTGCTATCGATCCTACCCACTACAGAACCTAACAGTTTAGATACAGCGGAACAAGTTTCTCATCACACTTGGGAAGACACAGCAAAACTGACCTTTCAGACAAAAATTGTTCATCTCCATAATGGGGAATGGCACTGCCCATTGTGGATCCATCTTCCAACCTCCATCTGCATCGGCGAGGGCCCTGGCAGTTATTTTGCGTACAAATTAAGCACTGGTAGTGGGTATACTTTTGTAAAATTACACTCAACTGCTCTGCCCTCGCCTAGGCCCTTGGTTCCAAACCATTGGCAAGTTTGGGGTAGAGGCCCGAGGTGGAGGAAGGAAGGACCGTGGTTTTAGTTTCTGCACTCCTAGTGAGACTTGTGAACATGTGTGTGATGATGCTGGGAGAGTGTTTAAGAAATGTCGGGAGGGGCTTCTTGGCTGGAGATAGCTTTGTCTGCATAGTGCAGGCTGGTGGCATGTTGATGGGCAGCATCCAGTGAGGGTGAAGCTTGCAGTATGGCGCTTTACTTACTGTGTTCTCTTGGGCAGCAGCCTCTTGGTTGTAAGTGCAAAGGTGGCCCCTTGAAGCCCTTGATAATGCGGTCTGGTGACCGGCCATGTTGTCGTGTAATGTTGGCTTGGATCCTGGAGGGGTAGGCAGAATCTGAGGGCGCTTAAAAACTAGTGAACTTTGAAGCTGTATAAACAACTATGCATTTTGTTTTCTAGGTAGTTTCCCATTGGTGGTTGTAGACCTGCTGTTTCTTGGTGGCCTCCCGCGGTTTCCAATCTGATTTCGATGCAAACACCATAGGTTGTACATATTCAGTTTTCAACATTTTCACGGACAGTGCATGGCGGAAACTTACGGTGCACCCGCAGGTTGATGCAAACGGGTCTGCCAACATCCTTCAAACATCGCCTATCATCATCTTATCCCTTCTAGGAGGAAGAGCCCCTTTGCTTCGGTCTCCCGAGTCCTCTACTTTGTGGAGCAGTCATCACTCCACGGTGGTCTAACCTGTATCCCTGAAGGAAAGGTCTTAGACTGTGCTTGGGTGGGACACCCTACAAAGGACATACAGGGTATTGGCACTCCACACAACAGGCCCTGAATTGAAGGGAGCCCTCTGACTTTGAATTATCGTCACTCTTTCCTAGTACTTCCTGTAGACTTCGGAAGGGGTTAGCCATTCCGCAAACCGTTGTCACCCCCCTAAAGTCACCTCTTTTAGCTTCAATGGGATCACCCACCCTAAACACCTAACTTCACTCGTTTCACACTCAGTGTGTTGAAATTAATAGACTGAAAATCAGATGGTCGTATGGTCCATGATAGGGGGGGCTAGTATGCACACTTCCCACCAACATTCACCAACCTTCACCCATCTTTGACCAAAACTCCTCAACAGATTCATAGCACAGCCAGAACAACACCCACATTTTATTTGAGCCCTCCCCCATTATGTCCATATATTAAACAGCATTAAGCTAAGTCCAATAACATCTTGCAGTAGACACTGGTGTAAATGATGGAAGGCGCTGTTCACTTTTCATTATTTGTGTAAAGCCTTTGTCTCCTTGGTAAGTACCCCTGTTTCTCTTATGACCCCACTTCCTAAACTCCACCGTATGCAAAAGTACAGCCATCCCTACAGATTCTCCCATCCTAAATCATTTCAGTTGATGTAGCCACAAGGGAGCAGAAGTCTACATACTGTGCTAGGTTTGGGTGTAGAATGAAGAGGTAAGGGTTGATGTCGGTTTGCAGACTGCAGTTTTAATTTGAGCCCTGGGGAATTTGTAGCTGTTTGTATATACAACCATGTCCTCTTGGTATGAGGGGTTTGCTTGCTTTTACCCAGCCTACTGTTGTGACCACAGCACAAACAAGCATACAGTGGCCATCCTGGTGTTGTGACCACAGGCCTGAGCAGAAACAAGCATACAGTGGCCAGCCTAGAGTTCTGATCACAGACCATAGAACAGATAAGTATACAGAGGCAGGGCTGGTGACTAGGCTGGAGATGTGATCACAATCCATAGCGCAAACAACCGTAGAGTGGCTTAATGTTTTGGTGACCACGTTGTCAGTCCCCTGTATAGCTTGGTGCAACATTTGTTTGACTAAAAGTTTAGCCTTTGTTCCACCTGGATGTGGCATAGCAAGGGTGCCTTGGATCCTATTGCTTGCAAGAAAAAATGCCCTTTCTTGCCCCCACAGTTGAGTACTAAAATCTAGCGCTCTGAGTAAATGTTGTAGGCTCAGACTGCACTACTGACAGTGGTTCCAGTACAAAAATGTATACACATGTTTTCAAAGTTTAGCAATATTATGCTATGTATAATGCTCCCAGAATGTTCATTAAAAAATGAAAGCAAGAAAAAAAACATTTAGCTAAACTACTGCAAAATTTCAGGTACCATTTCTTTGCCACATCATTTAATAACATGTGTTGATGCATGCTAATATGTCCCAAAAATATTCACATTGGAAAATCAGTGTAACCAGTTTCAATAAGATTATGGGAAACAAAAATAAACCAGCATTGGCAAGGCCAGTAGGGTCTGAAATTGGTGGTCAGATTTTTAGTTTTGTCTCTGTGTGTATTGTTTTGGCATGGTTTTGGAAAACCTTATTGGTGTGGGAGCTACCAGGTCCTCACCATTATAACAAACATTGGCAAAAGGAAAAACTGTTTTTGGTCTCAAAAAGCACACACTGGCACAGTTACTGGCACTGAACAAAATTACTTTTTGTGCCAATATGCTCCTCGTGAGCCAGCCGATAGAGAGACAGAATTTTAATAAACGTAAAAGGTCATGGTCAACGCCAGACCAAATCAGGGGCTCAATTATTAAAGTTTCAAAAGTGCACCCATGGTATATGTCCTTGCATTAAGTGCAGCTATACGGCTTTCGTGAATTCTCAAGAATTTGCAGGAGTAGGGCAAGAAATACTAAATACATTTCCAGCATTTCTCAGTAAGGGAAAATATTAGAGAAGAGTTGTTGAAAACCCTTAAAACATGCAAGTTAGTTGCTTTGCACAGACTCAAAGGGGCATTCTAACCCTGAAAATATTGCTTACCGCTACCTTCAGCCCCAGTATGTTGATCTGCGGAAACATAGTAACATAAGGGGATTGCAAGTATTCAAACACTACTATGGTATGAGCCCTGGCATAATCAGAGAGGCTATATCAGAGCTCTTATATAATGAGATTGCAGCCATAATTTGTCGCTGCACTACATGACACCGAAGGGACAAGTGAATTTTGTTACAGAACAAGTAGATTTATGAAGCAACCTGTCCCATGGACAAGTAGATATTTTATTAAATTCCACACCCCTGCAAATATCATGGACAGTGCTTATTTAGTTATTTAATGTTTGATGTGTTTTATTGTTTAATGTTGAATACAAGTTATTTTATATCTAATGCATTTATTCTTCTAGCCTGGATGACGGGGGAAGAGAGTGATGGTAGAAAAAGGGAGGGGGCGGCATTTTTCAATTCTCGCCTAGGGCGGCAAAACACCTAGAAACGGCTTGTGGCCCACCCTATCAGTGGTTGGATTGCCTGTAACCACTCTTGATTATTCCGGACGTTTCATAACTAGTGATTTGATGCTGCGACCGTGAAGATTTAAAAAGATAAACCATGAGGAAAAATGTATCCTTTATAAATATGACAAAATTACATTTTCTAAGCTATAATCCCTACCGGCGGTCATGGCCTCACATGTTTAAAATAAAAATTCATATGTCTGCACGATCGGACAGCAGCGCAAAGAAAGCAACTTAGAGCGACATATATTTCATCGTCTGAGAGGCCTTGTAATGCGAGAATGGCTTGAGCACTATATCTTATCATTCCCACTCTCATTAGTGGGACCAAAAAGCGTTTAGTATATAACTTATAAAATTTACAAAAAAATAGAAAGTGGAACATGGACTGGCTGACACCGTCAGTACACGGGCATGCCATCATATCTAGATTAGTCTGGTATCCTAATGGGAAATAGAGTAGGCATGTTTCTGTCTCTGCCCTAAACCAAAATAGTAGGGAGTGCTTTCAGGTCCTCATGGGTTTCTGTATGTAACTAACTGGTGTAATCTCTATGTTCCAGGAAAGGTATTTCTCATTCATTACTTACTGTGACCCCCACTGCATTCCTCTTATCATGTGGTTGTGCTAATACCATTATTGAAACTTTCTTTTTACTGATGGATACACATGAAGTGGGGTCAGAAAAAGTGTTTGATAAGTCAATCTCGTCGAGGTAACCTTGCGGATAGGCCACCAATAGGATTGACATGCCTTTGTCACATTTCAGACACTCATTGATTATGGCCCTGGTTAGTGGGGCGTCCTCATTCTGCCATACAGAAAGCCACAACAGAGGTGGTTTGGTTTGTATGAGTCGCTCAAATAGGAGAGCCCAAGTTCACTGTGGCAAATGACATTTGAAGCAGAACCTTATATGGCCAGCATTCTCTCACAGAAGTTATTTTCCTCCTTCTCTATTGGTGAACAGAAAGCGTAACCCCAGATGCCAGCCCCATAGGAAGCTCTGGGGGAGCATTGTGCAGTGTAAATTTGCACTACCGGGGCCAGAAGCAAACCCCTGGCCGGGCGTGGTAGGTATGGAGTGAACTCAAAGATCTAGCTAGTTTTGCCCTGCTTTGCTGGACATGTACTACCCAGGAGCCTGTTTTGCTAAAAGTTACCTCCAGGTAGGAGAACGTTTTTGCGCTTACCAGAAACTTTTGACCAACTGCTATTTTAAAGTCTGCTTATCTTGTGGTCCCATAAGCCATTATGTAAGATTTACCAAAGTTCGTTAGGAGGTCCAATTTTAACATGGGCTCTACAAAAGTGTTGACTAGAGTTCTTAGTGCTTTTGGGGTACAGGCCATTATAACCAGCATCATCTGCATACAAAAGTGGAGAAAGTGGTATACCATTTGCCTTTGGGACGTCTAGGGTACTGGCTACTAACTCAGTGGTCAGAGCATTGCTATAAAGTATAAACAATGTAAGCACACAGCCTTGTCACACTCCACAATGGGTCTTGATAATGTCTGACAATTCGCCATTTTGTCCATAACGTACCCTGGCAGAAGTATTGGTATAAAGCACGGCAAGTATGTAGATAAGAGTCCCTTCCATTCCACTACTAAGGAGATGCTGACAAAGCTTATTTCGATTTACACAATCGAAGGCTATGGATAAATCCATGAATCCCAGGTAAAGGTTGAACCGTGCAGCCCCTGTATACTTGCTGATTATCAGGTTTAAATTCAAGCATTGCTCCACCGTGCCAATGCCAGCCCAAAAACCGTATTGAAATGCACCAGAATTTTGTTATCACGTACCCAATCTAAAATCCTATTATATATAACACAGCCAAAAATGTGGGCCAGTATGTCGATTAAAGAAATTGGGCGGTAGCAATCAGGCTTGGCCCGGTCACCTTTTTTAAAAATAGGAACTATAGTGGAGTCCACAGAAGAGCTTGGTATAGTAGAGGACGTCATGTCACTAAAAATATTTGTAATAAAAATAGCACATAATGACGGATTACATTTTACTAAATCAATGGGGACTCCATCAGGCCCAGGCTATTTTCCACTAGTGCTCTGTGCGATCATTGCGGTTACTTCATCAATTTGATTTGATTGATTTGATTTGTATATTTATAAAGTGCGCGACTGCCCGGAGGCGTCTTGGGGCTAGAGTCAGAAGGGCAAAAGATTACTGATATGGTAGTTACGCTGACTTAACAAGCAAAGAGCCAAGTTTTTAAGGCTTTTCTAAAAGACCATAGCGAAGTGCTGCTTTTTATCGTGATAGGAAGAAGGTTCCAGGTTTTAGCTGTCCGAAACAGAAAGCTTCTCCCCCCCACCGAACCTGCTTGAACTTAGGAACATGTAAACATTTTGAGTGAGCTGATCTCAACCTTCTTGCCGACACATACCATTTCAGGTGTGTTCTCAAAAACTGAGGTCCCCTGTGCCATGAAGAGACTTAAAGGTTAGACATAATGATTTAAACATGATCCTTATTTCCATCTGTAGCCAATGGAGGGCTCTCACTATGTGGGCGACTGGCTCATATCTCAGAATATCCAGCACTAACCTGGCTGCTGCCTTCTGCAGATGCTGGAGTTTTATTAAGTGCTGGGCTTGGATCCCCAAATACAAAGCATTGCCATAATCCAATCTGGACAGGGCCAATGCTGTAACTAGTGTTTTACGTAAATCAAATGGTAAAATGTAAGTTTTTTAATGAGATAGGGAGTTAGTCTGATAAAAAAAGGAGCATCAAGGAGGGTACTAGGCCTAATCACTGTGTTCATAACTTCCTACATTGCATATTCAAGGTAGAGTTAAGAATAATGTTGGCCACTTTAAAGAAAAGAACACATACTGACCGTACTCTTATGCATCTTAGAAGAGGTTGGCAAACCTGATGCAATGAGCTATGCTTTTTCAATTGAGGAATTGTATTAAGCATTACAAGTGGAGTAGAAACCTTTGATTTCATAATAGAATCCTCCTAAAAGCTATTTTCAGCACTTTTGAAATAAAAGGAAATGTCTCCCTTGAGTGTTTGTTGTAGGAAAAACAGATTCATATCTACAGGTACATAGATACAAATCCCAAGCATAGTTCTGCTCCTGAACAGAATCCCTGCAACAACATTTCAATGCCTACTGTGACATTTTGAGAGAAACTTGTCAGGACATGTGGTTTATTATATGGTGTGGCTGTGCGACATCACTGTGTAATACACTCACCAACACCTTTAGGACCAGAAGGTTTAGTTTGTCAAACATTTAGCTCAACCCCGGGTAGCTGTGGCCCTGAGCAGCTCCAGTTCCAGGACTCCACACAGCTTGCTACCCGTCTGCCTGACCTTTGCGTGCGGCCTACCCAGAGTGCCTGACAGTCAGTTGGAGCATTTTCTGACATCGCTGGAGCCACTGGAGTTCTTCTCACAGCGTGCTACATGTCTTTATCTATTGGCTGTCGTGTAGACGTAGATTCTGCCTGATCTTGGCAGTTCAGAGTGCCTGACCTTGCCAGCATCGCGTGTTGCCTTTTGGTGACACGCACACCAACAACTCCGGTGTGATCTTGCTTCAACCTGACAATTTTGACATTACAGAGTTCCTTAGTTCCCTTCACAGCATGTGTTGTTTTTCAGTGACATGCACACCAGCAATTAAATTGTGTGTTACAGAATTGGCACAGCATCAGTATCGCATGCTGTTTATCAGTGACGCACACCAGTGATTTAATCACATGCTGCAACATGGTATTTTGTGTGTTACTATTCCGGTGACACGCACACCGCTATTAACATTTACATCTATAACATTTTAGTTCATGTTTTTTGTGACATGCACTTACTTTGATCCTGAAGTATCTGCATATTGGTGTTGCTGTTTATTACTCATCAGTGACTCTTGTATAATCAATTGCTCACAACTCTTTTCATTTATCTAGCAATAATCAATTTTCAATAAAAAAAAAAAATGCTGCAAAGCATTGTACCTCCACCATCATTTTCTCCCAGCACAATAATGCTAGTGTAGACTGGGAACTATGGTAAGAGAGTTTTGAAGCATACATGGCTGCTAATAATGGTGAAGATTTCACCTATAAAAAGAAATATACATTATTATGTAATTTTTTAGGCTCCGAGGGTAGAAAGATTTTATAGCACTTACCACAGCAATCCATTTTAGGAGAAGGTGACGTGATCGATGAACATATGTCCGCATTGAAAATGTTGGACATAAGGTTTAAACCACATAAGAACGTTGTCCTAGAACACCACAAATTTCACAAGCGTCACCAACTTCCTGGTGAACCATTGGAAACATATGTTGGGGTGTTGAGATCTTTAGCCTCTTCATGCGAATATAAGGAATTTGAAGAAGAATTGATTAGGGATCAAATAGTTAAACACCAACAACAAAAACTTCAAAAAGTCCTGCTAACCACACCTAATCTCACACTTCCTAAGGCGGTTGAATTGGCTGCCTGAATAGAAAGCACTGCATCTTTTATTTCTCAGATGTCTCTAACAGGCACAAACGTCGAAGAGTACGTCATCTGTCGTGTGTTTTTGTGACAAAAAGAAAGAGTGGAGTAAAAAGAAAAGCATATTATTCTGTTATAGGTGTGGAAATGCTAACCATTTGGGAAACTCCTTACCATGTCCTGCCTGGAAAAAATATGTTCTCGTTCTTATGTTCTGTTATAAAGGGGCATTCTGTGGATGTATATATATCCAAATCCAAATTAAACTAATTATAATTCATCTGATTCGAGTGACGAAATACTATGTATTAATGATACTCAATCGTAGTCACACATAGATGTCAATGTCATGCACATGGAAATGGGTTCCATCAAGAGACCACATTGTTTCATAGCAGTTGGTAACACGGAAATCATTATGATGGCAGATTCTGGATCTCCATTCACATTAATTGGTGCAGAAAAATTTTAACAATGTGATTTTGACGAAGTCTTTTATAAAACCTATAGCATATGGTGATAAACCAATTGAAGGTTTAAGTGAGTTTAATACAAACATTTTCCTTCGAAGGCAATACTACCTCTGCTGTTGTGTATGTAGCCAATACGGCTCATCATTTATGGGATGGCTGGAACAACGAAATTAAGGCATCATTTTAGACTTTAATAGCCAAAACAAGTAATGCTGAAAAAGGATTACACTGGTGCTCATGAAATTCAACCTTCTATATGGGAAACCAAGTTCCCCAAAGTTTTTAATGAAACTCTTGGGAAGATAGAGGGTTTTAGGCATAAAATACAGCTTAAAGATGGTATTATTCCTGTAGTCCATAAGGTGAGGAGAGTTCCTTTAGCTATCAGAACAGATCTTCAAAAAGAATTTGATAAGTTACAACAACAGGATATCATTGAACCAATTGAAAGCTCTGAAAAGTTATCTCCTGTTGTTAGGAAACCTAATAGGAGTTTGAGAAAGTGTGTTGACCTTAAAGATCTGAACTCCAAAATCTGGGTAGATCGTCATCTATGCCCAACATAACAGAGATGTTATCGTTGGTAAAGGGTGCTAATTGGTTTTTCACCCTTGACATGACCTCCCACTATCACCAGATACTTTTAAATGGAGATTCACAACATTTAACATCATTCATCATCCCAGAGGGTGCCTTTCGTTTCAAAAGAATGCTTTTCAGTTTGGCTTCAGCGTCTGCTGTTTTTCGCACCTTATGGACATTTATTCAAAGATGCTGAAGGGACTTTATGTTTTCAAGATGATGTATTCGTTTTCGGGAACACAATGGACAACCATGACAGACATTTAGCGCATGTTCTGGATGTCCTAGTAAAAAGGGGTCACACTCAGAGCAGACAAATGCAAATTTGGCATACCTGAAATAACTTACTTACGTCACAAACTATCTGCAGTGGTGGTTGAGCCTAAGGATAGTTTAGTTAAATCCATTGTGGAAGCACCTGTTCCCCCAGGGAAAGATCAGTTGAGGTCCTTCACGGGTTTGATGGAATTTTACTCTAGATTCATTCCCAGTTGTGCTCAAAGGACACATGCATTGCGTCAATTGTTGAGGAAGAATGAGAAGTTTGTGTGGAGTGATTCGTGTGATCAAGAATTTGCTGGCATAAAAAAAAATTGGCAAAGCCATTCCTCTCTAACCATTTGACACCAGAGTTACAAGCTTAATAATTACTGACGCTAGCCAATTTGGGTTAGGAGCTGTATTACTTCAGAAAAGGAATGCAAGAGAAGAGGTAGTGGCATTTTCTAGTCGTGGTCTCAAAGGAGCTTTTGCATCGTACTCTGGTGGAGCGCGAAGATTTGGCTTGTTGGTGGGCTGTCAATCATTTTTGCCAGTACTTGTGGGACACAGCGTTTGTGATCAAAGTTGATCACAAACCTTTAATCGACATGTTCATTATGAAAGGGGCTGGTAAAGCTATGCCTAGGCTCGCTAAGTGCCAATATAGGGTGCAAGAATACTGTTACAAGATGGAGTTTATTCCTGGCATCAGACATGTGATACAATTGTTTATCTAGGTTGCCTGTGAATTCCCATGAAGGAAGTCAGAGGATTTTGGATGAGGATGATGTGGTAATAAGTTATTTGTCCTGTGCCACTCAAAGTGCCATATCAGAATCTGAATGGTTGGAAGCATTAAGAAATGACACTACATTAACCACAATCATGAGATATATCAACGAAGGCTGCCCAAATGGTGAAATACAAGATGAGCAGGTGGATGCATTCAGGAAAATTTAATCCGAATTGTCTGTTATGGGTGGTGTGTTAAGAGGGGCTGATCTATTTGTTGTGCCGGATGTTCTTAGATCTAGAAATCTAAATTTAGCCCACAAAGGTCACATAGGCAAGAGAGCCATGAAGAGGAGAGTGAGAGATTCATATTGGTGGCCGAGTATGGACAGACAAATTGAGCAATATGTGAGAGTTTGCAAGCCTTGTTTTTCTAGTGACAAGACACAAGTAACTGTGCCTTCTCCAGTTGTTGCTCTGCCTGCACCGGAGGTTCCATGGTCAAAGCTAACAATGGATATAATAGGTCCAGTAGGTGTGTACCATGGTCACGGATTATTTTTCCAGATGGATAGAAGTTGCATTTGTGAATAGTATTACTTCTGCAGTGGTGGAAGATGTTTTGAAGAAATTATTTTTTCGGGAAGGTGTTCCAGATAAACTGATTACTGATAATGGCCTTCAATTTGTGTCCCAGGAGTTTGAGGTTTTCCTCTTGGATTTTGGTACTAAGCACGTTACCACTTCCTTGTGCCACCCAGGAGTAATGGCTTGGTTGAGCGCTGCAACAGAATGATTAAGGAGAATATACAATTGTCTGTTGCTAGTGGGTTGAACTGGATGCATGAAGTTAAATATTTTTTTGGGGCTTGGTGCACTACACCCAATTTTGATACCAAAGTTTTTCCTTTTGTGCTGCTTAAAGGAAGATTACCAGGATCAAAGATGAACAGATTGTGGATGAAAAAAAAGATGGTGCCTGAAGAACGTATGCATGGTGTGAATGAGAAACATTTGGTGGGTCAAGATAAGTATTCCACATCAGCACATAGAGTTCTGAAGGTGAATGTAGGAGATTGGGTGCAAGTGAAGTTTCCTTTCAGAGGAGGGAAGAGAGTGGCCTGGTTTTCAACCCCTAAAAAGGTGAACAGCTTTAGTGATTTTGCAGCAACCTTAGAAGATGGTAAATGTTGGAACAAAGACAGGTTATCTGTAATACACAAAGAACACAAGTCTGAGACTTATGATCTGGGTCAAGACTAAGAAGGAATAACACAGAATGTTATGTTGAGGAAAGGCAACTTCTAGGCTCCAGGACTTTATTTTGGGTTAAGTGTATATATTTTGTATTAAATGTTTACAAATGAAGTTATGCATTATGTGTTACTGTTTTTGGTTTCTGTATTATCATTTTATGTCATTGTTGCCTTTGATAAAGGGGGAAGATGTGTTGGGACCTTGTTTTTCTTCGTATGTGGAATGTAGAATGTTTCTTCATTCCTCTAGAGCGGGTTGAGAATATTTTCCTATGAACAGGGAGAAGCAGTTGTGAGCCTTCTTCTCTGCCAGTTGTTTACTAAGATGTTCCTGAAATAAAGATAATTTCGAACATACTTCAACTTGGAGGCATCTTTAGAAACGGAGCTCCCACCACCTTTGGCCAGAACAGGGCTGAAACTGCCATCAGCCTTGGTAGGACTCAGTACTTCTTTGCTGTCTGAGGAATTACACCTGCAACAGAGGTGGCTTACCACAGGACTAGAGCCGGGCAGCTGAGCCAACTGAGAAGAGATCTGCATCTGGCTTACCTCGTGGAGTTGGAAAGTCTTCTTTGACCGTGGCCACCACCCACCAGAGTGTGGATGGGCCACTGGCGCCTCTTGGAAGGAGTGAGGAACAGACTATCGGCTACCTGCTGTCCCACTTCAGAACAAATGTGAACAGAGTGCATATTTGGCTGCAGGGAAAACAAAGAACTCCACCTGAGCCTGATTCATGCATTGGGGATGGGGTACCAGCCAGCAGCAGGTCCCCTGGTGGGGTTAGCTACAGGACTCAGCAGGTGTAGAACCGTGAAGGAGTACTGTATTCAGGCTTACTGCCCTGCATGACAGTTGAATTGTGTGGGGTGTACTGTCGCTGTCTGAATAAAAGTATTGTAGCATCTTATAGGAACAGTCAACACTTGAAATAATACAGTGAGTAAAAGCATGGGTACGTTGAATTGAATTCATTTTGGTTATGTTAGTCGTAGTCATGACCGATCGTATGTGCCCTGGCGCATGGCCTGCAGGTGCCAGTGTAAGGTTTATGGGCCTATGGTGGTTCGAATGAAAGGGTAGCACCGTCAAGTGAGACCCACATAGGCCTATGGGATGGACACTAGTTGCAGTCAGTGTTCTCCATCCCTCTGAGGAACTTGAGCCATACGAGCCACATATTGAATGAAAATATGCTTGAGTTCTTCCTGTAAGTGAGGATCATTTTGCATGCAAGGATCAGCATTAACTCCTTCGGCACTTATGACGAGCTGAGCTCGTCATGAGGCACAGTGGAGCTGTGCTCATGACGAGCTGAGCTCGTCATAACTGCCATGGAACGCCACGCGAGGATAATTCACCTCCCGTGTGGTGCGTTCCATTAAGTGGGCGGAGTCATGATGAGCTCAGCTCGTCATGAGTACCGCGGCGCAGCGCGCGGCCCCCTCCCCCGCGCCACGGGGGAAATAGCCCCGCGGCGAAGGAGTTAATTCTAGAAGAGATTCATCTGCTTCATTTTTTATTTGTGGGTCAAGCTGACCTAGTAGAATTTAGGAGAATTCGCAAGTGGGATTAATACCCAGTCAATCAATCAAGGGTTAGTAAAGTGCAACTACTCATCCGTGAGGGTCTCAAGGCACTGAGGGGAGGTGAGGAACAGATCTGTGTAAGTGCTGGGGTCATTTGAAGAGTCAGGTCTTGAGGTCCTTTCTGAACTGGGGTAGCATGGGAGATAGTCTGTAAAGGAGGGGCAGGATGTTCCAGGTCTTGTAAGCAAGGAAGGAGAAGGACTTTACTCCAGTTCTGGTCTTACAGATCAATGGGATGGTGGCCAGAGCAAGCTGGGTGTAGCGGAGGTGTCTTTTGGCTGCGTGGAAGGAGAAGCGGCTGTTCAGGTATGCTGGTTTGGCATTTTGGAGGCCCCTGTAAGCGTGGGTGAGGAGTTTGAAGGTTATTCTTCTGTCTGCTGGGAGCCAGTGGAGTGCATGGAGGTCGGGTGATGTGGCTGTGCCAGGGGAGGTTGAGGATCCGTCTGGCTGCAGCGTTTGGGACATTCTGGAGCTTGCAGAGGTTTTTCCAGGTAACGCCAGTGTAGAGTGAGTTGCCGTAGTCAAGTCTGATGCTGATGAGCGTGTGAGTGACGGTCTTTCTGGATTCTGTGGGGATCCATTTGAGGGTCTTTCGCAGCAGGAGGAGGATATTGAAACCGGCAGAGGATACCGAGTTGATCTGGTGGTCCATAGTGAGCAATGCGTCTAGTATGATGCTGAGGTTTCGTGCGTGGTCTGTCGGGGTGGGTGGAGTTCCTAGAGCAGAGGGTCAACAGGTATCGTTCAATGCAGAGGGGGTGGATCCCAGGATGAGGACTTCTGTCTTGTCTGAGTGAGCTTAAGGCAGCTGTTCTTCATCCAGGAATTTGTGGGTGGTGATGTTGTGTTAGTTGGTGAGGTAGAGGTTCAGCTCTTTGTCGTTGGCGTAGGAGACGATGCTGAGTCCGTGGTTCCTGACGATTGTTTGCAAGGGGGCGGGCCATGTAGATGTTGAAGAGGGTGGGGCTAAGACAGGAGCCCTGGGGCACTGCGCAGTTGGTCTCTGTCTGTTCCAAGAGTGTGGCGGAAGGCTGACCCATTGTGTTCTGCCTGTGAGAAAGGATCGGATCCCATCGAGGGCCTGTCGCGATGCTGGCATCATGGAGTCTAGTGGTTAGGGTGAGCTGGGAGACGGTGTTGAATACTGCTGAGAGGAGCAGGAGGATGAGGGCTGTGGTTTCGCCCTGGTCGAGGAGGGAGTGGATGTCGATGGTGGCGGCGAGAATGGCGGTTTCTGTGCAGTAATTGCTTTGGAAACCAGTTTGGGAGATGTCCAGGATGGTGTTTGCTTCAATGAAGTCGGCTAGTTGGTTGTTGACAGCTTTTTTGATGACTTTAGCTGGTAAGAAAATCAGGCAGATGGGCCTGAAGTTCTTAAGGTCTGTCGGGTCCATGGAGGGTTTTTTCAAGAGTGGGTCGATTTTGGCATGTTTCCAGTCATCGGGGATGGAGGTGGTCTTGAGGGAGCAGTTGATGGTTCAGCGTAGCTGGGTGCGATGGCAGGGGTGGCTCTGTGGAAGATGTGGTACGGGCAGGGGTCCGATGGTGCTCCTAAGTGGATGCTTTTCATGGTGTTTAGGGTGTCATCCATGGTAAGTGGGATCCAACTGACCAGGGTCTTTTGGGGGCATTGGCTGCTGGTGCAGTGGGGAGGTCTTGGTTGTCAAAGTTGTCCAAGATTGTCTTGATATTGTGGTGGAAGAAGGTGCACAGCCTGTTGCAGATTATTTGGGAGGGTGGGACGTCCATGGTTGCGCTGTTGCTTTTGGTGAATTCCTTAATGAAGGCGAAGAGTTCTTTGCTGTTGGGTGTGTTGATGTTGATTCTGTCTTGGAGGGCCTTCTTCGTTGTGTTATTGATGAGGTGGTAGTATGGGGTGGTGGCTGCTTTGAAGGTGGTGTGGGCTTCCAGGGTTTTGTGTTTCCTCCATGTATTTTCGAGTCAACAGAAGGAGCTTCTGGATTCTGGGAAGGCAGGCATGAACCAGCTTGCTTTCTTGATGTGTTTTTTAATAAATTAAAAAATATTACCCCAGTAACTCTGGAGTATGGGACTATAAAACAGCAAGTAAGCCAGGTCACTTGTGTGCACACCACAGCTCCAGCATGTTGCTTCTTGTATGAGATTAAGTTTGTGTAGTTTTCGGAAGTCCAATAAGATCAGTAAATGAGAATGTATTTGGTTTGGGATAGCATTGGTGATATCATATCAGTAAAAGTGGTTTTGTAAATACACTTCCATCAAATTTGATATTACTTTTGGATAGTTCTGCCTCACATTTTTATTTGTTCCGTGAGTTATTTCTGGAGGCTTTTGGTAGGAATAGTTTGTAGACTTTGGATACTACATGTCCGACTTTGCATAAGCTATTGATTAAGTTAGGTAGTGAAGGGTTATTTTTTATTGCTGGATGTTTAGATCTCTGGACTCTTAGCCTCAGAAATTTGTCAAAGTCGAGGTTATCCAACAAGAAGCACAATCGCAAAGTGGAGAAGGGTAGTGGGAGATTACTATTAAATATGTGTTTGGTCAGATTTATTCCTTTATTCGGTCAGTCGGACCTCATTATGGTATGACCAACAAGTTTAATTTTGGGTTGAGCCATTTGGGAGACAGGTTAGAACTGCGGATCTTTATTTTCTAATGGTTTCTTGAGATAGCCTTTTTAGTGTTAATCATCATGTATTTAGAATTGGGTTGGGTGGAAAATGTCCATCGTTAGGAACACACAGATAGGTTTGTCATCCAGAAGTGATTTTTCTAGATTCACCCAAACTGGTTTGTATTCGGACTCATCAAGGAACCAGTTAGTAACTTGCTTGAACAAATATGCTGTTTAGTAGTTCCTAAAGTTGGGAAACCCTATACCACTGTTTTCTTTAAAGAGCCTACGTTTTTGAGTGAGAGTCTAGGGGCAGATTTACAAGCCCCTTGCGCCACTTTTGCATCACTTTTCCCATGTTAAAAGTGACTCAAAAAAAGGGGTTTGTAAATCTGCCCCGAGGTTTTTTGTTTTGCCATAAAGATGTATTGAAAGTGTTGTCGATTTCTGCTAGGAAATCATCTGAAGGTGACATGGGGAGCATACCAATTAGATAATTAACTAAGGGAGTGATCATTTCAAGGAATACAGCCCTTTCCCACCACGAAAAAAATTTGGGTGACCAATCATCAAGAAGCTTACTAATCTTCTTTCGTATGGAATATTCATTATGCTTTAAAGTAGGAATAAGGTCACTGGAAATTTCTATTCCTAAATATGTAATGCAGCCTGGATGCCAAGCTAGGCCCGAATCACCTGGAATGCCTTTATTTCCAATGTTATTGAGAAGTTAACCTCAGACTTGTCCTTATTGTGCTTATAGCCTGATAGATCTGCAAAGTCCTGAATCAATGTCATCAAGGCGGGAATGGAAGTGGGGGCATCTTTGATGGTAATCATCCGCATATGCAGCTATCTTTATGTTAGTATTACCAAACGTTACCCCAGATATTCTCACATTTTCCCTCAAATGATGTAGAAAAGGCTTTACTGCTCAGAGAAAGAAAGGAGGTGAGAGGGGGGCATTCTTGTCTGGTTCCTTGGTTCACAGAGAAGGTATTGGAGATATAACTCTAGGGATCAGGTTGTATCAGATTGCCGTTGTCACTCGTATTAAAGACTCACCCAGATTAAACTTCTCAAGGACCGAATTCAAATAATGCCAATCAACTTTGTCAATCGCTTTTTACGCATAAAGGGCCAGATGTAGGTATCCAAATACCGGTCGGTAACGGCCGAAAATACCGATTTTTGGACGTTACCGACCGGTATTTGGATACTGAGATGTAGGGGCATAGGAAAATGCAGATTCGGTAATTTTACTGAATCTGTAATTTACCAAATCTGTAAATTTACCGATTCGGTAAAATTACCGATTCGGTAAAATTACAGAATCTGCATTTTGATATGTAGGTAGCACTGTAAACAGTGCTACAGTGCTTTCAGGATTCGTTATTTACCACCAACTATTAGTTGGTGGAAAATAACGAATTCCTATGTAAATGCACATATGTGCCACATGGCACACAAGCACTAATCAGGGTTGCAACAGGGTGTCAAAGTGACACCCTGTCACCCTTGACTATTTCCCAATTTTACCGAATCGGTATTTACCGATTCGGTATTTGACATTCATTCCTATGGGCCTCAAGGCCCATAGGAATGAATGGCAATTACCGAATCGGTAAATACCGATTCGGTAATTACCGAATCTTACCGATTCGGTAAAAAATACCGAAAAATTACCTACATCAGATTTACCGATTCTAAAATACCGAATCGGTAAAATTCGGTATTTTAGAATTGGTAAAAATTATTTACCTACATCTAGCCCAAAGTGTGATTGCTGCTGTAGGGGTTTTTGAAAGTCTGGCTTTCTCCAAAACGTGACAAAGTATTTTGACATTTGATGATCTGTTCTTCAGAAATCCAACTTGTGAGGGGTGAATGGGTTTAGATATGTGTTTTTGGAGCCTGAAGGAGGGTATCATAGCGTATATTTTGCAGTCTAGAATATTTAATGCTATTTGTCTATAGTTTTCTGGGAGCATAGTGTCTTTCCCCTCTTTGGGATCACAGTTATGATATTCTCTGCGGGGGTGTCCATGGCTTGTCTAGAATTGGCAAAGAGTATAGAGTTTTAATAAAGGTGGGATAATTCAGAATTATGCAGAAAAGTATTTAAAGAAGTATGCAGTATACCCGTCCGGGGCGGGAGCCTTACCTGTTTTCAGATTTTTGATAGCGCAAACTATTCATTCTTTTGTTATTGAGTCATTAATAATTTTCATTTCTTCATCTGTTAGTTTGAGTAAGTTGGCCGTATCTAGGTATACTCCATATTTCTTGTGGTCTAAGGAAGCATTGTTTATATAATGAGCTTGGTAAAAATCTTTAAAGATATCTGTAATTTTTTTTTTTTTTTTTTTGTCCTCATTGTCTACCCTGGCTGTACCGATAAAGTCAAATAGAGAGCGACACACTACCTCAGATAACTGGACAGGTAGGCCAGTATTATAATCAGGTCACCTAATCAGTGAAATCGCGATCTCCAGGACCCACAGTCAGCAACCATAAGGGCATTGTTTTGCTGCACAGGTATACCTGCCATTAGATCGAGATCAACAGGTCAGGGTATTCCAGCAGCAAAAGAAACGAAGGATACCGAAGGCAGCATAATCATTGGGCCAAAAGGGGGGGGGAAAAAACCATATGATTCAAAGTTGGTTCCACTTCAAAAGATGCCAAAAGGCTCTCTTGTTTAGGTTCCTTGATCTCAATAGATCAAGTTTTGAGATCAGTAACATCGATGTCTGCCAATCGGAAAGAGATGGTGGTATGGGGTCCTTCCATTTTTTACAAATTTCTCTTCTGGCCTGAAGAATAGAGTAGAAAAGAAGATATTTGTGAGAGCCCGTAACCCCCTCCATAACTCCAAAAATTACTAGTACAGGAATTATCGTAATCTGGCGACCCAGGGAGGTTGAAAGTGAAATGCTTATAGAGTCCCAAAATTGAGATAACAGAGGACATTCGTAAAACATGTGCAAGTTCGAAGCCGCAATTGCCCCACACCTCGCACTGGCAACGAGTCGATCTGTAGAGAATTTTGAAAGCCTTTGCGGCGAGTAGTAAGCCCTGTGTAGGGAGAAAAGATGGTTTCTTCGGAGCCACGCTGGTTTAACTATTTCCCATAATATCTGAAAAGAACCAAGCCAAAGACTTCCCACATCAAGATCTGGAAAAGAGCTCCCCCCGATTTTATCGGGCAGTTGGAATTCGCCGTCAATCTCCTCCAACATTGAGTGATACCAAAACGATATCTCCTTTCTAGCCGGGGTTTTATCTAAAAGTTGAGACTCTAGATGGTTACCACTCCCTAATGGGGGTCTAAACTTAATGGTGGATTGTGCATGAGCCCAACTTGCCATCTGTAAGTACTTGAATCTTGACAGATTGGAGCCTGTTCTAATGCTTAAAGATTATCAAGGCACAAGTACCCCATCGATAAACAAATCACCCCAAACTTTCAATCCAACCTCTCTCAAAGGCAAAGCAAGGCTGTCCTTAAGCCAACTAGGGCCCCCAGGTAGATCCCACAGAGGAGCCTTAATTGAAAAGTATCCTAGTTTCATGGAACTGCTGACCTTAGTCCATGTTCTGGCGATACCCTGCAGGACCTTCAATTTTTTTAATTTTTTTATTTGGGGTCCCCAAATTAAAAAACGAACCCATCCTGTGCTAACCTAGCCCCACTTAGCATTGCACTAAACATACAACCAATCCCGGTATTAGTAGGTGTTTTCAATAGCATGCGGGAATGGGTAAGCTGAAATGCCCATGCATACAGTTGCAGATCTGGGGCTGCTAGCCCCCCTTCTATCTTTGGCGCCTCAGTTTTTTCCAGGCAATTCTGGGATTTCGCTGGGCCCAAATGAATGAGTTAATGTCACTCTGTAATTTGACTAAAAGTGATGGTTCAAAATAAAGAGGAATTGTGTTAAAGAAAAAGGTGCTCTTCGGCAATATGGTCATCTTTATACGGTTAAACTATCCCAAGATGGACAGAGGCAACGATGACCAGGAACTCATGGGTCTCCAACACTCTTTCGCAGCAGCGGAGAAGTTGGTCTCAACAATTTTGTTGATATCTTGGACGATTTCTATACCCAAGTATCGCATTTTTAAGCTGGGCTGAGCCACTACATCTATGTCATTATAGTTCCAGGTCATAATCTCAGTTTTTGAGGCATTAACCTCATATCCCGAGATTCCTCCGAAGTCCAGGGCCAATTTAATAACAGAAGGAAGTGCTGTACTTAAATCTGAGTTAAAAATCAGAATATCATCCGCATACAGGGCCACCCTCTTCTCCCATCCCGCATACCTTAAAGGCTTGATGTTAGTATCTTCCCGCAGCCGTTGGGCGAAGTGTTCGATGTATAAGTCGAACAGGAGGGGAGAGAGAGGGCATCCCTGACGTGTTCCCCTAGTGATGTTAAAAGGGTCAGTCAATGATCCATTAACCAAGAGACAGGCTGAAGGGTTTTGATAAAGTAATCCAACTGCTCGGCGAAATCCTGCTCCCACATTGAACTTGTCCAGGACCCCCGACAGGTATGACCAATTCACCCTGTCGAAGGCCTGCCTTGGTGGCATCCAACGTGAGAACAGCCAAAGGCAGCCCGGCAGATGATGCAATATCAATTGCACCTATCAGGTCGTAAGTCAACTCATAGAGTTGTCAACCCCTAATAAAACCCCTCTGGTCTTGATGTAAGATGTCACCCGCGACCATGCCCAGCCTGTAATTTTATTAGAAAAGGGGGTGGTGATGAACAGAGTGTCTGAATTAAGCAGACCACTCTTACCCAGTCCAAAGATCAGGGCTTGATCCATCACCGTTTTTTAGCTCACTGCACCATCCCAGCTCAGAACCTGGCTATATGCAAATTAGTCTGTTCCTGTCCCAGTGCATGATGGGAACAGGGCAAACCAAACTACCAAGCCAATTCTTATACTGGGAAGGAAACAAGCTTCCGGGGACCGGTTTCTGGCATTTCAGCCGTCGTCGGCCAGCCTTGCTTGAATCCTGATGGTGCAATGAGCAAGGGACTCACATCTGAGTATACCCTTCCACGCTTATGGTGGACAAAATGATTCAGAAAAGGGGGTAGTGATGAACAGAGTGTCTGAATTAAGCAGACCACTCTTACCCAGTCCAAAGATCAGGGCTTGATCCATCACCGTTTTTTAGCTCACTGCACCATCCCAGCTCAGAACCTGGCTATATGCAAATTAGTCTGTTCCTGTCCCAGTGCATGATGGGAACAGGGCAAACCAAACTACCAAGCCAAATCTTATACTGGGAAGGAAACAAGCTTCCGGGGACCGGTTTCTGGCATTTCAGCCGTCGTCGGCCAGGCTTGCTTGAATCCTGATGGTGCAATGAGCAAGGCACTCACATCTGAGTATACCCTTCCACGCTTATGGTGGACAAAATGATTCAGAAAAGGGGGTGGTGATGAACAGAGTGTCTGAATTAAGCAGACCACTCTTACCCAGTCCAAAGATCAGGGCTTGATCCATCACCGTTTTTTAGCTCACTGCACCATCCCAGCTCAGAACCTGGCTAAATGCAAATTAGTCTGTTCCTGTCCCAGTGCATGATGGGAACAGGGCAAACCAAACTACCAAGCGCCTGAAATGGCAGAAATGGCAGAAACCGGTCCCCGGAAGCTTGTCTCCTTTCTGGTGAAGAATTGGCGTGGTAGTTTGGTCTGCCCTGTTCCCATGATGCACTGGGCCAGGGACAGACTAATTTGCATATAGCCAGGTTCTGAGCTGGGATGGGGCAGTGAGCTAAATAACGGTGATGGATCAAGCCCTGATCTTTGGACTGGGTAAGAGTGGTCTGCTTAATTCAGACACTCTGTTCATCACCACCCCCTTTTCTGAATCATTTTGTCCACCATAAGCGTGGAAGGGTATACTCAGACATGAGTCCCTTGCTCACTGCTCCATCAGGATTCAAGCAAGCCGGGCCGACGACGCCTGAAATGGCAGAAACCGGTCCCCGGAAGCTTGTCTCCTTTCTGGTGAAGAATTGGCTTGGTAGTTTGGTCTGCCCTGTTCCCATGATGCACTGGGCCAGGGACAGACTAATTTGCATATAGCCAGGTTCTGAGCTGGGATGGGGCAGTGAGCTAAATAACGGTGATGGATCAAGCCCTGATCTTTGGACTGGGTAAGAGTGGTCTGCTTAATTCAGACACTCTGTTCATCACCACCCCCTTTTCTGAATAATTTTGTCCACCATAAGCGTGGAAGGGTATACTCAGACATGAGTCCCTTGCTCACTGCTCCATCAGGATTCAAGCAAGCTGGGCCGACGACGCCTGAAATGGCAGAAACCGGTCCCCGGAAGCTTGTCTCCTTTCTGGTGAAGAATTGGCTTTGTAGTTTGGTCTGCCCTGTTCCCATGATGCACTGGGCCAGGGACAGACTAATTTGCATATAGCCAGGTTCTGAGCTGGGATGGGGCAGTGAGCTAAATAACGGTGATGGATCAAGCCCTGATCTTTGGACTGGGTAAGAGTGGTCTGCTTAATTCAGACACTCTGTTCATCACCACCCCCTTTTCTGAATCATTTTGTCCACCATAAGCGTGGAAGGGTATACTCAGACATGAGTCCCTTGCTCACTGCTCCATCAGGATTCAAGCAAGCCGGGCCGACGACGCCTGAAATGGCAGAAACCGGTCCCTGGAAGCTTGTCTCCTTTCTGGTGAAGAATTGGCTTGGTAGTTTGGTCTGCCCTGTTCCCATGATGCACTGGGCCAGGGACAGACTAATTTGCATATAGCCAGGTTCTGAGCTGGGATGGGGCAGTGAGCTAAATAACGGTGATGGATCAAGCCCTGATCTTTGGACTGGGTAAGAGTGGTCTGCTTAATTCAGACACTCTGTTCATCACCACCCCCTTTTCTGAATCATTTTGTCCACCATAAGCGTTGAAGGGTATACTCAGACATGAGTCCCTTGCTCACTGCTCCATCAGGATTCAAGCAAGCCGGGCCGACGACGCCTGAAATGGCAGAAACCGGTCCCCGGAAGCTTGTCTCCTTTCTGGTGAAGAATTGGCTTGGTAGTTTGGTCTGCCCTGTTCCCATGATGCACTGGGCCAGGGACAGACTAATTTGCATATAGCCAGGTTCTGAGCTGGGATGGGCAGTGAGCTAAATAACGGTGATGGATCAAGCCCTGATCTTTGGACTGGGTAAGAGTGGTCTGCTTAATTCAGACACTCTGTTCATCACCACCCCCTTTTCTGAATCATTTTGTCTACCATAAGCGTGGAAGGGTATACTCAGACATGAGTCCCTTGCTCACTGCTCCATCAGGATTCAAGCAAGCCGGGCCGACGACGCCTGAAATGGCAGAAACCGGTCCCCGGAAGCTTGTCTCCTTTCTGGTGAAGAATTGGCTTGGTAGTTTGGTCTGCCCTGTTCCCATGATGCACTGGGCCAGGGACAGACTAATTTGCATATAGCCAGGTTCTGAGCTGGGATGGGGCAGTGAGCTAAATAACGGTGATGGATCAAGCCCTGATCTTTGGACTGGGTAAGAGTGGTCTGCTTAATTCAGACACTCTGTTCATCACCACCCCCTTTTCTGAATAATTTTGTCCACCATAAGCGTGGAAGGGTATACTCAGACATGAGTCCCTTGCTCACTGCTCCATCAGGATTCAAGCAAGCTGGGCCGACGACGCCTGAAATGGCAGAAACCGGTCCCCGGAAGCTTGTCTCCTTTCTGGTGAAGAATTGGCTTGGTAGTTTGGTCTGCCCTGTTCCCATGATGCACTGGGCCAGGGACAGACTAATTTGCATATAGCCAGGTTCTGAGCTGGGATGGGGCAGTGAGCTAAATAACGGTGATGGATCAAGCCCTGATCTTTGGACTGGGTAAGAGTGGTCTGCTTAATTCAGACACTCTGTTCATCACCACCCCCTTTTCTGAATCATTTTGTCCACCATAAGCATTGAAGGGTATACTCAGACATGAGTCCCTTGCTCACTGCTCCATCAGGATTCAAGCAAGCCGGGCCGACGACGCCTGAAATGGCAGAAACCGGTCCCCGGAAGCTTGTCTCCTTTCTGGTGAAGAATTGGCTTGGTAGTTTGGTCTGCCCTGTTCCCATGATGCACTGGGCCAGGGACAGACTAATTTGCATATAGCCAGGTTCTGAGCTGGGATGGGCAGTGAGCTAAATAACGGTGATGGATCAAGCCCTGATCTTTGGACTGGGTAAGAGTGGTCTGCTTAATTCAGACACTCTGTTCATCACCACCCCCTTTTCTGAATCATTTTGTCTACCATAAGCGTGGAAGGGTATACTCAGACATGAGTCCCTTGCTCACTGCTCCATCAGGATTCAAGCAAGCCGGGCCGACGACGCCTGAAATGGCAGAAACCGGTCCCCGGAAGCTTGTCTCCTTTCTGGTGAAGAATTGGCTTGGTAGTTTGGTCTGCCCTGTTCCCATGATGCACTGGGCCAGGGACAGACTAATTTGCATATAGCCAGGTTCTGAGCTGGGATGGGGCAGTGAGCTAAATAACGGTGATGGATCAAGCCCTGATCTTTGGACTGGGTAAGAGTGGTCTGCTTAATTCAGACACTCTGTTCATCACCACCCCCTTTTCTGAATAATTTTGTCCACCATAAGCGTGGAAGGGTATACTCAGACATGAGTCCCTTGCTCACTGCTCCATCAGGATTCAAGCAAGCTGGGCCGACGACGCCTGAAATGGCAGAAACCGGTCCCCGGAAGCTTGTCTCCTTTCTGGTGAAGAATTGGCTTGGTAGTTTGGTCTGCCCTGTTCCCATGATGCACTGGGCCAGGGACAGACTAATTTGCATATAGCCAGGTTCTGAGCTGGGATGGGGCAGTGAGCTAAATAACGGTGATGGATCAAGCCCTGATCTTTGGACTGGGTAAGAGTGGTCTGCTTAATTCAGACACTCTGTTCATCACCACCCCCTTTTCTGAATCATTTTGTCCACCATAAGCGTGGAAGGGTATACTCAGACATGAGTCCCTTGCTCACTGCTCCATCAGGATTCAAGCAAGCCGGGCCGACGACGCCTGAAATGGCAGAAACCGGTCCCTGGAAGCTTGTCTCCTTTCTGGTGAAGAATTGGCTTGGTAGTTTGGTCTGCCCTGTTCCCATGATGCACTGGGCCAGGGACAGACTAATTTGCATATAGCCAGGTTCTGAGCTGGGATGGGGCAGTGAGCTAAATAACGGTGATGGATCAAGCCCTGATCTTTGGACTGGGTAAGAGTGGTCTGCTTAATTCAGACACTCTGTTCATCACCACCCCCTTTTCTGAATCATTTTGTCCACCATAAGCGTTGAAGGGTATACTCAGACATGAGTCCCTTGCTCACTGCTCCATCAGGATTCAAGCAAGCCGGGCCGACGACGCCTGAAATGGCAGAAACCGGTCCCCGGAAGCTTGTCTCCTTTCTGGTGAAGAATTGGCTTGGTAGTTTGGTCTGCCCTGTTCCCATGATGCACTGGGCCAGGGACAGACTAATTTGCATATAGCCAGGTTCTGAGCTGGGATGGGCAGTGAGCTAAATAACGGTGATGGATCAAGCCCTGATCTTTGGACTGGGTAAGAGTGGTCTGCTTAATTCAGACACTCTGTTCATCACCACCCCCTTTTCTGAATCATTTTGTCTACCATAAGCGTGGAAGGGTATACTCAGACATGAGTCCCTTGCTCACTGCTCCATCAGGATTCAAGCAAGCCGGGCCGACGACGCCTGAAATGGCAGAAACCGGTCCCCGGAAGCTTGTCTCCTTTCTGGTGAAGAATTGGCTTGGTAGTTTGGTCTGCCCTGTTCCCATGATGCACTGGGCCAGGGACAGACTAATTTGCATATAGCCAGGTTCTGAGCTGGGATGGGGCAGTGAGCTAAATAACGGTGATGGATCAAGCCCTGATCTTTGGACTGGGTAAGAGTGGTCTGCTTAATTCAGACACTCTGTTCATCACCACCCCCTTTTCTGAATCAATCTGTAATTTTATTAGAGCTAGTGTGGATAAGGCCTTTGTTTTCTTTAATGGCGTTTTTTGGAGTATCTTTTTAGACTGTGTTTTAAGTATGATGCAAGTGTTTTGCCTGCTTTCTTCCCTTCACACAGCCTAATGCTTTCTTACCTATTGACCCAGATACCTGCTCTTGGGCTAAGTATTTTATTGCATGGGGTTTTTATCTTGATAATCTCATTTGATATATGGTTATCTTTAGAGATGATATGGTAGAAGAGGGGTAGAGGTGGTAGTAGAGGGGTAGAAGAGGGGTAAAAGAGGGTTAGAAGGGTAGAAGAGGGGTAGAACAGGGGTAGAGGGGTAGAAGAGGGTTAGAGGGGTAGAAGAGGAGTAGAGGAGTAGAACAGGGGTAGAGGGGTAGAAGTGGGATAGAGGGGTGGTAGAGGAGTAGTAGAGGGGTAAAGGGGTAGAGGGGTATGAGGGGTAGTAGAGGGGTAGATGGGTAGTAGAGGGGTAGTAGAGGGGTAGAGGGGTGGTAGAAGGGTGGAAGAGGGGTAGAGGGGTGGAGGAGGGGTAGAAGGGTGGACTAGGAGTAGAAATGGGGTAGAGGGGTAGAAGAGGGATAGAAGAGAAATAGATGGGCAAAAAAGGGGGGTAGAGGGGTAGAAGAGGGGTAGTAGAGGGGTAGAAGAGGGGTAGAGGGGTAGAAGAGGGGAAGAAGAGGGGTAGAGGGTTCAAGGGGTCAAAGAGGGGTAGAGGGGTAGAAGAGGGGTAGAGGGGTAGAAGAGGGTAGAGGGATTGAAGTGGTTAGTGGAGTAGGGGTGTAGAAGAGGAATAGAAGAGGGGTTGAGGAGTAAAAGAGGGGTAGAGGGGTAGAGTGGTAGAGGGGTAGTAGAGGGGTTATGGGGTAGTAGAGGGGTAGAAGAGGTGTAGGGGTAGACGATGGGTAGTAGTGGGGTAGAAGGGGGTGGGGGTAGAGGGGTAGAGAGGTAGAGAGGTAGAGGTAGAGAGGGAAAGAAGTGTGAAGGAAAGCATGGGAGAAGGAAGGCAGGTTAAGATAAGGACGGGCGTTTGACAGGAGGCAATAAACCAAGTGGGAGAGGTGGGGGGAGTGCGGCCCAGAGCACACACAGCGTTTCCCTTGTGGGAGCGAGCACCATCTGCTTGAAAGTTAATTACAAACAGTTGGTTTCAAAGCGCGCTCCTGCAAGGGAATCGCCAAACATGAACGCATTGCCATTGAAAGCAATGCAATGCGTGCACATATTTGGCCTCAAAACCGAATAGATTCTAAGAGGTCTCCTCCTAAGCAACGCATGCACGCTGCCTGGGCGAGACCTAACAAGTACATGTGCTATGTTTTTAAACCCTTTCTGTTTATTTTTGAAAAAGATACATCCCTTTCTTGTTCTTGTAACACAAATTGCGAAGTGGAGATATCTGTTAATAACTGAGTAGTGAAATGTCCCAGGCTTTCATTCATTACACGCGCACCTATTGTATCCTCCTGCTGTTAATTGAATAGTTTTGATTTGGGTCTTTTGTGATGAGCACGTGTTGTGATGTTATTTCACATGTTCTCTCTTCCTTTACTTCTTTCCTGCTGTTCAGCCTGGTTGTGTTTGAAATGTTATGACTTCATAGAATGTTGGGTGCATGATCTTGGTCAGTTGGTGTCAGCAAGCTGAGCAGCTAGGAGGCTGATCCTGGTGGGGTGTACATTCTTGCCTAATCATCATCTTGGCTATATCTAAAGCTTCTGTAACTGGAAATTAAATAAAGTTACAACTTGGAACCTACTACCTGGCTTCCTGTTAAGATTCTTACTTCAACATTTTGGCGATGATTGTGAACTAAGAACCTGCTGGACTTTCAAGGAATACTTTATTGCAATTATCTAAATTAAAATATTCAGCAACTTTAAAGAAACTCAAGCTCAAAGTACCTACGAATATTCCTTCAAAGATCTTACAAAACATACAGCATCTTCAGAGACTTAAGAATTTGGCAGCCCCAGCCCCACCATAGGCCAAAATACCCATGTCTGCCTCAACTCGGGCTACCCTCTCTTTGTGCTGCTTGATTTTATATTTATCCTGCGTCTGTGCTACTTTTGGCTCCTGTGTTCCTAGCACTGTGTAGGCATCCTGTATTCCATTCTGGAATTATATTGCGCATTCTTGACATCTTTGAACAGAACTAAATTTGCTCGCTTTACACACCCATTGAACACTGCCTTTGTGAGCTTAACCTGCAGTTTCTGTCATGGCATCAATACTTCCTCTTTGGATATTGGATGTACAAAGCAGTTTGTGTCTTCACCATTATTTTACCTGCATTTTCCTGGCGGCTTTTAGATGTGTTGTGTACTTTATTGTTGATTTGTTGTGTCCTGGATAAAGTCAAGTTCAGCTTGTTTTATTTTTTTTTTTACTTTTTACATTTGGCATACGCTGAGATCTGTTGCCCTTAACTTGTCAACTGTCACTTTCAAAATTCAAAAAGAAAAGATGTGGCTCGAGCTTCAGCGCGCACTCACCTTCATCTTCTGGACATGCTTACATCTCGTGGTTCCCTCTGTGACGTTGCAGGCACTGCTCAATGCACGATTTACTGCCACTACGTGCCGTCAGCCACTCTGTCCGCCATCAATTACGTGCCACCATTTTTATTATGGTCTGTCTCTATATCTCGGAGCATCATTTAGCTGAACGTTTGGAACAATCCCTATGTGTGAGGATTCCCAACTTCATCTCAGCAACTTTATTCACTACTAAGCGTCATGCGTCTTGATAAAAGCATACTATCACCACAGACTACGGTGACTACCTTACTTGTTTTAGTTTCTTGTTTTCCACAGATGCGATGTTCTATCACTTTTGGACATTCGTTTTTTTTTGTTTTGGCAGTCATGATATTCTTTTTCTTCACTCCGTTGCTGTTGGCATTTCTTCTCTTTAATTCTTGTGCCGCTGTATTCAGCTTCGAGTGTCTGTTTGGCACAGTTAGATTTACTCATATTTCAAATTTTGTTGCAACGTGTTTTCCTATTCTTTGAATGTGAAACTTTTAATATTATTGATGCCAATTTACTTTAAATTGTGCATAGTCTGCCATATGCTGGCATATTCTGGTACTGTGCACTACATAAATTTCACATGTACTTTATTTCTTAGTGACACTCGGGTACTTAGGTCGAGTACCGGTGATAGTAATTCCTGTTTTATTTGTAATGATTATGATATGCTTTGTGTGTTGTGCATTATACTTACTGTGCATTCCTGTTTTTCTACTTGTTTTGCCAAGCGCACAGTGTAACTCTCGTTTTTCAGAGTTGTTCTTTTGCTGATGGGTGTGTGTGTCCCTTTATGAATGGGTGAGGGTATCCCTGTACTTCCTGTTCAGGGGTGAGTGTATCCGGATTTTTACTTTTTGGTGAGTGTATCCCACTTTATGTTTTCTTTACTAAACGGATGAGAGTTTGTTACTTTATGGGTGAGTGTATCCCGGTATATTGCCTGTGGGTGAGTGTATCCCATTTAATGTTTTCCTTGACGGGTGAGTGTATCCCGGTACGTTTCTTTCAGGTGCATTCTATGTACCATTCTGTTGTTTACTTTCATCCATTGCTCATCACGTACGTACATTTTTTCCTATGTTGTGTGTTTGGTGTCCTGCCATGCTTACCGTGCTGGTCCACTGTGTGCTATACGGCGGATTTGATTCACTCATCATAGGGGTACCAAAGACGTCTGGCGTTCAAGTTTTGTACGAGTTGTTTTCTTCCTGAGACTGTTTGTCCTTTCAGGGTTCTGTTACGTTTCTTTTTGCATTGTGTGCTCATTACTCTATACGTATGTTTTGGCCTATCAAATGGTCCCTTTCTTTGGTATACGCTTTACTTTTGTTGTTCTCTCCTTGTGAGAAAAGGGGATGGTGTGCGCGTGCGTGTACGTGTCAATACTTGTGTTGTATCATTGCTATACCTGTTGTTATTTCGCACTTCCATTTTAATGCCATTGTTTATTGGGTGCTTCGCATCTTCCTTTGTAACGCCATTGTTTATTTGGCATTTTGTTCTTTCCTTCATTCATTCTTTTGGTGTAAGGGAAGAGGATATGTTGTGATGTTATTTCACATCTTCTCTCTTCCTTCACTCCTTTCCTCCTGTTCAGCCTGGTTGTGTATGGAATGTTATGACTTTATAGAATGTTGGGTGCATGATCTTGGCCAGTTGGTGTCAGCAGGCAGAGCAGCTAGGAGGCTGCTCCTTGTGGGGCGTACATTCTTGCCTAATTATCATCTTGGCTATATCTAAAGCTTCTGTAACTGGAATTTAAATAAAGTTACAACGTGGGACCTACTACCTGGCTTCCTGTTAAGATGCTTACTTCAACACACGGCTGGGTCAAATTCTGTCGAAAACCGTAGGACAAATCAACATTACTCAATTTCTATAAATGCTCATAAGGACAAAATAGAAATGGCCACCCCACATTTCCAAAGTTATTTTGTTCATTCTTTTGGTGTAAGGGAATAGGATATGTTGTGATGTTATTTCACATCTTCTCTCTTCCTTTACTCCTTTCCTCCTGTTCAGCCTGGTTGTGTATGGAATGTTATGACTTCATAGAATGTTGGGTGCATGATCTTGGCCAGTTGGTGTCAACAGGCTGAGCAGCTAGGAGGCTGCTCCTTGTGGGGCGTACATTCTTGCCTAATTATCATCTTGACTATATCTAAAGCTTCTGTAACTGGAATTTAAATAAAGTTACAACTTGGGACCTACTACCTGGCTTCCTGTTAAGATGCTTAATTCAACACACGGCTGGGTCAAATTCTGTGCAAAAACGTAGGACAAATCAACATTACTAAATTTCTATAAATGCTCATAAGGACAAAATAGAAATGGCCACCCCACATTTTCAAAGTTTTTTTGTGGACTAGGAGCCCCAAAAAAATAATACACAAGATTCTGTCTTTATCCTGAGCAAAAATAAAAAATGTTCATGAGTTCGTAAAAGTATTGTTGTCGGAAACTTCTTCTTTAATTCCAGGTGTTCATTTTCATATTTCAGTAGAACCACATCCAACAGTACATTGATACAACCGATTGGTATAATCACAGCCAGATGATAAATGTATCCAACACGTGTTTCGTCATTGGGACATAACCCATCGACTTCCTCAGGGCAAATAAAATTAGGAAGATTATCTGTAATTCCATATGCAGTATATCCTGTATTTATTCCTTCAGAACCTATGTCTCCGAAACGATCTTCATTGAAAAGTAATATATTAATAGTCTTGCAAAAAACAACAGTGGAGAGTACTCCAAAGGAAAAGTATCAGTGTCTGGAAAGGTCCTGGGTATGGGTACATTTTAGTTGCGTTCTAATTACAGGAGGTGGTCATGGTGATTGGTGTATTGTTGTTTGCAGTAACCTCCTACCAGGAAAAGCGAGGGTTGTACATCACAGGCAGTGCTCTGTTGCCAGCTGTGTCTAGGGCAAGGGATGTGCATCACGGAAGCTTTGTGAAGCTTACTTCTTGACATTCTCCTTAAACCTCAAAACCTTGTTCATCTGGAAGGTCTTTTCTTCAGTGGCTCTTCTGCTGGGTTGTGTGATGTAAAGGCAACAGGGTTGTGCCAGTGTACTACTACTAGTCTTGCAAAATCCTCCACAACTACTTTCTTACCCCTGCTTTCATAAAGCCCTTATGTCTGAAGCAACAGGGCAAGCAGTTCGAGGTTGTAGTGGACATAGGACCACCTAACATAGCAGACAATTTTTGTGGCGGTAAAAGGGGAGCAGTCCTTCTCTTCACCAATATCTGCATTGCAGAGGACGTAATATTAAACATGTACCAACTTGAACGCCATTGTGTTCCTGTGCTCTCTGTTGATCTACTCCATTGCAACATTGTCAGCAGGTCAGACGTGGTAGGGGTTTGTGAGGCACTAACAGAGTGCTGGGACCAGGACCAACAGAACCAAGTTTGCTACCTTGTTATTGTATGGCTCTTTCACTTTAATATCTAGCCAGACTCTTCAAGAGCAAGTCAGTTTCCTGGTTCCTTATTCTGTCTGGGCCAGGGACAGACTAATTTGCATATAGCCAGGTTCTGAGCTGGGATGGGGCAGTGAGCTAAATAACGGTGATGGATCAAGCCCTGATCTTTGGACTGGGTAAGAGTGGTCTGCTTAATTCAGACACTCTGTTCATCACCACCCCCTTTTCTGAATCATTTTGTCCACCATAAGCGTGGAAGGGTATACTCAGACATGAGTCCCTTGCTCACTGCTCCATCAGGATTCAAGCAAGCTGGGCCGACGACGCCTGAAATGGCAGAAACCGGTCCCCGGAAGCTTGTCTCCTTTCTGGTGAAGAATTGGCTTGGTAGTTTGGTCTGCCCTGATCCCATGATGCACTGGGCCAGGGACAGACTAATTTGCATATAGCCAGGTTCTGAGCTGGGATGGGGCAGTGAGCTAAATAACGGTGATGGATCAAGCCTGATCTTTGGACTGGGTAAGAGTGGTCTGCTTAATTCAGACACTCTGTTCATCACCACCCCCTTTTCTGAATCAATCTGTAATTTTATTAGAGCTAGTGTGGATAAGGCCTTTGTTTTCTTTAATGGCGTTTTTTGGAGTATCTTTTTAGACTGTGTTTTAAGTATGATGCAAGTGTTTTGCCTGCTTTCTTCCCTTCACACAGCCTAATGCTTTCTTACCTATTGACCCAGATACCTGCTCTTGGGCTAAGTATTTTATTGCATGGGGTTTTTATCTTGATAATCTCATTTGATATATGGTTATCTTTAGAGATGATATGGTAGAAGAGGGGTAGAGGTGGTAGTAGAGGGGTAGAAGAGGGGTAGAAGAGGGTTAGAAGGGTAGAAGAGGGGTAGAACAGGGGTAGAGGGGTAGAAGAGGGTTAGAGGAGTAGAGGGGTAGAAGAGGAGTAGAGGGGTAGAACAGGGGTAGAGGGGTAGAAGTGGGATAGAGGGGTGGTAGAGGAGTAGTAGATGGGTAAAGGGATAGAAGAGGGTAGAGGGGTATGAGGGGTAGTAGAGGGGTAGATGGGTAGTAGAGGGGTAGAGGGGTGGTAGAAGGGTGGAAGAGGGGTAGAGGGGTGGAGGAGGGGTAGAAGGGTGGACTAGGAGTAGAAATGGGGTAGAGGGGTAGAAGAGGGATAGATGAGAAATAGATGGGCAAAAAAGGGGTAGAGGGGTAGAAGAGGGGTAGTAGAGGGGTAGAAGAGGGGTAGAGGGGTAGAAGAGGGGAAGAAGAGGGGTAGAGGGTTCAAGGGGTCAAAGAGGGGTAGAGGGGTAGAAGAGGGGTAGAGGGGTAGAAGAGTGTGAGAAGTTGGCCTGATGTGCAGTGGTCACTATTCTAGTGATCACTATATATCAGTCCAAACAACCCTTATTGATGATTGGTTGTAAGTCAACCTTATAGACCAGCTATCCTAGTAGCATGGATACGAGCAGTCTAAGGCTAAGACTCTAGAGGGCGTGTTAAGCCAGCTGTTTTACCATCACATTACCCCTTGAACACCCAGTGAAAGTACACCACACAAGTGTTATGAAAATAAACAATGTATTTATTAGAATCACAACAACCCTGTACTCTTTATGAGGACAGGGTGCTAGGCACACAACAAAACTCTTACGAAAATACTTAAGTTAGCACGTTATACACAAATGCCCGAGGGGCACGAAAAACCATATACTTTAAAAGTGGAATGCGAATTACTAGCAGGTAAGTAACAGTTCTAATAGGCTTTGGAATCGCTAGGACTGGACTAGGGAATCGTTAGATTACTACTAGGAGACCCAGGGGACTCGGGTGCAGAGTGTGCACTCTCACGCGGGATGCGGGACAAAGTCTATGGAGGCTAGTAAAGGCAAAGTTAGTGTTCACGGGCGAACCCGACCTGGTAGGAAGAAAACGACAGTGGATCCTGACCCTAGGATAGTGAGGCTATGCTGGGACACCGAAGTGCCGAAGTTACCTAGCCCAGGGGCTGCAGCTGCATAGCTCTGAAAAGACGTCGGGGATCTCGTTGCCGGACCAGGAGCCTGGAAGGAAGAAGTTGCTGGCAGGCGACCAGTGAAGAAAAGTTCGGTGGATCCAAGCCTGGATCAAGGGAGAAGAAAACCTGAAAGCAGAGGGGACCAAGTTCTTGAATCACTAGCCAGTGATTAAGTGGGCACCAGGATGGCACCGGGCGAAGTCACCGCAGTCAGGTGAGTGGGCGCTGCTGGGCTCTGCAGTCTCTCGGACCAGGAGGCGTTGTCGGCGACCAGGATGGAGGTGCGAGCTGTCCCACGAAGGTTCTTGCTGTCGACGTCGCTGGACCCAGGATTGGGCAACAAGTCTTGGCAAATGCAAGGCCCACGCGGTGGACCTAAAATGGCGTCTTGGGCGGACCAGGAGGGTCCAGGGTACTTCTCCGATGGAGGGAAGCAAGGGCCAGTCTGGAGCAACCAGACCAGCAGCAGAAATGTCGTCGGGCGTCGTCAGGAAGGCCACAAGCCAGCGGGCTAGTAGCCAAACAACGCGGTGAGCAGTAAAAAGCAGAAGGGCCCCACGCAGATCGTGGAGATGCTGGGGGGCTGCTCTTCGGTGCTGGAGCTGCTCAGGGTGGGGGCTTCTCGGACCCCAAAGCACTCACCAGGAATTCACTCGGCGGGCTTGCTGGAAAGAAGTCGTGCAGTCTTGCAGATGGCCGGTCCCTTGAGGTCTCGTCGCACCCACGGTTCTCAGCTGGGCTGTAGAGGTGGGTAGAGGTCAGAGGTGCCAGGGAAGCCGGTTCTCGTCGAGCTGGGCAGTCGGATTCCGGAGGAAGGACTTGCAGCAGACCGCAGTGTTCTTAGATGGTGCCTGCGGATGCAGGGTGACTACTCCTTAGTCACAAGGGAGAAATCTTAGGAAGAAGTCTTGAGTTCCTTTCGTGGAAAGTAGTTTCAGGATTCAAAGATGATCTGATTTGGAAGGGGGCCAGTCTCTACCTTTATCCTGTAAAAGGGGGCTGGCACGCGACTAAGTCCTGCCCTATGGGTGGGACTAGGAGGGGGGTGGTTACACCCACTTCCTTGGCGGGCTTTTCCCCAGCACAGGGTCTGGAGTGACCCTGGAACTGGTTCCAGCCAGCCTATGCACAGTGAGCACCGGGGTGCCACGTGCAGTCACCTTCCTCTAAAGCCCTGCCTACCTACAATACACAAAACCCTGTCTGGGACGGTGCTGGCACCGCCCCTGGCAGGAAACCCTTTGTCCTTATCTCCTGCTCTGGGAGGACTCCCAGCAGCAGGAGGGCAGACTTGTGTCTCGGTGGCAGCATCCATTTTGTGGATGCTAAGGCTCTGTCTGACTTTTAACCGGGTTATAGGTTACATGCATGTCGAGTCCCTCTAGAAGGGTGGAATGCTAACCCCGTCGCCAGAATTGGCGAGGGGTTAGTATTCCAATTCGTATGACACCTTACTCGACATGTTTTGATAAAGCGATACCAGAGTTGGCACATAACCGCGAGGATTATAATGCACTTAAGAGTATATGGTATGCGATATCATGGAAACGGCTAAGGGATGGATCCCGAAAGCCGCAGACAGGCTCAGCTCATGCCAGAGCACTATCTCACACGATTCCAAGCACTCTGCCTTCAGGATTGTTAAGGCCTGCCATAGGAGTGACTGATAGGAGATCTGTGTGTCCATTTTAGGGTTAGATATAGGTATACCATATCTAAAGCAAAGGGTGAGTACACCACCTTGCCCCAGCTGTCGTGCAGCCAGTTGTGTCAGTTTTAGTTAGTCAATCCAGGGGTGGCACAATACATGCTTCAGCCCCTGGGAGACTTCTGGGTGCACCTCAGCCCTGGGTACAGGGACTTGGAGAGGGCCCAGTGCCAATTCAGTACCTAAGTACAATTTGGATAGAGAGAACAGCTAGGCTGTGGGTCTGATTAGCAGGCCCACAGCCAGGGAAAGTCGTAAACCAGTGCAGCAAAAAGCAAAAATCTGGGTGATCATAGGATTGCAGACCCTACTCTCCTACATGACCCCCCCCCCCAAACTTTGGGACAATAAACTAACCTTGACCAGGTGAGTCTTCTTGCTCTAAGTGGAAATACCTGGAGAGCCCATCAGCATTGCTGTGATCAGTACCAGGTCTATGCTCCACTGTAAAATCCATCCCCTGTAGGGAAATGGACCACCTAAGCAGTTTGGGGTTTTCACCCTTCATCTGATTTAGCCACAAGAGGGGCTTATGGTCTGTCTGAATGGTGAAGTGAGTGCCAAACAAGTAGGCCCTCAGCTTCTTCAGGGCCCAGACCACAGCAAAGGCCTCCCTCTCAATAGCTGACCAATTTTTCTCTCTGGGTGTCAACCTCCTACTAATGAAAGCAATAGGCTGATCATTACCATCAAAATTCAGTTGAGACAGAACAGCCCCCACACCCAACTCAGAAGCATCTGTTTGGACAATGAATGGCTTGGAGTAATCTGGACTCTTGAGGATAGGTGCTGTGCACATGGCCTGCTTTAGGTCATTGAATGCTTTCTGACAGCTTGCTGTCCACTGAACTTTCTTTGGCATCTTCTTGCTTGTCAGGTCATTAAGGGGGGTCACTATGGACCCATAATTTCTGACAAACTTCCTATAGTACCCAGTCAGGCCCAAGAAAGCTCGAACCTGAGTCTGGGTGATTGGAGGAGTCCAGTCCTTGATGGCCTGTATCTTACTCTCCAGTGGCTGAACCTGGCCTCCACCTACAAGGTGGCCCAGGTATACAACCTGTGACTGCCCTATCTGGCACTTTGTGGCCTTGATAGTGAGGCCTGCCTTTTGCAGGGCCTCTAACACTTTCCTCAGGTGGACCAGGTGATCCTCCCAGGTGGAGCTAAAGACAGCAATATCGTCAAGATAAGCTGCACAGAAGTCATCCAGCCCAGTGAGGACTTGATTCACCAACCTTTGGAAGGTGGCAGGTGCATTTTTCAGTCCAAAGGGCATTACCACAAATTGATAATGCCCTCCAGGGGTAGAAAATGCTGTCTTAGGTTTGGCTTCCTCAGCTAACCTGATTTGCCAATACCCAGCTGTCAAATCAAATGTGCTTAAGAAGTTGGCAGAAGCCAATCTATCTATAAGCTCATCTGCTCTTGGTATTGGGTGGGCATCAGTCTTAGTGACTGCATTGAGGCCTCTGTAGTCTACGCAAAACCTCATCTCTCTCTTACCACCCTGGGTGTGAGGCTTTGGCACTAGAACTACTGGGCTAGCCCAAGGGCTATCTGAGGGCTCAATGACTCCCAGCTCCAACATTTTCTGCACTTCAGTTTTGATGCAGTCTCTAACATGATCAGGCTGTCTGTAGATTTTACTCTTGACAGGCAGACTGTCTCCAGTGTCAACATCATGGGTACACCAATCAGTTTGGCTGGGTGTCAGAGAGAACATATGTCTGAAGGATTGCAAGACTTGCCTGCAATCCTGTTGCTGATGTTCAGTGAGGCTGCCACAAAAGACAACACCATCAACTGATCCATCATCAGGATTCTGAGTGAGCAGGTCTGGGAGAGGGTCACTCTCTTCCTCCTGTCCCTCATCTGTGGCCATGAGCAAGCTCATGTCCTTCCTGTCAACATATGCCTTGAGCCTGTTAACATGGAGCACTCTGAGAGGGCTCCTGGGAGTTCCAAGGTCCACCAAGTAGGTAACCTCTCCCTTTTGCTCAATGATGGTGTGGGGCCCAGACCATTTGTCTTTCAGAGCTGCTGGGGCCACTGGCTCCAGCACCCACACCTTCTGTCCTGGCTGGTACACAGTCAGTACAGCCTTTTGGTCATGCCAAGCTTTTTGAAGTTCCTGGCTGGCCTCAAGGTTTTTAGATGCCTTCTCCATATACTCAGCCATCCTGGAGCGGAGACCAAGTACATAGTCCACTATGTTGGTTGCAGGCTTTTTGAGAGGTCTCTCCCATCCTTCCTTCACCAAACACAGGGGTCCTCTTACAGGATGCCCATACAGAAGCTCAAAAGGGCTGTAGCCAACGCCCTTCTGTGGGACCTCTCTGTAAGCAAACAAAAGGCAGGGGATCAGGACATCCCATCTTCTCCTAAGAGGTTCAGGTAGTCCATGAATCATCCCTTTCAGGGTCCTGTTGAATCTCTCAACAAGCCCATTGCATTGTGGATGATAGGGTGTGGTGAACTTGTAGTTCACACCACACTCTTTCCACATAGCAGTCAGATATCCTGACATGAAGTTTGTACCTCTGTCAGAAACGACCTCCTTAGGGAAACCCACTCTGGAGAACACTCCAACTAGGGCTCTTGCCACTACAGGGGCTGTAGTGGTCCTAAGGGGAATAGCCTCAGGATACCTGGTGGCATGGTCCACCACCACCAGTATAAACTTGTGTCCTGATGCTGTCTGGGGTTCCATTGGACCAACAATGTCAATCCCCACTCTTTCAAAGGGAACCCCCACCACAGGTAGTGGTATGAGGGGGGCCTTTGTTGTGCCACCTGACTTACCACTGGCTTGGCAAGTGACACATGAGCGACAAAACTCCTTGGTATTCTCATTCATATGGGGCCAGTGAAAGTGTGAGACAAGCCTGTCCCAAGTCTTTGTCTGACCTAAATGACCTGCAAGGGGAATCTCATGGGCCAAGGTGAGAAGGAAACCTCTCAGAGACAAGGGGATGACCAGCCTCCTGGTTGCACCAGGCTTGGGGTCTCTTGACTCAGAGTACAGGAGTCCATCTTCCCAGTATACCCTGTGGGCACCTGTGGCATTCCCTGCAGCCTCAGCAGCAGCCTGCTGTCTGAGGGGTTCAAGGGAAGGGCAGCTCAACTGTTCCTTCCCCAGGTCTGCTCTGGAGGGTCCCCCTGAGCCCAGAAACTCAACTTGATCAAGTTCAAGCTCTTTAGGCTCAGTTTCCCTCAGCTCTTCTAGATCAGCCTCCTCAGAGACTTGATCCTCAACCTGGGGCAAGGGGGAAGGCAAAGCCTTACCCTTACTGCTCTTCTTCTTGGGAGGTGTCTGGTCCATAATTTCAGGATCCAGCACCTGTTCAGTGGGGCATCTTCTGGCCTGTGACCTAGTCACAGCAAGCACATGTGCTGGCAAGCCTAACATCTCCATGTGAGTCCTCTGCTCCACTTCTGACCATTGTGATGACTCCAAATCATTGCCCAACAAACAATCAACTGGGAGGTCTGAACTGACTACAACTTTCTTTTGTCCCTTCACTCCACCCCAGGAGAAAGCCACAATTGCCACACTATGACTAGTAGTGACATTGCTGGCATTGGTCACCAGGAAATCAGTACCTGGCATGATCTGTCCAGGGTCCACAAAGTTAGGTGTCACCATGGTGACACTGGCACAAGTGTCCCTATAGGCCTGAGCCATTTTGCCATTAATCAAAGGTGTCTGCCTGTATTTGCCCAAAGTATTGGGACTTATTTCAGGGGACATATCCATATCCCCTGTACAGACAAGGACAGCCTGAGTGAGTGTGCCAACTAAGTTGTCAGACCCCTCAGTACCCAAGGTTAACCCAACTAATGCCTTGGGAGTGACACTACCACTACTGACTGTACTAGGGGGTGCAGTTGCTTTAGGAGCTGTAGTGGCAGGAGTTTGTCCTCCTCTTTTGGTGCACTCACTAAACCAGTGAGATTTACTTTTGCAGTACTGGCACCACCTTTTTGACTGGCCTTCTTGAGTCTTCTTCTTCTGGGAAGCCTGACCCCCACCCTCTTTGGTTTGTTGGGGACCTGGTGAAGACTTCTGGTCATTTTGCTCATTCTTAACATTTCCCTTCTGGTCTGCTTTCTTCTGACCACCCTGGTTCTGGTTCTGGTTCTGCTTGATCCTTGTCCTGACCCATTTGTCTGCCTTCTTTCCCAATTCTTGGGGAGAGGTCAGATCTGAATCAACAAGGTGCTGGTGCAGCAACTGGTTCTGACAATTGTTCAAAATTTGTTCTCTCATCATTAGATTATACAATCCTGTGTAATCTGTAACCTTGCTACCCAGCAACCAGCCCTCCAAAGCCTTAGTGGCACAATCCACAAAGTCAGACCAGTCCTGAGACTGAGTTTTCTGGGTGTCTCTGAACAGCAACCTGTACTGCTCAGTGGTTAAACCAAACCCATCAACCAGTGTATTCTTCAGGACCTGGTAATTGTTAGCATCCTCTACTCTTGTAGTGAGGAGCTTATCTCTACCTTTACCATCAAAGGAGAGCCACAGTATAGCTGCCCACTGACTCTGGGGAATGCCCTGCACAGTGCAGGCCCTCTCCAGAGCAGCCATCCATTTCTGGATATCATCCCCTTGCTTAAAGGGGGGCACTATTTTAGTCAGGTGTTTAGTATCTAAACCCTTCTCTCTATCTCTTGGGAGATTGCTGCCACCAGTGGGAGCTAGCCCACTCATCTGCTGCTCTCTAGCAAAGGCAAGCTTTTCTTTGGCCAGGGCAAGTTCTTCCCTTTCAATCCTCAGTTCAGCTTGTCTCATTCTAGCTTCATGCTCTTTTCTCTGAGGGGAAGTAAATCTCCTCTGTGGAGGATTCCTTCTCCCCTGAGAAGAGGCATTAGAGTGCAGAGATCTATTGGAGTCCCTAGAAAGAGATCTATCTCTCCTAACTCCAAGGTTAGGCCCACTTCGGGTTAGTACTGGGGGTCCCCCAGATCCTAGCCCAAGTAAGTCTAAGTTGGTCCTAGTTAGCCTTCTGACTACCTCAAGACCCTTGTCTACCTCATCCCCAGAGAGTACCTCCTGATCCTCCTCCTCAACTGCTGAATCAGTGTTGGGGAGGTCTGGATCCCCAGAGGTTCCCTCTAAGGCTGGCATGCTCTCATGTAACTGAGAGAGCTTTCTGGCATCATATGTCTCTAAGAGACCTATCAGAAAGGGAATGGTGGGGTTAGACCCCTGCTTCAGTTTCCTGGAGACACAGATTTGTCTCATCTCCTGAAAACTGAGAGCTGCATATCTTGAAGTGACCTGTGGAGGGTCAACACTGACCAGGGGAGTCTCAGTAGAGTCCCCCTGAGTCGACATGCTTTTCTAGTGAGGTGTAAGTGGTGCACTTACCTACACTATATGTTTGCCTACTGATCCCTTGCTAGAGTTGTAGTTTAGGGTGTGCTAGGCCCTAGGAGCTACAACAGCTGGTTCAGTAGAACTCAGAGTATTTTAAGCTAAGTTATATGTACCTTTAGTACTTATGTGATCTTTCACAAGATATTCTTAGGGCATGTGTGGTAAAACAACAGCAAGCTCAAATCCCAACCGCTGCTCACCAATGTGAGAAGTTGGCCTGATGTGCAGTGGTCACTATTCTAGTGATCACTATATATCAGTCCAAACAACCCTTATTGATGATTGGTTGTAAGTCAACCTTATAGACCAGCTATCCTAGTAGCATGGATACGAGCAGTCTAAGGCTAAGACTCTAGAGGGCGTGTTAAGCCAGCTGTTTTACCATCACATTACCCCTTGAACACCCAGTGAAAGGACACCACACAAGTGTTATGAAAATAAACAATGTATTTATTAGAATCACAACAACCCTGTACTCTTTATGAGGACAGGGTGCTAGGCACACAACAAAACTCTTACGAAAATACTTAAGTTAGCACGTTATACACAAATGCCCGAGGGGCACGAAAAACCATATACTTTAAAAGTGGAATGCGAATTACTAGCAGGTAAGTAACAGTTCTAATAGGCTTTGGAATCGCTAGGACTGGACTAGGGAATCGTTAGATTACTACTAGGAGACCCAGGGGACTCGGGTGCAGAGTGTGCACTCTCACGCGGGATGCGGGACAAAGTCTATGGAGGCTAGTAAAGGCAAAGTTAGTGTTCACGGGCGAACCCGACCTGGTAGGAAGAAAACGACAGTGGATCCTGACCCTAGGATAGTGAGGCTATGCTGGGACACCGAAGTGCCGAAGTTACCTAGCCCAGGGGCTGCAGCTGCATAGGTCTGAAAAGACGTCGGGGATCTCGTTGCCGGACCAGGAGCCTGGAAGGAAGAAGTTGCTGGCAGGCGACCAGTGAAGAAAAGTTCGGTGGATCCAAGCCTGGATCAAGGGAGAAGAAAACCTGAAAGCAGAGGGGACCAAGTTCTTGAATCACTAGCCAGTGATTAAGTGGGCACCAGGATGGCACCGAGCGAAGTCACCGCAGTCAGGTGAGTGGGCGCTGCTGGGCTCTGCAGTCTCTCGGACCAGGAGGCGTTGTCGGCGACCAGGATGGAGGTGCGAGCTGTCCCACGAAGGTTCTTGCTGTCGACGTCGCTGGACCCAGGATTGGGCAACAAGTCTTGGCAAATGCAAGGCCCACGCGGTGGACCTAAAATGGCGTCTTGGGCGGACCAGGAGGGTCCAGGGTACTTCTCCGATGGAGGGAAGCAAGGGCCAGTCTGGAGCAACCAGACCAGCAGCAGAAATGTCGTCGGGCGTCGTCAGGAAGGCCACAAGCCAGCGGGCTAGTAGCCAAACAACGCGGTGAGCAGTAAAAAGCAGAAGGGCCCCACGCAGATCGTGGAGATGCTGGGGGCTGCTCTTCGGTGCTGGAGCTGCTCAGGGTGGGGCTTCTCGGACCCCAAAGCACTCACCAGGAATTCACTCGGCGGGCTTGCTGGAAAGAAGTCGTGCAGTCTTGCAGATGGCCGGTCCCTTGAGGTCTCGTCGCACCCACGGTTCTCAGCTGGGCTGTAGAGGTGGGTAGAGGTCAGAGGTGCCAGGGAAGCCGGTTCTCGTCGAGCTGGGCAGTCGGATTCCGGAGGAAGGACTTGCAGCAGACCGCAGTGTTCTTAGATGGTGCCTGCGGATGCAGGGTGACTACTCCTTAGTCACAAGGGAGAAATCTTAGGAAGAAGTCTTGAGTTCCTTTCGTGGAAAGTAGTTTCAGGATTCAAAGATGATCTGATTTGGAAGGGGGCCAGTCTCTACCTTTATCCTGTAAAAGGGGGCTGGCACGCGACTAAGTCCTGCCCTATGGGTGGGACTAGGAGGGGGGTGGTTACACCCACTTCCTTGGCGGGCTTTTCCCCAGCACAGGGTCTGGAGTGACCCTGGAACTGGTTCCAGCCAGCCTATGCACAGTGAGCACCGGGGTGCCACGTGCAGTCACCTTCCTCTAAAGCCCTGCCTACCTACAATACACAAAACCCTGTCTGGGACGGTGCTGGCACCGCCCCTGGCAGGAAACCCTTTGTCCTTATCTCCTGCTCTGGGAGGACTCCCAGCAGCAGGAGGGCAGACTTGTGTCTCGGTGGCAGCATCCATTTTGTGGATGCTAAGGCTCTGTCTGACTTTTAACCGGGTTATAGGTTACATGCATGTCGGGTCCCTCTAGAAGGGTGGAATGCTAACCCCGTCGCCAGAATTGGCGAGGGGTTAGTATTCCAATTCGTATGACACCTTACTCGACATGTTTTGATAAAGCGATACCAGAGTTGGCACATAACCGCGAGGATTATAATGCACTTAAGAGTATATGGTATGCGATATCATGGAAACGGCTAAGGGATGGATCCCGAAAGCCGCAGACAGGCTCAGTTCATGCCAGAGCACCATCTCACACGATTCCAAGCACTCTGCCTTCAGGATTGTTAAGGCCTGCCATAGGAGTGACTGATAGGAGATCTGTGTGTCCATTTTAGGGTTAGATATAGGTATACTATATCTAAAGCAAAGGGTGAGTACACCACCTTGCCCCAGCTGTCGTGCAGCCAGTTGTGTCAGTTTTAGTTAGTCAATCCAGGGGTGGCACAATACATGCTTCAGCCCCTGGGAGACTTCTGGGTGCACCTCAGCCCTGGGTACAGGGACTTGGAGAGGGCCCAGTGCCAATTCAGTACCTGAGTACAATTTGGATAGAGAGAACAGCTAGG